>NC_140584.1:448487331-450987331 GCF_964204655.1 Triturus cristatus
GTCCCTTTTGACCGGGGACGTACTGATATTTGTAACTGCTTTACAGTTTGTATCCTCAGAGTCAATAGCTGTTGGAATTTTTATGACTCTTGAACTGCCGTCATGGTCCAGTTTATCAGAATATTTCAGAATATTTCCTATTTTGTGTATGATTTATCCGTGCCTCACTACATTGTTTTATTAACGTTGCCAGCAAATCTGGAAGTGTGGTTAATTTCTCCACTATTGCTTTGCTAAAGCTTTTTGCTCGGCCTGTGGTGCTCCCTTTGCCCTTTTCACGGACAACCAGCTGATCTACTTTGTGGCTGATCATATCCACTTTTTCGTTAATTGTCAAGACACTTTGCGCCAGCATGTGTATCAAATCCACCTGGATCTCAAGTTTATGTGATTGCCAGAGAAGTGCCTTTACCGCTGCCAATAGGGACGAATTTATTGTGCTCAAGATGTATTCAGGACCAGTCTTATTGTTTATATCTTGTTTGTCACTCTGGGTCCCGCAGTGTATGCCAGTTGTGGCCCCTACAGGGCCCTCTCCCAGTAGTTGCAGTTTGGGATCTGATGTGGCTATTAAATCGGAGGATAACGTGTCTGAGGTGCTAGCGGCACCAAATAATTGTTGTATTTGTTCCCGGCCTTGGTTTGTGGGCGTGGAGCAGCTCTGAGTGCTCCCCTGACTGCCAGGATTGATAGAGTCATCCAGTTTGTCCTGGAACTGGTCATTTAAGTGGTGATGGACTAGAGCCTCCGTTTCAAAAATGTTCTTATTCCAAATATGCCCGCTGGATGGGTGTCCCTGTGATGGACCCTGCAATACGTTTAGTGCTTCAGCATCATTTATGGTCGCTGATATCTCAATGATTTGCTCTGGCCCGTGTTCCTCCAGTTCATGGCTTTTATATTTAGCAGCAGTATTTTTGATGGCATTGCTGGCCGTGTCTGCCAACTCTACTGTTTCTGCAAATCACGCCATCTCTGTGATTAATCTCTCCTCCATGCTGTCCTGGATTGTGTTTTTTAGGTTGAGGGGGTTGTCCTCACCCAGTGTTACCAATTCCTGGCTGGTTGAAATAGATTTGGGGCTGTTTTCTAATATACCCCCATCTTTCGTCTTGTGGGTCTTCTGGACGCCATGGAATTCTGTATTTTGCCTTGTAAAATATTGGTGGATCAGGGGTCCCCCTATTGTAGGTTTACAGGCCTCTCGGTTTTTGTTGGTGATACTAATTTTCCTAGCAGATATGCTGTGCCTACGGGCCACAAAAACTTTGTGCGAGTACTTCCAATTAATGTGGAATGCAGAGGACTGTAGCCTTACCCGCTCTAACCCGCTCTCTAGCCTTCTGCTGCCTCAAATGGCTGTGTCGGGGGACTGTTAGAGCATGTACTTGATGAGCCTGTACTGGCTGGTACATTAACTCAGTGAGACAGGTTAGATCCGATAAAATCAGCCAAATGGTGCCACCTGCAGTCCGATTGTTTTTTGGCTCCTAGAGGCGGTAGGATTGGGTGAGTCAAGTTAAGTTTTAACTCCAAATCCTTCCACGCCATACTGGTAATCTGTGGGCCGTAGTTAGAGTGGATACTAATGCCGGAGTATAGATACTGATGGGTAAGTGTAGAAGTCTAACCTTAAGCTGTTTCCCTGTTGATGCCTCAATACAGGGAGGAGGCAAGCTTGTAGCACTCGCGTTTGCCTCCCTCCAGGCGATGTAGTTGACAACGTGTGATTTAGAGCAATGTACAAGAACGTACGCTGAGTGAGCAGTATGTGTGGCGTGGGCATTAGCTGTAGGCAGTGGAGCTGTAGGAAATTGGAGCTAGTCTGGCCCGTTACAATAATTATGGGTCTAGCTCCTTACTATAGCAAGAGGCTAATCAAAAATCTGTCCAAGCCTCTCACCTCTCATCACGCACTAGTGATGCTGCTCTCACCCGGCCGGTTGCTTTCCTCTGCAGCACCTCCTTTCACAACGGCGGTGCTGTGGTTGGCTGTGGGCTGCCCGCCTATCACTTCCCTGGCGGCCCCCCCCTCGCTGTGGAGGTAATGGTAACGGCAGAGAAAGCTTGGCAACTTGGCGGCGGGTGTACTCTGATCGCCGGGCTCACCACTCACGGCTCTCCCTCCGCGTCCTCGCGTCGCCACAATGCCGCCCGCGGCCGCTCTGATTCTCTCTGCGGCTCTCAGCTCTGCAGCCTCAGCGCTCCGAACACAGCAAAAACAGGGAGCTGATCAGTAGAGGGTGAGCTTGGGACGAGGATTAGCGCCTATAGTGGGAGAGAAATAGCAGAAGATGACAAGCTACCTTTTCAGGTGCTATGCATTGCTTGAGAGGTGAGCGTGATGGAGAGACTGGTGGGTCCATGGAAATTAACTTTGTGAGCCTTTAACTGGGGTTTCTGCCTTCGCCTGGCCCTGAACTGGACCTAAGAGCAATTGAGGTGCTAACCTGCCTGTGATGAGGGTTTTGCTGGCTCTTGAGAACCCCCAAGCCTTTGAGTAAAACAATCTAACTCCTGCAAGTAAGGGGTGTTACCTTCAGGTGCAACAACCATATTAAGCCCTTGTGACTATTGATTCACGAGTACTTCAATAAAAGGAAAGGTGGGGGACAAGGAGATCGATGACGGTCCAGTGCCCGTGCTCCCAAATAATCAATCAAAATGAAGGGTGGGTTCCTGAGAGAAAACAGATGGAGTCATTTTAGAGAGATAAGAGGGGAAGTCAAGTTGGCTTTTACTTGGTTCCCTCACACATCCAAAGGGATGTCATGCTCCATCATAGGGCGTGGCTCCTCGTCTGGAAGGCACTGTAATGCTCTAAGGGTCCCCCCAAAGGGTCGCTTATTCAGAGATCTTTTTGTTTTCACACTGTATGATGAGTGGGATGTAGTACTTGTGAAATGATGAGTGAATTAAAAGTGGCTAAAGGATATCTGTGCTGATCAGATTTAATGATGGAGATGAACAAGTTACTTACCTTCGATAACGATGTATCTGTAAGAAACATTAGTTAGTTAGATTCCTCACCTTAGAATATCCCCAGGCGTCAGACTGGATCCGGAAGATTTTTCGTCAGCAATACCCCTTGCGCGTCGCTAGGCGTCGTCTGCGGCTCCGCGTCCGTCGTCGGCGTAGTGCGCCGGAATGACGTCGGAGTATTTAGACGCCGCCCTCGCGCGCTGACGTCAGTTCTTGTACATAGCTTTCCGCGCCAGGAACGCAGAGCCATGCAAAGACCGACACTGGTGCCAAAAATAAAATCTAGGGGCCTGAAAAGGATAACCTTAACCCTAGATGTCAGTTCGCAGAACGGGGAGGATGGGTGGGTCGGTGAGGAATCTAACTAATGTTTCTTACAGATACATCGTTACCGAAGGTAAGTAACTTGTTCATCTGAAAGAAACGCGTTAGTTGGATTCCTCACCTTAGAATAGATACCCAAGCAATACCATCCCCGGTGGTGGGTCTGCGAACCAAGATCACACCAGAAAGTCCTGGAGGACAGAACGGCCAAAGAAGCCATCCCTCCGGACTTGGCTGTCAAGGCAATAATGCCTGGCAAACGTGTGTAGCGAAGCCCACGTCCCCGCCTGACAGATGTCCTGCAAAGGGACACCCAGTCCCAAAGCAGTAGTAGCCGCTGTGGCCCGAGTGGAGTGGGCGCGCAGCCCAACAGGAGGGTCCTTTTTTGCCAAGGAGTAACAAATGTTGATGCACAAAACGACCCACCGAGAGATGGTCCGTTTGTGCACAGCTTTCCCCTTCTTAGCACCCACGTATCCAACGAAAAGTTGGTCGTCCACCCGGAACTGCTTTGTGCGGTCCAGATAGGAGAGCGCACGTTTTGGGTCCAGACGGTGGAGCCTCTCTTCCTCTTTGGAAGGATGCGGAGGCGGAAAGAAGGTGGGCAAGGTGACAGACTTCCCAAGATGAAATGGAGTCACCACTTTTGGAAGAAAGGAGGGACGAGGCCGAAGGACAACCTTGTCCGGATGAACAGAGAGAAAAGGAGGCTTTGAAGATAAAGCCTGGAGCTCACTCACCCGTCTAGCCGAGGTGATGGCTACTAGAAAAGCAGTCTTAAGCGTCAGCAGACGAAGAGGACAATTATGAAGAGGCTCAAAGGGAGCGCACATCAGAAATGTGAGAACAAGATTCAAGTCCCACTGAGGCATTACAAAAGGGACAGGAGGGAACGTGTGAGTAATGCCTTTTAGAAAGCGTGTAACTACAGGGGACTTGAAAAGAGAAGGCTGATCAGGAAGCCGCAAGAAGGCAGAGATGGCAGCAAGATAACCTTTCAGGGTGCCCAGGGTAGAGCCCTGCCGGGCCAAAGAAAGAAAGAAAGAGGAGAACCTCAGAAAGAGGGGCGGAAAGGGGATCCACAGCCTTTGCTGTGCACCATGCCACAAATTTGTTCCACCGGCAGGCGTATACCGTCTTTGTGGAGGGACGCCTGGCTGCCAGAATGATAACACAGACTTCAGGAGGCAAGTCAAATGGCATCAACTGCCGCCGCTCAATCTCCACGCATGGAGGTGGAGGCTGGACGGGTTCGGGTGGAGGACCGTCCCCTGCTGCTGCGACAGAAGATCCTCCCGAAGGGGCAGACGTATCGGAGGATCGGTCAACATACTGAGTAGCTCGGGATACCAGTACCTTCGTGCCCAATCTGGAGCCACCAAGATGACTTGGGCCCGGTCGTGCCTGATCTTCTTCAGCACTCTGGGCAGAAGTGGTATAGGCGGAAAGGCGTACAACAGACCGCAACTCCACTCGTGACGAAAAGCGTCGCCGAGCGAGTGCCGTCTTGGAAATTCCAACGCGCAGAACTGCTGACATTGCGCGTTCTCTTCGGTGGCGAATAGATCTAACCAAGGCTCTCCCCACTGCTGAAAGAGACCTTGCGCCACTTCGGAGTTCAGACGCCATTCGTGATCCATCATGCACCGGCGGCTGAGTTCATCTGCTCTGGCGTTCAGAGAGCCCGCCAGATGTTGAACCACTAGGGTGACGCCCTGGTGTTCCAGCCACGTCCAGAGGCGCAGAGCCTCCCGACAAAGGGTCCACGACCCCACCCCGCCCTGTTTGTTGCAATACCACATGGCGGTGGTGTTGTCCGTGAACACCTGCACGACACTTCCCCTGACAGAGGGAAGGAAGGCTTTCAGTGCAAGCCGGATCGCTCTAAACTCCAACAGGTTGATGTGGAGACGAGACTCCGCCGGAGACCAGATGCCTCTGATCTCCGCCTCTCTCATATGGCCACCCCATCCCAGGAGGGACGCATCCGTCACTACGACATGCTCCGGTTGGGGAAGGGAGAGGCTTCTGCCCATGACCCAATCGCGGTCCGTGAGCCACCACTGCAACTGCTGTGCAGTGCCCTCCGAGATCAAGACATGGTCGGACAGGTTGCCGTGATGCTGGGCCCACTGAAACTTCAGGTCCCACTGCAGAGCCCGCATGCGCCGTCTGGCGTGATGCACTAGTAGGATGCAGGAGGCCATCAGCCCCAGAAGCCGCAACACTAGCCTGACCGAAACCCAGGATAGAGGCCGAAAGATGGGAATCAGGGCCTGAATATCCCGGACCCGCTGTTCCGGTGGATAGACCCGGAACTGCGCCGAATCAAGAACTGCTCCGATGAAGAGGAGCTTCTGAGAGGGACTCAAGTGTGACTTCGGCACGTTGATGGAAAATCCCAGCAAATGCAGGAGATCCGCCGTAGTCTGGAGGTGGGAGACGACTGTCTGGGGCGAGCCCGCCTTCAACAACCAGTCGTCGAGATAGGGGAAGACTGGAACCCCTGATCTGCGCAGATGAGCTGCGACCACCGCCATCACTTTCGTGAACACCCGAGGGGCACTGGTGAGGCCGAAGGGGAGCACGGTAAACTGAAAGTGCTTTTGGCCCACCGTGAACCGCAGGTAACGCCGGTGCGCCGGCAGGACGGGGATGTGGAAATAAGCGTCCTGCAAGTCCAACGCTACCATCCAGTCTCCGGGGTCTAGGGCAGCTAGAACCTGAGCCAAAGTTAACATCTTGAACCTTTCCTTCCGGAGGAAGGCATTGACGTTCCGGAGGTCCAAGATAGGGCGGAGGCCCCCTTTGCCCTTCTTGGGAACCAGAAAGTAGTGGGAATAACAACCACGACCAACTTCTGGGCTCGGAACGTGCTCGACGGCCCCCTTGGCCAAGAGGGCCGAAACTTCCTCGTGGAGAAGATTCAAATGATCCCCCGAGATACGGTGGTGCTGCGGTGGCATGGCTGGAGGGGTCGTCTCGAAGGGGAGGGAGTAGCCCCTTCGGACGATTTGCAGCACCCACCTGTCCGATGTGATGGACCGCCAGTGGAGCAGGTGATGGCGAACTCTGCCGCCCACTGGCGTGGAAAGGGCCTGAAAGCTCGGACTAGGAAGGCTTTGAGGCGGATGCTGCCGGGGTGGATGTGGGCTGACCTCGTCGTCCTCCAGAACCGCCTCGGCGGAAACCACGTCCGCGACCGCGTGCAGGTTGGTTCTGCGGCTGGTGGCTAGGCGCACGTGAGGAGGCACCCCTTCCTTGGCCACGAAAGGGGCGAAAGGCGGAAGTTTGCGACCGCGGGGCCGAGAGGCCCAAGGACTTGGCCGTAGCCCGGGAGTCCTTAAAGCGATTCAGCGCACTGTCCGCTTTCTCGCCAAAAAGGCGAGTGCCATCAAAGGGCATGTCCATGAGAGTGCTCTGGACATCGCCCGAAAATGACGTGGACCGCAGCCAGGCGTGACGTCTAAGCGCCACTGTGGTAGAAATGGCCCTACCCAGCGAGTCCGTAGTGTCAAGCCCACATCGGATAGCATGTCGCGCTGCATCCCTCCCATCGGCCAGAGCCTGGGTAAGTCGTGTCCGGACCTCCTCCGGACACAGGGGCAGCACGTCCTCCACCGCATCCCACAGAGAGTGGGAATAACGGTCCAAGAGACAGGCGGTGTTCAAAGACCGCAGGCCCAAACTAAGGGAGGAGAACAGCTTCTTGCCAAACTGTTCCAGTCTCTTGGAATCCCGGTCCGGCGGGGCGGTCGGGAAGGAGGATTGGGAGGTAGAGGCCTGGATAACCAGGCTCTCAGGGGTAGGGTGTTGGGACAGAAAACTGGGGTCGCCCGGAGCAGGGCGGTGGCGCCTGGCGACGTTCCTGTCCACAGGAGGAACTGTGGAGGGCTTGGACCAGGTGCCCTGCAGAACGTCAATGAGGGCCTCATTGAATTGCAGCAGAGGCTCAGTGGAGCTTGCTGCAGACTGAAGCACCTCAGTAAGGACGTTAGTCCTCACAGCCACGGCAGGCAGCTCGAGCCCAAGGCCTGCGGCCGCCTTGCGCAGCACCACAGAGAAAGCAGCGCCCTCCTCCGAAGCCACAGTCGGAGGAGAGACGAATCCAGTGTCCGGAGAGGTATCCAGGCCACTGGCCTCCCCCAGTTCATCTGCCCAGTCCTGTGACATTTGAGCCTGAAGGGCCATAGGATCCTCGGATCCCTCCCAGTTGTCCCCATCATCCGATTCCTGGTATACAGGAGGAAGGAGCGGAGCGGAGCCGGGCAATAGACATAATGTGTCTCCAGCGGCGCCGAACGCGGCGTCCATAGACGCCGTATCGGCGCCAGGCCCGGAGCGGGGCTCAACTGGGGCTCGACGTCGAGCGGAGTCGGCGTCGGGGGTGGTATCGGTGTCGACGCCGGCAAAGGAGGCGTTACGAGGACGACCGGCGTCGGCGGGGACTCGGGAACGGGTCCCTCGGGCGCTTGCGGCGTCGAGGCCGGAGCCGTCAACGGCGCCGGGGCCAGAGCCGCCGGCAGGCAAGGCAGCCCAGTCGGGTCCGCGGGGCCCGAAGGCGCGCCAGCGGGCGTCGACGGCGGAGCCAGGCTCCTCATGGCCGAGAGGAAGGCACTGACTTCCGCCGGCGTCGCGTCAGTCCCAGGGACCGGTGGGTATGGGGACTTGCGCGGCGCCTGCGGCTCCGCCGGAGCCGCGAGGGTGGAACCACCCTGACCCTCGGCCGAGGCGCGCGACCGGCGAGGGGAGGCCGAAGAGCGGTGTCGCCTCTTGGACTTCTTGGAATGCTTCGACTTACCCGAAGACTTGGATCCCGACGACCGATAGTGACGTCGGCTGCGGCTCCGCGACCGATCCTTGGACCTCCTCCTGGACCGGGATCGAGAGGTGCGCGGAGCCGAGTGGCGAATCTCGAGAAGCTTACGGGACCGCTCCCGTCTAGCCTTCGAGGTCAGGGCCTTGCAGTCCGAACACGACTCCGCGTCGTGGTCGAGGCCCAAGCAGTAAAGGCACCGGCGGTGATGGTCCGTAACCGACATCAAGCGGTTGCAGTCAGCACAGGCTTTAAAACCAGGCATCCTACCGGCACCGGAGTCGAGACAAGATCAAAAAAGTTAGTCAAAAAATGACTAAAGGGGTAGCTCTCCCGGATCTGCGCTTACTGGCGCGGAAAAAAGAAGAACTGACGTCAGCGCGCGAGGGCGGCGTCTAAGTACTCCGACGACGTCATTCCGGCGCACGACGCCGACGACGGCCGCGGAGCCGCAGACGACGCCTAGCGACGCGCAAGGGGTATTGCTGACGAAAAATCTTCCGGATCCAGTCTGACGCCTGGGGATATTCTAAGGTGAGGAATCTAACTAACGTGGTTCTTTCAGATCCCTCTGTCACAGTTAAAAAACCAAAAGGTAGTGGCTGCTAGAGGGTTATAAGGCCCCCAAGTAGCTATGCAAGTGTATGGGTGAGGTAGACTGGGTCGGCATGTTTCGCACTTTTAATGGTCTCAGGAGGAGATCCCTAGTGCTTCTTCAGGACCAAAGAAAAGGTTAGACAGAGTGTTTACGTATTGGAGATGGCCCCCTCAAATGAAGTAGTGCCATCAGTGGGACCCCTGCAGTGTTCCAATCTAGAACAAGAGAGAGGGGAAGGGGGTACAAACAGACAGTACATAAAATATAGTTCGTCATGTCTCTGGTGCATAAGTCTTAATGCACCAAGACGGTCCCTGAAGTGTGGACCATGTTAATATCTCTGGCCTCAAACTTGTAGATCAGACACAGTCTCGGAAGTGACTGTGCAAAGAAATACCAAATGAAATGTAGAACATTAACAATCAAAGCAGGCTCTCAAAACTTCTAAGTCGAGCGTTGTTGGTATATCGCCACCAATGGCAAAATCTTTGTTAAAAGGTGATTTGTGCCTCGAGGCGGAGGGAAAGAGAGGAAATGGAGGGACCGCTTACCTATGGGACACAGAGAATAGTCCCAATGAGTCAAAGGAGAGGGTGCATTCCGGACTGATCTGTATTATAAAATAGCACAGTTACCGGTATGCCCAACGTGCAGCTTGAAGCACTCGCAGGCTGCGGTCCCGTGGTACTTTGCCGTCATCTTGGAGCGGTGAATGGCAAGCCTGTGTGTGCTGACAGCAGCCGCCATCTTGGAACTATAATTAACTGCCGGTAAAAAGCATGCAAGTGTATGTAGATATGTACAATATAGAGCCTGTGGGAGTTTGTAGGCGGAATTGTTAACAACTCAGATGGTTCGTAGACAGAGTCGTTCATGGCAAATTGTGAATAGTGTTCCAAGTTCGGCACGCTTATGTACATTTGTAAATACAGTACATGCTTCATTAGCGGTTTGTAAATAAAGTTGTACATGACAGTCAAAAAAAGTCGTGCAGAGCCAGAGATGTAAAGAACAAAGCTAAAGGATAGTCACCATATGGTAATGGTGAGGGTATCCTGGAAAAAGAGGGAAATCTGGTATATAGCATTGATTGGATTGCATATTGTTATATTGTGCATAGAAGCAGGATATGTGGCCCAGATTTGTCATGGGTGCATGATTAGAAAGGGGCATGAATATTGCAATGGCAATATCGACAAAGGGGATGAGCTTTCAACCTTGTAGATTAAAATCTAAGAAGGAAATGTCTCTGTGTAGAATAGAAAGTGATAAACAGAGCGGGGAGACGTATACCGATAGTATGTTGAGAGAGACAGAGTATTGAGATGATATACCTGAATGAAAAGTGCTACTGAAGTTCAATCCAGGGTATATCATTGTTCAGGCCATGGATATGTGTGCGAAGGCTGAATACCCAACGTTATTTTTGAAACAGGGTAGATTGGCCTCCAAAATAGTCCATGTCAAGTGGTCAGTGGTATGTTGGAATTCAATATAGTGGTTGCACATTTTATAGCTCTGCAAAAATTGCTTTTGTGCTCACTGATCCTGGTTTTGATTGATCTTGTTTTCGTGCCTACAGAGTGTAGGTTGCACAGACATGTAATGAGATGAACATAGTTTTGCGTATTACAGTTTGTGCGTTTCTGTGTCAATCTGAAATTGCCCATCTCTAAGCCTTTTGTGGGACGTGTGGAGGCATAGGCACTGCAGCTACCACATTAGTAGTGATCTTTCACTGCTGGTAAGTTCCATAACGTAGTTTGTTGTGTTGCCGTCTGGGGGTGCGGTCTTGTATGTACTAGGTGGTCCCTGAGATTTTGTGTTCTCTTGAAGGAGAATCTAAGGCGTTCCAAGTTCAGCTCCTCTGTGTTGACAATCTTCCAGAGTTTAAGATGATGTTCTTAATTTTGTAAAAAATCGGGGTAAAAGTTTTCCAATAAGGCTTCGCAGTGGTTTTTTGCTTGCTCTTGTATTCACGTTTGATTACTTTGGTGGGATAGTGTCTGGTCTTGAGGTTTTTGCTCAAATCGTCAGCTTGTTGGTCATAATCAGTAAGGATACTGCAGTTCCTCCTTAAGTGCAAACATTGTTCAAAGGGTGAATTTTCACGTAAAGCTTTTGGGTGATGGCTATTGAAGGGGAGGAGGCTATTGCAGTCGGTCTTTTTCTTGAAGGTTCTGGTTTTGAGTACTTCATGATCGAAGGAAATAAGGAGGTGAAGGAAATAAGGAGGTCAAGAAAAGGGATTTTCTCCTTGGATTTTGAGAGGGGGAAGTTCAGGTATAGATCCATCGAGTTAATCCAGAGGTGGAATTCTTGACATCTTTCTTCTGTACCTCCCCAAATAACCACGATGTAATCAATATAGCATTTCTATTTGATGATGTCAGTCTTGTAGGGGTTGGTGTCGGAGGACACATGAGTGGATTTCAAGTGGGACATATAGAGGCATGCCAGGCTGGGCGCAAATGTGCTGCCCATAGAGGGGTCATGTATTTGGTGATACTGTTGGTTTTTATACTGGAATTGTTTTTTTCAGGGCATTGCTTGCACACACTATGATTAAGTACACTGGAGTAGATGAAGGGGTCGTGGTGGTCCTAAGGATGGTATCAACGACCCTGATGGTGGCACCTTGGTATACAGGGCCTCCACATCGAGGGTGACAAGGAAAGTGATCATCTGAGGATTCGGGAAGTCGTTGAGGAGACAGTGTGTCCTTGGTGTCCTTTAGGAAGGATGGAATATTTAGTTCCAAGGGTTGTAAATAATGGTCACAGAATTAACTCAGGGGTTCAAGAAGAGATCCGATCCCGAATACTATTTGTCTGCCTGGTGGAGGGTGTATGTTCTTGTGGATCTTTGGGAGGATGTAGGATTAAGGAATCCCTGGAGATGTTTTCACAAAGAAAAATCAGCTTCATTCCACAAAATCCGTCCATTGGTGGCTGCTTCATTGATGCCAGAGATAATAACATGGTAACACTTCACTACTCTGCTGCTTGACTGCCCTCCATCTCTTTCTGCTTCTCTCTCCCTTTAAACTTCTCCTGCTCCTGCAATTTTTGCTTTTCTTTTGCTCTTTCCTTTTTCCAGTTTTTTTGCTCCGACACCCCTCCCACTGTGAACCCCCACAGCTTGCACCCTTCGAGTGTTTTCCCGCCTCCCAGCTGGCCATTACCCACAATTACAGCTGGTGTGCTTGCTCCTTTCGCAGCGCAGCTCCGTCTGATAGCTGCTGCTGACCCCTGGTCAGGAGTTAAAGATCCTCCTCAACCCACGGGCTCCTGCCTGCGCCTCATCCCTAGTGGTAGAGCGTCACTGCTCTGCTGCTTGCCTGCCATTCTGTCTCTTTCTGCTTTTCTCTCTATTTCTATCTATTTCTCCTGCTTCTGCCTTTTTCTTTTTCCTGCTTTGTTCCTTCGTCGCCCCTGCGATCCCCCACAGCCCGTCCCCTCCATTGATCCTTCCCGTTTTTACTCGCCTCCCAGCTGTCCAGCTACCCCCACAGCTTCAATTAACGGAGGCTGCTCCACAGGTGCGTCAAAGGCAAGCCCGTCTACGCCCTCCATAAACACACCACAGAAATCTGGGACTGTCTCGACACAGACACTCCCGAAATAGTCTTCTTCACAGAAACTTGGACCAATCCTAGCTCTGGACAGGACATCGCCATCCCAGACGGTTACAAAATCACCCGCAAGGACCGCGCCGACCGACCAGGAGGAGGCATCCCCATCGTACACAGGAACACCCTCCGACTGAGCACACACTCAAATGACGACGACAACCATAGAACACTTCCATGTGTACTATTCTCGCGAATTCAACACCAGCACCAATCCTACTAAATTAGTATTTAAGGTGCTTAAGGATCTTACAGCCAGTAGAGCTCCAGTCGCTGAGATCTGTTCTGCCTCGCACTGTGAGGACCTGGCTGCCTTTTTTGTGGAAAAGGTTGAGGCCATTTATCAATCCTTTTCTGTTCCATCCGTCTCTGTGGGGAAGTTGGAACCTTGCCCAATGACTACTATGTCTTTGTGCTCTTTCCCAGAGCTTTCGATGGAGGAGTTTAATAAAATTGTGGCGAAAGTCAAATCTGGCTCTCCTAGTGATCCTCTTCGGCCTGCCCAATTTAGAGATTCAGCGTTACTTTGTCCTCCTCCCCTGCGTGATCTTGTCAATCTATCTTTGACGTCTGGTTCTGTCCCTGCTAGCTGGAAACAAGCTCAGGTGATGCCTATTTTAAAAAAACCTGCCCTGGATCCATTAAAGCTGGAGAACGATCGCCCTATATCTCTGCTCCCATGGGTCGCAAAACTGACTGAGGTTCATGTTAATGCCATTCTATCTAATCATCTTCATTGCGCTCACATTTTGGATCCCTCGCAGAATGGCTTTCGACCCGGCCACAGTACTGAGACTGCGTTGCTCTTTATGGTTGAGCACCTGAGTACTCTGGTCGACTCGGGTCAAACGGCGGCACTGGTGCTTCTCGATCTCAGTGCCGCCTTCAACACCGTCTCCCACGCCATTCTAATACAGCGTCTGGGTGAGGCTGGTGTCGATAACGTGGCACTCGAGTGGTTTCAATCGTTTTTATCTGGTCGCACGTTTAGGGTTGTTACTCCTCCTTTTCAGTCTAAACCCTATCCTATCACTCAGGGTGTGCCGCAAGGGTCAGCTCTGAGCCCCACACTTTTCAATCTCTATGTGCAGCCGCTGGCTGCTGTCGCCAAGCGTTGGAACCGGACTATGGTGTCCTATGCTGACGACACGCAGCTGGCTGTTGCATTAAGTGGGGCGTCTGACCTCGAGGCTGCTGAGTTCCGTGAGGGACTGAGCTCAGTGGCCCGTTGGATGACAGATAATTGCCTGCAATTGAACGCTAAAAAAAACGAAGTGCTCATTGTCGGCAAGCAGAGTCATCTCTGGGGTGATCATTGGTGGCCACCCGAGCTTAAGAACCTTGGGGTCTGGTTGGACTACAAACTCAGTTTTGCCTGTCATACTAAGAAAACCGCTGCCACGTGTTTTGGGATTCTACGTAGGCTCAGACCTATCTTTAAATTCTTTGATGCTCCAACCAGACCGCTTATTGTTCAAGCTACGATTTTGTCTAGGTTGGACTATGCGAGTTGTCTTTTGTTGGGGGCTAATTTGGCCGAACTTTCTAGACTTCAACGCGTTCAAAATGCTGCCGCCAGGGCTCTGGTGGGCTTACCGCGATTTTGCTCGGCCAAAAATACCATTGTCAAACTTCATTGGCTCCCTGTCGCTCAGAGGATTAAGTTTAAATCTCTGTGCCTTGTGTTTAAAATTCTGAAGCACTCTTCTCCTCAGATTCTGGAGCACTTTATTCTGCCTTATGTTCCCTCGCGCTCTCTAAGATCCTCGGGTCTTCACTTGGTCACAGTCCCTCGCTTTAAGAGAGCTAGGTCCGGCGGCCGCTCCTTTAGAGTACTTGCTGCCGGGCTCTGGAACTCTCTTCCTGTCCATGTCCGTGCACTTAACAAACTTTTTGCCTTTAGGAAGGCTGTTAAAACCTTCCTTTTTCCTCTGGATTCTTAGTGCTGCTGTGTTCTTGTCTTTGGTATTACTTGTGTCCGGTACTTTGTCCTTTATAGCGCCGGGACGCCCCTTTGCTGGGGCAGCTGTGGCTTTATAAATCCGGATAACATAACATAACCATGTCCAGATCCAGACCAACTCCAAAACCGCCATCAACGCACACCACCTTCTCCTCAAAACCACAAAGAATACGGACCTCCAGGACAAAATAAATGCCAAAACAAACAGCAAAGAACTCTTGGCCTTCGTCAAGGAGTTAGGCAAGCCCGACAGCGAGACCACAGACGTCCCATCCCCTCAAGACCTCTGCAACAAACTTGGCACCTTCTTCCACCACAAGATCAGGGAGATCTACAACAGCTTTGACACCCAAGACCCCGCCACTACGCCCACAACCACCGACTGCAACGACGCCACACCCAAACAGATAGTGCTCAACTGGACTCCGCTCACCACAGACTACACACTCAAGTCCATGAAGAGCATTCACTCAGGAGCCCCAACAGATCCTTGCCCGTACCACATCTTCCATACAGCATCTGCCTCCATCGCCCCCCAGCTTCGCGGCACCATCAACTGCTCCATCGAAACCGCCACCTTCCCCGACGACTGGAAACACGCAGAGCTCAACCCCCTGTTGAAGAAACAGTCTGCTGACCCGACAGACCTCAAGAACTTCAGACCCATCTTTCGCCTCCCCTTCCCAGCCAAGGTCGTCGAGAAGACCATCAACGCACAACTCTCAGACTTTATAGAAGTGAACCACGTCCTGCACACCTCACAATCCGGTTTCTAAGGAAACCACAACACCAAGACCGCACTCTTCGCCACCCCCGACATCCGCTCCCTCCTCGACTGGGGTGAAACCACAGCCCTCATCCTATTGGACCTCTCGATCTGGTCTCCCATTGCACCCTAATCATGAGATTCCAAGACGACGCCATACACGGCAAGGCACTGCACTGGAATCTATCCACTCCCTCCTGACCGGCTTAACACAGCGAGGCATACTACCCCCATTCCTCTCAGAACCTACAGAGATCAGCTGCAGAGTGCTCCAGGGCTCCTTCGTAAGCCGCACCCTCTTCAACATCTACATAGCTCCCTTTGCAGCCATCGTCAGAAGCCACTGACTCAACATTGTCTTCTACGCCGACAACACCCAGCTGATCATCTCCTTCACCAACGAACCTGCAGCCGCAGGAATCAACGTTCACAACGGAATGAAGACAGTTGCTACTTGGATGATAAACAGCTGCCTCAAGCTCAACTCGAACAAGACTGAAGTACTCATCCTTGGACCCACCTCAGCCTAGGACGACTCCTGGTGGCCCGCCACATTCGAATCCCTCCCACCCCTACAGGCCATGCACGCAACCACAGCATCATACTAGACTCCTCGCTCTTAATGAGCCGCCAAATCAAAGCAGTATCCTCATCCTGTTTCCACACACACTGCCTGCTTGGAAAGACATTCAGATGGCTCCCCACAGAATCCAGAAAGACTGTCACCCACGCACTACTCACCAGTAGACTACTACCGTAACGCACTCTACGCAGGCATCATCCAGAAACAGCTCAGGAAACTTCAGCACATCCACAACGCTTTATCCAGACTGGTCCCCCGCCGCAGCCACGACAACACTTCCGACAAATCCACTGGCTCCCCATCAACAAGAGAATCCCCTTCAAGCCCATCACATATGCCTAAAAGGTCTTGCACGACAGAGGACCAGATTACTGGAACCAGCTTGCTTTCTACACACCTGCCAGACAACTCTACTCTGCCCAAATCACCCTGGCCTCTATCCCACGGATCCACAAGACCAGAACCGGAGGGAGATCCTTCACCTACTTCGCCACCATGACCTGGAACACCCTACCCCTCCACCTCGGGCAACACCGTAGTTGACCCAGTTCAAGTAGGACCTCAAGACCTGGCTCTTCGACTGAACCTCCACACCCAGACTGATCAGCAGCCCCCCCCCCCCCCCCCCCCAAAGCACCTTGAGACCATCACTGGTGAGTAGCCGCACTTAAACCCCTGATTGATAGATTGGTCGACGGTTTAAAGGATGAAAACAAGAGGAAAAAAAATCACCCGATCAACCTACAAATCCCGGTGAATTGGTCTATGCTTTTTGGGACTATCGGGGGAATGAAATCAGAAATCAGCTAAGACAAAATCTCCCTCCCTGCCACCTGCACACTCACACAGAAGACAAAGGCACTAATGATTCAGAGTACGGAAGTGATGCATCAGTCTAAACTGGACAATACACTAAGCCCTACAGGAGTCACAGGTGGCTCTTGAACAAGAAAAAAATGGCATGGCTCTGGATTTGAATGTTTTGATAGAAGACCCTAAGAAAGTAGCAGTGAGAGCAACACAGGTGTAAGCTACCCTGGAGGAGATTCAGCCTGATCTTGAAGAAGTCCACAAACAAATAAATGATCAGGCCGGGGGAAGAGGCAGGTGGGGTGGGGGTCGAACTAAGATCCTAGATGTGGGGCAAGGGGGACGAACTAAGATCCAAGAACACAGAGTCAAAGATGTGCATTGGCGGTCCTACTTCAATAACCAAAGAATAGTTGGGATGCGGGAGAGGGAAGATGTCTCAGATATGCAAAGTTTCTGGACGATGGTCTTACAACGAAGATGGCACCATTGGAACACTCCCCATTCTTTGTTGTAGAGTGAGTTCATGTGGTACCAGTGGAGAGGCCAGCTCCAGGAGCTCTGCCAACGCCAGGTGTGGCAAAACTACCGGATCCCGAGATCAGGATCTTCTGCTGCAAAGATCGAAGACTTATGGGCCCTCAGTGGTTGACAACCAAAAGGTGTTTATGTTCCCTGACCACGCAGTGATGGTGTAAAATTAATTCAATGTTCAGTCGTTTTCAATCTTGACAGCTATGACTACTTTATTGTCAGACTCTTTCCAGGTTAGCCAACATATATTTCATTGTAATCACGACTTCATCAGGACTAAATATTTTTTTTTAAAAACATACAAATCATAACCTAATTGTTATAACCTCAGTAATACATTCTATAAATTGAGAACGTCATGTGACTTCAAAAGTGACCTTCACTTTACATACAAAAGCAGTGAGCATAGTGATATTCTATTCTGTTATGTCCTGCATAACAGAATAGACCTCATGCTCAATAATGCTACAGCTTGTGATTCAGTAATGAGCTCCGAATTGGTGTGTAAACATAATTGGACCATAACCCTTTTAAACAGCCCATCCAGTGGGGCATTTATATCTCTGCCATATCTAGATGGCTTCGTCAACTTGGGCACCTTAACCGGTGGCACAAAAGGACATCGCCCTAAGGAGAAACAGTCAGGGCTGCGATAAACCAGTATTTATTGCATAAAGAGCGGAGCAGCTGATAGATAACCCGTTTTCAGTTTGGAAGACATTGAAAATTACTCTCAATGGAGTTCGCATGGGATTAATGTATGGAATTAAATCTACCGTAGAGATAGCAATTAGCAGCTTAGAAGACAACATTATAGGAATAAAACTGGAGGCAAGCTCTTCCATACACAAGACTGGATAAACACAATTACAGAGAGTACTTAGCCAGTAAACCCGACAAGGGAGATTAACCTTGCAGAATATTGGCCTGGCTAGCACTAGTGAAATGTTACACACCCAGATAGCAGCCAACTGTTACATGGACGGAACAACTGCTAACATACAAACAGAAAAAAATAAAACCTGTATTACATTCTTCCTGATCACTGTATCCACAACAGGAGGGGCCACAGAGACACAGACTACAGATTATATTCAGGAAGACTGGCTAATACAAATAGAGGAGGATATAATGGTCCAACTTGAGTCACCCTAGTACTGGAGGAAAATCTTAGAGCGATAACGGAACTTTTTAGAGGTAAAACCCCTGGAAGTGATGGGCTATCTGTGGAGGTTTGCACCATCTATAAAGGTGCAATAGCGAAAAAGGGAAGTTTTACCACAATCTTCAAAAGAAGCCCTGATTGTTATTCGGCCAAAGCCGAAAAGAGACCCACTTGAGTTGGTGTCATACAGACCATTATTTATTTTTATATGATTCTAAAATACTGGCTAAGGTCTTGGTGATCTGACTATCTGCGGTCCTCCCTGATCGGACTACCAGACCAGCCAGGCTTTGAGTCTGGTAGAAATACCTCATTGAATAGGAGAAGGCTACTCTCAAGTCAAGTCAAGAAATGCCAACAGGACTCTGTTTCTTCATACTCACATAGTCTTGCTATATGTGGATAATGTCTATGTTAAGAATCTGAAAGTCGACCAAGGACCCCTTACTCTGCAGTTAGGCTGCTTTGCCACACTTTCAGGTCTGAAACTTCACAGAGACAAGTCCTGTCTATTCCCACTCCATTGGGGGCAGCAGCTGGATACGCTGCCCTCGCTTTCATTATAGTGGTCTCAGAGGACATTTAAATATCTGCATCCAGGTGTATGCTGAAGAAGCAGGCACCGTAAGTTAAGCAAGATTATTAATGCAGCCAAAGCTTCTAAACAATTTTGGAACAAATTGCTATTGTATATCATGGCTAGATCTGCCCTCTCCAAAATGATTCTATTGCCCGGTTACTCTGCCGTGGCTGGTGCCCAAAGATATACTGAAGATGGTGAGCACATTTGCTGCTCGACTTGGTGTGGAATGGAAGGCACTGCAAAACAGCACTATCGAAATAACAGCTCCTACCTCTTAATGCCCCAGATGATGAGAATTATTACACACGAAATTGCAATGGGTGGCTCAGCAGTTTACAGACTATCAGAGGAACCAAAGTATGTTTACAGAGTAAACAGAAATAGACAGGTGGTGCCAGTGGTGTTGACTAGGAATTACAAGAGACTGGGCCAATTCAGATTACTAGTGGTAGCAAAGTATTGCTGCAAGTACAAAACAAAGACACCAGTGGCTTGTGCACTGGAGTACTGGATGTGGCTATCACAAATTCAAGAAAATTAGTACACAAACTACCTGAAACATGGATAAGGGCTGATGTGATCAACCTTGGGGCATATGGGGAGCAGGGTCAAGACTGATTTGCATAAAGCGGGGTCTAAACTGGAATGGCATGGGGAGCAAAAAAATGATGGATTTAGGCCCAGATCTCTGTATTGGGGTGAATGTTTGACATTGATCAGCATTCTGTCCATCAACTGTTCTTTTTGCTTTTGTCACCCGAGTGAGACGGTTATGCCCAGATGTGGGTCCTGTGCTCTCCATGTCACTGGAGTCAAGCTAGCCTGGCTGATGAGGGGTGATGCCCGAAACTGGTCCCAGGATGCTTGATTCCAGTTCGGGGAGGATCTAGCCTGGCAGTTTGGGCTGGACTGTTCCCACGGGGAGCAGGGCCAAGACTGATTTGATTATGGCTGGGTATAAACTGGAATGGCATGGGGAACAAAACAATTAATGGATTTAGGACCAGATCTCTGTACTGGGATGAATGTTTTACATTGGTCAGCATTCTGTCCATCAATTGTTCTTTTTGCAGGGATCAACCTTGGTGGCATGTGCGTTGAACACACTATTGATCTTAAATGAACTGTCAGTCGCACAAGTTACTTACCTTCGGTACTACACACTTAGTTCAACTTATTAGGGAATATATCCGGTTCGAATGGTTTTCTGGCCTTGGGATAAACTGGTCAAAATCCGTTATTTTGCCCCTTACTTGCCCCCTTGGATTACCTGTTGGCTTTGTGCTCTGACTCCGTGAAATACCTGGGAGTGTGGCTCCATCGGGACACACAAGTGGTGATCCAATCCAATTTTGGTAGCGCCATTTCGCACCTCGAAGAACAAATCGCCCGCTGGATAAAGTTACCATTATCATTTGCGGATAGGCTAGCCCTAATGAAGATGGTGGTTCTTCCGCGATTTTTATATTTATTCCTGAACATTGCAGTACACTTAACACACCACTTCTTTGACACACTTCGGTCCTTATTAGTCACACTTGCATGGGGCGGGAAAAAAACGAGACTCAAATGGGAAACACTGACACTGCCTTATGAACAGGGGGGGCTTTGCAGCACCTGATCTTCATTTATATTATCCATGTGCACAGGCCCATTATGCCTATTACTGGCAACAGGTACCAGCCTACATTCCCCATGTAGCGGTTGAAGCAGGAGCCGTACACCCGATACCACTGAAAGCCATGATCATCAACAAGCATACCGTCTTTGAGAAAGGGGAAATAGACAGTGCACGTTACCACTAGAGCATGACAAGAGCTTGGTGGACGTGCGCAGAAGCTACCGCTTTATGCAACTAACATGCTGCTACTTCACCACTCCGATCTCTTGGTCACCAGCGAGTCCGGTGCACTGAAAACGCTTAAAGAAATGGGCATGAACGTCATGGGAGATGTATTCTCAGGGGGCAAATTTGTAGAGGCAGGAACTACACTCACTGATGGGCCTAATATTGCAATGCAAACATTTGTGTTCACGCGGCTGCGTTCAGCTATACGTGCGCTATACCCTCAATTTGACAGAACCCCCCACATTAGATGCGCTACAACTCCTCTATACTGCGCCTTCGCGTACACGACTGGTTGCACGCCTATATCATGCTTCACAGAAGGAGGGGGTTACTGTGGGGACAGTGGCAAGGGACTAATTGAATGCTGTCCTTCCTGATCCTCTTTCGGAGGAGGACTGGATTGGCTGCTGTCAACTGACGGGAAAACTCACAGCGAATGGGAACTTAAGATTAGTGCATATTAAATATCTGCATCAACTGTACTACACGCCATCCCAACTTTATAAATATGGTCTGCGAGACACTGCCGATTGCACACGATGAGGCTCGGCTGATGCTAACTTTGACCATTTTGCCTGGGCCTGTACAAGGAATCTCTCTTTCTGGGACTCTGTCACGCGCACACTCCAAATGATGGTAGGTTTACCTATATCCCGTACCCCCCAATTGTGCTCACTAGGAAAGGTCAATGATGTGAAGGCCTCTCGTAGATAGTTAGTAGCAGTGGCGTTGCTGATTACTAAACGTAGGGTTTCGATTTGTTGGGGTGGGAGGCAGGCGCCAGAATCTAAACAATGGTTACAGGACTTGGTCTATTGTCGTGATCAATTCACATGCTACGCTGAGGAATTGCCTAGCTCCTCCAAACCTCGCGACTTTTGGGGCCCTCTCACTGCATATTTACTAACTATAACTGATAATAGATTACCTGGGTCACTGTTGAAATGTACGCCTTTGATGCCACGACTGATTGTGGGATTGCTTACTGTCACAATAATGGTTATCTGCAAGGTCATCTATTTTATGGTCAATGTATCCTGCTTGACACTTGTAAGAACTGTAGGTGTCCAATCAACTGATGCAGCTTAATTGACGGTTTATGTTTTTTTTATATAAATGCAAAAATAAAATTAAAAAAAAAAAAAAGTTACTTACCTTCGGTAACGATATATCTGTAAGAAACATTAGTTTGTTCGATTCCTTCCCTTAGAATATCCCCAGGCGTCAGGCTGGATCCGGAAAGATTTTTCGTCAGCAATACCCTTGCGCGTCGCTAGGTGTCGTCTGCGGCTCCGTGTCAGTCGTCGGCGTCGTGATCGCCGGGATGACAGAGTACTTAGATGCCGCCCTCGCGCGCTGACGTCAGTTCTGTACATAGCTTTCTGCGCCAGGAACGCAGAGCCATGCAAGAAACGGACACTGGTGCCATGAAACTAGGGCCCTGAAAGGGATGACCTTAACCCTAGATATCGGTTCGCAGAACGGGGAGGATGGGTGGGGTGGTAAGGAATCTAACTTACTAATGTTTCTTACAGATATATCGTTACCAAAGGTAAGTAACCTGTGCATCTGAAAGAAACACGTTAGATTCCTTACCCCTAGAATAGATACCCCAGCAATACCAACCCCTCTGCGAACCAAAATCACACCAGGAAGTCCTGAAGAAGGGAACGGCCAAAGAAACAGTCTCTCCGGACTTGGCTGTCCAGGCAGTAATGCTTGGCAAACGTGTGCAGCGAGGCCCACGTTGCTGCCTGACAAATGTCCTGCAGAGGGACTCCCCGTCCCAAGGCAGTAGTAACCGCTGTAGCCCGAGTGGAATGGGCCCTCAACCCCACAGGAGGATCCTTCTTAGCCAAGGAATAACAGGCCTTAATGCACAAAACGACCCACCGAGTGATGGTGCGTTGGGCACTGCCCACCCCTTCTTAGCGCCCACGTAGCCAACGAAGAGTTGGTCGTCCACCCGGAACTGTTTTGTGCGGTCCAGATACGAGAGCGCACGTTTTGGGTCCAGACGGTGGAGCCTCTCTTCCTCTTTCGAGGGATGTGGAGGCAGAAAGAAGGTGGGCAAAGTAACAGACTGCCCGATGTGAAAGGCAGTAACCACCTTATCAAGAAAAGAAGGGCGAGTCCTCAGAACAACCTTGTCCGGATAGACGGAAAGGAGGTTTGGAATAAAAGAGCCTGGAGCTCATTCACTATTCTGGCAGAGGTGATGGCAACCAGGAAAGCAGTCTTGAGAGTCAGAAGACGAAGAGGACAGTTATGAAGTGGCTCAAAAGGAACGCACATCAGATAGGTTAACACCAGATTCAAGTCCCACTGAGGCATTACAAAGGGGACAGGAGGAAACATGTGCGTAATGCCTTTTAAGAATCGATTTACAACAGGGGACTTGAAAAGAGAAGGCTGATCAGGAAGCCGTAAGAAGGCGGAAACAGAAAGATAACCCTTGATGGTACCCAGAGCAGAACCCTGCTGGGCCAGGTAAAGAAGAGAGAGGAGAACCTCAGAAAGTGTGGCGGAAAGGGGATCCACAGCTTTTGCTGTGTACTATGCCACAAATTTGTTCCACCCACAGGCGTATACCGTTTTAGTGGAGGGACGCCTGGCTGCCAGAATGACATCACAGACTTCAGGAGGCAAGTCAAATGGCATCAACTGCCGCCGCTCAATCTCCACGCATGGAGGTGGAGGCTGGACAGGTTCGGGTGGAGGACCGTCCCCTGCTCAAGCGACAGAAGGTCCTCCTGAAGAGGCAGTCGAATCGGGGGATCGATTGACAGACTGAGTAGCTCGGGATACCAGTATCTTCGTGCCCAATCCGGAGCCACAAGGATGACTTGGGCCCGGTCGCGCCTGATCTTCAGCACTCTGGGAAGAAGTGGAATAGGCGGAAAGGCGTATAATAGACCGCAACTCCACTCGCGACGAAAGGCGTCTCCGAGCGAGTGCCGCCTTGGAAATTCCAACTCGTAGAACTGATGACATTGTGCGTTCTCTTCGGTGGCAAATAGATCTAACCAAGGCTCTCCCCATTGCCGAAAGAGGCCTTGCGCCACGTCCGAGTTCAGACGCCATTCGTGATCCATCATGCACCGGCAGCTGAGTTCGTCCGCCCTGGCGTTCAGAGAACCCGCCAGGTGTTGAACCACCAGGGTGATGCCCTGATGTATCAGCCATGTCCAGAGGCGCAGAGTCTCCTGACAAAGGGTCCACGACCCCACCCCGCCCTGCTTGTTGCAGTACCACATGGCGGTGGTGTTGTCCGTGAACACCTGCACTACACTTCCCCGGACAGAGGGAAAGAATGCCTTTAGTGCAAGCCGGATCGCCCGCAGCTCCAATAGTTTGATATGGAGCCGGGACTCCACCGGAGACCAGAGGCTTCTGATCTCCGCCTCTCCCATGTGGCCCCCCCAGCCCAGGAGGGACGCGTCCGTCACCACTATGTGCTCCAGTTGGGGTAGGGAGAGGGATCTGCCGCTGACCCAATTGCGGTCCGTGAGCCACCACTGCAACTGTCCTGCAGTGCCCTACGAGATCAGGATGTGGTCGAACAGGTTGCCCTGATGTTGAGCACACTGGAACTTCAGGTCCCACTGCAGAGCCCGCATCGGCCACCTGGCTTGATGTACTAGCAGGATGCAGGAGGCCATCAGACCCAGCAGCCGTAGGATCATCCTGACCGAAACTCGGGATAAAGGCTGAAAGATCAGAATCAGAGCCTGAATATCCCGAACCCGCTGTTCGGTAGGATAGACGCGAAACTGCGCAGAGTCCAAAACCGCTCCAATGAAGAGGAGCTGCTGAGAGGGACTCAGATGTGACTTCGGCACCTTGATGGAGAACCCCCAGCGAATGCAGGAGGTCGGCCGTAGTCTGGAGGTGGGAGACTACTGTTCGGGGTGAGCCCACCTTCAACAACCAGTCATTGAGATAGGGGAAGACTGGAACCCCTAATCTGGGCTGATGAGCTACGACCACCTCTATCACTTTCGTGAACACCCCAGGGGCACTGGTGAGGCCGAAGGGGAGCACGGTAAATTGAAAGTGCTCTTGGCCCACCGTGAACCGCAGGTAACGCCGGTGGGCCGGCAGGACGGGGATGTGAAAATATGCGTCCTGCAAGTCCAACGCTACCATCCAGTCTCCAGGGTCTAAGGCAGCCAGAACCCGAGCTTAAGTGAGCATCTTGAACTTCTCCTTCCGGAGGAAGGCATTGACGCTCCTGAGGTACAAGAAAGGGCGCAGGCCCCCTTTACCCTTCTTGGGAACCAGAAAGTAGTGGGAGTAGCAACCCAGTCCTACTTCTGGCCCAGGAACGCGCTCAATGGCCCCCTTGGCCATGAGGGCCGTAATTTTCTCCTGTAGAAGTAACAAGTGATCCCCTAACATGCGGTGGCATGGCTGGAGGGGTCACCTCGAAGGGAAGGGAGTAGTCCCTTCGGACAATTTGCAGCACCCACCTGTCCGATGTGATGATACGCCAGTGGAGCAGGTGATGGCGAACTCTGTCCCCCACTGGCGTGGAATGGGCCTGAAAGGTCGGACTAGGAAGGCTTTGAGGCAGATGCTGCGGGGGCAGATGTGGGCTGACTGGCTCTGTCCCCCTGCGCCGCCAAGGCGGAATTCACGTCCGCGCGGAGGCTGGTTCTGCGGCCTGTGGCTAGATGGACGTGCGTGGGCGTCCCTTCCTTGGCCACGAAAGGGGCGAAAAGCGGAACTTTGCGGGCGCGGGCCGAGAGGCCCAAGGACTTGGCCATAGCCCTGGAGTCCTTACAGTGCTCCGACAAACTATCTGCTTTGTCGCCAAAAAGGCGACGGCCATCGAAGGGCATATCTACGAGTGTGCTCCGGACATCTCCCGAAAAATTCGTGGACCTCAGCCATGCGTGACGACGAATCGCCACAGTCGTCGCAATCGCATCTCGCCCCTCAGCAAGAGCCTGGGCGAGCCGTGTTCGGGCCTCCTTCGGACACTGAGGCAGCACGTCCACCACCGTATCCCACAAGGAGTGGGTATAACGGTCCAAAAGGCACGCGGTGTTGATGGACCACAGCCCCAAACTAAGGTAGGAAAACCGTTTCTTCCCAAACTGCTCCAACCTTTTGGACCCGCCGGCTCGCTAGGCCTCTCAAGCGGACACGCGTGGCCCGAAGGCGCGCCGACAGGCCACGACGGCGGAGCGAGACTCCTCATGGCCACAAGGAAGTCCTGAACCTCGTCTGGAGTCACATTAGGCCCAGGGACCGGAGGGTATGGGGCCGGACGCGACTCCTGCGGCTCCGGCGGAGCCGCGCGGGTGGTGCCACCCGAACCCTCAGCCGAGTCGATCGACAGCCGAGGGGAGTCAGAAGAGCGGTGTTGCCTCTTCGACTTCTTCTTCCTGTGCTTCGACTTACCTGAATGCAAGGACATAGAACCCGACGAACGCTGATGACTTCGGCTCCGCGAGCGGTCCCTCGACCGGGACCTCGAGTGGCACGGAGCCGACTGCCAGATCTTCGAGGTCAAGGCCCGGCAGTCGGGACACGACTGGTCATCATGGTCGGCCCCACGGCAGTAGAGACACAGATGGTGGGGGTCGGTTACCGACATCAGGCGGTGACACGCGTCACACGGCACCAGGAGTCGAGGTCGACTCAAAAGAATAGACCAAAAAAGTCAAAAAAGTTAGTCAAAAAATGACTAAAGGGTATGCTCTTCCTGGATCTGCGCTTACGGGCACGGAAAAAAGAAGAACGGACGTCAGCGCGCGAGGGCGGCGTCTAAGTAGTCTGACGACATCAAACCGGCGATCACGACAACGGACGCGGAGCCGCAGACTACGCCTAGCGACACGCAAGGGTATTGCTGACGAAAAATCTTTCTGGATCTAGCCTGACGCCTGGGGATATTCGAAGGTAAGGAATCTAACTAACGTGTTTCTTTCAGATACATAATTTATCGGCAGGCCAATTTCTGACCTATGGCACGGTTTCACAGCCTCTTAATGTCTGGAAATAGAGACTGCCGATCCAAATGTGCACAAGGCATTGAAAGTGGCGTTTGCACTATGGAAAGGTCCTATGGTCACTACAATATACCGCTGCATGGCTGGACAGACTAA
The DNA here is from genome assembly GCF_964204655.1 of Triturus cristatus. Classification (NCBI taxonomy): domain Eukaryota; kingdom Metazoa; phylum Chordata; class Amphibia; order Caudata; family Salamandridae; genus Triturus; species Triturus cristatus. The sequence continues at coordinate 448,514,052 of NC_140584.1, forward strand.
AAGTAGCTTTCACATTGTAAGAAACTGGATTATTGTTTTGGAAGGAGGGAAATGGGGGTGGCTGTCAACTTAAAGGAATAATAACAAAACTTGTCAAAGTGAAACCTCAAAGTCTCTAAATTAACTTGAGCGACACCCCCATAAGCTATGGCACAGAGCAGACAGGATTATCTTAGGTCAAACTGTAAAGTATTTATGCAGTACCAAAACAGTAATAAAGTTGAAATGCAAACCAATAAAAATCCCAAACCAAATTAGAAAAACTTGAGTACAACAACACAACAAACCAAATTACACCAAAACTGTAAAAATCCAATCAGAGGAACCAGCAATATGAATTTTTGAAGTTTAAGTAAAAATAGCGCCAAAAAGACCCAATGATAATTATTGGTGCTGTAGACCAGGATTTAGTTGTAATTTGATGCCAACTGCGATGGTACGTGGGTCAAATACACCAACAAAGATTGTCTGGGTAAAAGATTTTACCTTCAAATTTAGTCTTTTAAGCCACACTGGTCTAGAGGAAACATTTTTCAAAAGCTTCCTAACTTTCTACTGTTGTCCAAACAACCATATGAGTACACCTTACAGCCTCCAGGACCTCAGTGGAGGCACTTAGAGACTCATAGGGAGTCAGGCAGAGGTCGGCAGCAAGGTCCTGCCCAGGTCCAGTTGCCATTGGTCAGGTGGGTACTTCCAGGAAAAGGCCTCTTGCAGCTTGTGGTCTCCCTGTAGCCACACAGGTCAGCCAACAGACCCTTGGAGGCCAGTTCTGTGTCCTGGTGAGAGGGAGCTGTTCCAGTTCTTCAAAGCTCCTCTCAGGTCAGACAACAGGTCCAGTCCTCTTCTGATCTTCCGCAGGTCCCAAAGGTTTTCTGGAGTGGGCGCCTGAAGGTGGCACAATTAAGCCTGGCACCAGCTAGTGGAGGAGGGTGAGTTCTGGGCATGCTCTGACCAATGAAATAAAAGTTTCTCTGGCCAGCCCTACTTACTTTTTCACAGGTTCTGGCTTGCCTTAATGCCAAAAGGCACAAAACGCCATGTGTTAAGGCATTTTCAGATGGCAAAATTCTTTGGACACACTAAACCTGGGCTCTGAGGGCTGGGGGATGTATATGGGGAGTGTACGGTGGTAATCCTACTCTCTACACTCATCTAACACTAAAATCCAGCTTGAAGAAAGCGCTGCACTTACAACAAACCCAAAGACCGACATATTGACAGACAAAAGCAGGGTCCTTCAACAGTCTTGGCATTCTGTTCACTCCCTTTCAAGGGGTGGTATACGTGGCTCAACTGACATGTACCTCTGACACAGTGCTGTCCAAAGGAAGCCCACAGCCTCACTCTAAATATTCCACGGAGTTCAGAGGAGTCACCTCTGCCCATTTAGGTCAGCCTATTGTTTGCTCCTGGAAGGCAGTTCACACCTGTTCATAGCTTAAGCAGAGGCAGGAAGAGGCTTATGCTAATTAGCCCTTGACTGTTCAAGCAGGTATGGGTAACTTTCTAAAAGTCGCATTTCCTTAATGTTTATTAAAACCTTGACTTCGCCACTAAATTGGATTTTTAATAAATATTGGTTATCCATTTTTTTATTCTGTCCGATTATAAACTCAAGCTGTACAACATACAAATAATAAAATCCACCTTCTAATACATTAACACAATAAAAGTAAATAAAGGCAATAAATGATTTTTTTTTTTTATACGATGAAAAAAAGAAAATGCAACAGAGCAATTTAGACATGGCTAGGAAGCAGTCAAATGCAATTAAAGGAGTCCTAATTGCAACTAGCCGACAATTTAGGATTTTGGGCATCAAGACTATGATGACATAAGAAATTTCAAGGATACTTACCAAAAGCAGTTGAAAATCATGCTACATATGATGGATTCAGCTCCCCCACAAAATAGTCACCAAGGGCTATTTTTGCACGTCTCACGCAATGGTTGGTTTAATAAAAGGTAGTTTGTGAGACTGAGTTTTTCAAGGAGAGCAAATTTGCAACTTCATTGGCGAATTTAACAACCCATTCATTTACCTTGGACTACTGTTCTGTGTCTAAAATGAAATGCATAAGCTTGATATGTGTGCAAAATAATAACACTATAGAGAAACAGTATGAAAATAAAATTCCAAAATAAATATCATTAACAACCAGGAAACCTAAAATATTCTATAAGCAAGACAACGCATTCAAAGTTATGCCAATGGACCAAACTGAAGTGCTTTGTGCAAGAAATGTGTAATTAAAATGCTTCAGATAAAAAACAAAAAAAACAAAAAAAAAACAATTGTTGCATTTAAAAAGTAAAATGACTGCATTGAATTAAGGCACTTCTAAGACTGATATTTTACTGCCTAGATCAAGGCCTTGTCACTTTCCATGCTGCATAAAAGTAGGAGGCCACTGGGTTGAAAATGGGAGTTGATCTCAGTGCTTAGGAATAAGTTCATGGCGGCATTACAATGTCTGATGTCATACTTTTTAAAGGGGTGGGGCGAAATTGCTACCTTGCTGGCAAAGAAAAGGAGCAGGGTAACAAAGTGCATCAGGGTCTAGTTGCTGCCTAGCAAGCAGGGGCAGGAGAAATCGTCACTAGACTTTTACCAGTTCTGTGTGAAGGTCTTTAAAGGGAGACAACCTAGCATACATTTTACAAACAGTGCTGTTTTCATTATTGGGAATAATTGGTCTTTATCGTCCTCAAAACCAGATGTGGGTTTTATTCTGAGCTGCGTGGAGATGCGCTCCAGGACTTTGCGGAGCAGTCTAAGAAGTCCAAAACATGTGCGTGCTAGTTTCTTTGCTTGGATCACCATTGTTATATCCTTGTCAAGCCAGAAACCAAGATTTTTGATAGTCACTTTCGGAGTAGGTGGGCTAGCCAGGCAATTAGCCCAGCTGATCAGAGGTCTGGAGACTACATTGTTTCCGAGGACCATCACCTCCGTTTCATCCCTGTTCAGCTTCAGGCAGCTGTTAGTCATCCATTCCACAACCCTTTCCATTCAGGGTGCCAAGCTGTCGGAGTCGCCGTTGGATCTAGGATCTAAGGGAGATCATCAACTGAGTGTCATCAGCGTAGGATATCATAGAGACATCAAACTCTTGCGCTATCCGTGCTAGAGGTCCTATGTAGACATTAAACAATGTGGGACTGAGCACGGAGCCCTGAGGCACCCCGCAAGTCAAAGGCATCATCTTATAGAGGAGGTTAGTTTCCATAACTTGTAAAGTTCTATCTTCCAGAAAAGATGCCAGCCACTGTAGGGTTTTATCTTGGACGCCAAGGTCCAGCAGTCTATTTTTCTGTGCTAAGGTCAAGAAGTAGTATAGCGGCTGAGCTTCCCTGATCCAGAGTCATTTTTGGTTTCTCTACCACGAGTGCCGATTCTGTGCTGTGCTGAGCGTGGAATCCCATCTGTGTAGGATGGAGGCATTGGTTTGTTTCCAGGAACTCTGGCAGCACTCCATTTACGCGTTTCTCTAACAATTTCCCAACAAATGGAGGTAGTGAAATCCGACAATTCCCTAGATGGGCTGGGTCGTTTTTTTTTGTTTTTTTTTTAAACGGAGGTCTGATTATTGCATGTTTCCATGCACTTGGTACTTCGCCCGACTCTAGTGAGAGGTTCATGATTTTAACTAGGGTTGGGAGCAAGACCTTCGTAACTTTTCTAAGAACATGTGGTGGAGCAGGGTCTAATGGCGAGCCGGATTTCACCTTATCCATCAGTAGTCTCACATCCTGTGTTGACTGGGGGGGAAGCTAGTGAGAGTAGAGGAGATCTGCCCTTGATCTCTTTCCTGCCTTATAACGGACTCTCTCCCAGTCATAAATGAGCTATAAATGTCTGACTTTGAGGAAGTAGGCAGCTAGATCACCACATCTTTCCTCCGTGGCCTCAGCCGTGTGGGTGTCGTGTGTTAGGGAGGTCAAGGACTTGACCACTACAAAAAGTTTCTTTGAGGAGTTCTGAGCCTGTTTATCGTACGCTCAAATAATGATGCCTGTGCGTTTTTAATACTGTTGTGGTATAATCTTGTAGCCGCCTTATACCTGGCTTGGAGTTGTAAATCATAGGTTTCCCTCCCTTCCCTTTCAATTTTTCTTTACAGTTTTTCTTTGAGGAGAATAGTTGAGTGTTAAACCATAGAGCCATTTTGAGCTTGGAGTTTGGTTTAGTAGATGTTTTAGGGGCCATTTTATCCAATGATTGTGTGATCCAATTTTCCCAGCAGGAGAAAGCTTCATCAGCTTTATCATGTGTCATGGTGTTCAGTGAGGCTAATCTGTGTACAACTTGGACCAGTTTCTTGTCTTCGTAACTACCAAAGGAAGGTACTTTTCCTTTCCAATTACCCTGTTGCCAAGTTTGAATGGAATGAGGTAGTGGTCTGACCAGCGTACTGGTGTTGGAGGGGCGACTGAGATATTAGGGTCATTTGAGATTACTAGATTGAGTATATGACCCTTGATGTGTGTAGCAGACTTAACCAGCTGATATAGTTGTAGACCCTCAAGATCTAGCAGCAACCTCTCAACACTTGAGAGGTTCTGGTCCTCAAAATGAAGATTTAGGTCCCCTGATATGGCCGTTTTTCACCGGAAAGCTGGCTAAAGAATTGGTCAAGCTACCTAAGAACTTCCCATAGGGGCCAAGGGGCCTGTATATTAGAAGCCCTGAAAAGGTGTATGTTGGCAAGAAAGAAATTGAAAATTGGAGGCTGTTGCAGCCCTGGATAGAAAAGGAGTTAATGATGCATTTAAATTCATTTTTTATCAGGATGGCAAGTCCACCCCTACTTGCCCTATGCGGTCCTAGATTTGAAATCCTGATGGAAGAGCCATTAAAATATCTGGGGTGAAGTGGTTGTTAAGCCAGCTTTCCGTTATAATTAAGGCGTCGAAGATTGCCTCCTTTAATTGCAGGCAGATTTCGGTTTTGCGGTTGGAAGTGATCGGCTGTTAATTAGGCCTAGCCTCGAAGCCTGCGGCTACGTGCGTGGACTACTAGTGTCTATCTTAGGCTCAACAGGCATTTTTATCTCAAGGGGTAACTCTACCTCTCTATCACACTATGGTCCCTGCCGGAGAGAGGAGAGCACCGCTCTTGCTGCCAGGTGAGAGTTTTAAGATTAGCACAACAGTGGCTAAAAATGGCACAATAGTGCAAACAATAGTTTATTTTTTTATTTTTTTTAAAGTAGCCAAATCGTAATAACGATTTAAGAAAATAGAATACGGAGCTAGAGATCCGACATGGGACACCTCTACCTTCTAAGATCAGTATCCTCTCCAGGAGTCCTGTGCAGGATAATAGGACAACGTGGTCAGATAACAGCAAGATGGGTGTTAGTCTGTCTGCCCCCTCCCCCCAAATCCAGACATCCAGATTTAGTGCTAGTTATTGGTCGCCCAAATCGTTCATGAATAGATTGAATACAAATGGTGTAAGCACAGACCCTTGCCTCATGCCGAGTTCTATACCAAAGCTTGGAGTGCACACTCCCTCAGGACCAAATCCCACCACAACTGTAATATTCTGTTGGAGCAGGAGCTTGTTATTGGTGCCTTGCTCCTCCAGGGCCTGCCAAAGGCCATGCCTGTCAGAGTAAAAGGCTAAGATCGATAAATATATATTTGTTATAGTCTTTTTTTATTGATTTTAGTGTAATAAACACATATATATATATATGTATATAAATCAAAGAGCAGCTTACAGAGATCGATATAAAACTTTTTTGTACAGCATGTTGTTGCGGACCTCAAAAAGAAACCCATATAGGCGAGACCAGAGACATGGATAAGGCAATGTATACAATTTTTCCCTTGCCACCCATATCTAGGCCTTCTAAATTACAAGCACATCTTCGTCTCTCCCCGACTCAGGTCCCAGGTCCAGGCCTCTGTAGGTTCTCCCATTTCCTGAAGCAGCCCCGTCCCTGGTATATTGGCTTCTCATTAGTCATGCACAAATCCAAGTCCCGCTCCCAATCACCCACCCGTGGAACCTCGATCTCCCCCCACAATTGCACTATGTTTCGCTTGGCTGTTATGAGGCCCAGTGAGAGCCAAAATCTTGGCATATTTTGGTGGCGGTTCCTCTCCCCAAATGTGCAAGAAACATTTCTTAGCTGTTGTTGGGAGGGGTTCCTTAGTCACGTCCCCCATTATGTTCTGTAAGTTGATCCAGAATGTTTGGATCTTCGGACATGACCACAGCGTGTGGAAGAAAGTGCCCTCTATTCTGCAGCCTCTCAGACACAGGTCCGAGGCAGCTCGCCCCATGCGTCTAAGAGTTGTGTGTGCATAGTATGATCAATTGAATATGCGTAAACAAAAATCAATCTAAACGCTGTTGGTTTGGCAACCTCCTGGAAGGTCCCCTTTGCCTCCTGCCACTCCCTGTCATCACAATCTCCAAAATCGGCCTCCCACTGGCATTTCAACTTTGCAAAGAGGTAGGGAGAGTTATTACGTATTTTTCTGTATATAAGAGAGACTGTCTTCCTGGGTAGTGCTTACGTGAGGAATCTATCTTCCAGGGGAGGGGTGGGGGAGGGAGGTTAGGGGGAAGTTCTCTGGCAGGGGGGCCTGCCCGGGGATATGTACTCTGAGGGCATGTAGAAACTGAAGGTATCTAAAGGCCTCAATGTCAGACAGTTCATATTGGGTACATAGCTCTTCCCACCTAAGTATATTACCATTCTTCCAGACGTCTCCCAAAGTGGAGAGTCCTATCAAGTTCCATGTTTTAAACCCCGGTAAATCACGTACATGTTAAAGTGCATCGCTATACCAGAGTGGTCTCATATTGCAATCTTGCCCTTCCATCTCAAGAAGGAAGTGGCAGTGTGCCATATTTGAGCAACTGAAAGCGTCTAGATGAACAAAAGTTATTTACCTGTAATCTGTGGTTCTCCAGTATTGGTATCTTTCATAGATTCACATGCCTGAATCATTCCCCGTCGTCGGAGTGGGAGTCCCACGGTACATAAAAATAGCAATATACATGCATATAGAAACCATATCATAGGTAACCTAGAACCAGGAAGTAAAGTAGCCGGAAATCAAAAGGAATTTTTTTTCCACTTTCATGACTCTCCAAGTCATTATATATAGTCCAAACTACAGCCAATCAGGCGACAGCACCCTCCAGAATGTTCTCCTCAGAGGCTCAGGCTCTCAGATTTTCTAGCACAAGTGTGATCCAGAGTGAAAAGAGCATAGAAGAGCCTCTTAGGGGAGGTGGGTGGGTTGCATATGAATCTATGAAAGATACCAATACTGGAGAACCACAGATTACAGGTAAGTAACTTTTTCTTCTCCAGTATTGGGCTATCTTTCATAGATTCACATGCCTGAATCAGAGTAGAGAGCAGTAACTCCATAACAATACTAGTGATATTATCACAACATAAACATATGTATAACACAGGCAATATGTAATCACAGATATAGATCTTTCTATACATATATACTCATATTTATATATATCTACATATATATATATATATACATATATATATATATATATATATATATATATATATATACATACATACATACATACACATGAACAATCATAGAAGATCTGTATGTCAGAAAATAGCAAAGAGGAGGAGGGAAGAACAGAGGCTCACCTTATTTAAAAAGATTACGGAGAACTGCCTGCACCACAGACGTGTCGCCAACGCTGGCAGCTTCCAGACAGTAGTGCTTGGTAAAGGTGTGCCTGCTGGACCACGTAGCAGCTCTGCAGATTTGATGAAGAGGCACACCAGCAAAGAGAGCGGTAGAGGAAGAGATTGCTCTAGTAGAATGTGCTCCGAGTTGTTTGTAATGGTCTGCCTGCGTGCTGATGACAGAAACAAATTGCAGCCGAAAACGAACGAGCAATGGACTGTTTGGATATTGGGTGTCCCGTACGCATCTTTACATAAGCTATAAATAGCTTATCAGATTTCCGTATTGAAGATGTCCTCTGTAAATAGAATTTTAGAGACCTCTTGACATCAAGATTATGCAAAGCCCTTTCAGCAGGTGATTGAGGATTAGGAAAGAAAGTGCCTTCGTAGCCCCACCCGATCAAGCTCCAGAACGGTCTTGTGTTATTTTCTTGAATTGCCCCATGAATTTTGACCAGGCTTTGACATTTTATGTTATTTTTAAATCTAATCAACTGCTTGTACTCTGGGGGGCGTTGCCAAGCCGTGGACCAAGATGGCCGCGCGGCTCTGAAGCTCCGTCGGCTGCCCAGGCAATCATTAAATTTCCCGCACTACAGTACGGCCACAAATCAAGTACTTCACTGCGATGGTCTGGTGAGCGGTTCCGGATCCAGATAAGCCCCGCAGCGTCAACATTCGAACGCTGAGTCCGGAGATATGCGATTAAGACCAACGAGCAACGTAGACATTGTGTTTGCCCAGCTTGCTACACAGAGTGCAACTTTACCCACTTTTGCCTGCTAGTCATAGGTACCCCCACCTACTCCCAATTTTTATTTTTTTGGGCTCTCTTGCTGAAACTGTGGCATGGGCCGCAAAGACCCAAAACAAAGGCTTCTTCCCTTTGAAAAGGTTACAGAGACTGCCCCAGAGGAATCTATCACTATGGCGGAAGGCGGACAAAGTGAGGCTCCATCGGAGGACAGCACTAGCCAAATAGGCTCTCTTCTGCGCGAGATGAGAGCGGGATTCAAGGCACTTGATGTACGCTTTGACAAGCTTGACAAACATATAGCGGATATGGGCTCCAAGATCCAGTCACAAGACCGGCGTCTCGACGTGGTGGAGTCCCGCACCTCTGAATTGGAAGACGGAACGGCGCAATCGCTTAAACGACTCAGTGCGTAGAACGTATCCTCAAATATGTTGCCATCAAGAATGAAGATTTGGAAGCACGCAGCCGCCGAAACAACGTTCCCATCATAGGTGTGCCCGAATCCACTGCCACGGGCCGCATGGACACTTTTGTAGAGACGATTCAGTTTGACCTCTTTGTTAGGGACTCCTTCACCCCTGGCTTTGTGGTGGAACGCGTTCATCGGTCGTTGGGGCCCAGGCCCAATCCAGGTTGCCCACCCAGGCCAATTATCGCTCGCTGACGATTCAATTGGTACTATGGTTTTCTTCGATATTGTTGGTATTGCCTCTCTGGATGGGTGGGGAGGCTGGGTGGTGGGGTGAAGGTTTATTTTTTATTTTTGTTAAGATACACTTGGCCAGCTTTGCGTGTGTATGCAGTCATGAATAGCATGAATACACGTTTGCTTCATGTCAAGCTTTGTCCTTTGTTACCCTCATGGCCCGGATAGGACACAACTCTGACCCCCTCAGATTTGTCATTAATGACATTGGAATGTCCGAGGCCTAAATAATATACGCAAGAGGAAACAGGTAGTGCATTATTTACTCCAACATGGGGTGGACATAGCCTTCCTGCAAGAGACACATTTGCCCACAACTGATCAAGCCAGCTTTGTCACTAGCTGGGGAGCCCATAGATATTTTGCGAATTTTAGCAGCTATGCTAGAGGCACTGTCATTCTCATACACAAAAGGATCCCATTCAGCCTCCACTCCATTATCCGGAATACTGAAGGTAGCTATATAATTGTAATGGGACATAAAAAATAGCGATGGTGTGTGAGTGTATGACCCTAACAACGATTAAACTGACTTTTATTATTCCATGCTCTCCCAGCTGTTGAAGCTTGACCCTGTACCTTTTCTGATGGGAGGCGATTTCAACATTACCCTGGATCAGGCATTGGACAGCACTTCACGGGCGCCCAATTCCAAGCCACACGCGCGTAGGGATCTACATTCCTTGCGCGAGCAGCTATCATTAATAGACATAGGTAGAGCACATGACTCACAACGCACCGCCTACACATTATACCAGTTGTCACAACACATGGACGAGGATTGATTATTGGCTGTCCTCCCCCACTATAGCTGGCTGGTGTCACTCCATCCAGACGTTCCCATGGACATTCTGATCACTCCCCGGTATTATTGGCATTGAAAATCCCACGCCCTGAGGGCTTCGAACAGCAATGGTGGTTCCCTAGTCCGTGCTTTAGACGATGATTTATTCCGATACAAAATTCGGGAGTCTATTGAGGAATATTTTGCCATAAACACTGGCTCAGTAGACTCTGCAGCGATGTTATGGGAGGGTTTTAAAGCGTTCATAAGAGGTGTATGCCTATCCAAACACGCTGGAGTACTGCGAGATCTCCGCAGAACGTTGGCCTGATTAGAACGCAAACTCACAATATTTGACTCTGGGCGGTTGCTCTGCAAAACACCGAAATCGACAAACAACGGATGACCCTGCTCGCAGAATACAGAGATGCTGCTGAGCGAGAGATCCTATTCATGGGGAAATACCACAATGAAAGGCAATATGGCGAGCATCCAGGGCGTGTGTTAGCACAGATGATCAGACCTCCATACAGTAAGGCATATGTTCCCACTTTGCAGACATCTACGGGGCGACAACTTACAGACACACTTGAAATCCGGAAGGAATTTTTGTCCCATTTTAAAGGCCTTATACGCTTCTAGAGTTAGACATGACCACTCCGAGCAGCAGACTTATCTATCGGAGATTGCGCTTGTTTAGCTCGAGAAGCATATGCAGGACTTTCTGGCGGTACCCATCGCGGAGGCAGACGTTATCGAAGCCATAACCGCTCTGAGATCATCATCGGCCCCTGGCCTAGATGGCTTCACGGGCGACTTCTACAAGGCCTTTAAGGACTTATTGGTACCACAACTCCTGGAGGTGTATGCGGAGGCCTTGGAGAGACAAGTTCTGCTACCCACTATCCGAGAAGCGGTTATAATTCTCCTCCCCAAACCTGGTAAAGATCCCCTGCTTTGTGGCTTGTATCGGCCCCTTTCGTTATTGAACCTAGACTACAAAATTCTGGCCAAAGTACTCGCAAGTCGTCTCTCCCTCTTAATGGATTTCATTATATCTCTGTGACAATCTGGTTTTATCCCCCATCACTCCACAGCTTTCAATCTGCGAACTTTGTTCTCTACCCTGCACAGGATAAGTCCCGCAGTGCCTGCGGCCGCGATTTTACTCGACACAGAAAGCCTTTGATTCCCTGGAGTGGCCATTTTTTCTGTCCATTATGAAACGCATGGGAATGACGCTTGGTTTTGCTGCTACCACAGCACTGCTGTACAGCCAACCCACCGCTCAGCTCCGACTAAATAGTACTCTGTCTGAACCCTTTAACCTATCGCGAGGCACGAGGCAGGGCTGCCCACTTTCACGTTTATTATTCATTCTGGCCATGGACCCACTGATCCGACACTTTCAAGAAAAACACCTCCGTGTTGGGACGCAGCCATACGATCCAGGAAGATGCGGTTGTCGTATCCTTGGATGCAGCTATGGCATTCGACACGCTCGAGTGGCCCTAGATGATGGCGGTCCTCAAAAAGATGGGCTTCGGTCCTAATTTCATCGGGTGGGTACGCCTCCTCTACACTGAGCCACTAGCCCAGGTGGTAGTAAATAACAAGATCTCAGAGGTCTTCACTCTGGAGAGGTGGACGCGCCAGGGTTGCCCCCTCTCGCCCTTGCTCTTCGCCCTCTCCCTGGAGCCTCTCGCGGCCTGCGTACGAAAAGATCTCTCACTTCGGGGGCTTAGATGGACGGATGGGTGGGAGAACCGGATCTCGCTCTATGCGGACGACATTCTCCTATACCTCGCCTCCCCCTCTACATCCCTAAGAGTCGCATTAGATATATTTGCCAGTTTCGGGAGGCATTCGGGCTATAGCATTAACTGGGGAAAATCACTCTTCTACGTCCTTCATGGGGCCCCCCCCTTCAATACCGCGTGACTGTGACTGCCCGATTAAGATGGCCACAGAGCGGTTCAAGTACCTTTGAATCTATCTCCACAGATGTGGCGACTCGCTACGAGAAGAATCTCCTACCACCTCTACAGAGGTTTAAGAGGGGTACCGCCATTTGGAAGGGGCTCCCACTGTGCCTGCTGGGTTGGGCAGCTCTGTTCAAAATAAAGGCACTGCCGCCTTTCTTATATGCCTTGCAAAATTACCCAGACCTAATCCCACAAAAGTACTTTGCAGATATCGAGGCCACTCAGAGAGCTACTATGGGCTGGAACACCGCGCATATTGCTTCAAAAACTCACACTGGGGTGGTACGATGGGGGTATAGCACTTCCAGATATTCGGAATTATTGGGCGGGACATCTCTCAGCCATAAACCAGGGCACGTACAGTGGCGGAAATGACCCCGGCTATAGCCTGGACAGGTGGCTCCTCCCGGGGGGGGAATTTCGAGGCGGCGCTCTACTCTAAACCTAATAAATAACCACTCACAGGCCCTACAAAACACTCGGTCCAGCTTTGCATATTGTGAGCCGCAACCTGGGATGAGCTAACAAACTTACTTTGGCCACCCCACTTTGGGTCTCCAAAAAGCTGGGTACGTTGGTGCGTACAAAAGAGTTCTGTAATTGGGATCTGATAGGGATCTCCCGCATAAAGGATCTATGGGGGCCCACGGGGATGGTGACTTTTGCTTCACTACAGCAAACCTACGACTTAGCGCAAACGGAGTACTTTCGGTACATGCAGATCAGGCACTCAATCCAGTCCAACATCCCACCCGGTAGAAAGCTCCCGGAGTCATCCCCCCTTGAGGACAGGCTGCTTGACAGTCATCTACCCGAAAAAGCTATCTCCCTCACATATAAAAAACTCAAACCACACCCCAGACCCCTTGTTGGCACTTAGAAGGAAATGGGAGGCCAACGGTCTGGAGATTGAGGACGAGGAATGTAGAGAGGCTCTCTCCTCCCCCAAAGAAGTAGCAATATCGGCGAAACTGAGACTGCTACAACTAAAAATACTGCACTGAGTCTATGTTTCGGGTACACGACTAGTGTTGATGGGGAGGAGTACAGACTGGCTATGTAGGAGACAGTGTGGGGAGGTGGGGACGTATCTTCACATAATTTGGGAGTGCCCTATAATACAGGCATACTGGAAGCGGGTGCATGAATGTATGCGTACAGTCTGGGAGGTTGACTTGCGACCCGAAATTAAAAGGTGCCTCTTGAACATCTGGGAGCCCACGGACCTATTAGCAATGGGCAAATTATGGGCAACGCTCAGACAAGTGATCGCAAAGCGTAATATAGCACACCTATGGGGAGCGTGCAGACCTCCTTCAGTGAGTGGAAAAAAGATATGGACTGGTGTATGCTGTAAGAGAAGACAGTCTATGTGGCCTGGGGGTGTCCCCGGAAATGGGTGGCAGTTTGGTCAAAATAGAATGAATACCGTGGAAACTTGTGTGAGCTCCCCGTGATCCCCTCCCTTGACGAACCACTAACGCAGTAAGGACCCTTGTACTGTCAACAGAATGTATAATAGGCCATCTTAAGTAAAATGTTTGTATACGAATCTGTGATTGCCACAATGTACGAAATGTGATTGTGTATGTGTAATGACCAACGAGTTGCAATTTCTGTTTTGCGAATAAAACGAATTACAAAAAAAAAAACCCCCCAAAAAAAAAAAAACACACAACACCTCCACAGAGGCCTACAATTTAACACAGGCCCATTATTAGTATCTCTCTATGCAGATGATACAATACTATGTTTTCAACCCGCATATTAATTTAGATCCCCTTCCTCTGTGAAATTCTCCGCTTTGGCGTGTATTCCGGCCTAGGCATAAATTGGCACAAGTCTGTGATTTTTCCCCTTACGACCAGCACGGAAAAGTGGGAACTCGAGTTCCCACTGGAGTGGTGCACAGACTCAGTAAAATATTTGGGCAACCACATACACCTAGACACTGAACAGATTATCCGCCTTAACTACAGCCAGGAAATACACACATTAGAAGTGCAGATTGACAAATGGCTCAAACTTCCGCTTTCCATGGTGGGCCGGGTGGCTCTTGTCAAGATGGTCGTGCTCCCTAAGTTGTTATATTTATTTCATAACATCCCTATCCCCCTTCCAGACAGGTTTTTTTTTTACTCTTCGCTCCCATTTAATACGACTGGTATGGGGTGATAAACGGGCACGAGAGCGGGTCATGACGTTACCATACGACAGAGGGGGGTTTGGAGTCCCTGATCTACAGCTGTATTATTTGGTTGCCCAGTGCAGCTATGCACAGGCATGGTACCACCCAGATGCCAGGATCCCTTATCAACGCCCGGAATCGGATCTAGTGCTCCCTGATACACTGGCTGACATTTTGCCTAAGGACCTGCCCAGAGACCCTAAAGATATCCAAAAGGTCTCCACTACCAGTTGGGTGTGGGAGAAGCTAAGACGGATCACTAACACGCCACTTCTTTATGCCGCAACCCTTCCACTCCCAAATGCCAGGTGGCTGCCAATTACAGGTGAGAAACTCATACAACGCACATACACTAAATTCAACATTGCTAAACTGGGCGACCTATTTCCAGATTGCCATGTCTTTGACGCAGATGACATGACCCGATTCCCTGATGCAACATTCATGGATGAGTTTGTGCTATTGCGAATTCGTTCTGTGGTACGAGCCACCTCCCCGACTATCCCCTTGAACCCCCGCCTTTCCCCCAGCTCTCCAAGGTTGAGAGCACTCGGGGCATGCACCTTATCTCCAAGCTCTACAAGGCATGTGCAGACATTATCTCACTCAATGATGACAGGGTCCGCAGGGACTGGGAAAGCGATTTGGGCAACACAATAACAGATGAACAATGGGCTGTGTGCTGTGCAGTGACAAAAAACGTATCCCTTAATAGCGGCCACAAATGGATACATTTTAAGTTTCTCCATAGAACATATGTCCATCCCTCCAAATCACACAACTGCCATAGATGCAATGCCCCATTCACCTGCCCATGCATTCACTCCTATTGGGTGGAGACACATAAGATACTGAGCAGTATGGTTCACTTGCCAATAGATCCCTTACCGGAGATTGCCCTCCTGGGGTACGTGGTTCAGTTTCCCCTAAAAAGTCATAAATTTGCAGCCATTTGTCTGTTAGCCAAAAGAGAAGTCGCCATTCACTGGGGAGGCAGATCCGTACCCTTGGTTAAGGGTTGGATGAGTAGCCTGGCATCTTGCTCAACGAGAAGCGAAATATATGCAACCACAATTCCTCCCATCTCTAGACCCAGGGACATATGGGGCCCTTTCCGAGCCTACCTGGAATCACGGCAGAATGACCCCCCCCCCCCACACAACAGGAACATGGTATTGTGCCCACCGGGGTGGGGTAGACAATTCCAGTAAAGTGCCATCCCAACACCCTCTAGGTCATTTATTTTGCCTTATGTTATGCATCCTGTGTATAGAAGATAACACTGTGGGGCGTATATGTATAATCTGGGTAACTGTATTCATCCAGAAATTTGCCACAGACTGTTGAAAACTGATTTATATTTAAAACCTCCTATGGATGTGCTTCTGTCTAGACCACATGAAGCATGTACGCTAATCTTTAATGTTCTTTGGTACGGACTGCATTCATACATATGTATCTTACTGATATGACAAAATGCTAAATAAAGGTTTTTTTTTTTTAAACTGCTTGTATTTTTTCCTTAGGGAGAGGAAACCGTGGTCAACCACTGCAGAATTATTTCTGGATCATAGAGCCAGGGACATTTTTAATTTAAGGCACTCCTCATCAAACATAATAAGTATTACAAATAATTGTACAATATCTTTAAATTTTTGTTGCAGTCCCAATATACAGTATTAGGATGAGGACCTAAACATGAGCTGTGGTTAAAGGAGGTGTATAATTGAGCTAAGGCATAGCAATGAATTGTTGTCAAAGTATAAACAGGCAAACGGATCGACAAGTCAGGGATTAATATTTGCATATCCTCAAATCCAAGAATGATAACTGGCAACGTTGACTGTTACAAGTTGACGGGACCCCACAATGTTTTCAAGAAATGTGCCAGCATAAGCCCTCATGAGGCAGAGACAGTTGTGACCTCACACACCTTGTTTTACCGTAAGTATTGGCTAGCAGGAACCGCAACAAGTCTGAAAATATGGGACTACAGATGATCAAATGCCCTACATTTGGTAACCGCTTTTTTTGTTCAATATAATGATTATTAAACCTGATGATATTGAATAATAATATGTATGGAATCCTCTACAATGTGTAGAGCAAGCCAATTCTTTAGTGTTTGTTTTTGGTTGTATTTTTTTTAGTTTTGTTTAATGAGTTTTGTTCATACAGACATATCAAAACATAATATTTCACGATTAAGACAGTATTACAAAGAGAACAATCTTGCACTACAGCAGCAGCGGAAAAACAACATCTCCACAACATCATTAAGCACAACTCTCCGAGTCAGTAAAGGAGCAGCAGACCCAAACTCGCATTTTTATTCAAAGTGGTCTATTGCTCGGTGGGTTTATAATCCTGGAGAGCATCTTCCCTCAAGCTACAAGATCTTCTGCAATCTTATCTTTTTGTGTCGCTTTCACGTATTGTTCATAAGTCACTGCTCATTCTACTAGGTCTTTCTCCCAACTAGGCACCACCAGAACACTGGGAAACACCCAGCGTTTAGCAATACTGCGCTTCCCGAGCACAGTCCCATATGCCACCATTAATGTCCAGCAGGCCGCTGTATAATATGTTCTGGAGGACCTTCAGGGAAGGAGAAGCCAATTGTACGCACTGTGCGCTCTTTGATAGAGACATCTAGTTGCAGATTCCTTACCTTTGAATTTCCCCAGGCATCAGACTGGATTCGTACGATATTTTGTTAGCAGTACCCCTGCACGCATTTGGGTGCCATCAGTCTGCTTGGTGTGGTGTCGTCCATGCAAGAAGGTGTTTTCTTTCTGCGCCAGCCAGCGCAGATCTGAGAGAAGAACTACCCCTTTGTCAGCTTTTGACATAATTTTTGTGATATTTTCTTTTATGGGGTTTCCTCCAAATGTCGAGGATGTCATCAAGAAAGACAGGTTTTAAATCCTGTGGTGCCTGTCATCATGCCATGTCAGTGACAGACCCACACCTAATGTGTTTGTGGTGTTTGAGCACGACTTGAAGTCATGGTTGCGCTCCAGACTGTCAGGCCATGGTGCCAAAGGCTTTGAGGGAGCAGTCCCTAAGCTGCTAGCAGCCCGGCAGGCAAATCCGTGGAAGTCATGTTCCAGCTTGAGAGGTAGGTCTTCCGACCGTTCCAGGAGTCGTAACTCCTCTTCTTCCCACTTAGGACCGTCTCGGTACTACGGTTAGAGACACAACACACACAAGAAGTCGAAGCATGTTTCGACTTCTCATCTGTCAGCCAACACGACGAAGAAACATCAGCGTTCAAGGCCGGATTCCTCGGAACCTGCGCCTAGGCAGACTACGCGCCTCCCCAGTTTTCCGGGAGCAGGAGCGACCCCCCTCCCAAATCAAACAGTACTATGAGGCCATGTGCCTCATATTAGAGTGGCCAGACCTTTCAGGAGACATTTGGAACCCACAGAGTCAGAGTGGGCCCTATCAGGTTCCGTGCTGGTGGCTCCAGACCAGGGTTTGATGGCGCCCCACGGACCTGGACTGGCCCCGGTCGTACCACTGCACATTCCCCGGTACCTGCCACAACGCTCTCGGAAGCCAGCCCGATTCTGATCACAAACAAAATAGTCCCACGTCGACAGACTTCGATTCTGGCACTTGCAACCCCAGCCTCCTAGATCAGAGTCAGAGTCCTATTCTGAGGGGCTAGGCCTTTGGGAAGAATGGGAGGGGTCACAGGACCCTTTAGAAGATCAGTATGAGCATGATATGGACTGGTGCGAGGAACTGGGTGATGTCAGTGGACTGGAAATGTCTCCAGATACTGGCATGCTCTCACACCCTACCGCGGCTATGGAGGAGGGAGCAACATCTGCAAGGGTGGCGCGTAGGGCAGCTGAGGTCCGCGACCTTCAGTGGCCCTCAGTGGTAGCAAAGACTAACATCTTGACGGAGGTGTTGCAACTGAATGTCTCCTACTTTGAACCCCTACTCCCGTTCAACGAAGCCCTCATGGGTATCCTTCTGGGGACCTGGTCCAAACCCAGCACAGGGTCTCCTGTGAATTGAACGATTGCCCACCAACCCATCCCAGGGGACCCAAATTTCCCCACCCAACACCCTACCACAGAGAGCATGGTTGTCCAAGTCTCTACTTCCCATGGAGTGTCCCTTGAAGCTCCCCCAAGACATAGAATCCAAGAAGATGGGCAGCTGGGGAAACAATACGCTTTCTTATGCCAGCCGTGCATTTCGGTCAGTGAACACCTCATGCTAGTTTGTCCGTTATTCCCACACACTGTGGACTATGGTTGCACAAGTGCTGCCACAGGTCCTGGAGGAAGCCCGGGTCATTCACTCTCAAACAGTAACAGACAGGAGAGACACCTGGCTGAGAACATCAGGTTTTTCGGGGGGATGTTCAGGCTTCCCTCTTGGACATGCCCTTCAATAGCACCCGTCTCTTCGGAGGAGAAGCCACCGCAGCTCTGGAATGCTTGAAGGAATCGCAGACTGTGGCCAAGTTCTTGGACTCTCGGCTGACCCACGGCCCCAATTGGCCTTTCGCTCCTTTCATGGCCACAGAAACTGCTTTCAACGGCACCAACCTTACCCCAGGTAGAGAGCCGCGCTAGCTTCCCAGCCTCTGTGTGGATGAGGGTGCGGTTCCTACCTGCCTTGTGGGTCGGGTAGCTAGCAGTCTGGTCCAGCTACCAACCCACTGGCAGTGCAACCTACAAACTAATCTTGCCCTTTTAGATCATGGGCGTCCGGTTGGTGGCAGGATCAGCCAACCACTTCACAAATGGCAGTCTATAACATCGGACAGGTGGATTCTGCAGATCATCCTAAAGGGCTACTCCCTCCCATTCAAGAGAGCTCCTCCTTCCATGCCACCATCTTATGACCAGCTGACTGAGTATCATCTGTCCTTGCTCTCTGAGAAGTCATGGCTCTCTAGGCCAAGGTTGTGGTTACTATTCCAGCTACTTTCTGGTCCTGAAAAAGGACATCCTTTGTCCTATCCTAGATCTCCAAGCCATCAACTATTTCCTCAAAAAGGAGAAATTCAAGAAGCTCAATTGGTTCAGGTCTGGTCTGTCCTGGACCCAGATGACCTGATGATAACGCTGAGCTTGCAGGATGCCTATTTTCACATTCCAGTCATGCCTGCCCATCAGCGTTACCTGCAGTTTATGGAACACCACAAGCATTTTCAGTTCACTTTTTGGCCTTACCAGCACCCCTGAGGTGTTCACCAAGGTGATGGCAGTGGTCGCAGCTCATCTGCACAGATCAAGGATGCCAGTCTTCTCTTATCGCAATGATAGGCTGCTGAATACTGGCTCGCCCTAGGCAGTCATCTCCCACCTCCTGGCTACGGCGGCCCTTCAACATTCACTGGGGTTTACTATCAACATGCCGAAGCCACATCTGACTCCCTAGAAGATGCTCCCTTTAATTGGAGCTCTTCTGGACACAGTGAAGTTTCGGGCTGGTCTTCCAGAGTGGCGAGTCCAGGATATTCAGGCTATGATACAGATGTTTCATCCTCGGTCCTGGATTTTGGAGAGACTGACTCCGAGGCTTCAGGGCCTCATGGCCGCCTGCATCCTGCTAGTGACACATGCCAGATTACATATGCGGGTGCTGCAGCGGGACCTGAAGTTCCAGAGGGCACAACATCAGGGGAATGTCTCTGACATGGTCCAGATCTCAGAGGGATCTGTAAATAACCTGCAGTGGTGGCTAATGAACCGCAAGTTGGTCAGATGCAGATCCTTCTCCCTTCCCCAACAAGATCTCACAGTAGTGACAGATATGCCACTCCTGGAATGGAACGGCACCTGGGAGAGGTGGAGAGCAGAGGAATCTGGTCTCCGGTGGAATCCAGACTCCACATCAACACTGTCGGAGCTCTGAGCAATCCAACTAGCATTAAAAGTCATTCTACCCTCCAATAAGTGTTAACGGACAACACCACCATCATGTGATACTGCAACAAACAGGGTGAGTGTGGTCATGGACCCTTTGCCAAGAGGTCCTGCTTCGCTGGATATGGCTGGAACAGCAGGGCAATGCCCTGGTGGTTCAACACCTGGCAGTCTCTCTGAACGCCAGGTTGGACAAACTCATACGTCGATGTCTAGCAAATCATAAATGACATCTTCCCCTGGAGGTGCTGCAAAGTCTCTTTCAACATTGGGGAGAGCCTTGGTTAGATCGGTTAGCCTCCGCAGAGAACGAGCAATGTCAGCAGCTTTGCGCACAGGAGTTTCCAAACTCTCACTCAGAGATGCTTTTAGTCTCAAGTGAAGCTTCGGCACACCTTTGTCAATACCACTCCTGGCCAGAGTTCTCAAGATCAGGAATGACCAGGCCCAAGTCTGGTATCCTGAGCTTCTGAACATGTGCAGCGATCCTCTGATCAGGCTGCCCCTTCTGGAGGATCTTCTGTCACACCAGCAGGGAAGGGTCTCCACCCGAACGTTTCAACGCTTTGCATTCTTGTGTGGAAATGGAGCGGAAGCAGTTGATAGCTTTCAACTTACTTCCTGAAGTCTGTATTATATAATTCTGGCAGCCACGCATCCCTTCACCAAGACGGTATATGCCTGCCGATGGAAAAAGTTATCCTATTGTACAGAACAGTCTACGGACCCTCTTTCTGAGATTATAAATTTTGCTTTTGACCCTTGCCCAGAAGGGCTCTGCTCTGGGCACTCTGAAGGGTATCTTTCTGCCTTGCCTGCCTTCTTGCGGCCGCTTACCCTCCTTATTTAAATCTCTCATTGTAAATAAATATCTCAAAGGTCTTGGACATATTTTCCCTCCTTCTCCTTTCATTATGTCTCAGTGGG
This sequence comes from Triturus cristatus, assembly GCF_964204655.1. NCBI lineage: Eukaryota > Metazoa > Chordata > Amphibia > Caudata > Salamandridae > Triturus > Triturus cristatus. Next base: position 448,534,999 of record NC_140584.1, read on the forward strand.
ACGTTAATTTGGTTCTCACATTTCTGATATGTGCTCCCTTCAAGCACAATTGTCCCCTCAGGCTGCTCACCATCAAATCAGCCTTTCTTGTGGCCATTACATTGGCCAGAAGGTTGAGTGCAGTGAGGGTTACTGGGCTACCCCATTATCTTTAATGGTCAGAAGGTTGAGTGGGCTGCAGGCTTCATCATCCAAGTCTCTCTTCCTATCAGTTTTCCTGACAAACTAGCACTAGGGTCTCTATCCTGCCAAAACACCTTTTCATGTGGGCCAATCGGTTACCCTGCCAACTTTCTATGTGCCCCAACATCCCTCTGAAGGAGAGGAGAGACTTCAAAGTCTGGACTCAAAGAGCGTTTTCATTCTACCTTGACCGCACAAAAGAGTTCCGGGTGGACAACCAAATATTAGTGGGTTATGTTGGTGCGAAGAAAGGTCGGGCGGTGCAAAAGGAAACCATTTCTTGAACGGTCTCTCTGCAGCAGGTCCTGATATGCACTAGTAAAGAAGCAGCCTACTGAAGGTACAAGAGCTCATTCCATCAGAGCTAAGGCTATGACCACTGCGTTGGCCCATACAATTCCAGACCCGTTCATCTATCCGGCAGCAACGTGGGCATCCCTGCGCACAATTAGCAATAATTACTGCCTGAACAGTCAGATCTAAAGGGACGGGCATTTCGTCAGTTTAGTCCTGTAGGACTGCTTACTCTAAATTTGTCCACAGACCCACCTCTGGGGATGGTACTGCTTTGTTATCTATTCAAAAGGTAAGGACTCTGCAGCAAGATGTCTCTATCAGATGAACAAGTTACTTACCTTCGGTAACCCCTCATCTGGTGGAGACAATATCTACCAAACAGTATTTGTAAAACGCGTCTTCTCACCCCTGAGGGTATACAGGAGCTGGAGGTCATGAGGCCTTAGTCAAAGAGCAAGGTCTTCAGCCTAAACATGAAGTCCCAAAGTGATAATCGTTCCAATATTCAAAAAGGGTGATAGGAGTGACTCCCATTGTTACAGGACTATTTCTCTAATTAATTTGATGGTTAAGGTATTGGGGAGAATACTGGACCAACTTGAGCATGAGGCAACTGAAGACAACATCTTATCTCTCACCCAGTATGGATTCAGACAAGGTATGAGGACAGTAGATCAATGCTTAAACCTCAATTTCTTAATGTGTAATTATGTGCTAGCCAAGGAAGGATGTCTACCAGTTTTGTGTCTGATAGAGACATCTCCATGGACAACCAGAAAAAGCAGTAATCCAGGATGGAACATACACTTGTATCTAATGTGCAGGAATACTCTATTCAGGGGATGGTAGTAGCCAATAATGTTATAACACCCAGTGTTGATAATTTTAGTGCCTCTGAAAGTATATTAACAACTATCCAGGCAGAGTGTCCTCATATAGAGGGGTGTAAGGAACGTGACCGGGCTGGCAAGCAAGGTCTCAATATCTGACTGGGCTAATTTCATCTTTAGCTATGACATCATATGTCTACAACAGACCTGGTGTGTTATTCCATGTGGAAGGGTATTCCTCTCAGTTCCTAACAGCCATAAGATTCCAAGTTAGACGAGCAAAGGGGGGAACAAATGGAATATGCTACTTACCAGTATGCATCTGTTCTTGGCATGTAGAGCTGCAGATCTATACACTTTTGTATAGATCGCCATCTGGTGTTGGGCCCGTGTGGTGTTCGGGAGTCCCTAACGGGAAGGTTGACCCCAAGAATAAAAACCCGCCGAGTTCAAAAGGTGCAATTGTACTGAATCTTTATTCTAGCAAGCCTGGTAGGTATGTTAGGGGTATGTTCCGGTGTGATTTGGCCGAATAATTAGTTTTTAACAAACAAAATGTACAGTCTCTGTCCCTGGAATCTTCCTTGCGCGGGCCGTCTGACCCTTGGAGGGATCTTGGCTTTCTGTGTTCGGAATCCGCCACTGGAGACGCTCGGTAGGTGAGGGAAGGGAGGAAAAGAAATAAAAACAGGTCTGAGTCAGGGCTGCTATTTATACGGTGTATTTCGTGCTACCATCACCGAAGGCATGTGTGGGGAGGGAAGTGTGGGAGTCCGGGAGGGTCTCACCCTTGTTCTAGTGCCCTACCTCCCTTCGCAACTTCGCCACCAACCACACCCAAAAGGTCCCCGAAGAGTCACTTGCCTTGAGCCACGGCCCGTTCCCCGGACCGCAGCGCTGGGACCCGGGGTGTCTTCTCCTCCCTTCAGCCCACCGGGTTTGGTCGCCGTGAATATCATGTTCTCTCTCCTTGGTTCGCCGTCTCCCGTCTCTCCCTCCTCCTCCTGCGCTCCTCCCCTTCGCCGCTCTCCTTCGTCCTTGGTCTCTCCTTTTCCTCCGTACTCTTGCTTTCTCGCTCTCCTCTCCTCTCTCCCGACTCGCGCGCTGCCAGCACGGTTTCTGCTCTTTAGGCGTCTTGCGTCCCCTTCCGTCGGTGGCTCCTCCCCCTCGGCCACGTCTAAGGCTAGACCGCTTCCTACTTCCGGAGCGGAGTTCAGCGGCACAGTCCCGATCCGCTTCCGGTCCGCTCCGTCCTCCTCCTTACAGCCCGGATGTTTGCAGTTTGTTTTTCCTCTTGGAAAGTCTTTGGAAGTCACGAGGTCGGTGACTCCTCCTTTGGATCGTATTGCGCATGGGCTTCGGCTCCATCCTCAGATTGTTTTTCGCCAGCAGGGAAAGATGGAGCGTAGTAACAACAGTGAAGAAACCCATGTGTGTGTATCTAAATAAGATAAACTGCAACAGATACAGGTAACCGGGTGGGCGTGTATAGATCTGCAGCTCTATATGCCAAGAACAGATGCATACTGGTAAGTAGCATATTCCGTTCGAGGCATATGAGCTGCAGATTACACACTTTTGCATAGACTATATAGCAGTTCCCAACCTTAGCGGCGACCACCGGTATCTGTTGCAGTGGTTTGAAATAATGTTTTGAGTACAGCCTGGCCCACACTAGCTTGTTGCTTAGTTTGCACATCTACACAATAGTGTTTAGTGAAAGTGTGCGGTGTTGACCATGTAGCTGCTTTGTAGATATCACCTAATGGGATGTTCCCTAAAAATGCCATGGAAGCCCCTATCTTTCGTGTAGAATGGGCTTTAGGGGGAACGGATAGCGTTAGTTTTGTTTTGTGGTAGCAAATCTGAATGCATTTTACAATCCACCTAGCTATCCCTGATTTTGAGATGGGGTTGCCCTTGTGTGGTGGAGAGAAAGAGACAAACAGTTGTTTGGTCTTGCGGAAAGGTTGTGTTATCGCGATGTAGAAGAGTAAGGCTCGTTTGACATCTAGCGTGTGCAGAGCCCTTTCTGCAACAGTCTGTGGTTGCGAAAAAAATACTGGTAGTTCTACAGATTGGTTTAGGTGAAAAGGGGAAATGACTTTAGGTAGGAATTTTGGGTTGGTACGGAAAACAACCTTGTTATGGTGCATTTGAAGAAAAGGTTCTTGTATGGTAAGTGCTTGTATCTCACTGACCCTTCTAAGGGAAGTGATGGCTACAAGGAAAGCTGTTTTCCATGTTAGGAATTGTAGTTCGCATTTGTGTAAAGGTTCGAAGGGAGGCCCCATTAGCCTTGTGAGAACGATGTTTAAGTTCCACACAGGTGAGGGTGATACTCTGGGGGGAATTATTCTTTTTAGGCTTTCCATGAAGGCTTTAATGGCAGGTACTCTAAAGAGTGATAGATGTTGCCTGTTTTGTAGGTAAGCTGCAATAGCTGTGAGGTGTAGTCGAATGGACGTATAGGCTAGATTACACCTTTGTAGGTGGATTAAGTAGCCTATGATGTGTTGAATGGACACGTCCAGGGGATTGATGGTGTTATGGCAATAAACAACAAATCGTTTCCACTTGGCAGCGTAGCACGCTCTAGTGGTAGGTCGTCTAGCTTCTCTGATGACGTTCATACAGTCAGGGGGAAGATTTAGGTACCCAAATTCTAGGATTTCAGGAGCCAGATCGCAAGGTTGAGCTGAGTTGGGTCCGGGTGTCTGATCTCTCCATGGTTCTGGGGTAGGAGGCATGGCGAGAGGTGTAGTTTTTGGTGCGGTACTACAGAGAGTTCCAGCAGCGTGGTGTACCACAGTTGTCTGGCCCACGTTGGAGCTACTAGGATTAGTGTGAGGGAGTGTTGTTGTAGTTTGCGCACCACTAATGGAATGAGTGGGAGAGGCGGAAAAGCGTACGCAAATTTGCCCGACCAGTTCATCCATATTGCATTTCCTTTGGACAATGGGTGTGGGTATCTGGCGGCGAAGCTTGGGCATTTTGTGTTTTCGTAGGTGGCAAAGAGGTCCATCTGTGGATGCCCCCACATTTGAAAGAACGAATGAAGAACCTGTGGGTGAAGTTCCCACTCGTGGATTTGTTGTGTCTGTCTGCTGAGCAGATCCGCCACGGTGTTTTGGACTCCTGGGACATGTTGAGCTAGGAGAAAGATTTTGTGGGGAATTGCCCATCTCCATATGCTCTGTGCTAATTGAGAGAGCTGTGGAGAGTGTGTGCCGCCTTGTTTTTGTATATAATACATGGCCGTCATGTTGTCTGTGCGAATGAGGACTGCCTTGCCTGAAATCTGTGTTTGAAAAGATTTTAGGGCTAAAAAGATTGCTAGTAACTCCAGATGGTTGATATGGAGTAACTTTTGTTGAGGTGTCTATGTGCCCTGCATGGTGAGATGCAATAGGTGAGCTCCCCAGCCGGAGAGCTATGCATCCGTTGTTAGTATTATCTGGGGAACCGGGTCCATGAACGGTCGACCTTTGGAAAGGTTTGTGGTGGTCCACCACTGCAGAGAGCGATGGGTGCGACCGTCTACCAACACCAGATCTGTCAGTTGACCCTGGGCCTGGTTCCACTGGTGCGCTAAGCACTCTTGGAGGGGACGCATCTGGAGTCTTGCGTAGGGTACTATGAAAATGCAAGAGGCCATCATCCCTATTAGTTGCATGAACACTCGTGCTGGAAGGGAGTGTTGAGGTATGAATTTTTGTCGTAAAGCCTGAATGCTTGCAATCCTGTCCAGATTGGGGTAGGCTATCGCTTTTGAGGTGTCTATGGTGTCACCGAGGTATTGTTTTATGTGGGATGGTTGTAGCTGGGACTTTTGGTGGTTCACCGTGAAGCCTAGTTGGTGAAGTAGTTGGATTGTGGTGGAGGTGTGTTGTACACACTGATTGTATGAAGTGGCTTTTATCAGCCAATCGTCTAGGTATGGGAAGACGTGAATGTGCAGTCTTCTCAAGTGTGCCGCCACCACTGCCAGGCACTTGGTGAATACCTGTGGTGCTGTTGTGACTCCGAATGGGAGCACTTTGAATTGGTAGTGTTGTCCGTCCACTACAAATCTGAGGTACTCTGAGCATGGTGCACTGGAATGTGGAAGTACGCGTCTTTCAAGTCCAGAGTGGTGAGGAAGTCGTTTTGGGAGAGGAGCGGAAGCACCTGCTGAAGCGTTACCATATGAAAATGGTCCGAGTCTATGTATGTGTTTAGGAGCCGGAGATCTAGGATGGGTTGTAGAGTCTCGTCCCTTTTTGGTATGAGAAAATATAGGGAGTAGACCCCCATATTTTGTTGATTGACAGGAACGTGTTCTATTGCCTGTTTTTGTAGGAGGGAGATTACCTCCTGCTTTAGTAACTTTGAATGTTCTTGTGACATTGGGCGTTGCCTGGGTGGAATGTTTGGGGGGGAATATGTTAGTTCTAGGCAGTAGCCTGACTAAATTATTTGTGTCACCCATTTGTCTGAGGTGATGGTCGCCCAGACATGAAGGAAATTTTGGAGTCTGCCCCAGACTGGAGTGGAATGGTCTGGGCGAGCGGGGGGGGAAGTCATTGGGTAGAAGGTGTGGCAGAACAGGCGTGGTTTGTTTTGCCTCTGCCCTTGTTATTGTTACCCCTGTAGCCGCCTCTTTGGTAACCTTTTGTAAAGGTGGTCTGAGTAGGGGATTTGTATGATGTGGACGCTGTGTCTGAGGAGTAGCCTCTGGATGTACTCCGAAAGGAAGAGCGGCGAAAGGAGCGTCTGGGCGGGTGTGACTGTAAGGCCCCCATGGATTTTGCGATATCCGTGTCCTTTTTCATTTTTTCTAAGGCCTCATCCACCTTTGGCCCAAACAGATGTTCCTGGTCAAAGGGATGGTTAAGGATGGAGGCTTGTACTTCTGGTTTAAACCCAGATACCCTTAGCCAAGCATGGCGACGGAGAAGGACGCTGGTGTTGATGGCCCTGGAGGCTGTGTCTGCTGCATCTAGGGCACAACGTATGGAGGTATTTGTGATTGTTTTACCCTCTTGAATTAACTCGTTGGCCCTAGCTTTATATTTTTCAGGGAGATGGTGCATTATGCTTTCTAACTCGTCATAATGAGCCCCGTCATATCTGGCCAGTAGTGCCTGAGTGTTTGCTATACGCCATATGTTGGCCGCCTGGGATGCTGTGCGTTTGCCTGATGCATCTAGTAGTTTTGATTCTTTGTCAGGTGGTGGTGCATCACCGGACGCCTGGGAATTTGCCCTTTTACGTGCAGTAGATACTACTAAAGAACCTAGCGGCACTGGTCCTCTTATGTAGGACGGATCTGAGGGGGCAGGTTTGTATTTTTTTTCTATACGTGGGTTAATGACCCTGGCTCTAACTGGGTCCTTAAAAACCTCTGGCGCATGCTTTACCACTCCCTTGAGCATGGGCAGTATGGAGGTGGACCCATGTGCGGTATCAAATGTGTCTAGGAGGAAATCTTCCTCCACGGGGTCGGTATGCAAGTCTACCCAGTGATAATGTGCCGCCCTTTGCAGAAGATGGTTGAACCCTAATGAATCTTCTGGTGGAGATGGCCTAGAAGGGTGAAGATAGTCTTATGGGACGTTGGGGATATCTGGGATATTGTAATCGTCCCATGGGTCTGGGGATCCTGTAGGGGTGGAGTCCTGTGGCACATCCCCCATATCATGATATGGGTCCCCCTGATCATCATCGTCTGGAGACTGGGTCGGAGAACGATGAGGTGGGGGTGGAGAGGGCGGAGGTGGGGAAGGAGGAGGTGGTGGAGGGGGAGGGGGGGAAGGTATTCTGAATGGAGAGGTAGCAGAGTCCTTTCTCTTTGGAGGTGGAGGCGGAGCAGGTTTCTCCAAATGTCCAGTTTTTGGATCCTTGGTGAGAGTTTTTTGCAAGGGATCCGGTGTAAATAGTTCTGGTGAGGTTATTTGGTCCGTCGGCGCCGAAGGCGTCGGGGCCGATGTCTTTTTAGATTTTTCTGTGCCGGTTTGTTGCCTAGAACCCGGCTTGGGAACCTCCGGTATCTTGGTCGGTGCCGAGATGGGTTTCGGCTGGGAAGTGTCGGTGCCGGTGGCCTTGTGTGGTTTGGTCGGTACCAAAGCTGGCGTCGGTACGGAAGAGCTGGGTTTCGACCCTGAGGGCTTCGGTGCGGAGCTCGGTGTCGAGGTGGAGGCCGGTTTCTTTTTCGGTGCCGAAGCGTGTTTCTCGGCACCGCTGGTAGGCTGGCTCGAGACCGAGCCGCCGGAAGTCTTACTTGGCTTCTTCACCGGGCCCGAAGTTGGGGTGTGTGAAGCAGTGTCTCTGGTCTTGCTTAGGCCTGGAGACGAAGGCGTGACCGAAGCATTTTTCGGTGCCGGCGAGGGTGTGGGGGAGTGAGGAGGGGGGGGGTGGGGGGGGGGGGGGGAGGTAGATTGGTACTCACGACACTCTGCGCCGGAGTGATGTCCTCCACATCTGATTCGTCGGCCTCGGAAGCGCGGACGAGGTCCTCTTCGGTGCGATGCTGTTCCGGATCGTCGATGTCGTCTCCGAAGATGTTGACTGGAATGGACGTCGAGGAGTGTGCCATATTCCTTCTGGCTCTTCGGTCCCAAATAGTCTTTTTGGATCGGAAAGACTTACACGCCGGACAGTCTTGAGCCTCATGTTCAGGGGAGAGGCAGAGGTTGCATACCTCGTGAAGATCGGTGTGGGGAAATTTGGACCCACAGAGGGCACTTTTTAAATGGAGTTCTTTCCATGAGCCGGGACCGGAGCTTGGGTAGGCCCGAAGGCCGCCGTCGACGACTGGAACCGGAGGTTTGTGCCGATGAGAAGGCGTGTCGATTGAAGAGATCGCGATCGAAACAATACCGCGATTTGGGTTGAGGATTGCGCGTCAATCGTCGAACTGGAGGCTGTTCGGAACCGGAGCGCGAAGATTACATCCGAGCCCGATGGCGGAAAAAAAACAATCTGAGGATGGAGGTGAAGCCCATGCGCAATACGATCTAAAGGAGGAGTCACCGACTTCGTGACTTCCAAAGACTTTCCAAGAGGAAAAACAAACTGCAAACATCCGGGTCCAACACCAGATGGCGATCTATGCAAAAGTGTGTAATCTGCAGCTCATATGCCTCAAACACTTATTTCCAATAAACTCTGTCAACGTTAAAAAGGCAGCAACCATGCACAACTGTAGTGGCCAAGTAAAAAAGGGGGCAAAAGACCTAATAATTGTAAATTTCAACAATAATGTTTTCGATTCTTCACAAAGTAATGTGGTAGCAACTCTCGGTCAGGGCTTAGAAACTTTTTTATTCCCATTGAATACGGACAATGTTCTAATTTGGGCAGGAGATTTTAATTTACAGGCATGTGGAGCGGAAAAGTATCACTTTTGTCATAATGATTATGGGGAAGCACTTAATCAGATGATTGCCAAATATGATTTTCAACTTCTTAGGGGGGCTGTGGCCCAAACGGGGCCTTAGACCCAACATTTATAGGAAGAAATTTATACTCTACTATGTATCATCTATTAGTATCTGTAGCTGCTATTTGTTTGTGTGGCAATCTTAATGTTGTACCCTCCTTATTTAGTGACCATAATTAGCTAAAAGTATCTTTTTTCTTTTGGGACCAAAGGAATGATGTATTAGATCTAGCAAATCATATAAATCTGGTTGGGAAAAAAATACTTATGGATGAAGCATGGGAAAATTTGGTTATTGCTGCAAAAACCAAGAACAATAAAACTTTTCAGGGATACGGTAAATGTCCCCTTTCTGAAGAGTGCTAACACCCCAGAATTTTGTTCGTTTGTCTCTCCAGATAAATGGGTGAATCACCTCAAATTTTTAATAGTAATGGGGAGAGGACGGTGCAGGAAGGGTCGCCAGGAGAGGTAAGAAATCTCCCCCTGAACATCACTAATGAGGAAGTCATCCAGGCAATCCATGCTAATGCCGGGGTACGGGCCCCAGGGCCGGATGGTCTCTCAGTTGACGCATTTAAATCAGCCCCTATCTTATGGGGACCCATCCTAACTAGAGTGTTTAATATAGCTGCCGTAGACAATTCCCAAGTCATGGGGAGAATCGACCATTATACCCATATTTAAAAAGGGGATAAAGAGGACCCTAGAAATGATCCTCCAATCTCACATCTAGATACTGCTATGAAAGTGATGAATAGGGTCCTGTCGCTAAGACTTGAGGAATGGGCAATTGAATACTCTGTTTTAACCCCGGAGCAGTATGGGTTCAGAAAGCAAATAGGGACCATTGAGCAATGCACAAACTTAGCATTACTTATCGGCAAGTACGCAAAGGCAGGTTCCACATATCTATGCTTTGGCGATTTAAGCAGTGCATTCAACCTGGTGGACCATAACTTGCTCTGGTCAACCCCAAATTCATTGGGAGCACCAAGGGCGATTGTTGGGTTTCTCTCCCGCTTGTACAGGAATCTGTCTAGCCAAGTCTGCTTTGGCCTCCAGTGGGAATGTATATCTAAATTCAAAGTGGGACGGGGGATACGGCAAGGATGCGTGTTAACGCCGATATTATTTTCTCTATTTATTAATGGGATTGATAACCATTTAGAGACAATACAGGCCAATACCCCAATGGTGGCAGGTCGTTCGATACCGGTTTTACTATACGCAGACAACGCTGTACTATTGGCAAGAACTATGATAAGCCTTCAGAGATTGATGGATGCATTCTCAGCTTTTATGATAAAGAAAATGTTTATAAATAAATCCAAAACATATACTATGATTTGTGGGCCCAAACCTAAACCCCTTAAAACTTTCTTTATTGAAAATAGCCCTATTAGGACTGTTAATTCCTTTTGCTATCTTGGCATTCTTTTCACGGATAATGGCTCTTGCTCTCAACACATTTTGAATACTAGAGCTAAAATGAGCAGGTCAACCCAGGGAATTTTTAAATTTTCTTCTACATTGAGAAACCGGCCAACTAATGAGATGGTAGCATTATATAAAGCCAAAAGAGCAAGTATAGCTCTTTATGGGGCAGGGCTTTGGGGCCATACAAAAAGCAAGGACCTACAAACGCAAGAAAATCTCTTCCTGAAACGTCTGCTATATTTACCGCCATCTGCTTCAAACACTATTGCAGATTATGAGGTGGGTCTCCAGCTTTAAGAAGACCTCCTATTGGCCAGACCACTGTTTTTGTGGGACTCAATTTGGAAAAAGGAAGAAACTGTTTTTATCAAATCAATTATTTTAGATTTTCTTAAATTGCATAATGCACTTAAAATTTCATGGCTATTATATATTAACTCCGCCTTGGATAATCTGTATAAAATACCAGTATGGTCAGAAACATCAAAAACCTTGTCCTATACAAAGAAGGAGATTAGAGACACCTTTCTAAAATATAGGTTGGACCGGAGATCCAAGGCTGAGAAGAATAAATCTACTGTTGCTATATATTTATCATATAGCATAGAAGCGAGTGCCAATAACTATTTGTCATACGTTACCTATGCCCAGCACCGCTTTGTCCTAATAAGAATGAGATGCGGCATTGTTCATCATCTTGTAGCCTTCTCTAAAATGAGGTCCCATCCGCCTGAAGAGATACTATTTCAGAGCAATAACAAGAGCAAACAGAGCACACTGCACTTTATGTTGCTTTGTAATTTTTAGCAGAATCTTCGATGGTTTTATCTAAAACCAAATTTTGGGCCTACCCAGGTAGTAAGAGCAAAGTGTAAAAATTGGAAGGATCTGGACATAACTGTGTGCGCGCTGCACCTTCGCTGACTAAAGTTACATTCCTAAGCAACTAAGGAATTGATAATTTGACGAACTTTATTATTTATGGTAAAATGTTTAGTGATACAAACCAGTCGGCTATTAGTGGTGTGTATTTTAAGCTTTAGAAGACAATCACGATAGTAAAACCGTGCCCGAAACTCATGTGAATCATGTCATTACAAAGTAACTTTAATGCTTTCCTTACATCACTCTTCCAGTCTTTGATACATTCTCATGTGCTTTAGATTTATCCTTGTGTGTCGCGGTACCTATTCTCCAGTATTGGGGTGTCTTTCAAAGATTCACATGCTTGAATATTCCCCGTCGGAGTGGGAGTCCCACGGTAAATAAAATAGCAATATATATAGTCATAATATACCTAAATAATCCCATAAATAGAGCTATGTAGGTGTAAAAACACCAAGAATGTACCTATATGAAATCTCCATAGGGAAACATGGAGAGAGAAAAAAGACATTTGCAGTCTATCTCTGTCATTATCTTGGTCCAAACTACAGCCAATCAGGCGTCAGCACCTCTCCAGAACCTTCTCCTCAAGAGTTCCTGACCTCAGATTTTCTACCGCACGTCGTGTGACAGGGAGTCTCCCTGAGCTCTGCTCAGTTTTTGTCTGTCAGAATGTCTTCAAGTAAGAGATCTCTGTTTAGACCTTGTTCTTCGTGTGGAAAACTGCGTTTATTCTCTGAGGACCCGCACAGTAAGTGCATTTACTGTTTGTACACGGATCATGAGGTGGCAAAATGTAAATTTTGTAGAACCTTTTCTACAAAAACTTTGAAGGACAGGGAAGGCCGTCTCTTATTGTGGCTACAGAGACTTAAAGATAAGGAGGATCCAGTTTCTGATATGGAAAGCCTTATTTCTGGCCGTTCCCAGACCGCCTCAAAGCGCAGTAGTGTGCAGGAGTTGCCATCTCCTTTCCTGAAGAAAAAGAAACTGTCTTTGGCTCTTACATCTGCCACATCTGCTGTTTCACCTACTGTTTTGTCACCTTCGAGACCTAGTTCTCAGGCTATTGAGGCGTCTACTTCCAAGTTTTCTGGTAAAATACTGGCAGCCTCGTCGACGATGCTTCCGACGAAATTTGCAGTGACCGGCTCGTCGACGGGGACTCTGACGACGACATCAGCAGCGTCTTCGTCGACGATTGTCCCGTCGATGTTAGCCTCGTCGACGGTAACCATCAGTACCACAAGGTCGGTGACTTCTATATTACCCATTACATCGTCGTCGACGAGGAAAGAAAAAGTTCCGTCGACGAAGACTTCGTCGTCGACGAAGGGTGTGAGATCGACTTCGTCGTCGAACTCGTCGACGGCTATTCCGTCGACGAAGAAGATTACGACGACAGCTTCGTCGACGACGGCTCCGTCGACGATGGGTTCGTCGACGCAAATTTCGCAGATGATAGTTCCGTCGACCACCGTTCCACCGACGGTAGCTCCGTCGACGAGGCCCTCTCCGAAAAAGTCCTCGGTGAATAACATGCAGCGGTCGACGGCAATTTCATCAGTAAGGATAAAGGTGAACAGATTATCATCTGCTCAAAGGTCATTGAGAGAGCAGCTGCCTCCCGCGACTTCAGCGCCGGTTTCATCTTTCGCTGTGGTCCCTTCAATGCCACTGCCACCTAGTACTGGCCTAGATAGGCAAGACGAGATTATTCCTGTAGAGGAGTCGCAGCTTCCGTCACCATTATTTGCGACGGATTCTGAACAGGAGTCCGAGGAAGGTTTACCTGACTCTTTTGGTATGGCGCAAAGCCCATCCGACTTAATAATTAAATGCCAGGATGACAGTAGTGAGGATGAAGATCCAGTTTACAGGCAGCAGGTTCCTGCGAAACATTCAACGGCGACTCTGCCATTGTCACTCATAGCTAATCTCCAACGCATGTTGGACGATTATAACCAACGTTTTCCTCTGTCGACGCAACATCCTGGGGTTCCGTCAACGCCTGTGGTTCCGACAAATATAACTCCGGTGCCGATTGGAAATCCTTCACCCCTGATGCCGTCAGCACCACCAAGACAGCCTTCAACGAGGGTTTTACCTCATCATGAGTTCGTGGAGGAAGTCCCTCAGGAAAGAGAAGAAGGTGAAATCCCAGATGATGATGGGGATGTTGATAATGATGATGATGATATGGCGGAGTGGGACGAGTACCAAGCACAAACACCATCCCCCTCTCAAGTGGTATCTGGTGACTCACCTCCAGTGGACATAGCGACTTTTCACCAACTAACGGAAAGGGCGGCACAACGTTTTAGGCTGACAACGGAGCGCAGAGAGGAAGATTGTTTCCTTTATGATTTCAAGAGTCAACCTTTTAAACAAACGCATACTATTCCCATTGTGGATTTCATTTGGGAAGAGGGCAAGAAGTTGATGAAAACACCTAATACCTTGCCAGCACAGGTGCCTCGATTAGAAAAGAAGTATAAGGCGCCACTAGGAACCCCAGCATGCCTCACGGGTCAGTCAAGACCTGAGTCCGTCATTATGCAGGCAGCGCAACGTAGGGCGAAAAATCCTGCATCTACTGTCACCGCACCACCGGATCGTGACGGACGTAGAATGGATGCCATAGGGCGTAAGTTTTCTTCTATGGCCTCTACTGTGGTTAGAGCGGCTAATGCCTTTGCCATTTTGGGTCGTTATGACCGACAAGTGTGGGCTGACATTTCGACTTTGGTTCAAGAACTGCCGGAGCCATCTAAGGGCGAAGCAATGAAGTTGCTCCAAGAGGGAGAAGCTACGTCGGCGGAAATGATTGATTGTGCAGTGGACATCGCATGCACGGGTATCCGTCAGCTTGCTGGAGCGGCTGTTCTGCGCAGGCAGGGGTGGTTACGATCGACATCCTTTCGCCAGGAGGTGCAGTCCATGATTTTAAACATGGCTTATGACGGAGAGGCGTTATTTGGAAATCACGTCGATGAAGCGCTCCAGTCCATAAAGAAGGATACTGAGACGGCTAAATCTCTCGGAAATTTACATTTTCAAAGACAACATTTTCGTGGTGCACGCGGACGCGGCACCTCCTCAAATTTTCGAAGGGGAAATATTCAATATAGACCCAATAATCAAGGATCCAACCGCTATTCATATAGCCAGCACCAACAATCATCACGACAGCAGGCCTCCAAGTCGTATAGAGGGAAATCCTCATACAGAGGAAACACGTCAAAAAGACAATGACTCTTACCAGACAAGCAAAGTTGGAGGTCGAATCTCTCTGTTCTTTTCCCAATGGTCCTCCATTACAAAGGACCGTTGGGTTTTGGACATTGTGAAAAAGGGGCACGCTTTAGAGTTCACGAAATTCCCTCCGTCCACACCACCCACCGGACCACCACCAGCTCACTTCAAGGAACTTTTACATCAAGTTCGTCTTCTAAGTCAAAAAGGAGCTATAGAGTTGGTACCAATATCTCAAAGGGGGAAAGGATTTTATTCCCGGTTCTTTCTTATCACAAAGAAGAACGGAGAATGGAGGCCCATCCTCGATCTGAGGGCGCTCAACAAATATATAAAGAGCCAATCCTTTCGTATGATGACGTTAGTAGAGATCTTGCGTTTACTCTCGCAGGAAGATTTCATGGCAACGATAGATCTCCAGGATGCCTATTTTCATATCCCTATATTACAACGTCATCGGAAGTTCCTGCGTTTTCGAGTGGGTGAACACGATTTCCAATTCAAAGTGTTACCGTTTGGTCTGCGCTCGGCCCCTCGAGTGTTTACAAAGGTACTAGCTCCAGTGATAGCGTTTCTGCGACTCCAAGGTGTGCAAATATTTCCATACCTAGACGATTGTCTACTAAAATCACAGTCAAGCGCTCGCCTGCGACAACACACGCTTCTATGCCAGGAGATGTTTCGCTCATTAGGTCTCTCCATAAATGCAGCGAAATCCCAGCTTCATCCTTCGCAACAAAAGGACTTTCTGGGAGCCACTCTAGAAACGGTATCAGCAAAAGCGTTTCTATCCCAGGAGCGTCTACAAAAGATACTACGGCTGGTGACTTTGATCAGGTCAAAAAAGTCAGTTTCTGTAAGACTGTTGAAATCATTTCTGGGGATGGCATCATCGTCCATTGCCTTGATTCCTCACTGCAGGCTAAGGACACGTCCTATCCAGGAAGCACTGGATGCTCAATGGCGTCAAGTGTCGGGATCTTTCAACGACATGGTATGTGTCACAGATCAAATGAGGTCAGCACTCGAATGGTGGACAATACCAGCCAACTTAGCAGAAGGCACTTCATTTCTGTCGGTGACACCGGACAGGACAATCACGACAGACGCCTCATTAGAGGGATGGGGCGCTCATTTGGAAGATCTTTCTGTAAAAGGAAGATGGTCAACACATCAAAGAACTTGGCACATCAACAGGTTGGAGCTTATGGCGATTTTTCTGGCTCTAAAATCATTTCTACCCTTAATCCAAGGAGAATCAGTGCTAATACAGACAGACAACACAACCTGTATGCACTATGTGAACAAACAGGGCGGAACGAAATCCCCGAGTCTGTCCAGGTTAGCTCAATCAATTTGGGACTGGTCTCTCAGTCATCGCATCATGATTACAGCAGTTCATCTACCAGGAATATCCAATGTCCTAGCGGATTCCCTGAGCAGGTCCTCCTCATCGACCCACGAATGGGAATGACACCAACCAACTCTAGAGAGGATATTCCAACAATGGGGTCGTCCATGGCTGGATCTCTTTGCTACGCCGGAGAACCGAAAATGCCGAGATTATGCAAGCTGGCATCCCCACAAAGGGTCACAGGGAAATGCCCTTTTGATGAACTGGTGCAATCTATTTGCGTACGCTTTTCCTCCAATTCCCCTCATACCTCGGGTCCTTTGGAAGATGAAGAGACAACCTTGCCACCTGATTCTAATAGCCCCACGTTGGCCCCGACAGGCATGGTTCTCAGAACTGCTCCTGCTGTCCCAATGCCAACCAATCCTCCTGCAGTCTCGGACAGATCTGCTCACGATGAGCGAAGGGAGAATTTGTCATCCGAATCCTTCCTCACTGAGTTTATCGGCATGGAACCTGAACACCATGAGTTCGCCCATCTAGACATCCCGCAGGATTGTAGGGACATTTTGGCCCAGGCAAGAGCACCCTCTACAGTCAAGACGTACAAGTTGAAATGGAAAAGATTCTGCCACTGGTGTGCTTCTAACGGAATCCACCCAATACATTCCACGGCACACCAATTACTACCTTTCTTCTTGCACTTGGCTAGTTCCGGACTATCCCATGCAACTTTACGGGTTTTCCTAGCAGCGATTTCCCGTTTCCGACAGGATGGCTCAAATTCCCTTTGTTCCTCAAGAATAATCCGCCAATTCTTTAAAGGCTTATTCCGAAAATTTCCGCCAATTCGGCGTCCTCCTCCGTTGTGGCATCTTAACGTTGTGTTAGCGCAATTGGTGAGACCACCGTTCGAGCCCATTCACAAGGCCGACTTAAAACATCTAACTTGGAAAGTGGCCCTACTTCTGGCACCAACGTCTTCACGTCGTGTCAGTGACATCCATGCTTTTACCATCAAACCTCCTTTCCTGCAGTTCAAACCGGATGCTGTAGTGTTGCGTACCAATCCATCATTCCTACCCAAGGTGCCTTCTGATTTTCATATTAACGAGCCAGTCATATTAAAGACTTTCTTTGCTAATCCTCAGACACCTGCGGAGCAAAGGTTGCATTCTTTGGATGTGAAACGATGTTTGAAGTTCTACATCAGCAGGACAGCTTCATTTCGAAAATCCGATCAGCTTTTTATAGCGTATGGACGCTGTCATAAAGGACGTCAGGTTACTAAACCGACGATTGCACGCTGGATTTCGACGGCTATTGTCTTCTGCCATCAAAAGGCAAACAAACCACTGCAGTCTTCAGTGAGAGCACACTCCAATAGGGCAGTTTCATCATCTACCGCCTTATTTGCTGGAGTACCTTTGCAACACATCTGCAGAGCAGCTACGTGGTCGACCAGACACACGTTTACTAAGCACTACTGCTTGGCGGCTTTAAGCGAGGAGGATGCTGCAGTGGGACAGGCAGTGCTGCGCAATCTTTTTAAATAAGGTGAGCCTCTTCCTCCCGCCTCCATATTGTTTCCATTTACTGTTCAATATTATTCATTGCATTTAGATACATGCTGTATGTCAACAGATATAGGTATCTATATTATATATATATGTGATGTTTTTATAAGAAGGTTATGATCATTGCGATCTCATGTTGATGTAATTATGGAAACAATAATATGGTTACTGCTTTCTATTCATATTCAAGCATGTGAATCTATGAAAGACACCCCAATACTGGAGAAGAACAATTGTTACTTACCTGTAAACAGGTGGTTCTCCAGTATTGGTGTCTTTCATAGATTCACATGCAACCCCTCCCTCCTCCCTTCAGAGGCTTTTTCCTCCTCATAAACTATGCATACACTTTGGTGCTACGAAAATCTGAGGTCAGGAACTCTGAGGAGAAGGTTCTGGAGAGGTGCTGACGCCCGATTGGCTGTAGTTTGGACCAAGATAATGACAGAGATAGACTGCAAATGTCTTTTTTCTCTCTCCATGTTTCCCCATGGATTTTTCATATAGGTACATTCTTGGTGTTTTTACACCTACATAGCTCTATTTATGGGATTATTTAGGTATATTATGACTATATATATTGCTATTTTATTTACCGTGGGACTCCCACTCCGACGACGGGGAATATTCAAGCATGTGAATCTATGAAAGACACCAATACTGGAGAACCACCTGTTTACAGGTAAGTAACAATTGTTCTTATCGACAAGGGGTCTACATATCACGTAAACCTAGCATCTTTGGCAGGCAATTTTCCCTATACATCTGTTTTGTATATACTCTGCATCTTGTTTTTTCCCCTGTTTTATTATCTTTATGGGTCGATTTTCTTTGCAGAACTGTCCTTCTGCGTTTATCCATACCTTATGCACAATTTCTGCACTTCTTTTAATTTGGTAAGTTGTATCTCTCCCCTTTCCTTTCAAAGGTTCTTTGGCTTCATTATAAAGAACTCACTTGACACCATTATTCTTACTTTTGCACGTTTTATCACAAGATTGATGGGTGTAGAAATACGGGTGTTTTATTAATATTTTTTGCACGGTCAGTACATCTTAAATCTAACTCTATTCTCTATATTTTTTCAAAAAATCTTCATGTATGGAGTTCACTTTTTTGTATATAATTGTACAGCCCACATGCCTACATAACCTCAGTGTACTTTGTTGTCTTACATATGTTTTTCCATTGTATAGATATTGTTGTGGCTGCTCCTGAAGAAGGCGTTCCATACGCCGAAACTCGCAAACATCTACAAACATCTACAAAATCTCAGCCACACATGGTTTTGACCACTTGAATATATATATATCTTTCTTTTTCGTTTAGTCTTTTGTCCTATGGTTGTGTCTAAACTGATTATTTCAGTGTGTATATTGCTGTATTGTACGTCATGTTATTTATGCTTCATCATGAATGTTCGTCAGACTTTTACATTTTATATGAATAAAATGATATATTTTTAACTGATCTCTGTAGTACACTGAGCTTATGTGGAAACTATCCCCTCATGTATAGGACATGATTTTCATATGGTCCCTGTTGGGATGGGACGTCTCCTGCATGTCTTGAGAGAGTGCTTCCCCTGCCTTATGCTAATCTCCATGCAAGTCACTCAAAAGCTACTGTATGGTTTCTAGATCCCTACCTCAGTGAGCATGACATTCATACATGTCCACTGAGGGTCTCCCTGTTTACATGGATTGAGACCCTAGAGCGTGGCTCTGAGGTCGAGGGGGCAGGCCTAGTGCACACCTATTTTTCAGAGAGTGGCTACTGCCCTCTCTATTAAGGCTGTGGTAGACTGACAGTGGTGGCAGCAATACATCTATAGTCAGGAGGGGTGAGTCCCTAGGTACCCTTCTGACCAAGTCTGTGCTGTCTGCCATGCTTGTGGTCCTGTTGCCTTGGTCTACCTGACATGTGTTTGAGAGCCCGTGGGTGTACTGGGGAAGAATGGTGAGCTGAACCAGTGTTAGGAATGCGAGCTGTTCTGCTAGACATCCCAGCTCCCTCGTGCCCCTACCCATTTCCTTTGAAAGGCCTGGTGGGCTGGGGTAGACACTCAGCTCTTATCTGGGTTTAGCTGCACTAACTCTGCTAAGAGGACCCTCCCCCACTGGTCAGTGCCTCCTGGGCTGGAGTTAATTAAAATTCCTCTTTAGGGATGCACAGGCTGGTACCAGAAAAACATGGAGGGGAAATTGTGCATGCTTTAGCCATGTATTGAACATGCCATGACGGGTTTGTGATTGGAGGTGTATTCAGGATGCAAAAGTAGCAGACCCTCTGATTGGATGAGCCTATCAGGTGATAAAAGTCTGGCCTGAGTGGTCAGCTGTTGTTCAAGACTGGTCTATGACTGAAGCGGCGGCCACACCAGGTCCGTCTGAAGATAGCCAGGCGCAACCCGCAGTGTGAAGGCAGTAGATAAGACACTGTTCACTGCGTCTGGAACTAAGGCAGTTTTCTCTATGACGGATGGAGTCTGCTGCCAAGAGTTCAATGAGAATCCATCACATCAGCAACATTGGAGACCAGCTGTTTCTGTGAGACTTGTGGAGCATGCGCTTTTGAACAATTGCAGACAGCTGTCCAAGGTGTGGAAAGGAAGCTTGCGGCACATCAAGGGAGCCAGAGACAGGGAATCTGGATTCTAGTCCTTGAAGGTGAGATCAAATCCCCTCTAACCTCATCCCCTGCGCTTTGGGAGCCTGTACAAGCAGTAGCTGGGAATAGAGGTCAGTGAAACAGGCCCCCACATTTCTTTTTGTGATCTCTGGGGGTATCAGGGTAAACTGGCACTCTGTCAAGCCACTACCCTTCAACAGCTGGCCAGTGGCTACTGGACTAGTGGGACTCCAGTAAACTGTGCCAAGACATCAGGCACCTGTGGTCAGATCCCGGACACCACTAGAGCGGTGTCCTCATTCACGACGGGAGGGCACTTCTGTTGCTTTGGGTGGGGGTTATGGGGCTGATCAAGAACATTTGACTTCACATCATATGTTGAAACTATATCCTTTCAATCCAAAGATTAGTATCAAGGCTCTAGTGAATGAGAGCAGCCCTGTGTAACACGGTCTGTAATATGCAATGCTTATTGTGTGTTTTCATGTTAACTGTTTTTATAGTGCTTGGCGTCTAGGCGCTATAATACTGTTTGGGGTCAGAACTCTGTCCCTGTGGGTTGTAGCGACATCTGGTTCTCACTGTTTATCCTAGTTTTATGTGTAGCATAATTATCTTGTGTGTATTAAAGTACTTTAAAAAAAATAAAAAGTAAAGCACTGACTGGGCATTGAGTATCATCTGGTGGTACGTTGTGCACTGTATTCTGAATGTCTAACCCCACCTCACCTCCTTGAGTAAGCCTTGGACTGCTCTGTCTCGCTACCCTGAGTGAGTCAAGTGCTGGAGAGGAGTCCTTGGTTATCCCGTTTTGGGTCCACTAGTACTGCGGCCCCAGGACACCAGTGGGGAACACTCCAGTTGATGCGATTGGAGCGCAGTTACCCCTGAGTACCTTGGTGCCCAGGAAGCCTGGTCTAACAGTCCCAAGTTGCTTAGGAATGTTACTTTAGTCAGAATTATTTCCCTGTCCTAGGAACTGCTAGAATTTTTAGGGGGGGGGTCCTTTATTTTTGTATCTAACCGCTTCACCTTTGCTCTACAGTTTTTTCTCACTTAGACTATATTAAAGTCAGTGTCTAGGTATACCTTTCCTGTCTTCTAGGCCATTGCTTCAGTCATATTTAAATAGTATCAACACAACCAATAAGGATTCTGTTACTTATCCTGTAAGCATCTGTTCTAGGTATGTAGGTAGTGCTGTAGATTCACATGATTTGCATACTCCTGCCATCTAGTGTTGGGTCCGGATATTTACAAGTTGCTTTCCTTCGAAGAAGTCTTTCTAGTCACAAAGTAAGGTGACTCCTCCTCCTACCAATAGTGCGCATGGGCATTGACTTCACTGTTACTGTTTTCACACAAGAGGGTGAGAATGGAGTATGAGTAGGTGTAACTAGAGAGATGTCCCTGCATATGAAATTCTAGTTAAGAACTGCAACGACCATTTGATATCCAGGAAGGAGGGTGGGCGCATGTGAATCTACAGCACTACATACCAAGAACAGATGCTTACAGGGTAAGTAACAATCCGTTCGAGGCATGTGTGGTTGTGGATACACATGCTTTGCATAGACAGTATAGCAGTGCCCTCCAAAAGCAGTGGCTAATCAGTGGACGTTGCAGTTATTAGAAAAGTGTACGTAGCACCGCCTATCCTACATTAGCTTGTTGGAGTGCTAAAATATCCACACAATAGTGCTTAGTAAGTGTGTGTGGTGTAAACAATGTATCTGCTTTACAAATGTCAGCTATAGGAATGCTGCCTAAGAAAGCCATAGATGCCCTATTTTACGAGTGGAGTGTGCTCTAGTAGGTATAGACAAATTTATTTTGGCTTTGAGATAGCTTGTTTGGATGCATTTAATGATCCATCTAGCAATGCCTGATTTTGAAATGGGTTTCCCTTTAGGAGTAGGAGCAAAGAGTTGTTTTGTGAAAGTATTTTGTCCTTTCAATATAATACATTAAGCTTGTTCGACATCTAATGTATGAAGGGCCCTTTCTACCATAGAATCTGGTTGAGGAAAGAAAACCGGTATTTCTACCGACTAGTTAATGTGGAATGGGTAGACCACATTTGGATGAATTTTGGACTGGTATGAAGACCCACCTTATTTATCCCTATGATGGTTTTACCAAAGTTAGTGCCTGGAGCTTATTGACACACCTTAGTGAGACGATTGCAAGAAAGAAAATAGAGGGGACGATTGTGTAATGGTTCAAAGGGTGGACCCATAAGTCTTGAGAATAATATCAAGATTTCACACAGGTGCAGGAGGGACCCTGGGTGGTATTACTCCTTTAAGGCCTTCCATGAAAGCTTTAATAACTAGCAATTTGAACAAGGATAAGTATTGCGTGTTTTGAAGTAAAGCAGCCACTGCCACAAGATGTAGACGTATGGAAGTGTAAATAAGCTCTGAGAGTTGTATATGCAAGATGTAACAATGTTTTGAACAGATGCAGTGAGTGGATCAATATTTTGGTTATTACAGTAAATACCAAATATTTTCCATTTAGCTGCATAACAAGCTCTAGTGGTAGGTTTAAGTGCTTCCTTAAGAATGGTCATGCACTCGGTTGACAAATGTATATGTTCAAAATCTATGACTTCAGGAACCAAATAGCAGCGTTTAGCTCCTTTGGGTATGGTTGTCTGATTTTGCCATGGTTCTGAGTGAGAGGATTGGGATTGAGGTGAAGCTTCTTGTGTGGAACTACTGAAAGTTTAAGTAGTGGTCAACCATGGTTGACGAGCCCATGTGGGAGGTACTAGAATGAGGTTATGACACATTTGTCTGAGCCTTCGAACCAGAAATGGAAGAAGAGGGAGAGGTGGAAAAGTGTGGGCAAATATTATTGACTAATTCGTCCATAGAGGCAAAAGGAACAATTGATGGAAGGAATGCAGAACAATTCAAACATTCATCCCAAGTCACAAAGATCTGGGTTTAATCCACAGCATATGCAAATCACTCTTGACCCTGCTCCTCATGGGAGCAGTCACTCAATCAGGGTTTGTAAAGCACGGCTTCTCACCTGTGAGGGTTTCAAGGCACTGGAAAGGGGTGGGCTGCTGATCAGTCTGCGCTATGGTGGTCAATCGAAGTGTCAGGTCTCGAGATCCTTCCTGAACTGGGTCAGCGACAGGGATGTATGATGGGGGTCAGCAGGGTGTTCCAGGTCTTGGCGGCGAGGTAGGAGAAGGATCTTCCTAGGGTTGTCTTATGAATCCAAGGGATGGTGGCCAGGGGCAGCTGGGCCGAGCAAAGGTGTCTGGTGGGGATGTGGAATGAGAGGTGGTGTTTCAGGTATGTTGGTTCTGCGTCAGAGGGCTTTGTAGGAGTGCGTGAGGAGCTTGAAGATGATCCCTTGGTCGACTGGGAGCCGGTGGAGTTCCCGGAGGGGTTCAGAGATGTGGTTGCGGCAAGGGATGTAGAGTCATTTGTTTCTTTAGCCAATTCAGCCACAGGACATTGCCTTTGGCTAGAGAGTGTGGGAACCTGGAGGCAAAGTTTGGGCATTTTATGTTCTCTGCTGTCCCAAAGAGGTCTATCTGTGGAAACCCCAATTTGCGGAAGTATGGAAGGAGGACTTATGGGTGGACTTCCCACTCGTGGACTAGTTGCCACATCCTGCTGAGAAGGTCGGCAATTCAATTTCAATTTATTATTTATTATGTTTTGGCACTACAAAGAGGGCCACACAAACAAAGTATACAAAATACATATACATATTCCATAAAAAGAAAAAATAAACAATTACAACATTCTCCATCGAAAAGGGCATACTATGACACAATCCTCCTCATTTCATCAATAAATATCTAAAAAACCTTTAAAAAAGTTAAAAATATTGAAGCAAAACATTTCATTGGGAGGGGTATACAAAGCTTTTAAAAAGGAATTCGCATCAAGGATTCCTAATTGTAGACAGATTGATTTTAACCACCTTAAACGAAGTAAACGTAATGCAGGACAAATAAACAATACATGAGTACGATCCTGTGCTGACAAATTACAGAGATTACATAGGGGGGAAGACCCATACCATTTAGCCAAGAGGGAATTAAGCGGCAATAAATCTTGCCTCAAAAGAAACCAAAATCTCCGAATACCATGTGTTAAATTCCAAAATACATAATGTTGAACAAACTTCCTAGAGTAAGTATTACACAATAGGGCACTTCGCTTCTTAGCTATCATGGATTCTTTATCCCTCCTGAAGCAAAGAGACCAGGAAGCCTGTTTCAAAAGAGATTTTAGTTGGGAAGAAGAAATAATAAAAATAGAACTCTCATCTAATTCAAGAAGTGCCACTGCCTTTCTGAAATTCTTAACAATTTGAGAGTGCTCTTTAAAACTTCCCAATAATTCACTCTTAAGAAGGGATCTCAAAGTCCCCAATTCTCCTCTGGCAAGGCTGGCGACCCAACGTACTAATGCAGACAAGCCCTGTACCCAACTGCTACGCAGACCAAATTCTAGTCTAAGAGCGGCTGTAGAGCAAGCTGAATTCAGGGTGGTTAAAGACCTTAATAATTTTCCTTCAATCATGTGAAGGAAGCCCCAGTGTTTTAAATCCATCAATTCTATTCCGTATAGGAGGGTTGAGGGGATTTTTGCCTTATAAACCTCTAATAAAAGAGCAAAATGTCTTCTCCCTGTAGCGGAATAAAGAGAACTCAAGCTTTTGCCTTGAGACAGGGCTTTACGAGAGTTGTTATCAATGTGTTGCCTCTCGCTCAGGTTTGCTGAAACAAGGTCGGCAAAGTAGTTGTCCGGGCCCAGAAGATGTTCCGCTAACAGATGGAGTTTGTGATATAATGCCCAACGCTAAATTGTCTGTGAGTGGCGCGACAGCTGTAGTGTGTGTCTCTCCCCCCCCCCCCCTTTTTTTGTACATAGCTGTCATATTGTCTGTGTGGACTAAGACAACGTTGCCTAAGATGTGAGGTAGAATTGCCTTCAACGCTAGCAGAACAGCTTGAAGCTCTAGGTAGTTAATATGTAGGTTCTGGGTTTTGGTGTCCCAGAGACCCTGAACTGTTAGATTTTGTAGGGGAGCACCCCACCCAGTGAGGTATGCGCCTGCTGTTAGCATGACCTGTGGAACAGGGTCTATGAACAGCCGCTCCCTTAACAAGTTGTGTGTTCCACCACTGCAGAGTGATTGGGGGGGGGCGTCTACCAACACTAGATCTCGTAGTTGACCCTGTGACTGAGTCTACTGTCGTACTAAACATTCTTGTAGAAGACGCATGTTGAGCCTTGCATAAGGCACTTTGGCTATGCATGATGCCATCATTACCAAAAGGTGCATGAAAGTTTTGACTTAAGTATGGATTGGCTTGAAACTGTGGTAGCAGTGTTTGAAATGTTTGAATCCTGCCTGTATTTGGGTAGGCTAACCCTAACTGAGTGTTGAGCATAGCCATTAGATACTGTATTGTATTCAAAGCTTTATTCGAGGAATATACTCATAAAAGCACAAACATACATTTAAAATACATCACATTAAAAATGTTCCTATTTATATATACTGTTAAAACAGTTGTGCATACATAAACAATAAAAATCTTTGGTGTACAGTTACACAGAGATTACTGGTTACCCCAGTTATATTACATTAATAGAAATTGCCCTCCGTCTGATGGACCATGCCCACCCCAGATACTTTGCTGTACCCAGAACAATAGGCATATCAGTGGTGGTGCAAATAATTCGTAGCGCCTCAACACCCCTGGTTGTCCCTAGATTTCTACAAACAGGAGCTAACCAAACTCTTCTTGGGGTGGCATAAGCTTTACACAGGAATAGAAAGTGACCTATATTTTCCTCAGTTGCACCACAAACCGGGCGGCACAAGGTGGTTGAACTCCTCCACCTACCCGTCAGTGGAAGGGCACCTGATCTTAACTGGAAGAAAAGCTTCCTATCCCCTGGGTTAGTAATACTGTCCCAGGATAGTTCCAATACAGGACACAGTTTGATTTCTAAGAAACGCCCCGCCATTGTGTCCGATCTCGTTCTACTCCAGAGTCTGCCATCTATCCAGTCCCAATATAAGCTTTTAATTATGTTTTTACTTGGAAAGGGTTCCCCAGATGGATTATCCCATAGATTGGAGAGGCCGAGGTCACCTAGAGCAGTCCTAAGATTTTTTAACCAGACTATTTTATGAAAGGTGTCAGCTTTAATTATGGCAAGGAACCCCTCTGCATAACGCCGTATCTCTGGGATAGTCCAGAGGCGTCTCCAATAGAGAATCGGGCGCAATCGCGCTCGGTCACTAACTGATCTTCTCCCTAAATCAAGACCAAGCGGGATTAATGGTGTACTCTGAGGGAGACCCGTGATTCCCCTAAGGAACCTATTCTCCGATATTTGCAAGGGGAGAAGCCTCTCGAAACCCCACAGCTCAGCCCCATATAGGGCAGACCCAATAGCCTTGGCATCATATACTGCCAGGACTGGTTTTATAGGCTTTGATTTAGACTTTTTGTGTTCCACCCGAAGTGCCCCCGAAATCTGTTGATGCCTCAGGACCGCCTTTTCTATATGTTGAGACCATTTTAGATTGTTTGCTATCTGCACCCCAAGGTAGGTAAATACAGTAACCACCTCAAGCTCACAGTTGTTCAGAAGTATTTTAGGCCGGGGTCTACGTTTTGGTGACAAGGCCATCAGCTTGGTCTTGCCCACGTTAACTTCTAGGCCATGTTCCCCACAGAAAAGATCGAAGATGTTTAAAGCTCGCTGCAAGCCAGCCGGTGTTTTAGACAAAATCAGCGTATCGTCGGCGAACATCAGGATCGGAACCCTGAGGCCCGCCAACGAGGGTGCATCGACACTGGCATCCAGCATCAGAGCCACAATTCCGTTAATAAATGGGGAAAAAAGCAGGGGGGCCATAGCACACCCCTGTCGTACTCCGCGTTCATTTGGAAAGTCGGCAGATGATTCACCATTCATACCCCACTGAACTTTGGCGAAATTACACTCATGCAGCCTCATTATCAGAGTGAGTAACTCAGCCGGAAGGCCTATTTCGCTCAGAACTGCCCAGAGCTTTCTCCTCGGTTCCAGGTCGAAGGCAGCCCGCAAGTCGACAAAGGCAACATACAGGCTGCCCTCGCCAAGCACCACCGTCCCCCACTGCAGCAGAGCAAAGCGAAACACCTGGTCGACTGTGCTTGTAGCCCGCCGAAAACCAGCCTGATAAGGGGACAGGGCGTTGTTCTCATCTACCCAGTCCATTAGTCGATTTACCACCATTCTCCCTACCACTTTTGGGATAGTGGCAATCAAACTTATCGGCCTATAATTGGCCGGGAGGGACTGATCCCCTTTTTTATATATGGGTATAATATTTGCTCCCTTCCATAACTCTGGGACTGCCGTTCCCTTCGCAATAGCATTTCCCAAAAGGAATACATACCTAGCCCACCTTGCCTTATCGTTTATAAAAACATCAGAGGGTATCCCATCTAGACCCGGGGCCCTTCCCCCTTGGGCAGAGCATATTGCAACTTCAGTTTCTTTAAGGGAAAATAAATTCCCAGTGGGGAATACAGCTGAAATTACTTCCACATCCTTAAACTCGGTAATCTCAGCATATTGGGGTTTGAAATAATCCACCCAGGCACCCTCAGCGACATTATTGTCGGGTTTATTTGGAGTTCCACCTCTACCCCACTTGACAATATTCCAAAATAACCTAGAATCCTTAGCCCCCGAGGCCTCCTTTAGTTCTACCCAATACTTTTCGTCCCATGTTTTTTTTGCTAGCGATACGCTAACCTTGCAGTGCTTCCTAGCCTCGCTAATCGCTGCCCTGTCCCTATTCCTGATTGCTCTTCCCAAGCTTAGCCTGGCTTCCCTGCACTGATGATTGAACCACCTAGCTGGTTTGGGTGGTTGTTTCCTATTTATCTTGCGGGACCTCAAGAAATGCAGTTTTAAAAGGGAAAAGAGTTTATTGTGTATGTCCGTTATTTCCCTAGAACGTGGGATTACGGGGTTTGCAGCCTCCATAGCAGCGATTGCAGTATCCACCTCGGAACTTATAAAGTCCATAGATTGTGGTTTCGCCAATACACTCGGCCAGTTAAGTCTGCGCATGTCATTAGCCATGATAGGCATTGGGCCGTCACTTAATTGAGGGTTCCCCGATATGGCTATCCACCAGTTATGGGTCACACAGAGGGGATTGTGGTCACTTTCCAGTCTACCCTTGATTTTCATGTCACATACCAACTGCCACAAATTGAGGCTGCAAAGGACATAGTCTATCCGACTTTGGTTATGACCATTGTCGAATGTACAGGCACCTTCCCTATCGCCCTTCGTCCTCCCATTTAGGGCTCTCAACCCATGTTCCAGGCAAATGGCATTCAGTTGTAATATATCTTTGGTCCACCGCTTAACAGGAGCCAGATTTAAAGTCGGAACACCCCATTGCGTATCCTCCTCTTGCCCTAGGGGATCATCCGAACTATCCAATGGTTCGAAAGTCCTATTTAGGTCACCAGCTACTACAACTTTGTTACCCAGGGACTGCGATTCCAAAAAAGTGGACAAAGCCTCTAGAATGGGTGAACTCCCAGTGGTACTGCCCCTGGCATAGATGTTGTATATATGTATCCCTCCCCACTTTTCTGAGGCTATTCTTAGCATTTGGATGTCCTTACAACCCAAATCCACCACTTTGATTGTTTTTTGAAGACATTGCCTTATCCAGATTGTAAGGCCTCCCATTGGTCGACCCCTAGCGCCTCTACTGGCCGGGATTGAAAAATGTAAGTAACCAGGAAGAAATATAGGGTCACAAGCCCATGTCTCCTGGAATAAACAAACTTCAAAGCCATTGACGAAATCCATCCAGTTTTGGGACATCAACTTGCTACTCAGCCCCGCGATGTTCCATGAAAAAAACTTCCCTAGACTGGGGCCGTCTATGGGTACTGCTCCTACAAAGGACATCCCAAAGTCATTTGTTAAGATTCCGTCATATCCCTCTCTCTCTCTCTCGGGTGGTATCCTCAGTGTTGTGATCAACCTCCTGGGTGCCAACAGTGCTAAGTGTAATTAGTTCCTTATTTTCAGAGTCCCCAGAAATTGAAATATACTCCCCACATATTTCCTCCAAAATCACAGTCTACCAAACAGTTCTCATTTCATTTGGTTCCACATTTTTAGTCAAAACAGTTAACACAGGCTTCCCACATATATCCCAACGGGTCATACCTTCCCTACTGTTCGTGGAATAATCGGAATTTGGTCAATAAACCCACCCCGGATCTTTCATCACTTCAAAACGATTGTACGTTGGTCCATTATAAAAGTTGCCCCGTTGTATGGGTACAGTGAAAGGAACAAACCCTGGGGAGGGGAGATTGTTATAGCAACTTAGTTCACTGATCATACCAAATTGAACACCTGTTGGTCTTGGATTAAAGAATGTAAGATCAACAACACCAATTCCACCACTGCTTGTGCCCCAATTTTGCTTCGTGATCAGACGTGCCACCCTAGGATCTTGAAAATTAACAACTATACACTCTTCCCCCCCCCCCACCCCAAGTGCTTAGGAGTACAACCTATCCAGTCTGTCCTTCTCACTCCAATAATCAGCCCGTCCACTTCCCCGGGCAGAGGTCTATTTACCTTTAACCAGTGCATTACCTTGTTTTTTAGCATCTGGAAGGATTCTCTTTGCCCGGCCAACAAAGGTGGTACATTAGTAAGGACACCCACGAAAGGATAAGAATCTGGAGTGAGATTCATAGGAGGTATCCTACGGGGTGCCTTCATCGGGAGGGTGTTAGGCAGGATAATGGCAGGAGCAGCAGGACCGGATGTTGGAATACTTGGTGGTAGTTGGGAACTATTCAATACAGTGTTATTAGTTTTGGAACTGTCATTGTTACCCCTAGCAGGAACACCAAGACGAGGTGTTGAAATGCTTGGTGAGGGTTGGGAACCATTAGATACAGGATTGCCACTTTTGGAGCTATCTTTATTACCTATAGCCACAGTATCAGGCAGCTTGTTTTTTTTAGTGGTATTACTACTTGGACGGTCCGATAAATCTAAACTAGTCTTGGGGATATGTCCCTTCGACTGAGGCCTACTTGCAATGCTGACTACGGGGGGAGGAGGCTCAGCGATGGACACACCATTTGCCTGACCATTTGGTTTCGGAAGATTGATACTATCCCCCATCCTAGGGTGGGACTTGATTAAGGATTTGGTGGAAAAAAAGTTATCTAGAGTAGCCTGCTCGAAATGATCTAACCGATCAGCCAATTTTTTAACTCGTTCCTCAATAGGAGTGAAGAGAGACCTCATCAGCCTCTCCAACTCGTGGAGCAGGGGTGGAGCAGAAGATAAGGTCTCAGTCAACACCATCGCTGAGGGGTCATTCGTGTTAGATACAGGACTAGCCGGAACAGCTCCGTATTTGACAATCTTAACCCCACCAGAGCCAGCCCTAATAGACTCGCAGGAAGGGCATAGACATATTCCAACCTTCCTTATTTTTTTCGGATGTTTAGGAAGATAGCACTTCTTTGGGGCAGCACTTCTTTTATTACTTGGTTTAGTTTTAGCCACGTGAGTTGACACTCGGTTGGGCAGTGGTCACCTGCCCTGTAGGTAAACCAGTTAGTATAATGGACGAGGTAGAAGGCAAAATGGGCACATCGTGACCCACAGACGAGCCAGCCAACAACTCTGGTGAAGGGGGAAAGGCGTAAGGCGTTTCCAGTACAGCTGGCAGGGTTAGGGATGACAGGGGAGGAACCAATACCGGGAAACCCTGAGGTGGCCGTTTCTCCAAAGGAATTTTGAGGAGTTCAATAGATAACCTACGCTCGGCACGCCTCTCCGCCAAAGCGATCTCTTTGTCAATATCTAGGGTTACCCGACTAAAGTATTTGTCTAGAGGACCCAAAGTGGCTGACCCCACCTCGGCCTGAGTAGAGATCTGGGCAGTGGTATTTGAAGGAGAAGACATACTTTGCAGCCAACGAACTTTAAAAAGAACAATACTATATAAACAAACACCAGAGGCCTCTAGATACAGGGAACATACTGTAACAAGTGGTCAGAGGGCGCAATGTCTGAGAGCGGGCCCAGCCCAGCCTCCTTCAGCCCCTGACGGCCCCGCCCTTGTCCCGGGCTTCTCCCGGGACACTCCCGCGCAGCGGAAGTAAGCTCCACTGTTATAGATCAGACGTGACGCGCAGGGGGCGGGGCTGACAGGGAGAGCGGGCCAGGTGTTCTCAATCGGCCAGGCAGGGACTCCTGGGAGACGGAGTCCCTGCAGAAACGCTCGCAGCCCTGCCCAAGAGCCCCAGCACAACACAGACTGCACAGCCTCTCCACAGATTCCCCAGCGGCAATTCCAATGAAGTGGGTTCGGCGAACAGTGGGCTCAAAAACAGTACAACAGCCCAAGGCCAAGAGTCCAGGAGCAAGGGTCCGTCAGACGCACCTTCAAATCAGCAAGGGATTAGATACATCTTTGCAGCTTTGAAGATCTAAGTCGGAGTTAAAGTCTTCGACTGAAAAGGCTTCCTCTTCTTCGGCCGCAGAAGCCTCGAAATCTTACTGTTCTTGTTGGATATCTTCCTGCCTGAAGATATCAAGCGTGTGTTCGAGCTCCCTTCACAGGCCTCACAATCTTCTCTGTGCTCGGGGGGCAAGCACAGGTTGCATACCTCATGAAGGTGAGTTTGAGGGTACTTAAAATAGCACTGGGGGCAGATTCAAAACAGAGACCGTTCCATCACCAGAGTATCATCAATGGAGACAAATTGATGTAAAGAAACCAGGAAAGGCAATGCCCGCAGGCCTTGAGCAAAACTTGCCAACTTGAACAAAGAGGGTTCTGAATTTCGATACACAAAGAAGTGAAAACGCATCTGAAATAACACCAATGAGGGTCGAGTGGATTACGCACTAAAAGGATCCCCAAAACTGTCTTGTTCCAGAGCTACATAATACACGGCTGAACCAGATGGCAGAACAAAAACAGTCTAACAATGGAGTTGATGCCTATGCGCAGTATTACCAAGAGGAGTCACCTTCCGTCGGGACTCATAAGACTTTCTTGAAGAAAAACAACTTGCAAACATCCGGACCAAACAATGGATGACAAATATGTAAAGCATGCGTATCTACAGTCACAGATGCTTTGAACCATGTGTTACAAGGGATGATGTGCATAATGCAGTGCAAAAAAAAATACCATGCTTTCTAGTAAATAAATATGCATGAAAGGGTACAAACGTGTCACAGATGGCTACTAACGAAAGGAATTAAGCAATGTTTTTAGCATCAGAAATAATATCACACAGGAACATACCTGTCTGATTTTTTTAAATTCAGTGCAATTGTTCTGGTGTGTTTTTTCTGCCCAAGATCTTCATACTCTATGGATTCTTGCAATTTCACCTAAACAATACATTTTGAATGTAAGAACATTATACAACTGAAAAAAGTGTTTTACAACTGGGTTAAAATAAATTACACATTCAACCTGCTCCACATTAAAACAAGTAAGTTTCCTATGAATGTTTGGTAGCATTCATATCTTTCATATATCTGCATGCTTGTCATAGAGGGATGCCATATTAAAAGAGCTCTTTACCGGAGGACCAAGAATATTTTAAGTGACTCAGTGGGTCTTAACCTTTTGACCTATGTTTTAATTAAATATGCATGTTACATATTGCTGAGCATGTCATGTACAATTGTGAAGCAAAGCATTTAAGCATCACTTCACATGCTTTCTTTTTGTAAAGCGCTCCAATACCAAATTTCCAATTTTCAGGCAAACTACATAAAAACAATTGAGCACGAATCAATGCGACAGAGTATGCTGTGGTAAATGTCTGACTTGGTCAATAATTTTAGTGTCCCACTACGAGGTCTCAGATATAGGGCTGGTTCATAGTACATGTTTGTGCGGTTATCTAGCAATTTTGTCAATACCTTCTTCAACGGCGGTTGAAAGAAGTCTGAATCCTTAGAATTGCCATCTGTACTGCTGGTCTCACTGCATTGATCATTTTGAGCATCCCTTGAATAGCAAGAAAAAAGTGTGAAACGATAAACAAGGTCTTGTCAAACTACTTTGTGATATGAACATTATTATAAAACACTTCAAACTAAGTCTAATACACACTAGCTTATCGTGTTGGAAGAATGCAGCACAGGGTTCTTCTTAAACGAAAGGGACATTACTTGTTGTGTTGTTCAAAGTCTAAAGCAGCTGTAAATCTTAGCATTTTAAAACTAGGATAAAACAAAAATGGCAAAAAAAACAGTTTTTAATGTATACTTTTAGAGATTATACTAACTTCTGACAAAAGCAAGGCTTTTGCAAATCCATTCTAATAGTTTGAATGGATTGTTTCTCCATTACTATATACTTAAGTACCAACAAACACATACCAAAAAAGAATTAAGTACAGGTGGGCACAAAAGCATTTACATCAACGAGCATCCGTATGTGTTTCTACTGATTTACAATAAAT
Organism: Triturus cristatus; assembly: GCF_964204655.1. NCBI lineage: Eukaryota > Metazoa > Chordata > Amphibia > Caudata > Salamandridae > Triturus > Triturus cristatus. The sequence continues at coordinate 448,568,423 of NC_140584.1, forward strand.
CAGATCATGGCATATCACACTAAAGTGGCTTGCAGACGAGAAATAACTCAAGGCAACATGTCCCATACTGGCCCAGAATCATGAAGCCCATCTCCGATCAAATTAGTATCAACTCGCCACTCCTGATAGCTCAGGTTTATTATGGTCATCTTGCGTCCTCTCAAGTCCATCATTGCACATATGGCTGTCCCCATACTCCAAACTAGTCTCTTGAGTTTATAACCTTAACCAGAAGATAATGTTTCAGACTCCCAACTATCCTTGGGGCAGGAAGTAATCAGCGTGAGCTTAACAAATATTTCCATTATATCATTCCAAAACACCAAGTCTGTCAACTATTGTTAAGGGGTAGGTGAGCATATTCCTCAAATGACAATTTACCCTATCTGGCATCTGCTTTGCCCATATTTCTTCCTTGGTAACAATCGCCCAGTTTAGGGTGCTCAAATAAATTCTCAATCACCATAAGCTTGAAGTATCCTCAATCAGATTACCCCCAACAGGCCCTGTACGGTCTTCACTGAGTTCCGGCATGCTGAGGCAGCAAAAAAATGTATGTACCTGGGAAGGCAGCTCTAATATAAGGACTGCTGTGGCAGTCTGCAGTGCACAATCAGTGCCGGTCAATGGACAACAGCAGTGTGTTTCACACTGTAGAGGTACAAGATAGCATCCCAGTTCAATCCAGGTCAGGGCCATGCAAAAATTCAATGAATTAAACATAATCCACCTATCCACAGGAGTCTGGTGCTGGCAATATACTCCAATGTGCCTCAGCATGGCTTATAGGTGTTCCCAGACTTAGGCCTTAACTGTCCACACTGCCTTGAGGAAATGCAGTCTTAGCAAAGGCCTCTTTGAAGCAGGAAGAGGATGCACTCCTGCCATGTGCAGTAGGTCTGACCATCAGGCTGGAGCCTGCATATCAGGAGCCCGACCCATTTCCCGGAAAGTGGCAGCACGAGCCATCACCCCAAACAATTTAGGACCATACAGCAGCCACTTATCATGTATCACATCTATGTGTCTCGCTGCTGCCACCCACAGCCACCGCACTCACTCAAGGTGATGGCGGCGACTCTTTAACTTTGTTCACACAGTGGATGAGGAGGGCCTGGAGACATCCACTCGCAGTTCAACACCAGGAGTTCACACAACCGGCTGCCCAACTGACAACAGCTAGAGCACCACTCAGATCTTCTATTTGCCAGCAGCCAGTCATTGCCAGACCAACAAGGGACTGCGCGCCACTGACCTCAGTGCCTTCCTATTTTACTGCTGCCATGGTGCCCAGATGCCAATTTGGCTGTTGCAGCCCCCCCCCCCATTACTGTCCATCATCATCAAATGGGACTGTTGGGAGAAGCAAGGACTGCAACTTTATTTGACCAATGGATGCAGGGTTCTGTTACACCACAGCCATGCTCAGCGGTCACAGGCCACAGCCCACCACAAACTAAATTTCTAAGTGTAAAATCTTTTGTTGGGCCCTCATTCAAGATCCTTTGTGACCTTTGGTACAATAAAGTAAGAAAATACTGCTTATAAAAATGCAAAATGGGCATCCACAACTGTTTTAATGGCGGCTTAGGGTAAGAGTGCCCTTTTACTCTGCTACTGAATACATTGTAAATCTAACTATATGAACACATTTTTTGTGCACATAGCAATACACCCTAGAAACAAAAGAAGGATTAGGGCAGACATACAAGAAATAACTTCAAAATGTTGTGAATTTTCAAGTGGATTTCCTATAATGCTACATATTAGCCACATGAACCCCAAATGATTCAATATAATTCTGATTTGGAAAAAACGGCAAATGAATAGGTAAGATGAAATTTATAACAGATTGACATTACAACCATATTACTGCCAAGGATGTTTGTTAATTTCGGTTTCTGACATTTAATTAGCATTGTTGCGCAACTATGTCAAACCCAGTACCTACGTGATTACAATCAACATTTCTTCATCTCTCTTTTTCAATACTGAAGAGGAAAAATTGATAATCCTGCCAAGAATCTGTATGGATGTTTTGGAGGAGTTAGTATGTAGGAGAAAAAAAAGAAGGACTTTCACAATCTACAAAGACCCACATTAAGACCATTTCCCAACTTCAGCTCTGTTACTTAAAAGTACATGTACAAGCGATATCCAGCCACCTGCTGTATCAGCTATGGCCATGTAATGCTAAGCAAATGTGTAATATAGTGTTCTCAAACCAACTTTTTGGTAAGACCACAAAGACCCAGTAACTTCCACTCTTGTGAATACATATGTCTTCCCTATGTGGACATAACTATTTTGACTTACATAGCAAGTCCTAGGATCAATGTTTTAGCAACCCTACAAGGTTTGCAACTCTACAAGTGCCTTCAGCAAATCTTTACTATACATTTGGGTCTTAAGAGCCAGACCTTGGAAAATATTATAGCCTTATAGCCCGCCGTAGCGGGCTATACCGGCTATTAAAGGCCCGCTGCAGCGTTAAAGGCCTGAGCCGAAGGCGAGGGACTTTAACAAAAGCAGCGGGACTTTAATAGCGGTATAGCCCTGCTACGAAGGGCTATAAGGCTATTAGAACATTCTGCCACTAGAGGGCAGAATGTTCTAATAAATTAAACAAAGGCTTCTCGAAGCTCGAGGAGATTTAAATCCCCTCGAGCTTCGAGAGGCTTTTGTAAAACATTGGAATGTTGCTCTGCGGGCCTTTACCGGCCCGTAGAAGCACGGAGCACTCCATTGTCTACAATGGAGTGCTCCACATTCCAATGTTCTAATAATCTTTAAACTATTTAGTAGCACACTGCTTTTCAAAACAGCAGTATCATGATTCCCTGCAGATCACCTGGATTCTTCAATTTCATACTTCTTGTATTGGCTCCTTCTGAATCTGAAGTTTGACTTAAGTACAATGTCTTCACCCCCATGAAAACAGTTTATTATATAAACAGGTTTAAAATCGGTTGCTCCAGGCAAGACAAAGATAATGACATTTAAACCTCAGGAAACCTTTCTAATCCAAATAGTTTATTTTCCAGGTGCTAAAGGGGATGGTTCACATTTTAAGAAGGAAGATCAACACTTGCACTATGATCACGTTTCTTTCAATTCCTTTCATTCACAGATCAATCTTGCCCTCCAGAATCACCCTACCTCTTCCATTGTCTTCAATCTGAACTGCACAACCAATATTGTGTTGTCAAGCACATCTCATCTTTCTTTTAAGGACACTTTTAAACTATTAGAGCTACTAAAGACTATTTCACTAGACAGTGCTTAGTTTGTAAAAAAGTAAGTGTCAGGGCCCTTCCGGAAGGTCACTGCAGCCTGCACCACCCATTGCCTGCGAGCGCTGTCAATGGCAGTACCAACATATAACCTAACTGTTAGACCTGTCAGCCCTTTGGGTGGTCCCTCCTCATCATTATTTATTTTGTCCCACTTTTGCCTCAAACCCTGTTAGTATTTTTTCCTTTTTGGGAACCACCAGACTTTTTAGTATTGATGTGGATTCAGGGAGCCATTTTATCTACCCCTGGAACTTCTGTCTGAGGGCCTGGAGCACAAAATGGTGGCCACCCATTGTCACCTGTGACATCACTGGAACCTACTAGAACCTTCTGCGACATTCTGGAACCCTGTGACAGTTGGAGGCGGTTTAGAATGTTGGGAAGCTAAGTCAGAGTTGACAGTTGGAGTTGGCACCTGACTGGTGAAGAGAGAGCAGCACAACACTGAAGGAGGAAGGAGTGAGGCAGCAGGGGTGGAAACTTGTGCCTGGAGTGGGGTCTGGAAACCCACCCTTGATACTAGTCCCTACTGACTGAGCCCAGCCTGGAGCCCTGTGTGGGATAAAGTCAAGAAGAACCAACTCAAGGACCTGAACAGCCGGAACAGGCCTTGAAAGTAAAGAACAGCAAGTTCCTGACCTGTCTATTGGTATCTTCCTGGAGACCGACGCCGAGAAGCCTAGAGACCTGGGGCCGGAGGTGAAGAAGCGGCGCTGACTGGAAAGCAGACGTCGTACCCGGAGCCGCCAGAGGTCGAGAGAGGGCGCCGACGGAGATCGTGGAGACACCAGAGGTCGAGGAGGAAGTCACCTGAGGTAGAGTGTGCGGCGTCGACGGGGGAGTGAAGTCCGCCCTCCGGAGTCGCCGGAGACCGAGGTGAATCGTGCCGGAGGTCAGGAGTGGAGGAGATCGCACTCCGGAGTCGCCGGAACCTGAGGAAAGGAGCACCGGAGGTCGGGAGTGGAGATCGCACTCCGGAGTCGCCGGAACCTGAAGGGAAGAGCACCGGAGGTCGGGAGTGGAGGTCGCACTCCGGAGACACCCGGAAGTAGGGAGATCGTGTCCCTGTGACGCCGGAGACCGACATCGAATCGAGGCTGCCCAGCGACATCGAGCCGAGGCCGCCCGCCGACATCGATCCGGAACCACCTCACGGCGTCGACAGGAACTGACATCGAGCCGAGGCCGTCCGCCGACATCGATCCGGAACCGCCTCACGGCGTCGACAAGAACTGACATCGAGCCGAGGCCGGCTAGCGACATCGAACCGGAACCGCCTCACGGCGTCGACACGACTCCGGCGGAGTCGGAAGTTCACAAAGAGGGCAGTAAGTGGAATAGAGGGCGCCAAAGGCCCTGTGGAGCCCTAAGAGACCATCCTATGGGCTAGAGAGGTGTTAGGACCAGCCTGGGAGTGCCAGGGGTGGACTGAGACGGATACAGTGACCTGTGTGAGGGGTTGTGTAGTTTGGGAGAGCCAGATTCCTAGATTACCCTTGATCTACCTCAGTTTTAGCCTCCGCCTTATCCAAGCTAGGTGAGACACCCTCAGGCCATCCACATAACCACAAGCTGTGATTGGGCCAAATCAACCCATAGTACCTCACAAATGTGACCTGATTTGAAAGTGTACTGATGGTCTATATTTATTGAGAGTATTGTATTCTTTGTATTTATCCAATTTATTGTCTCACAGTATTTATTGTCGCACAGTATTTATTGTCTCGCAGTATTTATTGCCTCATAATATTTAATTGCCTTTTATGTAATGCACTTATATTTATGCCTTGATTATTTATGATCTACCTTATTTATTGAATTGTTGAAGTATTATTTATTTGACCTACCCTTCTACAGGAAAAGCCTTGTGTACTGTGATTGTATTATTATTTATTAATCAGCAACTAAGAGAAAAGAAGATAAAGAGATATATTTTCAGTATAATTTTTAAGGTGTAGTGTCGTTTTTGGAACGGATGCACGCATGGTTATTGTGTGGGTATGACGTATGCTTAGCACGGTGCCTGACCCCCGACCGCTCGAGCCAAGCTACCACAGTGTATGTCTGGGAGAACACCACCACCCTTCCGGTGTGGGAGTGTTTTTCTAACATAATTGGTGTTCAGTGGTGGGATAGAGCTGTGCCTACGTATACTCGACAATAACTGTGGGTAGTCCATAGGCCTACACCGGGAGTTTTCTCCAAGCGGACTTCCTAATTGTGAGTTTTTGTTTTTTCCAAATTTACTCTGGTGGTGGGAGGAGGTATTATAAAAGGTACCCCCCTGCATAGCTTCTGCAAATAACTGTCCTCTGACCTGAGTGGGCAAGATGGAGTTTGTACTGGAGAATTTAGAAACGTACACTGTGGCCCAACTCAGGGAGTTTTGTCAGCGGGAGGGGGTGTATTGTCCCCCAGGAGCAAAGAAGGGTGCACTCCAAACCAGCTTAAGGGCTTGGGGGGAGGCACGACGAGAAAGCAAGGCTGAGGAGGAGGACAGGGATAGAGAGCCCGACAGTGAGGGAGCTGGTTTGTACCAACCTGAGGTGGGGAACCTGTTAGCGGGGCCCAGGACACTTTCTAGGAAGGGCAGCAGTGCCTCTAGCGGTGGCTTGTCTGAAGTGGAGTTAACAGACCGGAGGGAGAAAAGACAGCTCACATGGGACTTAGCAAGGCTGGAGAAAGAGAAGGAGGAACAGAGGATGGCTCATGAGCGGAGGTTAAGGGAGATAGATCTCCAGATCCTACGAGCCGGTGCACACCCTATTCCTAATGGTGGCAGCGAAGAAAGAGTTCACCAGGGAACCCAAACCCTATTTGCCGAAAGACATAGTGGCTAGCTATGGTGTGGGCGACGATATTGCCAAGTGGCTAGCGGCCTATGAGGTCTCATTAAGGGCCCATGGGGTTCCAGAGAAGTACTGGGGAGCGGGATTGTACAGGTACATGCCTCCAGCTGGTAGGGATGCATTATTGGCCCTAGAGCAGGATGAGCAGACCCACTACCCCACCATGAAAGTGGCGCTCATACGAAAGTTTGGACTAACACCCGAGAAATACAGACAGAAGTTCCGGGGTAGCCACAAACTGGGCACACAGAATTGGGTGGACTTCCTGGATTATGCAAAGAAGGCATTAGAGGGTTGGATTCAGGGCAGTGAAGTGAGGAACTACGAGGGGTTGTTTGATTTAGTACTGAAGGAACACCTGCTCGAAAAATGTTTCCCTGAACTGCGTCAACACCTGGTGGATAGCAAGCTGACCAATCCCCGGAAGCTTGCTGAGGAGGCGGACATTTGGGCTAGTACCCGGGTGTCCACAAGGGGGACTGGAGGGGATACTCAAAAGGCTGGACAGGGCGCCCCCCAGAAGAAAGAGGGAGGGGAAAAGAAAAAGGAGTTCTCTAAAGGCCCCCAAAATAATTTCCAAGGAAAAGGAACAGGATTCACCCCTAGGGCTAACCCACCCAGAAACCCTAATCCTGGCCAGAGTCAGCAGCCAAGGGTTGTCCATTGCTTCGAGTGCGGTGGCGTCGGACACTATAAGGGAGATGCGAAGTGCCCGAAAAGACCACCCCCTCCCATTGGAGGAAAGGCCCCCGGAGTAGCTAGTGTAGTGCTCGGGGAGGAGATGCCCTTAACTAAGGGAAGGGAGTGGGCGGGTGTCACTTTAGTGTCCCTGGGAGAACGGGAGATGGTTCCTAAGATCCAGGTGCCCGCAAATACCGTAAAGTATGGGCAGTGGGTCACCATCAACGGCCAAAGAGGGGAGGCTCTGAGAGACACAGGAGCCAGTATGACTATGGTACGTAGCCAACTGGTGTCTCCAGAGCAGGTAATTCCCGATGTACTCCACCCAGCCGCGATGGCTGACTGCAGAACCGGCCACTATCCGGTGGCCGAGGTTCCCTTTGAATGGGAAGGGGTTGCAGGTTCACTTCGAGTTGCCATAAGCCCTGCCGTGCCAGTCGATTGTCTGCTGGGGAATGACATGGAGCACAATGCTTGGAAAGAGGTGGAATACCGGACTCACACTGAGATGCTGGGTACACCTGACTGGGCCTGCGACTACCCGGAGGGGGAGTTCGTTCAGGCTGGAGCCTGGAACAAAGGCCCAGCCAGCTGCCGATCAAGGGAAGAACCGAGGACAGGAGGAGCCTGCCTCGGCGTCCGCACCCCGTAGGACGGATAGGCCACCGGAGGTGGTGGACCAGGAGTCTGCGGTGGGGGATGTCACCAAACTGGAGGACCTACCCATCCCGGCCGAGTGGCACGTGGAGGGAGGCCCGACCAGGGAGGAATTCTGCCAGGGCGAGTGCCCTACCCTTGAGGGACTGAGGCGACAGGCCGAAGCCCAGGCAGCAGGGAACGTTGAAGGGAACTACAGTGTTTACTGGGAGGATGGCCTCCTCTACAGTGTACCCAAGGCACCCCTACATGGATCGTCACGAGCCTTGGTAGTCCCTCAACGTTATCGAGCCTTCCTTCTGGAGTTGGCTCACGAGATCCCATTGGCAGGACACCTGGGGCAAGACAAGACCTTTGCCCGTCTTGTCCCACACTTTTATTGGCCTCAGATGAAAGTGTCGTCCGACACCTACTGCCGGACATGTGTGTCTTGCCAAGCCAGCGGGAAAACAGGGGTGAAGCTGAAAGCTCCCCTGGAACCACTTCCTGTCGTTAGCACCCCCTTTGAAAGGGTGGGCATCGACATTGTGGGTCCGTTAGATCCACCTACTACAGCTGGTCACAGGTTTATCCTGGTTTTGGTGGATCATGCCACACGGTACCCAGAGGCTATACCTCTAAGGACCATTACAGCACCTGTTGTGGCTAGGGCCCTAATGGGAATCTTTACCCGAGTGGGTTTTCCCAAGGAAGTTGTGTCCGACAGGGGGACCAACTTCATGTCAGCGTACATGCGGGCCATGTGGAAGGAGTGTGGAGTGACCTACCAGTTCACAACTACTTACCACCCCCAGACCAATGGTCTGGTGGAGAGGTTTAACAAAACCTATTAAGGCATGATTAGAAGTCTGCCTGAAAGCCTGCGGAGGAAATGGGACGTCCTCCTACCCTGTCTACTCTTTTCTTACAGGGAAGTGCCACAGAAGGGAGTGGGCTTCAGCCCCTTCGAGCTTTTGTATGGGCACCCTGTACGTGGACCTCTCAACCTGGTGAGAGACGGATGGGAGAGAACTCCCAGGAAGCTTCCCCAGGACGTGGTGAGCTACATGCTGGCCTTCCGGAGCCAAATGGCTAAGTTGTGGAAGCAAGCTTCTGACAACTTGGAAGCCAGCCAAGCAGTAATGAAGGCGTGGTATGACCACAACGCTCACCCGGTGGAGTTGGAGCCTGGCCAGAAGGTGTGGGTGATCGAACCGGGAGAGCTTAGCGCCCTCCAGGATCGCTGGTCAGGACCCTTTGAGGTGTTGGAGAAGAAGGGTAAGGCTACCTACTTGGTGGATCTTAAAACCCCTCGTCAGCCCCTACGGGTGCTGCACGCCAACCGCCTCAAACCCCACCACGAGAGGCCCAAAGTCATTTTGATGATGGTGACTGACGGAGCAGAGGACGCGGAAAGCGAGCCTCTCCCCGATTTGTTTGCGTCTCAAGAGAAGGATGGGTCGGTGGAGGGAGTGATTCTCTCCCTATCTCTAACTCCTGAACAGCAGGAGGACTGCCGCCAGGTCCTGGGACAGTACTCTTCGTTGTTCTCCCTTGTTCCGGGTAGGACTCACCTGTGCGTCCATGACGTGGACACAGGAGACAGCCCACCTGTGAAGTCCAAGATCTACCGGATGTCAGACAAGGTGAAGGCCAGCATTAACAGTGAAGTCACTAAGATGCTGGAGCTAGTAGTGATCGAACCTTCCAGCAGCCCCTGGTCCAGTCCGGTGGTGCTAGTACCAAAAGCTGCACCACCGGGTGCCCAACCGGAACTGAGGTTCTGTGTGGACTACCGGGGACTGAATTCAGTAACCAAAACTGATGCTCATCCGATCCCTAGGGCGGATGAATTGATTGACCGGCTGGGAGCTGCCCAATATCTAAGTACCTTTGACCTTACTTCTGGGTACTGGCAGATCTCTTTGACCGATGGAGCAAGGGAAAGGTCAGCCTTCTCCACGCCCAATGGCCACTACCAGTTCTGTGTGATGCCCTTTGGGCTCAAGAACGCACCTACCACGTTTCAGCGCCTGGTAAACCAGATCCTCACCGGAATGGAGAGTTTCTCTGCTGCTTATCTGGATGACATAGCCGTCTTCAGTAACAGCTGGGAGGATCACTTGCGTCACCTGCAAGCTGTTCTCCAGGCCCTGAGACAAGCTGGGTTGACGATCAAGGCCAGCAAATGCCAGATCGGGCAGGGGTCGGTAGTGTACCTTGGACACTTGGTGGGTAGGGGAGCGGTGCAACCCCTCCAGGCGGAGATCGAGGCCATCATGGCCTGGGAACCCCCCCAAGACTCAGACTGAGGTCCGAGCATTTTTGGGCCTCACCGGATACTACCGCCGCTTCGTGAAGGGGTACGGAACCATTGTAGCCCCCCTCACGGAGCTCACGTCCAAGAAACAACCTCGACGGGTAGTCTGGACGGAGGCTTGTCAGCAGGCCTTCGTGAAGCTGAAGCAAGCCATGTGCGAGGCCCCGGTCTTAAGGGCCCCAGACTTTTCCAAGAAGTTCATTGTCCAGACAGATGCATCAAAAAATGGCAATGGGGCAGTGTTATCGCAACTCAATGAAGAGGGTCTGGATCAACCCGTGGTCTTCCTATCCCGGAGACTACTTCCCAGGGAACAGAAGTGGAGTGCAATAGAGCGAGAAGCCTTTGCAGTGGTATGGGCTCTGAAGAAGCTGCGGCCATACCTGTTTGGCACGCACTTCCTAGTTCAGACCGACCACAGACCCCTTCGTTGGCTGATGCAGATGAAGGGGGAGAATCCCAAGTTGTTGAGGTGGTCTATCTCCCTACAGGGAATGGACTTTCAGGTGGAACATCGGCCTGGAGTGGACCACGCCAATGCAGACGGTCTCTCGAGGTATTTCCACCTTAGTGATGAGAACTCCCAAGGGGTTGGGTAGCTCTCCCCACTTTCAGCTGGGGGGGGGGACGCGTGTTAGACCTGTCAGCCCTTTGGGTGGTCCCTCATCATTATTTATTTTGTCCCACTTTTGCCTCAAACCCTGTTAGTATTTTTTCCTTTTTGGGAACCACCAGACTTTTTAGTATTGATGCGGATTCAGGGAGCCATTTTATCTACCCCTGGAACTTCTGTCTGAGGGCCTGGAGCACAAAATGGTGGCCACCCATTGTCACCTGTGACATCACTGGAACCTACTAGAACCTTCTGCGACATTCTGGAACCCTGTGACAGTTGGAGGCGGTTTAGAATGTTGGGAAGCTAAGTCAGAGTTGACAGTTGGAGTTGGCAGTTGGCACCTGACTGGTGAAGAGAGAGCAGCACAACACTGAAGGAGGAAGGAGTAAGGCAGCAGGGGTGGAAACTTGTGCCTGGAGTGGGGTCTGGAAACCCACCCTTGATACTAGTCCCTACTGACTGAGCCCAGCCTGGAGCCCTGTGTGGGATAAAGTCAAGAAGAACCAACTCAAGGACCTGAACAGCCGGAACAGGCCTTGAAAGTAAAGAACAGCAAGTTCCTGACCTGTCTATTGGTATCTTCCTGGAGACCGACGCCGAGAAGCCTAGAGACCTGGGGCCGGAGGTGAAGAAGCGGCGCTGACTGGAAAGCAGACGTCGTACCCGGAGCCGCCAGAGGTCGAGAGAGGGCGCCGACGGAGGTCGTGGAGACACCAGAGGTCGAGGAGGAAGTCATCTGAGGTCGAGTGTGCGGCGTCGACGGGGGAGTGAAGTCCGCCCTCCGGAGTCGCCGGAGACCGAGGTGAATCGTGCCGGAGGTCGGGAGTGGAGGAGATCGCACTCCGGAGTCGCCGGAACCTGAGGAAAGGAGCACCGGAGGTCGGGAGTGGAGATCGCACTCCGGAGTCGCCGGAACCTGAAGGGAAGAGCACCGGAGGTCGGGAGTGGAGGTCGCACTCCGGAGACACCCGGAAGTAGGGAGATCGTGTCCCTGTGACGCCGGAGACCGACATCGAATCGAGGCTGCCCAGCGACATCGAGCCGAGGCCGCCCGCCGACATCGATCCGGAACCACCTCACGGCGTCGACAGGAACTGACATCGAGCCGAGGCCGTCCGCCGACATCGATCCGGAACCGCCTCACGGCGTCGACAAGAACTGACATCGAGCCGAGGCCGGCTAGTGTCATCGAACCGGAACCGCCTCACGGCGTCGACACGACTCCGGCGGAGTCGGAAGTTCACAAAGAGGGCAGTAAGTGGAATAGAGGGCGCCAAAGGCCCTGTGGAGCCCTAAGAGACCATCCTAGGGGCTAGAGAGGTGTTAGGACCAGCCTGGGAGTGCCAGGGGTGGACTGAGACTGATACAGTGACCTGTGTGAGGGGTTGTGTAGTTTGGGAGAGCCAGATTCCTAGATTACCCTTGATCTACCTCAGTTTTAGCCTCAGCCTTATCCAAGCTAGGTGAGACACCCTCAGGCCATCCACATAACCACAAGCTGTGATTGGGCCAAATCAACCCATAGTACCTCACAAATGTGACCTGATTTGAAAGTGTACTGATGGTCTATATTTATTGAGAGTATTGTATTCTTTGTATTTATCCAATTTATTGTCTCACAGTATTTATGGCCTCACAGTATTTATTGTTTCACAGTAATTATTGTCGCACAGTATTTATTGTCTCGCAGTATTTATTGCCTCATAATATTTAATTGCCTTTTATGTAATGCACTTATATTTATGCCTTGATTATTTATGATCTACCTTATTTATTGAATTGTTGAAGTATTATTTATTTGACCTACCCTTCTACAGGAAAAGCCTTGTGTACTGTGATTGTATTATTATTTATTTAATCAGCAACTAAGAGAAAAGAAGATAAAGAGATATATTTTCAGTATAATTTTTAAGGTGTAGTGTCGTTTTTGGAACGGATGCACGCATGGTTATTGTGTGGGTATGACGTATGCTTAGCACGATGCCTGACCCCCGACCGCTCGAGCCAAGCTACCACAGTGTATGTCTGGGAGAACACCACCACCCTTCCGGTGTGGGAGTGTTTTTCTAACACTAACCATCACACTTCTACAAGTATGTCTATTCGGTCTATTTCAGGCCACACAAAGCTAGAATAGCTCAAGAAGCTAGTATTATTCATTTTCAAATGTATAATGACTTAATAAACACAGTTGTTGTGCTAATCTCAAAATGAAAGACAGCACCATCATGTGGTGGACTGTCAGAGCCGGTGCTGACAATTAAGTGCCAGTGCCCAGCACCGGAAACCACTGGCACAAATTAAGCACTGCACTGGCAAACCCCACAGAAGCCACAGTGCCTTCTTACTCATGTAATAGTGCAAGGTATTAAAAATGAACACTTATTTTTCCTCCTGAAGCCTGTGCATGAACTCGAGGGTAGCTCACTCTAGTCAGTGGACATTCCCAAGAAATCACTAGAATGCAGTAACCTCAATAGTCCAATCGCAGACTATGTGTCTGGTTTATATGTGGTCAGTTCATTTGACCTATGCTGATTACTCACCAATGGCTTCCTTTATTGAGCACCTTGGCCCACCTTTGTCTGCCTCTCCTAGGTGCATCTGACAGGACACCCTTCTCCAGTAGCAGCTTGACCAGTACCATGCCCAACCTACACAGATTATGCAAAACTAGACTCTGGCTGTCAGGAGAAAAATGCCACCCTGTTGTCACTTTACCATCCATTGCTCTACCCAGTAATTTAATACACAGCCTCTGCAGGAGGCTGAAGGATCAATATATTACACTTTTACAACCCTTGTTTATCTATTGCATAGTCAAAACAAAGGCAAATGTGACCTTTGTTAGTATTGCTTTTACAATAGTAGATAAGGTTTTTTATGACTGCTAAACAGACACAAAAAAGCACTGAAAAATAAAAAGTAATCCATGGGCTACTAAACTTCACAAAGGAATGAAAGCAATGCAAACCAATATATGATCATACAAGTGGCACACAGCTCCTTCAAAGCATATCCGGAAGGATTCATAGATGTCCTGAATCTGCACATTCAAGGAAATCTATAGCTGGGTGCAAATCTATTAATTCCGTAGTCTGGTCACTAAGCTTCATCATTATGTTTTTACCAATGTATTAAAAAAACATAGTACCATATGTCTACTGTGCCTCATTAATTCAGAATTTTAATACTGGCCTACTAGGTCTCCAAGAATATTCACCCCACTACATTTAGCTTTCACTACTGCCTTCAACAGGATGGAATGAATATTTCTCAAAGCACTATTACTTGCTAACATTGCTTCAACAATTTTAATCTAGAACTTTGACCGCTCCTTACTTACAGAGAACAACAAATGTATGCCCAGACTTGGGTCACATACTTTGCTATGCCTAAGCATTCTAGATATCATCATAGATGAGGCCCAAAAAGGGCAAACATATCTTGGCTAGAAAATGTTCCAGTGCACTAGGGGTGCAACAGAGCAATTTGGGCTGGAATGATCCTTTTGCAGCAGAGCCAAAACTAGAGTCGAGTAGGATTATTCCTTTCGTGCAATGGCAAACTAGCAAAAACTGCAATAAGTAACTACTCCGAGAAATTATTAGTGGCTAAGAATGATTGAAGCATTACTATCCGTACTTAGTTTTTCTTACAGTTCCCAACATTACACTGTTAAGGAAACCCATTTACATAATTTCAGTGTACTTCTGTTCCACTCTGGAAGTTTTCTGCAGCTCTAAATACACCTATTTACCTCGTTCCAAAACTAACTGCCTTTACGCATCTTTCATCAAGTCCTGAGTCTGTCAATTCTCTCATTCCCACCAACTTATTTTGCCCTCTCTCCAAGCTGAATTTAACCTAGATTTGCACTCACCGCGCTCCTCCCAGTGTACATCATCCCACTTGCTTATCTTTTTAACCTTACTTTTCATTTTTCCCATTAAAAAATGTAATGGTCAGTTCCTGAATATCATCAACCACCTCTTTCTTCATTTAATGTCATCCATTTCTTCACTCGAACTTCAATTTCACTACAAGTATCCTTTTGATGGGAATTTTCACTTTTGCCCATTACTTGAGCTTTTTGTTCTAATATTACTCCTTGAGCTCCACTCCTTCTGACATAGAGATCTTTGTTTGTAAATTCACAGTTCGCCCTGGGGATACCTGGTACAGATCTATTGTTATTCTGGTATTTTGCTATAATTTCTTGTTTTATCACTTAGTCTTCTCACATTTCTTGCAAACCTATTCTGTGTAATGGGAGTGCAGCAGGGCCTTGTGGCAGGTCCTGCGGTTATCATTTCACAATTACTTCATTATAACTTGAATCTTCTATTAAATCTTAGATGATCTTAGGTTCATGTATCTTAACCTCTCAAAAAAAGTTGAGATTCTATTTTTTTTGTCATATCACCCATAATCTGACCACTTCTGTCATTTTCACCTCCATCAGAACTTCCAAGTACCATTTTCTTTAAGTAACTGTACTATTATTTCAAACCCACTACTTTCTTTCTCTCTTGACTTCTTTTGAAACTTACTCACATTTGCTCCCTACACTTATTTGTTCTCAACTGGGCTACTACACCACTGCTAATTATAGCACCGTCACCCTCAAATCATTAACCCAAACCTCCAATCTATTGCACAATCTTCCCATCGGTTTAATCTTTCACCTTTTCTGTCTAATGGCTAAGATTCCTTTTCACAAATTCTGTGATGGTCTTTTATTAGAGCTAAACAATTTGGAAAGACAATCTCTACTTGCCAAAAATAATCTTGTAATCTTCCAAGTTTTAAAGTTTTTAAAATCCTACGTAAAGCATGCAAATGTTTCTTTGATAGCATGTTGCTACAATATTCAAATACTTTCTATGAATTTAATAGCTCTTATTTTTAGATTTAAAACTGATTATTCAGCCATACAAAGTTAAAGAAACAAAGCTCACACAGAGTTCAATTCCCACTAAACTAACTGATGTCCCCTCTTTGCCTTAGATCAACAACAATGTAACTCCAGATAGTTCCTATTGCAGAAACAAATGAGTGATGTAGTGGAAGTTTGTGGGGGTGGGGTGGGGGTTGTCGGGGGAGAGAGACAGAAAAGGGAAACTTTGGAGTACAAGAACTGCGAAAACAAAAACGCCCCTTAAATGCTTCAATAGCGGGTATAAATTCTAAAAACTCAATTAATGGAGAGGTCACCTAAGACCTTGTATTGAGACTTTGCCTCTAGAAAGTTCTGTGAACTTTGTACATGGGTAAACACAGGAGTTCTCATCATCCATAAAATTTGAGTTCTAAACCAAAGTGAGGCAGCAGAATCAGAGTAACTCCTTTGTTGACAACTTGAAGGTCCAATCTTTTGCTCTGGGTGGTTTGGCTTACATATGGAAAGTGCACTATTTTGCAATCCCTAAAGGTTAGATTCCTCTGTTTGGAAGCTGTTCTGGTATTAATCCCCTCTTTAATGGCATGCCCTGAAACAAAAATGCCAGCAACTGTGGATCTTAGATCGGAGCCACCATGTGGGTTACTTAGTATCACTTCTCTCAGGAAGTGCAGGAGCCAGGCCACAGTATCCTAATCCTCTGATGTGGGCAGAATGCTCAAGATTTGAATCCGAAATGCTCTCGCAATATGTTACAAGGAATCTTTTTCAGTTGTGAGGTGCATGACCTTTTGCTCGCATTCTCTGTTTGACTCGCACTCACTTGATGTCTTCCCTGGTTTATACCAGTCTCTAATTCCCTTACCTCTTTCTTTCTAGACTGCGCCTTCTTCATTCAGTTACCACAGTAATCAAAAGAATTTCCTCCAACTGAGTCTCCATTAGATTTCTAAATAGAGCAGAACCCTGTGTCATTTGTGCTTCTCTTCAGTCTAACTTACTGTCAGTTGCACCCACACCCTTGCTTACAGTGCGCTGCCGTGGATGAAAACCACCACTTTGTCTTTGAGACTTTGTGTTTTAGGTGTTATTCTAAGAGGCAAAGCTCATCACAAATCAGTTCAGATTCCTGCACACGGACTTCCACACTGGCCCACATCAAATCCTCCAGTGGGAGTCATGAACTGGTTGCACCAATGCAAGTAGGTTCCCTGGTCTCCTGTTCCGAACACTGGGTCTATGCTAAAGGGAGTCCCTTTAGGTGCCAGTGCACCACAAGGACCTCGCACTGGGCAGGCCTGGGGCTAGGATCTCTCCCTCGGTCTGAGAGGAGGGGGCAAATCCGCCCTGCATCCTCTCCCAGTGATCATGGTGGAAAGACATCAGGAAGGTGGGCTGCTGCTCATCTGTGGTTCTCTCTCTTGGAAGGCAAGGCAGGTGGTAAATCTACCACTTCAAAACTGCTCACAATGTACCCCACTGCTCACACTGTGCCGGTGCAGGTAACCCAGTCTTCTGTCCGTCGTAAAAGTGAGTTTCGCAGTCAGAGGATTATCAAGTGTCATCGGAGCGCAAATTGTTTTTATTGGCATTTTGATTGCCACAACAAACCTAAATTTAACAGTTCTCAGAAACAAAATTCAGAAGACTCCGAATGTTCTCTGCATCAATACAGGCATCCACATTTTCAACTTCTAAACAGCTGAGTGCATCCCAATATACCCAGCAACTACATACAAAGTAACACACTGGAGAAACTTTTAGGAGAGCCAAGAGGAGGGGCATGCTCTCTTTGGCAGAGACTGTCACCTTAAAAGACAGAGAAGTAGAATCATGGAAGTGTTAGCAGGGAATGTTTCTAAAAGGTCAAAAGCCTAAAAATTAAATAAGCAGAACCTACACAAATTCCATTCTTTACACTAGCACATTTTTCAATTTGAAAAAAGTTACGTTGAGTTTTCCAACATAATACCCCCGCTTTCTTCCATTCTACTAATGCATTTTAACATCTAAAATACCTATTTTAGGGCAACCCTCAATTGACTATTAACTAAATAAATATCTTGTTATACTGAGTATAACTTTAGTCTAACTATGTATGTTGCATAGGTCTATGTTCTGAATCAACTTGCTTGGTACGAAGATGGTAGCATTCTGTGTGCATTTTCATGCTGTAGCCTAACAAATATAAAACTAAACACAGACTTACCTTAAAGTCAAGTGATGAAAATTAAACAGATTTTATGAACCCAACAAGAGTTGAATATAAAAAAGCAAGAATAAGGCACAAATTCAGACATGGAGGGTATCGTGAATCTCTAAGAGGATTTGTTAAAGGACAAAAATGTAATCATTGCAAGTAATAAGAATTGAATTATTGCGAGCTAGCCAGCAAATACTACTCAAAGTTATTACATCAACAAAATTACAAAAAGGTTGGTCTTTATTTAATTTGGATCCAGACTTGAGCCTAGTTTTCCCACAGCACTCACTTTTTGCATGAGCAAAGTTGGAATTTAAAATATGAATTCACTTTTAATTTACGAAAACTGGCACTTATTTGAAAGAAGATGAATAATATGTTAGTCCTAAAAGTGATATAGAAATAGTGGCGATACTCTTGAAGTATGTGCAGATCATACACTTTACAGGTGTTTGGGTCTATAATGGGATACCAATACAAAATCCGACTAGTGTATTCTTCAGCAAAGCACTATAAATTATTGAAAATTAATAAAAAAACAAAAAAAAAAACAAGGAACAGTGTGTAGTTTGAAGAATCAATTATCTGCATGATGGCCCCACACTTGGTTTCAGAAAAACAAAGAAACGTCACATTCCTGACAATTTAGCCACTCGAGTGAGTGGTTTCCACTTTGCTACAGTATTTATGCAACTTTGAAACCAGACCAAAAAAACATAGTAACAGAACTGTTTACGAAAAATAATTCTGAGACATCTCCCTTACTAGTGTATGGGATAACATATACTATGGTGCGAGACTAAATAATAGGATGATGTGATAACAGTGTATTTCTGTACCTACAATTTTTTGTTCATACAGCTAAGATCCCTTTAATGGTGGAGGGTAGTAGAGGAGAACATGTGCCCAACTATCAACATGTGCAAGGTCGATACACATCCAGGACCGATTTTGTTAAATACCCACCCAGTTTCCACACCTTTTGAAAACAGTTTTTCCTAAACTGTGCCATTTTGCCACCCTAATCTCTCTTCTACTTTTTCAACTTCCTTCCTTTTTCATCTTTCTCATCTTGGTTTTTCCTTCTCCGGTCCCACCTCCCTGTACCTGCCTCCCCTCCACACTTTTCTCCTGCTTGACCAATACACCTCTACCCACCTATGACTCTCAAGGTCTAATCACTCTAAATTATATTTTGCACCGTGTGGCAAGCATCCACTTTTCTCTGACAATTGTTTCTATGTACTCGGCCTTGAAAAAGCCCCCCCTAGCCTTTGGGCGAAAAACGTGTCGGCTGTTTGTTTTCCTTTCTCTTTTTCGTTTTGCACCAGCATCTAACCTGCACATGACAATAAAGCGATTATTTATTGTCCAACGAACAAATTGTATGAACTTTATTTCCGTACAAATCATTTCATGAATATGAAGGGTACGAACCTCCAACAACCATCTAAACTATCTCTCTTCCAATGGTTTTTGGGTGTAGCCATTTGTGAGGCACGTACCAACAACAAATTGGGTCTCAAGAAGAAGTGCGTGAATCCCTTTTGCACACCCTGGTTTTACCCTGTAACGGAAACAATCAAAGCAGTCTGTCTGATAATAAATAGATAGGGGAGTGGTGCTCATAACGCAGTGAGTACCCTCATTCTGGTTACAAATAGAGTTTGAAAACATTGCCCATTTGGTTTTTATGAACTAGGATACAGGGGATGCTACAATACAGGGGATGATCCAGGGGATGCTCAGAACTACCCCAAAAAAGCACTTGTTCATGTTTAGGTCACATACTTTTTTTTATAATAACTTTATTGGCATTTGTTACACATCATAGCACATGTTTAAAGCATTTCCTTCAGACCATCAACACTGCAGCAGCTCCCATTCCTTCAATAACATATAAAGGTCTGTCAATAAAACCACATTGTAAATGTACATATGCTGCAGTCTATGTTATTTATTGCCCATATCAGAGCCCTACACTAAAATGTCACTTATGCATTCCCCGCTCTTCTCACTGAATGGTGGGGTGGGGGTGTTCAAATCTATAATCATTGCTGTCCAGGCCCTGATATTGTCTTCTAGCTTATTGTCTTTCTGGACCTGCTTTATTCAACCACATCTCACACCTCGGGGGTTAGGGCTCATCCACATTATCGCAATCAGTCTTTTTGCCAATATTAGCCCCAGGGGGACAAACTTCCTAAGTTTCTTATTTTTAGGAGTGGATATTAGACCTAATACTGTACGCTTTCCTTTGGGCACCTCCCAGCCTGTGGCCTCTCGTATTTTCCTTAAGATTTCAGTCCAATACAATGTTAGGGATGGACATGTCCACACCATATGCAGGAACGCTGCCTCTGGGTCTTTACATCGGGGACATTCACTGGAACAGCCCAGGTACATCTTGCTTAGCACTTTGGGAGTAAGATAGGTTTGATGTACAAAATTATATTGAATCAATTTAAAACGTGTATTTGAGCTCGCCGATTTGACCCCTTCATGGACCACACTCGGATAAAATTACTCTGGTGGACATATATATGGCGGTTGTAAATACCTTGCCACTAAAAGATGGGCTGCTATCTCTGCAAAGCAGTAGTGAAGAAACAAAGTTGATTTCAGGCCCAAGATACAATCCTTGTATTGGTGGCGATTCTTCACTGTTGCAAGCCATATCAATACAATGTTTCTGCAAATGTGCTACAAAGGCACTTGAAAATAGGTTTCACTTACATTTATATTACAGGGCACAACCACCAAACCAGAGGGAAGATTTAAGTTAGAGCACAACATGCATCTTGATTCTTCCCAATGAGCTATAGATTCAGTCAAGGGCCAGAATAGAACAATAGCCTTCAGGACTTTTCCTGGTATTTGATTGGGAAAGAAACTCAAAATTACCCAAAACTGACCAGCCTGCGATAAGCAAACACCTTGTCTGAAAAAGATGCACCTATCTCTGGCGACTATCCAATGCCTGGGGAACAAAATGTATCACTTCAAGGTAGAGCATACATAATTTCAGACTTGTGCAGAAACTCCTGATTTTCCAAAAAAGATCTCTTGATCACTTTAGAATTTATCCTGAAATGGAAGCACAAAAAGATAGCAATTACAGAATGGATGGCCCAGACCTTGGCCATTGGGGCAGTGGCAGTCTCAAATAAGGCCATGTATCTAGATGCAATTTGCAAACTCAAGCGTCAGACGCATAAATAGGAGCCCAGAGTGAAGAGGAGAAATCGTCAAGAAGCCCAGAAGTAAAGAGATATCGGTAGGGGACAGGATTCACTTCTTTGCAAAACAAAAGAAAACATAAAAGAGCATGCTTGCAATTGGTTCACACCAGGCACCATGTATTGAAAGAACAATTTCAGACATGAATATTTGGAGGACTCTGGTGCAACTCAGGCTTGTGACCAACCTCTTTTGTGCTGTTCACATGTTATTGTACTATCCTTAATGGGTAAAGGAAGTACGATGCTTAGCAATGAAGATAGGCTAAGCAACACGTGTAAACAGTATAAGTAAAAGCACTTGGATTAAGCTCTAAACATTTTAAAGCCAACTACAAAGTGTAAGACCTCTAGAACACTGTAGGGGTTTTTCAAGGGGTAGGTGCAGATGGGATTCGGAGACATGGGGTGCTGTGCTGCAACTGTAGATGTGTGTACCTAGCCAGAAGCTGTGCACATATCTCGGGTTATGCATGCCTCTTTATAATTGTATATGTAACTGAGTCTTTAGGTCCACTATATGTAGGAGAGCTATGGATTTGCAGCTCTTTGGATCGGAACATGCAGGTTTCTAGGTTGATTGCAGTCATGTCATTTGAAGGATGTGCCTCAACCCTCTTAAAATCTATACATCAAGAGATTTATCATTACTGTACGTAGGAAGAACCACACAGTCCCCTGATGGATAAACGTGTAATATGCTTTTATTCACTCTGCCTCAGGGCCACTGTTCACATAATATACCTGTCCAGGTGCTACTTCAATGCCAGAGTGCCTAGAATCTCTCACGATCTAGGGCTGTTCAATCGGCCCAATCCTCAGACTTAGATGTGTGTCTGGCAAGAACAGCAGGTTTTGTGACAAGATCTGTTTAGTGTCACTCGTTGGTAAATGATAGCGGACCTGCTGGTGCAAATATGTTTAGGACATTAATGTCAAAAGTTATTGAATCACGCACTCCATGTTATTCAAGTTACACCTGTGTGAATTAATTATTACGTTCGTGGGCGTGCTCTGAGGTATCGTCCCCTAAACCTAGGCATGTCGAAATAACTCCAGTTGCACTTCCCCACTGGGAAGTGTCCCTCAGTGTGCACAGCCAAAATAGCGATTTTTCTCAATCCAATTTCAAAGATCCACTGCCAATTGTCCATAATAGAGCATATTATTATTGGCCCCAATGCATTTCAGCGTGAAGCTGCTGTTTATACTTTATTAACACCACAAGCAACACTCAGGAATTTACCCCATGAAGAAGGGCAGTGCATCTGCCTGAAATGCATTGGGGCCAATATTAATATGCTTTAAGCATTATGGACAACTGGCAATGGATCTTTGAAAATGGATTTAAGAAAATTATGTAAAACGCTCACGGAGTTAATGAGCAAAAATGATTGCAAACCACATTAAAGAAAGTATTGATTGCAACCTTGAATCATTTTGGAGTATTTGAGAAAAATCGCTATTTTGGCTGTGCACACTGAGTGACACTTCCCAGTGGGCCATTAATGTACCTTAAGCAGTCGTCTCCTCGTGGTTATATTTTGTCCCATATTTTAAAATACCTTCAAGACACATACTTATGTTTCCGCTTCCCATACCGCACAGACAGGGACAGCCTTTCTGCACTCACATTAACAGGCTCCTTTCCATAGATCGGGAAATCCTACATACTGTTAGGAACACGCCTAACGTGGGGAGGTAACAACAGGAATGCCCACATATCGTGGATAATTATTCAGGAACTAACAAGATCTCGTACTGTTTAAATGTTAATGGTTTATTACTTACTGGTTCTCTGACCTGCCATTCCCTGCGCAATGATGTAACCCAAGCAGGATTCAATAATATATTCACTACAGCCTATTGCCAATAGAATGTGATGCACTACCCTGACGGCCACTATTTTCATTGCTGTTGTAACACTGCAAATTTGTGTCAGGAGTCCCACAGGCATATACTGTATTGCAACAATAAAACGTTTATTAAAAACATTTGGGGGGGAAAAAACAAAACAAAAAAAAAAGCAGGCACCAACTACTGCTGCTAAAAAACATATCAGGCTTCAATCATGTCCATAAATACATATTGTGTACTATTACGCATAAGATAGAAGGAATCGCTGGTTCTGGACATGCTCTGACCTCAGTTTTAGAATTAGGACTGCAAATCGCAGGAGGCCTAGCATAGGGCAGGGTGCAAGTATATAAAGAGCTCCACTCCAACACTTATGCTCACTATTCAGCAGAGACCCCCGAGAAGTGGATACTTTTCCCTTGGGCCCTGTTTTTTGCACCAATTTATTTGTTCCTGACGAGAGTCAACACAGAGACAAGTCCTCATGAAGACTCTATTTCAACCTTGAACGCTGGGAAGAGATTGAGTGGATCTCTTCAGGTAGGAGCCTTATAGGCCAATTTTTGCAAGGATGTCAAAGAATTAAGGATTCCTTTGATAAACCAATAGTACAATAACTAACACCATAAAGCGAGCGAGTGCATAGACCAAAGACTATGAATCTTTGAACATCGAGACAGGGCGGTGACTAGGAGGCACAAGGGCCTTTTAAGAAAAGGACATAGAATGGTAAATGAAGGATGTTGGCTCATATCTCTGGAGGGGGAGGTTTATTCTATAAATGCTATAACCCTGGGATGAAAACTGATTACAAAGAAAAGACAAACTTTAATCAAGTACTAAGTTGTCATGCAATGGAACATTGTTTCTCAAGTGTGGCAAAGTTACCTCTGCGTTTGCAAGAAGAGGGAGAGAGAAGGGGAATTCTGGACACACTGATATGGTATGTATCATGTTATTTAATGAGACCAATATAACTATCGATGAGTTATCAGTAAGTACTGTTTACTGCACAGCATAGCTTATCTTGCTTTTGTCTGATAACAGCAACAATTGTGGGACTTTCTAAAGAGTGCTGCACTTAAACTTCTTAATTTCAGGTTATTATAACTTCATTGGTACAAAGAGGATAATTGGAGATAATTATTTTAGGATTATTGTTTTCTTTTGCAGATAGCTCTCAAAGACGTTCCCAATTCCCAACACCCTCTCCCTTGCCTGGCCACGGCAATCATCTGTGCTATCATAGAAAGCAGATTTCATGGTGCCAGGAGGGGAACTCTAAGATCTTTGTGCAAGCCAAGAAGAAAAGGACATCGCTGACATTAAGTAACCAGGTTAAAAGGAGTCGATTCTCCATCTTGAGGGGTCATCAGGCTATTGTTACGAGATTACAGTTGGCGACCCGCACTAACAGCGAAAAGGCATTAGAGATGGCACGGACCTGGGAGGCACTGGTGGCGTTGTTGAAAAGTCCAGATGCGGACTCAGATGAGGACGCAGGTGAACCAAGCCTAGCTGCCCAGCCTTGAGGAACTATCCTACATTAGATGATTGGACGCCTGGAGGGCAGGCCCAAGAATTACCTCTGACAACAGAGCACTGAATCATTGCCTGAATCCTTGCGCTTGACTAACTCCAATGCAGCTGCGACCTGTAATTACATCTAGTTATACATAGTGGTTACGCCAATGGGGAGGGGGGCGGGATACGAGGGAGGGATGGGAGTTCATATTTAGCAATGTAAGGTACATGGTAGGAGGATATGTGTATTTTTTTTTATGATCCACCGACAAGAGGCCATTGCAAGTGAAGCTTCATATTGGGCAACAGTGCCCTGATTATAGTTCTCATGTACTGTATTGGGTTATGCTACGAGCCCACGACTGCTTTTAGACTATGTCCTCAATTGTGACTATGCCCCCTTGCATGTTAGCCTGATTGCATAACTATCCTGATGCTGGCTTTAATTGTGCTGTTTGTTAAAACAATGAAAAATAAAAATAAAAAATAAAAATATATTAAAAAGAAAAAAAAAAACTATCAGGCGATTGTTTCCTACACTGACAAATACTCAAACATGTGCATGCTTGGGGGTGTGGCTTAGCGGGCCGACATGGCGGACGCGTGCTAGTCAGCTCCGTCCAGCCCATCATTCATCCGTCATCTATCCTGGCTCCCTCGGACCCGCGATGAGTCCTGGAGGGAGCGCTACGGCACCTGCTACCGGAGAGGGCTGCTCAGTGAGCGACGGCGGTGATCGGGGTAGCGGAGCGCGGAGGCAGACGCGCTCGCGAGGTGCGGCCCAGTATTCGGAGGCGGACCCGGGGAGTTGATTCCGGCGTGCCTGAGAGGCAACGCGAGCCGCGCGGCAGTCCCTGTGAGCCTGCGGCGGTGGCCTTTGGCTCGGACGGCCCAGTGGCTGCGGCGATTTTCGCGGGGCAGATCGGCCCCGGGAGCCTGCACTGCAGACCCTGGTGAGGAGCTAAGGGGAGGCTGGACGCCCCGGCCAGCAGAGAGACTCTGTTGGGCCTGCACACCGCGCCCCGGAGTGAGGCCGGTGCCTGGGGCCTCGGGAGCCCTCCTCCCGGGCATTTTGCAGCGGTGGTGAGGGGGTGGCAGCAGGGAGAGCGAGGGGCCTTCCACCACCCCCCCTCTTATTCTTTTGCCGGACTGGTGACTGCGCTGGGGGATCGGCGGCTGCACCGGGCCGTGGTGGTGAGGCCCCACGGGAGCTGCCTGGTCGTTCCCCGGAGTGGGGTTGGCGATCGGACCCTGTGCTCTTCTAGTCTTGGGGGGAGTCCTGGGCTGATGAGGAGAGTCGCCGGGCTGGGAGTGTGCTTCTGCACAGTGTCTTGGTCAAGGAAATTTAGCAGTCTTGCAATCACCGGTCTTGGGCGAGCCCCCACTGGGGGCTTCTGTAGAAGCGCTCTGTGGGCCCGCTCCACGACGCGCGACAGGCCAGTGGCCAGAGCAAGACCAGGAGGGACAGCGCGGCCGCAGGGTGAGGACGGTGGATCTTGCTGGACCGTCGCAGTTGTATGGGCCCTGGGAGTGCATGCAGGTTGGTGGGCCAGCATTGGTGAAGGCTCCTCGGCGGTGGTGGCAGGGCTCGTGATCGCCGGCTGCACCGGGTCGCGCCCATTGGGACGGCAGGAGAGCTGTTTGGGATCCGGAGGACGGCGTCCCTGGAGGGGCCACGTGGCCTTGGTGCCCAGCGACTTCGACGAGCAGGTTGGTGCGGGGTCTGTTCGCGGACTGAGGCTCACAACGGTGGATTGCGGGCCCCGGGTCAGGGGTGCTTTCCCGCCTCTCTTCCTTCCCGCGGGCCGGGCGACTGATCCATCTGTGGTGTGCCTGCGCGGGGGAGGCCCTGGTGTCGGCGTCCTTTCTATCGTGGTCTGAAGGTGCGGAGAGTCCGTTGAAAGCCGCCATGACGAGGGACAAGGGTGGTGGTGGATCCACGAAGCATGGGCCTATCGACAAGTTCACGGGCCCGGGAGCGACGGGTGGAGCCGCCGGGGCGTCTCAAGATGCCGTACCAGACAACGCGGCCCTGATGGCGGCAATCACCCAATCCCGGGATATGCTAGATGCAAAAATTGGCGCTGTGGTGGGAGCGGACGTCATGTTACTGCGACAAGATCTTCGGAACGCGGTGTCCCGCATCACGAAGGCAGAGACCCGCATTTCTGGGGTGGAAGATGACGTCGGCGTTCAAGCAGAAGGTGGCAGGACTGGAGAGTATGCAGAGGGGTTTGGCGCTTCGGGTCGAGGATGCTGAAGGGCGGGCCCGGAGGAACAACCTGCGCTTTGTTGGCTTTGATGGCTTCCCGGAGGGGTGTGAGAATGGCAATATGGAGCGCTTTCTTACGCAGTGGTTGGAGAGTTGGCTACCGCCGGATGCGCTATCCAGGTGCTTCGTCGTGGAGCGGGCCCACAGAGCGCTTCTACAGAAGCCCCCGGTGGGGGCTCGCCCAAGACCGGTGATTGCAAGACTGCTAAATTACCTTGACCAAGACACTGTGCAGAAACAGGCCCGCGCCAAAGAACCCTTGCTCTATAATAACCAACGTATCCTGGTGTTCCCGGATTATACACGACTCGTGCAGCAGCAACGCCAATCGTTCATGGCGGAAAAGGCCAGACTGAAAGACCTTAATCTCCCCTATGCTTTACTATTCCCGGCCCACTTGCGAGTGGTCTTTCAATCCCGCACCCACTTCTTTGACTCTCCGGAAGAGGTCTTCAAGTGGACTGACGAAACCGTGCGGATGCGGGTGAATACGCCGCATGGTCTGCAGTTAGACTCCTCCTCGAGCGAGGGGCCGTCAAAGAATCCTCGTGGACAGCGCCGGTGGGGGCATAGGAGATCGCGATCCCAGAGGCGCTCTGTTTCCCATGGAGCCCCGTCCCGGGAGGACCCTGCCTCCCAACTCCGGACATTAGATCCTTGATACTTGTGAATAGGGTGGTGCCGGGGTGCTTCCTTCATTGGACTGTGAGACTGTTTGCTTTCAGGGTCTAGAGGGAGCCCTTAGGTGGGCTGAATCCCCACCAACTCAGGGTTTGTGGGGGGTGGGCCTGGGTGACATGGGCTGCAAGTTGGGGATCCATTGGCGGGCGCAGACTGTGCCCCCGGATGGGGGCATGGTGCCAACCCTGCCGCAACAGGTACTTCAGTGTTTTAGAGGTATGGGGAGGGGGGTTTGTTATGGGGAAGGGGTTTGGTTAGGGATATGAGTTGCAATTTCACACTGTGTACTACTGTCATGCACACCCATGGCTGGGACCTTATATCCGCGCTACATCAAGGCTTGTCGCCCAATGGCTAGTGGGTTGGTAGAGACTGGGGTGCCCTCCGTATTGTTAGTTGGAATGTGCGAGGGGTCCTGGATAAAATTAAGCGAGGGGCAGTCCTGCGTCAGGCGAAAAGGGTCGGAGCGGATATCCTCTTCTTGCAGGAAACTCATCTGATGGGCTCCAAGGCCCTGTGCCTGCAGCGATATGGTTTCCAGCAGGTCTTTCATGCTGGGTTCATGCAGAGTTCTAGGGGAGTAGCAGTCTTGATACATCGCAGGGTCCCATACGTACATGCGCAACAGTGGCTGGACCCGCAGGGGCGGTACCGGTTTCTTCGGGGTAAGATTGGTGAGGACTCTATTGTGCTAGGCTGTGTATACGCACCCCCCCTCCCCTCTTACAGTGGTCCTTGGTGGAGCGGTTGCTCTCCTTGTGAGCAGACATGCCTGACGTGGCCGCGGTGGTGGGTGGCGATTGGAATGATGTTATGGATTTGGGGAGGGACAGGAGCAGGGCGGGAGGGGGCCTGGGTGGCACTCCGCACACGAAATTGCACTCCCTGGTTAGGAGCCTCGATTGGGTGGACACCTGGCGGCACGTACATGGTGATAGGAGGGAATTTACGTACCTCTCAGCGGTCCATAAGTCTTTCTCTCGGCTAGACTATGTTTTCGTTCCTCGGACGATTGCAACGCGGGTATTGTCTGCTGGGATCCTTCCTAGGGGGCTGTCGGACCATTCGCCGGTATTCGTGGTGCTGCGGTTAGGTAGGGGGCGGCAACCATTTCGTTGGCGACTAGCAGTGTGGAATTTGCAGAATGCGGAGTACGAGAGGCTTATGAGGGAGGTGATTGCGGACTACATTGTCGCTAATGCAGGGTCGGTCCCCAGTGCCGTAACACTTTGGGAGGCACTGAAGCCCACTCTACGAGGGGTGGACATTGCATGGTGCGTGGCAGCCCGTAGGAAGCGTCGAGACGGGTTGGTTAGGGCCGAGGCAGAGATTGAAGGGCTTGAGCATCGATGCCGGGAGGAGGGCGGCGGACCGGGGGTGCGACAGCTACTGCTGGCGAGGCAGTCCTACGCCTCACTCCTGATGGATGAGGCTCGCCAAGCATGGTTTGCTACCCGTAGTAGAATCTACCAGTGGGGCGACAAGTCAAGCAAGATGTTACATCGGCTCTGCCAGGGTGCTTTTCATCCCCAGGTCACCCCGGGAGTGCTGGATGAGAGAGGGGCGCCGATAATTGACCTTATGACCATAGCGGAGAGCTTCGCCGCTTATTACGCGGACCTATACGCCTCTAGGGAGTGTTTGCCGGAGGCTACGGTAGACAAGTTCATTGAGGATCTCCCGCCCAGAGCAGTGCCCAACGAGACGCGCCAGCAGTTGGAGCTCCCTCTCTCGGAGGAGGAACTGGGTAAGGCCCTAGGTGAGCTCAATTCTGGGAAGGCATCGGGACCCAACGGGTTCCCAAGCGAGTTCCATCGTCGATATAATCTACAACTAGCGCCTTATTATCAGGCGGTGGTGGAAGAGGCCAGGGAGGCCAGTCGGCTCCCACCAGACTGGCAGCACGCAGAAGTGGTGGTGTTCCGGGGCCCGACCAGGCTTATGGAACAGCATGCTTCATACCGCCCTATTTCCCTCCTCAATGTTGAGGCCAAGGTTCTGGCCAAGGCCCTGGCTAATCGCCTCCTGCCTCACATTTCGGCATTGGTTCACCCGGACCAGGCCAGGTTCATGCCTCAGAGGGCGACGCTGCAAAACATACGGCAGGCACACGTAGCACTGGCGGCGGTCCGGCAGACGGGGGAGCTGGCTGCGCTTCTACTGGCGGACATGGACAGGGCATTTGATTCCCTGAGCTGGGTTTATCTGTTCGCCTTCCTTCGTCGGCTTAATCTCGGTCCTCGGTTCCTGTCGTATGTGATGCTCTTGTATACCGACTTGACAGCTACGATCCGCGTGGCGGGAGCGGTCTCGTCCAGCTTTCCTATTCGACGTGGTACCAGACAGGGTTGCCCCCTGTCGCCCCATCTCTTCACCCTCGCCATGGAGCCAGTGGCAGCCTGGGTGAGTGGGCCCCGGGCCTATCGGACAGGATCGCATTATATGCGGATGATGTCCTATTCTTTTTAACGGCATTGGACAGGTCGGGGCCGCGCATACTGGAGATAATGCAGATTTTGGGGGAAACATCTGGGCTGTATATGAACCCCTGTGGGTCTTGGGACCTCGGGTGAGATTGGGCACGTGGGCGTCGGCGCTCAAGTGGCAGAGGGAGGACTTAAGTATTTGGGAGTCTTCCTGTCGGAGGTGCCGAAGCTATCATGGGAGCGGAACTTGGTACCGGTGTGGGAGCGCGTACGTGCAGATCTTAGGACTTGGTCCTGTATGCCGCTATCTATGGTAGATCAGCAATCTTTAAGATGGTTGCGCTCCCCCGCTTGCTCTATCAATTACAGAATCACCCGTACCCGATCGCGCCTCGCTGGTTCTGACTGGTGAATTCGGCGCTGAGCCGGTTCCTGTGGGGGCAGCGGGCGGTGCGTGTGGCGCACATGCTTTCTCTCCACTTACTGTGGAGGCCTGGCGACCTCAGATATCCTTTCATACTACCAGGCCTCACACCTGTTAGTCCTCAATGAGTGGTGGTATGGGGACAGGGGGGACCTGGCTTATGCGTTGGAGCGGCACCTCATGGGGCAGTACACTTTACACACAATCCTCTCTATTTGGCGAAGTTGCGGGGTGCGCTGCCGCCGGTGACAGGGGTAGTCTTCCAGGTTTGGCGGCAGTCTCTAAGAAGAATGGGGTGGTGGAATACACTAACGGGGGAAACTCCTCTGTGACACAACGGACGCCTGTCTGACCTGGCGGCCCTGCAAGGTTTTAGCGGATGGGATGCTATTGGCATTTCCACCCTGGGTGATGTAGTGCGGAATGGGTCCGTTAAATCGTTCCGGGATCTGCAGGAAGAATTTTGTATGCCTCCAGCTCCAACATGCGCTTTCCCCCAGTCTGGAGGGGCTCGCTTCCATCCCAGAGTTTAGCCCGTTGGAGGCGAAGGTTTTCATGGGTGACCTTGTAATCAAAAAAATATCGCGGATATATCAGTCCCTGGTCACCCACAGTGTGCCTTCATTGGATAAGCTGCGGAAGGTGTGGGAGGAGGACATGGGTACACTGGAGGAAGAAGATTGGAGGGAGGCCCTGGCCTCCCCTCGGGGAGCGGACGTAGCGATGCGCCTCCGCCTTATCCAATTCAAGTACCGCCACCGGGTTTATTATACTCGGGTTCGACTGTATCGGGCGGGCCTGGTTGCCTCCCCGGAATGTCATTCCTGCATACGGTCTGGCAATGCTCGTCGTTGGATCGTTTCTGGAGGGGAGTCTTTTCTGGTCTGTTTGAGGTCCTGGGGTGGATGCTCCCACGCACGGCACAGCTTGCTCTGCTACATGTAATGGATGGTATTGGGGGCAATATTTATAAACAGCATCTTATGCAGCTGGGCCTCACTTTGGCGAAACGTGATATTGCTAAACTGTGGAAGGATACGCGGGCTCCCTCGGTGGCCGCCTGGAAAAACGGCCTGGACTTCTGCATGGGGCTGGAGCAGCCCATCTTTGTGGCTCTGGGCGTAAGCATTCTAAAATATGGAAGCGGTGGGCAGACTATAGAGGCCTGTGGCTGGAGCCTCCGACTGCAACAGAGGATGTTCCAGTGGAATGAGGGTAGAGATGGGGTAGCTGGGTCTGATGCCTGGGGGGGGAGGGGGGGTGCCTGGGGGGTGTGTGTGCTAGAGTGGAATGGTCTTTCCTCGGAGCGGGTAGTATGTCCGTTTCTTTCCTCTTTGGTCCTCGGTTATTGGCGGGTGGGCAGTCATCAGTGGGAACTGAGCAACTCGGGGCGGGGGGAGTTGGGGTGTTTGAAGTGAGTATCCGGAATGGCATTTTACGTTCAGGACTGTGTTTGTTTTTCTTATGTTAAAAAAAACAGTCATTTGCGGTCATGCCACTGTATAACTTGATGCGGCAGCAGCCTCTGGGGTGCAGAGCCCTGCGTTTATTGTGCAACTGACAATAAAAATCTGTTAAAAAAAAAAAAAAACATGTGCATGCTTCTCTTCTAAGTCTCTAATGAGCCACGGTGACTTTGAAATTTGCTACCACGGCATGTAAAGCTACCTTGAAGTCTGTGGTGTCCAACTCCAGTTCTTGTATGTTGTATTTATCTGAGAAGGCCAGAAACAATGGAGGGATAACAGCAGTTTGATGTTCAGTAGCTTCAAAAGTGTGATATTGCAGCTAACTCCAACCCCATGCTTTATTGTTCCCCCTTTTGATCATCACCCCCTCACCTTTAACCATTGCTTGATTTGTGTATAGTGAAAAACTTGTCGGAACTACTTCGATTTCACAAGCATGTCTTTCCAAATTAGCAAGTTATTACACTTGGTAACGTTCTTTCTGAGAAATATGACAGTTTCCATAGACTTTGCACATGAACCCACTCACAGGCACCGGACTCGGTCAGGAAACTATTTTTTAGCTATATGCATTCACCTGTGTCAAGTAGTACTTGCACTTGCTACTTCAGAGGACCTAAGGCACCTGACCCTATACACAGAACCACATGCTCTGGTGTTATCAGTTGGCCAAACCAGACAGGTTAGGAGGTACAGGACTCTGCCACACAATAACAATAAATCAACAACAGTATTTCATACAATCTCAAGAAGGAACGCAAATTAAAGTTTAGGAACCGGAGTCATATCCATCAGAAAGAACTTTACAAGAGGATGTAACATGTTCTATTAGTAGATACTTACTCCAGCAGATTTTGTATGTGAACTGCTTCCAATGGAGGAAGTTTAAGGATACCACACAAAAAGATTACAGAAGAAAAGATTGGAGAGCGGCTTTCTCAAATGGGGCTTGAGCAGAAGCATCCGTATCAAGGTAGTAAAGCTTTGCAAAGAAGTAAATAGAAAACCAAGTAGCAAATCGACTGCTCTAGGACTCCCTGTTGAGAACTGAAAGGGCAGGCACGTGGCAGTTTTAAGAGTGTGTAAAAACCTGGAGGTTGAGACTTTCCTGCAAACAGTAGGTATGGCTGTAGCAAGGATTACCAGATAGTGAAAAGTGCCTAGAGGCACATAGTTTCCAGACTGCCTTTTCCTTATGAAGAACATCTGAAGACCTTTATTGATTGTACAAAGATTATCATACATTCTAAACCATTGTTTCCAATAGTTTAGTGGTTGAGAGCCTTTATGAGGTCTAACCTGTGTAACCACTTTCCTCCTCCTCCTCACTCATCCAAGGAAGAAAAAAGAAAGGCAGGTAAGGAAAGTACCTGGAACATATGACTACAAGCCACTACCTCAGGTAGAAAACACCTATAAAACAAATGTGTCCTTATCTCTACGTGTTCCTAAATATTCCCATAGCCCTTACGACCAAATGTTTTGATACGCTCCGAGGTATGCTTATTAGATTGGTTTTGGCTGGCACTCAGCAGCGAATCAGATGGTGGACTTTGACTATGCCAAACCGACGAAGGGGATTTGGCATACCCGATATTTATTTGTATATCTTGGTTGCGCAAGTACATTATGCGTACTATTGGTACCACCCCGACGCTAGACTTCAATATTTGGAACAGGAGTGGTCACAGGCCTGCCCATGCTCACTTTCCTCCATAATACCTTGAGTCCTGCCCAGGATACCGTACAAGATACAAACATTGCAAACAGTGCCTGGGTTAGGTTACAGCGCTATTTGACTGCTGACTTCCCTTATTTCCTGCACATACCATTGCAGGATAATCCCTGGCTGCCTCAAACCACAGAAACACTAACCAAGCGAACCCGAACAATGTGTAAACTGCATACCTTAGGTGACCTTTTTCATGATACCAAACAGCGCACTGTCGTGGATTTAACAGCGGGACACTCCCATCTTCCCCCGAGGGACTGACAGAATTCACCCCACTTACATTAGTCATCACGTCGACCAGCAAGGTACACCTGGTCTCCCAACTTTTCCATTTGTCATTATCACTTCGGCCAGCAGATGGGGTAAGGGCCCGGGCAGCATGAGAGAGGGACTGGGGTTACCCCCTACCAGACAAGACATGGCTTTATGGCTGCAAGTAAACACAATACATCTCTAGCAATCATCGGCATAAATTGGTACATTTTAAATGTCTACATAGAGCTTACATCACACCACACTTCTTAGCAAAGATGGACCCCGCCGAATCACAGTCGCTCCAGATGTGCAATGGACCATGCTGATTTCTCTCACTTGGCGGGGAGCTGCGCACTTATACTGGCATACTGGGAGGAGGTTTTTCGCCATCTATCCCGGATGATTGAATCCGAATTACGTTCGACCCCGCTGCTGGCCCTGTTAGGCTATGTCAGGCCTTAACTGGCGGGAGTAAGAAGATTCGCTGCTATCGCTCTGCTTCTCGCTAAGAGAATTAGCTCGTCTGCACTAATGTTTAGGCCTTTCTCAGGCCGAGCTAGATGGTTCATATTCTTTAGTACTCACGGCCTGACTTGAGAAAGAGTATATTCATGAAAAACGTGCTACTTTCACTTCTTGGTGTCACGACAGGCCAAATGATCCTTTCAAGTTCAGAAGGGTCAGATTCAGAGCTTGAAACTATGAACTAGCTTGTCTGACACCTTTTAACCCTTAGACCGTTCACATTCCAACATAATATGCCTATACGTTCTCTTCCTAAAAACCTACCCCTGTCCCCCATACTCAGTGTTCCTGATCACTCTACTTTCAATAATGTAGGTTATACCACAGGAGGACGCTTTTTTCATCTTTTTTCTTTTTATCCCCATGCTCCCCACCACCACTCAGTGTCCCCCCTCCTCCCCTGGGAACCCTCCCTGACTACTTGTTGGCTAGTGCCAATTCGAGCTACTATCCACCACCGCCTTAATTCTCTACCAAAAGACAAAGACTAACCTCCCCGCATAAGGAGACATTTTTGCTTTGCGTTATCAAGCGCGTTACTATATATGGAGAATCACTGATACGGTTTTTTCACAAATTCTTTACAGTCTATTCCAGTGGGAATTCATATTTTAAGATTTACTAATATTGATGAATACAGAGATTATTGATGCACTAATCGCCTTGAATTGATGCGATTTTCGGCTATATGCTGTGGAGATTTCTCATTGACTTGATACCTTATCTTCGGTACTATTTACTGGCCTCTGGAATCACTATCAGTTAGCTATTAGCCTTGAGGAAGTCATAGTACTTATCAAGTACGGACGAAACACTTGTTGGCCGTTTTGGAAAATGGATATGGGTCTGAAAACCAATAAAAGAACATTTGATATTGAAGCCTTGACGACTTTTCATCCTATCCGGTGGAACTGTGGAATACCTTACTCTCCTTTAGGACTTTCGTATATTTTGTACTTACATAGCATCCAACATTGGTCCTTATATAATAAGTTGTGTTTAGGACTTGGTTTACTGAGCATGGAAGTGCGTAACTAGCTGGCTCTTTGTTGGTAACTCCCCGCATAAACTCAACTTTAATTTTTTTTATTTTTTATTAAACTCACTCAGCTAAGTGCCTGCCTTATTGCTTAACAAAAAACCATCAACCTCCTCTGGGGAATGAAAGTTATACATTTTGTTGGCCCACATCACTTTAAGGAATGCTGTAAACCTTAACTGAACTTGGGCACCCAATTCTCTCAGGGGGTCCATCCGCTTGCCCAACTCCCACCTTCTGTCACTCTGGATATATTGGACCTTATTTAAACTATAGTTCCTGAACCTGAATAGTTTTCAGTTTTAAAGCCGCCCCTAAAAGTTTTTCCTTAAGGGAGTACGATTGTATGTACACCAGGATTTCCCTGGGCTTCTTCCGACCGGGATTAAGCCTGAAAGGGTCACAATGCACTTATTGGATTTTTGTGTCCCAGATTGAGGCAGAAGCGACTTGAGGAAAGGATTTAGACAAGATCTCTACCACAAAAGCTTTAACATTATCCCCCTCCGCTCCCTCCTGGATATCAAGAATCCGGATGTTATCCCTTCTAGAGTTGTTTTCCATCCTCTCTAGTCTGTCTGATAGATCCTTTTCTCTTGTCTTAAGCCTATCCAGTTCCTGAGAATGGCCTTGCACGTCTGTCCCCAGTTCTAGAACTTTATTTTCCAGGACCTTCACACGTTTTGTTAGTACCGACAGATTCTGTTCCAGACTACTACAAGTATCTTGAATTTATTTTGGTTAGCTTCTTAGGCAGCAAAGAGGTCTTTAATCTCTAGCGAGAGCTGGCTCAATAGCCCCTGCACTACGTCTAAACCTGAAGTATCTTTAGTAACTTCCTTAGCTGACCTGGCAGAGATCTGGTCGGACCTCCCTACCAAATCAGGATCCTCCGATTCTGGAGTAGAAGTGGGGTCACTCAAGGGCGAGAAAGTGTTTGAAACTAAAATAGCTGGCGGTAAAGTCGAAATATTTTCACGCCATGACTGCTGCTTCCTTAGGGGGGTTCCATACTGCACTGTGAATTAACCTGCACATTTAATTTAAAGAAGGACTCAAGGGGCTCGTGGCACTGATCTCTTTTTCCTTTCTTTTAAAGGAGTGCTCTTCCCAGTCTTAACAGGGAGACTCTTGTTTTTGGTTTTACCTAACGGGGGAAGCTAAAGGTTGTCTAGTTTGTGCTTCTATCTGAGAGACCACCGCTTTACCAAGAGGGTTATTAGATCTTAATTTATATCTTCTGCCCAGTGTTACCTCCCTGTCAGAATTAACAGGTAGATCTTTCCCCTTGGGTTGAATTGCTGGCTCACTACCTTTATCAGTCAGATTTTTGTTCATGAGAGGCAGGGGGACTGTATACATAAGCTGTATACTCATACCATGCTTCTGGCTTACCTCCTTTATCTGCTCTCCCCCACGTTGCACTGTATTCTGGGTGCCTGGCTAGGACCCTTTGAAGGAGGACAAATTCCAAGCCGTCTTCAACTCTAAAGCGGTTGTTCCAGTTCCAAGAACGAGGAGTACAGACGATGGCGAAAACACCACCGCCGCCGGTTAAATACCAGTGCATCACCTCAGAAGCCGTAGCGGGCAGAAACAAGGCGTGCGGGTGGAGGTTAGTCTTCTGAGGCTATTCCATTATTTTTGAGCAGGTGGCACAGAGCAGCTCTCTGCCGGCTTACTAACGGGCCGCCATGTTCCCTTGTGGGCATCTCCCCCTGCCGACTGGGTTCCCCTATAGTTGCTTAAGTCTATCAAACAGCTGAAATACTTTGTATCCAATAACGGCTTCCAGAACTTCTATGGGAAACTCAAATGGTAATGCCAAACCTTTTAACTTACAGGCAAACCGGCTTAGGCGCAGCTGGGGTGGAATGTTACCACGTTCAGGGTCAATAAGTCGTTCCCTGGTAAAGAGGGTCTATGTATGAAGGCCAATGTTTTTATTCTGCAGCAATCAGAATTACCTGTGCCTCATGTATTTCAGTGTCAGATGAGTCAGCGGTCAGGGAAGAAATGCAAAATGCATGCAAATATACTAAGAAGAAATACTCCATGCACAAATTCTGGAGAGCAAAAAGCAGGACCTTGGAAGATCAGATCTGTCATCTCCCTGGAAGAGTTGGCATTCATAGTTGGCACAAGGCAGTGGGCCGTTAATCTTCTCCTTCTGTGCTAGATGACCAATTCCATTGATTATGCCCCAATGGCACAGTTTGATTCCGTTGTTCTAAAGTGGTTTAAGGTTTTCCACTTTACATACCATGGCCACTTATTACATGACCAGTTTTTTTACCTTGCAGATTTATACACTTCAGGATTTATCCATAGAGGGTCATCCATGAGGTGGACAGCCTACGTTTAATACAGTAAAAGGTGATGCGTCCTTGTGACGTCCCAGTGGCGTACCAGTCAAACCCATACATGGTGTGCTTTCGGTTGTCTTTGCGGATTGTAGAACAGAGAAGGCGCAGGTCATTTGACTCTTTGCCAAACCTATACCAGTCCATCTTCTTAGGGTCTCGGCAGACCTTGCATTGTATTGTATGGGATAGGGCTGCACGTTTGCAGGTGGAGTGTCTGTTGGGTGAATGTGCTGACCGGATGACTGGGTGTGTTTAAGTCCATTCTAATCTCGGGCTGCTGTGTTGTGGACCAGCACAGTTGAAGACATGTGTTTTTTTTTTTAATGTGTATGTCAGTAAATTTAGATAAGATAGTCTCTAGCGGTTATTTACTCATGGAAGTATTATCCTGGCAATCTATGTCACTCCATTTCTTGTTTCCATTTTATTATTTGGGGTCTCCTCTCCATAGAATATGGCTTCTCTACATTATTCAGGGTATTTTTAGAGCACAACAATCACAAATGGTTTTACTCCATAGTGCATTACGCTGTTGTTGGTGGACTCAATTCTGCAATAGTTGGTTTCCCCGAATGGGGTCTTCTATGCTGGGCTTAGAGGGCCAGAGTGGGGAGAGGACTTTAATTCAACTGTTCCGTGGCCCAAGTAAGGGTGGGTGGTGTGGTTTTAAGATGATGATTTCCTGACAATAGTGTTCTATAGTGTGGGGACAGATCTTGCCACTATCCATTTTAAACAAAATAAGTTTTTTTTAAAATCTCTGTGACCAGCTTTGCAGGGGTGCGAGCAGGGCATCCATTTAACCTATGTGAGCTATGGCAGTATTGCTGTGTAGGACTCACTTATCACTCCGGGATGCATATATGAATACATATATATATGGATGGATGGAGACAGACCAATAAAACAACTAGATAAACGGATATGCACCAGTCCAAATCGGCAGAGTAATGCACACCTCTGCTGCCAGTAAGCAGGTGGGACTAGCTTAATTTTCTGCATCAGAAGAGGGGTAACCCTGCTATACATAACAAGCAAGTGATCTCTGCTGTCGGAAATGACCAAGAGATCAGTAAGTGAGCAAGGCATTGTTCTGACAAACGAGGCAAAATAGTTCAGAATTTCTAAGCAAGTGCTTATTCAGGGAAACCATGGCAATTGTATTGCATGTCTAGATCTGTATTAGCTTTCACTCTAGATGGGGGGTGGGGGGAATAAAAAGCCCGACCATCAGCAGGAATACCTGGAGGAGTGGTTTTCCATTGCTGCTCCTAATAGCCGATTCAGTTAGGAGGGCATCAAGAAGAATTTCAAAAAGTTTAAAGAAAGTGTATGCAAATAATTAGTTTCAGTCACAAGTTTGTTCTGTAACAACTTTGGAGGTTGGAACTATACTGAAGATCTCCAGCCATGAACCTCAAATATTATATAGAATAAGGAGCAATTCGAATACCAATAGAGGTGTTCTGGAGACACAAAGTAGAACAAGAGTCCTGCTCCTGAAGAGCAAACTTGTTGCAATGCAACTATCTAGATTTTCTGTCCTCCATTTTGTTGAGGAAACTCATGGCTAGAAGGGGGCGAAACTCACCTTTTTGGGATTAAAAATTATGTGGCATAAAAGTGTCCATAGCCACGGGGAGATTCGTGATTTGCCCAGAATCACAGGATGTTGCGGTGACTTAGACTCCAAGCCAGATCCCAAACTCCCGAGTCAACAGCTCTGGCCGCTGCGCCACATCCTGTCCTTGGATGAGCATACAGGCAAGGTGGATCAGGCAGAGCTGAGCCGTGCTTCTTTGATGAAGACGTGGAAAAGGCTGGGGTACAGGACTCAATGCCATGCTAAAAATCCCCCTTGAATGGAAGGAAGGACCTCCCCAGGGGACTGTTTGACTATGATCATTTCGGTGAATATCTTATTTTGCATGCTCAATGAGAATCAGTATAGATAACGTATCTGCTGCTATCCTTGTTATGGTCAAGTAATGGCTATGTTCAGCCTTGGTCAGACCTCATGGCACTGCTGCTATATCCAGCCCATTAACAATTTCTAAATTTGCCAATAGGACACCATTGGACTATGGAGAGAGTAAGTTATTATACTGCTTGCCATCACCACCACGGTCTTGATCGACAGGGATCAGAGAGAACAAGACATCAGAGCCGGAACTAAAGAGATTGGTATATTTTAAAACAAGCCCGATAATAAACTCCATTTCCCATAAACCGAGTTCAGCTTTGGACTTTGCAACCTACAAAAATCTAATTTGTTGCGTTTCAAACTTGAGGGGGGTAAAGATTATGCCAGAACCAGCACACTAGCTTCAATATCATCTCTGAAACACAAGACTGCATCACCTGGCACCAGTGAAGCCACATGAAGATTTGCACTGAAGTCTGGTGCCTGGGAAGGTTGTCTGTGTGAGCGAAAATCCAAACTTAGAAACCCTACTTTGATGAGCAAACAATTAAAGGTTAAGGGCAGGGGCAATGCTTCTGGACGCCGCCAAGGCGTTTGATTCCATAAAATAGCTATATTTATGGGCAGTGTTGATAAGAATGGAGTTAGACAAAGCAATGATGATATGGCTAAACCTGCTCTATACTTACTCGGTAGCACACATACGATTGAAGGGCTGTATCTGTGGCCGCATCACTATACAACACGCGACGAGGCAAGGTGCCCATGATAATTTTTGTCTCGGCATTGGAACCCTTAATTGGAAGGCTACATGAGATACACTTATTATAAGAAAACAGTGGTTCTGTCGGGTATAGGTAAAACAATTGCTTTATCGAAAGGATGAGTCAAGGAGAGAAGGGGAATCAATCAAATTGACCACACAATCTTAGAATGCAAATCAAAGATCAGGCTTGTTTTGAAGAATATAATGTCATTTTTTATATATAAATTACATCATTTATATAGCCGAGCACAAATGACATTAGAAATGCAGGATTACCAAGATAATAAACTGTAAAGTGAGTCAGTGTGACAGAGTGACATAGGTGATCAAATTGTGCATAATATATACAGTGAACAAATGCAGAACTTTGTTATATGTACAGTATGTAAAGAAAGGGCCAGTATCGAGGGCAAACAATGACACTGTTTCATGGATAAATCAGAAATTATATGAAAAGCAGGTCTCGCACTGGTCCTAGCATTTTCCGTCGACGTTTCAACCCAATAAGTGCGACTTTGAATCGTCACGCAGGGTCTTCATCAGGACATTAAAATACAAGTAGGTAACCTAGCCGGCGGTCTAGGAGGGCCTGGTAAGGAATTGTTCAGAGGCGCAGAGCTCCTCATCAAATGTGGTCTCTTAGGAGGCTTAGATCAAATAAGTGAGGACAACTCCGGTGAAAAATCGCGTCGGAACCGTTCAAAGATTTACATTTGGTTTTGGGAAAGCGGTAATGAATCACGCTGCAGCAGCTCCTGTCAGAGTCATGAGATACACAGCAACAAAGGCATTCAGTCTGGAACACGCAGGGTGTTCACATCACTATATGCTCTTGCATTCAGGACCCTTGCACTTACTAATCGTTCTTTGCGACTAAAATTGAACAGGCGGCTAACAAGAGTCGGGAACTCTTCACTATTGTGAAAGGTTTCTCTTCCCCTTCTTCTGTTAGTCGCCCGTTCACTCCCACTAGTGTGGCTAGTTTTTTCCACGACAAAATTCTGGGAATTCAGAATTCTTTTAAGGCTAAACCCTGTGAGGAGGTGGTAGTTGACCACAGCCGGGACGCATGTCTCCTGCAATTTCCTAATATTAGTCCCAGTCTTTCTCTCTCTCTCTCTCATGAAAAATCTCAAGTCTGGCTCACCCTGAGATCCTTGCCCGGCAAAAGTTCTGTCGTCCATAGCAGAAGTGATTAATCCTATTGTAAACACTATTTTAAATTCTCTTCTGAGGGAGGGCCTTGTGCCTCAAGTTTGGAAAAGCGCTAAAATCCTACATCTCTAAAAAAAAAAAAAAACACGGTGGTGGCCGAGACGGTTAAAGCCACGCTGGATAGGGGTGGGAGCGCAGTTCTGGTGCTTCTTGATCTCTCAGCGGCCTTCGATACCGTCCCTCACAAGCGTCTATTGCAAAGACTGGAGGAGGGCGGGCTTGGAGGCTTGGTACTGAAATGGATGAGATCTTTTCTCAGTAACCGTTCTCAAACAGTCTGAACACCTCCTTTTTCAGCTGAAATCCCCTCCTTGAATGTGGGGGTCCAGCAGGGATCTATTCTTAGTCCCACGCTGTTTAATCTGTACATAGCCCCTCTTGCCCTTCTCGCCGTGAAGCATGGCGCTAAAATAGTGTCATACGCGGATGACACTCAACTGTTGTTCATGTGCGAGAAGGGCTCGGAGTTTGATAGGGACTGCATAAAAAACTGCCTCAAGGAGATTTTTGCATGGTTTAATGACAACCAATTAAAGTGTAACTCTGAGAAATCGGAGATCATCTTTTTTGGCTCCCAACCCCATGAAGCTTGGCATTCCTGGTGGCCACAAGACATGTCCCCCCCCCCACTATCGGAAGTCACGATTGTGAAAAATCTGGGGGTTAAATTGGATTCTACTCTCCCTCTGAAGATGCAAGTCCAATCTGTGGCAGGCACATGCTTTGGGATTTTTGAAGATGTTGAAAAATGTTCTTCCACTTCTCCCAGTATCACATCGTAAAACAGTGATCCAGGCCTTTGTGTTATCGAGACTGGATTATGCCAACTCGCTGTATCTGGGACTCCCTGAGTATTTACTGAGTTGTCTACAGATCATCCAGAATATGGCTGCCGGGGCTATTTTTTTAACGAAGCCTAGAACACATACTTCACATCTTTTGTCTTCACTCCACTGGCTTCCAAGGCAAAAAAGAATTTATTTTAAAGCTCTAGTCCTAGTTTTTAAGGCTTTCCACGGGATCGGGGCACCGTACCCACGGAAAAGATTTCAGCCTTACTTACCTCAGCGCTCTTTAAGATCTTCCTCCCAGTCCCTGACACGGATTCCAAGGGTTAGGCTCTCACAGGTAGGAGGAAGATCGTTTCAGGTTATGGCCTCCCGACTTTGGAACAATCTTCCTCTCTCACTGCGCCGGAGTCCGGACCTTTTGACTTTTAGACGAAACCTGAAGACGTGGCTTTTCCAGCTTTAGGTTTCTTTTCTGTTACGGTGACTAGGGGTGTTTCGTTTGGTTAGTTGTTGGTGGTCTCCTTGGAGTAGCCGCGCGCTCTACAAATCACAGATAACATAACATAACTTGGACCCTAGCCTTTCGGATATCACTGAATTCAGTTGTGGGTTGGACCTTGACATAAACTGGTCCAAATCCCTTATGCTACCTTTAACAGACATCATAACCCCGCTATCTTGGATAGATGTACTACAATGACAGGAAGCCCCATTTGTTACCTCGGGATCCTGATCCATAAAGACCAGATTGTGATCCTGAGGGAGCACTATACTAGATAAAACTGAAATCAATGTTGACAAATTGTTTTAACTGCCCAGAACAATAGCAGGCCGTATTGACATTATCAAAATGGTGATACTACCGCAGCTCCTCTACTTTTCCCAAAATATCCAGATACCGCTGAACCAGAGTTTTTTTTATCTGCTTACAATACTCAATAATTAATCTCACATAGGTGGATAAGCAGCCGTGAGTCAGCTGGAAACTGCTGCAGAGACCCTATGATCAAGGGGGCGGTTGACCGTACCACATTTAGCAATATACTACTTCATAACTCAAGTGCAGTTTGCCACATATTGGTTCCATAACTACAGACAAGTAGCACACCAAAACTTAGAACTGGGCTTAGCAAAACCCCACAAGCTTAATACTGTTATCATGCAGCCTCTGGCGAGACCAGGACTTGACATTCAAGTAGTACATTGCACAAGATGGGCACGACTGGCTAGACCTACTGGCATAGACATTTGTACACTACCCGCACATTACACTGACCCCTAACCCCAAACTGCCAATTACTAGTGAACCATTGATGTTACAACACCTGCAGGATAAAAATATCCTGGTACAGGGAGATATATATGTGTGTGGGGGAGGCGAGGGGGAGGGATACCTCACCCTTGAGGAATATTTATCAAAAGGCCTTTCTACACCACTAGCGATCTATCTCTATGCCAGGCTCCGTGCGGCATACGAAAGGCATTTCCTCGAGGTTGTTGAGCCTTCCGGCAACTGCCACATTAACTACAAAAATAATCAACACAATAATCAACACAATTTACACTACAATCCTGAGAGAAATGCCCAAGTTGGGGCATCGTTCCAGGCCTAGATGGTCAACAGCTTTAGGTACAAACTGACAGATGCCTAATGGGAATACTGTTGTCGGAGGACAAAAGAGGCCGCCATGAACGGAAGACAGACTACTACACTACAACTTTCTCCACCAGGTCTAGTACACTCCAGCCAGACTGCATTAATATGAGGGGAGGAACAGAAATGCATGTGAAAGCTTTAACATTCATGAGGCTGATTTTTTTGCACCTGGAATGGGACTGCAAGGTGATCACAGAGTACTGGAGCAGACTGTTCCTAACCTTAAAAAGGACTGAGAGCCTGACACTGCAGCCTGAGGATCTGACAACATTACATGGTTCTCAAACTAGTACCTAAGCCTAGTAGTAAATTTGTTGAAATGGCCCTGCTCCTGGGTAAGAATCGAGTGGCTATGGCGGTGAGAAGGGTAGCATCTCCCACCGCAGATAAATGGCTTATGGACCTTGCGACTTGCAGCACAAACGCAAAAGTATACTGGTACACTACCACCTGGGGGAGTCATGCTTAGAGATATATGGATCTTGTTGTGAACCTATCGTGCTGGAATGGTAAGAAACAACATGGATGAATGAAGGGACATATGATATCACAGGACAGTTGGGGTCAGTTCACAACAGGGGTAAACTTACAATCTAGGAGGCTAGCTGGTGATTCAGGTTGAAACAGAGAATATACACACAGATAACTGTGGCTATTTCCTGATTGTTTACCACTTTATTTCTTAATAAACCTTGCACAGTGCATGATGCTATATTCTGCTTTTGACATATTACTTATTAGGACTACTACAGCGGCCGATATTTGGTATTGTACTAATGTTTCAATAAATAAATGTTTTTTTTTTTTAAACGTTGCAGTTCAATCATGATTCTCTTTTTTCTAAAGTGAGATGCTTGGCCGTATGTATTTTCCATCTAACAAATACATTTTAAGAAAATGTTGTATTTTCAC
Source organism: Triturus cristatus (assembly GCF_964204655.1). Taxonomy (NCBI): domain Eukaryota; kingdom Metazoa; phylum Chordata; class Amphibia; order Caudata; family Salamandridae; genus Triturus; species Triturus cristatus. The sequence continues at coordinate 448,613,001 of NC_140584.1, forward strand.
AAGAACCAAATAATAATGAACCTGCCAAAGTGCAACGTGCAAATCTGCAAAGCCAGAAATTAATTGGGAAAAAAGAATATGCTGCATAGCTGTAGTAATGGACACCAGCGTAGTGACTCTGCTCTAAGACTTACTCTTTTCTAAGAGCCGTTGAAACGAGACTTACTCTCTTCTAAGACCAGCAGCGAGAACCATGGCACTGTGATGATTAAAGCGTTTAATTATAGCAGCATTGCTGTTCTCCTTTAACGATTTTGTATTCGACGTAGATGGAACAGATGAAAGGCCATAACCCTACAAAGAAAGTATCAACAGAACCAATAAACGTGACATTCGAGGTATAACCCTACTAACAACTACTTGTTAGCTTTTAGATAAAAACGTTCAAAATACATATTATAATATTTAGTTGTATAGCTATTTGCAATGCAAAGGTTAAGATACAACAGTAGATTTTGGCAGGATTTTCCTCCCCTCTTAGCATGTGTTCACTCTTTTTAAAATTTCATTAGGTACACAGAGGAAGGTAAAAAAAACTAATGAAAGCTTATAGAAGCTACGTCCCACAATTTAGAATACCCCTGCTTTCTCATTCAAACTTCAGAATTATGAAATCAGAGTCAAAACAACTAGAAGTCAGAAAAATATTAGATACATTTTAGTTTTTCCCTCGTTAGACACAAATGTAACAGTTTTTTCAAAATATACCTGCACATTTATAATGATACAAAAGCAATAACTGTTTAACTTCGGCTCTTTATCAAAGTCCAGTCATCGGGTGAACTCAAGGGATGTGTAATTAATGAGGCGTAGCTCTGTTCCCCACTGAAACCTTACGGAATTATTTCCCCCCCCAAATAGTTTGGAACACCAAATGTCTTCTCAGCACTGCCAAAAAAATCTGGAAGAATCTAGTAAAATTAAGTTTGTGTTCTAAGAAAAGATAGTCAAACAGATGTAAAGGAATATGCTACTTACCAGTATGCATCTGTTCTTGGCATGTAGAGTTGCAGATCTACACACTTGTGCATAGATCGCCATCTGGTGTTGGGCCCGGATGTTTGCAGTTGTTTTTCCTCTTGGAAAGTCTTTGGAAGTAACGAGGTCGGTGACTCCTCCTTTGGATCGTATTGTGCATGGGCTTCGGCTCCACCCTCAGATTGTTTTTCGCCAGTAGGGAAAGATGGAGCGTAGTAATAACAGTGAAGATGCCCAAGTGTGTTGTATCTAAATAAGATAAACTGGAACAGATAAAGGTAGCCGGGGAGGCGGGTGGACGTGTGTAGATCTGCAGCTCTACATGCCAAGAACAGATGCATACTGGTAAGTAGCATATTCTGTTCGAGGCATATGAGCTGCAGATTACACACTTGTGCATAGATTATATAGCAGTACCCATCCTTAGCGGCGACCACCCGTGTCTGTTGCAGTGGTTTGAAATAATGTTTTGAGTACAGCCTGGCCCACACTAGCTTGTTGCTTATTTTGCACATCTACACAATAGTGTTTAGTGAAAGTGTGCGGTGTTGACCATGTAGCTGCTTTGCAGATATCATCTAATGGGATGTTTCCTGGAAAAGCCATTGAAGCCCCTATTTTACGTGTAGAATGGGCTTTAGGGGGGAACGGATAGCGTTCGTTTTGCTTTGTGGTAGCAAATTTGAATGCATTTGACAATCCATCTAGCTATCCCTGCCTTGGAGATGGGGTCGCCCTTGTGTGGTGGAGAGAAAGAGACAAACAGTTGTTTGGTCTTACGGAAAGGTTGGGTTCTCTCGATGTAGTAGAGTAAGGCTCGTTTGACATCTAGTGTGTGAGAGCTCTTTCTGCAACGGTCTGTGGTTGTGAGAAGAATACTGGTAGTTCTACAGATTGGTTTAGGGGAAAGGGAGAAATGACTTTGGGGAGGAATTTCGGGTTGGTACGGAGAACAACTTTGTTATGGTGCATTTGTAGAAAGGGTTCTTGAATGGTAAGTGCTTGTATCTCACTAACCCTTCTGAGGGAAGTGATGGCTACAAGAAAGGCGGTTTTCCATGTTAAGAATTGAAGTTCACATTTGTGTAGTGGTTCAAAGGGAGGTCCCATTAGTCTCGTGAGAACGATATTTAGGTGCCACACAGGTGAGGGTGGCACTCTGGGGGGAATTATTCTTTTAAGGCCTTCCATGAAGGCTTTAATGGCAGGTACTCTGAAAAGTGATAGGTGCTGCCTGTTTTGTAGGTAAGCTGCTATGGCTGCGAGGTGCAGTCGAATGGACGTATAGGCTAGATTGTACCTTTGTAGGTGGAGTAAGTGGCCTATGATGTGTTGAATGGACACATCTAGGGGATTGATGGTGTTGTTTTGACAATAGACAACAAAACGTTTCCACTTGGAGGCGTAGCACGCTCTAGTGGTAGGTCGCCTAGCTTCTTTGATGACGTTCATACAGTCAGGGGGAAGATTTAGGTAACCGAATTCTAGGATTTCAGGAGCCAGATCGCAAGGTTGAGCTGAGCTGGGTCCGGGTGTCTGATCTCTCCATGGTTCTGGGTTAAGAGGTGTGGAGAGAGGTGTAATTTTTGGTGCGGTACTACAGATAGTTCCAGCAGTGTGGTGTACCACGGTTGTCTGGCCCAAGTTGGAGCTACTAGGATTAGTGTGAGGGAGTGTTGTTGTAGTTTGCGCACCACTAGTGGAATGAGTGGGGAGGCGGAAAAGCGTACGCAAATCTGCCTGACCAGTTCATCCATATCGCATTTCCTTTGGACAATGGGTGTGGGTATCTGGCGGCAAATCTTGGGCATTTGGTGTTTTTGTGGGTGGCGAAGAGGTTATCTGTGGATGCCCCCACATTTGAAAGTACGGGTGAAGAACTTGCGGGTGGAGTTCCCACTCGTGGAATTGTTGCGTTTGTCTGCTGAGCAGATCCACCACCGTGTTTTGCACTCCTGGGACATGCTGAGCTAGGAGAAAGATTTTCTGGGGTATGGCCCATCTCCATATGCTCTGTGCTAGTTAAGAAAGCTGTGGAGAGTGTGTGCCGCCTTGTTTTTGAATATAATACATGGCTGTCATGTTGTCTGTGCGGATTAGGACTGCCTTGCCTGAAATCTGTGTTTGAAAAGATTTTAGGGCTAAGAGGATTGCTAGTAACTCCAGATGGTTGATATGGTGTAACTTCTGTTGAGGTGTCCATTTGCCCTGGATGGTGGGATGTAATAGATGAGCTCCCCAGCCGGAGAGCGATGCATCTGTTAGTACTATCTGGGGAACCGGGTCCAGGAACGGTCGACCTTTGGAAAGGTTTGTGGTGGTCCACCACTGCAGAGAGTGATGGGTACGACCGTCTACCAACACCAGATCTGTTAATTGACCTTGGGCCTGGTTCCATTGGTGCGCTAAGCACTCTTGGAGAGGATGCATCTGGAGTCTTGCGTGAGGTACTATGAAGATGCAAGAGGCCATCATCCCTATTAGTTGCATAAACACTCGAGCTGGAAGGGAGTGCTGTGCCATGAATTTTGCACGTAGAGCCTGAATGCATGCAATCCTGGCAGGATTGGGGTAGGCTAGCGCTCTTGAGGTGTCTATGGTGGCACCGAGGTATTGTTTTATGTGGGATGGTTGTAGATGGGACTTTTCGTGGTTTACCGTGAAGCCTAGCTGGTGAAGTAGCTGGATAGTGGCGTGCATGTGTTGTACACACTGATTGTATGAACTGGCATTTATCAACCAGTCGTCTAGGTATGGGAAGACATGAATGTGTTGTCTTCGCAGATGCGCTGCCACCACTGCTAGGCACTTGGTGAATACTCGTGGTGCGGTTGTGACTCCGAACGGGAGTACTTTGTATTGGTAATGTTAGCCGTACACTACAAACCTGAGGTACTTCCTGTGAGCGTTGTGCACTGGAATGTGGAAATAAGCGTCTTTTAGGTCCAAAGTGGTCAGGAAGTCGTTTTGGGAAAGCAGTGGAAGTACCTGCTGAAGCGTTACCATGTGAAAATGGTCGGAGTGTATGTATCGGTTTAAGGGTCGGAGGTCTAGGATGGGCCGTAGAGTCTCATCCCTTTTTGGTATGAGAAAATATAGGGAATAGACCCCCATATTTTGTTGGTTGGTAGGAACGTGTTCTATTGCCCTTTTCTGCAGGAGGGAGATTACCTCCTGCTTTAGGAGTATTAGATGTTCTTGAGACATTGGGCGTTGTCTGGGTGGAATGTTTGGGGGGGTAGATATTCGTTCTAGGCAGTAGCCTGACCGAATTATTTGTGTTACCCATTTGTCTGAGGTGATGGTAGCCCAGACAGGAAGGAAATTTTGGAGTCTGGCCCCGACCGGAGTGGGATGGTCTGGGGGGAGTGGAGGGAAGTCATTGGGTAGGTGCGGTGGCAGAGTGGGTGGTGTTTGTTTTGCCTCTGCCTTTGTTATTGTTGCCCCTGTAGCCGCCTCTTTGGTAACCCCTTGTAAAGGTGGACTGGGTAGTGGCTTTATATGAAGTGGAGGCGGTATCTGAGGAGTAGCCTCTGGATGTGCTCCGAAAGAAAGAGCGGCGAAAGGAGCGCCTGGGAGGGTGTGATTGTAAGGCTCCCATAGATCTTGCCGTGTCTGTGCCCTTTTTCCATCTTTTCTAGGGCCTCATCCACTTTCGGGCCAAACAGATGTTCCTGGTCAAAGGGATGGTGAGGATGAAGGCTTGTACCTCCGGTTTAAAACCAGAGATCCTTAGCCAGGCACGGCGACGGAGGAGGACACTAGTATTGATGGCCCTGGAGGCTGTGTCTGCTGCATCTAGGGCACAACGTATGGAGGTATTAGTAATGGTTTTGCCCTCCTGAATTAGCTCGTTGGCCTTGGGTTTGTATTTATCAGGGAGATGGTGCATTATGGCTTCTAATTCGTCATAATGGGCCCCGTCATACCTGGCTAGTAGTGGTTGTGTATTAGCGATACGCCATATGTTGGCAGCTTGGGATGCAGTACGCTTGCCTGATGCGTCCAAGAGTTGGGACTCTTTGTCAGGTGGTGGTGCTTCGCCTGACGCCTGGGAGTTAGCCCTTTTACGTGCTGTGGACACTACCAGAGAATCTAGTGGCACTGGCCCTCTGATGTAGGAGGGATCTGCAGGGGCGGATTTATATTTCTTTTCAATGCGTGGGTTAATGACCCTGGCTCGGACTGGGTCTTTAAAGACCTCCGGCGCATGTTGTATAACGCCTTTGAGCATAGGCAATATGGAGGTGGTCCTATGTGTGATGTCAAAGGTATCGAGGAGGAAATCATCCTCCACGGGGTTGGTATAGTGATCTTCCCTGTGATAGTGTGCGGCCCTTTGTAGTAGATGGTTGAACCCCAATGAGTCTTCTGGTGGGGAAGGTCTGGAAGGGTAAAGTTCATCCTGTGGGACGTTAGGGATGTCAAGGATATTATAATCGTCCCATGGGTCTGGGGATCCTGTGGGAGTGGGGTACCCTGTAGATACGTCTTGGGGCACGTCTCCTATGTCATCATATGGATCCCCCTGATCATCATCATCATCCGGAGAGGGGGTTGGGGAATGATGAGGTGGGGGTGGAGAAGGTGGAGGAGGGGAAGGTGGAGGGGGCGGTGGAGGTGGGGAAGGTAGTCTGAAAGGGGAGGCAGCAGAGTCCTTCCTCTTTGGAGGTGGAGGCGGAGCAGGTTTCTCCAGTTGTCTCTTTTTGATAGAGAGCATTAAATGTCGAGTCTTGGGATCCTTGGTTAGTGTTTTTTGTAAGGGATCCGGTGTAAAGAGTTCTGGTGAAGTTGGTTCGTCGGCGCCGAAGGCGTCGGGCCGTTGGTTTCTTGGCTTTATCTGTGCTGGTTCGTTGTTTGGAACCATGCTTGGAAAGGTCCAATTGTTTGGTAGGCGCCGAGATGGATTTCGGCTTCGAAGTGTCGGTGGCCTTGTGTACTTTTGTCGGTCCCGAAGATGGTGTCGGTACCGAGGAGCTGGAGCTGGGTTTCGACACCAAGTGTTTCGGTGCGGTTCTCGGTGTCGAAGTGGAGGCCGTTTTCTTTTTCGGTGCCGAAGAGTGTTTATCGGCACCGACGGTGGGCTGGCTCGAGCCGCCGGAAGGCTTCATCGGCTTCTTTACCGGTCCCGAAGGTGCGGTGTGGGAAGCAGTATCTTTGGTCTTGCTTGGGCCCGGAGGCGAAGGCGTGACCAAAGCCTTTTTCGGTGCCAGGGAGGGGGAGGGGAGGGGGGGGGGGGGTGGTAGATTAGTACTCACGACCCTCTGTGCCGGAGTGATGTCCTCCACATCTGAATCGTCGGCTTCGGAGGCGCTGATGAGTCCCTCGGTGTGATGTTGTTCTGTAGCGTCGACGCCTTCCCTAAGATGTCGTCCGGAACCGCCGTCGAGGAGTGTGCCATGGTTCTTCTGGCCCTTCGGTCCCGAATAGTTTTCTTGGACCGGAAAGACTTGCACGCCGGACAGTCTCGAGCCTCGTGTTCAGGGGAGAGGCAGAGATTGCATACTTCGTGGCGATCGGTGTGGGGGAATTTGGACCCACATCGAGGGCACTTTTTAAAGGGAGTCCTTTCCATTAGCCAGGACCGGAGCTTGGGTAGGCCCGAAGGCCGTCGTCGACGACTGGAATCGAAGGTCTTGCCGATGAGAGGCGCGTCGAGATCGCGATCGAACACAATACCGCAAATTGGGGTGAGGATTGCGCGTCGATAGTCGAACTGGAAGCTGTTCGGAACCGGAGCGCGAAGATTACATCCGAGCCCGATGGCGGAAAAAAACAATCTGAGGATGGAGCCGAAGCCCATGCGCAATACGAACCAAAGGAGGAGTCACCGACCTCGTGACTTCCAAAGACTTTCCAAGAGGAAAAACAACTGCAAACATCCGGGCCCAACACCAGATGGCGATCTATGCACAAGTGTGTAATCTGCAGCTCATATGCCTCGAACCCAACTTTCACTATCACAGACGTGTGATGTAAAAAACAAAAGTACGAACTAAATTAAGAATCCACTGGATAAAACTTCAAAAAAAAGTCCAGCATGTATTTATGAATTAAATTTTCAACCAGACGAAAAAGGTTTGACAAAGAAGCAATTATGTAAATATGAACTGATACTTTTAAGTTTAAGATTGAAAGCAAAACCTCAGAATAATGTGAAAGTTAAAGTCACATCAAATAGGTCTAGGTCACTCAATAACAACCCATCTCATAGATGATAAACATTAACCAAGCTTGTCGATTGGGAGCAGATCACGGGTGCTGGGTCATTGAAATAATCCAACGCCTTTGGCTGCAATGTTCCTAAATGACTGCAAACAAGCAGCTTTTCAGATACTGTTGATCTCTTTCGCTGATGAAGACCAGAAACTGCTCTCTTGAGTCTGAGCCACTTCTCTAGCTTGATGTACATACAGATTGCACATTTTTGTAGTCGTATCACACAAGTGGCTGAGCACAGCACCAGCTGTACTAGTAAAATTGTTTGATAACCTGGCCATTGCCCAATGTATTCTACACTACATTAAGATAAGATGGAGAAAGATGGAGAAATACCAAGGATTCACACAAGAGTTTCCATTCAGATTTAAAATTGCACATACTATGCAAATTTGTGTAGTCTTTCAAGGGGGACCGAATCGTACACAAATGTTTTAGTAAAAACAATTATGTATATGGACCTTCGTGACAATTTAGGAAGAGATCAATCCAGAAAAGTGCCTACAATTTTTCAGGGAAAGGTCGGACTACTTTAAGGTTAATGTCATTAAAGGGTTATTCAAAGTCAAACATTTAAGCCGGTGTGGGTGTGGAATTCCTATAGCCAGACTCCAAAAACATACTGTTTGGGGTCAATTTCAACATGTTTTGATGTTTATTTTATCCTTCGGACAAGTAGACCCAACCCTCTGCAGCACAAACCCTTTGGCTGCCAGTTTACAGTCCTAACATTATTGATCATGGAAAGTCATTGTCTGCAGTTAAGGTAATATATGTGCCCATATGTTAATGCTGTTCAAACTTGTATTTATGGTTCATTAATGCAAAGACCCTTATTATTAGGGTGAGCGCGCTAAGAAAATGTAAGCTCCGACTGCACTGCTGACAGACAGCATAAAATTTAGCAAAATGTAACAATATGAGGCTACGTATAATGCTCCTAGAATGCTTTTTGATTAGTTGCACATACTTGCAGAAACTTAAAAACAAGATTGATGAGCCTTTGCTTTCAAACTAAATGTTCATAAAAAAAATGCAACTAGGGAAAAAAACATTTTGCTTAACTACTGTGAAATTACAGGTACCATTTCTTTGAAGCATCATCTATGTGTTGATGCATGCTAGTATTCCCAAAAGTAGTCATAATGAAAAACCAGTGCAGACAGTTTTAACAAATTTATGGGAAACATGAAAAGAAACAACCATTGGCAAATCCAATAGGTCTGACATTGGTGGTCAACCTTTTGGTTTCGTCAATGCGGGTCTTATTTTGCCATGATCCCCAAAAGCATGCATTGCCACAGTATTCTTAGACATTGAAAAAAATGACTGTGCGGATATGCTCCTTGTGAAACAGCAGAATTCTATCACTCACAGTAAAGGCAGTCAGTCTATCGAGATTGAGCGAGAGACAGAAGTTTAATGAAAACAAAAGGTCTTGGTTTACTCAAGACCTAATTAGGTGCCCAATTCTTAAATCGAGTCACAAAAGTGCACTCATGATATATGCCCTTGCATTAATGCAGATTTACAGATTTCACAAGTTCAAAATCATTTACAGAAGGCCACGAAATGGCATTTCAGCACAAGCAAATACGCATGTGTAGATTTGCTCATGCAAAAATATGTTGAGCATTTACAAGTTCACTTCCCTCCAACCACTTTTTCCCCCCAACCGTGAAAGATGCTTTATTTCTGCCATTGTCAGGAGTAAATTTCCAACCTTTCTCAGTATGGGGAAAACATTTAGAGAAGAGCTGGTGAAAACTCCGTAAAACATGCAAGCTGGTAGGTTTGCACAGACTCTAAAGAACACTAGCGCTGGAACTATTGATTAATGCTACCTCCAGTCCCAGTATGTAGATCTGTGGAAATGTGGCAAAAGTCAGGAATTGCTAGAATTCAAACCCTACTATAGAATGAGCCCTGGCATAAGCAGAGAGGGCATTATCAGAGCTCTTATATAATGAGATCACTGAAATAATTTATTGATGCACTACGTAGCACCAGAGGGACACATGGCTTATTTTCTTTTTTTTTTTTAACTGGACAAGTAGATTTATGAGGCAACCTGTCCCATGGACAAGTAGATATTTTATAAATTCCACACCCGATAGTTGAATCAAAGTAAAAACCTAATCTGAGCATACAGTAAAAGCCCTGCATTCCTCCTTAAAGAGAGACTCCATATCTAGAGCAAAAGGTAACATGAATAGTTCAGTCAACCTACAAATAAATGTGTGTTAGTTAAATGAGGCACTTGTAAACTTCCTGCCAACTAGACAGCCTGGCATTGCTCAGGTCTAGGACACTGTTGGGAAAACCAAACCCACAAGCAGCAACATACAGTGTTCTACTGTTGCCAGCTCAACTGCTGCCTGCCCCACAACCTCTCCCTTCAAAGGGCTGAGAACGGCCTTCTTACCAACAGCCAGCAGTGGCACTGGAACCTCTGCTCCATCACTATCCACTCATTATCAAAAAGCCCTCAAATAACCCAGCCTGAAGCAGGCCCTGCCTTTTTCCCTGCTTCAACTCTCATGAAAAAGGTCCTTTAAATAAACATATAAACAAATATCTACTTGAAAGAACAACAAAAAAGTAATGTTAAAAAAATAACAAAACCAAAAATGTAAATGAGCTTGAAACCAGACCCCACATTTTCACTGTAAAATTATCTTTAAATGTAGGTGCTAATCAATTTCATTATCTTTAAAATGTGTCAAACTTAGTAGTGTATTTACAAAACATTCAAAATGAAAAGCCTAAATGTTTGCCACCTGAGAAAATTCTAAATTATCACGCCTCCCACTGGTAAAAATTAAAAGATTAGTACCCACAATTTTTGGTTTAAATCACCGACCCATAGTCAAGACGCAGAGTAAATCAATTTTAAGACGTGTGTCAGAGTAAACATATTTAAACATTTAAAAAAATATTCTGTTAAACACTTACCTCGTCCAATGACTTGTCCTCCAAAGCAGTTAAATCTATCAAAGGATTTTTCACACCTTGAGATACCATGGTCTTCAAACCTACGTAACAGTAAATTACCTTTGGTCATGACTCAAACAGAAGGTCATCCCATTTTTACAATTGTTGTTAAACTCACACAAGTAGAGCCAGGACTAGTAACATTATCATCTCATTACAAATCGTGTGCAGGGTTTATATACTTCTTAGGTTCTGATGTACAGATTGCCTTGTACCATCCTCTGCTTCCCTGTACAACACACCACAGTGGTTACTAAAATTCCTGGAACTATGCCATATGGCATAATGCAGGAAAACAGCAACAAAAGAAAAACAGAACATGAACAGTGGTTGTTTGCAGCAATTGGTTTCTTTGCGCTTTTTCAGCGTGAAATCTGTCCTTGCATCTAAAGTCGCATTTTGTACAAAAATATAGCGCTAAATATCTCATTTTGCGTTATTTTGCAAAACATTTCTGAAATTACACATATTACCCCTAAAAGAAATTACACAAATTTCGCACCTCCCAAGAACATCTGAAAAGAAATATTTGCATTACACTTTTTTGATAAAAGTAGATATCACAGATGTTATCACTTGTCCTGAACACAGTTAAAGCTAGGGTTTTCTAAGGAACATTTGACATTAGCAAAGACCTTACTGACATAAGAGTCGAATGCTTTTAAACAGGTTCTAGAGGGTTCATTTTGAACCAATTCGAAAGAAAATCACACAGGCGGAGAGCCATTAGGTTGTTCGCTTTCTCAGAAGCCCAGGAATAAAATTGAATCTATTTGCTCCAACATTTCCTTTTTTTTTTCTTTTTCAAACATAAGCATTGTTTGAAGCTTGTATGAACTCGGAAACCATGTGCATCCACATCAAAGTAAAAAGGTTATCCGAGAGCAAGGTAAAAGACTGCAGGCTGAGTAAATAAAAAAACAAAGCACTTGGTGACAGTATGCAAAATCTATTCTTGTCAAGTCTATAACAATTCCTTAACCCAATCCATTTTATTTATTTATTTATTTATTTTTAATATTTGTAAAGCGCTGCATATACCCGTAGGCGTCTTGGCGCTAAAAACCAATATTGACTAAGGAAATGTGAGGGGGTAAACCAGTTAATTGAACAGATGTGAGGGAAGAAAAGAAAAAGAGGTTAATGAGAGAACAGCCAGGTTTTCAAGAGTTTGCGGAACTGAAGCAGTGTAACACTTTGTCTGATGTTAAGGGGCAAGGTGTTCCAGAGTCTGGGGGCCGCCACCAAAAAGCGTCGGTCACCCCAGGTAACTGTTTTGGTGCGAGGGACGACCAGTTGGCTAAGAGTGGCTGATCGTAAAGCTCTTGTGGGTTTGTAAGATTGTAATTGGTCTCTTAGAAAATGTGGTCCTTGATTATTGATTGTTTTAAATACTATGCAGAGTGATTTGAAATGAATTCTTTTTTGCACAGTAAGCCAATGAAGATCTTTTATGTTTTTGGAAATGGGTTCAAACTTTGTTTTGCCGGTAAGAAGGCGAGATGCCGCATTTTGTATTGTTTGAAGTTTTGCAATTAGTCTGGTTTGAGCATTGAGGAATAGCCCATTGCAATAGTCCAGGGATGAGAGGACCAGGGCAGAAACCAGTGTCTTAATGGCAGAGTCAGGGAGAAAAGGGCGTATTTTCCGGATCATTTTTAACTTCAAGTGTGCTGTTGATACTGTTTTGTTGGCGTGGTTCATGAAATTTAGTCCATCATCAAAGATGACACCAAGGTTCCTAACCTTCGAGGTGGGCGTAGGAGGAGTACCGAAGGTCTCTGGCCACCAACAGGTGGACCAGGCTGGAGAGAGTGGACCGAAGATGAGTACCTCGGTTTTTTCCGAGTTTAGCTTTAGGCAGTTTGTAGCCATCCAGTCTCCTATATCTAGGAGCCCTTTCTTAAATTTTTCAGCTACTTGCTCTCCGTCGCCTTTAATCGCCAACACTAGTTGGGTGTCGTCGGCGTAAGAGGTTAGGCTCATCCCATGTGTCTTAGCAAGGTCCGACACATAGATGTTGAAAAGTGTCGGACTCAGGGATGAGCCTTGAGGAACTCCGCAGGGAGCAGAGAGTTGAGCTGATTGAAAGGGTCCCAGAATGACAGCCTGCGTTCTTTTGGCTAGGAAGGACGCTATTAGGTTTTTGGCAGTGTGGCGGATGCCAAGTCCTTGGACACGGTCGACCAAGGTGTTGTGGTCGACCGTGTCGAAAGCCGCTGATAAATCTAGCAGAACCAGTATGGCAGTGCCACCCTGGTCCCTGATGACCCTGATATCATCAGCGGCTTTGATCAAGGCCGTCTCTGTCCCGTGATGTTTTCTAAACCCAAACTGCGTGTTGTCGAGAAGCTGATGTTTTTCAATAAACTCGGAAATCTGGGTATTCATGATTTTTTCAATCATCTTTGCCATGAAGGGTAGACTAGCAATTGGTCGATAGTTTTTTAACTCACTTTTGTCCAGTGAGGTTTTTTTTAGCAGAGGTTTTAGTAAAGTGTTTTTGAGAGGGTCCGGATAATTGCCCGACAGCAATATTAAATTGCAAACCTGCGTGAGTGCCGGTATAATGGCATCCATTACTGGTCTAAGTACAGATAAAGGGCAGGGGTCCAGGGGTGAACCTGATTTAATGGTAGATAATGTAGTTTTTATTTGGTCCGGGGTGACTGGTTGGAAGCAAGGGAACGTGTTAGCTGGGGGGAGAGTGGTAGATGAGATTGAACCCGGAGGTGATTTGGAAGAGAACGCCTGGTAGATATCATCTACTTTAGTGTAGAAAAAAGAGGCAAGAGAGTCACACAAAAATTGTGACGGGGGGGAGTGAGGTCTGGGGAATTGCCTGATAATGCTTTGGTGATTAAGAATAGTTGTTTGCTGGAGTTCTTAGCTTTCTCAATTTGATCACTGTAGTATTCTTTTTTTGCTTCCGCTATCATGTTTTTGTAAAGTGCTAAGGATTCCTTATAGACAGATTTACTACTAGTATCATAGTCTTTTCTCCAAGTTCTTTCCTTGCTACGATTTATCTGTTTTTGTGTCCTTAGTTTGTCATTGTACCAAGGTGCGGTGGGTTTAGCTCTATTACTAGAGTGTTCTTTAGAAGGGGCTGATTGGTGTGTTGCCTGACCCATCCGGTCGTATAATTGCTGGAGCGCTAAATTGGGGTCTGAAGCGAACACTGGGTGGGTTTGTTCTAGTATGAGCTTTAAATCTTCTTGATTTATATTTTTCCAATCTTTAAAAGATTGTTTAGGTATAGGTTGAGGATTATTATTACAGTGATTATTGGTGGCTATATTTGCAAAAATTGCAGAGTGATCGGTCCAAGGCATAGGCAAAATATTGGTGATTTGCAGTCCTTCTAGGTTAGAAAAGATGGGGTCTAAAATGTGGCCTGCTTGATGGGTAGAGAATGTGACAAGTTGTTTTAGCCCTAGGGTACCTAGATCAGAGATGAGGGCGGCAGAATCGGTAAGGTGACCTAGATCTAAGTGAAAGTTCAGGTCACCTAGAACCGTGAAGCTACTTTCTGTGGCTACAGATTCCATCATGGTGTTTATGTTGGACAGGAAGGTCGTCTTTGATCCTGGAGGACGATATATTAGTATACCCTTGAAATTAAACAGGGGGGAAATGTTGATAGCAAATTGCATGGCCTCACAGGAAGTGGATGGAATAGATGTCGTTCTGACAGGATATGAATCTCTGGCAATTATGGCCAGCCCACCCCCTCTTTGTTTAGGCCTGTCCTGACAGTAGGCTTTAAATCCCTCTGGAACGGCGATGACCAAGTCTGGCTGTGAAGTATCATCTGTCCATGTTTCGGTGATAAACAGTATATCGAGTTTAAAATCAGTTATCAGATCAAATATTTCCTGCCTATGCTTACCGAGTGAGCGAGCATTTATAAGGGCTATGGAAGTGACAGCACCTACATCATGTTTGGTTGAAGAGCCGTTAGTTTGGGGAAGTATTAATGGGATAGTGTCATAACAGTGAGGGCAAATGATGGCAGTATCCTTATGGATCTCTGAGGGTTTGATTTTTGAACATTTGGCCATATTGAGTGGTCGAAGCGCATGTAGGTTATGGCTGGTGTATGTTTTAAAGTCTCCTGATACCTTTTGGGCAGGGGTTGTGGCCCTGGGCCCGGTCCCAGCGCGGACGGGCGCAGACGAGCTTGCCTCTGGCGCGCCTCCGGCGTGCCCGCTGCGCCCGCCCGCTGCGCGGACGGGAAGTGCCTATACTTTTATACATCGAGGGGGCGGGAAGGGGGGGGGGGGGGGGGGGAGTGCTGGATAGACTGGAGCGCAGCCCTTCCCTCCTCAAGATGGCGGGTGAGGTAGGAGAAGTCACGTGACCGCGACCGAGAGGGCAGCGCTGTTGGGGATGAAAGCTGCAGTCGCGCTTTGCAGCGCGCGATGATTTATAGAAGGTAAGCGCCAAGGTTTAGCCACCCAAAATGTATTTAAAATACATCGAACTAATCATTGCCCTATGCACGGACAATATCAGCTAGTACAAGTGCAGGTACAAGTTTTAAAAATAAAGGATAGAGAGAGAATCCCCCGGCTTCCGCCTCAGGGGAGAGCAATATTAAAATAAAGGTTTTTGCCGGTGGTAGAAGAAACGCCCCTTAAGTAGTCTAAGAGGGCGGGAGCGCTGGATAGACTGGAGCGCAGCCCTTCCCTCCTCAAGATGGCGGGTGAGGTAGGAGAAGTCACGTGACCGCGACCGAGAGGGCAGCGCTGTTGGGGATGAAAGCTGCAGTCGCGCTTTGCAGCGCGCGATGATTTATAGAAGGTAAGCGCCAAGGTTTAGCCACCCAAAATGTATTTAAAATACATCGAACTAATCATTGCCCTATGCACGGACAATATCAGCTAGTACAAGTGCAGGTACAAGTTTTAAAAATAAAGGATAGAGAGAGAATCCTCCGGCTTCCGCCTCAGGGGAGAGCAATATTAGAATAAAATAAAATAAAGCAATACCCGCCAAATGAACAACCGAAGGAACGATGCCATTTTCGAAGTCCCTTAAAAAATGATTATGGTAGGCATCCTACATAGCTAAAAGGGGAGAGCTCCAACCAGTTTGCCCTCTACTCCAGGAATTTCATAGAGGGCTGTATTCTAGAGACCACCAAGATTACTATGCATCTTTCGGACATACCCATACGCCAAAGTTTCACTATAAAGAAACCTCTTGCTCCAACAGATTAAAAGGAATGCAAACCACATTTTTTCTAATGAATAATCAATCGAGGCAGTTCAATCTGAAAGGGAATGGGAACCTTCAAAGTCTGAAAATCTGAATTCAAATGAAGGTTAAAAATTATTAGGATTTACCTCATCTGAGGCAGAGCACACAGCGTTTAAGAAGATACACACGTGCACAAAGGATCTTTGAAACTACAAGACTACTGAGAAGGAGTAAAAAAGGAAGTAGGTTGTAGAGGTCAACCTGTATGGGTAGAAAGAAAAAAAACAAAACGTTTTTTGGTCATGATCAGTTAATTATATCACAGGAGAATTTTTTTGATAATCAAATTTATTATAAATCAAAGAGAACAAGAAATTAATCGGCAGCAAATCAGACACTATACACGCACAATGCAATCCTTGAGAATGACAGATCTATAAAAACAGTCATGGGATGGGTAGATCACCAGCTTATATATGACCACATACAGAATAGACACGACAACCTCAGGCCCGCAGTAGATTAAACCATTTGCCCCAGATTCTGCCAAAGAGTTCAGGACAACCCCTAGTTTCGAAAAGAGGCTCCTCCTGGATACCGTACCAGTCCACCCCTCTTCTCCATCTCTGCACTGTTGGGGATTTAGCTTGGGACCAGAGTGCCGCGATGTCGCGTTTTGCCACCGGCGTTCCCAGGAAACGTTTCTCAGCACGAGATCCATCAAGGCCGTCAAACACCCCCAGGAGCATGCGCAGCGGGTCGTGGGGCACCTCCCAGCCAAGGGCCTGCGTGAGCTCACGCTCCACCCCCACCCAGAATGGCGCAAGGACAGGACATTGCCACACCATGCGATAAAAATCAGCCGGGGCCTGTTGGCAGCGTGCGCAAGATGGAGAGGGCCGCAAGCGAGCCCTGTACAGGCGCGCGGGGGTGAGGTAAGCCGCATGGAGATAATAGAGCTGGACGAGCCGCAGCTTGGAGGAGGTCGTCAGCATTTTGGGGGCCATATGGGCGTCCTTCCAGCGTCCTCCAGGGGGACCCAGCCACTCCTCCGAGTGAGCGCGAAGGAGATCCAGGACTGCGAGTCCGTTGTTCACTAGGGAGTGATAGAGCCGTGACACCCCCCTCTACCCAGGTTCCCCATCATCACTTGGGCTTCTAGGGGGCTGAATTCTGGAAAGGATGTGGGGGATGGGATGTGGACCTGAAGAGCATGTCTAAGTTGTAAATATTTGTAGAATTGGGAGGAGTGGAGGGAATAACGGTGCTCCAAGTCTACGAATGATCTGACATGGTCCCCCACCCAAACGTCTCCCAGAAGCGAAATCCCTATAAAGGTCCCACTTGTGAAAGTCCTGGAGAGAGGAGACCTCTGCCAGCCACGTCCCATTCCACAGAGGCGTCTGTCTGGTCAGTTTCCGGTTCCATTTTACATGCCTTAGCGCAGCACGCCACGCCACAAGCACCGCCCTGGTGACCGGGAGAAGAGCCTGCGGCACTGGGCTCCCATACAGATAGGCTTGGAGCTGCGAGAAATCTAATGCCCGGAGTTCCACTCTGTACGCCCAGTCGGACCAGCTGCCCGCGAACCAGTCGCGGATCACGATAAGCCGTGTGGCCAGGTAGTAGAGGTGAAGATTAGTCACCCCCATGCCCCTGTCGTACGGTGGTAAGCGGCAGTGCGCCAGAGACATCCGCGGCCTGTTTACTCCCCATAGAAAGCGGGTAAGGACCCTGTCCAGCTCCCGAAACCAACTCCCTGGGAGATACAAGGTAACATTCTGTAGTATGTATAGGAAGCGGGGGAGGACCATCATTTTGAAAAGGGCACTTCTGCCAAGAGGGTTGAGAGGGAGAGATTGCCAATTCTTAAGGTCCGCATTTGCCCTAGTAACTAGAGGGGTGATATTCAAGGCCCACTCAAGCTCTGGATGTAGAGCAATCCATACCCACAGGTACTTAAAGGATTGCCTACGCAGAGGGATAGATGTTTGCCAATCGAAGCACTCACGTGATGGGTGCAAGGGGACCAGCGTGGATTTTGCCGAGTTGAGCCTGAGCCCAGAAATTTGCACGAAGGCATCGAGAGCATCCAAACATATCGGGCCAGAGCACTCAGGGTCCGTCAGAAAGAGGAGAAAGTCATCCGCGTATAAGGCTATTTTGTCAATCTGGGTCAGATCCCAGCCCCAACCCCGGATGAGGGGGTCTTGGCGAATGAGGCAAGCCAGGGGTTCCATCGCCAGGGCAAATAGAAGCGGGGAGAGCGGACAGCCCTGGCGAGTGCCCCTCTGGATAGGGAATGGCTCCAAGAGCATGCCGTTGATGAGGACCCTAGCCATAGGAGCAGAGTCCAGGACCCGGATGAGACGTCGGAACACGGGTCCGAGCCCCATCCTCTCCAACACATCCGCCGGATAACCCCCAATCCACCGTATCGAAGGCTTTCTCGAAGTCTAGGAAGAGCGGAGCCAGACACGTGGTGAGGCGGTGACAGTGTGCCAGAGCAAGGTGGAGGCGACGTATGCAGTGCCTAGTACCCTGGGCAGGCATAAAGCCGCATTGGTCAGAGTGCACCAGCGTTTGCAAGAGGGGGCGAAGTCTCTGTGCCGCCACAGTGGCAAAGAGTTTGATCTCCGTATTAATGAGGGAGGGGGCTGAGTCTTTGGAAGGACTACGATAGTGGCCACGTCCGTCTCAGGTGGGAAGGACCCCGCCTCCATTACACGGTTGAACAACTCCACCAAGTACGGAACCAAAGTGTCCCGGTAGGTCGCATAATACTCTTGGGGGAAACCGTCGGGCCCGGGCGTTTTGCCGGAGAGCAACAGTGAAATCGCCCCCTGAATCTCATCTGCTGAGATGGGGCAGTCGAGAGATTCAGAATCAGTCGGGGAAAGACAGGGCAATTGGGTCCCAGTGTCGGCCAATAGGGCCGCCAGGGAAGACTGGGGGGCTCGGGCTGTGTAAAGCGTCGCGTAGTAGCCGGCAAACGTGCGAGCAATATCCCGGGAGGTGACGCAGGGAGCCCCCCCCTCCAAACCCCCCATATCTCCAGATCTCAGGAATAATACGGTTGACCCTGGGATAGGACACTAAATTATGCAACAGTTTGCCATTTTTGTCGCCCCAGCCATACATGCGTGCGACCGAGGAGCGCCAGAGCGTTTTGGCGGATTCCAGTGAGAGCTGACAGATCTCCTCCCGGATCAAAGTGAGCTGTTGAGTGGAGTCAGCATCATCATGGTCCGTTTGGGCGCCTTCCAGCCGCGCCAGCTGGGCGGATTGCTCCGCACGGACCAGACCTCTACCCACCCCTCGCATCACAGCCTTGCCGGCCTCCCACAAGGTCCCCGGCGAGGAGACCGAGCCCACATTGGTGGCGAAGTAATGTTTCAATTCTTGCCCAAGGGATTCAACAAAGTTCGCATCCTGCAGGAACCAGGCATTCATCCGCCATACCGTCCGGGTGCCATTAAAGGGGTTACCGAGACGGTGGAAGTGATCGGAGATGCCCCTCGGTAAGATCGCGGCCCCTGACATCAACTGACAGTCTGTGGCAGGTAACAGAAGCAGATCAATACAAGAGTGCATGTGGTGAGCTGCTGAGGTGTGCGTGTATTGTTTCCTACGGGGATTCCACACTCTCCAGGGATCACAGAGGCCCAGGGCGGAGGACCAGTCAGATAGTCGCTTTGCAGAAGACAAACGGGAAACCGATGGGGCATCCGTCTTGTCACGCGAGGGCTGCAGGACCGCATTAAAATCGCCCCCAACTAACGTCAGACCCTCTGGAAGGGAGGCCAAAACCAGCATTAGTTGATGAAGGGTAGAGGCCAAGCGGGCGGGAGGAATGTAGGTACACAGAAGATTAAGGGGAAGCCCCTCGATCATGCCCGTCAGGGCCACATACCGGCCCTGTGAGTCAGTTTCGGCCTGTGTCACGGTGAAGGGAAGCCCCTTCCGAAGCAGTATGGCCACCCCCCGGGAGGCTCGAGTGAAACCAGAGTGCCAAACTGTATCAAACCCGTATCAGGCGAGAAAGTGACATCGGGAGCTCAGGAGGTGCGTTTCCTGCAGGAGCAGGATATCAGGGGCATGCCGCTGGGCGCTGCGAAGAACCGCAGTGCATTTAATCCGGTCCAATAGACCATTAACATTCCAGGAAAGGATGTTTAGGGTCCTATGCAGAGTAGGCGCCATCCTGGTGGTGGTGGTGGTTTGTGGGAGGGAAAACAGCTGCGCGGGCACCCCCAGGACCCAAGGGAGACAATGATCCGTGCCTGATGAACAAGTTACTTACCTTCGGTAACGATGTATCTGTAAGAAACATTAGTTAGTTAGATTCCTCACCTTAGAATATCCCCAGGCGTCAGGCTGGATCCGGAAAGATTTTTCGTCAGCAATACCCCTTGCGCGTCGCTAGGCGTCGTCTGCGGCTCCGCGTGCGCCGGAATGACGGAGTAGTACTTAGACGCCGCCCTCGCGCGCTGACGTCAGTTCTTGTACAGAGCTTTCCGCGCCAGGAAAGCAGAGTCATGCAAGAGACCGACACTGGTGCCAAAAAATCTAGGGCCCTGAAAAGGATAACCTTAACCCTAGATGTCAGTTCGCAGAACGGGGAGGCTGGGTGGGTCGGTGAGGAATCTAACTAACTAATGTTCCTTACAGATACATCGTTACCGAAGGTAAGTAACTTGTTCATCTGAAAGAAACACGTTAGATTCCTCACCTTAGAATAGATACCCCAGCAATACCAACCCCGGTGGTGGGTCTGCGAACCAAGATCACACCAGAAAGTCCTGGAGAACAGAACGGCCAAAGAAGCCGTCTCTCCGGAATTGGCTGTCCAGGCAATAGTGCTTGGCAAACGTGTGCAGTGAAGCCTACGTCGCCACCTGACAGATGTCCCGCAAGGGAACTCCCCGGCCCAAGGCAGTAGTAGCCGCTGTGGCTTGGGTGGAATGGGCCCTCAACCCAAGAGGAGGCTCCTTTTTTGCCAAGGAGTAACAAAGTTTAATACACAACACGACCCACCATGAGATGGTCCGTTTGTGTACCGCTTTCCCCTTCTTAGCTCCTACGTATCCAACAAAAAGTTGGTCGTCCAACCGGAACCGTTTGGTGCGGTCCAAATAAAAGGACAGCGCCCGTTTTGGGTCCAGACGGTGGAGCCTCTCTTCCTCTTTTGAAGGATGCGGAGGCGGAAAGAAGGTGGGCAACGTGACCGATTGCCCGAGGTGAAAGGAGGTCACCACTTTCGGTAGAAAAGAAGGACGAGGCCGGAGGACAACCTTGTCCGGATGAACAGAAAGAAAGGGAGGCTTAGATGACAGAGCCTGGAGCTCACTCACCCGTCTAGCCGAGGTGATAGCTACCAGGAAAGCAGTTTTCAGGGTCAGAAGAGGAATGGGACAATTGTGAAGAGGCTCAAAAGGAGCGCACATCAGAAAAGTCAGAACAAGATTCAAGTCCCACGGAGGCATTACGAAGGGGACAGTAAGGAACATGTGAGTAATGCCTTTGAGAAAACGGGAAACAACAGGGGACTTGAAAAGAGAAGGCTGACCAGGAATCCGTAAGAAGGCAGAGATTGCAGCAAGATAACCTTTCAAGGTGCCCAAAGCAGAGCCCTGCTGGGCCAAAAAATGAAGAAAGAGTAGAACCTCAGAAAGAGGGGCGGAAAGGGGATCCACAGCCTTTGCTGTGCACCATGCCACAAATTTGTTCCACCGGCAGGCGTATACCGTCTTTGTGGAGGGACGCCTGGCTGCCAGAATGACATCACAGACTTCAGGAAGCAAGTCAAATGGCATCAACTGCCGCCGCTCAATCTCCACGCATGGAGGTGGAGGCTGGACGGGTTCGGGTGGCGGACCGTCCCCTGCTGCTGCGACAGAAGGTCCTCCTGAAAAACAGTCGTATCGGGGGGATCGATTGACATACTGAGTAGCTCGGGATACCAGAACCTTCGTGCCCAATCCGGAGCCACTAAGGTAACTTGGGCCCGGTCGCGCCGGATCTTCTTCAGCACTCTGGGCAGAAGTGGTATAGGCGGAAAGGCGTACAACAGACCGCAACTCCACTCGCGACGAAAAGCGTCTCCGAGCGAGTGCTGCCTTGGAAATTCCAACGCGCAGAACTGCTGACATTGCGCGTTCTCTTCGGTGGCGAATAGATCTAACTAAGGCTCTCCCCACTGCAGAAAGAGACCTTGCACCACGTCCGAGTTCAGACACCATTCGTGATCCATCATGCACCGGCGGCTGAGTTCGTCTGCTCTGGCGTTCAGAGAGCCCGCCAGATGTTGAACCACCAGGGTGATGCCCTGGTGTTCCAGCCATGTACAGAGGCGCAGAGCCTCCTGACAAAGGGTCCACGACCCCACCCCGCCCTGTTTGTTGCAATACCACATGGCGGTGGTGTTGTCCGTGAACACCTGCATGACACTTCCCCGGACAGAGGGAAGGAAGGCTTTCAGTGCAAGCCAGATCGCTCTCAACTCCAACAGGTTGATGTGGAGTTGTCTCCGCCGGAGACCAGAGTCCTCTGATCTCCGCCTCTCCCATGTGGCCCCCCCATCCCAGGAGGGACGCGTCCCTCCTGGGATGGGGGGATGCTCCGGTTGGGGTAGGGAGAGGCATCTGCCGCTGACCCAATCGCGGTCCGTGAGCCACCACTGCAACTGTTTCGCAGTGCCCTCCGAGATCAAGACATGGTCGGACAGGTTGCCTCGATGCTGGGCCCACTGAAACTTCAGGTCCCACTGCAGAGCCCGCATTCGCCACCTGGCGAAATGCACCAACAGGATGCAGGAGGCCATCAGCCCCAGAAGCCGCAGCACCAACCTGACCGAAACCCAGGATAGAGGCCGAAAGATGGGAATCAGAGCCTGAATATCCCGGACCCGCTGTTCCGGAGGATAAGCCCGCAACTGCGCCGAATAGAGAACCACTCCGATGAAGAGGAGCTTCTGGGAGGGACTCAGGTGTGACTTCGGCACGTTGATGGAGAACCCCAGCAAATACAGGAGGTCGGCCGTAGTCTGGAGGTGGGAGACGACTTGCTGGAGTGAGCCCGCCTTCAACAGCCAGTCGTCGAGATAGGGGAAGACTGGAACCCCCGATCTGCGTAGTTGAGCTGCTACCACCGCCATCACTTTCGTGAACACCCGAGGGGCACTGGTGAGGCCGAAGGGGAGCACGGTGAACTGAAAGTGCTCCTGACCCACCGTGAACCGCAGGTAACGCCAGTGGGCCGGCAGGACGGGGATGTGAAAATAGGTGTCCTGCAAGTCCAACGCTACCATCCAGTCTCCAGGGTCGAGGGCAGCCAGAACCTGAGCTAAAGTTAGCATCTTGAACCGTTCCTTCCGGAGGAAGGTGTTGACGCTCCTGAGGTCCAAGATAGGGCGTAGGCCCCCTTTGCCCTTCTTGGGAACCAGAAAGTAGTGGGAATAGCAACCACGGCCTACTTCTGGACCAGGAACGCGCTCGACTGCCTCTTTGGCCAAGAGGGCCGTAACTTCCTCCCGCAGAAGATTCAAGTGATCCTCCGATATACGGTGGCACTGCGGTGACATGGCTGGAGGTGTCGTCTCGGAGGGGAGGGAGTAGCCCCTTCGGACGATTTGCAGCACCCACCTGTCCGAAGTGATGGAGCGCCAGTGGAGCAGGTGATGGCGAACTCTGCCGCCCACTGGCGTGGAATGGGCCTGAAAGCTCGGACTAGGAGGGCTTTGAGGCGGATGCTGCCGGGGTGGATGTGGACTGACCGCGTTGTCCTCTAGAATCGCCACGGCGGAACCCACGTCCGCGTGCAGGTTGGTTCTGCGGCCGGTGGCTAGGCGGACGTGAGGAGGCGCCCCTTCCTTGGCCACGAAAGGGGTGAAAGGCGGAAGTGTGCGGCCGTGGGGCCGAGAGACCCAAGGACATGGCCGTAGCACGGGAGTCCTTAAAACGAGCCAGCGCACTATCCGCCTTCTCACCAAAAAGGCGAGCGCCATCAAAGGGCATATCCATGAGGGTACTCTGGACATCCCCCGAAAAAGATGTGGACCTCAGCCAGGCATGGCGCCGGAGCGCCACCGTGGTGGAAATCGCCCTACCCAGCGAGTCCGTGGTGTCAAGTCCACACCGTATGGCATGTCGCGCTGCATCTCGCCCGTCAGCAAGTGCTTGGGAGAGACGTGTCCGGGCCTCCTCCGGACACAGTGGCAGCACGTCCTCCACCGTATCCCACAGAGAGTGGGAGACACGGTCCAAGAGGCAAGCAGTGTTCAAAGACCGCAGGCCCAAACTCAGGGAAGAGAACAGTTTCTTTCCGAACTGTTCCAGCCTCTTGGATTCCCGATCCGGAGGAGCGGACGGGAAGGAGGATTGGGAAGTGGAGGCCTGGATAACCAGGCTCTCGGGGGTGGGGTGTTGGGACAGGAAATTGGGGTCGCCCGGAGCAGGTGGCGCCGGGCCACGTTCCGATCCACAGGAGGAACTGTGGAGGGCTTGGACCAAGTGCCCTGCATAACATCGACGAGGGCCTCATTGAACTGCAGCAGAGGCTCTGTGGAGCTTGCTGACGGTTGAAGCACCTCTGTGAGGATATTAGTCCTCACGGCCACAGCAGGCAACTCGAGCCCCAGGGCTTCGGCCGCCTTGCGCAGCACCACTGAAAAAGCTGCACCTTCCTCCGAAGCCACAATCGGAGGAGATGAAGCCAGCGTCCGGCGAAGTGTCCAGACCACTGGCATCCCCCAGTTCGTCTGCCCAGTCCTGTGAAAGTGGACCCTGGAGGGCCATAGGGTCCTCAGACCCCTCCCAGTCGCCCCCGTCATTCGATTCCTGATAAACAGGAGGAACGATCGGAGCCGGACGGTAGATGAAACGGTCATCCATCGGCGTCGGGTGCGGCGCCGTGCCAGACTCGGGTCCGTACAGGGGCTAAACCGGGGAACGGCGTTGTCCGGAGATGGCGCCGGAGGTGGAACCGGTGTCGGCGCCGGCGGAGGAGGCGTTGTGAGGTCGACCGGCGCAGACAGAGATCCAGGCCTCGATCCCTCGGGGACCTGCGGCATCGGGACCGAAGTCATCGACGGCGCCGGTGCCGGAGCCGTCGGCACGCGAGGTCGCCCAGTCGAGCTCGCGGGGCCCGAAGGCGCGCCGGCAGGCATCGACGGCGAGCCAGGCCCCTCATGGCCGAGAGGAAGGCACTGACCTCCGCCGGAGTCACGTCAGTCCCAGGGACCGGCGGGTATGGAGACGGACGTGGCTCCTGCGGAGCCGCGGGGGGTGGGACCACCCTGACCCTTGGCCGAGTCGCGCGACCGGTGAGGGGAGTCCGAAAAGCGGTGTCGCCTCTTGGACTTCTTTGATCGCTTCGACTTACCCGAAGACTTCGAGCCCGACGAGCGATGATGGTGACTGCGGCTCCGCGACCGATCCTTGGCCCTCCTCCTGGACCGGGACCGTGAGCGGCGCCGAGCCGAGTGCCGAAGCTCGAGAAGCTTACGGGACCGCTCCCGTCTAGCCTTAGAGGTCAAGGCCTGACAATCGGGGCACGACTCCGCGTCGTGGTCGGCCCCGGTCGGCCCCCAGGCAGTAAAGGCACCGGCGATGGTGATCCGTCACCGACATCAGGCGATGACCGGCGTCACAGGCCTTAAATCCAGGCATCCTACCGGCACCAGAGTCGAGTCGACAAAAGACCAAAAAGAGTCAAAAAGCTTAGTCAAGAATTGACTAAGGGGTAAGCTCTTCCTGGATAGGCGCTGTCTGGCGCAGAAAAAAGAAGAACTGACGTCAGCGCGTGAGGGCGGCGTCTAAGTACTCCGACGACATCATTCCGGCGCATGACGCCGACGACTGACGTGGAGCTGCAGACGATGCCTAGCGACGCGCAAGGGGTATTGCTGACGAAAAATATTTCCGGAGCCAGCCTGACGCCTGGGGATATTCTAAGGTGAGGAATCTAACTAACGTGTTTCTTTCAGATGCCGTTGCGCAAGGGGCGCGTGGGCTGGCGAGTCTCATGACGTCGAAGGCAGTTGTGCGTGGGCGTCTACCAATGAAAACAAGGATCAGCGGCCCTTGGGCGGCTAAAAACAACAAACATTGGGAGGACAACGGTCCTTCCCCCCCCCCCCCCCCACTCACATCCCCCTCCCCCCCCCGCCCCCCCCCCAACTCCCCCCACTCTACACTTCTGAAAATGAAGCATCTGTCGCCCTGGAAAGAAAACAGTTCAAAACAACAGCCCCGCAAACAGACTAGGTGCTAAGCTAAAACGGTTAGCGAAACAATAACATGGTGGAGATGGACCCCCCTCCTTATGTACGGATACAGATTCAACCTCCGCTGCCATTACACCTTGGGCTACATACATCAGGGGTTGCAAGTAAGTCCAGGGAATGGAAGAAGTAGTAAGTCGTTCAGCATGTGTAAGCCCCGGGATCAAGGCACCCCCCCCTCAACCAGTACAAGTGGGATGAATGTGCAACGATTGCTGCCTGCAGGCCAGAGACTAAGTTAGAGGACTGGTCCCAATACCGGTAGCAGTCCAGAGGCCGCGTCGCCTCAGCCTGAGAGATTGAAGGAGCGGTCATGCACCAGATCTTAAGAGGCAATTTAGAAAGTGTTCGATGCCAGTCTCTTTCAGGCTGCTTCATTGTCACCGGAGCCGTGGAGCGCCGGGCTCCTGGAGAGGTCGGAGTCATATACCGATAGCGCCTGGCGTGAAGCCTCCGTGGGGCCCGGCTTACCGCTCAAATCCGGCAGCAGGTCGGGGGAACCAGAGCCCCGAGTCGGAGCCCGGGAGCAAGGGCGCCCAGACGACACACCCGGTGACGGACGACACAGCCGGTGACGGGGACATTCTCCACCCCCTCTCCACCCCCCCCCCGTCAATCAGGACCTGGTCCGGCGTCTGAGGCTTAGGCGCAGTCGGGGGTAGACGTGAAGGGGCCCTGAGGACGGGGGAGGAGGACGACCGAACCAGGATGGGCCGCTCCTCCGTGAGCCAGGTCCAAGCCGCCTGAGGGGTATCAAAGAAGATCGTTTGGGTTTGAAAGAGGACCTTGAGCCGGGCAGAGAAGGCCATAGCGAAGACACGTGTTCCGGAGATTCTGTTTAACCTCGTCATAGGTTCGCCTCTGAGCCTCCACCTCCCTGATGTAATCCGGGAAAACCATGATGCGGACGTTCTGAAACTGCAACGGGCCCCATGCTCTGGCCGCTCCTAGGATGGCATCTTTATCCCGGAAGTTAGGGACCCTAAGGATTATGGGTCGGGCAGGGGCTCCAGGCGGAGGCTTGGGAGCCAAGGAGCGATGGGCCCGCTCGACGGCGAACCAGGGCGAAGGGGAGTCCTTAGGCATCCATGAGCGCACCCAGGTTTCCACAAAGCCCACAGGCGGAGGTTGTTGCGCCGTGACCTATTTTCGGCATCCTCAGCCCGGCGGTGGAGCTCCGAGGCCTGGGTCTGAAGATGCGCCACCTGGGTCTTGAGTTGGCCGATGTCGTCCTCCACAGTATAAATACGGGCGTCCGCCTCCGTGACTCGAGCCGTCGCGTTGCGCAGATCCCGACGAAGGAGGGCCATGCCGACCCTTACTTCTCCGATCTTATTTTCGACAGATGTTTGCGATGCGCCTATCGCTTGCAGGATGGTGGTGAGGTCGCCCCAGGGCGCGCCCGACCCGCTGGGCGCCCCACCGCTAGGGTCTCTGTCCGCCGTGGTTAATCGGTCCATTTTCATTGGGGTTTGGGTGGCCGAAGCCTGCAGGGTGCGACTCTTACCCATGGCCACCTAAGCCGGATCCTCTCAACACAGGCCGGGCGAGCAAACTGTCCGCGGAGGAGGACTCCGTTCCGGGCGCCCAAGATCCCCCACCGGGCCCCGGGGAGACCGGCCCGGCTCGACAAGTCAAGCGCTGTGATGGACCATGGGCAGCGTTCCAGCGGAAAAGGGCCACCCCTTCAGGCGACTACTGTGGCAGCAATGTCCAAGACCGGTCCCCCTGTCCAAGCAGAGCAACCTCACCCCGAGGGGCAGGAAAGGACAGGCTGCTCAAGGGGGGCCGAGGCCCGAAATCAGATGTGAAGGGGATCCCCAAACTCCTACCATCCGGTCCGAGGACGCCCCCCCAAATGGGAGCGCGGTGAGGAGGGAAGCGAGGCCCGTAAGTCCAACAAGAAGGGGCAGGAGGCGTCTTCTCGCCGCCACCCGATACGGTGGCCGAGTTCCACCCCAACGCCCCTCTCCGGAGGCCTCCACCAGCCGAGGGTCAAGGGAAACACTCCCAACCCCCGGCTCCTGAGGATCCGAGAGTGTCGGAGTGCCCCCAGGACGCCCCACGGCACAGAGAAGCGGGCCCGGGCAGCCACGGTGATCGCAACCAGTGGTGATCAAGGAGCTAGCCAGTCCCTGGCCCTGATGTAGGATTGAAGGATCTAGTCTCAAACTGTAGGGAAGCAGAAGCGTAGGGCGACAATGGAGGGAGAGGAGGGGGGCGGGGGCTCCAAGTCACCCGTCCGCCCCGCCACCCGACATGGTGGCCGATCCCCAACCCCACTCACCAGGGCCCTCCACAGCGCAAGCAGTGGGACCCTCGACTCGTCTCTGCAGCCTCCAGCGCCCCCGGGAGCCCGATCAGGCCCCCAGCTCGACCCAGGGCCCGCCCCCTGACACCCGTTCTGGTAGCCGAAAAACCATGCACCGGCAGGCCTCCGGGCCCCACCCGCGGCAGGCGGGGGGAAGCTCCATAAGCACCGGCCAGGGGCTCAGCAGCAAAGGCAAAGTCGTGCTCCACAGGACAAAAGTCTGCCGCAGGCCCCGGTGTCCCTGGGGCTAAACTGTAGAGAGCTGTGCGCGAAGCCCCCCCAGGCAGCGGCAACGGGCCGGAGCGCGAAGTAGTCTATGGCCATGGGTCCCCACCGATGGTTGAACAAGTCTGGGCCGAGGGGGAAGGAAAGGCGCCAAAGAAATCAAGGCGGGAAGGCCGCCGCGAAGGTGGGCGAAGACTCACAGCCCCAGCCGTCCAGGCCTCCCCAATGTCAATCCTGGCCTCTCTCTTGCAGCTACTGCATGGGCGTTGCTGGGCAGACAAGAGAGACCCTTCTCAACCCCCCTTCTCCAGCAGCAGTAACGGCACCAGTCTAGTCCGCCACGGCCCCCGCAGGCCGCACCCCCAGGCCTCGTCGCGCGGGGAAATGGGGGTAAACACGCAGCAGCACTCGGGAGACCCATGGGGCCCGCAGGTCCCAGGCACGGCCCCGCCACAGTTCAGGCCTCCCCCGACACCGCTGCCCGGCACTGGCAGCCGAGCACCTGCACGCCCGGGGCTCCGCACTCACCGCACTCCGGCCGACGGGCCTGGACAGGCACCAGCCTCTGCACCTTGGCACAGGGACAGCCGCTCCCCGCAGTTCGCAGCCACAACGATGGAGACGCTCACCCTGAGCGCCCCTCCACCAACTCCGCTGTCACAGCCGCCGGGCGGGCCACGCCATGGAGGAGTCATCAGCGTCTGAGCTCCGCAGCTATTCTGTAGATACCACGGCCAGCCGGGAAGACAGAACCTGCTGAAAGGGCTCCATTCCTGGGCTCAAGCAGCAGTTGGTAACAAGGGTGGATGGCTGCGGTTGGTGGCAAATAGAAGGCGGATGACGGAGGGGGTCCAGAGCACTCTCAAAGTGCGACCGCCATCTTGACGCCTTCGGCCATGCCCCTATATACCAAAGGAGAATTAGAAATGGATACCATTTTCAAAAGAATCTCCAATGCTCCCTTGTTTTTTGTTAAGCAGACCGGGGCAAAGAATTGAACCAGAACATCTTGCATTTTTATTACACTCTCACAGGTTAAGAACTCAATGACAGTAGATCATCAGTACTTTTCAGAAGTTCTAACAGGAAAGCAAAAATACTTTTGGAAGAGGAACCCTCACCCACAGTGTGGGTTACAAAAACACAAGGGAAACCTATGGGTATATAGGGGGCAGGAGCACATAATGCTTTAAAGGAACAAGGGCCCTTAAACAAAACATGTAAAGGATTTTACTGGGGAAACCAATAATACATTAGACACATGAAAAACACAATCAGCGGGAGCTAACACAAGGGATACAAAAATAAATAATCAAAAAGACTCAGGCAAAAATTTGTGACAGGTCAAGAAAATGGTTATTCACTAATAAACCTACAGCAGCACTGCTCACTGCCACATGACTGCTGTTGGCAAGCCCCTCTGCCCCGCTAGACCTTACAACTCCCTTTCTGTATCAAAATGCTTCCTTTTAGTAGGTTCAGTACATACTCAGTGTCTTTAAGGAAAGTGCACATTTGTTTCAACCAATGGTCTTAAAAATACATCACAAAATTGAGAGGGGTTCAAGAAAGGACACTGTCAGATACAATCAGTATCCCAGGTGGAGGGAATTTGTTTTTATGTACCTTGGGAAATGCTCACTTCCCTGTACACAAGCATTCCGCAGGTGGCCACCCTTGATGTGATTGATAAAATCTGAATTGAAATGGAGTGGGAGTCCATGACCTCACATGAATTTGTACTTGCCTCGCGCTTGTGGCCCTGACACACAACCACTTTAAAAGTATGAAGGGGCGTTCTTCTTTCAAATGCATGGAACTTCTATGAGGAGTACTTTCACCCTCCAGTCTGGCTTGCCTGTAAGTCCTCGCTTTTCAGTCTGAATAGGTTCTCCATCACTCTAATCCATTCAGAGGACACATAAGGCAGTGGAAACGTAATATTGAAGACATGCTTTTGATCTGGGAGGGTAGCGAGGAGGGAGCCTTGACGTTCTTTCATTGGGTGGACACACTTGATCCTTTCCTGAGATTTTTATTACAATAGGTGGGATTGCGCTATCTTGAAAACAGAAGTTTCCTACAAACCAACAGATGGGAATAACCTTCTCTGCTTCGAGAGCTTCCACCCCTGTTACCTGTAGGACAATACCTACACCCGAGACAGAATTGCTCAGAAATATGCGACTACAAGTCTCATGCTAGAAAACTCAAGAAAAATATCTGAAAAAACCTACCTACCCCATTTGTGCAATAGGTCTCACATTTACGAGAGTTTGAGCTATTGGCTTTGTCATTTACAATGCCTTTTATTTATGTTTTGGTTTTTAAAACATAACTAAAAGGCATTGTAATTTACAATGGCAATAGCTTAAACGCCTGCAAATGCGAGACCTATTGCATTCCAAATGCTTAAAGGCATCGCGGAGTTGCCCCCTTCCGTCTCCCATGGCTCCTGAAGAGCTCCCGGTTTGGTGCGAGTTAAATAAACAAGCCGGAGGTCACAACTGCCCTCCTGCAGTAAGAGAAACTCATTAAACAAAATAGTGCTTACACACTAAATAAGACGTACCGTGCAGCAACCGAAGTAAAAGGAACAGTCCTCCTGGGAGGTTACGAATAATGTGGAAGGACCCACTAGCAACTGCGACTCACAGGTATTTATATTTTTATGAGTGTCCGAAAGCCATTAGGTTTATTAAAAGACCCCTCACCCAAAAACCTAGTTGGTGGCATGCTTAATCATTGGGGTCCCAACTGGGTAGCCGAATGCCACACATTTGTGCTACAACGCCTGATTACAACGGAGCTGGATTTGTGTGATAGTGTGATGAAAAAAGTGATGCAGATTAAAATGGTCTCTGGGAATCCTTACTGAATAGAGCTTTATTCCCAGCGGCCCAGGACAAAGTTAAAACAAGAGGAGGACAACTTTGCGATAAATTTTACTCGGGACACTAAGGAGAACGCTGTGGGGTAGGACATTCGTGCTGGCACGGTGAGTCTGTGAAAATGTGTTTTTTTCAGCTAAATGAGGTTTGCAGGTGATTCTGGGTAGGGAAACGTTGGGGGATCCACGCAAGCCATACCTCATTGAACTCCCCAGGGTATCTAGTTTTCAGAAATGTTTGGTTGGGTAGCTTTCCCTATATGGTGGCGAGCCCGGGGCCAAAAAACAAGGTGCCCCTCTCCCTCCAAAAACCAGGTAGTTTTGTGATAGGTAATTTTGAACTCTCCACAGTACGATTTGGGCCATTTCCTGTTGCAGCCACTATGCCTACCCACACAAGTGAGGTACCATTTTTATTGGGAGACCTGGGGGAATGCTGGGTGGTAGGAAATTTTTGTCAGCCCGGTGATCCTACAACTTTCCTACACAGAAATATGAGAAAAAAAACATTTTAGGTTTGCAGGGGATTCTGGGTAGGGAAATGTTGGGGGACCCATGCAAGCCATACCTTGCTGGACTCCCCAGGGTATCTAGTTTTCAGAAATGTGTTGGTTTGGTAGGTTTCCATAGGTGGCCGCCAAGCCCCCGGCCAAAAGCTCATGGGCCCCCCGTGCAAAACCAGGTTGTTTTGTGATAGGATGTCGCCTCAATAGGTTTTGGGCCCTTGCCTGTAGCAGGTGCTTTACCCACCCACACAAGTTTGTTTCCATTTTTCTCTGAAGACTTTGGGGAATGTGGGTTGGGTGGAATTTTGTGGATTTCAGAACTTTCCACCACAGAAATGTGAGGAAAATTGTATTTTGGAGGTTTGCAAGGGGTTCTGGGTAACGGAACCTGTTGAGAGCCAGACAAGTGACCCCATCCTGGATTCCCCTGGGTGTCTAATTTTCAAAAATATATAGGTTTGCTAGTTTTCCCTAGGTGCCGGCAGAGCGAAGGTTCAAACTCTACAGCTAGGCACTTTGCAAAACCATCATTTGCAATGCAAATAGGTCTCACGTTTGTGAGTTAGAGCTATTGACATTGTAAATGGCAATGTTTTTTACCTACACGTTTTATTTTTGGAGTGAATGTATGTAGTGTGCAAAATCCCTTGGAGAGGTCCTGCACTTCGTAATAATTATATTGAAAAAGATGCAAAGTGTGGATTGTGTCAACAATTGCTTGGCACGTACCGCATGGGTGAAGTGTTGCCACACATGCACACCGTTGTGCTTTACTAATGCGAAACTCATTAATAAAAGTAGTGCTTACAGACTAACCAACGTGATCGGAGCATGTGAATCCGAATCAGGGCTTCTCTTTCATTTTCTAGACTATTTGACTCACTCTCCTGCAGCTTGGTTATCCCCCAAACACTGGGAGGCAATGAAATTTGCCAAGGGGGCGGGGGGCTTCGGGGGTACATGAAAATGTATTCATTACCTAGTTGTCAAAGGTCGCCCGGTGGTATTAGTTAAAAGTGTGCAGATTTCATTAAGATATTAAGGAGTACTTTACTCCCATCTATGAGAAAATCGACATCAACTAAACAAAATGCCAGAATGCGTGTCAGTTTTCACAGGTTGCTTAGTTTCATTGCATTCATTTTTGTATTTACTCTTTTACACAGCATCCAAAGTAGGTTACCTAACCCCAAAACCCCGAGTTGCTAAATGACCCATAGAAGGGAGCGTTTTACAGTTGAGCAAATGTGTCCAAATGTAATTTTGGTATTGCCATGGAATGATTGGCCAATGAGGTACTCGATGAGCAGGTATTTAACTACACGTTCAAAACGTACGGTATTGTGGCTGTTTGTACACAACCACCTCTCTGAATGTGTTTATTAACACAGAGTTTCATCTACCAGACAGTGCTCACAGAGGGCTGACTAAACCACAGAACAAAATGTATTCAATTATCCAGAGTGTGAAGGCACCCAGAACTTCGGTGCCCGCCCGGAAAGGCTAGGGATCCCAGCGCTTCTACAGACTCTGCTGTGCTCCTCTGCACCAGCAGGGCACAGCTCAGAATCTGCCGCATGTGCTAAGAATAGATGAAGGGGATGAGGTTGGGGGCATGAGGTAGTTGCCGGCAGACTTCCAGGTTTTTGAAAGTGATGATTCTGAGGTGAGGCAATGGAGAATGACTTTGTCTGTTTGTCTGCACCAGTCTATTTCTCTACCATCTACCTGTGCTCACTGTCATGTATCCATTCATCTCACTTTGTTAGAGGTGCGCGAGCCAATACATTAATTAACAGGTAGATCCAGCCAGAGACGAGCCAAGCGTATACGAGCCAGTGGGCGAGCCGTGAAATTGATCGGCATGTTAATCATAGAGTAAACATGATGTATATGTGCGATAATGTCTCTTCAGAATTAAAAAAAAGTGCATTTCTTTAGCGTGTCACCTCAGTACACAAGAATATAGCACTGAATTGAGAGGAAGTTATTAAAAGTGCTCGTTTTAAGCACGAGTTAAAACGCGGTCGCTCCTCCTGCCCAACAACAATGCCATTTGTAAACTAAGAGGCGTCAGTTGCCATGCATACCCCGAATGTTGTCTAGAGTCTTATTATATTTAGAGTAACATTAAAATCTAGTTAATTAAACACAAGAAGTTTTTGTACAGCACGCATCTTTAACTCGCATATTTTAAGGTGGCAAGAATAAAGATGAAAACGGAAGTGCCAGCAGGCAAGAAAATACGAGTGGGGTGAGAAGTCACAGACTGAGGGAGGGTGCGGTGGGGAAACTGGGAAGAAAATAGTGTTAGGAGTAAAGGGGCCAATAGCCATGGAAGGATACAAATGATGAATGAGGAGGGACTAAGAAGCTTCAAACCAATATCGGAAGGCAGCATTTAAGACAAAAGCCAATGGGCAGAGAGTGGGCGGAGCTTCCACACTACAGTATATACTGCATGCCTCGCAAAGCGATGGCAGCGTATTCGCGCTGCAACACTAGGCGAGACCTAAAAAGGGTCAGTTTCACTGTGAAACTGTGGTGTGTCCACATTTTGTTTTGCGCAGTTTCCTGTCGAGGGCACTAGGCCTACCCACACAAGTGAGGTATCATTTTTCTCGGGAGACTTAGGGTAACACAGGATTGTAGACCAACTGTTATTACCTATTGACTTTTAATGCATTTCTGCCTTCCAAACGAAAGACAATGTAAAAAAAAGAAGTCACTTTGAAAAATGTCCTATAATTCTCATGCTAGTATGGGTACTCACAATTTCGGAAATGTGCAAATATATACTGTTTCTAAACTATATTTTGTTCCAATTTCAGAAATACATAGGTTTCCTTCATACCGATTTTTCCATGTATATATTTTTCCAAATTAATTGCTATATACCCGGTACATAATAAAAAACCATTGCAAGACGCGGCTCAGTTATTGGCTCTGGGCCCGTCGGGTTCTTGGTGAACCTACAAGTCCTATATTTCCCCACAACCAGAAAGGTCCAGCGGATGTAACAGTAGATCGCTTTCAAACAGCTATCATTATTAGATGAAGTTACAGGTGAAAACGTTTGCACAAAAGGCTGGTTTTTTCAACAATTTTTTTTTAAAAAAAAAACCTATATTCAACTGTTCGTTTCTATGAAGAAACCTTGTAGTATCTACACAAATGACCCCTTGCTAAAATTAGAATTTGGTCTACTTTTCTAAAATGTATAGCTTTCCAGGATCTAATATTGCTTTCATACCCATTTCTACCATTACCTAGAAGAAGGTTGAAAGCGCAAAAATAGGCTATGCCCCAGTAAAATGCCAAAATTGTAAAAAAAAAAAAAAAAAAAAAAAAAGTTGGTTTTCTAACAAATGTCTGCCAGTTCCTAAAAGCTGGGAAAATGGTGATTTCAGCCCCACAAGCCCTTTGTTGATAACATTTGCAGGGGGAAAAAAACGCTTTCATTTTCAGCACTTTTTTCCCATTTTTCCACCAAAAAAACCCTGGGTACATTTAGAATCCCCATGATGTAGGAAGAAAAAGGATGCAAATTTGGCATGGATGCATTATGTGATCAAAATGATACAGGGACCTAAGTGTGAACTACCCCAAATAGCCAAAAAAAGGCTAAGCACAGATGGGAAAGGCCTAGCAGCGAAGGGGTTAAAGTAAACAAAACAGAGCTCGGTATCCCTGAAGCGGGCACCGCACTCACTGTGAAAGATAAAAAAAATAATAATAATAATAATAATAATAATAAACAGCACAGTGATCCAGAAGTGGACACCGCGCTCAACATGAAAGTGACATAAATAAATCAAATGAGCGCGGTGTCCCTAAAACGTGCGCCACACTCAGGATACAAATACAAAATAAATAGCATCGGCCATTGTCCCCATAAGTGCCCATAAACAAAATAGTACTGAACCACCTAGATAAAGCAGACCGTGTGACATGCCAAGTAAAAGGTCCAGTCGTTATGGGCGGTATCAAATGCCGACAAGGCGGTACCAAGGAGGGACTTGGCTCGACCTAAAAAGGGCACACTGAGAAAGACATGGAGTGGTTGGTCACTGAAAAATGGGAGTCCCTGCATAAAAAAGACAAAATCTCTTCTCACTTTTAAAGAGAGAATGGTGTGAAGGCCCCGTACTGATATTCATGGATTAAATGACGAAATCCCCTGGGGTTGTCTTAATTCTCAAGCATACCATTAGCAATCACTTGACCCCAGTAACTTGAAGGTGGCATCCCTGTGTCTCACGGGTGCACCCTTGTCTCGATATCCAACAGTAGGGACAGGATAACTCTCCCCATATTTAAATGGCATTAACAACTTGATCTCAGGAACTTTCCTTTTTCTTTCAGAAGTGTCCCTTAACTTATACATCAAATCCCCTAGGATATTCATCGTTCATAGGGATACTCTGAAGTCAACCCTTTGCACCTTTCCTTCTTTCGGGTTGAATCGCAATCCGCCAGATAGTGGAGACAATAAGCGCTGTAATGCCACCCCTTGAGCTGTCAGGGAGGTGTACCATGCAACTAAGGCTACCCTTAGTACCTCCTAAGAGCTTGTTGAATCAAGAGGTATTTGTAAAGATGGGAGAAAAAAAATCTGCCCGTGTAACCTTGCTGCAGTAGGACCACAACTTCCATGATCCTCCACTACCAGCCGCCTTACGACGCATTGTGTGCCATGACGTCATTACAGTTGACACCCTGGGGAAACGCGCCAGCAATAAGAGGTTCCATTCTCCACACCATTTGTACTAGTGGCTGGTAGAGGAGCACTTATTAGCTTAAGACCCGATGAGCCTCTGGATCAGGGGTACTCACAAACTTTCTCTTGGGGGCCAAATTTACAGTTTGGTTTGTGGCCGAGGGCTGCACCTTGGGGGTGGGGTCATTGGGGGAGGGGGCAGGGCTAGAGCAACAAAAAAAACTGTGACCATGAGGTGGAACACAGGTCCCTGCAGCGGACGCCTTCGTCCACTGAGCCACCAGACCCGGCATACACACATCTCTCTCTCTCCCTCTCGCTCCGTCGCCCTCCCTCTCCGTCTCCCTCCCTCTCCACCTCTCTGT
Source organism: Triturus cristatus (assembly GCF_964204655.1). Classification (NCBI taxonomy): domain Eukaryota; kingdom Metazoa; phylum Chordata; class Amphibia; order Caudata; family Salamandridae; genus Triturus; species Triturus cristatus. The sequence goes on from NC_140584.1 coordinate 448,649,696, forward strand.
CTGTCTCTGCCTCTATCTGCCTGTCCCTGTCTCTCTGTCCCTGTCTGTCCCTGTCAGTCTCTATCTCTATCTGTCTCAGTCTGTTTCTGCCTCTCCCTACTGCCCTCTGTCACCCTCTGTCCCCTTACCCGACTCTCACACCCTGCTGTTCTCTTGTCATTCTTGGTCACCTCTCGCCTCCGGCCCCCCACACCCCCCCTTCGCTTGTGTGGCAGCTGAGGCAGCTTCCCTTCAAGGGCACACACACAGCCCCACCCGAGTACTTCACAGGTCTTTAAGAGACCATTTGCATGATAACGAGGCTTTGTTGTATTTCACCTCTTAGCGCCCCAGCAGCTCCACACGGACTATCGCTTGAATCCCCGGCCCCCACAGAGCAGAGTCTGTGTTTGCTGACACTGTTAAAAAACCACCGGTACGATGTCTGCACGGCCCGCGGGCCGCCAAGAAAGGCTTGCCAGGCCGCTGGCGGCCCGCGGGCCGTACTATGAGTACCCCTGCTCTGGATGAAGTAAGTGTTGAAAGAGGTGGGTGCTGCAGGAACCGCTGGATGACTACACATGTCCTGCCGGGTTTTACTACTCTGCGTTTACTCTATGAACACTGCTCCTACTGCCACCGAATGAGGCAATGACTGAGGGTTTACCTCAAGGGCATCAAGAAACACTTCCAATTATGGGTAATGCTTTAACAAGGTCTGCAACTACAATGTGCGAGAGGTATTCCTCGATTTTTCCCACCAAACACCTATAAGCACCAATTTGGAGTTATGTAACACATTACACCATCATATATAGCAATATACAGCTTTCTTTTAACAATCCTACTTGAAAAAGGAGGCTACGCCAACTGGATGATAGTCTGTAAGAAACCCCGAGTACGCCAGGGGCAAAAGGGCCCTTTTTAACAAAGGTTAATTATATGTCATAATGAAAAGCTTATTCCATTATACTAGTGTGTGACTATGGAAGACATTGTCCCCTCCCAGACCGGGAAGCTGGTATCCCCTTAGTTAGGGTAAGGAACTGTTTTTAATTGTAATTTGCACGTGCTCATTTCACATTACACGTGTGTTTTCATGCGGTGTGCAGTGTCACCAGTGTTCCACAATGAGACATATCTCTGCATGTGAAGTTTGTTAGGATAGCTAATTTGTTCTATAAATGCCTTGCTTTTTTATTTTTATTTCTTTAGGTATCATTATTTGCTAACCAGGTAGGAATCACCATGGTAAACTTGGTTTCATTTAGCGAATTGTAATGGAGAAGAAGCTAGTCTATTTGGGATCCTTGGCCATGATGAATGCCTGTGAACTGTATAGGCAATAAACAGGGGCAGGAACTTGTTGGCGTAAGGTGGATGGATTAAACCATTGTGCTTGCATTCAGCCTCTTAATTGTTTTTATATGTATCGGAGGTTCCCAATATTAAAGGTGATACCCTGGGTAACATGAGGTATTTTTAGCTTAGCTGTCCAGAAATACTTTATCTAAGAACTTCCTAAACTCCTGTTTTGGCGATTGAGTCCGCCCTGGTTGTTCCATCATAATAGGGTGAGGAGAGGCTGCCAACAATGAAGCATACAACATACTTTGGGTGAGGCTTCCTCTTCCAAAAAGAGAAGTCTTTTTCCCTTCCATTTTGAACTTCTGAAAAGCCCAAGTAGAGTACTGATCATCTACAATCACTTATGGACAAACAATCCCCCTCGCAGCTACCACACTCTGTTGTGTGTTTTTCCTATTGCCTAGGGAGGACGTGCATTGGCTCACCTACCACAATCTACTTATGTGGGTAGAGTAACTGGATTGCACCAACAGGCTCCCATTTTAATCTCCCACTGGAAAATTACAAATATACAAGTGGCAATCCAGGAATTACATCAAATCACTAATCCCCTGGTCCACCGCAAATACTTTTGACTTAAATATCAGGCCTACTTCAAGCCCACCATCTGCTCTAAAGCACTCAAAGGTTGGCATGATGTGTACAACTTGGCTATAAGATCATTTGAGACTGGGTGGTTCCAAGTCGTAATGGAGGAACCTTACTCTGAAGCTGACAGACTACCCTGTAGTTTCTATCACAGACACATTAATGTAACGAGCCATACCTACATTGCTAACAAGTATTGCTAGCAGTCCCAATCCTTCTTCCAGTGCTTACTTTATAAAAAAAAAATAATAATAATAATAAGTCCCGGTGCTCAAACCTTTTCTTAGGAGGCAGCCGCGACTTCTTCCAGTTAATTCACCCAGCTACATTCCTGGCTCCACCCAATTACACAATTGTCATGCCCACTGCTAATGTGGACAACGCGAAACAACCACACTAAAAAATAAACTGTTGCTTGAGAATCATGACATTTCACAACAACTGCATTCATTAAAACAAAATGTATTTGAATGAATGAAATGATCATATCTACCAAAAATGACAATACCTCAGCAGAAACCCAGTGCATGTACTTTGAATTGAAGGCTTGTGTTCTATCGACTTTGCTATGCATCAAATCCATATGGTAATCTCTGTGAAGCGCCTACATGCACTGAAGTTCTGCAGTGAATGCTATGGAGAGCGGTATCCATTTATGTATAAACATTGAATTTGGGGGTGGTACGAGGATGAAGATGAAACAACACCTCTGAGTTAAACTAACTTTTTCTGGGTAGAATCAACTGAGTGTGAAAGTGTGCAATGTTTTACGGAGGTGCTGGCAGGATGGGGAGGGCAAAGAGCAATTACACTTCACTAAAAGTGAGGTAGAAGTGTGCTTCAAAACTGTGTACACAGCCACCTTCTATTGCGAGAATAATGCTCTGATCCCTCACTTGTGGGCTCACACAAATTAATTAGTCCATTTCTACTTATGTTATTAACAAAATATGGTTAATGTTATGCGGACAATAATTGTAAGGTGTTACAGCAAACAAATGATGGAAGGAAGGCTGACAATGCAAACATTCTCCCCCAGTCAAAAGATCTGGGTTAAATCCATTATTCTCTTGCCCACTACGCCACCCCAGTTTGGACCCAGCCATATGCAAATCAGTCTTGACCCTGTACCCCATGGGAACAGTCCAGACCGAACTGCCTGGCCAGGTCCTCCCTGGACCAGAAACAAGCATCCTGGGACCGGTTTCAGGGTATGTGTAAAGACGAGGCAGTGACACCAGAATGCTTTTAGTGAAAAGTAGTATTTACTGGAAGGTACAGAGAGCCATCCCAACCGGCATAGCCACAGCACGAAGTCCCAACTGCTCTTCCCAGAACCCCAGAGCAGAACCCACTCAAACATTCCACATGACATGTCATTCCCAGCTAGTGTCAACATCATATCACCACAGTATGTCACCCTTCTTCAGCCAGGCTAGCTTGAATCCAATAATTGTAAAACAGTAAAACATGGGAGAATGCTGTCAGCAGGAATTCAAGCAAACCCAACTTCTGTGTTTACAAAAAGGTGTGTTCCTGGGCAAAGTGCTTTCATGTGCCGAGCTTCATGATCTGCTGCAATGTCGAGAGTATAGAAACAATGCTGACTGGACTGTTAAGCGCTATATGTAACAAAAGCAGGCCATTCAGTTCAGCACATAAAAGCAGTTTACTTTATGTTCTTGTATGAAAGTCTGGCAATTCAAACATGCAAGGTATTCAGGCTCTGGAATGTGCATCGGTGATTAAACATTTTTTAATTCATAGAGGATTTATTAGCGTTTGCCGTTTGTGTAGTGAATTATGAGTGTTTGTGTAGTGCATGAGCATTATTATTTTGCTGCCACTGCGCATATTTCGTCTGCTATCGTTTTTAGTTGTGCGCTCAATAGAAGAACTACATCTGTACACATTGCAGTGTTGTTGATTAATTTAGTTAATTTCCTTAAAACTTTGAGTGTTTGGTAAAGCGCCACTTGCCAGCGAGGCTACTTCCGAGCACTTAAGTGCCCTGGCACAAGTTACAGTCACAGTACTGAAGGGCCCAGGTTCAAGTTACAGTACTGAAGTGCCCTGGCACAAGTTACAGTCACAGTACACCATATACAGAGGTGGGCCTGGTGTAATACCACCCAGTAGGCATACGCTTATTGGTGCACAAGGTTTAAATTCTCAGGATGTATTTATTTGTGAGGGTAGTCAACTGTGCCTAGGAGTACTTTCAGCGCTCTAGACTACGAACATGAAGTGCTTTGGAGAAGTGCGTTTGCCCCAAACTATTAATAATAAGTACCGGGCCAGCACAATGCCCACATAATGCAGCAGGTGCTGGTATGATGCAGCAGTAGGCATTCTTAGCACAGTGGTGCAGTGATGCAGCCTGCAGTGGAAGGTCACCACAAGCGCAATGTGTCAGGCAAGTGAGTGCGTCCAGTACCCACCGCAGACTTTAATGCCACTGGGCACAGGCAGGGAGAAGAAGCAAAACATTCGAAGTTTTCAGCTGTGTTCTAATCCCAGCTTTCTAACTTGCCTTTATCATGTGATCATAACCATTTTCCTTCATCTCCTGGCATCAGTTTGCCTCTCAGGTGCTAAAGGAGTGCTTAGAAACCCTTTAATGACCAAAATGAAGCACTGCATAAAAAAAAAAAACCTGACAACCTCCAAACCGAAGCTGTAAACTTCTTTACGAGATGAGGGGCAGAAGACAGACACGACCGAACAGAACTCTGTCCGAGCTGACGCAGCACAAAAGCCCATCTTTGACAAGGAGGGAGGCTGTGCGCCCTGAGCAGATTTTCCTTGATTTAGTGCCCTGGGAAGCCTGGAGTTCATCGGTTGCTTTATCCCTGATCGGGAAAGTGAAAATATTGTTAAACTAAACATTTTCTGCAGTTCGACCACAGAGTCTCACAGATCAATCCCCTTATGTGCTCTTTGAGACTGCACAACGCAGATCTCGCGCGGACGCAGGTGCTCAGTACAGGAAACACTTGAAGGGTCTGCGAGTCAAGAAAGGCTCACAGTCCTGAAAAGTAACATTGATGCACAATACACATGCATCATGCCTGAATCAGAGACGGCCAGGCTGTGAAAACATATCAGGCAGCCATATGTATTTTGAAAAGTTATTAGGAATTCTGACCGCGGGAGAAGAGATTTATAGTCCCGGCCCCCTGAAATAAGTGCCGGAGCGGAGCACCGGCACAAATTAAGCACCACCTTCTTCGCACACCTTTACCATTAATAAAGTTCTTAATGAAAGTCAAATCTTCTAGTTCTGCGATTCAGCTTATGCTGGAACAGTGTTCTGCCCTTTCTGCACTCTTGACAGGAAGATCACCGCAACTTGCTCTGGATCATTTACCATCTCTAAATTCTAGATCTAAGACTGCCACTGGCACCTCTCTTACTGACTTTAAGCATCTTAGCATGAGTCGGGATACTGCTTCAATTATCAGACTGGGCTCAGGTCAGGAACCCTGCGCACACCACATCTTTAAATTAGGCCTCAACATTGTGGTCCACCATTACGACAGTCTGCAACTCTTCCAGTACTAAAGCATAAATCCCTGAAAATATGCCATGTTACGTCCTCAACTTAAAAAAACCCTCATCGTACTCGATCATGGCAAACTACAAACACATCTTCTTGCTTCCTTTACCATCCAAGACCTGAGAAATTAGGGAATGTTCAACTCTCTCAATGCTTAGAAGCAAAAGTGCTACTGCTTCTTTTTCAGTCTATTCCACCGAGTGGAAAAAGCGCTTCTAGCCACTACCTGCAACCTACACCTTATAACTGATCAAGGTGGATAAGCTGCCCTCATTTTACTGGCACTGCCAGAAGCATTTGGCACGGTCTTCTTATTTACGGTCTCCAATGCTATTGTCCTAGAACTCTATTACCACCTTGGCATTTGCTTTCGGGCCCTACTCTCTATTCGTTTATTTCTTTCAGTTATAACTCAAAGTATTTACCTAGCACCACATCAATCTTCTGTCACCCAACTGGACTGTGTTATTCCTTGGGGCTCCTCTGCATGGCCAACAGTTTTTCACATCTGTAGGATTACCTCAAATGGTCTAGTCAAATCCTTTGGGATTAACATCATCTCATATGCAGCTTGTAGTCTACTCTATTTCCAGCAATCTAGCCCTACCACAAAACAGATTTTGCATCTGTATGACCAGCATTGCCAAATTGGATAAAAGGCAACTGTCTAAAGTTAAACAGGCGGTCCTATTTGACAAGGCTAATAACGTCTCGGCATCGGGCTCCCTGACCTCGGTAACAGCCAAAACTACCACAATTCTAGGATAATTATAGATCTGAACCTTAATATGCCAGCCCAGATCAGCCATGTAAACTTCACTTGTTTTACTTCAGTGAAAATGCTCAGAAAGATCTTAGTGGCTACCAAAGTCACCCTGCAAAACCATATCACAGGCCCGTATTTCCCAGCTTGACTATAGGAACTAACTATGTGCAGGAGTTTCCGCCTATTTATTGCTCGACCAGCAAGTTATTCAAACCTCTGTGGCCAGTCTGATAAATGATGTTTTCAGCCGTACTTCCATTACTCCCAACCTTCAAAATTTGAACTGGCTCCCGGTACATAGAAGTCCATCTTCAAGACTCTATGCTTTGCCTACAAAGTTCTTCATAATGAAGGCCCAGTCTACCTAAAAAGGTAGTAAACTGTCACTCTATTTTCTTCTACGTAGACCAAGTTATATAGACTTGGTCCATGTATGAGCTTAATTAGGTCAGTGCTCCTTCTCCTTTCTTGCCACCAAAAACTGGAACGCTTTTCCTCTCAGCTTGAGCAATTCCTCTATTTTATTTTTTAAAATCTGAAAACCTGGCTATTTAAATTAAACTAGAATTTGCCTCTGGTGTCTATAGAGTGCATGACCAACCACAGCACCAATACACCCTTTTTAGAGTAACAGTCATGCTATACAAATGTAAAATTATAATAAATAGTAAAGGTAAAGAGTCTGAATCCCAGGCCTATCAACTGACAATACCCATGGATACATGGTGCTTTCTCCTGCGCAGACAGATAATTGAGACCAAAACTGTAGTGTGACCTGAAGTCATCTTAGCAGATAACCCATAGGAGAGGCTAGCTACCTTTCTATCGTGATCTGAGAAAGAGGTGGCAAAATGTCAGCCTGATGGCTTTAGTTACCTTTTTGTTGCAACTGTCCCTTCGAGCTTCTCTCGAAAACTTCAAATAAGCTGTGCTAGAAACTTCAGAACGAGAAATTATGGCATATGCAACTTAGCTAGAAGCTTAGTTTTGACTATGCCACAGTGGGCGACTACTGCAGACTTACCCTTATACTGGGTGAGTGCTTCATATTCAGTAGTCATGAAAAAGGGCCTTACCATCATAACAGAAGTTTATCACTCGATTCTGCGTTTGAGTCAGTACAGCGAGCTTCAGTTAAGTCTGTGTTCAGGGTGATAGCAATGCTTCTTATGGCTGTTTGTCTGTGGTTGCATGTAAACAACTCTAAACTCTGCAGCTTCTTGCTAGCTCTTGCTATCATGTAGTTTATTAGAGAGTTTATTTGGCAAGATACTATGGAGAGCATAATTATATAATTGGGGATATTTATAAAGTGTACAGCCACTCAAGGCTGAGGATCCTGGCGCTAACTCAGAAACACAGGTAGTTGACCAGCACCGACAAAGAAGGATGTAATATTAAGGGCCTGAGAGAATGTAAGTGAACATTGAAATTAGTCTGTCAGACATCTGCAGGAATCATTAGGTAACGAGAAAAGCCAAGTTTGAATAGGTTTCCAAAATTCTGTTTCACGATCTAAAAATCTAAATGAAACAGGGAGCAGATACCAAATTTTGGAGCCAAGTACAGAGTAAGATTTGCCTCCTTTTGTTTTGCATCTAAAAACAGGAATGGCCAACTAATTTAGGTAAGAAGATCTTAAGGTTCTAGAGAACTTGTAATGTTTAAAATGATCAGAAAGATGTACATGGTCCAAACAGCAGAAGGCTCTAAAGACCAAGGTCAGAGTCTTCGAATCAGTTTAAGGATCGGAAGCTAATGCAGCTTCCTAATGTCCCTGAGAAACTGAACCATTATGTGGAAGTTTCAGAATTGGTCTAACTCTTGAACATCAACTACAAGATCCTCGCCAAAATCGTGGCCAACAGACTCTCACAATTGATGGAGTTCATTATTTCGCCGGCTCAATCGGGCTTTGTTGCCCACCGCTCGACCTCATTGAATTTGCGGACTTTCTCAGTACTGCATACAATAAATCCCGCTACTCCAGCGGCGGCCATACTGATTGATACAGAAAAAGCATTCGATACTCTTGAATGGCCCTTCTTCCTATCCATAATGCGGCGGATGGGCATGCCGGCTGGTTTCATTGCCACCACGAGGCTCTTAGTCGGCCCACGGCAAGGCTCCGCATTAATGGCACGTTGTCACGCCTGTTTGCTCTTACCCGTGGCACCCGCCAGGGTTGTCCGCGGTCTCCTCTTTTGTTCATTCTCGCCATGGACCCTTTAATTCGACATTTTCAAGAGTGTCATCTTCATAGAGGGCTGCAATTCAGGACAGGTCCCCTATTGGTTTCATTATATGCCGATGATACTATCCTTTATCTTAGAGCCACATCTGAACCTAGCACCGCTTATACGGGAAATACTTTGCTTTGGTCGGCACTCTGGGCTGGGTATCATTTGGCATAAGTCCCTCATTTTTCCGTTGACCAGCAGCACCTCCCATTGGCAAGGCGAATTTCCGCTGGAGTGGTGCGCGGACACTAAGGTATTTGGGTATCCACATAAACCTGAATCAAGATTAGATTCTACGACTTAATTATGGCTGCGCGATTACGAAACTCGAGTCGCAAGTTGACAAATGGCTACGGCTTCCTTTATCCATGGCAGGTAGAATCGCTATCATAAAGATGATAGTGCTCCCCAAATTTCTTTTTTTTTTTTAATAATATCCCCAACCCCTCACTCAGAGTTTTTTTGCCACATTGCGATCCCATCTAGTAAGATTGGTCTGGGGCGGTAAACAGCCCCGGTGGAAGATACTCACTCTCCCGTACGATAGAGGCGGATTTGGAGTAGCTGATTTTTATCTATATTACCTGATCGCACAATGCGCCCATGCCTACGCCTGGTACCACCCTGATGCATGGATTCCATTTCTGCGCCCGGAAGCGGACTTTGTTCTTCCTGACCGCTTGGCAGCGGTACTGCCTAGAGGCGAACCCAGGAGTCCGGTCGACATACAAACGGTCTCGACCACTAGCTGGGCATGGAACAGGCTCCTGCGCTACACGGACCAGTCCATTTTATATTCCTAGTCTCTTCCGTTGCCAAATCCCCGTTGGCTTCCCACAACCGGCGAGAAACTCGTGCAACGCACATGGACTACGTTTGCAATCACCAAGATGGGTGATTTGTACCCGGGCGTACACATTCTCGGTCTCAGAAGATGCACGCTTCAGGGACGCCACATTCATGGACAAATGTGTTCTCAACCGTCTTTATTTAACAGCATGATCTGAGATAAGGGGATTCCCATTAGAGCCAGCCTCTTTCGAGCCATTGACTCTCCTCATCGAGAAGGAAACAGGGGCGCATATAATTTCCAAACTGTACAAACTGTGTATAGCACAGGTTCCCTGCATAGACGATAAGCTGCGTTTGGTGTGGGAGTCCGACCTGGGACGTCCTATTTCGGATGATCAATGGTCCGCCTGCTGCAAGGTCACCAAAAGAGTATCATTAAATAGTCGCGATAAGCTTTTTCATTATAAGTTTCTTCGTAGAAGCTACATGACACCTGCAAAACTACATAAAATTGACCCAGAGAGGCCCCACACATGCTGGAAATGCGGCGCCCCACACGCTGATTTTGCCCATATGACTTGGACCTGTCCACGTATACAATCGTATTGGGCTTACTTTGGTTCCTACCCCGGAGGTGGCATTGTTGGGGTATACGGTCAATTTTCCCAAGACAGTCCGGAGGTTGGCATTCCTGGGTTTTCTGCTGGCAAAACGAGAGATTGCACTGCGCTGGGGGGGCGGGGCGGTTCCCACGACACAGGACTGGCTTACTGGTTTGGCCTTTTGCAGCACAAACAGCGAGATCTATTCTAGTCTACTTCCCAGCATAGCGCGCCCTAAAGATATCTGGGGTCCCTACAGAGCATATATCGCGACACTGCCCACTGCCTCTTCATCCCACTCTAGCTCAGGGATTGTACCCACGGGGGTTAGTTAGCTCATGTGGTCGGAACACTGTCACGTCGAGCGGGGCATTGTGGTCGTGGAGGTATCATCCCATTCCCCCCCAGACAGGCTCAGATTGTGGAAAATGCCGGAGTCTGAACCGCACTAGTTTGTGAGTAGCGTTTGGTTGCCGGGGAAAACATTTGAGGGGATAGGGCTACACAATTGGAGTTGGAAAGTGGTGACTAGTCTGAGTTATGTTGCAAGGGCAGGGGTACTTTCATCGCAGAGATAGGAGTGTATACTGTAAATGGAGACATATGTGCTGTCATTGAAATGTGTTTCTCACACCAAAGACAATTGTAACTAACTGATGAGATCTTATTGTTGATTTGATTATAAAAGAAACAAAAAAGTTAAAAAAAACAAAAAAAAAAAAAAGAATTGCTCTAACTCCGGCAGTTTGGACCACTTGAAGTTTGTGTAATACATTTTTAGTAATTCCCAACTACAAGCTATTGATGTAGTACGATCGTGAAGTAATATTTGCTAGGGCTACGTTTCCCTTGCTGTCAGGGTGAAGATATTCAAACATGTGGGAACCTTACAAAAGGCCAGAATGGCATAAATGATGTTGCCAGTCTGCCAAAACGACATTCAAGCCAGAAAGGCAAACCTTCAACTACATAATTAGAAAGGTTAAGATAGTTCCCTGTCCCATGAAAACTTTTTTTTAGGAAAGGATACCATGTTACAGAATTAGCTAGCAATGCCAGATAGGATGCAACAAAATGATCTCTAGAAAGGACTACAAAAAATGATCAATCAGCCAAATTTGGTACAGTTTTTTTCAGGGCATCTTATTCCCCCGCAGACATAGTCCGTTTCTTCACATAAGCGCATTCAACCCTTAATACACATGCCTCATGACACGTAGACTACCACCTCCCATTTGCAGAGTGTCATCTGTCAGCCACGTCCCTTTATCTTTGCATTATATGAAAAAAGACTATTAGAAAAGAATGATTGATATGATACTGATGGATAGAAAGGAAAGAAAGGGAGGGAGGTTAGAAATGTTTAGTATCTAAACTGCAAACAAAGCCAGAAGGACTGGGTTCCAATTCCAGCTTTTCCACTAAACCATATACGAGTGATCTTGGGCAAATCATGGGATTCAAAAGATATATATGCAAAAAGCTGTAAGTGATTGGAATCAGGCTCAGCACTTGCAGTTTTATGAGAAAACATTTGAAAAGGGCTGCATTAATCAACATGATGGCATGAACGAAACTGGTCTATAGCAAATGTGTTTTCAGCTTACTTATTTTGCACAGGGTCAATTTCTACACTGAAGAGCGCCCATGAAACTAGAAGTTGAAAATCTTTGCTTGAATAAGATAAGCACCACACTCCTACTGTTAAAATTATAAACACAAAAACAATGAAAATATATAAGAACATAAAGTGTAAAGCTTACCTGTGTCATCTAATTTGGCACACTCAGCAAAAAGATCTTTTGAACCCATGTTTAATCGATCCCTGTGGAAATAATGGGATTGGAAGAATCGTGTCCAAAACTCTTTCTCTGTCAAGTTGTGTGGTACATTTTCTGCATATTTCAGTTTCACTGAATGGAAGAAAACATGGTTTTGGTAAATCCTCTGCAAACAACGCTCCAATATTTTCTATTTAATAGGAGCAAATTATTTCACCGTTTCTGACTGACATAAGGTTCATGATACAACTAGAAATTAATGCACATTAACTGCAAAGTTTGCCTTGATTATAGTAAACATCACAGACATTGAATAAAATGCACCTATTCTAAACTGAGCAGTGCTTATATAAGCTTAGCTCTCAACAGCTCATGGACCGATTACTGTAATGCTTTATAAATGGGTCTTCGCTCATTTTTGATTCATAGATCAGAGGATGCAAAACGCAGCTGGCCATTTAATATTAGTACTCAGGAAAAATATCCCATCCGAGCATTTAGAAAATCTCTGCACTGCTTTCAATGAAAAAAATTATTACGTTTACAACTGGCTGCTTGAATGCAGATACATTAAAATTTTAGCATCTTCTACCTTACACAGCATTGTCAATCTCATACCACATCTACTCAACATTTCTTCCACCAACTGCTTTCTAAACGTGGCTGAGATTTCCTTGCAGGGTTTTGGACCTCTTGATTCACTAGGCTCAATTATCATACAATTTTCAAAAACATTATGAAGACACATTATAGGTATGAGATGGCTTCAGTTGAGAAAGTCATCGGGAGACCTTTTAGGTAATGAGGTTCTCACAAATACTAAAAGTCAATCTGTCAGTGCCAAGAGTACCCATAACTATATTGAGAAAATAAGTATCATACTCTACTCACAGGACCTCAAAATCGATCCATTCCATTTTTTTCTTCACATCTTACATTTTTAGATCATAGTAGTAAAACATTTGACTAATGTGTTCCTATAACAAAGTAGTTTAGTTATAATGTGTCTCTTATGGTTTCTTTAGTTTAAATGAAGTACTGTAACACCAGTACCGCCTATCCCTTTGTGGCTAGTAACACCACAACAGGTTATCTAAAACTGCTATTTCTCTGAAAGGAATATGCTACTTACCAGTATGCATCTGTTCTTGGCATGTAGAGCTGCAGATCCACACACTAGGATAGTAGATCGCCATCTGGTGTTGGGCTCGGATGCTTGCACGTTGTTGTTGTCTTGGAAGAAGTCTGTGGTCACGAGATAGGTGACTCCTCCCTTGGACGATAGTGCGCATGGGCATCAACTCCATTGTTAGATTGTTTTTCGCCATGATGGGAAATGATTGAGTTTGTAGAAGAGAGAGAGATGTCCATGTGTGATATCTAAGTAAGACCATGCTGGAACAGATACAGGTCCCGGGGAGGTGGGTGGGCGTGTGTGGATCTGCAGCTCTACACGCCAAGAACAGATGCATAATGGTAAGTAGCATATTCCGTTCGAGGGATATGAGCTGCAGATCACACACTAGGATAGACTATATAGCAGTATCTCCCCTAGCGGCGGTCACCTGTATCGGTTGCAGCAGTTTGAAATAAAGTTTTAAGGACAGCTTGGCCCACAGAAGCTTGTTGCTTTGCTTGCACGTCAACACAATAGTGTTTAGTGAAGGTGTGTGTTGTAGACCATGTGGCTGCCTTACAAAGGTCTAAGGGAATGTTACCTAGGAATGCCATGGAAGCCCCTATTTTGCGTGTGGAATGCGCTCTAGGGGGAACTGTTTGTGTGCGTTTAGCTTTGAGGTAGCATATTTGGATACATTTAACTATCCACCTAGCTATCCCAGATTTAGAAATGGGGTTGCCCTTATGTGGTGGAGCGAAAGCTACAAACAATTGTTTTGTTTTGCGGAATGATTTGGTTCTGTCAATGTAGTAAAGAAGGGCTCTTTTAACATTTAAGGTATGAAGAGCTCTTTCAGCTACCGAGTCTGGGTAGAACACTGGTAACTCTACTGATTGGTTAAGATGAAAAGGAGATATGACTTTTGGATTTGTCCTAAGAACCACTTTGTTACGGTGTAATTGTAAGAATGGTTCTTGTATGGTTAAAGCCTGGATTTCACTTTCCCTTCTGAGGGATGTGATAGCGACAGGGAAAGCTACTTTCCATGTGAGGAACTGTAGTTCGCATTTATGCAGAGGTTCAAATGGGGGTCCCATGAGCCTAGTAAGAACAATGTTTAGATTCCATACTGGAGAGGGTGGTAATCTGGGAGGAATCATTATTTTAAGTCCTTCCATGAAGGCTTTGATCGCAGGGACTCTAAAGAGTGACAAGTGTTGTCGATTTTGTAAGTAAGCTGCTAATGCTGCTAGGTGGAGACGTATGGATGAGTATGCTAAATTACATCTTTGCAAGTGTAGTAAGTAGCAAATGATGTTCTGGATGGATGCATCCAGTGGGTGTATATTATTGTTAGTGCAGTAAATGGCAAATCTTTTCCATTTTGCAGCATAGCAAGCTCTAGTGGTAGGTCTTCTGGCTTCTTTTATAATGTTCATGCAGTCTGGTGGCAGGTTAAGGTAACCGAACTCTAGGACTTCAGGAGCCAGATCGCCAGATTCAGTTGACCTGGATCTGGATGTCTGATCTCTCCATGGTTCTGGGTAATTAAGGACGGGGAGAGATGCAGTTTTTGGTGTGGAACTAGAGAGAGTTCCAGTAGTGTTGTGAACCACGGCTGGTGTGCCCATTTGAGAGCTACTAGGATCAGTTTGAGAGACTGCTGCCTGAGCTTGCGTACTACTAGTGGAATGAGTGGGAGAGGCGGAAAAGCGTACGTAAATCTGCCCGACCAGTTCATCCATATCGCATTGCCCTTTGACTCCGGGTGGGGAAAACTGGCGGCGAAGGTTGGGCATTTTGCGTTTGTGTGGCAAACCGATCTAGGTCTGGTTGGCCCCATTGTTTGAAAAAGGGCAGTAGGACTTGGGGATGTAGTTCCTATTCATGGATCTGTTGTGTTTGTCGACTTAACAGATCGGCAATTTGATTGTGAACCCCTGGAAGGTGTTCTGCAAGTAGGTATATGTTCTGAGGAATGGCCCATCTCCAAATGTCCTGTGCGAGCTGGGACAGCTGTATAGAATGTTTGCCTCCTTGTTTTTGTATGTAATACATGGCTGCCATGTTGTCCGTCCGGATGAGGACAGCCTTGTTCTGTACATGTAGTTGGAATGATTTTAGTGCTAGGAATACTGTTAGCAGTTCCAGGTAATTGATATGGAGCACTTTCTGTTGAGTGTTCCATTTGCCCTGAGTGGTGTGTCCGAGGAGATGAGCTCCCCATCCTGTGAGTGATGCGTCGGTTGTCAGCACTATCTGTGGAAGAGGCTCTAGGAACGGCTGCCCTTTGGACAAGTTTGTTATGTTCCACCATTTTAGAGAGCGATGTGTGCGGCTGTCCACTAACACCAGATCTGTGAGTTGTCCGTGAGCCTGGTTCCACTGACGTGCTAGACATTCTTGCAAGGGACGCATTTGAAGTCTTGCATAATGCACAATGAAGATGCAAGACGCCATCATGCCTATGAGTTGCATGAACACTCTTGCTGGAAGAGAGTGTTGGATTTGAAATTTTGTGATAAGAGCTTGTATATTGGCTATCCTGGCTGGGCTGGGATATGCTAGGGCTGTGGAGGTGTTTATGGTGGCTCCTAGATACTGGTGTATATGAGAGGGTTGGAGATGAGACTTGGGATAGTTGATTGTGAACCCCAAGTTGTGTAACATTTGGATGGTTTGGTGAGTGTGTAGAACACATTTGGTGAATGACTTGGCTTTCATTAGCCAGTCGTCTAGATACGGGACGACATGAATTTGTTGTCTTCTGAGATGTGCTGCTACTACTGCCAGACATTTTGTGAATACTCTGGGCACGGTTGTTACCCCGAATGGAAGGACTGAACTGGTAGTGTTGTCCGTCCACCAAAAACCTTAGATACTTCCTGTGAGCAGGATGTATGGGAATGTGGAAGTAGGCGTCCTTGAGATCTAGCGTGGCAAGGAAAATCGCCTTGTTGCAGCAGTGGGAGCACTTGGAAGTGATCTGAGTGTATATACAGATTTAGGGGTCTGAAGTAGAGTATTGGTCTTAGAGTCCCGTCCTTTTTGGGAATTAGGAAGTAGAGTGAGTATACCCCTGTCCCTTGATGTTCTAAGGGAACTGGCTCTATTACGTGCTTTTGGAGCAGTGAGGGAACCTCTTGTTTGAGGAGCGTAAGATGGTCTGGGGACATCGAACGCTGTTTGGGTGGTATATGTGGGGGGGTAGTTGTAAGTTCCAGGCAGTAACCATACTGGATAATTTGTCTTACCCACCTGTCTGTTGTGCCAGACAGGTAGGAACTGTGTTAGTCTGCCCCCGACTGGAGTAAGATGGTCGGGGGGAAGCGGAGGAAAGTCACTGTTTTGTGGCAGGGGAGGTGCGAGCGTTGTTATTACCTCGACCTCGTCCCTCGTTGTTATTTCCTCTGTATCCGCTTCTAAAATATCCTCTACTGGGGGATGTTTGTGTAGTGTCTTTGAATGTAGAGGAGGTGTCTGCGCCCATATTTTTGGAAGCTCCTCTGTAGAAGGAGCGCCGAAAGGAGCCACGTGCTTGTGGAGACTGTAATGCTGCCATGGACTTAGTCTCGGTGTCCTTTTTCATTTTTTCAAGGGCAGTGTCTACGGCTGGCCCAAATAACTGTTCTTGATTGAATGGCTGACTAAGTATGGTAGTTTGTACCTCTGGCTTAAAGCCTGAAATACGTAGCCAGGCATGTCGTCTAAGGAGCACACTGGTGTTCATTGCTCTAGAGGCAGTGTCTACGGCGTCAAGTGCACATTTAATTGACGCATTTGAAATAAGCTTGCCCTCTTGGATAAGGTCATTTACCTGGGTTTTATATTGTTCAGGCAGATGTTGTAAGAGATTCTCTAACTGGCCGTAGTGTGCCCTGTCGTATCGTGCTAGTAGTGCTTGGGTGTTGGCAATACGCCAATGATTAGCGGCTTGTGCTGCTACTCTTTTGCCAGAGTCTACTAGCAGTTTGGATTCTTTGTCCGGGGGTGGTGCATCTCCTGTGGTCTGGGAGTTGGCGCGTTTCCTAGCATTGGAAACGACCAAAGAATCCAAGGGCAACAGTCCTTTGATGTAAGTAGGATCTTCAGGGGCAGGCCTACATTTCTTTTCTATTCTAGGGTTAAGAACCCTGGCACGGACGGGGTCTTTAAATACCTCGGGGGCGTGCTTAATGACTCCTTTGATCATAGGTAGTATTTGTACTGACTTTTGAGATTGTTCCAAAGTATCTAAGAGGAAGTCTTCCTCTGGTGCGTCGGAGTGCATTGTAACGACATGATAAAGGGCTGCTCCATTTAATAATTGGCCAAACCCTAGGTAATCATCTGGGGGAGATGGTTTGGAGGGATATGGCTGCGGATCTGGCATGTCTGTTGGGAGAGGGAATGCCCAATCATCAAGTGGTGAGGTATCTGGATCCGTGAACGGGTCATTAGGATCACCCCCACCCCCTAGGTGGTCATCATCATCATTTGGAGGTGGTGTATGTGGTGGAGAAGTTACAGGTAAGGGTGGTGTAGGCAGAGGAGGTGGGTTAGAAGGCAGTATAGGAGAGGAAGGGGGCATAGGCGATGTTGCAGAGTCCTTCCTGTGTACAGAAACTGGAGCAGATGGTGTGTCCAGTTTTCGTTTTTTACATGGCACAGCCGTGACCTGTCCAGTCTTTGGGTTAATACAAATCTTTTTCTGCATTGGATCGATGGCATCTGGGTGAAAAAGTTCTTGTTCCTCTGGAGCAGTTTTCGGTGCCGATTTTTTCGGTTCAGAGCGAGGTTTTGGTTGATCCGTGTAGGTTTTGGCTTTAGGAGGTGTATCACTGTCCTTAGCCGTTTGTTTCGGTGCCAATGGTTTCAGGGCCGAAGCTGGATCTTTAGGCTTGGGAACCTTTGACGCCGGTTTATCTATGAACCTTGGCGTTTTCAGGGGCCGAAGGCGTTGGAGCCGATTTCGGTGCCGAGTGGACTTTTGGCTTCGGTGCCAAAGGTGCTGGTGGGACAATGACATGTGGTTTGCTCGGTCCTGAGCTACCGGAAGGCTTGTGTTGTTTCTTCGGAGCAGAGCCTGGAGGCGGGGCTTCTAAAGGATGTTTTCGGTCTCGACTGGGGCCAAAAGGCGAAGTCTTGACCACTGCCTTTGGTTTTGGAGGGGTTGGGGCAGGGGCAGTAGTACTCACACGTTGCCCAGGAGTGATGGGTCGTCTGAGTCCTCTGCTTCGGAGATGATTTGGAGATCCTCGGAATCTTCTTCTTGGACATCGGGGCCTTCATCAAAGATGTCCTCTGGTTCCGGAGCTAGTCTCTGTGCCATGATGTGTCTTCGAGCCCTTCGATCTTGAATGGACTTTTTGGATCGAAAGGATGCACAGGCTGGACAGCTGGACTCGTCGTGTTCAGGTGATAGGCACAGGTTACAGACCTTGTGATGGTCACTGTGTGGAAATGTTGCTCGAAACTGGGGGAATTTTTTGAAAGGCGTCCTTTCCATGAGCTGTAGGCCTTAAAGGCGTGGATAGGCCCAGCGGCCCGCATCAACGTCCGGAATCGAGCCGATGAAATCGATGTCAAAGATGAAGGCGATTTGATGGTTTTTGTGGAATTTTTGCGCTTCGAGAAGCTTGGAATTAAGATTTCCAACTGGAGCGGAAAAGTTGCATCCGAACCCAATGGCGGAAAAAAACAATCTAACGATGGAGTTGATGCCCATGCGCACTATCGTCCAAGGGAGGAGTCACCTATCTCGTGACCACAAACACTTCTTCCAAGACAACAACAACGTGCAAGCATCTGAGCCCAACACCAGATGGCGATCTACTATCCTAGTGTGTGATTTGCAGCTCATATGCCTCCGCCTCGAACAGAAGGTTACAGAACGATGGGGAAAGATTGCCACGATCAAGATCTAAATTCAGTGATTAACAGAGGAAAGGAGTCTAGTATCTTCCGGAGTGTTGACAGCTGCATGTTCGGTCTCCTTACAGCACTGACTTTCAGCTTACTGAAAGAACTGCTATAAAGAAAGCTGCTGCAATTGTATCAAAATCTCTTTACAGAAAACTAAACTGCTAATTCAGGTGTTACTTAAAATTTTTTTTTTAAATATTTTTAGTTACAAATGGAGAAGATTAACATTACCAAATAGCATAAAATGTCACATTTCGGGTTGAAATCAACATAAGATTCAAAGTTCATATTTTGAAAATCTTAAACAAAAGAAATGCTTGCCCAACCACTGTTAGGGCTTGCATGTGGTATAGTAACATTTAATTTGGCTTACCTGCTGGATATGTCCTGAAAATGGATTCAATTATATCTGATGTCAAGTTATATCGAAGACCATTACAGCCATCAGTTTGAGGACGAACATCAGCCTGAAATAATGATAAAAACAGAGTCAAAATATACAGTTCATCTCATTGCATGGTATACAATACATAAACTTTACCAGTTGCCCACAAGTATGGAAAAACTTGGTTTGCAAATCTAGATTCAAATTTCAAATGTGACCATTCTAGAACAGTGCATAGCCCATAAGATGAATGAAGTACAGTATGGAAACTAGAATGAGGTGGTGGTGTAATGTGCTGTTGAGCAGATGATGACTGGGAAAGTTAGCAAAGGCAACAATACAGGTTGAGTTTCTGGATTCGGGAAAGTAATAAGCCAGGTTAATTAACGTACATACCCTTGTGGAGTTATCCTTGATAAGTTATGGGAAAAAAAAAAAAAATCAACTGACTACTCCGTTCAAGCCTGCAGGATACAGGGCCACAACGGAGTATTGAGATTCACTATATGTACTCAACATCTACTTAGTCTAGCATGGACATGGCGATAGAGGTAGAGGAGAAGTCAAGAGCAGGTGAGATGTCATGAATATTCCTGCAAAGTCTTCCCTGTTTGGGAATTGTAGGGCATGAATGTTCTTGAATAACCATACAAAATCCACGGGTCCCAAGAGAAAGTTTCAGAAAAATTTTGTGCAGTAGAGGCTACAAACAGATGAGTGTCTAAGCTTGATGGACAAAGTCACAGTTCAGATCAAATACCTTTAAGGGCCAACAAGGCATATCCCTTATAAGGACTAAATCCCTCACTCACCACGAAGGTGACATGCTTCATCATGGGGATTCTCCTCCCCAAGGAAGGAAACCTAGTTCCTTGGAGGGCTACAACACTCAACTCGAGAGAGGAGCACAGGGATGTTTTAACCTAATAAATAGGATATCCTAAATCCTCAAGTGAGCAGTATGAGTGTGAGTGAAGGCGCAGCGCAAACAAGGATGTTGGAATGTGTGAAAATGCAAAAAAGTGGTGTAAAACTGGATAAGGGTTGTATCAACCAATATTTATTCAAATACACCCTTTACCGGGGTTAAAAAGCAGTGCACCGACGGTATAGATTTAAAACCGCTCTGGTGATGATAAAAAAAACGGTCGACATGTTTCAGCCAAACAGCCCATCGGTGGGGCAGGCTTTCATCAGGACCAAACCAAGTGACACTGCAACAACGTGAAAAACAGTGTAAACAAAGGATACAAAGTGTAATGTTCCAGTATATTCTAAACGCTCTTCAGGCAATCATTGGAATGAAGAGGAAGATCTACCTAAAATGTAAAACCATATGAAAGAGTAAGTCAAATATTCTACATACTTCTCCGAGATGTGAACTATGACTTAAACAGACTTAGACAAAATACTGATAGAAAGTGTCTTACCCGCATCTGCTGGGTATTTGAACCCACCTCAGCCTGGCAATCGCTCAGGAAGGGGGCACCGCTCTAAAAAGAAACTGTGTACAAAGTCAGAATTACAACACGGTCCTTCCAATGTCTATGGATGAAATATCACTCCTTTAGAGAATCATGGAGGCATGTCTAAATACTTTCCC
This sequence comes from Triturus cristatus, assembly GCF_964204655.1. Lineage (NCBI taxonomy): Eukaryota > Metazoa > Chordata > Amphibia > Caudata > Salamandridae > Triturus > Triturus cristatus. Next base: position 448,670,383 of record NC_140584.1, read on the forward strand.
CAGCTAGGCACGTCTCAAAGACCTAAAAAGTATGACACAATACAGACTAAAAACTGAAAAGTATTTTAAGCAAAGCCACAAGAGTAATCGGGGATTTATTATGATTAACCCCTTCTCAGACTCTCAAAAATGAGGCTTAAAATATCAAAACACGGTGAGGAATTTAGGCCCCTCCCGCTACACTAGCTAACTCGCTTCAAGCAAAAACTATTGCAACAAAAGGTCTCTATCCAGTCTATACAGCGTTCCTGTAAACACTCACCTCTCCGTCGGTACTCCAAACGGTCTAGAGCCGACCACCGGAGGGGAGCTACACATCGGGACCTGCGCCTTAAATAGTCCACCACTCATGTTTGAGCAGTTGCAGCTGGGCTGTTCGGCGTGGGACAATCCTACTGCGCACTCGCGGGAGCCGGTATGCTTGTTGATGGAACCGCTCCCGCTACAAAAGCGCAGACGTTACAACGCTGTGTTCGTTCCTCGCGCATGCGCAGATTACCGAATCTAAGAACTAACATTGTGGACATATTGCGGTGATTTTGATCATTTGTGTTGGGGAGGGCAGCAAGAGGGGGAAGGGGGCTCGGCAACCCTCACAATAAATTGACTCCTTGTCAAAAAACCATACACTTAACGCGGCTGATGCATATGTTTAGGCAAAAAGCAGCCACATAGTAGAACTACTGACAAGTGTATTGACTGAAAGCACAAATACACTGGTATCAAGTATTAATGGTGCTAAATGTAACATAAACACCGCTGACATGGATAGAAACACATAATGACGGCCAAAGCCATATAGTCAAACCCGGACCTTAAAGCCAGCAACACAGTCATCAGATGTATAGACAGTGGTTGTCACTCTAAATTGTCACCCAGGCAATCCCTAATGTTGTGATGATCTAAACAACAAAAGATGGAAAGAACCACGGGTGGACGAGTAACGAGTGGAAAAACACCTTCTTCTTGACATTAAATAAGCACCAGTCATCTGATGACTGTGTTGCTGGCTTTAAGGTCCGGGTTTGACTATATGGCTTTGGCCGTCATTATGTGTTTCTATCCATGTCAGCGGTGTTTATGTTACATTTAGCACCATTAATACTTGATACCAGTGTATTTGTGCTGTCAGTCAATACACTTGTCAGTAGTTCTACTATGTGGCTGCTTTTTGCCTAAACATATGCATCAGCCGCGTTAAGTGTATGGTTTTTTGACAAGGAGTCAATTTATTGTGAGGGTTGCCGAGCCCCCTTCCCCCTCTTGCTGCCCTCCCCAACACAAATGATCAAAATCACCGCAATATGTCCACAATGTTAGTTCTTAGATTCGGTAATCTGCGCATGCGCGAGGAACGAACACAGCGTTGTAACGTCTGCGCTTTTGTAGGCGGGAGCGGTTCCATCAACAAGCATACCGGCTCCCGCGAGTGTGCAGTAGGATTGTCCCAAGCCGAACAGCCCAGCTGCAATTGCTTAAACATGAGTGGTGGACTATTTAAGGCGCAGGTCCCGATGTGTAGCTCACCTCCGGTGGTCGGCTCTAGACCGTTTGGAGTACCGACGGAGAGGTGAGTGTTTACAGGAACGCTGTATAGACTGGATAGAGACCTTTTGTTGCAATAGTTTTTGCTTGAAGCGAGTTAGCTAGTGTAGCGGGAGGGGCCTAAATTCCTCACCGTGTTTTGATATTTTAAGCCTCATTTTTGAGAGTCTGAGAAGGGGTTAATCATAATAAATCCCCGATTACTCTTGTGGCTTTGCTTAAAATACTTTTCGGTTTTTAGTCTCTATTGTGTCATACTTTTTAGGTCTTTGAGACGTGCCTAGCTGGGTAAAGTATTTAGACATGCCTCCATGATTCTCTAAAGGAGTGATATTTCATCCATAGACATTGGAAGGACTGTGTTGTAATTCTGACTTTGTACACCGTTTCTTTTTAGAGTGGTGCCCCCTTCCTGAGCGATTGCCAGGCTGAGGTGGGTTCAAATACCCAGCAGATGCGGGTAAGACATTTTCTATCAGTATTTTGTCTAAGTCTGTTTAAGTCATAGTTCACGTCTCGGAGAAGTATGTAGAATATTTGACTTACTCTTTCATATGGTTTTACATTTTAGGTAGATCTTCCTCTTCATTCCAATGATTGCCTGAAGAGCGTTTAGAATATACTGGAACATTACACTTTGTATCCTTTGTTTACACTGTTTTTCACGTTGTCGCAGTGTCACTTGGTTTGGTCCTGATGAAAGCCTGCCCCACCGATGGGCTGTTTGGCTGAAACATGTCGACCGTTTTTTTATCATCACCAGAGCGGTTTTAAATCTATACCGTCGGTGCACTGTTTTTTAACCCTGGTAAAGGGTGTATTTGAATAAATATTGGTTGATACAACCCTTATCCAGTTTTACACCACTTTTTTGCATTTTCACACATTCCAACATCCTTGTTTGCGCTGCACCTTCACTCACACTCATACTGCTCACTTGAGGATTTAGGATATCCTATTTATTAGGTTAAAACATCCCTGTGCTCCTCTCTCGAGTTGAGAGAGTTGTAGCCCTCCAAGGAACTAGGTTTCCTTGGGGAGGAGAATCCCCATGATGAAGCATGTCACCTTCGTGGTGAGTGAGGGATTTAGTCCTTATAAGGGGTATGCCTTGTTGGCCCTTAAAGGTATTTGATCTGAACTGTGACTTTGTCCATCGAGCTTAGACACTCATCTGTTTGTAGCCTCTACTGCACAAACATTTTCTGAAACTTTCTCTTGGGACCCGTGGATTTCGTATGGTTATTTAGTATGTTGATTGGGGAATAAATCCACTGTGGTCGTTAAAATTCCCTCAGAGCCTCCTGTTCTTAATCTGTTTTGGTTTGATTCATGAATGTTCTTGGCCAGAATCCTTGCCAGTCTATCCATGTTCTTTTCCCCAAATATCTCCTGCTGCACGTCACCATCTCCTTAATTCCAAGTATTCTGAAACAGGAGGCCAGTTGTACTATAAAATTGGTTTCCATCATCCACAAAGCCATGTATATTGGAACAACAAAGTATGTAGCCCAGTGGAGTGGTTTTTAACCTTTTAACTTCTGAGCACCCCCCTTCCCTCTTCTGAATAACTACTGGAATTCAGGGATTACTCCCACCACCCCCTGGAGATTTCCATGTTGTGAATCTCAAAACAATACATACATGTATAGAAACAAGTATACCTCAAGCACATACACAAATTATGGAAATTTTTCATTGAATTAGTTTATGAAAAGTGTAATTTTGATGGTAACGTTTAAGTTTTAAAAAGTAGCTTTTTTTTGCAAAGAAACTAAGTGATATGCTAGACTCTAGTATACCACTTAGTCTTTTTGTCTCCAAATGCATGTTCTCTTTATCGGCACATACCAGTGATGCTTCAGTTAACCCACCAATCGTCCATACTAGGTTCTATTTGTTGTACATCTCTGCTCCAACAAATCAAGATAAGGACACCAACTTTAAGTATAAATATTTTATCAATCTGTTATTATTTCATTTTACAAACCGTCCCGGACCTCCTGAGTAAACCACAGGGTAAGAACCACTGATCTAGCCTAGAAGCAGACCATTTCCGGCAGCTAGCTTGGACTACAGACTACGGACACTCAGACTTCAATTCCCCCCCTACCTGCCTAAAGGAATCCACTTGCAATTGTTTCCAGGTTGTACATGAAGTGTATGAAAAACTATTCCACCCACTACTAGAACGAATCCCTTGCAAAAAATCTTCAAAATAAGTTAAACAGGTTACTGTTACAACAGCATTTTGATACTCCTCTAGTCTTTCACTGTAACCATACATTAGAGTGGACTGCATTGTCTGGAAGAAAGCACTTACTTTAGCTTTCTGCAAACCTATGGCAATATCCCAGGACTTTAAATTATTTCCCCCTTTGTTAATGTAGGCTTCCTTAATGTCCATTCGCCAAGTGCTTCAAATTAGGATTGTTACTTACTCTGTAAGAATCTCGGTCACATGCAGTGGTGTAGATTCACATGCTCTGCATTCTCTGCCATTTAGTGGTGGGTTTGGATGTTTGTAACTTGCTCTTCTTTGAATAATTCTTTCAAGTCACAAGTAATTGGTGACTCCTCCTCTAGTAGTGAACTCACACGGGCACTGACTCCATTGTTAGATTGTTTTTCCACACAGCGGGTGAGAGTAGGTAAGAAGTGGTCCGTAGAATAGCATAGCGACAATGCGTGTTATGTAAATATTACAGCTGAAGATACCTGCAGCAAACACTGGGTTCCGACGAGGTGGTTGTGCACTAAGCACGACATTCAGCACACATTCTTAAAGGGCAACATAATCCATTCGCAGCAGGTGTGGCTATAGATACACATGCTCTGCATCCACTGTAAAGCAGTACTTCTCTGAGTGGAGACTAGCCAGTGGACGGAGCAGAGGTCTAAAAGAGGGTTCTTAGGACAGATTGATTAACTCTAGACTGTTACTGTGCAAGAATGTCCACACACTTGCATTTGTGAAGGTGAATGCAGTTAACCAAGTGGCAGCTTTGCAGATGTCAGCTATGGGTATGTTCCCATAGAAGGCCACGGTGGTGCCCTGTTTGTGGGAGGAATAAGGTCTGGGGAGGGCAGGTAAGGTCCTTTTGGCTTTAAGATAAAAGGTTGGGATGCGTTTGATGATCGACTTGCACATACCGGACGCTGATATGAAATTACTTCAATGAGGCTGTGCAAAGGCAACAAAAAGCTGTAGTGTTTCACAGAGGGACCTAGTACTATCTGTGTAATACATAAGAGCTGGCTTGACATCAAGTGTGTGTGTGTGTGTAGTGCTCGTTCTGGTACAGAGTCAGGTTGGGGAAAGAAGGCTGGGAGCTAAGCGGTCTGGTTAAGGTAGAAAGGGGAGACCCTGTCGTGTACCTGGAAGAAAAGGTTTGTGCAGTACGAGGGCCAATAGCTCACTAATACGCTTAACGGACGAATAGGCGAATAGAAAAGCAACTTTCCAGGAGAAGAATTGTAAGGGTAAGAGTGTAGTGCCTAGAATGTAGTGGTTCAAAGTGAAAGCCCATAAGTATGGGGAGGACAATATTCACATTTGAGACTAGGGCAGGTGGCACCCTAAGGGTCACGACCCGTTTAAGGTCCTCCATGAAAGCTTTAATGACCGTTATTCTGAACAGTGAGGAGTGTTCCCTATTCTGCATATAAATGAGCGATAGCCACATGTAGCCGGATCGCAGTATTCAATTCAACTATGTTAAATGTTCCTAATGGTACTCCCATCGATCACTAATACCTCTACTCTAGCAAGAGCATTGTGGGAGTACCATTCTAGCAGACCCAGTTAGAATGATCTAACCCCATACCTTGGTGCAATGCCTCAGGAAATTGTGCATCAGTGCATTAATTAATACACTCCGTCTCAGTGTGCAAGCTTGCATGCATATCTGCCTACGCAGCTATCTTCCTTCTTAGGATGAATGTTGGGGCCTGTGGAGCAGCATTTCAGTCACAGCTCTAAGCAGCTTCCTTAACAATTCCAGTTTGAATTGCCACTCTTCAAATTCAAAACAAACGATGTTTAAATAAGAAATCACCGGCCTTCTCATTCTGCTAGAGACACAGAATAACATCTTTACTGAGTCTGGGAAAAAGAGTCGCCTCCTACGAGCACATAATAAAGCAAGGACATCGGGTTCTAGTATATGTATCCCTGAAACTAACAAAGCAGACTACAGCACAACATTGTCAACCAAAAATAAATACAAACGTGGCATTTTCTCAAGTTAGTGAAAAACATGTTCAAACCACCATCTTAAAAAGATGCTAAGCCAAAAAGGAAAACTAAAATGGAGACTAAACGTAATCCCTGTAACAAGGACCCTGGCGACTCCTGAAGGGAAGCCGCAGGAGATGAATTAGGAGCAGGTAGATGCGGTAGAGTTGACTGAGGTGGTAGAGGAAGTGGTAGAGGAGGAAGAGGATTGCTAGCAGCCTTTTACTTTTTAACCCTGGAAGACTTTGACTGTAGAGGAGTATCTGGTTGTGGAGCATTCTCGAAAGAGAGTCTGCGTTTTTTAGGCAAAGTGTTTCTGGTGTGGTGGCAGGGATCCTGCCTGTGCAAGGGTGGATGAGGATGTGCTGCTGAATTTCATTAAGCTCCTATTGGAGCTTCAAGGGTGGGCCTCTCCTCTGAGTCTGCCGTCGACTGCCTCAGAGCCGATGTGTTTTTCACATCGAATGGGGCTTTCAGCTCAGACATAGGTGTTGGCTTCAAGGGCTCAACTGCAACATGTGCTCTTCCACTCAAATGCCAATGGAGGTTGAGGCTCTTAGCTGGTTCCCGTCACTGCTCCGGCAACTTGTCTTGGAGCCGATTAGAGCCAGAGCGGTGGTGGACCTGGATGGAGGGCAGTGATTTAAGCGCCGTGCTCAATGCCCAAACCCCCCTGGGGGGAGTCTAGGTGTAAATCATACTCGTGGGCAGCAGTGTGGACTTGGTGCAAAGTCCGGCGTTGACTGGGATAGATGAGACTTCTTATAGCGACTCTTCCTTCGCTAAGACTTCCTACTCTTCTGGGTCTAAGGAATCTAGGATCTCTGGGCTGGGTTGATGGACTGGTATGTCGGCTGGCTCATCATATTCCTCGTCTATAATATTGAGCAGGTCTGCCTCGCCGAAGATGTACAGCGTCTGATGATGAGCGGTACATCTTGTTGTGGGCCCAGCACCTGCCTCTCCGCTTCTGAAGGGTCTTTTTGCTCCTGAAGGCAAAGGAAGAGTCACAGCAGGGTGTTGTGTTCTGGGGAGAGGCACAGATTACAGATGGTGCAGGGGACGGTCCATTAATATTTCAAGTTGCACTGAGGGCATCTCTTAGGGCGTTCATTCCATTACCTCTTGTGCGTTTCATTCTTCAGAGTCAGTAATGAAGAGGTGGGATCTCAGAGGAGAGGGGAGAACAGCTCAAGGGCTGAGAGGCCCAGTATTTTATGATGATGATGTCCAGAGAAGGTCAAGCAAAGAGGAGCAGAAACTGAATAGGGGTCAGAGTTAAATATCTCTCACCTACAAGAAAGAAAGCAACGGCCCCCCATGACCACATCGTTCAGCATCAATCGCGTTGAGACTGGGTGCAGCGTTGATAAACATCTGAACACGATGGCGGTGAAAAACAATTTAACGGAGTCGGTGCCCATGTGTGTTTATTACCAGGGGAGCAGTCATGGATAACTTGTGGCTTAAAATTCTTCTAAGAAAAACAAGTTGCAAACTTGCAAGCCAAATACTAGACAGAGGGGTATGTAGAGAATGTGCATCTAAAGCCATACATGCTACGAACATTGTTCGTGTAGAAAGTGCGCTTCTGGCTTCTATTGCTGTAATCAACTTTACTAGGTTAAGTGCTTGGTCATCCTAATTTGTACAGTCTGGACTATAAAAAAATCATAAAGAGAATAAAAATTAGAAGACAACCATTTGAAGCCTCCCAAAGCCCTCTACGTAACTCACTTTTTATTCACTGCATGTAGCAACTTCTACTCTCTATTCAGATATCCATTGACCAGGGAAGTGACCCAGCTTAACAACAATTTCTGTAAATGATACCCCACCTTTGTACCCTACCCTCTCACCATGTACACCCACAATCAAATCACTTCCTGTCTGATTCGATTTACTCCTCTTACCGCCTAACCTAGAGAAATCACACTCTTGCCTGACTCTTCCCATCTAAACTAATTTTTTGTTTCCTCAATTCTCCCCCCTGCACCAATTTTCCATAATGCACCCGCATCTTTCTCAATCTCCAGCACATACTATTTAGGCCAAGGACCAAAAATGCATGCTCATCAAAGCAGGGTTTCTATTAAAGAACAACATCATTTAAAAACCTAATCTTGGGCATACAATGGTAGTGGCTATTCATAAGTAAACCCTCAGAGTTGACTCACAGACTACCCTACAACAAACCATAACATGAGGAAAACAAGGATAAAAAAGCTGCCTAAATAAAATGGCTGGAGAAATCCCAATTATGAACAACCTGTATCTATTTAATAGCACAGCACTGGGATGCAGCGCTCTACTAATTAACTACCACCCATCCCAATGACAATCTCTTGTCTACTTTTGCATGGCACAACCCCATGTTTTTTTTTTTATTCATCACAACTTTGTGTAATTTGGTTGCCTCTTCCACTCTTTCTGGGCGATTTCAACATAATATTACTTATGAACAAATTTCTGCTCTAGGTCTCACAATGTGACTCAGTATCTGCACCCATGAGTATTATTTGAATGTTGGATCATGTCTATTGTCATGTCGGTATGGTCCTATGGAGGTAACTCTCCTCAGTTTGAGAGCTTACACAGTCTATACCTCTCTTGATTATGTTGTGGTTTGCTTTTCTGGTTCTTCCTTCTGATCATCTGTAAAGCGCTCTGATACCCCCACAGGTCATGTTCGAGCTATATAAAACTTCGTAAATAAATAATAAATATGAATTACAAATTAATGTTAACTAATCTAAGGAATTGAAACCTTGCAATTCATACAGATCTCCAGTGATCCTGTGCATTTTGCAGGCACAATCTAGTTGGAATGTTTGAAAATGCAATCTAACAAACTTCCAACCTCTTCCAATGACCTTGTTAAACTAATGCTCAAAGTAATTTGCACCAAAACTATCAATTAAACCTCTTGCAGAAGCTGGATGGGTGATAATGCCTCTCTTGCTACTTGTATTAGAACAAACAAACTCAAATGTTCGTTCAGTAAAACACTTTAGAAAAATTGAAGTCTGGGTGGAAGCAACCTAAGAATACACAGACCAAGAGAAAACGGATGCTTTTTTGCCAATCTGACAGAAAGGGCACCTTACAATGCAGGCTGGAATTTACCTGAAAAACCTCCATATGAAACGTGTAGCCTGTTTTTGGCCCTTGTGGAGTTTTGAAATCTGTGACACCTATAATGGAAGAGTGCAGATTGGTTTGCCTACTTCTTTTAAATCTATAACCACATCAAATCGCTACTGCCAAACACTCTGAACTCTACCACCTCGACACCAGAATTGCTCACGGCTCTACAATCACGCCCCTTGTATTAGAAATGTAACTTTAGCTCTCTGCCTGGATATGATTACATTCTTCTGTCTTACTTGCTTCTATTATGGAGATGACAAAAAGATCATTTCACAAAATTAGAACTTTAAGGACATTGACATCCAAGCTTGCACCTTGCCTGGAACCATGAAAGATTAAATGACCACTTACCATCACAAAATAAAAACAGCAAGACTAAAATACTCAGATGTGGAAACTGGTTACGGACGCAAACTATTCCCAGCCTGCCCCTCAACTATGGGGAAAGCTCCTACCTCAACATATACAAGAAAACCATCTTGGAATCAAACAATCCAAGACAGAGGGCTTACACCTGAACCCTATATTCACTGTGTAGTAAAATTATGAATGGCTATGCTCAGAACCCTTACAAAATTATTCACTATTTATGATTATTTAAATAGAATCCAAGATAGATCCCTTTTGGTAGTCTGCAACTTTGATTAAATAAATTTGCATTTGCACATTAGGATCCATTCTACCCAAGCTGAAATCCACACAGAGTAACAGGAAATCCATTGGAAATGTTACTTGACATTCCCAGTAGTATGCCTGGAAAGCTTGGATACTGGGAATGTTTTGAACTGAAAGTACGTTCAAGTGGAACTGTTAGTCTCCCCATACCTTCACATTTCAGTATGGGAAGTAGCCTTCAGTCTGCAAAAGCGCTATGCCATTCATACAACCACCAATACTGTGTACTATAATTTCACTGATGTTTAAAAAACATATGGACTTCCCCTTCGATTTAGAATACGATAGCACTAACAAATTGAAAAATAAAACAAAGAATACTGAACATTTTTTCCACATAGTCTGAGGAGACCTCTATATTGTGACCTTCCCTTATTGTGTTTAGCCATCATTAACACACAGTAACGAGAAACAATTGTGGGTTCTATAATGCACCCATGGGCATTAAGGTACATGGGCTTTGCAACCACAAGCATATACTCTGCTTTGAGCACATCTTCCTGTTTTCTTGAATTACTGGCACTATATTTAATGTGCACGTTTTCTGTACCACTGCTGCCCATTTGATTTAGTATTTAATATCATCCATGAGTCGTTTCTTGGAGCCAGATCACATATAAACATTATTTAAATTTTCAAAAAAAACACTAAAGCAATGGAATGTAGGTAGATTGATTGATGTCTGCTAAACATGAAAATAAGGAAATCAAATATGAACATGCGTAAAAAGGTTTGCAGACTTAACCTTGACGCTAGATATAGTAAAAAAGTGACTGCAAGTAAAGTACAAGAAGATCTTTCAACCCACAAAAACTATGTCGCCACCTAAAACTGGTCCAAAAAGTAGAATAAATCAGTTACCCCAGTTTTGCATTAACTTTAGACAAAATAAATGTGTTATCCATTTTAGTATGGAAGAAAGATGCTTTGACCTAAAGGGGCTTGAAGACCCCCACAGTGGCTGCGGGGTACAGTACAGGTATGCAAGTCTGTAAAGAATGACATGCTGATGGATATGCACATTAAAATACATTTGCATTTATCTAAAGGTCTTAAAATCGAAATAAGTCCCACATTATAAAGCAGACCATCTATAAAACTTTGAATGATCAAGAATATCAAACATACCAAAAACGCGGCTGATATGCCAACATCTTGCTTATTGTACGAGGCAGCAGAGTTATCTAGGGAGTTTAAGGATACACGATTCGCCCAGAATTCTTCTGCACTGATCACCTGACTCACAACAAGATCTTTATAAAGCTGGAACAAAACTGGATCTTCTTTGAGCATCCTAGAAACAAAGACATAGCAAAGGTTTGTGAATATATAAAGCTAAAATCTAAAAATTACATTACAGTTAATCTTTTCTGAGTTCCTGAGAAAGATTGGCTTAAATTGAAAAAGCACAGTCTTCCCCATGATCAAAAGTGAAAGAAGAATATCCTACTGTTTGCGCAGGTAGAGTACATATGCAACTGCACGGATATATAAAGCGTGGGATATATGCAGGGCCACTAAAATTATGCGGCAGGGAAGGGCCAAATTACGCGGCAGGGTTCAGTAAATTGCGAGGCAATAAAAGGCAAACTATCCTTCGTGATGCAGCACATTTTATAATAGGGTTACTTCATTATTTTGTCATTTTTACACGGTTTACCCAGGTCTGGGCATTGGTTACACCGTAAAAGTACTATCAGTTTAACACCCATATATAGCAATAAGCAACAGAAAGGTGACCAGTCAAGCAAAGAGTCTCCACTGTGCGGCAACAGGTGTGGCTGAGTTTTTAGCAACTTTTGAACCGTTTGAGATACAAACAAAATAATCTGTGGGCTAAAATCTGAACATTATGAAGCAGATTATGGATTATGTGCAAATTTATGATTATGTGAAAAACGCAGTAGCCGCACAACTGTGTAATTCCAGTGGCCCTCGATATATGCTAAAATAGCAAGAGAAAACCAAATGAATGCCGTATTAATAAAAACGAAGGAAAGTCCTTAGTCAGGTGGTCATTCTATGAGAAATAACAACGCCTTTGGAGATACCATATAAAACTGGGCACACACTACATGCATATTTAGTGAAAAGCTTTCCATATGGGATCAGTGAATTAACAATTTAACTTTACTGGAGAAAATGGAACAGAGGTGGCCGGTGTAATGCTGGTCCAGAAGATCAAAGAAAACGAAATAGAGGACTACAACAGCATTCTCCTTACAAAGGAACATTCACAGATATTTCACAGTCTGATTACAGCAGCCATGAATTGCACTAAAGGCAGAAGAGGGGTCTGAGAAGCAGAGGGGAGAAGGAGGAGTCCAGCAGCCTACGCAAGGGACACCATGTTCATTACCCTTCACTCAGGCACCCAAAGAGGTTCTCATATCAGTCTAAAATACAGAAAAAAACAATCTACAGCCAGCATCCACAAGATATAGCAACAGCCTGCACGCCGCAGCAAGAAAATACTGGCAACACCAACTAGAAAGTGTACAAGCTGTATCCATAGCCCATTCCACATGCATTACATTTTATTGAAAACAATGGGCACTTGTGACCTATCCATGCATTGATCTGTATGGATGTGTCCTGTTAGGAGTTGGCCCCAGGGAGATGAGAGAAACTTAAACGTCCTGCACCTCTCCCAATAGCTCCGATTGCACTTGAGATGGTAGAGAAGAATAAATTACTTGCTCTTAATCCTAGTTCGACATTGTTGGAATCTTCACCAAGTCATAAATGCCTAAATAATTCTGTGCTGCGTGCATGGACCAAAGAGCAGTCTCCAAATGATGCGGAGCTTCCGTTAGGGTCCTATCAAAGGTGAAACCTTTTCCTGAATTAAATATTGCATTGCAGCATCTTAGTTGCAAAAGCGTTTGAAAGTATAGAGCATAAAGTAAAAAATGCAGCCTATCAGCCTACACTGATTGCAATGAAAACGGTATTTTGTCACTAAGGTTCCAGGAGCATCCTGTACTCATGATGCACTGTACGGGTAGTTGCTTCAGGTAGGTTTTTTCTTTTTTTTTTATGGTAAATGCGTCGAGTAGTTTCCGGTGTCCAACTCTACCCTGTTTATGGCTTGAATCAAGATTGCTAAGACACAGAACTAGGGCTACAGAGTAAGTAATCTTTTCTTCTAAATCATAGGATCTTCGCTGATAACTCTAAACACTTGTGTAAAATAACAAGCCAATGGAAAATCTAGAAAGTGTTTGACAACAGGAAAGACTATGAATATGAGGACTTTAGTACAGCCCTTCGAAGCAATACTATAGATCACTTGAAATATGTTTGAGCATTTCCTGACACAACCTGGCATCAACCAGCATATCATAGTCTAGAAAATAATTTCTAGTTAACATATGTACTGATCTCCAAATCATGTATACGGATTTCCAATTTCTTGTTTACAAATGTCACTGCCTGCAACATTTCGGAGCCATGCTGTTGTAGCGGTTTAGCCCTTGTGAAAAGTGCTTTAGGATTGCCTTGTAAATGGCAACACACTATAATGCAAGCAACTATCCATCTAGCAATAGACTATTTTGGATTTAGCCACCTCAGTCTAAAATGTTCATAATTCACAAGCAGTTGGTTAGATCATCTATGTGCTTTCATCTTGTCGAGTCAGAATAAAAGTACTCTTCTTATGTCTAATGAGTGAGGGGACAGATCGGCAGAAGTCAAGGGATTTGGGAAACATATGGTTAAAGTAATGTTTTATTAATATTTAAATCAGAAATAGCTTTAGGAGTAAAAAGGACGAGACATCACTAACCTGCTATAATAGAATACAGTGTAAGGTTAGATTGAAGAAAGAGCCTGCATCTTGTTCATGCTCTGCGCAGAAGTGATGGCTACTAAAAAGGCTGCTTTTCATGAAAGGTGCTTTAATGTAGTCTTGTGAATAGGCTCAAAAGAAGGGGCCATTACATTTGAGAGAGCTAAAATCGGTTTGCCTTCTGAAGACTGAAGGTTTTTTGAGTCCTTCCAGGAATTCTTGAATTACTGGAACCTTGAAAAATGAGTTGGATATCTCCTGTAGGCCGTGATAGCTACCAGATGTACTTTAATATATGAAAACTGACGCCTAGGTAGTGCTAAGTGTAGTAGGTAGTGTAATACAACGTCCTCTTGACATGCAATACGGTTATGACCATAGCTTTGACACCACGAACAGAATTGTTTCCACTTCATGGAGTAAGATCTTGAGGGACGTGTAGCTGCTCGTAAAATCCCGATGCAAGCTGGGGGCAGACTCAGCAGTTAAATACAGCTGTCAGGCTTGCCCCCGAAGTGTGGTTATTGGACTGCGTTTTTCTGTCAACATCATAGGCTGATTGATGAGCATTTGAAACAGGTCTGGGTACCACCATAATCTAGGCTAGTTTGCAACTATTATAATCATCTTTCCAGGAAACTTACTTAGTTTTACTATTATAGTGGGAATCAACGGTATCAAAGGAAAGCTGTAAAGAAAATTTGAGCAGGTCATCAAAAGTGCATTGCCCCTCAATCCCTACTCTGGTTGCCGGGATGCAAAGTCGTGGCATTTTCTGTGTTGAGCCATTACGAAAAGGTTTAAAAGGGTACTCCTCACTCTTTGCTGAGGTCTTCTAAAACTGCATAGTCGCAGACCCGTTTGTGTTTTTCTTAAAAGTGTACGAGAAAGTCTGCTTGCTGATGCATCACTTCTGGGATGTGAATCGATGATATGGATAGATCCCTGTCTGGGTGCCAATGCCAAATCTACTGAGCTTTCATGAATAGTGGTTGGGCCTAGTGCCCCTTTGCTTGTTGATATAATGCATAGTCGTGGTTCTGTCAGAATTAATCCTGTTGTCTTCTTGTGCAGGGACAGGAACAATGCTTTGAAGGCAAGACAAAGTGCCCTCAGCTTGAGAAGATTTATAGGATATGTGTCTTACCATTCTGTCCACTGTCCCTGAACCGATAAAGGACTCAAGTGAGCAACCCATCCTGGGAGAGATGAATCAGTCACTACTGTTTGTAGGCGAGAATCTACTGGAAGGGGACACCTTTAAGAAGATTTTGACTGTTAAACTTCTATGCTAGAGACTGAACTGAAGCAGTGCCCAGCATCATATGGCCTTCCCAATTGTTCAATTGACACCAATGTTCCTGCAGGTCACATTTGTAGGCATGCCTTTGGGACAATGTGAATAAAAGATGCCATAACGCCTAGAAGCGATGATATATCTGCTTAACTGTTGGCTCTCAATAGCAGGTGATATTTTTTAGTATGGATTTTACTCTTTCCTCTGAAGGAAACCCTTCTCCTTTTTACATTATTTATAGTTGCCCCTAGGTAGGACAGCCTCTGTACTGGAGAGGGGATTGATTTTTTTAAGTCTAATTTGAAGCCTTAATTTGCGCAATAGGCTGCATGTTGTCTGGCGGTCTAGTGTCACCTTTTACGGAGTGTTGGCTAGGAATGGGAAGATGGAGGTTTTTTTTTCCCCTTTAATGGAAAGCTTTAGTCACAATATATCGTGCATTATAGGAGAAAATTGAAAAGATAGCCAGTCGTCACATCATAACTTTGGAAGAGGAAATAATGGATGAAAGCTTATATGCTAAACAGACAAAAATTAGCATACGTTGTCATAAGGATACAATCCAAAGAGTTCAGAAAATCTGGAATAGAGTAATGAGCCCCAGGACGCATCCCCGTATGGAGCTGGATAGTGCAAGATCTTAACTTAAGTCTCTCGGGCACTCCATAGGGTGGATGCAGTATAATAAGGTAGTAGAAGAGAAGATCCTCTATCATGAGTAGGGGGGAACATGGTAGTGGAAACGAGATGTGTAATGTGAGAGATGAGAAGGGGAATGAACAGGGGCGAAAAGAGGTCACCCAGTAGAAGAAAAGAGCATGGGCTGGGGACACAAGGAGTAAGGGGTGCTTAAGTTGGCACCAACATGAGCTCAAGGGCCCTCTGTATATTACTGCAGAGAGTGGGGGCGGGGGGGGGGGGGGGGGGGGTAAAAACAGCTCCAGGCTAGCACGCTGGCTTCTGGACTGTACAGTGACCTAGGGAAAGGGGGCACAGGGGTCGAGGGTTGTTTCTGATCAGATCTTTAAACTGAATTAGCATGGTGTTCCAAGATCCTGCAATGGGCATCGGAATCCACGGGCTTCCTCCCGGAGCAGTGTGGTGCTTTCTGTGTCCCCCCCCCCCCCCCCAAACGGATAAATGCCCTGCGTCGGCAGCTGATGGGCTCTCCAGCATATGGGGAGAAGTCGCTTAGCCATAAGAAGAGCGAGGTTGACAAAGCGAGCCCACACTATGATTTTTTTTCCCCCATATGGAAAATGCCTAAGGCTGTGGCCTCCCAGGAATTTGGCACTGTGTAACGGTGACCAGAGTGGAGTGTATTGCATGGCAGTAGCTAGCTATATTGGGATAGAGCCTGACCATATGTTGGAGGCCAGCTGTTGGAGCCGGGAATCTAGGGCAAGCGAGACCAGCCTCGGGGAACAGATGGTTCAGCCAAGAGGGCATGAGGTACGCCCTGAGTAGCACCATGCATTGGATGTTTTTGTAAAGTGTCTCTTGTGAAATAACCTCAGTGGAGTTTAGGGCTCGGGCCACCTCAGGGTCATATAAGGGCCGTGCCAAATCCTCTTCATGTGTGTTCCCGAAATGCTTTATAGAAACCAGTTACTAGGTGACATCCTCTCCCCATGGTGTATATGGTATGTGTGATGATGCAGGTAGGGGGTTACCCATGCAACAGAAATTGGCTCGGGGGAGAAATGTCATGGTCCAGTAGTAACTGATCAAACAGGGGCTACCGTTGCCATAGTCTTTAAAAAGGTGTGAGGAGCAGATTTCAGGCCAAATGTCAGCACAGTGTATTGGTAGGGATAGTGATCTCCCCCTACCACGAATCTAAAATATTGTCTTGGGGAGGGGGACAGGATGCAGTACACATGTTCTTTTTGGTAAGAAGTACACATCTTGAGCATAGCACCCAACCTATCATTTCGTCTTTGATGAGGACCGATTTGATGAAGGGCGAACATTTGAAATCTTTTTTTTTTCTGTATGTGTATGTGGACCAAAGGTCTAAAATCGGTGGTCTGAATTCTGTCAGAGGGCATTTTGCTTGCACTATAAAATACCTATACCTGGAGTATACACCTAGTCCTCTGTGTGGAACCAAATCTATTGCCACTTTGAAAGAAGGGCAAACGGTTCTTTCCTCAGAATTTAGATTTAGTTCTTTGACGATGGCTTTTGGAGGAACTGGTGGTGGAATGGCCCTGAAATTTATAAAGCATCCATGAGACACAATATTTAGCACCTATTTGTCTCGTAATTACAGTCTACTCTTCATTATGCCAAAAAACTGCTCAAGACCCAATGTAAAGGGAAACAGATGGCGGGGGGATACAAGGTTATTGTTGCCTTCCCCCTGAAGAATGCCACCTTCGATGGGTTGCTGATGTTGGAGTTAGTCTTGGACTTGGATGAATAACTTAGATATTGATACCTCTGGCCCTGCAGATGATGTTGTGACTGAAAGGGCCATTGAGGGAATTGAACCCTCCACTGGCAGAATCTGTGATCTCTAGCTTTATAAAGAGGTCTGCCAATCCCACTGCCATGAAGATCTTAGCTTCATTTTTTATTTTAACCATTTTGCCATCTGTATGCTGTTTAAAGAGATACGACTATGAACAGGAAGACCTACTAAAATATACAAAAAGTGATGGATGGAATGCTTGAATTAATCTCAGCCACTGGTAATTACTCGGGCTGCATTTGAGTCCATCGTTATTTTGCCCACCATGCCACGTCAGTTTGGACCCAGTTATAGGCAAATCAGTCTTGACCCTGCTCCAATGGCTATAGCCCATTCCCAGCTGTCAAGCCAGGTCCTTCCCTGAACTGGAACACAAACAACCCAGGACCAGTTATAGCTTGGTTCCAGTGACACGGTAAGCATTGGGCCTGCATCTGGCCATACCCATTCCACTTAGGGTTATATACTAAAGAATACAAAAAGTGAAGGGTGGAATGCTTGAATTAATTCAGCCACTGGTAATTACTCTGCCCGCATCCCAGCCAATCGTTATTTTGCACCACATGCCACCTCAGTTTGGACCCAGCTATATGCAAATCAACTTTGACCCTGCTCCAATGAGAACAGTCCCACCTGAACATTAGGATAAAATTCTGAACAGGAAGAATCCATCTTAAATTGATCGTCCGGCTTGAAGGTATCAAGAAGACCTTCAGCTTGTGATCCCATGGCAGCGGAGACTAATTCAGATTAATCAACAGCTGCACTCATCACCCAGTTAACAGAGAACTCTTATTCAGCTTTTCTAGAAAGTCGTGTTGCTGATGCTTTGACAAACTGTCCTTAACTGATGCCCCCGCCGCCATTTTTCTTCTAATCCCTCTGACTTGAGAATCTTGGCTTCATTTTTTTTTTTTTAACCATTTTGTCATCTGCATGCTGATCAAACAGAGATGACCCTGAACAGGAAGGCATACTAAAATGATGGATGAGTGCTTCAATTAATCTCAGCCACTGGTAATTACTCGGACTGCATTTCAGTCATCGTTATTTTGTCCAGCATACCACCTAAGTTTAGACCCAGCTAGGCAAATCAGTCCTGATTTTACTTTAATGGGAACAGTCCAGCCCAAAGTGCCAAGCCATGTACTCCCATAGCTGGAACACAAGCAACCCAGGACCAGTTTCGCCCTGGTTATGGGCTCATCAGCCAGGTATAGCTTGGTTCCAGTGACAGTGTGCCGGCTTATTAATCTTTTTTAGAAAGTCTTATTGCTGATGTTTTGGAAAACTGTCCTGAACTAAATAAAAAAAACATTTTTTTTTTTTACCAAAGTATTAGGATTTTGTTTTTAAAGTGGTAGCCCATTTTTCCCAATTTTTTGTGCTCTCAATCTAATTCCAGTTTGTGGTGGAAACCAGTGTGAACCCCATGGGTAATCCGGGAAAGCTATAGATTGCTGAATAGTAGAATTCAGCAAGAGGTCATATGTGTAGACCCCGCAAGGTTTTCCCAAAGAACTGTTGAAATACAAAAAATGAACAGGAAAAAAACGACCATTTGTGACAATGTGTTCATCTGTAATATTTTGTCATGATGGCGGATTTACAAAATCAATATACCATTACAACCGCTAGAACCTTCTGGTTGAGGGGCTATATAGGGTTTGTAGGATCCCCAAGAACCCAAGGCAGCCAGAGCCAAGAACTGAGCTGCAGTGTACAATGGTTTGTCATTACGGAGGGTATAGACCAATTCATATGGTGAAATATGTAACGTGAAAAGTGGGTATCAAGGAAACAGATGTTTCTCGGAAATGGTCACAAGATATGGAGTTTTGCAGCAGTGGTTGTTTGTACATCTCTGGATTTGTGGGTCTCCATAATAGCATACGACAAAGGGTATTTTTCAAAAGGTGCTCTTTCTTTATACACTGGCTTACATTTGGAAGGCATAAATGCAGCAGAAACCAATTGGAAATAACAAATTTACTGTTCTATACTCCCACATGTTTTCCGATACAAACAGTATTTTACTTGTGTGGGGATAACTAGTGCCTTACATTTGTGATGGGAACGTCCCGAATCCTCAGGAAGCTAAGAAAGCAGTTTGGGGGTTAAAACCCATGTCCACCCACCTTAGGGTGGGGAGGAAGAACGTCTATTGGGCCGCAGAGAGGATAAGAGCATGGGCCCATGCCCACCCCAAACAAATACTGCATAAATGCAGAGCTCTCCTCGAGGGGGGGTAGGGGGGGTGGAGGGGGCACAAATTAGGGGCAATAGTCCCCACCTGCCTCACAGGGAAGGGCAGAAAGACTAATGCAACTAAAGGGTTGCAGGAATGGGTATGCCCATGATGGTCAGCCCCAGATCTATTTTGTTTTAAATTAAATAATCCCTGAAGTCTAGTGGGCAGGATGGGGGGGGGAATCACGCCCATTCACGCCGGTCCTTAGATGCGTAGTGGCATTTTAAAAGACATTGCTACCAGTAGCATCCCATTTCTTACACTCTTGCGGCTTGGTTATATCTGGGGCAACGTGTGTCACAGTCTTACTGATGTTACCACAATAGAGTCCTGTTTTGGATAAGACTTTAGGAATTCAGAATTCTGCTGAGGAGACATTTTTTCAGGCTACGTGAAGTCAGTTTTCACCACAGCAGGTGGGAGAATTTTTCCTCCTGCCACGCCAGAAAGCCCACTACAAGCAGAAGGAGAGGCTTAAGAGCCACCCTTCATTGTAATGTCTTCAAGATAATTAAAATTGTAGGATATGGTGTTTTAAGAGGGATGTCGAGTTACAAAGCTCCTCTGCCCACGACCCCATGAAACATTGTGATGTGGTCTACAGACCAGACACAAGAAAGAGAAGCTTCTGGAGATGAAGAAGCGCAGGAGTAATATTGAGCTCAAGAACTCGTAGGGGGAGGGGGGAAGATTGTTTGCCGTGCAGAGAAATGGCCGCTCTTTGAGTGCGCTCCGCTGGCCGGGAAAGAATCCTGGTAAAATCCTTACATATGGAGCAGTGTTGCGCCTGTAACCTGTGTCTGCTGACTACGGAACACCTGTAGATCTTGGAGGTGCTATTTCCACTGAACCGCCGGCTGCCGATGGTGCTCTGAGCCCCTGGGCATGCGAGTGCGAACAGCCTGGGAATCCAACCCGTGGCTGCTGCTGGGCCATGGGCCGCAGACTAGGAGCGCAGGAGAGCGTCCCCGGATCGGGGCGTCCCCACGATCGGAGGCATGTGCACCGCTTGAGCGGAAGAGGTAACGGCGGAGAGCTTTGCTGCGGATGCCCCCGCTGGCTGCACCCTGAGGCTGTGTGTGCGGTGAAGAGCGCCGATATTACAGGGCACCTGTGACGCCATCTTGAGGACGCGCTACGCTGAGGCTTGCTGTTAAGGGAGTCTGCGTGGCTTAACTGATATTGAAAACTGCTGCGTTGCCCTGCTGCTATTTCACGGTGCACACAATACCCTGACTGTACCCGTGAGGTCTGGAGTTCATATATATACCAGATAACTGTGCGTGGCGTCTTGCAGACTGCGGAGTGCCTCTTTGGGAGCAGCTAGCGACAGAGGCCCGGAACTGCTATAGATCCCCTGGGACAAGCACGGTCGACCCGCGTGAGTACTGGCGGGCCGAGAGGGTCTGTTGTGTAGGGTGCTGTTTGAATGTAGTTCCACCTCATGAGGTTTATTAAACTTTGTATTTTCTATTCCAGTTTCTGTGCCAACTTCTTCCTATTGGTCTGAGGACTCTGTGCAGAGAAGGACGAACCCCTTGCACTGGTAGGCCTAGCTGAGGTCCACTTCTACAATAATATAGACGTATGCCTATTGCAGGAGACACACCTAAGTGTAACACCGTCGCAGAGGCTGAGGCACAATAGGTGGGGGAATGTGTACTCATCTGTCTACTCTAACTATGCCAGAGGAGTGGCCGTGCTGGTGAGAAAGGGGGTGGACTGACGAGAGGGGGAGGTGCATGGGAATCCCGACGAGAGGTATATCCTCATACATGGAGTGCTGGGAGGGGTCTCACTGGTTGTTGTGGCAGTCTATGGCCCAAATGTAGACTCCCCCAACTTTTTTCAGGATGTTTGGGCTAAGGTCAGAGCGACTGGTTGCAACACGATATTGTGGGGAGAGGATTTTAATGCTATCCTGGATGAGGACATGGACCGGTAGGGCGCGGCTCACCCCCTCCACCCGGCTGCCTGTGCCTCCTTAAATGCTATAATCTCAGATGGGTATTTACTTGACAGTAGGGACCCCCTAGTGAAGGAGGGCACATGTATTTCCAACCATCACAGTGCTTAAAGCTGCTGCTCCCAGGTTTGCTTCACCGCTCTTTTTCCTGGCGTCTCCCGCCGCATGCCCTACTAGATGAAGCCTTTAAGGAGGAAATATGGACAGACATTACGGATTATTTTGCCCATAATACGGGTTCAGTAACTACTGAAGCCTCGCTTTGGGAGGCGTTTAAGGTAGTAATCAGGGGCCAGTGTATTGCCAGGCAGGCGGGAGTGTTATAGGCCATTTGTGGCACAATTTCATCTCTGGAAACCCGGATAAAGGAGCTTAAGGAACAATTCTATTCCACCAATGAACCTTGCATCATGACGCTCCTGAAATCTAAACTGTTAGACTTCGCCGAGGAAGCACAACGCGAAGTTACGTTCTTGGGGAAGTATGCTGAGGCGCGAAGGTATGGGGAGGGCGATAGACCGGGCCGCACAATATCTGGTATGATTAGACCCACTTGGTCGACTGCATTCATTCACGAAATACAGACCGCACAGGGTGCCATTGTAATGGGGCCAAGTGGGAGTTCAAGATGAGTTCTCTACATTTTATTCACACTTACACACTACTACTCAGGAACATGTCCCGAAGGGCTGCAAAATGTTCTTGATTTACTCACCTTGGTTTGGTTCAACAACAAATCAGAATATATGGATCTTCCGTTCACAGTGGAAGATGTAGCCCAGGTTATTAAAAGTTTACCACTAGATAAGGCCCCTGGGCCTGATGGCCTGACTACTTCCTTTTATAAAACATATGTAGAGGAATTAGCACCGAGGCTGTTGGCAGTATATGAAGAAGCACTGGAGGATGGAGTGCTACCACAGTCCATGGGGGAAGCGATCATCACGCTTCTAAAGCCTGGGAAGCCGGAAGCGGAGCTGGATTCTTATCGGCCACTATTAATGATAAATGTGGACGTTAAAATCCTAGCCAAGCTGATTGCTAATAGATTGCAGCCCTTGCTTCACATCATTGCACTCCCCGACCAATCTGGGTTTATTCCCGGGAGGTCGACCTCCCACAATCTGAGGACAATCTTCTCGGGGTTGCACTATTTACACCAAGACGTGTGAGCCGCGGTCGTGTTTTTAGACGCCACTGAGGCGTTTGATACGCTTGAATGGCCATATTTATTTACAATTTTAGGCCGCATGTGGTTTAGTCCACTCTTTATCAATCGAATCAGGTTGTTGAATACACTTCCCAGCACTCGGATTAAGATGAATGGCTTAATCTCCGACCCATTTCTGATTTCGAGGGGTACCAGGCAGGGGTCGCCCGATCTCCTTTGCTCTTCGCAATGGAGCCTTTGGCTGCTCGCATCCGACAGCATCACACAGCTCGAGGAATAGGGTTCAGCTTCCAGAGCCTGCTTATTTCCCTATACGCAGACGATGTGACTCCAACATTAATCAATCCAGAGGAGAACTTCGATCCAATCTTGAGGGAGTTTATCCTATTCGGAGGTTTGGCTGGTATCTTCATCAACTGGGCCAAATCGGTGATCTTCCCGCTGACTGATGGTATGACGGAGTTCCCCCTGAGATGGGAGGCTGAGGCGGTTAAATAGTTGGGGGTTTGGATAAGCCGCGATACACAGGAGGTATGGAACTTAAATTATGGTCGAGCTGTCACGTGGCTGGAGGAGAAGGGGAAGGTGTGGTCCGGGCTGCCATTGTCTCTAGCCGGTAGGACAGCACTGGCTAAAATGATTATCTTACCAAAGTGCCAGTATTTATTTGTTAACATACCGATCCCTCTTACACGGCATTTTTTTAACACCCTGAAGTCACAGCTGGTCTCCCTGGCGTGGGCAGGTGGGACAGGCCAGAGCCTCCTGGGACCTGCTGACGCTTCCGCTATATGCACTGTGCCCAAGCACAATTTTTGCACTATTGGGCCCATCCGACGCCCTTCCAGCCCCATGTGGCAGTGGAGGCTAACGCGATGGCTCCTATCCCGCTTAAGGTGGCGCTCTACCAAACATCATGTCGCCCACGCGGAGATGTGGAATCCTCTGGAACACTATGTTGGGTGTGGGACGAGTTGTACAGACGAGCGGGTGTTCCTGTGTTATACACCCCCTCCATTCCTCTGGCACAGAATCCAATGCTACCTTGCATTTGGGATGGTGTCAGCAAGACACTTATACAAAAGATGAAACTTCAAACTTTTGCTGACCTTTATTCGGGAGGCACGTTCAGGTCTCCCCCGGAGGTGGATGAGGGGCAAGCGGTGCAATTTGCCAAGCTCTTTTTAGATCACAAGCTGCGTGCAGCGTGTCGCGCTCTTTGGGAGGGTTTTCCGCTGGCCCCTTCACCTCTGCCTGCACTGGAGAACTTGTTGAGAGCCCCATCGCCTCGTAAACTCATTACACGATTATACACCCATATGCAAAATACTGCCCGGTTGGCGACACCTAAATCCTTGCAACACTGGAATGACGAACTCAACTCCGTTGACTGAAGCCAGGTGGGGATTCTGTTGTGGCCAGCTCACTGACCTTTCCCCCCCAACTATAAGCTGCGATTGTTCCACTTTAAAAATATTTGCATAGATTTTATCGAACACCCGTGAGTCTCTATCATATGGGCATAAAGGAAGACAATAGCTTCTGGCACTGCAGATACACTCCTGCCACGTTTTTGCATGTAGCGTTGGATTGTCCCAAGATTGCTGAATTCTGGGCCCTGATTTTCAACTCAGTGAATCACATTTTTAGCGTGTCCATTGTCCCATCCCCTATCCTTGGACTCTTGGGCTATGTTAAAGATACACTGCCCAAGCTGCGTAAGTTACATGCTCTCCTTTTGTTGTTCGCTAAGCGACTGGTTGCACTCCACTGGGGCAGGAGACGGGCGCCCTCCATTAAGGGGTGGATCAGGGACATCACATACGGCCACACACAGTTGAGCACATTTTGGGAGCTCATGCCATCTACTTCCAGACCTCGTAACATCTAGGAGCCATTCCTGACATGGGCTCAGCGTCAGCAGGACTATCGCAGAGACATATGTGGGCGAAACCCAGATTGAGACACTGATATGATGGGATATGATTTTTAACTTTTTAGGGTCTGTTCCCTCGCCCGCTCTTTGGATAATGTGGGTACAATAGTGATGGACAGATACGATTAAGTCCTCTATATGGCGATATGCAATGTAATGTTATTTTACTGTTGCTCTTTGCTAATCCGTACTAATATTTAGGTATACGTTGACTATGCATTCCTGTACTGGTGGTGGGTTAACGGAGCGTGTATTATAGCAGAGGCATTGTGTATTGTATAGACTATGCTGTACAGATTTGATAATATGCTGGCCTGTTGTATTGGAAAGCAACTTGATTGTTGGAAAATTTTCAATAAAAAAACAAAAAAAAAACAACAACAACTACACGTAGGAGATCTGTATATTCTAGTTTTTTTCCAGGAGTGTGTAATATAATAACCTTTGAAGCAGATGGAGGACGAGAGAAAGATGAAAGAGGTCTTGTTCTGCCCCACTGGAGATATTGATGCGATTCTGGACACCATCTTTGAAGGGGGGAGATCCTCAAATGGAATGATCGGTATCAAGGGCCTTAAACTGGCAGGGGATGAGGATCTGAACTTACAGCCATTGGTAAGGTCTGATGAGGTCTAGATATGGTTTTTGCTGTTCTTCTCTTCTTTGGTGCTAGAGAAAGAGAAGATGTTGAGAACCCGGGAGTAGGAGTCTGGCCAGGTTACTTAAGCCTCAGTGAATGGAGATACTCTGATGAAGGAAAGTGGAACCGCAGGAGACGAGAGCCTGACATGGAAATGTATGGTGAGATACCCATGCTGGGTCTGGATCGTCGTTAGAGAGGGTGGTTTTATTCAACATTGTTTCTTCAACGGCTCTGGTGTCAACTTCCTTGACAGTGAGTGGTGTTTTCTCTTAGACAGCGACGGTGATGATGGTTTGGGAATGCCAAGGCGCATAGTCCTTTTGCAAGCAGTGAATTGATGGTGTCCAACTCACCTGTGATCATGAGCAAGAGGAAGCTGAAACCTTTGATGCAGAAAGGGTCAATGGTTATCTTGAGTGATGTCAGTAATGTAGGCGTCATTAGTGTTTTCTACCATGCCTTTTGGCTCCCTTTATCTCCCCTTTAGGGGGTTGCTTTCAGGCACTATCATGTTTCAAGATTGTATACGGGAAGAAGTTTCCTTCATCTGCCTTTTCACCTCTTCTATCCTGGAGCATCCGTTTGAGCCTTCTGCCGTCCCAGTCCTTTAATGTCCATTTGCAATTTTTCTGACAGACCTTCACAGAATGTGAAGCAGGACGACATTCCACAGAGAAATTGGGTGGGTCCGAGACCGCCTTCTTCCTTCCACATAAAGGGCACTTCTCAAACAAAGAAGACTTTGACTGGAAAATATTTCCACATGCAGGAAAAAAAAATCTTCACCATGTAGGCTGCATGAAAGTGAAAAAACTGCAAGGATTGTTAATTCTGTCAAAAACACAGGTGGGAACACTCACATGTGCTCGGAGATCCTATTTACAGAAGTCAGAAAAAAGAACTAACTCCATGAGGCAACTGTCAGCACAGTGCATCATGATCATGTGCAGAGGAAGCTCCTCGAATCTTTAAAAACAGGATACCTTTCAGTGTAGGACTACAAGGCTGCATTTTTGTGTTCAAGTCTTTATGGTGCAGGTTACTTCTTTGGGAAGTCCCTGGACCCTCTGAAAGATGCATGGATAAGAAAGTGTATGGAGTAGGAACAGATTAGCTACAATAATCAGGCACAATTATCCTAGTATGAGCTTGGTCAGAAGAGACATTCAGTATGTCAAGAGTATGAACTTCTTAGACAGTCATCCTTTTGAGAGAAAAACAGGGACCTGCTAAAGGGCTTACATTGCACTTAAAGAGATTCTTTCTGCAGGAGAGCATTGCTGTATGGAGGCCTTACTCGATTTGCCATTCAGAAGCCTGAAGAGTGCCTAGTGAGGTCTTTCACTGTAACTGACCAACACTTTTAAGTGTTTTACATGCAATAAACTCAATGAAAACCATTTAGGATTGCTAGACCCCTACCTGTTTTTTTCTTCAAGCTCTTTGTTAGCCTTCCTCTTGAATTTAGGAAGCAGCTGCTGGAGAAGATCCTTTACTGCATCCCTTTCTTTCATTGCAGTACTCTCATTAGAAAAGTGGAAGTTTGTAGATTCTCCAGCATGCAGAACAAGCTGAAGTTGGATCTTAGCTTTGCCTTCTGGGCTTATTTTCTGACCTAAAATTAACATTAAATAGCAATTATAAGGATTACATCTCAAATATATGAACAATGTGTTAGATGATCATTCAATTTCATAGAGCTACATAGATATCAACAGCAAATGAGAAGTATCAGTCCATCAATTTCAATATATATTGTAAGCAGTAGCGGTGACGTGGGGGTATGAGAATACAAACAAAAAGTCACGTCAGACAATTACAAATATATAAAACTGTACTTGCCTGCCATTCCCAATGTCAACGTCTTGCTTCTCTCTCCCGATCCTAGACTGTGGCATTACAGGGCTAGTGGACACTGCGCAGGCTCCCAGATGCCAATCCCAGGGCTACTCTCCTGATGGGAATACTATTCCCAGCATGAGAGAAGTGCTGTAATTGGTCTAAGCGGACTGGTTTGCCGCTTAGAGCAACACAGCTTGGGATGGAAAAAGGTTAAGTGCACATGTCTGTTTGGCTGGCCTAAGACGGCTGTGCAAGGCAGAATGGGCACTTAGCAGTGCCCATTACTCCTCCAAAAGCAGAATATGGCCCCACCATGACCGGCTGGCTCAGGGAAAAATAAAATGATAACAAAATTATTTTATCATTTTATTTTTCTTGTTTGCCTCTACTGGCTTTCAGCAGGAGAGCAATAATGTATTCGCCTCTGGTTGTAACTCTATGATCATTACAGTGCATAAATTAGTCTTCCTACACAATCCAGAAACAATGCATGTAAGAAGCTCAGCCTTCTCTCCATATAGAATTCCCAACTTTATGGCTCTCCTGTGGAATGTACACAATACATTTAATTAATTTAGAGATGTAGCATCTAGATTCAATCTCCAATGATATATCGAGCAGTGATATTTCATTTATTCTTCTGGTTTAATATTTCCCTGTGCCTCCCCTGGCTCTTCCCGCTGTCCTGTCCTAACAGCTAGAAAGTTTGATTTATCTGGAGAAGAAAACAAACCTCTCTTGTGCAACAACCACTGCTTCAATGAGGACGTTAAGAGATCGATAGATTACACGGTTGCTCAGGGTTTCACTTGAAGGCAGAGAACAAATATTAAACGACTAAAAGTAACCAAGTCAAAATTAACAATAGAAATTAGGCAATCAAAACAAAATGTAAACAAATAACTAGATAATGACAAATTCTCATTTGGATTATTTTTGCATGTCCCAAATGTAGGAATGCAGTTACTTCACCAAGGGTC
Organism: Triturus cristatus; assembly: GCF_964204655.1. Taxonomy (NCBI): domain Eukaryota; kingdom Metazoa; phylum Chordata; class Amphibia; order Caudata; family Salamandridae; genus Triturus; species Triturus cristatus. The sequence goes on from NC_140584.1 coordinate 448,698,345, forward strand.
CCTACTAGATGACAAGTGCTAGACACCAATACGTAGGACATGATGTTCAGCAGCATCCTCTCTACGTGGCACATGTCCACTACAAGCACACTGGGGTTGAAGAAACATGGCTAAGGAACACCCAATGTGGCCAGACAAGGTAAATGGCCAGAGGGAACAGGTGCAAGACGAAACAGATGACTCACTTACATGGCAGAGTATGCCAGCTTAATGTCTGGGCACAGTGAGGAACTATTCGGTCTCTGACAGAATGGGTAACTGTAAATTAATTTGTTTCTTATTAAATCATTCACTTAAAATTGGACTGGTAGTTTGGGAATTGCACTCCTAAAAACAGGAATAATATGCACTGCTCTAAACAATGTAAGGGAACCTGTAGTCCTATACATGAAGAAATAGATTTAGTCATACTGGTTACATGAGAGAATCAAGAGGTGGCATAGCGGACAAAGGAATAATGGGTTGTAATGACACTCAGAGCAGGAGTTAGACAAATTGCAAGCATTTCTCTCATCTCCTTTTGTGTTTTATATTAGAGAAATTGCATGAATATAAGAAGCAAAACTAAAGCTTGTACGGCACACATTGTATTCAACTTCCTTGCTCCAGCCTACCTGAAAATTCAGAACTGCCTGACAGTTTGGATGGATGGCAATGTAGCAATTTCCAATTATTAGGAGTACACCTGCGTCACTTAATCAAAAAATATGGATTAGAACAGTATAATCTTCTGGGATTATGTGTTTTAGCCAAGCATAATCAAAAAGCGGGAGATGCTAATTTTGAATTTTGGAAAGAGTCTCCATTCTACTTTCAAAACACATTAAGCTTTCCTCATCCAACATGGAACACTACGTTTGCCTAGTAAATTACACGATGGCCTTCGTCTGAATTAATCACTTTTTATTACCGCCATGGAAAATATACCAGACCAGAATATTTCCCCATTTACATATTGCCTCTTGCATCTATACATGAAAAATGTATTTTCCTCGATTTTCAAGATAATTGCATCTGACTCGGTCTACTCTTCTCTACCCTTAGAAAAACTTCACTCCAGTCCTGGGTGAACTGAGTGTTTAGGCATAATGCCAGTGATTGGGTATATGGTTGATCCAGATCAGCTTGCTACTGTTTAAATTGTTTGGTCAAGTGCATGCAGGGATCATTTGTTAAAGTTCCAAAATCCTGTTTGGTTTTTGTGCTTGCAGACTGATAATAAGAATATGCACATTTGGTTTTGGCTAGATGTCTTTGCCCTCAAAACTGCTTTTTTGTACTTTAATCATAGTTCACTTTTTGTTGAATTAAGTTACGGATTACTGCTTTTTTTTTTATTGCTTAATTTATTTGTTCAGTGCCCTTTTTCTAATCGTTGGACTTTGAGAACCATGTATTGACTTGGATTGCCACCTATTGATCCCCTTTGACTGTGTGAGGTGCCAAATTCTGTTGTAAAACAACCATTCTAGGAGATTGTTGAAACTGTTAGTGAACAGATTAGGTGCTTCTGAATAGGGGTGGGTGATAAATTCTGCTCCACCGACAGATTTCGGAGTTTTGCCCACTGAGTTCCAGCAAAACTCAGCCAACCGCTGAATGGCAGAGTTTTTCTTGTGCCCGGCTTGCCAACGGTAAGTTGGCAAGTGAGAATTGGCATCCCTACAACGTCATTTTCAGACGTTGGGACAGCATCCGGTGGGATCTTCTCAATGCGGGTGGTCGGGACCATTCGTGGTGAGAAAGTTGCCACTCCAGTAGAAAATCTGCTAGAGCAGAAGCAAAGAAGCATTGCCCTCTGGCACGCCATGTAGTGCTGTTTTTGCAGCAAGGAACAAGCTCCCGGGGCTGAAAATCAGCACGAGCAGCACAACGTGCCGATTGCTCGCAGAACTCGCCAAAATCTCAGAGTTTGCATGCAAATCCCAGGAGTGCAACTCCATGAATTACGTCCACCCCTAATTCTGGAAGGTAGAACATCTACAGGCTCTGTGTTGCAAATGAGGATACCTTTTTTAATTGTCGAACTAACCCATTTTAGGCGTTTCATATTTGAAATTTGAAGTGGACTTGCTGGACTATTCTTGTTTAAAACAAAATTAGTTTTTTTTTTTTTATTCTGTTTAATTCTAAAGTTCTTTGTTTAGGATAATAGGTTTAAAACGTATTAGAATGTAGTCCAATGTGGTTTGTGAATTAGCGGAAATGAGGGTTGGGGCCATTGGCTAGTCCAGTGAATCGTCCATTCAGTACTCTCAGTCCTGTAGAGTTTAGAATTGTAAAAGAATAGTGTGCCCCACTTGGTATCCTTCTGTGCTCTTAATTTGGTTGGGTCTATTCCAAATATAATTTGGTAAGTTACAAATGTGCTCCCTACTGTGTCATTCATTAGGTTCATATTGAAATTGCAAGTTAGGAGTAACAGAGCACCCATGTCAGGTTAGTTTAAGATCTACAATGATGTCTACTGCTTTTTTTTTTTGCTGGTTTATTTGGGGATTAATGTAGATGCTGAACAACAAAAATGGATGATTTTATGAGTTGGTAGCCAGTTATGAATTAGGATGCCCATCATCCATAAAGATGCATTTTAATGTTCTAGCTTTTTGTCAATTCCTGCAACACAAGTGACAAGAGTACATAACAAATCAACTTGCACCTGCAGCTTGTCTGACTGAAAGTTGAGTACTTTTATTGTGGTGCATACTGTATAAGTGATACAAGCCATGCAGGGAACCTTATCTTCTTTCCAGTGCTGGCCCTTCTCTGTGGGCTGTTGGCCGTTGCTGTAAATATATGAGATAGGTCATTTATTGGTTGACTATGATCAAATGTTAATTTATGGTCGAGGAGAGGCCTGGTTTCCTTAATGGACTGATGTAGAACAGCCTGTAACAGCGAGTCATCTGCCAAATCACCACTTTGCATTCTACAGACTGCGGAGAACACCCTTCGTGTGATCTTGTTGCGAGGGTAGGACTTGGTTTTTGTTTCTGTTTAGCTGATCTTCGTTCTGGGGATCCCTCTCCTCGCTTAGATTTGAACAGATCTTTATTATTTTTCTAAGGTGAGGCAAAGCCATTGTTGTGGTTTCATCAAGGTTTTTTTGAATGTCTTTTCTTAGATAATTTATCTTAATTCCAACAAACTGACAGGCTCTTTGTCAAAAATAGAGCTAAATGGAAGCTACTGGTGCTTGTATTCAAAGCAGTAAATATCACTGCCCGACAACCTCTCAAACATTCTATCGAGCTAATCTCCAACTCAAAACCTGAGGTTTGCTAAGCACAGTGTTCCAATCTCAAAGACTTTTCAAAGTATCGGTCCTTCCCTCATGAACGGAACTCAATGCCAACTTACATACGTACAAACCCGTCACCTCCTAGATAATTTTATTGATTTTATACCTAAATATCAATACATCAATGTAAATTTACTGATTTTTACACATGTATACCTCAGCAGCTTTAGGGAAGTGCCAAGATGTATGCAAGTCTTGGGTAATCCTTTGGTAATAAATAAAAGCGATCTGCGTAGAAGCGAGCAGGCAGACTTGAGAAGAGCAAAAAGCAATGGAAACTTCAAGATAAGCAGGCAAGTCAACAGTGAAATGTGATCAAGTTTTCCCCCAAAACAAATGTATGGTTTAACACCATGCTAAAAGTAGTAGAAAAGGCAGCAAATGGACTATGCCAGGTTATGTCCAATTGCAGAAAGCATGAAAATTGGCGCAGTGCTGCTCTGTTTCACCTTCTGATCTGAAATAAACAGTCGGCTGCCTGCTTCTTCTAAACAGAATAGATGATAAAAGGAAAGCACAAGTTACACTGTCTTCCCTTTCGCTCTGAAGCATGAAAGTTATTTTGCCAGGACTCGACATGCTCATTGATGAATCACCGATCCACATATAATAAAATAGTCAGAACTGTAAATCAGTCTAATGCTGTATTTGTAACAGCATCAAAGTAAAATATTGATTTTGAATGTGGACTATTATTTCTTGTTTAAGGTGCTTCAAGTGAATATTCATGCAGTTCACCACAAATGTGCTTTTGTGCTGCAACACACAGCAAACCACAGTGACTGGAGTAGAGAAAGCTGTATTCCCCGAACCAGAATACGTATCAGGTACCCATGTACAAATTCATCAAAAACCGCTAGCAATGACCAAACAACGGAACACTTCCCAAGAAGCTGCAACGGAGGCTATTTTGTACCCCTATTAACCTTTCCATGCTGAAATAAAATCTAGACATGAAAGAAAAAAAGTACTGCACTACGTGTAGAGTCTTTAAACCCCTTTAATGCAGGAAAGGGTCCCTAAAGTAGGTAGTCTTGTGGTCAGACTCCCTCCACAGGCTGCTTTCTCTATGGTACTTACCTTAGCATGTGTTGCAGCACCGATTGTTCTAGTACTGGTGCTTTACAATTTTAACCAGAAACAAGTAGCCTGGTGCTGCATATAAGGAAACAGAGCTTCTTGCAGATGTCCCCCCCACGTTTTGCTCCAAATTGGACAACTACATGCTGTTTTTTTACTCAGACAGTGCACTGAATCCTGCTAACCAGGCCCCAGTGCCAGTGCTCTCTCCCTAAAACTTTTAAGTATAAACTGGCAACCCAAATAGCCAAGGACTTTACCCATGCCCCCTTATAAGTCCCTAGTATATGGTACCAATGGTACCCAGGGCATGGGTGATAAAGGGGTTCCCATGGCTTGCAACACTGTTTCTGCCACCCCGAGGGACCCAAGTGAACTACTGACAGCAGGCCTGCCATTGCAGACTGCAGGAGAAGTGCAAACTGCTCAAATCAGACTTTACTCTCACCATATGTGGTAAAGTCGATGCAATATCTCGGATATATGCCAGTCACCCCTAAAGAAGGCTGGAAACCGCCGTTGAACCAAATGCAGGACTTAGAAGAAGAGCCGCTGCTGGAGTGAAGAAAAGTGACAGTTGGAGTCCAAGGTGGATTCTTGTTGAGGAGTACCTGAAAGCAGAGGGGACAATGTCTGGGTCACTTCAGAGTGACCAGGAGCTCGGTCGACGAATGCCCACCGGTGTCAGGTGCTTCAGGTTGGTTGATGGAGTCCTTGACTCTGCAGCTGCGGGGACCAGGAGACGTCGAGGACGACCAGGGGCCGGATGCGAGCTGTTCCACGAAGGATATCGAGTGCTGAGGGGTCGATGTCTGGCAGGAGCACCAACATGCCTTGGTAACAGCAACCCACGCAGAAGGTCAAGGAGGGGAACTATTCGGGCCAGCAAGGCCCAGGAGACTTACCACACACAGGGGAGTCAAGGCCTGCCTTCTCTGTCCACGGGTCCGTAGACCAACAAAATAGAGATTGGCACTGAAGCTGGAATTCAACTAACACGTTTATTAATCACTCATGAGTGGGACCACGTCCATACAGCACCCTCATGTGTTGCAGGAGATAGTACATTGAATACACAGACCATGGTGCTTTTATACACACTTTGTTGCAAAGTAAGCATGTAGATACAAATAGAAGGTACAAGCCTACACAGAAATAGTTACCGACAAACATGGGCAGATGAGTTATCACTTAGTCAGCAAAGTGAGAGGGGGAACAGAACTGTTTACAACAGCAGGAAATAGTTGACCGTTAAATGTTTAACCAGGTGCATTTTAGCAGCTACATGCCTTTTCTCAGCACGTACATTGCTTTGCCTCAGTACAGAAGGAGTTAACTAAAGTTGATGACAAGCAGAATAGAAGGGCAAGCAACAGTGAAGACGGAAGAATTACATTGCGAACAAAATGGATGCCATAACCAAGATGGCTTCAGCTTATGCTAACAGAAATTATTTCAGATTTCCACAGATGACCCTTTTAGCATGTGCTGAAAACATTTTCTTATGCTTTCGAAGGAATACAAAAAATATCACTTGCTAGTCGGGAATTTACATTCTTAACATTTTGCTTAGTCTGTATACATGAGGTACAAGTAGAAACACAAAGGGAACCAAGCATTGGGTCGCATCGAATACATTGGCAACAAGTGAAAAGAATAGCAAGAAATATACATAGGGCTGACAATAGTTTCCAGCCCCATACAATAAACATGTTCCATAGCCATCCAGTCAAAGTCCATTTTCCTGAATCTTGATGGATTTCAGTGACTATTCTATGCATCTTGGAAACTGCATCAAAAACAGAAGGGAGTGGTCAGGAATATGTACACAGAAGCTGCTCCCGATGATGCAACATGCTCCACCCAGTCGGCCAAGATGACATCAAAGACCATCCTATTTTGAAGAGTTACAATTCTCAAAATTTGCAGTTCTGCAATATTTCCAAGCGCCATTGCTGTCTGATTGGTTACAGCCTCTACAACATAAGCGTCTGATCTTTCTACTGTTTAAGGCTGCAACAACAAAGAATAGTCCCAAATTAAAGTCAACAAACTGCTGTAGTGCAGTATCAGTTTGATCCACCTCATCATTATTTATTGTTCTTTTGGATCTGATCTTGGAAATGTCATTATACAGTTTATAGTCTTTATGGTAGGATGCAGGTGCCAAAAACACAGGTGGAAGCAAAAAGGACACCTAGCAACTTCCAGACCAACCAATAGGTAGGTGGTAATAACCTTTACTTCTGCAAATGAAATAGGTGTTATGTGAGGACAAAAAACTGCTATTGTTCATTCCAGTAATATTCAACAATTTAGTATAGTCACTTTTTCCCACAGGTATATGGCCTATGCTGCTCGCGCATAGAACCGCTCGAGCTCTAGTAACAGCAATAATAGGAGGACCATTTCCCTTGGTTGTTCAGAGTGTTAGGGAAAACCTAATGCGGAGGAATTTCCTCGACGATACTCCTCCATTTCCCATACAGTTCCTTTAGCTTGTGGATCTCCTTCCTCATCAGGGTAACAAACTTTATTCAACTGAGCGTTTAGTCTTCCTACATCAGCATAAGTAATATTAGTAACTTCAGAGGCCCACAACAATGCAAACCAGGCTCTGCAGGAGCCAATATGGGAAAACGGCAAGGGAATAAAAGGCGTTCCTCCATTTTTATGATGAGCTGGCATCAGTTCACATACCCAGCAGTTGTTAACGTTTGTAGCATTATGTGTATGGTGCAACATCTGAATGAAAGTGTGATTGAGGTAGGACATTCTGTGCTTCTGTTTATGATAAGGAAGAGTGAAGTAATGGTGTTTAATGGGGACAGGAGTAGTAGCAGTCAGTATATTTCGGACAGGAGCTACTTCCTCTACAACCCATTTTATAGCAACAATAACAGTCAAGGTGAGTCCAGTAACAATCATTGTTCTTTCGCTACAAACTCTTGCAACAGCCGTTTTCTTTTCCTTTTTAAAAAAAATTTTTTTTATTAATCATCATCAGGAAAACAAAATGTATACATTTATTTGCTTTAACATATATATCTAATACAACCAAAAAAAAACAAAAAAACCCTTCCATTAGGTCTTAATCTCTTAAAGTAAACGACGAGATGCAAAACATAATTTGTATAAAATTTCCGAGAGAAGAGAAAAAATGATGACAGATCTAGAGAAGGAGACATAAATAAATATAAGGACACGTATAAATAATGGTTAAACAGTTTCAACACCGCCATCTATAATCCTATCTGAATAGGCATGTGCCTACCCCCTCTAGAGTTAGCCTTCTAGTTTAAATTTCCATTTTTCAACTGGGGCCCATATCCGTTTCCCAAGCTGCTTTGCATTCATTCCTTTTTCATATAAAGCTTTCTCTAGGGTATAAATAGCTAATAATTTTGAAAGCCATTGTTGAAACGAAGCGAGATTCACATCTTTCCAGACCATTGCAACACAAAGCCGACTCAGTCATTGCGATAAACAAAAATTCTTGATGGGGTACATTCTGCCGCTCCTTTACCACCCCAAGAACCATGATCTCATTAGTTAAATTGATAAAGATCCCCAATTCATTTTTAAAGAAATTTTCCATAGCTTGTTTAAAGGGATCTAAATTAGGACAGGCTGCAAACATGTGTATCATGGCTGCAAACATGTGTATCATGGCTGCAAACATGTGTATCATGTCTGCCTCCAAGCTCTGACATCTTGACAGGAGATCCCACTCGTACCCCCCCCAACGGGCTATTCTATGCGGAGTATAATATAATTCATACAAAGTCTTATAATATTGTGCCTGTGAATTTGTAACCTTTAAGACAGTATTTCCAAACCTAAGTGATTTTTCGCCCTCGTTCCCGACTAGGTTTAATTTAGTTCTCCATTTATCAAATACCTTTCCTCTATCATCCTCGTTATATTGACATAATGCACCGTAAAGTTGAGGGATTGAACATCCGTCCTCATCTCGAACAAGTTCAATCAGATCTATCCTATTGTACTTACAGTTAACTGCTTGTTTTCTCTGCAAAACTGATCTAATCTGTATATATTTAAAAAATCTCTGCGTTCCAAATTATATCATTGTTGCGCCCTTTCAAATGTTATTAATCCTGACTGATCCATAATATCTCCGATCGTACCAACCCCAAGATTATCCCAGCGCCTCATCACTTCGTCGTGGAATACATCTGGGAGAAGTGCATTCATATATAAAGGGGTATAAAAATTCATTCTCCCTCATTTAATTTTTTTCCGGATAATTGGCCAGACTGAAATGACAGCCCCCAACAACTTGAACTTCGTTCTTTTATAGTAGTTTAACTCCTTATATGTAAGAAGTCCTTTGTTGGAATCCAAGACCAACAGATCGTAAATATCCGGAATACCTGTGCTACCCCTCCAGGTATCTTTTGTATTCCCACCTAGGAGTCCTCTACAATACTGAAGCAAAATAATATGCCTTAAAATCAGGAACTGCCAGTCCCCCCCCGATCTTTAGGGAGTGCCAACATCTTTATGGCTCTTCGAGTTCTACCCTTAGCCCAAATGAAGCGATTACACATCCCCTCTATTTCCTTGAACCAATTATTAGTAAATAATAAAGGAATTGTACGGAATAGATACATAATCTTGGGCAAAAACAGCATCTTAATGACATTGCAGCGACCTATTATTGTTAGATGTAAATTGTCCATCCTATCTAAATGTAATTTAGACTTTTTAATTAATGGGGTTAAATTTTCCTCCACAACCTTAGATAAATCAGATGTTATAATAATCCCCAAATAGACCGCAGACTTCCTAACTCTATCATCATAAATTTCAGCAAATTGATTTACAACTATTTGTGTTTTCCCTTGATTTAATTTATATCCTGATAATAATCCGTACTTTTTAGCCTCCTTCTCAATTTCCCCTATAGCTGTAACTGGTGATGATGAGGTTATTGCTAGATCATCTGCATATCCCAAAATTTTAGTCTCATAACCATTCAGCACAATTGGGCTGATGTTTTTATTTTTTTCTATTTGTCTAATGAATGAATCTATATAGCAAGCGAAGAGTAGAGGGGAACAGGGGCATCCTTGCCTAGTCCCACGCTCAATTATTATTGCCTCACTCAGTTCCCCCCCCACTCTCAGTCTGATGCTTGAGTTTTTATAAAGGGCTTTTAATGCTCCTTTACAAATTTTCCCAAAGTTATATTTATTCATGGTTGCCCACGGGAAACCCCATGAGACCCTATCGAAAGCTTTTTCAGCGTCCAACAATATTAAAGACATAGGGTCTCGTGAGGCGGTCGTACCATCCAACAGCGCCAATACCCTTCTAATATGATCTGCAGTCCCCCTCTCTGGTATGAACCCATGCTGCCAAGGTGATACTATCTTCCCAATTATCATGCTCAACCTGTTTGCCAAAATTTTGGAATAAGCCTTAGTATCGCTATTCATTAAACTAATTGGTCTATATGACCCTGGATCCTTAGAGCTTTTGTTCTTTTTTAAAAACACTACCATTGAAGCTTCTCCCCAAGACCTCGGAGGGGCAGCACCATTTTGTATTAAACCCATAAGTCTGTTGATATCTGCTTCTAAGGTTAAGAAGAATTTCTTATAAAATTCTATTGGTATTAAATCAGGTCCCACTGCTTTCCCTGACGGAAGATTTTGAAAAGCTTTTTGTACTTCTTCTGGAGTAAAATTAATCTCCAGGGAATTCTTGTCCTCCTCTGTAAGCTTATCTAGGGAGGCAGACTCTAAATATCCCTCAATTTCAGCTGCATCTGGTTCTCCATTATCCTTGCTATACAATTTCTTATAAAAATTCCAAAATAAAAAGCAGATTTCCTTTGGAGTTTTAGCCAATCCTCCTACCTCGGTGGTCATTTCTGTTATCTGCCCATGAGTAGCTGCCTGCCGGGTTCTAGTCGCCAGAATTTGACCTACCTGTTCGCTATATTCATGTTGCTCTTCCCTTCTAGCTAGATATTTACCAGCTGCCTTTGCAGCATATACTTCGCCCACTGCTGCTTTAGCCAGAGCTAATTTTTGCGTTACTCGTCACATCCTTTGTCTTATACTTCTTACCAAGTCTTCCTCTAGCTTTGCTACTAAATTTATCTTTTTATCCGTACCTTCTTTTTCCCGTTTGCTCCGTCTAAGAGAATAGCTTAAAGTTTCCCCCCTAATACCTGCCTTCATAGCATCCCATACTATTTGAGGTGATGCTGTATCCCTATTATTTTCCAAGAATTCTCTCAACCAAATTTCCATATGTGTAACATATTCTATATCCTGAAGCAAAGCTCTCTCAAAAGTCCAACTATTCATACTTTTCTGTAAATAGGGTATGGAGATCTCCATAGAAAGCGGATTATGATCTGACATCAATCTAGGCATTTTTTTTTAAACTTTCGCCATCGGTATTATCGAGGGAGAAATCAAAAAATAATCTAGCCGAGCTAGAGTTTTATGGGGGGCAGAATAGTATGTACTACCTCCTCCTCCGTTTATATGTTCCCAAATATCAATCAACCCATTGTCCTGCATGGGCTGTATCAATGCTCTGTAGGTTTTCTATTTTTTACCGAAAAACCTTGCAGGATCGTCTTTCCACAGCCCATTGATACCATTTATATTTTAAATCACCACAAAGTATAATAGGGAGAGGCCAGTTGGGTAATTTAGAATTTATATGGTTAAGGGTTTCCGGATCATCAACTGTTGGTGCATAAATAGAACATAACGTGAAATTAAAATTTTGAATTTGACACTCCGCCAAAATCCAGCGGCCATGTCTGTCTACTTGTTGTTTTAATATAATTCTGTTCCCCCGTCCCAGTATTGCAACTAGGCCTAGGCTAAAATTTCGTTCCGACGCGGGAATTGCGATAATTTGACATTTTCGCGTTCCGCGGAAAGCGCGAAAATGTCAAACTTTCCGCATTCCGCAGCTTGGCGATAATTTGTTTCTTGCTCGCGCTGTAAAATAATACATTCTTGCGCGATCGCCCTACCTGAATCCCTGCGTTCGCCGACAAGTTCTCTTGATCCGGTCGCGTTCTCCATGAGATGTTGTATTGTTTTTAGCCATTTGCGCTGTCTCGCGACAGTTCGCGCCCGCAGTGACGTCATGCGTCGCGCGATCACGTCTTCTCGCGATCATGCACCGCGAGACAACTGAAAACAAGATGGCCGTGCCCGCAAGCAACCACATGGATAAGTTGGCGAGCCGCAACCATGCAGACAATCTCGCGAACATGCGGGAAAAAAAACTTCCGCATCTTCGCGATATTGCCGTGTGTTTGCGATCATTTTTAACATTTTCGCGATAATTTGCGAAAGTGGATTTCGCAAATTCCGCCCACCCCTAATTGCAACCCCACGTGTTCTAGTGCCCTGAGTCGTACAAGTCAAAACTTTATACCCCAGTTGTTCCAGTAGGAATTTCTGCGAAATTTCTATATGTGTCTCCTGAACACAAATTAGGTCAGCTTGCAAAGTTTTAAAATATTCTTCCACTTCCCATCTTTTTCTTGCATCGTTTAAACCACACACATTAATTGTGACTATGCGTATCATTTTTCTTTTTTTCCACCCATTTCTGATTGCTTTACTTTTCTGATGATGGTTTTTTCACCCCTTTACTCCCCCAACAATCCCCTCACCCCTCCCTTACCTCCCATTGAGGCATCCTGGGTCCAGCCGGATCCAGTTGTGGGCGCCCGTAGATCAGTATGCCTCAGTGCATCCCCCACCCTGCATACAAATTATATTTAGAACTTTGAAAGCCAGGGTTTACTCATACTAAACATATTTTCGTGCATTACTTCCTACGCGAGTAGCAATTAATACTAATGTCCCATTATTTTTTCGCAAAGAAAATATTCTTTTTAAAAAAGCTTGTTATGCGAAGCATATTGTAAGGAAGAAATTAATTCACGTTCATTTTCCAGTGCTGTTTTTTGCAGTCTCTGAAATTTCTTTGAGATAATTTTCTGCTTGTATTTCACTGGTGAAGCTACGAGTTACCCCGCCTAAATATTATTTTCAAATCGAGCCGGGTTTTGTAAATATACTTTAGCTCCAATCTGTTCAAATGGAGTGAATAGCTGCCTCAGAATCCCGAAGTAAGAAGTTTCCAAAAAATACCAGCATTGCCCTTGGATATTTTGATTGGTTCTGTATTTTCTTTTGCTGAGTAAGGGGAAAACGATGGGCTCTTTGAACTTCTTTCTCTAATTCCCAGGTTTGCAGTTCGGGAATAGATGATTTTAAGAGCCTTATTATATACCCCCTTGGATCCGTGTCTTCAACACCTTCTGGAAGCCCTAAGAAACGAAGATTATTTCGCCTTGCTCTATTTTCCTGTTCCTCGACCTTTATCGTTTAGTCCTGCATGATACTTTCTTGATGTTTTTCCAGGTAAGTAACATCCTTTTCTAGATGGTCAGTTCGTAATTCAACTGACACCATCCTTTCAGAGATTGCCAGACAGGTGTTGCCCACCTTATTAACTGCCCCTTGTAGTTTTTGAATAGCTACATGGTGTTTGAGTGTGTACATTTTGATATCTGTATGCAATTTCTTTATTAAGTCAAAATTTCTTTCAGGGATGGTTCGTCTACTTCTCCTGCCTCGTCATCTTCAGACATGTTCACTGTAGATTCCTCTCTACTTTCTCGAAGCCCTGCTATTTCCTTTAGTTTTTTTAGATTTTAAGTTTTTACGAGGATTAAAAGTTTCTGGATTACTTCCTTGATCGGTGGTATCAACTTTAGTAGATATATTTAGTCTTTTATTCCTTATTTTTCTTTTCTCCAATTTTTTCCTGGGCGTACTTCCTTGCCCCGGATCACTCTCTTTCCTTATACCAGAGCAAGCTGATATTTCCTGGTTTGATAGATCTTGATCTTGTTCTTTACTAACACCACTTGCATTACTAGAAGTAGAGATTCCAGTCTCATATGTCTGCATCAGATTCATCTGAATGTAGATCAATTTGTAATAAAGGTAATTTATCAGGTGGAAGATTCAAGATTAAATGTCCATTGATCGCCAGGTTGGGTCTTTCATTTACCCCGTCCAGTTTTATTGGCTCCTGGACTATTACCTCATGATTTATTCCTTTATTTATCTCCATTTTGGACAGTGGGCTAAAGATATTTAATATACTAGGTTGCGATGCAGTTGACTTGCCTATTGGCTTACTTATCGCAGTCGCCTTTGCATTTGCTTTCAAGTCTTTAATGATTTGTAACCGTTTTGCTTTTTTTAACATTAGTTCCATCTCTTCGGTCTCTTCAGTCTCTTCAAAATCTTTCTCCGTCTTGTTACATTCCGCTTTAACTTTTTCCTTCTTGTTATCCAGTTCTGTGACATCACCTTTAGCTATCTGTCTATCACCCTTCTTGTCCTTTTTAAGTTTTTCGTGCTCCCCCTGTTCTCTGCGATTCATAATTTTTACTTTGTCCTTGTCTTTATCCTTGTCTTTATCTTTATCTGGACCCTTTCTGTAACCTCTCTCCTTCTCCTTCTCTTTTGATTTGTCTTTCCCTCCATCATGATCTTGCTCCTTATTTTTTACATCCTTGGCTTTAGTACCTCTAGTTTTTGAAGTATTGGTTTCAGGGTATGACCATTCTCCGCTTCTTGTACTTTCTCATTAGACTCAAGTTCTTCATTCCATTGTCTAGGAATGTTTGATCGAGGCATGAACTGTTCCGTGACTGAATTTTGATCAACAAGTTCACCTATCTCCTCCTGGAACTTCTCCTGAGCATTCTCAATCCTGTCTATATCCATTTCGTCCATTTTCCCTATCTCTATTTGCCTTGTAGTTTGTTCAGTCGGTTTCTTTTCCTTAGGCATATTCATTTAGTCGACAAACAGCAAAACAGATGGTGCCCTAAGGTCCTGGGCAGACGTTGATTTCTTCACTAACATTGAGACGAATAGTAACTAAAAGGCTACCCCCCTTTGAAGTTAGTCTTTAACCACCCAGGACAGTGAGTCAAACAGTCTTTTTCAGCAACGAAGTGTCTTTCTTCCTGGGTCGCAGCTGATATCGGGATGTACTAGGAATTGTGTGGTCCGGGAAGACTTCCTCAGGTCCTTCAGGTGACACAGCTTGTCCTTTCTCTGTGACCAGGATATAGCGGAGATCTGCCAACGCAGTTGGGCTCACTAGGTCTTGCAACACTTTGACAGTGTGTCGCATGGACCCAGTTTTTCCGGTTCATCACTCGAACTGCAGGCCTGGTAGCCAGCAACACTTGTTCGGGGCCTCGCCACCTCGGTGCTAGGGAGCTGGTTCTCTGGAAGGACTTAATCACAACATAGTCATCAGGGCGCAAGCAGTGGCCCTCACCTTGCAACCTGTCTGGAAGAGTCTCCCGAACCTGTTGATAAATAGAAGACAAACTGTCAGTCAACTGAGAATAATAGTCATTCATCAATACATAGGGCACATCATGTATAGGGCGTGGCTCAGGAATCCCCCAAATATTCATTGGCCTTCCAAAAACCACCTCATACAGTGTGAGGCCAGATAGTGTATGTGGTATCGATCTAATAGATAGCAATGCTAGAGGCAGTGCATCAGGTCATTTCAAAGATGTGGAAGCCTGTATCTTAGTCAATTTCAGGGTAGAGTTATAACGTTCCACTAGTCCTGCTGATTGTGGGTGAAAAGTAGCTTGTAACTTCTTCTTAATTCCCAACCCTTTCATGAGATACTCAACAACTTGCCCAATAAAATGGGGTCGGTGGTCACTCCACAAACCTCGACAAATGGCGAGTAGTAAGAGCTGTATTATCTTTCGTAGCGTATGCCTCCACCCATTTACTAAAGGCACAAACCACTACCAAGACATACTTTAGGTTGTTGCAACGCTCAAACTGTATGTAGTCCATTTGTAGGACCTCCATTATGCCTTTCCTCCTTTTCTCATGATCAGCAGGGTGCTAGCTCAAACAGCCCGGCAACGAGCGTCCTTGATTCTTGTAGCCCCTTTCTGGCAATCCCAGGTATGGTTCCCATCTCTTCAGGAAATGGCGATGGATTTCCCGGTACTCCTTCCCTCTTTCAACGATCTTCTCTTGAACCCCTCAGGAATTCCTCATCCTCTGATTCTAGACTACTCTCTGACTCTGTCCGCCTGGATGATCACAGGTCTTTCCCCATCCGTCGACGGCATTTTGCAAGAGGCTTCTCTTCATCAGCAGGGCCTGGGCCCTAGGAACGACTAAAGCTTACAAGTCAGCTTGGTCTTTATGGTCAAGCTGGTGTCTGGGAAAATGTGTCTATCCCTTTTCAGCGTCTTTAACTTACATTGTCAACTTCTTAGCTTCTGAGGCCAGCTCAGGTAAGTCTTACAGGACTGTCAACCTCTACCGATCGGCTATTTCTCTCAACCATTCGCCTATTGATGGAAAGCCAGTTGGTGAACACCCCCTTATTTGTCGACCTCAAGGGTGTTAAGTTTTCCAAACCTCCGTTATCTAAATCCGCTCGTCTGTGGGACGTGAATCTGGTTCTTAAGCTCTTTCTCGATTGGCCGGACAATGCCGCTCTTTCCTTAAAGATGCTTTCTGCTAAACTTACCATGCTCTTATGCCTGGTTTCCATCAAACGTGTTTCCAATGTCAAAGCCATGGATGTATCCTCTCGTCAATTCACTCCTTCTGGTGTGTGTTTCATATTAATAAACGTACAAAAAATCATTTAAATTCTGTTTTTTATCCTTATTTTCCTGACCAACCTAAACTGTGTGTAGTTTTATGCCTCAAAGTTTACGAACAACGTACTTTTGATCTCAGAACGTCCTCCCATTCCCAGCTCCTCATTTCCTTTGGAAAACCTCACAACCCTGTCTCCTCCGCTACCCTTGCCCGCTGGGTTTGTTGGGTTATGTCACTTGCAGGTATTGACGTTTCTGCCTTTGGGGCCCATTCTGCCAGAGGAGCCATGACTTCCAAAGCTTTTTGGGCCGGCTCCCGGTTGGAGGACATTCTGAGATCAGCAGATTGGTCTAATGATAAAGTTTTTCGTATTTTTTATTGCAAGCCTGTCATTTCTGCAGTTTCTTCTGTTATTAATATGCTTTGAACAAGCATAATATGAGCCTCCGGTCTTGCCATAAAATGTAGATTTTCCTAATAAGTTATGATGGAAAGTCTTAATTTTATTAAAGACACTGAGGCGAGTATTATCCCACTGCAACACTACTAACTTGTGTTAGTTTCCCTCCCTTTAGGGACTCCAGCCTTACCACCGGCTTCCTCATGATTCAACTCTATGTCCTCATCAGAAAGATTCTCATCTTGGCGTTCCATCTGGTCCGATTGTCCCTGCTGCTGTCGCCGCCAGGACCTCGTTGTTGGACTTTAGTCAAGATTTGTTTACCTGGACTTTGACTTTATGCATCGTTTTTGCTATTGTTCCACTCTTTTTGAACTCTTCTTAACTTGCTCGTCAAAGAAAAGAGGGCTGTTCGCAGTCTGACCCTTCATTGTATCGTAGACTGCCCGTTCATTGGTTGACTCTGTTTCCCGTTGGCCAGTTTCGCGCTTGGCCTGTTGGGAACTGTAGTTTGTATTCTCTATCTTGGCTGCTATACCTATAAAGCAAGAATTGAAAAGCATAATACTCGCCTCCGTGTCTTTAATAAAAATTAAGACTTTCCGTCATAACTTATTAGGAAAATCTACATTTATGAAAACTCAAAGTACACTCTCTTAGCAAAATTTCCAGTGGGAAGAGTTAATCTGTCACACAGAGAGGCTGCAGAACAGGGCAATGCTGCCACCTACTGACAAGTGTTGGTTGACTTTTTTCCTTCCGTTTCTAGAATTACGACCTTTTAATGGAAATGTTGAGGCAATTTTATTTTACTTATATTTTAATTTGTATCACATTCGAAAGACTATTTAGCAATGAGCTCTAAAGATGAGAGGTGAGATTTTTCCGAGATACATATCGAGGGTAGTGGAACAAAAAAGTTGCACTGGTGCAGAAAAAACAACATACATGATTAGAACTTTTTTTCCTTGTACGTGCAATACGGATAGAAGCAAATATATTTTCTTTTATCGCATATCACGAAAGGTTTTGTGTACCAGGACAAAAGTGGCAGAAACTGATCTGGACACTGCTAGTTTGCCCACTTCTGTGTCTCGTGACTGGTATTATCCAATAAGCGTGCACTTTCTTGCAACACACTTTGCAAGTGCGCCATTAGGAAGCACGCGTGTTCATGACAGGTACCCCAACAACCAGCTAAGTGAAGTGCTTGGCATAGGGATACGCAAAGCTACACAGTCACTGTCAAGAGATATCGCACAATAGTAGTTTTCAGATTTAAGGGCTTTGGATCTAAAGAGCCCAGGCATTGGCCTTCATAACTGGCAGCGGTGCAAGATTAATTTTTCGCTGACGTTACTAGATTTGCAGACATTATGTTGGTGCACGCTTGTGGCTATATTTGCACTGAAATGGGCTTTGTTTTTTGCACTGGCCAGTTGGTGCAGATGCTGGAGCAGGGTTTTCTATTTAAACTCAAACTTCAGTTTATATTTCTATGTGTCATAATTAAAATTACTAACGATTAATTATTAAGTATTAATTTTGTCGAGTGTTTTAATTAATCAACCTTACTAATGAAAGAATTACACGTGGGAATGCAATTGCATGGCTTAATTAATAAGTGAACTAAGTTGGTGAGCAAATTAATTAAATAAGTGTGGCTAAAGTGCTATTTGTTATGTGTTTGCGCTTTAAAATAATATGCTTTAATGCTTTTTTTATGTTGCAAATGGCTAGATAATTACATACACATAAGGGTAATTAGTGGGAATTAACACTGTATAATCAATACGATGTAGTAACGTTGCTTTGTGTTTCTTTTTAATTAAGTTGTCCATTTTGGCCTGTTGAGAAATGGCCGACATCTACAGCCTGCATTTGAGTAGATGAAATACGAAGAGAGGCCTCGCTGAATATGGTTGAAAATATGACCTCGGCCTCTGTCTGAGCTAAAAGTTATGAAAGGACGACAACTCTGGGATGGTCGCCAGATATCCTTGGAGGAGAACAATTGTCACAAATGAACATTTTGATAAACTTGCGGTGGCTTCACTATAATTTCGGAGAGGAGCATCTATGGATGTTGCATATTTAGTTTGACTTCCTTTTTCCGTGTTTTTATTTTTGAGATATCCGAGAGCGAAGATTTTTCTAATGTTGAGAGTTAACATCCTTTCCTGCTCGCTCTGCTCACCGGACGCTTAGAGCTTGTTTGTAACTTTTTATATGTAAGTTTTGGTATAAATATTGTAAGACTAGAGAGGGTCTAAGGCCACTTCTTCCTGAACTTATGCTCAAGAGGATCGATGCTGATTGAGAGGACGGCGACTCGAGAGACTTTGATTCTTTACTGAGAGACATGTCCTGACCTAAAATACGACATTTAGCTAGAATTGGTAATTATGAGAATAATGAATTTGCAATTCAATAACTTTTCATTTGAACTAATTTAGATAAAATAACTTTTGTTTGAATTTCAGTGTCGGTGGTTATTTCTTTGTCATATTATTGAGATCTCAAATGTGTTTAAATTGTTTAAATCATGACGAGACAATTCAATTTGGTTGCATTGACCTCAAATTAGATGCAGATTGATTTAGGAGTTCTCTCGTATATTCAGCGTGGATAGAGTAATAGAATGAATGTTGGTGTGATGGGCCCTAGCGTATGGTGAGTGTATGTGCGTATGACTGTGAAATTACTCTGTCCGTGGAAGTAGGGAGAATTTATAAGCTCTGATCTGCAGCACAGATCTTAGCTTTGCACTTGTCCGGGTGGTGCCAAGTTTGGTGAGCAAATTGCTGAGACACTACTGCAGTCCCTGCAATTCTGAAATGTCAGTGCAAAAGTGACCTGCACCAGGATTGCACCGGTACAGGTCACTTGTGCACTGACAGTTCACAATTGTAGGGACTGGAGTAGTGTCCCTGCATGGGGAGCTGGAGCCGGGCCCAGATTCTGTCGACTTACTGAAGATTTGGGTAGCCAAGGTGGACTGAGGACAGAATGTCCGCCGGTTCTTAGAAGCTGTTCCTCCTCCGCGAACAGCACTCTGCTCCGCCCCTTTAATTGTAGGCTATTTTCAAGTCTTTGCAGCTAAAATAAGATCACTGTTATTACTGCTATACCTGGAAGCAGATGTTCTTGTGTCGTGCTTTGTTGTGCTCGAAGCTCCTTTCTCGTGTTATGACTATCCGAGATACAAGCTCCTGGGACCACGATCCTAGCCGCTGGGACCCTAAGAGACATTTTAATGTATTGCTGGGAAACCAGGTGGGCGTGAAAATAGGGCTTCACGTGGAGAACGTGACCCCGTTCATGGACGTCGGTCCTTGACGTCCACAGAGCGTGTTAAGGCAGAGGGTCACGAAGCCTCGGTTCCTCCATAGTCCACAAAACGTATTAAGCGATTTTAAATCTGCCAGTGGGATATGACACAATTGCAGGTTTTGACTTTCTACAGAGTTTTTGTTGATATGTTGAGCTGTACACTAACCCATTATTGCGAGCATTTACAGCCTGGAGACACGGCCTTGATGTTTTTAATTTTTTTTTCTTTAAAACAAACGGGTTTTCTTCATTCCTTGAGAGTGGAGGCTGCCAGCCGCAAACACATCTTTACCGACACTATGGGCACCTTTGGAAAGATCCAATATAGTCATTGATTTTCTAGCAGTGTTGGGTGAGCACAGAGTATATTCCAAGACCCCAGGCGGATGGTCTTTCTCTGTTTGGAATCAGGATGGACCCCTGCGCTTGAGACAGAGCTGCCGTAAAACCGAGGTGTGTCACGAGCTTAAAAGACTGCAGAGACCAGAACACGAGTCAGCGCGTAGTTTGAAATGATCACTCAGTCAATCACTTATAAAGCACGGCAATTCATACCTCTGAAATCCTTACTGAGGTGTAGGACAAAGAAAGGTACTCTGAAGGCTGGTGCCTTGTGCCTTCAGGGATCCCTTCCTATCCTGCAAGGCCTTTGCATCTTGATTGAGGGCGTCAGTCATGGTCACTCACCGCAGGAGCCTCAGCTTTGAGAGGTGGTCTGGACAGTGGTTCTTCCATGCTTGGGTAGGACACAGAGGAGCTTGAATTTCTAAAGCCTTTGTTTTAGTCACATAGCCACAACCTGCTCTCGCTATTGGATGGTGTTGGGGGTAGAAACAGCATTGGAACATGCTAAACAAGCATTAAAATGCAATAGGTCTTGCCTTTTATTAAGTTAAAGCCATTTGCTTTGCTATACAATACCATTAGCAAAGCAAAGGGCTTTAACTTAATCAAAGGTGCAGCCTATTGCATTTTCAATGCTTGTTTTTTACCTAGTCCTTGGTGCAAATCAAAAATGCTGGGGCAGCTGCCTGCGGTCGGGGAATCACAGGCAGCGTGACGGAGACAGCACCTTGGGATGCTTTACGGGCACTGGGAGAAGGCGAATGGCCAGCAAAGGTTCAGTAGCAGGCGGACACGGCACTTTCAGCCCGGGCAAGCCTGACGGCGGCCACCCACTCAGATCTGAGTAGCAAGGGAAGCCTAGAAGCTGTGAACGCTTGGCACTTCCTAAGGAGCCATAAATCAGGGGGCTGTGCTGGAGGTGCTGTAATAGTTATTGTGGACCAATTAATCAGACTGTTTGATAGAGATGGCAGATGTGATGAAATATTGAAATCATGAAGCATACAAATGACCATTAAAATACGATGTTTATGTTCCATGTTTGTGAATAAACTGCAGCAGTAATGCTCCAACAGTGACTCAACTTGTGTTTACTGAGATGGGATACAAAAAAGAGTGCATGAGGAGGGACTGGTGGTCATTTGCACATATGGGAGGGGTTTTAATTGACTACACGCTGGATACACAAACAGACATCGTTGAAGGCGGATTCCCTTAAAAGAAATTACATGTGCCATATTGGGCAAGGGAATACGAGACACACGTGTATTCTCCACTGTGTGCAAACAGCGATACTGAAATGCTGATGCCAATGCTATGTTGCCCAGTTGACTTCCCCTGCTTGCATACAGAGTGATTTGGTCACCAGGTAGCGGGCATGCGTGTAGTTAATATCCCGATATATAGTCTGCATTTTTGGCATAGTGATCTTCTCGAAAGCAGCTGTGTTAAGTCCCTAGGAGGATCACTGTATTGCATAAACACTAGAAGCTCCACGTGCACTTAAGTATTCTCGGGTCCGTGTATGCCCTGCGAAATGCACAAGGAAGTTTATGGAAATCAGGGGAATGAATTTTCCCCCCATTGACTTCTATTGAATCTGAGGCGATTTTAGGCCAGAAACAAACAAATAAAGCCATTTTTGGCTTTAAAAAAAAAAAAAAAAAAAAAGGGAGACTGCTGCCTGATTCGCGTCTATTGGCATGTATGGACAAGAGTAAACAAGGAAAGGCTGTCACACAGTGAAGTTAGCCAGTGGATGAAGTGGGCGGCTGCTCTGCCCCATGCTGTATACTGAGGTGGGCTGAAAAAAAAGTCGTAAATGACAACAGAAATACGGTCTAAAAGGGCTGGTTGAAGTATATTGTACTATCATTTTACTAAACTAAAAAGGTCTTGGCTAACGCCAGACCTAAAAATGAAATTGGCTGGTGTATTCAAATATTGTCTGATAAATCATTAGTTGCAAGGAATCATGTTCAAGCATTGAACGACACGAATGAAATATACAGGTACCATGCATCTTTGATCTTTTTTATTATAGGTTATCACGTTGTCAGAAAGGATTTACATGATAAAAATGTGAGGAAAAAAACATATGGTCTGTTTGAGGAAACTGGTTTTGGCACTTTTACTATACTACTAAGTGTGCTCAAGATAATAGAAATTCAGATGATCATTTTATCATGCCCAGACTCAAGAGAAATGTTTCTCATAATGTCTTGTAACAAAATTGTAGTCACGAAACATACAAAAATTCTGAATTCAAGGCGAGAATAAGGCAATTATACATCATAAAAAATACACAAAGACAAACTAAATAAATTATGTGAGAAAATAGGATTATGTTGCCCAGCAGTGCAGTAGGAAAACATGGTAAGATTAGCCTTGCTATATTGCTTTGAAATTGATAAAAGTAGCTTTTTCAGACTTCTAAAGAAGAGGTTTATAAATGTCCGCTCTGGGAGAGTTTTTCTACTTACATTTAATGTCTGCATACATATGGCTGACAGTGAACCTATCTTTACCCTCAGGCGCCCAGGCCACTCTTTCTGCCATGAGGTAAAGAGCTCCATCTTGTTTTTTCTGACGAACCTTCTTTACAATTAGTAACACTTCTTCGGATGATGTTGCCATGATGGCAGGACGGTGCTGTAATTCAAAACACAAGAAGAAACAATAGCCTTAAGTCCGTGATCTCTGTAGGTATGAAACATGCATTTAAAAAAAAATAATTAAAAAAAAATAATCAGAAGGGCAACATAATCAATGCTAAGACTAAACTAGTATGGGTGCCCTAAAGACACTTTGATTGGATTGCAACCTCCAGTGGCTACTTAATGCAGGTAAAAATATTAGGCTGGAAAAGAGATACAACCTGAGAAGGTAGGGCAGGTGCTGTTATTTCTTTCTGTCCTAAAACATTCTGGATTGCTACTTCCCTTTTCTTAGGTCTAGGCTAGCGTTGCTGCGCACATACGCAGCTCGCTCAGCGAGATTTATTGCACATGAGTACTTTCTGAAGAGGGCTTGAATCCCCGCCTCTTATTCCCATTGGCTTGCGTCACCGTTTGTTACACGGTGCGCTGCCATTGGGAATAAAGTTTTCAGGGTGCCTCCTTTTCTCTTTTTTGGCCAACCCGCCCGGACTGGCTGGCCTGCTTTCCTTGAAGGACTTTCTTATCTTACATGGCCCCATAAAGACAAGAGATCGCACGCAGTAAGGATTCGCTCTCGTTTCACAATCTTGGAGCGAACAATGGCGGCGTGCCTTGCTGCAATCGTGAGGTGCATCTTTATATACAGTGATGCTCAGGGCAGGCAGACGGAAAGCAACCCCTAATAATTTCCAATACGTATGCAGGGGCTGCCAGGGGGGAAAAAAACGACGTTATGTGGGCGTTGTTCGTTTTGCTACTAGGTTCTCTCAAAATGAAACAGGATTGTGGGCTACGTGATAAAGCCCTGTATGGGCCATTGGGACTCCTTCGCAGCAACTTTGCCCCTGACCATGCTGATAATTTTCTATAGAAATGGCTTTTAAACGTGGCTTTTAGCCTTGCTTGCCGGAATGACGAAATATGGCACCTTTTCTAATCTGACAAAAATTTTGGGTCAATGGGTCAAGCAGGGCTCAGATACTTCGCATTCCAGAAGGTTCCTTTCTGCTTTGCACCCGTATGTGTGGGATCACCGTTGGGAGAGGGTCTATCTACTTAATCCGTCCCTCAGACTGAGCTCCCTGGTGGGGAGTGAATACATTGAGAAATCTGCTCCCACTCGGGTGTGACCCCGGAATCAAAGCCCCGACGGATGTTGTGGGCATACCTTGTACCCGCATACTTTTAAAAGGTGGCATGCTGCTTTTAGCCCGGGGCATTTTACGAGCTGCGGGCGCGCTGTTAAAGGTCTTTCTTAGGCATACAGTTCAACCCCCCCTGCTCCCTCCCCCGACATTCCACAGACCGTGGGAAGCAGGCGAGCTCTGGCTGTCTCAAGCAGCCAGAGGGCGGTAGAAGACGTCTCGGTGCCAAGAAGCTGCATTGACAGCGAGACATCTCCAGTTCCTCTCAATGCATGGTCTGTCTGAAAAAGTTAAATGACCCTAAATGTGATCAAGATTTTAGGACAGTTTTCGCCATGAATCACGGGGTTACACGTATTTGTCTCCGGTGCATAGTCTGTGTTTCTGTCTTGCTTTTTCAGCGATGCCTTTTTAAAAAGACATGGGGTAGCTCCTTTATACATGATCATAACTGATCAAATTTGCAGTTTTTGAGCCGGTAGACGTGGGTTCGAATCCCAACTTGTGTGATTGTGGGCAAATCACTTTATGTCTCAAATTTACACTCGTTCCTTGATTAGCCAGAAATAGGGAACTCCTACAGACGTTTCAGTTTATTGATGGGAACTCAAAAATGAATGTATTCGCAATCTACGACTGCCCTGCTGCACATTACGATATATGCCCGTTTGCCATTTCTGTGTTTTTACTCATCAATTAGAGATGATTTGGCCCTAGTCATATTTCACAGAAATATTTTATTTTTCATATATTGTTTGAAAACCTTGAGAAACAGGCCGTCTTGAGACCAAACCCAGTACCCTGGTTTGACTACAGAGTAAAAGACACGGCTTTATATAATCGAACCTAAAATCTATATTTTAAATGTGGTCTACTTGCATTTTCTCTGGGTTCCTAAAAGTGAGATTACGGCCTAAATCGCTGAGAAACATGTTTTTATTTCTGTCTGGGAATAAATTAACAAAGTAGGGCATTTAAGTAATTTAATCTGCAGCGACATTTAATCTCTCCGATAGCCTCCGGTGTGCTTTGAGACCGACCAAACACAGTCAAAAGCCAGGTCTGGTGGCTTAGTGCACTAATGCGTGCATTGTTGGGGCATATTTGACCTCATGGTCACAGCTTCAAATTCTGGTAGGTCCACTCCTTTCATCCTTCTGAGGTCGATAAAATGAGTACCATTGAGTTGGGTAACAATAAACCTCTGTTATTCAGTGCCAAGATACCCTTCGCAGTAATCTTGAGCTTTACAAATGCACATATTGTTTTTATGTTATATTTTGCTGCTGTAACCCTGCAAAACTGAATTTAATGTCCACAAACATGTATCCTGTATGCCAAGAAGTAGACATACCCCACCTCTGGTGATGTAAGAAAACACTGGCTTCCTAGTAGAACTTCAATGAATAATATATTTTTGCGCTTACAGTATTCAGATCCTGGTGTCAAAACTGCGGAAACAGTTTCAAGCACTTGATTTTTACTTTTTTTTTTATATTAAAATGACTTATTTGACACAATTTAATTTGTATGTATATACAGTTCTTATAAAACTACACCAGCTTTGATAATATCTTGGTGAAAGAACATGACAGTTGCATTTTTTTTTTAAATATATTTTGTCCAATGTCTTCTCTTGACTGTTTTAAGGGGTGAAGTGAGAGCCCTTTGTGGTGAGAACTTCGAGATTTTAAAAATAAACTTTCCAAAGTGAACATTTGTAAAGGATGGTGCATTTTGTGCAGGTCCATGTCGAGTGCTTTAAAAGACCAGCATTGAAAATGTAATAGGTCTCATCTTTTATTAAGATTTGCTTTCTAATGGTATTGTATAGCAAAGTAAATGGCTTTAACTTAATAAAAGGCGAGACCAAACGCATTTTCAATGCTCGTTTTTTAACTTAATTATAGTATCAAGCGAATATAGTGTGATCTACAGTCTGGAAGGTTGTCTGTATGACGAAATGGATTAAAGTATCATTCAATAAAAGTATTTCATTCATTATTCTAACATCGAGATTTGTTTGCTGGCATTGTTTGCCAAAGCCAAAATACACGTGTATCAATATATTTTTCCAAAAGTAAAAAAAAAGAAAAAAAAAAAAGCAAATCGGACTCCAATCACCACTAGGCACTTCCATGTAATGAAGTATACCATTATGTTGCATTATCTAACGAAATGGCGGGAGGTGAGATTTGTGGAAAGTATGATAACCACGACGGTAAGAGAATTCTAAAAGAAGTTATTAAGAAGAGAGTATATGCAGAAGGGTTGGCCTCACACAATTTCCAATTGGAGGCACAGAAAATAGTGTTGTGTGAATGCACCATTCCAGAACTAACGGCCTGGTTTAATGGGTTTAACCCCTTCAGTGCCCATGACGAGATAGTCTCGTCATGGAGCGCGGTTGCGCTGTGCCCATGACGAGACTCTCGTCATGAACCCCACCCGCTAATTCAACGCCCGGCACAGGGCGGGGAAAGGGCGGGGCACACAAGGGGTTAAAAGATCAACATTATTGAATAGTTCCTTGCAGGGAGAAGTCTTCAAACAACATGTTGTAGGCAATGTTTACCTCCCCACATGCAAGTACTGGCATTGCCCTATTGTCCTTTTGAAGAGGGAAGGGTGGCAAGCAGGTTACTTATTAGGGAATGGTTATTTCAGAAGGAGATCAATCCCAGGAAAATAAGGTGTGTGAAATGCAAGTAAGGCAATGCAGCAATATTATATAGTTGCGAAGAATAGGGGTTATCGACAATGATCAAGGTGACATCATGAAAATAGAAAGAATTGTGGTTTCTTAAATGTTTTTCCAACTTGATAAAGGTGGTAAAAAGAGTATTTTGTTGAATTGGAGGACGGAATAAGTGCAAGGTGGCTGTTCCTCGTAAATTTAAAAAAGTGACATGTAGTAAACTGGGTGTGCAATCAAGGTGGCTTAAGAGTCTAGTGTGAATAAAAACAAATAGGATTAGCCCTGCAGGTATTTCACCAAGCCTTTAAAGACAAATTATTTGATTGAAGGATATGGGAAAAGTAACAGAAACGTGTACATGTTATTCTTTACAAAAGGACCACTATGTGTTGGGGTTTTATTCTAGCTGAGCATGTTACTGCATCAATAGGTTGCTACTCTATATATTTGCACAAACTATTTGTTCATGTCTTATTGTTCCCTACTCTGACCTTTCCATTTGCCTGGTATCATATATTAGAGTTTTACGAATTTGTGGAGAAGGGAGGGGACTTGGTTGAGTGTTACAGAATAATGTACTCATGACCCCAGCTCCAGAGAATGGGGTCAGGCTATGTAAGGTGGAAGCTTCTAAGTTGTGGCAAATGCTACCAGGGGAACTGGGCAAATGGAAATCTGTTCTTAAGACAATAAACATCCTGGAACTCTCAGCAGCCAGATTATTGCTTTTCAGTGAGTCAGGGGAGCATATGTTCAAGCGACAGGGAGTGTTTGATGGATATTTGACAGACGTGCTCAAATGCCCAAGCATGTGTGTAAGCGGTAATAGCTTGACCACCAAATGACTGCACCTACGTGTACAGATGGGAACTTGTGAGATTTTACTTTTGGCATGATTGAGCGAGAGACAACGGAGAGAAACAGCAGTTGACTGCGCCTGGCTGCAGTCTATTTCCCCGTAATCATGAGAGAAGTACTAGCCTAAGTCTGCACTGGACAACACAAGACGTAAGAATACTGGACGCATTTTGCACATCTGAGACCCATGTAAGGCAAAAGTTCCATGGACTGGAGCGAGAGGCAAACTAAGTTACGCCTGGAAGCTAAGGAAGTACAAGTACCACAGAACTCAGTCACAGCCAAATTAAGAACCAGAGTAGGGGAGAGAGATCAGTTTGAACCTGAAGCTAGAACAAGTCTTTGAGGTCCCTAAAGGCCAAACAAGAAGCATTTAGAAACACCATAGATTTGATTTGCTTTGTGATTTCCCTGTCTTTGCAATATGTGGATTGCAGCTCTGAAATATATATTTCATCTGTGCCAATTACCTGGGAGTCGTGTGGTCTCTGCTCGCCGGACAGCGCGGCAAGGCATGAGGAGGTGCGGAGACGACGCTGTTGGTTTATATGTATGTATAGACACACACACACGCACGCACACACGTGAATGATGGCATTCTGCTCTAAATGAGCACATAAACACAAATTAGTTACTTTCAGTGGAGATTACAGTGACAAGGTCTGCTTTTTGGGACCAAGAATGTTTTTACTTTCAGACATCTCCCAACAAAAAAGGTTTACAAAAACTAAACAATAACAAAAAAACAAGCACTGACAAAGATAAAAGGCTGACTAGACAATGTCGGACCTAATGACTTTTTTTGTTCTTAATTTTGTTATATGAACTTAGGTTTGACTGCTCAATTTACCCAGTCAAGATTTTGTACAATGCTCTACTTCAGTACATAGAGCATGATTTACCGTACAGCACTTACTTAACCTCGATTAGGCTGAATAAAATATACTCCACGGCATCTTCTGTCTGCCCTGGCTGTAAACACCCAGTGGCAAACATACTACACATGTTTTGAGATTACCCATTGGCTTGACACTTCTGGGATAAGATCTGCACATTCATTCAGAGATGCACTGGCAGGTCAAACCTAAACAGCCCCGAAACTTGCCTACTGGGGTTGCATGACCGACGCAAGATGAGGGAGGCCACTACAAGAATGATCGATGTAGCCCTAGTATTGTCTAGAAGATCAATTATTATGCAGTGGAAGGCAGTCCCTCCCTGGGCTCCCGCAGGCCACGGTAGTGCAGTGGGCCATGGCAGAGTCACTGGCACTACAGAGGGAGGAACTGAGGGGGATTGTGCAGGCACCCCATGGTAGCATTATGGGAGGATCTCCTGCTTGCTTTACAAGGCGACCCCATCGGCGATACACATTCATCGTTGAAGTAACAAGAGTGTGCAAGTTCATTCAGAAGTGAAGAGTTATTAGGTATAAGAAGGACAGCTTATACCTCCACCAGCAGGAGCCACCTACAACAGAAACAGTCTTCTCCTGCTCCGTGTCAATGATCCCCCGTTCTCCTCATGACGGCCTTAACATGCCAACATGACATTCTTAAGAACACTACACACCATCCCCCAAAAAACAAAAACAAAATCCAATAAACAAATCACTAATAACACATAGCAATGCACATGAATCCTTAAAGATCAACGGTGACCAAAATAGCCACCAGGTTGAATATCAGGTGGCACAATTTCCTCGTACCCCAAAGCTCATTGAACTATTTCTTCCCGATAACGCTATACCAAGCACAAGTATCAACCATCATGTGAACAGTTTTGTCATCAATCCTTGCAGTACAAGTGGGGAAACTCGTGATTAGAATCACTAACCCCAAGTACAGAATTTAATTCATAAGGAACTTCATCTTCTTCATAAGTGAAGTAATTAAGCTTTTGAGAAGACCAAAATACTTTACTAAAGTACGTAAAGCAGACACATAATCCTCTATAGATTCTTCTTCCTTTTGTGGACGTGAACAGAATTTGAATCTCCCAAACAATGCTTAAGGAAAGCTAATTTCCTTTTTGCTGAGCAGTCTTCTTTTTCAAGGACATCAACGTACACTGAAAATATAGGAAAACAAAGCTCCCATTCAAAACTAGACTCACCTGCGACTTGTAGAAAATGTGGAGGTGCAGCAATATTAGCCATTTTTAATTTTTCACAAATATCACCAAACTGAATAAATAAGCAACAAAGAAAAATGTCACTTTAAAAAAAAAAAAATTGTAGGTAAACGGGACTGTAAATAATCGTAGTAGGACAACAAGCAAGAAAGATGTGTGCATCACTGTGATGCACAAACAGCCACTGAATAGACAATGAATGGTATGCACATCACCGTTATGCGCAAATATCAGCAGCTGAATAGACCAGGAATGGTCTGCGAATTACCGCGCTGCATAAATACCAGGATGCACATTAAACTAAATTGATTAGAATGTGTTGTATCCGCTGATGGTTTCAGTAAAAGAACAAGGTGTGAGCATCACCGCGATTAACAGTATAGAAACTTCAAACGTAACTAAGATGGCCGGCAAGCGTCATCACATAGCGTCAGCACGTGCCCAGAACGACTGAAGTTAAAATTCAAAACATCATAGAGCAGACCTCTCTTCTCCAAGAAGTGCGCTTGCAGGAGAGTGTGCGTGCCAACCGAAGAAGTCAGGACTCCGCACGAGAAAAAGCGCGAGCCGCTAACGGTCAGCCGCACCAACAGGGCTCAAATATCCCCAAACCGAAGACAAAAACTACAATCCTACCAGAACTTGAACAGCTCTGGGGAATAACGCGACAGCAGCAGAAAGCACTGCAACACCTCCACGGGAAAAACAGCTGGCACAACGCAACCGATTTGAAGAAAAGGTGAGTGCTGCTTTATCCCGCTCGTCGCCAAATTCGTGAAGTAACAAGAGTGTGCAAATTGGCTCAGAAGTGAGGATTTACTAAGTATGAGAAGGACAGCTTATACATCCACCAGCAGGAGCCACCTACAACAGCAACCGTCTTCTCCTGCTTCGTATCAATGTTCCCCCCGTTCTCCCCAAGACGGCCTTAACATTCCAACAGGACATGCTTAAGAACACTACAATCATCAATACAGGTGATAAGCCCACACAACCTGTAGCAGATGGTGCAAAATACATGGCTGCAGGACTCCCATTTGCTGTAGCAACATATAGAATCCTACATGGCAGCAGACACCCAGAACGCCACCAACGCGACCCGTTTACAGCACCCAGTGTCAGAGACCAACCTCACAGTTAATACAGTTCGATTAATCATTTGCTTAAAATGTTTTCACCTATACCGTGGCAATCTACAAAGTGTAAATCACTGTACAATGATGTGTGTATTACAATTACAGGACCCCTGTTGATAGAAATATGTATGTTTATTAGAAACATACAACGGCCCCTGATGGTCAGCCAGCTGCTTCCTCGGTCAACTGCTAAGATACAGTTCCAGAACCCTCTTACCTCACATGGAGCAAGTTACCAGGGAACAGCCAGCATTCCACAAGGAATGTACACTATGTAATACAGAAGGATGAGTTAATGATACAGAACTATAATACAAGGCATGTTACTAAATACAACACTCCCCCCCCCCCCCAATTAAACAACAAAAGAAACAAAAAACAATAATAACTTAAGTGCATACAAAATCATCAAAACGTTTTGGCTTAACTCCAATACGAGTAGATCTATCACATACAGGAGCACCTTTCACTTTATCCTTGGATTTAACAGTAGAACTATTACCTTGATCTGATACAACAGGGTCAATTATAGCTTTGTGGGAACTCCCTTGAGAACTCCCACATTTTTGGAGTCTTAACCATTTTGCTTGTTCGGTAGCATTGCATAATGAAATTTTCCTGGTTTTCCACCACCTGCCATAAGCCAACTTTACACAATTACCTTTCACTAACACTACTTTCTTAGGACTTGACCATTTTGAAGAACCCTTCTTGGCTTTGTCTCCTTGAAATACTCTCACAAACATGCCACACTTGAAAAGACGTTGTGGCTTCGAGATTTTCATGTTGTGTCTTTTACCATGGTATTTCTTTACCCTGTCTTGCAAATTCTTAAAATCAACCTTACGCTCACCAGCTCTGTTCATCCCTGCTGGAACAGCTACAGTGCAAGATACCCTCCCTTTAAGTAAGTTGAAAGGTGTTTCTTTGGTTACAGAATGAAGAGTGGTTCTATAACTCCATAACATGTCTTTAATTCGACGTTTTCAGCACTAAATTACTCATATCTGCAAGTTGGATGCATTCCACAAGCACTCTATTAAATCTCTCGACTAAACATTTCCCCTGGGATAGTAAACAGGGGTTTTAGTATGTTTGATACACCAATTGGACAAAAAAAAAAAAAAAAAAAAATCTATAGAAACAAATTGAAGACCAGTGTCAGCGTTAATTTCAGCAGGAAAATCTTCCCTCCTAAAAAGGTCTTCACAAAAGGAAATCACAACACTAGATTTAACTTCTTTTACAAAAGCAACTTCTGGCCACTTGGAGAATCTCAATGTCTGTGATAAATTTGCCATAGTCATGGTTGACTATTTTTCAAATGGCCCACAAATATCAAAGGGTCTATAGTGGTTGCCTGGGAAATATGTGATTTGTCACTGACAGCTCGTGCAATGCAATTGCGCACATACCTCTCAATCAGAGTGTCCATGTCTGGCCCACCAGAAATCCTCTCTGATGCGCCTTTTCATGGCAGACATGCCACCATGCATGTGGCATACAAGTTCTCTCAGTTTAGTGGGTCCCAACAAACGACAACCTTTCCTTACAATGCCATTCACAATTCCAAATTCAGACCAAATAAGTTTAAAGGAATGAAGACACTCTTAACTTCCATCCTGGATTATGACTAAGAGCCTCAATGAGCTTATTTAAAGTGTCATCTTTAATAATTGCCAATTTCTACTCTTCTTCAGTAATAGCCTTACATACATCATTCACCTCTGCCACCATCCACTCATCCTCATTTTGCAGAGACTCCAATGGTAACCTGGACAAGCACTCAGCATGGACATTTTGATTACCAGGCACGTACTTCACCTCAAAAGTGTATTCTTGCAGGCGATAAAGCCACTTGGCTATTCTGAGTGTGGCTTTGCCAGCACCTCTAGTGAAGAACAGATCCACAAAGGGTTTGTGATCAGTACGTAAAACGTTGTGCCCCGTATAAAAATGCTGTATGCCCCACCAACATGCTAAGGCTTCTTTCTCCACTGAATAGTACGTTGTTCGGCTCCCTTAAAGGTGTGAGAGGCAAAAGCTACTACTCTTTCTTTTCCATCATGAACTTGTACAGGAACAGCACCAAGACCATGATTACTAGCATCAGTAGAAAGTATGGTCTCATGCTCTGGGTTGATAGGTGTTAGAGTGACGGTATTAACACACTTACTTACATCGTCACATATTAGTTGACAATCTTCCATCCAAACAAATTTCACTCCCTTTTTCATAAGTTTCCTTAATTCTTGTACTTTGTCAGTGAAATTATTTAAAAACTTGGAGTAGTACTCCACAAGACCGTGAAATGACCTAAGTTGGTCTTTGTCAGTTGGTGCAGGTGCCTTTTCAATGGCCTCCACTAAACTTGTTTTAGGTTCAACACCATCACTATTGAGTGTGACCTAAATACTCTACCTCACTCACACCAAATTTGCATTTCTCGAGACCAAGGGTGAGACTAGCGTTTAACAATCTCTTCAAAACTTTCTCTTAGATTAAATCATGTTGAATACTATCACACCAAAACATAATCTTGAAATACTAAAACATTTTTTCAATTTGCCAACACACTTTGCTTATGTCTTTGGAAGACAGCAGCTGTAGAAGGAAGTCCAGCTGGCATTCGCATAAATTGAAATGCTCCTTCTGGGGTGATAAAAGATGTAAAGATGTCTGGACTCTTCATGTAATAAAATCTGGTGGTACGCACTGGATAAATCCAGTGTAGTAAAACCTGCACCGCCCACTACACTGGTCAACATCTCATTGATTCGAGGGAGAGGATGACGATCAATCTAGATGTTCTCATTCAAATTCCTCAAATCTAAGCACATCCTAATATTGCCGTTAGGTTACTTGGCCAAAACGATGGGACTTACCCATTCAGAAGCCTCAATAGGCTTAACCACCCCTTCTGAACACAATCTCTGCAATTCTTCTTTAAACTTTTGTCTTAAAACCAAAGGAACACTTCGCACTTTGGGTACAGCATTTTCCTTTAAGAAAATGAGATGTTTCAATATTTTTTTTTTTTTTTAAACAACCTAATGAAATTTGGAATAAAGCAGGAAATTTGATGACCCAACTATTGGTGACAGGAGATGACAGATAAAACTTCCTCAGGATGACTGGGATTCAATATAATGTTCAATGCTCGTTCTTTCCATCCAAGTAAAGATTTTCCCTTTTCCACAATATACAATTTGGCTGCAGTTGTCCTGTCTTGAAAACTCATTTCAGACATAACATAACCTAAAGCAGGCAGTTTGTATCGACAATACCCTTCAGGAGTGACATCAGTGGCATGTAATTCCTCCAAACCAAAACCCAAACTTTGCCAAGTGAACTTATCAATAATTTTGAATGGAGAACAAGAATCTGCCCAGACCTGTACTTCCTTGCCCTTGATGATGCATTCGGGAGGACGATAATTATCCCTGTTCCCCTCACAATAACAAACTTGGGAACTATTAAAATTATTACAATTGCTATTATCAGGCATCACACCTACTGGTCCTTAATGAGTGGTGGTATGGCGACCGTGGGGACCCGGCATACGCTCTTGAGCGACACTTGATGGGGCGGCATTCTCTCCATACGATCCTTTATTCGCCGGCGCTGCGGGGCTCGCTGCCGCCGGTTTCCAGAGTAGTCTTTCAGATCTGGCGAAAGTCCTTAAAGAGAATAGGGTGGTGGAACCCGTTAACGGGGGAAACTCAGCTATGGCATAACGGGCGGCTACCGGAGTTTGCGTCGCTACAGAGGTTCGGCGGCTGGGACGACATTGGTATCTCTACTTTGGGTGACGTGACTAGGAATGGATCCCTTAAATCGTTTCGGGACTTGCAGGAGGAATTTGATATGCCCCGGACGCAGTTCTTTTGATTCATCCAGCTTCGCCATGCACTTGCTCCTAGCCTGGAGGGCCTGAAAGACATTCCCGAATTTAGTCCGGTGGAGGTGAAAGTCTTCATGGGCGATCTCGCAACCAAAAAGATCTCGCGGATATATCAGTCTTTGGTCATCCATAGTGCGCCCTCCCGGGATAGGTTACGGACGGCGTGGGCAGACGATGTGGGCTCGTTGGAGGAAGAGGATTGGAGGGAGGCCCTAGCCGCCCCGTGGGGCGTGGAGATTGCGATGCGCCTCCGTCTGGTCCAGTTCAAATATCTACACCAGGTATATTTCACTCGGGTGCGCCTGTATAGAGCGGGCTTGATCGCCTCACCGGTGTGCCTATGGTGTGGTGGGGCGGAGGGTTCCTTCCTGCATACAGTTTGGCACTGTTCTTCGTCGGATCGATTCTGGAGGGTTTTTTTTTCGTGTATGTCTGAGGTCCTGGGGTGGCAGCTCCAGCGTACGACGCAGCTGGCGTTGCTTCACGTCATGGACGGCATTGGGGGTAATATCTATAAACTGCACCTCATGTTGCTTGGTCTTACCTTGGCGAAGCGAGACATTGCCAGGCAGTGGAAGGATGAGCAGGCCCCCTCGGTGGCCGCCTGGAAAAATGGTCTGGACTTCTGTATGGGCCTGGAACAACTTATTTTTGTGGCTCGGGGCTGCCCACGCAAGCATTACAAGATTTGGAAGCGGTGTGCGGATTATCGGGGCCTGTGGCTGGAGCCCCCTGCTGTGACTGACGATATCCCAGTGGGAGTAGGGTAGGACTAGAGTGATGGGGGCTGTTCTTTGGGGAGTCGGGTGCCATAGGGGTGCGGGGGCGGCCTGGGTGAGTCGGGTCTCTACCAGGGTGGATAGGCCGTGGTCCTTACTCTCTTTCTGTGGTTACCAGGCGCGGGTGGGTGAGCGATTTTCAGTGAGCGAAAATCAACATGGGGGGAGGGTGGGGGGTGGAGATCCGACACTATACTATAGATCAAAGAATGTAATTGCTTGGTTTGTTTTCGGTGTTCTGTTTTTCTTTCCCAAAAAACACAAAATGAAAATTGTCCTTTGCGTTGTATCTCCATGTAACTCTGTGCGGTAGTGGCTTCTGGGGTTACAGAACCCTGGCTCTTATGTGCAAATGACAAATAAAATCTGTTGTTATAAAAAAATACTACAATTGCACACCTGAACACACTCAATCATCAATAATTCCACCACCTCCTCTTCACTTTCACAAGAAATGTCATCATCTTTTACCATATTTACCGATTTTTAGTAACCAGAATAATCACCACCTTTGCATACTCTAGCAAAATACCCCAATTTCTTACATTTATCACACTTGCTTTTTGCTGCAGGACAATGATTAGCATCTGCAGTGTGCCTAAAACTGCCGCATCTGAAACAGGATTTAGATTTCAATATATCTAGCTTTCTTTCGTTCATTTTAATTTCATCTTCTTTCTTAATACCTTTTCTGGTTTTATCTATACTGTGGACAGAATCATCCTGGGAATCTTTTTTAGGAGCAGTTTCACTTAACTCCTTCACATACCTAGATGTATTTTCCATTCTTCTAGCTACGTCAATAGTTCTTTCCAATGTGGGATCTTTCATGCCTAACAACTTTTCCTGAATTTTGACATTAAACATCCTATTGATCAATTGATCCCTGATAATTTGATCCCCTCAAATCTTTAAAGTTGCAGATGACTGCTAATCTTCTCAAATTAGCTACATACTGTTCAATCGATTTCCCCTGTAATTGAGCACGGGAAAAAATATTATGTCGTTCAACAACTACAATGACCTTTTTTCCAAATTTTCTTCCGAGGCTTTCAAAGCAACTTCATAAACATCA
The DNA here is from genome assembly GCF_964204655.1 of Triturus cristatus. NCBI lineage: Eukaryota > Metazoa > Chordata > Amphibia > Caudata > Salamandridae > Triturus > Triturus cristatus. The sequence continues at coordinate 448,734,885 of NC_140584.1, forward strand.
ACAGAAGTACCACCATCACCACCCTCACCACCATCTTAGTTTAAACTTTCCTCTACATTTCTGTCATTAATAGCAGGTAAAGTTGTTAGTACTTCCCTTCCTGCCAAACCTAAACAATATTTGAGAATGGCTAATTCTCATTGACACATACACATCACCCCCAATAGCTTTGATGAAAGATTCAAAGGTTTCTTTCCAATCTTCCCAAGTCATGCCGCACACGACCCCCCTCGGAGAAGCAGCCAACAGGGAGTGACACGGCAGGAGAGAGGACTCCAACTCCCAGCCGCCCCTGGGTCTTTCAACGCACATAAAGCGTCAACGCAGTCCCGTGGCACGGGACACACGCGGACGAAGCCTGGGCCAAGGGTGGGCCCGTCCACGCCAGTCAGAGCCCGTCGGAGGCTGGGCTGGGGCCACCCTCTGAGAAGCAGCAAACATATATAAGGTACCGGCGATATCCATCGTTTTTTCTTTAGTATTACTGCTACTGCCATATCATTGGTGTTTAAAAGACTAAAGTGTACAGCCAGATAACAATTGTTAGTGTTATGGTGAATAAGCGTAGGGGCCGCAATGACCATCTGGGGGAGGGGATCGTGGGAACACTCGATTCGTTCCTAACCAAATCAACATCGGTTTTAGCCCACAAAATAGAAGTCACAGAACGCCGACTATCCCTGGAACCGGTCCTTCAAACTACTTCCACTTTGACGGCTGAGACACTTCTCCCTACTATAAATCAACCCTAATTCCAAACTCAGAGGGAGGGGTCAGAAAGGGGAGCATCGGGTAATCCACCTGCATTAACAATAAAATCTGGAACATCTGCCAGAGGTGTAGGGGGTAAAAGGGCCACTGGAACCAACTTGGAAAAAGTAGGGAAAAGAAAAAGAGGGGGTGGCCCACAGAACCAAAAACCAGCAAAGGCACCCAGACAAGCCAAAGCAAGTGGGAACTGTGAGGAGGGGAAGCCTGCACACGATATACAAGAAGAGAGTATTTTGGCAACCCCTAAAGTAACTGTAAGCCGCAGAGACTGGAGATCTTGGTAGCCACAATGTTGAACCCCATTATTGCTACATGGACTCGGATGGAAGGGAAGCTAGTGGCCCTGGAGTCACAGATGGAAAGAAACAAACAGGCACTAGGGACATTAGTTCTCGCACTGAATTTGGGGCCACTGGGGACTGAATTAAGTAGAAGGAAAAGGTCGGAACTAGAAACCCAACCCCAAAGCTCTTTTAATAGCACAGAGGAGAGGGGAATTATTCAAAACACCGAGCCCCCACCTAATAACCCCAGTAATGGCCCAGCAGGGATTCCAAAGCGGTATGGGAGAGCGGACCTGAACAAACCTAGCAATACCCAATCTTATTGGCATCAGTTAAATGGCATGGACGCTGCAACAAATCACCCAACCCCACCCTTGAACATAGTTACAAATGCTTGAGGAGGAACGATGCCTGATAATCAATTAAATCTTCCAATGGAAGAAAGAGCGAATCTCTGTCCGTTATTGAATGGAACACAGACATTACATCTCCCCGCGCCAGCTGTACCAAACAGACATGCTATTGTTGGTGAAGTTGACATGGTCCTAGACCACTCTGTAGTTAATAAGAGGAATTATGATTTTAATGTCGTTTGGTTGGGAGACTTGAATATACATCCGTGTAAATACAATACAGCCCCTATATGTGGCTTAGAGGATTTGGGGGGCAACAACGAACTACTTTGCACACAATGAATATGGTAACTGTTTAAATAAGATGCTAACTGCGCAAAATATGGTAATGACGGGAGATTTAGAGCTAGCATCAGGTAATAAGGTAGGAACCTTCCAAAGAAACTGCCTAGAGTCAATCATTGATTATATGCTGGTTACTACCCCTATTAGCTCTAGAGCCAGTAGAATGCCAAATCAATTTACAACTTTTAGCGATCATGCTATTTTAGCACTACGGATAAAAGTATCCATAGGGCAGTCTGTACATATTCTAAATGTTGATACCCCAGTAGTGGCAAGGAGGAATGGCATACAATTAAAATGGGCTTGTGTTGACCAGCCGAAACTAACTGCAGAAATTATATCAACTACACTGAGCAAGATAGAAATTTGCCTAGACTCCGAGGCGGAAGCAGGAGAAACTGAAGGCCTTTGGTGATTTCCTAGAGAAAGTAAAAAGGGCTCCTACATGTACAAAAAAAAAAAAAAAACACGAACAAGAGACCTGATAGGGGCTGGTTTGACTCCCCCTGCACAAAAGCAAGGAGAGCCTTGCTGAATGCCCTGAAAAGAAAACCCAGGATCCCGGACGAAATCAGGGAACTGCGAATTACATATAAAAACGTAGTAGAAAGTAAATGAGAGAAAAGGCTATAAAAGAAGAAATGTGGGAGGATCTTACTAAAGCAGCAAAAATGGGTAACAGCCGTGACGTCTGGAGGACTGAAAAAGCACCACATTTTAAAAATCCTGCAGACCCTACACTAGATAACGTAGATGAGGAAGCATAGGTTGCCCATTTTGAGAACATTTTTGCTGTAATTATAGATCCCCAAATACCATCTGTTAACACGGAAATAAGCAATGAAGCTCCCCTCTCATTCTCACTCATGGAAGTAAAAGAAAGCTTAATGTCATGCAGTGCAGGTAAGGCCCCAGGACCAAATGGTGTCCCAATAGATTTTTTTCAAGGAGTACCAGAACTATGGGCACCCCTATTAACTAACGTTATGAATAGTATAGCCAGAGTAGGTCCCCCACAGTCCTGGTCAGTAGGAGTCATTGTCCCAATATATAAACAAGCGTTTGCAATGCAACAGGTCTCGCATTTGCGAGGGTTTAAGCTATAAGCATTGTAAATGGCAATGGGACCCGTGCACGGTTGTGGGTGAAGGGGACCGATGGCTAAAGGTCTACTCCTATGCAGCGCTTGCACGCTGCGTAGGCGAGACCTAAAAAGGAGACAGGGCTGATCCAAAAACTATAGGGCTGATCCAAAAACTATAGGCCAATCTCCCTGCTGGACACGACAGCAACACTTATGGGCCGACTCCTCCTGTCCAAGTTATAGGGCTGGGCCAAGGAAAATAACACCTTAATCCAGGCCCAATACGGATTCCAGCAGGAAAGGAGCACCATAGACCAGTGCTTAAATCTGGCGCTTATAATAGAAAAATATACCAGAATGAGGAAGGGGAAAATATATATTGCTTTCATGGACCCGTCGGCAGCGTTCAACTTGCGTGGTCATTGAAAAGCTATGGGCTATAATGAGGGAAATGGGGGTTGACCCAGCCATATTACATTTTATCAGACAACTGTACTCCAATACGATGGCCTCGTTCCGATATTCTAAAAATGGGGACTGTATACGCTTATTTAGAATTTCTAGAGGAGTAAGGCAGGGATGCGTCCTTGCTCCATTACTCTTCTCCATTCACACAACCGGAGTAGAAAACGCTCTCATCAAGGCTACAAGAGACATTCCCATGTTTAATTCACAACTCCTACCAATATGCAGATGATGCGGTGTTGATCGCCAGGACAGGCTGGGGTCTACAACACCTGATATCTTCATATATATACACTTCATAAATTCAATAGACCTAAGAGTAAACCACACTTAAGTCCTTTGCAGTAATAGTGGGAGCAAGAAAGAGAGATAGAACTCCCTATTTACATGTGGAGAAGGAGAGAATAGAGGTGGTTGACTCCTTCCCCTATTTAGGGGTACTCTTTGATAAGGACTTATCGTGGAAGGAAGAAAGGGGGTAATGGAAAGAAGCCTTTCTGCTGTAAAATCATTTGCCAAAAAACTAGGGCCTAGGCCACTCTTACCGATAAGAAATATCAGGCTAAAGTTAAGGCAGTAGTAACATATGGGGCTGGGGTGTGGGGTATTGTAAACACGAGCGCACTCCAAACTATTGAAAATACGTTTTTTTAAATCTTTAGTGGGCCTCCCTGTGTCCGCTTCCAATTATATTCTACACATAGAATTGGGCCTCCCTCACATTTCAGATACATTATAACTGGTCCCTATTCTTTTGTGGCACTCAATACGGAGGAGGGATACAGTGCCGCTGACACAAACTATAATAAAGAATTGTTTAAACATGGATAAATCTAGGATGTCGAGATGGTTGGGTTATGTGGAAACACTTTTGAACAATATTGGCCTTTCCCAACTGTTTAAGGATCCATCTCCATGCAATAAAGTTTCAAAGCAAAAGATTAAAAGAATGTTCCAGAAAATGGAGCATGAGAGAATGGAGTACTACAACAAGAATCAGGCAGTCATAACCTTTGGTTCAAACCCCCCAGTGCCCGAGAGAGGTTTTTTTTATTTGGCAGACGTCACCAACCCACAACATAGATTTATATTGTTGAGGTTCCGACTGAACATGATTCCGCTCATGTTAGGTTACCCTGATAAAACTTATCACGCAGATTTAATTTTATGCCTGTTGTAGTGATGTCATGGTTACATGCACGAGATGGACGCAGCGCATGGAGCCTTTAACGAGGCTCTTGCGTGTGATCATCTCGTGTCAACATGTTAGTAATTAAAATGTGTTCCACGCTCTGCGCCGTTCACTGCTCAGCAGTTCTTCAAGCAACTGTTAGTTTTGTGCTTGAATCCGTGGCAGCAGGACGTTATGGTTGTGGGTGAACTTTGCACAGGAATAAACCATCTTTATTAACCAGGTGGTTTATTCCTGTGCAAAGTTCACCTAGGCAATAGTCAATCACGAACTTCGAAAATTCCAAATTATAGCGTGCGCATCGCTGGGAGAAACAGATGCGCCATGAACAGAAATAGCAGAGCTTAATGATCAAACGCTCGGCAGGTTGATGCTTGAAATCGATAAATAATTAAATGATCCCCTGCTGTAGCATGCGCGTCGCAGTAAGTAGCACAGGAGCGCTGAGTAACACCATTAACGAAATGTCACCTCAAGCGTGTGCATCGCTGGCAAATAAGCAGGTGCACGGCAATTTGAAAATAAATAAATAAAGCGTGCGCGTCGCTGAATAAAATGACTGGGCTTCAGACGCACTGTGCTTGTTGCTGGTAAACACAATTCTAATGCTCCCAATTCAAGATGGCGTCGTGTGATGACGTCGATCCGCCGAATCAGACACCAGCGCTCAGTACGTAAAGTGAAGTCTAGGAGATGAGCGCGCGCGCGCCGGCTGGGTGCTCCGAGTGCTCCGCACAAATTACTTGACAAAAACCACGTACCTCCTTGTAACCTCACCACACAGGCGGCAGGCCAGCGTATCTTGACATGCAACGCGATTCTGCAGCTCCTGCTCCGAAGACGGTGAAAGGATACAGGTACGGTGGCTTATTCATAAAACTTCGGAAATCCTCCTTTGCGTGGGTATGTGGGTGGAGTCGCTCGTCGCCAAATGTAAAGATGAGAACAGACGCAGTCTCCAGATGCATGAATAAGTCTTTATTCATCTAACTCCACCCAACACACACGGAGCGTCCTCCCAGGCAGGCAATTTAACGGCAACTGTCCTACCGACATCGAATCCCCGCCCGCGGACGCTCCATGCATCCGACTACATTCGAACAAATACAAAATACATCGCGTGCTAACCGCGCGATGCTCCACAAGTCCACCACTACAAAAATATTTGCACGTACCTTGAAGCAATGACATACTCTCTCCAGAAAATAGGTACGCAATAGGAACAAAAATAGTGATCAAGGGCCGTATCCCTTTAAAAAAAAAAAAAATATACAAAAAATGGCAGAAACAAAATTTAAGAAAAGATGGAAAAACAAGACAAAGGAAAAAGAAAATGGGGTTATTGGTGAAATCAGATCCCAAACTCGTTGCCAATATCACGACAGGACCCCCGTTGATAGAAATAAGTATGCTATCAGAAACATACAACGGCCCTTGATGGGTAGCCAGCTGCTCCCTCGGTCAGCTGCTCAGATACAGTTCCAGAACCCCCGTTACCTCACAGGGAGCAAGTTACCAGGGAACAGCCAGCATTCCACAAGGAATGTACAGTATGTAATACAGAAGGATGAGTTCATGATACAGAACTACAATACAATGCATGTTACTAGATACAACAGTGTGCACATGTTATTCTTGATACAATTTCAGACTGTAAGCTAGAAGCCAACTTACGTTGATGCATATTGTGAAAAGTTTATTAAATAAATTAAAAAAAATAAAATTAAATTAAAAAGAGTTCAGAATTGGACACCTGAAGCTTATATCAAACAATTATTAGCACCTCTAAGTGAAGCTGGTGAGCCTATTCTTAGAAAGCAGTACTTAAAAAAAAAAAAAAGTAAATCTGGAATAGAAGATATACTGGGCATCTATTAAATGCCTAATAAAACTGATGTCTTAAAGTTTCACATTTTCTTTGGCCCAAGCCTGGGTTAACAATATGTTATGTCAGAGTCTGAAATATAAATAGTGAATACCCCAACGTCAAGAGACAGAGGCATACTGGCTGCTGCTAATGTTAGGAGGTCTACAAACATAGGTTGTGTTCTGCAGTATTTTAGAGTGTATGCATATAAAGTTTTATTAATAAAGTGCAACAGTTGCTTTTTTAACAAGCATTTTCAACACCAACAGGTCTCGGCTATTTTTGTTGGTGCACTGTAGCATCAACATTGTATATTTTTTGCAAATGCTGCACAGCATTGGCAAAACGAATTTGCTCTGTGCAGATACTATGCAGCATTCACAGAAATAAATAAATTGTGTGCATAAAATGCCCATGCGATAGGACATATTATATATGCATGGGCCAGCGGAATAACGCAGCTATCATTTTGTTTTATTGACTGATCTAATATGGCGTACAACACTTAGGTCGGTAAATAGGTAAAATTGCAAGTGCATGAAAGCACTTTATGTACAGCGGCACACCCACATTAAATGGCAGCTGCCAGGGCAGCCAAAAAACGAAAGTATGAAAAAAAGTGCCCAGGAGGGTTAGGGTATCAACAGAGAAACAGGTGGGGGGGCCAGGGAGGGATAAAATAAAAATTGATCCAGGTGGGGAAGGGAAAAAGCATCACACGTTGGAAAGAGCAACAAAGTAGTGGGAGGAGAGGCGAGTTACCCGACATCCTAGAATATAGGTTTGAGCTAAGTAGTGCTGCACAGATCGCACTATTGCTACCAACTAGATGCACACAAAGTGCATGAAGAGCCACAGTCAACTGAAATTTATGAAAGATCAGGAGCACACCTCCAAGTGAAGTCGATCAGTAAAGTACCGGAATTAGAATTATGTTGACTTCCAAATTTAATATGAACCCAATGTGAAAAGGCACAATGAATTCATAGATACAAGTTGGACGAATGTACACTGAACGGTTTCCTAATTCAACTTAAGTGTAATTCTGGTACTTTACCTGTAAGCTTCACTTGGAGGAGTGCTCCGAATCTTTCCTTAGTTTGGGAGGGGGCAGGGTTGTTTGGCGGAGAGAGAAGCACACAAGAGAGAAATCTAGAAAATACATATACTGAGTATTTTAAGGAATGCTTAACATGAGAAGCACACAAAGAGCTGGAAAACTATTGTGCTCTCTTGGACCACTTAATGAAAAAGAAAAAAATAATTCCCTAAATGTGATCAGTATAAGGATACCAGTTCGCCAACCAAAAAGGATGATAAAAAGGCTATGTTCCAAGGTAGGGACAACTAAAAGAAGAGGAAGGCAAGTCATTGAATAAGCAAGCAAGCAAATGAGTGACAATAGAGCCAACCTTTGGGTAGCAACAGGTTATGTTAAAAAAGGTTATAAAGCGCTCGTACACCACAACGGTTTCATGGCGCTATAGGATAAAGAGCAACAGTGTACTGGACCAGATGTTTATAGGTAGGCCTGAGTGAATAGGAGAGTTTTGAGAAGGGTTCTGAAACGCGGAAAAGAGGTTTCAAGTCTAAGCTCCAGGGGGAGAGAATTCCATAACTGGGGAGCCAGAAGTGAGAAGCTAAGTCCACCGTGTTTTTTCCGCTTGCAAGGAGGAATAACGAGAAGGTTAGAGTGGGATGAGCGAAGAGCGCGGGTAGGGGTGTACCGAAGAACCAAAGAGGAGATAAAAGCCGGACCGAGACCGGCTAAGGCTTTGAAAATAGTACAGCTCAGTTTGAAAATGTAACGCTTGGCCACAGGGAGCCAGTGAAGGTTTTTCAACAGGGGACGCACATGTTGATAACGTGGTTGCTGAGAGATGAGACGAGCAGCTTGATTCTGAACCATTTGGAGGCGGTGACGTTGGTACGCTGGGATACCAACATAAAGTGAATTGGCATAGTCAATACGAGAAATGACTAAAGCCATGAGAACCACAGTGAGCCTCGGTAGTTAGAAATCTCTAAATCTTGCGAATTCTGCGTAGATGGAAAAAGCAGAATGATGTCGCAGCGCTGATTTGAGATTTCATGGACAGATCATTGCCGATTATCACACCGAGGCTTTTCACGGATTCAGTAGGTAGAGGAGGGTTACCTAATATTGGAGGCCAAAAGTTGTTATTCCAAGGATTGGAGATCCCGCTCAAGACCAACTCTGTCTCATCGGGGTTGAGTTTGAGTTGACTGGCGTTCATCCAATCACTAATAAAGCATAAGGTAGCCTGAAATCTTGAAACAGACGTAAGATAGGGAGTCAATTTTGAAAACGAATTGAAGGTCGTCAGCGTAGTTAAAGCAAGCGACCTCAAAATTGCGGATGGAGCGAATCAGAGGGAACATATACAGATTGAATAGGAGAGGGGAGAAAAAGGATCCCTGAGGCACACCACAGGTCATGCTAATCCTCCTGGCAGAGAAAGTGTCCAGGCGAACCGCCTGCGACCGGTTTTCAAGAAAAGAAGAGATCCACTTTCGAGCAGTACCATGGATGCCGGCATCCCTGACACGGTCGATCAGAAGTTTATGATCGAGCGTGTCAAACGCGGCCGAGAGATCCAGAAGGACAAGAGCCTGAGAAAAGTTATCAGCCCCCTTTCTGAGCTCATTCATAACTGAAAGTAAGACCAGCTCGGTGGAATGAGCTGGTCTAAAGCCAGCCTGTTGGGGGTCGAGAAAGGATGAAAGTTCAACAAAGGAGCTGAGGCAATGGGTGACATGGGCTTCAAGGATCTTGCTGAGGTAGGGGAGAAGAGAGATAGGGCGATAGTTAGTAAGGTTAGAGGGGTCAGTGTTGGGTTTTTTTAAGATGGGGATCCCCTCTGCGGCTTTAAAGGAGTCCGGAACTAAGCCTAATTTTAAAGAGTTATTAAGAAGTGCAAGAGGGGGATCGGGGCAGGAAGAGAATGCTTCTTGGAGAAAGGGGGCGGGACATGGATCCATAGGGGAACCAGAACCGACCTTTTTTATAATCATCAGGAAGTCCGCTTTTGAAATCAGAGGTATCTGAACCAACACTTGCGAGTTTTTAGGCAGGATCCCGGACACGGTGGGAGTAGTTGGCAGAGGGATACTGCATTTGATGGTAATTATTTTCTGCACAAAGTAATCATTGAGAGCGTCACATAACTGTTGAGTTGGGAGGGGTTTGACTATTACTCTATCAGGCAGAGATAATTCATTCACTATAGCAAAAATGTCTTTAGTTTTAGTTGCGGAATTCGTGATTTTTGAAGAAAAGTCTGTGGATTTGGCCAAGATTATAGATTTTTTGTAATCATTTAGGAGCTCAATAAATATGGTTTTCTTTTCAGGAGAGTAGTTACGTCTCCAACCTCGTTCCGCTTGTCTAAGGGAGAGTTTCTTTAGTTTTAAATCATTGGAGAACCAGCGCTGGGCGTCATGAGGTCGTCTAAGGGTGGAAAGATTGTAGGGATCAACAATATTACTGGCAGAGAGGAGCCAATGTTTAATAGCAGCTGCCTGGTTGTTAAGGCAGTCAGCTTCTGCAGGGAAGGAGGTAGAAAGTAGGGAACGAACCTCATCTTTGTTGGCCCGGTTCCAGTTTCTGGCCTGGAGCCTGCATAGTGTCAAGGGTTTAGCAGAGAGAGGCAGATCCAAAGAAAATTGAATATTATGGTGGTCGGACCAGGGACAAGGAGGAATGAAAAGGGAAGAAATGGACAAATTGGCCGTCCAAACCTGGTCCAGAATATGGCCCTTCACATGGGTAGCGGTGTGAACATGCTGGGTGCAATTAAGACCAGCGAGAAGATCTGTAAATTCCCGGGACTTAGGGCATTCTTTGGGATCAGAGGGCCAAAAATTAAAGTCACCTATTATAATTAGTTTTGCATTGTTAGTAACTAGTTGGGAAATCAAATCCCCGACCAGCTGGGGGAAGGAAGGCATAGATTGGGGAGGCCGATAAAATAGGGCACAGATAAGGGAGGAGAAAGGGGACTCAAGTTTTAGAATGAGACTCTCAGCAGAGGGGATATTGGTAACCGTTAGTGCGGTGAATCTTAAATTATGATGAATGATGGCAGCCACACCACCGCCAGGTTTCCCAGAGAGTCTGTTGGCCAGAAGTATATAGTACCCCGTAGGGATTGCGGCCAGGATGTCTGGTAGGGAGTCAACAGTAAGCCAAGTTTCGGAGAGGAGGAGTATATCAGGTTGTTCAGAGTCAAGAAGATGGAAGATTTCTAGTTGATGTTTGGGTAATGAACGTGTGTTAAGGTAATGAAACTTCAAGCCAGATTTAATGGAATGAGAAGAAGGGTTAGGAGGTACTGCAGAGGAAACAGAAGGACGCTCTCTGGGCAATGGACGAGGGAGATCGGGGAGGACATGCCAGGAAAGATGAATAACACAGGAACAAAGCTTTAAGCGGGGAGTGATAGGCCAGACGGGCACAGACTGGCTTGCCTTTACCGAGCCTTCGGCGCGCTTCCGGCGCGCCCGCTGCGCGCTGGCATCCGGTTTTTAAGGTCTCCGGCCGAGCGGCGCCTAGAGCGCTGACCACAGCCCCACCCAAGTTGTCTGCCTGCTACCAACAACCAAGTCCTCCACACGCAAGCGATATGGATCCGGACAAGGCAGGGCAGCAGAGCGCTGGTAGTGTGAGTGAAAACTGGGAGCGAAAGTGAGTAAAAACACAATATTAAAAGATAAGTAGGCAAGTCAAAATGCAAAGAATAAGTTAAAACTACCTCCCAGCTTCCGCCTCAGGAGTACAGCATGGGCTCTAAGCCACTGAACGTTTTTGATAGGCCCACAAAAGGTCTTCTGCAATCAGACAGATTGTGCTGTCTGGTAGTCAAGACCTAAAATGCAACTGTGGACTGCCTTCTTTATAAAAACAGTTTATGAAGTCCTTGTTATACTGTGTGCCATTTTCATATTGCTATTATGTTTAGTGAAGTAGGCCCAGCCCAGACTCCCAGACCAACTGACACCCAATCTGCCATTCCCCAAGGGGGTGGGAGGGTATTCAATGCTGCTTTTGATTGTCACACTCACTCGTATCAATGGGGTCTCCATTATTGCTCCCTAAAGTAAGTGGATTAGAATTTGCTGATTCAAGGTAGTACTTTAAGGATTTTTTATATTACAGCAAACATATGTACATATTTCCACTTAACAGGTCTTCTACCGCCTATAGTTGGATCGGTTTCAAAAATTACTTTTAAATGGGATATGCACACACAAAACAAGGCTAGGGTGATTTTGATCAATAATTCTGTAATATTTTCAAGGCCCAGACTAGCCACTGTTTCGCTACAGACCAGGCATAGTAATCAAAGGCCAACAACTTTGCAAGTTAAAGAGTTAGAATGCCTGTCTATACAAAGAAAAATGCCTCACTAGATAACAAAAAGCTAAGAGCTGGCATAAGTGCTGCTATAATGTCCGTTTCATTTCTCTCATTATTGGAAAGATCAGCCATTGGACACCAAACGTTTGGTTGATGCGTATAAATAAATGTTTAGAATCAAAGCTGCACCTTCAACTCCCACCTTCGCCTTTTAGATTGGATAGGAACGATGCGCAGAATAATCTGGAGGTATTGACTAGAGGGCTCCGATAATGACCAAGTCTATTTTCTGAGGAAATCCAGCAAGAGCTTACAATATTCTGACAACTTATTCAACCAAAATAGCTGCATGGATGGATTAAACTTTTTAAAGCTAAATTCAGACAAGACTCAGCTGGTGAGGACAGGTTATGAGCTGCTTCAAATTTGGCAAAACTGTCACTAATTATTGCTGTGCTTCTATACCGCAGATACTTGGCTTTTGTGTCCTGTACACACTTATTTAAAAAAATATAGATGGCGCACTCCTTAATTTGATGAAGTTTAGCTGAAATGAACTCAATATTCAGTTTAGCCTGCTACCCTCCACCAATGCCTGCCATGCATATGTCAAGACAATGTACAAGCGGGGTCAACTTATGGCGGTGACTTGAACTGGAGAGTGCACTGCTATCTGAGACTAAATGTCTCTGCTATCAATCACAATTCTTGACTGCAGTTAATCAGATTCTTACATGAGTAAGTTTATTCCTCATAAGTTCATTTTACTCTTTTCAACTGTGTATAAAATGTATCAATTTTACATCATTGATCTGATTATCAACATGAAGAAAAAAATGTTTTCAAAGCATAACAATATTACAACATCACAGTTACATTGTAATAAAAAAAAAACCATCATAACGTTTCTTTGAGCCCAATGCATTTCGGGATGGTGATCCCTTCGTCAGGGGTAAAACCTGTGAAGAAACAAATTGAAGACGAAGAGTGAATATGCGCAAAGGGGTTACAACACAGCAGACAATTGGTGTGTTTATAGTGAATATTTGTAATTGTAACAAAGCACAAAGAATTGAAATTATGCACTTTTTAGCGTCCTGTACATGATAAATACTCAAGTGTCACTGATTATGTGGTATCGTGTCCAAAGAATATGTAAAAGCTGGCGGAAGGTGACTACAGTCCATGCTTCTTGTAAACCATAAAATGTTCATGAATTTCTGAGGTGCAAACTAAAGAAAGAAATGAAACCAGTCACCACAAGCGTAAAATCCTGAATATATTTGAATACCGTAGCCGCGCCAAATCAAACCGAGAAAATGCTGAAACGCTGACCATGTGTCTCCAGGGATGTGGAATTCCTATAGCCCGACGCCCAGGACATATTGTTTGGGGTCAAGGACAACACGTTTTCATGTGTATTTTGTCTTTGCGACAAGTAGGCCAACCCCCTGCAGCACAAACCCGTTGGCTGCCTGTTTGTAGTACATTATGGATCAGGGAAGGGCACTGTCTGCAGGTGAGGTAATATTTTTGTCCATATGTTAATGCTATTCAAACTTGTATTCATGGTTCATTAGTCGAAAGCCTTAATTATTAGGGTGAGCACTCCAAGTAAATGTTGTAAGCACTGAGTGCACTATTGACAGTGGTTCCAGTACAAAATTTGTATACACATTTTCAAAGATTAGCAATATGAGGCCATGTATAATGCTCCCAGAATGTTCTTTGATTTAATGCAAATATTTGCAGAAGTTTGAAAGCAAAATTGATGATTATCTGCTTTCAAAATAGAAAGTTCATTAAAAACAAAATGAAAGTTTCAGGTACCATTTCTTTGCAGCATCATTTAGTAACTTGTGTTGATACATGCTAGTATTTCCCAAAAATATTCATAATGGAAAAATCAGGGTATCCAGTTTCAATACGATTATGGTAAACAAAAATAAACCTGCATTGGCAAAGCCAGGTGGTCTGAATTTTGTGGTCAGATTTTTAGTTTTGTCAAGGCGTGAATTGTTTTGGCATGGTTTTTGTAAAACATTGTGTGGGAGCTGCTGGGCCCTCACCATTTTAACAAACATTAGCAAAAGCAAAAATTGTTTTTGGTCTCAAAAAACACACACTGCCACAGTAGTTACTGGCAGTGAACACAACTTCTTTGTGTGCTGATATGCTCCTTGTGAAAGAGCAGAATGCTGTCACTTACAGTGAAGCCAGCCGGAGAGAGAGACAGAATTTTAATAAACGCAAAAGGCCATGGTCAACGCCAGACCAAATTAAGGGCCCACTTATTAAAGCAAGTCTCAAAAGTATACCCATGGTGTATGTCCTAGCATTAAGTGCAGCTATACAGCTTTTGTGAATTCCTATGAATTTACAGAAGTAGGACCAGAAATAGTCCTCCTAGAAAATATTTGTGAACTGCATTTTAGAATAAGAAAATCTGCATGTGTAGTGAGTGTTTACAAGTTCACTTTCCCTCCAACCACTTTTTTCCCCAAGTGAAAGAAGGTTTACGTCTGCCATTGTCAGAAGTAAATTTCCAACATTTCTCAGTATGGGAAAAGATTAGAGAAGAGTTGTTGAAAGTGCTTTAAATATGTAATTTAGTAGGTTTACACAGACTCAAAAGGGCATTCTAAACCTGAAACTTTTGCTTACCGCTACCTTCAACCCCAGTATGTAGTTCTGCGGAAATGTGACAACATAAGGGGATTGCAAGTATTCAAACACTACTTTGGTATGAGCCCTGGCATAATTAGAGAGGCTATATTAGAGCTCTTATATAATGAAATTGCTGCCATAATTTGTTGCCACAATACATGGCCTCAAAGGGACAAGTGGAATTTGTAACAGGACAAGTAGATTTATGAAGCAATGTGCCCCATGGACAAGTAGATATTTTATTAAATTCCACACCTCTGTGTCTCACTGAACGTTACGTCTGTGGAAGATAACAAGGACCTGTATTGAGTTTTGAAGAACCAAACACCTTAAAATACAGCATTGACAAGTTCAAATACCTGAACAATGTAGCAATGCAGCATACCCTGCTCGTTGGATCTTGGATTATGACACCCTTTGTTTGTCCCGACTGAAGAAAAAAAGTCATTACACACGTTAACCACTCCTCAAAGCAGACTAACAAGTTATAATTCCACTGCCACGCGTTCAGTAGTCTGACCAGAAGCTTACCAGGAATGGAAGAAACACCAATGTAGACTCAATCATCCGTATAAACGCCAAGGTGGACACGAGCCTACCCTGGCTGCGTCCTCCCTGCTGTTACGTGACGTACGGTGAGCAACTTTCTTATGTACACATTCTCACGAGAACGTGCATCAGACAAATTTCACAGATGAACTATGGGCTCTCTCTTCGAGTAGGTCGACTTCTACTCTGTGCTTGAAGACGCACGGTTTTAATAAGTGTATCTAAATATACAATATTCGAGAAGACGTTCTCACGTAATATAGTATTATGTGTACACAGTGTCTAAAACGACCCTACACTCTGTTCGATGTGAAAGTCAAAATGAAGCCTGAAATACTAACGCTGAAACGTTACGTGTCACCTCCATGTACAAAGGTATCCATACTCTGACGTAGTTTCAATGAATAAATACTCCATATTCTAAAATGACGAAACTTACGTCAATATCAATTTCTTAGTGTAGATTTGGGATCATGACTAGAATAGAGGTATATCACCATAGCAGAGTAGGCTAGAGATGCAGAAGGTGTTGGTTGCAAACATATCTGCAATGTACAAGAGCTCAACGTTTCAAGTGTCACTGCGGTTCATTTACATTAGTTCTTATTACACGAGCAGCCGCAATTTTGGGTACTGCTTTGCAGTTGGCCACAAATACCGGGGCACAGGTTGGATACGGATGTTTTGAGACGTTTTGTAGTTCTATACTTGCCATCACTCTGAATTTCAGTCTTAATACAGGATCGTTTAGAGTGTATATTAGACCATCATTCGTACTGATCATCCGTTGCGCCTCGGACCTTTTGCATACAACATTGTCATTGTGCCTTAAGAAAGTCTGAATACAGATGTGTACAGACGAAAAACGTGTTGGCTTCTGTATTTGCTGGGAATTTCTCTAACAATAAAAATACTTTAACGGGTGGTGTTTAAGGATTATCTCTGAAGCCCTGTACAGGATTGGAATACATTACACTCGCTTTATGACTATAGGGATTGTACATTTTATGTTATGATGTACAAATATCCAATACGCTCACTTTGGATCCATTACATTCAATAAGGGTGTGCTGTAACAGTTTTTTTTTCAAATGTTCATGTGCATGTTACTTGTAATGTACTGATAGCACCGTTTGGTAGTGTAGTACCCTTAGCTACTCTAGCACCCCGATATACTTACATCTTATTACTATCCACGCTTGTACTTGTCATTTGTCACACTGTTTTTTTGAAGTGCAGTTCTTTCCCTTTAGGGAACGCTGCTACCAACTGCTTGATTGTCAATACACGCAATACTATACATTTCTTCATGGGCATGAGCACGTCTACTCGAATATTGTATAATTAGATATACTTTTTAAAAACAGCACGTCTTCAAGCACAGAGTAGAAGGCGACATACTTTAAGATGCCGCCCATAGTTTATCTGTGAATTTTGTCTGACGCGCGTTCTTGTGAGAATGTGTTCATAAGAAAGATGCTCACCGTACGTCACGCAACAGCAGGGAGGACGCAGCCAGGGTAGGCTCATGTCCACTTTAGCGTTTATACGGATGGTTGATTCTACATTGGCGTTTTTTCCATTCCCGGTAAGCTTCTGGTCAGAATACTGAATGCGTTGCAGTAGAATTATAACGTGTTATTCTGCTTTGAGCAGTGGTTAATGTGTGTAATGACGTCTTTTCTGTAGTCGAGACGAACGAAGGGTGTCATAATCCAAGATCCACGAGCAGGGTATGCTGCACTGCTATCTTGTTTAGGTATCTGAACTTGTTGTCTCCGCTGCTTTTTAAGGTGTGTTGGTTCTTCAACCTCAATACAGGTCCTGGTTATCTTCCACAGACTTCTGTTCAGTGAGACATATGGTCAGCGTTCCAGCATTTACTCAGTTTGATTTGGCGCAGCTAAGGCATTCAAATGTATTCAGGATTTTACGCTTGTGGTGACGGGTTTCTTTTCCAGCTTTAGTTTGCACCTCAGAAATGCATGAACACTTTATGGTTTGCAAGAAGCATGGACTATAGTCACCTTCCACCAGCTTTTACATATTCTTTGGACACGATACCACATAGTCTGTGACACTTGAGTATGTATCATGTACAAGACGCTAAGAAGTGCACGATTTCAATTCTTTGTGCTTTGTTACAATTACATATAGTCACTATAAACATACCAATTGTCCGCTTCGTTGTAACCCCTTTGTGCATATTTGCTCTCCATCTTCAATTATTTGTTTCCTCCCAGGTTTTGCCCCTGACAAAGAGATCCCCATCTCGAAATGCATTGGGCTCAAAGAAACTTCATGTTGATTTTTTTTTATTACAATGTAACTGATGTTATAATATTGTTATGCTTTGCAAACATTTTTCTTCATGTTGATGTTCAAATCAACAATGTAAAATTGATACATTTATACACAGTTGAAAAGAGTAAAATGAACAATAAACTTACTCACGTAAGAATCTGATGAACTGCCGTCAAAAATTGTGATTGATAGATACATTTAGTCTCAGATTGTAGTGTACGCTCCAGTCCAAGTTACCGCCATAACTTGGCCCCCCTTGTACACTGTACACACTTATGCCACAGCCGGGTACTTAAGGATACTTAAATATACAATTGTTAGGTCAACATTGCTGTCAGCATGCTTAGACCATTGTAATGCAGTATATGCAAAATTCCTAGATCTTAGCTATTTGCCTATATATTTTAGAAAGGACTCAAGACATTTGATAGTATCCTTACACTTAATATCTTGGCTCAAAAAACCCAATGAAACAAGGGGAAGCCCTCTATGCATATTAGTTGGACTATAGCATGATTTTGAACAGAGGTCTTCTGTGGCATAAACTGAATGCCAGGGGAAACACCCAACCAACAACCATCCAAATGTTACACTTGAAAATGTGGGTCCAGATTAAAATTGGCGATGGATCAAAGACAAATACAAATTCTCAACCAGCAATGGATTGAAGCAAAGGCGAGTTTTAGCCCCTCTTCTGTTCAATTTATTTACTGCTGAGGTAGTGGATTTGTTACAAACCCAAAAGGATATTTCCACCAATGTTGCATTCGCTACTTCTTTGAAGAATACAAGATATGATAGATTTATTCAATAGCAAATGTGTAAAACTAAAATCATTCTGCAACAAGCATTTACAATGCAATGGTCTCGCCTTTTGCATAAGTTGGAGCTATTGGTATTGTAAATGACAAACTTTTTTATTTATGGGTTGGTTTTGAAAACAGATAAATAAATGGCATAGTCATTGACAATGCCAATAGCTTTAGCTCTCGCAAAGGCGAGACCTATTGCATTTATACACACACACACACACACACACACACCCCGAGCCCCACACACACAATCCTTTGGTGAATATGTAGTGTTGGAAGGGGTCCACAGGGGGCACAGCGGTGGGGAAACGAGTGGGACAGAGGGCAAAAGGGGCACAAAAGGGAAAAAAACGAGTGGCGCAGAAGGGCACAGAAAAAAGAGGCACAGAGGGCAGAAAGGCACAAAAAACGAGGAAAACGAGTGGCACAGAGGGCAGAAGGGCACAAAAAAACGAGTGGAACAGAGGGCACAAACAACGAGAGGAGCAGAGGGCAAAAAGGCACAAAAAAACGAGTGGAACAGAGGGCAGAAGGGCACAAAAACGAGAAGGGCAGAAAGGAACAAAAAAAAACAACAAAAAAAAAGAGGGAAAACGAGTGGAACAGGGGACAGGAAGGCACAAAAAAAGAGGGAAAACGAGTGGCACAGAAGGCAGAAAGGCACAAAAACGAGTGGCACAGAGGGCAGAAGGGCACAACAACGAGAGGAGCAGAGGGCAGAAAGGCACAAAACAAGAGGGAAACGAGTGGAACAGAGGACAGAAAGGCACACAAAAAGAGGGGAAAACGAGTGGAACAGAGGGCAGAAAGACACAAATAACCTGCCTCGGTGAGGAATCTAGCTGGGCGTGCGGGGGATGGTCCTCTCGTTCTCCGGATAAAGCTGAAGCGCCAGTTACAGGACATGCAGCCGGACCCCTACTCCGCGGCCCTGTAGAAAAGCGCGTGCAAGAGATGCCATGAGCGAAAGACTCGCCACGGCGTGCGCGCAACACTCACCCAGTCTGTCTGTGATTGGCTGCCCATGTAGCAGGCGGCTAGTGATTGGCCCACGCCTGCTGCCGGGTTCTTGCAATTGGACTGTAAAGTCACACGTGACCAGGGGGGAGTCACACGCTTTCCGGGAAACCGCCAGGTAGGACATAAACAAACCCAAGGAAAGAAGCATGGAGTGCCGGTGGAAAGTTGTGGGGAGCTGTTTTTGCGTCTCTTGAGGGATTGCTCCGCTTTGGGATGTCGGTGAGGGTATGAAATCTTCAGGATGGGAGCGAACAATGGCAAGCAGTACGGGAGTGAGGGTAAGTGAGGGTGCCGCTGACTGCTTGAGGGGGCCGACAGAAGTGGGCTGCGTTAGTTACTCCGTCCTTTGCGAGTATGTAGCCAGCCGTATTATGAGGGTGTCAGAGTGCTACATAGTGTGTACATTAAAGAAGAGCTGAATTGATTGAGCACGTTAACATCACAGCTGTTTTTATGACGAGAATATCTTAATTATTATTCTGTAGTTCGGCATGGCATCTGTCTGTGTGCTACCATCGCTGCTGTTAAAACGAGACCTATTGGCTTTGCCAATGCTGCTTGTACAGGGGGGGCGGCGGCGGCGAGGTGTGTGTGAGCGCGTTAGGCAGCCGTGGATGCAGTGGGGGGGGGGGGGTCAGCAGCGGCAGGGTGTGTGCGCGTGTGTGTCTGTGTGTGCGTGTGCGTCTGCGCAAGCGCGTCCACAGACCCCGACCCCAATCCCTGCACGTGCCCCGGTCTGTCTCCCTTGAGAGGCATCTCGGCGACAATAGGTCTCGAGAGCGAGACCTAAAAATGAAATTTTTATATGGAAAAGGGAATCACAAACTATAAGCCGGGCAGATTCTTATCAGTACTTAAGAGTCTGTCAAGCCAGTAGGGTAGGGTCTAAAACACACCTTAATTCACTCAAACTAAAA
Source organism: Triturus cristatus (assembly GCF_964204655.1). Classification (NCBI taxonomy): domain Eukaryota; kingdom Metazoa; phylum Chordata; class Amphibia; order Caudata; family Salamandridae; genus Triturus; species Triturus cristatus. The sequence goes on from NC_140584.1 coordinate 448,754,895, forward strand.
ACGGTCTGTTAAGAAGATGGATTAAGAAGGGTGTGGTACAAATTGCAGTGTCTCTGTTGTATCATTCCTCGTGTTTTCAGCCAAATTAATTCCAGCAGTAATTTGTGAAGTTTTAGCCACTGGAAATGTTTTTCTTTGGAGAACAAAAGTGTACTTTAATTAATAGAGATAAAGTGCCCGTTGTACATCTCCGTCCCTAGATGGATGGTTGCCGTCTAGTCGGTAAACCCGAAGATGAGTAAAACCTCATGTCCACCAACCTCCGTAAAAAAGCTCATAAAAGACCGGTCAAGGCAAAATGTATCAATTGAATTCATCATTTACCACATATACAATTTCCAGAGAATTGCCCCAGTCCAAAAGGGGTGCCCAGATCTGTTTACCCTTAGCTTTCCTACCTTTACACGCACACAGTGTGTTTTCAATATTGAACATGGCCATCAAACGCCCTAGCCATTGATGATATGTGGGGATCCAACCACGCCGAAACAATACAAATGCGAGCCACAGCAACAAAACACAAAATACTGGCCTGATCTAGACACACTTTCATATTCTCAATGAATTTAGAGGTTTCGCACCAGAGTAGAACTAAGGGTGTGTATGTACTGAACATGTGAACCAAATCTGCTTCATTACTTTGGCATCGGATGCAACGAATACCTACAGAGCCTCCCCAGATCACTTATAGCCTTCGTGATAACCGAAGCAAGGTTAGACTTCACTTTGAGTTTCCTGATGAACAGGTCAATATATATGAGCAAATAATGGGGGGGGGGGGGCCCGGAGGGGGTTGGGAAGAGGAACAACCCCCGCCTAGTGCCACTCTCTATGGATTAGAACCAACTGTCCCCCCATCATCTGCAGTTTGGCTATGGGTTTGAAATATACAGTCAGAACAGCCCTAGTGTACCTAGTGCCGATTTCAAACCAGCCCATCACCCTCCACAAGTACTCCTAGGAAACCCTGTTGAATGCTTTCTCAGTATCCAACAGGGATAACGCCATAGGCTCTCTTGAAACAGCAGTTGCATCAAAAACCGCTATCTCCCAGCGGATATAATCCGAGGTGCCCCTCACAGAAATAAAACCATGTTGCTTGGTAGAAACCATCCTACTGATAATCTGGCTTAAGTGTGCGGCCAAGATTTTTTAGTATAATTTAGTGACGCTATTTATTAGAGTTAATAATCAATAAGAGCTCATGTGCCATTTTTACAAGGAAAACCACAATATTAGCAAAAGACCATGAGTTGTGGGATCCTGCCAGCCCCAATGGCGTTACCAGACAGAAGATCATTAAGCGACGCCTGGATTTCATCCATGGTAATAAGTGCACCCAGAGTATCCCAATGTAGGCTGATTTAATCGGCAGGTACAGAATCCAGAAGATAGCTTGCATCAATAAAGAAAATCCCAAAGTACACAAGGACAGCTCAGGGTCGGCTAGTACTTTCTCCTGATGCACAGCCCTGTTTCTTAATCAAAAGAAAATCGATGGGGGAGGAGCCAAGATGGCGACCGGGATGGCAGCGTAGGCTCCCGGCTCCGTGAACCTCCGCACCCCGCACAGATATCCTGCACGAGATCCTTAGCCTGCGCTATCTACCCGCGTTGGTGAACGCGAGCGGCAACCGGCCGTGTGACCCCGAAGTTTCTGGAAGCGGTACCGCCGGAGAAATGTCCGTCTGAAGTTTGCGGCCTGTGGAGCCCCGGAGCCGGGACCTCGAGTGAACGCCGTGGCCGGGCGGTAGTGCAACAACAACGGCCTTTGGTGACTGGGTGGGGTCGGACTGCCGGAGTGGTGCGAATGTCGGACTGCGCTTTGCCGTGGTCGCTCCTACCACAAAGCGTAACTGAACGAGTGCGTGCCCGAGGTGGCGACTCCAAGACTCTCCGGTGATTGCTTCAGCCTTCGCCGGTGAGCTGCCCGGACGCCGCCCGTACCCGATTCTTGCGGGCTGCTCCCGGATTTTCGCGGGCGCTGGTCCGTGATGGGGACGACTGTGGCCCGTGACCACACACCGGACACATTGTTTGCCTGCCCTCGGAACCCAGTTACCAGTGCCTTGGAACCCGAGGCGCTTGTGTCTGAGCCCCGGTCCCTATCTGGGATGGACCTACCCAGCGGCCATTTTGGTATGCCAGAGTCCACCATCCTGTACACCGGGTTGCAGCAGGATTGGGAGGGTGCGACTCTGAGGAGCGTAGCGGAGCGAGCGCCGGGAGCTGTACTGGGGTACGGTGACCTTCTCGAGGCTCTCGGTGCCCTTCACTCCACCCTGAATCACGGAGCCTGGGTGTTGGGGAGCAAGCTCGATGGAGTGACATCAGCGTCGGAACAGTTGCCGCCTGCCTATCCCCAGGTGCACTGGGACTTCTCACGCCGCGCATGGGGGGACAGTGTCGTGGCCGCCCCTGTGAATAGTGCACGCCTGGACTCTCCGGACAGTAAATTAAAGTGCGATCAGCTGGCTGTGGATTTGGTCTGTTCCGGAGGTTTCGGACCTGAGTGGGGGGTGGTGGCCTTGTCCCGTGCGCGGTCTCCGACGACCCAGGCAACGTCCAAGCAACGGTCGCCCGCCCTGGCTGATTCCGCCTTCCTGGGCCTGGTGTGCAGTGTAAATCCTGGCTCGGCATCGGGAAAGACGATCCTCCCTAGAGCTGACTGTGTCGATCTTCAGAGCCCTCTACCCTACCTCTGTGTGTCGCTTCCTGAGTTTTATTGGACACTTCTCTTCCTGGTAACATTGGACATGGCACTGGGACGAGGGGTATGCATGGGTGGGTTTGCAAAGAGTGGCCAAGGATGATGCTGACCCTTCCGAGGTGGTCACCTACTAGGCGGGCGGGCTCGGGAGTTGTGTGCTCTCACGGCATAACTGTTAGTGCACCAAGTGCGTAATGCTCCTTACTCCTCTTTGACAGGGTAGATCTTGTGTTCGTTATTGTATGCTTTATGGGTAACCGTGTGGTGCGGGAGGGAGAAGCCGGGGGCATGTTTTGCAGGCCCTCCTCCAGTTTATTAATACTCTCTCTACCCCCCCCGTCTGGTGGGGGCTCCTTTCCTACTTCTTTTCTCTGTTTCTTCTATATTTCGGGTCTGGTACCGGGGCGACAGGCACACTGCTGGGGGGAGGGGCCGTACTCATCTGCAGAGGTGCAGGGTGGGGGGTTGGGGGGGGGGGGGGGGATCCTTTAGTCTCTCACCTCCTTTTTCTATGGCCTCCTTTTCTTCTCTTATTCTTCTTTGTCTTTTTCTGGGATCAGCATGGTAGTACTCCTTTGTTGTTAATCACTGCTGTTTCCGGAGTGCCATAATTTCCGTGGAGTTTCCTGGGTCTTGGGGCAGGGGGTTGCAGGCGCAAATGGCCGTGTCATTCCTCCATATCCTGAACTTCCTGTTTCAGCGCCATTTTTTAGATAGACTGCTGTGTATTGTTTACGTTCATCGTTCTGCCTGCCATTTTTCGCTGCTGGGAAACTGTTTGGCACCTGATCCTTCCATCCTTTTCTATTATAAAATGTAAACCTTTATTATCCTGGTCTCCTACTTGGGCTGTTCAGAGACTGAGATTATGCTAGCGTCGAGATTTTGCTCCCCGAGGTACTGACTGGATAGACCTGCTTTCTGTTATTCTGATTGTTTAGCGGCCGGCCCCGGGGGTTGTAGGCCCATAAGTGTAATTGATTGAAATGTAAATAAAGGTTTAAAAAAAAAAAAAAAAAAAAAAAAAAAAATCGATGTACTCTTTGTACCTCTGACTCCAAATTCCATGAAATTAGTTCAGGTCAAGGCGCCTTTGCGAAGATCCAAAATATGGCTTAGGCCTTAAGGTGGTTTCCTTGCAATTTCTTAGCCGCAAGCAGAGCACTTCGACTATCAGCAGGAGTCTCTGCTTGATGCTGTTTTATAGAGCTATAGATTAGCCTCAGCGAGAGCTCATCGGCCTCCTCAATGGGAGTTGGCTGGCTCTTTTTAACAGGACCAAAATATTCGGAATATACCTGCTGCAAGGCCGAATAGTCCAACTTCAATGCTGCAGTCACCTGGGACCTGCCTACCTCTTTATTTAGAGGATCAAATCCTCTCTTGTTTTTCTTTGTTGCTTTAACTTGCTTAACTGTAGAGCTTGGCTCACTCAAAAGACTACTCTCGCTGGCCCCTGAGACAGATAAACAGAGGACATTTTCTGAGTCATTGGGACTAAGCCCCGGGGAATCTGAACCATCAGTAAACCAGAAAAATGCATCTCCCAGTCACAGGAGTTGTCCAGGCTCTTATCCAGGCCTGTGAAGTCAACCATGTGCTTACTGTTGCCCAGATCGTTATTACTAGACCAGCTGCATTACCCTCTAGATTGTCACCACAGATTTTTTTTTTCCCACGCTCTGACTCTTAGGGCAAGCACTAGAGGTGGTTACTGTCTCTTGTAATTGAGCCCCAAAGGGCTGACCATTCTGAGACTCTGGACCATCTGAACCCTGTGCACTCGTGGTCTCATGAACCACCTCATATGAACCAAATGCTCCGTCCTTGCCACTGACCTGCACCGTTTTCATTGCTTCCAGGCTGTTGTGTCCTGCAGCCCGCTAAGTACTCTGTAGGTAAGTTGCTGAATGCTGAGCCTGGGTCTCCACTCATACCTTCAACAGTGGACAGGCCGAGCCGGGCAGGCACAGCATGATCCTTTAAAATGACCTCAGGTTTAGTGTCCCCCGAGGTGCCGCCTACTATTTAGAGTGCAGCTGTGCAGACCAATTTACCAAAGGGGGGGGGGGGGCATGGAAAAGAACTTGGTGATTGACTGAAATTTGCAGCTGTGGCACTGCCCTCAAGCCCCTTGTGGCCCGCATGTTTGGGTATCCTGGTCAGAAAGTTTCTTTCCAACCAGGCAAGACAGACTCTCTGCACCTTTCCTAGGGTTGGGCTTCACCTTCTTCACAGCAGCTCCATTGCTAGTATTCTCCTGCCTGAACTTAGACTGCTCAGTGGTTCGGAATTCAGAGGTCGCGGTTTCAGCCCAATCGTTGGCTGCTCTAGCGCTCTTAGGTGCCATTGCCGCCACCAGAGCACACCTAGCATAATGTCCGGCGCTGAGAAGCTGCCTCCAACAAACCCCTCAACTCGTTGCTCCAACTGTTCCTGCCACCCGAAAAACTTTTGAGGCCACCAGCAGCACCGCCCGGACCTCAATCAGCAGGTAAGTATGACTTATACCTAGGCACTGGACCGGAGCAGTCCTGCATGCCGCTCCGCAACAAATAGCCCCTCCTCTCCACCTCCTTGAGAAACTGCAAACGCAAGAATCCGATAGAGAGCCGCTAGCAGCAGTACTACACAGTCCCCATCTTGCTTTTTGAGCAACAGGATATCATTAGAATGAAAGTTGGGAAAAATGTAGGAGTTTAAGTTCACAGACACATTTTCTACGTCCCCAACTGTACTTCACATGCACAACAAAGCTTAGAATTTGGTCTCTCCAATTTGATTGATAGGACTGATGCCAATTCATCAATTACTGCCTCAGATTGAGGAGGGTAAAAGCAGATATTTACAAATCTATCATCTGGGAAGAGATCAATGGCACCCATTCTGATAAGACTACAATATGGTTACAAAAACTGGAACAAATCCTAATAGTTTAGTTTATTTCTAAAAACAATGGCAAAACAACTTGCATAGATTTTAAAGCAAAAGAGCAAGTAAAAGTACCATGATCTTGTTAGAATTACAAAAGAAGACAACATTACAACCAAGTAGAAACTATTTTTGCTCCTTGTGAAATCTTGGGTGCCTCAGTGTTATCTCTATGTGCATCTAAAAACAGGTGCATGTACAAACTTTCTGATTTCACTTTCTATTGTTGCCAATATTCAAATACAAGACAGGTTGGCATTCCAACATCAGCACTGTTAACAAGCAATGCAGAAAGCATAAGTGTACACGTGAAATGCTGGGCTTTGTCTAGGGATGTGCAATAGTAATTTATGAACAATGTAAGTGTTTATATCCAAAAATAAATTCTAATTAGGTTGTTACTGTTTACGCTGGTTTTTGTATGGCAGGAGGATATCCACGGGTTTATGTAAAATCTGTCATCCTCCTTTAATCATTTACATAATACAAGCTTGTACCATAGGCAGCAGAGAACTTTGCATGAGCCTCAGATTTGCATTACACAAGGTGTTTGTTTTTTTTATAGTTTTTTTTTTAGCCACAGGGATATTAAGTGATTTGCCCAGAATCACATGATATTGAGCCAACAACTGGACTTGAACCTGGTTCCTCAGTTCCAACGACAGCAGCTCTGGCTGAAAGGACTCATCCCCTCCTCATTTAGCAGCACCATGCTAGCAAAGTTAACAGAATTGCTAAAATTAGACCCAACATCCTCGTCATTTCACGGTCTTGGTTCTCCAGGCACATTAATGCAGGCAATACACTTCCACTGTCTGGGAAGCTTTCCTCATCCCCCATCTTGTGCCATGCTACAACCAGGGACATCTAAAATAGATCCCACTTCACTTTTGTAATTAATACTATGAGACAAATGTTTAAGGGTAAACATCAAAAAACAACCACTCAAGCATTTGCACAGTCTCCTTTTCAATATCTTCATTATTTACACAGTGTATTCCCTACCGTATGATCAGGAGGTCACTAATGCCTATGAATCTGGCCTAAATCTCTTAAAACTTCCCTATATGTTGGGCTAGCCATTACTTCAAGCTTCCATACGCTAAGCTCAGTTTCGCTTTTCAGGGAATATAATGTTTACTTGACTCTAGTGCTTATCAATATCACCTAAAAGCACTGTTTCATGTGCAAATAACATGGTTTCATTTTATAGTTTAGCATCTTCAGATTTCATGCAATCTCAAAAAAGTCTTCTCTGAATGCAGAGGAAAATTGATCTTGCCTTTAAACGTCTAATAGTTTCCTGCCCTTTTCTGTCAAATAACCTTCTACTTACCTTCCATCCCCTGCATGCCTTCTCTCTGAGCATTGCTTACTCTAAGTCACATGCCTGTTTGCCTAAATCCTTATTAATGTATTTCTGCCAGTTAAAAGCCATACAATTATAACTTAACAGTAGCTAATCTCCTGTTGCTTATCTATTAAAACTGCCAACTGTGTGCATCAGTGCTTTAAACAGGAAAAAAATAAGTGCAGGTACTCATTAAAATGAGCTGGAGGTGTAGAGAGGGGGTGGGGCGGGGCTAAGGGCAAGACTTGATACCCAACAACTTCTATATTAGTTGCAACACATACTACAACACATGAGAAATGTGTTTATATAAACAAAGCAGGTTAACTCATTACACAAAATGAAAGAGAAATGTGATAATTTGTTACCATTTCCTTTTTTTGCAATAATTGCACCTTCTTAATGTCATACTGTTAATTGCTGTTAGGCACAATACTATATATTTTTGAGCACGCGACTGGGAAGAAACTGCAAATATCCCCACGTTGAACCAAAGCTCTTATGGCACCAAGCAAATGAGCAACTCATCATGACCCTCCCCAGAAGATATCTCTTGTCTCTTCCATCGATCTATCCATTCATCCTTTCATCCTACCATTTACTTGCTGATGTCCACCATATAACCTTTACATTCTATTGTCTATTCAGTCTTTCAATCATTCAGTTTTTCACCATTCCGTCTATCCAAACCTATCCATCTCCAAACCTATCCATTCATCCTCTCACACATCCATCTGTTTTACCTTCTTAACTCCATCCACTCTTTCACTCAATCCCTTTCACCCATCCATCATCCACCCTTTTATCAATCCTCCCTACCTTTCATTCATCCATCCAATCTTTCACTTATCCACCCATCTTCCGCCCTTTTATCCAATCATCCACCCTCTTTCACCCATGCTTGCTTTCACTCATCCATGCATTCATCCATCTATACATCCACCCTTGCTCACTCATCCATCCACTCACTCACCCACCAACCCTCCCTTTTACGTTATCTATGAATCTTTGTTGCCGAGCAGACATGTACAAACAAAGTGCCACACATTTTCTTTAAAATACCTCCTGAGAGTGTCTGGATTCTCTCTTTCTCTCACTTTTTTCTTACGAAAACAGGCAGACACACAAAAGACTATGGTATGATAAAAAGCCATCTTTTCTCTTAACCTACCATGGCTTTTTTAATTGTCACCAGGGCCGGACTGGCCATAGCCTGATAGTCACTGCCAGGGGACTGCCATGATTACTGTATTTGCAGAAGTGTACAATATAATGTGATTGACAGCACGGGACCTGAATGGACTCTGCTCTGTCAAACACAGCGTGATGGTGAGCAACTGGACATTATTCAAATGAGCCCTGCTGAATAGCTAAGCTGGGGCTCAGATCAGGGGCTGCAGAAGTAGCGCCTTGGCTGCCAGAGACACGTTTCACTCCTGCTCACCAGCACAGCCAATGAGCCTACCTTTTCATGAGTACCGGTACTCTCCACGGCAGTAGAGAAGTGCCGGTTTAAAGCACTGGTGTGCATGAATTGACATACCGTCCAGCCTAAAGATTATTCCCCATGCCGAATAGTTTAGTCTACCAAATAGAAAATGCTGTAAATGCATATAATGGTTTCCATCAAAACACAAGACTAATTTAAAAAACCTACAATAACCACAGTGAAAAAGGAGAAAAAAACCTAACCCTGGGTTTGGGAGCATTGCCTGGCATAAAGCGCGTTAATGACTCGACGGGTAGGAAGTGATACATAAAAACAACTTCAATACAATAAAAGATATAACCCTCTTTTCCTACTAATACCATAACACTGAGTGGTGGGGAATCGATTGTAGTTCATACAGGCTGGATAATACTTCCCCAATACTATGCGATAGTCTTACTCACATAGGACTAAATTGTTATGGGTCCAGCCCACCGCCCAGTTGTGTACCAGTTCACAGCATTAACCCCTTCATCACCAACTGAATAGGTAAGGAATAACTGAAGGAACAAGTCACATGCCGCTGCCAGTGGCGGGCTTTAATGTAGTTCACTACTACACATGCTGAAAAGCAGTACATTACAACTGCATGCTACACCCTGTAGGTAAATGCTCTGGCACCCCTGATAGGGGTATTAGGCCCAATTTAAATGTTGCTGTACATTACAATCTACGCGGGACAGAGTTTTTTCTCTTTTAAAGCAAGTGTCACACTGTGCTGTGCCTGCCTTCGGAAGATAGGGTTTGCGACTGGAACGGACCCTGCCTTGCTCGGATTGCCAAAGATGTGTGTTGCGCTTTAATGTTCCACGTTGGTTTGCGAAGTTGAGTAGGTTTCACTTTTTAATTGTGAATGAAAGCATACCATGCATTTTTGATAATGCCAGATTGGTAGAATGAGGGGTGGGCTGTCCAAGGTCGTTAAACCACAGGCAACAAGGCGGGGACAGCACAAAGAGACAGCAGAAGAAGCGCAATAACCTAGGGTGACCAGATTCTCAAAACAAAAAACGGGGACAGGTCATAGACATAAAAGTAGGACTACGGTTTGCAGTAACCATCGACATAAAAGTAGGACTGTTTGACAGCTGTCATAGACCTAGAAAAAGGACTACAATGACCGCGCCCTCCACAGACCGAGATGAAGCATTACAGACAACAAATCCGCTGTCTTTTATTGGCACCCCTCTCCTTTACACAGCAGCATTAGTACTTTTTATTACATTTACACTTTTAAGGACTATAGCATATATTTGCCAAAAATCAATGAAACATCACAGTCTAGCAAACGCCAGATTTACTAGGTTTATCAATGCTCGTTTCTATCGCTGCACGTCAGCACCACGTAAAGTACAACTCACCAATGTTGCTTAGTTGCTCATGACAGAAAAGCATGGGAGGTAAACTGCGGAATGCTCAATTGCCAAACGGCAGCCATGGACCAATGTAAAAAAAACACTTCTCTCCAGGTATTACTGCCTTAGGGTCTTAAGGATGGCAAAGGCTGGCCGACCACACAGTTCTCCTACATTTGCGTGGTCACTGCTGGGATGTCATGTTACCTTACTGGGGTATGTATAGTGCACTCTAGCCATTGGTATCATCTCATAGTGCAATAAGCTCAAGCAGCGCTGCTCGCCTCTTCCACAGGTGTTAATACTGCTCCTTTAAGTCCTTTCCAGCTAAACAGTTTGCAGTGATCTGAAAGGTCATTCAAAAGGTCAAGTCATAGCTTTGATATGGAGAACTCAGAGCATGCATCAATTGGTTATGACTAAAGCATGCAATGAGCAATGCATTAATCCTTGCACGGTATGCATAAGGGCTACTGAAAAGTTTGTATTGCTATGAATACAAGCTACAGGATGAAGAAACATTGTTTAATCCAAAGTAGAAACTTTGGCTGGCACGATGACGTAAGTGGTGCTGTGTGTAAAATATTTCTCTTCAAAGGATTTCCCTTCTTGCTACAGCGCTCACCTCAGTGACGACACATGCCGTAAACAGTGCAAAGAGAGCATGCGCGTGCATGCTCAACCGGAACAATGAAAAACAGGGACATTTCTGTGTTTAACCTGGACACTGTTTGAAAACAGGGACATTTGAGTCACTTGGAGAAAAGTGTCGGGACACTTCTCCAAAAACGGGGACTGTCCTGGGAAAACGGGAACGTCTGGTCACCCTAGCAATAACCAAAGGTGGGGTCGCTGAAGCTCGTGCCCTGGTGATGCCTAACCGCAAGGGAAGCAAGCTGTAGGTCAGCATGGGGTCAACAGAGAGCAGACAGCACTTGCAGACCAGGCACGAGGTCCGTCCACAGCACTTGGCAGCGAGGTGTATCCTAGTAAGCTGCAGGAGATGTGCTAGACCCTAGCTGGAAAGGGGAATTCTCTCAGGGCATGGTCACAAAATGCTATTATGGATACTGAACCTGAGCTACACACAATCTGGAGCAATGATGAGGTTCTGGATATCGAAACTTGAGCGGTGTGTTTTCTCAAGTCAATATGTGAATAAACAGATGCTGCGGCCTTTTTGCACCATCCGAGGCTTGTGTCATCTGTGAGAGCAGGGAAAGAAGGTAAGGTGCATGTATCGGCCTGGGAGCTCAAGGGCCCTCGCCCGTCTGGGAGGGATTAGGACAGAGTTCTTTCTCTTTTAAGCCAAGTGTCACACTGTGCTGTGTCTGCCTTCGAAAGATAGCGTTTGCGGCAGTAAACGCTGGAAAGGACCCTGCCTTACTCCAATCTAGGGAAGAACTTTTACTTACTCGGATTGCCAAAGATGTGGGTTGCGCTTTAGTGTTCCACGTTGGTTTGCTTACTCTAGGGGTTTCCCTTTTCAATCAGGAATAACAGCATACTACGAGTTTTGGATAATGTCAGATTGGTAGAACGAAAGCACGTCATACAGAGTACTGACAATCCTGACTTTAACTAATTGAAATTGTTCATTCAGTGTTGAATGCAAAATGTCGAAACATTAGCACGACATTTCATAGAAATTTACGGGCAGCTTTTAATCGATGCCAAAGTTATCTCTAACTGATATTGAAGGAAAACTCGGTAGTTTTGAGGGGTCGGTCTAATACACTGGTCTGACACCCAGATACAAAACAAATCACTTTTTTGAAATGGCGAGGTGTGGTTAATGTTGATTTGTGGGCTCTACGATGCTGTGGGAGTTTCATACGCAATTTATCACAAGATTATGTGAGTTTCTAAGGTCTCATCTTCTACGGATTAAATGTCCTACATTTTCCAAGAAGATATTTTACAGTGCGCAGTAAAAACCTCTGGAGTTCATGTGGTAAGAATTAATTTAATAAATCCATTGAAAGTAAAGAGACCGCCCTTCCCGCTCAGCGCTACTTACAAAGACCGTCCGTGAATTCAGCTTAATGTCTGTTATCCGGTATTACTCTTTAAACGGGATGACATGTGTCCGTAATATCAGTGCTTCCGGGTCGCATTAAAACCAATCGCGAGTCTGAACATATTTTGAGAGTCGCCTGGACCAGGGCGAGACTAGTATTTTGTAACATGACCTCGGATAGGAGATATGTCGATACCTCTTCCAATCCTAGTGCGTGACAAAGAATCCGAGCTCCTCATTGGCTGTGTTTCAAGCACATGCTTCCGTAGTGTATAAACACTTGAGCGGTCTGACTGTCTTATGTTACATGGCCCCACCGTCCCACACACTATTGGTTAACTATTGCTGAAATCGCAGTTGTATGTTTTTTTTGCGGTTACCTTTTAAGAGTGAGTCAGCGATCGAGCAGTAGTCTGAACCGACCCGTAACAGCTGCTTTATACTTGGGTAGGTAGGTCTTATAGCTGCCGCCCGTGATCGTGGATGGGAGGAGGGATTGTTGACAAGCTAGGAAGGAGCGTTGGCAGTACCATGGCAGTTTGAATCTGTGCTGTCATTGAGTTCCCGAGGCGATAGTGGCATAACGAACAAATTACGGATGGTTTGAGTCCATGCGCCCTCACCTCCCTCCCTCCCCCTGTCTGCTTTTGTAGGTCGAAGCCTACTGTTTGGTTTCCTAATTCTATTTGGGGGTTGGGGGCGGGGTTGCAGTTTTTATATAGCGCCAGCTCGACCCGAGCGCTTTACATGAGTATCCGTTACATTACACTTACATTACACAAGGACACATTCATTTTATGTAGGCACGAGCAGATGTTGAGACATCTTGGGAGCATTCGGAATTCTTCTTTGGGAATGTATTCCGCAGATTGATTACCATTGGCATTGTGGTTTTTAACTCACATTAGTTTGCTTTCTGTTTTTTGCTAGCTTTATTTCTTTTAGGCTGTCCAGCTCGAGTTCGTCCTTTCCCTTGCCCAAATTGTATTCGTCAGATTTCTGTAAACAGTCCTATAAGTGTTTTTCTTATCTTGTCACATTTGCTGTCCAGTCTAAGATTGAGGTCATATGTCACACTATGTATTCCAGGGAGCTTAGTATTTACTTTTCTTTCTCAGTCTTCAAAGTGAGAGGATTTATGTGGCTATCATGCTGGTTTCCTGGGAGTGAGTACTTGAGGAAAAGGATGCAAGAATTATTTTTAGGTCTCGGCTAGGCAGCGCATGCTCTGTCTCTTCGATACATATGTACACTCTGTGGGCTTACAGCCGGCCCATAGCCTTTGATTTGCTGCTTCAAGTTTAAAGGCTTGCTTCCATGTGGTTGATCTTTCTTATATGTCCATCCTTCTTGTGTGTTGCTCCGTCTCATGGAGCATGGCACTATTACTTGTAACCTTTCACTTGTGTGCATTTAGGCTTGTTTCTGCACACTGTTGTTTTCTTTTGTTTCGGCATGTGTTTCGGAAAAAGTACTGTTTTCTACTGTTGTTGTGTTGTTGCGAGATGTCTCAGGCGGCATGGAAACCTCTCCGTTTGCACAGCTGCTCCCCCTGCATTTTGATTGCAAGCGCTCAAACGATTGAAAACAGGCCTGTACATCTTGTTCTTTTCTAATTTTTAGGTAGAGCCTAGGCAGCTTATGCACTGTCTCTTTTTATCCTGCTGTATTCAGTCTTTGGGCTTACAGCCGGTCCATTGCCTTTTTACTCGTCCCTTTGATTGTCGTTCAAAATAGCTTGCTTGCTAGTGGTTAATCCTTCCTCTTTGTCCCTCTTTTTTGTGTTTGGTTTCCTCCCAAAGAGCACCTCCCAATTACTGTTAACATTACTCTTCTGTGTTCATTTGAGGGACTATTTTATTTCTTTGATTCCTGCTCGTGTCACGGTTTGCCTGTCTTTGGTGGTTCAGCTTTGTCACCCGTCACTTAATCTCCCCATCCCGTTGAAATACTGAGATGAATTGTCAGACACTATTTTAGAAACCGCCTCTTTAATTTTCTCTGACTTCAAAATGCGACGATTTACCCAAACCCCTCCCACTCTGATGTTTGTTGCTTTAGTAAGCTTCAGTCACCGGACCTTCAACAACCAAACCTTGCAGTACAGTTAATGGAAAGTCTTGGGCAACATCTGTTGCATTTTCTCTGATGCTTGTTTATAAAATATGAACTCAATAGACCCAAAGGTGTTGGAGTGCCTTACACGAGCACTAGTTACATTACACAATGTCAGATTCATTTTTGGGGGCATTTTTATAGAGGACAAACTCGATTGACCCAAAGGTATTGAAGGGCTTTACAAAAACACCTGTTATATTTTACTAGGTTAGGCAAATTTTTTAGTTTTTAGGTGCGCAGAGTTTAAGTGATGCTGACACGGTCGCTTCGTATTCATTAATTCCCCTCTACCTGAAAAATGGGAGCATCATTCGTCATTCCCATGTTGCTGCATGTCCGACCGCTGCCTATTCCTGTCATCCTCCTCCTCTCAAATCTCTAATTTCAAACCACATTCATGGCAGCTCCCCAGGGACTGTGAGGCATTTTTTATTATATAATGTGAACTCGAGCGTCTCAAAGGTATTGGAGGTCTTTACATGACTGCTAGTTACGTTACACAAAGTCAGATTAATTTTTGGGGTCATTTTTATAGATCCCAAACTCAACTTACCTGAAGTTTTGGAGCGCTTTACAAAAGCACTAGTTACATCACACACACTAGTTACATTACACAAGGTTAGGTTCATTTTTTTGTTTTTAGGTGTCCAGTGATTAAGTGATGCCTACGCCGTCCATGTTTATTCATTATTTTTGCTCTACCTGACAAATGGGAGCATTGTGTTGTTGCTATGTCTAGTGCGCTGATAGCCAGGTGGCTATGACAGAGGACACAGCCAGGGGCTTGCTGGTAAAAGGATAGTGCAAGCAGTGGTTTGAATGGAAATCTCTGCAAAAGGGTACCTGGTGAATAGAGGCCTGGGGTAAGAGGGATGTGACATCTCCACCATTAGAAAGTACTCACTGATTTTTTTCTTTCTTTTTCATAACCTGTTTAATACTCTAGTGATGCAGTCACACACATAATGTTATAGTGCTGTTAACTTGCATCAAGGTACTTGTCTTTCTGTTGTGGGTTAATAAGCCTTGGAATGGGTCCACAGATGTTTACTGAGACGACCCAGTGTGTAGTAATTGTATAGCTCTTCAATACCTGGCGGCACAGCAACCAGGATAATGTGCTGCATGGCTAAACACGTATAAGGTCCCAAAGACAAGACCCATTGGCTATGCCAATGCTTGTTTTTTTAATTACTTACCTAGCACGCCGACCGAAGGTCATCCGTCTTCTTTCCTCACTGGCGCTCGGGGTGTATGACTGCTTAGTTCACATTCCTCAAGCAGCCTGTAAATCTGCTAAGTTTTTATTTTTACTGGTGTTTGCGTCTTTATGTGTTTCTATTAGATTTTAAACGTTATATGGCCCTCTGAGGTGCCAGTAAACTAGCTCAGCCAACCGACCTGAGTGTGCAAGGAGTTTGTTTTTCATTGATGGTGCACATAATCTACGCTGTGGGGACCTTGATTTCTCCATATGTACACACTCTGTAGTCTTAGTAGTGAACTGAAGGGAAATTCCACTCTCTCTGCAATGCCCCTGTAGTAACTCTTGGCAAACAGGTGTGCATGACGACTGCAGGCCAGGACGCCTACACATAACTTGTCAGTCACCATGCTTCTATTGGCCGTTGTAGGCCCATTCACTTTTCTATGATGCTGTTGTGTAGCTAGCCGCATTTTATTTTCTCATCTAAGGGAGAAGATAAGCTCCAGAGTGCTTTCCTAATTTACTGCATCTCCTGGTATTTTGTGGCATTGTGGGGGCGAAGTACGGAGCAACTCCCAGGGTTTGAGTGTCTCCATAGGCGGTCAGTTATCTAGCATCGCCTCATTTACAGCCCTCGCATATCTGATAAAAGAATTAAACATCTTTACATTTTGCCTCTGTGTGAACACTTATTAGCACAGAGTACCTTCCTTTTTTGTGGAATTTTACACATTCTGTTGATATTGTTCATAAGGTAGACTTATTTAATGATGAACCACTTAAATAACCAAACCTGTATGGCTCATGTTTATTATTGACAATATTGTTAATCCAAATACACTTTATTCTATGATTACATCTATTCTTTTCCTTAAACCTCATTGTCTTGCAGAAATATTGTTGCAATAACCACTTTTTAGCCATTAAAACACCAGGGACCTCATTCACAAAGTTTGCCAAACAGGATATGCCCGAGCATGTGAGATCAGTTGTGCAGTGGAGATGATGCACTTGAGATCATCTTTGCCATTCCCTGTTGCATCTAATACCTCCAAGATATCACAGGCATCTCCTGTTTTTCTCTGTATCCATTCACAGTGAATACAATACTTAGTAAACAAATTGTGCAAAAGGCCATTCAGAGAAAGAGGTCACATGACTTCAGAGAGAGCTTAGTGTTTACTTTTCTTTCTCTGAGAGTAGTTATGTTGTAATCCTGCTGGGTACCCATGTGCAAGGAACGGCTGTAGAATGCTATGTTTTCTAGCACACAACACAACTTAAATATCTTTAAATGAACTACAAATATTTCAGAATATATCCTCATTAGGAAAGCACAAATGAAGCACAGTTTTTTTTGTAATTCTGAAGTGTAGTGCAAACACATTTTAATACTACCAAAACAAATCAATATATATGATGATGTAATTTTCACACATTTTCATTTGTGTGATGTATAGTTTTATTAGTAATACTGTTGGTTTGTGCAAACGTAATGACCATTTCAATTGAAAATGTGTTGTCTGAAATGGCAGTGCGCTACCACACCATTCATACCGCACTCTACGCAACTCCACTCTACGACACTCTATGCTTGTCCACTCTACAACACTCTACTCTATTACACACAACAGCGCTCTACTCCCCTCTATGCTACACCACTCCACGACGCTCCATGCCATTCTACATTACTCCATTCCACTCTAGTCTTCTCTGTACCACTCCTCTGCGTTACTTCACTGTATGCCAGTTCCCTCTCTTCACTCCACTAAATGCCACACCACTCTGTGATACTCCACTCTACACCACCACTCTTTACACCACTTTGTCATTCCAGGATACTCTTGGCCACTGCACTCTAGGCTACTCTACTCTGCACCAATCTACTTTACTCCACTCTACGTCAATCTGACACTCTACTCCATTCCACTCTACGACACTATGCCACTCCATGCCACGCCACGCCACTTAACTCTGTGACATTCCATGATACTGTATGCCACTCAACGTCATTCCACTCTACTCTACAACACTATCCTACTCCTCTCTGTTGCACTTTACTTCACTCTGTCACTCCATGCTATGCCACTCTGCTCTGACACTAAAGGAGAGACATTTTACTCCACTCTACGCTGCACCACTCAATTCTATGGCACACCACTCTACTCTAGTTCGCTCTATGACACGCTACTCCACTATGAACCACTGCACTCTACACCACTCTATACCACTTTACGACACTCTAAGCCACTCTACACCACTACACTATACTCTATGCTCTGTGACACTCTAGGCCATTCCACTTTATGACACTCCACTCTGCACCACTCCACTTTATTACATTCCATGGTATGCCACTTCATGCTTCACTCTGATTCTTAACTCCAGTCTACTCCATGCTATGCCTCTCTGTGCCCTTCTGCTCTATAACACTCTATTCCACTCCATGCCCCTTCACTCTACGATACTCCACTTCAAGCCAGAATGCTGCATGCCCCTCCCCTTTACAACACAACACTCTACGCCACTCCGCCCTATGACACTCCACTCTACGCCACTCCATTTGACACCACTCCACTCTACAGCTCCCCACTCCATGGTTCTCCAGTCTATGACACTGTATTCCATTCTACTCTGTCACTCCACTCTGCTCCATTCTATGCCACTTCACTCTAGGCCAGTCTTCTTTGGATTACGCCACTCCACTGTACAATCCTCCGCGTCACTTTACTCCACTCTATGACATTCTACTCTGACACTCCGCTCAACAACACTCTACGACACGCTATGCCATTTCACCATTCTACTCTACTCCACTTTACTGCACTCTACTCTACACCCCTCCATTCTATGTAATTTTACACCACTCTTCACCACTCCACTCTATGCCACTCCACTTCACAACTCTCCACTCTAGGACACTCCATGCCACTTTACAACACTCCATTCTTCATCACTCTCCTCTACGCCACAAACTTTGGGCCATGCTGAACAGAAGCCACACTGATGTGCAGTATGACTAAAACATATTGGCAAAGCCACTAGCTCTTGCATAGGGGAGACCTATTGGCCTTGCCAATGCTTTTTTTGTAGCACACAACATTTAAATGTCTGTTAATGAACTGTGCAGATATTTCAGAATTAGAAAAGCCCAAATGGAGCACATTTTAGGGTTAATATGAAACGTGGTGAAAAGAAATATTTTAAACAATCAGGACTAATCAATACACTAGGTGATGACATTTCCACACATTATCATTTGTGCGGTGTATACTTTTACCTGTAAAACTGTATGTCTGTTCCAATGTAATGGTGATTCCAATTGCAGATTTGTTGCCTGTTAAGGATGTGTGCTACCACACCATGACCGGTGATATTTTAAAACTTTGTGGCCTTCCTCCAAGCCTTTAAGGCTTTCGGCCTTCCCAGGTACGTATACCAAAATAAATTTTGTTGGATTTCCAACATTTCATATAAAAAATATCACAAGGTTAAGACCATTAGCACTAGCGGTGGGTTGGCCCAAAAGGACGCCACTCACTCTCTTCAGGAGACGGTTCAAAGATTAAATCAAGGACAAACTTGCCCTGAGGAGCAAGAACATGCTTATCACTGGAACTTATCAAACTGGACTTGCAGATCAACTATCTGTGTTAATAAAACAAAATGCTGCAATGATTAGTGCCTACCAGCCTGTGTTTTTAAAGAATGTTCCTTCTGAGGAGTAGGAGTACCCACAGATGATGCATAAATGAAACAAAGGCCCATTGGCTCCATGGCATGGTCTTTGTATGCCAAAGAGGTTACTAGCCTAGGCAACATTTTAGAGACCCCTTATTAAATTTTTCTTGGGGCCCATCATTCTGAGTTAGTCCAATGTCTAAGGCAGATCCTGCCTAATTCAATAAATTATTTCCTTATTAAGAAATATACTTTGCACGATATAAGTAGGCAGAACAATTGGTGCCCAGCGAGTGAATGCAAAGGCAGCCTGTAAATCAAAAGATGCCCACATTTCACTGGGGGGATTTTATGCCTTGCGAACATCATCTTCTCCATGTAATGAAAACGTTTTTAGGTCTCGCCTAGGCAGCGCGCATGCGCTGCCCTTGGAGGGCCTTTAAACATCGGTCTTCACTTTTCAAGCACTGCGCTCGTACTTGTGGCGGCATCCACCTTGCGGGAGCGAGCAGTGGCGTGCCACAAGCACGAGTGCAGTGCTTGAAAAGTGAAGACTGATTGTTAGGTCTCGCCTACGCATCGCGCATGCGCGAGTACTAACTTTCGCGGCGGCGGGCCGCACTTGTCTTGTTAATTAAATGATTTTGTTCATTTTATTTTTTACAAAGGCCGATATCAGATACTTCGTTTTTGAGGATCCTGTTTTTGCGAATCGTGCCATTCTGAGGATTCTATCTATCGTCTACAGGCGTCCTTAGCGCGATCGCCATGCCCGAGTACTCGTTAACTCTAAATTTCACGGCCGCGGGCCACGCTTGTCTTGTTAATTACATTATTTTGTTCATTCCAGCTGAACGGATGGTTTAAAGGGACCCCCTTGTGTGATCTTGTGCCCACCGTGCACACTACTGGGTTGGGAGGGCACAAGCGCCCCCATGCAGCGCCTACAACTGGGTTACACTGTAACATAACGCAACGTGTATATTTGTACATTCACGTTTGAGCCCTAGGGTTTCCTGGTACTTGTTTACTGATGTTTATTTTTAACTCCAGGAGACTCGCACTTTCGACGCCAAGAACATAAAAGGCCTGCCCGTATTCCAGTCAGCCGTCAAGCACAGATCTTTAATCCGCTGAACCCGCAGTTTAGTTTTGGGGTACTCTGGTTGTGCTGGGAAACCCTCTCCCGCCTCCTGGAGCCCCTGAATGAATGGGTGGGTTGTTGAACGCGGCCGGATAGATGGCCTCAAGGTTGAACTGATGTGTGACTCCCACCCGTATTTTATATTTGGGGTAGATTATGAAGCAGTCGGACCAGTGTCTTCCCCTGTGTTGATGCTCAGCGGCACCCCACTACGCCGACTCCCGGATCGCGCAGCTCCCCGAGGTCCCATCCCGCCACAGTGGACCGTGGAGGAAACAAGCCCCGCTGACAGCCCGCCATCGTTCAATCCACCTAATTCCCATCATTCGCAGCGCTGTCGATGACATAAACGGCCGGGCTCGGTTCTGCTCCAGTGACACCAGCGGCCTAGCGGGAGCGGGAATTTTTCTTTTTTTGTTACATCCGAATCAATTGACCGAGTCTGAACTCAGCCAACTGGGAGACGAGAACAAATCAGGCGGACCAGGCTCTTCCAGCAGCAGGGCTGCGCTAACTCACCGCCGGCTGCGCTCACTTACCATGTAGAGACTGCTCCTGACACCCGGCACCACCTACTCCTGACACTCACCCTGCACCGTCTGCTCCTGACTTCCTGCATCGACTGCTCCTGACACCCTTCACCCAGCGGTTGGATTCAAGCTTGCTATTGCTTTACCAGATAATCTCTGAGTGACTAACTGAAAACCACTATAGGTACATCTAAATCAAGTCTAGAATAAAGTAAGTTCTACTGAACTTGAAGTTGGGTTAGCAAAGGGATCAGCACACCCCTTTTCCCCAACTCAAGAGAGTCAGTAGCTCCCACTAGATTAGGTAGGTGCAACATCTCACTACACTAGTATGTCTTCAAGACCTGAAGCCAGTGGCTCCTTGTCATCCAAGTATGACCATCTCACATTCGTGGAATTGAGAAACATGTGTACAGCTAGGAAGTTGAAGACAGGGAGGAGTGCAAGCACTCAACGCCTCTTGGAAGCTCTGCTGTTAGATGATCTCAGAAAGACCCCAGGGTCTGATGAGGCAGACAGGTTGGGTGGGGTAGCAGAAGAGGAAAGGGCAAGAGGTGACAACACCTATGACCAGGACTGTGAAGTTGACCAGGAGGATCAAGATGATTCTAACCTAGAAAATCCAATCCATCCTGAAGGTGAGAGAGAAGGTCTTAGTGGCCCTCTCCACACCCCAGCTTGAAGGGTTGGTGGTGTGCCAAGAAGATCAAGATCTCCTTCTCTGGAGTCTAATCATTCTGGTACATCTGTAGGGACCTCTGTCTCTCATAGGACCATTATCCCTCACCAGAGGGAGTCCTTTTATGAGAGAAAGTGCAGACTGCTTAAGTTTGAGAAAGCTAATTTTAGGATCAAGGGAGAGCAGCTGGCATTAGATAAGGAATCCCTGGAGCTCCAGAGAGCTTCACACAGATGGGGGCTAGAGCCCCCTGGTGGCAGCAACAGTGTCCCTAGAGGTAGAGATCATACTCATGACAATAGGAACCTGAACAAGATTGTCCCTCCCTACCAGAGTGGGGATGACATCCACGAATGGATAACTGCACTGGAAAGGGCCTGTAAAGTACAGAGGGTCCCTCAGGAGCAGTGGGCAGCAATCTTGTGGCTCTCCTTTGCAGACAAAGGTAGAGACAAGCTCCTCACTATTGAAAAGGATGCTGACAATTACAAAGTCTTGAAGAGTGCACTGATAGATGGGTTTGGCCTAACCACTGAATGGTACAGGTTGAAGTTCAGAGACACCCAAAAGGCACAGACTCAAGACTGGGTGGACTTTGTAGATTGTGCTACTAAGGTTCTGGAGGGCTAGTTACTTGGCAGTAAAGTGTGTGATTTTAAAGGATTGTACAATTTGATTATGAGGGAGCAGATCCTTAATAATTGTCAAAATCAGCTGTTGCATTGGTACCTGGTGGACTCTGATCTTTGGAGTGCTTGGGAGGAAGATGTGGGCGCATTGGAGGAGGAGGATTGGACTGAGGCCTTAGGAGCCCCGCGGGGGGGGGAGGGAGGGGGGACGGAGACACGGTAATAGCGATGCGCCTTCGGTTGGTGCAGTTCAAGTACCTACATAGGGTCTACTTCACCAGAGTGCGTCTGTGGAAGGCAGGGCTGATCGCCTCCTCCATGTGCCTTCGCTGTAATCTGGAGGAGGGCACATTTATTCATACGGTCTGGAGCTGTCTGTCTCTGATTCGCTTTTGGAGTGGGGTATATTCCTGCCTCTCAGAAGTTCTGGGATGGGAACTCCCCTGCACGCCGCAGTTGGCCCTATTGCATGTCATGGAGGAGGTGGGGGGTAACATCTATAAACGACACCTCTTACAACTGGGCTTTACACTGGCGATAAGGGATATTGCCAGGGCTTGGAAGCCACCTATGGCCCCATCGGTGGCCGCATGGAAGAACGGGCTGGACTTTTGCATGGGGCTAGAACAACCCATTTTCATTGCTAGGGGGTGCCCGCGCAAACACTATAAAATATGGAAGCGTGGGCAGATTATCGGGCTCTGTTGTTGGACCCGCCACCGGTAGTTGAGGAATGCTTGCCGGAATAATTTACAAGCACCTTCTTGGACAATGGGGGCAGGCTGTGGAAAGGATCGAAGGGACTAGCATCTCCTATTGTGATATTAAGTGGTGGACAGGTTTATGTGGAATTGGCGCGATCTGGGTGGGGGGAGTTGGGATTTTTTACTATGTGTTTGGTTATCACATGCAAAAGTCAGTCATTATCACTGAATGGTTGAATTGTGCAGTTGTCTCTGGGGTGCAGAGCCCTGCATTATATGTGCAACTTGACAAATAAAATTTGTTTAAAAAAACAAACTGAACAGGCCCTGGATTCTGGAAGAATGGACCAGGTGCATCCCAAGAAAAGGAGCAGCAGGTGCAAGGCAGCGTCTCTCCCCCCCCCTGACTCAGGAAGCAGATCAGTCTCTCTCTAGGGAGATGATCTGAGGCCTGAAGAAGGAAATGTCCGAGATGAGCTTGAACCTGACCAGGTTGAGGTCTTGGGGACAGGGGGCCCTTCCAGGGCAGATCTGAGCCAGGAGTAGCTGAGCTGCCCTTTTCTTGAACCCCTCAGAAAGCAACGTGCTGATGAGGCAGCTGGGAATGCTAATGGAACCCATAAGATATATTGGGACGATGGACTCCTATATTCAGAGAGTAGAGACCCCAAGCCTGGTGCCTCCAGGAGGTTGGTTATACCTCTGAAGTTCAGGGGTTCCTATTAACACTAGCCCATGATATTCCCTTAGCAGGACACCTAGTCCAAAACAAGACTTGAGACAGAATCGTCCCTCACTTTCATTGGCCACACATATCTGAAGACACCAAGGAGTTTTGTCGCTCCTGTGTCACCTGTCAAGCCAGTGGTAAGGCAGGTGGTACAACAAAGGCCCCCCTGATACCACTGCCTGTGGTGGGGGTTCCCTTTGAGAGGGTTGGGATTGACATAGTTGGTCCCATGGATCCTCAGACCGCATCTGGGCACAGGTGGTGGTGGACCATGACACTAGGTACCCAGAAGCCATTCCCCGTAGGACCACTACAGCTCCTGTGGTGACAAGGGCCCTACTTGGAATCTTTTCCAGAGTGGGTTTCCCTAAGGAGGTAGTATCAGACAGAGATACACTTTATGTCCAGTTACTGCCATGTGGAAGCAGTGTGGAGTAAATTACACATTTACCACCCCATATCACCCACAATGCAATGGGTTAGTTGAAAGGTTCAATAAAACCCTAAAGGGCATGATTAAAGGTCTCCCAGAAAAACGTAGGTGCAGATGGGACATACTTTTGCCCTGCCTTCTCTTTGCCTACAGAGAGGTTCCACAGAAGGGGGTTGGGTACAGCCCACTTGAGCTTCTGTTTGGACGTCCAGTTAGGGGTCCATTATGTCTAATAAAGGAGGGAAGGGAGTTGCCTCTCAAACCCCCTAAACCGGTTATTGTGGACTATGTACTTGGTCTCCGCTCCAGGATGGCAACTGTTGCCTGCGGTGGTTTTTCTAAACAATCTGCTAGTGATTATACCATCCTTGATCTCCAACTTAAGATCTAAGAATTCAATGGAGTCATCACTGGTAAAGTGCAAATTAAAAGTATTTTTGTTTTGCGGGGGAGGGGGGAGGGGAGGGTGTTGGGTTAGTGTGTTATGTTCAGTAAGAAACTGTATGTCCCCAGTGGGGAGGTGTTTACAAGATATGACATACTAATATAATATCTGTTAGAATTAAAGGCACGGCTACTTCAGTATACAGCGATGCCCGGCCTCCGGGATGTGGGATAAGCTGACAGAATGACGTGATGGTTTGTGGTAATACAGCCGGCCTCAGGGTTGTAGGCGCACACTTATGTATGTCACCATGTGTCATCAGATATTAAATAAATATAAAAAAAAAAAAAAGTATTTTGGTTGAGGACACTGACAAAATCCTGCGCCTGGTTTACAGTACCCCCCCAGATGCAAAATATGTTGTTAATGTACCTGACCCAGAGGTCGACGTGGTCAGCATATTGCGTGGTGTTATAGACGACCTGCTTCTCCCACCAGCAGAGGTCCAATCCTGCAAAACTGAGGGCAAAGCAGGTTCCCATCGCCGTTCCCTGTGTTTGTCTGTACATGATGTTATCAAACAAGAAGAAATTGTTTTTCAGGCATAAATGGATTATCTCTAAAATCATTTCCGTGTGGAAGAGGAAAGACACAGATCTGTTTTCCATGAAGAACCTGCAAGCCTCAATGCCTAAATCTTGTGGGATGCAAGAGTATAAACTACTTACATCCATACTCATTAGCAGATAGTTTTTCTCCCAGGTGATTTTGTTAATGATTCTCAAAAAATCACCCGTATCTTTAACAAATGACGGTAACGCTTGGACTAGTGGCTGTAAGAAGTAGTCCACGTATTTAGACGTGTTCTCAAGTGCACTATCTCTTGACGACACATTGGGTCTACCTGGTGGAATAGTGGCATTTTTGTGAATTTTAGGGAGAAGATACAGTACTAGGATTTTGGGGTCTTTACATGTTAAAAATGAAAATTTGTCTTGATTCAAAAACCCTCTCTCTCTCCACTCTCCCAATTTATTCCAAACATCTTTGTTAGCTGCATCATATTCACTTTTAGAAGAAATGCAATATCTGTCTTTATCAGATAGTAGTTTTTTGTTGCACACACGGGGCGATTAGCCATAACATTGTGAGATTCTTGGCAATGTTCCCCATTTGCACTATTACATTATGCGTCAAGGGGGCTTCTTTTCTTATGGTTTAAGGGTTGTTGAGTCCAGCAGGACACTGCGCACGCAATTTTTCCGTTTAAGCATTACACTTAGGCGAGGCATATGTGAAAAGCCACTGACATTGAAATTTATATCTGTTACTATTAGAGACACAAAAGTATTCTTTGCTTCATTGTTAGACCCTCCTCGTTCCTGCTCTCTAGGGCCCTTATCTACTCCCCCGTCTAGTAGGTGTGAGCATGTCTCTCAGCGCCGGGACGCCCCATTGCTGGGGTAGCTGTTGCGCTTCACCAAACCTAGAAATAGAAATAGAAATAATTTTGCCTTGCATTCCCATGAATTGTCAATGTACACAGGATAACTTTATTGATTGAGATGACGAACACACAATATGTTTTTTATGTCTATTGCACGAAACAAGCACTTGCTTCTTTAAAAGAAATCAATGATGCACTAAGCCTTGCCCGTGAGAAAGGAGTGACGCAACTCCGAAACGTGTCAGGATCTAGTGTTGCATTAAACACGCTTGGAATTGTGGCCACGGCTCCAGTGTTTTCTTAGTCACTCACATGTGATTCATTGGATTTGTGTGGAGATGTATATCTCCATATACATTTGAATGTTGTTCACTTGACATCTGGGAAAGTCTTGCTGTTAGAGTTGCATAAATAAAACCCCACGGCTCATTCTTTGATGTGTTTCATTTTATAAATGTGAAATCCCTTTACAAGTGGTGTTTTGTTGTTTTCATTGCTCTGTCGTGTTTGAGCCTCCGTGTGGGAGGGCGGTATTTTCTATTATATGTGAGTGGGAAGCAATACAAACAGATCAGCGGGGATCCTAGTAAGACCAAGAGATTTTCCCATCTTCTGTTCTGAAAGCACACTAAGGGTTACCTCCAGTGTAAAAATGACACCAATGAGTACCATTGAGTTGGGTAACAATAATCATCTGTTATTTCAGCGCCAAGATGCCTCTGGGTGAACGTACTCTTTACAAATACACATGTTATGTTATGTTTCTCTACCAGCGTGATAGTTAAAGGATCTTGCGGGTTGTAATCAAGATCGAGCTCAGCATAAAGGGTGGTGAAATGTTCTGCCAATTCCCCTTCAGAGATATGGCATTAAGTGTGGGCATAAACCCTAGATTCCCTGTGTGTGACTAAGTGCCAACATAGTCTATTATCCTTCACTCTTGCAGCTTCCAGCATATCCTCCCAAATCCCAGCTTGCCACCTAGACTTGAATTTAATAACCGCAGCATATGTCTTCCTCGCAGAAGATATGTCGAGCCCTATATTACTTTTAACACCTGTCAGTAAACTAGATTTTGCCACTCGGCAGTGGCGATCAAACCATTCATGTAGTTTAGGAATTTTCCTGCTGGGTTTGACCTCTTTTTCGAAATAGATTTTCAGACTCTGAGACAGATCTTTAATAACGGCCAGAATCTCGGTGGGGGGGGGGGTGCTCTACTAAGGGCTTTGCTAGATCTTAATAGATATCTTTCTGGATGTGTTCCACATTTCAAATGTCCTCCTGTCTCAGCTTGCACCTGTTGTTGCTTAATGCAATTTGGATAGAAGGCTCTGCCACTGGGCGAGAGAGGTCTCTTAAGTGGGACCCTGCCAAAGTAAGTAATAGGGGAAAATTATCGCTTTCCTGATGACGACTAACCGCCATTTCTGCCATCTCATTCCAAGCCCTAACATCTAATGAAACATCATCTATATGGGTCCTGTAGTCCTCTCTCTTAAAAGTTGGATTAGCTCCCAAATACATGCTGTTAGACCATAAGCCGTAACTAAGTCTACTATCTGTAAAGCAGCAGAACTCGACCTCCCTTGCTTCTTGAGGACAGAATAGGCTGGTATCCCCCAGCATTCGTCGTCTTCTTTCAACAACTCCAGTAAAGGGGGCTAAGGCTCAGATAAAGTATTGAAGTCTTTTGAAAATATAGATAGCAGTTTTAAGGTTTGGAAGGTTTTATTGAAGGGGGGATCTAGTGTAAACATTGACCAGGAGATAAGGGGTCCCTATTTTTTATGTCAGTTTGAGCACATAGAGATTGGTGCAGTAGGTGTCAATTATGTTTATTGAGCACTCAAGAGATGTTTTGACCCATATGATAAAACCTCTTGAGGGCCGACCAGCTATCAATGGCATAGCTTTAGTTCAAAAAGATGTATAACCCTGCCTGTGAACCAAATCTAACGCCCAGCTCTCTTGGAAAACACAAATCTGGAAATTATCAATAAAATCTCACCACTCTGGGTCCGGTACCTTGGATCTAATGCCTGATATAGTCCAACAGATCATATGCACACTTGAGAGAGTTTGTTCCTTAGGGAAATTAGAGCTTTGGGTGGATATTAAGCCCGGCTGGTGGTTTTCTTGCACCTTGGGAATGACAGGAGTCGCTATAGAGAATTAACCCTCTCATAAGGGATAGTGTCCTCACTGGGTCTAGGAACAGTAGGCAGGCCAGGGTCGGCAATTGATATGGGCCTGGCGGCTAGTTGCAGAGGAACAGAACTGTCTAGTCGGTCAATCTGTCAGACCACTATCTTTAACAGAGCAGTGCTAGGCAGAAGACAAGAGCTGGGGACCACGCCTGGTCTGGGATGTGTACAAGGTAAACTTCCTCTCCCTTCAGACTTGTCCCCAGGAGGCCTCAGATTAAATCGAATTTCACACCCTGGGGGGAGAGTACACAAATCAAGTGAAATCAAACCTTCTACCAAGTCCTGTGATACAAACTTGATCTCAATAACATCCCACTGCCCCTCCTTTGAAGGAAAGGACCCTGCATGTACAATATCAGAATAGACAATCAAGTAACACTTTCTTATGTCTCTTATCCAATGTAGTGTCTTATTTTTTAATGATGTGATGTGCTCTCGGGCTTCTGTCTTTAATATAGTAACTTTTGTCATGTAGATGTTATGGCCTTACTTGGAATGCAAGGTGCTGGGAGATCTCTTTTTGGGGGAGCTTCTTGCATCCACTAATTAATCACAACCTGTTCCCACAGCTCTGCGGTTCTTTGTGGGAGACATGGGTTGTGGGAGCGATTTGTAATAGTAGAAGGTCCGGTAAAACTCCAGATGTATGCTTAGAAGGGTGCTGAAACTGAAATAGTAAAAAGAACACTTGATGAACAGAATGCAGAAAAAGGTCATACATTCACCCCAGTACAGAGATCTAGGCCTAAATCCATCGTTTGTTTGCTCACCATGCCATTTCAGTTTGGACCCAGCCACATGCAAATCAGTCTTGACCCTGCGCCCAATGGGAACAGTCCAGTCCGAAATGCCAGACCAGGTCCTCCCTGGACTGGAAACAAGCATCCTAGGACCGGTTTCTGCCCTCATCAGCCAGGTTAGCTTGACTCCAGTGGCATGGAGAGCACGGGACCCACGTTTGGGCATACCCGTCCTACTCGGGGTGACAAATGCAAAAAGAACAATTGATGGACAGAATGCAGAACAATGTCATACATTCACCCCAGTGCAGAGATCTGGGCCTAAATCCATCGTTTTTTTTGCTCAAGCTGGGTTGGCGTAGTGGGCAAAAGAACGATGGATTTAACCCAGATCTTTTGACTGGGGGAGAATGTTTGCATTGTCAGCATTCCGTCCATCATTTGTTTGCTGTAACAGAAAACGGAAATAGTGGCATGGCAAGTAAGGAACGAGGGAAGGCTGAGGTTACAGCAGCAGTTATTGGCCTACCGAAAACAGAGGTCCGCTGATCAGCAAAGTTCCCGGGACGCATAGTAGTGCAATCTGGCTCCTCTGGGCCATTGAGCAGACCAGAAGAAGAATGATTTTTTCCCCCCTAGTATTTTGGCAAGCGTATTCTTTACATCGAAAATCATGGTTTTCAGATAGTTGACATCATCCTGAGGCAAGGGCTCATCCCTGCTTTCTTGCCAGGCCTCGTCTCGCTGCTGTTGGTGCCGTGGGCTGGTCAGCACCTACACCAATGTCAGCCCCCTTGCTGCTTTTCAAGAGAGCCATTGCCGAAGTAGGGCACTGGTGGACAGAGGTCCCTGCAGCACCCGACAAGACCAAGGGACTTTACCGGGATCGCAGCTGCTCATGTCACTCAGAGACCTGCTGCTCACTAGCACTGTTGGCGTGGTGGGAATGGGATTAACATTCTCTGAAATCCTTCCAGTATTGGGGTCTTAGCAGCTCCACTCATTTCATGGTCATACTTCCTCTGCTGTGAGGTTTCCAACCATGCTCTGTCCAGGGTTGGGTTTTAGAGTAATTTTGTAGCAGTGCAAGGTTGTATTTCATAAAATGCAAGACCAAACAATCACTTTGTTTGTCCTTACTACGTGTCATGTTAGTGTTTCTCTCTTCTAATGACATGCTAAAAACCTTTTCGAATGGTCCCTTCAAACAGGTTAAATTATTCTCATAAGCCTTAACACTATCTACAGTTCTTTGTGGCACAATATAATACCAGGCTGTGTCCATTTCTCTTCTTTGTGAGGGTACATTTATGGTTTTTATTAAAGGCACTCTAGAAAATATTACGTCCTAGTTAGACTAGAAATATTCAAAGGTGTCTCGTCTATATACAAGTGTAAGCAATATACTACATGAGATTACTTAAGACAACAGCATGTGGTAATATGTGCCTTCTTCTGTTGCTGATGCCAGTAAATGAGCACGGACATGGCATGTGTGTATTCCTGTTATAATCTAGTAAACATTTATTGAGTAATCTACCTGTTGTAGGCGACACATGAAGATTTAAATTGGTCTTCATCATTCAGATACATGTCTGTTTTTGTTGTGTTTGTATTTCTAAAATCTTTCTCCAGTGCTAAATAAAATTTCACTAGGACTATGGTAATCCTAATTACTGTAATTACGAAGATTGTACACGTTATATTTATATCTATTTCCAAGGCAACACATATTTTGTCTGAAAGCAGATTAAATGTAGGCAAGTTAAAGTTCAATATGCAGACTTTGCAAATAGCTTCTTGCAATGATGAGTTTTCAGCAAAGCAATTTTAGACAATCTAACCCTGCTCCGTGTTCTTCTATTAATGTTAACCCTACTCTTCAACTGCAGACTCTGGTCTAAGTTTATCGTCCGTAAAATAAAAAATAGGAATTAGTCATTGTCATTATCAGTCTCTTGTTTGTCTTTCTTTTAAACTTTCCAATCTCTCTGTAAATGCACAGTTAAATTTTGTCAACTCCAGCAAAGTTTATTGTGATGATTATGGAGGTTCAAACGGTTCAAATCGCGGTTGTTTGTTGGAACAACGAGTTCCTTTACGACACCTACCTTAACAACGAGGTCTCTCCTACGACCGCGTCTTAACCACAAATTGCTTTACCGTGAATGTTCGTGGTAAAGGCATGCATGGTAAGCAGCTATCCATGGATAAGTTTACCACCTCTCCCCCGAGCCCTAAATACACCCCCAACCTCCTTAAAACTACCCTAAACCCCCACCCCCTAAATACCCCAAACTCTCCACCCCTAAATACTGTCCGAACCCTGACCCCCTAAAAACTAATCTGAACCCCTCCCACCCCCTGAAAACTACCCTGAATCTTCAACCTGCTAAAAAATACCCCAAAACCCTCCACCTCCTAAAAACTACCCCAAACACTGCTTCCTACCCCTAAAAATTACCCCAAATCTCCCCCACCCTACAAAAACTACCCAGAATCCCGCACCCCCTATAAACTATCCCGATTTCCCCCCCCCCCTTTAAACTACTCCGAACCCCTCTTACCCGTCCTCTCCTCTTTCTTTGTTTTCTTTTTCACGCCCATCCTGTACATTAGACCGACTTTGCCTTAACCACGCCATTGTTCAGGCAAGTCGTCGTTAGGCTTGCAGGCTTCCGGAACTCGTGGCTCTTGCCTCTTTGTTCCTCACAGATGTCACATCATACAGATCATCAATTGTGACAGTCGGTACTCTGTCTAAATAGTAAAACCACTCAGTTGATGAATACCTCTGACAAAGTACTTTTCCTCGTTTTGAGCTTCTCAGCTTGTTTTTGATTTTCTCCTGTATTACTTTCATCACTTGTCTGTGCTTCTTCTGATATTGTCACTGAAATATGATCAATTGAGAAACTTTGTTTCAGTCTTCTTTGATTACAAGTCTGAGGCCATTCAACTTCATGGGTAACTCGTCTCAGTCCAGTGCTTGTTCCTTCACCCAAGCCTTCTTGCTATACTGATGCTGTTTCAATCATGTTTCCAAATTAAGGATCAGTCTCTGCTTCTACTTTGTTAGAGGGCGCAATGACAGATACTTGAATTGGTGCAATTGGCTGCAGTTCTTCACCCCTTTCCTCTTCATGTCATGAAACTGAAGGGAGAACAGTTACCAGAATCAACCGCATTACAGGACCGACTGTTGATAGTTCCTATGCCAGACAAAGCGATCTCCCTGACCTATAAAGAATTAACGAATAACTCCCCAGAATCTGTAAGGTCCCTGCGAGAGGCTTGAGAGGGGTACATGGGACTTATGAAAGTTGATGATTGGGTAGAGACTCTACAGAGTCCTAGGGAGGTTGCAATACCTGCATGCTTTCGAGTAATACAATTGAGGTTACTCCACAGATCATATTACTCCAGAACACTTTTGCACCGCCTGGGGCGATTCAACACAGCATTGTGTGTTGTAGTGGTGGTATTATTACTGTTATGCTCTTAATGTACATTTCATTTATGTGTCTCTGCGTGTCGCGTGGTGTCACGCGACTCGCACTCTTGTTGAAGTAATGTATTCCCTGCATTCTCGAGCGTTGCTGCTGACTGTCAGGGTTTCCTTAGCAGCGCCACTCCTGGCGTTGGATTCCTGGCAGCCGGACAGTTTCGGTCGTGGGTGCGTTTATCCCTAATAAACCCACTTGATTCTACAATCTGCCTTTGAGCTTCTTCATTTAACGCACCCACCGCCAAGTTCAACGGTCGCAAGCCTCTTCTCATCCTCCTTTATGAGAAACCTTTGATTTCCTGTGCTGCCGGCTTACAAAAAGCCCTAACCTAACGGGGCTTTGCCACAAGAATCTTCTGCCTCAAGACTCCACATTACGGTTGGGAGATTACTTATTTTTACTTAAGTTGTGAGTTGTGTGGCAGTTTGGTCTCGAGCTCTAGTACTAGTCAGCCTTATCTAAAGTTCTGCACACGCTCGCAGCATCAACTGTCACGTCATTACTTTCCTAAACAAAGGAAATGCAAGCTCACCGAGGGTAGAAACTTGTTTGCACGGTCACCGTGGAAACCACGTCAGAAGACCGTACAGCGGCCATTTTTAAAACACAAAGTGCTCGCATTTTCGTATTGTCAATTTCACAATACGAGCAAGTCTTTCGCTGTGTCATGTCATTGTTCAAAGTCAATTACGAGCAGCGATAGGCACGCTTTGAAATACGCTTCGCCTATTGTGCTTTTCACAGCGATAGGCACGCTTTGAAGCATGCTTTGTCTTCAGTAATTCAGAATCCATTTCGGCAGCAATAGGCACGCTTCTTTTACAAATTACACACAGCTTTCTCTGGTCACATTTTTCAGCGATGGGCACGCTTTTTATTCAGTTACAAAGCCTGTTGCATATACATTTCAGCAATAGGCACGCTAAGAACACATATTTCTAAATTATCTGCAATTTGCACGTTTTATTAAATTTGATTTTCTTGGCAAAATATCATTTTCATATAGTGGTTCTTTAGAAGAGGGCCTCTTCTCAACAATTTCAAACACCGCTTCCTTTCCTACAAAATCCTGGCAAACCAGCTCTTAAATGGCATCATTGGTTGAAAGGTTTCGAAAATTATCTTGTTGCAATTGACGCTGTTAAGTATTCTCTTCCCCGTAAAGTTGCATCTTGTATGGGTGTTTAGGTGTGGCAGCTCAACAAGTATTCGAAAATCTTCCTGTGATCCCTAATCCAACTGGTTCAGGTGATAATTGGGATGTATATCAAGAAGCCCTTGCACGCCTCAATAAACGGTATTCTGACGAGCCTAGCATTGTTTTAGAACGCCATCATTTTTTTAAATGGAAGCAAAGTTTAGAGGATAGTGTTGAGGACTATATTGCCCAACTTAGGATTTTAGCTTCTACATATGAGTACGGCGCAAGTACAGATATGTGCATAAGGGTTCAATTTATTTTTTCTTGTTCTAAGAAAATTCAAGAACGTTTACTGAGTTGTAAAAATCCCACGTTGGCTGAAACTATAGACATTGCCAAAAGCATAGAACGTGCAACCATTTCTTCAAAAATTCTACAGGAAAGTCAGTCACAACCTAGCATCCAAATGGTTGATGAATGTGTTCCTTCCACTTGTTCCGTAAACCTCATTAATAGACCTTCTAAACAGTTTTCTAAGAAACCTACATTTTGTTATAGATGCAGATCGAAAAATCATGTTGGGAATTTTCCTAGCTGTCCTGCTTCCGGCAAAAGATGTTCTTCCTGCAAGAAAATTGGACATTTCCAAGCCATGTGTAGGGGTGGTAAAAGGTTCACCAGGGTTAATAATATTGAATTTAATGAAAATATAGAGTTGTGTTCAGAAAAACTTGACAATGTAATGTTATCCATTGAATGTGATTCTATTGATTTTTCCAAAGTTAAAGGTCCATGGTGTGAATTGCTGGTCGGCAGTATTCCTTTGCAAGTCAAAGCAGGCTCTGGTTCTCCCATCACTATTTTGTCAGATGTAGAGTTTAATACACATTGGAGTAGCCTTGTTTCACTCACCAAATCAAATGTCAACCCCAAAGCTTATGGTGGAAAAGAAATAGAAATGTTAGGGTACTTTCACTCTAGAGTGCAATGTCTGGGTAGACGCACTTTCACCAAAGTATATGTAGGTTCTGATCAACCTGTTTGTGTGGGTGATATTCCACCTGACTTTTACAGTTATCATGAGCATGAGAATGTCAATGTTTCCGAATTATCAGTTTCCAATTCAAATGTTAGTTCCATTCTAACCCAGTTTCCATCTGTCTTCAAGGACAAGGTTGGTTTGGTTTCAGGTTTTGAGCATGAAATACGTCTTAAACCTAATGCCCAGCCTGTTGTACACAAAGTTCGCTCTCTTCCTTTGAGTGCGAGGGATGAATTGAAAAAAGGACTTAAGAGTTTATGTGATGAACAGATTATTACTTCTTGCAATTCCTCTGAATGGGTTTCACCCATAGTTATTGCTCGCAAAACATCAGGTGAGGTCAGGCTATGTGCAGACTTGCGCTCACTCAACAGCAACACCATCGTTGATTGTCATCCATTACCTAAGATTCATGATCTTTTGGCTAATTTGGGTGGCGCGAAGTACTTTACTAGATCTGAAATCAGCATATCACCAGATTCCGCTTATTTTGGAATCTCAAGAACTTACTACTACCATTCGGTGCCTACAGATATCTTAGGTTACCATTTGGTCTGGCCTCCGCAGCCAGCGTTTATCAGAAGTTAATGGACACTTTACTAGCTGATATTCCAGGAGAACAAGCTTACCAGGATGACATTTTAGTCTATGCTGGTGATGCTAAAAAACATGACAATATCTTAAGGTAAGTATTACAAGTCCTTGAGAAGGTTGGAATGACTGTTAGGAAAGATAAATGTAAATTTGCTGTCCAAGAGCTAGAATACTTGGGTCATACTCTTTTCCCTGATGGTATCAAACCGAAGTTCTCTCTCATAAAAGCCATCAAAGATGCTACACCGCCTAATGATAAAGATGCTCTACGCTCTTTCCGTGAATTGGCAGAGTACTACGCTAGCTTCGTCAAAGGTTACGCACAAATCGTAGAACCTTTGAGTGCTCTTTTGTGAAAAGGAGTCAAATTTATTTGGTCCGTGGACTTACAAAACAGCTTTGAACAAGTCAAGAAACTCATTGAAGGATCTTCAGCCTTACATCCATTTTTGGATGATCATAAGTGCTTTCTTACTGTTGATGCCAGCCTTACCGGCTTGGGAGCTGTGTTGGGGCAGTGGGTGGCTGGAGAAGAACGCACTATTGCTTTTGCCTCAAGGACACTCCAATTAGCAGAGTCCAGGTACAGTACCATTGAGCGGGAAGCACTGGCATGTGTTTGGGCTATTCAGAAATTCAAGTTTTCTATTTGGGGTTGTGAGTTTGAGATTTATACTGACCATAAGCCACTCATGCACATGCTTTCTAATAGCACATCCAACAAGGCGTCCTCCAGACTTGTCCGATTACTTTCCAAACTCCAGGAATTTCACATTGTCATTAAACCTGGAGGGAAAAACTTCAGAGCTGACTGTTTATCTAGAATGTCTTTGTCTGAAGCCCGTGAAGAAGCAGATGATGTTGAGTGTGTGGTTGCTGCTATTGATGCCATCTCTGCCTGCCCACTTATTTCGGAAAGTGAATGGAACACTGCTTATGTTAATGACACTACTCTTTCAAAAGTCAAACAATTCATTTCCAATGGATGGCCTGAGCGCAGGGTTTTATCTTCTGAATTGAGGCCCTTTGCAAATGTAGCTGATGAACTATCTGTGGTTCACAACATGGTTATGCGTCATGACCTATTTGTACCACCAGAAGTTTTTCGTAGTGCTATCATCCAAACTGCTCATGTGGGACATCAAGGCATTACCAAAACTTGTCAAAAAATTAAACAATTCTATTGGTGGCCGTCCATGGATGTTCAGGTTAAGTATGCCATAGATTCTTGTGCCGAGTGTCTTCTTTCAGATAAACACTGGAAGACTCTTTCCACACCCCTTTGTCCAGTTCCACATCTAGAGAGCCCTTGGGATAAGGTAGGCTTAGATTTTTCAGGCCCGTATGAAATTATATCCAGTGAAAACAAGTACTTGATTTTACTAGTTGATTATCATTCTAAATGGTTGTACTATTGCTTTTGCAAGGGTCCCACAACTGAAAATGCAATCAAAATTCCTACAAGGTATATTTGACATTGAAGGTTTTCCCAGAGTCATCGTGACTGACAATGGAACGCATTTTGTGTCTCACAAGATGAGTTCTTTTCAAAATGCATGACATTTCTCATTTTAAGGTTTCCCTTTACTCGCCTTCTTCGAATGGTCTGGTTGAGAGGGAATTATTCAGGAAAACATACAAACTGCAATTTCTTCCATTTGCTTTTGTTCATGAGAAAGTGTGGGCTTATAACACCACTCCACACTCTTACTCTTCTCAGAAAGAGAAACGCACACACTCTTCTTAATCCTACGTGGCTGCATAAGAAAAGGGTGCAAAATCATGATCCCACACTCGCGGATGTTAAGGAATTTGTCATGTCAAAACAAATGTCCCTGAAAACACGCTTTGATACTGGTAAACATTGTATTGATCAACCTTTAGAGAAAGGAGATTGGGTTCTCATCAAAAATCCTAGATTGGTTCCCAAAGGGTTTTCTAAGTTCTCCACACCTGTCAAAGTTCTACAAGTGAGTAAAGGTTCAGCTCTTTTGGAGCATAAGGGTTGGCAAATGTTATTAACAAACATGCTGATTGTAATTCAGAACATTGTGACTGGTTTGATTTACATCATGTTCAGAAGCCCATTTCCCATACTACTTCTGAAGCAGTTATTGTTCTACCTGTTCAATCTCCAGTTACTGATT
This sequence comes from Triturus cristatus, assembly GCF_964204655.1. NCBI lineage: Eukaryota > Metazoa > Chordata > Amphibia > Caudata > Salamandridae > Triturus > Triturus cristatus. The sequence continues at coordinate 448,791,821 of NC_140584.1, forward strand.
CTAATATTTCATGTGACGCTTCTTGTAAAAGAATTTCACGTCTTAAGCACATGCCTTACAAATTGAAAGATTATGTTTTATTGTAATCTTCATACCTTGTAGTTTTCAGTTTCCTGATATTGTTTTACCTGTATTTTATATTCTGTTCAAAGGAGGGAGGTGTTGTAGTGGTGGTATTATTACTGTTATGCTCTTAATGTACATTTCATTTATGTGTCTCTGCGAGTCGCGTGGTGTCACGCGACTCGCACTCTTGTTGAAGTAATGTATTCCCTGCATTCTCGACCGTTGCTGCTGACTGTCAGGGTTTCCTTAGCAATGCCACTCCTGGCATTGGATTCCTGGCAGCCGGACGGTTTCGGTCATGGGTGCGTTTATCCATAATAAATCCACTTGATTCTACAATCTGCTTTTGAGCTTCTTCATTTAACATTGTGCATGAGGGGCTGTGGTATAGTGGGCTCCTTCTTTCATATCCTTTGGGACTGCCCCATCATCCAGCAATACTGGAAGGCGGTGGTCCATGTTATGGCCCAAGTAACGTTTTTCACTGTCTCACTGGAGGGTAGATGTCATGTGTTATACATTACGGGCGATGAGGTATGGCCCAATTATCAGAAGATCTGGCTAATGTTAGCAGCCAGGTTAACTAAGAGAAACATTGCAAAGACATGAGGAGCGAGTAGACCTCAAAGTGTGCTGGACTGAGGGGTTGATCTGGATTGGTGCCAAAAGGCACAACGGGTGGTCTACCAAATACGGGTTAGTCCAAGTGATCACGTAAAAATTTGGAAACAATGGTGCAACTACAAGGAACTGTGGAAGATTGGTATGGTGAGGTTGGCGGTACTGGCGAACTAGGTGTGGTATTAATGCTGATTTTATCTACTCTAAGTAAGAATTTCAAAACTGTAGTGTACACTCCTGGTTGATGTTAACTGTTCTATGAATGCTATGGTACCTCTTCTTATTGCTGTTGCAAACTATTCATACAAGATTGCATCCACTTTTGTACACAGTAATTGTTAAATAAAAAGGTTTAAAAAAAAACTATTCCAAAAGCTTCAGGTCGGTAGCTGCAATATAATCTTTTTCAATTTGTAATGCTGTGTGCAAAGCATCTTCAGGACCTCATTATTGTAGTGGGTCCCCTTATCTTATTCCAAACAAACTGACGTGCCATACTTGGGTATCAATTCTCACAATACGTTTTGCTACTGTGAGACTGTCATTTCTTCTGATTGGATAGGCTTCCACCCATCTCGAGAAGACACATACTATGACTAAGACATATCTCAGCCCATTACAAACAGGCATTTAGATAAAGTCCATCTGCGCTCTGTTGAAAGGACCACCTGATCTCCCCATGTGATTCAGTGTGGCATGTGTTCTTTCCCCTCAATTCATTTGCTAATATGTCACACATCTGTGACACACTTCTTCCGCTAGCGTCTTGAATATGGGATCAAACCAGCTCTGGCGGAAAAGTCTAGTCATGGCATCCCTACCAAAATGTGTGTATCCATTTTTTTTCTTTTTTTTTTTTTGGTGAATATTTTTATTGGCATTTAAACACTCGGAAAACAGTACAATCAACGACTATCCCCTGTCAGGGCATGTCAATATACAATTACCATCGCATAAATTTCCCAGCTATGAGTCAACAGTACATGGGTAAATCGTTGCCCCCCCTAGTCACCCTGCAGGATAATCCTTAGAGGCCCGCCCCCTGGCGTCCCCCGTAGGCATAGTATATACTCGCAGGGCGCGGGGTCCCCACACAGATGGTACCCCCATGTAATTGGAGCCGCCAAATAAAGTTCAAACTTCAAACAACCACCCCCTACGATGACCCTCCCCCCAACCACCCCCCTACACCCCCCCCCCCTCCGGCATGACTACAAAATGTGTGTATCCATGTAACTATTGAGACATTGGGAACAACAAATTAACAGGTAATAATGGTCTCTCATCAGCTGACATTCAAATTTCATTGTCATTTTGCTTTAATCCAACTCTGTTTTTCATGTGCTGTAAAGCTGTGTGATAGATTTCTTACAGGCATGATAAGACCGCAGTTTTTATTGGTCAAACTAATAAAGGGCAGTAGTAAGAATGAGAAACTACTACCGTTCTTGAATAGAATAATTTTAATTTCATGCATAAAGTGAGCAGCAGACTCTGTAGTTATATATCCCATTACAGTCAACCTGAAGGCATCATCCCTCTGCTTTTGTAAGTTTCCTCTTTTGCTTCTCATTCCACTAGGGTTTGTAGTTCAGTTTCTTATGTTCTCTTGTTTTAACGTGAACTCATAACATTAGTCTAGGTTGGGCACCACTTTTTCGAAAAAGTAAAATACATCATACACTGACTGACAATTGGATTCTGCAAGAGAATTCCATTTCTTTGGTTCTTACTAGGCCAGGACTTACTTTAACTTTTGATACGGCCCAAAAATGTTCTTGCTTTGAATATTGTGGTTCTTTTATTACGATGTGGCTTCCTTGGTGGTAATACTTCATCTTGCTTGTATAAGTGGCTTAATCTTCTCCTTATTCCATGGTACGTCTGCCTTTGATTAAGCTATGTGCAAAAGTCCTCTGAAAACAGCAGCTGTTATTTTAAGTGGCTTCTAGTGGCTTGTGTGGTTTATCTTTTCTTCCTCACAATCACAAGATGGTTTTTCCTTTGGACATTTCTTTACTTTTATAGTGTCTAACTTCTCCTCCTCCTTTGGGTCTGTGCTTCTCAGTGTGTTCTCGCATCTGCTAATAGGTCACAACCACCATCAGATTGTAAAGAAGATTGTTTGGGAAATTCTAAAACTAGTGGATATTTTTGTAAGCACCATATGTGCTGACTGTCGACTGGTGATGTACAAGCTTGGTTGATACCAATAGTAGTGCAACATAGATGTGGTGGCATAAATGCTATTTGAATTCCCTTTTATAAGTAGCTTATTCATTATGTGTGCCATGGCTAGACAGTGTATGCGCTGTCTCTTTAAATCATTTTGTTTTCCGTTAATGTGGGCTTACAGCCTGCAATAGCTTACCATGGGCTAGCTTTACTGTCTCTCTTTCTTGCTTTCTTCACGTTTATCCCAGCATGTCTGTGCCATGTCCTTTATCCCTCCCCTAGAGCACGGATCAAGTACTTATGTCATTCCACTGCTCTTGTTTTTGGACCTACTTTTTTGCTTGTGTTCACACACTCTAAAAGAGTGCTTGTGTGTTCAGGCCGTCTCCCCTATCCGTGTTGCTTCTGTTCCCTTTTGCACATCTGCACGTCTCTTTCTTCTCTTAACTCTGAACCCCACCCCCGTTCATGTTTGACTTTTCCCCTTCCATGTGCTTTTTAGCACAGTTACACCAATGGGCATTTTTGTACTTTACACTGAAACAGAACCACACAACTGAGCATTTAGCGCTGCATCCTTAGCTGTGTCCATACAGGGCTGACATCCTGTGGATGTTCCCAACGACACCTCCGCAATATAGACAGAGCCCTTCACCCTCTCTCCAAATTACACACCATTGGCACAGAGGACACAGGAGTACAGACGCCCATGGAGCACATTACACGGGGCTAAATTGGTTGTTGTTCTATATTTTACAGCTACTCTCAAATTAAAGGGTAGCACTATGAAACAGTAGTGCTATAACTCGGCCAGCGCTGGCTTCATCTTAGGTCTTTTTTCCATGACTTTCAGCCATGCTGAGCAGCAGCCGAACCACTAGTCAACATGGCTAAAAGACATTAACATTAACAATGCCAATTGCTTCCGGGCTGCAGTGACCTATTGGATTTGCCCATTCTTGTTGCATGATGCCTTCTATTATAGGAGCAATTGTTTCTGGGGACAGATGGTACGGTGGGGTTTTTGGAAACACTGCATTTGCCTTTATGGTAATCTGGACTGGTTCTACTGCTTTAATCAACCCAATGTCTTTTCTTGTGAAATCCCACACTTTTCTAAACTGCAGTTTCTCTCAAGTCAGTAGGTAATTCTTAAATTGTCATTAATGGGAACAAACTTCAGCTGTCTTTTGTTGACTCATTTTGAATCCTACATCTTCATCATGTGCCTGTAATTCAACACCATCCGGTATGCAGTAAATTGTACAATTTAACTTGCACATTAAATCTCTCCCTAACAAATTTACGGAACTTGTGTCACAACTTAAACTGGCTATCATCTTTCTGGATAAGCATACTCGGTAAGTATGGTTGCCTCCTTACACCTCACAAGTCAGAACTCTGACTGTGGACATACTGCAAGGCTAGTCTCTCAGCCCCACCCAGTTGTATATATCTCACACCCTTGGCTACACTAGCTGTGTCCCTGGGTGCAAAAGTAATCTCTTATGCGGATGACACGCAGCTACTCTTTGCTTGTGAGAAGGGAAGTGATTTGGATGGGAAGCTCAACTCTCGGTGTCTTGCCAGGGTGTTTCAGTGGCTGGACCAGCACCATCTGAGATGCAATCCGGATAATTTGCTGAAAAGCATTCTGGCTTGCTTTAGGGAACTTTTGGAACATGTTTTGATTTATATTCGGGAAGGAATTTGTGTTTGGTTCACTTTGAATTTTGGGGTTTTCATGTTTTGTAGAATCATTTGAGCCTGTGGGACCTGTATCATCTGTACTTGTTTTTGCATTGGCACTTGCATCTGCTGTACTGGCATATTTAGTATCTTAACTCCCTTCTGCATAGGCACATATCCGTTTGTGTTATCAGGATTAAATCTACACTCCCTCTTCCAATGCCCTACCCTATAACCCATGTGACAAGGAGTCATTTTCTTCAATGCTGAAACCTCCATTCCTAAACCTGGATCAATGGGTACACATCTACCTCTACCCTGTGAAATACCAAATCCTCCAGAATTTCCTTGGAAACCAGTTTGTGGAATAATAACGCCTTGCATACCTCCTTGATTTCCTTTTAAAGAAGAATTCTGGAAACCTTTCTGAGAGCCAACATACATTTTTCTTTAAAATCTTTTTCTGCTTTATTTGTTTTTTGTCACTGCAATACTTTGCATATTGCAGGATCTCATCAAGTGACTTATTTTGTCAACAAATTACACATTGTGTTATATAGGAACTGATCTCTGGTCTTAATCCCAAAACGGACTGCGATACAAAAATCCCCATGTCCTTTTCTTCAGGGTATTCTCTTCCACTGTGCTGTTAAAACACCTGCAACAAATGCTCATAATACTCAGTAACTTACCTCTTTAGCTTCTTGGGTGGTCCGATTAATTTAATCTAAGTCTTTTGGAGGCACGCTGCCTTTCAGAAAGGGAATCATTGCTACATATTTCTCCATAACTACAGGAGATGGTGCATTTGTGCATGCATCTCTTGGTGGCTCATCACATGGACATTGTACAGCAGTCTTACACTCATCACAATTACTTGGCACCACAATATCAAACAATGTATCAAAATCATGTAAAAAGAAAAAGGCAGTAGACACTATATAAAATCGCACCTCTCAAAATATTTGTTTGGAGAATCAGGGAATATATCCTACACTGTGTGCACTCACTGTAAGAACCCTCTGCCAAAAAAGTACCACCATAAACTAGGGAGAAATGTTGACTATGAAAGATACATGCCCACTACATTTACATCAAGTAATAAAATTTGTGTTTTAGGAAGAAAAAGGTCTTTCAAGAGATGATACAGGAATGTATCTTTCTTTTTTGATTGTCTTTTCTTTTACATCATTTGTGTAAAGCAAAGAAACCAGCAAACACATTTCATCTATGTACAAATGGACTTCTTCAGGGCACGATAGAGGTAAAAAGCATTATAACATGGTCCATATTTTGTTGTAATCCTTCGCAAAAGATGCATCTTGTATAACTGTCAGTACAGAAATGGAAAATCCTTGAAATGTACCATCAAGGTGTCACGAGACATAGTGAATAATGATTCCATCTATAGTTCCAAAATATCTGTATAGTGTGTTTTGCTTCTCAAAAAGGGCGGAAAGGTTAGAGCGAGTTAGCCCTTCATCTGGCTCTGTGATAGGTGCTGCACAGTAGAACACAATGCCATCCCCATTGAGCCTGGAGCCAGGAAAGGTATGGACCTGTTTCTTTAAAAAACATTGACTGATTTACTAATTCTATTGTTGTAAATGTGGTGCGCCTGTATCTTTCATCAGCTCAAATGTGCCCAAATCAGTCCACAACACCTTTGACATTTTTATAAATCAATCAACTTATGTGTAGCACTGCACAGATTTGTCTCTTAATTTTGGGAACTTCTTCCATTTATGAATAGAATTTATGAATTCGGTAATGTGTAACTGCATTTCTGTAGGATGCATGTTTTCAATTGCTGCATCACCCAATTCTACACTGTAGCTCTTCTGGTAAGGAGAGCTTTTTGGAATATCAACATCATATTTCTGGGCCAATTCAATCAATTTCTCTTGTGTAATTGCTGATCATCTTGTAATTTCTTTACAGAGGTAGATCAATTCCTTTTCTTGATACCTATCATACAATTCTAAATCCAAACATCCCCTAATAATTTCCTCTAATTACATTTTTAATTTTGGGATACTTAATGCCATCTCTTTCTCAGATTCTGGGCTAGTCACTTGCACCTTTTAATACCTACAGCTTCCTCAAACTAAGGTGATAAAATTCCATCTTCAATTGTGTTAGTTTCATCCTGGTTCATTGGTGTCATGAATGCAATTCTTCCCCCATCTCTTAATGCTAGAACTGTTTAAGGTGGTCTCCACACAACAATCTGTGAAGTTTGAGAAGTTGGGGAAAATCCTGTCGCAGGCAAACCTCCTACAGCTCATTGTGTCTGTCGAGTCAGATTAATATTTACTGGGGCATTTGTAGTGGTTCTAGGCACAGTCTGTACAGTTGCTACTTGTGGTGCTTGCCCCGGCACATGCATAATAGGTGGATTTACCACTGGTGGAGGAACAATCCGTCTCTGAGCAACTTGTGGTGAGGTAATCTGCAGTTTTTAAAGTGGTCTCAACTTGTACTACTCTAGTTTCCATAGGAGCAGTCACTATCGTACTGCTTCCAATGGCACTACTTCTAGGGTTATCAGCTGTAGTTGCATAAGGCGGGGTCTATGCAACTAACATCTCTTCTAATGTATCATCTCCTGAATCACGATCTGTCCCATTTTCATCCTCTTTTTCCTCCATGTCTTTTTTCTTAAGTATTTTTCTTCTTTCCTTTTTCTGGCACTTTAGTAGAAATTGCTGGATATAACCTAGTACCTTCGAATATGGCTTTCCTCCATCTACGCCAGAGGTCTTCAAACTCTTGGATGCCAAGACCCCCCTGTCAACATTTTGAGGCGTAAGGACCCCCTCCTGACAAAAAATTCTAAACCTGTAGGCAGGTCTACTGGAATTATGAGGCAGGTGAGGACCAAATTACGCGACAGGCTTGACTAAATTGTGTGGGAAGAAAATGTAAATGAGGTTGTGATGCTGCGTATTTTGGAATAGCCTTGCTTCATTATTTTGACATTTTTTACACACACTAACACTGAGGAAAGATTTCACCCAATCAGTACCAGTTTATAACCAAAATACAGCAATTATCATCAGAAAGATTTCTAGTCAACCTTTGTGAAGGGCCTTCCACTCTGCAGGAATACGTGCTGCCACATTAGAAGCTCACCTGACCCTGGCCGGGAGAAGCAGGGGTCCCTTAAAACCTTGGCAGTTTTGTGCAGAGTTAAGCAGTTTACCCATGCAGCTTTCCTCTCACCCCCTCCCTTCCATCCCTCTCTCCTCTTCTAACCCTGGATCCCTCTCTCACTTTGCAGGCCATTTTCTTTCACCCCTTTTTACAACTTCTGAACTCTCCCCATCCAACCTCTCACTTCACCTTTAATCGCCTCTTGCTATTCTGTCTTTTCACTGCCCTCATCTCTAACAGTCTCTCGCATTTATCTCATGGCCTCTCTGGCCCTGTCACCTCCCGTGCCCCTCAGCACTTCTCATTCACCTCGTCTCTCCATTCAAATTTTTGTCTATTTGTATCTTACACCTCTCCAGTCCCCCCATTCATCTTTCACATTTCCCCTTTGTTCCAACAGAAGCCCTCACCTTTGGCTCACACTCACTTCTTGCGTGTCCACACTTCTCTTCGGCAATTCACATTTCTCCTCATCCCTGACCTCTTCAATCAAATTCTCTCACTCCCTTGCTGTCCTCTCTCATCCTCTGATCTCTCCTCACCAAGCATACGGGTCTGACCCGTATGCTCCTCTCGGCATGTGCCACTGTGCTTATTGTTCCCTAATTCAAGAAGGCATGAGTTGTCTGTCTCACTGGTTTGATGCAGGCCGCACAGTTATGGAACGTGCACCCTCCTCTGCTTCGCTCCACCAAGAATCTATTATCCTTTAGGAAGACATAAAAACCTTTCTCTATACTCTGTAGGTTACCCTATTTGGCTGATTCTCCTTCCGTGTATTTCTCATTTGCCTTCAGGCAGCAGATGGTTATTAGCCCCAGGACACCTTTTGGTAACAGTAGCGCACTACAAATGTAAATGATAATAGTAGGCAGAAGCAGGGTAGTCACTAGACCAGAACTTCGGAGGGGGGGGCCTAACACTCCGGGCCAGGGCTGGTCCTAACACTGGTCGCACCCGGTGCAACAGTCTTTTTTTGATGCCCCACCCCCGTTTCCTCCTTCTCCATGAATTCCTATACTGCCACTCACCAACAATGCACCTCATCTCTCTATAGCACATTTCTGACAAAAATGTCATTTTTTTATAGCGCTACTCATAGTTTACTAAACACTCTTTTCTGTGATCTGCATGGTACATATTATTTGTAGCAGGCACTTTAACCCTCTGCACTGTCTGGGTGACAAGAGTGCCCATGTGAGTGCACGGTGAGCGATACAACAGTGTGAGAGTAGGGCAAGAGGAATGACTGCAGGGGGAGTGAGGTGGCGTATGAATTTACGTGCAGATGCAAGTTCAGAATGGGATGAATTAATGTATGATTACTGATGTGCTTGTTTGTGTGATTTGCATATTGAGCAGTGAGGGGGACAGGTGAGTGAAGTGTCACATGAGTGCAGGATGAGTAGTGTACTCGTGTGACTGCAGGGTGAGGTATAGGGTGAACAGCGCAAGTACATTGTGAGTGCAGAGTGATCACTGTGAGTGCAGGGTGAGCGGGTGAATGGTGTGAGTGCATGGTGATCAGTGTGAGTGCATTGTGATCACTGTGAGTGCAGGGTGAGTGTGAAAGTGAAGGGCGAGAATGAGGAAGGAGTTGTCTGAATGCAGGGTGCATTCCCAGACCCATGAAGTAACTCAGCATCTTATTGACGGCAGTGTAGAGTTTAAGATCTAAGTTAAACTATTGCGACATTAATCGGGGATCGAGGGTGAAGGAAATAAATAATGTGCTGATCCTGCAACATACCTACAGCCCTGTGGTTAGGGTTGCCAGCAGATTATTTTGATGGCCCAGTCAGTACAAAAATAAGCAGTCACCTAAAGCTGTATTTTCAGCACTTATCTGTGCTGCATTCTTCGAACAGCAAATATAAATAGAAAGCACTTTTAATTGTGTTCTAGGGCTGCCTCAATGATACTGATAATTAATCCGAACATAGACAGAAAAGTCACATAACGAATGCATACATACTTTTTTATTTATAAGTCTATTTAGTGTCAAGAGGAGATCTTTGCAGGCTCTTTAAACCAAACATTCCAGGCATTTTTCTTTTGGCAACCCTACTTTATATTCCTTTTCATTAAATGCATTCTCACACTACAGCAGTAAATGTAAAATACAAATGTAAGGAATAGGCCGAGTGGGGACACGGGGTACTGGAACCAGGAAAAAAACGAAGCCTCTGTAACCACTTTACAAAGGCATGTAAAAATGCAAATGGTCTTTAAAGACCTGTGAAAAACTCAGGCGTGCTGGAGAAAAGACACCAGACACTGCCCAGCTGAGCCCCCAGCAGCTCGAGTTGCACTGCAGCAGCCCGGGCTGAGACACAGGACGGGGGGAAGTGGGGGGCTGAAGCCCTTGGGCCTGGGCAGAAGTGTGACTGGGAAGATCGCGACGCCCTTTGCATCGCACCACGGCCCCCGTGGGGGTCGCGCCCCACAGTTTGAAGACCCCTGATCTACGCTGTTCTTCATCCCATCGAGCATCTGCATAGTTATACATTGCCCTCTTTGCCTTTTTGGGGTGTTTTTCTCTCTCTTTGTCTCTTGCAGCCTTTTCCCACATGCTTAAAGCTTCAAATTGTGTGGGTCTAGGTGGTGGCTTCATCTCACATAATTTGTCCCTTAATTTGTCAATTTTTATTTCAAATCTCCAATATTTTTGAAACCTTAATGAACCCTCTTTCTCAGTAATCTTGCACGATTGACAAAGCCATAAACCTGTATCTAATCCCACTTCAGTTAAAGTAAAATATGCAGCCATACACTCAGGAGGTGTCTTTTCACCTTTCCATATCAGAACAGTAGCATCTCCTCTCTTAAATCTTTTAAAACATTCCAGCCCTAATTATGATGTCGGGCTGACACACTGTAGCGGTCACATAGTGCAGGGATGTTTAGAGGACCACAGGTGCCCCCAAAACCCCATTGCGGAGGGCCAGGGGCCCCCAAAAACACTTTTTGACAGCCTTTACGTGTCAGAAAGACCAACATGAAAGGGCTGTCGGAAACTGGCATTGTGACCACGCAAACGGAGCAGAGCCTGGCTCTACCGTCATTAGGGGATTATGATGTGTTCGAAGAAGCGCCGCGGATGGTCCCTGTCACGTCTCAGCGCACATAGCAAGTGAGACACACTGACTACACTCACCAGGCATAGAACGGGGGAGAATGGAGTTTGCATGCCTAGGGATCACAACTCCCATAATGCCACAGAAGAGGTGTAGTCCTACCTCTATCCCGCTATTTAAGCACCTCCCGCAGATAGACAGGTGCTTGTCAATCGAGCTCAGTTAAGACTCAACGAATCTACATCCGATATCTTCGTTCCTGCTGTGCTCAAGTCTTACCCATTCTAAGGACATTGAACTGTATTTACCAGATGCGCTGACGCGCGATAGAAGAAGTCTGTCGGCGGAGTTCGAATTAGAGTGCTCTGCCGCTACGTAGGCGAGCAACAACTTCCTGGTTCACCACGCTGAAGCGCGGATGGTGGTAGCATCACGCTCCGGTGTCACTACCGGAACACTTAGTGAACTGCACGCGTGCACGACTCCTTCCTGGCACACCGCAGTTCTACCGGGTATCCAGCACTGGAGCGCATGGGTGTCCTGTACTGCAGGTAGAAGCTCGCGTTTGCCACTTGTGCCGCCAGTAGGTCGACTCTCCATGTAACAGAGCCGGTGAGAGGCTCAGAGTGGAATTTTCCATTGGGTGGCCTGAAGGTTGTATTTCATTGCTTCGCAGAGCCGGGATAGGCTCAAGAAGTTATCTGGACGTCAAAGACACTAGTTGATTCCTGCAAGCAGAAAGGGATTAGTCGCTGTGGCTTGGGACGAACTACACCAAGCTAAGTATTACTAAGCTCACGAATATTATTGTTTGGCATTGCCTTTCTTAAACATAGGATGAATACGGTATAATCAGCTGTAAGTACCTTCACATAGTTTTATATTTCTTGGTGGTGACTGCGTATGATATTCTTATATGCATGCTATGCTTGTTTCTTACTCGGGTAACAAGGAGCTAATCAGCAGGAGTGACGTCTTCAACTCCGGGGCCAGGTTCCATTGAGGGCTCAGCAGCCGCATCTTTTTTGTTTCCTTTGTCCATTTTTTCCCTTTCCCCTAACGTGGTGTTTCCTGTTGGAGCGGTTTTTACATCCCCACAAGTGATACCATTGGGGGTATAGGGTTACATGGCATCTTCCTTCGCTCCCGCTGTATCTGGCTTTTAAGGTCCATGGTTACCTAACCCGTCAGTGACAGTCCCTCCACCCAATGCCTCCGCCCGCCGCATCATAATGTGGCAGGCGGACGCAATGTCAGATGACAATTTTACAGTTCAATGTTAGGATTCTGTCCGGTAAACATCAAATTTTCCCTTCCAATCTTGTCTCAGTTGTTATTTATCAAAATCCGGTTAACAAATCCCAATGCGGCATTCACAAAATCGCTGACCTATCACAGCATGGCCCCTTGATGTCACCAACCAATCCCAGTGTGAAAGCACACCAACTGACCAATCTCAGTGCAAAACACTATGACATATGATCTCGCTCCCTGCAGCAGTTCACCCTCCTTTACAATTTCTCTCATACTTAGACAAACCAAACAAAGAACTTTTTAACAAAACATACTTCAGTTCTTGTTTGCTCTTTACTTTTTCTAAAGGAAAACAATAGCAATTCAACAACCGTAATATTAAGGGTTAAACATCTTCAGACTTTTATTATACAACCAGAAATTCTCATTCGCGAGTGAAATCTCTTTATACTACAAAATCTCTGCAAACAAGAACTTCCATTCGACGATTGCCAATTCAAGTGTCTTCTACCCTTTTCTCAATCTTTTATTATACAAGGGTCTTAGACTACGGCAAGTCTGAACTCTTTAATCTCTTATATAGAAACAATAAACATCTGCATCCATCAAACCATTTACTCTTCTCTCAACAATAAAGCTGTAAACACAATTACAATTGACTACACATCACCCTGTTAATACTCACACCTCCAAACAGCAACCGCCTTTGGAAATCGCTCCTTCTCAGCTCCCTAGCTCTAGGCATTGGATTCCAGGATTCGGATACTTTATTCTAACTTGGGTCATTTTTTATAGCGCCTTGCTCCAGTCATTAAACCGTTACTACCAGAGCACTAAGGCTGGGCCCTAAATTAGTAAACTCAAGTATAGTACTACTGCAAGTTACCATCACCTGCAGGGTTGTACCCCGTTTTCTACGCTAAATAATTGTTCCTTCTTGTGATGAATCTTGGAATGTTGTATTAGGAGTCAAGGAGCAAATTACACATCTCAAACTTAAATTTCATTAACGTTTTTAAGCTCAGTCAATGATGAGAGTTGGGATTATTTTTCCAATACTTTTATTCTCATTAAGAGATTAGTAAAGTTATTTTCTTTATTTTGTCTTTATTTCAGTTAGTCCATAGATTAAATACGTTTACAGAAACCTCATCAAAAGAGTGGTCGGAACAAAGCATCAAATGTATTTTGCATTAAGAGCATTCCATAAAGAAATACATTTCCAATTCTAAAGATCAGAGTTTTAGATTACAAGATCTCAGGAAGAGTTCTATTTCAAAGAAAAGAGTGAGATCAGAGGAGTATAAAGCTTCAAAGCCAAATTAGGGGATCACAACTTCCTATAAAGAGTAGTTCATAAAACATGGCCGAGTCTCAATAAATGCAAGAAAATCAGCATACAGTTGCAGTAGCAGTTTGCCAAATATCAAATGGCAACGGTAAGGCAGAAAGGGAAAACAGTAGCAGCAGTAGCCACAACTGTCATGGGTCTGGTTCAGGATGGAATTCTCTTTTCCAGTCCTCTAAAAACTAACTGGGTACACACATTAATATAAAAGTCAAGAAAACATGTCAAAAACATGTATTGTGCTTTTTCATTCATGGGCCAGGAGGATGGCCGCATTCTTTGGTAAGCAGGTTCAGCTCCTCCGTTCCCACAAAAATACATGTAGCTTATACTATATATCACAAGGTTAGCTACAGACAGTCTTGGGTAGTTAGATTCTGGAAACATTAGACTTAACTCCCATAAGCATTTAAACATAGATCGACCGTCTACATCTCAACTTGTTTCACTACGAGAACAATGTACTACTAACCAAAAGGTAAAATCACTGGTAGGTAATTCATTCATTGTAATATGAATTAAGCATTATTGTTAAAAATGCACAAGTTATTCTATTCAACAGTTACATGAAACCTATGAAAATGAGGAAGTTCATGACATTGAAGAATAAAATGTTGCTTATGAAGTCATATATTTGTTAAACCGGAATATTCTGTAGTTTTGACAATAATTTCTGAGCATGTCCATGTAAGTTGAAGCTTCTAATTTGTGGTGTGCACATCTCGGCAATATTAGGTTTGCTTCTAGTTGAAGGAAAATGTGCTTCATAGCTTTCCTATGGCCTACGGTAACTATCACTGCCTATTGTAAATGCGCATATTTCAATTGCGTGTCTTTTCTGAATTACGTTTTATATTTATCATTGAACATTCAACTTCTAGATAAATTATTTAATGTCAATTAATTAGCTTTCCCATTATGATGGCCGGACATTTAAAGGCTAAGCAGCATAACCTGTAGAGAATTTGCTGCTTACCTGAGAGTCATTGTAGTGCTTATTAAGCTATCCTGATATGATCTGCTTCTACAGATCTGAAATCTGACTTATTGCTGTATTTTGAACTAATTGCAGGCTAGAGAGAGGTCAGCACAACTTGCATGTAGAGTGGATTACAGTACAAACTTATGAAACCACTTTCAGGATGCAGAAGGTCTCGAAGGTGTTGGCATGTAACTAATTTGTGACTGTAAGGATGAATTCAAGGTAACCACATCCAGCGAAAGCATTGTTTCTCATTGCCCTTCAGATTTACAGAGCGATGCACATGCAATTATGGATCCTCATGTTTTGGATTACCCAGCAACTTCAGAGGTCGGTGAGGAAAGTTAGGCACAGGTTGACCTTTTAGAGGAAGTTGCTCCCCACATCTTCCATCAGTTTTTCAACAACATCAAATTGATTGCAGAGGGGCCTGTAATAAATGGCAGCAACAGTCTGGGATAGAAAAACCCTAGACCTGTTAAATCAATATTGAATAAAGAAGCATATTTGGGGTAGGTATGAGTAACTTCAAGGATCATTCTGCAATTTTTGCCCAGTCCGTCACATTATTCTACAGAAGATTTAAAAAATGTTTGCGTGTTTAACGCAATCTGCCTCTACCATGTAGTCTTGCTCCTGTTTACTTGGATCATCTGTTGTTCCTGCCTGCAAGACTCTGATATGCTGGGCCATGGCACACTTGGCTGGTTACATTTTTGTTAATCGTAAAGGCCATTTACTAATTCTCATTATATCAATCTGGACACATAAACCATGTTTACTTGCACTCGTATAACTGCAACCTTCTTCAGCCATGTTTTCTTGCTAAGCCTGACATTGCCCACAAGAAGAGCCTGTCAGTGATATGAAGCTGCTTCTGAGAAGTGAAAAACCAAGACCTGCTTACTCACCTGAAACTCTTTACATTTCTGTTCAGAAGACAACATTTTTGTTCTGATAATCTAACCTCAGAACCTGCTTGCATTCACTATAAGAATTTACCACAAGATTCCAACTCAAAACTTGTGAACAGTTGGAAATATATTCAACTCTTCTCTTCTATCCATGAACTAGCCTCTTCTAACCTTTACGGGGAATCCTGAGCAATTGACTGTGAGAAACAGACTATTTTTTTTAATTGACATGTGAGGAGATTTCTTTGACATTAGCTAGGTACATTCTTGTATTCTTGTTCTCTTGGTGGCAAAGTTAATTAAAAGATTTCAGACTCAAACGAAATGCAAGACAGGTTTCTTCCACAAGTCAAACTTTTGTAGGTCACATTTGCAGTGGAGGCTAGGTTCCAGGGAATCTGTGAGTCAAATGCTCTTAAATAATCTGCAAAAAAGGTAACCTTTGTGAAATTATGTAAGAAGGAGGGTGGGCAGAGATGATGGTGAATCCAAAAGGTTTATTCTTCAGATTAAAGTGGTTGTCTTAGGTTACAGGAATAGTAGGCTACAAGGTAGTAGAAGTAGCAACAGCCCTACCGGGAGCAACATCCCAGCTGCTCAGCCCACACACTCCATCTGACATTTCACTCAACCAGACACACAGGAACTTTCTATGATATGACTCATACAGTGGGTGAGCACCAAGGCACAGAATACAAAGGAAGGACTAAATATCAAGAAGAGCAGGATACCACACACCTCCCTCCTTTAACGAGACCATAACAAGCAATACTACATATAAGATGGAAACGCTCGGCATTAAAACAAATAAGAGAAGCAAGTGGAAATACAGAGAGAAATAACACACGCACAACACACTCTCCCCTATAGCAAAAGGAAATCCCCACTGAAACGTTATTTTCTAGGACAATGTAAGGAATAAGCTGCCTTGCTACATGGGCCTAACTCTGGAATATAACAGTACAGCACAGAGTTGTAATCACAGCATTTCACATATTTTTCTTATAGAAAATGCATTGGGAGTTGGAAAACATCCAATGACAACCTTGATATCCTCAAAAGGGATTTTTTCCTGTCATTCCATACAAACTCCTAATTTTTACATAAAAGCTAATCTTACTAGCATAGTTGTGTACAAACTTGCTGTAGTGTTCACAAAGTCCATTGAAAGATAGCAGCTTGCTGTTGACATCCAGAGCAGGAGCTTTCAAAACGGCATCAATCAATTTTTTAATTAAGTTCTTTAGTTGAAGTGGAGCAACCTAAGAAAGACTGAATTGAAATAATGCACATTTTTTAATACATAGCACAGGACCCCTCTTTGCTAACCTGGAGCACAATTCCTACCAGACAACTTTGTGAGATTCAACATCCTTGGTGAAATCCAAAGTTTTACCTTGGAAGAGCTTGACACAAGACTCCATGTCCCTAAATATACACAACGTTGCTGTTTGAAAAATAGAAGAGGAGGAAATGAGTCCAAAAGCTATGTGCTCAAAACATAATTGACCCAGTGGGGTAATGAAGGTGTGTATACCAACTTAGATTCTTGTGTCAATTCAACCTGGTATGCCGACCTTAAGTGTAATAAAAAAAAAAAACAACAGCAGCAACATTGAGCATCGCAATACGTTAGTTCATAATGGGAAGAGACTGGTTATCAAACAGTATGTTTCTGTAAGGACTCTTGAGTCAATACACATGAAGTGAGAGAGATGCATAGAGAAGACTACTTATTTAATAGTATCCTATTTTAACATTTCATCTAGTAACTTCCACAATTCAGCCCTTACGCTTATGGAAACACCTCAATTTCTGCTTGACAGATTTAGCGTTCCAACCCTGAAAGCTTTCGAAGTCTATTGTAAAACACTGAAGATAATTGATTGACAGTTTGAATGCCAGGGTCTTCCTCCCCAGTCACCAGTACTTGTTCAGGAGAACATGGATTAAGAATGATTTGCAGTCCACATTGGATCGACCAGCCAAGAACACAAGTACCTTTAATAGTTATGTAAAATATTTGCGCATGCTGATCTTGTTTTTTATTTCATTTGAAAAATATCCCATTAATTCAGTTTCAAAGGCCATTATTTTGACATAGGTTTCTTGCAGTTAACTCAACCACTGACTTAACGTTTTGTCAAACATTTTGTTGGTAGTTATACCACATGGAGAGCCTAAGTCTCCATTACTTCAGTATCCTTGCCCAGCACCTCAGTGCTACACATAGGTGGTCCTGAATCCTCTATCTCAGATACACTTTTTACCTGTCTGTAAGAAATTGGGTTTGTAATTGAGAGGGTTGAGAACCCAACTCAAATAATAATCACCATCCATGTTAGAGTGAGCCACAAAGGACACTTAATAAACCTTTACTTAACCCTCTGGTAGCATGGCAAAAAGCAGTCAGGCTTAACTTAGAGCCAATGTGTAAAGTATTTATGCAGTATTCAAACAGTAATGAAGTGCCAACACAACAAAAGTAAAATCCCAAACCAATTTAGAAAAATAGAGAATATTTTAATAAGTAAACTAACACCAAACTGACAAAAAGTCAATCAGTAGAACTGGAGTTCTGAGTTCTTAAAGTTTTAGGTAACAAAAGGGCCAAGAAGTGCGAAGCGCAACTGCGGGTATTTGGTCACACTTGACCAGGAAACAGCCACAAGTTTAGGCCAACCACGATGGACCGTGTGCCATATACGGGGCTATGTTAGGCCCTCTGGCGGTTGTACTTTTTGTCCTTCGTGTGGGACTGTGCAGAGATATGATGCAAGGCTCTGCACCAGCACCGGGGAAGAAGCCAATCATGAGCTGCACGGTGCTACGTTGCAAGGCTCTTTGTTGGATCCGGTGAAGCCGCCCATCAGAAGCTGCGAGGTGCTGTGATGCGAGCACCTGCGTCACTCTGCATCACTCTGCATCGGATCAGTGCGGGGGGAAGTGCACTCCACTCCAGCCAAGGGTCCAGGACTTTGAGGACAGCACTTGGGAGGCAGGACTCACTCCTACAGAGGCGAGCAGAGGGGTACAGGTCAAGTCCAGTTTGTACTAGTCAGCTGGATAGCTTGTTGTATCATTGAAGCTCAAACAGAGGGTCAGCCAGCTGACTCTGGGAGTCACTTCTGGGGTCCTGGTTCAAGGCAAGGAGGTTCGTTATTTCTTTTTCATACGCCAGGGCAGTCCTTGTTCTGAACCTTCTCCGGTCCAGGAGTGTTCTAATTTCATGTTCTGGGAATCCGCATTTATACCCAGTGGCAGACTGTGGGTAGGGAATACCCCTTGGTTCAACCCTAAAACTGGTTCTTGTCCGTTCTTCTCTTGGGTTTGGTTCCAGCTTGTCAAGTGAAACAAAGGGCAAGCAGGCCCAGGTAGGAGCTTCATCTGACACTGCAGGCTTCTTCTGAAGTCAGGAAGGGCTGAGTACAGCCCCAGGCCACCCTTTAAAGTGCAATCAGGGTAGGGGCACATCTCCTCTCCAACCATCCTGTCAGAAAGACTCACTTCTTTCCTTACCCATGCCCCTTTGTTTATTGTCTGGCCCTAATACCAGTTTCCCTGTGGGGGAGCCATCACCAGTCCTTAAGCAACTGGCCACTCATAGAAAAGCTCTAGAAACTTTAGGCAGAGAAATGCCAACTTTCTAGAAGTGGAATTTCCAAAATAGTAGTTGGAAATCCGACTTCTGTAGCTAGTCTCACACTGAAGTTATGCATTTTAAGGTGTTGAAATGTAAAACCGTGCTTCTCTATGGGATAACCAGCCTTGCCACAGTGAAAAATGCTTTTGGAGATTTGTCACTGTCAGGACTTGTAAAACTTTAAATACACATGGTTTACTTTTTAAAATACAATGCACCCTGCCCTATGAGCATTTAATGCCTACCTTAGGAATCCGGTATACGTATTGAAAAGGAAGCTTTGGGTCTGGCAAGAGGTTTAGTTTGCCAGGTCGCTATGGCAGTTTAAACAGCACTACAAGCTGCAATGGCAGGCCTGAGACATGTTTTACAGGGCTACTTTAGTGGGTGGCACAATGAGCGCTGCAGCCTACTATTAGTATTTAATTTACAGGCCCTAAGTACAGGTAGTCCCATATACTAGGGACATATAAGTAAATTAAAAGTGCAAATTAAGTGTATGCTAATTTTACCATGTTCGGCCAGTAAAGCACTAGCATTTTACCACTGGTTAGTAGGAGTAAAGTGTGCAGTCTTAAGGCCAACAAGAATGGTATTGTCAAAAACTGGGTAGTGAAGGAAAAAATGTGGGCTAATAGGAAGCAAAAGATGGACATGTCCCATATTCTCTATCAACTAGTATCATGTCTTAAACTCTTTTGCATTCAGTATCGACTGTTCTCATTAACTTACACACTTTAGCAAAATGGCCTCGTCTGTCACATGCCTTACATTGTTTTTCTACCATATGACATTTTTAGGTTGAGCTTAGCGTTGCAGCGTGTGCACTGCTCGCTTTGCAAGGCATGCAGTATTCAGTATAGTGTCTAAGCTGTGTGGAAGCTCCGCCCACTCGCCGCCCACCTTGCTGCCTTTCGAATGGTTTTAGGCTTGTTAGTCCCTCCTCGTGACAGCCATGTCCCAATTTGTATCCTTCCATGGCTACTGGCCCCTTTACTCCGAACACTATTTTCTTCCCTATTGCATTGCAAATGCTTGTTTTTCTATCAACTGTTGATGGGGGGGGGGGGGGGGGGGGGGTTGTGTGTGTATGTGTGTGGGTTTGTTTGTGTGTGTATGTGTGTGTGTGTGTAAAAGGTTTGAGCAGAAGAACATGTCAGTAAATTGTTTTTCTTAGAATAGATTTTAAATATTCCTATACTAAGAAAACAAAAAAGTAAGGAATTTAAATGCCTGGGATTGCTGTATGACCAGTATAAGAATACGCGGATGTAAATATTTCTGAAATTAAAATAGTAGACAGTAGCAGAAGTGCTTGTAAATAACATTTTACAGTGTATTAGAAGCACCATGAATGGCAATGTTTTCTTTTGCTTTTGTGTAATGGAAAGGCCATATGCGGGTTCATTAACACGCATAGCAGGCAGAGCATGGACAGCAAAAGTGCAAGTTTTCTTATTACAAAGAACAGATACAGCACGTTTATGAGGATCACTACAATCACTCCATTCACACAAACTCATTCTTTCTCTCTCTGTCTCTCTCTTAACACTTGAATAACAAGCATTTGCAATCAATCAATTAATTAATTTGTAAAATGCACTACCTACCCGTGAGGGTCTCAAGGCGCTGTGGGGAGGGGGGTGCTGCTACTGTTTGAAGAGCCATGTCTTGAGGAGTCTTCTGAAGGTGAGCGATTTTGGGTCTGCCGTAGGTGGGTAGAGAGGGTGTTTTGGCGGCGAGGAAGGAGAAAGATCTGCCGCCGGAGGTCCTTCGTTGGATGCGGGGGACAGTGGCGAGGGCGAGGCTGGCGGAGCGGAGCTGGCGGTTGGGGGTGTAGAAGCTGAGTCTGCTGCTGAGGTAGGCTGGTCCGGCATTGTGGAGTGCCTTGTGTGCGTGGGTGAGGAGCTTGAAGGTGATCCTCTTGTCGACGGGGAGCCAGTGTAGGTCTTTCAGGTAAGGGGTGATGTGGCTGCGGCGAGGGACGTTGAGGATCAGTCGGGCGGAATCGTTTTGGATGCGTTGCAGTCTTCGCAGCTGTTTGGCCAGGATTCCTGCATAGAGTGCGTTGCCGTAGTCTAGCCTGCTGCTGACGAGGGCCTGTGTCACTGTTCTTCTTGTTTTGGTGGGGATCCACTTGTAGATCCTGCGGAGCATGCGGAGGGTGTTGTAGCAGGAGGAGGAGACGGCGTTGACCTGCCTCGACATGGAGAGGGAGGAGTCGAGGATGATCCCCAGGTTGCGTGCATGGTCAGTGGGTGTCGGTGCTGTTCCCAGCGCGGTCGGCCACCAGGAGGTGTCCCAGGCTGAGGGGGTCGGACCGAGGATGAGGATCTCCGTCTGATCTGAGTTCAGCTTCAGTCGGCTACTCCTCATCCATTCGGCGACGGCCTTCATTCCCTCGTGGAGGTTGGTTTTGTCTGCGCGCGGGTCCTTGGTGAGGGAGAGGATGAACTGGGTGTCGTCGGCGTAGGAGATGATGTTGAGGTCATGCTGGCGGACAACTTGTGCGAGGAGGACCATGTAGACGTTGAACAGTGTCGGGCTGAGGGATGAGCTTTGGGGTATCCCGCAGATGATGTCGCAATGCAATAGGTCTTGCATTTACGCGAGTTTAAGCTTTTGGCATTGTAAATGACAATGCGTTTTATTTATGTTCCAAAAACCAAAACATAAATAAAATGCATTGTCATTTACAATGCCAATAGCTAAAACTTGGGTAAATGCAAGACCTGTTGCATTGCAAATGCTTGTTTTTTATAGGTGCTAGATGGCAATTATTCTTATAACAATAACAGTTGTTATAATCTTTTTTCCTTATTGCCTGCCTACTTTTGAGGGTTATTCTGAAATCATTTAAGTTCTTTCTGTCAACCTAATCATCGACTTCTTTCACACATATAGATTGTTATATAGCCTTAGCTGCCTTAATCCCTTTGGAATTGGTATGAGCCATTGTTTGGTCACTGATCATTTTATCTTCCGGGGAAAAACTACATGACTTGGCTAAATATTTGAATTCATTTAGAAATGGCAAATGATTTGTTACTCTTCCAGACTCTGGTTAAAAAATTATATCTTTCTAATGTTATACTGGTGTTAGGTGTATACCTTTTCTCTAACTTTTGTCTGGCCTCATCAAACTCAATAATGTCACTCACACCTTAATTTGGAACAGGCAGTGATCTATTTTCCCACCTCCAGAACTGAGGCAATGTAATTGTAGAAAATGCCTCTTTTAAAAAAAAGACATTTGTTTCGTTTTTTACAGAGAAAGACAACAGAACAACCCCTACCTCAACTGTAAAAGGCATGTGGTCGAGCATACATCCACCAAGATTTTTTTCCCCCTCAATAGCTCCGGACTGGACTGCCATCCGTGGTGATATATTAAAGAATGTTTACCTGCCCCGTTGGCCCCCTAACCTCTGTCAAGGTAGTTGCTGCTCGTTTACAATATTACTATCATCCTCCCCGGGACCTTCACCTCGTTGTGTCTCATGCCTCCATCCATGGACCCCACAATTTTTCAAATTTACGCGGACGTCACCTTGCATGGTACCCACATTTTTCTGCTTCCCCATACACCAATCCATGCCTTTGTCCCAAGGTAGTGCAGATGTACGACCATTTCGTTTAGCGCCTCGCAATTTGCGACACATTGAGAGTCGCAACTTGCGAGGCGCTAAATGAAATGTACAACAGTGTGTTTAACACTGTTTGCGATTCCCAATGGGGTCGCAAATTGCGAGGCTCATTAATAGTAATGAGCCTCTCGCAGTTTGTGAGCCCATTCGGATTACCAGCCCTCCCAGGGATGGTGGCCTGCTGGGCTCAGCAGACCACAATGTCTGGGACTGTTTTTAAATAAAGCATTTTTTTTTTATGCAGTCCGTTTTCCTTAAATGAAAATGGGATGCATTTGAAAAGCAATAAATAAAACATTATCGTTTCATTTTTTAAGGGCAGGCAGTGGTCCCTGGGACCACTGCCTGCCCTTAAAAAATAATTTTGCATGGATTTGCAAAGGGGAGGGGGTCCCCTGGGGACCCCTTCCCATTTGCGAATGCATTACCACCTGCTATTGGCGAGTGTTTTGCACCGCAATTGCGGTCGCAAAACATGTGTACATGGTTTTGAGACTTGCTATTTGGTAGAGGACGCCCCTTCCAGATTGCGAGTCGCAAAAACTATTTAGCGACTCTCTAAACAGGCTATGTACATGGCCCAATAGGTTTTTGCATGCGCAAACTGGTTCGCAAACCCGTTTGTGCATGCAAAAACGGGTCGTACATCTGGCATCAAATTACTGAATAGCAAAGCATAGCGACCTAGGGATTGTTCCTCCCCCATATGCCTAGGAAGATCAGTTGAGGAGTGAGTTGCACTTTACAATCCAATACGTCCGATAATATACTGCCTGTTTATCTCCAGTATGCTCGGACATCCAGGCACTCCCAGATTGTATGAATCAGTGTATAATACGCCCTGTGGAAGAGTTTCAGTTGGATTAACTGGAGCCCTGCCCTGATCGTCACTTCTCCTGGATATCTGCACCCCAGTCATGAAATGAAATGAAAATAAAGTTTCTAAAGCGTAACAATTACCCGGAGGTATCTTGGCGCTAAGCCATGCTGAGAAACAGAATATATCATAGAAAGATACTGGAAGCTAATTGCTAAAAAGCTAGTTTTTTTTTTTATTCTTCCTGATTCTAATAGATTAGCATTATGTTTCAGTTCTGCTGGGAGTGAGTTCCACAACCTCGACATGCATGATACAAATCCCCTCCTGCTCCAGTTGATGTTCTTAAATCTGGGGATTGCAAGATTTCCAATAGTGGAAGAGCGCAAAGATATCATCTTCAAGCCTACCCAGGTCTCCCTCGCATTTCTTCGATAGTGCATCAAGAGGCTAGGGGCTATTGTGCAGCAGAGTAGAGTCAATGTGGGATACTCCATATCCTGTATTCTAACGGGGATTCCTCTGCTACTCTACCTTTGACGGCTTTACATTTCCCTAAGATATATTGCAGCTGATGAGTCCTCAGGAGCTGGCTTCCTGCCAATTCATATTCTGCTTGTGGGTCAGCAAATGAGATTACACCATCTATCCAGACATCTCTGAGCTTGGAGATTTCAAACAGGCCCTTCTTCATGTAGCCTGCCACCTTCCGCAGTCCGCTCAAAAGGTCCAAGTCCCACAAGGGAGTCTCCAATGTCAGTTTGCCTCTCCACCCCATTGCCTGGGTCGCCCTTTTCCATATCCTCACTACCACTTCTGTTGGATAGGGCAGAGGGGCAACCCCGTCCCCCATTCAATCCTCAGACATAACACAACGGTGCCAATGCAGTCCTGTCTGCCATTATGGAGGGTTCCTGCTGCACTGAAAAAAGCCCAGTCATTTATCACCAACTACTGTGTAGCACGTTAATAAAGCCGGAGATTTAGAAGGGAAAGACTCCTATCTTCAGGGTGCCCAGTAGAGGCAAGGATATTCTGGGTACTTCCCACCCTCTTACACAACAATACTCTTGTGGCCTAGTCCACAATTCGGGACTAGGAAGGGGATGTTTAGCAGAACATACAAATAATTGGGCCGGTAGATCATTTTATAGAAGGCCACTCGTCCCAGTAGGGAGAGTGGGAGCCTCCACCAACTCTCCACATCACTCTGATAGGCCTCTAGGACCTTCAGCATGTTGCGCTGGAGAAATGTGTCCCAGTCCAGTGTTATGAAAATTCCGAGCTATTAAAAACAATTAGCCTCCCACCTGAAGAGGTAGCCCTGGTTCGATCTGGCCAGAATGCCCCCTATCGGGACGCCCCTGATTTGTGCCAATTAATACGCATCACCGCATACAATCCAAAGATTTCCAGGATGCACAGGATTCTTGGTAGAGAGTGCTCAGGGTTTGCCATATATAACAAGATGTCAGCATATAACCAGATGATGTCCTCTCATCCCAGGTCCCAGTGGAGACATGGATCAGTGCATCTGTATGAATCTCGGCCGCCAGGGGTTCCAGCGCCACTGCAAAAGGCAGGGGAGACAGAGGGCACCCCTGCCTGGTGCTCCGGGACAGCCTGAATTCCCTAGAGATCACTCCAATGACCTGGACCATGGCCATAGGATCCCTGTATAGTAGCCCAATCCATGACGGGTAGATCGGATCAAAACCCATCTTACCAAGAACGGCCAACATGTAAGGCCAATTCAAAGGAATCAAATGCCCTCTTGGCATTTAAGGCCAAGAGGGCACTTGGCTCACCCAGCCTGCCACAGCGAGCTTAAAATCCCATCAACCGCCTCAGGTTGTGCCTTCTGGCCCTGTGGGGCATAAAGCCTGATTGATCTGGGGCCACCAGAGAATCCACTACCTGTACCAAACAGTTCACCAGGATTTTCGCTAGCATCTTCATGTCCACATTTATTAGCGAAATCGGCCTGTATGAGGCACAGTCTTCAGGCGCTTTTCCCTCCTTGTGTATCATAACAATCGTCGCTCCCCTGAGGTCTTTTGGCAGCCTGCCCAGTTTTCTGGTCTCAGTAAACATTTTAAGCAATGGTTCTACTACTCTGGACTTCACACATTTAAAGATTTCCAGTGGGAACCCATTGGGGCCACTATGCAGTTGGGTTATAGCCACGGCCACCTCCCATTTGGTAATCTCCCTTTCCAGCAAACCTCTCTTGTCGATCTCAATTCTGGAGGTCTGGACGTCCCTGATAAATTCACTTAGGTTGACCCTCCAGTCACGGTGCAGTCCCAGTAGAGACCTTCTAGATAAGCGGCAATCTCTATCGGTGTCTCCTGCAGACCTGCCGTCTCTGTATTGATGCCCCGTACCCTTCTCTGACCTTCCTCCTTTATGACTAACCAGGGTAGGAGCTTTCCCGCTTTATTGGCCACCTCGTATAATCTGCCTTTGTCTCACGAAAATGAGCTCTGGCATCTTGGTGTACCAGAGCTGTACACTCTTGCATCATCTCTTCAATTCTATGGGATATTTCTCTGGAGTTAGAGGCAACATTGTCTCTTTCCCATCGCAGAAGCCTCTCCTCAAGCTCCCTGCTCTCTGTATCCCCCTTTTTCTTCTTGACCGCTGGGTTTGCAATTACCTGGCCTCCAATCACAGCTTTGTAAGCTTGCCATAAGACTACCTCAGAGTGGATAGTCCCAGTATTTTCTGCAAAGTATAATTCTGTCATAGTGGTAATGATTTGTCTCATGGTTCTGTCAAATCCCAAGTGTCTAACTGCCAGAACCCCCGCATCCCGATATACTGAGCTGAATGACTGTGACCAGAGGCAAGTGATCCAGTATGTGACGAGGGAGAAAGTTTGAGAGGCTGAACATACCCATCTCATGTCTAGGCACCAAGAGATAGTCCACTCTGGACAATGACCTCATGGAGTTGCTGCAAATGAGTATTGGGGCTGCCCTGGATGAGCTTCTCGCCAGAGGTCTATCAACTCCAAGATCTCTATGAAGGTAGCCAACCGTGTATCCACTTTCAGCCTCTCTCCAGACCTCATCACTCTATCATGGTATCCCTGCAATGTCAGGTTGAAGTCTACCCCAGTGATCGTCAGCATGTCTAGGGCACTTATACCAAAATCCTAACACCAGATCTTTACCATATCAAATACCTTGTAATGCCACCAGGCACATGTTCCCAGTGACCCCATGTCTTAGTGACCTCTAGTGGGAGGGTCCTGCAGGCCAGGAGTCTACCCCTCTGGATTCTGCAGAACATTCTGGATGCACCAGAAGTATAAACCTGCTCTGACCCAGGAATCTACAGTTGTTGCCCAAGAGGTGAATTTCTTGCAGCAGGTCTATATCAGAGTTGTGTTGAAGCAGATATTTTCTTACTACTCCCCTTTTTAGCTTCTTACCGAGGCCATCTATGTTCCAGAATAGGACCTTTAGGGTCTGGTTTTGAGTAGGGCCTAGTTGTGCAGTACTCCCTATCTATCCCACTGCGTGCCTACCAGTTCTCTGTTCCCCCCCCCCTAGCCACATCCTGAGCTGGATCCCACATACCTCCAAACTACCCTTCCCTCCACCCAAACCCCCCACCCAACCACCTGGTGCTGCAGGGTTAAAACGACCCATATCGCCAATGCCCGAAGTGTCTGTTGCCCCAACAATTCAAACCAACTATGTTAACAACTTGTCTGTTAACGAGGGCAGTAGGCACCTTCTGTTGTGACCCTTCAATATACCAAGTCTCATGCACCCAATGATCTCTTCATATCCTCTAATTTAGCATCCTGATCGGCTCCCTGACTCTGCCATCCCCTTCTTCCCAATATATCTGCTGTCATGGGAGGCACCACCGGGAGTTTCCCTTTCTGTCTGTTCTCCTAGGTCTCCAGATTCCTCCCCTGAGCACTCTGAAGTCTGCACCAGTTCTATCCACCGGTTTCTAGTGACCAGAGAGTAATTCCGCAGCAGCTTCACCACCACCTTGTGCCTCTCAGTTTACGCTAGATCTATCATTGGGGCTGCCTTCAAATGGTGCTGTGGCTTGCGCCTCAGCCTAGGTCGCTGCCAGTGTCCCTGACCTTGGCCCCCTGCCTTGTCTTGATGTGTACAGCTGCCCCTGCCCTCTAGCCATGTACATGCCATGGCCACTTTAGTGAAAAAGTATGAGCGTCCCTGCTTCTACACTCTGAGCTTAGCCAGGAAATATAGTGCATATTTTAAGTTCAGCTTCCTCAATTGCTGTTTCACTGTCCTGAACATTTCTCTTTGGTGTTGGACAGCTTGGGTATCATCACGATAAATCTTTAGGCGCCACAGCTCCAGCTGCTTGCCATGGGCCATGTGCATAGGCTCATTGTAGGATATCATCTCTATCCAGGAGTCTGCCCACCACAGCTCTGGGCGGTGCCCCGGTCAAGGCAGACTACCCAGTACCCTATGGGCTCCTTCCACCTTAAACAAAGTGGATGACTTGCCATCCATTACTACCATTAATAACCAATCCTCCAGGAAAAGTTCCAGTTCCTCAGCCCATTCTGGGAGACCTACCAATCTCACATTGTTTCGAAGAGAGTGGCGTTCCGCGTCATCCACCCTATCTTGTAGCCTCATTGTGGTTTGCTGCATGGACTGTATCTGTTTCAGCATGTTCAGCAGTAGTGGGCTTCAGCTGGGCCATGGCCGATTCTGTTTCCTCTACTCTTTCCACCAATTTTCTGTGATCTGCATGGAGAAGCCCCAGATCCAGGGTTGTGTCAATTTTACTTTCCAGTGCCACCTTAGTGTCCCCTGTGGCTGCCAAAATTGCTGCGTGTGCGCATCCAGACCTGTGCCCGAAATAAACTGAATGACGTCCTGAGCAGCCACTCGGCCTTATTGTGCCTCAGTCAGTGGACTTGCCATTTTGGTACACAATATTTTGCCTTCTACTGCACAAGCAGGTATCTCCCATACCCAATGTCTGCTCAAAAGCACATGGGCTGCCATACACGAGGGTCTGCTGTCACCCCTCCACAGGAGATCCTGCCCTACACTGCTGCAGCCCTCCACTCCTAGTAGGCTGGCTCCCCTACCCCTCAGAAGACAGGCCTGAGCCACGATGGCGCCCAGCCCCACTGAGACAACATAGCACTCCCACCGGCATGAGAATCCCTGGCTCACCTCAGTCTTCCTCAGTGTTGGGGGATCGCAATCTCCGCAGCTCCATACCAGTAGCTGGGGCCTCATTGCAGATGTAGCCCCAAATGCCCTCTGAGCAGAATGTCCTTGGGTCTTAGGATGTTACCCACACTCCAAGCCTCAGGGCCAGGTACTGCACTCCAATCAAGTTCTTGCCGCCATTGCGGCCTGAATGTACCAATGATGGGGTTACCCTGAAATCCCCAGATGCAGGGCATGCAATAGTGTAAGTCAAGGGGGACTGGAGCAGTACCACGCTACTGCACTGTATGCCCAGACTGCTGACACTCCCACACCATGGCAACCCAGGCCGCCAATCACCTTTTCCCTCTTCATCTCATGGGGAGCTGTCCCTCACTCGCTGTGGTCCGCCAGCTCCCATCAGGGACATCGCTACACTTTCTCCAGGGGCTTGTAATGCTCTCGGTATTCTGGTGCTCCACCTGCATGACAGCGAAGTCTGTTATTCATTGTTGTTAGGGGGCCATTCCCCCTCACACCATGGGTCTCCAGACCCAGTTGGGGGCACCATCAGTCTCTCTCCTCAAGGGTTTGTGGCACTCTTGGGAGCCTGCTGCCCCCGGCATTCTACTTGCCTCCAGTAGCCGGTGCCATTTTGCCTGGTTGTCTCCTCTGCAGTTCCATTCTCAGCCGCCTCTGGGGTCTTTGTCAGGGCCAGCTGTGCCTGTCTGTGGCTCGTAGCCCCTCTCAAGAACTGCCGGCCAGTCCGGGCTGCCCAAGAGGCACACCAGGCACCAGGATCATCATGTCCATGGGAGCCACTGCTGCGGAGGCTTAGCAGCTCACATCGCTGCCACGATCGGTTGGCCACGACACCTTGAAAATTTCTCTCTTTGCATGATCACCCCCTATTTTGTGGAATGATAAAGCTGTTTTTTGACTGTTAACCAAGCCCCAGTGCATGTTTTCTAGCCACATTTTTTTTAATTCCATAGTACGTGGCACAAAGTTTACCCAAGGCCTGTAAGTTAAATGTCACTAGTGGACTGCAGCACCCATCCCATTGTGCTACCCACTACAGTGACAGTGCAAACATGACTGCAGGCCTACCATTGTAGTCTGCCTATGGCAATTTGATCTGTCAAAATAAAGCCTTTTGACAGGTCAAACCTTTCCTTTAAAATATTGCTAAGGAATCCCTTTATAGGCCCTAGAAGCCTAAGGCAGGGTACATAGTATGTAAAGGGAGGATATATAGAAATTTAGGGCCTAATTATGACATTTGGATTTTCCTAATTTGTGTCGGAACCTATGTGTTCGACTGACCGACTCAGAAACATTTCCAACTGACCAATGACGATTGAAAGGTAACCATTCGGTCTTTCTGACTCTGGTCCGACCGGCATTCGGAGACTCCGAATCGGTCGAAGCCGAATCGTACAGGTTTATGGACCGCGTTTCCGACCGATCTTTCTGAAAGTAAACGGCTGTTGGAAACTGACTTTGGGGGCCCATAGGGGGCCCCCTTCACCCAGAGGCCTTCAGTTGGGGCCTGTGGGGGTGCCCATGCGAGTCATCTTTACAACCCTGCACAATATGGTAGGCACCATGGGGTGCCCGCCAGAGGGTGCAAGGTTTTCCGCAACAACCCCTTTTTTTAATGGTAGCCTGTGTTGTCGGTCGGGACACAGGCTCCCATTGAAGCCAAAGGGAGTCCGACTGAACGGTGTTCAGAAGCATTGTAATCGGTCGGACTCCCCGAACCCAAGTCGGTTGGATCCGATTCCTACAAGGAGTCGGTCAGAATGTTTTCCAACCAACGTAACAAGGCCTTTAATGTATTGCATTGAAAACGCCCTAATTGCAATTTTCACTGTAGGGTGGCTGGCTGTGCTATAGGAAACCAGTTTATTACATAATTACATTTAATAATGCTTATTTCATTTAGGCAACAGTTAGAAGAATAATTCAGAGAAGCTTTTTATTGGCTATTTCAAATCCAATTTAATGGTAAAACGGAATGTCTACTATTAAGGAAAAGGCTCTTTTAGAAAATTACCTTTTTTCCTGCCTAAAACCTCTGGAGCCTATGTGCATGAGCTTCAACTGTCACCTGAATAGCCCCCTGGATGAGGAGTGAATACTGCTTCCGGAGTAGCGTAAAGGCATTGGGTATGGGGAGGTGTTTCTGTTCCTTTGGGAGGATGACTATCTGGGCTGTGCCCAGGAACTTGGTTAACCTCAAAGAGGCCTACCGTGTCCCAAGCCAGTGTTAGCAGACACCTAGGCAGGGCCTTTCATTGTTCCCCCAGACCAGCAGGCACCTATCCCAATGGCATAAGAGCTGCCCTCAGAACTAGTTTGAAGTGACCAAAGAGGAAAGGTTGCTTATTTCCCTAGCCACACCTCTAGGGTGGGCACACAGGCTCTACACAAGGGAAGAAGGGTTTTAACATCTTGTATTTGGGCTGAGAGGGACACTATTAGATTGTTTGTGGGATTGTTTGTGGTAGGGCTTACAGAAACTTCTGCAAAAATGGGTAAGCTTACATGTGGGAACTTCTTCTCTATTTGCCAGGGAGGGACCAAGCGACTCATGTAAAAGTTGGTGCCAGGCATAAATGTGAACCTTCTTCAGAACACTACCAGACCTATGGAAGATAGAAGAAGGACTGCACCTGCTGTTGAGACCAACGAAGAGGCCTGAAGTGCTGGACCTGCTTGCACTTGTTAGGCTAAAAGCCTATAAAAAGCTGCAAGAAGAACTTTTTGTTGAAGATCCCAGCTGACCAGTGCCAACTGGACCTGCCATGGACGTGCAGTTAATAAGGTCCTGAGACCCTTGGCTGTGTTAAAGTGCACTCCTAACATCCTCTAAATCCTGGGACCTAGAAGGTTTTTGGCTCTAAAGACCTCCAGTGGACTGAGATGAAGATAAGTTGCCATTGGGCCAAGGATCCAGGTAGCTCCCGCTCTGAGCTTTTCCCCAACAGCAAACCCATTAAAGCTGGACATGACAGAGAGGGTATCCAGCTTCGTAGATCTCAGTTTGCCGACAACTTGAATACTTGCCCCACTACAGAAATCCAAACTCCCAAAAAGCGACTAAGTTCAAACTTAAAATCTTCAACAGGCGAATTTGCCAAAAGTATCAGGCTGATGAGACATCTTTATTGGACGTAAATCTTTCATTTCTCCCACTCACACCTTTCCTGCTACAAGTAAACTGCTTCAACAGGACCTTGTCTGACGGCAATGTAAAACCTTTCTCACCCACAGCCTGCTGCCTTGCCCCGCTGAGGATTGTTTTCTTTCATTTCTGAGACTGAATCCGAAGGTAAAACTTTCAACAGGGTTGAACGTGGTTCATGTATCCAACCCGCAATTCGTATCGGTCAGCTTTAAATGGTGCCTGGGTATCATTCAAGCACTCAATTGGAAAAAGTGAAAAGACACCGGGCACAGAGTATATGATCTATAAAACACATGTCAACTCTAGACATAGACAAAAAATATAAACTGGAGATACAATCATTGATAAAACAATAAAGTTATTTGTGAATTACATTTTTTTTATTTATTCTTATTTCTCTTTTTTTTAAATACACATGATAACATTTTTTGATATATGAAAAGTATACATCAATACATGAAACAGAATTAATAACCACAATTGGTCACTTCCATAGACCAAAGCAAAATACATGAATCTGATATTTTCATTATATTGAATTCATATTGACGCACATGATATAGCTTGAATACATCACTTATTATAATACGTTCTGTTATTTGGATCTGCGGAAATAGATGCTAAACATAGAAATCTTAGCGGCTTGTTGACAAACTATTGGCGGCTGGGTGACAAACAACGCGTTTCGGCTAGGTCTTCGTCAGGAATCCGCTCATTGTGGTTCGCTCTTCAGTATCTTGAAATGACTATCTTGAAGTAGATATAGCTGTAAATGATGTCTGTCTCAGCTTTAGAAGTGACTGGAGCGGTCTTATTTCTTCAACTCTTGGTGATTCGTAAAGCTCCACAGTTCACCAAGAGACTTGCGCACTATAAGAATCCAAAGTTACAAATTCATAATCCATGATGTCATCCAAATACTGTGCAAAACTATCAAAAGAGACACAGATTGCCATAGACATATTTTCCAGCAAAATCCATCGCTGCAATCCACTGTCCATACCTTTTAAATACATACATAACTGTGCAAAAGATTCGCGAAATCCAAAAGTTCAAAGTTCCTCACGCTGTAAAAATCCTGTTCATTAAATTGCTTTCTGATATCAGTTGCTAACGAGGGTTGCTTTGGAATTCATAAACGCTGCCTCCCACTGTTTTCAGTTGATGCTCGCTGGAAACCAGGACATGAGCCAAATGTACAAATCCAGAACACCGGTTCACCCTATTGTGCCCCGCAAGTGCCATGAAAGAGAGGTATTCTATGGGGCCGGTAACTGCGAACTTCATTGCCTAACACATCCCTCGAGTTATTTCCCTCCCTGGGTAGTATCAGTTTTTGCAGGGGGCCCCGGTACTTTACCAAATTTACCATTCAAGCACTACCAGTTTACAATGGGCGGTGCTAAACACTTTTTGGTGCTGGCTTTTTATTTCAACTTTAAAAATTCATATCTCAGGTTCCCGTTAGTGGATTTTTGTCGTTTTAGTGCCATTTTGTTTGTTAAATCCTTCTGTATTTTTATAAAAAGTCGATTTTTGTTGTGTTGTGTTTTCATCTTTTTGATTGGTTTGGTAAGTCCAAATGCTTCACACATTTTCTTAAGTTAAACCTCTCTGTTCTGTGCCAGACAAACCTGGAGTTGAGCTCAAGTTTAAATTACTGAAACCTTTACTAGAACTAACAAAAATAGTGACATTATTATTTGCGGTGGACTACCATAAACACCAACTAATAATCCACCATCTTACAGTAATAAAATATATTTTTTCTGTTTACAGTTATTCTGTCCGCTTTAAATGCAGTTAAGGATGTTAAGAATTCCTGCTTCTACATCTTTCAGGGATAAGAAGGATCACATTAGCTTTGTTTACATTTTTGGGCGTTGGGTAGATTCGAATTGCATTGTGCACAGAATATCGGAAAACAAGTAGTAAAAGAAGAATTGAAATGAAATAAGGTTATGCACTGATACAAAAACAGAAGTTGAAATGAACTAAAATAACCTGGTTTATGCGGGTACAAGTAGAAAGGGTATATACAATTATATAATATTATGCATTGTAAAAGTAACATTAATATTAGCAACCAAAAAAACATTAGAAGCAGTGAAATATTTAAAACGCATAAATATTGTAATTGTGTGGGCGAGGTATTACAAAACATACATAAATTGCTGTTAAATGTTGTTATCTAGTACACAACTACACAGTGATGTTCTTTGGTAAAACTGCTTCTACTAGATTGAAATCTTAGTGTTGGTGCATGCCAGTGCAACAGAATGCAATTTCTGTTTCTGAAAACATATATTCAAGTGCGTGCATGTGTACATATGACCATAGGAGTGCATTTCCTTGAAGACGTGACAAGATGATAGCCGAAATTCAACTTATGAGACATCGTTCCGCAGCGGCGTGGAGCAACAGCAGAGTTTAAACTACACATCGCCGTGTGTGTAGCTGCACAGTATGTGGAAAACAGGCAATGACACAACTTGAAGGCTTTCCTCAAATAGCTGAGGCAGGGCGAAGAGAGACAGAGTCACATCTCTACATGTTGCCTCAAATGCCGTAAGCTGGTGAATAATGGCGGAGTACAGTCTGTTCATGAAGTGAGATATGTGTTACTACAAGGAGAGAGAAGGTGTGCTCCGAGGGCATGACACATCAAGGCCAGAAAATACGTCGAGAAATGCCAATGGTGAATGTGTTTCAGACTACACTTAAAAAGAGAAAGTGCACTATTTGATATTATTCTAGAGAAAAGAAAGGCAATGCATAAGGAACTGTACCTAACAATAAATGCACCACAGAGGTAAAGAGTTTAGTGGATGGCATTCAGGGTGTATGAAGAACAGAACGTCATACAAGCGAGCTCTTCACCAATTTTTGAAAGACAACCTCTCTGAAGTATGTTGAAAAGATAATGTTTGGACTTGGCCGACTCTGCATGGTTTTCTGGTTTCCCCCCAAAACATTCAGCCTTCCTCCTCCTGTTTTGCTGAACTTGTCTATATTGGCTTTAGGAGTCTAGCACTGGTTAGCATGGGTAAAGTGCACAAAGTACTTGTGCTGACTCCCTGACACGTGATAAAATTGGCTTAACCCCATAGGCATATGTAATTTACTTATAAGTCCTTAATAAAGTGCTACACCATATAAACAGGGCTGGTAAATTAAATGCTACTAGTGGGCCTTCAGCACTTATTATTCCTCTCACGTAAGTAGCCCCTTAAAACATGTCTCAGGTCTGTCTTTGAATCCTGTATGCAGTTTTAAACTGCCAATTTGACTTGGCAAAGCAACTTCTTTGTCAAGACTTAAACATCCCTTTTAATGCCTATAAGTCACCCCTATGGTAGTCCCTAAACCTAACAGGTTGGAATGCCGTGTTTAGTGTCTGAGGAATTGAAATTTAAAACCCTCTTTAATGACAAGAGTCAAAATTTAAGTCACAGTTCTGAAAATGCCACTTTTAGAAAGTCTGCGTTTGTCATGTCCTAGCTATTTGGTGCCTACAGCTTCATGACTAGGTGAGGTTGGCAGTTGGCCTCTGTGTCTTCCTCCCAGACAGCCACACAATACAGGGTTTGGGTGTTGGCAGGATAGGCATCTGACTTGATGAGTAGGGTGTAGCTGTCACTCATCACACTTGCCCTTCAAAGACAATGTCTTAGTTCATACATAAAGTACTTAAAACAAACCTATTGTCCCTGCAGACAGACTGGTACCAGCGCAGGGAGGCAGAAAATTCCAGAAACTTCTGTAGGGGGAAGACTCTAGAAGGTTCTTCTATGTTAAAGTGGGCACAGGTTTAAAGAGGGGACCCTCAGACTCACTCTTCAGTAGACTTCTGGACATGTGGCTACTACAACAGGACTACCCAGATGCCAGAGAACTGCCCTGCTTCCTGCTTTGCTGTCTGAGACGGAAGACTAGGGCTGCTCCCTTCATTCCAAGCTCCCTGAGTGACTCCAAGGGTCAATTGACTGACCTCGTGTTCTGAGCTACAGCCATACAACAAGCTCCAGAGGCCTCCCTGCAATTGCCCAGCTGACCTGCTGCACTGGACCTGTCTGAACCTGCCTGAGCTCTACTGGCCTCTGCTGGAGAGAGTTTCTGACTGCGCACCGGGACATGAGGTAAAATCTTCAGCAGGCTAAACTTAGTCCTGTGCTTGGCCTGCACACCATTGCGGTCAGCTTGAACTTGTGACTTTGTCCTGGTCCAGCGTGATCAGATACCCTCAGTTGGGCATTTGCGCCTTATAGGGGCTATATTTAACGTAAATATTTGTAATGCCATATCTTTTGCTTTACTGTTTGGAGTTTTACCATTTTGGTGTCATATTTATTCAGATTTACTATATGTTTCTAAATTGGTGTGGGATTTTTCTTGTGTTCTGTTTTAACTCTATTACTATTTATGTGCTGCATAAATACTTTACACATTGCCTCTAAGTTAATACTGACTGCTTTTGTGCCAAGCTACCAGATGTTTAAGCACTAGTTAATTTAAATGTAGTAACCTTTTGTTTCAACCTGACAGGGAATGTGTCTGTTGCTTGAGAAGTGCTCACACTCCCCTCAACCAACAACCCAGTTTCTCACAATAATGTTTATTGACACAATACAGTTCCAGCTCTGTCTTCCTTCGAAAACCTCTAACCCTAATCTTAACTGCCATAGAACATTCACAACTGGCTCGTTGGTGCGTACAGATAAAGTAAGGAGAAAAATGAGGAGCGGACCACAACCAAATAAAAATAATGCAAATAATAAACAAATAGATCTGAATAACAAATACTGAATAAACAAACTGATGAGGAAATGACAAAGTGCTAGGTGACAAAATAACATACTCCCCTTGCTTATATTGACTACTTTGATAAGAGATGAGTTGATAGGGGATGAGTAAATGGTACCTATTTTTGCACTGGAACTCATAAAAGCTTGTTCAGTGGAGCAACTCAAAATACTTGGGACAAGTGCTTAATTTACGGGACAGATAACCAAAAACCGGGACTGCCTGCGCAAATCAGGGATGCTTGGTCACCCAAAGCTATTACCTCATTTTTGGTGCTACGTTTCAAAGACCAGCGACCATGGTGCCTCAGAGTTCTGCTATGCTTCACCTCGACATCCATTTTCTGTGCCTCGCTTCTAGCGATGTGTTAGAAATAGGGTGTCTGGTTGGCTAGGGTATGCACCTTACCCAGGCAGAACCCACCACTCTAGTCAGGGTAAGGGAGTTACACACCCAAGATAACCCCTGCTCACCCCCTTAGTAGCTTGGCAGAGCAGCCAGGCTAGTCCGAGAGGCAATGTGTAAAGCATTTACACATCACACACACACCAGTGATACACTAGGCACACCACAAAAGAGTCTCCACACAGTATATACAAATATACTTTGTATTATACACCAAAACACATAGACCACAATCCCATAAAATAATACTGCTTTGTCAATCACTTTGTAAATAAATGAGCGATGCCAATTAGGCAAACATAACACCACTTTCAGTTCACTGGAGCCTGTACATGCACATAAATCACTTGGTAAATAAATTAGCATTGTTATTCAAGCAAAAATAGCATCACCTAGATCCCAATGGTTTGAGCACAAATGGCAGTGGTGAAAAATGCCAAGAGCATCAAGTTCCCAAACAAGTAAAGCGCAGTGGAGCTCCAAAGTAGAAGCAAAGCACAGGAGAGATCCAATTAGAAGTAAAGCACAGGGGAGGTCCACATAAATGCAAAGCACAAGGAATAAAAGCGTTTGATGTCCCTCAGTCTTCCAAAAACAGGAGGCCACCACACACAGGCAGTTGGAGATTTCTGCACAAGCAGGATACCACACCAGGGCAAAAAGAGTCCGTCTTTTTCCTCCACCACAGACAGAAGCCTCAACTGCAGGCCAACCCACCCCTCACATAGAAAAGTCAGACCTCCTCACACAGTCCTTCCACTCTTCTTCTTGGCAGGGTCTTCTTGTTCCTATAAGTAACCTAACATCCTGTGGTGTTAGTTCTAGTACTCATACCCCAGTTTGCTATTGTTCTCTTTGTGGCAAGGGTCTCTGAGCCCAGTCTAAACCAGTTCTGTCCTCTCCGGTGCAGCAGGACCACAGGGGGTGGAGACAGCATTGTGCAAAGGAGACACAGCCTATTCAGGTGCAAATGAAACTCCTCCCACCACTCTAAATGCAGCCAAGGTCTATGCAGCCCAGCTATGAGTCACCCAGGAAAGGCAGACACACATCCCTAACCTCTGTCACTCCAAAACCAGATAGTCAATACACAAACCGAAGAGGCACACAGAATGTAAGAAAATGCCTACTTTCTTAAAGTGGCATTTTCAGACACAAATTTTAAAAACCATCTTTACTAAAAGATGTGTTATTAAATTCTAAGTTCAAAGAGCCTAAACTCCAATCCTCTATCTTGTCCCAATGGAAGGTTATACTTGTAAGTTGTTACAAAGCAAACCACATGTTAGCCTTTGTGAGAAATAGAATTTCAATTATGAAAAACGAATTTGTCAGTATTTCACTATCAGGACAAGTAAAACAAACAAGTATATGTCCTACCTTTTACATACACTGCACCCTGCCCATGGGAGTACTTTGGGCCTACCTTAGGGGTGCCTTACATGTAAGGAAAGGTAGGGCCTTGCAAGTGGGTGCACTCGCTATGTCAACATGGCAGTTTCAAACTGCACGCAGGCACTACAGTGGTAGGTCTGGAGACACATTTACAGGACTACTCCTGTGGATGGCATAACCAGTGCTGCAAGCTCACTAGTTGCATTTGATTTACAGGCCCTGGCACACACAGTGCACTGTACTAGGGACTTACCAGTAAATCAAATTTTCCAATCATGCATAACCAATCATAATAATTTACACAGGGAGCACTTACACTTTGACATCGATTAGCAGTGGCAAAGTGCCCAAAGCATCTAAGCCAGCAAAAACGAAATCAAGCGTATCGTCAAAAATACAGGAGGTATAGAAAAAAGTTAGGGGGAACCATGCCAAGGATTCCAAATCTAACAAGATTGCTTCAATTCTTAACAATAATCTTTAGTGCCTAGAAATAAAAAATGGAAACTAGTACGATCGTCAAGAAAGTACATTTATTTCCTGGTAAAACTAAGCATCTGTACACATCAGCATTAATCTGATCTGAAAAAGATTTCTACTAGATCACTCCAATGGCCACTCTTGTATCCTTCACACCTCGATATTCTAAACGCAGAAAACTGCAGAAAGTTTAATGTGGAGGACTAGAGAACAACAGGGATGGATCAGACAGTATAAGGGTGGCATTGGGGGAAAGCTTACAGTGCTGCTATTAACAAATAACAGACAACTCCTAAACCTACTTACTTTAGAATCAAACTGACAAATAATGTTTTAACTATTAGTTCCACTTAGAGGCAAAAGGTGTATATGACTTTTACTCTAATTCGTGCTCAAGTCCTCTCCCTGAACTGCATGTGAAAATCTATACTTGCCAGGACACACTGCTTTTATTATGCTGCATTGTGGGACCGGTAGTTTACAACCTGAACTATCGATGTCAGCCGGCTGGTAATGCACGTCAGGTGTGCGCTTCACCAATGGGGAAGGAGGCACCTATATATGACATCTTATAGAGAGGCTGCGCATAGATGGTGGCATCTGAAGAAGGCAGTTCGCTGAAACGCGTTATGCCCAAATCTACGATTTAAAGGTTTTTGAAGCCCCGCCGCGTCCCTTGTTTCTGCTTAGTTGAGAGGAGAACTACCTTTATATATATATATATTCACTGAAAAAACCATAGGTTTCACACATGTTATAGTTAGCGGAAATTTTAATCATAAAAAACCATTGAAATTCCCCCGTTATAGTTAGTGCAGGCAACTATAACTCACGCAACCGCAATCCTCTGCTGATGACATATGTGTCTTTATGAAAAAAAAATATTTGTAATATATGTATAGCTAAAATTTAATGGAAGAAGACATGGGCAAATAAGTGTCTAAATACAGTATTAGCATCAGCAGAGGATTGCGGTTGCGTGAGTTATAGTTGCCTGCACTAACTATAATGGGGGAATTTCAATGGTTTTTTATGATTAAAATTTCCGCTAACTATAACATGTGTGAAACCTATGGTTTTTTCAGTGAATTTGCAAGGTTTTTTAAATGCTAATTCCTAACTATAACGTGTGTGAAACCTATGGTTTTTTCAGTGAATTTGTACGTTTTTTTAAATGCTAAGTTACTTTACGCCATTCGTGGCGTGCGCGCCCACTTAACGCAGTTCGTTCCGTGCGCGCACGGTGCGCTTCGCGCACCGTGCGCGCACAGTGAGCACGCGGTGCGCTTCGCGCACCGCGCGCCCACTTTACGCAGTTAGTGCCATGCACGCACGGTGGGCACGCGGTGCGCTTCGTGCACCGTGCGCACATGGAGGACATATGATGCGCTTCGTTGTGAAAGGTAATATTTTAATTTTTAAGGAATTATTTATGCCATGCACAAATGGTGCCCTTCGGGCACCATTTGCACAGGGGGTGGGGAGAGTATGGATAATTTTTGTTTTTTTTAGGAATTTTTACCGTACGCGTACGGTAAGCGTAATCGGCAAAATGTTCGAAAAAATTAAAATTCCCTTTTTGGCCTTGGGGGATCTTTGGGGACTCCCTCAACATGGCTAGGTGCTTAGGAGCTGTCTAAACAGCCCCTTTACATGTTTTTGGCCTTTGTTTTTCAAGCCCCTCTCAGAGTGCGAGAGAGAAAATGGCGGCCGCAACTTCCTGGTTTCGACCGATTCGAATGTTTACTAAGATCTAACAGCCAATCAGATTCGCGCTCGCGCACGGCACCGTACGCGTTCGGTAAGCTTACCGTAAGCGCACCGTAAGCGCACCGTAAGCTGCCACAGATATATATATTGATTTAAATGCTATTTTCTCAGGAACTACTGAACAGATTTACACCAGACCTACAAAAGGCACTTCCTTGACCTGAGGACTACCTCTCTGCCAAATTTCAAGTAACTCTGTTCAGCCGTTCGGGCTGTAGCTGTGTCTAAAGGTCCTATGGAAAAATGCATGGGAAAAACGCGTTTTGGGACCCCCCTTTTTTCTCAGCCCCTGCTTGACGAATCCCCCCGAGACTTTCAGGGTAGGAGCGGAGCGGAGCGCCCCACCTATTTTGAAAATTTCGCGAGGATTCGTCGACCGGCGCCAAAGTTATTCCAAATAGAATGTTGCGGTTTTCCTATGGAAACAGGGTCCTACTATAACTACCTACTGGCGACCGCCAGTAGGTAATATATATATATATATATATATATATATATATATATATATATATATATATATAAAATATATATATATCCATATCCATATCTTGAAGGCCCAAAATGCATGTGACCATTGCTTTTTTGTAGGGATCTTCAAACATAATTCATTTGTTCTAGAATATATAGATTTCTCTTCACCAGGTGGTTTATCACATTTGTCACATAAGCATTTCAAGTTAAGTCTCCTTTTCTGAAAACATCTCCTGTTCTATTTATTTCCAGGCTGCTTAGTCTGCTCCCATCACACTCTAGGATGTAATGTAAACTGTAACCAATATGGATTCTGCCATTATATGCTGTTATGTTGTCCATTCACCTCTATAATTCTATTGTGAACTTCAAATAAAACACCAGAGTGACTATGGGCCTGATTTTGAGTTCGGCAGATGGGTTACTTCATCACAAACATGACGAATATCCTGTCTACTGTATTACAAGTGCACTATACCAAATGACAGTTGTAATACGGCACATAGGACATTCGTAAGGTTTGTAGTTGCTCCTGAGGAAGCCACAGACCTAAAGACCATGAGTCAATCACTAGACCTATAAAATGCATTCCCTAAGTTGCGGAACAATCAGATTTCTTTTAATCTGGGAGCTTGTGGAGAGCATGGTGTTACTGAGAAGAGGCTGGGACATAAGATAGAGCCTATTCACATAGTCAGGCATATTTCCCATTGGACAAAGAGTGCTATCAGCAAAGGAACTCTGAAAATCAGAAGTGATAGAGGAATGACTAAAGAAAAGGTATCTGAACTGCCAAAATTCACCTCCACAGGAAAATCTCAGAAACTCCATTTATCAGCGTAAATTTTGAACGGCATTGTAGGTACACTTCCTGGTCGGGTTTTCCAGCTCATCTTTGACTGAAATCTCCTCCATTTTGAAAATACAATACACTATCCAGTTGTTGAAGGAACAAAGAAAGACAATGGTACTCTAGGTATGAGGCATCTACTGGATTTATGTATTTCTTAAAGCCCAAGACTCATAAAGCAGAAGTGGGATACTCTAAAAAACAAAAGTTTAGAACTTGAATAATATACTGAATGACAAAAACAAATAGAAGGAACTATTCCAGATTATTATGGAACTGTCCAATGACTAGCTCAAGGACTGCTGTACAAGCTCTATGGAATTAGTTATATTAGGTTTCTTGAAACAAAGGCCTCTAAATTACTGAATAATTTTGCTGGTGGTGGTGGATTAAACCCAGATCTGTTGACTGGGTGTGAGTGTTTGATTGGTTCTGATCCTCCGTCCATCACCACCCCCTTTTGTACCGCTTTGTTCGCCATAAGTTGGCAGGGTATGCTCAGACGTGAGTCCCTTGCTCACTTTGCCACTGGATTCAAGCAAGCCTGGCTGAAGACGGCTGAAATGCCATAAACCGGTCCTAGGAAGCTTGTTTCCGGTCCAGGGAAGGCATGGCTTGGCAGTTCGGGCTGGACTGTTCCCATGAGGCACAGGGTCAGACTGATTTACATATGGCCATGTCTGAACTGGGGTGGCAGAGTGGGCTAAAGAACGGTGGTGGATTAAACCCAGATCTGTTGACTGGGTGTGAGTGTTTGATTGGTTCTGATGCTCCGTCCATCACCACCCCCTTTTGTACCGCTTTGTTCGCCATAAGTTGGCAGGGTATGCTCAGACGTGAGTCCCTTGCTCACTTTGCCACTGGATTCAAGCAAGCCTGGCTGAAGACGGCTGAAATGCCAGAAACCGGTCCTAGGAAGCTTGTTTCCGGTCCAGGGAAGGCATGGCTTGGCAGTTCGGGCTGGACTGTTCCCATGAGGCACAGGGTCAGACTGATTTGCATATGGCCATGTCTGAACTGGGGTGGCAGAGTGGGCTAAAGAACGGTGGTGGATTAAACCCAGATCTGTTGACTGGGTGTGAGTGTTTGATTGGTTCTGATGCTCCGTCCATCACCACCCCCTTTTGTACCGCTTTGTTTGCCATAAGTTGGCAGGGTATGCTCAGACGTGAGTCCCTTGCTCACTTTGCCACTGGATTCAAGCAAGCCTGGCTGAAGACGGCTGAAATGCCAGAAACCGGTCCTAGGAAGCTTGTTTCCGGTCCAGGGAAGGCATGGCTTGGCAGTTCGGGCTGGACTGTTCCCATGGGGCACAGGGTCAGACTGATTTGCATATGGCCATGTCTGAACTGGGGTGGCAGAGTGGGCTAAAGAACGGTGGTGGATTAAACCCAGATCTGTTGACTGGGTGTGAGTGTTTGATTGGTTCTGATGCTCCGTCCATCACCACCCCCTTTTGTACCGCTTTGTTCGCCATAAGTTGGCAGGGTATGCTCAGACGTGAGTCCCTTGCTCACTTTGCCACTGGATTCAAGCAAGCCTGGCTGAAGACGGCTGAAAAATGCCAGAAACCGGTCCTAGGAAGCTTGCTTCCGGTCCAGGGAAGGCATGGCTTGGCAGTTCGGGCTGGACTGTTCCCATGAGGCACAGGGTCAGACTGATTTGCATATGGCCATGTCTGAACTGGGGTGGCAGAGTGGGCTAAAGAACGGTGGTGGATTAAACCCAGATATGTTGACTGGGTGTGAGTGTTTGATTGGTTCTGATGCTCCGTCCATCACCACCCCCTTTTGTACCGCTTTGTTGGCCATAAGTTGGCAGGGTATGCTCAGACGTGAGTCCCTTGCTCACTTTGCCACTGGATTCAAGCAAGCCTGGCTGAAGACGGCTGAAATGCCAGAAACCGGTCCTAGGAAGCTTGTTTCCGGTCCAGGGAAGGCATGGCTTGGCAGTTCGGGCTGGACTGTTCCCATGAGGCACAGGGTCAGACTGATTTGCATATGGCCATGTCTGAACTGGGGTGGCAGAGTGGGCTAAAGAACGGTGGTGGATTAAACCCAGATCTGTTGACTGGGTGTGAGTGTTTGATTGGTTCTGATGCTCCGTCCATCACCACCCCCTTTTGTACCGCTTTGTTCGCCATAAGTTGGCAGGGTATGCTCAGACGTGAGTCCCTTGCTCACTTTGCCACTGGATTCAAGCAAGCCTGGCTGAAGACGGCTGAAATGCCAGAAACCGGTCCTAGGAAGCTTGTTTCCGGTCCAGGGAAGGCATGGCTTGGCAGTTCGGGCTGGACTGTTCCCATGAGGCACAGGGTCAGACTGATTTGCATATGGCCATGTCTGAACTGGGGTGGCAGAGTGGGCTAAAGAACGGAGGTGGATTAAACCCAGATCTGTTGACTGGGTGTGAGTGTTTGATTGGTTCTGATGCTCCGTCCATCACCACCCCCTTTTGTACCGCTTTGTTCGCCATAAGTTGGCAGGGTATGCTCAGACGTGAGTCCCTTGCTCA
Source organism: Triturus cristatus (assembly GCF_964204655.1). Lineage (NCBI taxonomy): Eukaryota > Metazoa > Chordata > Amphibia > Caudata > Salamandridae > Triturus > Triturus cristatus. Next base: position 448,836,262 of record NC_140584.1, read on the forward strand.
CTTTGCCACTGGATTCAAGCAAGCCTGGCTGAAGACGGCTGAAATGCCAGAAACCGGTCCTAGGAAGCTTGTTTCCGGTCCAGGGAAGGCATGGCTTGGCAGTTCGGGCTGGACTGTTCCCATGAGGCACAGGGTCAGACTGATTTGCATATGGCCATGTCTGAACTGGGGTGGCAGAGTGGGCTAAAGAACGGTGGTGGATTAAACCCAGATCTGTTGACTGGGTGTGAGTGTTTGATTGGTTCTGATGCTCCGTCCATCACCACCCCCTTTTGTACCGCTTTGTTCGCCATAAGTTGGCAGGGTATGCTCAGACGTGAGTCCCTTGCTCACTTTGCCACTGGATTCAAGCAAGCCTGGCTGAAGACGGCTGAAATGCCAGAAACCGGTCCTAGGAAGCTTGTTTCCGGTCCAGGGAAGGCATGGCTTGGCAGTTCGGGCTGGACTGTTCCCATGAGGCACAGGGTCAGACTGATTTGCATATGGCCATGTCTGAACTGGGGTGGCAGAGTGGGCTAAAGAACGGTGGTGGATTAAACCCAGATCTGTTGACTGGGTGTGAGTGTTTGATTGGTTCTGATGCTCCGTCCATCACCACCCCCTTTTGTACCGCTTTGTTCGCCATAAGTTGGCAGGGTATGCTCAGACGTGAGTCCCTTGCTCACTTTGCCACTGGATTCAAGCAAGCCTGGCTGAAGACGGCTGAAAAATGCCAGAAACCGGTCCTAGGAAGCTTGTTTCCGGTCCAGGGAAGGCATGGCTTGGCAGTTCGGGCTGGACTGTTCCCATGAGGCACAGGGTCAGACTGATTTGCATATGGCCATGTCTGAACTGGGGTGGCAGAGTGGGCTAAAGAACGGTGGTGGATTAAACCCAGATCTGTTGACTGGGTGTGAGTGTTTGATTGGTTCTGATGCTCCGTCCATCACCACCCCCTTTTGTACCGCTTTGTTCGCCATAAGTTGGCAGGGTATGCTCAGACGTGAGTCCCTTGCTCACTTTGCCACTGGATTCAAGCAAGCCTGGCTGAAGACGGCTGAAATGCCAGAAACCGGTCCTAGGAAGCTTGTTTCCGGTCCAGGGAAGGCATGGCTTGGCAGTTCGGGCTGGACTGTTCCCATGAGGCACAGGGTCAGACTGATTTGCATATGTCCATGTCTGAACTGGGGTGGCAGAGTGGGCTAAAGAACGGTGGTGGATTAAACCCAGATCTGTTGACTGGGTGTGAGTGTTTGATTGGTTCTGATGCTCCGTCCATCACCACCCCCTTTTGTACCGCTTTGTTCGCCATAAGTTGGCAGGGTATGCTCAGACGTGAGTCCCTTGCTCACTTTGCCACTGGATTCAAGCAAGCCTGGCTGAAGACGGCTGAAATGCCAGAAACCGGTCCTAGGAAGCTTGTTTCCGGTCCAGGGAAGGCATGGCTTGGCAGTTCGGGCTGGACTGTTCCCATGAGGCACAGGGTCAGACTGATTTGCATATGGCCATGTCTGAACTGGGGTGGCAGAGTGGGCTAAAGAACGGTGGTGGATTAAACCCAGATCTGTTGACTGGGTGTGAGTGTTTGATTGGTTCTGATGCTCCGTCCATCACCACCCCCTTTTGTACCGCTTTGTTCGCCATAAGTTGGCAGGGTATGCTCAGACGTGAGTCCCTTGCTCACTTTGCCACTGGATTCAAGCAAGCCTGGCTGAAGACGGCTGAAATGCCAGAAACCGGTCCTAGGAAGCTTGTTTCCGGTCCAGGGAAGGCATGGCTTGGCAGTTCGGGCTGGACTGTTCCCATGAGGCACAGGGTCAGACTGATGTGCATATGGCCATGTCTGAACTGGGGTGGCAGAGTGGGCTAAAGAACGGTGGTGGATTAAACCCAGATCTGTTGACTGGGTGTGAGTGTTTGATTGGTTCTGATGCTCCATCCATCACCACCCCCTTTTGTACCGCTTTGTTCGCCATAAGTTGGCAGGGTATGCTCAGACGTGAGTCCCTTGCTCACTTTGCCACTGGATTCAAGCAAGCCTGGCTGAAGACGGCTGAAATGCCAGAAACCGGTCCTAGGAAGCTTGTTTCCGGTCCAGGGAAGGCATGGCTTGGCAGTTCGGGCTGGACTGTTCCCATGAGGCACAGGGTCAGACTGATTTGCATATGGCCATGTCTGAACTGGGGTGGCAGAGTGGGCTAAAGAACGGTGGTGGATTAAACCCAGATCTGTTGACTGGGTGTGAGTGTTTGATTGGTTCTGATGCTCCGTCCATCACCACCCCCTTTTTTACCGCTTTGTTCGCCATAAGTTGGCAGGGTATGCTCAGACGTGAGTCCCTTGCTCACTTTGCCACTGGATTCAAGCAAGCCTGGCTGAAGACGGCTGAAATGCCAGAAACCGGTCCTAGGAAGCTTGTTTCTGGTCCAGGGAAGGCATGGCTTGGCAGTTCGGGCTGGACTGTTCCCATGAGGCACAGGGTCAGACTGATTTGCATATGGCCATGTCTGAACTGGGGTGGCAGAGTGGGCTAAAGGACGGAGGTGGATTAAACCCAGATCTGTTGACTGGGTGTGAGTGTTTGATTGGTTCTGATGCTCCGTCCATCACCACCCCCTTTTGTACCGCTTTGTTCGCCATAAGTTGGCAGGGTATGCTCAGACGTGAGTCCCTTGCTCACTTTGCCACTGGATTCAAGCAAGCCTGGCTGAAGACGGCTGAAATGCCAGAAACCGGTCCTAGGAAGCTTGTTTCCGGTCCAGGGAAGGCATGGCTTGGCAGTTCGGGCTGGACTGTTCCCATGAGGCACAGGGTCAGACTGATTTGCATATGGCCATGTCTGAACTGGGGTGGCAGAGTGGGCTAAAGAACGGTGGTGGATTAAACCCAGATCTGTTGACTGGGTGTGAGTGTTTGATTGGTTCTGATGCTCCGTCCATCACCACCCCCTTTTGTACCGCTTTGTTCGCCATAAGTTGGCAGGGTATGCTCAGACGTGAGTCCCTTGCTCACTTTGCCACTGGATTCAAGCAAGCCTGGCTGAAGACGGCTGAAATGCCAGAAACCGGTCCTAGGAAGCTTGTTTCCGGTCCAGGGAAGGCATGGCTTGGCAGTTCGGGCTGGACTGTTACCATGAGGCACAGGGTCAGACTGATTTGCATATGGCCATGTCTGAACTGGGGTGGCAGAGTGGGCTAAAGAACGGTGGTGGATTAAACCCAGATCTGTTGACTGGGTGTGAGTGTTTGATTGGTTCTGATGCTCCGTCCATCACCACCCCCTTTTGTACCGCTTTGTTCGCCATAAGTTGGCAGGGTATGCTCAGACGTGAGTCCCTTGCTCACTTTGCCACTGGATTCAAGCAAGCCTGGCTGAAGACGGCTGAAATGCCAGAAACCGGTCCTAGGAAGCTTGTTTCCGGTCCAGGGAAGGCATGGCTTGGCAGTTCGGGCTGGACTGTTCCCATGAGGCACAGGGTCAGACTGATTTGCATATGGCCATGTCTGAACTGGGGTGGCAGAGTGGGCTAAAGAACGGTGGTGGATTAAACCCAGATCTGTTGACTGGGTGTGAGTGTTTGATTGGTTCTGATGCTCCGTCCATCACCACCCCCTTTTGTACCGCTTTGTTCGCCATAAGTTGGCAGGGTATGCTCAGACGTGAGTCCCTTGCTCACTTTGCCACTGGATTCAAGCAAGCCTGGCTGAAGACGGCTGAAATGCCAGAAACCGGTCCTAGGAAGCTTGTTTCCGGTCCAGGGAAGGCATGGCTTGGCAGTTCGGGCTGGACTGTTCCCATGAGGCACAGGGTCAGACTGATTTGCATATGTCCATGTCTGAACTGGGGTGGCAGAGTGGGCTAAAGAACGGTGGTGGATTAAACCCAGATCTGTTGACTGGGTGTGAGTGTTTGATTGGTTCTGATGCTCCGTCCATCACCACCCCCTTTTGTACCGCTTTGTTCGCCATAAGTTGGCAGGGTATGTTCAGACGTGAGTCCCTTGCTCACTTTGCCACTGGATTCAAGCAAGCCTGGCTGAAGACGGCTGAAATGCTAGAAACCGGTCCTAGGAAGCTTGTTTCCGGTCCAGGGAAGGCATGGCTTGGCAGTTCGGGCTGGACTGTTCCCATGAGGCACAGGGTCAGACTGATTTGCATATGGCCATGTCTGAACTGGGGTGGCAGAGTGGGCTAAAGAACGGTGGTGGATTAAACCCAGATCTGTTGACTGGGTGTGAGTGTTTGATTGGTTCTGATGCTCCGTCCATCACCACCCCCTTTTGTACTGCTTTGTTCGCCATAAGTTGGTAGGGTATGTTCAGACGTGAGTCCCTTGCTCACTTTGCCACTGGATTCAAGCAAGCCTGGCTGAAGACGGCTGAAATGCCAGAAACCGGTCCTAGGAAGCTTGTTTCCGGTCCAGGGAAGGCATGGCTTGGCAGTTCGGGCTGGACTGTTCCCATGAGGCACAGGGTCAGACTGATTTGCATATGGCCATGTCTGAACTGGGGTGGCAGAGTGGGCTAAAGAACGGTGGTGGATTAAACCCAGATCTGTTGACTGGGTGTGAGTGTTTGATTGGTTCTGATGCTCCGTCCATCACCACCCCCTTTTGTACCGCTTTGTTCGCCATAAGTTGGCAGGGTATGCTCAGACGTGAGTCCCTTGCTCACTTTGCCACTGGATTCAAGCAAGCCTGGCTGAAGACGGCTGAAATGCCAGAAACCGGTCCTAGGAAGCTTGTTTCCGGTCCAGGGAAGGCATGGCTTGGCAGTTCGGGCTGGACTGTTCCCATGAGGCACAGGGTCAGACTGATTTGCATATGTCCATGTCTGAACTGGGGTGGCAGAGTGGGCTAAAGAACGGTGGTGGATTAAACCCAGATCTGTTGACTGGGTGTGAGTGTTTGATTGGTTCTGATGCTCCGTCCATCACCACCCCCTTTTGTACCGCTTTGTTCGCCATAAGTTGGCAGGGTATGTTCAGACGTGAGTCCCTTGCTCACTTTGCCACTGGATTCAAGCAAGCCTGGCTGAAGACGGCTGAAATGCTAGAAACCGGTCCTAGGAAGCTTGTTTCCGGTCCAGGGAAGGCATGGCTTGGCAGTTCGGGCTGGACTGTTCCCATGAGGCACAGGGTCAGACTGATTTGCATATGGCCATGTCTGAACTGGGGTGGCAGAGTGGGCTAAAGAACGGTGGTGGATTAAACCCAGATCTGTTGACTGGGTGTGAGTGTTTGATTGGTTCTGATGCTCCGTCCATCACCACCCCCTTTTGTACCGCTTTGTTCGCCATAAGTTGGCAGGGTATGCTCAGACGTGAGTCCCTTGCTCACTTTGCCACTGGATTCAAGCAAGCCTGGCTGAAGACGGCTGAAATGCCAGAAACCGGTCCTAGGAAGCTTGTTTCCGGTCCAGGGAAGGCATGGCTTGGCAGTTCGGGCTGGACTGTTCCCATGAGGCACAGGGTCAGACTGATTTGCAAATGGCCATGTCTGAACTGGGGTGGCAGAGTGGGCTAAAGAACGGTGGTGGATTAAACCCAGATCTGTTGACTGGGTGTGAGTGTTTGATTGGTTCTGATGCTCCGTCCATCACCACCCCCTTTTGTACCGCTTTGTTCGCCATAAGTTGGCAGGGTATGCTCAGACGTGAGTCCCTTGCTCACTTTGCCACTGGATTCAAGCAAGCCTGGCTGAAGACGGCTGAAATGCCAGAAACCGGTCCTAGGAAGCTTGTTTCCGGTCCAGGGAAGGCATGGCTTGGCAGTTCGGGCTGGACTGTTCCCATGAGGCACAGGGTCAGACTGATTTGCATATGGCCATGTCTGAACTGGGGTGGCAGAGTGGGCTAAAGAACGGTGGTGGATTAAACCCAGATCTGTTGACTGGGTGTGAGTGTTTGATTGGTTCTGATGCTCCGTCCATCACCACCCCCTTTTGTACCGCTTTGTTCGCCATAAGTTGGCAGGGTATGCTCAGACGTGAGTCCCTTGCTCACTTTGCCACTGGATTCAAGCAAGCCTGGCTGAAGACGGCTGAAATGCCAGAAACCGGTCCTAGGAAGCTTGTTTCCGGTCCAGGGAAGGCATGGCTTGGCAGTTCGGGCTGGACTGTTCCCATGAGGCACAGGGTCAGACTGATTTGCATATGGCCATGTCTGAACTGGGGTGGCAGAGTGGGCTAAAGAACGGTGGTGGATTAAACCCAAATCTGTTGACTGGGTGTGAGTGTTTGATTGGTTCTGATGCTCCGTCCATCACCACCCCCTTTTGTACCGCTTTGTTCGCCATAAGTTGGCAGGGTATGCTCAGACGTGAGTCCCTTGCTCACTTTGCCACTGGATTCAAGCAAGCCTGGCTGAAGACGGCTGAAATGCCAGAAACCGGTCCTAGGAAGCTTGTTTCCGGTCCAGGGAAGGCATGGCTTGGCAGTTCGGGCTGGACTGTTCCCATGAGGCACATGGTCAGACTGATTTGCATATGGCCATGTCTGAACTGGGGTGGCAGAGTGGGCTAAAGAACGGTGGTGGATTAAACCCAGATCTGTTGACTGGGTGTGAGTGTTTGATTGGTTCTGATGCTCCGTCCATCACCACCCCCTTTTGTACCATTTTATAACCATGGGCACAAGATCTTTTTATTGGATACTATGAATGTGTCAATTATTTTTTATTGATTGGACAAAACTTCTGAATTTGATTCCGGGCCTTGGATCAAGCTCTTTTCAACCATTGCAGAACTCGTTTTCGGTCATTTTTGGCTTCCACTGTTAGCTTTCCTTTAAATATTTTGAAGTTGTGTTTTGTTCAGGGTGTGAATCCAGGATCATTCAATCGTGGGTGATAACCTATGCTTACTTACTACTTTGCAACCAAACCGATAAAATCGCCCCCAGCTAGTCCACCATGACTGCATTGATTGTGAGGTCGTTGGGGACTGTCAACCAGCACCTGAGAAAAGTGGATATTGTCATATTTCCATGCCAGAGAAGAGAGGATGCTGAGGCGTGGAGGAGGAGACCACTGTGCTCACAAAATGGCAACCACACGTCTCCAATTATCTGAGGCATCAGTAAAAGAGAGCCCCTGGCTGAGAGCAGCACAATGAGAATCCCCTTTCGGGCAAGATAAGGAAAAGAGAGGGCAGCAAGACACATGAGTGGAGGTGCTAGTGCTGCAAAAGTATACACTGGGGAGATCGCAGAAGGATTAAATGTGAAGAAGTCAGTCTGGAGGAGCAGAGGAGGGTCTAGTGCATTGCAACGGGATATGGAATCAGAGGCATCCTTGGTGCTAAAAAAGCACCCATGCTCGATGTACTTTCCTCTTTTTTTGTTGAGTCTGCTTGCAGCCCCAACGTAAGCACGAAAGGGGAGCTTCCCACTTCCCTGACTTGCTACTGCTAGCGATGTGACTTGAGTGAAGCGATCCCCATTCAATCTAGGAGGTGCAGCCTTTTTCACCTGCACGTGATAGATCGTGACAGCAGCGCATTTTGTATTTCAATGGGCCTTGAAGTTTCAAGTTAGTGCTGCTCAGAGAACAACGCAAGACTGCAATTTCACCACTCAAAGCAGAGAGAAGGCTAGACCAAGTAACCCAGCGAATGACACAAAACAAGCTGTACTAATAGTGCAAGAAGAAATGCAATAATCATCCAGCAGGGTCCTCATCTCCTACATTTCAACTAGATGACCCAGAGGCCACAATCACACACACCTTCATGGAGGACCTGTTTAGCAAATTGACAGAGGACATCACTGCTCGGAGAGAGGAAGTCACAAGAGACACAAGAGAAATGATGCAAGATGTGTCTAACCTGGGGCAATGTGTGCCCTCTTTGGAGGACTGTGGATATGCCTGAGAGGAAGAACTGAAAGCACTTTCATGGGAAGGGATTGAGCTAAAAGAAAGAACAAATGCTAGAGTTGTCTCGGGCATTACCCTAGAGTTCACTAATCCCTTCTGGTGAGTTGGGTTAATCCCCATTTGATACTGAAGGCAACTTTCTGATGCAGCCCCATTAGTCCCCACAAAACAAAATATAAGTTTGTGCTTAAGAGTCAACTTCAGCATTACTAAGGGCTATGTTTGTGCAAGTCCTTAACAGGCCTGCCGGCCTTAAGCTGTCTTACCCAACTCAATGGCAGATAGAAAGCGCTGGAGGTCTGGGACATGTCTCTGCTGACTCTGATCTCCCAGTGCTGAGGATTTTTGACCTTTTGTAGTTTTTTTCCCTAAAATGGACCAGGCCACCTTCAGTCTCTGGATGGTCCACATCAACGTCAGACATCCTCCTTTGCTGGTCCATGCAATCTGTAAGTAGTCCTCAAAGCACGCTGGGCACGAAGATTCAGGCCAATGACCATGACCATGCCTCCACGGTGGCCCCTTTCTGATGCACAGGTTTCTCTGATTTCCTCTATTGAAGGGTGATGGCCCTTACTTCACGGTGGCACTGTCTTGCCATATGGGGGTCTCCTATTGTCTCTGCACAAGGATGAGCGCCATACTTCATGGTAGCTCCCACTTGGCATAATGGGGTTTCAAACTGGTTCTTCACATGAGCAAAAGCCCTTACTTCAGGGTAACCCCCTCCTGGCACACAGGGCTGCCAACTTCGTTGGCAGCAGTACTGACTGGATGGAGCATCTCACATTTCACTTCCTGGGATTCAGTCTTTGGGATCTCCACTGGGCCTCACAGGGGCTCTCCACCTCACAGGGTACACTGGTCTTGGTAGGCAAGCAGAAGTCTGGTCTCCAGGCTCAGAGCAAGTCTTGACTCCCTAGATAATAGCCTCTGACCCAGCAGTTAGAGAAGTAGTCCTTGGTCCTCAGACCTAGTTCCAGCAGCTAGAAGTTGTGGTGATCTACTCTCCTGATAGCTATCCTCCTCAATAGTTCTGCTGTTAGCCCCACATAAGCCATCATCAACCACTCCAGAGCGACTATCATCATCCCAGGTAAAGTCAAAACTGCTGATGGAAAATCTATTCCAAAATGTGCCCTTCATCCTACAGATCCTTCTAACTATTGACTGACAGCTAGTGACCCTTCTCAGAAGAACCTCTATAAATCAAATATCTGCACTCATTGAGAAAAATATTGTGCGCGTGTGTTATGAAAACTGGATTGTGACCTGGAACCAGTACTGAAGCAGCACAGATAGCCACATGGGATGCTATAAAAAACATTGACCCGAGCGGAGCTGTGGTTCTCCACCTCCTTGTCCTCTCATTAGCTTATGTTAAGGTTCATTATTCTGTGTTCCTACAGAGGTTTGAGCACATAGAGGTGTATGAGTAATCATGAACTTCAATCTCTTGTTTATGCCTCAAGTAAATCAAATATCAAAATGAAGCTTCTACATGATGTCTTAGGTGAATCTGTCCTTAAAATGTGAAGCTCCCATTGCCTCAATATTTTCCAATCTTGACAATGCCTTGTTAATGATTGAGAAGTGAGGTTTCAGACACCTTCTAAACCTACCAATAGGAACCAATTTAATATCATGTAAATATGATATGTGCTCCGATACACTTAGGCACAGCACTTTAAATATTACATTGTGTTTTCCTGCTTTCATCTCTGCATCCACATCGCTGAATAATGTAGAGCTCCAACACCTTCTAATATGTTGATTTGTCCCTGTAGGAAAAGATACACAATTCCCTGCAAAGTCAAAAGCACAGAAGATATTCGTGAGAATATAATTTGAAGTGATTGAAAAATGTTGCTCATCTGCAACTTTTGCATAATGACCGTCCGGTCTGTCCCCGTAGTAACTGGAAAGGTAGAAAGTCGAATTTCAGAACATCTATCATCCAAGACCCATTTGAAGATTAAAGAGCCTCCTAGATTTTAGGGTGTGCTGTGCCTGATGGAAACATGACAAGCGTCCGCTTGTGCTTTAGTGCAGTCTGGCTCCGGCGTGAACCAGGCAGATGGCCCCACTGAGGAGCTGTTTCGCAAACGTGCACCAGCAGCCAAGACTCTTCCAAGATCCATGCATAATGCCTTCCTGATGTCTTTCATACCGACACAGAACATATTACAGCATTACTCCATTGCGATGTAAAGACTTCCATCACTGTGGATGGAACCGTTGAGATGCACCGAGATCCAGTAGTTGCAGTACTTATGACATTTTGTGATGCAGGAAATGGTTGGCTGCCTCCACCCTACTATAATGGCTGACCTGCATGCTCTAGAAGCTTGAAATGCAGTTTAAGTTACAGCATTGCTCCGGAACGTGCTTGCCAACTTTGGTAAGAACTATAGTGATGTTGTGTGCATCTACATCGATTCAACTGAACTATAGTGATGTTGTGTGCATCTATATCGATTCCACTAGTTACATGAGAAAACTGTGTGAAAATCTATCATGGGAGGGTTGTGATCAAGAACTTGCAGTCAGAGATCCATGCCATATACTAGATGGTGTTTTAAAAGCTACTCTGAAATGTTCAGAACTAATGAAGGAAATGATTGACGTTTTGTACAAAACTGCATACTTTTTAGGGTTGCACGTGAGCTCAAGATAAAATAATTCTCCTTTTGAAAATTCTATGCATGAGATTAAAAGGGATCCCAATAGTAACCTTCAGTAGGTGTTTTTCGGGTCTTGAGAAAGTGAATGGGATCCTATTCATGTGTCAACCACTCACAGACTTTTTCCTGAGTACTGATACAATAAGCAAGAAGCGTAAAGAACTAAGAACACGCATTGATAGTGACGTTAAAAAAATGTCGTCTACTGCACCCTTAGCCTTTTACAAGTGAACATGACTGCAGTAGTTTACATAATGTTAGAATCAGAAAACAGTTTTATCTACCAAGTGTACAATATAATTGGTGCCTAAGTAAAACTTTTGGGGGATACTTTTAATGACTTAAGTACAGCAACATTCTCACTGCTGGAGTGTTGGGAGGCCAAGAACTATCGAAGATACGTTCTTTTCATTTTCGGCAACAATGCACGATATATGGCAAGCTGTGATGAATTGCAATATCCCCTTGAAAATGTCATTCGATGTCACTCAAGCATCTTTACTTTATGGCACACAGTGCAAGTTCTGGACCCCTGTTGCAAAGGAGAACTTGCTTCAGATTTTGAAGCATGTCAGTTCATTGCTCTGATGACCATGATTGGATATGTAGCCTGTTCTCTGCATATGTGGAAGAGCCAGTAACTGAGAATAGCCAGCTCCATGTACACCATATTTGGTTTGGAAAGTGACAATGGCAGTCTGATCTTGCAGCTTCTGTTGTGAGTATTGTTGCACTGAGGGTCCCCATCAGCAGTGTTGAGAGGTCCTTCCCACAGATCTGGGTGTTCGTGCGGTTGAAATAAAGGAGAAAGATGAGCCATGACCATGTTTTTCCAGTATTTCACACTTTTTTTGTGGCATCAAAATGTATAATGTCAAATAATTACAAATATTTTGCAGTTTTGGAAAACACTGGAAAATACCCATAGCAATCCAAAAAATAAACACTGAAAACAGGAAACCCAATTCATATCTTAAAACTGTCTGCTTGCTCCCAGATGCATCACCTTCCAAGTAACGTTCATTGGTAATCAACTAACCCATTCGACTAGACTACTGTTTCTTGAAGTAAAACTTCCCACCACTTGCCGAACAAGACCAATATGCTGCAGGCTGACTCCTTTTTTAACACATCACCCTTCATAAATTTGAAAAGTACTAGAACCTCTGACCAGGTAACCAAACAATGGAATTCAGTCCCTGCATATATAATAAAAATGGACAAACTGTTTAAATTCTGGATGGCTGTAAAAAGTGGTCCATTGCTTCTACATAATTACAGTATGCAGATGACCAACTGTATAACTTGGAAAGTAAGTATGCACAGATGTGTCTTTTCTCACATTCTCCACAACACCTCATACTTATGCACAGTGACATATGCTGCACCATGTTTTAAGCATGTATTTGAAACTCTCACCCCTCCCCTAATATCCCCACCTACATATGACATATTACATCCAGCACTTCAATACACGTGGCAGAAACCAATGAACCCTCTGGACAAAATGTGTTAACGTGGACACGACAGAAGGCATAAATCAAAAAGGCAAAAAAAAATCCACTGTTCAAGCAGGATCTTTAAAACTAAATGACCAACCAAGAAACGTATAAAATACTTTTAGAGATAATTTCCAGACATTGAAAGCATTCAAACAACTATCCATCACTCTTTAGACTTCTGCAACAAACTGGTGACGCATTGCACCACAAGAGCAGACACCTTAGATTCATATTTAGCAACCAAGAGAAACAGCTGTCACCCAGAGATGCCACCTAAGATTAGCCTCACACAGAAAATGCATGCAGCTCTGTCATCCTTCCTAGAAATAACAATGACAGAAGTTCTGGACTTGGAAAAGCTGCTGGCCCAACTCGCTGCCACTTAGATGAAAGACTACCACAAATATTCAAGAAACTTCTACTTTCAACATTGATGGCTATACGTACATTGAATATAATCAATAATTCTCTATCCATAGTAGTGGTGGCTGCCTCTGTACGGGGGTGGTGAGGCGTGGGAGGGAATGAAAAAAAAAAAACGTACCTTCTACGCTGCCGCCACTGCATCTCTCTCCTCCGTCCTTGCTGTCTTCCACCGGAAGCACCCAGACTCCCTGACTCTCCCGGCCAATCTCGACGCTGCAGGAGCAGTGTTGCGATTGGTCTAAGCGGCCTGTTTGGCTGCTCAGGCTGTACCTGGGAGGCTGGGTAAAGAGCCCAACCCAGTGTAGAACATGCCAAGTGTGCATGACTATTTGGCCGGTCCCAGAGGTCTGGCCAAGCCATCATGCACACCTAGGGAGGGAAAGCAAACCACTCCTGCTCCCTCTGACGGCGGCGAGCCCCGCCCTGCCCGACTTGGCTAGAGTCCGCTAAGAAAAATAAAATGATAATAACTTCTTGTTATTATTTTATTTTTCTTTTGCACTGCTCAGTGAGGAGTGGGTCAACGAACCTCCGCCAATGATCCATCAGTACCTTTTTACAGACTTAAAGAAAGCACATAGATAACCATTAATCGGGAAGAAAAACCTTGATGCAGGAGACCCTAATAACTATAGACCAATTTCAAATGGACCCTTCCTAGGAAAACTCTTTGAAATATCAGTATTTCTGCATATCTCTGACATGCTAAAGCACAGCCATTTACTCTCAGACTACCACACAGGATTGTGCCTGTGAAGAGGCACAGAATCTTCTCTAATCACCACATAGGATGACTTAAAAACACTGTTGATAAAAAGAGGGCATAACAGCAGCCCTTCTCCTGAGTCTCTCTGCCTTAGTGAACTTTGTTAGCCTGCAACACAAGTCACCAATAAACAATAATTCTCAGACTCAAAGAAATTGCTATTGATGGTATAACTCTTGCTTGGATCTCCCCCTACCTTGATGATAGGTCTAACACGATATAAATGCCCCTTTTTCCTCAACTCCTTACAAAATGAAAACATGAGTTTTCAATTCCCCTCTGCTCATTAGCATACACATGAAACCCATACCAGAGCTAAGCAACAGTTATGATTTTATCTGCTTTAAAAACAAACAAAAACTGTCTTACTGCAGTAGGCCAGTGGATGAGGTGGAACTACCTTAACTTGATGATCTAGGATCACTGCCAGAAATGTCAAAAGAAGCCTAAATCCTTGTCATTGTCATGCACTCTAAAGCGAACAAACTTAGTTGCTCTTCTACCCTTTGAAGACATTCCATCTCATTTTCCCCATCTTGGATTTCAATAAATGGTTCAAGCAATAACATTGTTCAGCCTCTCAAAAGTTTCCCTATCAGCCATGGAAGAACTCAAGAGAATTCAGAACTCTGTTACAATGGTACTTTTAAATCTAAAGAAATGCACACATCTCCACTCTCATTAAGGTTCTCCACTGGGTACCAGCTATGTTAGATCTGGCATCCTTTGGCGTGGTTTCCGCAGTCTTTTTCCTTCTGACCTATTTTTGACTGTGTGCTGACTTTGTTTTTGCTGGTTTTAGGACTCTAAGCACTTTACCACTGCTGACCAGTGCTAAAGTGCATGTGATCTGTGTCTAAAAGGTAACGGTATTGGTTTCTTCATGATTGGCATATTTGATTTACTGATAAATCCCTAGTACAGTGAACTGTGTGTGCCCAGGGCCTGTAAATCAAATGCTACTAGTGGACCTGCAACACTGATTGTGCCACCCACATGTGTAGCCCTTCAAACCTGTCTCATGCCTGCCACTGCAGAAACTGTGTGTGCAGTTTTAGACTGCCATGCTGACCTGGCAAGTTCATCTACTTACACACAAAAGCACTACTGTGCACACAATCTTAATTTTTCTTTTTCCAATTATGCCGATCCTTTCATGATTTTAACCTGTTTGGTGTGCAGCCGGGACGGCGCGATACACCCTGGTATCCCGCAATATGTGAACAACATCAAAACTGGAGCGCAGTTTCACTCCGGTCCGGTGCACAGCCTACTCCTTGACTCACAAAGAGTGTTAACCGTTAGTCCAATTTAGAAAATGATGATTCAAAAGTACTACAAGTTCATCTACTTGCCAGGCCCAGACCTTCCCTTTTATTACATGTAAGGCACCCCTAAGGTAAACCCTAGGTAGCCCCATGGGCATGGTGCGGTGTATTTAAAAGGTAGGATGTGGGCTTTCAAGTTTTATATGTCCTGGTAGTAAAAAACTTGTAAATTATTTTTTTCAGTACAGCAAGGCCTATCTCTTCCATTGGTTAGCATTGGCGCTGCCATGTAACATATTACAAGTGTATCTTCCAATTGGGAGCTGATAGAAAACTGGACTTTGGTGTCTCTGGACTCACAACTTAAAAACACATCTTTTAGTGAAGTTGGTTCCTAAATTGCAGGTCTGAAAATGTAATTTTTAGAAAAGTGCCAATTTCTTACTTTAACCATTCTGTGCCTCTGCCTGACCCTAGAATACACGTCTGGGTAGGATGACACTTGGGCTTTCTTAATTAACTCTAGACGGTCACACAGAAAGGGAGCTGAAGTGTACCCTGAATATCCTGATAGCCCATCACCAGACTGATGGGCCTTCCTGAGATAGAGTGGTGGGAGGAGTCGACACTCGCACCTGAATAGGGCTTTGCCTGTCCCCACACAAAGAGCTGCACCCCCCTGTAGTGTGTCTTAAGCAAGGGCCAGGAAGGGCAGGGTATGTGCACTATAAAGACCTTTCTTCAAAGGCTAAAATGGATATAAGTACTAGACCTCTGACACCATATACTCAGAACACTTCTGTACTGAGGATATTCAGCCAGGAAGAAGAGCTGCTGGACTGCCAGGAGGGACTGCCACTTTGCTACTTGCTTTGCTGTGTTGGCCTGCTGTCTGCTTCTGCTTGCGTGGGAGTGAGAGGACTGGACTTTACTCTCTGCATCCTGCATTCTAAAGTTTCTCCAAGGGCTTGAGTTGAGCTTGCCTCTTGTTGGAAGTCTCAGGGCCATCAAAGACTTCACCTGCATCTTACTAACAGCACTGCGGCTCCTCTGCTATAAGTCCTGACCTGCCAAATGGTGCCAAACTCAGTCCTGAACCCTTAGAGGGGATTCTGGTTCTGCAACCAAGAAATTGATCCATCAATTCTAAGCATCACTTCGAAACAGGTGCCTCTCTGCACAATTGACCCATTGCTGCATACCCCTGAACTGAAGCCATGGTCCCCACTTGCTGAGTGTGTGATGCAGCGACTTATAATGCTAGCCACGACATTGCCACAACGCCTTCAAATGACTGCTGCTGTGTGAGTCTCAAGCACTGCTTCACCGAAGTCTGTGATGTACCGCTCTGACCCTGACGCAGCGCCTGTCGCCTGGTGGTTCGAGATCTACGCCCAGGAATCGACACACCATGCTGTGACATTGATCCATCATCGACACTGCGTTGCCTTCTGGACCCAAAGTCTTAATACTACAACCAACACATCACCTCCCTTGCTCCTCGTATCATCCCTGGGCGTTAGCGGCTCAACAACCTTGCACCGCCTCCAGGAACCAACGCATCACTTTGCTACAGTGATGCCTCACCTCCGTTAAGCAGCGCACCGCCCCCAAGCACCAGCGACCTGCATAGCAGTAAGGAACCAACACATCACGGTCCTTCGCGACGCCTCATCTCCTCTGTGCATTGTGCTGTCTTTGACTTTTTGAAGCATCCAAGGTACTGTACCAGGGTCCATCTGACTCCTGTAGCCGTCCTGCGCTCCATTGCGGTCGGACTCAACTTATGAATTTGTGTCGGTCAAATGCGACCAGATAGCCCCAGTTGGAGCATTTGTTTTCTAAGCCCTATACCTGAATTTAATATTGAAAAATTAATATCTTGACTTCTGTATGTGGGATTTGTACTTTTGTTGTGTTTTCACTGTGTTACTGTGTCGGTGTATGCATAAGGCTTTACACATTGCCTCTTTAGTTTAGCCTGACTGCTCTGTGCCAAGCTACCCAAGGGTGAGCACAGGTAAACTTTGAGTGTGTACTACCATTACCCCGACTAGAGTGGTGGTTCCTGCTTGGACCGGGTACATACTCTGACAACCAGAAACCCCATTTCTAATAAGCCTCAAATAAATTCTTCATTCAAACTATAACGTACCACTTGCAAGGCAATAGTCACAAAAGTTTCTGAATTCCTCTGGATGAAAATCAACAAATACTCACATCCTACGATTTTACATTATAGACTAGCACTGCAACTAATCATTTCACCTTATAAAAAAGAAACAGTCAGCAGTACTACTTTTTATGCTGCCAAACTATCGAAGTCTCTCCGATCAAAAATAACAACGACTGACAAACTTCTGCAATTTAGAAGAATGGTTAAGAATTGGCCACTCCCAACCTGATCATCATGAATTCCTTGATGCACAATCTACCATAAAATCTTATACACAACAAGGATAAAACCTGCAAGAACCCAATCAATCCTACCTGACAACTGAACTTGCTCTCACCCAGTCCTTGCCTAATTCCATATAAATTGTAAATACCATCAAACATGCAAATACTCAGCTATTTTCTACTTTCACCTGTTCAATTTTGCATGAAATCCAATAACCCTCCTTCCTCTGTAGTGCATAAGACACTGTCTCTATCCAAAGCCCCTGTTCCCTTTATTCTCACTTACTGTTATTCACTTTGAGGACTTATGAGGGGTATGAGTACCAACTAATTATGCAATACAACAAATAAATACAATGTGGTCGTTCATAGGTTAATAGAGCGGCATGTCAGCTTCTTCAGGTGCAGTTTAACTACAAAAGAATTTAAGATGCACTTTCCATACATTTCCACTAGAGGGAATTAGAGACCAATAATTGATGCCTGGAGTGTTTATAATACTACGCCAAAGCAAGAACTGCAGCGTTTAAATAGGCATGTAAGAAATACTTCACACGTGCCAAGTCTCTAAATTTCCAGCAGGAGGCGCAAGTGGCTAAATTTTGTTGAGCGGAGCGTTTTTGTCATTTTTAGGTCTCGCTAGGCAGCGCATGCGCTGTCTCTCCGAGACTTCAAGTAATCTATATATCAAGTCAAACTACACCTACTCCACCTCTTCGCTTTGAATTGGTTTCTTCGCTTGTCTGCTTGCATTTCTTCCTTTTGACAGGCTAATGATCTTTGTAGATCAACCTCTATTTCTGTGGGAACGCCTATGCAGCACCGCCTAACTACAGTAAACATGCTGTACGTGGAATTAAGTGTTTGCCTTGGAACTTTTTGTTTTTGTTTTCGCGGCTTGCATATTCTGTATTGCAGTGTTTTATGCATTACTCCTACTGCAATCTACTGCCATCTACTTTTGGTGTATTCCACTGTTACCCGCAATACAGTGTTTAATGTACGTCTGTTGTGCTCCCACCATTATTATCTTTAACCCATTTTGATCTCCCCCACTGCTGCCTACCCCTCCTTTTTGTTGTGTTAATTGCTGTTTGCTGTTTCGGAGACGATTTTCAGTTAATGGAGACTGGCTAACTGGGACAATGGCTAACCGGTTGCGTGTACCTGCTTCATTTAGCGCGCCATGAGTGCTTTCTCTTTTGAAGCAGTCAGGCGGCGGCAAGTGCGTCTGGACTCTCGAAGTTCGGTGGTGCACCATCTAGCTTTCTTGGCATGGGTGTTGTTGTTTTTCTTGAGGGGGCTATGGTGTTGGGGCTGTCGGAGATCAGATCCATCTGTGCAGGGTTCGGGCTGCGGTGTTGGTGTCGTCGTTTTCCGCGATGGTTGGGGTGGAGTTGCTGAGTGATGAGGTTAGCTGGTCGTCGGTGAATCTGGTCCAGTTTCTTCGTGGGAGCAAGTGCTGGTGTCTGTGGATGGTGGGAGTTTTGAAGGTGAAGTGGACGCATCGATGGTCAGTCCATGGGAGTTCTGTGGTGTGGCTGAAGGTGATGGAGTTTCCTGTTGTGAAGAGGGGGTCGAGGGCGTGTCCTACTGAGTGCGTGGGTTTGGTCACGATCTGGCGGAGTCCAATGTTGTGGAGGTTGTCCAGGAGGGATGTGGTGCTTGGGTCCAGTTGGTTGTCGAGGTGGAAGTTGAGGTCTCCCAGTAGGGTGTAGTTGGTGGGCGCGATGGCATGTGGGGAGATGATGTCCATGATGGAGTTGGCGAAAAGTCCGCGAGGTCCAGGGGGTCAGTAGATAAGGGTTCCTCGGAGGGTGGAGGTAGGGCTGGCCATTATCTTGAAGTGAAGGTGTTCCATCAGGTCTGTGGGCTCATCGGGGAGTGTGCTCAGGGGGAGGGTGGATTTGTGGACGATGGCGATTCCTCCTCCCGGGTGGGTGGGGCGGTCCTTCCTGGAGATCTTGTATCCTTCGGGAATGGCGATGGCGATGTCCGGTCCCGAGGTGGTGTTGGTCCAGGTTTCAGGAAAGAATGCTATGTCCGGGGTGGTGCTGTCGAGGAGGTCCCAGATTTCAGTGGCTACTCTTACTTTCGATCCGCAAACATCTTAAATACTCATGGGCCGATTTACAAGCCCCTTGCGCTGCCAGTACGTCAGTTTTTGTCAGTGGCGTAGCAAGGTCAGGTGGTACCCGGTGTGGAACATTTCTTGTCAACCCCGGCTTGACAAAATGGCAAAAATATGTGTTTAAAACACATTTTTGCCATTTTGTCCCCCCCTCAGTGATTTCTTATCACCCCCCGGCTTGACAAAATGGCAAAAATATGTGTTTAAAACACATATTTATGCCATTTTGTTGCTCTCCTCAGTGATGTCGCCCGGGGCGGCCCGCACCCACCGCACCCCCCTCCTACGCCACTGCTTTTTGTGAAGGTGCCCCTTCCTGCACAAACACAATATCCCCATGACACAGGCATCCTTTCATCATGGTGCAAGGGTGCCTGCGCCGGCGAATGGCAGCTGTTTATGCGCCAGTGCAGGGGAGAGCACAGGAATGCGACATATCATTGTAAATATGTTGCATTCCTGTGCTCTGAAAGTGCTGCAGCGTGGCGCAGCCAAAGGGCTTGCGGTGCCACACTGCGGCACCTTCTTGTAAATCTGCCCCTCAGTTTACCAGTTAAGATATATCCAGCTAGCATTGTTCCCCTCTTTGGAAGGAGAGTGCGTTCCTCGCTTTCCCATTCTGATCTTCCAGTTCAGTCCTGGGTGGACTCAATTACCACCAAATGCCAAACTACCATGCTTGTCAAAGGATTCATTATGCACGGCCCAGTAATTCATATAATATTCATCACACCTGTTAAATGTGACAGGTGTGATAAATACCATCCAATTACAGCTTTTTGGGTAATAAAATAAGAATTTTGGTACTTACTGCATCAAAATATGGGGAATGTTTTCCTCATAAAGATTATCAGGTTTGACCTGCCTATATTAATCATTTATATATTTTAAACTATATAAAACTGTAAAAACAAAAAAAAAAAACTTCACAATTGTTTGGTAACATGAGTTAACACACATATTGCAATTAACCGAGTCACTTATGCTAAGGGCCTCATTCTACAGTCACAAGTCAACAACAAGGCCCAAAATGCATGCTTTTAAAAGCATCTGCTCTTGAACTGGGACTGCCCGGGAGTGAAGAGGCTCTGCACCAATGTTTTTGATACCATTGATACCATCACAGGCCTGCAGTTGGAGCAAACTCCTGAGGTTGCGTTGCTAGGCTACATCAAATCTGACTGCGCTCCTGTTTTTCTGGCTAAACGGTGAGTGGCAATGCACTGAGGTCGCCGCCCGGTTCCGGATGAAGGATGACTGGCTCAAGGATGGGCATGCTGCCAGGATAACTTAACCGCTTATTGGGAACTGATCCCACCGAGGTCATGGCCTAAAGATATCTGCTCTCGTGGTAGGTCGCTCCCCCTCCATGCAGCGCCGACTGTGTGCCCCTGCTGCCGCTGCCGACTCGCTGATAAGTGTGCCCCTGCTGCCGCCACCAACCCGCTGGTTAGTGTCCTTGACTCTGTGCCACTGCTCCCCCTCTCTGTAACCCACTTGTGCTCTGTGCCACTCGTTTTGTTCCCCCCCTTTTGTGCCCCTCTGCCTGTGTGCCCCGTTTTTTGTGCTCTGTGCCAATCGCTTTCTACCCCCGTGTGCCCCTTTTGCCTTCTGTACCACATTTTCCCCTCTTGCGCCCCCATTTTGCTTTCTGTTTCCACTGCTCCCCGCCGCTGTGCCCCCTGTGGCCCTGCCCCCTGCCCACTCGCTGCTCCCACCTCCCACCTGCCAGCTGCTTCTCCCTCCCACCTCCCCATATATGCCGGATGCTGCGAGGAATAGCCATCGTCCACAAGTCCACCCTCAAGGTCGACACCCATGCAGACGACACCCTCAACACCGCCAAACACCTGCACTTCTGGATCCACACCGACCCCAACACCACCCTCAGAGGAACACTCGTCTAATGACCCCCCCGGATCCCGGGCTCAGTTCAGGGACTCCATTGCCGACCTCGCCAGCACCCACGCCCTCGTCTCCACGGACTACATCCTCCTCGGGGACCTGAACTTCCACCTCGAGAACAACAACAACGCCAACTCCGTCACCCTGATAGACAACCTTGCCAACCTCTGCCTCAGACAACTCGTCTCCGCACCCACACACGCCGCCGGCCACACGCTGGACCCCGTCTTCTCCACAAGCACCCACGTCGCCTTCGACCACACCACCGAACTCCACTGGACCGACCACCGCTGCATCCATTTCAACTTCAAGAAACCAACCACGCACCACCGCACCCAACAGCTGCCTCGCCGCTGCTGGAGCAAAGTCACATAAGACCGGCTGATCACCACCCTCGCCCAGAACCCCCCCACCGACCCCACCAACCCAGACGCCGCAGCCTGCAACCTCAAACAGTGGATCGACGACTGCGCCAGCACCCTTGCCCCGCTCAAGAAACCCTCCAACAACCACTCCAGCAAGAGAGCCACCTGGTTCACCAACGAGCTCCAGACCTCCAAACGCGCATGCCGGAAACTGGAAAAGAAATGGCTCCACGAACGCACACCGGACAACCACGCAGCCCACAAGGACACCACCCGCAGAGATCACCACCTCATCAGATTAGCCAAGAGGTCCTCCTTCAAAGACCGCCTGGATAACAACGCACACGACAGCAAAGAACTCTTCAGCATCGTAAAGGAACTCTCCAACCCCAGCGCCAATGCCAACGACATCCCGCCCTCACAAGAACTGTGCGACTCACTAGCCACCTTCTTCCACCACAAGATCGCTGACATCCACGACAGCTTCAACACCACGACCGCCCCGACTACACCAGACTCCATCTCCCCTGCGAACACCACCAGCACCAACCACCTGACCTCCTGGTCCAACGTCAACGACGACGAGACACGCAGGGTCATGAACTCCATCCACTCAGGATCCCCGTCAGACCCGTGCCCACACCACGTATTCAACAAAGCAGACGCAGTCATCGCAAGAAGATCATCAACATCTCCTTCGAAACAGCAACATTCCTGGAAAGCTGGAAGCACGCCGAAATCAACGCCCTCCTCAAGAAGCCCAAAGCGGACCCCAAGGACCTCAAGAACTTCCGGCCCATCTCCCTGCTCCCGTTCCCGGCGAAGTTCATCGAGGAAAATCGTCAACATACAATTGGCCCGCCACCTCGAAGACAACAACATCTTGGACCTGTCCCAGTCCGGATTCAGACGAAACCACAGCACCGAGACAGCCCTCATCGCCGCCACAGACGACATCCGGCGCCAACTAGACAACGGCGAAACAACAGCCCTCATCCTCTTGGACCTATCAGCCGCCTTCGACACGGTCTGCCATCGCACCCTAAAGACACGCCTCCAAGAAGCCGGAATCCAAGAGAAGGCCCTCGACTGGACCACGTCCTTCCTCACTGATAGAACCCAGAGCGTCCGCCTCCCACCCTTCCAATCCGAAGCCACCGACATCATCTGCTGCGTCCCCCAGGGCTCAGCCCGACGCTGTTTAACGTCTACATGGCCCCCCTCGCACAAGTGGCCCGCCATCACGACCTCAACATCATCTCCTACGCCGACGACACCCAGCTCATCCTCTCCCTCACAAAGGACCCACACACTGCCAAAACCAACCTCCACGAGGGAATGAAGGCCGTCGCCGACTGGATGAGGAGCAGCCATCTGAAGCTGAACTCGGACAAGACGGAGATCCTCATCCTCGTACCCACCCCCTCAGCCTGGGGCGACTCCTGGTGGCCGACCACACTGGGAACAGCACCGACTGACCATCCACACAACCTAGGATTCATCCTCGACTCCTCCCTCTCCATGCCCAAACAGGTCAACGTCGTCTCCTCCTCCAGCTACAACACCCTCCGCATGCTACGCAGGATCTACAAGTGGATCCCGACCGAAACAAGAAGAACGGCGACACAGGCCCTCGTAAGCAGCAGACTGGACTACGGCAACGCACTCTACGCAGGAATCCCAGCCAAACACCTATGACGACTACAACGCACCCAAAACGCTTCCGCCCGACTGATCCTCAACGTCCCCCGCCACAGCCACATCCCCCCCCACCTGATAGACCTACACTGGCTCCCCGTCAATAAGAGGATCACCTTCAAGGTCCTCACCCACGCACACAAAGCAATTCACAACGCCGGACCAGCCTAACTTAACAGCAGACTCAGCTTCTACACCCCCACCCTCCAGCTCCGCTCCGCCAGCCTCGCCCTCGCCGCTGTCCACCAAATCCAACGAACAACCTCCGGCGGCAGATACTTCTCCTACCTCGCCGCCAAGACCTGGAACACCCTCCCTGCCCACCTATGGCAGACCCAGAACCTACTCGCCTTCAGAAGACTCCTCAAGACCTGGCTCTTCGAGCAGTAGCGGCACCCCCCCTCCCCTCAGCGCCTTGAGACCCTCACGGGTAAGTAGCGCGCTTTACAAATACATTGATTGATTGATTGATTGATTGATTGCTCCCCCTTGAGCTGTGCTTAGGTATATAAGATGAGGAATGGGCTGAGAACACCACTCTTGACCTGCAGGAGGCAGACTAGTAGATGTTCTGTCAGACACCTGGGGTGCCTCCTGTGCAGCAGCGGCCGCCACATAGAACAAGCATTGGCATAGCCAATAGGTCTCGCCTTTGGGATCTTATAAGTATTTAGTTATGTAGCACAATATCCTTAGTGCAACAACATTAACTGTTGCATGGCTAAACATTTATAAGGTCCCAAAGGCGAGACCTGTTAGCTATGGCAATGCTTGTTGAATAAGTAGTTTCCTTTTCCCTTCCTCTTCTAGCGCTGGGAAGCCCTATGTGGGTAGCTATGCGCTTTACAAATCTCGGAGAATAGAATAGAAGTACTTTGTATATTCCACAAATAAAGTTGCTAACTCAAAAGGAAAGATAAATGTATGCTTTACAAATTAAAAAAGCCATTTCTTCATACAATGTCCTTAAGGAATCCCGTGTATCTCTGTGCTTTCCAAGAGTCAATACATTGGCAAAGAAGCATTGGCAAAGGAAATAGGTCTTGCCTTTCTCACCAATAGACTTTACCAATGCCTTTTGGTGGTGCTTTAGAGCGCATGACTTTTTCAGGCTGCTGTACGTCATTGTCAAAATAAATTAAGGAAAAGGGACCAGTGATGCATGCATGTGTGATGACGTATGTGCGTGGATGCATCAGCATTGCTTGCGTGTGCCAGCAGAAGAATGGCGCAGTAGCCATTTGCTTTAATTTTTTATTTACCAATCCAAAATGGCGAAAGCCACTTTGGTTTGTATAGTAAAAAAATTGTGTTTTTGTACAAAATTGCACATTTTAATAAAAAGAAAGGACTGCAGGGCTTGGAAGTAACGGACGAGTGAAAGGGGGCGAAAAGCACTACAAGAGCTCGTCTTCAACTTCACTTCTATTGTTTACATGTGCTAATGGTGACATTCAAGAAAGGGTAATCCCACAGCTTTGACATAAATCAGCCACGGTACCCCACTTATTACTGGATGGAACCAGCATAATGTCGCATTTTGAAATAATACCAAACTGGTGAATCCTGCACATTTCTGAGATTACACGTCCTGTGTGGTGAAAGCAAAAATTCAATATTATATATTTTATTGTTTGATTAATTAAATCATTACAATATGTACAAAACCTTAAACCATAGATCAAATTTTTTGCCCTAAACTGCCCCCATCGCAATCAATAAAAGTGAAAGAGTAGAATATGAATAATTAGATTAAAGTTCTCTTCTGGACCAAGGTAGCCATCGTTTATGCGCTAGCAAAATTGTGAGTAATGGCACAACATCTTAGAGCACCCCTCTTCATGGAAGTCATCATTCTTGTAACGTGAACTATTTCCTTTTTCCTGTGGCTGATAGAAGACTGGCGGAGAGTATTCTGTGGGACACTTGGAAAAAGGTTTTCAAGGAATGTGTGATATGTTTGTAAAAATGGTATATACAGCCCCTTACTGAGATGTGCTGACTTGCTGGTAGAACAAAATTAATTCACGTAATTATTTCCAGACTTCCTCAACTACAGTAGGCAAAAATCAAGCAAAAGTATAACTGTTAGTAAAAAAACACAAATCCACGTCAGTTAGCTGCCCGGCACTCCTCTTTAGGAGCTCTCGGTGGTTTTACAAAAGGATGCAAAAATAATACATGGTCTACTTTCTTTTTTAAACATGTATTTTGCGGTGTTTTAAACACTATCCAATATTGTGTAGTATAGAGTTATATTCTACCTGGAGGAAACGCACACTCCTCCTGTGAACGTTACTCGGTAGTGGCTGCCAACTGACCAATCGTTTCGTGGGTCAACGCACAAAGAGCTCAGTGTCATAAAAATACATAAAAATTGCAAGGAACAAACGGGTGTCGGCACCGCGCCGGAAAGGGGAGTTAACAGAGAGGTATGAGGTAACACTGTCATGGCCGGAGCTTTGTATGTATTTTAATAAATGCAAAAAATGCAAACCTATAGAGTTGCATGTGTTCAGGGTGATTTGTAACAGTGGTGTGTATGGGATAAAAAGTGTGGCTGTGTCTACGTATGGGGGCGTGTGCAAATATTGAGGTGTGTGTATGCATCTGTGGTTGAAAATCTTCTTTTAGAATGTGTCCCACAAAACTACTCGATGACCACATGACTTTTTAACTGCACACCACCATAAACTCCAAGTCACCTACTACCAAACCAGATCCCTCTGGAACAAGGCTCACTTCTGTTTGTAGCTGAAGGTCCCATCTGAAATTGCCACAGATAACACAAACCTGAGTGCAACCTAAGCGTTGCCAGCCTCAATGAATGATGTCATGGGATGTCATGGGAATAAGGTAGGTTAACATCCCAACTTTATTCATTTGCGTTCCAGAGTTCTCCTCAAAGGTACTACAAATGGATCCTGCAAAAAGAAGGGCAAGACCCACGATGCACAATTCCACCCATACTGTAAACATACGAACAGAAGGCCCAACAGGATAGTGCTGCAGAGTGTTTTCGAAGCGATAGTGGTACCTGTGGTTTAGCGGGAATGGGGGTGTTTTGCGCTGCCTGAGGAAGACCCTGTGTGCCCATCGGCACCCGTTGGGGCTGAAGCGGCTGCAAGAAAGGTGTAGCCAGAGTGGGGACACTCTGCTGCATAAAGGGGGGCATTCCTTGGTGAATAGCTGCTGGTGCTTGCTACGCTGTTGAGGGCAGATTCAAGTGCTGACGCACTGCCATATTATGGCTGGACTGCGATGCAGGGGGCAGATTTACAGATTGACCCACGCTGTGGTGTTGGAGGGGGAAGATTTATTTGCTGGGCCAGACTCGGACTGCCTGCCACTGAGGCGGGCATCGTGGATACTTGTGCCGCAATCGGAGCAGAGGCCGTGGATTATGCATGTGCAGCTGTGTAGTGCACGTTCACTCCAGCCAATATACAAGCGGTAAATTAAAGGAAACATCCAGATGCACAAATCCACTCATACTGTTAGCACATGAACAGAAGGGGGTGAACTAAGGCCATCACATTAACTTACCGGTTATCCTCGCTATCGACCACAGGCAATGTCTTCAAGGGAAGAAGCTTACCACTCCCTTCCAAGTAAGATGAACCGCCTTTTCTTGAAATGCCTGTAATGGGAGGCTTACTGATGACGCACACCACCAGAGGAGGAATAGGAGGCAGTGGTGAAGATAGAAGAATGACACCCTCTTTTGAGTATTTGTTCTTTTCCTTGTGCTGTGGATGCCCTTTTGGAGGCACGTCAGTCTTAGACTGATAAAAAACATTGCCACTCCTTAATCAAGTAAGCGGTTATTTAATTGTTTGTAGTTTAAGTTTTATCCTCAAAGATGGCATAGTAAAAATAATATAATAAGGATAGCACAGGGGCCCAGCGGCCGAAGGAATGCGGTGCAATTATCAAGACAGCTCGGATGTGGAAACCAAATAAATAATAATGCGCAAGAATGAATAGAAAACAAGCTGTGATTCGGGAGTGTGGTTGCGCGCTGGCGCGTTCACACAAATGTTGTTTTAAAATAAAAAAACAAGCGCACGCGCCTCGCACTGCAAGATAAAAAAAAAAAAAGGAGGCACGTCTGGCGAGTGGTGTGCGATGTGCGCGCACCATGACAAGAGAGGAAAGCCAGATGGTGCCTCTGCTCGTCATTGTGCGCGTAACCGCATGCTCTATGCCACCCAAAAAGCTTTGGTCTGCTTTTTAAAGCCCACTCACTAAATGTCTCGTCAGAGCAGCGCATGAGCAGGCTCAGGCGAGACCTAAAAAGTGGTGAGTCGGTGGAGCGCAGGTGGAAGAGTGTTTAAAATTAATTAAAAAAAATTAAAGTTAAATGTTGTGCCTCCGTGTTGGTTCTTCCTTGTCCTAGCAGACACAGGGACTACGTCACAGACACCCTGTCCAATCCCTTTGCTGCAGTGTGGGGATTGGCCTGAGCGGGCTGAAAAGACGCTCCACTCAGGTCAGTGAGTCTGTGGGATTTCTCCAGACGGGTTGGAGAAACGTAAGTGCGCATGTGTGTGTGGCTGGCCTGAGACAACCAGCTAAACACACTTGGGCACTTAGCACTCCTCCTCCCCCTCCCATGCCCCGGCCCTACCCCTCCCCTCCCTGCACATGCTGGCTGAGCCATCTGCTTAAAAATAAAACAATAATAAATATAATTTTATTTTTTAGCTGCTGGCTCTGGGCCAGTGCGGCGACGCTCCTCCGCCATTGTAAAGGAGCCGCCCCTGCTCCTGTGGTGGGCATTGAGCTACTGCGCTACGTGCTTTGACCTTGATCCCCGGTGTGTGCGGCTAACAACACTCCTATAAGATTCGTTTCTGGTCCAATCCTGGCTTCTTTCTCCTCTCTCCCTGACCTTCCTTCTCCCCCTTAGTTTCTCTCTGATCATGATTGGGAGAGGTTCTGGCATTGCGAGGCTAAAGTCTTAAAGTTTACATGATTATACTTGAACCGTGCAGTGTGCTGTATTCTGAAATGACTTGCAATGCCTCCTGTTTGTTTCTTCTGTTTCTGTATTTGAAACATCAATGAAAAGATTTTTTTTTTTTTTAAATGCACCTGCTCTGAGGAATTTGTCACTTTATTCCAGAACAAAATCTCGAAACCTTGGTGCGATCACTATTGCTGTCAATAAGTGCTCATCTGAAAGCAGTTCTACATGCTGCAGCATTCTTTGTCTCGGTGGCCAAATGCAATGACCACATCTAACTGGTGCTTTAAATGCTTTGCAGTCATCCCACTGAAGCTTTCTAGAAAATAACCTGCATCCTTCACAAGGCCTTTCTCTCTTCCCATACCTTGATATCTGTCTGCCAAGCGGAAGGAGTAGAGCATCAAGGGATCTGGAAGCACTGCTTTTAGAACCCCCAACCTTTAAAATAGACCGATCTGTGGCACAATCCGTCTCATGTAGTTCGACCAGAGTCTGGAACTCCTCCCCTCTTAGGCTTAAGCATCACTACCCCAATGACATTCTTTACATCGAAACTGAAAGCCCTCCAATTTGAAAGGTCTGATTTGTTTAAGCTGTGGCTCTTGCTGCTTGCTTTGGTAGATACTGAACCTTGCAACTGCTTTTGTAGGGACTCTAGTAAAAATTGTAATAATCAAGGGGCATTTCAGCAAGGGCCGGCGATAATTATCGCTCAGCGCTCTTAGCGTGAGGATAATTATCGCCGGCCAACTCTGAATTTTATCGCGGAGATAGCGTGCTATTAGCAACGCTTATCTCCAAAGCGATAAAATTCAGAGCGCAAGCTGCCAAATGTGCGATTATCGCTGGAAATCCAGCGATAATCACACAACTTTTGGCGATAGCTTGCTGATAGGGCCTCACATACTTAGCCATGATATCCACCTTTCATAGGATATCATGGCTAAGTCAGTTTCAAAGCAGGCGTAAGGAAAGTAGCGATAACAGAGGTTATCACTACTTTTATTGTCGCTATGCTCCTTTGTGTCAGGCTTGATAATAGGAGTAATGTCGCTTAGCGACATTTCTCCCGTTGCCCTGGGGAGGAACGCCCACTTTCAATCTCATTAGAGATGCAAAGTTGGGCGTTAAGGGAAATGGCGGTCAGGCAAGGTTTCACGCGATCGCGTGACCTTGCTGATCAGGCAATAAAATTATTGCCGCTTTCCGCCCGAAAACGAACGCAAAAGCGGTGATAATTTTTTAGCGCCTGCTTGCTGATATGCCCCCAAGTCTTGATAACACCAAATCCCTAGTCCGTCTATGGAGGTGTGGACCCTGGAGTAGCAGGGTGATAATTGGAATTCGGTACTTTTCACTACTATACTGAGTTACTGATCAAAAGAAAGGTTCTCGTCCAATCACCCTTCTAGTCTCTTTACTGAAGAAGAAGTTAGGGCGACACCAAGTTGGTTTAGAAAGAAGGGGGACATGCTGGGCCTTCTTCTCTCATAGAGACATTAAAACCAACAAATTATAATATAAATTTACCAGCTCATCAAAATATGAATTGTTCTAACAATGTGTCTTATGTATTTTTCATTCGATTTCAGATTGTTTTGCTTCCCTGAATACGTTAGAGTGACCAAACAAAATATAATATTCATATTAAAACATTTTTGAAGTTGACTATATTCTATGGGCTAGTCCTGATTATACAAAAAATTCAGCACAAGTTAATTCCATATCTTTGTCCAACCCACCTGTTGGTTCCATGCTCCCCATCCCGCAAATCCTCGCCCTTTCATTGTGGAGCCTGACTTTCATTCTTCAGTACATTTGACCCACATACGAATGAAATATCAGTATGGTTATACAAAGTTTGTGAGCATGCAGACATTATGCTCAGGTCCCACCCTCCCAAGAAGTATATGACTACCTCTCTTTGTCTGTGTGTCCTTTGAGGGGTCCTAAAACTGCATTTCAGCACCCTCTGGATGTAGAGAACATGACCAAATGGAAACATTTAATAAATCTGAGCCCTGTTAGTGAATCTGCAGATGTACAAGAGGGAGCCCTCTTCAGGAGCCCGGCACTGGTTCTATTAATGTCAGAGTCCACTTCATGCATAGCAAATTATTATTATTATTAATTATCATTTAAAATTTTACATAGCGCACAGTTACCCTCGGGCATCCCAGCGCTTGTCCAGATGTCAATAGTTAACCAAAGGCCAGTTCAGTGCAATCAAGCAGGAAACAGATAAGTTTTGAGGCATTTCTGAAACCGCAAAGTGCAGGTCTCAGAGCGCAGCTTAAAAGGGAGCGCGTTCCACAGCATAGCTGTGTTGACCGAGAATCTTCTCCCACCAGTACGGGCCCTTTTTACTCTAAAGATTTGGAGAAGAAATTTCTGATCGGAGCGCAATGTTCTATTGGCTTTATAAGGCACCGCTAAGTTCCTCAAAATGGGAGGGCCCTTCCCCGAAGGATTTTGTGCGCAGTGCAGAGAGCCTTAAATATGACCCTTTCTCGCACCAGAAGCCAATGCAGGGCCTTTAGGGCTGGTTTAGCTGACTGCATCCTAGGGACGCCCATGAGCAGCCTTGCAGCCGCATTTTGAACCTGCTGGAGTTTATTAAATGTTACTTCAGGGGCGCCCAGAAAAATAGCATTAC
Organism: Triturus cristatus; assembly: GCF_964204655.1. Taxonomy (NCBI): domain Eukaryota; kingdom Metazoa; phylum Chordata; class Amphibia; order Caudata; family Salamandridae; genus Triturus; species Triturus cristatus. Next base: position 448,866,883 of record NC_140584.1, read on the forward strand.
TATAATCTAGTCTCGATGTAATCAGCCCCTGAATAAGCAACTTCCTTGATGTTAGAGGAAGGAGAGGAAGAATTTTGCGGGCTGACCGGAGGAGGGCAAAACAGACTCCTGCCGTTTTTTTCGCCTGGGTCCTAAACGACAGGTCTTTCTCTAGCCAGACCCCCAAACTCTTGATCTCCTCTTTCGAACTGGGGAGCTCTCCCATACAGCTGGGCCAGCTAGTCACAGGGAGCGAAGAGGTCTTACTCCCTAACAGCATTATCTCTGTCTTCGAGCCATTCAGTTTAAGAGATGACTCACACATCCAGGAGTAGACTTCCGACAGGCGGGAGTGCAGTAGATCGGGGTTCTCCACCAATTGGGATAGGGCGACCACCAACTGCGTATCATCCGCATAACTGACGATTTTAATGTCAAATGGGGCCACAACATCCTCCAGGGGGGCCATATATACATCGAACAATGTAGGGCTGAGGGAGGAGCCCTGTGGCACCCCACACTGGAGGGGAATAGATGTTGACCGATCACTCCCTTCCCAGACCTGGTATGTCCGGCCGCTGAGAAATGACCTAAGCCATTTCAGAGCGACCCCTGACACACCAACCTCGGACAGTCGCTGAATCAACACCAGATGGTTCACAGTGTCGAAAGCCGCACTGAGGTCCAGGAGGATCACTGCCACTGACCCTCCTGAATCCAAAATGCTTCTGGCTTCATCCACGACTGCCAGAGGGGCGGTGTCGGTGCCCTGGCCTGGCCGGAATCCGGTTTGTGAATCTCGGTGCAAGCCATTAGTCTCGAGAAAACCTGACAGTTGTTGATTCACTAACCTTTCTGCAATTTTACCGAGTCCCGGCAGCAGGGAGATGGGCCTAAAGTTTGCCATGTCCGAAGGATCCAGACTTGGCTTCTTTAAAAGCGCCTTAACCACTGCTGTTTTCCAGCTCGTAGGCACCAATCCATGGGCAAATGATGCGTTCATTAAGTTGGTAACAGGAACCGCAATAGAAGTTGTTACCTGTTTCAGGAACTTCATAGGGACCGGATCCCTAGGGGAGCCACTTTTCATAGAACCCAAAGCCTTAAGGACTTCAGCCACTGATACTGGGCCAAAAGTATCTAAATAGAAAGATGCTCCTCTTGGCTGTTTAGCTGTGTCCATTTTATGACCAAGCTGAGGCGACGGAGACTGAGGTAAGGTGCTTAAAATCTTCTCAATTTTCATGTGGAAGTAGTCTGCCAGCTCCTTACACTTCTGGTTGTCATGTGTTACCGCGGGCTCAGGAACTTTAAGAAGTTCCTTTACCACTTTAAAAGTCTCCCTGGAGGAGTTGGAGGCAGATCTTATGCACTCCTCAAAGAATTGGGCTTTAGCATGGCGAAGAGCGGATTTATAACCACTCATAGCAGAGCGGTATTCCTCTCGCCTGGCTACCTCTCATTCCTTTCTCCACATCCTCTCCAGCTTCTTACATCCCTTCCTGAGGGTACGTAGCTCAGGAGTATACCACGGGGCAGAGCCAATTCTTTTCTCCCTCTTTGGCACTCTCTTTTTCGGAATTATGGCGTCAAGGGAAGTGGTCAACCACTGATCGAAGTTTGCGTCCCCCTTTACCGGGTCAGAATCAGGGGGAGGGCACGTGCTATCCAGTTTGGAAATCCAGTCATTAATCGATAACCTGGACCATGCTCTATCCACCAAATAGGCCTGATGGCCAGATGTAGGCGATGGATCTATTTGCCACGTTGCCGAAACCAGAAAATGGTCTGACCACGGGAGGGGATACGCAGGCCTAGCCATAAAACGGGGGATGTTAGAAAAGATTGGATCAAGTAAGTGTCCCTTATCGTGCGTAGCCCCCGCGTTAATTAAGAACAGCTCACATGCTTTCAGATCGCCCTGTAGGTCTCGAGCTACTAAATCCGCTGGGTCATTAAAATGGAGATTAAAATCTCCCATCACTATGAAATTGGTCGTAGAAGAGGCCAGGGTAGTGACTGTTTCCATAAGGGAGCTAACAAAATTACCCACGAAGCCCGGAGGACGGTAAATCAGTATACCTGACACCGATACCGTAGGGGATGTCCGCAAGGAAAAATGTCAGCTCTCACAGTCCGACACTAAACCATTCTGAGCCCTGCACACATATGTGTCCCTGTATAGAATCGCAATGCCACCCCCTCGCCCCACCGGTCTATCCAGATGGTATATGAGAAAGCCTGGGGGGGGGTTTGCACGATATCAGCATCAGAACTAGACGTTATCCAAGTTTCCGTCAGGAACAGGATGTCTAAGTCCAAATCTTGTATAAGGAACTTAACTTCTAACGAGTGTCTTGGAAGAGATCTGCAATTCAGCAGACCTAACGACAGGGCGTTCTTACCTTTGTCCGGGTGAATGAGCTGACCCGGCCTGCAGGCAGATAGCGGGCTAAATCCTTTGTAGGCAGGTTTACGGGCAGCGGATTGCAAAGGGCGAAATGCCATAAGATCAGCCCGAGAGTATGTCATCCTTATAGCAGGATTTTTGAGCAGAGTTTCTGGCCCTAGGCCCGTCTGGGCCCGGACGGGCACAGACGGGCACAGACGGGCTGGACTCTGGCGTGACTCCGGCGCAGTGACGGTGCTGCCGCTGCGCGTCTCCATACTAACTTTAAATAGGGGCCGCGCCTACCGTGCAAATCACTAAAACGCTCACCAATATGGCGCCAGCACAACGTCCCTAACTACCCCCAAGATGGCGGCGATCCGGTAAAGCTGCCTGAGGACCCGCAAAAACCGCGGTGAGGGTCACAATTTAACGTGCAAGTAAGTGCTTCTCTAATAATATCGAAATTAAAAGCAAGGTACAATAATGGAAATTAAACAAGATTAAAAACAGTATGAGAGGATAAGTTTTAAAATCGCGCTGGTAAATACACACTCAGTTGCTCTTAAGCGACGTATCTCTAAACTCTAGCGTTATCCGCTTAAGGCGCACAAACCTTTGTCCAATCTTTATGCAGGTTAAGCTCACTGACAATTTCCTGCTGCTCTTTTCCCTTCACAAGATTTTGTGCACTGTGAGCTCGGCACATGCACTACTCTCTGGTCTCCCACAGGCTACTCTTCTGCAGATACCCTGTTGTGGTTAGTGCTGAAAGTAGATGACTGATTATGTCTTTTTCCGTTTTCCTCAGCACAGTCCTTATAGATGTGAAGTTAGTTCTCATTCTTCACAGCTGGAAAGTTGGGTATTCCTGCTATCCAATTCACTCTGCTAGAAAGCCATCTGTTAGTCACAGTTACACAGTGTTCAGTCTTTGGCACAGGAATTTTTAACGCAGTGCTTTATTTTAATGTTAATATTTGATAATATAAATTCTTTCATTTTGTGAAATTTCAAATTTTCCTTCCACCTCACCTACTTATATAATTCAATGTACTTTTTTGTATAATGTGCTTGTAAGACCTGGCATTCTCTGTGTGGCTTCCCCTCCTGTTTTGGATCTACTGCCTGTATTTTTTGACTGTGTGCTGGATTTCGTATTTTTGCTGGCTTAGATGCTTTGGGCTCTTTGTCATTGCTGACCAGAGCCAAAGTCCAAGTTCTCCCTGTGTAAATTGGGATTATGATCAGTTACCCTTGATTGGCTTATTTGATTTACTGGTAAGTCCCTAGTAAACTGCACTGTATGTGCCCAGGGCCTGTAAATCAAATGCTACTAGTGGGCCCTGCAGCACTGATTGTGCCACTCACACAGGTAGCCTTTCAAATGTATCTCAGACCTGCCACTTCAGTATCTGCGGGCACAGTTTTTTACTGCCATGTCGACCTGGCAAGGGCATCCCCTAACCTTCCCTTTTCTAACATGTAAGTCAACTCTAAAGAATGCCCAAGGTACTCCCATGGGCAGGTTGCAGTGTATGTGAAAGGTAGGACATGTACCAGTGTTTTTCACATGTTCTGATAGTGAAATACTGCCAATTTCATTATTCACTATTGCAAGTACTAGTTCTCCCACAGGCTATCATTGGAGCTGCCTTGTAACATTTTACAAGTGTAACTTTCTATTGGGAACTGTTGGAGATTTGGAGTTTGGGCTCCCTGAGCTCAGAATTTAATACCACATCTTTTAGTAAAAGTGTTTTTTAAATTGTGTGTTTGAAAATGCCACTTTTAGAAAGTGGGCATTTTCTTGTTTAACCATCCTGTGCATCTGCCTGCTTGTAGAATCAACATCTGGTTTTGACTGACAGGGGCTTGTTTGTGCATTTACTCAAGACACTCACACAAAGGGAGTTGAGGTGTGCCCTGCATATGCTGATGAGTCTTCCTGGGCTAGAGTGCTGGGAAGAGATGTCACTAAGACCTGAATAGGATGTGACTGCCCTTCACAATGCTGTCTCCACCCCCTGTAGTGTGGCTAGACCAGTGAGGACAGAACTGGTGTTACTGAGCAAGAAAGACTTCCTTACAAAGACTTCAAAGGGAAAATGGGGTATAAGTATTAGACCTAAAACCCCAGACTTTTAGATTACTTTTGGGCTAAGAGGACCCCGCCAAGAAGAAGAGCTGAAGCTGCCAGGGGGAGTACTTCCCCTTTGGTGTGTGTGAGAAGTTGGCCTGATGTATGATGTCACTAGTTCTAGTGTACACCTTATATCAGTCCAAATACCCTTATGGTGATTGGTTGTAAAGTCAACCTTATAGACCAGCTATCCTAGTGGTAGCATGGACAAGAGCAGTCTTAGGCTAAACTCTGAATGGCATGTGAAGCCAGCTGTGATACCATATATAATCCCTTGAATACCAAATGAAAGGACACCACAACAGATATATATATAAAATAAAGTGTATTTATTCTAAGCAAACCCTCAGCACTCTTTATGAGATTAGAGGTAAGTACAACACAGTCTTTTTTAAGCATACATTAAGTCACACAGGTAAGTAATACAGTTAGGCCCTAGGGGCCACGCAAACCATATAATAAGTAAGTGGTATAAGAACCACTGTCACAGAAATAGAATAGGCCTAGGCCTAGGGAATCGCTGGGGCTACACTACACTAGTGTTAGTTAGGAAGTGGGAGGCCCACGGGATTCGTGTGCAGAGTGGAAACACTCACGCGTAATGCGTAAAAGTCAATAGCAATAGTACAGTTTAGAAAACGGTAGATTTAGGACACTTCCGGAGTAGCTAGGAAGTTGAGACTTGAAAACTAGACACTAGGATAGTCACTATCCTGATGAGCACCGGAGTACCCAAGTTACCTAGCCCACAGGCTGCGGGTGCATAGGGGTGAAGATGCGTCGTTTTCGTCGTCGACTCCTATGGATGCCTGAAGAAAGATGCTGACAGGCAGTCAGTGAAGAGTGTCCGGTGGATCCCAAGGCTGGGATCAAGAAGAGAGGAAACCTGCAAGCAGAAGGGACAGAGTCAAGGTCACTAGCCAGTGACCACGTGGAACCAGGAAGGAACCAGGCGATGTCGTGAAGATTTCAGGTGAAGGTGAAGCTTGTCGCTGCAGCCAGGAGGACCAGGAAGCGTCGAGGACGACCAGGACCAGGAGGCGAGCTGTCCCACGAAGGCTCTTGCTGTCGGCGGCGTCGAAGTTGGACTAGGACTCACCAAGCCTTGGCAAGCGGAACCCACGAAGAACGAAGGACTTGCTTCTGGTGCAGACCAGGAAGGTCTGGGGTGCTTCTTCTTTGCAGAGAAGCGGGAGCCAGTCTGGAGGAGCCAAACCAGCGCAGAAGATTTCAGGGTGCGTCGTCACAAAGGCCACTAGCCAGCGGGCAAGCAACCGGACAGACGCGGCAAGCAGGAAAATGCTGAAGGGCCCCACGCAGGACTTGTGGAGTGTGGGGGGCTGATCTTCGGTGCAGATGGTGCTTGGGGTTGGGGCTTCTCAATCCCCGGTGCACAACTTCGAGGGTACCTCAGAAGCTGCGCTTTAAGTTACTAGCCACTTTTTCCAGGTAGCCGGTCCCACGTCGCTCGTCGCCTCCACGGATCTCAGCTTTGCTGTCGATGTGGATCAGGGTCGGAGAAGTCTGGAAGTCAAGGCTCTGGTCAGGCTCTGCAGTCGGTTCCTCGTAGAACGTGGGCAAAGCAAAGGGTAGTCTCTTGATGGTGCCTGTTTGCACAGGGTAGCCACTCCTTGGCTACAAGGGAGATTCTTCAGTCTTCTTCTTTCGTCGAATGTCGAAGGTCCAGAGTTTCTGTTCAGTTTTGCAGGTTCAGGATAATCTAAAGTCTTGAGGCCCAACTCCCACTCTTATACTAATCTGGGGGGCTGGGATACCTGCTAGGTCACGCCTTATGGGTGGGACCTGGGAGGGGGTGGTTACACCCACTTCCCTTTGTCCAGTGTCGCGCCAGAGCTGGGGCTGGAGTGCCCCAGCGCCGGTTTGAACTGGACTATGCAAGGAACACCTTGTGTGCCCCAGGCATGTCTCATTCCTTTCAGCCCACCCTGCCCCAATACACTAAAGGCTGTCTGGGGAGGTGCTAGCACCTCCCCAAGCAGGAAACCTATTGTCCAGGCCTCCCTGGCTGGGATCACTCCCAGCAGCAGGAGGTCAGACTTGTGTCTGTGGCAGCAGCATCCATTTTGTGATGCTGAGGCTTTGGTTAGAGTTAAACAGCAAAGTAGGATTTTAACATGTCTCTCCCTCTAGAAGGGAGGGATAATATCCTCATCACCAGAAATGGTATGGGGGTATTATTCCAAAGTGTTAGACACCTTACACGACATGTTTTGATAAAGCCAAACCATAGTTACCATAACCGTTTAAGATTATAAGGCACTTTAAGAGTATATGGTAGGCTATATCATAGAACAGCTATAAGGACATGGTTCTGAAAGCTGCAGACAGGCTCAGCTCATGCTAGAGCACCATCTCACATGTTACCAAGCACTCTGCCTCCAGGATTGTTAAGGCCTGCCATAGGAGTGACTGATAGGTACACATGTGTCTATATATAAGGGTAGATATAGGCATACTATATCTAAGCAAGGGGTGATTACACGACCTTGCCCCAGCTGAGTGATCAGCCAGTTGTGTCTGATTGGAAGGCCAGACCAGGGGTGGCATAATACATGCTGCAGCCCCTGGGAGGCCTAGGGTACACCTATGCCCTGGGTACCTAGGGTACACTGTACAGGGTCCAATAAGGTGATCCTTACCAATTGGTTATGTACCTAGGGTACATGGAGTCCATTTTAAAGAGAGAGCAGACAGCCTGAGACCCTGAATGGCAGGATCTCAGGCCAACTAAGTCGAAAAACCAGCTAGACACTAGGCAAAAAGTTGGGGGTAACCATAGTCAGATATCCACCTTCCTACACAACCCCCCCCAAACGAAAGGAGATAAGGCTGGCCTTGACAAGGTAAGCCTCTATTGCCTAAGTGGCCATATAAGGAAGAACCAGCACTGGCATGGTTACCCCCTGTCTCATGGTCCACTAAGCAATCCCTCATCCTAAAGATATCATAGTGTCTCCACCATAGGGAATCTCTACCTTTGGTGTGTCTTTGCAAAGTAAAAGGCTGGTGTTGAGATGGAGTACTGAAGTGAGTGCCCTCAAAGTGAGGCCTCAGCTTCCTCCAATCATCCTCCACCATGGATGCCTTTCTTTCTCTAACTGAGTTGCACTGTGCTCTCAGGGTCAGCCTCTGGCTACCTAAAGCTGGAGGCTGGGTCCCTTTTGTGGGCTTACTGGAGGGACAGGTCAGGTTTGGGGCCCTAAGGTCCCATGTTTGCCTGTGCCCAGCAGAATCTCTCTGGGGGAGGTCCCTAACTACCTGTAAAGGGGATCCCTCAGGAATGTTTTTACCCATCACCTGGCTAGGGCTACTAGCCAGGCAATCCTCATTCTTTTGATGGGGGGGTTCTTGTGGACAGGGGCCCTCTTGGGGTCCACTGGCCTCCCTGACCTCTGCAGCCCTGGGCTGACTGAGGCAGGGTAGAGAGAGGCAGGCTACCTGCACCAGACTGGGTCCCACCTTGGAAGGGGCCACTAACATCAGAGGCTCTGCCAGGCCAGGCCTGGCTACCTCTGGGGCAGTTCCTTCACAAGGGGTGAGGTCAGATCCCTGAGGAGGCTGACCTTTTCCTAATGTCTGGGGAGAGGGAGACTTTTCTTCCTCCCCACTACTCTCTGTTTGTGTGGAGTGATCCATAGTTTCAGGCTTCACTACACCTATATCAGTCTGAGTATGGGCTGAGACCATTACAGCCTTGCCAAACTTTTCAGGAAGGCACTCAGTTTGTGTTTGAGCTGTGACTGTCACAGCTCTGCCAATTTCTACAGGGAAGTCTGTCTGTGCCTGGGCTGTGGCTACCACTGCCCTTCCAACCTTTTCAGGGAGGAAATCTGCTTGGACAGGGGTTGTGACTGGCACAACCCCACTACCCTTTTGGGAAAGGCCTACCATTTTGGAATGGGTGTCTTGTTCAACTCCAGCCCAAGCTGGGAGTTCTAAGTCATTCCCCAGTAAGCAGTCCACAGGCAAGGTTGGAGACACTGCCACCCTTTTAGGGCCAGTGACACCTCCCCAGCTGAGACATACCTCTGCCATGGGATGACTGTTCTGTTTGCCATCAATGTTAGTCACCTGGTATGAGAAACCAGGCAAAAGCTGCTCAGAGGGAACTAGCCTATGGGCCACCATAGTGATGCTAGCTCCAGTGTCTCTGTAGGCCTCAGCTTTTCTACCATTGATGTAGGGTTCCTGTCTGTACCTACCCAAAGTGTTGGGACAGGCAGTGAAGTTGGCAAACCCCATGCCACCATCACAGACAAGAGTAGCTGCTGTAGGGGAATTGGCTAAGCCAGGATCCCCCTGTGTTCCCCAAGAAAACCCAACCAAATTTTTGGGGGCACTCCCACCACCTGGGGGATTACTGCTGACAGTAATAGGTGGTGTGACAGGAGTAGTTGGAGGAACAGTTTTGTTTTTAGCCTGTGGGCAACTGCTGTCAGTTTTCCAATGCCCAGGTGTTTTACACACATGGCAGTAAGGCTTTTTAACTGTGGTAGAGGAGGGAGCTTGGGACCCACCACCCTGTGTGGAGTTTTGGGGCCCTGAGGAAGATTTCTCTTTTGCTTTATCCCCACCCTTCTCTTGAGGCTTGGTGGTATCTTTCTTTTGGTCACCACCCTGATTTTTAGGCCTAATCCTGGTCCTGACCCATTTATCTGCCCTCTTTCCCGATTCTTGGGGAGAGGTCAAATCTGAGTCTACCAGGTGTTGATGGAGAAGCTGGTTCTGACAATTACTAAGGATCTGCTCCCTCATAATCAAGTTGTACAATCCTGTATAGTCCTGCACCTTGCTGCCATTTAACCAACCTTCCAAAGCCTTAGTGGCACAATCCACAAAATCAGACCAGTCCTGTGTCTGTGTCTTCTGGGTGTCTCTGAACAACAACCTATATTGCTCAGTGGTTAAGCCAAACCCATCTATCAGAGCACTCTTCAGGACTTTGTAATTGTTTGCATCCTCATCACTGACTGTGAGGAGCTTGTCTCTACCTTTGTCAGAAAAGGAGAGCCACAAGATAGCTGCCCACTGACTTTGGGGTACCTGCTGTACTTTGCAGGCCCTCTCCAAAGCAGTCATCCACTTGTGGATGTCATCCCCATTCTGATATGGGGGACTATCTTGCTTAGGTTTCTATGGACATAAGACCTATCCCTATCTCTAGGAATGTTGCTGCCACCAGTGGGTTCTGACCCACACAATTTTTGCTCTCTAGCCAGAGCAAGCTTCTCCTTGGCAAGGGCAAGTTCTTCCCTCTGAAACCTCAGATTAGCTTCACTCATTCTGGCTTCATGCTCCTTTCTCTCAGGTGAAGTCATTCCCCTGTGAGAGGAAGCATTAGAGATGCTAGAGACATGGGAGTGGATGGATTCCCTTGAAGGGGATCTGTCCCTCCTGCTTCTCTGTGAAAGCCTACTTGTGGGTCTGTATGGGGGGACCCCATGCACACTCCCATGTAAGCTTAGGTTAGCCTGGCTAAGTCTTCCTACTTGGCCCTGGCTGTCTAACTCTTCCTCTGAAGTCCCATCTGACTCATCTGTGGTGGGTAGACCCTTATCTACAGCTATGGCACCATCCCTGGCAGCTCTTTCAGCATCATAGGCCTCCAGAAGCTCAACTAGCTGTCTAAGGGTAGGGTTGGAACCCTGTTTTATTCCTCTGGAGGTACACAAATGTCTCATCTCCTGGAATGTTAAGGTATCATACCTAGAGGGGGTCTTCTGCAGAACTGCCCCTCCTGAGAGAGCATCTACTTGATCTCCTCCCAGAGGCATGATCTAGTGAGGGTGTGGTGTGTGCACCTACCTACACTAGTTGTTTCTACTAAACCTCTCTAGTAGTTGTAGTCAGGGTGTGTTACTCCCTTCAACCTACAACTACTAAGTCCAGTAGGACTTAAGTATTATAAACTATGTTATATGTACCTAGACAATATCTGTGTGATCTTTCAATTTAGTATCTCAAGATTACAATGGTATTACAACAGTGTGTGTTGCTTTGCTGGGTTGGCCTGCAGTTGCTGCTTCAGTCTATGGACAGTGGAAAGGACTGGACTATTCACTCGCTGTGGTATCCTGCTCAAGAAGATTCTCCAAAACCTACTAAATTGTAGCTTCGCTCTTCTTGTGGCTGTATTTTCCAATGCAGCACCGCTGTGCAGGAGAACATCCTAATGTACAGCCCCGTACGACCGAAGAAATTCGATGCAGCGCCTGTCAGCAGCCCGAAGAACTGCCACACGCTTAGTTCAGTTCGCATCCTGGGACCTCGGTGAAGAAATCGATCCATCACCTTTTTGTTGCTACTGCATTGACCTCCAGCACGTCCCGGATTTCTAGGCATCGCACCTGTCTACCACGTGTCTCTGACGCAGCACCAGCAGACCAGAACCTTCTTGGAATCGACGCATTACTTCCCCCTACAGTCCGGATTCGATGCATCACTTCTCCTGCATGCAACAGAACTGTCGCATTGTCTCCCCAAAGATTCATGAACTGACACATCGCTGTGTTTTCTGACACTTCCCTCCTCTGTGGCTGTTTTGCCTTGTGGATTTTGACGCATTTGATGAACTTTGTGTAAAAATAACGCATCCACAGATTTCTATGCACAGAATTGCTTGAAACCTTTTAAAAGTCATATTTTAAGTTGTGTATGTTGGATTTTTTTCGTTTTGGCCTTGTTTGGTTTAGATAAAGTTACTTTATTTTTGTAAACTGCTGTGGTGTCAATTTGTAGTGTTTTCACTGTGTTGCTGTGTGTGTTTTATATAAACGCTTTACACATTGCCTCTGAGATTAGGCCTGACTGCTCGTGCCAAGGGGATGAGCAAGTGTTATCTTAGGTGTGTAATCCCTTTATCCTAGAAGGAAGTGTCCCTGCTTGGACAGGGTGTACACCACTGCCAACTAGAGACCCCCATTTCTAACAGTGCTTCATCAGGGATAAAAATAAAAATGGACTTAAAATTCCTGATTAAATTCCCAACTGCATAGTATTCAGATATACAGCCCAATCTAATGGATGGCTTCGATTGGCATGAATTGGATTATTGAGTCGCAGACAGAAGTGGGGTGCTGTGCATGCTAAGGCTAAATGAACTATCAGCAACTTTTTCAACAATACATGCAGCACAACTGCAGGCTTTCCCTCACAATTTTACATTTACTGCTCCCTGAATACACCAGAGGCCGTATTACAGAAAGTGCCACAGGGGCGCAATGGGCAAGTGCACCCCAGGGCATTTTGGTTTACAGATGGGGCCGCAGACTCTTGGGCAGACCCTTCTGTAAGACTGATACGGCTAGCCCCCATATAGCGCCAGTGCGATCTCAAGAGGGCATGCCCTCATTTGTATTGGGAAAAAAACACAGGAGTGTAACCCATAAACCAAACTGAGATCTGGGTAAGTACAGTCCCTCCTCCCCCCCCCCCTACTCCCCCGGTGGTGATCCGTTTCCTTTGTCTTCTAGAGACCCATTGGCTCATTTACCTCTGACGTACAGTTCAACTTGAATTGCGACCACTTCGCGACCACTTCGTGGCCAGCCTTCACGTCTTCATTGATTCCTCTTCCATGCCAGCGCTTCATTTCACGCGCCTCAGGTAGGCTCATGTTAGTCCTCCCTCCCGCCTCTAATTAACTTAATTTAAGCTCTGTTCTAAACCGCTCTGATACTCACCTTTATTTACACAGCACTCCTTGAATAGGCGACCCTGGTCCTGAAGATGATCCTAATTAAATAGGATCGAAACGCCGTCGACCTCTGCCCACCAGCTCAAACTCCCTTGGCGCCCCTTGACCTCTTGGTTCTTTAACATAATGAAAACTATCAATTGAATAATTGAATAACCTGATGTTTGAACCTTTTATCTTGTATATATATTGTAAATTTTTCTTGCGCCTTTTGCTGTGGTTTTTCACGTTGTCACTTGCGCCGTCACTTCACTGTCACGAGCACTTTGTACACTTCCCTTTAGGGTTGCCTTGGTATTTAGACCTAACAGTGCTTAACAACTATTTTGCATATTTTTTGATCTTCTCAAAATGCATGACGCCTATGGGCGCATTAATTGAATTATTTGAAGCCTCTTGTCTTTTGTTCGTTGATTGTAATGTCCTGTACATACAATTATAAGTAGTCTCAATAATCCCTGCTGAGATATTGTTGCATTTATACTCATTTGTATTGGAGCGTGGCCCTGTTCAAATGAGTTAATCGCTTTGCTTTAGCGCCCGGGCCGTATTATGGATGCGAGTGCAAAGGCAAAGAAGTTGTCAGGAGGCACACTGAAAGTGCGCCATAAAAAAGTGACGTACTGTCGGTGCACCCCGGTATGGCAATACTCTGGAGGGTGTGAAGGGGTCCCATGGACCCCCAGACATTCCCTAGTAGACGGGTGAAATCACTCACTGCACCTGCCAACAAAAGGATCTCTAATCCCTCCTCAAACTGCAGGCAGGTTGCCGCCTGCACGGCAAAACACAGCGCAGCTTTGAAGCAGCTTCTCTATATTCCCCTTGAATGCACTGTCCCATTGCAGCACAAATTTAGAGCTGCCCTGAAGGCAGCACATTCTCTGTAAAAGGGTGTACTTCCCTGTGTGTGCACGGCGCACATATTTAAAGGTGCATCAAGGCGTCAACAGGAAAAGTGTGCCCTATGTTCACTGAAACTTTAACTATTGTGTGTGTTTTCTTTCCTTCTCCATATTTGAGTGCACCGTGGGTTAATATAGTGTACATCCCACTGCCGAGGGATGTAACTGTTGTTAAAGGCCCTGAACCTGAGCTATAGACCCAAGATGCAGGTGAGGGCCTATAACCAGGGTGAGGTCATTCACCAACTGTTATCGCTCAAGGCAGAAGGCTTATATATAGGATAAAGTACCCCCTGCCGTACATGATAAGGATATTGCAATTCACCAAGGAGTTCCATTCAGAGGAACGAGGCCTGTATGTGAGGTCAGTCCCGGAGGGCTTACTCAGCAAGCCAGGTCTTTAGCTCCTTGCAAAAGTCAAGAAGAGAGGAGGAGGTTCTGAGAAGGCGTGGCCTCCTCCTCTGCTTTTGTGCATGCATGGAGGGGTGCTAGTGAGAGACCTGCAGAGCGGAGGTATCTGGAAGTGTTGCGGGGATTTTTCTCATGCACAGAACTATGCGCAGGAAACCAGGACCTCAGTGCATTGTGGTATACCAAAAAACTCACCTCAGTACCCAGAACCCCTATCCGACTAGCATCAGTGTCTCATTCGTTCTCCGTATCATCTCGAAGCTACCAATGATTAGACAACCCAGAACAAGCGACTTAGAGTACTCTCAGGAATGGTGGGAATCAGAAACACCTTTTCGTTATTATTCTCATATCAGTCCACAACAAGAGTAATCAGAGACACGGAAAAGTTTAAAATGTTTATTTTTAACTACGTGCTCTAAGGTGCGGTACTTTGGCTAACATAAGCAGACAAATGATTAGAAATAAAACCATCAGCATTGTTACAATTCCACAGAAAATGAAGGGAGAACTCATATTATAGTGATAGTGGAAACAGGCCCTATAATACCTTGTGAACCACCCTTCCCTGGCTAGTGAGCTAGTTTTATAAACTAATAGAAGGTCTCTAGGTTTGAATGGGGAACCCCATACCGCAAAGATCAGCTTAGGTGAATCACATCACAGGATCAGCTCTGCTCTCTGTGTCTGGAAAGGTTTTCTCCTAGTGCCTGAATCATGCATGCAAATGCAATATTAAAGGCACCCGAGTTTCAGGTATTTGCAGCTGTGTGCTTGTTGTATCTAGAGCGTGGGCAGATCAACCTCCTGAATTCAAAAGCATACATTGTTATTTGACCTTGATGGTTTCTGCACACAGTGTTCAGACTAAGGTCGCGGTGCACGTCTAGGCATGTGAACAACAGACTGTTCTCATGTGAAGAAAAAGCAAGCAAGCAGTTTTACTTGTAATAACAGCTACCTATAGTGTCGTGTGCAAAAGCAGCAAAGTGGCAAGATGGCGTTTAACGTCTAAAGCGCTTATGCTAACATAGCAATGTGTGCACATAAAACCCTGTCTTCACTACAGAGGTTTGTTAGAAATGATTGCAGCTATTTTAAGGTAGTCAGAGCTTGATAGGTGTGGGTGAGGAGTTTTAAGTGTACACACTTGTGTATCAGGAACCAGTGGAGTTTCCTAAGGTGTAGTGTGATGTGAGCTCGGCGTGGGAGGTTGAGGACTAGTCTAGCTGCTTCATTTTGGATGGTCTGCAGTCTTCTTATGAGCTGGTTGGTTATCCCTGTGTATATGCTATTTCCATAGTTTAGTCTGTTGGGGATGAGGGCTTAAGGGATAGTTTTCCTGGTGTTGTCCGGTAGCAGCTTGAAGATTCTTTTCAGCATCCTTAGAGTGTTGAAGCAGGATAGGACCACTGCGTTAACTTGGATGTTCAAACCCAGTGTGTTGTTTATGATGATTCTGAGATTACTTGCTTGTGTGCAAGTCATGGGTCTGAGGTCTGTGGGCCACCAGGTGGAGTCCCATGGCAAGGCATCTTTTCCGAAGACCACCACTTCAGTCTTCTCCGAGTTCAGTTTGAGATAGTTGGATTTTATCCAGGTGGCCACTTTGATCGTGAATGTGGGGAACTTGATCCTGGTGTTGAGTGTTTTGTCTGAGAGGGGTAGTATCAGTTTCTTGTTGGTGTATATGAGGATGTTTCTGTTGTGAGTCCTTATGACATAGGCCAGAGGAGTCATGCAGATGTTGAAGAGTGTTTTGCTGAGCAAGGAGAGCTGCGGGACTCCACATATTAGTTCACATGCTTCAGAAGAGACGGGGGAACATTTTGAGGGTTTGGGTTCTTTTGGTGAGGAAGGAGCAGATCCATTTGAAGGTGTGTCCCTGGATGTCTGTTTAATAGTGTTGTCAGGTTAGACTGGGATGGGAGAATGTGTCAATGGCTGCTGAGATGTGATTTCCCCCCTGTCGAGGATCATCCGGACTTCATCTGTTAATGCTATGAAGGCAGTTTCCATGCTGTGGTTGGCTCTAAATAATGGTTGTGTGGCCTTGAGAAGCTGGTGTTTGGTGAGGTGGTTGGAAACATGCCTGCTGATGGCTTTTTACAAGATCTTTGCTGGGTAGGTTAGATGGTCAGCTTAGATGTGGGTTTCTTTAGGAGGGTGTTGATGGCTTCATTTTTCCACAGTTCCGGAAAGGTGGTTCTACTGATGGAAGTGTTGAGCATGGGGGTGAGGGCCTCACTGATAGGGATTGCTCCTTTGTCAAATGGATGATGGGGGCAGGGGTCTGTCAAAGCCCTGGGGTGTATGCTCTTCACGATTGTTGGGGTTTTGTCTGTGCTAATGGTGTCCCATGTAGTGATTATATTGTCTATGTTCATCCCTGAGAGACTTCTGGAGAGAGTCTAGGGGTCTAGTTGCAGGGTGACATTGCTGTATATGTTTGTGATCTTGCTGCAAGAGAAGTGTGAGAGTTTGTTACACAGATCTTTTGATGGGTTGGTGTTGCTGGTTGCAGCTGTGGGTGTGGTGAAGTCCTTGACGATTGCAAAATTCTTTGCTGCTGTTGGAGCTGGTTCTTATTCGTTCGACTAGGGCCTTCCTAATATTTTCTCAGATTAGTGGTTGTTTGAGAAAGGGCGAGGGTGTCTGGCGCTGGGTGCAGTCCAGATGTGGTTGGGGCAGACAGGCTTGCCTTTAACATGCCTTTGGTGCGCCAGTGGTGCATCTGTGCTGCGGCCATCACTAATTAGGTCCTGGGAGGGCCGAGAGTGCAGGTGGCGGTGTGCGGCGCTGATGCGGAGCACAATGGCTGGAAAGGAGAGAGGCGCAAAGAACAGGTAAGATGTGGGGCATGTAGGTAGACAGTGCAGAGAGGACAGGAATGGAGCGCTGGATGGGGCATGCATAGAAGATGGAGAGATAGCACGAAGGTGTCAAAGGTCAGAAAAGTAACAAGAGATATAACACAAAGAGTGAGAAAAGGCAAAAAGAGCCAGAGAAGTGGCAGAAAAATCCCAGAAATAGTGAAAGAAAAGACATAAAAAGCGAGAGGAAAGACTCAAAAAAGTTGCGGAAAGAGTGCAAGGAATGACAAAAAGACCAAGAGAAAAAGCACAAAAATTTGGAGAAAGAGTGAGAGAAAAGTCTCGAAGAAGGAGAGACGTGGCAGAAAAGTCACAAAAAGAGTGAGAGAAAAGTAACAACGAATGAGAAAAGTGGACCAAAGTCAGAGAGAGGGAGAGAGAGAGAGAGAAAGAGAGCGAGAGAGAGAGAGAGAAAGAGAGAGAGAGAGAGAAGGAAAGCCTTGATGCGGGTGCCTCCAGGTACTGGAGCCGGGTCCGAAAGGGCCTTGACCACTCGGATGACGGATTAAGTGCAGGGGGGTTGGCTTATGCATCTGCCTCGTTGATGATTTTTTGCTACTGATAAATATTGCTTCCGGATAATATGGTCCGGAAGGGAGTGTGGGAATATAACATATATTACTTTTTAAACCTGTATGCAAATCGTATGACTTTAAAGACATTGCATTTAGAAATTGTTCAGTAAAGTGTACACTTTTGCACAATATTTTGCAAATGTTATTCACAGAATCTAGCTAAATCCCCTTGGAGAGGTTCGGACGGGCCTGTTTGCTGTGGTCACTAATTGATGCAATGTGAGCCCGGTATCAGCGCCCTCGGACTGTTTTTGTACCGTAGCGTACGTAAGTGTTTCACGTCACTGTTCCACAGTGTTTGTCACTGTGTGTCAGAGTGCATCTTTGGGCCAGAGGGTTGTCAAAGCATTTCTATTTGAGTGCGTTTCGGTTTGTCTTGTGGCTATATCAGCATGTCTACTGTTGTCAGAGTGCTTGTCAGTGAGCGGGTGTGTCCTTGGCAGGGTGCATGTCAGTGTGTCGTGTCATTTTGCCTGTTATTCTCCGAGAGTTTTTGTCTTCTCGCACTGTGCATGATGTCTACCAATGTGCCAAAGTGTAGGTGTTTGTATGTGTGTGTCACAGTAGAGAATAGTGTGTCTAACAGGTAAGAGTGGTTGTTAGTGCCCGTGTGTGCGTATACAGAGTGTGTCGGTGTGTTAGAGTGCATCATTGTGTTGGAGTGTTTGTCAGGTGTCTGTGTGCGTGTGTGTGTCCTGTAATGCCAATGTTTGTCAATGCACCCACCGTCCGCCAGAAGGCGCTTCAGTGCGCCCCTCCGCATGTCCATGTGTCTGATATTATCTTGTTACGTCAGTCTGTCTGTCGTTGTTTCATACGTGGGCCAGGATCTTCTGTGGGAAGGCTCGCACGGGAGGCGCATCAACATTACCGTTCGCAAAGGACTGGACAGTCAGGCCCAGCACAGGCCCTGTCTTGTTCCTGTCGTTACACTGCTATCTTTAGACCTGTTTTTAAAACGTGTGCTGCAGCCTCTCAACATTCTGTGGTGATTATTGGTAGCAATTCCTACGGTGTAATGAACCAGTTCCTAGAGTTTAAAAGTTTGTCTCGGTCTTGTGCGAGAAAAGTGTGGTACACCTCATGGCTGTGGCATGGCTGAACTGCAGCCTGCTTTAAAGACTACAGGCCTATTCAAAAACTGCATTTTATAGTTCAGGAAGTAGTACTTACTATGCATGTGCTTCACACACCAACCTGCGGGAGATCCGCCTCTCCTAACTTTTCATTGGGACGATCTCCACCATAGTGGCCGAGACATCCGCATAAGCACTTTTATGTTTTGTAGGGAATGTGGGCGGGACTAGGAGGGGTGTCTTGATAATAGGAAATACTATTAGAGAATTGAAAGTATTTAGGGGGGGGGGGTAAGGAGGGGTTTAGTGAGGACATGCTAATGCAAACACTCACCCACAAAGGCAATAAGGGAACAGCTTTCATCTTGAGAATTCAACATCTCTCATAAACATTAGCATTCTCAGTGTGCAATCATGTGTAAGTAATCATTTAAAATACACAATCTGCCTTGTGACATGGTTTTCGAGCATCTGCACATGAAATACAATCTGGGGCCGCTCACCAGTTCATTGTTTAACCTTTGCTGGAAGAATAAAGGCCAAAAATCACAGATTGAAACTTGATTTTGACATGTTTTTATATAATTGCCAAGTAGCCCATTACTATGTGTGCTGCTTTCAGCCAGGCCTAGCTTTTCTGGCGCCATCATGTCACATTCTGGAACCTGTGTGTATCTTTATACCTTCTAAGACCCTCGTTACTAGTAGCCCGCTACTTGAGATGGGTTCGGTCATGGGAGTACCAGGCCCATCATAGGTATGAGTTCAGCGGGACCCTCCTATTGCTTCAAGTATGTGGAACACCAGAGCAAATATGCATGAAGCTGCACTGTGAGTCTGAATTTTGCATCTTGTTCCTCAAAAACTTGCTCCCAGAGTTACCGGGACCGCTGGCAATGGTCAATGAAGAATAAAGAAATAATGGGAATGATTATGAGAGAAGGTGTATGAGGGAGGGTTGAAAATGACAACACTTAACATCTTCATAGCTAAAAAGCCAGGACTTACTGAGGGACTTACAAACCGTGCTTCTCATTTTTACCAAGCGGTGTAGCCAATTTTGGAAACTGTCACTGCTTGTTTCACAGGTAAATTATAAACCCTTTGCCCTTATTTTATGGAAGTGCACTGTGTCATTAGTGTCTGGCATGAAAGCAGGCACAGGAGATGCCCTTTGCTTTGAAATTCACGAGGTCAAATGTGTTCACTGAGATTCACTAACAGGCCAGGCAGTTATAACCGCAACTGCAGCAATGCAAGCATTTCTAAAACAACACAAAGTATATGTACAGGTACATTTTAAGGACTTCGGAGGCCCTGGGCCAAACGTAATTTGGGGGGGGGGGGGCCTGTTCGGAACAGCTTAGGATTTATGATCCAATTTCATCTCTTTCATGCCCTCTTTGGCCAGGTCACTGGCAGTGCACTGGCACACTGGTCCATATTCCAAATGTGTTTTCATTTGATAATCAAGGATAGTGACGTGTTTTCAATGTTAGAATATTCATCAGCAGCTCACTAAAATGATTGCAAATAATCTTTGGACCCTCACCCATTTTTCATATGTGAGGTTTCCTGTTTTGATCTAAAAGAACCTTTTTTTATGTATGTTGCATAGTGTTGAACAACAAAAATGTCTGTAATAGATTCCCACACATCACCCACAATGAACTCGAAGGACAAAGGTGCTTAAAACAATCTGTTTAAAAATAATTATTCGAGGTCATTAAGACAAGACTCTCTGCAGAACAGAGCTGGCTGTATCTCAACCCTCCCTGAAAGCCGGGGGCCCTGGGCCAGTGTCCACTTTGCTCATGCCTTAAAACGTCTCTGCTGGCAGCAACAGTGCAAGATTCCATTTCACAGAGAGAACTGGTACAACACAGTTCGTGCTTTATTCCCTCGTGGAATAGCTACACATGAAGCACAGCAGTGCAAGTTTCCTTTCCACGGCTTTGCACACACGATTGCATTTTTTAAACGTAGTTTATTGAGATTTTACGAATTATACATGCACTTTCAGCTGGGTTAAAAAAGACAAATGGACATACTTCTGACCATGGTGAAAAGCACAGAGATTTATATTCCGAGAATAACAGAAACTTGAAAGTACCAACAAATGTTTCACCCATGAAAAAGGCTCCAATAGGCTTTTGCGCAAGGATTGGAATTATATCTTTTTCAGGAATTATCACATCCCCTGCAGTTTTCCTCAAGTAAATTTCAAACAGTCAACTCTGCCTAAAATTTACTGTGGAAATGCCCCGTAAATACTGGTACAGCGAATATTTCTGTGGAACAGACCAAAATCTACATGTTATGTCCCATTTCAAAGGGCTGCTCTTGAAACAAATGACAATTATCTCTTTGCCCTACCAGACCACTCGCAAGGAAGGCATAAGTGTCCAGTAAATCAGTATGTTTATTAATTAACATTCAAGAGGCTGTGCACAAGAAATAACTGCTGTAGTCTTAAGTGCATGGTGAGTAAAATGTGATCAGTACATTTATTATAACTCACTCCTTTATGATGCACTGCTTATACCCTTTCATATTACATCACTTACATTGTATACAATCATAATAACACCTATGATATCCTAAACAACATAATTTGTTAGCGGAACTGTGCATGGTAGAGTGTCGAGTAAAGTTATTGTACTGTGGCTAGCGAGTTGACAACACTGTGTACAGATGTGCATGAGTTATAGTAATTTGCAGGTGGTGCGTAAATTATAAATTTAAGGTAAAGCTGTAACTTTAGAATATCCAATGTTTGTGTAGTTTAAGTTTTTAGTTTGTATAGAAAGAATAAATAAAGTTATAGTAATTTGTATGTGGTGTGTAAATTATAAATTTACAGTATAATAACAATTTTAGAATGTGTAATGTTTGTGCAATTTCAGTTTGGTTTGCATAGAAAGAATAAATAAAGTTATAGTAATTTGAAGGTGGAGTGTGAATTATAAATTAAAGTTGTAACTATAACTTAGAATTTTTAATGTTTGTATAGTTTAAGTTGGGTTGGTATATGTGAGAAGCTGGCCTGGTATATGATGTCCACTAATGTAAGTGGGCACCTTGCACCAGTCCAGACAACCCTTATGGTGATTTAAGAGGTCTTAGACAATCTTTGAAAGCTCTCTAAGTGGTAGGTGTGGAGAGAAACCTTCAGGCTTAGTCCAGAAGCAGTGTAAAGCAGCTTGTTTTACCAGAAGCAATCTAATAGTATAGACTAATTGAAAAAGAACCACACAAGGTATTTATAAAACTATGTATTTATTATATAATACTCTCTAACTAGTTTAGATATCTCCTACCCGGAGATAATCACAATGCACACAATACTTTGCAAAGAAACACAGTAAATAGCAAAGAATATGCAGTGGACCCCAGGGGGAGGACCAATCCATATACTAAGAAAGTGGTATAAGAACCACGACTCGAGTCAAGACAAGGTTGAGAGGACGAAGAAGTGCTGGCGACGCAAGGAACCACCCAAGTTGAGTAACTAGGAACCCCACAGAGAGCGTGTGCAGTGTGGAAACATGACTAAATGCTCTGTACAACTCTACGTGTAAGTCGCGGTTGGAATTGTAAAGATTAAGGACCCTTCCAAGTGGACCCAGAAGAAACCCTGTGGAATACAGAAGGTTGGAGAGCCACCCCACCTGTGGATACCCTAGTACCCACGTTACTTACACCAGGGAAGCCGGGTGCATAGGTGTGAAATGGTGTCGGAAACCACAGTCGAACCTAATGGAGGACTTCAGGAAAGTGCCACTGCTGAAGAAGGAGAAAGTGTCCAGTGAAATCCGAAGGTGGATTCTAGATGAGATGTACCTGCAAGCAGAGGGGACAGAGTCTATGTCACTCAGGAGTGACCAGGTGACTTCGAAGACGAATGCCCTCCGATGTTGGGTGTTGCAGGAGAGATGACAATGACCTTGACTCTGCAGCTGTGAGGACCAGGTGATGCTGAGGAAGACCAGGAGCCGTGCACAAGCTGTCCCACGTAGGATGTCGATTGCTGTGGGGTCGGTGTCCGGCGGGAGCACCAACAAGCCTTGGCAAGTGCAACCAACGCAGAAGTCGAAGAAGGTGCAATGTCAGGACCAGCAAAGTCCAGGAGACTCACCACAAGCAGGGGAGTCAGGGCAGGCCCAAGCAATCAGGGAAGCCCAAAAGAAACAAAAGTGACCCTCAAATGGACCAACAGGCCGTAAGTACTGGAGTCGAGAGAGGGCCTCAAGCAGCTCACCAAAAGATGTAGGCCACGATGCACACGGTGTGGTGTGGCTGAAGATTCTGGTCACTAGAGGTGCTCAAGGTTGGGGCTACTTGGAGCCCAAAGATCTTCTTGGAAGGAAGCCAACAAGCCTGTGCAACTGCAAGTTGATGTGTTGCCCAGGGGTTCGGTTATTACAACCCCCACGAGGTATACTGGCCTCAAACTTGGTGAGAGGGCAGGGCAGGTCTCTGGAACTGTGGAGAACTGCCACCTGTGTTGCAGAACCTTACGGAGTCCGGAGGAGCTCAGGCTCAGCAGACCGGTCGACTTAGTTACGGCGCCTGTGAATGCAGGGGAGTGAGTTCTTCACTCCAAGGGATATTCCTTCAGGTGTCTTTGATGCCCACAGGCCTTGGAAGGTTCCTGTATGGGTCACAGGCACAGACGAGGCAGCAGACAGTAAGGGAGATGAAGTCGAGCCCAAACAAATTCCAGCAAAGTCCAGAGTGTTCAGACAGTAGAAAAAGAAGTGGTGTCGGATCTGGATCTTGTCCCATGGGGAGTCTAGGGACCCACCCACAGGTAAGCCCTTAACTACCCTAAGGAAAGGGTTGGGCCAAGTACAAAGAGTATACAAAGAGTAAATTATACATTTGTGATATAACTATAACTTTAGAATGTCTAATGTTTGTGTAGTCTAAGTTAGGTTTGTATAGAAAGAATAAAGAAAGTTTTCCTAACTATAACTACGTTTTAACCTGTGTTTCTTTAATTGAATTTGAATGTTTTTGTTATTTTTTATATAAAATATTTGTACCATATCACAAAGTAAATCCATCATTGTTTTTCTTTAGATTTAGTGTCTTGGCGTGGTGTGGAGTAGAGCGGCATGCTTTAGAGAGCCATAGAGTAGAGTGGCATAGATTAGAGTGGCGTTGAGTGGAGTGTCATAGAGTGGAATAGCTTAGAGTGGAGTGGCGTAGAGAAGAATAGCATATAGTTGAGTGGCCTAAAGTAGAGTGAAATAGCATAGAGTTCAGTGACATAGAGTCGAACAGTAGAGTGGCGTGGCATGTTATTGAGTTGTATGTGGTACAGTGCATTAGAGTGGAGAGGCATAGAGTGGAGTGACTTAGAGTTAACTGGGATGTTGTGGAGTGTAGTGGCTTACAGTGGATTGGCATGTCATAGAGTGTAGTGGTGACTAGTAGAGTGGAGTGGCGTGTCTTAGAGTTGAGTGGTTTGGAGTGGCATAGAGTGGAATGGCATGTTGTAGAGTGGAGAGGCGTGTGTTAGAGAGGGGTGGCATGTTATAGAGTGGAGTGGTGTGTCGTAAAGTGGAGTGGCGTTGAGTGTAATAGAGTGGAGTGGTGTGGCATAGAGTGATGTGGCATGTAGTAGAATGGAGTGAGTTATCATAGACTTGAGTGGAGTGGAGTGGAGTGTTGTGTCATAGAGTGTAGTTTAAACAGATGTAGTGAGACAATGGCTGAACTGGTGTAGATGAAATTTTGCAGTAATATAAATTATGGGATGGAAAGGGTCTTTTTGGTAGTTGATTCAAACTGCTTCAGTAGAGTTAAAGCTATAAGGCACAAAACTTAGTTAAATATTGGGCAGCATACTGTGGTACATCGTGATGAGAAAACAGTATGTGATTGGATGATAAAAGACCTTATAAAATTAAACGGCAGTCCTATGGTTTAGACGATACTATGGGGTATATTAGGATGGCGGTTGGAAAACCACCCCGACCAGCATGGTAGCGGAAATCAACTGTCTGCCGGTACCGCGGCAAAACCAGTGGTCCGATTAGGATCAACCGCCCAAAATATCCGACTGTGGCAGAATGAGGCCACCAAAGACCACCTGTAGCGGGCGGAACAGGCCAAAATCCGTCCACGGAGGTTGGATTTGCGGCGGAAACACACCAAACCGCCGACAGGATAGCGGAAAGACCGCACGGAAAATGAGGAAATCCCCGATGTGACAGCGGTACGTTCCGCTGTTTCTGACCGCTGCGGTCGCAAAACAGTGATGAATGGGAGAGCCGGCGGAAGGGCTGTAGCATAGCCATCGCTGCGGACGCGCCGTGAACAAAATGGCGGCCGACAAAAAAAATCACTACAAGGCCACCAAGTGCTCACAGCAAACTAGCCCTGCCCCCAAAAACACCTAACACATCCCAATGACACACCCCCATGGCAAAATCAAAAATACAAGTCCCAGCACAACCCACACAACACACCTAACAGCAAAACTCCATTTTGACACACCCACATAGCCGAGCATAAAACCTGACAAGAATCCTTTGCAATACACTGAAGGGCCCAACACCAGAGCACAAAGGAGAGGCAAATCTGCACACATCACACCAGCACAGCAACACACACACACCACCCCCACAACTGCACCTCAAAACATTAGCATATCACACACCATAGCAACACAGAAAATGCCCAAATTCACAGAGAGGGAGATGTCAGTCATGGTAGATGAGATAATCAGAGTAGAACCACAAGTGTTTGGTATCCTGGTCCAACAGACACCATTAGCTACAAGAGCACAAATGTGGGCAAGGATAGTTGACAAGGTCAATGCAGTAGGGACCACCCCGTGCTCCAGAAAGGAAATCATGAAGCGGTGGCATGACCTGAAGAGGGTTGTGAAAGAAAAGAGGAACAAGAACCGTGAACTGGCTCAGAGGACTGGTGGTGGCCCTCCCATTGTACCCAAAACATTCACTGCATGGGAGTAGAAGGTGCTTGCTATACTGCATCCAGAGAGTCTCACAGGAATAGCCGGGGGAGTGCAGGCTGGTAAGGACAAACAAATGTAAACCATTACACTGCCATGTACTGCCTTGCACAACTACAAAGCTACACCTCATAGGCCCAAGTACATTCATATGCACCACAATACCCAACACAGGTACCACAGATGTAACATCCACTCGATCTAAATCGCCCCAAAGGTAGCCTGCAACATTCCCAGGGTTGCATGTGTACAGGCAGCCAGCACTACTACTCCCACCAGGCAGCCCTGTCCCACCCCTGAGCAGGATGTGGCACTCTCCCTCCCACCCAGAAGCATGTGGCAGCCATTGTAGTACAGCAACCAAACTTACAGGTAGGTAGCCATCTTCACAGGGAGGGCTGTTTGGGGCTGGGAGGCCTGCACTACTACTCCCACCAGGCACCCCTGTCCCACCCCTGAGCAGGACGTTGCACTCCCCCCACCCAGAAGCATGTGGCAGCCATTGTAGTAGAACAACCAAACTTACAGGTAAGTAGCCATCTTCCCAGGTTATGCTGTTTGTGGGTGGGAGGCCTGCACTACTACTCACACCATGCCCCTTGTTCCCCAGCTTAGCAAGATGGAACACTCCCCCCACCCAGAAGCATGTGGCAGCCTTGTATCACAACAAACAAACACACAGGTAGGTAGCCATCTTCACAGGGAGGGCTGTTTGGGGCTGGGAGGCATGCACTACTACTCCCACCATGCCCCCTTGTTCTCCAGCTTATCAAGATAGAGCACTCCCTCCCACCCAGATGCACGTGGCAGCCATTGTATTGTTCACCTTCACCTAACAGGTAGGTAGCCATTTTATGCTCTCTTGTCCCACCCCTGAGCAGGATCGAGCACTCCGCCACACAACCAGAGAGTCACAAATTCCACCCAAATGTGACAACAGAACAGGGAAGTAGACAGTGCATGCACCCCGTCATTCCTCACAAAAAGCATGGAGCCAAATGACAACACCAGCCCTCACATCCCAACAAAATTGACACAGATACCATTGCCAATTACAGTGTGCAGACAGCTAAGTGTATGTAACTGTCACAGAAACAGAAGTGTGACTCACCAAATCCCATCTCAAAGCAAATGAGGACACAAATATGCACAGCACTGAATGCTATTTGGAAGTTACATGGGGGCAGAGCTTGAAGGACCATCTGAAAAAACAGACAAAGCATGGTCTGTCAAACCTAAAAATCTAAGCCCAGGACATGACAAAGGTATGCATGAGATGCCAATGCCTAGTACATGCGCAGATATAAAACCTGACAGGCAAAGTAATCAGCAAAGATGCATCACATCAAGTTGTATTGCCGCAAGTTGTCAGATGACAACATGTCCTTGCAATCACAGAATCGACATGTGGGGCATGGTATCTTTCGACATGTCACACGATGTAAATGTAATGTATGTACCTCCAAATCACGTAATGAGGAACATTACTGTGCAGAAATACAATGTGTGAAATAGTCAACTGTGTGTTGCCTAACCAGTAATATAACATACATCGAACACAAAGCTTGAGGGGTGTACGTCAATCACCATTTCCCCTCTGTCCCACAGGTGACCAAGAACTGACTGCTGAGAACGACCACATCAACCTGCAGAGCCAGTCTCCACCCCCGGAACATGGACTCTCGGATGAGGACTCCCTGGATTTAGAGGACCCGGAACTCTAAGCCGGCCCATCTGGTGAGCCAGGGCGCAACAGGTCCCAGGACCCCACTGTCTCCCCTACCACCTATGCAGCAGCAACAACATCTATGCTGACCCCTGCTGTAATGACCTGTGCGGCCTAAACCACCACCACCACCACCACCAGTGCTGCCTGCAACACTCTTCCTGCCCCAGAGGATGACCACCTCACCCCACCGACTGAGGAGGGCAGGGAGAGAAGGCGGGTGCCTACAGTGGTGAGGCAACAGGTCCATGGCGGCAGGTCTGGTGGGAGGGCAAGGGTCCATGGAAGCCAACAGGACACTGGGACCGAAGCCCTAGACAACATCACCAGAGTCCTTGGGGCCTATGAACGGGCCCAGGGACGAACGGGCCGGACTAAGGAAGATTCACGCGTGCTCCGCCTGCTGCTGAGGTCCATTGACACCCGCATGGGCCAAATTGTGGACCTCTTGGGCCAGCTAGTGGTGGTTCTTAGGGACAGGCCTGCCGCACAACCAACACCTACACCTCCCTCCGGTTGCACGCAGGATGACTTCCACATCCTCCCCAGTGGGCACGGAGAGGGGTGGACTCCTCAGACCCCACTGGCCCTGCATCAGAGGCCCCCCTACCAAACATCCAAGGGGCCGTCCGAAGAAATCCGAGGGAAGAACCCGCGGCAAAGCACCTGCCAAATGCTAGTCAAGGAGCCAGCCATGATGGCCACCTTCTTCACTATTGCATTGACTTTGTTGACTGTCCTTGCCCACACTGCCTTTTTAATGGCATCCGTCTGTTGGACTGGGTCACCACATCAATGTGGTGACTACTCGATTGTCTCATCTACCATCACTGACAACTCACAGCTTCACAATTCATGTTTTTATTTTAATTTTCACTCCCCTGTCACATGTACCCATTGTAAATAAACACTCCTTACACACACATATTGTTGTGTCTGCTCTGTGTTTATTCCAGGATGTGCAGTCTTCACCATAATTACAATGTACCAGGAGTACGGATTGTTTGTAGGCAAGGAGAGGCTCAAGGGACCTAGGAAAACACAACAGAACAATATTCACTAGTCAGGTGGTGGCATCACAGCCATCACACAACACTTGTCATCAGGGTACTCCAATGTGCACACATTACAATGAGCAACAGTACCGACATAAACATCCTGTATCTGTGCCAAACCACCCTGTCCCTGAAACATTGGCCGCCAGCACTGAGTCAACAACAGGCTGCAGTCACAAAGCTCACATACACCATTCCAACATCAATGACATCAGCAGACAATGGCTCCATTGTAGATTGTCACTCACCTTCAAGTGAAGTAGTGGTTGATGAGCTGTTGACGCTGGTCGACACCTTCCTCCTCTCCACTATCCTCATCACTGGACATGGAACGGTTTGCAGGCGAGGGCCTTGGCTGCTCATCAGCATCCAGGAGCAAGGGGATCTCCTTGCGCAAGGCCAGGTTGTGGAGCATGCAGCATGCAACCACAATCTGACACACCTTTTTGGGCGAGTACATCAGTGCACCTCCGGTCTTGTCCAAGCAGCGAAAAAGTGACTTCAGGAGACCAAAAGTACGCTGCACCACACGACGTGTCCACCCATGGGCATCATTGTAACGGACTTCAGCTGGGGTCCTGAGATTCCGCAGTGGGCTCAGCAAACAAGGACGGTTGGGATATGCAGAATCACCTAGGAGTGAGATACACAGAGCAACTTTGTAATGTAACTGTGGCAGAGGACAGCATGTCTCACACACACAGCATGCTACCTGACTCTTCATACTCACCCACAATCCATGCATGCTCCGGAAGCAGATTATCCATCAGTTGGGGCACAATGCTGTTACGCATGATGTACGAGTCATGGCCTGAGCCAGGGAATCTGGCACGGACGTGTTAGATGATCATATCCACATGGCACAACACTTGCACATTGATGGAATGGAAATGTTTCCTACTCCTGTAGATGTGCTCACGTGCCTGTGCTGGAACCAGGCCAACATGTGTGCAGTCAATGGCACCAACAACATTTGAGATGTGCCCAAGTGCATAAAAATCTCCCTTCACAGCCGCCAATTCATGCCTCCTGGGGAAATGGATATATCTGTCCTTGTAGATCATCATAGCGGACAGGACAGCACGTAGCACTATGCTAAACATAGGTTGTGACATCCCACCTGCACTGGACACCGTGTACTAGAATGATACAGAAGCAAAAAAATGTAGGGCCGCCATCACCTTAAATGTTGGTGTGAAAGCACTCGGATATGTCCTGCGAGGCTGCAGGTGGGGCTCCAACATAGCACATAGGTCTTGTAGGGTGGGTCGATCCAGAAAGAATTTCCGGATGACCTTCTCATCCTCCATGTCTGCCAGCACTGTGTAGGGACGATGCACATTAGGTCTCCTCCTAGGTGAGATGAAAGGGGACACATGTCAATGCAATCCACCAGGAGATGTGTCCGACATCTTAACGCTTTGACTGACACAACGCCAACAATGACTGTCACCACAGTTAAGTTCATAGCCCAACTTACATGTAGGGACAACTCCTGCTACACCATCCGTACACCTGTCCACTTTTCACACAACTAGCACCTCCCAAACAATATCTGACTATGTGAATGCCCAAAGGGATATGTCCACGTCTTGCATGTGGAGCCCAGAGAGTAGTTCAGACAGCATATGTGTGAAACAGCAACACTACTGTCTCGTACCGACCTGCTGTACCTGCCACACCTTCTTGCGTGAGTCGAACCGGGCACACATCAACAACACAATGAGCCTAGTCTGTGCGTAAACAACAAGTCTGTGCATGAGCCACAAAAAGTAGACAGCCAAATATGCACATTGTGTAGTCAGACATTCATCACTGTGAGTTGCTCTGCCCTTTCACACATTTACATGTGTACCCATTGGAGAGTCCATAACAACACTATTATGTGTACATGCCCAGCAAAATCACTTGTGACATGTGAGGGAGTACATGCCAATGTTTGAAATCATATGCACAAACATGGCATGTGTAGTCTGCAGTGGGGTTAATGTTACATTGCCATTGTGTGCACTTTCATGTGGCAGTGATCATGTGGCCACTGTGCACTGTTGAGAACTGCCCATTGGCCATTGACACAGCATGATGTTTCCATAGGTGCTGTCAAAGTGCACCGCCACCCAAATCACGGTCATTCTTAGCAATGTATGGCAGCCATATCGCGGCAGCTACTGCCTGGCCCCTAAGGTGTGTCACTGCCAATACCAAAGCCCCACTTGTGATAGTGATATGTGTATTGCCAAATGGCGGTTGGCATGCTCTGCCGCCCAAATCACGGTCATTCTTAGCAATGTATGATAGCCAAATCGCGCTAGCTACCGCCTGGCCCCTGCGGTGTGTCACCGCCAATGCCAAAGCCACACTCGCGGTAGTGATAGTGATATGTGTATTGCCAAATGGTGGTTGGCATGCTCCGCCACCCAAATCAGGGTCATTCGTAGCAATGTATGGCAGCCATATCGCGGTAGCTATAGCCTGGCCCAAGCGGTGTGTCACCGCCAATGGCAAAGCCACACTTGCGGTAGTGATAGTGATATCTGTATTGCCAAATGGCAGTTGGCATGCTCCGCCACCCAAATCACGGTCACTGGCTCAAATGTATGGCAGCCATATTGCGGTAGCTTCCGCCTGGCCCCTGTGCTGTGTCACTGCCAATGCCAAAGCCACACTTGCGGTAGTGATAGTGATATGTGTATTGCCAAATGGCAGATGGCATGCTCTGCCACCCAAATTACGGTCACTGGCTCAAATGCATGGCAGTAATATCGTGGTAGCTTACGCCTGGCCCCTGTGGTGTGTCACCATCAATGCCAAAGCCACACTTGCGGTATTGAAAGTGATATGTGTATTGTCAAATGGCGGTTGGCATGCTCGGCCTCCCATATCACTGGCTCAAATGTATGGCAGCCATATCGCGGTAGCTTCCGCCTGGCCCCTGCAGTGTGTCACCGCCAATGCCAAAGCCCTTACAGCCAATGGGAACCACAATCGCGGTAGACTAATGCAATTTTGAAAATCGCGGTAGGCATGCTCCACCACCGCGGTGTCGGTCATTGGATGCAATTGAAAGATGCACGACCGCGGTAGCGACCGCCTGGCCCCTGCAGTATGTCACCGCCAATGCCAAAACCCTTACAACCAATGGGAACCGCAATCGCCGTAGACTACTGCAATTTTGAAAATTGCGGTAGGCGTGCTCTGCCACTGCAGAGCTGGCCATTGGATGCATTTGAAAAAGTCTGACCTGGAACACCAATTGCAGCAGCTTAGAACCACTGAAACTACCCCAGGGGGCTTTATATGTGTGGGAGAGAGTCTCACATTTCCACAGCTTCCAGAGCCTGCTGCCTGACACCCCTCACCACCAAATGATGCTGCTGTCTCCAGAGCCTGCTGCCTGACACCCCTCACCACCAACTGCTGCAGCTGCTGTCTCCAGAGCCTGCTGCCTGACACCCCTCACCACCAACTTCGGTTGCTCCTGTCTCCTGGACCCTGTGATGGCAAGGACTGAAAAGATCCGGGCCAGTCCCTTCACCACGAGGAGCTGGAGGTCCTGGTGGACGAGGTGCTCACACAGAATGGGAGGCTATATGGTGCTCCAAATGTCGTGGTAAGTGTTCCAGAGTGGAAGTGAGAGTGCAGGGAGTGCAAACATGACGTTGATCTGCTGCAGTATGTGCCTGAGAGTGTGGGGTTGTGTCATGCACTGCCTAGCATGCTGTCTCCAGGGGAAAGGGGTGTGTAGCCTATTTCACACGTTTCCCTGCCTGCACATCAAAATTGGTGGGACATGTATTGTCTTGTCAGCCATACAGTGACACAGCAAGTTTGTAATGCAGGAGTCAGGACAGAAATTGCCTGTGTGAATGGATGTGTGGGTCCCTGATGTTCTTCACAGACTCATCTGTGGCCTTAGCAAGGGTTTACGTCCAGAGGGTACTGATGGAATTGCATCATGTATAGGTCAGCACTATGCTCAGGACTGTAATACCAGAGGATGACACTCTTGGTGGTAATTCTCCTATGACACCGCAGATTGTCGTACTTTTGTGCACAGCTCCTTCCATTTCAACCAGCATGTGTACTAACTGGCATGTGTAGGCACTGTTTACGCTCTCAATTTGTCCCTTCATTTGACATTTCTGATGCCTCACGTTGGACCTCAGTGTGAGCCCACCTGACCTGCACAGTCACTGCCCAATCTGACAAGGACACATCACTGAATGTACAGAGTGTAACGTGTGTTGTTTGCTAGACTATCTATCTAGCCCTGTATATTGCACACCACAGGCCTTGTGAGAAGGGTGTGGGATTGTAAGATCATATCCCTCAATGTGACTTCCATGACACAGTGAGCCATTCACAGGGCAAAGACAGTGATTGCTGTGCAGTGTTGGACACAGTGAGTCTGCCCCTAAACATATTTTGAAATGTGATGTATGTCTTGCTCACCCTCAAATTGGATAGTAGATGTGGGCAGCCTACAAATAGCTTTCTGCTCTGGCATCCTGCATGTGTATGAGATGGGCAGGTACTGTGTCCACCCTCATACCTGCATGCATTTTCGTATGTTTCTCCAATGCTAATGTACTATGCTGTATTGTCTCTGCTAGACATATCTGTGAAGTTGTGCTGAGTTAGTGACATGCTCTTGTACTGAGAGATAGTGGTACATAACACTGTGTAACTGATTTTTCGCCCTCTTGTCTCCCATGCCTGCAGCTCAAAGTCCACCAGCGTAAGGCCATGTGGAGGGCCATTGTATTCAAGGTGCGGGCTCTGGGTATCTCCAACCGACGGGGCACACAAGAGGTGGGATGACATCTGCCGGCTGAATAAAAACGTGGCAGAGATGACGCTGGTGAAATACAAGTCAATAGCCAACGTGCACACTATTTAATTGTTCAATCAAATTATAACCAGTTTCGACAAATGTGCTCAAAACGCCAATTCGCCTATCCAATGGCGACGTAGGTAATTTGCCAGTCTATGATGCAATCAGGACAATGCCGTTTGCCGGCGTGAGCACTTAAATCAAGGCTGTCCAATCAGCCATTGGTAACTTTTTAACTCAAATGTTGCAAAAAGTCTTACTCGTAGAAACATCGATTTTAACTAATCAATTTATTGATTATAGAACAATACTTTTGTTCAGTATTTTCCAAATGGATAATATTCAAAACAGCTGGGAAAAGCCATCCATTGTGATTAAACAATATACCCAATGCATTTCGGGTCAAACCCTTCTTCAGGGGTAATCTTTGACAATCAGAATAACTAGAAAGAAAGAGAGGCAATCAAACTGGAGTCCTCATAATCATCGTAAAACAAGGTATTTACAAACAGCTTTTTTTAGGGTTGCAAAGCAAAGAAAACATGCAATAAATGACGAAGTTCATGAACGCCAATCTAACGAAAAAAGTATACGTTATGTGGTTTAAAACAATGTGGATGAAAATGAAACAAGGTGATCTCCGCGTGAGTGGGAAAAAGAGGTTATAAAGAATGCCGTGACTCTATAATGTGTATGTTCAAGACGAAACGATGTTCGTGAAAGAATCAAATTACCCGTGTATTTAGTATCCGAAATTTCGAAGTGGAAACTCAAGAAACGAGAAGATACTTGTAAAAGATAATAAAAATCACCCGTGAGTTTAGTAACTGGAGTTGAGAAGTAGAACACACACCGTCAACGTACCCATTCCGAAGTTGAATTCGTGTCTACCGGAAACACGTCATCAGCCGAGACGCGTCAGAAGCAGGAAAGCGAGTTAGCGTGGAGTAGAAAAGATTTAAATAGTAAAAATAGAAGACAGCTTGAAACGTGAAGTGTCAACAACATAGAGATGGGTGCAAACAGAGCCAGGATTGTTCAATAGCGTGATATGTGAGTGTAAGAGTAAAAAGAGACACAGAAGACAGACTGTGGTAAAGAGTAAACAACCTATAAACAAGTCAATAAAGTTGGGTGGAAAAAAAAAAAATTAAAGAGGTGAATAATGGTAAATCAAAAGTTGCTCAAGCAGATTATATAATCACAAGCAACATATGACATGTTATAGGAAACAATTGAATTCAATTCGATCGTTGAGACCCAGGGGTTGACGTGACTGTAGTTTTTTGGTCCAATAAAACTCAGCACGTGCAAGAGATTTCTGTGGATCAATATCAGGTCTTGGTTTCTGCGCTTCTAGAATGGTAAAGCGAAGTTGAGAAATGTTGTGTTTAGCTTCATTCCAGTGCATAGCTACAGTTGACTTTTCATTTGTCAACCGAATGTTACTTTTGTGTTCACCAACACGTATTTTAATTTTTCTTTCAGTTCTTCCTACATAGATTTTTCCTCACGGACATTTAAGTGCATAAATGACATTGGAAGTATCACAAGTACTTGAATGGCGTAAATCAATTTTATGACCTTTTGTTGGATGGATGAAACAATTGCCAGTTATTACATTGTTGCAATGCACACAGTTTTGACATTTTTGCATGCCTTTGAATGTTGACCCAGAAGTATTTGGTGTTTGGTTTAACATTTCTTTCAAGTTTTTGGATCTTTGCATCGCAAAGATTGGTTTCTCTGGGAATAGAGTCAATAGATCAGGTTCGGTGCTAATGATATTCCAATGTTTCATGATTATAGATTTGATGGTTCCAGCTTGAGTTGAATGTCTAAGAACACATACAAGAGGATTACTATGTTGTTTGTCTGTAGGTTTTAATAAACTCAAGCGGTCTTTATTTGCAAGTCTTTGTTGAGCTTCTTCCAAAATCCATGGTGGATAACCTCGCTCAAGGAAGCGTTTAGAAAAATGGTTTATGATGGAATTAGTCTCTTGTGGATCAGATGTGATTCTTTTCAAGCGAATGAATTGTGAGAAAGGTAAATGTCTCTTGAGATTTGATTGGTGAAAACTTTCATAGTGCAAAGTGTTATTTCTGTCCGTTGGTTTACTATAAACATTTGTTTTGATGGAGCCTTGATTGATTTGAACACATACATCCAGGAAATTGATTTGGTGACGCTCGATTTGGTGAGTGAACTTGATGCGACTATGAATCTGATTGAGATGAAGAATGTTGGTTTCAAGATTGCTGCGATCCCCCTTCCAAATGATGAAAATATCATCAATGTAACGCTTGTATACTACCAAATGTTCAGACCATGCTTGGTTGTTCAAAATATGCTCATGTTCCAATTTCGCCATAAAAATATTCGCGTACGAAGGTGCTCCGGCAAAGCCCATAGATGTACCGTTGTTTTGAGCATAAAATGTGTTTTTCCATTCGAAGTAGCTGTGGTACAATGCAAACTGGAGCAATTCAATGAGGAATATTTTCTCTGTGTCCACATGATTCTGATTCAGTAGAGCCCATTCAATGGCCTCAATTCCATCTGCATGCGGGATTGAGGTGTACAAAGCAGTTACATCTATGGTACATAGTAACCAGTTGTTTATGTCTTCTACATCAAGATTTCTTAGAAGGTTAAGAAAAGCCGTAGTATCTTTGAGGTAAGATTGCTGTTTTTGTACAATAGGTTGAAAGAAATGATCAAGGTATTTACCTATTGGTTCGCTTAGTGATCCACATGCTGACACTATAGGGCGAAAAGGTGGCGCCACCCTTGTCGTAGGGTGGCGCCATAAAAATTTGGAGAATCCACCTTTTCGCCCTATAGTGTCAGCATGTGGATCACTAAGCGAACCAATAGGTAAATACCTTGATCATTTCTTTCAACCTATTGTACAAAAACAGCAATCTTACCTCAAAGATACTACGGCTTTTTTTAACCTTCTAAGAAATCTTGATGTAGAAGACATAAACAACTGGTTACTATGTACCATAGATGTAACTGCTTTGTACACCTCAATCCCGCATGCAGATGGAATTGAGGCCATTGAATGGGCTCTACTGAATCAGAATCATGTGGACACAGAGAAAATATTCCTCATTGAATTGCTCCAGTTTGCATTGTACCACAGCTACTTCGAATGGAAAAACACATTTTATGCTCAAAACAACGGTACATCTATGGGCTTTGCCGGAGCACCTTCGTACGCGAATATTTTTATGGCGAAATTGGAACATGAGCATATTTTGAACAACCAAGCATGGTCTGAACATTTGGTAGTATACAAGCGTTACATTGATGATATTTTCATCATTTGGAAGGGGGATCGCAGCAATCTTGAAACCAACATTCTTCATCTCAATCAGATTCATAGTCGCATCAAGTTCACTCACCAAATCGAGCGTCACCAAATCAATTTCCTGGATGTATGTGTTCAAATCAATCAAGGCTCCATCAAAACAAATGTTTATAGTAAACCAACGGACAGGAATAACACTTTGCACTATGAAAGTTTTCACCAATCAAATCTCAAGAGACATTTACCTTTCTCACAATTCATTCGCTTGAAAAGAATCACATCTGATCCACAAGAGACTAATTCCATCATAAACCATTTTTCTAAACGCTTCCTTGAGCGAGGTTATCCACCATGGATTTTGGAAGAAGCTCAACAAAGACTTGCAAATAAAGACCGCTTGAGTTTATTAAAACCTACAGACAAACAACATAGTAATCCTCTTGTATGTGTTCTTAGACATTCAACTCAAGCTGGAACCATCAAATCTATAATCATGAAACATTGGAATATCATTAGCACCGAACCTGATCTATTGACTCTATTCCCAGAGAAACCAATCTTTGCGATGCAAAGATCCAAAAACTTGAAAGAAATGTTAAACCAA
Organism: Triturus cristatus; assembly: GCF_964204655.1. NCBI lineage: Eukaryota > Metazoa > Chordata > Amphibia > Caudata > Salamandridae > Triturus > Triturus cristatus. Next base: position 448,903,477 of record NC_140584.1, read on the forward strand.
ACACCAAATACTTCTGGGTCAACATTCAAAGGCATGCAAAAATGTCAAAACTGCGTGCATTGCAACAATGTAATAACTGGCAATTGTTTCATCCATCCAACAAAAGGTCATAAAATTGATTTACGCCATTCAAGTACTTGTGATACTTCCAATGTCATTTATGCACTTAAATGTCCGTGCGGAAAAATCTATGTAGGAAGAACTGAAAGAAAAATTAAAATACGTGTTGGTGAACACAAAAGTAACATTCGGTTGACAAATGAAAAGTCAACTGTAGCTATGCACTGGAATGAAGCTAAACACAACGGGCCCGATTCACAGAACTAACTTAAGACAAAATCCTTAACTTACTACCATTTTCGTATTCACAAAAGGCACTTACTCATTTTGGTATTCACAGAAGACACTTACTCATTTCGGTATTCACAGATGTTAGGAGTCCTAAGTTTAGGACTCCTAAATGCCTTCTGTGAATACCGAAAGTCTTAAAATTAGGATTTTTCTCAGTTTAGGAGTCCTAAAGTTAGGAGTCCTAACTTTACTACTACTAAATTGAGAAAAATCCTAATTTTAAGGCTTTCGGTATTCACAGAAGGCATTTAGGAGTCCTAAACTTAGGAGTCCTAACTTTACTACTGCTAAATTGAGAAAAATCCTAATTTTAAGACTTTCGGTATTCACAGAAGGCATTTAGGAGTCCTAAACTTAGGACTCCTAACATCTGTGAATACCGAAATGAGTAAGTGTCTTCTGTGAATACCAAAATGAGTAAGTGCCTTCTGTGAATATGAAAATGGTAGTAAGTTTAGGATTTTGTCTTAAGTTAGTTCTGTGAATCGGGCCCAACATTTCTCAACTTCGCTTTACCATTCTAGAAGCGCAGAAACCAAGACCTGATATTGATCCACAGAAATCTCTTGCACGTGCTGAGTTTTATTGGACCAAAAAACTACAGTCACTTCAACCCCTGGGTCTCAATGATCGAATTGAATTCAATTGTTTCCTATAACATGTCATATGTTGCTTGTGATTATATAATCTGCTTGAGCAACTTTTGATTTACCATTATTCACCTCTTTAAATTTTTTTTTTTTTCACCCAACTTTATTGACTTGTTTATAGGTTGTTTACTCTTTACCACAGTCTGTCTTCTGTGTCTCTTTTTACTCTTACGCTCACATATCACGCTATTGAACAATCCTGGCTCTGTTTGCACCCATCTCTATGTTGTTGACACTTCACGTTTCAAGCTGTCTTCTATTTTTACTATTTAAATCTTTTCTACTCCACGCTAACTCGCTTTCCTGCTTCTGACGCGTCTCGGCTGATGACGTGTTTCCGGTAGACACGAATTCAACTTCGGAATGGGTACGTTGACGGTGTGTGTTCTACTTCTCAACTTTAGTTACTAAACTCACGGGTGATTTTTATTATCTTTTACAAGTATCTTCTCGTTTCTTGAGTTTCCACTTCGAAATTTCGGATACTAAATACACGGGTAATTTGATTCTTTCACGAACATCGTTTCGTCTTGAACATACACATTATAGAGTCACGGCATTCTTTATAACCTCTTTTTCCCACTCACGAGGAGATCACCTTGTTTCATTTTCATCCACATTGTTTTAAACCACATAACGTATACTTTTTTCGTTAGATTGGCGTTCATGAACTTCGTCATTTATTGCATGTTTTCTTTGCTTTGCAACCCTAAAAAAAAGCTGTTTGTAAATACCTTGTTTTACGATGATTATGAGGACTCCAGTTTGATTGCCTCTCTTTCTTTCTAGTTATTCTGATTGTCAAAGATTACTCCTGAAGAAGGGTTTGACCCGAAATGCATTGGGTATATTGTTTAATCACAATGGATGGCTTTTCCCAGCTGTTTTGAATATTATCCATTTGGAAAATACTGAACAAAAGTATTGTTCTATAATCAATAAATTGATTAGTTAAAATCGATGTTTCTACGAGTAAGACTTTTTGCAACATTTGAGTTAAAAAGTTACCAATGGCTGATTGGACAGCCTTGATTTAAGTGCTCACGCCGGCAAACGACATTGTCCTGATTGCATCATAGACTGAGAGATGACGTTGGGGCTGCTCCCTTGGACTGGCAGGTTGGCGTGCAGGAGCATGACACCACTAATGGCCCGCATCTTAGCTGTGACACAGACTGAACTGGATGCACGTTTGAAGGAGCATTATCAGCAAGCTGAGGGTGAGTACTCTGGGAAGGGTGACTTTGGTTGTGAGTGGTGCATGTGTTCACAGCCTGGGCCAGTGCTGGGCTCTGTGATGTTGGTAGTGTGGTGCAATGGCTTGTAATTGGCCTCTGTGTTGGTTGCAGCTGCCATGCATTTGCCCTACCTGTACTTTCTCATGTCATTGGAGTAATGGCCCTTGACATTGCATTCTGAGTCATGGCATTCTGGCATCATCTGCATTGGGGTAGTCAGAGACATCCCATGGAAGGGAACGGCAGTGTGCATCATCTTAGTGTGCTTTTATCAATGTGTGCATTGCCTGACATCAGAATTGTGAGGACTACACATCTGACACCAATGTGACCCAAAGTACGACAAGGTGGATGGCATGAGCTCATGGCCATTGTGGACTGTTATATTGGAGTTTGTATCTGTGTTGTCCACTTATGCTGTCTCCAGATGTGACAGTGGCAACATGTTGGGAAGTACATCTTTTCCCCCCTCAGGGCCCTAGGTGTGCTCAGAGGGATCTGTGTGTCTGGTTACACAGAGCCACTGGCAGGCTATTTGGCTGTGTGGTCATCACATGGGTCACCTATGCCACGTTTGCATGTTAACACGCAAAAATCGAATTTAGAATTGAGGTTGCACAATGTTACTGCACAGGGTGGTGTGCAACATGGGGATATCATCATCTTGTTTCGTGCTTTGATTGCATATGATGGTTGTGTTAATGTCACTGAACTGACCCTACATCTCTGTCTCATGCAGCATCTCCCCTGGGCACGGAAGGACAGGGGACGGACACCAGTGGTGAGGCATCAAGCACGGCTGCTACACACTAGCACAGTGACACTGATGTGACCAGTGCCTTGGAGGGGGACAGGATTCTGCTTGAGGAATCACAGCCAGAGACACCAACATCGAAGTCATCTGATGCTGGCGGGCAAAGGGAGCGGGAACTCTGCCTCCTCTTCTACCACACAGCGTACAGTGCTCACCCTCCCACCTACTTCCACTAGTGCTGCCCGTGTTCGCACCAGTAAGAAGGAAAGAGTGTCCTTCACCCCAGGCACCGCTGCCCCTGCCCCTGTCTCCCTGCTGCTATCAGTGTTGAGTCTGTGGACCTTTTGCGCCAGCTGTGTGTGGGCCAAACAGCTCTCATCAATGCCTTCCTAGACCCGCCGCACGAAGGTCACTAGTAGGTTCTATGATCTGGGGCTGATATTAGCTAAGAGAGAATTGACCCTGCACTGGAAATCCAGGGGGGGGGCCTAGCTATGTGCGGTGGAGGGCAGCGCTAGTGAGATGGGCGGGAGCGGAGGGTACGCTCCGGGTGCAGATGGCTCTGAGGGGTGACGAGGTGAAAGCGTTAGCGACAGCAAGGGCATGGGAAGCGTTGGTAGTGGAGCTCCAGGGGCTGATGTCTGAGGTGGAGGAAGAAGGGAGCGCATCGGATCGGCATGAGGCGAGGGGACCTGGGGATTGAGTTAGGAAGGGGATGAGGGTGGCCCCCAGACAAAGGCCAGAGGCCTGGCCACGAGGGACGATTTGCTTCCGTAGAGAGGAGGTGAGCAACTGCAACTGAACTCCAAGGTCGGGGGGGCACATCAAGGGTGAAATGGGGGACAGGGGTGCACTGACATGGGGGCGGGAGGGGGGGGACGAGTTGGGATTGGGGATTGGGAGGGGGGCTGCTCTTACGGCACGAGGGAACCCGTGATGTATTGAACAGTTGTTGTTGATTTGGAAACTAATAAAAAATGTTTCAACAAAAAAAAAAAATCAATGCCTTCCTAGACCATGACAAAAAGTTGGCACAGGTAGTTGCTTTCATGGAGGGTATTCATTAAGACGTGGGTGGGCTACACCAGACTGTCCAGTCTTTGTCTTCCGCAGTGACGGCAGCCATTCAACTGGCACAATCTCAGAGTCCAGCTCCAGTCCCTTAGGCCACCCCCCTGCCAGTAGCTACATCTGACAATAGTGACTACACTTTTAGATCCGGGCCGCGGAGGACAGCGTTAGGTACATTGCGGGAGTATGTGAGCATAGAAATCCTATCAGCATACTGATCCCCCCTCCCGGACCCATGACGCCAAGCAAGTCTCCTTTCTATAGTTTAGTGGCCTAGGAAATCCCAGGAAGTCCACTGTGGTAGAACCGTGAGTTTTACCATCCACTTAGTTCCATAGGTTAGGATGCGCCTTAGCGAGCGCATACCGCCATGGAATTTTTTTCGGTCCTGAAGAAAGCTTAGCGAACGTGCAAAAATAAGCTGAAACATGTCGACCATTTTTTTATATTCACTTTATCAAACCGGATGGTCCTGGTGAACCTAACCAGCCAGCTAACATCCGTCAATCTCTTTTAACGGTCACTGGTTTCTCCACCATTAAAATTCATTTTTGGATAGAACCCGTCACTTTTGAAACTGTACTTCACTCCCAAACACTCACATCCATGTACCTGCCCCAAAAAGACCAGCTCCGCTGTAAACCAGGCATCGTAGCACACCAGGGAGGCACTCGGCCTCCTTGGTGGGAACCCGATGATGAAGCATGTCACCAACCAGGTTGGTGAGTGAGGGTTCTTTTAAAAGAAACACTTTTTTCCTCTGTGCTACCCTAACTTTTTAAGTTCTCATAGTTGCTCTTTAGTTGATTCTGAATACATAGTCAAGGGGGATTAAGAGTGACTCACTTTCCCTCTCTCTCCTGTTGTTCTTTACAATAGTGACCACACACCACAGACCTCAAGGTCAAGATACAGCACATGCAGCACACAACAACAGCAGCCCAAGCGGTCCAGAGCGCAGACACCATCCCCCCAAAAAACTAAAGCTACCCCAGAGCACAAAGGCAAAAGCCCTTCAGGAGACACTCAGGGGCATAAAGCCAAGAAGCAGCCCTCAGGCTCACATCCCTCAGAGGCACCCCAGCCAAGGACTCCCCTGTCCCAAAAGCGTCTTGCAAAGACAAGCAGACAGTTGCCGTGCCCGCTGAGAAGCTGGTGCCTGCTAAGAGTCCACATAAAAAGAGCTCCAAGGCAGATTCACCCATAACCTCAACTTCCATCCACACCCCTGTGAAGCAGGGAAAGGAGGGCATTGTAGGGGATACACCTGGTAAACAGGGGATGGAGGGACAAAGGCAAGGCCAGGCCAAGGGTACCGCTGGATCCAGCATGTCCCCAGAGGGAGGGCCACCGGCTGCACCTGATGCAGCTTTGGTGGAGAGTGTGCCTGTTGTGTCCGCCCCACCTCCCACTCCTACCAAGACAGGGAAGCCATTTAGACTCCCCAAGAAGTGGAAAGGCACCCCTCCACATTCTCCCACCCACACTGTATCTCACAGCAGCATGACTCCACCTCCGTGTGCCACCACACCACCCGATCCAAGCAGCCCTCCGGCTTCCAAAGCCACTGATACCTCTACCTCATCTGGGCCTCTCTCTCCCCGGTCCAGTCCTCTAACTGTCCCCGACACTCAGCCACCTCCCAGTCCAACTGACAGCCAAGTCTGAGTGAAAGTCCCCCTCACACACCTGTCTCTCCCACAGCGGTGCCTGGACTGCCCATTGTTATCCCCCTAACTGTGTTGCTGACCATGGCAGGGTACAGTCTCACCCATTACCTGTGCAGGGTCTCATGTACCTACTCTGCACTTTGTACTGCCCACTGGCCTTGATGTTCACTTCTGTTTGCCCAATCCCTGTGCAGTATTTCATGGACCTACTCTGCACCTTGGACTGGCCACTGGCCTTGCTGTTCGCTGCTGTTTGCCCATTCCCTGTGCAGGATCTCATGTACCTACTCTGCATTTTGTACTGCCCACTGGCCTTGATGTTCACTGCTGTTTGGCCAATCCCTGTGCAGGATCTCATGACCTACTCTGCACCCTGGACTGGCCACTGGCCTTGATGTTCACTGCCTTTTTGCCCATTCCCTGTGCAGCTTCTCATGTACCTACTCTGCACTTTGTACTGGCCACTGGCCTTGATGTTCGCTGCTGTTTGCCCATTCCCTGTGCAGCTTCTCATGCACCTACTCTGCACTTTGTACTGGCCACTGGCCTTGATGTTCACTGCTGTTTGCCCATTCCATGTGCAGGATCTCATGGACCTACTCTACACCTTGGACTGGCCGCTGGCCTTGATGTTCACTGCTCTTTGCCCATTCCCTGTGCAGCTTCTCATGTACCTACTCTACATTTTGTACTGGTCACTGGCCTTGATGTTCTCTGCTGTTTGCCCATTCCCTGTGCAGGATCTCATGTACCTATTCTGCACCTTGAACTGGCCACTGGCCTTGATGTTCACTGCTGTTTGCCCATTCCCTGTGCATCTTCTCATGTACCTGCTCTGCACTTTGGACTGGCCACTGGCCTTGATGTTCACTGCTGTTTGCCCATTCCCTTTGCAGGATCTCATGGACCTACTCTGTACTTTGAACTGGCCACTGGCCTTGCTCTTGTCTACTTTTGGTGCATATCTGTGTAATATGTGAATAAAGACAGTTACTCCTGTTGTCTGCTTTGTCAGTGTCCTTGCTAAATAAAGGGCTTTCTGTGTGGGTGTGGTTTAATGTGGCACATGCTATGTATGCCACTTCAACATTTCCAATGGCTTGTTTAACTTTTTCTGGGTTTTGCAGAGGTAGAGGTGACAGGCACTTGTGTTCTTCTTGACTCTGAGGCTTGGGGGTGCAATGATGGTGGTTTGTGATGAACTACTGTTATCATAATCATTCTTTGGTCAGGTTAGCTATATTGTACACATGTCATGTTTGTATGCACTGCCAGCACAAATTGGGATTCTATACACAGGATTGCAGGCAGGCTGGCCAGGGCCATCATGTCTGTGTGATCTCTTTGAGGTGTGAACAGCAGTGTTGGTGTATGCTCATCTTGTGATGGCCAGTCATCCTATCCCCATGGGTACATTTATATGTGTGCACTTGGGTGGTCAACTAGTGTGCAGTGTGAAGGGGTTACTTTGTCAGTAGTGTTGATGTGTGTGTGCCCCTGCAATGTCAACTGCACACGTGTCACTCAGGAGTTGAGTGCCTGTTATTTTGATTAGTTAGCCCTGTGCTTGTGATTGTGTGCACATGTGGGAGTTGTAGGTTGTGCACTGTGCAGTGTGTTGGTGTGTCCTTGCACTTCTGGGGGATACCTATTGTTGGTGGCCATTGTGAGTATGCATAGTGTGTGACTGGCAGGTCAGTGTTGTGTTTTGTTGATCAGCCATGTGTCTTGATACTGTTTGTGCTCACTGTGCAGAACTGCTCAGCCACACTGACATTGTGGGTGTGTTTCCTCATACATTGCTGTCACTTGAGGCTTTTTTGACTCCAGTATGGCATGTGGGGTGTGGAGCCATAACATTCCCTATCTGTGCTTCTGATGCCTACCCATTGTGTGTGTGCACTCCATCTATTTTTGTCTGGGGCACTCCTCACCTGTCCACCACTGAAGGACACACCACTTCAATCTCATGTGTTCCACCCCATGGCTTGCCAGTGTGTGAGCCTCCCCACCACTTCATAGTGTGACACTATACTGTGGGGGGTGGATCTGTGTAAAGGACCAATGTGCCACTCAGGACAGATTCCCAATTGGTTATATGTGATTTTCTTGTACTGTTTTGCAGTCATGGTTGCTCATATGCAGTTCAACTGTTTGTGCTGCACAGTCCTCTGGTCATGTTGTTTTCACCTGGGTGTCCCAGACTTGTGCATTTGTGGGTGATGGGTGAGCTGTATGTGTGTTTGCTGAGGTACTTCTCCCTGTTGGACTTGGCCCTTATTGTCCTAAAATATTTCGCTTTTCCCCCTAGCCTTTTTACTGACATAGTGTGTCTGAACTGAAAATAATAAATGTTGTGCAATGGTGTACGCACCTTTATTTCCACCATTGTAGAAATGCACCTTTGTAAAATGTCACTTTTAAAATGGATGCCATTTCTGTCTGCTTGTGCCGCCTACCTGAGGTGGGTTGGAGGTCTAGTGTTTGAAGTGACAAGGTGCTCTACACTCCCCCCACAGTGACAGTTGAGGCTGGGACTGCCAGGGACCTTCTAGAAGCTTCCAGCCCTTTCTGGTAGATGGGGGGAGGGGTGTATATGTAGAGCAGTAGAGATGCCATGTGCCCAGACTGAGGGTGGACTTGACTGAGAGGGGACACTCTGCCAGGAGGTACCGCCGCAAGGGCCTGTGTGCTGGCCTCTGTGCCCATCTGTACCCCTCTGCTGTCCACAGGGCCACTGAGAGACTCTGCTGGAGTGGAGACTGCTGTGCTAGCAGGATTGCCATCGTAATGGAGGATGACTCTTCCCAGGAACTGCTGCTTCATTTTTGAGTGAGCTGCCCTGCTGCTTGCTGATCTTGCCCTGCAATAACTGTCTCCTGGCCCCTAGCGCCTCGTGAGCACTACATTTCAAGTGACTGGGCTCCTCCTGCTGTCTAGCGCCTTGTGAGGACTGCAGCGCTATCCCAGCCCCCAAGGACTTTCCTGCTTCTTAGCGCCTCGTGGGCACTATTGTCTACATTGCCAGAGAAGAGGAGCACTGTCTGTTGTCCCTGGAGCTGTTGGGCCTCTCTAGCGCCTGGTGAGCGCTGCCTCCAGCACCTGCCCAAGAGAAGAAGGTGCCTGGGACCTGCTGCGCATGCTGCCAGGGAGAGCTGGTTATTTTCAATACAGCGCTGTGCTGCTAAAGCACTATATATCCAATTACCCCAATTTTTGCTGCAGCATGATTCTGTGGGACCCTGGCAGCATTCCTGGGACCTAGCGCCTCGTGGGCACTACTGTCTTGTGTGGGACTTGGGATCTTCACCAGCTCCCTAGCGCCTTGAAGGCACTATTTTCTTGGTTGCCAGAGGAGGAGTGACGCCTGCAGCGCTGTGCTGTCAAAGCGCTATATTTGGTGGCCTGTACTGCAAGGAGGTGAGGAGCTGAAGCCTGCAGCGCTGTGCTGCCAGAGCGCTACTTTATTCTGGGGGATCCTGGACTTGGGAGGACTCTAGCGCCTCGTGAGCGCTACAGCTGTGCCCCAGAAGGAGGTGAGGAGCGTTGGTGCAACTTTCCTGTGTGCTGCATTTCAAACCCCCCCCCCCAAGGAGAAGGGCTGTGGGATGCCCCACGTTATTGCCAGAGAGAGCCCTGCAGCCACCGAAGAAGCGGGAGCAGTGCGTGCTCCATTCTGGCTGCCCCCATCTCCTGTCAGCAGGAAGGGGCCTATCGGGGCACAGTGCCGGTGCCAAGAGATTGTGCAAGGACTCCAGAGAGCCCGGTGAGTAGGGCTCAGTCCCAGCTTGGTGGGGGTGGTGTCGGGGCACATTGTCGGTGCTCGCCTCCCCCCGATGCCGCTCTGAGGGCACCGTGGTGCCCGTGCTGACCTTACAGCAGCCCCGTCTGACAGCGGGCAGCTGCAACCTTGGAGAGCACTGTGAATTTCAGGGGTCCGGGAGTTGGGCCCCAAACTGCGCAGTGGTGCCAGTGCTTGTTTTTGGCCTGACTCCCAGCTGCCCTGCGAGTGCGCAGGCAGCTGCAAGGTATTGGGGGGCATTGTACTCGTCAGGAAAAGAGAGAGAGGAGTGAGAGACACTCCTGCCCTGCCCCAGCGCTTTGCGCACTTTGCTTTTGCTGTTTTAGCAGCCAGCCCTGACTTTGCGGGACATAGGGCATTTGAGCCCCGGAGGGAGGCCAGTTGGCCTGGGGCCAGTATCAGAGAGTTGTGTCCCCAATTGGGGCGAACTGTGTTTATGCTGGCAAGGCCTATTGCCCCATATGATTTATTGCATAATATTGTCGCCAATGTTAACCAATTTAGGCCTTATGCAATTATGCCCATAAGGTTGATGCCTAATGTATTTCTCCCAATGCATTGATGCTAATAAGGTTTTTGGCATGCCCACTGCTGATGGTATTTATGCAAATGTGTTGATGCTTATTGATAATGCCTCATGCGCCAAGCCTCATTTTAATATGACTATGCCTGATGCCTTACACTGTTGGTAGGCCTAATGCTCACATGTTTATGACCACAGGTTTATGCCGAGTGATAATGTTTTTCTTTCCATAAGGCCTGCACTGCTGGTTTTATGCATACTGGGCCTAGGACTCATGCATCATGCATTTATGCTCATGACGATGTCTCAGGTGATGCTTTATGTTTATGCTTAAGGCTAGTTGCACTGTGACTAAGTGTGTGATCTGGCCAGGAGGTACTGGCTGCTTTACGTTTATTACTGAGACTTGCACTTATTCTACCTGTGCTTGTGATGACTCTGGCAGCGGCCCGATTGGCGCTGCCCTGTAAATAATCCCCATGTAAAGTACTACCCAGTGCCGGTTGGCACAATGTATATGCACCTGTGATGGTTCTACAACGTGTTCTGTATAATACATATGCTGTTTTCCTCACCTAAACTGGTGTGGTCTCTTTTTGTAGTGTGCCTCGTGTGTCGCCTGTGTGTGCTGCGTGGATGCTTTACACATTTCCTCCGGAGTTTGGCCCACCCACTCTGCACCACGCTACCCCGTGTCTAACACTTCGCTTCCTGAGTGTTATGTTGTCTGTGTTCGATGGTGATTTGTGTTGTGGGGGCTCATGGTGTCGCACTAATATCTGTGTGGAACTGGTATGTTTGGTGTGGACACACTGCTTGCCGTGCCTGCAGTGCTGTTAGTGTATGATGCTCTGTGTGTGATGTTCTATTTGCATGTTAGTGTGTGTGATTTGTTTGTGCATTGTGATTTATTCAGATGTGCATTGCCAGTGTAGTGTGCATTACTTGTGTGTCTGTCACATGCACTTAGGGCTATTCTTGTTCCTGGGTTTGTTTTGAGTGCATCCTTGGTGTTTTCTCCTATTATATTTGACCTGTCACTTGTCAGGATTGTGCATGTGCAAGCATGTGGTACACTATGACACCATGTTGACTTGATGGGCATGTCTGTCTGTGTTATCTTATTGGTCCATTGCTCCCAGTTTGTGTCCATGATTGTTTTGAGATGATGCACTTCTTGTCTGTGTTGGGGTATGTTGTCTGTGCATTGTTCCTGAGTGATGGTTTTGTGTACTCCTGTTCTGTCTGGGCTCCCATTGCCTTTCCACAGTTTTACTGCACATGTCTGGGCTTGTTGTACTTCTGTGTATGTTGTTAGTGAGTTTTGTGTTTGGCTGTTGCTTTTGTGCCAGCATCGGTTCTGGCATCCCTGAGTGTGTGTGTGTGATGTTTGTGGATGCCCCCCAGGGTGTGTGATTGTTTGTCAGTGTATTGACAGGACATTTTGGCACCCTTCTGTGGGTATGACACTGTTGTTGAGGGCTGTAGGTGTGAGGTGGGGGGGGGGGGGGGGTGGAAGGACTAAATAAACAATGTAGGGAGAATTTTCCCGAGGAAATCAGTGATTAAATCCACAAGGTACCATGAAAGTGAAAGGAAAACGTTACTAATTTTAAGAAAAAGACCCCTCACTCACCAACCTAGTTGGTGACATGCTTCATCATAGCGGTCCCACCGAGTAACCGAATGTTACTCGGGTGTGCTTCAACACCAGATTTACAGTGAAGCTGTTTTTTTTTTACAGTAGTGCAAGTGAGTGGGTTTAAAATTGTCTTTATTGTAATTCCTAAATTTTTAATGCGGATCAATAAGACAAGATTAAAAATAAGTGTGTGATACCCTAGGAGGCTTAAATGGCCAGTGGTATCTGTAGTGAAAGTGATGATCTACATGTTTCAACATGTAGGCGATAGTACTTGGTTTTCTTCAGGACCAAATGGAATGACACGAGCGGTATGCACACACTAAGGTGCACCTCAGCTCTGAGTCATATGTTAACCATATCGTGTACTCGCGTATGGGAGCCTATCATTCTTTCGTGAGAGGATAGTAAGAATATAGGTACACATGCATCAAGCTAAGAACTAGCGAGTCCTTATTTGCGATTTTTAAGGAATCGCAAATAAAGAATCGCTATCTCCTATGCATGACGCAGATACCGAAAATCCACCGAATCGGTAAAAATCGCTAAACGCGTTAGCGAAAATACCCCCAAAAATTGCCATTAGCTCAAAACACACATATTGCGATATCGCAATTAGCGAGATCGCTAATAGCGAGATCACAAATAGCGAAATCGCTATTTGCATGTTCGCAATTTTACCGAGTCGCATTGGGAACAGCCTGATGACATCAGAACCAGGATGTAACTCTTCCCATGGTGCAGTCTGTGTCCATAGGAAGCCAGAGCAGGAAGCTGAGTGCCTGTATAGAGCTGTGGAGAGGACTACTTAGCATCCAGACCACTGCAAACCCAGGAAATGGCCAATACATCAGCAGAGGAGGGTGCAGGTGCCAGGAAAAGAAAACTAAAGTTCAGTGAGAGGGAACTGGCGTACCTCACTGAAGAGGTAGTGAAGAGCCATGACAAGCCTTTTGGGAAGCTATTCCTTAAAGTCCCAGAGGCAGAGAAAAGACGCCTCTGGAACAAGATCAAGTCAAGGGTCAATGCTGTGGGTGTGACACACCGCAGCATCGATGATTTAAAGAAACACTGGTACGACCTGCGCAGCCGTGCCAAGGAGCGAATTGCCCAGAGGCTGAGGGAGGCAAAGAGCACCGGAGGAGGACCATCGACAGTCCCGGACAACACAGCCCTGGAGGACCTGGTGGAGGGCACAATCCTGCCGGAAGCTGCTGTGGGGGTGACGCAGATGGATACATCCGGCGCAGCCTGCAGTACAGAAGGTAAGAGGCACTATGATATACCCATCAATGTACATTATAATAGCGCCCATACAGTAATAAGAAGGCAGGCAGCTGTAACCAACCCCAGTCCACAGTCCATATACAGTTACTAATGAATCCTGGGAGTTGTAGTGCCCTGAACCAATTAGTGAGTCACATTGCACTTTGTTTGACCATTGTGCCCAATATGCATTACAGACAGCGAATACAGAGAGTGAGAACGTAAGAGCAGACATAATCACCATGTAGCTAAACATTATCCAATGAAATTTTAAACCTGCACTGTTTCACACCACAGGTGCTGAGGAAGGAGACAGTGATGGGAGCGAATGCAGGGAGAGCACCCAGTCCACCGCAGAGCCTGCCGTTGCAAGACCAGTCACACCTCCCAGCACATCCCAGGCACCCACACGACGCAGGGCTCCAGTCCCTCCCATGCAGCCAATGGAGTGCCTTCCTGAACCTGAAAGGGCAACTGCAGAAGGCCAGTCTCGTGTCAGGTCCACCACCACCACCCCGCAGACACCCGTCCCGACGTGGCGAAGACGCAGGGCAAGGGGCCACACAACTGCAAAGGAGCCGTCTACTCCAAATGTCTGTGGACCCGTTGAGCTGCAGATGACAAGGGTGCAGCGCCTGCAGGCACGCCACATGGGAGCCATCAGCCTGCAAATGGCCAAATTGAACAGAAACCTCTCCACCATGGCAGATCGCATGAGTGACCTAACTCAAGCAGTTGTGGAGGGCAACAGGGACACCAACGGCACATTGCACGAGCTCGTGCATGTGATGCAGGACGGACAGAACACCGAGCGGAGGAGGCATCGGCAATTCATGGGGCGCCTGGCTGGATCGACACGCTCCAACCACAAGTTGAGCAATGCCACTGCACTGCTGTCACGTCGGTCGGTGGCAATGCAGATCGACATGGGGCATTGTTGTGGGGACGTGGCCAGGGCCCTTGGCCAAGTTACCACAGCTGTAGAGCAGATCCAGGCTGGTGCAGGTGGCCTCAGCAATGCCACTGGAGATGAGGGGAGTGAGGGGGCATCCAGCATGAGCAGCATGTCTGCGCCAGTCAGCACCGGCAGAAGGTGCAGTGCACGCCGTTCTACACCTACAATTCCAACAATGGATGAGGATGGCGCTGCAGGAGATAGACGCCTCGGTGTGCGTGGGAGGAAGCGCTGAGCACTCGCATCCCTCCGGACAATTGGCCATGGTGGCGTAACCATGGTCAGGACATACAGAGGGACTGCTACTGGAGTCCCAAACCTTATTCCTCATAGTGCCTCGGAACATGACGTGAATGTATCCTTAGGCTACATGTATGTTTAGACACACAAGAGTCCATGTGCAAGTGCAAATAAAAACTTTGCATTTGATGAATGATCATTTCTGTCTCATGATTACGTACCTTTGAAGTGATGTTGGGTGATGTGGGCACGTATCAACTGCCCCTCCGCATAGCTTGCAGGATGCGGGTGTGGTGGGTGTACAGGGGGCTGATTGTCCGCCGTGCCGTGCTATGGGTATGCGTATCGTGGGAGCTACGATGGGCTACATTGCACATGCTGCCACTATCCAACAGCAGGTCACCGGCTGGTCCTGCATCGCAGCACCAGGTCTTTGCAGGATGTGGAGGCGACTCTTGACCTATCCAAATGTCCTTTCAATCACATTACCTGTCCTGGTGTGTGGTGCGTTGTACCGCTGCTCCTGTTGGGCGCCTGGGTTCAACTATGGAGTCATTATATAGTTCCTCCCCGCGCATGCACTGTCACCTACAGGGTAGAGTGGAATGTGTATGTGTCAGGTTTGCATTGCCATCACAGAATGCTTTAGTGTGCATGAGTATATTGTCTGACCTAGCAGGTGTCCCTCGCCATGTCCCCCCCTGAGCAGGCGTGTGGGAATGCTAATGTATCAGAAGATGTATGGATCATTGATGCTCCCAGGAGATTGCGCTGCGATGTCCGACATGATGTCATTCACATTGCACATAGGTTGGACGTTGATGGAGTGATAACTATTCCGGTTACGGAATCTCTACTCATTGACTGATGGTGGACATATGGGTCGTGTGTGCAATCTAGGCATTCATATCACATTAGGGAACTGTGCAATTCAATATGAATGGAGTCTGGGTGGGTTCAATTCCATTTGGGTTTTGGGGAGGCTGATGTGGTCGTGGGTCTGAGTCATCATGGCAGCCAGGAAGGTTCTCTAGACATGTGAGTGGGAGCCTAGTGATACCCCTCCCGCTAATGCCACTACCCCCTGGACACCTCCTGATGCAAGTAGGTGCAGGCAACATTACACCTGGACATGGGGACGGTTGGCATGGGTCCTCTGTGTTTTGCGCTGCATTGGTGTTTCAAATTCGGCTATGTGGTTGAGTTGTATGGCAGCGTTGATCATGTACTACTCATATATGTCCTCATCGGTGTGTCACATCTGAGTGATGCACAGGCAGAAAGGCCTCTCCTGGAATCTCCTTCTGCCCTAGCCTGCTGCATGGGTCCTCATCCTCCTATCAAACAAGTAGTGTGCCGCCTTTGTGTGCGTCCTCTATGGACTCATTGGTTAGTTGCAATGGCCCTCACCAGCTCCATCATTTGTATCGCAGTTAAATGGCAAAATATTTTTTTTACCACCTGCTTCTGATTCTCCTCATTCTGCACTTGCTAAAATGCGATTTTTGATGAAATCGCAATTAGCGATTTTTGATGCATCCATTTACGAGTTTTTTCTGTGATTCCTTATTTGCTCCCGCTATTCAGGTTTGCGCTGATTCCGATTCGCTATATCTGGAATCCCGGTATTTGCGAGTCGGTATTTTAGCGATTCTGGGATATTTGTTTGATGCATAGGGATTCGCTTGAATGCACTCGCAATTAGCTAATCGCTAATTTTGCGATCTGTTTTTGGCTTGATGCATGTGCCAGATAGTCCCCTCCCAGACTTCTGAGAGAAGGGAAAATCTGAAAGACAAATGAACAATCATACATAGTACATGTTAATACTGTATGACGGTGTGAACAGCTCTTTCATATCTGGTACGTGCATTCATACATCGTGGAATATGCATAGTCACACACACGGCTCACCTCAAAGATATGTGGGTGCATATCCAAGTCCGCCTACTCTCGGTGGTTTAAGCCAGGAGTCCGACCACCCCTTGACAGTGTAAACAGACCCACACGAACATTCAACGGTGGGTGTCTTAACGCTCAACCAAAAGGTGAGTGTATTGTTTAAGCCAGGAGTGCGACCACCCCTTGACAGTATAAACAGACCCACACGAACAATAAACAGTGGGTGTCTTAATGCTCAACCAAAAGGTGAGCGTGTGCTAAAAACTGGAGTCATTCAGAATTATAAAGGCACCACTCGTGCAGGTGAAATGTAAAAACTATAACTGCGCAAGGGACAAGACAAGGAATAACGAGAATTAAAGTAGGTCAATGCTCATTGCAGACTTGTTTCAGCCTCTCTTCATGGAGACCATGGGGAGGGTGCTGGCTCTAGTCACACTCTGTGAGTATAGATCAAGACAAGATGCCGACAAAGTTAATTACCGATAATAACTGCAATTGAATTAAGGTAATTCAAGGGGAGTCCACCCGCCTCCGTAGCTGTTACTTACTACATCAAGCCATGCCGCCCGCAAATCCGCCTATGATCAAGCCCTGCATGGAATCCCGAAGATCCGGCAGTCGGTGTTTCCCTTGCTTATGAAACGAAGGCTGGAATTGACTTCTGTGTCACGTGACGTGAGAGGTAGTCACGTGATCGCGTCTAGTGTGGGGGCGTAAATTTATTTAGTCTTTCTCAAGAGGATTAGGAGTATCCCTGGTTACTAAAACCCTTTCTCTCTTCGTGTTTGAAGAAGGATGTGTGAAGGATCCAACTTGTGTTTGACAGTTATGGAGTCTGACAATGGGCTCTGTGTGTTGTGCTGCTGACATACACCTGTCAAGTAGTTGGATACAGATGTGTGGCAGTTCACTGTTTGACTTCAGAGGCTTCCTTTCATCCCTGTGCCTATGCATGAGTTGTCTTGCTGTCTCCCTGAGTTGTTGCACAGAGGTGACTGTGGTTTAATTTCACTCACTGTGCCAGCCATGTGTGATTTGATGGTCTAGGGGTGTTGTTATATGTTCCTTCTCTTGCATGTGATGTACACATGCTTAGTGGTTAGCTCCTTGGCCTTCCATTTGTGTCCACCTCACTTTAGCTTTCCCATTTTTTGTCCTCCATTGCTGCTGCCATCTGGTCTGTGTATGTGGCTGTGTGTCAGTGTGGGGGTGTGTCTGTGTGACTTGACAGGCTGTGTGTCCAGTTGAGTGATTGTTCAGATTCCGTATGAGTGTTCATTTTGTGCTTGGACTCAGTTGTCTTGACATGAGTGTAGTATAGGTGTAGTGTAAGGGTCGCCCTGGCCCTGAGCTTCTGTGCTGTGTGTTCCTCTGCAGCCCCATCTTCTGAGACTGTCTCCCTAGTTGCTTGGTGTGTGTGGTGCAGGGTGTGGGTTCACCTGGCTGGTTATTATACATGGGGGAGCAAAGAAGGGGCACATAGCATGTCCCTTAATGTGTGGGGGGGTCTAGTGTGTGGAGGGTGGAGGTGTGGCCATATGATCTTTGTGGACTGCCCATGCCTGGCGCTGGCCCTGCCTTCTACATTGTGCGCATGTTTTCCCGCGTCTTCACCGCTGCAGTGACGTTACCGGACATTGCATTGATATTGTGGTGGGTGGGTGACCTGGATGCGGAGGGGTGATTTGGTGACAGGTAGGACATGGGTGGGTACACTTGTGGATGTGTTCCTGGCCCCACCAGGGTGTCTGGTGTGGACAGGAAGCCTATATCTGCCCACGAGTTGTGTGTTGTTGTGTGCAGACAGTGCATAACTTGCTGGTAGTGTATCAGGTAGAGCACCAGGAAGACGTGTAGGGTTGGATCCATTGCGGTCGGGACCGGGTAGAAGGGACCGGAAATCTGATTTCGAGCTCCGCAGTCATGCTTCCGCCGTCTCTGATTGGGCGGTTTCTCTGCTGCGGTGTGACTGGCTGTTTGGGGCATCCTGATTTGTACAGCGAACGGGACGTCATTCCGCACAGCGGTTGCTCTCCATTGGCTCCCACCGCTACGGTGGCAGGCGCATGTTGATGGCGGTTCACGTCGCACCATGTCGGACGGGAAATGGGCTATGTTTGGCCATACTAATATGGCGGGCGTGAGGACCGCTGCTGGCGTGTGGAAAATGGCATTCTCCACCACCACCAGCACTGCGGGAGTGCTTCCGACCGCCATCCTAATGGGCCCCTGTGTCTGCATTCTCTGTTTTAAGCGGAAACATAGTGTACAACTATATTAGAAGAGCATAGGAAGCAATGAAGCAGTTTAGGTAAGATTGTAAAGGTAAGGAAAAGTAGTTTTATTACTTAATAAATTCAAAAAACTTTACAGAGTGCCACTCTAGTACCTAGAAAGTAACGCAGTCATTACAGAAAAAAACATTAAAAATGAAAAATTAACTGTAGTACACTATATTTCTGAAACATAGTGTAGTGCAGTGTATTTTAAATTTGTTTACAATTTTGTTGTAAGTACTGTGGCACTTTCTCTGTAGTACCGTTGTACTCTGTCAACTTTTGTTTATGTAAAAAATCGAAAATACACTGTAGTACACTATATTTGTAATATAGTTCAGTACAGGGTATTTATTTTATTTTTTTTAGATTCTAAAATATATAAAGTAATAAAAATATTTTTCCCTACCTTTACGTACTTACCTAAAGTGCCTCATTGCTTCCTATGCACTTATAAACCTCTAATTGACTATGTTATAACTTCTGACCCACAGTTCAGACTAAGGGCCTGATTTAGATCTTGGCGGTACTACTGACATTCTGCGGTGGTGGCCCCAAGTAATCCCTCAAGTTGATGGCGATTCGCCCGCCGTATTTACATGTCACGGCAATAGACAGGAGACTGCCGCGGTGGTGGTCTTCTCTGCTGTCTAACATGACTCAGTTGCCGTCATGCCGGCAAGATTGCGGGAAGCAGATTTAAACGTTCTTGTGGTGCCGCCGGTGTCCTGGCGGCGGTGTCCTGATGGAGTGAGGCCATGGTGGCCTGGAGACAGGTGAGTGCTACTCATAATTATCTAACTGCACATGTTGTGAATGTGTCATAATGTATATGTAGATAATGTTTTATGCCCCTTTTTGGTACATATTGCATGCCTGACAGAAACGGAAGCAAGAAAAAAGGTACGATTTTATCTCATTTCCTTCGATTCTGCCAACTCAAAGTAAAAGGTATTCCTGCTACAGTTGCCACGGCTGAAAGGCACAACATAATCGGGATGCGGGAATCTGGGCTAGAGTCCCGCCAACAGCCGCTTCTGCTTATACCGCCATCAACATGGTTGAGAATTCCTGGCGGAGACGGCAGGACTCCCGTGGTCTTTCATCGATGAACTAGTCAACATCTAAATTCGACGGGGAGACCGCCAAGTCGCTGGGCGGGAAGACCGTCGAAAAAGTGATGACAGGACCTGATCTACTAAGATCTTAATCAGGCCCTAAGGTTGGGCTAAACAACATAGCTGCTTTTTCATTTTGTAAGGGCTTTTTTTACCCAATCATATTCTGTCTTGTCATCGTCATGTACCACAGTATACTGTGAAATGACTACAGTATACCGTGGGCCAATATATCTATAAGTTTTGTGCCTTATAAATTTAAAACTACTTAACAAAATTACATCTATTACCAAAAGGATAATTTACACACCTTTATCTATATTCCTGCCAATTTTCATTAAAATTCATTCAGACATTTTACCGCTACGGCCCAGAACAAAGTCTATGGAAAATGCATTGGTGGAAAAATGTGTTTTGAGACCGCCTTTTTCTTTGCCCCCCTAATGAATCACAGCAAAACTTTGCATCATCCAACAATATAAAAAAAGCAATAGGTCTGCAAAGTTTCTCTGAGATTTGTCAAACGATGGCAAAGTTATCAGCAAGCAAAAATCTGAAGAATTGCTATCTCTTAGCATTCTAACTATAACTACAGAGTGGCTACCACCACTCCGTAGTATGTAGATGTATATACGTATATACTCCAGCACATCAGGGCTATTAAAAACAAGGATACATCCTACCCTATGGCTCGGCATTTTGAAGAAGTACATAGTTCAGATCCCAACAAGAGAGGAGGAAACAGGGAAAAGGCCTTAAGGAGATTAGAAACACGCTACATACTTGATCTGGATTCTAAGCAACCTGGGTTCCTTAATGCCACTGAGGACTTGTACACGTGCCTCTAGATAGAACTTGGATGTAGAGGAGATATTCACATGTGCACACATCCACAGGCAGAGATCAATAAAAGCAGGTCCCCCAAAGTCAAACTGGCAGGGTATACTGAAACCGCTTAACACCCCCATTTATTACTAACACAGTTCTTTTTAATAGAATTTTAGCTTTTTACACCAAGGTGAAATTTGCACACAGCACTTTGTTTTAGTAAGTAGAATTTGCACCAGCATTTGTTATGTCAAAAAGGTAAGGTTTACAAAATTGATGTTTGCATTCTATTAATTACATATGCACTAGCACTTTAATTATGCCCACACTATCAGTCAAGTCGCCTCTGTAAGCCAGCAAGGGGCCAAAAATCATGCAAGGGGTTGAAATATATATGGGCATATTTTGCAACAAATTTTAGATATTTTGAATGGCTTTTAACAAAATCCTTTTTGGGCAAGGGTTTATGGTTTTATAGTCTTAAATTCTTAACAGGAATTTTGAGGTATTTATACCTGGACACTGCATTAACCAAGACCTATTGATCTAAACTGGTAGTATGTCGTCAGTGTTTATTGTTGCTTGATGCTAAAACAAATGTAAAGTTTTAAAAGTGCTAAAATTAGTGTATGCAATTTGTAAAGATTTTATGGTTGAACAGTCTGTATTATCAAATTAATTTTAAAGTTATTTATATCTGGATGTTACTCTAACCGGAACCGACTTATGTAAACAGTATATTTTCAATATCCATTGTTAACTTACGAAAACACTGCACATGTCTCTTTAAGAAGATTGGGGAAAAGAAATGTGAAAAATGGTTTAAACGCTAACCTCTAACTGTGAGGCGCGTCATTTGATCAAGGCCCTCCGGGATCGAAATGCGTCATGCTGTTGTTTTGAGAGCGGAATAAAACAACTTACCTGCACCAAACTGTGGTCTGTGCTCCTGTTTGTGCAAAATACCAGCAAGGGAAGGGAAGAGCGGAGTAGCGTTGTTATATATATAGTAAACCAAGATAAAACCTATCCTGTAGCGAGACATTTTAAAGAATACCACAATAGCGACAATCAGGGCCTTAAGTATTATGCTATTGATGCGGTCATTGCAAGTAGGAGAGGAGGTGACCGTGAGTCCAAGCTGCGCAAACTAGAAACTAAATACATTTGCAACTGGACTCTAAGTACCCTATGTCTATCCTAAATTCTGGTGGTAATAATTTATCTTAGAGAGCAGATCCCTTTAGGGTCTTTTTAGCTTTTTTTGATACATATTTATTCTTTTATCCATACAATTTTAGGTTTGGAGAAGTGTATTTATGCTTCCCTATGAGACAAATAATAACTGTACATCTTTTGTCTCTTATATAGACTATCATAGACTTTACCACCAGTCAGATATTGTGCATGGACCCCAGCAATGGGCTATTCATACAATTTAACATGTGTACATTATCCTTACTTTGGGTATATGCCAGTATCCCTTAGAGCAAGATACTACCCTCCCTGATCTTACGATATTTGTCAAACTCTAGAATTTTCTTAGATTCTCCACAATTTATATTAGTATTATAAGTAAAATTACCTAGCATTACTGATTTCTCTGGTCCCATATTCCATTGGGGGACAGTAATGATAAATAGGTTTTAGTTCACGTAACACAAGGGTCCTTATATATATAAATTGGTTTTAAATCACTTTTGGAAAGATTGAAATTAGTAGGATGCATTTGAGGTATGATCAACAAGGCATTAGGCAGGAATTTACGATACCAATATGTGAATTACTAAAATTATTTGTATTATTTAACGCCTATCTTTATTGATAAATTAATTCCAATACAATTACATGTGTCCAGTAGAAATGACCATGCTAGGAGTGTGTTTTTGCATATTTTG
This sequence comes from Triturus cristatus, assembly GCF_964204655.1. Taxonomy (NCBI): domain Eukaryota; kingdom Metazoa; phylum Chordata; class Amphibia; order Caudata; family Salamandridae; genus Triturus; species Triturus cristatus. Next base: position 448,925,664 of record NC_140584.1, read on the forward strand.
CACATATGGGATTTAACCCATGATTTTATAAGCGATTTCACGCAATCATGACCAAGGTTCTTAGTGGTAGACCCCTTTGTTCCCAATTGGGCGAGTTCACATTTGTGCACTTATGCACATTATGATGTTTACCTTATGTTTGTGAAGTCCATTGGTGTCTTGATAATATACACCATCAACAGCAATAATATATATATTTTATTTGCTGAGAGTTGCAGACCCTTGATATTTAACTATAACATGGGAGTGCCTATTATAGGAAGATAATACTGCGCTCTATATAAAATAATGTATAAAACCGCACAACATGCTTATTTGCACAAATTTATTGGATTGTAATCACTTTTAAAATCATTTGTTGATTTGCGATAATTTTATTATGTGGTTGGATGTTTACAATGATTTTAGATTGCATTTTTGCACACAATGTCAATCCTATGCCGTAGTATGTTTTCTACCTCTATCCTTATTTCAGTCACATGGTTGAAATTTGAATAATTTGCACTGTCACTTTAAATACTGTGGTCTGACATTTTCACATTGTCATGTGAACAAGGCTCGGACGAGCCGAAACGTTATGGCGACATACCGCACTAAATAAACTTCTTGCACTTATTACTTGGTCCGTGTCCGTGAGTGCTTCGATGCTTAACTGCGGAAACTGGTGATATATATATATATATATATATATATCTATCTATCTATCTATCTATCTATATCTCTGTCTCAATCGATGTTCTTCCTCCTGAACACCCAATCCGGCGGCACGTTCAAACAAACATCGGACCACCATTCAGGTCAGTTTCGTAACTCGTATTATATATACGTATATATATATATTCGTTTCACTCCGTTTTAAAAGTCCCTTTTCCTTCAGAAAAAACGGGCACGGACCACAGCGTTGTGCAGAAGTATTTATTAATGCTCCAGGACCTCTACAGCCATGACGCGTTTCAGCCTGCCTCGGGCCTTGATCACATGACACGCTCTGTCAGGTGAGTAGTTCTTTTATACCATTTTTTTCTCTTCTTTTTGCTATTTTTCTCTCTTTACTCAACTACTGTTAAAGTGACAAGTGCAAATATACGAATAACGTTAAAACAGATGGTCAATTCACGCATTGATGGGAATAGGGAGATGCATAATAAGACAATTGCATTGCTGTTGTATTACGGTAAAATACTGTCAGGAATGGCAATCTGTGCTCCTTCTCTACTCCCAAACTCGTAGCTTGCAGGAGAAAACAGCTGTGTTACCCCTGGTGAAGACTCCGTCATTTCCCTTCCCAGAGACGCTCTAAATGAAGATTAGTGCTCTTTCCACCCCTTCCATTATGACGCCTATTCATGGAGCGATCTCGTAGGTTAGCGGTCTAGTGCTCCGCAAATATATATATATATATATATCTATCTATCTATCTATATCTCTGTCTCAATCGATGTTCTTCCTCCTGAACACCCAATCCGGCGGCACGTTCAAACAAACATCGGACCACCATTCAGGTCAGTTTCGTAACTCGTATTATATATACGTATATATATATATTCGTTTCACTCCGTTTTAAAAGTCCCTTTTCCTTCAGAAAAAACGGGCACGGACCACAGCGTTGTGCAGAAGTATTTATTAATGCTCCAGGACCTCTACAGCCATGACGCGTTTCAGCCTGCCTCGGGCCTTGATCACATGACACGCTCTGTCAGGTGAGTAGTTCTTTTATACCATTTTTTTCTCTTCTTTTTGCTATTTTTCTCTCTTTACTCAACCACTGTTAAAGTGACAAGTGCAAATATACGAATAACGTTAAAACAGATGGTCAATTCACGCATTGATGGGAATAGGGAGATGCATAATAAGACAATTGCATTGCTGTTGTATTACGGTAAAATACTGTCAGGAATGGCAATCTGTGCTCCTTCTCTACTCCCAAACTCGTAGCTTGCAGGAGAAAACAGCTGTGTTACCCCTGGTGAAGACTCCGTCATTTCCCTTCCCAGAGACGCTCTAAATGAAGATTAGTGCTCTTTCCACCCCTTCCATTATGACGCCTATTCATGGAGCGATCTCGTAGGTTAGCGGTCTAGTGCTCCGCAAATATTTTCAAGTTCGTGCGTGCGTTTCCCAAATGTGACGCACTTCAACTGAACATTTCCGTGAGGAGGTTGTGTTTCGTTTTTCCTCTCACAGCATCATCGTGTTTATTTTCTCAGGGGCAAATCTCTACCCAGTTAAATTTCGCCGCCTGACACCCTGGAGATAAGAAGATTTTGGGCAGCGTTCCAAGTTCTTCAGAGACTCGTCTTCGTGAGCATTTTTGAGGCAATTTCTGTGGAGTGTCTTGAGTCCTATATTTGTACTTCGGCATTGGTGAGTCAACCTTTGTTTATACTCGCCTAGTATTTGGGGAGACAGCGTGTAGGAGTTAGCAGCATTGCTTCAGGACATTTTAATTAAGAACTTTGCAGCACTCCTCGAGAGAATTGCCTCCTCAATATATATTCTGGTCACTTTGAACTTGTGAATGATGTGACTGGCAGCTATTTGGGCAGAGCAGTCTTCCATGATCCTTAGAACATTTGCTGTGCAGGAAGGCAATAAGGAATCTTTAGGCAGAGACTGTAATTGAATTGATATTAGCCTGTATGTAGAAATATATATATATATATATAAATATATTACCTACTGGCGGTCGCCAGTAGGTAGTTATAGTTAGGACCCTGTTTCCATAGGAAATCCGCAACATTCTATTTTGAATAACTTTGGCGCCGGTCGACGAATCCTCACGAATTTCTCAAAATAGGTGGGGCGCTACGCTCCGCTCCTACCCTGAAAGTCTCGGGGGGATTCGTCAAGCGGGGGCTGAGATAAAAGGGGGGTCCCAAAACGCGTTTTTCCCATGCATTTTTCCATAGGACCTTTAGACAGGGCTACAGCCCGAACGGCTGAACAGAATTACTAGAAATTTGGCAGAGAGGAAGTCCTCAGGTCAAGGAAGTGCCTTTTGTAGGTTTGGTGTAAATCTGTTCAGTAGATTCTGAGAAAATAGCCTTTAAATCAATATATATATCTGAGCCAGCTTACGGTACGCTTACCGTAAGCTTACCGTACGCGTACGGTGGCGTGCGCGAGCGCGATTCTGATTGGCTGTTAGATCTTAGTAAACATTCGAATCGGCCGAAACCAGGAAGCGGCGGCCGCCATTTTGTGTATTTCACTCCGGTAAAAAAGAGTGATATCTTGAAAAGGGGGCAAGGGAGAGAGTTACAGACCCCCTAACATTTGTAAGGGGGTCAAAGAAGGACAGAAAAGTACAAAGAAAACATTTATTGATTTTAAAAAAAAATCGCGGGGTACGCGTACGGTAAGCTCACCGTACGCGTACGGTAAAAATAAGAAAAAAAAAGAAATGAAATGCAGATTTAAGTGTTTAGATATTAGGGGGCTCTAAAAAGAGCCGTTGTGTTTATGAAGTGATTTTTTATTGGTACCTACAAGTAAGTACCGATGCAGAGTCTAAGGTTCAAGAGAAAGACTCTGTTCCCTTCATCATTGAAGTGCACACCATCTCCTCTATAAATGTCTTGCATGTCGTAGCGCAAGTTGTTGTGGTAAATGGAACCCATACCATAGTCACGGAGGAAAGCAGAAACAGATTTGTTGACGTGCTTTCTTGCTTTGTCAATCTGCGGACAGAAATGATTGGACCAGTTCCATTTTTGCCTTTGGCATATGTTAGAAAACACAAAGGCAGTTTTAGGGAAAAGTGAAAACAGTTGTGCAAAGGTGTCCTTCATAAGCATTTCCAGACCTACCCCAGTCAAAGTGCCTAGGTCATTGCCACCACAGTGCACTATTATGAGGTCAGGGTGTTGGATTTGCATGAAGGATTTCACCAATGGCATCAATTGGTGCCACTTTAACCCTCTCTGACCAATCCATTTAATGTCTACATTTGGCAAAGCAAGGTCTCTCACCATACCTGTTTTCTCTGCAAACTTTTCACTCCAGAAGACATAGCTGTGCCCTACAATCCACACTGTGAACATCTTCAAAGGAGAACTGGATGCACTCAGGAGGTGTCTTTCAGTAGAATGGCAATATGAAAAGAAAGACAGTTTGGAAATGGAGGCATACATATTTTTTTCCAAAAAAAAAGAACTGATTGGCTGTTTCATACCATTCTAGAATAAAAACTAGGCTGTATGTGTAAATTAATAGAAGCATGTTTTGTATTGGTACAGAAAAATGTGTTACCAAAGAACAGTACTATGGATTTGCTGTTAGGTTTGAAAAGTCAAGCACTCTTGCTCTGTGGAATTGAAACATTGTTTGGCGAACTTCTGACCTGACTCCACACAGCAGTGTTCCATGAGCTGTTGCTATGGTAGCAGGCAGAAGTCAAGTTGGGGGAAGGGTACTAGGCAGAAGTCAAGTTGGGGGAAGGGTACTTTTGAAAAAGGGTTGGTTTTCAACCAATAGAAATGTGTGATTACATTTGAAAAAAGGGGGAAGCACTGAGATTTGAAACTTACATGTATATGTGTGGAAAAATAGAGGGAAACTTTGCCATTATCTGGTTCTGCTGAGAGGAGAGAGGTGTAGAGAACAGAGACCCTGGCTCTGATAATCTGTTTGAGTGCCACATTTCTTTCACAACTAACTAATTTTAAAGGTGAGTTTAGAGTTTGAGAGGAGATGTATATGGTAAATTAAGAAATGAATAATAGAAATGTAATTCTTTTTGTTGAAGTTGTGTTTATTATTTTCTGTTTTGGGAGAAATTTAAATGTGAGGAACATGTAAAATAATATGGACTATGTTTTCACGATAAATTAAAGTGTATTGGTATAAAAAAAGAATAGTTTAAGGGTTTGAGGTTGGACTCAGTAATGCAAATACATTCAGCATCACTAAGGCTGGTTGCCCTTGGTGGAATGTAGGCAGTCACCCAGGTTACACATGTTGGGAAATATAGGCAGAGATGTATTGTGTACAACTCTGGTAATTTTATATTTGCATTAGCAGGAAAAAGGGGGAGCGATTTTTTGGTGCAGAAGCAGACTCTTAGCACACACCCAGCTCCTTTCCATGTATAATCATGCACAGTATTTACAAGCGAGTGGGGTTTGAGGTTTCAGTCTGTAATGCAAATACATTCAGCATCACTAAGGCTGGTTGCCCTTGCTGGAGTGTAGGCAGTCACCCAGGATACACATGGTGGTGGTCTGAAAAAGCAGTCTGGACATGGGCTTTTTAATAAATCTGAAAAGTGGATTCATAATGTGTCAGTCTGTAAAAGTGATTATCACTTGCCAAAAAAAAAGAGCAGTAAGTGTGCTTTCAAATTGGCAAAGAAATTTCGTTTTGTGACTAATGTGAAAACATGACTCTGTGTGCAAATAGGAATTACAGGCAGAGATTTATTGCGTTTTGCTCTGGTGATTTCACAGTTGCATTAGTAGGAAAAAGGGGGAGCGATTTTTTGGTGCAGAAGCAGACTCTTAGCACACACCCAGCTGCTTTCCATGTATAATCATGCACAGTATTTACAAGCGAGTGGGGTTTGAGGTTTCAGTCTGTAATGCAAATACATTCAGCATCACTAAGGCTGGTTGCCCTTGCTGGAGTGTAGGCAGTCACCCAGGATACACATGGTGGTGGTCTGAAAAAGCAGTCTGGACATGGGCTTTTTAAAAAATCTGAAAAGTGGATTCATAATGTGTCAGTCTGTAAAAGTGATTATCACTTGCCAAAAAAAAAGAGCAGTAAGTGTGCTTTCAAATTGGCAAAGAAATTTCGTTTTGTGACTAATGTGAAAACATGACTCTGTGTGCAAATAGGAATTACAGGCAGAGATTTATTGCGTTTTGCTCTGGTGATTTCACAGTTGCATTAGTAGGAAAAAAGGGGAGCGATTTTTTGGTGCAGAAGCAGACTCTTAGCACACACCCAGCTCCTTTCCATGTATAATCATGCACAGTATTTACAAGCGAGTGGGGTTTGAGGTTTCAGTCTGTAATGCAAATACATTCAGCATCACTAAGGCTGGTTGCCCTTGCTGGAGTGTAGGCAGTCACCCAGGATACACATGGTGGTGGTCTGAAAAAGCAGTCTGGACATGGGCTTTTTAAAAAATCTGAAAAGTGGATTCATAATGTGTCAGTCTGTAAAAGTGATTATCACTTGCCAAAAAAAAAAGAGCAGTAAGTGTGCTTTCAAATTGGCAAAGAAATTTCGTTTTGTGACTAATGTGAAAACATGACTCTGTGTGCAAATAGGAATTACAGGCAGAGATTTATTGCGTTTTGCTCTGGTGATTTCACAGTTGCATTAGTAGGAAAAAGGGGGAGCGATTTTTTGGTGCAGAAGCAGACTCTTAGCACACACCCAGCTCCTTTCCATGTATAATCATGCACAGTATTTACAAGCGAGTGGGGTTTGAGGTTTCAGTCTGTAATGCAAATACATTCAGCATCACTAAGGCTGGTTGCCCTTGCTGGAGTGTAGGCAGTCACCCAGGATACACATGGTGGTGGTCTGAAAAAGCAGTCTGGACATGGGCTTTTTAAAAAATCTGAAAAGTGGATTCATAATGTGTCAGTCTGTAAAAGTGATTATCATTTGCCAAAAAAAAAGAGCAGTAAGTGTGCTTTCAAATTGGCAAAGAAATTTCGTTTTGTGACTAATGTGAAAACATGACTCTGTGTGCAAATAGGAATTACAGGCAGAGATTTATTGCGTTTTGCTCTGGTGATTTCACAGTTGCATTAGTAGGAAAGAGGGGGAGCGATTTTTTGGTGCAGAAGCAGACTCTTAGCACACACCCAGCTGCTTTCCATGTATAATCATGCACAGTATTTACAAGCGAGTGGGGTTTGAGGTTTCAGTCTGTAATGCAAACACATTCAGCATCACTAAGGCTGGTTGCCCTTGCTGGAGTGTAGGCAGTCACCCAGGATACACATGGTGGTGGTCTGAAAAAGCAGTCTGGACATGGGCTTTTTAAAAAATCTGAAAAGTGGATTCATAATGTGTCAGTCTGTAAAAGTGATTATCACTTGCCAAAAAAAAAGAGCAGTAAGTGTGCTTTCAAATTGGCAAAGAAATTTCGTTTTGTGACTAATGTGAAAACATGACTCTGTGTGCAAATAGGAATTACAGGCAGAGATTTATTGCGTTTTGCTCTGGTGATTTCACAGTTGCATTAGTAGGAAAAAGGGGGAGCGATTTGTTGGTGCAGAAGCAGACTCTTAGCACACACCCAGCTCCTTTCCATGTATAATCATGCACAGTATTTACAAGCGAGTGGGGTTTGAGGTTTCAGTCTGTAATGCAAATACATTCAGCATCACTAAGGCTGGTTGCCCTTGCTGGAGTGTAGGCAGTCACCCAGGATACACATGGTGGTGGTCTGAAAAAGCAGTCTGGACATGGGCTTTTTAAAAAATCTGAAAAGTGGATTCATAATGTGTCAGCCTGTAAAAGTGATTATCACTTGCCAAAAAAAAAGAGCAGTAAGTGTGCTTTCAAATTGGCAAAGAAATTTCGTTTTGTGACTAATGTGAAAACATGACTCTGTGTGCAAATAGGAATTACAGGCAGAGATTTATTGCGTTTTGCTCTGGTGATTTCACAGTTGCATTAGTAGGAAAAAGGGGGAGCGATTTTTTGGTGCAGAAGCAGACTCTTAGCACACACCCAGCTGCTTTCCATGTATAATCATGCACAGTATTTACAAGCGAGTGGGGTTTGAGGTTTCAGTCTGTAATGCAAATACATTCAGCATCACTAAGGCTGGTTGCCCTTGCTGGAGTATAGGCAGTCACCCAGGATACACATGGTGGTGGTCTGAAAAAGCAGTCTGGACATGGGCTTTTTAAAAAATCTGAAAAGTGGATTCATAATGTGTCAGTCTGTAAAAGTGATTATCACTTGCCAAAAAAAAAGAGCAGTAAGTGTGCTTTCAAATTGGCAAAGAAATTTCGTTTTGTGACTAATGTGAAAACATGACTCTGTGTGCAAATAGGAATTACAGGCAGAGATTTATTGCGTTTTGCTCTGGTGATTTCACAGTTGCATTAGTAGGAAAAAGGGGGAGCGATTTTTTGGTGCAGAAGCAGACTCTTAGCACACACCCAGCTCCTTTCCATGTATAATCATGCACAGTATTTACAAGCGAGTGGGGTTTGAGGTTTCAGTCTGTAATGCAAATACATTCAGCATCACTAAGGCTGGTTGCCCTTGCTGGAGTGTAGGCAGTCACCCAGGATACACATGGTGGTGGTCTGAAAAAGCAGTCTGGACATGGGCTTTTTAAAAAATCTGAAAAGTGGATTCATAATGTGTCAGTCTGTAAAAGTGATTATCACTTGCCAAAAAAAAAGAGCAGTAAGTGTGCTTTCAAATTGGCAAAGAAATTTTGTTTTGTGACTAATGTGAAAACATGACTCTGTGTGCAAATAGGAATTACAGGCAGAGATTTATTGCGTTTTGCTCTGGTGATTTCACAGTTGCATTAGTAGGAAAAAGGGGGAGCGATTTTTTGGTGCAGAAGCAGACTCTTAGCACACACCCAGCTCCTTTCCATGTATAATCATGCACAGTATTTACAAGCGAGTGGGGTTTGAGGTTTCAGTCTGTAATGCAAATACATTCAGCATCACTAAGGCTGGTTGCCCTTGCTGGAGTGTAGGCAGTCACCCAGGATACACATGGTGGTGGTCAGAAAAAGCAGTCTGGACATGGGCTTTTTAAAAATCTGAAAAGTGGATTCATAATGTGTCAGTCTGTAAAAGTGATTATCACTTGCCAAAAAAAAAGAGTAATAAGTGTGTTTTCAAATTGGCAAAGAAATTACGTTTTGTGACTATTGTGAAAAGAAATGTAGTAATATATTTAAATAAAATAAAGGATTTTTTTTTTAGTTTTTTTCAGGTATTGCTGAAGAGCAGTGAACAAAATTTAAGATGCCTACAAAATCCAGAGTTAAAAAAACCCACAAAAAAAACCTATATTTGAAGACAACTGGAGGACCAAAGTTAGTAGAAGATGCTCATGTTGGGAAAAAGAAAAAATCTTCTGGTAAGCAGACAAAACAATTTCTAAAAAATATATTCAAAAGAAGGAAAAATGTACAAAATGTCTGTACTGGAAAGAATGTTTTGAAAAGAAAAGGACAGGAAAAAATTGAGAATTTAGTTAATGCAAATATACCTTCTGCAACTGAAAAGATTTACATAAATAGAAAAACAGCGTTTAAAGAGATACGTAGAAAAATGTTTCAGAGAAGAGTTATGTCCAATTTGATAAAGGATGTGAAGAAATATAAGCAAAAGACTAAGTTTTATAAAAGAAAAAAAGAAATTGAAGCCATTGCAGCAAAGGCATTAGAATTAAAAAGGAAACTATTCATTTTAATTTTGAATAGGATGCGTACATTAGACAAAATGGTTAATGTACTGAAATCACATAGCAAAAGGAAAAGAGTAGTGAACAGAACAAACTTTTGTAAAGTGTTTTTAGGAAAGTGGATGCATAGTTCAAGTAGTGAACCTTTTTTTAATGAAGAGAGCTATTTTCAAAGTAATAGTTTGCTGCATGCAGTTGACACCAGAGGTCGTGCTTACGAAGTGAAAAATGGTTGCATAATGGATCAGCGTATTTGTAAATACTGTTACAACAAGTTAGAGGAAAATAGAATGCCGACCAGAGCTGTACATAATAATTTAGAATTGGATGCTATTCCTGCTGAACTTTCTGAATTAAATACATATGAGTCTATACTCATTCAATGTGTTCATCCGTTCCAGACCATAGTACGTATGGAGCCCAAAACTGGTAAATTACCTCCTTCAGATTTACTGAGAGGTTTAAAAGGTAGAGTGGTGTATTTGCCCTTGGATTTGAAAAAAAATATGGAAACTATTGATGCGGATACTTTGGAAACTGAACCATTAATTATTCTGGTTAATGGTGTACCTACAAAGAATAAGAAGATTTGGCAGGAGCTGGTAGATGTACGGAAAGTACAAAGAGCAAATTTGTATTTGAAAAGGAATAACAAATGGTATGAATCAATTTATATAGAAGAAGAAGAAGATTTACAAGAAGACACAGAAACACCAACTGGACAAATTGAAAAAGTGGACAAGTCAAAGGAAGAAGAAATTTATGAACATTTTAGCATACATCCTCTTCATTCAAAAGAAATTATGGGAGACAATATTGATCTCTTTCAGATGAAGAAAGCAAAAGGAACTCCCGTGAGTGTATGGGAGGAGAGCTTGGAAGCTCGATGTTTTCCCCAGCTGTTTCCTAAAGGAAAAGGAGGACGATACGATGAACGTCCGGAACAGATTCCAGCTTCTAAGTATCGGACTACAAGACTATATGCTGAAGATCCCAGATTTCGACAAAGTATTCCTTATTTGTTCCATCTTTTATTTGAAAGTGATTTGTCTGCACTGTCTTATGCAGTAAATCACATTTTAAAAAGTGGAGTACATTTACAAAATGTATCTGCTAAGGATTTTATGGAGAAAGTGCAGCACCGAGATGATCATTTGGAAACACAACTGATCAATCTGATGGCTTGTCAGCGTGGGACAAATGAATATTGGTACCGACGCCATGGTGAATTAAAATGCATGTTACGGAATTTAGGAACACCAACATGGTTCGTTACCCTAAGCTGTGCTGAGTACGCTTGGGATGATTTACTGGATTTTCTACGAGAGGCAAATTCAAACATTAAAAACATCGAATACAAGACAGCAGGAGAACTGTGCTCATTGGATCCGGTTAATGTTTGCAGATATTTCAATCATAGATTTGAGGCTATGATGTCCTTCATCTGCAATAAAAAAAATCCACCTCTTGGAGAAGTAGTAGATTTCTTTTGGAGAAAAGAGTACCAGGCAAGAGGTGCTCCTCATATTCATATGCTGTTGTGGATCAAGGATGCCCCAAAGTTTGGAACAGATACTGATGAAGCAGTGTTATCTTACATTGAAGAATATGCAACATGTGCTATACCAAAAAGCACAGAAGAGAAAAAGTTAAAGGAGCAAGTTTTACGTTTCCAAAGTCATCGGTGTGGAAAATACTGTCGACGGAAATACAAGAGCAAAGATAAATACTACACTAAATGTCGATTTGGATTTCCTAGACCTGTTCTTTCAAATGGAAGAGTAAACAGTTTTATGTCAGCTGTGAGACATACTATCACAAGAAAATCACCTAAGAATACCTACAACCTAAAAAGAAAAGAAGAATCAAAAAATATAAATGACTACAACCCAGTCATTTTATCCATGTGGAACGCTAACATGGATATACAGTATGTAGCTGACAATTCCATTGCTGTTGCTCGATATGTAACGTCTTACATTACGAAATCAGAAAAAACAGAATTGAAGGAAATGTGGGAAGAGATTTCTCACGAGAAGACTGTCAGTAAGAAGCTGTACAGTTTCAGTTTGAAGATGTTATCGCATCGAGAAATTGGATCCTACGAATGTTCAGATAGGTTATCTTCTGCAAGTCTCTACTCGAAATCAAGAAGAATAATTTGGGCAAGTTTAGGCCTTGCAGCAATGAGAAATCGGGTACTAAAATCTGTTGGAGAAATTGAATATTTGGCCGAGAATGACCCAGAAAGTACAGATATTTTGAAATCAAACATGTTGGCTACCACCACTCCGTAGTATGTAGATGTACATACGTATATACTCCAGCACATCAGGGCTATTAAAAACAAGGATACATCCTACCCTATGGCTCGGCATTTTGAAGAAGTACATAGTTCAGATCCCAACAAGAGAGGAGGAAACAGGGAAAAGGCCTTAAGGAGATTAGAAACACGCTACATACTTGATCTGGATTCTAAGCAACCTGGGTTCCTTAATGCCACTGAGGACTTGTACACGTGCCTCTAGATAGAACTTGGATGTAGAGGAGATATTCACATGTGCACACATCCACAGGCAGAGATCGATAAATGCAGGTCCCCCAAAGTCAAACTGGCAGGGTATACTGAAACCGCTTAACACCCCCATTTATTACTAACACAGTTCTTTTTAATAGAATTTTAGCTTTTTACACCAAGGTGAAATTTGCACACAGCACTTTGTTTTAGTAAGTAGAATTTGCACCAGCATTTGTTATGTCAAAAAGGTAAGGTTTACAAAATTGATGTTTGCATTCTATTAATTACATATGCACTAGCACTTTAATTATGCCCACACTATCAGTCAAGTCGCCTCTGTAAGCCAGCAAGGGGCCAAAAATCATGCAAGGGGTTGAAATATATATGGGCATATTTTGCAACAAATTTTAGATATTTTGAATGGCTTTTAACAAAATCCTTTTTGGGCAAGGGTTTATGGTTTTATAGTCTTAAATTCTTAACAGGAATTTTGAGGTATTTATACCTGGACACTGCATTAACCAAGACCTATTGATCTAAACTGGTAGTATGTCGTCAGTGTTTATTGTTGCTTGATGCTAAAACAAATGTAAAGTTTTAAAAGTGCTAAAATTAGTGTATGTAATTTGTAAAGATTTTATGGTTGAACAGTCTGTATTATCAAATTAATTTTAAAGTTATTTATATCTGGATGTTACTCTAACCGGAACCGACTTATGTAAACAGTATATTTTCAATATCCATTGTTAACTTACGAAAACACTGCACATGTCTCTTTAAGAAGATTGGGGAAAAGAAATGTGAAAAATGGTTTAAACGCTAACCTCTAACTGTGAGGCGCGTCATTTGATCAAGGCCCTCCGGGATCGAAATGCGTCATGCTGTTGTTTTGAGAGCGGAATAAAACAACTTACCTGCACCAAACTGTGGTCTGTGCTCCTGTTTGTGCAAAATACCAGCAAGGGAAGGGAAGAGCGGAGTAGCGTTGTTATATATATAGTAAACCAAGATAAAACCTATCCTGTAGCGAGACATTTTAAAGAATACCTCAATAGCGACAATCAGGGCCTTAAGTATTATGTTATTGATGCGGTCATTGCAAGTAGGAGAGGAGGTGACCGTGAGTCCAAGCTGCGCAAACTAGAAACTAAATACATTTGCAACTGGACTCTAAGTACCCTATGTCTATCCTAAATTCTGGTGGTAATAATTTATCTTGGAGAGCAGATCCCTTTAGGGTCTTTTTAACTTTTTTTGATACATATTTATTCTTTTATCCATACAATTTTAGGTTTGGAGAAGTGTATTTATGCTTCCCTATGAGACAAATAATAACTGTACATCTTTTGTCTCTTATATAGACTATCATAGACTTTACCACCAGTCAGATATTGTGCATGGACCCCAGCAATGGGCTATTCATACAATTTAACATGTGTACATTATCCTTACTTTGGGTATATGCCAGTATCCCTTAGAGCAAGATACTACCCTCCCTGATCTTACGATATTTGTCAAACTCTAGAATTTTCTTAGATTCTCCACAATTTATATTAGTATTATAAGTAAAATTACCTAGCATTACTGATTTCTCTGGTCCCATATTCCATTGGGGGACAGTAATGATAAATAGGTTTTAGTTCACGTAACACAAGGGTCCTTATATATATAAATTGGTTAAAAATCACTTTTGGAAAGATTAAAATTAGTAGGATGCATTTGAGGTATGATCAACAAGGCATTAGGCAGGAATTTACGATACCAATATGTGAATTACTAAAATTATTTGTATTATTTAACGCCTATCTTTATTGATAAATTAATTCCAATACAATTACATGTGTCCAGTAGAAATGACCATGCTAGGAGTGTGTTTTTGCATATTTTGCACATATGGGATTTAACCCATGATTTTATAAGCGATTTCACGCAATCATGACCAAGGTTCTTAGTGGTAGACCCCTTTGTTCCCAATTGGGCGAGTTCACATTTGTGCACTTATGCACATTATGATGTTTACCTTATGTTTGTGAAGTCCATTGGTGTCTTGATAATATACACCATCAACAGCAATAATATATATATTTTATTTGCTGAGAGTTGCAGACCCTTGATATTTAACTATAACATGGGAGTGCCTATTATAGGAAGATAATACTGCGCTCTATATAAAATAATGTATAAAACCGCACAACATGCTTATTTGCACAAATTTATTGGATTGTAATCACTTTTAAAATCATTTGTTGATTTGCGATAATTTTATTATGTGGTTGGATGTTTACAATGATTTTAGATTGCATTTTTGCACACAATGTCAATCCTATGCCGTAGTATGTTTTCTACCTCTATCCTTATTTCAGTCACATGGTTGAAATTTGAATAATTTGCACTGTCACTTTAAATACTGTGGTCTGACATTTTCACATTGTCATGTGAACAAGGCTCGGACGAGCCGAAACGTTATGGCGACATACCGCACTAAATAAACTTCTTGCACTTATTACTTGGTCCGTGTCCGTGAGTGCTTCGATGCTTAACTGCGGAAACTGGTGATATATATATATATATATATATATATCTATCTATCTATCTATCTATCTATCTATATCTCTGTCTCAATCGATGTTCTTCCTCCTGAACACCCAATCCGGCGGCACGTTCAAACAAACATCGGACCACCATTCAGGTCAGTTTCGTAACTCGTATTATATATACGTATATATATATATTCGTTTCACTCCGTTTTAAAAGTCCCTTTTCCTTCAGAAAAAACGGGCACGGACCACAGCGTTGTGCAGAAGTATTTATTAATGCTCCAGGACCTCTACAGCCATGACGCGTTTCAGCCTGCCTCGGGCCTTGATCACATGACACGCTCTGTCAGGTGAGTAGTTCTTTTATACCATTTTTTTCTCTTCTTTTTGCTATTTTTCTCTCTTTACTCAACCACTGTTAAAGTGACAAGTGCAAATATACGAATAACGTTAAAACAGATGGTCAATTCACGCATTGATGGGAATAGGGAGATGCATAATAAGACAATTGCATTGCTGTTGTATTACGGTAAAATACTGTCAGGAATGGCAATCTGTGCTCCTTCTCTACTCCCAAACTCGTAGCTTGCAGGAGAAAACAGCTGTGTTACCCCTGGTGAAGACTCCGTCATTTCCCTTCCCAGAGACGCTCTAAATGAAGATTAGTGCTCTTTCCACCCCTTCCATTATGACGCCTATTCATGGAGCGATCTCGTAGGTTAGCGGTCTAGTGCTCCGCAAATATTTTCAAGTTCGTGCGTGCGTTTCCCAAATGTGACGCACTTCAACTGAACATTTTCGTGAGGAGGTTGTGTTTCGTTTTTCCTCTCACAGCATCATCGTGTTTATTTTCTCAGGGGCAAATCTCTACCCAGTTAAATTTCGCCGCCTGACACCCTGGAGATAAGAAGATTTTGGGCAGCGTTCCAAGTTCTTCAGAGACTCGTCTTCGTGAGCATTTTTGAGGCAATTTCTGTGGAGTGTCTTGAGTCCTATATTTGTACTTCGGCATTGGTGAGTCAACCTTTGTTTATACTCGCCTAGTATTTGGGGAGACAGCGTGTAGGAGTTAGCAGCATTGCTTCAGGACATTTTAATTAAGAACTTTGCAGCACTCCTCGAGAGAATTGCCTCCTCAATATATATTCTGGTCACTTTGAACTTGTGAATGATGTGACTGGCAGCTATTTGGGCAGAGCAGTCTTCCATGATCCTTAGAACATTTGCTGTGCAGGAAGGCAATAAGGAATCTTTAGGCAGAGACTGTAATTGAATTGATATTAGCCTGTATGTAGAAATATATATATATATATATATAAATATATTACCTACTGGCGGTCGCCAGTAGGTAGTTATAGTTAGGACCCTGTTTCCATAGGAAATCCGCAACATTCTATTTTGAATAACTTTGGCGCCGGTCGACGAATCCTCGCGAATTTCTCAAAATAGGTGGGGCGCTACGCTCCGCTCCTACCCTGAAAGTCTCGGGGGGATTCGTCAAGCGGGGGCTGAGATAAAAGGGGGGTCCCAAAACGCGTTTTTCCCATGCATTTTTCCATAGGACCTTTAGACAGGGCTACAGCCCGAACGGCTGAACAGAATTACTAGAAATTTGGCAGAGAGGTAGTCCTCAGGTCAAGGAAGTGCCTTTTGTAGGTTTGGTGTAAATCTGTTCAGTAGATTCTGAGAAAATAGCCTTTAAATCAATATATATATCTGAGCCAGCTTACGGTACGCTTACCGTAAGCTTACCGTACGCGTACGGTGGCGTGCGCGAGCGCGATTCTGATTGGCTGTTAGATCTTAGTAAACATTCGAATCGGCCGAAACCAGGAAGCGGCGGCCGCCATTTTGTGTATTTCACTCCGGTAAAAAAGAGTGATATCTTGAAAAGGGGGCAAGGGAGAGAGTTACAGACCCCCTAACATTTGTAAGGGGGTCAAAGAAGGACAGAAAAGTACAAAGAAAACATTTATTGATTTTAAAAAAAAATCGCGGGGTACGCGTACGGTAAGCTCACCGTACGCGTACGGTAAAAATAAGAAAAAAAAAGAAATGAAATGCAGATTTAAGTGTTTAGATATTAGGGGGCTCTAAAAAGAGCCGTTGTGTTTATGAAGTGATTTTTTATTGGTACCTACAAGTAAGTACCGATGCAGAGTCTAAGGTTCAAGAGAAAGACTCTGTTCCCTTCATCATTGAAGTGCACACCATCTCCTCTATAAATGTCTTGCATGTCGTAGCGCAAGTTGTTGTGGTAAATGGAACCCATACCATAGTCACGGAGGAAAGCAGAAACAGATTTGTTAACGTGCTTTCTTGCTTTGTCAATCTGCGGACAGAAATGATTGGACCAGTTCCATTTTTGCCTTTGGCATATGTTAGAAAACACAAAGGCAGTTTTAGGGAAAAGTGAAAACAGTTGTGCAAAGGTGTCCTTCATAAGCATTTCCAGACCTACCCCAGTCAAAGTGCCTAGGTCATTGCCACCACAGTGCACTATTATGAGGTCAGGGTGTTGGATTTGCATGAAGGATTTCACCAATGGCATCAATTGGTGCCACTTTAACCCTGTGGACTTGTGGGCAAGGCGGACCGGAATAACAGGCGGGGAGGCCGAATATAGTGAGTAATGTCTGTGCTTTAATCAACAGGGGAACAGATGTACAGAGTCAAACACAGGACGGGACGGTTGACTTGGCTCGTGACCCGGTTCGGTGTGGTGGAGTCGAGATGGAGTCCGGCTTCTCCCTTGCAGCTGGTGATCCCCTCGATATGGTACTGGGGCTCCACGGAGGCTTGAAACAAAGGAGAGAAGCGCAAGGGCTATTAG
The DNA here is from genome assembly GCF_964204655.1 of Triturus cristatus. Classification (NCBI taxonomy): domain Eukaryota; kingdom Metazoa; phylum Chordata; class Amphibia; order Caudata; family Salamandridae; genus Triturus; species Triturus cristatus. Next base: position 448,942,957 of record NC_140584.1, read on the forward strand.
TCCGAGCGACACCGTCGGAATACTTCCACCGACACCCGAGAGTGAGGACTTACGAAAGGGTGAAGTGAGGGCGGGACGGACAGGGGAGGTGGAAAAGGCAAGTAAGAGAGGGGAGGGGATAGAGGTGCCAGGTGTTGGGGCAGTGATCGGTATTTATACAGTGCTCGTGAAAACGGGGGATAAGTATGCTGTGTCTTAGTGCGCGTGTCTCCTATGTTATTTACAGTTCTATATTTACAACTCTAACTACAAAAGGGTCACGGAGAAAGGTGACGTGTACTCACGTGCCCCGCCGCAACTCTCGTCCGAGTTGCGGCCGCTCTCCAGCCTCCTCCTGAGGATGCCACCAGTCCTCCGTCCAGACGTCCTCGTCCTCTTCCTTGCTTCGGTCCAGCCGTGCTGCGCCGCTCTCTGTCGGGGGTTCGTCGCTCTCCGTTATCTCCTGCCACGAGTCGGTTGCTCCGAACGACGCTCCGTCCTCCTCGGGGCTTTTTCTACCTTCCGGCTTGTTGTCTGGCTGGCCTCTTCCGGGGTCAGGGGCGGGTGCTTCCGGGTCGCTCGAGGTCGTCCAGCGTCTGCGTCCGGGAGAGCTGGCGAGTGTTTCCGGTTCACCAAGTCCAGGAGGCGGTACCTGCAGGGGACGAGAAAGAGAGGGTGTCCTGGGTGACCGGGACGTTAATCGGTCGAGCGCGGGGGACAGGGTCCCCGTGCCCGGACACCGCTGTAGTGAGGTAGTTGTCGCCTCCGTTCCACATCCCCTTTCCCTAGCTGTCTTTCTGGTAGGGGGGCTGGGAGGTGGATACCGGGACAGATAATCAGCGTTGCCCTGTTGTAGTCCTTTCTGGTGTACGGTTGTAAACTGAAAGGGCTGTAGGGAGAGAAACCACCGAAGGACTCGGTCATTGTGGCCCCTATTACGGGCCATCCATTCTAGAGGGGCATGATCGGTATATAATATGAATTCACGCCCCTCCAGGTAATACCGAAGACTTTCCACTGCCCACTTAATGGCTAGGGCCTCTTTCTCTATTACTGCATAATTTACTTCTCGGGGAAAAAGCTTCCTGCTGAGGTATAAAATTGGTCGTTCGATCCCTGTCGAGTCCTTCTGTGAAAGAACAGCCCCTAAGCCCTGATCAGAGGCATCGGTTTGCAAGATGAAAGTCTGGGTATAGTCCGGGCTGATTAACACCGGCTCCGAGAGTAGGGACTGCTTCAGCCGTTCAAAGGCGTGTACCATCGGGGTTGAGGGTTGTCTGAGCAGTTCTTCAGCTCTTGTGGATTTCTTCAATAAATCAGTTAAAGGGGCCGCGGTTTGGGAGAAATTCGGGATAAACCTCCTATAGTACCCTAATAAACCCAGAAAGGCACGAAGTTCCTTCCGGGTTTGAGGGAAGGGGATGGCCTGAATGGCTTTGATCTTGTTGTTCTGAGGCCGTATGAGCCCTTTCCCCAACAGGTATCCAAGGTATTTTACACTCTGGGCAGCTAGGGTGGTCTTGGAGGGGTTGATGGTAAAGCCACTGTTCCCCAGAGAGGTCACTACAGAACGTAAGTGTTGTAAGTGCTGCTCCCAATCGTCGCTATAAATGACGATGTCATCGAGGTATGCCCCGGCATACCTTAGGTGTGGCTGTAGTACCAAGTTCATGGCTCTTTGAAATGTAGCCGGGGCACCGTGAAGCCCAAAAGGCATCACCTTGAACTGAAACAAACCCTCACGGGTGAAAAAGGCGGTTTTGGGTTTATCTGTTTCTTTGAGGGGGATTTGCCAGTAACCCTTGCAGAGATCCAGGGTGCTTATGTACTTAGCTTTGCCTATGCGTTCCACCATTTCGTCTACGCGGGGTAAGGGATATGTGTCGAAGGCCGATATTTTATTCACTTCTCTAAAGTCAATGCAGAATCTGGTGGAGCCATCTGGCTTGGGTACTAACACTATGGGGGAATTCCAGCTGCTGTTGGAGGGCTCTATGATGCCCATTTTCAACATTTGATTCGTCTCCTCTCTGATGATGGCTCTACGTGCTTCAGGGATGCGGTAGGGCCGTTGTCTCACGGTTTTTCCTGGTTCCGTGTGGATAGCATGTTCAACCACGGTGGAGTGTCCTGGAAGGGAGGAAAAGACTGTTTGCACCGAGGACAGGGCTTTCCTGAGATCCTGTTTGTTAGGTTCGGGGAGGTCAGGGTCAATGCACCCTTCAAAGGGAGGGGCTATTGTAAGGGACAGGACAGGACGGGGGCCCTCCCACTTCTTCAAGAGGTTCACGTGATAGATCTGCGTGATACCTCGGGTGGGTTCGGTTTCCACTTCATAGGTAACGGGAGTCACGGCTCTTAACACCGGAAAGGGGCCCTGCCACTGTCCTAGTAATTTGTGGTCGGAAGAAGGCAATAGTAACAGTACTAGATCGCCAGGGCTGAACTTCCGAGCTTTGGTTCCCTTATCGTACTGGTGTTTTTGGGTGTCTTGAGCGGCTACCAGGTTTTGCCTCACAATGACCCTGATCTGTTCCAAGTGGGTCTTCAGGTTGTCCACGTATTCTGGTAAAGGTCGGGTTCTGTCGGGTTCGGCTTCCCAGGCTTCCTTTGCCATATCTAGGAGTGTCCGTGGGGCTCTTCCATACAATAATTCATATGGTGAGTATCCTGTGCTGCTTTGCGGCTTACACCTGATGGCAAACAGCGCCAGGGGAAGCATCTCCTCCCATCTTTTACTTTCGAGGCCCAAAAGCTTTTTAAGGGTCGTCTTAAGGGTGGCGTTGTATCGCTCTACTAGCCCATCTGTCTGGGGGTGGTAGGCAGCTGTTCGTATTTGTTTGATGCCTAGCTGGGAGCAGACTTGGCGCATCAGGGTGGATACAAAAGGTGTCCCCTGGTCGGTCAATATCTCGCGGGGAAAACCCACCCTTGAAAAAATGGATATGAGGGCTTTGGCAATATTTTGAGTGGTGGGGTGGCGCAAGGGTACTGCTTCCGGGAAGCGGGTGGCATAGTCCACCAGTACGAGAGCATATCTACATCCTGATCTCGAGGGAAGCAATGGTCCTATAATGTCCATGCCCACTCTTGTAAAAGGGACATCAATGATGGGGAGGGGCTGGAGAGGAACCCTAGGGGGTCGATATCGACTATTCCGTTGGCAGACTGGGCACTCTCTGCAATACTGTTTGATCTGTCCGTGTACCCCTGGCCAGTAAAACTTATCTAGGATGGTCTGACCGGTTTTTTCGTCACTGAAATGCCCTCCCAGCAAATGGCTGTGTGCTAGGAACAATACTTTATCACGAAACAACCCGGGGATAACCAGCTGGGGTGGCTGTTGGGGTCCTCCCTTTCTGTAGAGGAGTCCGTTTCTCCGGAAGAAATAAGGACCTACATGTAGGGGATCTTCAGCATCCAGCGCGCGTGCCCAGGCCTCCTGCAACACCGGGTCTTCCTGTTGTGTGGCGCGGAATTCCCGGTCTGTTTCCCATGGATGGATATCAACTTGGGCAGGAAAGGCCATAGCAAAGTCCTTCCTTTCGTTCCTCTTCTGTCTTTTGGTCTTAGTTGGTTTGACCGTTGGACGCCCCGGAGGGGATCCACGGGAAAACGGAGCTTCGGCCCACCATTTCCTCAGAGATTCGGTGGTGTCCTGAAGGAGAGGGGGTAGACCACTATAATCGCTTCCCAATATCGCTTGTTCGGGGAGGGTAGGTATAAGACCCACCGTCAACAGACTACCCATATCCGTGGAGTTTTGGACATGGACCTGTGTGGTTGGATAGTGCTTGGTGTCGCCATGGACACATTTGATAGCCACGGTTCCTGTCACGGGCCCGACAGGGTGAGGCAGTTCTTGGGGTCTTAGGACGCTTTGTCTGCAGCCGGTGTCGGCCAGTGCCATCATCCTGTGTCCTTCAATCCGCACTGGGCATCGAAACGGAGGAGGAGTGGTGTCCGCGGTGAGACATACATAGTTTTTCGCCATCCCTATGTCCATGGGTTCCTCCCTTTGAGGACAGACGCGAGCAATATGTCCGTACCCACCACAATGAAAACATTGGGGTCCAGGTGGATGGGGCCGAGGCAAGACCGGATAAGGCATGAGGGCAGCCGGCTCGGGTTTCCTAACCACCTGAGGGGGTCGTACAACCCGGGGATGGTTCCCCGGAGGTGTGCGGGAATGATGTTCCTCCTTGGGTCGCTGGGATTCCTGGGCTCTGCTGTAGGCGCTGGCTATTTCCACCGCACTGTCGAGCGTTAGACGTGAATGTTGGCGTACCCACTTCTGGGTGGCAGGATATAGGGAAGCCAGAAATTGCTCCAAATATATTTTGGCTAGAATGTCTTCTTTAGTGGCGGTAGCTGATTTTAACCACCGATTGGCCAGATCTTGAATACGGAACGCTAGAGCCCTGGGAGTTTCTTGGGGTCCTTCCCTTGCTTGACGGAGTCGGACCCTATACGTCTCGTCGTCTATCCCTAAACGTTCCAGGATGCAGGTCTTGATGTCGGCGTATGGTGTTTGTCCCTGGATATTGGCCTGCTGGTAGGCGGCCTGCAGTTCTCCGGTCAATAGGGGACCTAAGTAGTGGCCCCACCGGTTTTCGGGCCAGGCAGCGGCCTGAGCTAGGCGCTCAAAGTTCGTGAAGAAATAATCGGGGTCCTCTCCAGGTACATACTTCTGTACCACGACTGAGGGCAGGGAGGTGACGGGTCTTTGTTGTCCCATGACAGTGGTGAGTTTCTCGAGGGCTTGGTCCTGCGCGGTACCCTGGCCTTTCAATACGTCATGCAGCTGTCCCCGATCGTCTTCAGCTGTTTTGAGGAATCTCTCCATCATCTTCCCCAGTTGCTCCTGGCATTCTGCCAGTTGTTTGACTGCGGCCTCCATGCTTCCGGCTGATCCCACTTCTGACACCACTTGTGGACTTGTGGGCAAGGCGGACCGGAATAACAGGCGGGGAGGCCGAATATAGTGAGCAATGTCTGTGCTTTAATCAACAGGGGAACAGAAGTACAGAGTCAAACACAGGACGGGACGGTTGACTTGGCTCGTGACCCGGTTCGGTGTGGTGGAGTCGAGATGGAGTCCGGCTTCTCCCTTGCAGCTGGTGATCCCCTCGATATGGTACTGGGGCTCCACGGAGGCTTGAAACAAAGGAGAGAAGCGCAAGGGCTATTAGTCCGAGCGACACCGTCGGAATACTTCCACCGACACCCGAGAGTGAGGACTTACGAAAGGGTGAAGTGAGGGCGGGACGGACAGGGGAGATGGAAAAGGCAAGTAAGAGAGGGGAGGGGATAGAGGTGCCAGGTGTTGGGGCAGTGATCGGTATTTATACAGTGCTCGTGAAAACGGGGGATAAGTATGCTGTGTCTTAGTGCGCGTGTCTCCTATGTTATTTACAGTTCTATATTTACAACTCTAACTACAAAAGGGTCACGGAGAAAGGTGACGTGTACTCACGTGCCCCGCCGCAACTCTCGTCCGAGTTGCGGCCGCTCTCCAGCCTCCTCCTGAGGATGCCACCAGTCCTCCGTCCAGACGTCCTCGTCCTCTTCCTTGCTTCGGTCCAGCCGTGCTGCGCCGCTCTCTGTCGGGGGTTCGTCGCTCTCCGTTATCTCCTGCCACGAGTCGGTTGCTCCGAACGACGCTCCGTCCTCCTCGGGGCTTTTTCTACCTTCCGGCTTGTTGTCTGGCTGGCCTCTTCCGGGGTCAGGGGCGGGTGCTTCCGGGTCGCTCGAGGTCGTCCAGCGTCTGCGTCCGGGAGAGCTGGCGAGTGTTTCCGGTTCACCAAGTCCAGGAGGCGGTACCTGCAGGGGACGAGAAAGAGAGGGTGTCCTGGGTGACCGGGACGTTAATCGGTCGAGCGCGGGGGACAGGGTCCCCGTGCCCGGACACCGCTGTAGTGAGGTAGTTGTCGCCTCCGTTCCACAAACCCTCTCTGACCAATCCATTTAATGTCTACATTTGGCAAAGCAAGGTCTCTCACCATACCTGTTTTCTCTGCAAACTTTTCACTCCAGAAGACATAGCTGTGCCCTACAATCCACACTGTGAACATCTTCAAAGGAGAACTGGATGCACTCAGGAGGTGTCTTTCAGTAGAATGGCAATATGAAAAGAAAGACAGTTTGGAAATGGAGGCATACATATTTTTTTCCAAAAAAAAAGAACTGATTGGCTGTTTCATACCATTCTAGAATAAAAACTAGGCTGTATGTGTAAATTAATAGAAGCATGTTTTGTATTGGTACAGAAAAATGTGTTACCAAAGAACAGTACTATGGATTTGCTGTTAGGTTTGAAAAGTCAAGCACTCTTGCTCTGTGGAATTGAAACATTGTTTGGCGAACTTCTGACCTGACTCCACACAGCAGTGTTCCATGAGCTGTTGCTATGGTAGCAGGCAGAAGTCAAGTTGGGGGAAGGGTACTAGGCAGAAGTCAAGTTGGGGGAAGGGTACTTTTGGAAAAGGGTTGGTTTTCAACCAATAGAAATGTGTGATTACATTTGAAAAAAAGGGGGAAGCACTGAGATTTGAAACTTACATGTATATGTGTGGAAAAATAGAGGGAAACTTTGCCATTATCTGGTTCTGCTGAGAGGAGAGAGGTGTAGAGAACAGAGATCCTGGCTCTGATAATCTGCTGTTTGAGTGCCACATTTCTTTCACAACTAACTAATTTTAAAGCTGAGTTTAGAGTTTGAGAGGAGATGTATATGGTAAATTAAGAAATGAATAATAGAAATGTAATTCTTTTTGTTGAAGTTGTGTTTATTATTTTCTGTTTTGGGAGAAATTTAAATGTGAGGAACATGTAAAATAATATGGACTATGTTTTCACGATAAATTAAGGTGTATTGGTATAAAAAAAGAATAGTTTAAGGGTTTGAGGTTGGACTCAGTAATGCAAATACATTCAGCATCACTAAGGCTGGTTGCCCTTGGTGGAATGTAGGCAGTCACCCAGGTTACACATGTTGGGAAATATAGGCAGAGATGTATTGTGTACAACTCTGGTAATTTTATATTTGCAATAGTAGGAAAAAGGGGGAGCGATTTTTTGGTGCAGAAGCAGACTCTTAGCACACACCCAGCTCCTTTCCATGTATAATCATGCACAGTATTTACAAGCGAGTGGGGTTTGAGGTTTCAGTCTGTAATGCAAATACATTCAGCATCACTAAGGCTGGTTGCCCTTGCTGGAGTGTAGGCAGTCACCCAGGATACACATGGTGGTGGTCTGAAAAAGCAGTCTGGACATGGGCTTTTTAAAAAATCTGAAAAGTGGATTCATAATGTGTCAGTCTGTAAAAGTGATTATCACTTGCCAAAAAAAAAGAGCAGTAAGTGTGCTTTCAAATTGGCAAAGAAATTTCGTTTTGTGAATAATGTGAAAACATGACTCTGTGTGCAAATAGGAATTACAGGCAGAGATTTATTGCGTTTTGCTCTGGTGATTTCACAGTTGCATTAGTAGGAAAAAGGGGGAGCGATTTTTTGGTGCAGAAGCAGACTCTTAGCACACACCCAGCTGCTTTCCATGTATAATCATGCACAGTATTTACAAGCGAGTGGGGTTTGAGGTTTCAGTCTGTAATGCAAATACATTCAGCATCACTAAGGCTGGTTGCCCTTGCTGGAGTGTAGGCAGTCACCCAGGATACACATGGTGGTGGTCTGAAAAAGCAGTCTGGACATGGGCTTTTTAAAAAATCTGAAAAGTGGATTCATAATGTGTCAGTCTGTAAAAGTGATTATCACTTGCCAAAAAAAAAGAGCAGTAAGTGTGCTTTCAAATTGGCAAAGAAATTTCGTTTTGTGACTAATGTGAAAACATGACTCTGTGTGCAAATAGGAATTACAGGCAGAGATTTATTGCGTTTTGCTCTGGTGATTTCACAGTTGCATTAGTAGGAAAAAGGGGGAGCGATTTTTTGGTGCAGAAGCAGACTCTTAGCACACACCCAGCTCCTTTCCATGTATAATCATGCACAGTATTTACAAGCGAGTGGGGTTTGAGGTTTCAGTCTGTAATGCAAATACATTCAGCATCACTAAGGCTGGTTGCCCTTGCTGGAGTGTAGGCAGTCACCCAGGATACACATGGTGGTGGTCTGAAAAAGCAGTCTGGACATGGGCTTTTTAAAAAATCTGAAAAGTGGATTCATAATGTGTCAGTCTGTAAAAGTGATTATCACTTGCCAAAAAAAAAGAGCAGTAAGTGTGCTTTCAAATTGGCAAAGAAATTTCGTTTTGTGACTAATGTGAAAACATGACTCTGTGTGCAAATAGGAATTACAGGCAGAGATTTATTGCGTTTTGCTCTGGTGATTTCACAGTTGCATTAGTAGGAAAAAGGGGGAGCGATTTTTTGGTGCAGAAGCAGACTCTTAGCACACACCCAGCTCCTTTCCATGTATAATCATGCACAGTATTTACAAGCGAGTGGGGTTTGAGGTTTCAGTCTGTAATGCAAATACATTCAGCATCACTAAGGCTGGTTGCCCTTGCTGGAGTGTAGGCAGTCACCCAGGATACACATGGTGGTGGTCTGAAAAAGCAGTCTGGACATGGGCTTTTTAAAAAATCTGAAAAGTGGATTCATAATGTGTCAGTCTGTAAAAGTGATTATCACTTGCCAAAAAAAAAGAGCAGTAAGTGTGCTTTCAAATTGGCAAAGAAATTTCGTTTTGTGACTAATGTGAAAACATGACTCTGTGTGCAAATAGGAATTACAGGCAGAGATTTATTGCGTTTTGCTCTGGTGATTTCACAGTTGCATTAGTAGGAAAAAGGGGGAGCGATTTTTTGGTGCAGAAGCAGACTCTTAGCACACACCCAGCTGCTTTCCATGTATAATCATGCACAGTATTTACAAGCGAGTGGGGTTTGAGGTTTCAGTCTGTAATGCAAATACATTCAGCATCACTAAGGCTGGTTGCCCTTGCTGGAGTGTAGGCAGTCACCCAGGATACACATGGTGGTGGTCTGAAAAAGCAGTCTGGACATGGGCTTTTTAAAAAATCTGAAAAGTGGATTCATAATGTGTCAGTCTGTAAAAGTGATTATCACTTGCCAAAAAAAAAGAGCAGTAAGTGTGCTTTCAAATTGGCAAAGAAATTTCGTTTTGTGACTAATGTACAAACATGACTCTGTGTGCAAATAGGAATTACAGGCAGAGATTTATTGCGTTTTGCTCTGGTGATTTCACAGTTGCATTAGTAGGAAAAAGGGGGAGCGATTTTTAGGTGCAGAAGCAGACTCTTAGCACACACCCAGCTGCTTTCCATGTATAATCATGCACAGTATTTACAAGCGAGTGGGGTTTGAGGTTTCAGTCTGTAATGCAAATACATTCAGCATCACTAAGGCTGGTTGCCCTTGCTGGAGTGTAGGCAGTCACCCAGGATACACATGGTGGTGGTCTGAAAAAGCAGTCTGGACATGGGCTTTTTAAAAAATCTGAAAAGTGGATTCATAATGTGTCAGTCTGTAAAAGTGATTATCACTTGCCAAAAAAAAAGAGCAGTAAGTGTGCTTTCAAATTGGCAAAGAAATTTCGTTTTGTGACTAATGTGAAAACATGACTCTGTGTGCAAATAGGAATTACAGGCAGAGATTTATTGCGTTTTGCTCTGGTGATTTCACAGTTGCATTAGTAGGAAAAAGGGGGAGCGATTTTTTGGTGCAGAAGCAGACTCTTAGCACACACCCAGCTCCTTTCCATGTATAATCATGCACAGTATTTACAAGCGAGTGGGGTTTGAGGTTTCAGTCTGTAATGCAAATACATTCAGCATCACTAAGGCTGGTTGCCCTTGCTGGAGTGTAGGCAGTCACCCAGGATACACATGGTGGTGGTCTGAAAAAGCAGTCTGGACATGGGCTTTTTAAAAAATCTGAAAAGTGGATTCATAATGTGTCAGTCTGTAAAAGTGATTATCACTTGCCAAAAAAAAGAGCAGTAAGTGTGCTTTCAAATTGGCAAAGAAATTTTGTTTTGTGACTAATGTGAAAACATGACTCTGTGTGCAAATAGGAATTACAGGCAGAGATTTATTGCGCTTTGCTCTGGTGATTTCACAGTTGCATTAGTAGGAAAAAGGGGGAGCGATTTTTTGGTGCAGAAGCAGACTCTTAGCACACACCCAGCTCCTTTCCATGTATAATCATGCACAGTATTTACAAGCGAGTGGGGTTTGAGGTTTCAGTCTGTAATGCAAATACATTCAGCATCACTAAGGCTGGTTGCCCTTGCTGGAGTGTAGGCAGTCACCCAGGATACACATGGTGGTGGTCTGAAAAAGCAGTCTGGACATCATGGGCTTTTTAAAAAATCTGAAAAGTGGATTCATAATGTGTCAGTCTGTAAAAGTAATTATCACTTGCCAAAAAAAAAGAGCAGTAAGTGTGCTTTCAAATTGGCAAAGAAATTTCGTTTTGTGACTAATGTGAAAACATGACTCTGTGTGCAAATAGGAATTACAGGCAGAGATTTATTGCGTTTTGCTCTGGTGATTTCACAGTTGCATTAGTAGGAAAAAGGGGGAGCGATTTTTTGGTGCAGAAGCAGACTCTTAGCACACACCCAGCTGCTTTCCATGTAGAATCATGCACAGTATTTACAAGCGAGTGGGGTTTGAGGTTTCAGTCTGTAATGCAAATACATTCAGCATCACTAAGGCTGGTTGCCCTTGCTGGAGTGTAGGCAGTCACCCAGGTTACACATGGTGGTGGTCTGAAAAAGCAGTCTGGACATGGGCTTTTTAAAAAATCTGAAAAGTGGATTTATAATGTGTCAGTCTGTAAAAGTGATTATCACTTGCCAAAAAAAAGAGTAATAAGTGTGTTTTCAAATTGGCAAAGAAATTACGTTTTGTGACTATTGTGAAAAGAAATGTAGTAATATATTTAAATAAAATAAAGGATTTTTTTTTAGTTTTTTTCAGGTATTGCTGAAGAGCAGTGAACAAAATTTAAGATGCCTACAAAATCCAGAGTTAAAAAAACCCACAAAAAAAACCTATATTTGAAGACAACTGGAGGACCAAAGTTAGTAGAAGATGCTCATGTTGGGAAAAAGAAAAAATCTTCTGGTAAGCAGACAAAACAATTTCTAAAAAATATATTCAAAAGAAGGAAAAATGTACAAAATGTCTGTACTGGAAAGAATGTTTTGAAAAGAAAAGGACAGGAAAAAATTGAGAATTTAGTTAATGCAAATATACCTTCTGCAACTGAAAAGATTTACATAAATAGAAAAACAGCGTTTAAAGAGATACGTAGAAAAATGTTTCAGAGAAGAGTTATGTCCAATTTGATAAAGGATGTGAAGAAATATAAGCAAAAGACTAAGTTTTATAAAAGAAAAAAAGAAATTGAAGCCATTGCAGCAAAGGCATTAGAATTAAAAAGGAAACTATTCATTTTAATTTTGAATAGGATGCGTACATTAGACAAAATGGTTAATGTACTGAAATCACATAGCAAAAGGAAAAGAGTAGTGAACAGAACAAACTTTTGTAAAGTGTTTTTAGAAAAGTGGATGCATAGTTCAAGTAGTGAACCTTTTTTTAATGAAGAGAGCTATTTTCAAAGTAATAGTTTGCTGCATGCAGTTGACACCAGAGGTCGTGCTTACGAAGTGAAAAATGGTTGCATAATGGAGAAGGAGATAATGGTTCCAAGAGATGAGGTACAAGTGATGGCGGATGAGGCTATGGGGAGACGTCCTAAAGCCCCAGTGTACACTTGGAATTGTAGTAGTATTTGCACTGTGCGTCAGGAATCTATTGACAAATTTCGTGAGTTTCTAAGAGAATATAGTAAAAAAAGTATAAAACAGAAGATTAAGGTGCTTCAAAGTCTGGATCCATGCAGAGTGAGAGAGAATACTGGTTTGCAGGGTCATTCTCTGGCTTGTCTATCTAGAAAAGTGTGTAATAGTGTTTTCCATCATTTTAGGATGCTGGCTGTTCATCATACTGAAATGAGAAAGTTTGTGAGACGGTTGTATTTTGCCAAAAGTCCAGCAATAAAGTTAAATGAATTGAATAGGGCTCTGTTCCGAGGAACGGTATCAGATGTAGAGAAGGTTGTTGATGAAATTCAGTTTTGTTACTTTGGTCCTGAACAAAACAGTGCAGAGAAGGACACAGTAAATGAGGAAGAAGTGGAAGAGAATGTAGAACCCTCTGTAAGTAACACATTTAATGATCACATAACAAAATTTGCAATAATCTCTAATGAAAGACCAAATTTTACTTGTATTTGTTGCCGCAGAACTCATTATAGAAAACAAACCAGGAATGTTGATCTCTACAGAAAGAGTGAAAATGAAGATAATTATAAGTGGAAGGATTTTGCCACCTATATATTTCTTGAAAATTGTTTTGATTTGGGTGAAGATCAGCGTATTTGTAAATACTGTTACAACAAGTTAGAGGAAAATAGAATGCCGACCAGAGCTGTACATAATAATTTAGAATTGGATGCTATTCCTGCTGAACTTTCTGAATTAAATACATATGAGTCTATACTCATTCAATGTGTTCATCCGTTCCAGACCATAGTACGTATGGAGCCCAAAACTGGTAAATTACCTCTTCAGATTTACTGAGAGGTTTAAAAGGTAGAGTGGTGTATTTGCCCTTGGATTTGAAAAAAAATATGGAAACTATTGATGCGGATACTTTGGAAACTGAACCATTAATTATTCTGGTTAATGGTGTACCTACAAAGAATAAGAAGATTTGGCAGGAGCTGGTAGATGTACGGAAAGTACAAAGAGCAAATTTGTATTTGAAAAGGAATAACAAATGGTATGAATCAATTTATATAGAAGAAGAAGAAGAAGAAGATTTACAAGAAGACACAGAAACACCAACTGGACAAATTGAAAAAGTGGACAAGTCAAAGGAAGAAGAAATTTATGAACATTTTAGCATACATCCTCTTCATTCAAAAGAAGTTATGGGAGACAATATTGATCTCTTTCAGATGAAGAAAGCAAAAGGAACTCCCGTGAGTGTATGGGAGGAGAGCTTGGAAGCTCGATGTTTTCCCCAGCTGTTTCCTAAAGGAAAAGGAGGACGATACGATGAACGTCCGGAACAGATTCCAGCTTCTGAGTATCGGACTACAAGACTATATGCTGAAGATCCCAGATTTCGACAAAGTATTCCTTATTTGTTCCATCTTTTATTTGAAAGTGATTTGTCTGCACTGTCTTATGCAGTAAATCACATTTTAAAAAGTGGAGTACATTTACAAAATGTATCTGCTAAGGATTTTATGGAGAAAGTGCAGCACCGAGATGATCATTTGGAAACACAACTGATCAATCTGATGGCTTGTCAGCGTGGGGCAAATGAATATTGGTACCGACGCCATGGTGAATTAAAATGCATGTTACGGAATTTAGGAACACCAACATGGTTCGTTACCCTAAGTTGTGCTGAGTACGCTTGGGATGATTTACTGGATTTTCTACGAGAGGCAAATTCAAACATTAAAAACATCGAATACAAGACAGCAGGAGAACTGTGCTCATTGGATCCGGTTAATGTTTGCAGATATTTCAATCATAGATTTGAGGCTATGATGTCCTTCATCTGCAATAAAAAAAATCCACCTCTTGGAGAAGTAGTAGATTTCTTTTGGAGAAAAGAGTACCAGGCAAGAGGTGCTCCTCATATTCATATGCTGTTGTGGATCAAGGATGCCCCAAAGTTTGGAACAGATACTGATGAAGCAGTGTTATCTTACATTGAAGAATATGCAACATGTGCTATACCAAAAAGCACAGAAGAGAAAAAGTTAAAGGAGCAAGTTTTACGTTTCCAAAGTCATCGGTGTGGAAAATACTGTCGACGGAAATACAAGAGCAAAGATAAATACTACACTAAATGTCGATTTGGATTTCCTAGACCTGTTCTTTCAAATGGAAGAGTAAACAGTTTTATGTCAGCTGTGAGACATACTATCACAAGAAAATCACCTAAGAATACCTACAACCTAAAAAGAAAAGAAGAATCAAAAAATATAAATGACTACAACCCAGTCATTTTATCCATGTGGAACGCTAACATGGATATACAGTATGTAGCTGACAATTCCATTGCTGTTGCTCGATATGTAACGTCTTACATTACGAAATCAGAAAAAACAGAATTGAAGGAAATGTGGGAAGAGATTTCTCACGAGAAGACTGTCAGTAAGAAGCTGTACAGTTTCAGTTTGAAGATGTTATCGCATCGAGAAATTGGATCCTGCGAATGTTCAGATAGGTTATCTTCTGCAAGTCTCTACTCGAAATCAAGAAGAATAATTTGGGCAAGTTTAGGCCTTGCAGCAATGAGAAATCGGGTACTAAAATCTGTTGGAGAAATTGAATATTTGGCCGAGAATGACCCAGAAAGTACAGATATTTTGAAATCAAACATGTTGGACACATATTATCCCAAGAGAAGTCAACATCTGGAGAACATGTGTCTCTATGAAGTGCTGCAGAACTACATTTATTCACGGAAAGCCGCAGAAGACATCAACAATGGAAAATATAAAGTCATTGGTGAGGAAGGATGTTTGGTAAAGCAAACAAAAGGAAGTTTGATAAATCACAGGAAGCTGAGTTGCGACACTACTGACAAGAAGGAATTTTACTACTTGGCTCTTTTACAGTTGTTTAAACCATGGCGTACAGAGGACGAACTACTGGGAGAATTTCAAAGCTATGAAGATTCTTTTAATGCTTGCAAAGACAGCATACAATGCAGTACATTCTCAAGTTATCTGCAAATGTTAAATGAAGAAATTGAACAGGAAACTACAATTGCAGCAGAAATAGCTAGAGACAGTTCTCAGGACAGCCAAAGTTCAGAAACACTCAGTCAAGATCCCCTAGGACAACCAATCGTTGAAAATGAAGCATCAATAGCCATGAATGAAGTGGAAACGGCTATGAATCAAGCTCAAGAAGAATTTATAGACTTACAAAATTTGGAAAGACAACTGAATGAAGAGCAGCAACACATTTATGAAGAGATCAGAAAAAAAATTGATCACGGATTTCTACATGAAAAAAAAGAGTGCTCATGCACATCATTTTATCCAATCAGGATGTATGTAAGCGGACAAGCTGGAACTGGAAAAAGTTTCCTAATTAAAGTCATCAGAAGCTACCTACAGCAAAAAACGGATTCTACTTTGTCTTGTGTGGTTACTGCTCCAACTGGGTTAGCAGCATATAACATAAAAGGAATCACTGTACATCGTTTGCTAATGTTACCAGTGGAGCATGAGAACAAAATACAATACAACAAGCTAACTGGAGAAGCATCCTTGGAAGTTTCAAGAGTATTGAAGAAGATGCAAGTTCTCATTATTGATGAGGTGAGCATGGTTTCAAACTTAATGCTTGCCTTTGTGCATTTAAGAATGCAGCAAATTTTGAAGACAGACTATGACATGTTATTTGGTGGAAAACACGTCATAGTTTTTGGAGATCTTTTGCAACTTACTCCAGTTAAAGGACAACCAGTGTTTAATACTGTCACACATGAAGACACGAAGAAGTCATTGGGAAGCATCGGAAATACAAATATTTGGTCCTTCTTTGAGTACAAGGAACTTACTACTAATATGAGGCAAGCAAGCGATGAAGAATATGGAAGTATTCTGAAAGATATCAGAATTGGACTACTCACAGAAGTTGGCAAAAAAGCATTACAGAGTCGGCTGCTACATAATTTATTTCCAAAGGAAGAAATAGTTGCAGAGAAGATATACAAGAACATTGCAGAAAACAAAAGTGTCATCTGCTTAATGCCAACTCTACGTGAATGCTCAATATTCAATGAGGAGCTTTTGAAATTGGAAAAGGAAGAGATCAGGAAATTGGAAGCAGTGGACAAAATTGAGGATGGAAGAATTACTGTCACAGTAACAGGCACAGTGAAAAATAAATTGGATTCACTAGAGAAGAACATTTCCAAAACAGCTGGATTAGAAAAAAATCTATATGTTTGCATGAACTGTAGAGTATTTTTAAGGAGAAATTTGGATGTTGAAAAAGGTTTAGTTAATGGAGCTATGGGAAGAGTTGTGGGTTTTATTAATTATCAGAAAAAAGATGGAATTGAATGTTTAAAAATAAAATTTGATCAGATAGAAGAAGTTAAAGACATTTGTCGTTGTACAGTTCGTTTCATGCTTGTGAAAGACTTATATGTACGTAGGAAGCAGTTTCCGTTTTCGCTAGCATATGCTGTAACTATTCACAAGTCTCAAGGATTGACTGTAGATTGTGCATTTGTGAACATTGGTTCAACTGTGTTCAAAGAAGGTATGGCATATGTTGCTTTGTCACGAGTGAAAACATTATCAGGTTTATTCATGATAGACTTTGATGATTCAAAAGTTAGTGCTGATGCAAATTGTGTAAAGGAGTATAATAGATTAAGAAGAAGCTATGCTCCTCATTTAGGTCAGTATCCTGTGTTGGAGAAACGTGTAGTTTCTCGTAAAAGGAGAAATGAGAATATCTGTAATGAAGATGTAGAGAGGAGGAAAAAAAAGAGGAGTGATGTAATTGCAAGCAAAAAGAGTAAGGAAAAAGAAGAACAGGTTGTAGGATGTCATTTTGAAAATAGCTCTGGTGTCAACTGCTACGCTAATGTAGTGCTGAATGTTGCATTTTATCTGGAAAGTTTTCAAGAGCAGATAATAGTAAATCAGGGAAAAGATTCTGTTCTGAGCTGAGTCTCCTTTTTCAAAAGCTGAGTAATGATAAAACTCAAATAGAAAGTGCTACTGAAATTAGAAAACTTTTAGATGTATGTTCAGGACGAACACAGTTTTCTCAAAATGAACAGCAAGATGCACACAAATTTTTGATGTTTTTTCTTCAGGTACTGGAAGAAGAAGAAGTTGCAATTGATAATTTATTTGGTCTCTCTTATAAATGGGAACATAGTTGTGAAAACTGTTATAATATATGTGGCTCTAATGTTGATAATGAAAGGTTTATTTTTTTGACATTGCCAGAGAGTAAAACAGTCACTTTTGCTAAATTAGTTAAAGATGCTAATCATAGCATACAATGCGGTGAGTGTCAATCTGACATGTTTTCAACATTAATTTTAAAGGAATACGGACAGTATGTAATTTTAATGATGCAACGATGTAGAGCTGATGGTTCAAAATTGGATACTTTAATAAAGAAGTTTACAGGACAGCAATTATCAATTTCAGGAAAAACTTTTGTAACTGTTGCAATAATTTTCCATGAAGGACCTACTGTTACTTCTGGACATTACACAGTTTATCTTAAATGTGAAAAAGGCTGGACACTGTGTAATGATTCCCAATTGGTTTTTAAGCACCGTTTGCCTTTTGATTTAGCAAATTCCTATCTAATCTTCCTGAAACCTAAATTTTAGAGAGACTTGGCAAGATCTGGACAAAACAATTTTACCATTTTATTGGATTACCATTGGAATTTTCAAAAATAAAGATTTTTTAAATTATCATTTGGCCTAATGGAAAGATAGCCAATTGTAATGTGGACTTTTTTAATTTTTAATGAAACTTTCGAAAACCAAAAATTTAGAGAAAATCGGTAACATCTGCACAATTTAAATTTTGGAATGTTATTGGAGTGCCATTGGAAAATTTTTCAAAAAAGATTTTTTAAATTACTATTTGGCCATGTGGAAAGGTAACCAATTCTATTGTGGACTTAATAAATTATTAATAAATCTTTCGGGAACCAATATGTTACAGAGAATCGGTGAGATCTGTACAAATAAAACTTTAGAATTTTATTGGATTACCATTGGAAATTTAATCAAAAAAGAATTTTAAAATTACTATTTGGCCTAAAGAAAATGGAACCAGATGTATTGTGGAGTTATTTGAGATATAATATTGTGATTATACTTCTGAAACAAAAATATCAGACGGTATTTTAAAGAAATAAGTATTGATATTAGATGATATTTTTTTAGAATATTATGCATTTCTATAATGTTAAGTTTAAGTAAAAAGAGATTCTGGGCTTTTTTAATACAATCTTTGAGATTGTTATTTTTTTTTTGCCCGCTGTTAAATGATGAATGCAATTGCTTTCACAATTTATAGTGAAATGCAATATATTCTGAAAACAGCAAAAATAAGGCAAAAATATTTTTTGATAAATATGTAAATATGTGTACTGTATTATAAAATGTTTTAAAAATATTAATACTTTTTTCTTTTTTTTCAGATTGATATAGAAAATTTTCGAAAACTAGAACCATTTTTAAAGCAATTTTTTTAAAAAACAAATGAATAAATATTTTTTTGAGTGGGTATGGTAAGTCAATAATAATAATTGTAGTCTCTCAAGGACCTTGTAATGTGATAATTGATTTTTAGTGTTTTTTAAAAAAAAAAAAAAAAATTACGCGCTCCGTACGCGTACGGTAAAAAAAAATAAAAAAAGTTATTAAAAACATATATAAAAAAAGATGAAAGATAAGGTTGGCTCTTAAAAGAGCCGTTGTGTTCATGCAGGGACAGGGGAAAGAAAGATTGGGAATATTAGACGGTACGACAAGTGTGCTGATCTATTTTACTGTTCACCAGGGAAACACTGGTCTCCCTATAAGTAATTAGATCATGACAAGTGGCGCACCGTACTTCAACCCTCGCAAACCGAGGGTTAATTTCCAGAGGGCCAGAAAAAGGAGATGCTCCCCCCACAGATGAAGGGCTCACCTGACCTGCAGAAGAAGGACTCGGCTCTGCAGATGATGGTCCAGGCTGAGCTGCTGTGGATGTGCTTGGTTGACTTACTGAAGGGTTACCTCCAGTAAGTCGAGCATGTGTCCTTCTGTGTACATCCTTGAGGTGTCTCATCATGGTATGATTCCCAAAGGAAGACTTCCTGTCAGGATTACCTCTTGAAAGTACACGCTTACACAGCTTACAAGTTACTAAGGGTGCATTTACCTTTTGCTGGCCTTCAGGAAAAGTAAAATAATCCCATACATAAGAGGTCTTTTGTTTCCTCGCTCTCTGCCTCAAGGTAGTGCTGCTAGTGCTAGCCTCACTCTCAGAAGGGCTCTGCTGTTCTGCCATCGTATCACAAAGACAACCCAGCTCCTTCTCCTAAGGGATCACAAGCAGAAATGAGGGGAATGGGTGTGGTGTAGGAGAGTTCTAGAACTGAAAGTAGTTTCAACCAATCAAAAGTTGTGTTTCATGATCACATGACCTACCGTACGCTTACGGTACGCTTACGGTGCGCTTACGGCAAAAGTACGCATGCGCGTAAAAAAGACACGCGCTTGCGCGCATGCGCTTAACAGTCACTCCCCGACACTTCCGCGTAACGTGCGCGTGTAGCGTACACGCGTACACGTCCCACGCAGAGTACGCGCGGCTACGCAAATTGCGTAAATATACGCAAACAGCGTAGATAAATTACGGACGTTGCGTAAACCGTACGCTTACCGTAAGCTTACGGTACGCGTACTAAAAAAAAAAATAAAAAAAAGGAAAAAATGTACTGCAAATAAATTTTACATGTTTATTTTATAAAATATATTAAAAAAAACATATTAAAGAATTTTAAAAATTTAACCATAGTCTTTATAAAAGGATAGAAAATTAAAATAAAAATATGTTTAAAAAAATAGAAGAAAAAAAAAAAAATTAGCATTTAAAAAACCTTGCAAATTCACTGAAAAAACCATGGGTTTCACACACGTTATAGTTAGGAATTAGCATTTAAAAAACCTTGCAAATTCACTGAAAAAACCATGGGTTTCACACACGTTATAGTTAGGAATTAGCATTTAAAAAACCTTAGAAATTCAATGAAAAAACCAAAGGTTTCACACATGTTATAGTTAGCTGGACATTTCACTCGTAAAAAACCAATGAAATTCCCCCGTTATAGTTAGTTCAGCTAACTATAACTCGCGCGCCCGCAATGCACTGCTGATGACGTCACATATTACATCACTCATGACATGGTCAGTGACATCACTCATGACATCACTGATGACATCTCAAATGACATCACTGATGACATCACTTATGACATCATCCTTGTGATAGAGTGGCAGACCTCCTCTTCCCCTAATATAACCTTTGATACACACATTCAAAAATAGAAATTAAAATTTTAAAAACAATGGACATACAAATACCAGTTACAACAACCTATACAGTAATTCTAAGATCCAAATACACATCCACTCATTCACCAACAGTCCTATACAGTCACTCATACATGTACTCACTCATCATATGTACTCATACACGTATACATCCTGTTACACAATGCCACTCATCCATAGAGGTACTCACACACATAGTCACTCATGCTAATAAAGAATCAAACATACATTTACTTGCATATACAGTTATACACACACCGCCACACTTACTTCTACAGAAACTTACACATACTTAGTCTTTTAAACAATCACTTATAGAAACACATACTTATTCATACAGGAACTCTTCCAATCTCTCACTCTCACATATACTCGCTTATATACACCAATAGTGACATATACTAGTTTAAAACATATGTAGTTACTCATAGAGACACTATTGAGACAGTCATTCACTCACTAACACACCCATGCACACACTCATCCACCCATAGAGTCCTGCACACATGCTGTCTTCAACACATACAAAGAGTGAGTCATTCATTCATGCACCTATGCACTACGTAATACCCCCCACCGAACCATACAGACATCAGACACTGATACTCAAAAAACCAACTAATAACCTATATAGACACTCATGTAGCTACTCACCAACCCATGCAGCCACTTATACACAAAGTGAGAGACAGATACAGATATTTACATATTTAAACATTACTCACTAAGCCATGTATTCACTAAGATACACTTAATCAGTCAGTTATACAATCAATTTTTAAAAAACAATTCATCCATTTAGACACTTATATACCCATTTATTCTTCCATCGACCTTGAGATATACATATATAAAACATATGTAATTTTCAGAAAAACACACATTCTCTGGATGATGTCATCAGTGATGTCATCAGTGATGTCATTTGAGATGTCATCAGTGATGTCATCAGTGATGTCACTGACCATGTCATGAGTGATGTAATATGTGACGTCATCAGCAGTGCATTGCGGGCGCGCGAGTTATAGTTAGCTGAACTAACTATAACGGGGGAATTTCATTGGTTTTTTACGAGTGAAATGTCCAGCTAACTATAACATGTGTGAAACCTTTGGTTTTTTCATTGAATATATATATATATATATATCTGCTTACCAACAACCTTCAACTGCCTGCCTAGAAAGTATTTACAGCTACTTCTTCAGCTCTGCATATTCAACAATATCTCCAGCATCATTTCAGAGAGAGGCTATTCCACTGCTAAGCTCAGGTAAAGGTGTAGTGAGCGTGGGTGGTGGTAGCTAGGAGTCAAGGTGATAAACAATAGTAATTCTGTTTATTTGTAATTACAGATCCCAGAGCGATCCTAGATAAGAATCCGAGGAAAGCAGGCTTTGCAGTGGAGTCTCTCTTGTTATCCCATTTTCCCCCTTCCCCCATCATGCTGGAAGGGAATTTATTCGCTTTAGTGGGGCTGGGGAGTTGGGAAATATTTCATCGCGTTTGAGTCCTGGTTCTCCGGAGGTTGCTGCTCCTGTGGAAGTCCAAGTGTTTCGGGTGCGTGGTACCTTCCTTCTATTTGTGACAAATACCAAAAAACAAATTTCCTTATAAGAAATTATATATCAAACAATTTCATTCCATTCCTTGCAAATAATTTCAAGGGGGGACATGATTATAAATATATCTAAAACCATGTATAAAAGAACATTTCGGTATGAATACCTAATGCTCAAATTCATCCCTGTTGCTGTGCAAATTTCGCTACTACAGTACAAAACATCTGCGCCTTGTGTAAACATTAAGTGCAAATAAAGTGCGAGTGCTGTGCAAATATTGCATTATACTATTGCTAACATCCTTAAAAAGAAACCCAATTAAAATACTACTAAAATAATACTAACTCACCCTATGTGTAAACGTTTGTATAAAATTCGGCAATACTAGTGTTTTGATTAATATCAAAATATGTATATTTACAGTAGATGAACGCCAATTAAAAGTAGATGGTAGCTTGATGGACACAATAAATTGAAAATTTTGTTTTGCTCGCAGTTGCAGCATATTAGAGACAAGTGTATAACTCCTCTGTGGCATTTAGACCTTTAGGAAATTTGGTATCGAGGTTAATGATATAGTTAGCCTCGAGTAGTCTGAGAGCTCTTTCTCTGTCCCCATCTCTTTTGTTGGGGGTGACAGTATCTATTAGAAAGTATCTCAGACCACTAGGGTCTGATTGGTGTAATTCATTGAAATGCCTAGCCACTGGATATGCCTGATCTTGATTTTTTATCGCTCTTATGTGCTGGAGTATCCCCTTGTGTGCTTGTAAAATCGTGCTGCCAACATAGCGAAGCCCACAAGGGCACTCAAGCACATAGACGGCATAGTCAGTTTTGCAATTGAGGGACTTAGGGGCATATTAACAAGGGCCAGAGATAATTATCGCTGGCCCCACATACCGGTAGAAATATTATCGCCGGCTATTGCTGAAAATTATCGCCATGATAACGCTATATTAACAATACATAGCGCTATGGCGATAATATTTCAGCGATAGCGGTGTTTACCATGGAACATCGCTGGTTTCCAGCGATGTTCCATGGAAAACAGCGATAACATTTCTGTTACAACCCTGTGGTCGTATCATCATAATCCACCTGCCATTATTAGTATGCCTTAGTCTGGAATTTAGCAGATGTTAAATTCTAGCGTTAAGGCCGAGGTAGCACGATTTTTTTAATCGCTGCACCTCCTTGTTAATATCGCGAAGCTGCCTTCGCGATATTTTCATGTGTTGTTTTCACAGCCACACCTTCTTTGCATCTCATTAGCGATGCGAGGCTGTGAGAAAACGGGCTCTACATCAAAGAAACACGCGCTAGCGTGTCCTTGATGATATTGCGATATAATTATCGCCGCTTATCGCCCGAAAACGGACGCTAAAGCGGCGATAATTATATCGCCAGCCCTTGCTTATATGCCCCTTAGTTATTACATTGTCCTTGTCGCTAAAAGGAGTTATGTATGTACTCTTATTACAGCCATGTTGTCATGCCTTACATACCCGACATCTGAAAAAACCTTTTCTTTGAGTTAACCACAAACTTTTAGTAGGACCTGAGGGGTCATTCTGGACCAAAATATCTTTCATGGACATCGCTCTGCTATACGTGATAGCTGGTTTACTGGGGAGCAAGTGCCCAATTATAGGATCACTAAGGACTAAAGACCAATTTTTGGTTAATAGTTTCCTGATGTATCGTTCTTGTTTGTTAAACTGAATGATAAATCCAAAAGTGTCACCAAAATTATGTCCCGTATTGTCCTTTATTTCTGGGTAGAATTCCACCCTGTCTTTTCTCAAGAGGGACTCTCTAGATAGTGCCCTGCTCTTGTGAATGGGTACATCTATACAGTTTCTAGTGTAATCTCGTTGTATGAAGCGTTGTTTACTTTGTTCCTGTTCTATTAGTAAATCTTCTTCACAGCTGCAGATGCGTCTAAGTCTCAACATCTCACCGTAAGGAATGCTTCGGATGAGATGTTTAGGATAATAATAATAAAGAATTTTATTAAGCGCACAGCTACCCCCAACGGGGTGTCCCGGCGCTGAAGCAGACAGGGCAGAGCAAATGAGCAGCAAGGCTAAACGGAGCGACTAAATAGCCAGGTTTTAAGAGACTTACGGAACTCCAGATCTGACTGAATCAGAACCGGGGGATGACAAGAAGATGTTTGTTATTAGATCGAAGAAGTCTGACTTGATGGTAGGGGCGGAGTATCTTCCTTAGATAAAGCGGCCCTTTACCTTTACTTGCCCGAAAAGCTAAGGTCAAAGCCTTAAATTCTATTCACTTAGCAATGGGCACCCAGTGAAGTTGTCTTAAATAGGGGGTAATGTGGTGACGCAGTGGTTCCCCGCAGATCAGGCGTGTCGCGGTATTTTGTACTGTCTGGAGTCTACGAATCAAGCTAAGTGAAAGACCCAGATATAATCCGTTAGCGTAATCCAGATGGGAGGTTATTAGCGCATGAAACACTGTTTTACGGGTTGCATTGGGCAAATAATTGATGAATTTTCTAATGATTTTAAATTTACCAAAGCAGGCGGCCAACACCGTTTGAACCTGTGTAGACAGGGACAAATGTTTGTCCCATCTAACACCTAGATTCTTGATTGAATCCTTAGGTAGGGGAGCAGAGCCTAGTTCATCAGGCCACCACGTGCTCCAACTACCGTCCCTAATAAAATGGGATGTGTGCTGCCAGCATGTAGCACTGCATTGTCTACTGTCGGTTTCCTGTGTAATTTTGTTATTAACTTGCCTTCCTTTACACAGACCTGTACATCAAGGAAATTGACGCTGGTGGCACTGATAGAAGCAGTAAAATGTAAGTTAAGTGAGTTAACATTCAGTGCCTTTACAAATTCCTCTGCTTCACTTCTAGATCCTTCCCAGATTACAAAAAGATCATCTATGTATCTCCACCAGGCTCTTACGTTACTCCTTACATTTTATGCATGATCCCTTGATAAAACCAGCTCCTCCCACCAGCCCATATGCAAACAAGCATAGCTGGGGGAGAAGCTGGCTCCCATCGCTACTCCACGCAATTGCTCGTATAGGGTGTTCTGGAACATAAAATAATTATTCCGTAAACAAAATTCTACCATGTTTAAAATCATCAACCTATGTTGAGTGTACTCTGATCCTCTACTAGACAGATAAAATTCTAGGGCTCTTAGGCCATCCCTATGGTTTATGGAAGTATATAGGGATGTTACATCTAGCGTGATTAAAAGATATTCATCCCGCCATGGGTAGTCAATTAATTTAGCTAAAAAGTCACTTGTGTCTCGAATAAAGGAAGCCAAATTCTGGACGTGTTCTTGTAAATAAAAATCGATATATCTATTTAGGAAGTCTGCAAATTGCCGGTCACATCCAGACGATTGCCCTGGTGCCAGAAGACGGGCTATGGTGCATATGTCAATTGTTGAATTATGAAGAAAAGCAGTCGGAGGCACTCCTTACCGTGATAATAATGAGGATATTGAGAGATGTCAGGGACATCATGTTTCAACTTTGCAGCCTTTCAGGGCCAAAACGCATTGTTCCTGAGATTACAATAAACTTGTTATTATAGCCATAAGGAGTGCCTCCCACTATTTTTCTTCATAACGCAACTATATATATGTATCCTTCTTCATCGCCTGAGGAAAATGTGATTCCTTTCAGTATCCATGGTGGAACACTGCATTGAATAGTTTATGTGACGGGTGTCAAGTGCATCCTTGAGAGATACCCTGTAGGAGGAAGAAAAAAACCATGGCAATCTTGTAGCTAGCTATTGATTGGAGATGATGACAAACACTGAAGTGACATCAGGGAGGAGAAAAGGGTCAGGCATAATATCTAGAAGCCGAATATGGTAGAGGTTTTAACTGCTAGGAAAAAAATCAGAGACAAACATAATAGTAAGGGGATTAAGAACTTGATGAAAAACCAGGAAACAAATGTCTTCCAAGGAGTGTGCCGCTCATGATTGTTTCCTGAAATATACAGGAAGTGGTATCACTGGATTGAGAACTTCAGATAAAATCCTATGGACAGGTCACCATCTTGGAAAGGAATGATTATGTGGGTTGCCAATGCCCAAGTTTGACATTCTTCATGTTGAATTTTACGGTCCTGCTGCCACCCTTTATGCTCCGTGCTCCGGGTGTCTTAAGAAAGACCCCTCCAGGTGTCAGTGAACTGGACACACTAGAACAGTTCAGGCAATGAGGACACCCAGCAATTAAAAGCAGGCAGCAGATTTCCCCACTAGACGACCGTACTTGTAAGAAATGTAAAGATGTAACATATGGCTAAGTGGCGCCGCCCGGCCTCCGGGATGTGGGCAGTACGGCTGTGTGTACCGCACGTATGACTAAGGGGGGCGAGAAATCTGCGTTAATGGCATTTATCCTGAGTGTTATACAGTATATTGGGACCTGCAATAAAAATGGTTTGACAAAAAAAAAAAATGAGGACACCCAGCAATGCACTGCATGCGGTGTATAACAACACGCGGTCAGGCAGGGTGTGGCGTGCTTCATCCCCTGAATGCATGAACCTCTGGTAGGTTCTTTGTACTGCTCTTGGCACTGCTCTCAATACAGATATCTGCACAGATGTGGCACTGCTTGACACTACAGCTAATATCTTTGGTTGCTTAATAAAACATCAGCTTGAGGACTAAGTGTCATTAAATAATGGGTATTTTTGGGAGCATCTATGATTTAGACCTGGAATGAGCATGCTGTAGTCCTTTGAGGCTTATTGTGGGAATCCCCAATGGCGGACAATGACAAAGTATTTGCTTGCTTTGTGGACTTCTGTGCAGCATTACAATGCTCACTGGGAGCATTTATGATGCAAGCTGTCTTTGATGGGGGTTTCACCAGGACTTGTATGTTTAATAGTTTCATAAAATAACTTCACACTTTAATATGGACCAAAGTGCGACTTGGTGGTCGTGCCCTCTTTTCAGGATGGAAATGATAGCCGCTCCTGCTTTGGGAGTAGTCCCGTGGCACACAATATTTCTTCAATGCCTGATAATACAGGCTTCACTCATTTATATACCACTCCTACACTGTTCATGAAAAAAAGAAGTTCATTTATTAATTTAATGCCTTCATAACAAAAGTTCAAAGTATATTGCACAGTATATTTCAAATAAGTTTTCAGCTCTTGTTAATGAGGAAGCACAAATTTCAAACTCAAAAAATCAATGTTGCAGGCTGATCTATGGTGAATGGCTCTCCTCCCAATTTTAAAGTTTTAAGGATACCTTGGGCCTGGTCATCGGGGCCTAGGATCACCCCTCTGGCCCTTTATGTTTCCCCGATAACAGTACTGGGTTTGCAAATCATTTCTCCTGGCTGGAGGAGGGTAAATGTTTGAGAAGGGCATTTGCTCTCCCCAGCAGCACGGTGACTTGGGCTCAGTGGTGAACTTGCTCTGCAGTCCTTAAACTCTTTTGCAAGAATGCAAACGGTGATCTTTTCTGCTGAACTGTGTTACAACAACTCAGTCAGGTGACTCTTGCTTTGGTGAACTATGGAACTGCTCGCATTCGTGGCCTGGGCCATCATGAAAGCAGATTCACGCTCTGTTTGTCAAATACCAGTTGCAGCCTTTAATTCGGTTCCTTGTTGTAGCATTAACATCTGTAAACATTTCTTCAAGAAATGCATATGTAAAATCTGGCACTAACGTTCTGAATTACACAACGAAGTTAAAAATCATTGACGTTATGGAAACATCCTAAACTAACCCTGGCTGTGAGCCCTTGTAAGAGCGTTTTCTCGTTCCCCTGTACTATGCTCATGTCCCAAATATGATGCAGTTTGCGTGTTTTTTACTTAGCTTTTTGTTGCTGGCAAAATCTGCCCCAAAAAATTGAAGTTGGTTTCAATTGTTTATTTCCCATGAATACTCCAGTAATCACACATGGGCATTGGGGGCCGCTTAAAAAACGGGAACCTTAAAAGCTGTGAGAATGTAAATTGTTCTAAGTTATTGTAAGTGTATATTGATACCTGAGGTTAAAAAAATATTCCAAGGACTAGTTTAAAAAAATGCATTACTTCACGACCATTAAAATTATTTACAGTACATAACAACAACACAACACAAGTAAGTGGGCAGGGCATTAAAGCTAATATATTTTGTTTAATCTAAGAATATGTTAATCACAAATGCGCAACCCTGATAAACAATGTAGAGGTTTTGGGGTCACAGTCTGCTAACCTTGTGACTCATCCACCCCATTTACAGGTGGGGAGAGCGGGGTTTCCGCTGGTGCCGTGAGAGTGCAAACCCTGGACTCTGTGGCCAGTCGCCCTCAGAAGGGCTGGGTTGCACTGGCAGTCACACCGCCCTATTTATGTCACAGTGACCTTCACTGGATGTCCGTGCCTGGGAATGCCCTGCATGGCACTCTCGCTTAGGGAAAGGAAATACACCGACCTGATGCTCAGGGACAAACCTGCCTCTACATTAATGCCACAGATTTTTTTTCATTTCACTTCCACTTTGGGAGTTTGTGCTACATAAGAAAGTAAATGATGCGCAGGTGAAATAAACAGGACTGCTCCTCATCCAGATCTGCCTTATGTACAGCCGATGCAGGGAAGGCAGACAGATTGCTGCGACAAAGGCGCGGATCTCTTGATGCAACAGATGGCCCTCCATTAGGCGAGCAAAGTCCAGGGCCTCATCTGACCTTGTGGGATGGCCGCCTGCCAGGATCTAGAGAGGTAACATACCATAATGCTGCCCTCTTAATAATCCCAATGCATCAAGCCTATTAGCTGCCTTATGATCGCGGCCCCATGTTTAAGAAGTAACAGGCTGATGAGTTTAACTCGCAGATCCTTGGATTTTTGGCAAAGCAAAACCACACAAGAGGTTGTCTTTGTTCCATATCCCACATGGGCAGTTAAAAACATTCACTAAAATAATACACCAAATGCCTAAGAAATGAAACAAATCAACTTGAAACTGATAGCGGTGACTGGGCCCCAAAATTAATCGTAAATAATACGGTTTGCTTACCAATTTACCATCAAATGCAGGGCTAGGTGCTGTTTCCGCTCTGAAACTTTCTCTCCTCCGGTGATAGATCTTCTAGCAGGGCTTTAAGTGGGATGAAAAAACTGGGGGTCTCTCAAAGGGGCGTGGCTAATGTCATTAAGGGCGTGGCTTAAAAACAGGTAAGCAAAAAATTTGTGCTTAGCACAGTGTGCCGCCGGACTCGTATTTTACTGTTTCTGTCATTGCATACACATATATGATACAACAAGTAACATCATACCTACAACAAGTCAGAACTATTGGCTTTGTCAGTGGCTGTTAGTTGCATAAGATAAATAAGCAGCAACTATGGCTTGTTATATAGAATATTGAGAAAGCTTCCTCTTAATGCTCTGGTGACACCACGAAAATGTTGCTGCTCCTGACTTCAAAATAGGAAGGAAAACCCAGAGAGAAATGGCTCTCTTGTAAAGGAATGCATTTCCCCTACAACGCTCACTTGGAATGACGTCATGCCGCGTTAACTTCTCCACTAGTGAGAAGTGAGCAGGGTGAGCAGGTGCATATCCATGTGCCTGCTGTCACTGCAGTCCGGAAAAAAACGGACCACCTGTACCAGGGCACAAAACAGAGCCCGATAGAGACCCGTTTCGAGGCCTCCTTAAAAAAACTGCCGGTGCTTAGACCCGGTGAGACCCGGCCCACTTAAAGCCCTGTCTTCTAGTATCACATTATAGGAAATAGCCTTTACAACGAAGGCTGAACAAAGTCAACGTCTTAACAACAAATGTTTTTACAATGATTTTTTACAACGAGTATGCCTTTACCACGAATGCCGTAACAATGAATTGCGTTGTAAATGCATTAAAGGTAAAGGCATGCTCGTAGTAAAGAAAAACAAGCATTTGCAATGCAATAGGTCTCGCATTTACTAGAGTTTGAGCTATTGGCATTGTAGATTACAATGCCTTTTATTAATGTGTTGTTTTTTTTTTTTTTTTTTTTTTTTTTGAAAAACCTTTATTCTTGAAAACATGGACACAGCTATTTAGCCGACATCCCGGAGGTTCGGCAGCTTTGAGAAAGCAAACAAGGAAACGTCCACAGTGTATAGAGGAGAAGCAAAAAAAGGTTCTATTTTAAATAAACCTCACACAAAACCCCAGCAAGGCGAATGACACTGAATACCACTGGTGATTGCCCCTCAGGGGAGAGCAGACCCCCGTCGTCTAACAGTCACAACTCTGTGTTAAGAGGAAAAAGGGGGGAAAAGCAGAGGCCCAAAAAGTCAATTATCAATCAGATATATATACAAATGCTGGAAAGAATGTTAAGGAGAGAGCTGTTCATCGGGGGGGGTCCAAATCAGGGGCAAGACATATGCACCCCTATACTGGTTCCACCTCCCCCAAATGGCATGCCACTTCCGGGGGCGCCCTCTAGCACAATATACTGTCTTTTCCCTCAGCATACTCCAGTCCATGTTTTCTTTCCACGCAGTCAATGTGGGGGGACCCGCTGAGCCCCACAGGCGCGCGATGTCTCGCTTAGCCACCATATTACCCAGGGTCACCCACTGGGTCTGTCCCACATCGTGATCGGTAGGCCCCCAAACATTCAGGAGACAGCACCGTGCCTCCGGCTGCATAACAATGCCCGTCACCTCCCCCATCACCGTATGGACTCTCCTCCAGAATTCCCTGATAACGCCACATTCCCAAATGATATGCATAAAGGTACCCACCATACCGCATCCCCTCCTACATAAACCTTCCTCCGAGAATCCCATACGAACCAGCCTAGGCCCCGTGACATAGGTTCTGTGGAGTATTTTGAGCTGTACCAGCCTCAGTCGTGATGGGATCGCGACCTCCTTAGGAGAGGAGACCGCAGACTGCCAATCCTCGTCATCCAGTTCGAGCCCGTCCCTAGTCCACTGGTCCCTCAGCCCCAACAGCAGGTCCGCCCGGACGTTTATCAATTTCTTATATATGAGAGAAATCGTACTCTCCGGCATATGGCCGTCGAGGATCCGATCCTCCAATGGAGAGGGCTCAGGCACCTTCTCTCCGTCTACGAGAACTGATCGCAGGGCATGACGCACTTGAATATAGCGGAAGAACTCGGATTTCCCCAACTCGTACTCCTGCTGCAGCTCTTCAAAGGACTTCACCCTCCCCTTAATCAGCAAATCTCCAACCCTGGAGATTCCAATCAAGTCCCATTTATCAAAACCTTTCGTATGCCAGAGCCTCCCCAATTTTTCAGATTCAAACAACGGGGTAGCTAGGGTGAGCCTATCCTTCCAGCCCAACGAGTCAGTCGCCAACCTCCACACGCGCACCGCCACCCCCGTGGGCCCCGTGAGGGACGAGTCCAGCGCCCGAGAGTACAGCGCTCTTTGATAATTACCGCCGCGCAGCAACCATCGGTCCATGGCATAGCCGGGGCTTAGAGCCGGGCCATAGAAACCATGATTAATCGCGCTCAACTGGGTGGCCCAATAATAGCGTCGAATGTCCGGAAGCGCAATACCCCCGTCGTACCACGGAAGCGTCAACTTAGCAATCCTTATGCGCGGCCTACCATCCCACAACAACGATCGTTGGAGGCTTTCAACCTCCCGAAAGTAACTGGCCGGTACCCAATCAAGGGTATTCTGCAAAGCATAGAGGAACCGGGGGAGAGACATCATTTTAAACAAAGCGGCGCGCCCAACGAGGGAGAGCGGCAGCTTCCGCCAGCCCGCAACATCCCGCCACAAGCGCGCCAGTGGGGGGAGCAGGTTTCTCTCATACCGCAGGGTGGAGTCAGTGGAGATAAAGATCCCCAGGTACACAAAGCCCTGCTGGGCAATCTGGATCGAACACGTTCGCGGGACAGGCGGAACCTCGCCGCTCAGAACATACAAATACGATTTTCTCCAATTGATGACGAGACCCGAGTTCCTGCCAAAGGACGTCAGAACGTCACAAACCACTATAAGCGAGTTCTTGGGCGAGGCGAGATATAACAGGATGTCATCGGCATATAGCGATATACGGTCCTCGTGCTCGGGCGACCACCTAAGTCCACGTATATCCGGATGCCAGCGTATCCACGCCGCCAGCGGCTCGAGGGCCAGGGCGAACAACAAAGGCGACAAGGGGCATCCCTGCCGAGTTCCCCTCCCAAGCTGGAACGGAGTCGACGCCCTCCCGTTTACCACAACACTCGCAAGGGGACCCTCATACAGCAACCTCACCCAGCTCAAAAAACCAGGGCCAAAACCGAACTTGGCAAGCACTGCCCACAGATATGCCCATTCCACCGTATCAAAAGCCATCGTGGCATCGAGAGATGCCACAATAGCCGGTTCTCGGATCGTGCCCGCCCTGGCAATCACTCCATGGAGGCGCCGAAGGTTCAACGCAGTGTTACGGTGCGGGATAAAGCCGGATTGATCCGGATGGATCAAGTCTCCGAGCACCCTGACCAAGCGGCCTGCCAGAATTTTAGCCAGAATTTTCGGCTCAGCATTAAGGAGTGATATTGGCCGATAGGAGGAACACTTATCTCGGGGTTTACCCTCCTTGTGTATTACAACAATCGTCACCAGTCTCTGGTCCAACGGAAGGGACAATCCCCCCCGCGCCTCCACAAACATGGCGCGCAGGTGAGGGGCAACCCTATCCGGGAACAGCTTATACAAGTCAATCGGCAAACCATTAGGGCCTGAGGCCTTACCCGAGTTCAGCGCACGGATGGCACCCGCCACCTCATCGACCGTTATGTCTCCATCGAGGTCGTCCCTATCTATGTCAGACAGGCAGGGCAGATCAATGTCCCGCAGGAGGTCAAGCGAGTCCTCGGTCGGCCTATCCGAAACTGAGGCATAAACCATACTGAAATAATCCGAAAAACACTGTACTATCCCCTCAGGGTCAACAACTACCTCTCCCCCCTCTCTCGTCAGTTCCGGCACCACTTTATTAACCCGTTCTTTTTTGTCCAGCCAAGCTAGGAGCTTCCCGGCCTTATCCCCAACATCATACAAGCGGCCCTGCTGCTCCCTACTGAGGGTCTTGGCGGCATTAGTCACCAGGTCCTTATATTCGGCTTGCTTCAGGCTCAGCTCATGCAGTGAGGCCTCTGTAACCTCCCCCTCCAGGGCCACCTCTAAAGCCGCGATCTCCTCCTCAACCTGCATAACCTCGCCATCTCTCCGCCGCTTGGCCGCCACTACCAGGGAGAGGGCCTCTCCCCTCAGCACAGTCTTAAATGCTTCCCACAACGACACGGCCGAGTCAACAGACCCCTGGTTGTCCTTAAAAAAGTGATCAACTGTCTTCAACAGCGCACTGCGCATCTTGGGGTCCCGAAAGTACCAGGGGTTAATAGGAGCAACCCTGCCCCCTCCCTCGCGCCCGACATCCAGCCGGACCCACACTGGCGAATGATCTGATATGCCCCGCGCCATATGCCTGGCCTCAGATACCAATGAGGCATGCGCAGCCAGGGTGAGCAGGTAATCTATCCTAGAGAGGCTACCATGCGCCCCGGAGTGGAAGGTGTATTGGCTCTGTGTGGGGTGCCGGAGCCTCCAGCAGTCTACCAGGCCGAGTGTGTCTAGGAAGTCTGGAAGCCACTTCTGAGCCCCCCCGGTATCCCTGGGCGGGTACCTATCCAGCAGCCCAGAGCCGACAGCATTGAAATCGCCCCCCACCACTAACATACCCTCCGGGAGGTCCAACAAGGCCCTACCCAGATCTGTGAACGTGGAGGCCTGCAGGGCAGGAGGGACATAGACCGAAACCAAAACCAAAGTTCTTCCTTCCCACCTCCCCGCCACCGCCACAAACCTCCCCCTATCATCAACAATGATGGAGTTCACCTCAAACGGTAGTGAAGCTCTAACTAGGATGCCCACACCCCTGGATCCAGAGGAGAATCCCGAGTGAGCTATGAATTTGTAACCTTTCCTATTAAGAGCATGGCAAGTATTACCTATAAGGTGTGTCTCCTGCAGTAGGACGACATCCGGCAAAGACCGTTTCAAGAACTGCAGGACTATCCCCCTCTTAATGCGATCCCCCAAACCATTAACATTCCAGCTAAGAACGTTTAAACCCCTACCCCCCATCCCCACACCACAAGAGACCCGCCCCCCACCCGAAGAGCCACCATGGAAAAATCCTGACAATGAGTACTGCGCCTTGCAAAAACAAACCCCCCAACAACAAACCCAAAATCCCAACTATCCCCCCCACCCTGCACCCCTGCTGCAGCTTACAAAGCCCCCCCAACTTGCAGTGTGCCTGTCGCCCTACCAATACCCAAATCTACAAAAAGTACCCTGAGGGAGGAAAGAGCTCCCATCGTCCTCCCGCAACCCTCCGTATTGTACTGCAATCAGTTCAAGTCATCATCCGGAACCAAATCAAGTCAGTCCGGCTCCAAAGGCATCAACCCTGCCCATCCCGGCCACTGTCCCCGTCTGTGGCGGCATCCTCACCAGTCCGTCATCGGGGCAAAGCGTCCAGCCATTCACCGGCCATAGCAGGCGACTCAAAGAAGAAAGTTCGGTCTTCATACACCACCCGTAATCTGGCAGGGAAAAGCATGGCATACTTCAGGTCCCTCTCCCGAAGCCGTCTCTTCACCCCCAGGAAGCTCAGCCTTTGCTTTTGCACCAGCTGGGTGAAGTCAGGATAGAAACTCACCGTCGCGTTCTGAAAAGGGACCGGGCCCGTCACCCGAGATGCTTGCAGGATAGCGTCCCGATCTCGGAAGTGAAAGAGCCTGGCGACAATCGGTCTCGGTGGAGCTCCCACCCTGGGCCTCCCGCCTGGCACTCTGTGGGCTCGCTCAACTGCGAAGAACTTCCCAAGGCCCTTAGGCTTCAGATGATTAAGCACCAAGTCCTCCACAAGCAGGTCCACAGAAACCTCGTCCGAGGACTCCGGGACCCCGATAATGCGCACGTTGTTGCGCCTGGCCCGGCTCTCGAAGTCCTCGAGCCGACGGGCGGAGAGGTCACTCTCGGCCCGCAGCTTACGAACCTCAGTTTGAAGTTCCGAGACATCGTCAGCGAGGCCCGTGGTCTTAAGATCAAGGGTTTTTACCCGTTCATTAGTTTTGCCCAAGTCCGCGCAGATCAGGTTAACGTCCACCAAGATGGTATCCACTTTGTGCGCCAGGGCATCAAACTGTCTCCCAATCGAGGCCTGCATCCCTTCGAGCGCGCCCATGACGTCCTGCAACGAGAGCTCCGAGGCCGGGGGTGAGGCAGTCTTCTGTCCATCCAGCGACTGACTCGATCCACCGGGCGACCCCTTCTGCTGGGCATACCGATCCATGTTATTGGCTTGAGTATAAGCTTCCCGCCTGGTAGCCTTGGGTTTCAGACGATCCACCTCTGCTTTACCCGACATGTCTGGCTCCAAGCAGTCCGGTGCCAAAAGACGGCCCTCTCTCAGGTAGAGGGAGCAGGAGAAGTCAGATCTGCAATAGCCCGCCTGGGTAGGGCGCAGAACGTCCAGAGGATAATAAAGCAGCCGAAAGCACTCCCAGGCCAAGGCAGACAAAGGGCGAGAAAGTGAAAGTGAAAGGACGGGATCTTCCGTCCGACAGTTCACACCTCGCCTGGCCGCTGTTGTTCAATTAGAGGTCGGGCATCCTGCCAACGCCAGCCCCTGGCATCCCTCGGATACAGGCCTCAATCTTCCGCCGTGCAAAACTCCGGTTCCCGGTGGGCGATCCGAACTCGGGCGGCATCAATCGCCTCCATAACGAGTCATCTGCAAGATGCCGTGCATATAATACAGGATTGAAGACAGGATAGTCGACGGAGGGCGCGTGGGTCTCGGGAGCTCAAAGCTCACGCGGCCATCTTGGTCCGGCGCTAGGCTCCTCCCCCAATGTGTTGGTTTTTTAAACAAATAAATAAAAGGCATTGTCATTTCCAATGCCAATAGCATAAACTCTCGCAAATGCGAGACCTATTGCATTGTAAATGCTTGGTTTTGTTGGACTTGTATATAGCGCAAACTCGACCATAAAGTATCAGAGCACTTTACATGAGCATAAATTGCATTACGGATGGACACATTCATTTTGTTAGGTAAAGGGGATATTAAGTGATTTGCCCAGAATCACAGGGCGCCGAGACTCGAACCTGGTTGGTTCTCCAACTTCAAACTCGGCCGCTCTAGCCACATCCTCTCCTTGACCTACAATGTAATTTTACCATTGCTAGCGACAATTATTAAGCTCAGAGTCTACAGTAGTCCTCTCTGTGCTACCCCCTAAGAGGGAAGCAGGGATGACAGGGAAGCAGAGGAGACAGAGAAGGAGAGACAGGGCAGCAGAGGAGAGACAGAGAAGCAGAGGTGAGACAGGGAAGCAGAGGAGACGGAGAGGCAGAGGACACAGAGAAACTGAGGAGGCAGGAAAGCAGAAGAGAGACAGGAAAGCAGAGGAGAAACATGGAAGCACATGCGAGACAGGGAAGCAGAGGAGACAGAAGCAGAGGAGAGACAGGGCTGCAGAGGAGAGACGGAAGCAGAGGAGAGAGAGAAGCAGAGGAGAGACAGGGAATGAGAGGAGAGACGGAAGCAGAGGAGAAACATGGAAGCACATGCGAGACAGGGAAGCAGAGGAGACAGAAGCAGAGGAGAGACAGGGCAGCAGAGGAGAGAAGGAAGCAGAGGAGACAGAGAAGCAGAGGAGACAGGGAAGCAGAGGGGACAGGGAAGCAGAGGAGACACAGGAAACAGAGGAGACAGAGAAGCAGAAGAGACAGGGAAGCAGGGATGACATGGAAGCAGATGAGACAGAGAAGGAGAAACAGGGCAGCAGAGGAGAGACAGAGAAGCAGAGGAGAGACAGGGAAGCAGAGGAGACAGAGAAGCAGAGGAGACAGAAGCTGAGGAGGCAGGAAAGTAGAGGAGAGACAGGAAAACAGAGGAGAAACATGGAAGCACATGAGAGACAGGGAAGCAGAGGAGACAGAGAAGCAGAGGAGAGACAAGAAAGCAGAGGAGAGACAGGGAAGCAGGGGAGAGACAGGGACATAGAGGAGTGACAGGGAAGCAGAGGAAACAGAGAGGCAGAGGAGACAGGGAAGCAGAGGAAACAGGGAAGCAGAGGAGACACAGGAAACAGGGGAGACAGGGAAGCAGAAGAGACAGGGAAGCAGGGATGAAAGGGAAGCAGAGGAGACAGAGAAGGAGAGACATGGCAGCAGAGGAGAGACAGAGAAGCAGAGGAGAGACAGGGAAGCAGAGGAGACAGGGAAGCAGAGGAGACAGAGAAGCAGAGGAGACAGAGAAGCAGAGGACAGAGAAGTTGAGGAGGCAGGAAAGCACAGGAGAGACAGGAAAGCAGAGGAGAAACATGGAAGCACATGAGAGACAGGGAAGCAGAGGAGACAGGAGCAGAGGAGAGACAGGGAAGCAGAGGAGAGACAGGGAAGCAGAGGAGAGACAGGGAAGCAGAGGAGAGACAGGGAAGCAGAGGAGACAGAGAAGCAGAGGAGAGACAGGGAATGAGAGGAGAGACGGAAGTAGAGGAGAGACAGGGAAGTAGAGGAGAGACGGAAGCAGAGGAGACAGAGAAGCAGAGGAGACAGGGAAGCAGGGATGACATGGAAGCAGATGAGACAGAGAAGGAGAAACAGGGCAGCAGAGGAGAGACAGGGAAGCAGAGGAGAGACAGGGAAGCAGAGGAGAGACAGGGAAGCAGAGGAGAGACAGGGAAGCAGAGGAGACAGAGAAGCAGAGGAGAGACAGGGAATGAGAGGAGAGACGGAAGTAGAGGAGAGACAGGGAAGTAGAGGAGAGACGGAAGCAGAGGAGACAGAGAAGCAGAGGAGACAGGGAAGCAGAGGAGACAGGGAAGCAGAGGAGACAGGGAAGCAGAAGAGACACAGGAAACAGAGGAAACATAGAAGCAGAAGAGACAGGGAAGCAGGGATGACATGGAAGCAGATGAGACAGAGAAGGAGAAACAGGGCAGCAAAGGAGAGACAGGGAAGCAGAGGAGAGACAGGGAAGCAGAGGAGACAGAGAAGCAGAGGAGACAGAGAAGCTGAGGAGGCAGGAAAGCAGAGGAGAGACAGGAAAGCAGAGGAGAAACATGGAAGCACATGAGAGACAGGGAAGTAGAGGAGACAGAGAAGCAGAGGAGAGACATGGAAGCAGAGGAGAGAGAGGGAAGCAGAGGAGAAACAGGGACGTAGAGGAGAGACACTCACTGTCTATATAATTCAAACAAATCTAGTACTGTCACCTGAGAAACGTACAAAATCATGTACATCACGTGTCAGAGGATGTGATAGGCTGGATGTCAGCATGTCGACTACAGAAATATCGTTCTGCAAGAAAATCGAAGCAAGAATAAGGACAACCAAGATATGGTGACGGTGGTAACTAGATATTCCAGTCCTGTGACCTCTTGACCTGAATCTCCAGTGCAGGAAAACACTCCAGGTGAGCCAGCATGGGTGGCAGGATCAGGATGTCACAATGACACCCCGCCAGGGACTTTTGCCTGTGCCCCCTATGACTTGAAATGTGCACTGTTTAGGCCAGTAGTTTACCACAGGTGTGTGAACCAAACACCCCCCGGCTTCGAGCCTGGGACGAATTGAAGTTCCACGTTTTACGTGGAGAGTAATTATTCACAGACACTTCCACTATAAGAGCTCTGGCAGTGACGTTCGTGCGTCCTCCGCGTGAATTGTAGGCGCGTTGGAATGGTTTGGCCAGTGTCCCACTGAACTCTTCTCCCGTGGCGGCGCCGGGTGAGCGCTCTCCGCGCCAAATGGCTTACTTTTATGTAGAAATTGTGGTTTGTTATTTAAGGATAAAATAGCAGTTGGTTATTAAAGCATCCCGCGCTGCCGCTCACAAACACTCGGGATATCATTAGGTCTACTTTTCCTGGGGTGTCGGTGTCGGTGACAGCAGAAATGTAGGCATTAAAACAAGCATGATGAAAAGCAGCTCTGTTTATAATTTCAGCCCAGCTGCTGTAGTGATGGAGACAATCTCCGGCATATGCTCCAGGTGGCATCTAATGCCGGCTCCCTGCAGCAGCCTCTGTTTGCACATCTTAAAGCACTTATTGGATTTGAACGAAACTCGGCATAAGCATGTTTTGTAAGGGTTCAATTTCCACGTGCTTTCTCTTTCAATAAAGGGAATTTATTTCCAAATGAAATGCGCCCTGGCTTCGGAAAACGAGGGCGAGAGAGGCAGGGGAGTGAGAGTAGAGCAATATAAACAAGCGTGCGTGGCGACTTTAATTACAAACAGATGGCCCCTTTCTATAGGTCACTCCTAGAGCAGCGAATCGAGCAGAGCATCAAAGGGCTGGGTGAGAAGGGAGGGGGGAATGGAAGGAGCAGAGGAGCAGAGCGGCTAAAGTGAAAGAAAGCTAGAAGGGAGGGGGGAGTGGGAGCAGCTGTGCACGTGCACTCAAGGTTTAGGCCAGCCAAAACTGTGGGTAGCACTTTGAAAATCCCACATATAAAATGTCTCTTCGAGCCTTTGGCTCGCGAGACCTAATAACATTTAAATGCGTGTGCGCTCGCACACTGACAAACACACACACACACACGCACGCACGCACGCACACACACACTCTCTCAGGGCCGGCTTTAGAGCGGTGCGACCGGTGCCACCGCACCGGGTGCTGGCTTCCTGGGGGCGCCGAGTTTGAAAGTTTATTATGCTTTTGAAGCACCTGCTGAAGCGTTTCTTTCCGCCGGCAATTACCAGGGCTCACATAAATGTCAAGATAACTCGTGATTAATTATCTTCCTGGAGAGAGCTCAGCATTTTGTATAGTTGAGGTTTTGACTTAGGTGAAGTTGGTGCAGAGGGTTAATATGCCTGCTACAAAGAACGTGTACCAAGTAGATTACAGAGTGCGTATGATGTAAACAGATCAGCAGGTTACTGCTTTCAAAAGAAACATCCTTTTGTTACTTGCAATTTATAACTTAAAGTCCTAATATAGAATAGTGAGGTATCAACTTTCATCCTAGAACTGCATACACACTGCAAATTAATGGCTAGTAATCGATTCTTATTATTAAAGAAAACTCCCAACAATGCGGTTTCTTTTTCGACTCTGCGTTTGTGCTTTTCCACACCAAGCACTCTTAAACTATACTGCCTACCAGGGATGACATGTGACTCCTACCCTTTCAGTCCTTTGGCTTATGTAACATTTCCTAGAAACTGATTTACACACGTATGATTGATTGTCTCTGTGTAATGTGTGTGATACAAAGTGCTCGGACACCCTACACTGATATGAGTGGCGCTATATAACGAATTCAATGCATCTGAGAGCGTGTGGTTATGGTGACTTTGTCACTGTTAAAGGGTGCTAGTGAGAGAATCCGTGGTGGAGGTGGTCATTGGGGGGGTGCCAACAAACATTGTCGCACAGGGCGCCACCAGCAGTAAAGCCGGCCCTGCACTCTCTCTCTCTCTCTCTCTCTCTCCCTGCACTCTCTCTCTCTCTCCCTGCACTCTCTCTCTCTCTCTCTCTATGGTGACAAGTGTATTTTCAAGGGTCTAGGCTGAGAATGGGTTTTTGGGTGGCAAGGGTAATTTTAAGGTATAGGGTGGGTGTGGGTATTTGGGTGGCAAAGGTAATTTTAGGGTTTAGTGTAGGTGTGGGATTTGGGGTGGCAAGGGTAATTTTAAGGTATAGGGTGGGTGTGGGTATTTGGGTGGCAAAGGTAATTTTAGGGTTTAGTGTAGGTGTGGGATTTGGGGTGGCAAGGGTATTTTTAGGGTTTAGGGTGGGTGTGGGTTTTTGGATGGCAAGGGTAATTTAGGGTTTTGGGTGGGTATGGGATTTTGGGTGGCAAGAGTAATTTTAGGGTTAAGGATGGGTATGGGTTTTTGGGTGGCATGTGTATTTTTAGGGTTAAAGTGGGTATGGGTTTTTTGGTGGTAAGGCTAATTTTAGGGTGGGTATGGGTTTTTGGGTGGCAAGAGTAATTTTAGGATTTAGGGTGGGTATGGGTTTTGGGGATTGCAAGGGTGTTTTTAGGGTTTAGGACGAGTATGGGTTTTTGGGTGGAAAGGGCATTTTTATGGTTTAGGGTGGGTGAGGGTTTTTGGATGGCAAGGGTAATTTTAGGGCTCAGGGCGGGTATGGGTTTTTGTGTGGCAAGGGTTTTTTTAAAGTATTGGTGGGTAGGGGATTTTGGGTCACAAGGGTAATATTAGGGTAGTATGGGCTTTTGGGTGGCAAGTGTATTTTGAGTGGTAAGGGTGGGTATGGGGTTTTGTGTGGCAAGGGTAATTTTAGGGTGGGTGTGGGTATTTGGGTGGCAAGTGTAATTTTAGGGTTTAGGGTAGGTATAGGTTTTTGGGATTGAAAGGGTATTTCTAGGGGTTAGGGTGGGTGTTGGTTTTTGGGTGTAAAGGGAATTTTTAGGGTTTAGGGTGGGTATAGGTTTGTGGGTGGAAAGGGAATTTTTTAAGGTTTGGGGTGGGTGTAGGTTTTTGGGTGGAAAGGGAATTTACAACATTAATAGTGAGTGTTAATACATTAAAGGGGTAAAGGCAATCGTGGTAAAGGCATAGTTGCTGTAAAAATTGTTGCTGTTAAATCTTTAGTGGTTTAGACTAAGTAGTGGTTAAAGTCGTTGTTTAGACTGTAGTTGTTCCGGTGGTCGTTGTTCCATCATACAACCTTATATTATGATTCAAAGAACAAATCAGGCATCATAAACTTCAATTTCTTTAATCTTTTAAGTTCAGTCAATGATGAAAGCTTAGAATAAGTTTCAAAAACCTTTATTCTCATTTAAGAGATTGG
This sequence comes from Triturus cristatus, assembly GCF_964204655.1. Taxonomy (NCBI): domain Eukaryota; kingdom Metazoa; phylum Chordata; class Amphibia; order Caudata; family Salamandridae; genus Triturus; species Triturus cristatus. Next base: position 448,984,540 of record NC_140584.1, read on the forward strand.
CAAAGTTCTTTTGGTCACTTTCATTTCGACTAGTCCATAAATTAAATATGCATACAGAAATTAAATGGTTAGATTCAAAAGACAAGTAATACATTTAGGTGCGTTCCATAAAGGACTAATTCCCTATGCTAAAGATCAGATCAGAGTGTTAGATTTGTAGAACCTCTGAAGAGTTCAGATTCAAAAGGAAAAGAGTGGGATCAGAGGAGAATAAAGATCAAAGCCAAGCTAAAACCAGCAGAACCTCTCTTAAGGAGTTGCTCATGAAACTCAGCAGAGTCTCACAGCATACAGTAGCAATCTGTCAAATCAAATGGCAATAATAGGGTAATGGGGAAACTGCAGCAACAGTAGCGCAACAGTCAAGAGTCTGGTGAAGGGAAGAAAAAGCATTACCTCTACTAAAGAACATGCACCAATATATAAGACGCAAATACATGTTGTAGACATTGTATAGGGCTCCTTCATCCTCGGACCAATCAAATGGCACCTCTCGTCATTGAGTAGGTTCAGGTCCTCCTTTCCCAAGAAAAATACATGCAGCTTGTAAAGTTATCACAAATGTAGCTACAAATATTCTTGCATAGTTAGATTCTGGAAACATAAGCCTTAGTTCCCATAGGCATTTGAGCACAAGCCGGCCTTCTACATCCCTTTTGTTTCACTGCAAGAAGAATGAACTATACTAATTAACAGACAAAATATTCTTAGGTAATGCATTCCATTTAATATGAACACAAATTATTGTCTATAATGCACAACTATCTTAATCAAGCATTTATATCAAAACATGAGTGTAATGTCTCCATGCATAATATCTTAGCATTGCGCTAGGACCATGTAGGCTGGGGCAAGGTCAGAAGCAGGGAGGTGGTAGACAGGAAAAGGAAAGGGAGGGGTCAGCAAGTCGTAGGAGGAAGGAGAAGGGTGAGTGATGCAGGGAGCTCTGGCACAAAAAATATATGAAAAGAAATAAAGAGGAGATTATTACATATTGAAACTGTCCGTCATTATTCACAGACACGATGATGAGAAAATAGGAAGTTCTTGTAATTTAAGTATTAAATGTTGCTACAAATTAATACATTTATTAAACTGGAACATTTTACGGTTATGACGAACCTTTTTAAACATGTCATTTTAAGGTTAAACTTCTAAGTCATGGTGTGCACATTTCACTGATATTAGGTTTGCTTTTAGTTAAAGAAACTTGTTTCTTAGCTTTTCTATTGCCTACGCAGTTAACTATGACTGCCTATTGGAAATCAGCACATTTCAAAAGAGCGCCATGAGAGCATTGAATTTTACATTTATCATTTCATAATCATTTACTCTTTGCAAGTAATTTTACATTTTAAATTTGTGGACTCTATTGGTCACCCATCTGATGGCTATCTTAACCATCACATTATCAAGATTTTACACATGAGTTCTACTCAAAGGGCACTGTCATCCTCAGTTGAATCCTGTCTCTTTCCTTTTGAACATTGAAATTTCAATGACTAGCTGTAGCTGTCATTCATGATGTGGTTTAAAGTTGTCTTTTGCAAATCTTTTATTCATTTATTTTTCCCTTCTTTTATATGAATAATATCTACAGCCTTTAAATAAAGCAAATAAGTTTAGTAAACAAAGCCTTAGGATTAATACTGGCATAAGTATAGCCTTCTGAATACCTCCTCCTGCTGTTGTAATCCAATTTCCAGTAATATGAATCAATTTCCCAAAATTCTTTAAAATACTAGGTGTTTCCAATTCTTCTCATTCAGGTTTTAAGTTTGAAATGTTCTTTGCAAATTCTTCTAGTTTCTTACTCTCATCAGGTATGTATGGACAGCAATGGGATAATTTAAGCAACTTGCGGTCTCTGCCTTTTTCTGCAAGTAAAATGTCTAATGCTAGATGATTTTCCAGAACCATTGAACGTATGGCCGTAAGTTCAGTATTTACTAACAGCAAAGCTCTAGATGTACTCGTCGCCATTTTGTCGACAAGAGTGGACAGTTTTCAAATCTTTTTGTCATTTAGTATGACTCCTACAGGTGGAATTGTTGCACCAAATATGGCTCCCGCTAATTGAGAACCACCCTGTTTACTACATGTGTGTCTGTGTGCTGGTGTTATTGTTAATACATCTTTATTATTCACATGATACATTTTAGGAAATAGCACAGCTACATAGCCAATACCCTCCCAGTCAGCGAGCATCAGAAAATAAGAATTCTGTCCACAAACAAAATAAACTCCTGGAATTGCAGATTCTCCTCCTTGCTAAATTTGCCATGTTACTTCCTTTAATTCAACAACTACTAATTCCTACATGTCTGGTTCGTTTAGGTGTCCGTCTTCTGTAAATGCAAATGTTCCTTATGTGTTGACTGCCTAATTTTAATTTTGGGTAAACCATTTTCTTTCTGAATTCATCTTCCTCTTTCTTTCAAACATTTTTCAAAACATCACTAGGTTTGTCTTTACTGCATGTCAGGTTAGTGTTTCTTTCTTCTAAAGTCATAATAAAAACTTTTTCTAATGGTCGCATCAAACAAGTTAAATTGTTCTTATTAGCCTTAACACTATCTATAGGTCTATGTGACATAAAATAATATCAGGCTGTGCCCATTTCTTTTCTTTGTGAGTGTAAATTCAAGCTTTCTATTAAAGGCTCTCTAGAAGGTATTAAGTCATAGTTAGAATAGAAATATTTTAAATGTTCTCGTCTAAGTGTAAGCAGCATACTACATGTCATCCCTTAAGAGAATGGCAAGTGATGATAGGTGACTTCTTCTTCAGATGCTGAAGACGGTAAATGAGCACAGACATAACAGTCATTTGCTCCCATGGCATGTGTGTACTAATCTTGAGTAAACATTTGTTGAATAATCCTCTCTATTGTATGCAACAAATGAAGCCTTGAATTGCTCATCATCATTCAAGTATGCATATGTTTTTGCTGTGTTTGTATTTCTAAAATCTTTCTCTGGTGTTAAATAAAATCCTACTCAATAATGGTTACCATTAATATTATGAAAATTGAGCACATAGGGGGCATGGCCAGCAGCATGGCGGTGTAGACGTGCTCCACGAGAGCTCCGCTGGCCCCGCTCGTGATCCTGGTTACATCCTGTGTCTCTTCGCCGTTGAAACAGATATTTAGACGGCCGAGTCCCAACGCAGTGTAGCGGCACCGCCGCCGAGACCTCCGCATTCATCCTGCCTGAGATATGGGCAGTTTCTGGCACCTGGGGCTGTAGCGCATCCGCTTCCAAGATGGCGGTGCCGAAGTACTGAAGTGAACCCAGCCCCGAGGCCTCGCTGAGTGGCCGTGGTGACCGCTGGAGGACAATCCGCGAGCCTGCTGCGTCAATCCCCATCGGGAGTGAGACCCTCCCCGAGGTGGACGGCGCGGCGAGATGACCCCCCAGGGCGTCGCAGCAGTGAGGCTGGGAAGTGGGGGAACGCTCTGCATCGCGAGGGTGGTGTCGGCGCCAGAACGACGGGCGGCATCGGACTCCTTTCTAAGGCCCTGACTGGTGAGGAAGCGGCCGATAACCCATCACTCCCCTGGGGTGGCCTGCCCTGTATGAAGGACTACCTCTCACGCCTCCTCTGACCCACGCAGCGGCTGCCCGGCGCATTACCCGCTTAGGAGGTGACTCTGGAGTTAGCGGTGAAGATCGCCTGCTCTCCCCCCTCACTCTGACAACATACACTGTCTGCACCCACCTGGCGGTGGTGAATTTCCGTGTGCGACACCTTGAACTGTAGCGCTATATGTGTGCCCCACCCCGCCTGTTTGGACTGCCATATTAACGCTGAAGCACTAAGTTGCGTTACCCAAATTACCCTTGGTGAACCGTCCTGTCCTTAAAGACAGACTAGGGGACACTGCACCGACTCCCTGCAGGCTACGGGAGTGCACAGACGAAGTGCGGATTGACTGCTTGGTCACGAAGGTGGGCGCGCTCTCCCCCGGGGGTGAGTCAACCTGCTCAGAACCCTGCAAGTCTTGGAATCTGGCCGCGTTACGGCGCTCTGGAGCCGGGGACGGAGCTGTCTGGGAGGGGCACCGCAATCTCAGATCCGGCGTGTAAACTGAGGGAGCCTTGAGGGACTCAGCCAGCTCATATCAGCCCTGCTTTCTGTGACACGCTGCGGGTTACCTGTCCTCCTGTGACTTGTCTGTTGACCCCCGCCTCCGTCCCTTCTCCCCTCTTCTTTTAGACTGGTTGACAGCGTATGCAGAGGTTCGGACCCCCTGACTGCAGAGCCCTCACTGGGATCACAAGATGGCGTCTTAAGTGAAGGTGCTCGGCTGGTCTGCTCCCATTGCGGTCTTGCTGTATCCCCACATTGTCTGGAGAGCCTCGCGGCCACTGGGTTTGCGGTCTCCGCTGCAATACCCTCGGAGTAAGTTGACGCACCACCCGCGCCATAGCGAGAAACCCAGCAATCCTTGCAGACGACAGCAGAACTGTCCTTTCTTGTGTCCGCCCACCATGGCAAAGGATAAGGAAAAAGATAAAGAACCCCGTCCGTCCCGGCAGGTAAACTGGATCGTTTCGCCAAAGCGCTACCAGCTGCGCAGGGTGCGGAGGATGGACCTGCCCCCCTCCCGGATGCAGCGTCCATTCTGCAGGCTATCTGGGAGTCCAGGGAAAGCTTGGAAGGGAAGATAGTGGAGGTCCGCTCTAAAGTGACACTGTTGCGTCACGATCTCCGCAAGGTCTCGGACAGGGTGACCGAGGCAGAACATCGCATCTCGGAGGTAGAAAATACTTCCCAAGTCACGCGAAAAGATGTTGCGGGGCTTCTCTCGTCTGTGGCAGAGGTGGAATGGAGAGTTGATGATGCAGAAAATGGGGCCAGGAGGAACAATCTTCGATTTGTTGGATTCCCTGAAAAAGTGGAACGAAGTAATCCAGAGCAATTCCTTCTGACCTTCCTGAAAGATCTGCTGCCACAGGCGCCGTTCTCGACCTGTTTCATAATAGAACGAGCACACAGGATGGCCGGCTTTGCTCCGCCACCGGGGGCTCCTCCACGACCTCTAATAGCGCGCTTTCTGAACTTTCACAACAGGGACTTAATACTCAGAGAAATCCGGAAGAAAGGAGAGGTCCGCTACGAGAATACTAAGGTGATGGTCTTTCCGGACTATGTGCAGAAACAGAGACGGACTTTTGATCAAGTTAAAATCAAACTGCGTGCCATGGGGATCCAATATATGTTGCTGTTTCCAGCTAACCTGAAGGTCATTTTCCAAAATAATACGCTGTTTTTCCAAACTCCGGAGGAGGTGTGGTCCTGGGTGGAGGAACGACCGCAACTATGAAGGCCGCCGCTGTCAAGCTCCACCACGTCCCCACTCAAACGACAGATACGGTCAGGGACAGGCGTCGGGGGGTGGGGGTCTGTGGCCCAAGTCGTCAGCTGGGGCAACACCGGGCAGAACCCTGCGATCCGGAGACACGGACACGCTCTTATCGGACTCTGTGGAAGAGGTGCGTCGCTCAAAGTCAGCTGATCCTCTGCAGGGCCTGGAGGATTTGGGCCACACCGACTTGTCTGAGGGAGATGACTCTGATGGGACACCCAGTGCCCATCCGCTCTTAAACAGTATCCTGCGACTGGAAGCGACGGACCAGACCCTCCAAGTTCCAGATGACCAGCCTAGACACCCTCCTGTGGAAGGCGAAGAGACTTGAGAGGTGGGCCTGCTGGCCGCTGCTGGACAGTAAGACTTTCCTGAGTGGTTCTCCACTAGTTTACCATTGAACTGGGAAAGTGATTGACGTGTTTGGGTGGGGTTTTTGATATTGGGTAGTTAATTGGGAGGGAGGGGCGCGGGGATAACAGACCTCTTAACAGACGATTCGCTCCACAGTTGTCATGTTGACGAGTGGGGGGATGGGGAGAACGTCAGAAGAGAGTAGGGGGGTTGTTTTCTTGTTTTGAGTATATTTTGGAGATTATTTGTTGGGAAAGGAGTTCGTTTGATTCAACCATGTGCTCACACTGATGCGCAGAGCGGGGTAGGTGGGAGGGGGGCATATTCCTATCGAACGCAGACACTGGGACGGATTTTGCTAATGTACTACCATGCCGGACGATGAATATACAGTAATGACATGGAATGTCAATGGTTTGGGTAATAAGGTGAAACGGGGATTGGTAACCAAGTATCAAGAGACATAGACCTGATATAGTATTTCTACAGGAGACGCACCTTTTGAGTACTGCATGCTCCTTTCTGGGACGGGGGTGTTACACTACTCTGGCACACGCGGGATTTACCAAGGGCTCCCGTGGGGTGGCGATCCTTGTTAGAAAGTCCCCGCCTTTTCATGTTACGCAGACGTGGGTGGACCCCGAGGGAACATATGTTACGGTCAGGGGGGTTTGGAACCACAGGACTTATTTTCTAGCTAGTATCTATGCACCGCCTCACCTCCAACAACGCACGTTCGACAAATTGACTAACCTCCTCTTGCACTCTGGCCCCTCCATACACATCCTTGGAGGAGACTTCAACGATGTATTGAATCCCCTACTGGACAGCTCCTTAGCTCGAAAAGACACCCCAGATATCACACCTCTGGCCGTTTTTCTAGAGTCACTAGGCCTATCTGACCTGTGGCGACGCCACCACCCGCTCCGGCGGACATACTCTTATTTTTCCGGAGCCCATAAGGTGTTCTCCCGCTTGGACTACCTTCTCGCTCCGGCAGAGGAGATACAGCAGGTGGCTGACATTGATTACCTGTCATGGGGAATTTTGGACCTTTCTCCCCTACTCATGAAAATGGGTGGTGGAGGTGGACGAAGGCTTCCGCAATGGAGGCTTAATGCATGGGAACTGCGGGACGAGACTGTAGCTGAAGAGCTCCGTGTTTATTCCCAGCTATATTTCACTGAAAACTAAGGTTCTGTCCCATCTGCCATTACTTTGTGGGAGGCCTATAAGGCAGTATTGCGTGACAGGGCGCAAAATATACTGGCCCACAAGAAGAAACGTGCGATTCAAGAGTTTGAAGAGTTAGAACATGCCCTCCTGGACTTGAAAGGGAGAAGTCAGGCCACAATGACTGAGGAGGATCTGCGCCGGCTTGAAATAGCCAGGCGCGAATACTTAGCGCTTGCGACTGATGAGGTAAAAACATGCCAACTAGCAACCCCACGTTGCCTTTATGAAACGGGAGATCGGGCGGGGAAACTGCTGGCGTGGCTGGGGCGGAAAGAAATCGAGTCACGGTGGGAATGGTCGATAAAGGACCAAGAGACTATTTATACCACTCCGGAGGATATCGCGGGCGCTTTTGAGTGCTATTACAAGACTGTTTATAGAGCCCTTATCCACGCGGAAGACTCTCAGATACGCCAATACCTTCAGAGTATTGACATTCCCACCCTTACACCCGACGAACGAGATAGCCTAGAAGGTGACCTGACATTGGCGGAGGTTACCGAGGCCATAGGTCACCAGAAAGCAGGTAAGACTCTGGGTCCTAATGACCTGCCAAGTGAATTCTTTAAACTGAACACCGCATTGCTGGTGCCCCATCTCCTAAAGATGTTCGTTGAATCAAAAGAACAAGGATGTCTCCCCCAAGACCTTATTCTAGCCACAGTGGTGGTCATACATAAAACTGAGAAACCTGCAGTGTACTGCGGGTCCTATCGCCCCATATCCCTCCTTAATATTGAAACAATAATCTTGGCCACGATTCTTGCACATCGCCTGCTAAGCATGATCCTTTCGTTGGTGCACCAAGACCAATCTGGCTTTATGCCTAAGCGGGCCACCTGTCTTAATTTGCGCCGCCTAGCTAACTGGATGGATACAGTACGGGGTCGTGACACTCCCCATTTGCTTCTCTCGCTTGATGCGGAGAAAGCGTTTGACACGATCCACTGGCCCTTTATGTGGCGTACTCTGGAAGCAATGGGCTTTTTCTAGGGTGGCTGGCGTTATTATATAACGCACCTGAGGCACGAGTGCGGGTCAATGGCACTCTCTCTGCCAGTTGGCCGATACAACGCGGCACCAGACAAGGCTGCCCCCTCTCTCCTTTATTGTTTGCCCTCATACTGGAACCCCTAGCATGTGTGGTTCGTTCCCAACCTGACCTAGGGGGCTTCCTCAGTGCTCCCGGTTCACTGGAGGAAGAACGCATATCGTTATATACAGACGACATTCTGCTCTATATCACGCGGCCTGCCGACACGCTGCCCCGTGTTCTCCACATCTTTGAAGAATATAGCAGCTACGCTGGCTACAAGATTAACTGGACTAAGTCCACCCTCTATCCAGTAAGTGGAGGTCCCGCATCTTACACTTATCCCAGCTGCCTGCGACTGGCCGAGGAGGGGTTTCTTTATTTGGGCCTTTATATAACCACTGACACCGTCCTTCGCGTGGAACACAATATACGGCGGGTGTTGCTGAATTTTCAGGCAGATAGGAAACGATGGAGGAAACTACCTCTCACTGTCATGGGCAGAACCGCCATGTACAAACCCGCCATGTACAAAATGGTGACCCTCCCTCAGCTTCTCTATGTTCTTCAGAACACTTAGCACAAACTACCTGATACAATTTTTGCTTCTATTGACAGTGAGTTGCGCCTCCTCCTCTGGGAGGGTGCTCATCCACGGATAGCACTGCGGATCCTGCAACGGAATCCTTACAACGGGGGGTTGGCCATACCAGATATCAGAGCCCACGACAGGGCGGCCCACCTTATCGTTATTAATGAGTGGATTCATGCACCAGGAGATCATCCGGCATATAGGCTGGAAAGGCTTCAATTCCATGAACGCTCCTACCTACACTATCTATACGGGGGTGCTGGCACGGCACGACTCCTTCCCGCTACCCAACGGGTAATAGAGGCCTGGAAAACTGCTGGGAAGTTGATGAGATGGGAGGGGAAACCTACACGGGAGACCCCATTATGGGAGGGAGCTAATCTGCGTGAGTTCAGAAAGCTGAAGGGTTTCAAACAATGGTACCTCATTGGCATTTCCAAAATAGGAAACCTCCTGGAGCGAGGCTCCCTGGCCTCCTTCTCGTTCCTTCAATCCAAATATCAAATGCATAACTCCCAAGCCTATGCGTATCTTAGGCTTTGTCATGCTTGGCGAGCGGAGGGGTTGGACAACGGTGCGCTGCCGGAATACGCTCCCCTTGAGGGCAGACTCCTTCAGGAGGAGTTCCAGACTCAGGCAATTTCGCTGACATACAAAACACAGCTCAACAATATGCCAGATAATCTCGGCCCACTTCTTGCAAAGTGGGAATTTACCACAGGACCTCTTGAGGATATAGACTGGGAAGCGGCCCTCATGCATCCACGTGAGGTGGCGATCAGATTAAGACTGCAGCTTATCCAATACAAGATCCTTCATAGGGTCTACTATGATAGGGAACAATTGCACAAGATGGGGAGGGTGGAGGACCCTGCATGCCTCAGATGCTACACGGAACATGGCACATACATTCACACCCTTTGGGAATGCGCTCACATCCAGCCCTACTGGCACAAAATAGTGGGCGAATTAAATAAAATACTTGGGGCAACAATTGAGATGGATGTGAAATTCCTACTATTGGGCATTCCCACTGATGTCGATCTTCCACGATGTGGGCTCTTACTTGTTAATCTGGGGTTGTTAGTGGCTAAACGGGACATAGCCAAGTACTGGGGTGCACAACACCTTCCTACACTCACAGAATGGAAATCCAATATGGATCTATACATGGCTGCGGAAAAAGTGGTTTATAAAGTGAGGGGCTGCCCACGTAAACTCAGGAAAATTTGGTCCCCGTGGTTGAAGTATTACAAGCTCGATTTAGATGTGGAACAGCGAGCCCTTACATTATCTCATGCGAGGGCTGGTTCTGGCTCATAAGAATCGCTTTCCCGCCCTTTGTTCGCGAATAGACTTTTTTAGTAGAATGGTCCTATGTATTAATCGGATTGTCACTGCTGATATATATGAACGATTTCTCTTGAGTAACCCTGCTCCGAGATTCACCAACCAGTGCCATACTGCCATGCCTAAGGTTGATCATACACCTTGAACTGATGACTTCTTATCCCATCTGTCAGTAATATTGCTATTGAATTGTATAAAAATAAAGTTTAAAAAAACAAACATTTGAGCACATTATAAATTTACATTTATTTCTAAGGCAACACATGTTTCCCCAGACCCAGATTAGATGTTTCCAAGTTAAAGTCCAATGCAGAATTAACGAAATAGCTTTTCGAGGTGATTAATGTCCATCAAAGCAATCTTCTTTTCTAATAATGTTATCCCTACTCTTCTACTGCAGACGCAGGCCTAGATAGATCTTCTGTAAAATAGGAAAAATAGGAAATGATTAACATCAGTCTCTTGTTTTCATGTAACTTTCTTTTTGAACTTTCAAAGTCTTTTTGTAATTGCACAGTTCGTTCTAGTCAGATGCCCTTTGTTTAATAATGCTCACTGTGGTGATGTTATCAAGGTTAAAATAATTCAGATTTCAGAATTCATGGAGTTTTTCTACTGTGACATTCAGTACAATGTCAATGTAGTAAGACCACTCAGTTGCTGATTACCTCCGACAAGGTACCCTTTCTCTTTTTGGTCTTCACGTTTTTTGTTTATTCTTTCCTGTATTGCTTATATCACTTGTTTCTGTCTCCTCTGGAATAGTCGATGGGATTCGATCAACTGACAGACTCTGTTTCAGTCTTCCCTGATTACAGTACTGTGGCCACTCAGCTTCACGGGTGACTTTTCTCAGTTCAGTACGTGCTCCTTCACCTGGGTTTCTTTGCTTTACTGATGCTGTTTCAGTCACATTTCCAAACTGTGATCAGGCTCTGCTTCTACTTCCTTAGAGATTTCAATGCCACTTGGTGCAACAACAGGCACTTGAATTATTGCAGTTGGTTGCAGTTCTCCTTCTTGCTGCTGTTGTGGTCCCAGTACCACTGCTCCCCCTGATCTCACAGCTTGAGGCGGTGCGGTCACCATTGCTCTGGATGAAAGAGCACAATTTATTCTTTTGGATTTCTCACTTTCTTGGTGTTTGATGCATTCACCTAATTTGGAACTCTGCCACATTTTACAGCAGTATTAGTCACTAATATGACTTGAAGGGTCCTTTCCATCTTGGCTCCAGTCAATTCTTATGAACGTGCTTCTTGATCATGACCCAATCACCAGAATTGAGATTGTGGCACTGTTCTTGGCATGGGTCTTTTGTGGCAGCTGCAACCGTGTAAGAAACAGAATGCATCACATCAGCCAATCTTCTGCAGTAATCGAGCATCACATCATGTGTGATGTTCAACAATGCATTTGCAGTAAGCAGGCAGCCTCATTGTGTGTCCCATCAAAATTTCTTGAGGCAATTGTAGGAAAGTGGGTTTCTGTTGCAGTAACCCCCCCACACTTTAGCCAGAGTTCTGATGCACTTTGACTTGATGTGCCCTGGGCCCCTGCCAATCAGGTTTTCAGGGCCTGTGTTCTTTCCCAAAATTGTACCCTGCTATTCATAAATGGCACATCACTGGTCACAGGCAAGCCCCTTGTAAAAGGTACCATGGGTACCAAGGGCACTGTGACTAAGGAAGGCCTCTGAGGGAGAGGGCTACAGCACCTATTGTGAAAACCTTAGAGGCCCTGCACCTTAACCCACACACACTGCCACAGCAGGCTGCGTGTTTTGATACAGAAAAAAGTGAGGAGTCGACATGGCACACACCCCCGTGTGCCATGCCAGCAATCCACTGCCTGAGGCCTAAGTAAGTCACTGCTCTAACAGGGTGCACTAGTCCTAAGGTGAGGGTACAGAGGCATGAGCCCTGTAACCCTACAATGTCTAAGTCCATTCATAAGACATTGTAAGTGTAGTAAAGCCGTAAAGAATATATGATCTGAGAGTTGGTCACTATGAACTCCACAGCTCCATAATGGCTTTACTAAAAACTAAGACGTTTGGTAGCAAACTTCTCAGCACATTAAACCCACACTGATGCCAGTGTGGGATTTAATGCAAAATGCACACAGAGGACATCTTAGAGATGCCCCCTGAAAATCGAACAGCCCTGGTGTGGTTCCTGAATGACTGCCCACCATTACCGCCAGCAGACAGGTTTCTGGACCCCTGGGTAGCGGGCCTCTGCTCTCTGGGTCCAGAAACAAAGCCCATCCTAGGTAGAGTTATCATGCCTCCTCCCCCAGGATGGACTGTGCCCACAAAAGGGGAAACTTCAAAGGCCTGCCGCCTTTGGACGCTCTCGCTGCTTCTTGCTGCCCCAGGCAACTGGCTTCCACCAGTTTGGACCCTCACTTGGGCGGTAGAATCGTATAGAAATCCAAGCTAGGAAGAAAAGTGTGCCCACTGTTGCCAACCCCACCCGTTACCAACTCCACCCCTCAGATGAGGAAAGTGAAGTGAAGCACACATCTCAGTCTCTTCCATCTTGAAGATGAGGAAACTCAACCAATTAGGAAGAGGCTCAGGCCCTCTCCCACTGGAGCGTAGCATAATAGGCAGTGTACCCAACCCAAGGAAGGGACCCATTGGCCCCAAACCACACACCCCTTTAACACCCCTACATTTTGTATTTAGGGGTGACCCTGAAGCTTGCCTCCTGAGATTTAAGGAAGAAAGAAGAAGGACTGAAGAGCAGTGCTGACTCAGGAAGAAACCGAGGACGCCAAATTACTTGGCTCCAGCCCTATGGCCTGCCCCGACCACAACCTGCCCACAGCGAAGAAACTGGCTTGTCCAGCAGCAACAGACCCCCAGAGCCCAGAGGACCTGCCCTGCACTCCACTAACAGACTCTGTCTCCTGTGAGCACCGGATTCGCTCAAGCCAAAGACTAATATTCAGAGTCCTGACTCCGCGATTCTGCACCACTCTGCACCTGGCCGACAAGGGCCGAGGCCTAGTGGCCCCATATTCCAAAGAGGTCACCCGGACGATCCAAAGTTCAGATCCGGTAACCCCTGACCTCCTACAAGCTTCAAAACTAAACCTGCAGCCTTGACTTGAATGGTACCCCCAACCGTGATCGAAGGCGGTAAGACAACTACTCCCTTGACCGAAGCGGTCCAGGAAGCTCAACCGCATCTGCCCCATGGACACCTACCATGACCGATTGCAGCCTAAGGAAACTGACGCCTAAGACACCTCAGCCCTCAAGGCATTCCTGGCCTGGGGTGGCCCAACCGATGGTGTCCAAGCATCCTCCCAGATCCCCAGTCGCTTTCTCAGTGTGGGTCACCTCTAAGAAGACCCCCGACCAAGCCTGCAGCTTTTGGAAACTTACGGTCTCCTTTGAGAAGCCCAGGGACCCGATTTCCACTTTACCTACTGCACCTGGCCACCACGGTGCAGTTGGCAGTGCAGTTCTTGTGTCAGTCGTCGTTGGTCCCTGCAGTGCCGTCCGTAATCTTAGGAGCTTTGCTCCCACACCCAAATGGCCTGCTTGCCAGCAGACCCCAATCAAAGGCCCCCTTAGCCCATTGGCTAACGTTGGGCTCCTGCACTCTACACCCGGCCACCCCAGTGCCGCTCGTGGTAGAACTAGAGTGTCCACTTGGACCTTGGGGAACCATGGTCCTAAACCTGAAACCTCAACCTCGTAAGTCAAATACTTACCTCCGAGTATGATAACCATGTTTCCTCCCACAGGAACCCATAGTATGTGATATTTTAGGTCTAGAAAGTGTTCTATGTAGAACCACAAAGGTATGGGGAAAAGTGAGCACTATTGTAAAGTAATCCAAATGTCATTAAAGAGTATTTGCTGTGTAATTCCAAATATTCTGAAAAGCAATTTCAACCTGTAACTGTTACAATTACAAGAACAACTGCATTTCCTTGAACTGTTATATATTTGCAAGTATTTATTACCTACCTCTGCCAAGTCCTGCTTTGTTCTATAAATAAACCTTTTTTATACTTGTCTAATTGGTCTGGATTCTTTCTGTGAGTATGTGACATCAGCCTTGATTAAGTGAATACAATAAATGCTTAACATACCCTCGAGATAAGCCTAGCTGCTCTACCACACTATTACAAATAGAGCTGTTAGTGATTATCTAATGTAGCCTCTTCTATACCCCACTGGACTCAGTGCACACTAAAGCTTACTTTGGTATAGTATATGCAGAGCCAATTTCCTACAACGATAAACCAGTCTTTCTACCAGGGATACTCATTAGTACCAAAGGTAAAGCGTCTGCCTATTTGAGTGATGTGGAGGCACAAACCTTTGCTAGTCTAAACATGATAGTCCCTTTAATCTGTTCAACTATATTGGAAGCCTCAGGTCGATAGCTGAAATGTAGTCTTTGCTCAATCTTTAAAGCTAAGCAAATCATCTTGAGGACTTCATTATTGAAGTGGGTCCCCCATCTGATTCCAGAGAAACCAGCATGCCATACCTGGGTATCAAATTCTCGTAATGACAATTTTTCTACAGTGAGGCTGCCATTTCTTCTGGTTGGGTAGGCTTCCAATCTTGAGAAGACACATACTATGTCAAGGACATATATCAGCCAGTTGCAAACAGGCATTTTGATGAAGTCCATCTGCATTCTGTTGAAAGGACAGTCTAATCTCTCCAAGTGACTCAGTGTGACATGTGTTCTTTTCCCTGCATTCATCTGTTAACATTTCACACACCTGTGACACAGTTCCTCTGCTAGCATCCTGAACCTGGGGCTAAACCACTTCTGCTGAAAGAGGTGAGTCATGGCATCTCTCCCTAAGTGTATGTATACATGAAAGTATCTTGCCATTGGGAATAACAAACTATCAGGTAATCCTACTCTGCCATCAGCTGACATCCAAATGTCATTTACATTTTTCTCACAACCTGCTTTAATCCAACTTTGTTGCTCTGCTTCTGAAACGTTTTCCTGTACCCTTTTTAACTCATCCCAAGTATCCGTTACTTTCATCAACATAGAAAATAAAATGTCCTTCTCAGTCTCAAATTTGAAAGCTCCATTAAATGTACAGGCCAACAAGGCACAATACTGTGCTACTGAATCACAATACCTACTTCCTGTGTCAATGCAGCCATTCCCATTTTGATCAACTGCACATTTAACAATTGCAATTTCAACAGGTAATTGGAGAGCCTCTAATATGTCTTTCACCTGCACCCCATTTCTAATTGGAGATCCTGAGGAGGTCATGAAACCTTTTTGTGACCATGATTGTCCAAAATCATGGACAATGGCAAAGCTATCCTGACTATCTGTAAATATAGTCACTCTCATTTGAGCAGTTAAACTGCATACTCTGGTAATACAATCAGTTCTGCAACTTGTGCTGAGGTAAACCCTTGAAGCCATGAAGCTTCAAGAACATAATGTATTGTACATACAGCATAATTTGTTCTCAGGGTCCCTTAGTTATTTCTCAGGCATGAGCCTCATAGAGCATTTACATGATAGGGCTCAATCAGAGGTTCATCCTTAATATCAGGTCTAGGCTTTGTGCATAAATCCGTGACATCTAGGCAATCCTGTTTAATTTTATCACAAACCTCATCATTTACTGAAAGTAAAGTAGTAGGATTCAAAATTGGACACTTTTTAATTACCACTTTCTCAATAGACAAGATTCTCTTCTCATTATTAGGTTAGCCTATTCTGGGTCATGTACTGCATTTTAGTTCCAGTCAATAGAAGGTCCACAGAGTGAGGGCCCATTACTGTTACTGGAAATCCCATTACTATGCTCTCCCTCTTTTCTAGACTAGAGCTCACTGCCACATCAGCTTTCAGAAAGCCCGCAGGCCTGCAACGACGGGGTCAAGGGTGGTTGAAATGTAAGCCACAGGTTTCTGAGCATCACCATGGATCTGGGTTTGTATTGAGAGAGTGCCGCCCTCTCTCTAACTTCGCATAGAAATAATTCTTAACTGTAATCTGGCATTCCTAGTGCTGTCGCACAACAAAGTTTTTCTTTCAGCTCTAGGAAGGCTTTCAAGCATTTGTTGTTCCCATGGAAGCAGATCAGACACACCTTTATGTGCCAGCCTCAGTAAAGGCTTTGCTACTAAAGAAACATTTGGTATCCACTGTCTATAGTAGACAACCATTCACCAAAACATCCTGACTTCTTTCTGTGTTCGAAGTCAATTCATCTGAAGAATGGGTCCCACTCTCTCTGGTGACACTTTTCTAGTTCTCTTCTCAATTATGTCTCTCAAATATTGAATGTCTTTCTGACAGTTCTGCAGTTTACCTGGAGACACCTTATGTCCATTCTCAGCCAGGTAATTCAATGGTATCTTGTTTACAGGCTTCTTGAATTTCTGATGCCACAAGTAGGTCATTAATATATTGCACGAGTACTGATCTGTAAGCATGTGTAATTTATTTATTTAGAAGGTTTTATATAGCGCGGACAAGACCCTTGTGGGTATCAGAGCGCTTTACAAGCAGACATAGCAAATAAAATAAAATTCAAACTACAGACAGAAACGAAAAATAGTTATGATCTGAGCACATCTTACAAAGAATAGTAACATGTAAACATAGTTCATGTGAACTTGGACAGGAGAATGGCTTTATCTTCTTTTTTGAACAATAGAGTGGAGGGATTCCGTCTGGTTTCAGGAGGTAGTGCATTCCAAATTCCTAGGGCCAATCCCAGAGAAAGCCCAATTGTATGTTTTCTTCTTGAAAAATCATTGTGGTTTTAGTAGAAAGTTATTAGCGCTTCTGGAGTATCTATTGTCACAAGATAGTACCAGTTTCTGTGCCAGGTAGCTCGGAGAATTGTGGTGAATAGCCTTGAGTGTTATGCATTTGATTTTCAGTTGAACTCTAGCTTCAAAAGGTAACCAATTGAGGGCACTTAAGTCTGGGGAGATGTGGCAGTTTCTTTTGGAGCCAGTGATGAGTCTGGCTGCTAAGTTGATTGAGGCTCTTAGGGGGGCTGTTGTCGATCTGGGGAGCCCGCAAAGGGTAGAACTCCCATATTCAATTCTGGGGAGTACTAGAGCTTGAACAGCAAGTTTGAGGTCATTTGCGGGGAAGAAGGGTTTGAGTTTTCTTAGGATATTAATTTGATAATTTGTTCCTTTTGTTGCGCTGCTGATGTGTTTCTGCATGTTAAGGTTTTTGTTGAGGGTAACTCCCAGTGATTAAGCGGAGTCAATGATAAGAGGTTGGCAGTTGAGTGCTGTGAGGTGTTTCAGCCAGACACTGATGATGGTCTCTAGATTCTTTTTCAGAATATGATTGAAAATAGATGGACTCTCTGTGAACCCTTGTGGGACTCGGCACCATGCCAAAACTCTCTGCTGAACCAAACATTAAAAAAGAAATGAGCTATTCTCATGCGATTGGCACTGAAAAGAAAGCCTGTAAAAGACCAATGACAGTAAACCATTCTGCAGTACAAGGACTTTGGAATAATATTGTGGCTGGATTAGGTACTACCGGGCAACATAGGACAACTATTTCATTAGTCTTCCTAAGATCTAGAAGAATCTATGATATTCCACTGGGTTTCTGCAAACCCATATTACGAAAGTTACATGAACTCCCAATCAGTTCCCTCAGAATTCCTTTCTGTATCATGTCTTCTATTACAGGCGTAATTTCTGCAATCGTTTCTGGGGTCAGAATGGTACGGTTGTATTCTTGGACACACCGCATTAGCTTTTATGGGAATCTGAACCTGTTCTACTTCTTTAATCAGTCCAAAATGTTTTCCTGTAAGATCCCATACTTCTGGATTCACAGTTTCTCTCAAATCAGCGGGCAATCCTTCAATGGCCAATAATGGAAACAAACTTTTCTTAAGCCATTTTAAATTCCACATCCTCATCATGAGTTTGGAACTCAACACCTTCCGGTGTACACTAGTTTGTACAATTTAATTTACACAATAGATCTATCCCTAACAAGTTTACAGGACCCGTGTCAGAAATGAATTGGTGATTTTTCTCAAATTAGCCTATTTGTACAGGGACCTTCTCTAAAACTGGATTAGTAATCTGCTTGTTTGAAACTCCTACAAATGCATCTTTTCCCAGAATGTGGGAGGTCGGGGATTCCCACAGTTTCAACAGTGGATTTGGTAGGACCATCATCTATAAGAAATGATACGGGGTGGCTATTCACATCGCCGTCTACAAATGAGCCACTTTGGTCTACCTCTAAGACTGTGCCAAGCACGCCATCTTCCTCCCCCCTCAGGCACCGTCATTGACGGGTATGTGTGCCTGAGCCATCAGTGTTGAACACTGGAAATTGCTGTAAAGCATTCTGATTTACATTTAAGAATTGCTGGAATGCATTTTGGTTCATCTCTTGGAAAGAATTTACATTTGCTTTTAGCTGCAACCTCTGTTCCTGAAACTGGGTCATTAGGTACACCTCTACCTCTACCTTGTGAACCCCAAAAACCTGGATTCCCCTGGAAACCAGTTGTGAAACAACAACATTTTGCATGCCTCCTTGATTCCCTGTAAAAGAAGAATTCGGAAAACCTTTCTGAACCAATTTTGTTTGAGCCAAACCAAAATTTCTCTTTAATCCTTTTCTGCTTAATTTCTAATTCGTCACTGCAATATTGTTCATATTGTAGGATCTTATCAAGTGACTTATTCTGCCAGCAAATTAAACTTTGAGTTACATGGGAACTAATCTCTTGTCTTAAACCTAAAACAAACTGAGATAAAAAAAATCCCCTTGCCCTTCTATTCATGGTATTTTCTTCCACTGTGCGGCTGAAACACGTGTAACAAACGTTCCTAATAATCCTGAACTGACTCTTTTGCTTCTTGCGTTGTTCGAATAATTGTCAACCAATCTAAGTCTTTTGGAGGCACTCTGCCTTTCAGGAAAGTAATCACTGCTTCCTGTTTCTCCATAACCACAGGAGATGGTTCATTAGTGTGTGCAACTTTTGCTGCCTCGTTACGTGGCCATTGTACAGTAGTCTTACACTCAGCCCACAAATCACTTGGTACCACAATATCAAAGAATGTATCCACATCAGTCCACAACACTTTTGAAATTTTCACAAATTGATCAACTTGTGTATACCACTGCACAGGTTAGTCTCTCAATTTTGGGAAATAGTTCGTAAAATTTGCAAGATCACCTCTGCTCCAAGGCACATGAACATACACTCCTACCGCTATTACCTTCAGTGGATAAGCTGAAGCTCCTTTCTCAACTGGCTCCTTTCTTTGCTTTCGTAATTGTGGCTTTTTCTTTTTCATCTCATGTTTTCTTGCCCATTTGTTCTCTAATTTTTCTAAGTCACACCATTTTTTGGTACATTTTATTAATTCAGTAATGTGGAACCTCATTCCTGAATAACACATTATTTTAATTGCTGCATCATCTAATTGCACCCTGTAAGTTTTCTGATACGGAGAATTTTATAAATGTCAACTTCATATTTCTTTGCCAACTCAGTGAGTTTCTCATGAGCTGTTGCTGCTCATCTTGTAATTCCTTTACACTGGTCAATCAATTCTTTCTCTTGATACGTACTTAAGTATTCTATCTCCAAACATGCCCTAATAATTTCTTCCAGCTCAACTTTTAATTTGGGAGTATTTAACGTTTTCTCTTTTTAGGGTTCTGGGCTATCCACTTGCATCATGCTCTCTGTCTTTTCAATCTGTACAAGTTCCTCAAACCATGGTGGAAAAAATTAATCTTCCAAGAAGTTAGTTTCTTCCTGTGTTTTTAGTGTCTTAAAGACAATCCTTCCCCCCCATCTTTAAGTGCTTGAACCATTTGAGGAGGTCGCCACACAACAATCTGTGAAAGTCGGGACAAATCTGTCATAGGTATACCTCCTACAGCTTCTTGTGTCTCTGGAGTCAGATCAACATTTGCTGGGGCATTTGTAACTGGTCTAGGCACTGTCACTATAGTTGCTGTTTGTGGTACTCGCACCCTACCGTGCATTATAGGTAGATTTTCCACGTTTGATAGAGCAATCTGTGGTTTAGCAACTTGTGATGGGGCAGTCAGTAATATCTGGAGGGATCTCTCAACTTGCACCACTCTAGTTTCAGTCACTATTCTCTTACTCGTTGTGCACTACTGCCAGAACTAACAACTGGAGTCGCATAAGGCAGGGGTTATGCAGCCAAGATTTCCTCTAATATCTCATCCTCTGAATCTTTTTCTGCCTCATTTTCTGCTTCTTTCCTTTCTCTGGCATTTTAGTAGAAATTGCTGGATATAATCAAGTGCCTTCGACTATGTCTTTCCTCCATCTATGTTGTTCTTCATCTCATCTAGTAGCTGCATAATTACACATCGCTCTTTTTGTCCTTTTCTGATATTTCTCTCATTCCTTGTCTCGTGCTGTCTTTTCCCACATGCCTAAAGCCTCAAATTGTGCATGTCTAGGTGATGGTTTCATATCACATAACCTTTCCCTGAGCTTGCCAATAATTCTCAGCTCAAAAGTACCATATTTTGCAAATCTCAATGGACCTTCTTTCTCAGTAATCTTGCACCATTGACAAAGCCATACTCACGTAGGCAATCCCAATTCAGTTGTTATATAATGTGCAGGTGTACCCTCAGGAGGTGCCTCGCCACCTTCCCGAATCGGGACTGTAACATCGCCTCTCATAAAATGTACAAATCCTTAAAGACATCATGTTTCACAGATCCGTATGAATACATGATTCACAGTTTTGATTCTGTTCCGTAAACATCAATTCTGTATTCCAGTCCAGTCACAGTTGTTCTATTGAAATCCTGTTGACCAATCCAAATGCGAAATTCACATAAACACTGACCTATCACAGCGTGGTACCTTGACGTCACTAATCAATAGCAGTGCACAAGCACACCAACCAACTAATCTCAGCGTGAAACAGTATGACGTAGGGCCTCCCTCCTTGTAGTAGTTCACCCTGCTTTACAATTTTTTTGGCATCAATATTTGACAACCACAACAGATTATTGGTATTTCTATCTCAATTGTGTAGGTGATGGTAACAGAGCCTGAAATCGACATCTCATGTACTCAGCTCAGTCAACTGACTGCCTTTCCCCTTATTTCATTACGTAAACTAAGGAACTGCTGCTTAGTACTAAATCGGGATCTCAATCTGATTCCTGCTCCCCTAAAATACTTCAACTGGCTCCAGATCCCATTGCCGACTTTATGCAGAATATGTTCACTCTCATTCTGCAGTCAGAAGTCTTGCCCCCCACCTCAAAGGAAGCGATTGTTACTCCGCTATTGAAAAAACCAAATGCGGACCAAGAGGATCTTAAAAACTTCTTTCTTATTTCCTTGCTTCCAGCACCGGCCAAGATTCTTGAAAAGTGTGTTCACCAGGAACTTGTTAAATTTATTGAGGCTCGTGACATACTCTACCCCTCGCAGAACGGCTTCAGAAGTGGCCCCATTATAGAATCTACTCTGATTGTGGCCACTGATAGCATTTGCCGCCAGGTTGATCGGGGTGGGGGAGCCTATTATTGTGTTGCTTGATTTGTCAGCTGCATTCGATAGCGTTTCCCCGGTACGGACGAACTTGGGCATCCTGTTTGACAATACCCTGAGCTTTGAGTTTCAGGTTAGTCGTACCACGGAGGGCCGGCATGGGCAGTGTGGGCAGGTGCCCAGGGCCCCACGCTCAGCTCAAAAACATGGGGCCCCGTTTTCATTTGAAAGGCTGCATTACACAGTCTTCCCACCTGCTCTTCTAGTGTTGCCTCCCTTAGCCAAACACAGCAATTATGCATATTATAAATGAGGTATCTTAACCTCGAAGATCTATAGGTGTGGTGGCATTCCTGGGATGGGAGTGTGGGGGGGAGGTAAAGAATGGGTGGGGGACTTGGGACAGCAGCAAGGCCAACAATTGTGTTGGCTGAAATGGTCAAGTGCGGGGCTGCGCCGCAGCTAAAAAGGTGCCTTGTAGCCTTGTCTGCCCTTTCTATGTTTTGCGTTTCCCACGCAATAAGTAGCCCCTTTGTTTCCAGGATCAGCTGGACATTAATGGGAGAGGAGAGATGGATCAGTGGAGAAGGAAGAAGCCATGGCTGGGCAATGCTTCTGAATAAAGTGCCATACTGCTTCTAAGTCCAGGTGAGGTGTTCCACACTTCCTTGACCCAGAAGTATGGATCAGGCGGCAAGGCCCAGGTGTGGGACCCCATTCTCTGGGACTTGCAGCCATTATGCATGATGTGAGGCTCAGGGCAGGGGGGCCCTGCCTTGGGCCATGCAGCCATTATTCAATAGTGTGATACCCTGGGTGGCAGGCCCCTCTCCTGGACTTCATAGCACTACATTATAACTGTGAATCCCATGTGATGAAACATTTTCCCCTGGGCTTTGCAACCATTGAGCTTAATGGCACTGAGGAACTAGGTTAGAGTCCTGTCGCCTGCTGAACATCCTGTGATTCTGAGAAAATCACTTAATTTCCCCATGTCACAAAAAATGAATCTATCCTTTTGTAATGTAACTGGTGATCATGTAAAGCTCTCCAATGCCTTAGGGCTATGTTCGGGTGATATAAAACTGCAAATCACCTCACGTCCTGGAACTTGCTGCGTGTAGGCAGGCCAGAAGAGTTCCATATGCCCTGGAAGTAGGGGCCAGTGGGGCGCTACAGCACCCTCAAAATAACCGTGCTGTTGTTCAAAAGGTGAAGGAGCAATAAAGATGCTTTTAAATTACTGCTTTTATTTTGTCACATTTGCTGTATGTGTTGACATCTGGTTCTGCAGTGAACTTTACCCTGGCCTTTCACTCCATTACAAAACAGAAAGTATTGGGGTGAAGCTTGAAAAAACCCACAAACTTTAAGGAGATAAGTGGATGGGACAGTGCGGAGCGAAAGTGTGAAGATAAAATAAAGCAGTGGAGGGAAAATTGGAAGACTTCAAACGTGAGACAGCATGGGGTAAGAGGAGAAAGGTAATCAAGAGAAGATGTTGGAGGGAGGCTGAGAGAGGGGATAATGGTGAATATGGGAAATAGTAGAGCCTGGAGGAATGAGGCTACATAGATAAGGAGGAGGAGAGGAAAATTGTAAAGACGTCCAGTGGGATGGGACAGAGCATGTGGAAGAGGCAAAAGATGGGAAGGAAGATAAGGTACATGCATAAGAGAGAAAGGGTTAGGAGACAAAGAAGGCTAAGGGTGCTGTAAGTAGGTGTGTTGGGGTAGCTGCAGTACCCCAAAAACTGCAAATGCTGAAGTTCAGAAGGTGAATGAGGAATAAAGACGGCTGTAAATTTCATTCAAAGACAGACGTCAAATGTCAGGCGATGTTCTCTGATAAGTTGTTGCCTATATGGCCTGGTACTACCTATACCCCTCCTCCCTTGTTCAACCCCACAGAATATCAGGGACACGGGTTTAGTTGGAAAAGGGGGTCGTAGATAACCCCCAGCCGTATTTATTAACAAAATTAATCAAACATTAAATATTAATTTTTTAACCAAACTTTACGCAGACAATCATATTATTGACATTAGATTACATTGATATGTACAGATATCAGATGGCTAACCTTAACATCACTCTAATATAAGTTATTTCCTATCCGAATCTAAGCATACATCATTCATAATCATAATGGCAATCATTTTCTGCGTATCCATGTTTGAGCCTACGGCAAGGTCAATAACTGGTGTCAGATCCTTATCCCTTTAAACCCCGCCCTCCAGCCTGAGTGCGCATGTGCAGAGGGCCCGTTCACCGTGAGGGTACTTCCCCCCCCCCCCGGTTACCCCCGTACGCCCTGTATACTCTCTCCATCGGGGGCCCTTGCCGTTCTGCGCCCTTTACTGGTGCCATTGTGCACATGCGGGATGGCCAACAGCCTAGGAAAAGCGTAACTCCCCCCTCCCCCGCACCCATACAGCCACAACGGCTGTAACTGCCCCTGGAGAGTTCTAGGAGTGGACTCGCTTGGGCAACCCCATTCAAGGAATGGCGCTGCCCCCTAAGGACCTTAAATTTACTGCTCACCAATCATGACCTTACCACCACAGGCCAGCATAGTTGCCCGACTATCTGACCTCCCCTAACACTAGGAAGTCATGCCCCCTCTTCTCAAGCCCAACAACCATGCCAGTAGATTCTCTGATAGGATCGCATTCCCCACAGTTGATAAGTGGACACCGTCTTTTAGGAAGCACGGGTCCCCCCTGATACACCCATGGGCGATGGTCTGCAAACGAGGAGACCTAAACAACCTCTCTATCTTGTTGTTGATCCATCTTACTGAGTGATTGAGTGCTTTAACAGATTCCCCCCCTCTCCATTGACATCTAGGTACCATTTGTGACCATGCGATGGTGCATCCTTGGCATATTCTTGCTAACCAGCCAATTTCCGTGATTAAGGATTCCACCAAAACCCTTCTCCCTATCTTCACCAGATCATTCCCCCCCAGATGCAAGATAATGATATCAGGACGGGGACCCTCTGTCTTCAGCAAATCCCTTATAAAGACCCTTGACTGACTCAAACACAGGCCCCCCTTCCCGTGGAATGCAACTTCTAGACCAGCCTGCTCTGCCCTGTGCCTGTAGTTCCCTGAACAGAAAAATGCCTTTAAACGTATCACATAGGAATGGCCAATAATCCAAACTACCCGAATTCCTGTTGCCTGTATCGTCGCATGTCTTTCGTTTGTTCTTGGATGGTCCGACGCGAGTTTCCCTCCTGCGTAACAGGCTCGAGAAACTGTAGAGAGTCAAACAAAAAGACCTGCATCAGCAAACAGATACGGGCTACCTACAACATGTGCAGCCGCACATAACGTTTGTAACTATTGGAGGACCACCTCCCAATTCTCTTGACACTGCTGTTGTGCAGCCCTCTTGCTGTAGCCTCGGTCGCAGCCCCTATACTAAAGGAATGTGTTCCAAAGTGCGCAGGATCCAGACCTATTCGCAGAATCGCCATGTCCATGACCCTCCCAAACTGAAACCGGGTGAGAGGTGTACCATCTGCATGACTTAATAGATTCCTGCCTCCCGTCGCAGATCTCTGACTCAAAAATGTTTCCACTTGTGCTACTGGGCAGCATGGGTTGCCCTGCGCTCGGCGTAGCACCAACCCTTCACCCAGGGCCTCCTGATCCGTCTTGGACTTTTTTATGCAGATCAATAAAGCATCGCCCTGAATTTTTACATGGTCTACCTGCAAACCTCCATGAGTATCCCGCTTATTCTGCGCGACCAATTCACTTACGCGAAATGCGCCATAAAATGCTAAGGAAAAGGCCGCCCTGAATAATAAAGCTTGCCCTCTTGTTGTGCAGATAGCATCTAATGCCACTAGCAGGGCAGCAAGTACCTCCATCCCAATCGGACGCCTAGAATCGGGTGTAGTCCCCTGAATGCGCTGCCAACCCTTCAAGGCCTTTCTGACTGTGAAACTATCCGTGGGGTCCCCTCTATCCTTGGCTTGGGCAAAGAAAGATATCGCCGCCACGTGTCGCCTGGCTGCCGCCACTGTGCGCCCCTCCTCATGCAAAGTGCCTAAATAGCGCTGCAATGCCCTAGTGGTGTGCCACTCCTCCGCCCAATCCTTCCCCAAAAAGGTGCAGTATGCCCAAAACGCCCCCTCGTAGGCTTTCTTGGTCCTGGGGGCTAGGCTAGCTGCCACGAGGTTTGGTAGTTGGGGGCACCAATCAGCCAACTTCTGGGAAGGGTGTTGGATTCGCGTCTGCAGAAGGGAGGTATGTCCTGAAAACCTGCATCTTGGAGCGAGAGAGTGCATCAGCAGCATTATTCAACACACCTGGGACATGTTTAGCTCTAAACAGTATATTCTTCTTCATACACACAAGGACAATCTCTTTTAACAGGCGGAGGATCATTTTGCATCTTGCAGCCTGCTGGTTAATGCATTCTACCACAGTCATGTTATCTGACCAAAATATTACCGAATGGTTACGCAACCTGTCCGGCCATATCGTTAAGGCGACCCAAATAGGGAACAATTCCAAGAAACCAATGTTAGCTGTTAAACCAGTCTGTACCCATGCGTCTGGCCACCTGTGCGCCACCCACTCATTGCCAAGTATGGCGCCAAACCCCACACTACCCGCAGAGTCAGTCCATAAACCCAGCTCCGCAGACGTAGTGGGTGGACTGGGCCAGACCACCCTGCCATTGAAACCTTGCAGGAATGCCATCCAAATCCGCATGTCCTGCTTGACCTCAGCTGACAGTCTGGTATGATGATGTTTATCCTGCAGTCCCGCCATGGCTTGGGCGATAGAGCGAGAGAATGGGCGTGCCATTGGGATCACCCTGAGGACAAAGTTCAACTGCCCCACGGTTTGCTGTAATTGGTGTAATGTCACCTTCTCCTTAGCCAGGTACTGTCGTAAGGTTTCTTTGAATTTCTCAATTTTATCTGCTGGCAACCGGAAACACCCCTGAACAGAATCTAGCTCGATCCCCAAGAATTCAATCCTGTTTGATGGCCCAACCGTCTTTCCCGGTGCCAGCGGGACCCCAAAAACCCGCATGAGTGTATAGAATACCTGCAATACCCACGCGCATTTCCCGGTGCCCGCCGATCCCAGGAGAAGAAAGTCGTCTAGATAATGCATGATAAACTCGTGCCCTGTCACCCGTCTAAGGACCCATTCTAAAAATGAACTGAACTTCTCAAAAATGGCACAGGAGATTGAGCAACCCATGGGCATACACTTATCCATGTAGAATTTGTCCTGGAACCTGAAACCAAGCAAGTGAGAGTCCTCCGGGTGCACCGGTAGAAGGCGGAATGCCGATTCAATGTCAGATTTTGCCATCAAGGCGCCCGGACCCAGCTCCCTGAGCATTTCAACAGCCTGATCAAAAGAAGCGTACTTCACACTACAAAATTCTTCACTGATGGCATCATTCAGTGAATTGCCTCTGGGTGCAGATAAGTTATGGATCAACCGGAATTCACCCTTTTCTTTCTTGGGAACAACCCCCAGTGGTGAACAAACAAAGTTATGTACCGGAATGCAATCAAACGGGCCCATTATTCTGCCCAAGCGCAGCTCTTTAGCAATTTTATTTGCCGCCACTCCAGGGTTAGCCCTCACTGACAACTGATTTTTGCAGTCGGGCGTCCCCACAAAACTCTGTGCAGGAATCCTAAACCCATATGTGAAACCTTCCTGCAGTGTCCTTGCAGTATCATGACAGGGGTATTTGTTCAGCCAAGGATTCATGGCCAGGACGTCAATGGGGGAATGTGTTACTCGGTGGCCCATGCTCTCAATCCTGCTTTCCCTTACCTTTGTCTCTAGATTTTTTGAGACACTTAGATTCTGGGTGTGAAGGGTTTGCGCAAATAGAGCAGGCATGCTTAAACTTACATGTGCCTGGTGCCCTTGTACATGTCCGTCGGTTAAAATCCCAACATGTGCCTTTTCTCCTCCCACCGCCACCTGTGCTATGTGACATGCCTGAGTTATGTGCCGCCCGAAAGGGCTGATAAGGCTGGTGAGTGTGAAACGTCTGCCCTCCTTGTCCTCTGCTTGCCTGTGCTGTGCCAAACTGAAAACCGGTCTGAGGTGCACCAAACTGATCTAACCAAGATATTGTGTCCACCATGTTCCAAGACAGAGCAGGGTCTGATGCTTTTGCCCTCCTGAAGTTAATGTCATAAAGCTTCCAACCCCATCCCCCATATTTATCATGTGCCATGGTAATGCGGTTCTGATAACATGCCATTTCAGCCTGAATGTTGGGGAAACGTTCTGCCATTACTGCCATAAATACTGAGAAACCCCTGATCCAGTTTGTCAGGTTCTCCTCAACTCTGAATCGTAACAACTCGCTGGCCCATTCCCTGGGGAGCATCCATTCTTTCTGTTTCTTAGCCTCTTCCCTCTCCCTCTCATCTACTAGTAAAGAAAACATGCTGACATAGCACCCTGACCAAATAAGCTCTTTCAACTGGCGTGACACATGCCTAGCGACATTCTCCCTCCCGGTCCAAGATTTCCCCACCCCAAGCATGGGCAGTGTTTCTTGTTTACCTGCTGCGGTCACTCCCACGGATTCGGTCGGCTTCTCTTTTACTTGGCTCACCACCGTTACTTCTTTGTTGGCGCCCCCTGTAGAAACCCCATTAACCGGGGCAGGAAGAGAAAGAGGCACCTGCCCTGTTCCTAATGGCCCCATAAACCGTGCAATCAGCTGTCTAGCCTCCGCTTCGGGGTCGCCCTGCAGGTCCTTCCCCCGTACCGCTGGTGACAATACCCCTGCCTTCCCCAACCAAGGCAGAACCGCCGCTAAATGTGCTACCAAATCCGTTGGAACCGGATTTATAGCACCACCCATAAGCACCCCTGGGTTTGGCACCCCATAAGCCCCCTGCGGGGCGGTAGCTACTGGAACTGCCCCTGCCGGGGCTACCGGCAATGGCTCAGATATTGGGTCACCACCAGGAACTCCTCCCAGTGGCAATGACGGTACCGGTGGACTCACGGGGACGCCCCCCGATGGTCCAGGTACCCCACCCTCCTTAGGCTGTGACCTGGGTGCTGACGCTTTGGGCTTACTCCCCGCTTTCTTTGATCTCACCCTCCTTGTAAGCGGCTCTAATTCACCCCGGGGTTTGGGCGGAACAATGGTGCGCCTAGGTCTCTCGCCTGTTCCCTCCTGCCCTTCTACCCTCTCTTTGAGATCCGCCAAATTCTTCCCTAATCTATCCACCTTCTTCCATTTTTTATCCATGCTGACCCTTTTTCGCATCATTGTTTCCATCATCAATTCCATGTGCGAGCGCTTTTCGCTCCGCCTCATTTGTCCTGGCATTGCCCTTTTGAAGGAAAGATATGACCCTAGACTAACACCGCGTGTACAATGCTAGCTTGGTGCCCACCCCCACTTGCCTTAAAGTACACTCCTAAGGAGGTCACACAATAAGGCTGGGGAGCGCGGAAGGCAACAGAGGAAGATTCCTCTGCTCCCCAGCCTTTTATTAGTGGCGAGTGCTCGCCCCGCAAGAGGGGCGGGCCCTGGCGACTTCCATGACCCGGAAGTGAAACCTTCACTTCCGGGCAATGTCTCACTGTGTGCTCATTGGAGGGCGGGCCCATCGCGACACGAGGGGTGCGACAGGCCCGCCTCCGGTGTCGTCGGGGCCGGCAGGACCGCCATATTATCGGCAGGTCCGATGCCGGCCCGCCCTGCTATTCTTTTAACATGGAGATTGTTTGCTTTTTTTTTCTCAGAGTGCAGAGAGAGAGAGGACTTTGCAAATTGAACTATGTGACAATCTTGCTGATCTGAAAGGAAAGGCTATAGAATGTCATTTTTTTCTAACGCACAATAAAATTTTAATAAATAAAAATGGGGTTGGGGCAATTACAGGTTAGCTTGGAGTTTGGTTGATGGTCATTAAGGGGCCAGCCCTGGCAAACATCCCAGGTCCATGCAAGATGTGCTGCTGCAGCCCAGGTTTATATTTTGAAGTCTGGGTCTTGTAGATGTGTTTATTACATTATAAATCACATCATCCATGGTTTTCTGAGGATCTTAGATTGATGTGACAAAAATGTAGAAGATAAGAACAAATATGGTGAATGGAGTATTTTGAGGAAGAAAAAGCAAAATACAAATCGGCCATAAGTAAGTATAAATCATTAATATTTAACCCCTTGCATGCCCGCCCCTTTCCCCGCCCAGTGCCGCGCCTTGCATTAGCGGGCGGAGTTCATGACGAGCTGGACTCGTCATGGGCACAGCGCCACCGCAGCCCATGACGAGTCCAGCTCGTCATGGGCACTGAAGGGGTTAAAGAAAAATCTAGCTACTTTTACTAAAACGATTGAGTTTGCATTAATCTCAACGAAATAACTCTTTCAAGTAGTCTCCAAGCTTGCTGCAGTACCAGGTAACAACCATATTGATAGTAATCAAAGTTTTTGTAACACTCTTGCAAACTTTTTCAGAGAAAACGTCGAGCAGATTTATAATAATTTCGACCACAACTACAACTGTGGTAAAAAAAGTCAATAAACAGCCTACCAGGGAGGCAGACCTAACCACTCTCTCTGAGGTCTCTACAGTGACCAAGTCCCAGTTATTACCATTGATTCATAGTGCCAAATCAGGGTCACCATTGGATCCGTTCTCCATAAATTAAGCTATCCGCTGAAACAATTGCAGCCCAGTTTACAGGCATGTTAACACTATGTTTAAGATAGGTTACCCCCTAAGCAGTGAAAAAAGCATCTGTCCTGCCCTTGTTGAAAAAACCCAACCTAAAATCATTATCGATCTATCTCTCGGTTGTCCCTACCAGCTAAACTATTAGAAAAGGAAATGAATCGACAAGTAGCACATTTCATTCACAATAATGAATTGTTAGATGGTTCACAATTTGGGTTTAGAACCGGCCACAGTATGGAGACGGCTTTAATAAAAACCACAGAAGAAATAAGGATGAAAAAGGTGGATAGGCCGCCTTGATACTACTTGACCTATCGGCAACTTTTGACAGTGTTGACCACATTTTGTTGGTCGACTGTCTCTGGGCCATAGTTGTTATAGGACCTGCACTCACCCTCTCAAATCTTTTTTTATCGGAACGTACTTAAATAGTAGCCTTAGACCCATTTGTCTCTGACACCTTTTCTCTTCCCTGGGGAGTTCCACAGGGCTCCTCTATCAGCCTGACACTGTTCAATATTTACATCACCTAACTTGCTTTGATCAGATCATATGGTTTTGATCTTACTACGTTCTGCGTATCGTTTGCATAGGATGTATCAGTAACAGCTAAAGAAATGGTCATAGGCAGCGGCGGCCGGCACCGGTAAACACGGTGAGGTGGTGGGAGGGGTGGGCGCAGGACAGGGTGGGAGAGGGGGAAGTCGAATGACAATGGAATTGGTATAGTTGAATAAATAAATAATACCTATTCCATCGTCTGTCGGCTTCCCCCGTGCCTCGCCCTGCCTCGCCCCACCGCGCCTCACTGAGCCTCACTGCACTTTCCTGTGCCGGCTGCCGCTGGTCATAAAAGAAATATTTCAAAACAGTATTTTAGAAATTAGCAATTGGATGAATATAAACTGTCTAAAACTTAATTCAGCCAAGACCGAGAACCAGCCTACTTTTTAGGTCTCGCCTGAGCCAGTGCTTTAGCGCTGCTCTCGCGAGAGCTTTTGTAAAAGGGGGATTTGTAAGTGCAAACCAGTGCTTTCAGGCCGCCAACTTCAGTGCATGTGCACCGGGCGCGCGCACCATTTGGCAGCCTGCCTGATCATTTCGCGGCCGCTTTGATGTTCTCAGTGAGCCGCGCGGCCACTGAGAACATCAAAGCGGCCGCGAAAGTGCACACCATTTGCCACCCCCTCCCTTATCCCACTTCCTGCTTGTTCCCTCTAGTGCTCAGCCCTTCCTACCTTCTTCAATCCACCCTGCCTCGCGTGTTTGCACCTCTCCCCTCCCCGCACGCACACTTTCCTCTTTTCTCTCTTACCTTTCGGTCTTTCCTTCTCCTTTTACTCGGACGTTCCAATTTCTCCACAGCTTGCTTTTCCTTTCACTCTCTTATGTCTACTCCTTTTTTCCCTCTAATTTTCTTGTTTATCTCTCTCCCCAGCTTCCTCTTCTATCTTTTCTCTCCTAATTTTTGCCATTTTCAGGGACCCCTTCCCTCCTTCTTTTCCCTCATGTCGAGAGTGTCACTTTTTTCTCTTTTCCATTCTCCCCCTCGTCTTTCCCTCTCGTTCTACCTGCTTGCCTATCACCGGAGCCGTTCCATTATATCTCCCTCTTCACATGTCCCTCATCTTTCTTCCTCCTTCCCTCCCCATCACTCCACTCTCTCTTCCCCTTTCTTCCTGAGATTGCGCCTTCCTCCCTTTCGAGTTTACACCACCATTCCACCTTCCGCCCTCTCACCCTCCCCCCCCCCGCTGGCCTCTGATTAAATCGGGATTTGCCCAACATGCAAGGCAGGGACCCTGCCTTGTAAAAAATGTAAGCAGCATTTGTCTTTCCCTTTGTTCTGCGTGAGAGACTCCGGTGGAATGTTAACCATAAGAGGTGGGGCCTGGGTACAGCCCACCCCCCGCCCGCACGACTCTTCAGCTTAAAAGACTGTACTGGGTTATTAGTAATTAGTAAAATTACATTCTACTCACGCTAGGCGTACCAAATGAAAAGAAGTGAAATAGACAGCAATTAGTGCCTGGATGTCTTTTCAGAGGGGGTGCAGCGCTGGGAACCCCACACCTCTCTGTAGGAGCGCACTTAAGTATGTGTGATGGAGTCTGAAACGTGAGCGTGTGTAATGCAAAGTAAGCTAATTGCCCTCGTGGGTGGGTTTCATGTCTTCTTAACTAGCATGTGTATAATAGCCCGCACCTGCCGCTAGCTTTACATAATACCATTGAAACTGTTCTGATGGGTTACAGCTGGTTCTCTATGATTGGTTGTAAGAGCTGTGTGGTTGTACTATGCCTTATGTGGGGCAGAGTTTGGGGCCAGTTCAGTGCTTAAGTTGTAAAAAAAGAAAATAAAATAAAAAAGTAGAGAGGCCCTATATTTTTTAGGGGAGGTCTTGCTTTACTGGCTTTTCTGACTTGAGCACTAGCCCTGGGGTTTACATAGCACATATAGTTTATCTTTTTCATTTCATTGAGCACTGCACAAAGCAACATGATATGCAAACAGCATGTGAACATAGAGACATGAAGATCTGTTTACATTAAGAAGTCGAGACGGAAAATGAGGTTAAATAACAAATAATTCTGTCTGGTGTTATGTTTCTTTTTGCAGTTTATGTAGCATGAGCTTGGCCCAAGGGCTTCAGAGCGCTTTACATGAGCACCTTCCATGTGTATTTTTAGCCATCTCCGATATAGTTACACAGATCTAGATTACAAGATTGTACAGACAATGATTGCAGAACATCTTCAAGTTTCTATAGGGGTCGAAGTCGCAGCGGTCCGGCTTTAGACCCAAGCGCAGGACTGAGCTAGAAGTGTCTGACATTAGTGGTGCACGCTGTGGATCTCTGCTTGACTCAATTGAACACCTCCTCACTAACCACAGCCGTTATGTTAAACAAGCATTGGCCTCGCATTTACACGAGTTTGAGCTATTGACATTGCAAATGACAATGCCTTTTATTTTTGTTTTTTGAACATAAATAAAAGGCATTGTCATTTACAATGCCAATAGCTTAAACTTGTGTAAATGCGAGACCTATTGCATTGCAAATGCTTGTTGGTCCCTGTCTTGGTGGCCGAAGGAACTAGTCTCCCTCCCGGTCCCTGTCAAGAAAGCCAAAAATTTAGGAGTTATGATGGACAGTAATCTCACCTTTAAAGAACATGTTAATTCAGTAGTCTCATCAGCATTTTACACTCTCAGGACGATCAAGGAAATTCTCCTGTACCTACCTGAAGAGACCAAGAGGACAGTGGTTACAGCCCTATCTTCAAAAATTTACTATTGTAATGACCTTTTTTTAGATATGAAAAACCAACATCTGTATACATTACAAACTTTGCAAAATGCAGCATCCAGATTGCTTACTAGAATTCCTAAATTCAAGTCAGCAACACAGGCCATACGAAATCTCCACAGGCTTCCTCTCAGACAGCGGACCAAATACAAGGCCTTCTGTATTCTGTATAGGGCTCCTAACGGAGGCATACCTGCAATTGTGAGTCTCAATTTTTAAAAATGTGAGCCATCGAGATACCTGCGCTCTGGTGCAGCAAACAACTTGGCCGTTCCCAGGATTTACAGGTCCAACTTTGAAGGTAGAGGTTTTGCATGGGGTACAGCCAAACTCTGGAATGAGTTACCCCCTTCTATCAGAGCCATGCCTAGCCTACTGGCATTCAGAAAGGCACTTAAAACATGGCTGATTGTCTAAATCAGCTAATCAGTCCTCATCCTGCTGTATTGAGCTAGCACCTTGACACCTCCGGGTTTTTGTGCGATTAAGAAATGAATGAACATTACATAGACCTGGGAAACATTACAGCTATGAGGGCATTGAAAAGGTTTATGGGTGTTAGAAGAAAGCATCTTAAGAGTTTTGAGGGTTGTACAAAAGAGTCCTCTGGATCATAGCCTCATGCCTTTAACTGTTAACTCAGTTTGGGAAAAGCTGGTTAGCTGCACTACATGTTTTGGGGCAGGTCTGCTTCACTGCAGGGGTTCTTATATTTCTTCCATATTTGCATTAATGTTTTGACGTGTAAAGGACTTCAATGCAGAGTGAGAGGCCTTCTGTCAAAGTCAGATTTTAATTAGTATTGGGCCTGAGATCTGGACAGACCTGCTGCACTGAAAGCTTCGACCCTGAGTTTCTGCTGTTTAATATGCTTTGGTACAGTCCTGCCTTTTAATGAACGTTTTCCCTTGGGCCGCACGTTCATAATGTATTGCTACGAAGCCCAGGCTATGAGTGGGTACACCCTACATTAGGCCTCATTGCAGACATGATCCATCACTGTGTGGCCCAGTGGAGGAGGACCCTCTCCCTGGCCTCATAGTGTTACATGATGACTGCAATGTCCAGGGCAGGTCAAAGCATTCATTAAAAGGCAGCGCTGTCAGAACCAAGGTGAGCTGCATATACCCAGGGTCAGGGCTTTCAGTGAGGCAGGTCCCTCTGGGTCTCAGGCCTGCAGTAATTAAAATCTGACTTTGAAAGACATCTATATTATGCTTTACTTTGATATCCTTTACTCCTGGCAAAAAACTGGTAGATATCCCACCAATGACTGTAAAAGACACTACGGTAATCCATGCCAGTCATGCCAGTGAGGTTGCTCCTATTTATACATCCTTAGGTGGTTCTTTATGAGTATTACATTTTTCCTGGATTTTGTTTCAAAGTGTTTTTTTTCAATGCAGCATATCAATCTTGTATTGTGCACACTATGAACTGACTTCCCCATAGGTGTCTGTGTGAGCTCAGGTTGTGGGTGGATGTTTGTAGTAGGCCATGCTTGAGAGTGCTTTGGAAGTTCTCATAAGGGGCTGCCAGAGGGTCACAAAGGTGTTACCACTACCCCTTTCACAGGCATCAGTGATGTTTAACTCGGTCCCATTTTCATCCAATCATGCCTGGCCCTTCTGCAGTGCACACAAAGCAGTGGCAACATAGCAATTGTCATTGTAAATATATGGCAATGCGTGTGAATTAGATGAGGAGAGGTGGGTCAGTGGAGGAGGGAGCAACCAGCTCAGACTAGCATGGCAGGACTCACTTCACTCTTTATCATCGAAGCTCTACTCTCCAGCTTCAATTCCCAGGGAAGGGAGGTTCAATCCCCTGTTCCCCTGAGTGCTGGATTATGGCTGCGAGGTCCAGGGGTTGGGCACCCTTGCCTGGGCCATGCAGCCATTATCCAGTAGTGTGAGGCTTATTGCGGGGAAACACTCACTCTGGGCCGCACAGTGCCACACTATGGCTGCGATGCCCATGGTCCGAAGTCCCCATCCTTTGAGCCTCTCAGCTCATGGAGTAGCTTAATGTTGTGGACAGTCATTGTTGAGATATTGATCAGGATTTTACCCTGTAAAGCATTTCAACACAAATGCAATCCAAATTACTGGGGGGGGACCTTAAGTCCCAGAGAACCTGCCTCACTCAAAGCAACAACCCTGGGTTTACCCTGTCCACTATGCTTTGGTTTAGATCTGCTGTTTAACAAATGTGTTTCCCTACCCTGGGCTTAGAGTCTATGACATATTGCTATAAGGCCCAGGGGAGAGCTGTGCTGCCCTAGGCAACACAGCACTAGATCATTGCTGTGATGAGGCCTAGTGTGGGGTGGGAGCTCTCCGGGGCTTGGCACCCATTATCCAGCACTGTGATGCCCAGGGGAGGGGGGCATCTCTCTTTAGCCTCATAGCACTATATTATGCAGCGAGGTCCAGGGCTGGTTAAAGTATTCATTCAAAGGAAGTGTCGTACTTTAGAATTTGGGACCGCGTAGGAGGCAGGGCCCTACCCCTGTCTATCCCGGTATTAGTGAACCGCGAATGGTTAATGCGGTATGTACAAGTGCTTTTTGTAACGTTTTAGCTATGAATGCACTGTGTATACGCTATTATACATCACTACGTGGGTTCCATTTTAGATCGGTGGCCATCTTATGGTTGCCCTCACATAGGCTACATAGCATGAAGCAAATACGGGCCTTTTAGAGCACATGTGCCTTTCCATTGACTTTTCTGTGACCTGGGCAGCTGGCTCCGCTGCCCCAGGTCAGTCCGGTCTCACGAGTTCCCCGTCCTCTGGCCACCTGTGATTAGCATCAGGGCTTGACACACCATAAAGTCTTTTCATCCTACACGAGCCTCCAGCTAATCTCTTTCTCACCTGACTGTTCCTGCTTTATGGCTTGTTTCCCAAACAGGAGATGCTCATGTTTATTGCTGCCTTGCTGGGTAAATAATTGCGGGCTGGCTTAACTGGAATGTGGGATGGTCATCATGACTCTGCCTTTTCGTTTGTAATGTATACATGTAATGGCCATATCGTAAACTAGGAATGTATGCCTGAAGCAGGATATTCTGTATTTAAGAAGAAGCCCGTTTCTGTGATTTTCAGCAGTCTCCTGAGAACATACACGCTGTTGTACTTCTAGGATACCTGTAATTGGTCTGCAGCCAATAAACTGATCTTTGACTTCACCCAGAAGACTCTGTGTTTCTGTAGGTCTGAAACAGGAAGAACCCGAAGTCATAGGGTGTGTTCCCCTGCACCGCTGGGCTTAAAATTCCCAGTACTTCAGTTGGCGCCCAACTCGGCGCGATTTCAGCGGTACCGGTCCAAGCCAGAGGTTCGTGAGGAGCTTCGTGTGGAAATTCTGGAGGAAGGCCGCCACTTCATCGACCCCTGCATGTCGACGTGGTCCGAAAGTCTTTTCTGCGAGGTTCTCCGCGTCCCGACGGCTACGAAGGACTGCTGCCCTGATTAATCGCCCTGTTTTGGACCCTTGACGATTTTGGTAGAGCGAAACAATCGAGAGAGTCTTCTGGTGACGCCATTGATCATCGATATTCAGTTAAGTATAAGTGGAGCGTCTCCCAATTTGTTTGGTATCCTTCGGGATAATTTTGGTTTATTTGGAGTTTGCAAACCCCAAAGCCAGAGGACTCGTGTATTCACGAGACTATCGTAATCGATAATCCTTTGAAGTTTGGAACTAGACTAGTGAGCAAAGATGCCTGGTGCTAGTGTATTTGGTAATTGGTTTTGTTTGAGTTGTAGAAGGGATTTCCAGTTGGAGGATGCATGTGCGGTTCCTCCAATTGGAACTCCAACTTATGAGCTTTATGTAAAACATGGCGTGGGCCCCATTGCATATAATGAAATATGGATCCGATACACCAGAAAGGACGGTGTTTTAAAATGGCCCCAAAATGGTAGTTTCGATACAAATATCTTAGATAATTTGGAAGTTAAATTGTTTAAAAAGAAAGCCCGGCCGGCGATGTTTGATTCTTTCCGCCTATGGCGAAAGGAAGCCAAACAGAAGGAAATTAAGCTAGCGAAAAGGAATAAGAGAGAAAGAGGTATGTCAGTGATGCAAGCAGCTGTGCAATTTAAAGATAATGAGGAGGAACAAATGAAGGAACAGTTACATAGACAGCGCAAACTAGGGATTGATAAATGTTACCCTGTTTTGTCACCCCTTGTGCAAGATGAGACAAAAGAGAAAGAGAAAGATTCCCAATTGTCCCATTTGTTAAGTTCGCCACCCCCATATGCGCAAAATGCCACAGCACCTCCACAGCTTGTAAATGTGCAGCCTCCAGTAAATATGCCGCAAGCCTTCCCACAGCCGCCAGCTCCTCCTCAGCTGGCTCCTATCCCTGCAGTGCAGCCCTCTCAAGGGCCGCCAGTTTTGTTATCTGTTACCCCCGCGCTTCCCGCGACTTTGCCTAGCACGCCAGCGGCTTCCCCTGGCGCTCCTTCTTACACTACCCAGGTACCTGTATCGGAATCTGTTTTTCTTCCCTCTGTCTATCCCCCCGTTTTCGCCTCAACTTCTCCTTCAGCACGACAACGACTAGCTAATGTAGTTACTAGTTTAATGTCGCCTCTCTTTGGGTCATCTAGTGCGACTCCTGATTTACAGCGTAAGCAATTGCGCAGTCAGCTGCCTGATCCTGAAGAGAAAAAGACATTAGATCATATGGCGCGTAGGTGGATTATTGTTTCATCACTCTATGATGTGGAATCAGTTGTTGACGTTTTTCATCAATGGGATGCCCCGAAACAGAGGTATGTGTTCGAGAAAATGTGAGAAATCCTCTGTGAGGAATTGGATGATCATGGTATAGATCCAAGCCCGCAGGAGTTGTGTCGAGTGAGATTCGATTTTGGAAAAGGTACAATTGTGGGCCCCGATGTCAATAGAGCAGTTGCGATCTTATTATCCTTGAGGAATGATGATTGTCAACAGTCGTTGTTTGCACAAGATTTCCCTGTGGGGAGAAAGGGAAAAGCGCGACAATACCCTATGAGAGAAGTCCCTCCGGTATGGAAGGAAGCTGTTGCGGCTGATGCCGCTCATGGTATTGCTGCTATGCCAGCACATTTTCAGCGTGTTTGGGTGCATGTCCCTTGGAAACGATCTGAAGTAATAGCGCTTAAACAGACATTGCCTGATCCCCGTAAAAACCCTGCAGGATATTATAAGGAGTTATCACAAACTGCAGGATCGTGTATCATGAATTTAGCTGACATTGATATGTTGTTTGGAAATGTTGTTCCACAGCCTTTGTGGGGGTCAATTCGCAATGTAGATCACGATGCAGAACTAGGTGCTACATGGGCTAACATTATTGCCGCAGACACTAGACAAATTGGTGGTGCAAAACCTGAGCCTTTGGTAGCAGAGCTCCCTGGTCGAATTATTACCTACATGAAAACTATAATGCCCGCGATGCGCGTAAATTGGGATAAACTATCCGCATGTAAGCAGAAGAAAGATGAGACAGTGTCTGATTTCTTCACCAGGTTTGAAGAAACGTTTATCGACCACAGTGGTCAAGACATGAGCACTGAAGGTGGCCAACGGTTATTTGTTGATAAATTTGTGCAGAATCTACTTCCCGAGTTGTGTAAAAAATTAAAAGACTCAGAAAGTTCTTGGGCTGTTTCCTCTTCAGCACAAATACTGGCTACTGCACAGTATTATGAAAATAGAGACAAAGATGAGAAGGATAGAACAGATAAGAAAACGAAAGAACTGAAGACAAAGGTCCTCTTGCAGCAGGCTTATCCACCACGTGGAGGACAGAATAATTATAGGCAAACACAAGGTATCTATCCGCAACCCCAACAATTTCAGAATAGTCAGCAAATGAATGGGTATTATCAACCACGAATCCCTGTAGGTCCCAACCAATGTTCATATTGCAAAGAGGAAGGTCATTTTAAATATAGTTGCCCTAAATTAATGCAGCGTAACAGTAATGCGTATGGCGCAAGAGGTAGAGGTGGTCAGCAAGCTCCTAGAGGCAGAGGGCGTGGAAATGTTCTCCAGAACGCGCGTCCTCTTCCGCCTCAAAATACCATAAATAGCTTTGATCAGCAAGCCAACGCGACTGGTAATACAGCTCAGTACTACAATAATGATTATTATGCAGAAGATGACAATGTAGAAGATAATGATTACTAGGACAGCCGTAGACAGAGAGAGGGAGTTGTTTCAGTGCCAGTGGATCAGAATGGACCTTATGTTAAAGTAACTACAGCAAATGTAACGGAGCCCTTTCTGCTAGATACTGGTGCTGCAAAGAGTTCAATCATGCATTCAAAACTCCCTGGCGCGCCTTTGTCTGGCGAAATGAATGTCTCAGTAGGTTTTTCTGGAGCCCCAGTTAGGAACCCGATTTCTAGTCCTATGTCACTTTCTGTTGGACCTTGTGAGCTAAAAGCACCCCTCATCCTAACAACAGGTTGTGGTGAAAATTTGCTAGGCTTAGATTTGCTAAAAAGATTGCATGCAACGCTATATTGTTCTCCCTCAGGAGTACAACTTACATTAGGCAAGAAAGTGATTTCCCCAATGTATTTGTCTAAAAATACAATGCCACCTGAATTGTCATCCCTTCCGGATGTCCTTTGGGCTACTGGTCCCAATGATGTGGGTCTTTTGGAAATACCGCCATATGTGGTCACTTTAAAAGCCAATGTTAGATTGCCACGCATTCCCCAGTACAAGATCTCCAATGAAGGTCAGAAAGCATTGTTAGCAATTGTCAGTGATTTGATTAAAAAGGGTGTAATTGAAGAGACAAGAGGCAACGTTTGCAATAGTCCCGTTTTACCTGTCTTAAAACGAATGGACCCTTCACAGCCACCTGTTTACAGATTTGTGATTGATCTTAGAGAGGTTAATAAGATTGTTGTACCACAGTTTCCAGTTGTCCCTGATATAACTGCCTTGTTAACTATGATTCCAGCCTCCGCTGCATGGTTCTCAGTGATCGATCTGAAGAATGCCTTCTTTAGCATCCCAATTGCAGAGGAGAGCAGAGACATTTTTGGCTTTAGTTTAGGAGGTCGAAGCTTCCGCTTTAAACGCGCTCCCCAGGGCTACTGTGAAAGTCCATCAATATACAGTCAGGCTTTAAAAGTGCAGCTTGATGCACTTGTTTTACCGAGTGGCGCTATCCTTATTCAGTACGTCGACGATTTACTAATCGCCACGGATACTGAAAAGATTTGCAAAGAAGCTACCTTGTCATTGTTGCGTCATTTGTCTGCCTTTCATCACAAAGTGTCTCTCTCAAAGCTCCAATATTGTCGACAAGAAGTGACCTACTTAGGTCATCTCTTATCGAAGGAGGGAAGGAAACTGACCCCAGAAAGAATTCAAGCCATCGCACAGTTGAGTGTGCCAAGAAAACAGAGAGACGTGCGTGCTTTCTTGGGCATTACTTCATACTGTAGGCATTGGATTCCCAATTTTTCCTTGTTGGCAAAACCTTTGTTAGCATTAACATGCAAAGACACACCGAATCCTATCCCATGGTCTGAAGAGTGTCAGAAAAGTTTTTGGGAATTGCGTAATGCATTGTGTTCAGCTCCTGTGTTGGGTACCCCTGACTACAGCAAGCCTTTTACATTGTATGTTCATGAGAAAGATGGTTGCGCATTATCAGTGTTAACACAGCCTTTTGGCGATAGACCGCGTCCATGCGCGTATTTTTCGTCAACCTTGGACCCGGTAGCGAGGGCATTGCCAAGTTGTCTGAGAGCCACAGCCGCTGCAGCTATGTCTATTCGACAGTCTGCTGGCCTAGTAATGGATAACCCATTGATTGTTATGGTTCCACATGCTGTGGACACATTGTTAAACAGGACCAAGACACAACACTTAACTAGTGCGCGATTATCTGGTTATGAGCTGACACTGTTAGCAAATCATATACACATAAAGAGATGCAACACGTTGAATCCAGCTACACTATTACCAATTCCAGCAGACCTAGATGAGATTGAGCAACATGATTGTCTGTTCAGAACAGAAGAAGAGACGAAAGGGAGAGTAGATCTTAAAGATACTCCCCTGACTGAGTGTGATGGTACTTTATGGGTGGATGGTTCGTGTTTCAAGCTTCCGAATGGTGATACGACTGCTGCATATGCTATCACGACTTTGCACACGATTGTGGAAACTGCGCGTGTGCCACAAAATTCGGCTCAAGCAGCAGAATTGATTGCCCTTACGAGAGCATGCGTGTTGTCTGAAGGAATGAAAGTGAACATATATACGGATAGCCAGTACGCCTTTGGCGTGGCTCATAGTTTTGGGCGATTGTGGAAGGAACGTGGGTTCCTGACTTCGCATGGAGCTAAGATTCAGAATGGCAAGTTGGTGAATGATCTCCTTGAGTCGCTGACCCTACCGTTACAAGTTGCGATTATGAAATGCAGTGCGCACAAGAAAATCACTGATGATGTTGGTCGTGGTAATGCGTTTGCTGATGAAGTCGCGAAAGAAACAGCAAAAGATGTGAAGACTCGAATGTATGTTGCAGGCCCTGCCAGATGAGTTGGTGATGTTGGAATGTGTGAAAACACAATAGAGAGTGTAAAGTCCCTTCAAGCTGAAGCCACAGAGAAAGAATTAAGCAAGTGGAGAGAAAGTATGGGTAAGTTGGATGAGAATGGTTGTTGGATTGATTTGTCAGAACATAGGCGATGGTTGTTACCTGATGCATATGTGCTTCCAGTGGTTACTATGGCACATGGAATGGCACATATCAGTACGAAAGGAATCTGTAAGTTGTTGGCTCCAGTATGGCAGAATGCTGGAATTCCCAAGTGTGCAGAGAATGTGGTCAAGAATTGTATGGTATGCTTGAAGTACAACCCTGGTAGAGTAACCCCAACTCCAGCTGGTCATTTTGTGCCTCCATCATATCCATTTGAAGTTTTGCAGTTGGATTTTATCCACATTGAAAGGTGCAACAACCTGAAATATGTGTTGTTGGTTGTTTGCACTTTCTCAAAATGGATAGAGGCCTATCCTCTAAAAGATAACACTGCTCTGTCCACAGCCAAAGCCCTTGTGAAGGAATTTTTCCCTAGGTTTGGAATGCCAAGAATGGTGTGGAGTGATAATGGGAGTGAGTTTGTGGGCCAAGTGAGGAAGAATGTGTGTGAGGGAGTAGGGATAAAGCAGAAATTTCACGCTGCAAATCACCCCCAATCAGCTGGATTAGTAGAGCGCTACAATGGCGCTCTAAAACTCAAACTGGCCAAAATCCAAGCGAGCTCAGGTCTTAAATGGCCTGACGCTCTGCCTCTAGCACTCCTGTCCACCAGAATGACCGTGCATTCACGAGTGGGACTTAGTCCCTACGAGGTCGTTTTTGGCCGCCCGGCTAATGTATGGGGTGTGCCAAGACCGACAAAATTCAGTGAAATCGAACACCCAGTACTGCTTGATTACTTGTATGAATTGACGGCTAAATTATGTGTTTTACACCAACAGGTGCACGATACTCTTCCCCAGGCCTCTGAGGCTCCAGGACACCCTATCGATTCTGGCACGTGGGTCTTGGTGAAATATTTTCAGCGCAAGAGCAATGATGAGCCTCGTTGGATCGGCCCTCATCTCGTACTCCTATCCACAAGATCAGCTGTTCGAGTAAAGGGGAAAAAGAACTGGATCCACGGCGCCCACGTGAGAAGGATACCTTTGCCTCTGCCGTATGACCAGTGGGTCCAGGAGGGTATCGCTGACTCTGAAACAGACACTGTACCTCGTTTTGTGCCGTTCAGTGATGCACGCATAAAAGGCACGCCTTCAGCACAAGAAAGTGACGATATTTTGCAAGAAGCTGTGCCACCGTCAATTCGATTGGACACCACAGAGCCTGAACTCTTGTTTCAAGATCAAACAGTACCTGGCTGTTTTCATTACAATCTAAGACCAAGGCCTATGGACAAATAAATATTCTTTTTCTTTTACCTTTTTATTTTTTGATAACCAGAGCTCTCCCATCTGAAGGACTTTCTTGATTTTTGTTTTTCGAACCACCATCCGGGTTCAGCCGCAGGGTCGCGGTGCCAAGACTTTGGGGTACAGGCCGAAGACGTTAGGTCGATGGTTCTGGTTGGTCTAGGGCGTTCCCTGGACTGACAGGCGTACTCCTTAGCAGAAGATACTCACCTGCCGCGAGCGGCACGATTAGAGGATGGAGTTTTTCAAGATGGAGAGACTCACTGAGGAAATGAACTTTAAAGCAAGAATGTGTAAAATAATGAAGAGCAAACGTTTTGTATTTTTATGCCTGTTTGTATTATGTAGTATGGTAGTGTTTACTGTAGGATATGTATTCTTCTCCTCTCAAGAGCCCATTGCACCCACTGTACAGCCTATACCTCCTCCTACTATCTCCTCACACTCTTTTCACCCTCTGCCTGAACATGAACAAGCTAGACGATCAGAGTTTGTAAACAACTCGTTTATTCAGCTCCTGCACCAGCACCAACTAGTCATGAATACAACCAATTGTTGGGTGTGTGGTTTAATGCCACATACCATTAATAAGGGTATTCCCTATCTAGTGCTGCCGTATAGTTACAATGGATCGTCATGGGCATTCCAGACCATGTTTCTCTATGCACTAGATGCCTACTCCCCGCGACAACCGCGTTCCATCAGACCTAGCACCAATAACAAAGCTTTAATGAAAGGAGTTGCCGATATGAGCAGAGATATCGATGCATACTCATCTATTCCCAAAGAAGAGTTGAGAGCTTATGTAGGGTGGAACGCAACGGGGTATAGTATTAGTCTGGGTGAAAGACAGCGAAAAATCTCATCCCCAATCTGGGTCGTACCCCACATAGGTCGGTTCTGTTTGCAAGGTAATGGTCAGAATCCTAGAGCTCAACTGGGGAGAAGTGACTGTACTGAAACGTACACTTTTCCGTCACAGTTTTCCCCTGCGTTTTTGGCTGCCAAGGGTACATATTTTATCTGCATTGACCGAGCATATACATGGTTGCCCCCTGACTTCTCAGGCACATGTTATATTGCAAATCTGCTGCCGCCAACATTTACTGCCGCCTCTGACTATCACAAGACCAGAGTTGTGAGAGGCGTGATTAGTAAGGAGGATACTGCCGGTCAGGAAGCGGGAGATTTCTTTTTGGGTTTCCTGCCGTTTTGGGGACCTATGGTTAATAGTAGGAACCTGAGACAACTGACTCGTGTGGTTGAATCCACTGTTAATGTTACGGCTGGTGCCCTTGGTAATTTGACAGCTGAGCTCCAAGCGGATCGCCTCATGACTTTGCAGAACCGCATGGTTCTAGACGTCATACTTGCAGACCGCGGTGGGGTATGTAAGGTTATCCAATCTAGTTGTTGCATTTTCATACCAGACAACGCTCCAACAGTTTATCAAGC
Source organism: Triturus cristatus (assembly GCF_964204655.1). Lineage (NCBI taxonomy): Eukaryota > Metazoa > Chordata > Amphibia > Caudata > Salamandridae > Triturus > Triturus cristatus. The sequence goes on from NC_140584.1 coordinate 449,029,480, forward strand.
CATCTCCAAACTACATAAAATATCTGAGTCCATACACGTGGATAAAGGAGATTGGTCACTGCTGGGGTGGTTCTGGGAACTGATATCTGCCTGGGGTTGGAAAGTTCTGATGGTCATTGGAATGATCTTAGCCATCCTTTTCCTGTTCTGTCTGTGCATACAGTGTGCTCCTGCGATATGTGGCCTCTGTGCTACATTATGTGTAAGGAAACCTGTATCGAGGGACGAGCTAAGTAATAGGATGATGCTACAGCAACATCTCCATGACTTCGTGAATATTGACCTAGACTCGGATTGAAATGAGTATAGTTATTGCCTATGTAAGGGCAAAAGGAGGGTCTGTCGTACTTTAGAATTTGGGACCGCGTAGGAGGCAGGGCCCTACCCCTGTCTATCCCGGTATTAGTGAACCGCGAATGGTTAATGCGGTATGTACAAGTGCTTTTTTTAACGTTTTATCTATGAATGCACTGTGTATACGCTATTATACATCACTACGTGGGTTCCATTTTAGATCGGTGGCCATCTTATGGTTGCCCTCACATAGGCTACATAGCATGAAGCAAATACGGGCCTTTTAGAGCACATGTGCCTTTCCATTGACTTTTCTGTGACCTGGGCAGCTGGCTCCGCTGCCCCAGGTCAGTCCGGTCTCACGAGTTCCCCGTCCTCTGGCCACCTGTGATTAGCATCAGGGCTTGACACACCATAAAGTCTTTTCATCCTACACGAGCCTCCAGCTAATCTCTTTCTCACCTGACTGTTCCTGCTTTATGGCTTGTTTCCCAAACAGGAGATGCTCATGTTTATTGGGGCCTATCGATATCTGATGTAGGATCTGAGCCTTGCTGGGTAAATAATTGCGGGCTGGCTTAACTGGAATGTGGGATGGTCATCATGACTCTGCCTTTTCGTTTGTAATGTATACATGTAATGGCCATATCGTAAACTAGGAATGTATGCCTGAAGCAGGATATTCTGTATTTAAGAAGAAGCCCGTTTCTGTGATTTTCAGCAGTCTCCTGAGAACATACACGCTGTTGTACTTCTAGGATACCTGTAATTGGTCTGCAGCCAATAAACTGATCTTTGACTTCACCCAGAAGACTCTGTGTTTCTGTAGGTCTGAAACAGGAAGAACCCGAAGTCATACGGTGTGTTCCCCTGCACCGCTGGGCTTAAAATTCCCAGTACTTCAGAAGGACTTTGAAAGAAGTCTATATTGCGCTCTATTTTGATCTCCTTTAAGTGCAAACCACTGGTAGATATATCAACAATCCAACAATTACTGTAAAAACATGACAGTAATCCATGTCAGTCATCCCAGTGAGGTTCCTCCTATTTATATTTCCCATTTCTTTCCTAATTTAGTTCCTAAGATTGTTTGTATTTTCCTGGATTTTCTTTTTTAGTATTTTTACCTTACAACATATCAACCTATTATTCTGCATACTGAGTATCGACTCGTCTAAAGGTATTTGTGTGATTTCAGGTTGAGGGGAGTGAGTAAAATGGGCCATGATTGAGAGCACTGGAGTTGAGTCTAAAGATAGTGCAGGGTACTCACAGTGGCTGCCAGTGGGTCACAAACGTGTTTAGAATACCTGCTCAACCAATCTTGTTTGGCCCCTCTGTGGAGGGCAGACAGCAATGGTGACATGTACTAATTGTACTTCTAATTATGTGCATAAGTGTGTAAATTAGGTACAAAGCTCCTATTGTAATATTGAAAGGGCAAATGCAAAAACAGTGTTCACAGGTAAATGGCTGTGTTTTGTGAGAGGAGGTCTGAAATATGTAAATGGGAGATTTCAGAAAGATGTGGACATAAAAACGTGCAAGTGTCTCAAAGAGTGGTGGCAGAGGAAAGTAATGTAAAGAGACAATAGTATTGGTTACAGCCACTACCCCTTTCACAGGCATCAGTGATGTTTAACTCTGTCCCATATTTTCAGAATTCAAACTATTTCATTTCTAATTATTCACAATCATGTCAATCTTCCAACCCGTTTATCTGATACTGTTAACAAGCACTAAATGGACTCATTTCATTTGAGTATATATATTTTTAATGATGTTACTGATATCAACAATAGGTCACTTCAGAAATGCCAAAGAAGATTTAATAGTCTTGTGCTGTCACGTCCTGTGATGTCACATCGCATGAAAATTAGAGGGACCTCTCATCTTCACTTTCGCCTAGGGACCCAAAAGTCCCAGGACCTGCCCTGGGTCAAGGAAATTAACTACCAATGACCTGTAGATTTGCGATATCACTTTCTACCCTAGCTGTTCCATGGTTATCTTGGCTTACATGGACTGGAACTTGGGAAGTGCCTTTAGTTTATCAGCATAGGTGTCTAGTACATGGCTTAACGGAAATCACCCGCAGAACTGGCTCTTATAGAGAGTAAAGTCAGCAGCTAGTTGTTAAAAGGATTTTGTGCACTTGGTGGCCCACACAGCTCCAATTTTGGAGATACCTTTGAGGTCCCAAGACCGGAATCCCATCAGGTCAACTACTTGCTTAAGGAGTGTGCCGTGCAAAAGGGGGAGTTTCTGCAATCAACCTACCTTGCCATACAATGTGATTAACTACCGCTTTACAGCACTCTATTGGGGTTCTAGTAATGATAGGTAATGCAAGAGGAATCCGAGTGCCATAGAGCATGGAATATAAATTATATGGTTGAAGTATAGATAGTTCTAATTGGACTGCCATGTCTCCTCTGTCGCAGAAGAGTCAATCAATCAGCTCAATAAGTTGGAATGCCAAGTAATAGAATTGGAAATTGGAGATCCCCAAACACCATTGTATGTTGTTTGAACACACTTGGCAAATGAGACCAATGGAGTCCCCCATGCCCAAAGGAAATGTGTGAGAGAGTGATATAATGTCTGGAAAGAAGTTTGGGGGAGCAAATAGAGGGAGTTTTGAATCGTGTATATAATTCATGTAAGTGCCACCATTTTAAAAAGGCACCTCGGCTCATGATAGTGAGTGGGAGTTTGAACCAGTTCTCAAGGTTCCCTTGGGTTCTAGCTTGTAACAGGCTCTGTTAAGGTTCCAGTTCAGGTTCGGGTCTGTTGTGATCATCATGCCCAAGTAATTGAATTGAGTGGAGGCCACCATCAATAATGATATATAGGCATTCTGTGGAGGAATACCCACTAGGGGCATGTATGTCGATTTCCCCCAGTTTACTGTGAATCCTAAAGCATCTCTGAAAACCCATACCATGTGGAAAACTCTCAGGATAGTGACTTCATGTCATCTGAAAAAAGTGAGAATCTGTCCTTAGGACCATTGGAATCACTAGAAGTCTGCATCTTGCCTTATCAATTCCGCCAGCAACTTGAAGACCAGAGCAAAAAGAAGGGCGAAAGAAGTCACCCCTCAGGCGTGCAAAGGCACATCTGGAAAGGAGGTGAAAGGGCGCTATTAGCAAGAGCCTGGAATCATGGGGAGAAATAAAGGATCTTCACAAATCCAAGAAAATGCTGGCCAAACCCCATCCCTGCTAAGACTGCTAGAATGAAGGGCTAGTGTACTGTATCAAAGCCAAAAGCAGGGCAGCATCCCCATGCAGTCTTTGGGTTTGTTTTAAGGCCACTTGGAGATTTCGCGGTAAGGGCCTGGTGTTTCTACCTGGCATAAAGCCACTTTTGTCAGTGCTAACAATGGTACCGATCTTCTTAATTAGTGATATTGTGAGGACGTTTGCCAGGATGTTTGTTTGAATGTTGATAAGGGAAATTGGTCTATGCGACTCACAGAGAAGCGAGAGAGGCCCAGACTTGAAGAGAACCATACTGGTGGCGTAAACTCCATTCCTGAAGCCAAATGACAAAACCACCAATACATACCACACACAGGGGATCTGGATCTTCAAATGGATTACTCCTAATTGATTTCAGCTTTTGGATAAACCTAAACGTACCGCACAGCATCTCATCTCTTGAATTTACTTTAGAGTGATATAGGGGAGTGCATGGGAGAGACCTCCTACAAGCTGAGACATGAAAAATAACAGATGATCATTGAGGGTGGATACAATGCAGTAAGTATTAACACACTGGCTGTGCATGAATATTAACATTGCATAAAAAACTAAGTAAGATAAAAGAAAGTGAAAAGAGAATCATATGTAGACAAATCTAAATAAGGTAAAAGTACAAATACAAAAAAGAATAAAGACTTGAATGCTTCTAAACATGGGTGTGTGTTTCTCGACCTAACTTGCTGATGCAGAAATTTGACCTCAAGATGATTCTTCGTACAGGCTGAAGATTTAATTTTCTCACTTCTTTCCTTTTCATCACACTTGAGACTTGATGTGAAAATAGAGATCTAATGAGATAGTTCTGTCGGCACATCAAAAGCAGTTTATTGAATTATCACTTGTTTATACAGCAATGACTTTAGAGGACTAGAAATAACTGAGGTTTTTACATGTACAATAGGTATTAACATGTCTCGTCCATGAGACCCCCAACAGATTGTGGGGAGGTGTACTATCAACAACTTCACAGCTGAAATGCTCCCTGGGAGTTAAAAAGCTGGTGCAGCTTTTCATGCTAAAGGATTCATCTTGCCAGAAAACGTTTCTTTTATTGGTGATTCTTCCAAGGCTAAAGGTGAATACAGTCAGAGAACCAGCATTATGGGCACAATTCTCAAAGAAGTCTGAAATTTACTTCTCTATATTTACTTCTTATTTCCACAATAAATTGGATTGTTCTCTCCAACTTGGTGCAGCAGCAGCAGATCTCTTCTAACTTCCGCTATAAACACTAAAGCTTTTCTAGTGATTCTTTCACATGTCTTGCTGTTTTATCAGCATGTATTACTTTCAGATATCTGCATCCCTTTTTATTGAACTTATTAATTGCTTACAGGCTTCACTCTTCCTCCTGAGGAAGATCCCACCCATTCTATTTTGGGGGTCAAAACATTGACTCACCATTCACAGATTGTAAGAACCTCAATGTGGTCAGCGTATTTATGAACAAATGTGATCTCTCCATATGATTGTGATTTTATGTGTTTTTAATTATTTCTATTAGTTCTCACACCAATAACACTCTTGCATCTGTTCACTGATCTCTGCACTGTTTTCTTGATATTTTCTCCATGGAATTTAAAAACCAAGAAACTAAAATACAATTATTTCTAACAATATGTATTTCCTAAATAGAACATTGTCTATTATATTAGAGAAAAGGTGAAGGCCTTTGTCGAAGACCAACCTCTTGGTGAGGCTCTTCCCAGAGTCCAGAGTTTTACACAAATTGAACTTTTTTGGTTCAGTTTCAGACATCCTAGACTTGCCCTGCCTGGTTTTTAGTTGCATAGAGGAAGATGATTTGGAAGCTAACAACCCCCTCTCTTCACATCACACAGATACTGGGCCATTCTTGGACCTTCAAAATGCAAGTCACCTCAATACCTCATCTGAAGGTGATATACGGTATACTTTCGCCCCTCTTTCTACAGAGGTCTGTTCATTTACATCTGTGGTGCAGAAAGCAGCAGTTGACCTTGCCATTGCAGAGCTAAATCCAACATGCTGATGATCCCACATCTTCAGCAGCCTCAGAATCCCTTCTGCCTTTTAATGAAACATCATCATGATCAGTGTAGACTCACTGGGGGAAACCCTTTTCAGACCTGGTAGTCTGCTGGCAGATTACATAGGTCGTAGGCCTATGCTGACTGACCCAGGGCACATTCTTCTTCTCCAGAGAGCTTCGTCGTTTAAGCATCTTCTGCTAAGTTATAACCCAATGCTTTTCTCACTGCGTTTCCTAATATGGATCATGAGTCCAATTAGCTTGACTCCATAGGCTGCAAAGTTTTTGCCCTTGGAAGTTTGGCTTTTTGCAAGGCAAACACCACAGACCTCACCAGACAGCATGATCATGCCTTGTGGAAAGTTGCAAACTTGGCTTTGTTTATCCTTCCAGATAACGAACAAAGGGGCATATTATCAACGGCCAGCGATAAATATCGCTGGCCGTGCTTAGCAATAATAATATTATCGCAGGCTATCTATGGAATTTATCGCCCTGGTAGCGCGTTATTAACAACGCGTTTCTCCAGAACGATAAAAATTCCTGAGATAGCGAGGTTATCACCCTTTTGCAGGGAACATCGCTGGTTTTCCAGCGATGTTCCCTGCAAAACAGTGATAACCTTGCTGATACGACCCACAGGGTCGTATCAGCATAATCCACCCCCTATGTTAGGGATGGCTAAGTCAGGTTTTTAGCAGACGTTAGATTTTGACAAAAACTGCAGTTTTCGCCAAAATCTAACATCCGCTAAAATCATGTGGGCTGCCTTGTAAATACCGCGATGTAAACATCAGCGATATTTGCAAGGTAGTCCATCCGGGGTACGCCAAGTAACGCCCACTTTGCATCTCATTGGAGATGCAAAGGGAGGCGTTGGGAAAAAGGGTGCTAACATGCGATTATGCATGTTAGCACCCTCTTGTAAATAGGGCGCTGGTTTGATAAAGCCCTTGTAAATATGCCCCAAACCATGGGGCATATTATCAACAAATGGCGTTAAAATTATCGCCGCTTTAGCGGCAGAAAACTGCTGCTAAAGCGGCGATAATGGGCTTGATAATATGCCCTTAGGGATTCCAATAGCAGCCCATGTTCTGTTGTCAACATGAGCTTCTATTGGAATTCTCAAGGGCATATTATCAAGCCCATTATCGCCACTTTAGCGGCAGTTTTCTGCCGCTAAAGTGGCGATAATTTTATCACCGTGCTTGATAATATGCCCTCATGTTCTGAACTATTAAGTGGCAGTCTGGATGCCTCTAAACAAATCCTCCAATGTGGCCTCGACTTCCTAGACACAGCGGTACTTACTGTGGCTATGGTCGTTACCTTCATAGGCATGTCTAGATGCACTTCACAGGCTTTTCTGTGGGGATCCAGGCTACCATAATAGACATGCCTTATGAAAGTGAGAGGCTTTTTGGAGAGAAATCTGACTCCTCACTGGAGTGTTGGAAAAAACAGTGACCTGCTGGTTTTAGCCTACCGTGGCAGCACCAAAAATATAAACCCTTTTCTGGCTTCTCAAGAGGTCGGCCCTCCTAGTTGCATGACAAAATATTGACAAAATATCGATCCAAAAATATGGTGGTGCAAAAATAATGTTGAAATATCGACTTTGGATACTTATAATATAAAGGTAAAAAATATGAACTATCAAAATATTGTGGTCCAAAATATCAACTTCATACTTATATTTATATGTATTTAATTGTAACTAACATTGTTTAAATTTAAAATAAAAGTTGTTATTTAAAAAAATAAATTATATAATTTAAAAATACAAAACATAAAAAAGTAACATTAGTTTATTACCTTTATAAAACAATCTTAAAATACTTATAATAAAATATTTTTATCAGTATAAAAATGACAATCAAGGTTTTAGACAAATAATACTATTTTATATAAAAACATATTATGTATTCTGTTGGAAACTGGGTTACTGGTTGAGGGAGTGAAACCCTACTCAAGTGGCAATCACAATCTCTGTCAGGCTGGACCACAAGCAAATCCTAAATTAACCTGCGCTCAACCCTCTGGTAGCTTGGACACAGAGCAGTCAGGATTACCTTAAAGGTAATGTGTAAAGTATTTAGGCAGCACTTCAGCAGTCATGAAGTAAAAGCACAGCACAAGAAATATTCCACACCAACTTAGAAAAATAGAGTAAAATTGAATAAATTACTTGAGACCAAAACAACAAAACTCCAATCTGTAGAACCAGAGATATGCAATTTTAAAGAGTTAAGTTGAAACAGTGCTTAGAAGCACAAAGCACCAACTGGAGTTATCTGGTTGCGCCGTACGGGGATAAAGTCACAAGTTCAGGCCGACTGCAATGGAGCGCAGGCCGGATACAGGGACCAACTTAGGCCAGCGGAACAAAATACCTTAAATCCTGGTTTGCAGGGCTGCAATGCGGAGTGCTGCTTCATCATCGAGGATGCCGTTGACGAAGGGCTTGCGATGCAAAGTCTGGCGTTGAGGATGCTTTGCGAAGCAGCGGTTCCGAAGTAGCTTCGGGGCTGCATTGTTAACGATGCCATTGACGAGGGGCTTACAATGCGAAGGCCTGTGCCGAGGATGCATCGTGCAGCAGTGGTTCCGAGGAGACTGTGAGTGGCGATGCGAGGTCTGGCATCAGGAATGCATTGCGCTGGGACGGTTCTGAATCGTGTGTCGCACTGTATCAATTCTGCCCACAGAACCACAGCTTGGCTGGCAGAGCACCTTCAGACAACTTCCAAGGGTCCAGGTCTGGGGTGGCAATACTTGAGGGGCAAAACTCACAACTGGTAGAGTCCAAGTGGTGGGTTCAAGGTGATTGGAGCCAATTCTATCCCGAGGCTCTGATCAGGAGGACAGGCAACTAGCCCTTGGAGTCTTAGGGCCAACAAAAGAGACATCAGCAAAGCAAACCATGGAGGAGTAAGCCAAATGTTTGGAGGAAGACCACTCTAAGACTCACAGGTCTATCACATGTCCACCCAGCTGAAAGTGAGGAAAACTACCCAATCTCCGGTTAGTTCACATCATTAAGGTGGAAGAACCTGGGGAGACCATAAGCATTGCCGTGGTCTGACCCAGGATGGTGGTCCACCGTAAAGTCCATTCCCTGTAGGGAGATGGGCATCCTCAACATGTGGGACTCTCACCCCTCATTGGCATGAGCCAATATGAGGGGCCTGTGGTCTGTCTGAACTGAGAAGTGAGTCCCAAACAGGTATGGTCTCAGTTTCTTCGGTGCCCAGACCTCTCATTAGCACGCCACCTCTCTCCACAGGGAAATAACCTCCTGCTAATGAAGCCTACAGGTTAGTCTAAGACCTCCTCATTATCCTGTGCTAAGACAGCCCCTACACCATGCTCTGAAGCGTCCATCTGCACAATGAACTCCTTGAAGAAGTCAGGAGTTTTGAGTACAGGTGCTATATACTTAGTTTCCTGAGGGAGTCAAAGGCTTTCTGACAGGCCTATGTCCAGATCACCTTTTGGTCACCTTTCTTTGCTGATGACCTCACTCACCTTGTCCTACAACTTGCGCATTTTGTTTTTACCAAGCATACTGTCTCCAGTATTTATGTCGTGGGTACCAAATGTGTAAGCCCAAGGATGAGGGAGGACAGAGAAGAAAAATGCCCCAGTAACTGGCAACAGCCATTCTGCTGTTCTGGAATCACAGTAGGGTAGAGGTTAACACCCTCTACTGGCCCATTGTGTTCCTTGATAGACAGGAGGCCAGGGAGAGATTCACTCTCCTCTTCCACTCTGTCATCTGTCACTAAGACCATGGTGACTTCAGACCTCTTAATGTATGGTTTGAGGCGGTTTATGTGGAGCACCCCAAAGGGGTTTCTAGTGTCTTGAGCTTCATGAGGTAGGCCTCTCCATGATCCACACCTTCTGGCCAGACTGAAACACTACTAGAGTAGCCTTCTGGTCACACAGAGGTTCAACACTTATTGACTGGCCTTTAGCTTGTCCCTAGCCTTCTTCTAGAAGTGCTGCATTTGTTTACAGAGAGCAAGCATGTAGCTGACTACATCCTGAGGGGGTTTCTTGGAAGCTTGCTCCCACCCCTCTCTCAAAAGACTAAGAGATCCCCTACAGGGTATCCAAAGAGGACTTAAATGGGCTAAACCCCACCCCCTTCTGTAGCACCTCCCTGTAGGCAAACAGCAGGCATAGAAGGAGGACACCCCACTTCAATCTCATGGGCTCAGGCAGGCCCATTATCATGCCCTTCAGGTTCTTGTTGAATCTCTCAACAAGCCTGTTTGTTTGAGGGTGATAGGGTGTGAAGAACTTATAAGTTACCACTGATGGTTTCCAAACACACTCTCACTTAATCAAATGTTCATGATTTGAAGTGTTCAAACATGCTTACCTGGTCTGACCTCTGTCCAGGGTCACGTAAGACACTCTGTAAATGCTATGATGGTTATCATTATAGTTCCAGGTCACACTGTGAAAAGAGGGCAAAGAGACCTGAAGACAATTACAAACTATTGTGGATGTATTTTTCTTTACGAAATACTTTTATTCTTTTAAATCAAATTTGATTTGGTGTTCTTCCAGTGGTAACTGCCAAATCTTTGACAAATCCAAACTTTTAAAAGAAGGAATCCCAAGGCATTTTTGACTTTGTGTCCTTCATCGGGGGAAAATCTACAATGTAAATGTACATGCTCACCCCTTGAAACATCAAAGAAGTATATAGTCATAAAGTGATTGGAAAAACGTGTGTTAAAACTACAACCTATATCAAGTAAAAATTGTGTTGTGAGTAACAAAAATTTGGGGAAAAAAATAAACTAATGTATTGTTTCAAACTACGAAAGTAAAAAATGTTCCACCATCACATTTACGCAATTTTTACAAAAAGTTAAGTTTTTGAGTCACCATCAGACAACTAAAAAAGCAATCCAAAGTAGACAAATTACAATTACTTCACAGTGCATCCAAACATGCATGGTATGCATGTCTTAATTCCAAATTAATTAATCACTTCTAAAAAATGCTTGAATACCTTGTGTATTGGAGGTTCTCGCATGTAGCGAGGCACCGAGTACGGCTGCCGTATTTCTGGAAACAATCTTGTGGTGCATGCTTGGTGTGATTAGTTACAATCCAAACCAATTCAAATAAGCACAAAATATGCTAAAACAAACATGCAAAAATTTGAATTTATTGAATTCAACCATAACATTCAGAAATCTCAAAATTATAACTAAAATTTCAACATAACGAAAACAACAATGGCGGCCAACATTAAACATTCACGATATTAGTATGTCCATTACATCATGGCTCAAAACATTTGAAATACTAGCCACCAATAAGTTTTCTCATGTAGGAAAGTACTGAATAATGTATTGGTGAAACATTATACAAGGCAGAGAAAATTATTATCTATAAGAACAAAATTATCTCTCATCTAAAAAGCAAGAAATTTGCATGCAATCATTCAGTCCTTTAGGGTAAAGAGTGTCCAACTTTTTAGACCAATATAATTCATGTTGTAACAGTTTCTTACGTAAATTACATTCTGGATTGTACTTTATCTGATCAATTGCTTGCAATTTCAGTTGAGAAATAATGTGATTGAGCTTATTAAAATGTACCACTATTACAGACTTGTCAGAGTGATTACGACTATTGTTTTTTTGTTCAGTAATGCGTAACTTGATTTTCCTCTCAGTCATGTCTATGCATGCCAATCCACATGGGGACTTCAGAATATAAATGCAATCTTTAGTGTTACAATCACTTTTGTGTTTCAACCGAATAGTAGTTCCTTTTTGAAAATGTTAAGGTAATGCACCAGAGCTAACACTGTTACAATGAACACAACTGTAACAAGGAAACATTCCAGATGATTTTGGAGGTCCTCCAATATTTGTTGGTTGGGTGAAAAGTACTTTCCAATTCCGTGTCCGTTTATAAGCAAGCAATGGTAACTCATTAAATAGTTTACCAAAATCAGGTTCTACCCGAAGTATATCCCACTTGTTCCTGATTATTCGATTGATTGTTGTACTCTGTGGAAAAAGTAGATACATATGTCATGCGGATATGTGAAGGTTTACTTATGTTCTGAAGAAGATAATTTCTGGTGAGATCACCCACTCTCTCTAGTAAAAATTTGTGGTGTGTATCCTCATTGAATAAATCTCTCAGGTTTTTCTTGTATAGCAATTTGTAAGTCTTGAGAGTCAGATACTATACGGTTTATTCAAGTGAATTGAGAAAATAGATGTTGTTTAACAGAATCAGTATGAAATGTGGTGTAATGCAATACGTTATTTCAGTCTGTACATGACCTACCTTTCACATACACTGCACCCTGCCCAGGTGGGTACCTTGGGACTACCATAGGGGTGCCTTACATGTAAGAAAAAGGAAGGTTAGGGCCTGACAAGTGGGTGCACTTGCCAGGTCAACATGGCAGTTAACAAACTGCACACATACACTGCAGTGACAGGCCTGAGATACCTTTTCAGGCCTACTCATGTGGGTGGCACAATCAGTGCTGCAGGCCCACTAGTAGCATTTCATTTACAGGCCCTGGCACACTCAGTGCACTTTACTAGGGGCTTACCAGTAAATCAAATATGCCAATCCAGGAGAACTAATTGTAATGACAATTTACACAGGGAGCACTTGCACTTTGACACTGATCAGCAGTGGCAAAGTGCCCAAAGCATCTGAGCCAGCAAAAACGAAACCCTGCACAGCATACAAAATACAGGCGGTAGAGGCAAAAAGTCACGGGAAACCACACCAAAGATGCCAAGTCTAACAGATACAAGTGAATTGAGAAAATAGATGTTGTTTAAGAGAATCAGTATGAAAAGCGGTGTAATGCTATAAGTTATTTCGGTCTGTCGATTTTCTAAATATGATGGTGGAAATCCATTTTTTTTGCAAACGTACTAATACATCCATATATGAGATCTCATTCTGGTTAATATTGTGGCTAAAAGAGATATGATCATTCTTAGGGTTCAAAGCCTCAATATTAATTTCCAAATTACCTTTTTGCCAACTTGCCTCCAGTGGCAGCCGGTTATTTTACCAGGGAAGGGGGCACACATGCACACATACACTTCACTCACACCCTATCATTTACACACATACACACCCACTCACAACACTCACTAACAAATTCACATACATTCATACATACATGCACCTAACAAAAAGAACACATAAAACGTACCTCAATAGCAGCTCTCTGACAAGGAAGCCTTGGATGTCCAGGAGGATTGGGACTGCTGCCTGCCAATGAGGGAAGGCAGCAGTCCCAAGCCTGGGAGGTCCCAGAAGGATTGGGACTGCTGCCTTCTCTCAATGGCTGACCTAAGGTCAGCCAATGAGGGAAGGCAGCGGTCCCAGTCTCTTCATAGAGTGGGATCGGGTCAGTGAGACTGCTGACCCCACCCCACTCTGTGACAAGGTATCACTGATTGACACTTGTCCCTCGTCACTTCAGGGCTTAAAAAAGATGCACCGAGGTCTAAGTCTAAGGTTGACGCTCCACCTCATCACGGGGGGAGGGCCTCGAGGCACTTTTGCCAGGCTGCAGTGGTCACGCCCACAAGGCCGTGAAATTCTCACCCTATCAACATTCAGCTCAGGCAGCCAGGAGCATGCACTTTTCCGCATGTCTAGCTCCTGGCTGCCGAACCTGAACCAGAACAGTGTCTGTCAGGCTGACATTTGTTCAGACAGTCTTTCTGCCTGGAACAAATTGGGGGGCATGGGCCATCAGCCTTTATGGATGGGCCACTGCTGCTTGCTTCGATGTGAATTTATTTGTCCTCAAATTGAGCCATAAAGGCATTGGCGTAACTAGGTGCCCCTGTAAAAACCCAATGAGGAGCAGCTGATTTAGCAATAATAATCATCTTGCCATCTGAAGTAACTGTGATATAAAGCAAAATAAAGCAGCTGTAATAAAAAAATACTTTGTTAGCTGGTATTTGATCAGTATTTAGTAGTAACCATTCAACTGCTTCTGAACCCAATGTGTGTTGAATCGATGTGTACAAAGAATTAACGTCTATTGTACAAAGGTGTAATCCTGTATCCACTGGTAAGTGAATGTGTTTTAACTTGTTCAAAAAATCTTTTGTGTCCTTCAATTATGATGATGCACTCTGAATTAGTGATTGTAAAAACTCATCAGTATATTTTCTAATCAGTTCATGTATTGAACTACATACAGATAATATAGGGCAAAATGGTGGGTCGTGCAGATTTTGGTGCCGATCACGATCCGGTAAAAACCGGGTACGAACCGTCGGACGGAGCATATTCTCCGTCCGACGCGTACCCGGTCGTCAATTTCTACAAACAAGGAATTACGAATCGCACGGGTACACCATGACCGTACGATTCGTAAAAAAGTCCGACCGAACAAAAAAACACCTACCAATGCGATCCGGGAAAGTGCCGACCTGACGTCGGGACGCTCGCAGCCAGCCATTCACGACCCAGGAATCACGATTCGCACCGACGTCACCCCGCACGGTGAATATTTTGCGGCAGCCAAAAACTGCCGGGAAATCAGGACGACGCGAACAAGGACCACCAGTACGCGACGGACAGACGACGACGCGAACAAGGAGGACCAGTACGTGACGGACACACAGGACGACGCCACCAAGGAGGACCCGTACGCGACAGGACGACGCGATTGGAGTACCAGTACGCGACGGACAGACATGGACCCGAACCTACGAGTCATCCCTGCCCTCATAGCAGTCCACCTGCTCTACAGGCACCGACGCAGACGCCGCAGAAGGTCAGAATAACTAAGGGAGGGGGGAAAGTGGGGTGGGGTGGGGGTGGCACGACCAGGGCAGACCACAAAACAACCACATAAGTCACACATGGCCTGGACATACCTGACTCCCATGCCCTGGTCACCACGAGGGGGTGGGGGTGTGTCCTGATAAGCCAGCGACCGCCACAACGGAAGTCCGTCACCACGCGAACAGGCAACACAACCAGACAGGTACGTCCCGTACCCACGCCTCAAGAGCGTGGGTACGAGTCGTACCACGCCCACACACACGTCACCCCAACAATGGCGGGACGGATCGTACCCACGTGGCAAAGGCCTGGGTACGGCCCGCACAAGCATCACATAGCGTGGGGACGGATATGTACGGACCCTACCCCCACCCGCGTATGCATGGAGCGTACCCCCACCCCAACAGTGTAAGTACGACTCGAACCCTCACCCGCGGACGTACGGACCGTACCCCCCATGCCAACAGTGGAAGTACGACCCGTACCCCCACCCGCGTATGCATGGAGCGTACCCCCCATGCCAACAGTGTAAGTACGACCTGTACCCCCACCCGCGTATGCATGGAGCGTACCCCCCATGCCAACAGTGTAAGTACGACCCGTACCCCCACCCGCGTATGCATGGAGCGTACCCCCCATGCCAACAGTGTAAGTACGACCCGTACCCCCACCCGCGTATGCAAGGAGCGTACCCCCCACCCCAACAGTGTAAGTACGACTCGAAGCCTCACCCGCGGACGTACGGACCGTACCCCCACCCCCACCAGTGTAAGTACGACCCGTACCCCCACCCGCGTATGCATGGAGCGTACCCCCCATGCCAACAGTGTAAGTACGACCCGCACCCTCACCCGCGTATGCATGGAGCGTACCCCCCATGCCAACAGTGTAAGTACGACACGAACCCTCACCCGCGTATGCATGGAGTGTGCCCCCCATGCCAACAGTGTAAGTACGACCCGTACCCCCACCCGCGGACGTACGGACCATACCCCCACCCCCACCAGTGTAAGTACGAGCCGTACCCCCACCCGCGTATGCATGGAGCGTACCCCCCATGCCAACAGTGTAAGTACGACCCGCACCCTCACCCGCGTATGCATGGAGCGTACCCCCCATGCCAACAGTGTAAGTACGACACGAACCCTCACCCGCGTATGCATGGAGCGTGCCCCCCATGCCAACAGTGTAAGTACGACCCGTACCCCCACCCGCGGACGTACGGACCATACCCCCACCCCCACCAGTGTAAGTACGAGCCGTACCCCCACCCGCGTATGCATGGAGCGTACCCCCCATGCCAACAGTGTAAGTACGACACGAACCCTCACCCGCGTATGCATGGAGCGTACCCCCCACCCCAACAGTGTAAGTACGACCCGTACCCTCACCTCGAATGCATGGAGCGCACCCACACCGTGTATGTCCCAAGCGTACATATCCAGAAATTGGAGGTGTGTGTGCAGAGTCCTCCCAGCAGTGCCCAGAGACAGGAGGGTGTGTGCAGAGTCCTCCCAGCAGTGCCCTGAGACAGGAGGGGTGGGTGCAGAGTCCTCCCAGCAGTGTCCAGACCCAGGAGGGGTGTGTGCAGAGTCCCCCCAGCAGTGTCCAGACCCAGGAGGGGTGTGTGCAGAGTCCTCCCAGCAGTGCCCAGAGACAGGAGGGGTGGGTGTGGAGTCCTCCCAGCAGTGCCCTGAGACAGGAGGGGTGGGTGCAGAGTCCTCCCAGCAGTGCCCAGATGCAGGAGGGGTGGGTGCAGAGTCCTCCCAGCAGTGCCCTGAGACAGGAGGGGTGGGTGTGGAGTCCTCCCAGCAGTGCCCTGAGACAGGAGGGGTGGGTGTGGAGTCCTCCCAGCAGTGCCCTGAGACAGGAGGGGTGGGTGCCCATCACTCCCAGCAGTGCCCTGATACAGGAGGGGTGTAACACATGTGTGTGAGGCCAGAATTATCCACATGCATACTGGCTACAAGGGAACATGTCCCCATGAACTCATGTCAACAGACTCCACACACAAGTACAGTGATCACCAAGGATGCCACGATTGTCGCAGGTGGAGACATGGCCCTGCATGCATGGCCAAAGTAGAAGGGCTCCGTCACACACACAGCTCATGTAGACACAGCTCTGCGCTAAACATTGGGAACACCCTGCAGGGAAGAAAGCTGGGTACACAGAGGAAGGAATACACCCTGGGACAAGTGCACCATGCAGTAACTGCTTACATGAACAAAGAAAGTTAGCCAACACCTTGTGATGGCACACAGATCACAGGGTCCCACCAATGAGCAGTACACTACTACACATCCCACACACCCAAACCCTTACACACCACCCAAAACCATGTAGCAGCCCCACCAACACCAATACCAGCATAGCAGTAGTGTGATAATGAAAACAAAATTAAGCTTTATTCAGCATGAGCACAATGTCCGTGGATCGCAGCCAGTTCAATCTTCACAAAGCCCATAGGGCAGTCAATGATTCTCAGCTGGATGGGGGACACAGTGGGATGCGTGTCCCCTACATTGCCTGCACAGTCAAATGGCATCGTCTTCCACACTGGTGAGGGCATCAGGGGGGGGGGAAGCAACAGGCACCGCAGGGACATCAGGGCAAAGGGGAGGCGTTGTGGGTGCAGGGATGGAGGACTCCACCACAGGGGGTGGGTCAGTGCCAAAGGCGGAGGCCAGGATGGCACTACACACCTTTGCAAGGTCCTCCAGGGAGTCCCCTGCACCCGAAGGGACCTCAGGCCCCAAGGAGGGGGGGGGGTCAGAGGGATGGGTCGCAGCGCCACCGGGGGAGGGTGGAGACAGGGGGGGAGACTCAACCACCCTGACCGGGGACCTCCTTGACCGCTTGCGTGGTGGTGTAACTGTGGGGCTCAGGGACAGAGCGGCCATGAAGGTGTCCTTGGGGGAGATGTGGCCAGGAGAGCTGAGGGGAGGGGATTTGGAGGGAGTGGACTGGGTGGAATGCGGACTCCCACTATGGCTGCGTGTCACACGTTTGCCCCCCGACCCAGTGGGTGTGCCTACCTCACCCTGTGTGTGCGTGTCAGGAGGAGTGCGGTGGACCTTCCCTGCTGGTGTGGTGCCCGTGTCTGTTGATGTGGGTGCATGCCGACGTCTGGGTGTACGTGTGACAGGCATGGGAGTGGGAAGTGTGGATGGGGCAGGGGTAGGTGGGGGGAGGTCGCGCTGCAGGAGACCCACTGCTGCAGTCAGTGTGGAGTCGATGGACCTCAGCAAGTTGCGTTGGTCAGCCTGCGATGAATGAATGCCCTCCAAGAAAGCCTCGATGTTGGTGAGGGTTTTGCCGTGGGCATGGAGGACATTAAGGATCGCAGCCTGACCAACCTGCAGTTGCCGCTGGATGTCCACAGACTCTGCATTGGCGGCAGCAGTGGAGACAGGGGCAGGGGGTGCGGTGCCTGGCAGGAAGGAGACATGCTGTGACCGGGCACGCTGGGAAGGGACACGAGCAAGTGGGAGGTGGCTGGTGGAAACTGAGGGGGCGGTGCGAGGTGTTGTTCTGCTGTCAGCTGCTGGTGCAGCCTCCGCCCACTCGGAGACATCGTCCCCGGACCTGTCAGCTTCGTAGTCTGATGTGCCAGTCGACAGGTCCTCGGCCACACTCTCCTCCGCCTCTGTACCACTCGATGTGCCAGACCCGATGTCACGGCTGGCACTGGTGCTCGGTCCCTCCGCCTGGTCTGTGTCCATGTCTCCCTCTGTGTCCCCCGACGATGCTGTGGGCAGGGTGGAGAGACAGAAATAATCAGACATCTGTACACATCTGTCACATGAGTCCAATCCACATAGGTAACATTGCATGGCCTGAAAAGGAAGATCCCTAACATCTACTGAACAGGGTACCGATGTAGGGCATGAAACACACAGTTGGTTGAGCCACCATGCCACTGAAATACCATGGAGAGCATGAGACAATAGCTAAACACAGGAAAAGGAGTCTGACATAGCACCCAGGCCCTGGGGACAATCCAGCACTGCATCTGCACCACACAGCGTTGGCGAAAATACCCATGACCAGGGACCATATCCATGAACTTGAGACACATGCTGCATAGGTAATGCTGAAAACATGCACAACATGACTCTGTCACTGCACATTGCGTGTGTGTCCAGACACATCACACACTGCCCAGACCCAGCAAGTGGTAATCAGGATTTAACACATAGGCATTGCCCGCCCCAACAAGACCCTACACGAGGCAAATTGTTGAGACACAGGTGGCACCAACATCTCATAGTCTGGGTGATACACACAGGGGCAGGCAAAAAGCGAGATTGAACGCCAAACAGCCAAGGTGCGCCTGTACAAATAATGTGGTACCAGTGCCCATCCTCAGATGAGTATAGCAAGACACACAGGCACTGGCAACTGTGAGTATGAAGAAGGACAATCAGGTCAGGCTGCACAGTGGACACCTGTACAAAATAGCACGTCTATATACATGGTGACAGGGGACAATGGCAGAGAGCACAACTTACGCTGTAGACACTGACAGTGGCCACGTGTATGATGACACATACACCACTGAGGAAAAGGTGCCCCAGGGGACAGTAGTGGGCACGCAACTACATGCTACTGAATGGTAATGACTGCAACACACGTCACCATCCCTGCACTATGTGTATCGCACACTCATGCACATCATGTCACAGGCCACTACATGGGACATGCGCGCTGTAAGGCATGACACATGAGAGACCAACTCCCATGTCTGGAGTCAGCATCAGTGCCAACTGATATGGAACCCACATGCAGTGAACTTGACAGTGCACAG
This sequence comes from Triturus cristatus, assembly GCF_964204655.1. Classification (NCBI taxonomy): domain Eukaryota; kingdom Metazoa; phylum Chordata; class Amphibia; order Caudata; family Salamandridae; genus Triturus; species Triturus cristatus. The sequence goes on from NC_140584.1 coordinate 449,048,690, forward strand.
GCAATGTCCCACAACCTGTTACACACCACCCCCACACATGATGCTACAGACATTGTTCCCGTGGACAAAGCGCCAGCCTACATTACCCTGTGGAGGAGTGACTACACACAGACCAGGGAACACATTGCAAGGAGGGGAAGGGTGGCAGGGGCACAGCGCTATACTGGGGCAAACAGGATCTGCACAGCACCTTTAAACCCTGCCAGTGAATTCATGCTACTGTGCCCTTACAAATGCCGGTGACACACAACAAACACACATGTACCTACCCCCTTCCGGCTGCTGCATCGCCTGTAAGCGCCTCTCCAGGTCTGGAAAGACCACCGGCAGCACACGCCTGTTTAGGTGGCTCAGACGGCGGCGGTTGCGGTTCTTGTGGCTCTCAGGTGAGTCCCCCAGCAGGAGCCGTGCAATCCTCCGCGTCCAGCACCGGATATCCTGCCAGCGTTTCCTCACCTGGGGCAGGCTCCGCCTCCGACCATCCACACGCCTCACGGCACTGACGGCGGTCAGCCAGATCTGCTCCTTGGCAGTGGCGCCCACCTGTGAGGTAGAACAAGTGACACCACATCAATACACCAGCCACATGTCACAGAGAGACATATGGGTACAAATTAGCTGGTTACAACAAGGCATGTCATGCAGCCAACACATTGCACCTTTGTCATAGGGACATCATCCCCTGTTGAGGGGAAAAAGCACTACGTGCCACAGTGGGTACACAGGTGGAATGATGGCAATGTCACAATCAATGATCAAGGCTCACACTGTGCATCACACCCACCCCTCCTGTCTCAGGGCACTGCTGTTAGTGATAGGCACACACCCCTCCTGTCTCAGGGCACTGCTGGGAGCACTCTGTACCCACCCCTCCTGTCTCAGGGCACTGCTGTTAGTGATAGGCACACACCCCTCCTGTCTCAGGGCACTGCTGGGAGACATCAGGCACCCCCCCCTGGGACCCCCCCGACAGTACATGGCATGTGTGTTACACCTGGACGCAATGGCAGAAGTCACAGTCACAACATAGGGACAGTCTGTGGCAGTGGCCTATGCACTCACCTGATACCCTGGTCGCCCATACAGCATGGGGTACTGTGGGAGGATCACATCCAGCAGAGCCATGTTCTCCTCCAGGGTGAATGGCTGTGTCCTCTCCACAGCCCTTGACATGGTTCCAGAGAATCAGTAGCAGCAGCTGGGTCGACGAATGCAAAGATGTGCAGGCAAGTGCTCCCTCATGGGACCTGGCTGCCTTATATGTGCCCTTCTGCCCAGTCTCATGCACAGGAGTACAGAGAGATTGGTCACTCACATTTGCATCCTATGTTTCCACCAATCCCTACAAACCTAGCAGTCTGTGTGTTCTCTATCGGTTTCATTCTCCTGCATGATGTCAGCCCCACAAACACATTGCAACAAAGTAGACAAATTCCAACTGACTTCTGCTGTGCACCTTCCAGAACAATTTCGAATTTTGAACTTGGTCTCCATGACAACCAGCATGCATGTAGGCCTTAATACTTGTCCCCTATGTAATTTGGAGCATCACACACAGGTACGGTGCGTGTGGGGGCCCTAGGGCACCCCAAATGCATGGCAACGGCCCGTACATGCATGCCTACCCTCTCCATCACTATGGGTCTGCACGCGTATGCGTACCCGTAGTGGTACGGACCGTACACTCGCATCTACGCTCACTATCACTATGGGTCTGCACGCGTATGCGTACCCGTAGTGGTACGGACCGTACACTCGCATCTACGCTCACTATCACTATGGGTCTGCACGCGTATGCGTACCCGTAGTGGTACGGACCGTACACTCGCATCTACGCTCACTATCACTATGGGTCTGCACGCGTATGCGTACCCGTAGTGGTACGGACCGTACACTCGCATCTACGCTCACTATCACTATGGGTCTGCACGCGTATGCGTACCCGTAGTGGTACGGACCGTACACTCGCATCTACGCTCTCCATCAATATGGGTCTGCACGCGTATGCGTACTCGTAGTGACAGTGAACGTAGATGCGAGTGTACGGTCCGTACCACTACGGGTACGCATACGCATGCAGACCCATAGTGATAGTGAGCGTAGATGCGAGTGTACGGTCCGTACCACTACGGGTACGCATACGCATGCAGACCCATAGTGATAGTGAGCGTAGATGCGAGTGTACGGTCCGTACCACTACGGGTACGCATACGCGTGCAGACCCATAGTGATAGGGCCGTACACTCGCATCTACGCTCTCTATCACTATGGGTCTGCACGCGTATGCGTACCCGTAGTGGTACGGACCGTACACTCACATCTACGCTCGCCATCACGATGGGTACACATACGGCAGCACTCCCACAGTGATTTGGGAACATGCACAGGCCCTCTCAGCAGCAGTACGGCGGATTTTACACATCACTGTGGTGATAGGCGACACACATGTAGGAATAGGGCGGACATACTTGTCCATGGATGGACATACTTGTCCAGGAATGGACATCAAGGCATCGTCTGTGCATTACCACATGTGTGGGGCACAGGTGTCACAGGCTGTGATGTGGAACATGCCTCCTGAGTGGAGAAGGCACCAGATGTATGATGAGATGTGTACATGTGTACTGTGTGAGGGTGCAATGTGTGCCAGGCATGCCCTTGACTCCTTTGACATGTGTGCATGTGGGACTGCGCACTTGGGGTGAGCGTCACTGGCATGGCACCGACACCAACACACGGAAGTGTCCCATGATGCCAGGTACAGGGGTCATGACACATGACTTATCACTACCCACAGTGCACAATGTGACTATGCCATATATGTGTCCGGGATTTACATCAGGTTGATGTTGTAGCACCCTCAAAAGCTGCAGCCGTTGCAGCAACCAACATGTGGCTGTGTGTAGATTGTCATTGCACACTGTTCCCAACACCATGCCACATGTGTTCTCGGATGTGAGGTGCACATGTATGCAAGGGACACGGAGTAGCGTGACAAGGCCATGTCAGCAAACTCACAAGGAATGTGTGGTGAGTCATGACATGTGCACCTTCATGGCAAGGTGTGTGGGCTGGACTAGTGTAATGTCATGTGACCTGTGGCTCAAGTGTTCCGCTGCCAGTCTCTGCAATCGGCATCACACTTCTGCTGATGTGTGGGTGTATGTCACTCCTGTCTTGCGTCGGGCAGTGCACTTGCACTGGGACACAGCTATTTCCATGGCGTGGCATGGGGAGGTTCTCAATCACCGTGTGTAGCTGGGTCTTGGAAGGAGTGTCACCTTGCATCCATACGTGTCCTGGGCATGTAGCACATGCCTGACTCCCTATGTGGCATGTGTGTATTGCCAGATTTACATGTGCTCAGTAGACATGAGTTGTTCTCGTAGTGCACTCACTCTTCCTTGTCACTTCCAAATTACTGCAGAGCGCCTCCTGTTGCCCGAAGAATTCCAGACTTGGCCACCATGCAGGAGAATGACAGGATCCGGCTCTACCGCTTCACCCAACCGTTGATTCTGGAGCTGACGGCGAGACTGGCACCACACCTGCAACCGCAGCACAGGTATCCTACGGCACTGACACCCCAGCTGAAGGTAATGGCTGCCCTACATTTCCTTGCCACGGGTACCTTCCAAAATACCATAGCTCATGTTGGTGGCATGTCCCAGAGCATGTTCTGCGGTGTGCTGCATGATTTCTTGGAGGCCATGTTGATTCACCTGGATGACTTCATCAAGTTCCCAACCCCTGAACAGATGACTGAGGTCAAGCGTGGTTTCTATGCCCTGGGAGGGATGCCCCATGTCATTGGGTCCATAGATGGGACACATGTAGGTTTGGTACCACCACACGCACGGGAGGTGGCGTACCGCAATCGGAAGCACTACCACTCCATCAATGCCCTTGTGGTGTGTCTGTCCAACATGGTGATTTCACATGTCTGTGCTCGTTTCCCAGGATCAGCACACGATGCCTACATCATGAGGCGTAGCGGGATGCCTGATATGATGATGCAGCTGCGCAACGAACGAGCATGTGTTGTTGGTGGGTACAGTCTGTCTGTCCTGTATTCTGTTTGGCCGAGCAGCACTACCGCTTCGCCAGTTCTAACGATATCCATGTGCTTTCCATTTAGGGGACGCTGGCTATCCCAACATGCCTTGGCTGCTGACACCTCTCCGCAACCCCATCACGCCGGCCCAGCTCCGCTACAACACCGCCCATGGCCGGACAAGGCGGGTGATAGAGAGGACGTTTGGCATGCTGAAGAGCCGATTCCGGTGCCTCCACAAGACCGGCGGCGCACTCCCATATGCCCCGGCAAAGGTTTGCAAGATCTTCATGGTCTGCTGCATGCTGCACAACATGGCAGTTGAAAGAGCTGTGCCACTCATCCTGAATCAACATGACGAGGACCATCCACCCGTGGAGGACGAAGGGCTTGGCAATGGGGCTAGTGATGTGGAGGATGTGGAGCCGCAAGAGGACATCCGGACTCGGCTCATACGCGACTTCTTCGCTTAGTGGTGAGTACCAGTGTCTGAGTGTGCACGCCTTGGTCCCCGTGTGGCATGTGTTGTGATGTGTGTGTCCACCTGCATGTATGGCACGTGAGTCAGAGGTGTGTGTGGGTGTGTCACTGGAGTGATGGTGGCAGTGATGGTAGTATTTCCCCAGTCATAATTGTGACCTAGCATGTTGTCATCCATACATGTGTCGAGTCAATGCACATGCAAGTGGCTGTGCTTTTTGTGGCTGACTTCTTGTGTGTCTCTCTTCCCCAGGTACCTGCGCATGCCATCTGCTGGTTGCATTGTTGTGGCACTGCTATTCCTCATGGACATGGCATCGTGGGCTGACTCAGCGTTACAGGCACGGACACGTTTGGAAGTCTCCATGGGGTAAGGGATGCATCTGGGGTGTATTGGGTGTGGCAGTTGTTCACGATGTGTGCACACTGCCCAGGTCGGGGTTTGGTTCTTCTGCAGTCATGTGGCATCCCCATGGGACACGACATGCAGCTGGGTACACCAGAATAGATGGGCTGCCTGGTTGTCAGTCATCAGTGATGGGATGGTGGATTGTGATGATGGCATCAATGTGTGTGACACTGCCCTCGGACACATACGGTTGACATTGGCTTGACATGGCGTGGGACTTCCACATCAGCAGATCTATGGTGTATGGCAGGCTCTCCGTGTGCAGCTGTGGGTATTTAGCTGTTAGCCGACGCTTGTGTGCCAGTACCATGGCTATCACGCATTTGTGCTGCAGAAGGGGGGTGCCAGTGTTTGAGCCACATGTTACTCCACATGATGTGTTCATGTGTACTTCAAGTTGCCTCTGCAATCCCAAAAACATGACTATTAAAGGTGTCCCTATGCCTCCAAGGTGCCTCTGCTCAGTCAATGCTGGTGTGTTGGCACGGTGCATCCTGCATGTCTGGCATGGTATTCCCAGATTGTGGCTATGTGTCAATGTGTCGAGTGGCAAGATGCAAGCTGTGTGTGTGTGCTGAGACTGTGTATTGGGCATGATGTCCATGACTGTGTGGGTAGTGTGACATGTGCCATCCCCATGCATCCAACGTTGTCCAGGCCCCCATTCTCATCATCCACCGGACTCAAGCTTGCAGGACATGGTTCTGCCACCTGTCTACACGTACCTGGGTGCCCCCCAGGACACGGGCCAGGTTCCCTGACCTCTGCGCATGACTGTTGCTGTACTCAATGTGTCTGTCAGCACGGTTGTTCGGCCACCCCCTCAGCTGGTTCTGCACATCACGGGTGTGTATGGTGCTCCATGTCTGTCTTGCCTAATAAACTGTGACCCATGTGTCCTGTGCCAGACTCAGGCCCCAGGGTGTGGATGGTTGAAGTGAACAGATGACTCAGGCATGTTTAGACTGTACAAGACACATGTTAGGTAATAATGCTACCAGCAGGCATCTACTCTTAATAGTGTGATTTATTAGGGGGGGGGGTGGACAAAGTGGGGGGCTTTCCGGGATTAGGGAATCCAAAGTTCAGTAGGGGAGTTGGTGTCCTTGCCATTGGAAATCCTCAGAGTCCATGCCACAGTCTTTGTCAACATTGGTCAGCCAGTGACCAGCAGGGCCATGTGGCAGAGAATGTCTCTTGATGCTGTGATGCTGTTGCTCCAGTGGGCCAGGTGCCAGGCCAGGTGTCCTGGGCGATGGTGATGTAGCAGCCACCCTCACGGTCCTTTCCGTGGACGACCCGGCTTCCTGCGGGGAACCTCAGCAGCAGGCCGTGACGACGTCTGGGATGCTCCGTCGGATGTTTCCTCCTCCTCCTCATGATCCCTCCCTGTGGGTGGTGATGTTCTCCGCCTTCTGGCACAGGGAGGGTCGGCCATGGTGTCGGCCATCCGAAGGAGTTCAGCCTGAATCCCCTGGGACGCCGTCACTTGCTCAGCCTGTCTGTCCTCCATCCTCCGTTGGTGTAGCTGTAGACAGGCTATTAGCTCCGCATGTTGCTGGGCCTGCTGGACCTTGATCCCCTCGAGGACGGACACAACCTGGGCCATGCCCGTGGTGTCCTGCCGGTATGAGTCCAGGATGTTACGGACATGTGAAAATACCGGATCCCCAGCCAACTGGTCAGGCTCGCGCCTCCGCCGTCCTCCACTCCCACCACCCCTGCCCACTTGCGTCTGGCCTGCACTTGTGGGCACATCGGGTCTCCGGGACCCCTGAGGGGTGGCATTGGCGTTGTCGCCTACCTCCTCCTGGGTGCCCGGGACACCGTGTCCCTCCTGGCGAGCCTGGCTGCATTGTGGTGTTGGGGCAGGGATCCTGGGTGTCTCCTGGGAAGTGGCAGGAGTGGGGGTGGTGGTTGGCACGGTTGTACCTGACGCAGGTGCTGCAGGTGGTTGGACACCAGAGGGGCCAGGTCGGTCGGGGTCGTCCGCAGAGTGGTGAGAGTGGTCGCTGCCGGTGGGATCGGTCTCCTGCAGATCCGGGTCCTGTGAGTGTTCCCCCCCAGTGTTGGGGGGTGCAGCACGACGTTGACCTGTGTGTGAGAGAGAAAATGTTAATTTTGATCCATGCAACATCCATGTTTCATCCGTTACAAAGTTGGCACATTTCCTCTTGGAATTAGGATCTGTCTTGCATTCCACTCACAGTGCACTTGTGCATGTGTGTGTCCCTTGGGCACCAATTTGGCCCCTTTAACTATGTGTGGCACAGTCTTACTTGCTGCGTCAAGTGTGACTGCAGTCAGCAGTGGAGTGTGCATGTGTGCCGAGCTATGCATTTGCGCCTTCCTTGTAGCACTGTACATGTGCACATGGAGTGGATCCACACACTCATATGATGCAGGTGGCTGTCCTTGTGCTCGTGTACAGGTTGTGACATGGCCCTGCGTTTTGCCATGATGAAGAGGGGGGGTTCTGGCACTGGCCACCCTTGTCTACATGCACGCAGTCCACCTGCTGACGAGCAGACATTCCCACACACCACAGGACTGATTTGCTCTCCCTGTGTCTCCCTCCTTCTCTGTCCCCCTCTCCCTCCCTCTCTGTCCCCCTCTCCCTCCCTCTGTGTCCCCCTCTCCCTCCCTCTGTGTCCCCCTCTCCCTCCCTCTGTGTGTCAGCCTCCTCCCTCTGTCCATCTTCCTGTGTCTCCCTCCCTCTGTGTCCCCCTCTCCCTCCCTCTGTGTGTCAGCCTCCTCCCTCTGTCCGTCTCCCTCCCTCTCAGTCCCCCTCTCCCTCCCTCTGTGTCCCCCTCTCCCTCCCTCCGTGTGTCACCCTCTGTCACCTTGGCCCAGCTTCCTGGGCACACACTGTTAGCAGATCTTTGAGTGGCCCTTGGCCTGTTGATGTGAGTTTGTTTCTGATCTCCAGGCACCCATTTTGTCTGCTGTGTGTCTGTGCGCTGCTGCTGTGGTGGTGTGTGCTGCCACTCTTTCACACTGTTGGCTGTTCATTAGCTGCTGGCATGTGCAAAACAGTGCCTTCACCCCCATGTGTTGATGCAAGGCATCCGCCATTTGCTGGCAAGTCATTCCTGTGTTGGGACACAGTGTTTGTCTGGCTGTGACCTAGGCCATATGGGCAGAGGGCATTGTTGTCTGCTTTGGAGTCGCACTATGTGATTCTTGGTGCCCAGCCTCCCGCCATCCGGGTTACCGTGTCATGTGTTGTTGTCTTCTGTGGCCTGTGACTTGACATTGTCCAGCTGGGTGCATGGGGCATGGTGGCAGCAGTGGCATGTGCCTGCTCATGGAGTGTGGTTGAGTAATGCGATGGCTTGTGGTGGTTGCGTGCCTGTTATTAATTTTGGTTGTGGTTGCAGTTCCCCCCATGTGAGGTGCGTTGTTTGTGTACTCACCCGGGTCTCGGAGTCCTTCTACTCCTTCAACTGCCTCCACCGGCAGTATGGCCATCACCCTCTCCTCCCAGGGATGGTACTGTACGGGTCTGCGGGAGGGCCCTCCTCCGGTGGCGTTGGCCTGGTCGTGTTCCTCCTGTCTCTTGGCTCTGACCCTCCTCCGCAGATCGTACCACCTGTTCTGGCAATCCTGCTTGGTCCTCCTGGTGTCCGCAACAGCATTCACAGCATCGACGATGGTCTGCCACATGGCTGTTTTGGCTGCCTGGCTGGTGCTTCTGACCAATGTTCCGAAGATCTGTGGCTCGACTCTGAGGATTTGATCAACAAGGACCTCCAACTCTCGGTGACTGAACTTTGGATTCTTGGTAGTGGGCATGGTGAGGGGTGTGGGTGGGGATGGTGTGGGTGTGGGGGGTGTGTGGATGTTGGGGGGGGTGTGGATGGTTGTGTGTGTGTGTGAATGTGATGAGAGGGTGTTTGTGAGGGTGGTCGTGTGAAGGTGTGCAAGTGTAAGATGTGGTGTCGCTTGTAGTCTGGTTCTGTGGTGTCTGGCAGCAGTGGGTCTGTTGCAAAGGCTCATGGTTTGTGTGTGTGGGCCCTTTTTATTGGTCCATGGGTGGGTGTGGCAGTGTTTGAATTTTGGGTGGGTGTGTTATAAGGAGTGGTGGTGTATTGGGCCTCTGTTTGTTTTTGACAGTTGCAGGTCAGTGATTGTGTTATTTTAGTGGTTGTTGGCCATGTTTAGTGGCTGTGTGCCTTTCGAATGGTGTATTGTTGAGTTGTTTTGTTTTGTCCTTGTTGTGTACGTGCGTTTTGAGCGTGTGTACGGTGTGTACATGGGCCATTTGGTTGTACGATTTGGTCCTTGTGTGTGGCTTTGTACGACTCGTACATGCGGTTGTGATGTTGGGGCATGGGGTGCGCTCCGTACTTAGGAGGTTGTGTTGGAGGTGCGCCAGGAACGTACTGGGGTGGGGGTACGACTGGAACGTACTGGGGTGTACATAGTCGGTGGTACGACACGTACAGGGGTGGGGGGGTGTACATTGACGGTGGTACGACACGTACTGGGGTGGGGGGGTGTACATTGACGGTGGTACGACACGTACAGGGGTGGGGGGGTGTACATTGACGGTGGTACGACACGTACTGGGGTGGGGGTACGACTGGAACGTACTGGGGTGTACATAGACGGTGGTACGACACGTACAGGGGTGGGGGGTGTACATTGACGGTGGTACGACACGTACTGGGGTGGGGGGGTGTACATTGACGGTGGTACGACACGTACTGGGGTGGGGGTACGACTGGAACGTACTGGGGTGTACATAGACGGTGGTACGACACGTACAGGGGTGGGGGGGTGTACATTGACGGTGGTACGACACGTACTGGGGTGGGGGTACGACTGGAACGTACTGGGGTGTACATAGACGGTGGTACGACACGTACAGGGGTGGGGGGGTGTACATTGACGGTGGTACGACACGTACTGGGGTGGGGGGGTGTACATTGACGGTGGTACGACACGTACTGGGGTGGGGGTACGACTGGAACGTACTGGGGTGTAGGTAGACGGGGCTGTGACACGTACTGGGGTGGGGGTGTGGCTCGAACGTACTGGGGTGTAGGTACACGGGGGTTACGACACGTACTGGGGTGGGGGTACGACTGGAACGTACTGGGGTGTACATAGACGGTGGTACGACACGTACAGGGGTGGGGGGGTGTACATTGACGGTGGTACGACACGTACTGGGGTGGGGGTACGACTGGAACGTACTGGGGTGTACATAGACGGTGGTACGACACGTACAGGGGTGGGGGGGTGTACATTGACGGTGGTACGACACGTACTGGGGTGGGGGGGTGTACATTGACGGTGGTACGACACGTACTGGGGTGGGGGTACGACTGGAACGTACTGGGGTGTACATAGACGGTGGTACGACACGTACAGGGGTGGGGGGGTGTACATTGACGGTGGTACGACACGTACTGGGGTGGGGGTACGACTGGAACGTACTGGGGTGTACATAGACGGTGGTACGACACGTACAGGGGTGGGGGGGTGTACATTGACGGTGGTACGACACGTACTGGGGTGGGGGGGTGTACATTGACGGTGGTACGACACGTACTGGGGTGGGGGTACGACTGGAACGTACTGGGGTGTAGGTAGACGGGGCTGTGACACGTACTGGGGTGGGGGTGTGGCTCGAACGTACTGGGGTGTAGGTACACGGGGGGTACGACACGTACTGGGGTGGGGGTACGACTGAAACGTACTGGGGTGTACATAGACGGTGGTACGACACGTACAGGGGTGGGGGGTGTACATTGACGGTGGTACGACACGTACTGGGGTGGGGGTACGACTGGAACGTACTGGGGTGTACATAGACGGTGGTACGACACGTACAGCGGTGGGGGGGTGTACATTGACGGTGGTACGACACGTACAGGGGTGGGGGGGTGTACATTGACGGTGGTACGACACGTACTGGGGTGGGGGTACGACTGGAACTTACTGGGGTGTACATAGACGGTGGTACGACACGTACAGGGGTGGGGGGGTGTACATTGACGGTGGTACGACACGTACTGGGGTGGGGGTGCGACTGGAACGTACTGGGGTGTAGGTAGACGGGGCTATGACACGTACTGGGGTGGGGGTGTGGCTCGAACGTACTGGGGTGTAGGTACACGGGGGGTACGACACGTACTGGGGTGGGGGTACGACTGGAACGTACTGGGGTGTAGGTAGACGGGGCTGTGACACGTACTGGGGTGGGGGTGTGGCTCGAACGTACTGGGGTGTAGGTACACGGGGGGTACGACACGTACTGGGGTGGGGGTACGACTGGAACGTACTGGGGTGTAGGTAGACGGGGCTGTGACACGTACTGGGGTGGGGGTGTGGCTCGAACGTACTGGGGTGTAGGTACACGGGGGGTACGACACGTACTGGGGTGGGGGTGCGACTGGAACGTACTGGGGTGTACATAGACGGTGGTTAGACACGTACAGGGGTGGGGGGGTGTACATTGACGGTGGTACGACACGTACTGGGGTGGGGGTACGACTGGAACGTACTGGGGTGTAGGTAGACGGGGCTATGACACGTACTGGGGTGGGGGTGTGGCTCGAACGTACTGGGGTGTAGGTACACGGGGGGTACGACACGTACTGGGGTGGGGGTACGACTGGAACGTACTGGGGTGTAGGTAGACGGGGCTGTGACACGTACTGGGGTGGGGGTGCGACTGGAACGTACTGGGGTGTACATAGACGGTGGTACGACACGTACAGGGGTGGGGGGTGTACATTGACGGTGGTACGACACGTACTGGGGTGGGGGTACGACTGGAACGTACTGGGGTGTACATAGACGGGTGGGGGTATACATATACGGGGGGTACGTGTCGGACGTACGGGGGCTGGGGGGAGTGTTGGGCGCGTATGCGGGCACATGTCTCCATGGTTGCTATTGGTGTTCGGTGCGGACGGTGTTTTTTCCATACGGTTGTACGCTCGGACGCACGGGATGGATCGTGATTCCTCGGTCGGACTTGGATTTTTACGTTTGTAAGGTAAATCGTCCGAGGACGTGTCGGACACATTTTCCGACCCGAGGACGTGTGGGGAATGATTCCCGGTGCGGTTCGTATGGACTTTTTACCATGCGAATCGTGATTGCCAGTTCGTACGGCACTTGTACGATTCGTACGGTAAAAAGACCCGATACGAGTCGCACGGGGGAATTTTTTACCGGATCGTGATCGGCACCTTAGTGTATTATTGGGAGCATATACATTCTTGGTCCACGTGGATAGTTGGTAGATTAGTAATTCTTGGTATTAGTTGAGATCCAGGAGAGTTACTATGCTCAATTAAAAATAATCACCAGAGTGCTTTTAAACACTGTGTCGGGTCTTGGTCAATTTTAGTGTAAGTCAATCTATCATTCAGATGTTCCTCTACCTTACGGTACCACTGCTCCACCATTATCAGCTATTTGAATTGCTTGTTCTCGTTGATTGGTCAAATATCTAATTATATTCATAACTTTCATAATCAAATTCACCCGTGTAGATGAGTGAAATTGTAATTTCTTCAAATCAGCCTGAACCAGTGTTTCAAAGTTAACCAATTTTTTGTGTGAAACAGGTGCTAATTGAGTACTCTTCTTTTTAAACTCCTTATATTGGTTTCGAGTTTGTATCAAGTTGGTATCAGGTTGTAAAAGCAAAAGTACAAAGTCTTCCCATGAATTTGAACATGCTTATTTCACTTTCAAACAAAGTAGTATGATGTGTAGGGACAAAAGACGCACCCTTGGATAAAACTGCTATTTGAAGTTGAGAGAGTTTGAAATAGGACAGGGTTTCCACCTGGCTCCTCAGGTTCCGATGTGTCATTTTGCGGTTTCTTTTTTCGTCCTCTCCTGATTTTGTGGTTTGAGCTAATGGTTTATAGGTGGCCGCTGGGCTGATTGACAAAAATGTCGGATCAGTTGAGGTGGAGGGTCTCTCATCGGTACTCAGTTGTACAACCTGACTTTCTTTATGTTTGGACACCACACCACTACAATCTTCATCTGATGTATTACTTTCTTCTGATGTTGTAGCTGTGTTGCCACCTAGCACACATTTTCTTGCATACGTTTCTGCCCAACTATACACTTCCTATGATTTATAGTCAATTGTGTGACGTCAAAACTTGCGGATTTTTCTATCATGAATTTCTTTGACATGTGCACTAATTTTCTTATTTAAATCTTCTTATGTTTTTTGTCAGGTGTCTTCCCCCATGCGATTTGCAATTTGTAAATGGATTTACTGTGAAGTAACTGTAATTTGTGTTCTTTGGATCGTTTTTTCAGTTGTCCAATGGCGATAAGCACATCACAGTAAATCAAAAGCTTCCCTTTTTATAACAATTGCATACATGTGACGGTGGCATGATTTTTACTTATTGAGTTTGAAACAACACATTTGTTTAATTTTTTCACACATTTATATTATGCACAGCACAATTTATATTTGATATATGTTGTAGTTTTAATATACATGTTTTTCCAATCACTTTACAACTATATACTTCTTCGATGTTTCAAATAGTGAGCATGTATATTTTTACATTGTAGATTGTCCCCTGATGGAGGACACAAAGTCCAAAATGCATTGGGAATTTTTCTGTTAAAAGTTTGAATAAACTTTTTAATTTGTCAAATATTTGGCAGTTGCCATTAGATGAACATCAAAAAGATTTTGATTTAAAAGAATTTAAAAAATCTGTATAGAAAAATACATTCATAAGACTTTGTAATTATCTTCAGGGCTCTTTGCTCTCTTTCACAGTGCGACCTGGGACTATAATAATAGGCATTATAGCATTTACAGGCAGCTTATAAGTTACCCCACACTCATCTAATATGGACTACTAGTACAAAGACATGAGGTTAGTGCCTCTGTTGGACACTACCTCCTTGGGGAACCCCATCAGGGCCTTATCCACCACAGGTGCAATCACCAACCTCAGAGGAATAGCCTCTTGCTACCGTGTAGCACAGCCACCAAGTCCAGGATAAACCTGTTATCTAAGGATGTCTTGGGGTCCAAGGGACCAACAATGTCAATGCCCACCATTCAACGGGAGTGCCAATGAAAGGAAAGGGACCCAGGGGAGCTTTCAGGTTTTTCCCTGCTTTCTTGCTGGCCTGGCAGGTGGGACAGGACCTTTAGAACATGTCTGAGGCTGTCTTTATCCGGGACCTGCCCCAGATGTCCTGCCAGGGATATATCATCAGCCAGCCCTAGCAGGAAGGCCCTGTAACACTGAGGGACCACCAGCAGATGGGCTGCCTCAAGTCTAGGAACCTTAGGCTTACTGTATAATGTCATTCTCCCAATAGCTAATGTAATCTGTAGAGGTATCACCTTCTGCCTGGGCCTCAGCTTGTCGACACAATCCCTCTAGAGATGGGTACTCTTTCTGTGCCTTGCATAAATACTACCTGGTGGGTCCACTCAAAATTGCCATCCAGCAAGGTCAGGTAGGTCTACTAGGGTGGCAATGTCTGCCCTGGTAGGCTCAGGGGGTGGCTTCATCAAGTGCCCCATCAACCTGGGCCATGGGAACCTTAGGGGCTGGTTTCCCATGCCCCTTGCCCTTCCTCTTCACAGAAGCTGCCTGGGCCATTCTTACAGGCTTTCATTACTCCCCTCTTGCTTAGCCACGGAACTTGTGGTCATGAAGAACCATTCAGGCACACCTAACGTCTCCAGGTGTAACCTGAGTTATTTTTCCCTTCAGACAGTGCGCACTAAGTCGTTGCCCAACAGACAATCTACAGGTATGGCAGCTACTTTTAGGGAACCTGAGACACCCCCCGCCCCACTTGAAGCGAACCATGGGTAGTGGCTCTCACAGTTGTTTGCACCTATGACCTGGTTGGTGGAATGTATTAGGGAGGACTTGCTCTGAAGACATCAGATGACACCTCGCAGTAGTCATACTGGCTCTTATGTCTCTCAGAGCCTCCACTCTCAGCCCATTGATGGTGATACACTGCCTATTTTTAGATGTAATTGGAATGCTTATAGGTTTTTGACACCACCTATGGACTCTCCCCAATGCTAACTGGGACCAACTCCGCCCTAAAGGCCTCTCTGGCCAAACCGGGTGTCTGCCCACTAGTGGAGGGTTTTGCCCTCTGGGGACATTTGGTTTCTCCCTTGGAACATCATACTTGGGGGGGCAACCCTCTCTGTCTGTTTGTCAAAGGACCCCTTCTTCTTTGTTCCAGATTGGGGCTGGTTGCTGTCCCCTTGGGGATTATTTTGGGAGCCTTTCGGGTACTCCTTATTTTTAGGTTTTTCAATCACGTCTTTCTTCTGGTGGAACCCATGACCACCCTCTGGTGACCCCTCCCGATACCTTTTTAGACAATTTGGTGCTGACCTCCTTAGCAAGCTCCATGTGGTCAGTGTGCTTACTATTAAGTAGGTGTTGGTGCAACTCTGAAAAACAGACATTGAACATGTGCTCTGTCGGTATCACATTAAAAAGCCCTGTAAAATCATCACCTTTGCTGCCCCACACCAGCCCATGCAGTGCATTGCGGGCATAATCAAGAAAATCAATCCATCTGCATCTTTTGGCTATCCCTGAACCTAATTCAGTACTTTGCTGAGGTTAGTCCAAACTTGATGACAAAGCTGGTTTTCATTGGGATGTACTTCATTTGGAACCCCACCTCCAGTGCAAGCAAGGTATCCTTCCCCACCATAGGCATTTGTTTCCAGAGTGATATTCCTCTAAACTCTTCTGGGACCCTGTGCATCTTAAGAGCCACCTCATAAGCAGAAACCCATGTGGCTATGTCATCCCCTACCACGTAGCTGAGGACAAGATCTTTGGGTACCTGAATCTTCTTTTCACCTTCTAACATGGTGGGTATGGTGGCACCATTGTTGCTGGACTCTGCTTGTCCAGTCCTTTGAGGCTGCTTTCATGAGTTATTTTCCTCTACCATGCTTGAGACTTGAGCGTGGCCTCCTATAAGATAAACTCTCTATCTGCCTTCCTGTATGCCAGTTCCTCTGGGGACAGGTATTGTGAAGACACACTGCTCTCCAGCTCTGACAGGGAGATCCAACTCCGGAGACAAGTCATCCCCCTTCTCTCAGTGCTACATCTCAGGACTTGCTTCCAGGCCCTGCTCCCAGTCCTCCATGTCATCCTCCTCATCTCCATCCACTGTTGCTTTCAGCAACTGATAAAATTTCGCCCAGGCCCTCATAGCTTTCTGAAGCACCAACTTCTTGGTGCCTTTCTTGGCTGGCAGTCCCCTTTCCTGACAGAACTGCTTGAGCTCAACCATAGAGTAGCTATCCAGGTTGGCCAGTTCAAATCCCATTACTGCAGCTATGAGAGAGGATTTGGAAAAAGCAAAAGAGCCACTCAAGGAGAATTAAAAAACTGAAATTGGTCTCAAATTATTTTTCTGGGATTTTTAGTGTAACACAAAATCACTATATGGCACTGCACAAACACAAGTCCTAATCTCACAGCTGAAGACCAATGTTGGATGATCGTTTATGTGAAGGAAGGTGTCCCTTCCTGCACATAAACAATCATCCCTGCAATGCTGGCACCCTTGCACCATGGTGCAAAGGTGCCTGCCTTGGCTCACGGCTGTTCGTTTTGCAACAGCGCAGAGATGGCACAAATTCCTGTAAATACGGCGCATCCCTTCCTGCACATAAACAATCAATAATGGCGCTTTGCCCCTTCTATGTGTGCTGCAGAGTGCATGCAAAGTGGCTTTGTGCACCTTGTAAACATGGAGCAAGGCCCTGCGTGAACAGAGTGTCATGAGAAGTGATGCTCTGGTGGCGTAATGCACTTGTAAATTTGCCCACATGTGTATCAAAACATATGATGATGTTTGGCTCTGGTGGGCTCCTGTTAGTGCAGTGCATAGTAAGTGCATGCTGTGCACGTCGAACTGTCACTCTGTCTGAATGGGGAGACATTGCATTGCAAGGAGGTGAGAAGGGACATGTGTACTGCAAGGTACCCTCAGAAATACACATGCACTGCTGTGTCTGACTGTGTTTCACTTGTGCAGCAGCTGGTTAGGGATGACAGACAACAGCCCATTGTGGTACTACATTCTCCATGTCATGTGGACCTGGGTGAATATTTAGTATGTGCCAGGAGGGAATCTGGTCCAAAATTGTTTCACTGTGCCACATAAGTCGGAGGATGTTATACAGGAAACTGTCAAGGGATAGAGAGAACTACTTAGTCACCACAAACGACATGAGTCAGGGAAGGTCAAACACTGAGGTGGATGAGCCCAGTTGTCTTAAAAAATTGGGTAGGGACATGTAACCATTCCCAGCACTACTACCATGTGGGGTGCTGCCTGACCCATATCACTCTATAACAGCCTGCCATGTCAGTCCATTGGATATGGTCATGTACAATGTAGGCGTCGTAGGCACATGAGAGTCAATGTATGATCTGGGTCCCATCACTGTGAGGCAGTAAGTCGGCTGCCAGGACCAAATTCGGAACAGCCAGAGGAGGCCTGTACACATACAAGTGCATGGGTCTGATTAAAATGATATGTGACACCCTGCAGATAACCAACTGTGGTTATGATGAAATGAGCTGAACGTCAGTGATCGTAATCTGACTAGTATGACAAGGCCCATCCACTCAGAGTAGGCACACAGTGGTAGTGAGAATAATGCTGAGATCCAGTCATCTGAAAGGGAAATACAGTTCAATTTGCAATCTACACCTTTGTGTATCATGTGTCCTACGCAGCAATGAGGAACTGAACCATTGACCAGGACACCCTCCAAGAACTCCGGGACTCCATCAGGACACCATCTCCAGACATGGGGAGGGTCAACAGGGGTTACACATCCTCCGCCTACCAGCCAAGAGGCACCACCGGCCACCCCACCCAGAGTCCGGGACTCCGAGGACCCACGGATTATTTTCCAACGTACTGCGGTAGGAGTCCAGCAGGAGATGGTATAGCAGGTTTCAGGCAGGGATGGAGACCGTGGCAGCCACCCTAGAAGGAGTCTGCGGGTAACTCAGTCCCAATAGGGACAACATTGCGGCCATAAGAGGCACCTACTCTCCGCTACGTGGCCTCCAGCAGGGGGCTGATATTGCTGGTGTCATTAGGCAGAGCAAAAACAAATGCCCCCTGCCAAAGTGGCCCCAGCAAGGTGGCCAACCAGCTGAGGGCAATAAGACCATTTTGGAGTCCATGGAGCGGAAGCTGGACTCCCACTTTAGTGCCATGGCTGCCTACCACCACGACTTTGCTGGTGTTTTGCAAAACCAGCAGATCCTCCTCGCAGCTGTGCTGACTCATGTGTTGGTAGAGATGAATGCTCCTGCAGGCACGGGATCCATATCTTCCACCTCTGTGTGTGTGCCTCCCTCAGCTGCCGCACCTACAACAGCCCCCTCACACCAGAGGAGGAAGATGTGGACTGCACCGCTTTTCTACAAAAAAGTGTCTGGTAGCATTAATTGGTGCAACATACCCAGTTTCTCCTTTGAACTGTGCTTATGAACATGCCATCGAAAATCAGCTGCCTCTGTCCTCATTTTGCTTTCACCCTGTTCACTTTAACCATTTGTGAAATGTCAATGTGGCCTGTCCTCCCTAATGACATTGTGGCCTTCCTCCTCACTGAAGCACTTCTCGCCTCCACAAAGCCCATTACTGTTCCCCCATGGACTCTGTCTGAACATCCACTGGCTCAAAACATCTTTTCAGGTTGCTGTCCTATTAACTGTCCCTGTGAGCCGCATAAGTATTTGCTCATGTAAATAAATGCAGTTAGTACTACCTGTGTATTGTCTGTCTGTTGGAGTCTGGAC
This sequence comes from Triturus cristatus, assembly GCF_964204655.1. Taxonomy (NCBI): domain Eukaryota; kingdom Metazoa; phylum Chordata; class Amphibia; order Caudata; family Salamandridae; genus Triturus; species Triturus cristatus. The sequence goes on from NC_140584.1 coordinate 449,067,477, forward strand.
CAAGTTGAGCATTGTGCATTCTACTTGCCAAAGGGACATATGTTGTTTTGAGTCAGGGTCAATGCTAGACAGTGAGAGTGGAACATATTTGGTTAACCCTACGTGTATGTTGACTAGCAAGTGGTTTCTCAAGGTTGCAAGCATGAAGTGCAACAGGTGTCAGGCAGTCAATGTTAATAGTGAATTAAGTCACACCACAAGTGCCAGGTCTACCCATGGATACTAGTAAGCAAACAACATTGGGCTGACAAGTAAACGCTGTAAGTGTGAGTGTGTGTGGGGCAGCCATCAGTGTGTGAGTCCAAAAACTTTCAATTTGGGCAAATGTTTTGACCACAACATCCCTCCAAAGCATGTTGCATGATGTACTCACACAGAGAAATCGTATGTAAATACGTGTTGCACTGTGTACTATTTCCATCATGATGGCCGCGTGCAACCACTGAACATTACAACTCTGTTCCCTCAGGAACCATGGTGACAGACGTCCAACTTTTCACTCAGTTGCTTGTGCTCTCTTTTGCTCAGAGTAATATACAACGAATACACAGAAGGGCGTTTTAAATATTTATTGAACTGCAGTGATTCTTGCATAGAAATGTATGGGCCGTGATGATTAATAGACAGAAGTAAACAAAAGGTTACTGAATGTCAGAATGGTGAACAAAATAAATAGCTCAACCATTTTGATGGCACAACTTATATATGCATAAATATACAATAGTGCAACTACAACCTACAATACGAAACCCTTACCTACATATCTCCTCTGATTCACAGATAGCTGCTTCGCCACATAGACATAATAACAAATACATTTGTGTTACGCACGTGAGGGCCATGTCCCTAATGTCAAGGCAATATGTTAGTGTGGTCACAAAGTGTTCCATGTCAGCAACGCCAGTGTTTCCAAGAAACTAGTCCAACAGTCACGAATCCAAATGTGTGCTAAAGGTTGATGTGTGCAAAGAGAAGGCAATTTTAGGAAAGGACCGCGTGCATGTAAAAATTGCACTAATTCCTGTGGGGCCTACCTCAGGCACAAGACAACCCAATGTTATGCAAAAGAGAGGAAGGCCTTGCAGTAGTGAAAAAGGAATTTCAGAGTTTTTCTCTACCAGGACATGCAAAAGTTAAAACTACATATCCAACTTTTTTAATACACTGCACCCTGCCCTATGGGCTATTTAGGGCCTACCCTAGGGGTGACTTATATTCATTAACAAGTAAGATTTACACCTGAGAAAAGGTTTATTTTGCAAGGTCAAAATGGTTGTTTAAAACTGCACATACAGGCTGCAATGGCAGGGCCTGAAACATTATTAAAAAGGCTACTGAATTGGGTAGCACAATAAGTGCCGAAGGCCCAATAGTAGCATTTAATGTACAGGTCCTGGGTACATGTAGTACCAATTTACTAAGGACTTGCAAGTAAATTAAATGTCCCAATTGGTTGTAAGCCAATTTTACCATGATAGGAGGATAGAGCACATGCACTTTAGCACTGATTAGCAATGGTAAAGTGCACAGAATCCTAAGGCTAACAAAAGAGAGATTGGCACACAGCATGGAGGAGTATTGCAAAAGGTCTGGTGGAAGTCCACCCTAAGACTGACAGGTCTAAAAGATTCATGTCAAATCATATATGACAATATAAAGTAATATTCATAGATTGTAAGTATATATATATATATATATATATATATATATATATTAGATGTAGAGAGCTATTATAAATATTTGTTTATTAAAACACAGGAACGAAAACAATATTATTTGAAAAAACACAATAAAAATAATTTAAAAAAATAAAAAAAATAAAAAAAATACAGTTACACTTAAATTTGCTCTAAATATCTTTAAAAAACAGACTGAAGTAATGTATAGTACCCTAACACCAATCCAAAAACTTAAAAAAATAAACTACTGAGAAACAATGCATACATTGTTGTCTGAACATTGTTGTTCGAATTTACTATTTTAACCTCAGTCTAACAAACATTGGGGAAGGTTCATACATTGGTTGGGGGGGGTTAGATTTACTTTTCTTACTACAATCTGGGAAACAGTGGGGAAAGTGTATACATTGGAGGTGGCATAGGTTGAAGGGATCAGGTTTACTATTCTAACTCTAGTCCAACAAACATTGGGGAACATGCATACATTAGGGTGGGGAAGAGGGTTTGGATTTACTATGCTAATTCCAGCCTAACGAACACTGGAGAGAGTCAATCCATTGGGGAGTAAGATTTACTCTTTGAACTCTAGTCTAGCCAACATCAGGGAGATTGCATATATTGGGGACAGGGGGCAAATTCACTATTAGAACTCCAGCCCAACAAACATGAGGGAAAGTGCATACTTTAGGGGTGTTTAGACTTACCATCCTAACCCCAGCCTAACACACATCGGGGATAGTGCATACATTTGGGCAGTGGGCCAGATTTGCTATTCTAACTCTAGCATAACAAACACTAGGGAGAGTGCATACATTGGGGAGACAGGTTCACTACACTGAAATAACATAAGTAGACATTTAAAATACTTAAAATGTAAAATAAAAAGTTAAAAAAATTCCATTTTAATTACCAATCTAAAAATTAAAAAATATATTTATGTTGATACATCAGAATTGTTAAAAACTCTTCAGCTATTAGATTAAACATTTTAAAAATATACATAATATCCCTCAAACTCGAACAGAAAACACACAAACCTAATAAAAAAAACTCTTCCCTCAATGTAAAATTCTTCTTAAAGCAAACAAATTGTTTACAATTTGTAGTTTGCAATTTTAAAAATGTGACATATTTACTGTTTAAATAATTATAATTTAATAATTTCATTTAGAAAACTACACCTGCACATTGCTACAACATACTTCACAATCGGTAATAAAAATGTAATAAATTATTTTTTATACACTGATGTCTTTCACTTTCCAATCATCCTTGCCATCCAAGGCTCAGCATTGTCAATGTAAATGGCTATTTGGTTGCACTATCTGTATTATTATTCCTTCCTGACTGGCTTTATTTATTCAGATCGCGTCTAGTGATATAGCTCATGAATGGTCTGTTGTGTATGTTTCTGCAAATGCCTTTGTTGCTCCCCAGTGGGGCTTAACCTTATTACTGACTTTTCTCATAGCATGTCCATTAGAACCAATGCACCATTTTTCTGTTCACCTTCTGATGCTCAAATCAGTTTGCAGGATGGCTTTTAAGTTTGACGAGTTGTAGACTCTGTCCATCCTGCAGTAATTAATGCCTTTTATCCATACAAGCTGGTTCTACGTTCTTGTCCATCATTCGTACCAAAATATTTGTCTGCCTTTCATGGTTAGTCAACCGCTCTTCGTCCTTTCTTTCCTTCATCCTCACCAGTCCCGGGAAGACGAAAGGCTACATAGGCACATGGGCATCCATGGAAGGGGGTGTGGAGGGCGCATAAGGGAGGGCGCTTGCCCCTCCTGGATTTTTCACTTGCCCTTTAAAAATATTTCAAGATCATGCTGCTGGTATTGAGATGACGTCAGCGAGTGCCTTGACGTCAGCACCATGCAAGGGCAGTGTCAGGTCAGCTTCGCTGCAGCATCACGCTTCACGTGACTCCGCAGCCTCCCATCTATGCATGAGAGTATGAGAAAATCGCTGCCCTTTCTTACCACCCAAAAGGTAGGAAAATGGTGGATCTGTATCATGCAACAAAAATAAATGGGGGAAGAAAAGACAACAGGTAAAAGAGATGACAGACTGACATAGGGAAGAACATATGTATAATGGGAAAGAGATGACAGGGGTGGGGGGAAATATATACAATAAAATGGAAAAGAGATGGCAGGGGTGAAGGAAGAAAATACATAAAGGGGGAAAATAGACAGCATGGATATAGGAAATGAGGGTGCAATCTGTTGCTGTAGGTGTTTATCTTGTGCTATGGTGTTGTATCTGTTGCTGTTGAGTTTTGTCTAGTGCTCTGGATCTTTATCTAGTGCTGTGGATGTATGACTTGTGTCATAAGTTTATAGCTGGTGCTGTGGGTTTATATCTGGTGCTGTAGATTTATATCTGGTGCAGTGGATCTATATCTGGTGCAGTGGGTCTATTTCTTGTGCTGTGGGGTTATATCAAGTGTTGAGGATCTTTAGCTGGTGCCGTGGGTGTCAACTCTCACCTGTGTTTCTGCAGCAACGAAATGTAAGATGTAGAAGAACAGGTCTCAACTTCACCTGCCTGCCTAATGTGCACAACTTAGTCAAAGCAACACTGGTGAAACTGGGGAAGAGGGGAAACAAAGGAGGAGAAATGAGGATGTCGCACAGCCTATCCAGCTCAGAAGGTAAGGATCAAAACAATCATAGATGTTGAGCACGTGGACAAATAAGTTAACAGTAACCTATAATGCTAGTATAAGTATGCATAGTTTAAGAACCTTAACTCTCTTTTTAACTCCACTATGTCTTTATCATTGGGTGAATAGTGACTTCTGTGCCATCTATAGAGGACAAAACGTAGGCAAACTTTGTACATACAAGATGCTAGTAATGTCAGAAAAAATTAAATAGAAGTAACAGTGAAACATCCACCTATTTTGGGAATAATAAGAAATTATATTTGCCCAAAAAGAAGAGAACAAAAAGAAACTGGGTAAAACAGTCACCAGAGTAGTATAGAGGACCGAACATTCTGGCTGGTTCGATACACTAAAACAAAAGTTATGCAAAAATATGCGGGCTATATACAATGCCTCCTTAAACTCAAGAGACACTAATGTGCTGTACTTTTGATTTACAAGTTATTCAACAGGCACAATCAGGAAATGGGATCTCAAGAGCCGTAAGAAAATAGTCAGATAAGAACTAACTATGGACACATAAATTCTCGTCAGCGCAAAAGCGCTGTTACTGCACGTCAGGAGTAACCATTCTTCTTGTATATGTCTGTGTTCCAGGGATTTCAAGATAGTGGCCGAAGTTGCGATGAAGAGACCGGCATCGGGAGCCAAGAGGAGCAGACGCATGCCGCTTGACACAGAACTCCGAAATCCAAGTGAGCACGACGAACCGGAGAAAGTCAAGCAGGTGAATCGGACTTAGAAGCGCCTCCCGCATACTAGAACGCCAAGTGTTCTTCCTTGAGCTCGGGCTGTTTCAAGTCCTCACTGTTCCTTTCCTGCCGCAACTGGCATCTGGTGCAGAGCAGGCATGACAGTGGGTTTGTATCTTGTGCAATGGGGTTATATCTGGTGTTGTGTGGTTATGTCTGGTGATGTGGATGCCATCCAGCACCAAGGCAAGTGCTGTGGGCTTATAGCTGGTGCTATGGCAAATGTTTTGGTTGCAATCTGGTGCTGTGGGTTCAATCTAGTGCTGTGGCAATTGCTGCAACCTAGTGAGGTGGCAAGTAACATCTTGTACTGTGGGTGGATGCTGGTGCTGAGTGTGTAATCGGGTGCTGTAGCTGGTGCTGTACCTGCAACCTAGTGCTGTGGCAATTGCTGCACCTGCTACCTAGTCCTATGGCTATTGCGTTGTGTGCAATCTGGTGCTGTGGTAAGTGCTGTTGGAGCAATGTGGTTCTGAGGGTGCAATGTGGTGCTGTAGCTAGTAACTTTGTTCCTTTCTATCTCGGCGTGGCTGGCACTGAGCTAATCCTATGCTTAAAGACTTTGATAGAAAAGCTGACATTTGAGGTGAGCAGATCTAGAGTGTCGCTGGTGTTGAGAGTGCTCTGTACAGGAGCTGCTTTCCACCTAAACTTGAGAACTACCCAGAGTTCTCTGCTTCCTTTTTGCATAATTTATGTGTCACTCTATGCCTGAAAGGGTATTGTTTTGACTTATACTGGGTGCTCCCTTGTGTCTGACAAAGCTATACCGCACTGAAGAGCTCTAAGTAGAGCGAAACACTGTGTCAGGGGTTGCTTTTACTCATTTCAGGCTGGCTTGGTTGGTATTTTACCAATTCAAAGCTGTAATACAGTGCCTGGAGTGGTAAATGGCTTTTGTCATTTTACAGCTCGGCGTGGACAGCACTTTGCTAGTCCTATGCGTAAAGACTTTGCTGTAGAAATGGCAAAATACTTTGTCCCTTTCTATCTCGGCGTGGATGGCATTGTGCTAATCCTATGCTTGAAGACTTTGATAGAAAAGCAGACGTGCTCCATACAGGAGCTGCTTTCCACCTAAACTTGAGAACTACACAGCTTCCTCCATATATATATGTATGGTTTTTTAAGTGAATATATATATATATATATATATATATATATATATATATATATATATTACCTACTGGCGGTCGCCAGTAGGTAGTTATAGTTAGGACCGTGTTTTCATAGGAAATCTGAAAATTCTATTTTGAATAACTTTGGCACCAGTTGACGAATCCTCACGAAATCTTCAAAACTAATGGGGCGCTACGCTCCGCTCCTACCCTGAAAGTCTCGGGGTGATTCGTCAAGCGGGGGCTGAGAAAACAGGGGGGTCCCAAAACGCGTTTTCCCCATGCATTTTTCCATAGGACCTTTAGACACAGCTACAGCCCGAACGGCTGAACAGAATTACGTGGAATTTGCCAGAGAGGTAGCCATAAGGTCAAGGATGTGCCTTTTGTAGGTCTGGTGTAAATCTGTTCAATAGTTCCTGAGAAAATAGCATTTAAATCAATATATATATCTGTAAGCGCGCTCCGTGCGCTTACCGTAAGCTTACCGTACGCGTACGGTGCCGTGCGCGAGCTCAAATCTGATTGGTTGTCACATGACTGTAAACATTCGAATCGGACGAAATCAGGAAGTGTCGGCCGCCATTTCGTGTGTTTCACACAGAAAAAAAAAAGGAGATAACGTGAAAATGGGGCAAGGAAGAGAGTTACAGACCCCCTAACATTTGAAAGGGGGTCAAAGAAGGACACAAAAGTACGAAAAAAACATTTATTAATTTTAAAAAAACGTACGCGTACGGTAGAAAAAAAAATAAAAAAAGAAATAAAATTCAGATTTAAGTGTTTAGATATTAGGGGGCTCTAAAAAGAGCCGTTGTGTTTATGAAGTGATTTTTTAGTGGTACCTACAAGTAAGTACCGATGCAGAGTCTAAGGTTCAAGAGGAAGACTCTGTTCCCTTCATCAGTGAAGTGTACACCATCTCCTCTATAAATGTCTTGCATGTTGTAACGCAAGTTGTTGTGGTAAATGGAACCCATACCATAGCCTCGGAGGAAAGCAGAAACAGATTTGTTGACGTGCTTTCTTGCTTTGTCAATCTGTGGACAAAAATGATTGGACCAGTTCCATTTTTGCCTTTGGCATATGTTAGAATACGCAAAGGCAGTTTTAGGGAAAAGTGAAAACAGTTGTGCAAAGGTCTCCTTCATAAGCATTTCCAGACCTACCCCAGTCAAAGTGCCTAGGTCATTGCCACCACAGTGCACTATTATGAGGTCAGGGTGTTGGATTTGCATGAAGGATTTCACCAATGGCATCAATTGGTGCCACTTTAACCCTCTCTGACCAATCCATTTAATGTCTACATTTGGCAAAGCAAGGTCTCTCACCATACCTGTTTTCTCTGCATACTTTTCACTCCAGAAGACATAGCTGTGCCCTACAATCCACACTGAACATCTTCAAAGGAGATCTGGATGCACTCAGGAGGTGTATTTCAGTAGAATGGGAAAAAGAAATGAAAGACAGTTTGGAAATGGAGGCATACATATTTTTTTTAAATAAAAAGAACTCATTGGCGGTTTCATACCATTCTACACTAAAAACTAGGCTGTATGTGTCAAAATATAGAAGCATGTTTTGTATTGGTACAGAAAAATGTGTTACCAAAGAACATTACTATGGATTTGCTGTTAGGTTAGAAAAGTCAAGCACTCTTGCTCTTTGGAAATGAAACATTGTGTGGTGAACTTCTGACCTGACTCCACACAGCAGTGTTCCATGAGCTGTTGCTATGGTAGCAGGCAGAAGTCAAGTTGGGGGAAGGGTACTAGGCAGAAGTCAAGTTGGGGGAAGGGTACTTTTGGAAAAGGGTTGGTTTTCAACCAATAGAAATGTGTGATTACATTTGAAAAAAAGGGGGAAGCACTGAGATTTGAAATTAACATGTATATGTGTGGAAAAAGAGAGGGAAACATTGCCATTATCTGGTTCTGCTGAGAGGAGAGAGGTGTACAGAACAGAGATCCTGGCTCTGATAATCTGCTATTTGAGTGCCACATTTCTTTCACAACTAACTAATTTTAAAGGTGAGTTATGAGTTTGAGAGGGGATGTATGTGGTAAATTAAGAAATGAATAATAGAATTGGAATTCCTTTTGTTGAAGTTGTGTTTATCATTTTGTGTTTTGGGAGAAATTTAAATGTAAGGAACATGTAAAATATTATGGACTATGTTTTCACCATAAATTAAGGTGTACTGGTATAAATGAGGAATACTGTTTTCTGCATAGAATCAGAAGATGACTCTGTGTGCAAAGAGGAATTGTTGTCAGAGATTTATTGCGTATTACTCTGGTAATTTTAGATTTGCATTAGTAGGAAAGGGGCAGCTATTTTTCTGCAGAAGCAGACTCTTTGCACACACCCAGCTGCTTATCCTGTAGAAACATGCATAGTATTCACAACCGAATGGGGTTTGAGGTTGCAGTGAGTAATGCAAATACATTCAGCATCACTAAGGCTGGTTGCCCTTGCTGGAGTGTAGTCATTCACCCAGGTTACACATGTTCCTGGTCTCAAAAACCTGTTTGGACATGTGCTGTTTTCAGAATCTGAAAAGTGGATTGAAAATGTGTCAGACTGTAAAAGTACTTATCACTTTCCAAAAAAATGAGTAGTAAGTGTGCTTTCAAATTGGCAAAGAAATTTCGTTTTCTGCCTAATTTCTAACCATGACTCTGTGTGCAAAGAGGAATTGTTGACAGAGATTTATTGCGTATTACTCTGGTAATTTTAGATTTGCATTAGTAGGAAAGGGGCAGCTATTTTTCTGCAGAAGCAGACTCTTTGCACACACCCAGCTGCTTATCCTGTAGAATCATGCATAGTATTCACAACCGAATGGGGTTTGAGGTTGCAGTGAGTAATGCAAATACATTCAGCATCACTAAGGCTGGTTGCCCTTGCTGGAGTGTAGTCATTCACCCAGGTTACACATGTTCCTGGTCTCAAAAAGCTGCTTGGACATGTGCTGTTTTCAGAATCTGAAAAGTGGATTGAAAATGTGTCAGACTGTAAAAGTACTTATCACTTGCCAAAAAAAGAGTAGTAAGTGTGCTTTCAAATTGGCAAAGAAATTTCGTTTTCTGCTTAATATCAAACCATGACTCTGTGTGCACACAGGAATTGTTGACAGAGATTTATTGCGTATTACTCTGGTAATTTTAGATTTGCATTAGTAGGAAAGGGGCAGCTATTTTTCTGCAGAAGCAGACTCTTAGCACACACCCAGCTGCTTACCCTGTAGAATCATGCATAGTATTCACAACCGAGTGGGGTTTGAGGTTGCAGTGAGTAATGCAAATACATTCAGCATCACTAAGGCTGGTTGCCCTTGCTGGAGTGTAGTCATTCACCCAAGTTACACATGTTCCTGGACTCAAAAAGCTGTTTGGACATGTGCTGTTTACAGAATCTGAAAAGTGGATTGAAAATGTGTCAGACTGTAAAAGTACTTATCACTTTCCAAAAAATGAGTAGTAAGTGTGCTTGCAAATTGGCAAAGAAATTTTGTTTTCTGCCTAATTTCTAACCATGACTCTGTGTGCAAAGAGGAATTGTTGACAGAGATTTATTGCGTATTACTCTGGTAATTTTAGATTTGCATTAGTAGGAAAGGGGCAGCTATTTTTCTGCAGAAGCAGACTCTTAGCACACACCAAGCTGCTTACCCTGTAGAATCATGCATAGTATTCACAACCGAATGGGGTTTGAGGTTGCAGTGAGTAATGCAAATACATTCAGCATCACTAAGGCTGGTTGCCCTTGCTGGAGTGTAGTCATTCACCCAGGTTACACATCTTCCTGGTCTCAAAAAGCTGTTTGGACATGTGCTGTTTTCAGAATCTGAAAAGTGGATTGAAAATGTGTCAGACTGTAAAAGTACTTATCACTTGCCAAAAAAAGAGTAGTAAGTGTGCTTTCAAATTGGCAAAGAAATTTCGTTTTCTGCCTAATTTCTAACCATGACTCTGTGTGCACACAGGAATTGTTGACAGAGATTTATTGCGTATTACTCTGGTAATTTTAGATTTGCATTAGTAGGAAAGGGGCAGCTATTTTTCTGCAGAAGCAGACTCTTTGCACACACCAAGCTGCTTACCCTGTAGAATCATGCATAGTATTCACAACCGAGTGGGGTTTGAGGTTGCAGTGAGTAATGCAAATACATTCAGCTTCACTAAGGCTGGTTGCCCTTGCTGGAGTGTAGTCATTCACCCAGGTTACACATGTTCCTGGTCTCAAAAACCTGTTTGGACATGTGCTGTTTTCAGAATCTGAAAAGTGGATTGAAAATGTGTCAGACAGTAAAAGTAACTATCACTTTCCAAAAAATGAGTAGTAAGTGTGCTTTCAAATTGGCAAAGAAATTTCGTTTTCTGCCTAATATCAAACCATGACTCTGTGTGCAAAGAGGAATTGTTGACAGAGATTTATTGCGTATTACTCTGGTAATTTTAGATTTGCATTAGTAGGAAAGGGGCAGCTATTTTTCTGCAGAAGCAGACTCTTTGCACACACCCAGCTGCTTATCCTGTAGAATCATGCATAGTATTCACAACCGAATGGGGTTTGAGGTTGCAGTGAGTAATGCAAATACATTCAGCATCACTAAGGCTGGTTGCCCTTGCTGGAGTGTAGTCATTCACCCAGGTTACACATGTTCCTGGTCTCAAAAAGCTGTTTGGACATGTGCTGTTTTCAGAATCTGAAAAGAGGATTGAAAATGTGTCAGACTGTAAAAGTACTTATCACTTGCCAAAAAAAGAGTAGTAAGTGTGCTTTCAAATTGGCAAAGAAATTTCGTTTTCTGCCTAATTTCTAACCATGACTCTGTGTGCACACAGGAATTGTTGACAGAGATTTATTGCGTATTACTCTGGTAATTTTAGATTTGCATTAGTAGGAAAGGGGCAGCTATTTTTCTGCAGAAGCAGACTCTTTGCACACACCCAGCTTATCCTGTAGAATCATGCATAGTATTCACAACCGAGTGGGGTTTGAGGTTGCAGTGAGTAATGCAAATACATTCAACATCACTAAGGCTGGTTGCCTTTGCTGGAGTGTAGTCATTCACCCAGGTTACACATGTTCCTGGACTCACAAAGCTGTTTGGACATGTACTGTTTACAGAATCTGAAAAGTGGATTGAAAATGTGTCAGACTGTAAAAGTACTTATCACTTGCCAAAAAAAGAGTAGTAAGTGTGCTTTCAAATTGGCAAAGAAATTTCGTTTTCTGCCTAATATCAAACCATGACTCTGTGTGCAAAGAGGAATTGTTGACAGAGATTTATTGCGTATTACTCTGGTAATTTTAGATTTGCATTAGTAGGAAAGGGGCAGCTATTTTTCTACAGAAGCAGACTCTTTGCACACACCCAGCTGCTTATCCTGTAGAATCATGCATAGTATTCACAACCGAATGGGGTTTGAGGTTGCAGTGAGTAATGCAAATACATTCAGCATCACTAAGGCTGGTTGCCCTTGCTGGAGTGTAGTCATTCACCCAGGATACACATGTTCCTGGACTCAAAAAGCTGTTTGGACATGTACTGTTTACAGAATCTGAAAAGTGGATTGAAAATGTGTCAGACTGTAAAAGCACTTATCACTTGCCAAAAAAAGAGTAGTAAGTGTGCTTTCAAATTGGCAAAGAAATTTCGTTTTCTGCCTAATATCAAACCATGACTCTGTGTGCACACAGGAATTGTTTTTAGATATTTAATTTGTGATGGTTTTATTGTGATTTTTACTTGTAGGAAAGGGGTACATAGTATTTTAAGATTTGAAAAGATCATAAAAATATAGTAATATATTTAAATAAAATAAAGGAATTTTTTTTTAGTTTTTTTCAGGTATTGCTGAAGAGCAGTGAACAAAATTTAAGATGCCTACAAAATCCAGACTAAGGAAAAACCACAAAAAAAATCTATATTTGAAGACAACTGGAGGACCTAAGTTAGTTGGAGATGCTCATGTTGGGAAAAAGAGAAAGTCTTCTGGTAAGCAGACAAAAGATTTTTTTAAAAATATCTTCAAAAAAAGGAAAAATGTACAAAATGTCTGTGCTGGAAATAATGTTTTTAATAGAAAACAACAGGAAAAAATTGAGCATTTAGTTAATGCAAATATACCTTCAGAAACAATAAAGATTAACTTAAAAAGAAAAACAGCGTTTAAAGAGATTCGTAGAAAAATGTTTCAGAGAAGAGTTATGTCCAATTTGATAAAGGATGTGAAGAAATATAAGAAAAAAGCAAAATTTTATAAGAGAAAAAAAGAAATTGAAGCCATTGTAGCAAAGGCTTTAGAATTAAAAAGGAAACTATTCATTTTAATTTTGAACAGGATGCGTACATTAGATAAAATGGTCAATGTACTGAAATCACAAAGCAAAAGGAAAAGACTAGTGAAAAGAACAAACTTTTGTAAAGTGTTTTTAGGAGAATGGATGCATAGTTCAAGTAGTGAACCTTTTTTTAATGAAGAGAGTTATCTTCAAAGTAATAGTTTGCTGCATGCAGTTGACACCAGAGGTCGTGCTTATGAAGTGAAAAATGGTTGTATAATGGAGAAGGAGAAAATGGTTCCAAGAGATGAGGAACAAGTGATGGCGGATGAGGTTATGGGGAGACGTCCTAAAGCCCCAGTGTATACTTGGAATTGTAGTAGTATTTGCACTGTGCGTCAGGAATCTATTGATAAATTTCGTGAGTTTCTAAGAGAATATAGTAAAAAAAGTGTTAAACAGAAGATTAAGGTGCTTCAAAATCTAGATCCATGCAGAGTGAGAGAGAATACTGGTTTGCAGGGACATTCTCTGGCTTGTCTATCTAGAAAAGTGTGTAAAAGTGTTTTTCATCATTTTAGGATGCTGGCTGTTCATCATACTGAAATGAGAAAGTTTGTGAGACGATTGTATTTTGCTAAAAGTCCAGCAATAAAGTTAGATGAATTGAATAGGGCTCTGTTCCGTGGATCGGTATCAGATGTAGAGAAGGTTACTGATGAAATTCAGTTTAGTTACTTTGGTCCAGAACAAGAGAGTGCAGGTAATGACACAGTTATCGAGGAAGATGTGGAAGAGAATGTAGAACCCTCTGTAAATAAGAAATTTGATGATCAAATGACAAAATTTGCAATAATCTCTAATGAAAGACCAAATATTACTTGTATTTGTTGCCGCAGAACTCATTATAGAAATCAAACCAGGAATGTTGATCTCTACAGAAAAAGTGAAAATGAAGATAATTATAAGTGGAAGGATTTTGCAACATATATATTTCTTGAAAATTGTTTTGAATTGGGTGAAGATCAGCGTATTTGTAAATACTGTTATAATAAGTTAGAAGAAAATAGAATGCCGACCAGAGCTGTACATAATAATTTAGAATTGGTTGAAGTTCCTGCAGAACTTTCTGAATTAAATACATATGAGTCTATACTCATTCAATGTGTTCATCCGTTCCAGACCATAGTACGTATGGAGCCCACAACTGGTAAATTACCTCCTTCAGATTTACTGAGAGGTTTAAAAGGTAGAGTGGTGTATTTGCCCTTGGATTTGAAAACAAATATGGAAACTATTGATGCAGATACTTTGGAAACTGAACCATTAGTTATTCTGGTTAATGGTGTACCTACAAAGAATAAGAAGATTTGGCAGGAGCTGGTAGATGTACGGAAAGTACAAAGAGCAAATTTGTATTTGAAAAGGAATAACAAATGGTATGAATCAATTTATATAGAAGAAGAAGAAGAAGATTTACAAGAAGACACAGAAACACCAACTGGACAAATTGAAAAAGTGGACAAGTCAAAGGAAGAAGAAATGTATGAACATTTTAGCATACATCCTCTTCATTCAAAAGAAGTTATGGGAGACACTATTGATCTGTTTCAGATGAAGAAAGCAAAAGGAACTCCCGTGAGTGTATGGGAGGAGAGCTTGGAAGCTCGATGTTTTCCCCAGCTGTTTCCTACAGGAAAAGGAGGACGATACGATGAACGTCCAGAACAGATTCCTGCTTCTGAGTATCGGACTACAAGACTATATGCAGAAGATCCAAGATTTCGACAAAGTATTCCTTATTTGTTCCATCTTTTATTTGAAAGCGACTTGTCTGCATTATCTTATGCAGTAAATCACATTTTAAAAAGTGGAGTACATTTACAAAATGTGTCTGCTAAGGATTTTATGGAGAAAGTGCAGCACCGAGATGATCATTTGGAAACACAACTGATCAATCTGATGGCTTGTCAGCGTGGGACAAATGAATATTGGTACCGACGCCATGGTGAATTAAAATGCATGTTACGGAATTTAGGAACTCCAACATGGTTCCTTACCCTAAGCTGTGCCGAGTACGCTTGGGATGATTTACTGGATTTTCTACGAGGGGCAAATTCAAACATTAAAAACATCGAATACAAGACAGCAGGAGAACTGTGCTCATTGCATCCGGTTAATGTTTGCAGATATTTCAATCATAGATTTGAGGCCATGATGTGCTTCATCTGCAATAAAAAAAATCCACCTCTTGGAGAAGTTGTGGATTTCTTTTGGAGAAAAGAGTACCAAGCAAGAGGTGCTCCTCATATTCATATGCTGTTGTGGATCAAGGATGCCCCAAAGTTTGGAACAGATACTGATGAAGCAGTGTTATCTTTCATTGAAGAATATGCAACATGTGCTATACCAAAAAGCACAGAAGAGAAAAAATTAAAGGAGCTAGTTTTACGTTTCCAAAGTCATCGGTGTGGAAAATACTGTCGACGGAAATACAAGAGCAAAGATAAATTCTACACTAAATGTCGATTTGGATTTCCTAGACCTGTTCTTTCAAAAGGAAGAGTAAACAGTTTTATGTCAGCTGTGAGACATACTATTACAAGAAAATCACCTAAGAATACCTACAACCTAAAAAGAAAAGAAGAATCAAAAAATATAAATGACTACAACCCAGTCATTTTATCCATGTGGAATGCTAACATGGATATACAGTATGTAGCTGACAATTCCATTGCTGTTGCTCGATATGTAAAGTCTTACATTACTAAATCAGAAAAAACTGAATTGAAAGAAATGTGGGAAGAGATTTCTCACGAGAAGACTGTCAGTAAGAAGCTATACAGTTTCAGTTTAAAGATGTTATCGCATCGAGAAATTGGATCCTACGAATGTTCAGATAGGTTATCTTCTGCAAGTCTCTACTCGAAATCAAGAAGAATAATTTGGGAAAGTTTAGGCCTTGCAGCAATGAGAAATCGGGTACTGAAATCTGTGGGAGAAATTGAATATTTAGCACAGTTCGAACCTGAAAGTACAGATATTTTAAAAACAAACATGTTGGACACATATTACCCAAAAATAAGTCATCACCTTGAAAACATGTGTCTCTATGAAGTGCTGCAGAACTTCATTTTTAAACGGAATGCCACAGAAGACATCAACAATGGAAAATATAAAGTCAGTGGTGAGGAAGGATGTTTGGTGAAGCAAACAAAAGGAAGTTTGATAAATCATCGGAAGCTGACTTGCGACACTACTGACAAAAAGGAATTTTACTACTTGGCACTTTTACAGCTGTTCAAACCATGGCGTTCAGATGATGAACTACTTGGAGAATTCCAGAGCTATGAGGACTCATTTTATGCATGTAAAGATACGATTGAATGCAGTACTTTCACAAATTATGTCCAAATGTTAAATGAAGAAATTGAACAGGAAACTACAATTGCAGCTGAAGTAGCTAGAGACAGTTCTCAAGACAGCCAAAGTTCTGGAACGCTCAGTCAAGATCCCCTAGGACAACCAATCGTAGAAAATGAAGCTGCAATAGCCATGACTGAAGTTGAAACAGCTATGAATCAAGCTCAGGAAGATTTAATAGACTTACCAAATTTGGAACAACAACTGAATGAAGAGCAGCAACAAATTTATGAAGAGATCAGAAACAAAATTGATCACGGATTACTACATGAAAAAAAGAGTGCTCATGCACATCATTTCAACCAATCAGGATGTATGTAAGCGGACAAGCTGGAACTGGAAAAAGTTTCTTAATAAAAGTCATCAGAAGCTACCTACAGCAAAAAACAGATTCAACTTTGTCTTGTGTGGTTACTGCTCCAACTGGGTTAGCAGCATATAACATAAAAGGAATCACCTTACATCGTTTGCTAATGTTACCAGTGGAGCATGAGAACAAAATACAATACCACAAGCTAACTGGAGAAGCATGCTTGGAAGTTTCAAGAGTATTGAAGAAGATGCAAGTTCTCATTATTGATGAGGTGAGCATGGTATCAAACTTAATGCTTGCCTTTGTGCATTTAAGAATGCAGCAAATTCTAAGGAGAGACTATGACGTGTTATTTGGTGGAAAACATGTCATAGTTTTTGGGGATCTTCTACAGCTTACTCCAGTTAAAGGACAACCAGTGTTTAATACTGTGACACATGAAGACACAAAGAAGTCATTGGGAAGCATTGGTAATGCAAATATTTGGTCCTTCTTTGAGTACAAGGAACTTACTACTAATATGAGGCAAGCAAACGATGAAGAATATGGAAGTATTCTGAAAGATATCAGAATTGGACTACTCACTGAAGCTGGCACGAAAGCATTACAGAGTCGGTTGCTGCATAATTTATTTCCAAAGGAAGAAATAGTTGCAGAGAAAATATACAAGAACATTGCAGAAAAGAAAAGTGTAATCTGCTTAATGCCAACTCTACGTGAATGCTCAATATTCAATGAGGAACTTTTGAAATTGGAAAAAGAAGAGATTAGGAAATTGGAAGCAGTGGACAAAATTCAGCATGAAAGAATTACTATTACATTAACAGGCAAACTGAAAAATAAATTGGATTCACTAGAGAAGAACATTTCCAAAACTGCTGGATTAGAAAAAAATCTATATGTTTGCATGAACTGTAGAATATTTTTAAGGAGAAATTTGGATGTTGAAAAAGGTTTAGTGAATGGAGCTATGGGAAGAGTTGTGGGTTTTATTAATTACCAGAAAAAAGATGGAATTGAATGTTTTAAAATAAAATTTGATCAGATAGAAGAAGTTATAGACATTTGTCGTTGTACAGTTCGTTTCATGCTTGTGAAAGACTTATATGTACGTAGGAAGCAGTTTCCGTTTTCTCTAGCATATGCTGTAACTATTCACAAGTCTCAAGGATTGACTGTAGATTGTGCTTTTGTGAACATTGGTTCAACTGTGTTCAAAGAAGGTATGGCTTATGTTGCTTTGTCACGAGTGAAAACATTATCTGGTTTATTTATGATAGACTTTGATGACTCAAAAGTTAGTGCTGATGCAAATTGTGTAAAGGAGTATAATAGATTAAGAAGAACCTATGCTCCTCATTTAGGTCAGTATCCTGTGTTGGAAAAACGTGTTGTTTCTCACAAAAGGAGAATTGAGAATATCTGTAATGAGGATGTAGAGAGGAGAAAAAAAAACAAGAGTGATGTAATTGCAAGCAAAAAGAAAAAGGAAAATGTTGAAGAGGTTGTTGGTTGTCATTTTGAAAATAGCTCTGGTGTCAACTGCTACGCTAATGTAGTGCTGAATGTTGTATTTTATCTTGAAAGTTTGCAATAGCAGATAATAGTAAATAAGAGAAAAAGATTCTGTTCTGAGTTGAGTCTCCTTTTTGAAAAGCTGAGTAATGATAAAACTAAAATAGAAAGTGCTACTGAAATAAGAAAACTTTTAGATGTATGTTCAGGATGTACACAGTTTTCTCAAAATGTACAGCAAGACGCACAGGAATTCTTGATGTATTTTCTTCAGGTACTGGAAGAAGAAGGGGTACAAATTGAAAATATGTTTGGTCTCTCTTATAAATGGGAACATAGTTGTGAAAACTGTTTCAATACATGTGGCTCTAATGTTGATTCTGAAAGGTTTATTTATTTAACATTGCCAGAGAGTAAAACAGTCACTTTTGCTAAATTAGTTAAAGATGCTAATCATAGCATGGAATGCGGTGAGTGTAAATCTGACATGTTTTCAACGTTAATTTTAAAGGAATACGGACAGTATGTAATTTTAATGATGCAACGATGTAGAGCTGATGGTTCAAAATTGGATACTTTAATAAAGAAGTTTACAGGACAGCAATTATCAATTTCAGGAAAAACTTTTGTAACAGTTGCAATAATTTTCCATGATGGACCTACTGTAACTTCTGGTCATTACACAGTTTATCTAAAATGTAAAAAAGGCTGGACAATGTGTAATGATTGTCAATTGGTTTTTAAGCAATGTTTGCCTTTTGATTTAGCAAATTCCTATCTAATCTTCCTGAAACCAAAATTTTAGAGAGAATTGGCAACATCTGTACAAAACAATTTTACCATTTTATTGGATTACCATTGGAATTTTCAAATACAAAGATTTGTAAAATTACCATTTGGCCTAAAGGAAAGGTAACCAATTGTATTGTGAACTTATTTAATTCCTAATTAATCTTTCAGAAACCAACATTTTAGAGAGAATCGATAACATCTGTACAATTTAAATTTTGGAATTTTATTGAATTACCATTGGAAATTTAATCAAAAAAGATTTTTAAAATTACCATTTGGCCTAAAGGAAAGGTAACCAGATGTATTGTGGACTTATTTAATTCCTAATTAATCTTTCTGAAACCAAAATTTTAGAGAGAAAAGGTAACATCTGTACAATTTAAATTTTGAAATTTTATTGGATTACCATTGGAAATGTAATCAGAAAAGAATTTTAAAATTACCATTTGGCCTAAAGGAAAGGTAACCAGATGTATTGTGGAGTTATTTGAGATATATTATTTTTGTGATTATGCTTCTGTAACAAAATTGTCAGACGGTATTTTTTAGAAATAGTTATTGTTATTAGATGATATTTTTTTTGAATATTTAGCATTTCTATAATGTTATGTTTAAGTGAGAAGAGATTCTGGGCTTTTTTAAAACAATCTTTGTGATTGCTATTTTTTTTTGCCCGCTGTTAAGTGATGAATGCAATTGCTTTCACGATTTATAGTGAAATGCAATATATTCTGAAAACAGCAAAAAAATGGCAAAAAATTGTTTTTGGAAAATATGTAAATACGTGTACTGTATTATAAAATGTTTTTTTTAATATTAAAACTTTTTTCTTTTTTTTCAGATTGAGAAAGAAAATTTTCGAAAAATTAAACCATTTTTTCAAGCAATTTCAAAAAAATTTAAATTGATAATTAAATTTTTGGGTGGGTCAGGTAAGTCAGAAGTTTGATGGTCCCTTTTTTCCACTTCTCATCAAACAGATTTTCAGTATTTTGTTATTAATCCCTCAAGGACCTTGTAATGTGGTAATTGTTTTTGAGTGTTTTTTTAAAAAAAAAAAAACATACGCTAAAAAAAAGTTTTTACAAAAAAATAAAAAAAGAATGAGAGGTAAGGTTGGCTCTTAAAAGAGCCGTTGTATTCATGCAGGGACAGAGGAAAGAAAGAATGGGAATATTAGCTGGTAGGACAAATGTGCTGGTCTATTCTGTTGTTAATTAGGGGAACACTGGTCTCCCCACGAACAATTAGACCATGGCAATTTGAGCACCGCATTGTAACCCTCGCAGATCGATGGTTAGTTTCCAGAGGACCAGAAAAAGGTGAATCTCCCCCCACAGATGAAGGGCTCAGCTGAGCTGCCGAAGATGGACTCGGCTGAGCTGCTGTGGATGTGCTTGGTCGACTTACTGAAGGGTTTCCTCCAGTATGTCGAGCATGTGTCCTAGGGTGTACATCCTCAAGGTGTCTTAACATAGTGTGATTCCCGAAGGAATACTTCTTGTTAGGATTACCTCTAGAAAGTACACGCTGGCAAAGCTTGCAAGTCACTAAAGCAGCATTTACTTTTTTCTTGCCGTCAGGAAACGTAAAATACTCCCATATAAAAGAGTTCTTCTGTTTCCTCCTTCTCTGCCTGATGGTGGTGCTGCTAGCGTCACTCTCAGAAGAGGCGTGCTGGTCTGCCATCGTATCCCAAAGACAACTCAGCTCCTTCTCCTAAGGGATCACAAGCAGAAATGAGGGGAATGGGTGTGGTGTAGGAGAGTTCTAGAACTGAAAGTACTTTAAACCAATCAAAAGTTTTGTTTCTTGATCACATGACCCACCGTGCGCGTACGTTACGCTTACGGTGCGCTTACGGAGCGCTTACGGTAAAAGTACGCATGCGCTAATAAAAGACACGCGCACGCGCGCATGCGCATAACAGGCACGCCCCAACACTTCCGCGTAACGTGCGCGTGTAACGTATGCGCTTATGCGCCGCGTACGCAGTACGCACGTCTACGTAAATTGCGTAACCATACGCAAAAAGAGTAGAAATATTACGTACATTACGCAAAACGTACGCTTACCGTAAGCTTACCGTAGGCGCACTTAAAAAAAAAAAAAAAATGGAAAAAAAGAATCACTATGTTATACTAATATATCTTACCTGTTTGGTAAAAAAAAAAATTTGAAAAAATAATATATTGCAGAATTTTTAAAATTTAAGCATAGTGTTTAAAGAGAATATAAAGTAAAAATAAAAAGATGTAAAAAACCTTGCAAAAAAAAAAAAAAATCACACGTTTAATATAAGAATTTGTATTTAAAATACCATACAAAATCACTGAAAAAACCATGGGTTTCACACATGTTATAGGTAAGAATTAGCATTTAAAAAACCATACAAATTCACTGAAAAAACCATGGGTTTCACACACGTTATAGTTAGGAATTAGCATTTAAAAAACCTTGCAAATTCAGTGAAAAAACCATGGGTTTCACACACGTTATAGTTAGGAATTAGCATTTAAAAAACCTTGCAAATTCAGTGAAAAAACCATGGGTTTCACACACGTTATAGTTAGGAATTAGCATTTAAAAAACCTTGCAAATTCAGTGAAAAAACCATAGGTTTCACACACGTTATAGTTAGCTGGACATTTCACTCGTAAAAAACCAATGAAATTCCCCCGTTATAGTTAGTTATGCTAACTATAACTCGCGCACCCGCAACCCACTGCTGATGACGTCACATATTACATCACTCATGACATGGTCAGTGACATCACTCATGACATCAAAGATGACATCTCAAATGACATCACTGATGACATCATCCTTGTGACAGAGTGGCAGACCTCCTCTCACCCTAATATAACCTTTGAAACACACATTCAAAAAAAGAGACTAACATTTTCAAAAAAATGGACATACCAATACCAGTTAAAACAACCTCTTGAGTAATTCTAAGATCCACATACACATCCACTCATTCACGAACAGTCCTGTACAGTCACTCATACATGTACTCACTCATCATATGTACTCATACACCTATACATCCTGCTACACAATGCCACTCATCCACAGAGTTACTGACACACATACTCACTCATGAAAATAAAGAATCAAACATAGATTTATTTGCATATACAGTTATACACACACCACCACACTTACTTCTACGGAAACTTACACATACTTAGTCTTTTTTTTTTTTTTTTTTTTTTTTTGTTTTTTAAAACCTTTATTTTCAAAAGTCAGGACACAGCTATTCAGCCGACAACCCGGAGGTTCGGCAGCATCGATATATAGAAACAGAGATGCGTCCCCAGTACCGTGTAAGGAGAAGTGCAAAGGTTCAATTTTAAGTAAACACAACAACACACAACAAACCCCAGCAAGGCAAGAACACTGAAAGCCCATGGTGAAGCCCCCCAGGGGAGGCCGGACCCCACTCATCTACCAGTTACAGTACAGTGTAGAGAGGAAGAAGGGGGACAGCAGAGGCCAAAAAAGTCCATAAACCATACTGAGCTGGAAAGAAGGTTAGGAGGAAAGCTGTTCCTCGGGAGGATCCAGATCCGGGGCAAGACATATTCCCCCCCTGTATTGATTCCACCGCCCCCAGATGGCGTGCCACTTCCGGGGGCGGCCTCTAGCGCAATAGACCGTCTTCTCCCTTAACATACTCCAGTCCATATTTTCTTTCCACGCGGTCAATGTGGGGGGCCCCGCGGAGCCCCACAATCGCGCGATATCTCTCTTAGCAACCATGTTACCCAGAGTCACCCATTGGGTCTGTGCCTCATCGTGGTCAGTGGGCCCCCAGACATTCAGGAGGCAACACCGCGCTTCCGGCTGCATAGCAATGCCCGTCACCTCCCCCATCACTGCATGGACTCTCCTCCAGAATTCCGTAATGACACCACATTCCCAAATGATATGCAGGAAAGTACCCACCATACCACATCCCCTCCTGCAGAGGCCGTCCTCCGAGAATCCCATGTGAACCAGCCTTGGCCCCGTCACATACACTCGATGCAATATTTTAAGCTGCACCAGCCTCAGACGCGACGGGATCGCGACCTCCTTAGGAGAGGAAACAGCCGACTGCCAATCCTCATCATCCAACTCGAGGCCATCCCTAGTCCACTGGTCCCTCAGCCCCAGAAGCATGTCCGCCCGGACGTTGATCAGTTTCTTATAGATGAGCGAGATCGTGCTCTCGGGCATATGGCCATCAAGGACCCGGTCCTCCAAAGGAGAGGACTCAGGCACCTTCTCACCTTCTACGAGAACTGATCGGAGGGCGTGACGCACCTGAATATATCGGAAATACTCGGAGGGCCCCAGCTCATACTCCGTCTGCAACTCTTCAAAGGACTTCACCTTCCCCTTATTCAGCACATCTCCCACCCTGGAGATGCCGATCAGGTCCCATTTAGCAAACCCTTTTGTGTGCCAAAGCCCTCCCAGCCTCTCCGATTCAAACAACGGGGTAGCGAGGGTGAGCCTATCCTTCCAGCCCAGCGAGTCAGTTGCCATCTTCCACACACGCACTGCCACACCAGTGGGCCCCGTGAGGGACGAGTCTAGGGACCGCGAGTACAACGCCCTGTAGTAGTTACCACCACGCAGCAACCACCTGTCCATGGCATACCCAGGGCTGAGGGCAGGGCCATAAAACCCATGATTAATCGCGCTCAGCTGGGTGGCCCAATAGTACCGTCGGATGTCTGGGAGCGCAATGCCCCCGTCGTACCATGGAAGCGTCAGCTTTGCAATAGCTATTCGCGGCCGCCCATCCCAAAGCAACGTTCGTTAGAGGCCTTCGACCTCTCGAAAGTATTTGGCCGGAACCCAGTCCAAGGTATTCTGCAGTGCGTAGAGGAAGCGGGGAAGAGACATCATTTTAAACAGGGCCGCACGCCCAACGAGGGAGAGCGGCAGCCCCCGCCAGCTTTCAACATCCCGCCTCAGGCGTGCCGGGGGGGGAGCAGGTTCTTCTCATATCGCACAGCTGAGTCCATAGAGATAAAAATCCCCAAATACACGAAGCCCTGCTGAGCGACCTGTATCGAACATGTTCTAGGGATCGGTGGAGCCTCGCCACTAAGAACATACAAATACGATTTACTCCAGTTGATAACAAGACCCGAGTTCCTACCAAAAGATGTGAGTACGTCACAGACCACTATAAGTGATTTCTTGGGTGAGGCAAGATACAGCAGGATATCATCGGCATAGAGCGAAATACGGTCCTCGTGTTCAGGCGACCATCTAAGGCCCCGTATATCCGGGTGCCAACGTATCCACGCAGCCAGCGGCTCAAGGGCGAGGGCGAACAACAAAGGCGACAGGGGGCAACCCTGCCGAGTACCCCTCCCAAGCTGAAACGGAGTCGACGCCCGACCATTCACCACCACACTCGCAAGTGGCCCCTCATACAGCAACCTCACCCAGCTCACAAAACCGTGGCCAAAGCCGAACTTGGTCAGCACGGCCCACAAATATGCCCATTCCACCGTGTCAAAGGCCATCGTGGCGTCAAGAGACGCCACAATAGCTGGTTCACGCAGCGTGCCCGCCCTGGCGATTACACCATGAAGGCGCCGAAGATTTAACGCTGTGTTTCGGTGCGGGATGAAGCCGGATTGATCCGGGTGAACCAAGTCACCGAGTACCCTAATCAATCGAGTCGCCAGGATTTTGGCCAGAATTTTCGGCTCTGCGTTAAGAAGTGAGATAGGCCTATATGAGGCGCACTTATCTCGGGGTTTGCCCTCTTTGTGTATAACCACTATCGTCGCCAGTCGCTGGTCCAACGGGAGGGTCCCACTCCCCCGCGCCTCCACAAACATGGCTCGCAGGTGAGGGGCGACCCTATCCGGAAACAGCTTGTACAGGTCGACCGGCAAGCCGTTCGGTCCCGAGGCCTTGCCCGAGTTTAACGCGCGGATAGCCCCCGCCACCTCGTCAACCGTTATGTCACCATCTAGATCGTCCCTATCTATATCGGAGAGACAGGGCAACTCGATATCACGGAGGAGGTCACACGAGTCCTCGGGCGGCCTATCCGACACTGAGGCATAAACCCTACAGAAATAGTCCGAGAAACACTTTACAATACTCTCAGGTTCCACAATCGCCTCTCCCCTCTCTCCCGTCAACTCTGGCACAACTCTATTGACCCGTTCCTTTTTGTCCAGCCAAGCCAGGAGTTTCCCTGCCTTGTCACCAACATCCTACAACCGGCCCTGCTGTTCCCTACTGAGGGTCCTAGCGGCGTTCGTCACCAGGTCCTTATACTCAGCTTGCTTCAAGCAAAGCTCATGCAGTGAGGACTCTGTAACCTCCTCCTCCAGCACTCCCTCCAGAGCCGCGATCTCCTCCTCAACCTGCAGAACCTCGCCATCTCTCCGCCGCTTGGCAGCTACTACTAGGGAGAGGGCTTCCCCTCGGAGCACGGTCTTAAATGCTTCCCACAGCGACACTGCCGAGTCCACGGATCCCTGATTGTCCTTGAAAAAATTATCTACTTTCTTTACCAGCGCGCTGCGCATCTTGGGGTCTCGGAAATACCACGGGTTGATAGGGGCCACCCTTCCTCCTCCCTCCCGACCTAGATCCAGCCGGATCCACACTGGCGAATGGTCAGATATACCACGCGCCATGTGCCTCGCCTCGGAGACCAATGAGGCATGCGCAGCCAGAATGAGTAGGTAATCAATCCTGGAAAGACTACCATGTGCCCCGGAGTGGAACGTGTATTGACTCTGTGTGGGGTGCCGGAGCCTCCAGCAGTCTATCAGGCCAAGCGTGTCTAGGAAGTCTGGAAGCCACTTCTGAGCCCCCCCTGTGTCTCTGGGCGGGTATCTATCCAGCAGGCCGGAGCCAACAGCGTTGAAATCACCTCCCACCACAAGCATACCCCCCGGGAGATCTAGCAGGGCCCTACCCAGATCTGTGAACGTGGAGGCCTGCAGGGCCGGCGGGACATAAACCGAAACTAAAACCAAAGTTCTTCCTTCCCACCGCCCCGCCACCGCCACAAACCTCCCCCTATCATCAACAATGGTGGAGTCCACCTCAAATGGTAGCGAGGCTCTGACTAGGATGCCCACACCCCTGGACCCAGAGGAGAATCCCGAATGTGCTATAAATTTATAACCCTTCCTATTCAGAGCGTAGCACGTATTACCTATAAGATGCGTCTCCTGCAGCAGGGCAACATCCGGCATTGACCGTTTCAAGAATTGCAAAACAATCCCACGCTTAATGCGATCCCCCAAACCATTAACATTCCAGCTTATAACACTTAAACCCCTACCCCCCATCCTCAAACGTAAAGAGGCCCACCCCACACCCGAAGAGCCACCATGGAACAGTCCTGGAAACAATCCCCATGCCTTGCAGAAATAAACCCCCCAACAACAACCCCAAAATCCCAGAAACCCCCCCCACCCTGCACCCCTGCTGCAGCTTACAAAGCCCCCCCAACTTGCAGTGTGCCTGTCGCCCTACAAAACCCAAAAAATCTACAAAAAGTACCCTAAGGGAGGAAAAGAGCACCCCTCGTCCTCCCGCAGCCCTCCGCATTGACTGCACTCTATTCAAGTCTTCACATATAGCCAAATCGAGTCAGACCGGCTCCGAAAAATCAGCCCTGCCCATCCCGGCCACTGTCCCCATCCTCGGCAATGTCCTCCCCCGTCCGTCGCCGGGGCAAAGCGTCCAGCCATTCATCGGCCATAACAGGAGAGTCAAAGAAGAATGTCCGATCTTCGTGCACCACACGTAGTCTGGCAGGGAAGAGCATGGCATACTTCAGATCCCTCTCCCGGAGCCGCCTCTTCACCCCCAGAAAGCCCTGTCTCTGCCTCTACACCTGCTGGGTGAAGTCCGGATAGAAATTCACCGACGCGTTCTGAAAGGGGACCGGGCCCGTCACCCTCGATGCTTGCAGGATAGCGTCCCGATCTCGAAAATGAAAGAGCCGAGCGACGATCGGCCTCGGTGGGGCACCCACCTTGGGCCTCCCACCCGGCACTCTATGGGCCCTTTCAACCGCAAAGAACTTTCCAAGACCCTTAGGCTGCAGATGATTAAGCACCAAGTCCTCGACAAGCAGGTCAACCGAAGCCTCATCCGAGGACTCCGGGACCCCGATGACGCGCACGTTGTTGCGCCTGGCCCGGCTCTCAAAGTCCTCCAGCCGGCGGGCGGCGAGATCACTCTCGGTCCTCAGCTTACGAACCTCGATCTGCAGTTCCGTGACATCATCGGTGAGGCCCGTAGTCTTGAGGTCCAGGGTCCTAACCCGTTCATTCGTTTTGCCCAAGTCCGCACGAATCAGGTTAACATCCACCAAGATGGCATCCACCTTATGCGCCAGGGCATCAAACTGTCTCCCAATCGAAGTCTGCATCCCTTCGAGCGCGCCCATGACATCCTGTAGTGAGAGCTCCGGGGCCAAAGGCGAGGCCGCCTTCTGGGTATCCGGCGACTGGCCCGACCCACTCGGTGATCCCTTCTGCAGAGCATAGCGGTCCATACTATTGACTTGGGTATAGGCTCCCCGCCTGGTAGACTTAACCTTCAGCCGATCCACCTCTGCTTTGCCCGACATGGTTGATACCAAGCAGGTCGGTTCAGATAAGACGGGTCCCTCTCAATGAAAGGAATCAGGAGTGATCAGTTCTGCAGTGGG
The DNA here is from genome assembly GCF_964204655.1 of Triturus cristatus. Lineage (NCBI taxonomy): Eukaryota > Metazoa > Chordata > Amphibia > Caudata > Salamandridae > Triturus > Triturus cristatus. The sequence continues at coordinate 449,094,741 of NC_140584.1, forward strand.
CCACCAGAGTAGCCTGCAGAGCGTCCATAGGGTAATAAAGCCACCAAGAGTTCTCCAGGGGCAGGGCTGACAAAGGGAGAGAAAGCGAAAGTGAAAGTGAAAGGACGGGGACCTCCGTCCGACAGTTCACACCTCGCCTGGCCGTTGTTGTTCAACTAGAAGTCGGGCATCCTGCCAACTCTAGCCCCTGGCATCCCTCGGATATAGGCCGCTATCTTCCGCCAGGCATAAGTCCGGTTCCCGGTGGGCGATCCGACCGCGGGTAGCATCAATCGCCTCCCTGACAGGTCATCCACACGATGCCATGCATACCGACAGGATTAGAGACAGGATAGTCGACGGAGGGCGCGAGGGTCTCGGGAGCTCAGAGCTCACGCGGCCATCTTGGTCAAGCGCTAGGCTCCTCCCCATACTTAGTCTTTTAAACAATCACTTATAGAAACACATACTTATTCATACAGGAACTCTTTCAATCTCTCACTCTCACATATACTCACTTATATACACCAATAGTCACATATACTAGTTTAAAACATATGTAGTTACTCATAAAGACACTATTGAGACAGTCATTCACTCACTAACACACCCATACACACACTCATCCACCCATACAGTCCTGCACACATGCTGTCTTCAACACATACAAACAGTGAGTCACTCATTCATGCACCTATGCACTACGTAATACCCCCCACCGAACCATGCAGACACTCAGACTGATAATCAAAAACACCAACTAATATCCTATATAAACAGCCATGTAGCTACTCATCAACCCATGCAGCCACTTATACACAAAGTGAGAGACTGATACAGATAAATACATATTTAAACAATGCATGGGGAAAACGCGTTTTGGGACCCCCCTTTTTTCTCAGCCCCCGCTTGACGAATCACCCCGAGACTTTCAGGGTAGGAGCGGAGCGTAGCGCCCCATTAGTTTTGAAGATTTCGCGAGGATTCGTCAACTGGTGCCAAAGTTATTCAAAATAGAATTTTCAGATTTCCTATGGAAACACGGTCCTAACTATAACTACCTACTGGCGACCGCCAGTAGGTAATATATATATATATATAGATATAGATATAGATATATATATAGATATTATCTACTGGCGGTCGCCAGTAGATAGTTATAGTTACAACCTAGTTTCCATAGGAAATCTCAAAATTCTATTTTGAATAACTTTGGCGCTGGTTGACGAATCCTCGCGAAATTTTCAAAACTAATGGGGCGCTCCGTTCAGCTCCTACCCTGAAAGTCTCGGGGTGATTCGTCAAGCAGGGGCCGAGAAAAAAGGGGGGTCCCAAAACGCGTTTTCCCCATGCATTTTTCCATAGGACCTTTAGACACAGCTACAGCCCAAACGGCTGAACAGGATTACTTGAAATTTGGCAGAGAGGTAGCCATAAGGTCAAGGAAGTGCCTTTTGCAGGTCTGGTGTAAATCTGTTCAGTATTTCCTGAGAAAATAGCATTTAAAAGCATATATATATATGTGGGCGGAGCCTAACCACACATCTCATCCTGAGATCAGATTGGCTGTCAGCACTTCATCCAAGAAGTGTTGGCAGCCATCTTGGGACCAATATACATGATAGCACCTCATTAAAAAGCATTGCAGTTAATAGAAGGTTTTAAGACTTTAGTTACATTATAAATCATTTGTTGATGGTACTATACTCATTTTAGGAATTGTGGTATGTTCTAAGGTGATTTCACCATGTGAAAAAGCCTTCTGCTGGGATATCATGATTGAGAGAAAAATATTTTCTCATGCTTTTACCACAGAGGTTTGGAAGGTGATCTATAAGCTAAACTGAGAGCTTATTTTCGGTAAATTCACATTATCTTTCTCAGTCATGTGAGAATGAAGTCTGACATTCTCAGTAAAACATGTACATCCAACAAGGGCAGAGACTGTCAGTTGATTCCTTTGTGTTCTACTGCAGCTTCCCAGAGTGTTCCAAAGAACTACTAGAGCGCTAACAGTCCTACTTATGATAAACGTATGGCACACCTGAAGCCATCTTGCTTGGATTAAAGTGGTAAACATTTAATTGAAAAAGGAACAAAATGAGGGGGTTCATTTTTCCATAAAAAGAATGATTAGTGCGGCAGAAAGAAAAATTAGGGCACATTTTGAGTGACTTCTCAAATCCTCTTCTATTTCATTAAAACATTCTGACATGCAGACTGAAACATGCACTTTCAATACCAGCAGCAGTTTTCCCTGGTGAGCAGTAGCTTTACTACAGTGATCTAATGAGCAAAAAGAGTGCTAACATTCTGAATTTATGGCAAATGTGTGACACATCTGAATGCCTTCTTGATGGAATCAAAGTAAAAAACTGAAAGTATTTCCTACTGAGGAGACTGCAGTAAATGAGGAAATTAGGAAACTTCATAACAAATAAGTCTCCCAAGATGGCCACCAGAGACAAAAGAGCCCAAATGTAGCCCAAATATCACCCAGATGTAGCCCAAGTATAGCCCAATGACAGAATGTCCCAGAATGTTCTTAAAAACAACTAGAGCGCTTACTGTCTTCATTATGACAAAAGTATGGCACACCTGAAGCCATCTTGTTTGGAATAAACTGGTAACACTTAAAACATTTAATTTAAAAAGGAACACAATGAGGGGGTTCATTTTGCCATAGAAATTATGATTAATGCTGAAGAAAGAAAATGAGGGCACATTTTGAGTGACTTCTCAAATCCTCTTCTATTTCATTAAAAAATTCTGACATGCAGACTGAAACACGCACTTTCAATACCAGCAGCAGTTTCCCCTGGTGAGCAGTAACTTTACTACAGTGATCTAATGAGCAAAAAGAGTGCTAACATTCTGAATTTATGGCAAATGTGTGACACATCTGAATACCTTCATGATGGAATCAAAGTAAAAAACTGAAAGCATTTCCTACGGAGGAGACTGCAGTACATGAGGAAATTAGGAAACTTCATAACAAATAAATCTCCCAAGATGGCCACCGGAGACAAAAGAGCCCAAATGTAGCCCAAAATCACCCAGATGTAGCCCAAATATAGCCCAATGACAGAAGTGTGCAAAACACTTATTATTTTGTGTTTTTGCAGTGTTATATAGTGCAGACTTGTCAGGTATTGGAGTGCTTTACATGAGCATTGGTTACATCACACAAGAACAAATTCATTTTGGTTGTAGACATGGGGAGACTAAGTGATTTGACCAGAATCACAGAATGTCGAGCTGAAGCAGAAACTTCAACCTGGTTCCCCAGTTGCAAAGTCTGCAGTTCTGGAAGTAACACCACATCCTCTCCCCTAAGTGCAACATTTAATCAAGTGGTCAACTGGATAAAAAAACATAAAGATAACAAATAATTTAAAAGTGCTTTGTCGCTATTTGAAAACTCAGAAAATATGTCCTTATTTTAGTCTTTTAGAGCACTAACCATAATTTTGATGCAAATAAGACCCTCTCACATATGTAATTTCTAAAGGAAATGCTCTAGGTATTACAGTTTTGATTACATCAAGATGATGTCAGGCGTTCCACACTTTTGTAATAAATATAGAATGTTAGCAATCTAGTTGTTCATTAGGATACTGTTGAGAGGCAGAGGCCAGGGGCACGGCCTCTGAAAATTGAAGGCAGGTAGGAGGGTGCAAAGGCAACAATTTAACCACCCGGACCAGGCAGGAAGGGCCGTGGAAGCACAACAGACTATGGAGGGCAGTGGAAAGGGGGGCAGGGGCAACAAACCAACAATACAGGACTTGCAAGAGAGGCTGTGGCAATGTAATAGACCATTGTGGGCAGAAGGAAGAGGCAATGGTAGTACAACCATACATGCCAACAGACCCGATTCAGCCAGGAAACGTCCAATGTTTTTAAGCTCAAATGGGCTTTATTTGATCTGTCTCCTGTCTACAATCTCCTCTTTTTCAATGTAACTCAAAGGGGAAAATCAATACCCCAGTTTTTTTTCAAAATCTCCCTCTTACCAAGTTCAAAATGTTCGCAAGTATGGTACATTGGATCATGGAAGGAAATGGGGTAGGGACAGGAGGGACATGGAGAGGTGCACCAAACTGACCCTGCAGGGCAGGCATCAGGGTTTGCAGCAGCACAATACACCACACAGGGCATGCAGGACGGGGGTGAAGCACAACAATCCATAGAAAGCAAGAGGGAGGGGACAGGCCCATGCACATGGACAACAGAGAACAGAGGGGCAAGAGGCAATGGTAGCTAGCTGACCATAATGGACAGACAGGAGAGAAAGCTGCAGCATAACAGACCATAAAGGGCAGGAGGGACGGATCAGGGGCATTACAATGGAACAGACAAGCCAGGAGGGAGGGAGTAGGGGTCTGCACATGTAAACAGAGGGCTGGGGGCAAGGGGGCAGGGCAGGAGCAGCAAGATAGCCATGGAGGTCAGGCAGGATGGGCACTAGAAGCAAGACACACCATGAAGAGCAACAGTGAGACTGTGATGGCATACACACAGACCATGGAGGGAAGGTGGGAGGGGGTCAGGGGCAGCTAACTGACCACACAGGGAAGGTGGGAGGGGCCATGGCAGCACAGAAGACCATGCATGGCAAGTGGGAGGGTTAGTGGCAGCACAATGGCTATGATGGGCAAGAAGGAGGGTGCAGGGGCATGCACAAAGGACGATGGAGGATAGAAGGGAGGGTCAGGACCTGTGCACAGACAAGAAAGTTCAGGGGAAGGGGCCTCACAACAGACCACACGGGGCAGGCAGGAGGAGCAGTTGCAGCACAACAGACCAGGGAGGGCAGAAGGGTGTGGCAGTACAATGGACCATGTAGGACAGGAGGAAGAGGATAGGGGCATGGCATGTGGACAGGCAGGGTGGGGGTGGCAGGGACAGGTTACAGTCATCTGACAATGCTAGGCAGGTCGGAGGGGAGTGGCAGCTCAACAGAACACTCAGAGTAGATAGGAGTGGCAGGTCCATGGAACATGGTGGGCAAAAAGGATGGAGCAGGGGCATGCACAAAGACATCGGAGGGCAGGGGGAAGGAGAATAGGGGCAGCAAGCTAAGCACAGAGTTTAAGCAGGAGGTCAATGATGGGGCATAGAATTGGGCAATGGAGGGCAGGAGGAGTGGACTGGTACATCATACTAAATTGAGGGCAGTGGCAGCACATCAGACCATGCATGGCAGGAGGGAGGAGGCTAGTCCATGGATTCACACAACAGAGGATAGGGAGGAGGGGGATGGGGCAGCAAGCTAACTGTTCAGAGAAGGCGGGTATTAGGAACTTTATTGTTTTTAAAACATTGTGTCTGTGCGAACTACTTAAAATATGAACAAGTATGCAGCATAATCTCACTTTTATTCAGGAAGAAGAGGACTTTGTGACTGTGACTCCGGGCTCACTTGGCAGAAACACCCCCTGACCCTCCACCCCCTATCGCAAAATGTAATGCCCGTGAAAAGGGTAGGTGAACACAGTGTTATATAGTGATGTCATTTGAGATGTCATCAGTGATGTCATGAGTGATGTCACTGACCATGTCATGAGTAATGTAATATGTGACGTCATCAGCAGTGCATTGCGGGCGCGCGAGTTATAGTTAGCTGAACTAACTATAACGGGGGAATTTCAATGGTTTTGTACAAGTGAAAAGTCCAGCTAACTATAACACCCCTGAAACCTATGGTTTTTTCAGTGAATATATATATATATATATATAATCTACTGACATTTGCCAGTAGGTAGTTATAGTTAGGACCTTGTTTCTATTCAAAACGCATTTTTTCTTTTGCTAATATCTTTAGCACCGTTTGATGAATCTTCGCGAAATTTTCAAAACTAATGGGGTGCTTCGGTCAGCTCCTGTCTTGAAAGTTTTGGGGTGATATGTCAAGCGGGGGCCGAGAAAAAAGGGGGTCCCAAAACGATTTTTTCCCATGTTAATTTCCATAGGAAAAATTGGAACAGGCCACAGCCCGTACTGCTGAACGGAATTACACCAAATTTGGCAAAAACGTGGGTCTTAGTCCAGAAAACGACCTTTTTTTTAAATGGTGTAAATACGTTCAGTAGTTCCTGAGAAGTTAAAAAAAGAAAACGTTCGATATCTGAGCACCGAGGAGGAGTTGCGGCGCCTCCCGAGCACGAGCTGAACCAGGAAGTGTTAGCAGCCATCTTCGGACTCGATAACCGAATCACAAGAAAACAGAAGAAAATAAGGTTGAAAAACAAGAAAAGGGGGCAGGGTAGAAACACCCTGACCCCCAAGGCTGCTAAGTCCAAAAAATGCAGCCCAAAAAACGCAGCCCTGGGGACCGCCACCTCCCCGGGGCTTTAATTAAATGAAGAGGAGGCCTCGCAGGCCCCCCAAGCCCCGGGGACCGCCACCTCCACGGGCTTTGTTGAAATTGGGTGGGGGCCCCCCTGCAAGCCCCCTAAGCCCCGGGGAACGCCACCTCCCCAGGGCATTTAATCATTTGGGGGGAGCTCAGGGACCACTACAAGCCCCGGGGACCACCACCTCCCCAGAGCTACCTTATTTAAATGCAGGGGGCTAGCTACGCGGGCCCCTCACAGCCCCGGGGACCACCACCCCCCTGGGGCTGCCTTGAAAATTAAAGTGTGGGGTGGCTCGAGCCCCCCCACACTGCTCCGGGGACCACCACCTCCCCGGGCTTTGTTGCAATTCGGTGGGGGGCCTCCCTCAAGCCCCCCTAAGCCCCGGGGAACGCCACCTCCCCAGAGCTACCTTATTTAAATCGAGCCCCCCCACACTGCTCCGGGGACCACCGCCTCCCCGGGGCACTAATTATTTAAATTCGGGGCCCGTTACGGGGCCCCGGGGACCACCACCTCCCCGGGGCTTTAAACACATGGGAGGGGGGCCGTGCGGCCTCCTCCTGGAGCCCTTGATGGCCCTGTGGACTGCCCCCCCGGCCTGGCTCCTGCAATGTCTCGAGGTGCCCACCCCCGGGACATTGCTGTTTGCTATGGCAGGGCGGGAGCTTGCCATAGCAAACTTTGCTTTGCTTCATTGAAGCGAGAGCAGGTAAACAGTGCCCCGGGGGATGGGGTCCCCGGGGCCGAATTGGCCCAGGGAAGGGGGGCCACGCGGCCTACTTCCCTATAGATTGTCAATGTAAGTTTTCTTAGCATTCTGGATTGTGGAGTTTTGAATTTATAACTGAATAAGTATAATCACAAAATTCAAGAGATTTTCAGTTAGTGTAAGAATTGGAAAACATTTACTGCGGTAACCTATGAAATGGAGGTTGAGGTGTGGCAGAGGAAAGGTGTAGAGTCACGAGAGCCAGAGCATGAAAAGCAGAGTCTGTCAGTCATCATGTGCATTTTTTTTTTAATCTGCTGAAAAGAAATTAGCAACATGGATATGTGTGACAGTGAATCTGTTCTAGATTACTTAATTGGTCAAAAAGAGGCTGCATTTTTTCAATATCCAACACGATTATTACACCTGCTAAAGAGATCTTTGTGTGCCCAGCAATTTTGACTAGATTATATTATCAGTAAGATAACTTTGGTGGTTAATGCAGTTCTGGAAGAGTTATGTGTGTTATCTTGCATGGAGGGGTAATTTGCCTGCTGCAAAGAAAACTGTGTAAAAAGCAGTTCAAAGATTTGTATTTTAAGTAGATAGGTAACTGGGTTATTGCTTTTGAAGTGAGATCATTTTGTTACTTCCAGTTCATAATTTGAAAGCCTTCTAAAATAGCACAGTGATCTGTGTATGGGCATCAAAGTGCTGCATGCAAACTGTAAGACATGGGTTTAGTTTTTTTCTCAATCTGGTGTTATTCTAAGATTGCACATTTAGGGTTCTTTTGGGAATTAGTAAAGTCTTGTTAGTACAGACAACCCCAATTACTGCGTTGGTTTTATAATCAGATTTTGTGTTTCTCTGACCATTCGCTCTTAACATATGTCTAAAATTGTGGATGATATGTGATTGCTACACCTTATAACCATCATTGCCTTATGTAACATTTCCTGTACATTGAGTTACACACTTGTATGATTTATTGTGTTTGTGTGTGATGTAGTGTGCTCTGACACCCCACACTGGGATGAGTAGCGCTTTAAAAAATCAAATATAAAAATTGTAGGTGCCATTTAAATCATTATTTGTGTAAATGTACGTTCTCACAGTGCATGCACATCTCTTACATAGGGGAGTCTCTTAAGTACGTGTGAAGTGATAACAAGCTGAACGCTTTGTTTCCTTTCATTGCTGTTGGTGTCTAGGTGTTTGGCTCGAGATGGCTCACATCCAGGAAACTACTTCAACAAAAGAAGGGCTGATGGCCAATTAAATTAGGCATTTGTTTTGGGTTCAGCTAGGAGTTAAAAACAGAAAGCCCCTCGCCACCTGCAGTTTGCTATTCCAAAAGATCGAAAAGTAGACAATGTGCAAACGCTGCTGAATTGTGTCCTAGTTTAGGAACATTACACTAGGAAAAACAGCATATTTCCTTGTTCAGGCAGATCCCAGAACTAGGTGCTGGCACTGGGCTTCCCCACAGGGTCGGATTGGCCAATAGGGCAGTCATACAATGCCCGATGAGCTGGTCTGGCGGGTCAGTGTGTGGGTTTTTTTTTGGGCAGCCTGTGGGCCTGTTTTATTGACTGGGGTGTCAGATTTTAGTGTTAATTTCAGATATAAAAACAAATATCACGTGCACCATGCTCAAATACATGAAGTCTTCCATACTTTGTAAAAAACTTGGGGGCATATTCCCAAGGATCTATCGCCGAGTCAACTGCACTTTATCGCAGCCAAAGTAGCAATAAACGTATCGCCCCAATCACAAGCTGGCGTTAACATCCCACAGCACCAGTTTACCCGCGATAGCAGCCGCAAAAAACATCGCCACAGATGACCCCCGCAACTGTCGCTAATGAGATGCAGAGTAGGCGTTCCCGTGCCAAAAGCCACGACAACACCACTCCACAACATTCACAACGACAAGCCAGAACTGCGATAAGAACACAAAACAGGCAATTAGGCGCGTTAGCAGCAGGAAAATAACACCTGCTCTGACCTGGTTCAAAGTCGGACCACAGCCTGCACCACAAAAGGGAGACCAACCCAGAGCCACACCTGAAGAACAACAGATGTACCCAGGCAACTGAACTTGCAGCCCGGAGAACCGAAAGGGCAACAACACCTGCCGCCACCACCCTCAGGACCACCCCACCCCGGCACCTCCCTGACCAAAGACATGCCACATCATCTACACTTAAACATGTACAAAATAATCTGCATGATGTCGCACAATCACAACTGGTGACATGCATGTGTCGTCACAAAAATGAGCATCACACATTCACTTTCGAAGCAACAAATGAAACTATAAAAATGAACACTGAAATGAAATGAAGACACATGGCGGCTCCCTTCGGGACAATCTGTAGGTCACAGCCTGCAAGACAAAAATCATGATGAGAAGGTGTGTCCTGCGCACATCAAAGGACAGAGAGAAAGAAAGAGAGAGAGAGAAGAAGAAGAGAGGGAGAGAGAGAGAGAAGAAGAGAGGGGGAGAGGGAGAGAGAGAAGAAGAGCGGGGAGAGCGAGAGAGAGAGAGAGAGAGAGAAGAAGAGAGGGGGAGAGAGAGAGAGATTGAAGAAGAGAGGGGGGAGAGAGAGAGAAGAAGAGAGAGGTGGGGAAGAGAGAAGAAGAGAGGGGGAGAGAGAGAGAAGAAGAGAGGGGGAGAGAGAGAGAGAGAGAAGTAGAGAGGGGGAGAGAGAGAGAGAGAAGAAGAGAGGGGGAGAGAGAGAGAGTGCCGCCCCTGCGCACCCAGGCCACACTGCTCACCTGCTGCAACTGGGGTGTCTCCAACCACTTCCCGGTATGTATTGCAGTTCACCAGGTCACACATCTGAGACAGACCCGTCATGTGAGTCCAGATACATGATTGGCACAGTACACACAATTGCACAAGACAGCATCGCATGCCCGCCCATGCACACACGGGCAGAGGCACCCCAGCCCCTCCCGCCGCCCATCGGAGCATGCCCACCCATGCACACCCAGGCCTCACTGCTCAGCTTCCGCCACCGGCGTGCAGACAAGAGGTCCCACCACGTGCCGCTGCAAGCCACAGGCCCGGGTCCGCAGACATGGCACTCTCCACATCATGCAGCCCCGTTCCGCAGGCCACCAGGTCTCACGTTTGGTGCTGGGTCTTGATTACTCCATGGCAGAGGACATACCAGTGCACCCGGCCTCATCGCAGGCTGCACACCCGCTCAGCCCAATAGGTCCCACTAACTCTGTGATCCCAGAAGTGACGCCACGTGGTGGTAGGCCCGCGCTGCCCGCTGGCTCTGGCCTACACTGCGGTTCAGCAGGGCACACAAAACCTGAGCTGTGTGGACCACCGGGACGGGGCATCATCGCAGGCTGAACACCCGCTCAGCACTTAAGGTGCCCCTACCTCAGTACACCCAAAGTCACCATCCCGTGGCAGGGTGCCTGTGCCAGCTGCAAAGCTTTGGGTGTCACTAACCCTGTGCAACCCCTGTCAGCGCCACATGGTGGAAGGCCCATGACGGCCACAAGGCCTCGGGTGACACTAACCCTGTGCGCAACAACTCATGGGCCCTTTATGATTGAGACCCGTGGATCGTCCGTCATCCAGTCACCACCGGCAGAGGGGAATGTTACGTCGTCGGCCCCTTTTCTTGGTGGAGTCACTTGGCCTGTGACGCCTGTGCCAGATGGGTGTGGTGTGTGTGCCCTCAGGGAGTGGCTGTGACATGCTGACAACTAGACCAGTGACCTGCACACCACCAGCGAGTATGCCTGCGATGGGTAGCAATGAGGGCCCCTATCGGAGCGTAAGCGGAGTGGTCTGGCCTGCTGTACGCCAGACCAGTGCAGGGCTTGCAACAATGACTCGTGGGCTCTGGGTGTGGTTCAGTCCATGTCTGGACATGGAAGTGACTAATGCGTGTATCTACCTGTTGTAGTGTCCACGGCACCCAGTACACAATATGCAATGTAGCACCCTCTGACTGGCATCCCACAGGATGAGCATCATTGACGCAAGGGAAATCACTGTCCCTACATTCATCCACACATTCATACATGAATGATGAAAGACATAACACAGCAGTGCGTTACTGGATGTTTATTGCACATCCAGTGCAGTTTTGCAACTGGAGAGGTACAGGGCAATGCCAAGCACACTACACAATATGGGCCCGTGGAGGGCCAGCCAGAGTCCATCCGGGGATGACAAGTACTGCGGAAGAAGAAGGGTACAGTCCGCAGTCTAGTCGCCGTGTCATTGGTTATCAAACAGGATATAGCAGTCCATGTCGCTGTCCAAGGTGAGTGTATCGGAGTGTATCGGGGGTCAGTGGAAGGATATGGGGCCATGTGCGGCACCAAGCAGAAACAGGCCAGGTGGCGGAAATGAATGTTAGGGCCTCCTGATCACAAACCCATCCATGTCCTCGTCCCTGGATGTGTGCTCTGCCTCACCTGTGAGTGTTGCAGTACCGGCTGAGGCACTGTGTGCCACTGACACATCAGGTGCCGGAGTGGATACGTCTGCCGCACTGTGAGACAAAGGCACACCAGGGGCCGGAGATGTGGATGGTGTGGGGGCAGCAGCATTCATCATCGCCACGCCTTGTAGCAGCAATGCCATGATGAGGATCTGCAGGGCATGGTAGATCCCAGCTATATTTCGCTGGTGTGCAGCGGTGGCTGCCATCCTTTCCGCCTCCATCCGCACCATGTCCTCCATGCGCTTCTGCATGTGTGCCAGCTCACGGCTGGTATCGCTGGAGCCCCTCTGAGCGGACAGCTGTTCTTCTCTCCACGTCATGACTCCAGGGATGTCAGTCAGGGCTTGTTGGAGACCATGTAGCGGCCTAGACACCCATGGATGGCGTCCAGTTTGGTAGCCATGAGGTCGAACCCCACCTCCACCTGCTCAGCCGTCTCCCTCTGGCCCTCCAGCACACGGCGTTGGAAGGCCGTGTGTTGTTCCTGGGGATCTTGGGAGACTGCTGGGGCTGTGGGTGCCTCCTGCTGGGTGGTTTGGGTGGCGGTGGGGTCTCCTCGATGCAGCTGGGCAGCCCTGATCCTGGAGGTGAGTCGCAGATGATGTCAATGATGTCTAGGAGGGCTTGTGCGTTGATGCTGGGGTTGTCCTCCTCGTCAGCAGTGAAGAGTGGCTGGGGCTGCTTTGCAGGGGGTGTTGACGGTGGCCCTGCAATGTGAAGGGGATATGGTGTATTGCAATGTGTCCACATGTATGTAGCCGCATGGTACATGTTGACATTCAGACAGCATGGCATTGTACATTGTGAAAGTCTATAGATCTGGGCGATGACCCAGAGTCATTGAGGGTGTGCACTGTGCTCTGCTTGATTGTGCATGTGTGCCATTGTGGCCATCTCCACCCGTCCTCCCAGTAGCTGGTGGGCACTCACCCTGTTGCGGTTGTGTTGTGTCCTGTCGAGCAGTGTCCGGTCCCCCGTCTCCGGCCACAGTATCCACACTGATGACTGGCGACACCAGCTCCTCCATGTCATCCAGCACGAGCTGTGGCGTTGGGGCCCCCACCTCCAGTCTGCATTGCTGCCTTCTGGTTGGCTGCGAGTTTCTCCTTGGTCTTTCGCTTGATGTAATTCCATCGCCTCTTGACCTCGTCCATTGTGCCCTTGTGCTCTCCGACGGCATTCACCTTGTCCACGATGTCCCGCCATATTCCATAGTTGGTCCCCAATGACACGTTGGAGGTGACAAACAGTTGTTTATGGTGTTCCATCACCTCCGTGACTATGATCTTGTTCGTCTGCGGACTGAACTTCGTCTTGTCCTTGCCCTTCCCTGTCCCTGGGGTCCCGGGCTGGTCAGCTGGGGTCCTTGTGGGGTTGCGCTCATACTCTGCACCTGCTCCGGTTGCCTCCATGGTGCTTGGGAGTTGGTCAGTTTGTGTTTGGGTGTTTTTTCTACTTTTAAGGTGATTTTTCCCCACCTGCCAGGTGTGTGTTGCAGGCCTGGCGCTGCTTATTGCTGAATTCCTCATCGCGCTTTGGCCCATCACAGGTTATATTGCGTTGGGGTTTGTGTTTTTATCTCCGTCGAGGTGGTTGTATCGCGGGCATTGGCCCCAGTTTTGGCAAACTATCGCGTGGGGCCGCCTTGTTGTGAATTCCACGTTGGCAAGAGGTTATTTTCCCGCGATAGGCTGCGATGTGTAAAGTTGCGTTAACATTTTTTGGTGATGTTTAGCACACGTTCTTGAGAATATATCCCCCCCCCCCCAGATCGTGTTTATAAGTCACTTTTATAGCTATATGAATCGCTAATGGGGCCACTTTTATTTTAGTGCCCATGACAATCTTCTGTCCCAGTTCGACCCTGCTCACTCGATTGTTCTTTGTTGTCCAATTAATTAAAATCATTACAATAAAAACAACACATTTCATAAAACAGAGCTATTTCATAAATTCATTACAAATGTTGGAGAAGTGATAACATATCTTAATAACCATTGAAATTGCCTAAAAATATCATAAAACAATATTTCATTCATAACCTGATAAGAACATTACATTTCTTTATTGAACACCATACATATTGATCAAACCATCCATACGATCAGTCTTTGAACCCTCTCTCTGCCCAAAAATGAAAGTATCTTTATGCAGCCCCTTAAGAGAAGCCAGCAGTAGCGTGCATGCGGGACGGCATCGCCCCCAGCTCGAGGTTCGACCGGCAGCGGGGGTGGAGCAAGGTGCGGGAGATGGTGTGGGTTAAGGCACGGAGGGAGACAGGATCGCAGGAGATGTGTGGGGAGGTGCGCATCCTGGGATTGAGGACGGGTGTTGTGGTGCTTGCGACAGGCTGGGAGCGTGATGGGGCATACAAGGGTATCGGTTGGCACGGTGGGGTTGGTTCCAGAGGGTAGGTGCTGGGGGTGCGGTGAAGTGTGGGGGGTTTGGCGAGGCAAAGGGCTAGAGGGCGGGGGTGGAGCTTGAGAGGGAGGACCATGCCGGGGATGCTGGATGATTTTGTGAGTTGCGGGGTGGTCAATGGGGCCCGGTAGGCCATGGCAGGACGGAGGGGGTAGAGGTGGCGCTATGCGTGGAGCGGCCAGGTATTGGAGCAGATACATTTGCGGTGATTATGCGCAGATGATTTGGTCATCTCGGTGTGCCACAGACCAGGTGTGTGGGTTAGAGGGAGGCACGGAGGATCGGGGGAAGCATGGACAATTCAGCATCAATGATTTCCGATGCATGTGCTTTAGGACAATTGCAATACAATGTGATTGAGTATTTGCTGCAAATTTAGCGGAATGGCTGTCGGATGCGTGTAATGAATTGTCATGCATTACTATTGGTATTATTGGTTAGTACAATTTCTTAAATGTTATATTGCTAGATTAATAAACTAGGCCAAAACCCCTTGCAAAGTATGACAATGTTTATGCTATCTCTTCTTCACTCTCGAATTGGAGGTACGGACAGGAAGCTTTTGGAAAAATAATGCATCCAAAGGTTGGTACATAACATAATTGAGGAATACATTAAGAAACAGCACCTGAGGATGCCCTGGGGCAATGTTGCATGTCTGTGTGGTAAGGAACACATAAAAAACGTCAATGCCCTTTTCTGGAATGGATTGGGTAATATACATACATGATGCATATGAACTGCCACTGTTTCCAGCCTTGTGGGGAACGCAACAGGCGATGGTTGTAGGTAGAGTGACTGGAGCAATTGGGTTTTGCCGATCACCAGGCTCCACTTTCCAGACTAACTGACGTGGGCATCTCAGGCTCTGGGGTTACGGGGGGGGGGGGGCGGGGCGATATCAACACTAGTTAGGCAATGTCCTTTTCCCCGTTCTCCTTTTCTTTTATCACCCCGCTGATAGTTCAGCATCCACTTGTTACCTCTCTACACGTAGGCACAATATGGGGGAGACGTTGGTTAGGGCACCCGTGGGCACACCAGGGCGGTGGCATGTGCATGCAGGCGGCAGCTGGTGGTGACACACATGCACTCTGTTCCTTGCATGTGGCGCCCTCCCTCTCAGGCTGCCTCCCCCTTCCTCACAGCCTTCTTGTCTTTGTGTATCTCCTCTTTCCATGGGAGTTTATTAGCTCTCCTACATTTACAAAGACAAGACCACCACGAACTTGCCATACCATAGTCCTGCCATAACAGTCCCATATAACGCCTTCATTTCTTAAATGTGAGGGACAGTACAGCAGCAAAAACTGCTGCGTGGCTAATATAATAAAGGGTGTGGCTTAAATTACGTGCACAAAAGTAGGTGCTTAGCATAGTGTGGTGCATGACCTGCATTTTGCTGTTTCTGTCATTGCATCCAGAGATATGATACAAGAAATAGCAGCATACTGAAAATAAGTCGGGTCTATTTGCGTTGTCAATAGTTGTTAGTTGCATAAGATAAATAAGCAGCAACTATGGCTTGGGCTAAAGTATGCGGCAGGGTTGAAAAATGGTGAGGCAAAAAAAAAAAAAAAATTTATGCGGTATAATACAGCACATTTGGGTGCATATGGAGAATAAAGAGGCGCAAGCTGCCGAAAGATAGTGGAAACACAAGTCACACAACTACAGGTGAAATGGAAAGGGATAAGGGGATAAAGGCACGGGAAGATAATACTGCTAACAGGCTAGGGCAATACAATAACGTTCACGGGTAACAACGTATGATGATTTAAAAAAAAAAAAAATAGGGGGGGGTGTTCAACGGGACCGATATCTTTTACTAAGGATGGGGCTACTAGGGCTACAATAGCGTTAATGCATGTTGGTCAAGAGATAGGGCAGCCATGCATGAATGGGGGGGAAGTCATAATTAATACGCAGACGCCCTCTTACAGCACGGGGTATTAACAGAGGTATTAAGGTGTCTCTGCTGTCTAGCAAAAAAAAAAAACATATTAATAATGTGACATCACAACTTGGGGGACTTTCCATGGACAAAGGTGTCCTCCTTTACAGGTCACTACAAAGAGGTGAAAAGTAGATAGTTCCCTTCAGAATATTGGCACATGGGGAAGGAATATGGCACCAAGAAGTTACAAAATAACTCCGTAGCCGGTCACAACAAACGCTGTCAGGCCAGACGTTAGCAGATGCCAGGCATGAGTAGCGGGCTGAACAGTAGCTGCTAGTGACATTTGAAAGGGATAAGGCACAAAAATTCTGAAGGAGTGCCCTGTGGCGAGGGAACGGGATCGACAGCCATCATAAGGGGGACTCGGTGGCAGGGTGGACAAATGGTGCATTTTCAAACGCTGGGAGAGCCGTATCTTTGCTGTCTGGCCGAGGGAGGATCAGGGGTTAGGATAAGGGATACTGATTAGGGTGCCTTATAATAGGGAAGGCAGGAGCATACTCTCTAAGTGATGGAGCTGGGGTAGTAGGCCCTTAAGTTAATGTACACACTGTAGGCTTGCCGCTGAATGATCATTATTTTCTTATTCGAAAGGCAGGGAGCAAAGAGCAACCACACGACGTAACACACCTCTTCAACAAACCAACTGTCAATACAAAGGCTTATCACACTAAGGGCAGGTTTACTCTGTTTTCCAGCCCATCATTACAGAAGTAAGGGCAGTACCTTTCTCCCACAGAAAGTGTTCTTCGCGTTGAAGTTGCACTACCCATGTTCAAATAGAACGGTGGTCACTGCATCGTTAGCTAGGCGGCAGGAAATGACAGAGCTACATATTTAGGGGGGTTCCTGGCATGCAATAGAATTGGGGGGTGTTATGGTTAGGGAGGACCTGGGTCCAAACTACTGAGAACGCAGGGTGTGTAAAATAATGAGTTTAGGGTACGGTCCAACAAATTAATGAATTTAAGCAGTCCATTGATCGCTTTGTATACCTAGTAATAGAAATAGTAGTATTCAAACATAGCAATATGTAATGAGTCTGATTTAAGAACCAGGAATTCAATAAGATTTACCACCCCTGCCAAACTATGTTGGGGTTTGTTTCATAGCATCAAGGGTAATTATTTTCAAACTTCGGTGCATTGATTGTGGTGTTTGTGGCCAAATGATGCCGAAAAGCACATAACCTCAATTAGCTCGTGCCGCGGTTGCTAGTGCTGTGGGGGCATAACGCCGAACTCCCGCTACAGTGATTACAATGGTTTATAAAGCACTACCAAGAGCCCACAATTCTTTGTTTCTCAAAAAGAAATAAATAAATGGGATACAAATGTATATTGAGGGTAACGCAAGCCATGAGCTAGGTGGTGACAGTAGGGATGATGAACGTGTGTGCTGAACGTGAAAGGTTAGGTTTCAAGAATAAAAGAAAGTTGCACCACGGGAGCCAATGATACCTGCAGTAATGGGGGAAGCCATGTTTCATGGTCGCCTATGCATCGTCCCTTTTGGAGGACAGGATATCGACTAATATATAAGTTGCAATGCGGGACCTAGAAGCATTTCCCCAAGGCTATGAATAGGGCGGTTATTAGGTATGGCAGCAGAGCCGTATAAATGGATAGTTATAGTTACTAGAGTACGGCTCCAAGTTCCATTTCACAGATTATAGTAAGACACTGAACTTAGAAGGAAGACCAATGAACACTAGCCCCTCTGGCCTCCGAGTAGGCGAGTGAGGCACATCGCTGGTGGTTTGGGGTGGGAGGGGTTTGGGAGAAGGGAAGCTCCTAGCACCTCCTTCCCCCTTCCCCAGTGCGCCTACACCAATGCCTGATGGGCTGGGGGGGTGGGAATAATACACGTCATTGGCAAGGAAGCAGCTTCCGAGTTACACATACAGAAGTATAGTTCGGGGAGTGAGCACAAACACGGCAAGAGTATACATAGAAGGATACTATAAGCGGTGATGGTAAGACTAGTGCTGGGGGTGACATGATAGGCGGGCACAAGGGTCGGGGCGAATGGGGTGGAGTGGATCATGGCAGGGAGAGTGCTCTGCCAGCCTCCTGCCGACCACAGGGGCTCTTGCTGGCTGGTTTAGGGTGAGCCAAAAGGCCTAGGCGGGGAAATGTCCAGCATTGGAGGAGGGATCGGATATGTATCGGGTGCTGCAGCTGCCACGGCATGTTTTGTGTCGGTGTGCATGGTGCTCTCACGTCTCACTGACGTGCTCCGCGATAGGCAGGACTAGATATAGTTATTTGTTCGATCACCAGTGCACCATAACAGATGAGAACCTGCAAGAGGGGCACACTGCAGTTAGAGGGAACTGAGGTAGTTGGAACGAGTCTTTGGTGGCACACAGGCACGCATGTCCTTCAAAAGAGGGTTATTAGTAAGTGGAGGTAGGGACCTACCACTTAGGGAAAAGACCACAGTAACACAGGCTCGATATCTTATTCCCTTGGACATCGCTTGGTAGCTCACTGCAGTTCGTTAGGTGAGAGGGGCAACTAGTATACAGTGCTTTGCCATGGTGCCCCCTTTTTCAGGTGCATGGGGGGTGCCCAGTTGCAAAGGCATAGGTGCCATTCTAGCATCAGCGCACAGTGACGGTACACTGCAGGTGGAGGGAGCTGAGGTGGTTGCAGTGAGTTTTGGGAAATATAAAAAAAAAAAAAAGTTATGAATAAATGGAAATCTAAGCAACAGCAGTTTTCAATTTATGGATTAAATATTTGTGCTTCCCAAACTCAAGGCACCAACATGAGATGTCTGGTCGAGTTGCATGAGTAACGTTAAAGTTTCAGGCCAACGGCAATACAGAAGGGAGTATAAACAAATAAATACGCAAAAGAAAGACATGTGGTGTGGGCCAAGGTGGCAAGTAAATATAGGTCCTGCATTTCAAAGGATCTACGGGCAGGAGTATGCAATGTAAAGCGGAATGGTACAATACCAAAATAAAATATTTTTGTCGGGATGGCACATGTGAATTAAGACCAAGAATTGGGCCTTTTCAGGTTATTGAGCGGGTACCAACAGCCAAAAAGTGGCAAATGGAACCCCCCCCCCCCTTTTATTTGCTAGGTATAGCTAATTCAGACCGGACAATATGTTGTCCGGTCTGAATTAGCTATACCTAGCTCATTAAGCCATTAAAAACAGATCAAATTAGCAGGTGACCCTGAATAGGTGTATATAGCATAAAGGTGGACAGCCATCATTGCCCAGTTAGGCTCCTGGCTGGGTACAAGTAATAACAGGCAGGAGTCCTTTACTAGAATACATCCTCACCCAGAAATATGGGATGTCAGAAGCTCAAGGGGAACTTTGGTGGACATCGCTGCAAAAAGTTATAAAAAATGTAATGCTTAAGCGGTATATTAAAGTCATTCCTAAGAGATTATTAGTAACGATTCCTGTGTTTTTGTTCTACTTCACAGAGTGCAGAGCGGTGTTGGGCGATCAAATACTGTGACCTTTCAAGGGCTACAGACAGAGCTGGCGGCAATTAAGGGGGAATTCAGCATTGTTGCTTTCAACGGTCATGGGTGCACTGCTTTAAAGATTAAAATGTGCCACACCTGGTCAACAAATGTTATATTGTGATAATTGACTTCGCAGAGAGAGGTGGGGGAACAGTCAACGAGGTTTGGCAGGCGGGAAGAACATTGGCTTGCCCAGGTAATAAAGAGGGTGTACACCGGAACTGAAGAAGCACAGGGTTGGGCTGGGAACAAACGCCTACCCGGAAGGAAATGTGTGGACTCCGGAAGTGAAAGGTCACCCGGCCGGGTGGGAACCGGCTGGTTACCCGGGAGTGTGTGGGCACCGGAAGGCAAAGGGTCATCTGGTTGGGTTGGAAGCAGACGCTTACCCAAGGAGTGTTTGGCAACTGGAAGTAAAAGGTTACCCGGTCGGGCTGGAAGCAGAAGCTTGCCCGGAGTGAAAGGGAAGGGTTGCGTCCCCAGGTGATAGGTCACCAGGGCAAGGAGAGCTGCCCTGAAGGTAAGGCACAGTGCAGTATGTATTACACAAAGTGGGTTACTCTGAGCTTATTCCCTGGAGATCCCTGGCAAGGGCTCCATCCCAAGAAGGGAGCTATACAGTGGTACAAAAAAAAAAACGTCAGGCCAAATGTTCTTCGGAACATATGGGCAATATTTAATACAAACTGTTGTAGGTGTATTAGAAGAATTGAGGCGCAGTTATGGCAGGGGGTGGGCTTCCTGGCAACGAAAGCTCCCATAAAGGCTTGGCGTTACTTACAAAGCGATCCAACTTAAACTTAGCATCTGCCGAACTAGAACAGGCCACAAACAGGTAACAGTCAGGACCCAGGGGGTACTGGCAAGCTACCGCAATGGCCTTGGGGGTTGAACCGGAAGAAAATAGTTAAGGGCGGAGCCTGTGGCCCGGAAGAAGTTGGGAGGCATGATGGCACCGGAAGGGTACGGTCCCACGGTCAGGTTGGAAGCAGGCGCTTACCCAGAAGGAAATGCATGGTGGTACCCACCAGAAGTGGAAGGTTACCCGGTCGGGTTGGAAGCAGATGCTTACCCGGAAGCAAATGTGGTTGGACCGGAAGTGAAAAGCTCACCCGGTTGGGTTGGAAGCAGAAGCTTACCCAGAATGGAATATGTGGGGCACCGGAAGAGAAAGGTCACCCGGTCGGGTTGGAAGCAGATGCTTACCCGGAACGAAACGTGTGGTTGCAGCGGAAGTGAAAAGTCACCCGGTGGGGAAGTGAATGATGGCCGGCACTGAATGTAGGGCACAGTGCTTCTGGCTATGGTACAGAGGTCAAAGGCTTTCAAATAAATTGAAGTAATGCAGTTGGAAGGATCGCTTGTAAGTTTAAACTGCCTAATAAACTGCGGCCTCAGTTCTGCCATAACGTGAAATTGGTGTGGTCTAAGTTTGTGGGATCCGGGTGGGGCGACCAGGTGGGGGGTGCCTTCGCTAAGATTCCCCCTACTTTCCAGCCCTGAGTGTAGGAGTGTATTTCAGGATTAGGATTAAAAATAAGGTGATATGGTAGTGTGTGGTTAAATCAATTTTCTTTATAACAGTTTAGTTAGTTGAGTTAAGTTAATGGTAATGAAATGACCTTCAGATAACCGCCCCTGAGCCTGAATCTAACCTAGGGAGTTCTCAACTACGGGTTTCTGCTAACCCAGCAAGTTGTCCCTCTCTTAGATTACTCTACTTTCCTAAGAGACAGCTCTATGGCACGTGGCACCCTCTCACGGACAGAAAGGACAGCCTCCTGATAGCTCTTTATGCAGAGAATGAGACAGCTCTACCTTGCGCGCAGAAAAATAAACTGTTGTGGTACTCACAAGCAGCCTGCCGCTCAATGCCGGCACATAAAAAGCTCTAAAACGAGATACAAAGACATCTCCCTGCCAAAAACACCTCGAGCTGCCAAACAGCTTCCGGCCTTATCATAAAATGAATGAGCCTCAGGTAGGGCTTGGGCGGTGGCCGCCAGACAGTCAGTCACTTCCCACTCTTGCGTTCTTCCAACTTGCTGTGAGACATGGCCGCCAGCACGTCCGCTTCGCATGCAAATGAGGCGTGACAGCAGAGCCAGTGACGTAGCTGGGGGTTGCTCCTATGTATACCCACCGAGTCCTGGCCGTGTTGCAGCACTGCAGCAGGACACGGAAGAGCAGCGGTGTTTCCAGGAGCTACAGGCACAGGACAGGTACGCGGACACGAGCTACTGGCGGAGCGGGTGAATGCATACTTAGGGACGGAGAGCTGCCTGGTCTTAGATACTGCCGGGACCGTGACCTCGTAGACAGCATCATGTAGAATATCGGAGCGATTGGATGCATGCTTAGGGACGGAGAGCTGTCTGGTTTTTGATACTCTGTGGCACCGTCGCCTCGCAGACATCATCATTAGAGTGCCATGCAAGCTGTCAGTAATTACATTATGCAGTGACGGGCTGTATTGCACAAGGGAGCTGTAACCATCCGAATCAGAGAACCAGAAATGCATTTTTACATTTACTCTTTATGCAGCCTATCACACCTTCAATTGTAGGGCTCCTTTAGTAACCTTCTCCGAGGTGGCAGATAACAGTGTCACCCCGTGTCAGAGATGGATTCTGTTCCATCGGGCACCATTTTATCGATGGCCGCTGTTGCACGGCGCCCTCCCTGAAATGGATCATATTCTGATGTCTATCTGTCAGCTGGCCTGGTGCGCCGTTCCATTTTGAGCACGCCCGTTATCCCCCTCCGCCCGCCTGTCCAAAGAAGTAACAGGTAAAATACACAGCAGGGCTTGTCATACATGCCTCGGCCCCCACCTCCCTCGCAGAACACAGCCCCCATCTTCTTCCCCAGCCGGAGATGAGTCACGCTGCCCCAGTCCCCGGGTGGATGATGCAGCCTTCATCATTTCCGTTTAGTGACCTTCAAGCTCTCCAGGAGGGTGAGCCGTGCACGCCCGCCCCCGGCCGACCTTCACAGCCCATCAGCAGCAGTTAGCACCACCGTCCCTTTTAGAGCAAGTGTGTGCTCGGATTATTTTAAGGCAGTGCTGTGAATTACACATTCTAAAACATTTTGATCACGTTCCAGCGGGGAATGAAAACGCATGCATCACAAATTCCTATTTCACAGAGGAAGATAAATCGATTGTTTCTAAACCTGGCTTTCATATAATGGCTGAACTGCACAGGACGTATACTATTATATTTAATTGTACTACTAAGGCACATATTTTTAAAGTCCTTTCTGCTGCAAGTTCAAATTCGAGCCAAAATGTAGTTTCTTTGCTGCTGAATGTCCTTTGAGTTGAATTAATTTTATATACATTTTGGTCCTGCAGTGCATGCATAATTGGGACTACACCAAAAAACAAACCATTTGCGATATTTGGTACCAATTATATATTTTCTCACTGGTCAGTTAATTCAGACGCCCATGTTGCACAGATTGTAGTGTACGGTAGGCATGTCAGTGCAAAACTAACAGTTACAGGTGCACACTGTTACACGAGGACTCCGTATCACTGGAGTACCACTTTTATACTCGAGAGATTTTTTTGCTATTCATTGTTATCAAATATGTTAGTCTCATTGGTTCAATCAAAGAAAGCCAGGATCACAATTCCGATAATGTACTGATTTCTGTAATAATACCCTACAGATGGAAATGTGATGGCCCAGAAACATGGAATCATCTGGTAACTCTACCAGTGAAATTCACGTAATATGACCTATGCCTCTTTGGCTTAAGACTACAAGCAATCACATACCTCATTGAACGTAAGTTTCTGAGCATAGTGGAGAAAAGGAATACATCTGAAGTGTCTCGCCCACACCTTAACCCCAGTGAGGAATATGTATGCCGTAAAGTGGTGTTCCCAGTACACCTTAAGATGAATGAATACTTCATGGCCATAAGTCATGGGAAATATCTCTGTCATGTTATTGGCAAGTTATTGCCAACTTTCATAAAAAATGTCTTTCACAAAGGCGCTCACACGCCTGAGCAGCAAATGTCTTGAAGGCGACTAAACGGAAATTAAACCATGGTGAAAGAGCGTGAGTGTCCGCTTCTAAATTATAACCTAGAAAGGGCTTCCACTGGCACGCATTACCCTGACATCCATCCCCATATGTGAAGCAACAGACAATCTAAACAAAGATGGGGACCCTGCCCTAAGGTATTCCAAGATATTTGAAATTTTAGATGCATATTTTCTATCACATTGTTCGTTCCTTGTATAATGCATATATCAACACCGTGACTATTAGAGCTTTGCTAAAATGATGGTGCAAATGTAGAGGTGCACTTAGTGGACGCCTCTGAATCAAACATTGCCACACAAGAGAGAAAGAACACCATGGCCATTTGATTGGCAGGCGCCAGAACGTCATGTTTCCAGCATGTGTTTCCTTTTACAAATCATTCTCTTACAAGCATTACAAGTAACTGTTAAAGATTCAATGAAAGTAAACCAAGACTACAGCGCTCTAAATGCACGAGGCTCCAAGAATGCATTAGGCGTCACCCCATGACCATGTGAAATGAAATGGCAGCCCTAAAGGAAGGCCACAAAAATTAGGAAAGTTTGCAAGAGAAAATGCAGTCATTTTATGTTGGCGAGTTCACCCAGTGCAGGGAGGGGGAGCTACAAGCTAATAATCCTCAAGTCAGAAAGGAGGAGTGAAGTCTGAATGCTGCTGTAAGTGACCTTCCTGTGACCCGTGACCTTTCAGCAAATACCACCTGCTGCATGAGGGGTCTGTAGTGCCAGAGTGCAGCTGCCTTTAAGCCTCAAAGTAACAGGGGCATGGGAGTGAGAGCAGTCCAGCCAGACAGACCTTTCGCATTTATTTCTTCAACCACTGTTTCACTTAAACTCTTTATTAAATAAAGTCAAAAAGTCGAGCAAGGAAATGGAAGAACTCCATATATTGCCCTGTTTTTAATGATAATTTCTAGATTTGTATTGTCTGCTTTATTTTTAAGTAGGCCGACAATCCGCTCTTTTACCTTCGATGTCTCGCTGAGCACCTTTCTCTCTTTCCTTTCCCGGACTAGAGAACTCTTACAAATCCCAATGCCTGCTCTACCTTTGAGTCAATCTGAATTGAAAAAAGTGGATACGCCTATTACCAAATGTAACTATTGTCTGCCTTATTTTCTGATTTGGAAGTCATTATCCCCTATGGGCTATTTAACTTTCTAGAATTACTCCAACATTATAGAATGTCATTTTTGACTTCTGTACAAAAACAGTAAACCCAAGCTTATGTTGGAGCAGGGAATTGAATTATTATAGCCGGATAGCGTGGTCTATGGGACTACCACATGGTTTGAAGAAGTAATGTAAAGGAGGAGCAGACTTCTTTGTCTTATCAAGACACTTTTTGCTGTGAGCTGCCCCTTTTCAGGCAATGTCATGCCACTCAAACAGTACTCCTCCTGCTGTAAGAGTTATGACACCTAGTCACGCTTTTCTTAATAACAATTTATGGTTGAAATCTTTTTATTATCTTAAAAACGATTTAGAGAGAGAAATATTACAGTAAGGGTTGCGTCACTGTTGCATGCAACTTGCATCATTACGAAAGAAACAATTGCTCAAATAAAAGTAGTTGTGCAACCACATGCTCTTCTGCTTTGGCAGTGCCTTCTGCTACCCCGTAACCCATTAGAACTAGAAATCTTTGATGCGGAAATCAAAATGCTAAACCTGCTTTGTGCTAACATGCTGAAATGGTGAAACATTGTCTGACTGAATTTACCTTTTTCTCCACCCCTCCCCCCCGCCCCAACAGCAGCAGAACAACATGGCATCTGTCAAGGAGCAGCTGGTCCACAATGTCGTGAAGGAAGAACATGGTGCCGCTCATAACAAGATCACAGTGGTTGGCGTTGGCGCCGTCGGCATGGCCTGTGCCATCAGCATCCTCATGAAGGTATGGCGAAGTGTTATAGTAATAATAAAGATGGAATGACCATGTATATAACACATGCCACAAACTGAACCCTTCCATGGAGCTCCAAAAGCAGATGTTAACTGTTACCCAAATCATTGGTCTACATTCAGTGATCGATGTAGGTCAGAGGCTGGGCTCACCAAGTGGGAACTGAAGAAAGTTACACCTAGATCTCTGCAGCAGACACTCTACCCACTGAGATACTATACTGGTCAATTTTGCAACACTACTTTTTTTGCAGATCTGCCTGTGCACCACTACTACTGTCAACACCTCAAAGATGTCTTTTAGCCTATCCTGTACACAAGGAGAGCGTCCGAGGTCATCGCACAGAATAGCAGAAGCCCAGGAGGATGACTTCTTGGTTTATTCGAAAGTCACATAGGCTTAAAATAACATTCTCTTATATTTCTCAAGTTTCCAGGATGTAGCAGACAATATCTGTCCATTTTCAGGAGCCTGTGTCCCTCTAACCCGAAACTAATTCATTTATTACTTTGTTTTAAAGTTTGATATAAATGTATCCTGGTAAAACAACACTGTTGATCTAAACGTAAAACATTCATAGAGAACAAAATCATTGCATAGTCATAACAAATTTAAGCTTTACATCTGACACGTGACTTATTAGTAACATATTTTCATATGAAAAAAAATAGCACGTTTTCAGATCTGCTGGAAGACTGCTTTACTTAGAGTGTGGCCCTTTTAAGTCCTTCACGTGGCTTTTTTAGAGTACAACGCTTTTCTAAATTTAGCACATGGCTTATAATCATTATTTCATACATACTCTTTCAGACAGTGTTTCGTTTGCAGCTAAAAGGAGCTTTGCTGCTGGATTAACTTGCAGTTGTGTAGGATGATCTTAAATATGCTTCTACCCAGATTGGATCCACTTGGGAGCTGTGCTGATGAGTGCAAGTTGTGAGTTGCATCTTCACCTTGAGTCCACCTTTAAGACTTCCCATAAGGGAGTTGGGTATCGCCAAAGTCCATTCTCAGGATTGGCAGCATGTGGATCCCATTTCTAAAGCCGGCCACTGAACCAAGTTGTAGCTTCCCCCGTAGGAAGAGATTACAAGAGCTGTGCCTCGCCGTTAGGCATGCCTGCCGCTTGGATATTCATTTCCGATACAAACTAAAGCAGTTTGGCTATGCCACAACCTAAATAATCTGGTATTTGTAAAGCTTGAACTAATCACACGTAAGGGTTTCAAGGCGCTGGGCACCGTCAGGTAGATTAAGTGAGTTATTGCCCAGAGTCAGATGGTGCTGTGCTGATCTGTCTCTGGTGCTGGGGATTGAACCGTGAGCCCCGTGCTCTGGAGTCAGCCGCCCTGGCCCGCTGCGCCACACCTCTCCCCTCATACATGCCAGTCTATGACATAAAAGAGGTAGGCTTTGTTCAGGTGCCAAAATTGGCACTTATCACAGTGATGATGTCACTGAAATTACGTTGTGTGATCTTTGCCTGTTTGACGTTACTACAAAAGCAGGCTCACCCACCTCTCTCCTCCGCTCCTGCCATTTCAGTTCTTCTTCCCTAATCCTCCGATCTACTCTTCCCTTCTTCACTCCACTTCCCCATCCTCCTCTCCATTAAGATTGTCTTCCGCCTCTACCTTCTCCCCACCCCTAACACACTCCTGCCTCGTTCTCCTCTGCAATCATCCCTCCTATTTTCCCATTATCCCCTTCCTGTGTGAATACCCTTCGTCTGATCCTCTTGCCCATTGTCTCCCCTTTTCCCTTCCTTCTCTCCCTCTATGTTTACCCTTGTCTCCAGTCACTTCTCCTATTGCCCATTCTGTACTTTTCCACATCCTTTTCAAGCAGTGTGCGCCTGTGAGTGCACGGAGAGTAGTGCATCTGTCAGTGCAGGTTGAGTAGTGTGTCTGTGAGTGCAGGGAGCGTGATGTGTCTGGGTGAATGCAGAGAGTGATGTGTCTCTGAGTCCAGAGAGAGTTGTAAGTCTTTCAGAGTTCATCTTACCTACTAAAAAAATGTCAGCAAACTTTCTTAAAAGTTATGCTTACAATGCATCCCAATGTATACATTTTTCTAAAATTGTCTTGCGGGGGTGGGAGGGTAGCCCCCACCCGTGTTTTATTCAAGCTCACTCGCACTTTATATTCAACTCAAAGGTTTCTGCCTCACCACTTTTAAAATGCACCATCCACCACTGTGACTGAGGTAATGCCTGGATCAACAGAAACAGATGGGTCCATTCTGTTAAGAAAATTAAATATACATTCTTTGCAGGTATCTTCTACAAAAGGGACACTGCACTTATGTGTTAAGGTTCCAGCACTGGTGACATGTGCCACATCATGGTAGGCAGGTCTTCTGCTCAAAGAAATTAATCAGCAGGTGCAGCAGAGAAACTACACATGCCTGCCAGACGGCCCCTGCCTCCATGCAGTATTGTGGAAACACGAGACTGAAGAGTTAGCACAGTGGGTTATAGTGGGCTTCAGACATGCCCCTTCCAGGCCACCGACCAGATACCCTGCCTCCCTTTGAACTGGCTAACGTGTATTAAGACCATGAATGGTGCTTGCCAGACAGTTCTGCCTGTAAATTAAACGCTGCTAGTGGGCCTACAGCACTGATTGTGCCAATCACTTAAATAGCTCATTTAAACATGTCTCAGGCTGGCCATTGCAGCCTGTTTGTCAGTTTTTAAACTGCCATTTTGGCCTTTCAAAATAAACCTTCAGCCAGGCCCAAACCCACCTTTTTAATACATATAAGTCACCCTTAGGGTAGACCCTGGACAGCCCATAGAACAGGGTGCAGTATATTAAAAAGTTGGACATGCAATTTTAAGTTTTACTTGTCTTAGTAGAGAAAAAAACTGTAACATTTGTTTATCACTACTGAAAGGCTTCGGGCTCCCATAGAAAAATATTGGAGTTACCTTATTACATTGAATATACTGTAATTTCCAAATGGGAGCATGTAACCAGTTCATGTTTGGTGTCTTTGGAATTGTAATGAAAAATCCTCTAATGGTAAAGTCAGATTTTAAATTACAAATTTGAAAATGCCTGCCGCGTTTAGAAAGTTCACATTTTTCTTCTGTAGCCATTTAGTGCCTTTAGCTTGTCTCTGGTTCACATGACTGGGTCAGAGCTTAGGTGTGCCTGGATGGGCCATCACTTGTAGGATGGGAGGGTGGAGCTGGGCACAGCCCTACTTGCACTTGAATAGGCTGTATCTGGGCGGCCTTCACACAAAGGGCTGCATACCCCCTGTAGTTACTCTGGAACCACAACAGGGAAGACAGGATGCCTGGGGACTTCAAAGGGAAACCTCAAGGAGTTTCTCCACTTTAATGGCAGAACTGGGTATAACTATTGGACCTCTGCCACCAACTCTTCAGTACCGTTCTGGATCTATTGATACTATGCCAGGAAGAAGGACTGACACTCTGCTGGACGGTTCTTCTGAAGAACTGCTGCCCTCTTGCCTGGGTGAGAAGGACTGGACCTGCATCCGTTGAACCCAGGATCCCAAGGACTAGTTGACTGGCCTCGTGACTGGAGTCTCAGGAGTAGAAGGCTCCAACAACCTTCAACCCATCACCTGGAATCTGCCATCTGTGAGTCTACCCTGCCAAGTGGTGTCACCCTTGTCCTGGACCCTTGGAAGTAGGCGTAAAGTGCTCTGCCAGCCTCTGGATCAAGTGGAACTGACGCAGCCTCCTCTGCTGTGTGGGGCAACCCAAAGCAGAACCGACACATCGCCACTGCCATGTGGATCTGTTCCGTCGCGAAGATCCGCATTGCAGCTTGTTGCCTCATCGGAACAACCTCTGCGCAATGCATCCTCAGGCAGACCCTGGCATCCCTCGTTGATGCCAGACTTGATGACGATGATGGACTCTGCAACGCAGCCTTATAGCTCCTCAGAACCGACGCATTGCCCCATCTGCGTGACACCTCCTAAACGCAGGACATCACATCACAAGACCTTGACGACGGGATTCTCGTCGACAATGCAGGACAAGACATCTCAGCCTCGTCGCATCTTGGAACTGAGGCATCAGTTCGACTGAGCAACATATCTGTGACACAGACCTTAATAATGCTCCGCAAACCAGGATTTTAAGTACTTTGTTCAGCAGACCTAACTGGGTCCTTTAGCTGACCCGTGCTATTTCGTGGTCAGCTTGAACTAGTGACTATGTCCCGGTCCTGTGTGACCAGATCTCCAGTTGTCACTTGGGGCTTGTTTGCACTCTTTTCACTGAAATTTCTGATTCTACTCATTGGATATTTGTTGTTTTAGTCTTGTTTTGTTTATTAAAATGTATTCTATTTTTCTAAATAGGTGTGAAATGTTTCTTGTTTGGTGTTTTCACTTTCTTACTGTTTGAAGTGCTGCAAAAATACTTTACACATTGCCACTAAGTTAAGCCTGACTGCTCTCTGCCAAGCTACCAAGCTACCAGAGGGTTAATCACAGGTTAATTTGGGGTTTACTTGTGCCTCAACCTGACCAGGATTGTGGTCGCTGCTTGAATAGGGGTTCACTCCCCTCAACCAGTAACCCAATTTTTCACATGTACTTTCATGAATGTTGTTCAGTGGCCTCTCACTATCTACTGTTTGTGTATCTATTTTGTGATCTCTTTAATACCAACCTAAATCCTAATCCACATAACTAAGGTTATAAAAGTTGGCTCAGTGTATAAAAAAACACAACTGGGAAGGTCTGAGGAAGCTAAATACATGTACAGCGACAGGTTCATGCTTGCCTTGTTGGCAAAAGCCATCACACGTTAATCAGTCACATAACTTGGCGATAAAGAAAGGAAAGCACTTGTGCTTTGTGGTGGGTTTGCCTAGTCTGGATATTTTTAATAAACTTAGCAAGCACTTTTGATCCTTCAGTCGGGCATAACAAATAACCAAAAATATTTTCCTACTGATTGCGGAAAAGCTCTTGTATGCTGTTTCATTATCGCTCTGCAGCAGGTTAGGATTGGGACACAAAATAGGCCGGGGCACCAGCAAAATAAAAGCGGATTTGAAAGCATATTTACAAATGTGGTCAGGTCTGAACTTGTAAAGACACGCTGCATGAGTGTTTGGCAAGGTATGGGAGGCTGCATGAATTTGTGCTTGATGCAGGCAATTTTTGTTTTTACTATTACTCAAACCCGCAGTAAAAACCGAGCCGCAGACCATCAAAAAGGCCCACAAAAAGACAAAAATACCGACCGTGTAGTACATTACACAGTGGATGGAGTTACATTAAAAGCATATATTGTAATCATAATAGTCCCACTGTTGACCTCCTTGAACCCACCAACCGGCCCAGTCAGTAGTCCCCTAATATACAGCATGCTGTCATGATGCAGTTCCACTATCTTCATCGTCCAACCTATAATACCTTCCACATGGACCCCACCATTTTCCCAAACTTGTATGGGCAACCTTACCTTCTCATCCTCCATATGGTGGTCAGTACCATGCACCATCTTACCCTACATCGGCAATCCACAGGTCCCCGTTTTCTTACGATATCTATGTTCTTAGTCATTAACCCCTGGGAACACTAGGTCTTTTTAACCCTGGCCAAGTCCACATCATTCAGGATGCCCAAAAGCACAACCTGTGGAGTGAGTGGGGTCCTCACATTTATAATTTCAGAGTTTTCATCGTCCACCTCTTTCAAAGAGAACTTTACAATCCTACAGCCCTGTATGGTATGTAAAAGGGTACCTTGCATTGCACCTCACACATCTAGCATCTCCCACCAAATCTTTTTCAAACAATCTAATTCTCTTCCAATAGGCAATATGCAGTGTCTTCACTTGGACTTCTTGCATTACAGTGCATATTGCCAAATTTCTGGGGTGCATTATTGAGGCTTCCTAGTGACTGTCTTCGAGGAGGCCCTTACCTTCTTTCCACTTTTCATTTAAGCTGTTGCAGGTAATCGGGCATGTTATGGACGGGGTTGGTATATACGGCCAACACTAGTCAGTGGTCTCTGTCCCCCACACACACATACTCAGTGTCTCTTTTATCATTGTGCTTCTCCACCCGGGTTATGCTGTTCCCCTTCACCATGCTTTTAATGTTCACCCTGAACGCTTCCCATCCATAGCGAGTCGGTCCAGTTGTATGGAGGGTTCTTTAGTTGGGCAGACTCCCAGCCATTTAAAACAAGGATCTTAGAAGCCCAGTAATACATATGTAATTTGGGAGGACCTATTTGATCAATTGTATGTCGTTCTGTAGGCAGCCAACAGCATTATATGCACCCTACAACAGGAACTGTGGTTCCGTTTCCGAAAGCAAACCTCCACAGTTAAGAAATAGAATCTAGCTTCTCTTATGTGTGAGCTTGCCGTGCCTCGTCAGGAGTGACACAGATAGAGTTCAACCAAATAAGGTTGATTCTTACAAGGTGGATCACTCAGAAGCAACTGATAGATATTATAATGGGAGTCATTTTTCCAAACGGTAATGCAAGATAGGAAGGTTTATCGTCTCTGTCAATGAATAATGATCAGTAGTTCTTTATGATGGGTTGTCCTCACCTGAAGCACTGTTTACCATTACATAAACTGTTCTAATGGCATTGAGGGACGATAAGGTAAGACCTAGCAAAGCCTTGCAGCCTTATGCAATAGAAGTGTGCACTATAAACTCGCGTTAAATGTAGGCTACAATACTAGTGGGAGAGATAGTGAGCCTTTTTAAGTCCTGTTCAGAATACTTGGAAAACATGTAGGAAAGTTAATTATTAGGCAGAAAGTTTAGATGGAAGTAATTTTTTATTTCAATGCTTTTTTAATCACTATACCACATCACTTTTTTTGAGACATTGACAAATACACGCGTTTCCGAAGTAAACACCTTCACCTACCTGCAGTGCTTGGAAAACATGGCCACTTTAAAACGAGCATCGGCAAAGCCAATAGATCTTGCATTAAAATGTGAATGCT
Organism: Triturus cristatus; assembly: GCF_964204655.1. Taxonomy (NCBI): domain Eukaryota; kingdom Metazoa; phylum Chordata; class Amphibia; order Caudata; family Salamandridae; genus Triturus; species Triturus cristatus. The sequence continues at coordinate 449,127,101 of NC_140584.1, forward strand.
GTTGGCTTTACCAATGTTTGTCTGTAAAGATTTGCTAAAAAAAAATAAAAGTAATTTAGGGAAGATGGAGGACATTTCAAAATTCCGGAGGAAAAGCAGACCCATTTTATGGTATCTCAAAACTGTAATTGAAATCAGCGGTTTTAATTCTTGTAAATGGCATAGCTAGTTTTTCAAATACTTTTCACTTGGGAAACTCTGAACAGAATTTAAAAAGAATAAGGAAGTGTCAGCATCTAAAGGGAAACTCTTGTCAATGCCTAATTTACTTTCCTCAGGACTCAGCTGTTTGATCCTCTGTAGAAGCCACGGAAGCAGATTTATGGGCCTCCAAGAGAAGTGTTAAGCCAAGTACACCTCCTGCCTCCAACACCACCTAATGAGTACGGCAGGTGGCTCTTCCTGCAGCACCATAAAAGCCTTTTTATACAAAAGTTTGTGCTTTAATGCAATATGTGGAATGAAGGAGGTAAAACAAAATCAACAGATAAAATCTGGTTTTTATGCTGTACCTCAGCAAAATATCCCTGTTACTTACTGTGCTATTACAGACAAGCTGGGAGGCCTTGGGAGCAACACAGCGTTGGGGATGGGGTATTTGACAGAGAAAGCAGCAAATGAAAGAGAGATATAAAACACATGCACTTTCATCGATCCTGAAAGAACTAGAAAAAAGTAGTTCCTTAAATGTGATCCAGGGAAGGATACAAGTCAGCTAGTCAAAAGGATCATCAGGAGGGTATGCTCCAGGGGAGGGACAAACACAAGAAGAAGAAAGCAAGCCATCAAATAAGAAGTAAGCAAATGAGGGTGCCAATAAAGCCAAATCAATAGTAAGCCTTGGGCGGGCTGTGAGCCCACTGTAAGTACACAATAGGTCTTTCGTAACCAGATAAGGTTTCTGTGTTTGGTAGGCAAGACCTAGAAAGAGTGCACTGTCCCTGCATGTTTACTCTGTAAGCGGCAAAAACTGCCGTGAAAGTACTAACGGAAGACAGAGCCATAAGGTCATCTGCAGTCTCATAGAGAAAGCATGAAACTGATACCACAATCAGTAATCCTGTCCTTAAAAACACTGCAATGTAGTTCGCATGATGAAAATACAATTTTTATGTCTTAGAAATAATCCATTGACGATTGCCCATTGAAGTGGGCAGCAGGTAAATATTTATTCTGTGATGCAATCCTGTGCTTTATCTTCCAGGTTGCACTGTATTAGAATGGTTTCAGCGAGGTGTAACGCTTGCCACACCTGCATCTCAGAAAGCCAGGAGCATGTGATTGGTTCTTAGACGTCTATTAGATGATGTTTTTCCAATAAGAAATACTATCATAACAGTAACAACCAAGAACATAAATAGTTTGCTGAACACCAAGGGGCAGGCAAAATCATTCCCTAACTTGAATTGAGGTCTTTATAGTGGTTCTATCAAGCCTTTACGTGAGCTACTGAAGGCCTCCACTTGTTCATAACACGAAACTCGGTAGAAAAGCCACAAACAAAAGGTATTTTAAGATATACAAAGATTCTGAGTGTTTCCTACGGAAATTTAATTTAAAAAATGTACTACTCTCATTTTAGGAATCGGTCAACTTGAACATTACCAAGTCCAAAAATGGGATTGTGATCCCCCATACAGATTTTGTATTTAGAAGGGGAATATTGTAGGTGTCCCTTCCAAATTCCGATTCAGTATGCAGTGTATTAATAATTTGTGGCAGAAATTTGGTCACAAGACATTTAAAAGTTAACCATCTCCGGAGTAGTATCCATTTGGCTAAAGGGAAAGGATCCCCTTAGGACTCCTTCCCCTTTGTGAATATTAAAAAAGTTTGCTGGGAGTGGGCAGTAGTCCAGGGGATCACTGAAAAGTCTCAAACTTAAAAAAGAAAGTAAACTTTTTTTTTTTTTAAAAAACAGCACAGTTTCTTTTAAGGATAGCCTCCAATTGGAGTAAGTCCTAATTTGCGACCTACTTGATTTATATTTGTGAGGTAGGTCTGATTACGACCCAGTCTGAATCAGAATTTTACAAATCATCCTTTCAATACATAGGTCAGTTTGTAAAATTCTTTACTGATCGCAAATATCAACAAACTTTTCGCGACCAATAAATAGTACTAGTAGCCCTTTGAGCTGCAGTAGAGCTCACATAAAAGGAATGGAAATTCTACTGCTTAACTTTACAAAACTCAACTTTTCAAATCCAGCCAAGATCAGGAGGGCAGGTGGGTGTTTGAGGATCACAAAACTAAAGATTAACAGTGGTTTATGGAGGGATCTTTTATGCGTAGACTGACTATGAGGATGGCCCATGGAGACGGCTAATGACGGAAGTGAATATTTCCCCTGTGTTACAGTTTGGTAATAAAGCGAAGCACACTTGAGTATAAAAAGTACGACGTACCTTTCTCCTATGTAATTTTTTGAAAAAATCAACATGCAAATGAAGATTGCATACTTGCCTTGTTCGAAAGCTGACTACATCATGCTGAACCTGTGCTTTCAAGCGGAGTGCCTGCAGAAGAAGGCAATGGCAAGTGATTCCCTAGGCTGGCAGATAAGTGCTGAAGGTGAACGCCTGCCATTTGTGGCTCTTGCTCGAGCACTGTAAATGCAGAGAGCTGATAGTCGATTATGGGGTGATTATCTTTTGCAGATTGTGTACACACTTTCTGAGTGCAATGCCTTTGTTTTCTCAATTGGACTTTTGTTTCTGAGATTAGAACTGATTTAACAGTCTCAATTTCATATATTTTTTTCTTTTGTAAAGCAGAATAGGCTTTTGGGGGGGCGGCCGACCAGCGGGAGGCTCGCCCCCCCCGGGGGGTTTTGGGCCGGGGGGGGGGGGCAGCCGGAGCACGGGGGCGGGTTGGGCTAATTTTGGGCTACTTGGGCTGGTTGGGCTCTGGTTGGGCTCCTTTTGGGCTGGTGGGCTATATAGCTGGCCATTTTGTGTGGCGACTCACCATTTCGGTGGATCGTGACACAACGGCCGGCTGGGTGGTTGGCGCGAGCTTTGTCCCGCCCTCCCTCCCTAAGAGTTTGTGGGCGCCCCACCCCTCTTTTGGGGGTGGGGGTGTCGGTTCTGGCTTGGCAGTCGGGGTGGTTTTCTTGGGGACAGGTGCATCGGGGGGGATGCTTTGTTCGGGGTTGTCGCTGGAACAGGTGCTGGTGTGGTGCGCAAGGATTTGGGGGGCGTTTTTCCTAGGTCATGGGGGACATATACTGAGTTATGGTTACGGTGAGATAGAACATAAGAAGTTACCTAGTTAGGTAGGGTAGGAAAGTTAGGAATTGTAAGTTGTGTTATGATTGTTGCAGGGGGGGAAACAATTTTAGGGGAGGAGGTGGGGGGCCAGATAGGAAGGCTATATTTAGTGAGGATTAGTTTTGTACGGCACAGGCCAAGGTATGTTTTATGTAAGGTGCACATGTTTCCAATAAAGCGGCCTTTTTCACACCAACAAGCTAGCCTGTGGTCTGTGCTGCCCCCGTAGGGCCCAATCTTGTCATTGTAACTATGTATACATCCAAATTGTCACGTGGACGATGCACCATCTTCAATATAGACAGAGCTGGCAGAATTCCAATTAAAGGGGAAGGGTTAAGGAAGAAAGTTGAGCAAAATAACATGTCGGCAAACAGTACGGGTACTTTTGTACCTTAATTCAATTTTTTGATAGGCTCCGGAACAAAGTCCTCATATGCACAAGGTAATTGTATCACCATACTGTTAAAGAGACATCACCAGTTATATAATGCAAATTGTGAAAATTCTTGGATGGGTCTTAACAAAGAAAGGGATTTACATGCCACACCATATATTGTTAAATCACTGACACGCCAATGCCGCTGAAGCTTAGCATTCACATCTAGTGGACGGTTGGCCCTGCCGGACCACCTGTATTCATAGCCTATCAAGTTGTCAGTGGTACAACCTTTCTGTTCATTGCCACTGGGGTGACTTTCCATTCAAACTCTTGGGGTGTCCAGTGTTTCTAAACTTCAGTAATTCGATCAGCCATGCCTATTTTCAATAAGCATGGCCTTACTTGGTAGCAAGCTCCTCATTTCGGACTGAAGAGTTCCATCTGGCAATGGGCACCTATGTTTAAACAAGCCCAGTACACAGCTCTTTATTATTCTCCTCAGACCCAAAAGAATTTTGTAAATGTATCCCTGGCGGAAGGCCCCATGTCAATGTCTGTCAAGGCGGGGTTGAGAGTCGGCAGTAGAACAACTGTGGATCAAAGCTGACGGCGGCTTACAGCTTGGCCATCCATCATGGAGGGGGCAGCGGAGACCCAAGGTGCCATTGACATATATACACGATTCTGCAGGAAGGCTTGTTTTACCAGAGAATACCTACTGAAGAACCTCTTCCTCCCAGTTCAAATACAATATTCTATTATTGCTTTAGTGAATAGAGTGGCAGAGCCAAGGGAAGAAGCCAAACGGAATGAGAAAATTGGGTCAGATGGAACGATCATTAAACCACTGATAAGCAATGGAAAATAAATGTTTCCACTGATCAACAGCATGTTATTCCTTCCCCTGATCCCCCTCCCCCTCAAAAAAGTCTTTATTGAATAATGTAATCATCACAATGCAGACACAAAGATAAAAATATAGGCACACAGGTTTTCACACAGAAATGGTAATTAATAACACAATAATTAGAGTGCCTTAAGATCATGACATTATTCAGAGCTGTTAATACATGGAAACTAAAAATTAGGCCGGAGTAATTTACAGCTTAAACATGTGGAGAAGCTGTCTACTTGCCTCTTGACTTCATTGTGTTTCTTCTTAGTGTTTCTACTCCAACACAAACTTTGTATAGCATGCATCTAAATGTGCTCTCTCTCGTAGGACTTATGCGACGAACTCACGCTTGTTGACGTCATAGAGGACAAGCTGAAAGGCGAGATGATGGACCTGCAGCACGGCAGCCTCTTCCTGCGGACGCCGAAAATCACCTCCAGCAAAGGTCAGTACTGCTACATTTCGCAAACCTACAAGTTACAGGCCTAGGACTGCGTGTCCCAATGAATCTCTTGGGTGGACAGATCAACCTTTTAAGGAGAGATCCGTTTTTCAGCTTTACCCTTCTGTTCGGTATACATCCCATTCACTGCAAAACATGCCCGCTCCTTTGTCTCATCACATGAACACTGCAAAAGAAGCGCTGTACCTGCAGCACTGGTTCTGAAGCTCAGTAACTGCAGCGCGAGTCTTGGAACACATTCTGGTTCCGACAAATGGATGGCAGAAGTATGGGAAGCACGCGTACCTACTGCTAATAGAAACTAAAAACAATATTATAGGTAATTTCATTTTTTAATGACATTTCTATTGGTTGTATAAACAATAAGAACTAAATTATCGTCCAGAGATAATTAACACCTCGTATATTGACATTCAATCAATTTCAGATGGTATTATCTAAGCGGAGTAGTACATTCAGGTGCGTATTAATTAGGCCTGGGCTAAAATTTCGTTCCGTTCGCGGAAATTGCGATAATTTGACATTTTCGCGTTCCGCGGAAAGCGCGAAAATGTCAATTTCCGCATTCCGCAGCTTAGCGATAATTTGTTCTTGCTCGCGCTGTAAAATAATAAATTCTCTCGCGCGCGCGATCGCCTTGCCTGAATCCCTGCGTTCACCGACCAGTTTTCTTGATCCGGTCGCGTTCTCCATGAGATGTTGTATTGTTTTTAGCCATTTGCGCTGTCTCGCGACAGTTCGCACCCGCAGTGACGTCATGCGTCGCGCGATCACGTCTTTCTTCTCACGATCATGCACCGCGAGACAACTGAAAACAAGATGGCCGCGCCCGCGAGCCAGCACATGGGTAAGTTGGCGAGCCGCAACCATGCAGAAAATCTCGCGAACATGCGGGAAAAAAACTTCTGCATCTTCGCGATATTTCCGCGTGTTTGCGATAATTTGTAACATTTTCGCGATAATTTGCGAAAGTGGATTTCGCAAATTCCGCCCACCCCTAGTATTAATATGTTCTGTCCTTAACGAGTAGCTAGGCGTATAGATCTAAGTGCCAGGGTTCGTGTCCAATACTTAATGCCTTAGCCCTCAAATGTAACAAGCACTCACTAGGACCCAGTGCAGTGGGTAAAGCCTACATTTATAATCTGCAGTGTTGGAATTGTTGAGTGTGATGTCAGTGCTGGTGTGTACCAGAAGGAAGGCAAGGGTTCACAGATGCTCTTTGCTCCGGATGTCCACTGAAGCATCTCCGCCTATATTTTGAGCCGTTTATTCTAGTCAACAAGGTCAGTTAGCCGCGCCTGAGTAGACTGGGGTGGGCCATGCATACAGCTACTCATCTTTTGTCTAAGGGGGAGGGGAGTAGGGTGTCTTTTCTTACCCTTGCTGGAATATCTTTGGGGTGAGGGCAGAACAGTCTGGTCAGTCTTAATAGAGACAGTGGGAATAACCTAGAGAGGAAAACCTGCACTTTTTGATTTGCAATCTGATGGTGTCCTGGCTGCGGCTGTGCCGAGAACTACCACAGATGGTGAGCTTCTGTGCATGACAAGTGGGGGTGCTGGTCATGCTGGCTTTGCAGATGCAGGCTGGCGGACAGGCACATTGTGCTTGTGATTGCAACAGGGACTACATTTTTATCTTCCACCGTGAGGAGTGAGAAAGAGAGGGGTGGGTTAAACCAGACCAGCGGATGAGAGGCGTGGGCGCACAGCTAGTATAATTGATTATCTTGAGCCGAGAATCCACAGAGTTCATTTGGCAGCATGAGGATTTGCCACTGTATTCCGGCCTGCTTCCGCGCCCATGACCTGAGAGTAAGAAATAGGTGTCTAGTTTATAAGATAGTTAGGTTAAGAAACGTTTCATGTTTTTAGGATTAACATTTTCATTAGGGCTATGGTACGTGGGAGCCGTACTCCGCACTTTAGCTGCTCTTCAGTTTTGGAAAGGGCTATCCTACAGCTCTCCCACATAAATACCTCAGCATCATGGCATATCCAAGTTCCTTTGTATTTAATCAAAGCCCCACACCAATTCGGCGAGAGAAGTCAAAGTTGCATGTCTTGGTGTCGGGAGGTATATTTGGGATTTGCTCCTGTTAATGAAAAGGCTGGAAAGAAAACCATATCTGTGGAATTCCAAGATGAAAGACGACAGATGAGAACCTAAATCTTTGAAGAATAAAAGAACCTCTTCTGCAGGAATGACAATGGGGTGAAGGTGTGTTCTAAATTGATAGCCTGCACTTAAGTGATGCTGCCGGAGCATACATGGGAGTGGCTCCATTGTAATTGTAGCCCTGCAAAAACAGGCAGCCCTGCCCTGCCGAGTGCTTCTTGTGGTCACAAAAGGTGTAGATAGTGCATTAGTCAGTGATTTGGGCAGTAGACCTGGCAGAGAGAAGCTTGGCCCAGCCTGAATCTTATCCATCTAGTCCCGTTCTCTCCAACATCTTAAGGAAAATTCCATTCTAAGGAGATGAGTGCATTACTGGCGTCCAGAAATGCTGCTACTGCATTGAGTTGCAGCTGCAACTGGAAAGGGAGAGTGAACATGGTGCGTACGTTGAGGATAGCAAACCTGGTAAAGCTAAATCCAGATTGGCCAGGAAGGATCATACTCTGCCGTTTTGGTAGCAACCAATTTGCTAGTATTTTGTTGAGGATTTTCATATTTTTACCAATTCGGCACTCAGATTTACGGGATTTGGAGGATTATCCTGATTATTGTACAGCATTATTAGAGCTTCACGTGGTAATAATGATAGGAACCCAGTCTCACAAGTGCCTCCTCGTACATGGCCAGCTCCTATGGGGCTAAGATGTGAATATATGCTTTATAAAATCCCCCAGACACAATCTCGAAGCCGATTCTGTGCCCCAAATGTGATCTCTTCAAGTGTGATATGTACAGTTCAGTATGTCCAACTACCACCCAAGCCAGCGTAATTCCATCCATGTATTTATTGATGCCATGTGTTGCACTGCATTAGGAGACATATAAATTAGTGAATTACTAGTGAACTCTTGCAGGAGAGTCTCTGTGTCATGAAGTAAGTTACATTTGCTGATATTTATTTGCCGTATGTCATTCACCGGCCGCTGATGGAATGAGATGTGCTAAATGTTTGCCCAGTTGCTTTCCCTCCTCTTACATTCTCGATTTTGCTAATTTTCTTGCGTGTTGGATTCAGCTATTTTCCCGTTTCATCCAGTTTGATCTGGATATCTGTCAAGAGTCTTGGGTCATTTGTGACTGTATGTTGGGTTTATAATGCACAGAGTTCAGGCTTAGCTGATATAGGTGCGCGTGCAAGACGCCTGATTGCTTGACAATGCAAATCCCCCTGATGACCACTTTAAACGCCTCCCACAGGGTGACTATATTAGCTAAAGACACTAAGTTTAGCTCAAATTCGTTTTTTATTGCAGTTCTAATCTCCTCCCTGAATGCTGTATTTTGTATGGTCTCAGCTGCTAGTCTCTTCATACAGCCATTCTGTTGAGGACCCGAGATGGTCATTTTTAGCCTAACTGGGCTGTAGTCCACCAGTTTCTCGTTATATATTCATCTGAGGTCATCCAAGAACAGGGGACAGACATCTTATTCATGTTTTTTTTACAACTGTTTATTTGCATTACTACTACAAACAATCATGTATACATAAAGCATTTTAATACGTTTATGGCATATAAAATATTTATCCCACATCAAGCCCCATTGAAGAAAGGAAGTAAAGAGTCCTCTGATTGTACCTCTGAATTGTCAGTGGTCAGTGGTACCTGTTGAGTAGCCAGACCCTGATCGCTAATTGCTGTGTCCATTTGGACCAAATTCGCTCATAGTTAGCTGCAGATTTGGTACGCTTTATATACTGACTCCACCTCAAGGATACATCTGTCCATGCTTCCTCTCCACTCTCCCACAGTAGTGAAGGGGTTGGGGGTGTGGTGCTTCGCCAGTGTTTTGCAATGTAATGTTTTGCAATCACTAAGCTTAGGCCAACCAAAAGATGAGGGCTGTGGCAGAACCTTCCATCATAATCCTCAGCAAGTCCACCCTGTGTTCTAAATCAAATTTTAACCTAGTTCGCCCTCAAGCTGAAGTGTATGCTAGCCCAGTATATGGCCGTTATGGGGCAACTCCATAGGGTGTGTATGAATGTGCCTCTGGGGCTGTTTCAATACCAGTAAGTGGCCAAATGGGTTCTACATATCCGCCACAGTCTGGAGGGCTCATAATAAACACAATGTAGATAGTTAGACTATATGAGTCGAAGTGTGGCTGAAATGGCCAGAACTCTCAGCCATTCAAGGTTCAATCTATTCATCATCGTCTATGGCAACCAGGTCAACCTCCCACTTTTCTTTAAGATGCAAGAAGGGGTCGGGGAAATTGACAACCAGGTATCTGGAAGTACATGATATACTCTTCCTCCTGCCTTGCTCCATTGTGATCTTTGCCTCTAGGGAGTGAAACTCTGGCACCGCATTGAGCACAGCTCTGTGACTAACCAGGGCGTGCCTGAGCTGTAAGTAGTGGTAAAACTGGCTTTTATTTATTGCAAATTAGGCTTATAGATTTCATGTGGTCCACTACCCAAACGTGTCTGAGCTTAGAAATGCCAATGAGGCCCCATATCTGGAATCCTAGTAGGCTAGTAGCCTGTTCAAGAAGTGTACCATGCCACTCGGGGTCTCTGCGGTTACCCTTTCCTGCAGTGTAATGTTTAACTGATGCCTACCATCCTTCTGGTGGGATTTTTGTGATCTTGGGTAGTGCATTCACGATTCGTGAGCCGTTAATAAGAGAAACGAAACGGTTTGAGTAACTTGAGCTCTAGGTGCATTGCTGTGTTAAAGTCAGACGTTCAGAGGAATGAGATGGGGCACCCAGTTGTAAACCTGGAGGTTGGGGATCACCAACCCACCGTCAACCATGGCCTGTGTAAATTTTGCCAATGATACTCTTGGAGTGCCTCACACCCAAAGGAAGTGTGTGAGTGCATGCTTGAATGTAAGAAAGAATTCTTGGGAAAGTGGAGATAGGTAGTTTTGAGTGACATAGAGAATGCATAGAAAGAGCATCATTTTAAAAACAGCTCCTCGTCCCATGATATTGAGTGGCAGTTAAGCCCATTCTCGATAACTGGCTCAACTGTGCGCTGCAGTGGGGCTACTGTCATTTTCGAGATATGGGTATTTTGTGGAAGGACGCCCACCGAGGCATAAATGTCGACTTCCTCCAGTTAACTTTGAGACCCGAAGCCCCGCTATAAACTTGAAATATGTGGAATATTCTTGAGATTGATAACTACACAAAGAGCATGGTATAGTTTGCATATAAAGCAATCCTGTTCACGACACCTCCAGGTCTCAGGAAGGACAAGGATCTTTAGTAGTGAGCCAGGAGCTTTATCCTTGACCAAGCATTGTGTACAGACCGGTATTATCTAGTGACTTGAGAAACAGTGTAGATGCTATGCCACACTTCGACAAGTTTATGTGCATTGATCAGCTGTGTTATTACTGTCGCTGCAGCCGACTCAAGCCTGTTCAGACGACTAACTAGGGTCACATTAAAGTCTGCTCCCCTAAGTTTTGTGCAGAGTGATAGACACAGGCATCAACTCATACCTCCCTGAAGAAAGAAGGGCTGTCCTTATATGTTCATTATAGTAATATGCTTCCCACCCAATATACCCTGAGTCACAATATACTTCTCCCCTGCATCAATGATCACTCGTAATGGGTGGAATAGAGGACTCTTTCTAATGATAGTAGCTATTTCCCTGCATATGATTAATAGAAGGCGCGTTAGCGATATGCACCCCACTTTTTTACGAAATGTATTTCAGTGGTTTAGGTGTGATGCATTTAATGGAGTAAGGCTGTATCTGCATTGTGTTTTCAGGTAAGCTATGTTGTGCTCTGCTTTAGGTGGATTATATAGTCCCTTGACATTACAAGATGAGGGATGCAGTTTTAGCTGCCAGTGTGGTACTAATGTAACCGTAAGGCAGCCAGCACCTCCTAATAGGAGGCTCCTGTCGGTGCATTACCAAGTCAACTGATCCTTTGAATTCATTAGGAAGGTTGTAGTTCATGGTAGAGATAGATGTATTCGTTGGCAACACCCAGAATACTTTCCACATAATCCGATAACAAATCTTAACAACCACGGTTGTTAGCTGCATCATACCATTGTAAAATTTCAGCCTTATCAGTTGCTCATTGAGGCTTGTCGGAGAGCTTTGTAGTTAATCCCAGGAAAGGTTAATTTGAGTCATTCTCCCAGGGTGTCTTATCATCCAGGCAGAGGGTTGCATAAGCATACCGCTCTGCAAATGGATGCAGTATGGGTGTCACTCACATACAGTAGATAACTCATTACTGAGGTGTGATGGGGAGGCCTGAGCCTGTCCTCGAATGGAACCCGGTGGCAGATTCTTCTTCATAAATATGCAGGCATGCTGCGGATCTGCAAATATGTATAGTTTAAGCCAAATGGTCACCTACAAGGGTATAGTGTCGTTTATGGTATTCCAGCCTTCTGAAGTTTCCTTTTCACAGACATAAACCTACACCTTACCTCCTGATCCCTTATGGTAAAGTCTAGGTAAATTAATTTTGAACTTCCCTCTTAGGCTAAGTCCGGTTTCTCTGTGGCTTGCCTACGTACTTCATTGCGGTCTCCATATTTACGGAGGTGTGCAATGATGGGACAGCCAGTCGTTGATCAGCTCACTTGACCACAAATATCTAGGAAAAGGAGGCTCTGCCAAAGAATTCAGAGGGTAATGTCTCCACAATGTTCTCCATTTTTTCGGTTGCTGTTGACTTTGACATGCCCATAATGCGCATGTTATTTCTGCGCGAATGTGCTTCCACGTTCTCATTCTTTACTGTGCTAAGTTTTTTTTCTGTTTATGTCATCTTCTGCATCGGAAATGCTTTTTTCTGTAGACCCTATACAATTGCCCTGTCTGTCCAGATGCTCTTTGTAAGTCCCATTCGGTGAGCAAGGGTCTACCTTACTGACTGTTGAAACCAAGCTTTTAGAGATGAGTTTTAAAATGTGCATCTTGTGCTTGCTCCAACACATCTCCAATGTGTCAATAGGTAGGTCGAGTACTTAATACCCCTTATTCCGGTGCTACTTTTTGGATCAAAGGTTAGCTTGGTTTGCTTTTGATAGTGTTTCTGTGTTTCTGAGCAAGTCAGCAACACTCTCAACCACTGCAGCTCACTCGTACATCACTTATCAATTGGTAGGTCAACCACTCTGTCTCCGCAGGTCAGTGTCATGCTCCGCAGTGTCTGACTGCTTTGTGTTCACAGGCAATGCTCTGCAAGGTGGGCTCTTGCTGAGAGTGTTCAAACATGAACTCTACACACAGCGTAGTAAGGTTTATCGCAATCTCTATATGTTGGTGCACACAATTAGATTCTGGGCATTACTGTACTGGAATTGAAGCCTTGCCTCATTTTACCATGAGCACCAGATCCATGACGTCACCCCCCACTAGCTCAAAGACCGCCTGACAGTACAGAGATTGTCTCCACAGTCACTGGGGTCAGTTCACTCCCGGGCCCCTTCAGGAAGCCAGTGAAGTTGTTGTGATCCCACCCTCCACCAGGCATGTACTCTGAGGGGACACATGCAGACGGATCAGGCCCACTGGAAGGCCCCTTGTTCATACAACCTCAAGAGGGACACCAGTCTTCTGGGAGATCTTCCAACCTGGGACTCCGATTCAGCCCTTGCAGTGTCCATCTCTCATATACTACTATCTTTTGATGCAGCACCACAGGCGTGCTGCATGCATATACTCCAGATGGAGACCCCCCCCCCCCGCTCCATGGCTTGGCTGGGGTCAGCGATGCAACAGCTCAGTCCCAATCCTTTGGGACAATGGGTTCTGTGGCTGTTTGAAGTGCTCCCCAGGTCATCCTCTCCGGCGGTACTTGGACAATCCCCTCCGCGCGTACTTCCTTTCGAGCAAAGACCCCATCTCCTCTGAGGGACCATCATGGGTGCACCAAGCCAGCCATGACACCTCGTACACCATCTGCAGCTATTCTCACAGTTGTTCAGCACGCTGCCTGCTGGAAAGTTCACTCTCCATACAGGCATCTGAACAGGCCTTCATGCTTCGGCTACAGTTGTCAGGAATGGAGGAATGTCAACACAACTGTTTTGGCATTACGCCCCTCACCCCTAACTGTTGTTTGGTTTGAGGTGATGGGGGGCCTGCTTTGTGGCGTATGTCCTGGCAGTTCGGGCTGGACTGTTCCCAATGGAGCAAGGTCAAGACTGATGTGTATATGGCTGGGTCCAAACTGTGGTGACATGGTGTGCAAAATAATGAAGGACTGTGATGCGTGGGCCAGAGTAATTACCAGAGGCAAAGATGAATTCATGCATTCTTTCCATCACTTTTTTGTATACTTCAGGATTGTGTTGGATACTTGTCCCGGTTTAAGGTGCCTCACTACTGAGCGGTCATTTTGAAAAATGGCACTCTCGCGACCTCCAGGTAATTTCATTTTATGTTACTGTAGAGAGTTTAAAACATTTTTTGAGAGGTGTTACAGGTGCAAAATACCCCTCCCCTTCTGCTGCTTTTTTTTCCATGCCAATGATTTGAATTGGGGGGTAGCTGCAGAGCTGCATATCTTGAGAGGGAGAAAGAAGTCCTAGCCTGTGTTTGCTCAAATTGGTTGCCAATAGAGAACTGTAATCGAGGTGCCTTCCTGTACCACCCTCCTGGTTACCACAATCTACTATCGACCGATTTTAATGATCCATCCAAGGCTTTGGGTCTCTAAGGTTGGCGTTGGGTGATTCAGTATTATTTCCTACTATGTACTTTCGGAGTCTTGTTTTGTGATCCTGCTAATATAATTTTTGAGTATTTGCTCTTGGATAAATAAGTCCTTTGACTGAGTGCCAACCAGGGAGCGGGCTTTTCTTTTCATGCCATCAAAAGGACTTATGACCCAGGCCAGGGATTGCATAGCAGATTGCTAGGGAGGTTTTCATGTGAGTTTTTCTTTAACAATTTAGCGTGAATGTACTTAGTGTTGGCGTCTGTCCCAGCTGTGTACTAGTATTGATTCTTCAGTGTTATCATCTACTTGGTTAGCAAATATTCACATTATCATTTGAGACTTTGCCATGGCTGGCTGCCAGCAAGTTACTATGTGAAAAGGCATTATTTACACTCCCTGCCACTGCTGCTAATACAAGATTGTGATTCCAAAGTCGGTTACAAAGTAAACATGGGTATTTACAATCGCGCTTGTACCAGTATTTCGATGCCAAGCCCGCTTGTCAACACTGCCTGAGGAGAGCAGAATTGTAGGGTCCATGCTGCACACTGGTAAATGTTAGGATTGTGGTAATTAAAATATGAACGCACTTCTGTTATTTTACGACCGCTCCAGAAATCACCTACATTGTAATTAGGCTAACTTCCTAGTTTACCATCATAACCTTGTGCTCCCTGCATTCTGTTCAGTGCATCCATTCATGGGTATTATTGAATGTTTTCTGCACAGTGATCTGGAGATCAACCTGAACCTGTTCTAGACTAAAAGTAACTTTAATAACAAACCCAGGCATCCACCACCATGTGAGCACCATGAATGTTAGACTTTTGGGGAATAACCATGTGGACCCAGTTTTTCCGATTCAAATTACACACAAAATAAACCCAATTCCATATGGGTTAACGCTCCCATTCGACGCCTGCTGGGCATCGGCGTCAGTACAGACTGTGGACTGGCAGCAGGGAACTTTCCATCCCCTCCTCTACTACGGAGGGAGTCAAGCCATGGCTCCGACGCGCTTAAGTTCTAGTTTGATGCTTATGTGGTACAATAAGACTTGTGTTCCTTCACGAGTGGGGGAAACACCACGCTGGTTGTAATTGGGAGCGATATCCCACCCCGGGATACCCGACTCTTAATCGTGCCAATGTATGGAACATACTTGCCAAGGCAATGCCTCACCACTTTCAGAGAAGTAAGAGGGAGGGTACAGCGAGTGGGAAATAAGTGGAGGAGATTTGTATTCAAGCTGCTTCTTCAGGGGTGAGCTCAAGTCCACAGTGCAGTTGGGACCAGGAAGCAGAGCTATAATTACTTATTTTACCAACTGAGCACTTGGACACTGTGCCTATGAGCAATACATCTATTAAGAATGACCATGTGCAAACTCTTATGCATCGAGACAAGCAAGTTATGAAACAAACCAAAGGTGAAACTCAGTGGTGTAATGACAACTTTTATCTGGTGTTGCCTGGTGCGTTGTCAGCCTTGTGTTTGGAATATTGATCACTAATCTAGGAGTAAATGTTTGTTTTACTGTCTGTTCAATTATGCTGCACTATTTTCCATGACAGACTACAGCGTGACCGCAAATTCGAAGCTGGTCATCATCACCGCTGGCGCCCGCCAACAGGAGGGCGAGAGCCGTCTTAACCTGGTTCAGCGCAACGTGAACATTTTCAAATTCATCATTCCTAACGTCGTCAAGTACAGCCCGGACAGCATGCTTCTCGTGGTCTCAAACCCAGGTGAGCTGATGTTGTGCATGTTTTACTCCATGCTTTCTCAGTACTTGTGTGATGGACGCTGGTCAGTTGGTCGTGGCACTGAGTGATAATATGGTGGAAGAGGTGTGGCGCAGTGGCCAGGGTGCCTGACTCTGGACCAGGGGGTTCATGGTTTGATCCCTGGCACCGGCGGCAGGTTAGCCCAGCACCATGTGACTCTGGGCAATAGCTCGCTTAATCTTCCCAACTGCCCCCAGTGCCAGGACACCTCTCCGAAGGTAGCTGTGTGCTTTGCAAATGCTGGTATTTCAATTTCATATCTTCCACCAATTAGGCTTTGACTTTTTCGTGTCAACCCATGAATCTTGGCCATCCCACCCTTGAGACGTGCTGTGGGGGTGAACAGACAAGTAGTGACTGCAGAGAGCAGTTTGGAAGGCCTTAGCTTGTTCTGGTATTGTACAAAAAGTATCAGTGGAAAGAAATATATCAGCCCCTCCCTTCTTTTCCTTTTGTGCAGTGCTATAAAGAAGGGTAGCCAGGTGATTCCATGAAACCATGATTCAACTCTTGGGTTTACATTTAAATGCACGTAAGTGTTGTACCGGATGGCAGTATTTTGCAGAAGGAAAGGAAACTTTGCATTCCTGTGCCAGTAAGCTATCTAGGGGACCTTCTGTAAATGCATATGCTCTATACAAACTAATTTTCGTCCTATAACAATCTTACACATAAAATGTTTTTTTGAGAGATATGAATGGCTAGTATTTGATCTGCACTTTGGATACCGTAGTCTGAATTAAAGTCCTCATTGGAGGTCGTTGGGTAATCTTGATGGATGGGTTCTTCGGGTATGTGAGTTCTGCTAAAGAGCCCTGCTGGACTGAGAGCAAGAACTCCATAGGAGGTAACATGCAATCGAAATTAACTCTGCAATAGTTCAAGTTGTCAACACCTTATCCTTTTTTTTTTTTTTTTTTTTTAAATCAACAGTGGATGTTTTGACCTACGTGGCCTGGAAGATCAGCGGCTTTCCCAAGCACCGTGTCATTGGCAGCGGTTGCAATTTGGACTCTGCCCGATTCCGTTACCTGATGGGAGAAAAACTGGGCATCCATTCTCAGAGCTGCCATGGCTGGGTCGTTGGAGAGCATGGGGACTCTAGCGGTAGGTGTATCTTCTTTCTTACAAGGTTACATGTTAAATGTCTTTTCACTACTTATTGAGGAAAGGCAGTTTGAGTAACAGGCTGGTGAAGCGGAAAATGTCCTCTAAGCGGCAGTCAAGCTTTGAAAACAGCACCGGACTGGACTGACCACACTAGTTTGCTGACTCAAGCATAGAGCAAAGGTTGCGACTGTTGCTCTGAAAACATTTCAGCTTTCTGAACGATAAGGCTCTCGTTTCGGGCAGCCTGATACTTTTCAGTCGGGCACAAATGGGATTTTTCACCTTGTTTGAAATTGCAAGATATCTATTTCCAAAATATTCCCCCATGCGAGCATTGCCGGAAATAAATATCCAACATTTGTAAGGGGAGGGGGAAAGGACGGAAAGAAGGAAGAGCAGCGGTAACTAGGGCCACAAACTTTCATACCACTGGGCCTCTCTAACTCTGATTGGGCCATGAATTGTGTCCCCAAGGTACCGTGCTGGGCAGTATATGCCCTGGCTGAAATTACCCGCTGGTAAATCCGGCCATTTTGGAATGACCTGTACTTAGCATGATCTGAGCCTGGAGAAAGATTTCAGTTTGAGTGACTATTGTGCATTGATATTAAGCATTCTGTACGTGCTGCAGGTTCCTATCTTTGCACATTGCGAACATCTGATTTTGTTTCTGTTGGCAATGACCTCTGTGTCTCATAGATTGCATGTGTACATGCGAATAAAAAGAGGATGGGTTACTGAGGTGAATAGAGGGGGGGGGGGGGGCAGGGAGACAAATACCTGGCTGTGTAGTTGAAAAGCTATATTTGTGATGACCTGCATTTTTAAATTAGTTTTCAAAGTTTCCATTTTATCTGCCACACCAGGGACAGGGAAGCAAAGTTTGCTTGAACCATCCTTCCCCCCGCAACTCGATATGTGTGATCTATATTTGCCTGCGTTGCAAAGGTCAGGAATGTAATCTTAGTAGGAGAGACCTTTGGACTAAACTCTATACAGCAGGTGCCCATGGAGTTTGTGGGGTCGGTGTCGAGGAGGCCTTTTCAAAGGTTTTGCAAATATGTACACTGTACTTTCAAACCTTACGACACGGATCAGGTCACTCAGTTAACCTTGCTGTAAAATGTTACATGGGGGTGTGTATTCGCGTGTGTGTGTGATGACATACACAGCTCTAGATAGCGATTGTGGAAAATCTATGAAAAAAGTGCCATGCAGCAATAAGATCAGCCATGCATTTGATCTGATTTCCTGTACATCTAATGATACTGCTGTGCTGGGATGTAATAAATGACAGTCTCACTAGCATAGCACTGTTTGAAACCTCGGATGTGAATGTTGGTATGTTACCTCTTAGCCTCCATCTATAAGGTCACTATGTGGTCACAGTGATTGAGTTACCAGATGGTTGGAGAATGAGGACTTTTAAAATTGTATGCAATGTCAGCTTAAAAATCTAACTATCCTCAAACATGCCACTCCATGGAAGTTTAAAGTGCTTGGTTCAGTGCTGAATCTCCCTCGCTGCTTGTACAAATTCTAGTGTGAAGCATACGACGCGGTTAGTCGTGGTCCGGTGTGCAGTGCTACCAAAAGTGGAGTCAAAAATCTGTTGAGGTGAATGTGCTTTACCAGATGAAAGGTAAAATCGTTGAAGAAAAAAGGAACCAAACCTCCTTTAGTATTAATAAATCTATGCATCTGGTCTAGGTAGCTGTATATATATATATGCATACATTTGTACAGGAAAAGACAAGGCTAACGTGTTTTTAAAATTATCTTCCAGTCCCTGTCTGGAGTGGGATTAATGTGGCTGGTGTCTGTTTGAAAACACTGAACCCTGACCTGGGAAGTGAAGCAGACAAAGAGAACTGGAAGGAGGTTCACAAGCAGGTGGTGGAAAGGTAAGCCTTATTCAATGTTTGACGAGCTGAGAGGTATCCATAGAGGAATTCTTCTCTCTTGGAACTTAGAGCAGTAAATAATGTTTGGAATTAGGAGTATCACTGAATGGTTCGAACACCTGGCACCCAAGTTTCCTTGAACTAGGAAGACTAAGGAATGGTTGGAATAATATGGAGCACCACACAGTGTTTGCATAAGGTGATGCCATGAGCTCAGCTGATGTTGAAAGTAAAACTGGTGATATCTGGGCTCCTTTCTGCGTCATGTAATTTGCATTCTTCAGAATATGCACCATTGTTTCACTTACTATGAGAAACATAAAGTGGTTACATATTTACCTTTACTTACATAGTTTTGCACTGCCCAGTTTGACTGGAAAAATATGGGGGCCGGAGTTATATTTTGAGAAGCGTAATATAGCAGGCTAAGGTGTGAGAATCCTCATGTGGATAACAACCATAGCAGCTGTTTCTCCCTTGCTTGAAGAATATAGCTTATTTCGAACAAGATGGTCTCTGTTGCTCTCAGGGTGGACATTCGCCAAGCAGAATGTTAAATTGCAAGTTATTTTAACTAGAAGAATCTCACATTTTCTATCAGCTTTGATAGGGCGGGAGGATCTTTTTCAAGTAGAGGCGGTAGCTGTTTATTTGGAGTAGCCCATGTCTGGTCTTTTCAAGAACTGTGGGCTTAGACGTTACTTTTGTAGTGGTGCAGTGACTGCACAACGTGGTATTGCAGCAGTTAGTAACGCAGAAAGGCTAACAAAAGAAAGCACATTCTCTTACTTCACATGACTATGTGGATCATGTCTGTATTTTGCGGCAAGTTTTTTTTTGTTTCTAGACGTTAAAATTCAAACCGTATGTGCTGGTTTCAGATTATTGGCATACTCAAGTCATGTCCTTTGTCTCTTTGCAGTGCCTATGAAGTCATTAAGCTTAAGGGGTACACATCTTGGGCCATTGGTCTTTCTGTTGCTGACCTCGCAGAAACCATCATGAAGAACCTTCGAAGGGTGCACCCCATTTCCACCATGGTTAAGGTAAACAGCTAGTTATTGTGGTCGACCAGCTCTAAATAACCCATTTAGTTTTATACTCCTTTTTTGAGTGAATGTCTGTGTAATTCAGCATTTTGTACCGCGATTGATAGAGGTGTAACCCACTTATGTTTTGCAGCATGAACTTGGTATTGATTCAGATGCTGTGCATAATTCCTCCGGTAGTGTTTGGGTCACACACTCTTTGAGTATTATTCCTTAAATGTTTTCTAATTGAGACTAATATCGACTGGGACATATCTCCTTTATGACTCCGACACACCGCTGTAGCTTTCCCCCAATGCATGCTGCCATCTTCAGATCTGTTTCTATGTGGACGGGTTCCGTCAAACTTGCACAGAATGGAAGGTACCAACTATTACACTAAGGGAAAACGTTGCATACATTTTTCAAGGATCGACTGGGACAGATTTGTGAGACTGTATCCTTTGCGATTCTGACTTTTTCGGCGATTAAAGTTACCCAGGTCTGTTCAAAGTACAGCTTTAAGACTATGCACTTGTAAATGTAAATTCCGCGGGGAACAACCTTTACAACGCAACTTTTACAACGCACTACACTTACAACGCATTTTTTACAACGCAACATCCACTACAACGCATTCCATTACATAGCATGACACCACAACGCATTTTTAAAAACTACCTTTACAACGCATTCTATTACATCGCATACTACCTTTACAACGCATACCATTACAACGCATAATATTACACTACACTATCCAACACTTACCCTACTGTTGCACCCCCTGGAGTTAGAATAGTAATTTTTACCCCTATACTATCCAACACTTACCCTACTGTTGCACCCCCTGGAGTTAGAATAGTAATTTTTACCCCTATACTATCCAACACTTACCCTACTGTTGCACCCCCTGGAGTTAGAATAGTACTTTTTACCCCTATACTATCCAACACTTACCCTACTGTTGCACCCCCTGGAGTTAGAATAGTAATTTTTACCCCTATACTATCCAACACTTACCCTACTGTTGCACCCCCTGGAGTTAGAATAGTAATTTTTACCCCTATACTATCCAACACTTTCCCTACTGTTGCACCCCCTGGAGTTAGAATAGTAATTTTTACCCCTATACTATCCAACACTTACCCTACTGTTGCACCCCCTGGAGTTAGAATAGCAATTTTTACCCCTATACTATCCAACACTTACCCTACTGTTGCACCCCCTGGAGTTAGAATAGTAATTTTTACCCCTATACTATCCAACACTTACCCTACTGTTGCACCCCCTGGAGTTAGAATAGTAATTTTTACCCCTATACTATCTAATACTTACCTTAAATGCAATTTAATATTATGCGTTGTAATGGTATGCGTTGTAAAGGTAGTATGCGATGTAATGGAATGCGTTGTAAAGGTAGTTTTTAAAAATGCGTTGTAGTGTCATGCTATGTAATGGAATGCGTTGTAGTGGATGTTGCGTTGTAAAAAATGCGTTGTAAGTGCATGCGTTGTAAAAGTGTGCGTTGTAACGACATACATCCAAATTCCACTGCATAAACAAGCATACATGGTTTCAAAGTGCCAATCTGGAAGATACATGCAAACTGTGCAATACATTTCAGCCCAGCACAATTCAAGCTGGAAAACCGAGTCACTGGGTCAAGTATGCAGAGTCTTTGGTAGGTGGGACAGGCTTGGAAAGTGCTGGGATTCCCAGCAAGAAAACCTTTTGAATGAGGATGCTCTAGGCTGCAAAGATCAAAACGTTCTAAGAACCAGAGCCATGGGACTCCTAAAATAGAAATTGGCACTTCAAATAATTGGTTGTTGAAAAAAGTAGCTGAGCGATTCCATTGAAGACTGGACACCATTAGAGGAGTCTGTGTCTACACTACACATTGCACTGCTCAGGCCTGCTCAGAGACCTCATGCGCCACACAGAGAATATCCTTGAGGCTCAAAGTACTCTAGGTACAACATACCAACACTGCCCATGTCACAAGTGCAAGAAACACGGCATAGTTTGTATTTTCAGCTCTTAAAAAGGCACAAAAGTTTTGTATAAAAAGAAAATGCAGTCTTATCCGCCTTTGGCCTAGATGCAAAAAAAATGACTCGAGGATTGTCATTCCCCTCTGATACCGTGCCACCATCATCAAAATACTTTCAGATTTTTAATCCTCAAGACCTGTGAAAGCTCTCTTAAGGGTATTAAATAAATTGGACATTACAAAACAATGGTTCAGAAAAGGAGCCTGGTTTTGACTGTTATGCAGGATAGGTTTTCCCGTTATGCCAAAAACTACAGAAATGTATGCACAAGAGAAATAGATACAAGGAAGACCATTCAAAATTACCTATGAAGGAAATGTGCAAGATGTTGAACAAAAGAGCCATAAAGGAAGCACCCTTGCCAGAGAGCAACCAAGGATGTTACTGCAGATACTTTCTTGTGTGAAAGAATAATGGGATCCTCAGACAGTTGAACAAGTGTATTGTTACATACTTTTAGCATAGGTACTCTCGAGTACATGGTTCCAAAGATTATAGAAAACGCGTTCCTCTGCATAATTATTCAGAATGTATATTTTCACATCTTGATGTATCAGAAACAGAAGACGTTCCTCACATCTATGGTAGGTATAATATAATGTCACTTCAGAGTTTTACCTTTTGGGATAAAGTTGGCTCCAAGAATATTAACAGCACGCCTATCTCTGGTGGCACCACATCTCGGGAGGGGGAAACATTTGTATGTATAACTAGGCGACAGGATCGTGAAGGGTAAGAAGTAATGTTCTTGGCCATAAAATACTCACATTCTCATATGGTTTTGTATTGGACCTAAAAAAATCATAAAGCTCCTTGAAGAATTGGAATGCAAGCAACATGAAGAGAGGAAGGACATTCCCAAAACAACAAATCCAATGTCACTATCACTACAAATGTCTCTCTGATAGGTTGGACAGCTCACATGTAAAGCTCAGTACTCAAGGATAGTGGTCACCTTTAAAAACAAAGATGCATATACATACATATCATGATGAGCACCTTCAATTGTCTAGCCCTGCATAGTGTGAAAGAGATTTGAAGTGTTGTAAACATTTTATTTTGCTACTTGGAAAGCTGCTATCTTTGCTTTTATGTCATACTCTTTTCTTGTAGTGTTATTGGGCTTGGTGCCCAGTAGGTAGGCTAAGTCCTGACATTTGGGTAAGATCTTCATTTTATTCTCAAAACGCTTAGTCTTGAGTAACCAGCTCACGTAGTTTCTACTCAGTTCTAGCCATTGACGAGTGTTTTGGTTGTTGGATCAATTTCCCATCGACTTCATCAGGGTAAATATAAATCCCAGAAGTGTGGAATACTAGTAAGTATCGAGAGGAGAGTACTGCTCGCATGTCACTTCTACGTGTCAATGAACATTGCTGTTCACCGACACGTGGGTTTGACTACATACGAGGAGTAATCTTACCAGCTGTGCCCGGGAGGCTTCTTGTTCTGCTATGGACGTGGTTCCCGTTAAGGTGTTTTGGTGGCTTTCCCTCCCTCTTTTGAGCACCCATTTCTTTGAATAATATTTATGCTTATACTTTTGGTACTTGTTTGGGTGAGCGCCGCTTATAACCCTGCCTCCTTGTTTTCTGTGGTAAGTCCTGGCATTTGTTTGCTCTGGAAACTAAATGCAAACACAAGTGTAGTGAACCTCAGTTCTTCAAAATAGACAGACAGAAAAGATGGTGGCGATTCAGACCAACAGCATCACGACCATGTACTATATTCTTAAATGGGTCACAATATCTTATACTTAGTTATTCACAGAGGTTCAAAACATTTGGCACTGGACCTTGAAAAGAAGAAACTCATTCACAACAGCCATGACAAGGAGCACAACATAATTTAGCAAGCAATTGTCACAGTGTAAATTCCCACAAATAGAAAATAGACAACTCAACCGTAAAAGAGATCTTTAGAATATGGTTCCGACCAGACATAGACTTGTTCACTCCAAGAGAAAACTGAAAATTACATTATTATTTACCAGGTACCCCAAAAGGGTTCCACGAGAAAGCAGTGTGGTTAATTGGTATAAGGCTTTGCTTGTGCATTTCCCTCAGTTCCACTGCTACAGAAGGTGATCAGGAAAAACCCCAATAGTCTTGCATAGACACGTTACTTGTGACTTGCTCGAGGAATTGACAGCACCTCATATTAAAATTAAAGTGCATATTGCATATGAATGGGAGGCAGTCACTCACGTGAACCGAACTTTAACAATTCAGACCAGGGGCGGCCCCTCCATTATGGCGGAGGAGTGTCCCCCACAGAAAAATAAATTGATAATAAAAGCAATTTATTAAAATTTTATTTTTCTTACTGAGCCAATTGTCAGCCTTTGGGGACATTATGATGGAGCTCACTCAGCTGCAGGGGGAGGAGGAGTAATGCACACTGTACATGCGAATGTCAGTTTGTCCATCCATCTTAGGACCCCCCAAAACTCGTGCCGTCCGAGCCGGACCACCCAGCCCTGGAACCCCCCTTGCTATGCCACTGGCAAGTGTCAAATTTCCCAAAACGAATGTACGTATTTTATATTCTATTTCTAAAGCTCAAACTTAGCCAAATGGCAGTGGGAACAGTGGATAATTATATAAAAATCAAATATCTTGATGGACTGTGTTATGCATACTGTGCTCTAGCAGGTAGGTCATAGTGATGTGTCCTTTCATATCGAGCCAATAGTTCTTGGTAATATGTGCAGCAGCACACCAAAAAACTGGATCGGATAGTAGAAGGAACAGCTATCCCCAACACAAGAAATGAAGTGGGATTGGTGGTTATTTTGTATTTTTGAGTTCAAATTTATTACCACCCAAAAACTGATACATTGACCACACCTTAACAAAAATGCGTTGGTTATGATTTTATTGCTTTCCTTGACCTATTTTAAACACTACTAGCAACCCTAGTTATGAAGATTGGATCTGACTTTGTGAATGAAGTGCCAGATGGCTGTACATACAGGGGCTTATTTACAAGCCCATTATGCCACTGGTGCGTCACTTTTTTGGACGCACTGGCAGGTCAATGGGCTTTCCCAATCAATCAATCATAGTATTTGTAAAGCGCACTACATACCCGTGAGGGTCTCAAGGCGCTGAGGGGAGTACGGTGCTGCTACTGCTCGAAGAGCCAGGTATTGAGAAGTCTTCTGAAGGTGAGCAGGTCCTGGGTCTGCTGCAGGTGGGTAGGGAGGGTGTTCCAGGTCTTGGTGGCGAGGAAGGAGAAGGATCTTCCACCGGCGGTCGTTCGTTGGATGCGGGGGACAGCAGCGAGGGCGAGTCTGGCTGAGCGGAGCTGGCGGGTGGGGGTGTAGAAGCTGAGTCGGTCGTTGAGGTATGCTGGTCCGGTGTTGTGGAGGGCCTTGTGGGTGTGGGTGAGTAGCTTGTAGGTGATCCTCTTTTCGACGGGGAGCCAGTGTAGGTCTCTCAGGTGGGGGGTGATGTGGCTGCGGCGAGGGATGTTGAGGATCAGTCGGGCGGAGGCGTTTTGGATACGTTGCAGTCGTCACAGGTGTTTGGTCGGGATACCTGCGTAGAGTGCATTGCCGTAGTCCAACCTGCTGCTGACGAGGGCCTGGGTCACCGTTCTTCTTGTTTCGGTGGGGATCCACTTGTAGATCCTGCGGAGCATGCAGAGGGTGTTGTAGCAGGAGGAGGAGACGGCGTTGACCTGCTTCGACATGGAGAAGGAGGAGTCGAGGATGATACCCAGGTTGCATGCGTGGTCCGTGGGTGTCGGTGCTGTTCCTAGCGTGGTCGGCCACCAGGAGTCGTCCCAAGCTGAGGGGGTGGAACCGAGGATGAGGACCTCTGTCTTGTCCGAGTTCAGCTTCAGTCGGCTGTTCCTCATCCATTCTGTGATGGCCTTCATTACCTCATGTAGGTTGGTTTTGGCGGTGTGTGGGTCCTTGGTGAGGGAGAGGATCAGCTGGGTGTTGTCGGCGTAGGAGATGATGCTGAGGTCGTACTGGCGGGCGACGTGGGCGAGGGGGCCCATGTAGATGTTGAACAGCGTCGGGCTGAGGGAGGATCTTTGGGGTATGCCGCAGATGATGACGGTGGCTTTGGAGCAGAAGGGGGGGAGGCGGCCGCTCTGGGTTCTGCCGGAGAGGAGAGATGTGGTCCTTGGGTTTCTTGAGGAGGGCGTTGATCTCGGCGTGCTTCCAGCTTTGCGGGAATGTGGCTCTCGAAGGAGGTGTTGATCACTTTCCGAAGTTGGGGTGCGATGGCTGCGTCGGCTTTGTTGAATATGTGGTGAGGACAGGGGTCTGACGGTGATCCCGAGTGGATGGAGTTCATGGTCTTGCGGGTTTTGTCGCCGTTGACGTTGGTCCAAGAGGTCAGGCTGTGGATGCGGGTGGGGTACGCGGGTGCGGTGGGGTCTGGAGTTGGCGGGGTGGTCGGTGTGCTGTAGCTGTTGTGGATGTCGGTGATCTTGTGGTGGAAGAAGGTAGCCAGCGAGTCGCAGAGTTCTTGTGAGGGTGGGATGTCATTGGGGTTGGCGCTGGGGTTGGAGAGTTCTTTCACGATGCTGAAGAGCTCTTTGCTGTCGTGTGCGTTGTTGTCCAGGCGGATTTGAAGGCAGATCTCTTGGCTAGTCTAATGAGGTGGTGGTGTATGCGGGTGGCGTCCTTGTGGGCTGCGTGGCTGTCTGCTGTTTGTTCGTGGATCCACTTCTGCAGTTTCCTGCAGGTGTGTTTGGAGGTCTGGAGTTCTTCGGTGAACAAGGTGGCTTTCTTGCTGGTGCGGCTGTTTGAGGGTTTCTTGAGCGGGGTGAGGGTGTTGGTGCAGTCGTTGATCCACTGTCGTAGGTTGCGGGCGGCGGCGTCTGGGTCGGTGGGTTCGGTGGGTGGGTTCAGGGCGAGGGTGGCGGCCAGCTGGCCTTCGGTGACTTTGCTCCAGCAGCGACGGGGCAGCTGTTGGGCATGGTGGTGCGTTGTGGTCTTGTAGGTGAAGTGGATGCAGCGATGATCGGTCCAGTGGAGTTCGGTGGTGTGGACGAAGGAGACGTGGTTGCTTGTGGAGAAGATGGAGTCAAGCGTGTGGCCGGCGGCGTGGGTGGGATCGGTGACGAGTTGTCTGAAGCCAAGGTTGGCGAGGTTGTCGATCAGGGTGGTGGAGTTGGCGTTGTTGTTGTTCTCGAGGTGGAATTTCAAGTCCCCGAGGAGGATGTAGTCCATGGAGGTGAGAGCGTGGGTGCTGACGAGGTCGGCGATGGCGTCGCTGAACTGTGGCTAGGGTCAGGGGGGTCTGTAGATGAGGGTTCCTCTGAGGGTGGTGTTGGGGTCGGTGTGGATCCGGAAGTGCAGGTGTTCGGCGGTGCTGAGGGTGTCGTATGAGTGGGTGGAGACTTTGAGGGTGGACTTGTGGACGACGGCTATTCCTCCTCCGATTCTGTTGGTGCGGTCTCTGCGGGCAATTTTGTAGCCGTCCGGGATGGCGATGGCGATGTCGGGAGCCGAGGCGTCGTTCCACCAGGTCTCGGTCTGAAAGGCGACATCTTGGGCGGAGGTGTCGAGCAGGTCCCATAGTTCGATGGCGTGTTTGCGTGCGGAGGTTGAGGAGTATGCAGCATAGTTGGTTGGGTTCTGTCCTTGAAGATTTGGTGGCTCTGTCGCAGGTGAAGCTGCAGGTGCGGCAGGAGAAGGGTCCGTGGGTGCGTTTCGGGGCCGCCTGGAAGCAGTTGCTGTCTCGGCCGGTGTTGAGTGCATGGAGGGTGCTGGCGTCGTAGCGGAGTCTGGCGTTCGCGGGGTCCAGGGGTTCTGGCGCTGGGCACGGTCCAAGCGAGGACGGGCGCAGACGGGCTTGCCTCTGGCGTGCCAGCGGCGCGGCCGCGCAGCACCCCCATAAGTAGGGAGGAGGAAGGGAGGAGCAGCTGGGAGGAGGGTGGGAAAACAGCAAATGGGAGCGGGGGGCAGGGCCGCAGGGGACGCAGCGGCGGGAAACGGCGACGGAAACAGATGGCAAGGAGGCGGGGCCGCAGGGGAGGCAGCGGCGGGAGAAGGGACGGCAAGAACGGAGCGGAGGGAAAGGGCAGTGAATATACAATACAATTAGGGTACAATTACATTAAAAAGTAACAGTCAAAAACAAATACCAGCACACAGTCAACAACAAATACCAGCGGCAGCCCAGAGGGGCCTTGAACACTCGAAATACTCTGCAGCAGCGGGCACGGGAGACTGGCGCAGACAGGTGGACCTGCGCGGCGTGGGGAGCGACCTGCCTAAACAAGGGTCAAGTGTCGCTCTCACTGCCGCGCAGCGGCCGCCATAAGTAGGGAGGAGGGAGGGAGGAGCAGCTGGGAGGAGGGTGGGAAAATAGCGAATGGTAGCAGGGGCGGGGCCGCAGGGGACGCAGCGGCGGGAAACGGCGAGGGCAACAGATGGCAAGGGGGCGGGGCCCCAGGGGAGGCAGCGGCGGGAGAAGGGACAGCGAGAACGGAGCGGAGGTAAAGGGCAGTGAAAATACAATACAATTAGGGTACAATTACATTAAAATGTAACAGTCAAAAACAAATACCAGCAACACAGTCCACAAAAAATACCAGCGGCAGCCCAGAGGGGCCTTGAACACTCAAAATACTCTGTAGCAGCGGACACGGGAGACGGGCGCAGACAGGTGGAGCTGCGCGGCGTGGGGAGCGACCTGCCTAAACAAGGGTCAAGGGTCGCCCATGACTTTTCATGGCCTTGTAAATATGAGCCTTGTAAATATGGGCCCCCTTTGTGCATTACTCTGCGTGAAAGGGGCTTTCCATGGGTGTTACTGTGGGTGTTCCCACGTAACATCCATGGAACTTGACACATTCCCAGATTTGCAACATTTTGTAAATGTGGAAATGCGTCAGAATCCTGCGCCTCCCCAGGGCAGGCGTAGGAATGGCGCAACGAGGAGAAATACTTTTACTTCTCCTCGTTTTTTCCTCTTTGATATGCATGCTGCATTCCGCAACACATGTAGAACGGAAAATGCCATTAATGATTGTTTTTGTTGCAGGAAGGTGTCCCTTTCTGCACAGAAACAATCATCCCCGCAGCGCTGGCACCCTTGCAAGATGACGCAAGGGTGCCTGTGCTGGCACATTGCAGCCAATTGTGCGCCAGGGCAGGAGAAAGCACAGGGATATGTCATATTGTTGTTAATACGACGCATCCTTGTGCTTTGAAAATGTCACAGTTAAATGGCTTGCGGCACCGCTTTGCGTCATTTTCTTGTAAATAAGGCCCACAGTTTCTAAGGTTTTTGTTATCATAAAAAAACAAGGTGTATTAAAATTGGGTCGCATCTTTGACTAATGTGAAGAGAGAACCAGAAATGGTGGGTGTGTGGGAGAGGGGTGTACTGTGTTGGGGGGAGGGCAAGGAATAGAGGAGTAAGGGGCGGGAAGAACTACCTGGATCTTGGGCATTTCTGACAGAAGTTAAGTGTGTGGTATAACATAATACAAGGAACATGATGAACTACAGGACTGTACCAGTTAATCCATCCTGTACAATCACACTGCCAACCTACATACCAGCTTTGACTGAATGTAGTAAAATGGGAAAACTACTACCTGGGAGTAAGAGAAGGGGTAACTCCAGTAGATTTGTGATTGTGAGGGGCTGTCCTCCAAGACTTTAAAAAAGATGATGCAAGACAATAGTTTTACTTTATGCAGTCTCAGCATTGAGGATGAACGAACAGCAGACCAGTCAGAATTGACAGCATATGTAATCATTCTTTTGGTGTTTCCCCTTAGGGCTTGCATGGCATACATGAAGATGTCTTCCTCAGTGTGCCCTGTATCCTTGGGAACCAAGGTATCACCGATGTGATAAAGATGACCCTCAAGACCGATGAAGAAGAACGTCTGAGAAAGAGCTCCGATACACTATGGGAAATCCAGAAGAAACTGCAGTTTTAATCGCCTTCTCGTGCATTTGTATGGTGAAAATAGTGAATTATATGTTGCACTTTTCAATTAGGTCAAATGTAGCCTTTTTAGCTAATGCACTCTAAATCCCACATTTACAGATCCGATCATTGATTCAAGACGGTATAAGACTGAAGAACAAACACTTATGTTTACGAAAAGAGGCATTGGGCCGCTAGTCTTCCTCATACAGCACTGATCTTGAGGATAAAGAAATCCGAGTTTTCCAAAATATTATTTAAACCTACATTTCAAGTCTCTATTCTCTTGTTCTTCTCTGTAGACTTGCATTGTAACTCTGCACTCATAAATGGTCCATACAGGCCATAGTGGATGGCTATTCCGATGTTTACTGCAAAAAGGCTTTAATGATGTGGAATATTGTGGATTGGGGTTTGGTTTGATGGCACCTGCCACGTTTGGAAGGAATTCGGCTATGGTATTGAGTGCATCTTCTCCACCCTCTGCAATGTATGTCAATGTCTGAACAACAGCATGAGGAGTGTTATCGTCTATGTCCGTTTAATAGATTTGAACCTTGGCACAGTCAACTTGCACTTGTGTATACGAAGAATAGTTTCTCATACCCAAATGTGATCGGGAAACGACTGACCAAAGCAAACGACCACCACCATCATCTCTATCAGCAAAATGTCCAGTTGTATGTGCATTTAGTCTGTGATTGCTCTTCAGCTCCTGGCCTGTTATATGTACTGTACACCTGAGCAGGTGTGTGTGTCTCAGTGCTTCTCATTCCTTGTGTAGAACATGATCTCAGTATGCAGGGTGACAACAACTTGCTGTCTGGGCTGTGGTGTTGACCTGAACACCCAATAAAAAAAGAAAAATTACTGAACGATTTCTGTCTTTTATTTTATTTATTCTGGCAATATGACCATGCAATCCATAACAGATCCCCACAAGTGATATTTTGGTTTTAGTGTAAGCCAGGATTGTTCCTGCTACCACGAACTAGCCATACAGTTCATTATTTTCTGTTTCATTTGAGATGCTGCAAATTGTTTCTGTTAGTTACAGCTTTTAATGTTGTTGTGTCACTAGGGTGATGTTTTGGGCAAATGTGAATCTGGGCCTCCCAATTATTCTACTCTAGCTTATGCAAGATGTACAGAAAAATCAGGTAATCGTTTGCTCTGATTGGATGCAGAGACCGTGTTATACCTGCCCTCTGCTCTTCACTGGCTGCCAGTATTTAAAATGATCACATTCAAGACCGCCTTTCTCATCTGTCAGATTTTGAGGGTCATTTAGACCCTGGTTGGCAGGCCAAAGGGTCAGTAGAGGCCAGGGCTTCAGTTTCCCTGGAGGAAGACGACCCGCCAAATTTAGAGATCCCAAATCAGATTTAAAGAACACCAAATCGGCACTCCAGTAGACTCCTTGCTTACAAGTGTAGTGCAGTAGAATTGTGATCTGTCCATCAATGGAATGGATCTGTAGGAGGGCTCCTTCTGTGGTGGGATTGCACCCTGAAGCATATGTAGCTCAGAGGAAATGCTCTCCACACTACAGATCTATGAACAGGGCTTTGTTTAGAGATCAGACTCTAGTCCTTCTCACCAATGTCATATTCAGCCTGTTGCGAGAGATCTCAACCTGACTGTCAAATGTGAGTCCCCCTCGAATTAAGTGAGCCTTGAGGGCTCCTACCCGATGGAAAGCAGAGCTTCACCCATCTTTAAATGAAGCAAGCAAGCCGCAAGTAAGGCAGGGCAGGATCCCAGCTGATCCTCGTATTTGTCACAGAAAAACATTTGCCTTACTCTGTGTAGCAGTCTGGTCCCATGCGTAGCAGTGACAAAGTACACGTAGCCGGGCAGTGTCCATAAGATGTGTAGTAACAGCCCCACCAGGAGCAGCCTGCTAGCTGCTCAGCCCATCTTCCAACTGACAACAGTCCTACCAGGCACCCAAGCATTCCACTCATGTCCATCACACCAACATTCCACACAGAACACTCGCACTGGCTGAGCAGCTAGGAGCTAGGTGCAAGGGAACATTTTTAAGCAGAAAAATGTCAGTTTACTTGCGCCCATGGATGAGAAATCTCAGCTGACAGAACAAATGACAGACAAATAGTGCCTCACCACTCTGCCCCCATGCGCTCCCATTTCAAACTGCCTCCGCTGCTGAAAGGATGTGTGCCTCACGAAGTTTCTTATGGGAATAATGCCAAGAGTCATTTCCTAAACTTCACAAGAGCTAGTAACTAACAATAATCTCACCGCAAATGTTCCATAACATGCGCCGGTACAACAGCTTGGCTCCTTGTGCATGCCACCGCAGCGAAAAGTAGGAGTGCCATACAATGATGCTCTCACATGAATTTGTGCACATGATGAGCACAGATACCATGCACCATCGAAATACAAATGAGTGGCATTGTAATCCTCAAACTCACCAAAGTGACACTAATCCCATCCTCGTCGCCAAAATGTAGTAGTCTGATCCCATGCTTAGCAGTGACAAAGTAGACGTAGCCGAGCAGTATCTTGAAGGTTATTTATTGAGTCCTAAGATGTGTAGTATCAGCCCCGCCAGGAGCAGCCTGCTAGCTGTTCAGCCCATCTTCCAATTGACAACTGTCATACCAGGCACCCAAGTATTCCACTCATGTCCATCACACCAACATTCCACACAGAACATTCACACTGACTGAGCAGCTAGGAGCTAGGTGCAAAGGAACATTGTAACATAACATGAGGATATTACACTCTGGAAGCATCTCTCTTCCTTCTGCTAAAGCATGGTTTCTTACAGGTATGTTTCCTTTACACATTAAAGAGATGGACGGCTACTAAGGGTGGACCTTTTTAGGTCTCGCCTGAGCCAGCGCATGCGCTGCCCTGGTGAGACATTTAGTGAGTGGGCTTTAAAAAGCCGACCACAGCTTTTTGTGTGGCCTAGAGCATGCGGTTACGTGCACAGTTACGAGCAGAGGCGCCATCTGGCTGTCCTCTATCGTCATGGCTCATTAAGTGCATCGCTCGCGGGCACCCTTACAGTCCGCGATCACTTTCACTTTGACGGCCGCGCGGCCAATGCTTGTCTTTCTTTTTTTCCAGCATAAGTCTTTGTTCCTTTCCATCTCCCTTCATTAGTTCGTGCTTTTCCCACATTTATCATTTTTCCCCATTATAAGTTTATGACCGAGTCTCCGTTTTTATGCTCCCTTATCTTCCTTGATCCATTCTGTTCTTTCCGCAGTTCATTTAACCACTGGGCAATCCTCTTAGCAGTTTCCAGATGTATGCTGCCCCGTCACTTCTGAGGTTCGTTCTTGAACTTTCATCAGCTTGTTCTCGCCAGAGGCGCTGCCTTCTTTACCTAGTCTTGCATCCCCTTTTCTAAACGTTCTGCAGCCCCGTGTGGAGATCCCCACACCCCCATCCTTTCAGAAATCCATTCTGGGGCAGTACCCTGATATCGCGCAGTAAGTCTCCACCCCTACCACGCTCTGGCAGCCCTTCTGGAAAGCTGTGGACAGGGTGTGCTCTGTGGCTCTCGGTGACTGGGTTTGGCAGCCTCGCAAGAACTGTTGCAACAGCAGTTTCAGGAGGTAAACTAAGGTTGGTAGTGACCTCGGGCGATCCCGCACCAGAGATGAGGCAGCACAATTGCAACACTGTGCGGGGAGGGGGCTGTGCCTAGGGTCAGTACTGCACAGTCACTGAGTGGCCTGCTCTCAGTAGAAAACAATTATTTTACTTGTTTTGTGCGTATGGTTATCTAGTAGTAACTGGACTTGAAAACGCGTCACGTGACAGTGACCTTCCACTCATCTGACCCATGACTGCCTCTTCCGGCCATTTTTTTTTTCTTTTTTTCGAATTCACTTGGCCTTTGCAAAGTCCCGAGCCTAGCTACCGATCAAGCAGGAAGGCCCGATTCGGCTCACAGAGCTTCACTGACTGAGATGCAGAAGGCGAAAGGTAAGCATGGAATTGTCAAAGGCCTGTAGCGCTCTCTGGTGGTCCGACTGGGAAGCGCAGTACGTTCATGCTGTGTCCATCACTGTCGCCTCTCGGGGGTTTCTTCCCCATTGGAAGGGAATATGTTTTCGTAATATTTTGTATTTCTCATGATATTATCGCTGCTTAATATGCCCTTAACCCTACATCGCTTAGTATTCTCCCCTATTATTAAATAATCCTCACAACTGACACCAGTCAAAGCCAAAAGTATGTTGCAACTCGTTTCTAGGAAGTAGGATCAAACTTCCTGCTGACACTAGTACCATGATTCCGGTGCTTGTGACTACCTAATATGACCCAAAACTGGCTGGAATGACTCTCACTTCTAAGGACCATTAGTATTCACTTCTGATTTACCTCCGTATTGTCTAATACAGGGTCCTTTATTGGGAAAACCAAGACTGCGTGGTTCCAAATCTCCCTCCTGGGAACACTGAAACCCTTCCTACCCGAAACAGATTTCATAACGAAAGTTCAATTACTTCTCACACCTTCCTGGAAGCTGTCCTCCGCTCAGCCTTATCCCCAACTCCACACGGACACCCCTCAAAGCCACCCTGTATTCAGCTGTATATTAAAGCCTGAAGAAGTTCAACCACATCCTGACCAACTTTGAACAACTACGAATTCCTCTTGCAACTCCACATTATCTCCAAGACCACTCTGAGGCCACCCGAAGTAGCATCTCTGACCTACCACAAAGCACTGGAAGTTTCAATTGGTGCATTTTCAGCAGATAAGATGGAACTATTACATCACACTAGATAACAAGCATTGGCACAGCCAATAGGTCTCGGCTTTGGGACCTTATAAGTGTTTAGCCATGCAACAGTTGATGTTGTTGCACCAAGGTTACTCACACATACACAACTGAGATATACATTCACTCACTAACACACCCATACACTCACCCACCCATACAGTCCATCACAGATGCACTCTTGAAACCATGCACCCCGTGAATCACCCACTCACACATCTATGTACAGAGTCACACACCCCACCCACACAAACACTCAGGCACCCATACAGATACTCAGACAACCAATCAATAACCCATATAGACACTCATGTAGCTATTCACAAACCCATGCAGTCGCTTACACACCAACAGACAGACGGATACAGACATTCACACAGTTTACTCACTAACTCATGCATTCAGTAAGATTAGTTTAATCACCCACTTATAGAGTCCGTGACGCACCTACTAAATCATCCATTCAGACACTTATACATCCACTCATTCTTCAATACGGCTTTCCCTATATATATTAAACATATTTAAACTTTACAGAAACACACAGTCACTGGATAATGTCATCAGTGATGTCATTTGAGATGTCATCAGTGATGTCACTGACCATGTCATGAGTGATGTAATATGCGACGTCATCAGCAGTGCATTGCGGGGGCGCAAGTTCTAGTTAGCTGAACTAACTATAACGGGGGAATTTCTATGGTTTTGTACGAGTGAAAAGTCCAACTAACTATAACTTTCCCTAAAACCTATGGTTTTTTCAGTGAATTTCAAAGGTTTTTGAATGCAATTTTCTAACTATAACGTACCTGAATCCTATGTTTTTTTCAGTGAATTTCTAAGATTTTTTAAATGCTAGTTTCTATCTATAACATGCCTGAAGCCTATGGTTTTTTCAGTGAATTTCCAAGGTTTTTTAAATGCTAATTTCTAACTATAATGTGCTTGAAACCTATAGTTTTTTCAGTGAATTTCAAAGGTTTTTTAACTGCTAGTTTCTTACTATGCCTACAGAGGTAGGACATGTGATGAAAGAAGAAACAACGCAGAGAAAGAAAAAAAAGAAATGCAGAAAGAAGCAACAGAAGTCCACAAAGACGAAGAAAAGTGCAGGAAGAAGAAGAGATGTACAGAAAGAACCAACAGAGGAGCAGAAAGTCCTCCTGTGCCCACAACTTTTTCAGACGGCTACTGGTGGTAACTGAATGTGACTAACCAGGCCTAGAGCCAGTGCTATGCTAAAAGACACTAAGAATACAGTGAAAACACCTACATACACTAGGGAACACTATGCGTTGGGGGTACCCATGTGATTACCATGACCTCCTCTGTAAGACCCTAGTACATAATAGTGCAGGGGGATTAAAACTACCTCATAAAAACACGCCACAGGGTGTGTTTGCACACTGGTGAAGGGAGGGGGGGGGGCCTGGGGTGACATGTGTGCAAACACGCCCTGTGGCCGTTTTAATTTGGGGGATAAAGTCCCCTTGAATCCTGAGTATCCCTTGGGTCCAACTAACATACCATGTATCTCCAGTAAGCGCCACAGAGCTGCATTGCATAGAGATGTAAAAAGGGGCACGGCCTGGACCACCTCTCTGCAACGCAGCGTAGTGGCACTTACTGGAAGCACCTGGTGGGCTAGTTGGCCCCCAGGGGACCTCAGGATTGAAGGGGAATTATTTCCCCAACTTAAAACGCGCCACAGGGCGTGTTTGCACACGTCACCTCAGGCCCCGTCCCCTCCCCTCACCACTGTGTAAACACGCCCTGTGGCCGTTTTAAGTTGGGGGATTAAGTCCCCTTGAATCCTGAGGGTCACTTGGGTCCAACTAGCCCACTAGGTACCTCCAGTAAGCGCCACAGAGCTGCTTTGCAGAGATGTGTAAAAAGGGGCACGGTCTGGACCACCTCTCTGCAACGCAGCGCAGTGGCGCTTACTGGAAGCACCTGGTGGGCTAGTTGGCCCCCAGGGGCCCTCAGGATTGAAGGGGAATTATGTCCCCAACTTAAAACGCGCCACAGGGCGTGTTTGCACACATTACCTCAGGCCCCGTCCCCTCCCTTCACCACTGTAAACACGCCCTGTGGCCATTTTAAGTTGGGAGATTAGGTCCCCTTGAATCCTGAGGGTCCATAGGGTCCAACTAGCCCACTAGGTACCTCCAGTAAGCGCCACAGAGTTGCGTTGCAGAGAGGTGTAGAAAGGGGCACGGCCTGGACCGCCTCTCAACGCAGCGCAGTGGCGTTTACTAGAAGCACCTGGTGGGCTAGTTGGCCCCCAGGGGCCCTTAGGATTGAAGGGGAATTATTTCCCCAACTTAAAATGCGCCACAGGGCGTGTTTGCACACGTCACCTCAGGCCCCGTCCCCTCCCTTCACCACTGCGCCACAGAGATGCGTTGCAGAGGTGTAAAAAGGGGCGTGGCCTGGACCACCTCTCTGCAACTCAGCCCTGTGGCACTTACTGGAAGTACCTGGTGGGCTAGTTGGCCACCAGGGATCCCCAGTATTGATGGGGAATTAATTCCCCAACTTAAAACGCGCCACAGGACGTGTTTGCAGAGTATTGCTTAGAGGGGGCGGGGCCTATGCACAATCGCGTTTTTAAATTTTTTTTGTAAGAGGGGATGTGTGGGCCCCCTTTTTTTTATTTTTCTGAGGCCCTGGGGACCCCATCCCCCAGGGCCTGAACCCCAATTTAAAAAAAAAAGAAAATTTATTAACAGGAAGGGGGCCGCGCGGGCCCCCCCTCCCGTGGCCAATTCCGGGCCCCAGGGACCCCACCCCCCGGGGCATGGCCATGTTTTTTTTTTATTTCTATGGAGGGGGCTGCGTGACCCCCCTCCTCAGGCCAATTATGGCCCCGGGGACCCTATCCCCGTGGGACCGGCCTTTGCATTATTTTTTTTATTTTTACAAAAAAATGATTATTGGGGAGGGGGGCCGCGTGGCCACCCTCCCTGGCCACTTCTGGCCCTGGGGACCCCATCCCCCGGGGCCTGGCCATCTTGTTGGGGACCGTGGGGGGAGCCCCAATTCCCTCACGGTCCCTGCCGGCTCCCCGCGTCCTGCGGGAGCCGGCATTGCTTTTCCACATGGGGAGCTGCTGACACAGGTATATGTCTTCTTCTTTTAAAAGCACCGGGGGTGGCAGTCGCTGGGGTTGCGGGGGGTCTGTGAGCCCCCGCAAAATAATTAATAAAAGCCCTGGGGGGTGGCGGTCCCCGGGGCTTGGGGGGGCCTTGGAGGCCCCCCACTTATAAAAAAATAAAGCCCCGGGGGTGAAGGCCCCTGGGGCTGTGGGGGGTCGTGAGCCTCCCGCAAATATTTACTGAAACCCCCAGGGGTGGCGGCCCCCGCAATTTCAATTTAACATGCCCCCGGGACTTGGCCCACCCAGGGGCTAAATAATAAGGAGCCCGCGCTTCCTTTTTTTTTTTTTGTCCTAAATTTGCGCTAGGTGCGCGAATCTCGATGATTTTTTTTAAAAAAATGCTTTTTTGGGACCTCCTGAGCAGGCCTAGGGGGTCAGGTTG
Source organism: Triturus cristatus (assembly GCF_964204655.1). NCBI lineage: Eukaryota > Metazoa > Chordata > Amphibia > Caudata > Salamandridae > Triturus > Triturus cristatus. Next base: position 449,165,065 of record NC_140584.1, read on the forward strand.
TTTCTACCCTGCCCTCTTTTCTTGTTTTGTGCTTTTTTTTCTGTTTTCTTGTGCCTCGGTTCTACTGAGGCACAAGATGGCTGCCAACACTTCCTGGTTTGGAGTGTTGACAGCCAATTAGCATGAAGCTCGTGATCGGGAGGGTGCGTGGATCCTCTGCAGCCATAGATATCACTATCTTTATTTCTTAAATTTCTCAAAAACTACTTAACAGATTTACACCATTTTTAAAAAGGTCGCTTTCTGAGCCAAGCAGTACCTTTTAGCAGAATTTGGTGTAATTCCGCTCAGCAGTTTTTGCTATAACTGTGTCTAAACTTTCCTGTGGAAATTGATTTTTTGACCTCTATCTTTTGATTTTCTCAGGAACTACTGAACAGATTTACACCATTTAAAAAAGGGTCTCTTTCTGAGCCAAGGGCTACCTTTTCCCAAAATTTGGTGTAATTACGTTCAGCAGTTCGGGCTGTAGCCTGTTCCAAAATTTCCTATAGGAAATAACATGGAGAAAACCCGTTTTGGGACCCCCCTTTTTTCTCGGTCCCTGCTTGACGAATCACTCTGAAACTTTCAGGATAGGAGCTGACCGGAGCGCCCCAACAGTTTTGAAAGTTTCGTGAAGATTCGTCATCCAGCGCCAAAGTTATTGGGAAAAGAATGTTACGATTTTCCTATGGTAACTAGGTCCTAACTATAACTACCTACTGGCGACTGCAATGCAATGTTAGTAAACATGGTGAAGTTTTGCCTTAACAACAATGTGTTCATGTTCGGGAATTTACTATACCAGCAACAACGAGGAGTGGCGATGGGGGCCAGCTTCTCCCCCAGCTATGCCTGTTTACACATGGGATGGTGGGAGGAGCTGGTCTTCCACTATGAACATTTGACTTGTATGACTAAGAATGTCATAAAATGGTTGAGATACATTGACGATTTATTCGTGGTATGGCATGGTAAAGCAAGTGAAGCAGACATTTGTTCAGAATTTAAATGTTAACAAATTGAATCTACAGTTCACTGCATCAATCAGTACCATAACTGTAAATTTTCTAGATGTTGAGATCTATATCCACAATGGTCAGGTACATACCACACTACATAGAAAACCCACCATGGGCAACTCGGTACTACATGTACAAGTAGTGCCCACCCCGATCATCTAATTCCGAGTATACCATTTGGGGAGATGATACGGTTGAGGAGAATATGTAGTGATGACAAGGATCTGAAACATGCACAGGCATCTAGCAAAGCAAGATTTCTAGCTCGAGGATACTCTCCTAAATGCATAGACAACGCTATTCAGAAAAGTAATCAATTAAGTCGAGACACCCTTTTAAACAATCAAAGCAAGCCAGATGCGACTATTAAGGACAAAGAGGGGTACAACAATCAGAGTAAAAACATCAAAAAAATCATAGACAGGAACTTGCCTATAATATTGGGGGACCCAGTTATAGGGCAGTTGTTACCAAGAAAAACTGCTATAACATACAGCAGAGCGCCCTCTATGAAGGATACCTTGGTACGCAACAACCTAGACGGTGCAGGAAAAGGTACTTGGTTAAGTCAACGCCACGGTTTCTTCAAATGCAAAGCCTGTAAGGCATGCCAATATGGTCTCAATGCCACTTCCTACAAAACCCCTTTTAATCCTACAGAGATCCCGATTACCAAGGCCCTAGCGTGCACAATGAATGATGTGGTCTATGTGCTGGAGTGCCCTTGCAGTCTCCGATATGTAGTGAGTATTATACTGCAGGGACATAAGAGGGTACTCCAGCACATTAGGGCAATCAAAAACAAAGACCAGTCCTATCCGGTGGCTCAACACTTTGGAGAAAAACATAATGCAGACCCGACATTTCTAAAATATTTTCTAATTGACAGTGTTCCGAGCAGGAAAAGAGGAGGAGACCGAGTGAGAGCCCTACGGCAATTAGTGACAAAGTATATTTTAAATCTCGATACTAAACATCCGGGGGGTCTGAACCAAACTGAGGATCTATATACTTGCCTCTAATACTACACAGAGGAGATCATAAGAGGGTGGACAAAAAGGTCAGCAGAGAGAAACAATACTATAATCTAACTGAGATGTCAATCTAAAAGTAAACAAATCCCTGTAAATATTAGACATCAGTCCATGCTGCTGCATGCTTCCACAGTTCTACTTACACACGGTTTTATAATATATTAGTCAATGAGTATGTTTTGCTTTTTAAAACAAGCACTTAGCACTAAAAGATTTTGCACTAATTGAACATTTCAGTCGATCTGTTTACATATGAATGGTTTACATTTAATAGTACTGCAATCAAAGCTCTGCTATCTGGCCAAGCTATTGAAGGCTGATGCCAACAGGTATTCAAACCTGGACGCCAGCAAACACCATGAAAAGTGAGTTTGTAAATTTGCACAATGCCATGGTATCAATACAACAGCTTTTAGATATATTACAGTGCTGAAGGTTACTTGTATTTTACATGTTATTTTAAAGGGACATATTGGAGGTTTTAAAATGTATTTAAACATATACTTTTTTCAAACTTGGCTTTTAAGGTCCCCTTGTAACACATATGTATTTTTTCTATATCTATGAGGTCGAAAAATTTGATGTTTGATGCACAGGTCACTTTAAGAAACAAAAAAATGTAAAACAATGTATTTAAGGGAATCACGCACCGTGTAGCGCGTCATGTGATCAAGATCCCTGTGGGATCGAAATGCGTCATGCTGGTGATGTGGTGCAAGGGAGCAGAATAAACTCTACTGCACGTACCTGTGGTCAGCCCTCCGTTCTTGAAACGCTGAGAGAAGAAACGGCGCAAGGAGTTTGCTTTATATATATATATATATATATATATATATATATATATCCACAAAAAAGTTACTCTGCATTAGAGGGCCTCTCACGTTGTGACAATGAATTCCTATCTTGCTGGCAGAAGGACGGCTCGTAAACATTGTCCTTTCACGCATATTTAATCAGCTTTGCCTTAAAAACCAAACATGTTTCGGGCAGCATTTCCCTTGATCACTGGCATCGGCAAATTCAGGAAGCAGCAAACATTTCAAAGCGCCAGCAAGATAGGAATTCATTGTCACAACGTGAGAGGCCCTCTAATGCAGAGTAACTTTTTTGTGGATTTATGACGGTCTGACTCAGATCGTGGAGGGCCGCGCTGCAGAGGTGCAGGTCTCTGGCACTAACTATTTATAGCGCTGTTGGGAACGTTGTGCTTCCAGTTGGTGGAAATCGAATTTTGGGAAGGTGAGCAACAATGAACTTACATGCTGACCTACTACAGGATTAACAGCGTTTTCATCTGGCAGCATGCACAATGCTAAGACATTGTGGATACTACATCTACCATGATGCCGAGTGAACTAGGGGCGTGTATTTAAATGAGGCGCAGGTGCGCTTTGAAATGTTTGCTGCTTCCTGAATTTGCCGATGCCAGTGATCAAGGGAAATGCTGCCCGAAACATGTTTGGTTTTTAAGGCAAAGCTGATTAAATATGCGTGAAAGGACAATGTTTGCGAGCCTTCCTTCTGCCAGCAAGATAGGAATTCATTGTCACAACGTGAGAGGCCCTCTAATGCAGAGTAACTTTTTTGTGGATATATATATATATATATATATACATATATATATATATATTACCTACTGGCGGTCGCCAGTAGGTAGTTATAGTTAGGACCACGTTTCCATAGGAAATCCGCAACATTCTATTTTGAATAACTTTGGCGCCGGTCGACGAATCCTCGCGAATTTTTCAAAATAGGTGGGGCGCTACGCTCCGCTCCTACCCTGAAAGTCTCGGGGGGATTCGTCAAACGGGGGCCGAGATAAAAGGGGGGTCCCAAAACGCGTTTTTCCCATGCATTTTTCCATAGGACCTTTAGACAGGGCTACAGCCCGAACGGCTGAACAGAATTATGTGAAATTTGGCAGAGAGGTAGCCATAAGGTCCATGAAGTGCCTTTTGCAGGTCTGGTGTAAATCTGTTCAGTATTTCCTGAGAAAATAGTATTTAAATCAATATATATATCTGTAAGCGCGCAGCGTGCGCGCTGGGTGCGCGCTCCTTGCCGTGCGCGAGCGCAATTCTGATTGGTTGTTAGATCTTAGTAAACATTCGAATCGGTGGAAATCAGGAAGCGGCGGCCGCCATTTTGTCTATCGCATAAAGAGGGGGTGATAAACAAAGGAGGAGAACTTGAAAAGGGGGCAGAGTGGGGAGAAATTAACCCAGTAGGCATTGTAAGGGGGTCACAGTTGGACCTTGTAGGGCAAAAAAAAAAGATTTATATTTTGTTAAAAAATATCGCCGAGTGCGCGCACCCAGCGCGCACCCGAAAAAAAATGTATTAAAAAAATCAAAAAAAAATCGCATTTAAGTGTTTAGATATAAGGTGGCTCTAAAAAGAGCCCTTGTGTTTATTGTTTGTTTTTTGGTACCTACAAGTAAGTACCGATGCAGAGTCTAAAGTTCAAGAGGAAGACTCTGTTGCCTTCATCAGTGAAGTGTACACCATCTCCTCTATAAATGTCTTGCATGTTGTAACGCAAGTTGTTGTGGTATATAGAACCCATACCATAGTCTCTGAGGAAAGCAGAAATAGATTTGTTGACGTGCTTCCTTGCTTTGTCAATCTGCGGACAAAATTGGTTGGACCAGTTCCACTTTTGCCTTTGGCATATGTTAGAATATACGAAGGCAGTTTGTGGAAAAAGCGTCATCAATTGCACAAAGGTGTCCTTAATAAGCATTTCCAGACCTACCCCAGTTAAAGTGCCTAGGTCATTTCCACCACAGTGCACAATAATAAGGTTAGGCTGTGGGAGATGTAGAAAGGTTTTCACCAAAGGCATTAATTGGTGCCACTTTAACCCTCTCTGACCAATCCATTTAATGTCTACATTTGGCAAAGCAAGGTCTCTCACCATACCTCTTTTTTCTGCAATTTTTTCACTCCAGAAGACATAGCTGTGTCCTACAATCCACACTGTGAACATCTTCCAAGGAGATCTGGATGCACTCAGGAGGTGTCTTTCAGTAGAATGGCAAAAAGAAATGAAAGACAGTTTGGAAATGGAGGCACACATACTTTTTTTATAAAAAGAACTCATTGGCTGTTTCAAACCATTCTACACTAAAAACTAGGCTGTATGTTTAAATTTTAAAAAGCATGTATTGCATTGGTTCAGAAAAAAGTGTGAAAAAAGAACATTAGTTTGGATTTGCTATTAGGTTTGAAAAGTCAAGCACTCTTGCTCTTTGGAAATGAAACATTGTCTGTTGAACTTCTGACCTCTCTGCTCACACCTGTGTTCTATGACCTGTTGCTATGGTAGCAGGCAGAAGTTAAGTTGGGGGAAGGGTACATTTGGAAAGGGGTTGAAGTTTTCATCCAATAGAAATGTGTGATTTCATTTGAAAAAATTTGGGAAGTACTGAGATTGAAAATTAACATGTATATGTGTGAAAAAAGAGAGGGAAACTGTGCCATTAACTGGTTCTGCTGAGAGGAGAGAGGTGTGGAGCTCAGTGATTCTGGTCTGATAAACTGCTGTGTGACTGCTACATTTCTTTCACAACTAACTAATTTTAAAGGTGAGTTATGAGTTTGAGAGGGGGTGTTTGTGGTTAATTTTGATATATATAAAAAAATTATGATTATTTGTTTACAGTTGTGATATACATTTTCAGTTTTGCAAGATATTTAACTGTTTTGAATATGTAAAATATTATGGAGTATGTTTTCAACATAAGATAATGTGTACTGGTAACAATGAGGAATACTGTTTTGTGACTACCATCAAACCATGAGTCTGTGTGCAGAGAAGAATTGTGGGCAGAGATTTAATTTGTGTTGCTGTTGAAAAGTAAGACTTGCAGTTGAAAGAAAAGGACAGCTTCTTTTTAATTGTAATGGTTAGCATTTAGCAGAAATCACTTTGAAAAAAAAGAGAGGAAAATGGCAGCACATTTGAAAAAAGCATGCACACATGCACTGTTACATACATCCCTGCAGTCTTCATGCAGTTCTGGAAGTCTCTTTGCTCATCTGTCAAGCACCAGACAATCCACAGTGTTCAGAAACACACTCTTGGCACACACGCAGCAGCTTCTCCAACACTCTCATGTGTAGTACACAGCTCTGTGTGCTGTTTCAGATAGCACTGTGTAATGCAAACACATTCAACGTCACCAAGGCCTCATTTAAATTGATCTTGTTTAATCACTCACTCTGTAACATATGGACATGGTCTTAAGGAGCAGTTAGGAAATGTGCTGTTTTCTGCTTCTGTAAATAATAAGGGAAATGTATCAGGCTGTAACAGTAATTTGGTACTATTCAGAGACACTGTTTTGTTCCAAAAAACATAGCATGAGTCTGTGTGCGCACAGAAATTGTGGGCAGAGATTTAATTTGTGAAGATGTTGTTCAGTAAGAAATGCAGTCCCATGAAAGGGGCAGCCTGTGTTATGTGCCTAAAATGATGGCATGACTCTGTGTGCACACAGGAATTGTGGGCAGAGATTTAATTTGTGAAGATGTTGTTCAGTAAGAAATGCAGTCCCATGGAAGGGGCAGCCTGTTGTGTTTACACAAATTATCCTTTAGCACACATGCACTGTTACAGACATCCCTGCAGTTTTCTGCTTCTGTAAATAATAAGGGAAATGTATCAGGCTGTAACAGTAATTTGGTACTATTCAGGGACACTGTTTTGTTAAAAAAAACATAGCATGAGTCTGTGTGCGCACAGGAATTGTGGGCAGAGATTTAATTTATGAAGTTGTTGTTCTGAAAGAAATGCAGCCCATGAAAGGGGCAGCCTGTGTTATGTGCTCAAAATGATGGCATGACTCTGTGTGGTTCCATTTCTTCACCTCTTTTTGTATATTAATTTAAAAAAAAAAAAATTTTTTTTAAAAACCTTGGGTGCGCGCACCTCAAAAAAAATGTCAAAAAAAAATATCTCCCAAAAAAATTTGGGGGGTTTAGTTTATAAGTGGCTCTTAAAAGAGACCTTGAGTTAATGGAGGGAAACAGGAAGAGAAAAACGCAAAAAAAGAAAAAACATCTATGGCCTAGTGCACGGATGCGCATCAAATTTTCTCTGAAGGAGATCAAGACTGGTCTCCCCCACAGAAATAAGAGAACCGCAATCAGTGCACCGTGTAGACAACCTCGCCAAACAAGGTGGACCAACAAGAGGTGTAGAAACAGGTGAAGGCACCATCGCAGCTGAAGTGCTCCCCTGAGCTGCCGAAGATGTGCTCGGCTGAGCTGCTGCTGATGTCGTCGGCTGAGCAGGTGGAGGGTTTTCTCCAGAAGCTCGACGAAAAGTTACTGGATGCATTTTGTTAACATGTCTCAACATAGTGTGAATGCTAAAAGAATATTTCTTGTTAGGATTCCCACGAGATAAGACTTTATTACAAAGTACACATGTAACTTTCGGTGCATTTACCTTTTTCAGACCTTCTGGAAAAGTGAAAAACTGCCATATAAAGCTGTCTTTCTGCTTCCTGTTCCTCTGCCTCTCAAGAGTGTCCTGGTCACTGTCTGAAGTTGGTTGCTGTTCAGCCATTGTCTCTCAACAACAGAATAGCTCCTTCTCCAAAGGAATCAGAACTAATAATGAGGGGAGTAGGTGTGGTTTGGGAAGAATCTGGAACTGAAAGTACTTCAAACCAATCAAAAGTGATGATTCTTGATCACATGACTTGCCATGAGGGGATTGGGTGTGGTGTTGAAATAATTAGAAACTGAAAGTAATGATAACCAATAAGAAATATTGTTTTATTATGCATAAACCCGAGGTGCGCGCACTGCGCAAGCTCCTTGCGCGCACCTCGTGATTACGTATTCGCGAACGCGTAAGAGCGTATGTGCATACGTCATATGCGCGTACCTAGCGCGCATACGTTGAACACGCGTATACGCGACCGTTATTGCGCGTAATTTTAGCGTATGCGGAAGTAAACCGCGTAGAGCGCGTAGGACGCATGCACGCATGCGTACGTATGTACGCACACATACGTACTGGGTGCGCGCTCCCAGCACGCACTATGACGTATATTTGTGTACGTAAATAACGTACGACGGAATTCATAAAAAACTTACGAAATAGTACTAGGAGCGCGCTCAGAGCGCGCACCCCAATAATTTATATAAAAAAAAAAAAGTGGAAAAAAAATAATTAAAAAAATTAATAATAATTTTTTTTTTTTTTTTCCTAATTGAAATTAAAAAAAAAAAAAAAAAAAAAGATACAGATAATATATAAATGAATATATAGGAATTTTATTTAAAAAAAAAAATAAATATCATTAATTAAATAATACAAAAATAAATATAATTAATTAAATAATACAAAAATTAGCATATAAAAAACCGTACAAATTCACTGAAAAAACCAAAGGTTTCAAAAACGTTATAGTTAGGAATTAGCATTTAAAAAACCTTTGAAATACACTGAAAAAACCATGGGTTTCACACACGTTATAGTTAGGAATTAGCATTTAAAAAACCTTAGAAATTCAATGAAAAAACCAAAGGTTTCACACATGTTATAGTTAGCTGGACATTTCACTCGTAAAAAACCAATGAAATTCCCCCGTTATAGTTAGTTCAGCTAACTATAACTCGCGCGCCCGCAATGCACTACTGATGACGTCACATATTACATCACTCATGACATGGTCAGTGACATCACTCATGACATCACTGATGACATCTCAAATGACATCACTGATGACATTATCCTTGTGACAGAGTGGTAGACCTCCTCTCACCCTAATATAACCTTTGATACAAACATTCAAAAATAGAGACAAAAGTTTTCAAAAAAATGGACATACCAATAACAGTTACAACAACCTATTCAGTAATTCTAAGATCCACATACACATCCACTCATCCACCAACAATCCTATACAGTCACTCATACATGTACTCACACATCATATGTACTCATACACCTATACATCCTGTTACACAATGCCACTCATCCATAGAGTTACTCACACATAGTCACTCATGCTAATAAAGAATCAAACATCCATTTACTTGCATATACAGTTATACACACACCACCACACTTACTTTTACAGAAACTTACACATACTTAGTCTTTTAAACAATCACTTATAGAAACACATACTTATTCATACAGGAAGTCTACCAATCTCTCACTCTCACATATACTCACTTATATACACCAATAGTCACATATACTAGTTTAAAACATATGTAGTTACTTATGAAGACACTATTGAGACAGTCATTCACTCACTAACACACCCATGCACACACTCATCCACCCATACAGTCCTGCACACATGCTGTCTTCAACACATACAAACAGTGAGTCACTCATTCATGCATCTATGCACTACGTAATACCCCCCACCGCACCATGCAGACACTCAGACACTCATACTGATACTCAAAAAACCAACTCTTAACCTATATAGACACTCATGTAGCTACTCACCAACCCATGCAGCCACTTATATACAAAGTGAGAGACTGATACAGGTATTTACACATTTAAAAATTACTCACTAAGCCATGTATTAAAAAAGATACACTTAATCAGTCAGTTATACAATCAATTTTTCAGAAACAAATCATCAATTTAGACACTTATATACTCATTTATTCTTCCATCGACCTTGAGATATACATATATAAAACATATTTAATTTTCAGAAAAACACACATTCACTGGATGATGTCATCAGTGATGTCATTTGAGATGTCATCAGTGATGTCATGAGTGATGTCACTGACCATGTCATGAGTGATGTAATATGTGACGTCATCAGTAGTGCATTGCGGGCGCGCGAGTTATAGTTAGCTGAACTAACTATAACGGGGGAATTTCATTGGTTTTTTACGAGTGAAATGTCCAGCTAACTATAACATGTGTGAAACCTTTGGTTTTTTCATTGAATATATATATATATATATATTACCTACTGGTGGTCGCCAGTAGGTAGTTATAGTTAGGACCTGTTTTCCATTGGAAATCTGCAACATGCTATTCCCAATAACTTTTGCGCCGATTGACGAATCTTTGCGAAATTTTCAAAACTTTGGCCAGCTCCGGTCCGCTCCTATCCTGAAAGTCTCGGGGTGATTCGTGTAGCGGGGGCCGAGAAATAAGGGGGGTCCCAAAACATGTTTTCCCCATGCAATTTCCCATAGGACTTTTAGCCGCAGCTACAGCCCGAACTGCTGAACGGAACTACACCAAATTTGGCCAAGAGTTAGTCCTCAGTTCAGACTCGTGCCTTTTGCTTAAATGGTGTCAATCTGTTCAGTAGTTCCTGAGAAAATCAAAATCAAAATCATATATATATCTGGGTGGAGCCTAACCACACATCTCATCGTGAGATCTGATTGGCTGTCAGCACTTCATCCAAGAAGTGTTGACAGCCATCGTGGGACCAATATACATGATAGCACCTCATTAAAAAGCATTGCAGTTAATAGAAGGTTTTAAGACTTTAGTTACATTATAAATCATTTGTTGATGGTATCATACTCATTTTAGGAATTCTGGTGTGTTCTAAGGTGATTTTACCATGTGAAAAAGCCTTCTGCTGGGATATCATGAATCATGTTTGAGAGAAAAATATTTTCTCATGCTTTTCCCACAGAGGTTTGGAAGGTGATCTATAAGCTAACCTGAGAGCATATTTTCAGTAAATTCACATTATCTTTCTCAGTCATGTGAGAATGAAGTCTGACATTCTCAGTAAAACATGTACATCCAACAAGGGCAGAGACTGTCAGTTGATTCCTTTGTGTTCTACTGCAGCTTCCTAGAGTGTTCTAAAGAACAACTAGAGCGCAAACAGTCCATCTTCTGACAAACGTATGGCACGCCTGAAGCCATCTTGATTGGAATAAAGTGGTAACTCTTAAAACATTTAATTTAAAAAGGAACAAAATGAGGGGGTCATTTTGCCATACAAAGTATGATTAGTGATGCAGAAAGAAAAATTAGGGCACATTTTGAGTGACTTCTCAAATCCTCTTCTATTTCATTAAAAGATTCTGACATGCAGACTGAAACATGAACTTTGAATACCAGCAGCAGACTTCCCTGGTGAGCATTAGCTTTACTACAGTGATCTAATGAGCAACTAGAGTGCTAACATTCTAAATTTATGGCAAATGTGTGACACATCTGAATGCCTTCTTGATGGAATCAAAGTAAAAAACTGAAAGTATTCCTACTGAGGAGACTGTAGTAAATGAGGAAATTAGGAAACTTCTTAACAAATAAGTCTCCCAAGATGGCCACTAGAGAAAAAAGAGCCCAAATGTAGCACAAATATCACCCAGATATAGCCCAAGTATAGCCCGATGACAGAATGTCCCAGAGTGTTCTAAACTAAAGAACAACTACAGCGCTAACAGGCTTACGTATTACAAAAGAATGGCACACCTGAAGCCATCTTGATTGGAATAAAGTGGTAACACTTAAAACATTTAATTTGCAAAGGAACAAAATGAGGGGGTTCATTTTGCCATAGAAATCATGATTAGTGCTACAGAAAGAAAAATTAGGGCACATTTTGACTTCTCAAATCCTCTTCTATTTCATTAAAAAATTCTGACATGCACGCTGAAACATGCACTTTGACTACCAGCAGCAGACTTCCCTGGTGAGCAGTAGCTTTACTACAGTGATCTAATGAGCAACTAGAGTGCTAACATTCAGAATTTATGGCAAATGTGTGACACATCTGAATGCCTTCTTGATGAAACCAAAGTAAACAAGCATTGAAAATGCAATAGGTCTCGCCCTCGTTTAAGTTAAAGCAATTCTGTTTGTAATTAGGTGGCTTTTTAGCTTTGCTTTTATTAGTGTTTTTCAAACTTTCATGTACATAACATGCATATGTATGCGTATATGTATATGTATGCATGCATTTATATTTGTATTTATATAGATATGCAGATTATATATATGTTTATATATGTATGTATATATATATATCTATATACACATACATATATATAGATGCACATGCATATATATATATGTACATATGTGTGCGTGTAGAGAGAGGTAGAGAGGTAGAGGTGTAGAGGTAGAGAGGTAGAGGTATAGAGGTAGAGAGTAGTAGAGAGAGAGGTAGAGTGAGGTAGAGAGGTAGAGAGTGGAGAGTGAGTAATAGAGAGTAGAGAGTGAGTAGTAGAAAGTAGTAGAGAGTAGTAGAGAGAGTAGCAGAGAGTGAGTAGTAGAGAGTAGTAGAGAGTGAGTAGCAGAGAGAGAGTAGTAGAGAGTAGCAGAGAGTGAGTAGTAGAGTGGGTAGTAAAGAGTACTAGAGAGAGAGTAGTAGAGAGTGAGGAGTAGAGTGAGTAGTAGAGAGGGAGTAGTAGAGATTAGTAGAGAGTAGTAGTAGGGAGAGTAGTAGTAGAGAGAGTAGTCGAGAGTGAGTAGTAGAGAGTAGTAGAGAGTGAGTAGTAGAGAGTGAGTAGTAGAGAGTGGTAGAGAGTGAGTAGTAGAGTGAGTAGTAGAGAGTAGTAGAGTAGTAGAGAGTGAGTAGTAGAGAGTAGTAGAGTAGTAGCGAGTGAGTAGTAGAGAGTGAATAGTAGAGATTAGTGGAGTAGTAGAGAGTGAGTAGTAGAGAGTAGTAGAGAGTGAGTAGTATAGAGTAGTAGAGAGCGAGTAGTAGAGAGTGAGTAGTAGAGCGTAGTAGAGAGCGAGTAGTAGAGAGTGAGTAGTAGAGATTGAATAGTAGAGAGCAAGTAGTGGAGAGTAGTAGAGTGAGTAGTAGAGAGAGAGTAGTAGAGAGTAGTAGAGAGTGAGTAGTAGAGAGTGAGTAGTAGAGAGTTAATAGGAGAGTGAGTAGTAGAGAGTGAGTAGTAGAGAGTAGTAGAGTGAGTAGTAGAAAGTGAGTAGTAGAGAGAGAGAGTAGTAGAGAGTAGTAGACACTGGGTGGTAGAGAGTAGTAGAGAGTAGAATGGTGAGTAGTAGAGAGTATTAGAGAGTGAGTAGTAGAGAGTGAGTAGTAGAGAGTGAGTAGTAGAGAGTAGTAGCGAGTGAGTGGTAGAGAGTGAGTAGTAGAGAGAGAGTAGTAGAGAGTAGTAGACAGTGAGTGGTAGAGAGTAGTGGAGAAGTAGAGAGTGAGTAGTAGAGAGTGAATAGTAGAGAGTAATGGAGTAGTAGAGAGTGAGTAGTAGATAGTAGTAGAGTGAGTAGTAGAGAGTGAGTAGTAGAGAGTAGTAAAGAGTGAGTAGTAGAGAGTGAGTAGTAGAGAATAGTAGAGAGTGAGTGGTAGAGAGTAGTAGAGAGCGAGTAGTAGAGAGTGAGTAGTAGAGAGTGAATAGTAGAGAGAAGTAGAGTGAGTAGTAGAGAGAGAGTAGTAGAGAGTATTAGAGAGTAAGTAGTAGAGAGTGAGTAGTAGAGAGTGAGTAGTAGAGAGTAGTAGCGAGTGAGTGGTAGAGAGTGAGTAGTAGAGAGAGAGTAGTAGACAGTGAGTGGTAGAGAGTAGTGGAGAAGTAGAGAGTGAGTAGTAGAGAGTGAATAGTAGAGAGTAATGGAGTAGTAGAGAGTAGTAGAGTGAGTAGTAGAAAGTGAGTAGTAGAGAGAGAGAGTAGTAGACAGTGAGTGGTGGAGAGTAGTAGAGAGTAGTAGAGTGAGTAGCAGTGAGTATTAGAGAGTGAGTAGTAGAGAGTGAGTAGTAGAGAGTGAGTAGTAGAGAGTAGTAGAGAGTAGTAGCGAGTGAGTAGTAGAGAGTAGTAGAGAGTGAATAGTAGAGAGTAGTAGAGAGTGAGTAGTAGAGAGTAGTAGAGTAGTAGAGAGTGAGTAGTAGAGAGTAGTAGAGAGTGAGTAGTAGAGAGAGAGTAGTAGAGAGAGAGTAGTAGAGAGTGAGTAGTAGAGAGTGAGTAGTAGAGTAGTAGAGAGTAGTCAGTCAGTGTCAGTCAATCAGTCAGTGTCAGTCAATCAGTGTCAGTCAGTCAGTGTCAGTCAATCAGTTTCTGTCAGTGTCAGTCAGTCAGTCAGTCAGTCAGTCAGTCAGTCAGTCAGTCAGTCTCAGTCAATCAGTGTCAGTCACTGCCAATCTATCAGTGTCAGTCAGTCAGTGTCAGTCAGTCAGTGTCAGCTAGAGCAGCTCTGCTGACCTGGTTCTCTGGCTCTAAAGCAGCTCTGCTGACCTTGTTCTCTCCTTCTAAAGCAGCTCTGCTGACCTGGTTTCTCTGGCTCTACAGCAGGTCTGCTGACCTGGTACTCTGGCTCTAGAGCAGCTCTGCGGACCTAGGTCTTAGGCTACAGAGCAGCTCTGCTGACCTGGTTCTCTGGCTCTAAAGCAGCTCTGCTGACCCGGTTCTATGGCTCTAAAGCAGTTCTGCTGACATGGTTCTCTGGCTCTAGAGCAGCTCTTCTGACCTGGTTCTCTCCCTCTGGAGCAGCTCTGCTGACCTGCTTCTCTCCCTCTAAAGCAGCCCTACTGATCTGGTTTCTCTGGCTCTACAGCGGCTCTGCTGACCTGGTTCTCTGGCTCTAGAGCAGCTCTGCTGACCTGGTTCTTAGGCTCCAGAGCAGCTCTGCTGACCTGTTTCTCTGGCTCTAAAGCAGTTCTGCTGACCTGGTTCTCTGGCTCTAAAGCAGCTCTGCTAGCCTAGTTCTCTGGCTCTAAAGCAGCTCTGCTGACCTGGTTCTCTCCCTCTAAAGCAGCTCTGCTGACCTGGTTTCTCTGGCTCTAAAGCAGTTCTGCTGACCTGGTTCTCTGGCTCTAGAGCAGCTCTGCTGACCTGGTCCCTTGGCTCTAAAGCAGACCTGCTGACCTGGTTCTCTACCTCTAAAGCAGCTCTGCTGACCTGGTTCTTTTACTCTAAAGCAGCTCTACTGACCTGGTTCTCTGGCTCTAGGCAGCTCTGCTGACCTGGTTTCTCTGGCTCTACACCAGCACTGCTGACCTGGTTCTCGGCCTCTAGAGCAGCTCTGCTGACCTGGGTCTCTGGCTCTAAAGCAGCTCTGCTGACCTGGTTCTCTGGCTCTAGAGCAGCTCTGCTGACCTGGTTCTCTGGCTCTAAATCAGCTCTGCTGACCTGGTTCTCTGGCTCTAGAGCAGCTCTGCTGACCTGGTTCTCTGCCTCTAGAGCAGCTCTGTTGACCTGGTTCTCTGGCTCTAGAGCATCTCTGCTGACCTGCTTCACTGGCTCTAAAGCAGCTCTGCTGACCTGATTCTATGGCTCTAAAGCAGCTCTGCTTCCTGGATCTCTGGCTCTAGAGCAGCTCTGCTGACCTGGGTCTCTGGCTCTAAAGCAGCTCTGCTGACCTGGTTCTCTGGCTCTAGAGCAGCTCTGCTGACCTGGTTCTCTGGCTCGAAAGCAGCTCTGCTGACCTGGTTCTCTGGCTCTAAAACAGTTCTGCTGACCTTGTTCTCTGCCTCTAGAGCAGCTCTGCTTACCAGGTTCTATGGCTCTAAAGCAGCTCTGCTGACCTGGTTCTCTGGCTCTAGAGCAGCTCTGCTGACCTGGGTCTCTGGCTCTAGAGCAGCTTTGTTGACCTGGGTCTCTGGTTCTAGAGCAGCTCTGCTGACCTGCTTTTTAGGCTCTAGAGCAGCTCTGCGGACCTAGGTCTTAGGCTACAGAGCAGCTCTGCTGACCTGGTTCTCTGGCTCTAAAGCAGCTCTGCTGACCCGGTTCTATGGCTCTAAAGCAGTTCTGCTGACATGGTTCTCTGGCTCTAGAGCAGCTCTTCTGACCTGGTTCTCTCCCTCTGGAGCAGCTCTGCTGACCTGCTTCTCTCCCTCTAAAGCAGCCCTACTGATCTGGTTTCTCTGGCTCTACAGCGGCTCTGCTGACCTGGTTCTCTGGCTCTGGAGCAGCTCTGCTGACCTGGTTCTTAGGCTCCAGAGCAGCTCTGCTGACCTGTTTCTCTGGCTCTAAAGCAGTTCTGCTGACCTGGTTCTCTGGCTCTAAAGCAGCTCTGCTAGCCTAGTTCTCTGGCTCTAAAGCAGCTCTGCTGACCTGGTTCTCTCCCTCTAAAGCAGCTCTGCTGACCTGGTTTCTCTGGCTCTAAAGCAGTTCTGCTGACCTGGTTCTCTGGCTCTAGAGCAGCTCTGCTGACCTGGTCCATTGGCTCTAAAGCAGACCTGCTGACCTGGTTCTCTCCCTCTAAAGCAGCTCTGCTGACCTGGTTCTTTTACTCTAAAGCAGCTCCACTGACCTGGTTCTCTGGCTCTAGGCAGCTCTGCTGATCTGGTTTCTCTGGCTCTACACCAGCACTGCTGACCTGGTTCTCGGCCTCTAGAGCAGCTCTGTTGACCTGGTTCTCTGGCTCTAGAGCAGCTCTGCTGACCTGCTTCACTGGCTCTAAAGCAGCTCTGCTGACCTGATTCTATGGCTCTAAAGCAGCTCTGCTTCCTGGATCTCTGGCTCTAGAGCAGCTCTGCTGACCTGGGTCTCTGGCTCTAAAGCAGCTCTGCTGACCTGGTTCTCTGGCTCTAGAGCAGCTCTGCTGACCTGGTTCTCTGGCTCTAAAGCAGCTCTGCTGACCTGGTTCTCTGGCTCTAAAACAGTTCTGCTGACCTTGTTCTCTGCCTCTAGAGCAGCTCTGCTGACCAGGTTCTATGGCTCTAAAGCAGCTCTGCTGACCTGGTTCTCTGGCTCTAGAGCAGCTCTGCTGACCTGGGTCTCTGGCTCTAGAGCAGCTTTGTTGACCTGGGTCTCTGGTTCTAGAGCAGCTCTGCTGACCTGCTTTTTAGGCTCTAGAGCAGCTCTGCTGACCTGGTTCTCTGGCTCTACAACGGCTCTGCTGACCTGGTTTCTCTGGCTCTACAGCACCTCTGCTGACCCGGTTCTCTGCACTCACGATGCACGCACCCGATATCGCGAAAATATATTTAAAAATAATATAAGTTTATTATAAGTACAAATATGTTATTTTTATTACTATCTTAGATAATCTCTTGCCCTAATATGTACATTAAAGACACATACATATCATTTTGGAACATAACATTTTTTGGCGGGAGTTGCGCACCCAGCGCGCTCCAGCACGTGTATGACATCACGTGGGACCCGCCACCGCGCAAGCATCTCGTACCGTAATGCGCATGTGTCGCGAATGCGTGGGAGCAGGAGTCGCGGACTGGTCGCATACCAATCACGCACATCACGTAATATTAAATGTATATGATGTAACTGAAAAACACACAGCTGTCGCACACGGTACACGGATCCTTCACGACTTTTCTAAAATAGCGGCTAGAATCCGCGCACCCACCGTGATGTGTACACTTTGAGTGCGCGACTACGAAAAAAAGAAAATATAAATATATTAAAATAATTTTTTAATGTTTTTTTTGCAATTTTCAGAAAAATATATAATGTTATTTAATGAATAAAATATTTATAAATGAATAGTTAAACTGTAGAAAATCAGTAAAAAAAATAGGTATAACTACTATCACACTTAAAAATGAGCATTTAAAAAACCTTTGAAATTCACTGAAAAAAACCATAGGTTTCTGAGACGTTATAGAGAGAAATTAGCATTTAAAAAAGCTTTGAAATTCACTGAAAAAAACGTAGGTTTCAGAGACGTTATAGTTAGAAATTAGCATTTAAAAAACCTCAGAAATTCAGAGAAAAAACCATAGGTTTCAGGGGTGTTATAGTTAGCTGGCCATTTCACTAATACAAAACCATAGAAATTCCTCCGTTATAGTTAGTTCTGCAAACTATAACTCGCGCGCCCGTAATGCACTGCTGATGATGTCACATATTGCATCATTCATCGGGTCAAGTCCCGGGGGCATTATATTATAGTTATGGGGGGCCCAGAGGGGCCCCCCAGCCCCGGGGACTGCCACCCCCTAGGGCTTTTGAGAAATATGTGGGGGGGCTCTCAGCCCACCCAGTCCCGGGGATTGCCACCCCCTGGGGCTTTAGAAAAAATGGGTGGGGTGACTCAAAGGCCCCCCCAAGCCCCGGGGACAGCCAGCCCGGGGCTTTATGACATTAAATGCGGGGGGCTCATACCCCCCCAAGCCCCGGGGACCGCCACCCCCGGGGCTTAAAATTTATTGTGTAGCGGGTGCACATGGCCCCCCACTGCCCCGGAGACCGCCACCCCCGGACTTTTTTAAAATAAAATGAACCTGTGTGGGGGGGGGCTTGAGCCCTTGATGACCCTGGGGACCGCCACCCCCCAGGGCCGGATCCTGCAGTGTTCCGGGGTGCCCACCCCCGGGACACTGCCGTTTGCAATGACAGGACAGGAGCCTTGCGGCTCCCAACCTGTCATTGCAAACTGCTTTGCTTTTTGGAAGAGAGAGCAGGAAACCTGCTCTCTCTTCCAAATAGCAAAGCAGATTGCTTTTCCACATGGGGAGCAGCATGTTAGCTGTTCCCCATGTGGAAAAGCAAGGATGCGGGGAGCCGGCTGGGACCTTGGAGGGATTGGGGACCCCCCACGGTCCCCAACAAAGTGGGCCAGCCCTGGGGAATGGGGTCTCCAGGGCTAATAGTGGCCCGGGAGGGGGGTCACGCATCCCCCCTCCCCAAAATGTAGATTTTTTTTTTAAAAAAGGGCCGGCCCCGGGCGATGGGGTCCCCGGGGCTATAAGTGGCCACAGGAAAGGGGCAAGGCAGCCCCCCTCCAAATAACAAATATTTTTTAAAAAGGCCCATGCCCCATGGGATGAGGTCCCCGGGGCAGATTATGGCCTCAGGAGGAGGGCCACGTGGCCCCCTTCCCAATTTTGTCAATTTAAAAAAAATAATTGGGGGCAGGCCCTGGGGGATGGGGTCCCCAAGGCCAAAAAATTAGAAAAAGAAGGGGGGTTACACTGCCCCCCTTCTTAATTTTTATTTTTGTAAACGGGAACGCAGCAGGAGGCCACACCCCCTCATTGCACCACTCTGCAAACGCGCCCCCTGGCACGTTTGCAGAGGGGGAACAAATTCCACTTGAATACTGGGGTTCCCGGGGGCCAACTAGCCCACCAGGTACCTCCAGTGTGCGCCAGGGGGCTGTGTTGCAGAGAGGTGTTCTGAGGCCACCGCCCTTGTTACACCTCTCTGCAACGCAGCTCGGTGGAGCTTACTGGAGGTACCTGGTGGGCTAGTTGGCCCCCAGGGGACCACAGGATTCGAGGGGACTTAATTCCCCAACATAAAACGCACCACGGGGTGCGTTTGCAGAGTGGTGAAGGTAGGGGGTGGGGCCTGAGGTGATATGTGTGCAAACACGCCCTGTGGCGCTTTTTAAGTTGGGGAATTAATTCCTGTTCAATCCTGAGGTGCCCTGGGGGCTAACTAACCCACCAGGTACCTCCAGTAAGCGCCACAGAGATGCGTTGCAGAGAGGTGTAAAAAGGGGCGTGGCCTCTGAACACCTCTCTGCAATGCAGCTCCCTGGTGCATACTGGAGGTACCATGTTAAAACGCGCCACAGGGCGTGTTTGCACACATGCCCCCTTCCTTTACTATTGTGCAAACGTGCCCTGTGGTGCGTTTTAAGTTGAGGAATTAATTCCTCTTCAATCTTGAGGGGTCCCTGGGGGCCAACTAGCCCACCAGGTACCTCCAGTATGCGTGTTGGGTGCATGATTTCTCTCGCGTAGGGTACGTGGGTCCTAGCGCATTGGGTGCGCGACTCCAAGGAAAAAAATTAAATTTTGGGGAGATAAACATCACGCTTAAGTGTTTTGTTCTTGAGTGGCTCTAAAAAGAGCTGTTGTGTTCATTGAGAGTTTTTGGTAAGTAAGTACCTATACAGAGTCTAACGTTGTTGAGGAAGACTCTATTTCCTTCATCAGTAAAGTGTACTCCATCTCTCCTATACATCTCTTGCATATGAAAGCGCAGATTGTTATTGTAAATGGACCCCATTCTATAGTCTCGGAGAAAAGCAGAAACAGATTTATTCACATGTTTCCTAGCTTTCTCAATCTGTGGACAAAAATGATTGGACCAGTTATTTTTCTGCCTTTGGCATATGTTAGAATACACAAAGGCAGTTTTGGGAAAAAGTGAAATCAATTCTGCAAAGGTGTCCTTGATAAGCATTTCCAGACCTACCCCAGTCAAAGTGCCTAGGTCATTGCCACCACAGTGCACTATTATGAGGTCAGGGTGATGGAGATGCATAAAGGATTTTACCAATGGCATCAATTGGTGCCACTTTAACCCTCTCTGTCCAATCCATTTAATGTCTACATTTGGCAAACCTAGGTCTTTGTGAATGCCTTTGCTTTCTGCATACCTTTGGCTCCAGAAAATATAGCTGTGTCCCACAATCCACACTCTAAGCATCTTGAAGGGAGGTCTGGATGCACTCAGATGGTCTCTGTAAATGAAATGGCAGTTTGAAAAGTAAGATTTTTCTAAAATGGTGGCTAAGATGCAGTTTTGAAAAAAGAAAAGAAATCATTGGTTATTTGATAACCTTCTACACTGAAAACTAGGGTGCATGTGTCTGTTTTTTAAGTGCATGATTCTTATTGATTAACAAAAACTGATTGAAAGGAACATTATATATGATAAGCTGATATGTAGAAAAGTCACACACACTTGCTGTTTTGACTAGCAACATTGTGTGCTGAACTTGTGACCTGTGTGCTCAGTTAAGTGTTGCATGAACTGTTTCTATGGTAACAGGCAGAAGGTAGATTGGGGTTAGTGTTCAAATTTATGTCATTTGGAAAGGGTTGAATTGTTTAACCAATAGAAATGTGTGTTAGCTTTTGAATTATTGTGGGAAGGAATGTGATTTGATGTTTACATGTATATGTGTCCAAAATGAGAGGGAAAGTTTGCCATTGTTTGGATTTGCTGACAGGTGCACAGTGCAGAGATTCTGTATAAGAAAATCTGGTGTGTGACTGGCATACTTCTTAATCTACAAAACAACTTGAAAGGGGAGTTATTTAATTGTGAGGGGATGTATGTGGTGTATTTTGATTTTAATCAGACTAATGTATTTCTCCTGCTAAAGTGCTTGGAGTACTTTTTTTGTCTACAAACTTATTGTCAGTGTGTGTGCATGTAGAAACCATTCTGTGTTAAACATTTGTGTTTTTCATTCATGTGTTTGCATACAGATAACTGTGCTGTTTTTATGTTTTGGTAGAATTAGAAACCAGTCATTGTTTATGTATTTGCAAAATGAGTCACGTTTCTACACTAAAATGTAGTACTCCTTCTAGATTAAGAAATGTGTTTTGGTACAGTGCAAGGGATAGTGTTGTTTGTCTAGAATCACACAGTGAGTCTGTGTGCATTTAGGAATCATTTTGAGAGAAACATTTTGGTACTAATGTGTAGTAGAAGATTTTCTGCAATGTGTGCAGTCACGTTACATCTTGTAGACTAGTAAATGTATTTTGTACAAGGGATATTTGGCTGTCTACGATCACACTGTGAGTCTGTGTGCATTTGGGCAATTATTGTGAGAAAAGCATTTGGTAACATCATGTATTTGCTGGCAGATTACTGCTTTAAAATCTGTTTTGTTGTCAAGTTTGAGTAGCATTAGAGGCCAGTCATTGCTTATGCAATTGCAAAATGAGTCAGGCTTTCACAGTAGTGTGCAGTATTGAAATATGTAGAATGTGTGCAGTCACCTTACCCCTTCCAGAGTAGTGAATGACTTTTGGTAAGCTCCTAGGGATAGTGTTGCTTGTCTAGAATCACACTGTGAGTCTGTGTGCATTTGGGTAACCATTGTGAGAGAAGCATTTGGTAACATTGTGTATTTGCTGACAGATAACTGCTTTAAAACCTGTCATGTTGTCAAGTTTTAGTTGTATTAGAAGCTAGTGATTGCTTATGTATTCACAAAATGAGTCAGGCTTTGACACTAAAGTGCAGTACTGAAATATGTAGATTGTGTGCAGTCCCCTTACCCCTTCCAGAGTAGTGAATGAGTTTTGGTAAACTCCAAGGGATAGTGTTGCTTATCTAGAATCACACTGTGAGTCTGTGTGCATTTGGGCAACCATTGTGAGAGAAGCATTTGGTTACATCATGTATTCGCTGACAGATAACTGTTTTAAAACCTGTCATGTTGTCAAGTTTTAGTAGTATTAGAAGCCAGTTATTGCTTATGCATTGATAAAATGAGTCAGGCTTTGACACTAAAGTACAGTACTGAAATATGTAGATTGTGTGCAGTCCCCTTACTCCTTCCAGAGTAGGGAATGTGTTTTGGTAAAGTCCAAGGGATAGTGTTGCGTGTCTAGAATCACACTGTGAGTCTGTGTGAATTTGGGCAACCATTGTGAGAGAAGCATTTGGTTGCATCATGTATTTGCTGATAGATAATGGCTTAAAATCCTGTCATGTTATCAATTTTTAGTAGTATTAGAAGCTAGTGATTGCTTATGTATTCACAAAATGAGTCAGGCTTTGACAATAAAGTGAAGTACTGCAATATGTAGATTGTGTGCAGTACCCTTACCCCTTCCAGAGTAGTGAATGAGTTTTGGTAAACTCCAAGGGATAGTGTTGCGTGTCTAGAATCACACTGTGAGTCTGTGTGCATTTGGGCAACCATTGTGAGAGAAGCATTTGGTTACATGATGTATTTGCTGACAGATAACTGTTTTAAAACCTGTCATGTTTTCAAGTGTAAGTAGCATTAGAAGCCAGTCTTTGCTTATGCATTGATAAAATGAGTCAGGCTTTGACATTAAATTACAGTACTGAAATATGTAGATTGTGTGCAATCCCCTTACTCCTTCCAGAGTAGTGAATGTGTTTTGGTAAAGTCCAAGAGATAGTGTTGCTTGTCTAGAATCACACTGTGAGTCTGTGTGCATTTGGGCAACCATTGTGAGAGAAGCATTTGGTTACATCATGTATTTGCTGATCGATAATGGCTTAAAATCCTGTCATGTTGTCAAATATTAGTAGTATTAGAAGCTAGTGATTGCTTATGTATTCACAAAATGAGTCAGGCTTTGACACTAAAGTGAAGTACTGAATTATGTAGATTGTGTGCAGTCCCTTTACCCCTTCCAGAGTAGTGAATGAGTTTTGGTAAACTCCAAGGGATAGTGTTGTTTGTCTAGAATCACACTGTGAGTCTGTGTGCATTTGGGCAACCATTGTGAGAGAAGCATTTGGTTACATCACGTATTTGCTGACAGATAACTGTTTTAAAACCTGTCATGTTGTCAAGTTTTAGTAGTATTAGAAGCCAGTTATTGCTTATGCATTCATAAAATGAGTCAGGCTCTGACACTAAAGTGCAGTACTGAAATATGTAGATTGTGTGCAGTCACCTTACCCCTTCCAGAGTAGTGAATGACTTTTCATAAACTCAAAGGGATAGTGTTGCTTGTCTAGAATCACACTGTGAGTCTGTGTGCATTTGGGTAACCATTGTGAGAGAAGCATTTGGTAACATCGTGTATTTGCTGACAGATAACTGTTTTAAAACCTGTCATGTTGTCAAGTTTTAGTAGCATTATAAGCCAGTCATTGCTTATGCATTCATAAAATGAGTCAGGCTTTGACACCAAAGTGCAGTACTGACATATGTAGATTGTGTGCAGTCCCCTTACCCCTTCCAGAGTAGTGAATGAGTTTTGGCAAACTCCAAGGGATAGTGTTGCTTGTCTAGAATCACATTTAGTTAATATCCAAGTAGTAATGGAGTGAGGCAGGCTTTAGCATATGGATTGATTCAAACGCAAATCCACTATGCATGCAGTCCTCTAACCACCGATTCATTTGTCTTTCACATCTTCAATACCCCAGACAGTATTCATACAGTTCCTACAAATACCCTGTCACTCCTCTTACACTCTTTTAGTGACTCATTCAGCATCATGTAGTAATCCATTTACTGCACCAAAACCTAAACACTTATAAATTCACCCAGGAACTCTCCTTGCAATACTGTCTACATTCAGTTAATATCCAAGTAGTAATGGAGTTAGTCAGGCCTTAGCACATGGATTGATTCAAATGCGTATCCACTATGCATGGAGGCCTCTAACCACCTACACAATTGTCTTTCAGACCTTCAATTTCCCAGTCAGTATCTATAAACTCAAGTAAACACTCTTTCAGTCCACTTGCACACCTCTAGTGACTCATCTGGCACTATGTACTAATCTATTCACTGCGCCAAAACACAAAAACTTAAAAAGATTAACCCAGGCACTCTCCTTGCAGTACTGTAATGATTCAGTCAGTACCCAGGTAATCATGCAGTGACCGAGGCCTTAGCTCATGGACTGTTTAAACGTCTATCCACTATGCATGCAGGCCTCTAGTCACCTACACACTTGTCTTTCACACCTTCAATACCCCAGACAGTATTCATGCATTTCTTGCAAACACCCTGTCACTCTCTTTCCACTTGTCCAGTGATGTATTCAGATCCATGAAGTAATCCATTAACTGTGCCAAAAAAGAAACAGTTATAAATTTATGCAGGCACTCTCCTTGCAATACTCTAAACATTCAGTCAGTACCCAAGTACTAATGGAGTGAGGCAGGTCTTACCACATGCATTGATTCAAATGCCTATCCACTATGCATGCAGGCCTCTAACCACCTACACACTTGTCTTTCACTTCTTCAATTAACTAGTCAATATCTATATACTTCAATAAACACCCTGTCACTCATCTTGCACTCCTCCAGTGACTGATCCAGTACCATGTACTAATCTCTTCACTGCATCAAAACCAAAAAACTTAAACGTTTCACCCAGGCACTCTCCTAGCAGTAGTCTAATGATTCAGTCAGTACCCAGGTACTCATGCAGTGAACCATGCATTACCACATGGACTGCTTCAAATGTCTATCCAGTATGCATGCAGGCTTCTAACCTACTATACACTTATCTTTAACAGCTTGAATTCCCCAGTCAGTATCCATGTACTTCCAGCAAACACCCTGTCACTCCCCTTGCACTCTTCCAGTGACTTATTCAGCACCATGTAGTAATGCATTCAGTGCGCCAAAACCCAAACACTTATAAATTCACCCAGGCACACTCCTTGCAATACTCTAATCATTCAGTCAGTACCCAAGTACTAATGGAGTGAGGCAGGCCTTAGTACATGGATTGATTCAAACGTGTATCCACTATGCATGGAGGCCTCTAACCACCTACACAATTGTCTTTCAGACCATCAATTTCCCAGTCAGTATCTATAAACTTCAATAAACACCCTGTCACTCCAATTTCACACCTCCACTTTGGCACTATGTACTAATCTATTCACTGCGCCAAAACCAAAAAACGTAAAAAGATTCCCCCAGGCACTCTCCTTGCAGTACTCTAATGAGTCAGTCAGTACCCAGGTAGTTGTGCAGTGATCCAGGTGTTAGTCCATGGACTGTTTCAAACGTCTATCCACTATGCATGCAGGTCTCTAGCCACCTACACACTTGTCTTTCACACCTTCAATTCCCCAGTCAGTATCCATACAGTTCCGGCAAACACCCTGTCACGCCCCTTACACTCCTCCAGTGACTCATTCAGTACCATGTACTAATGCATTTACTGCACCAAAAAACAAATACTTATAAATTCATCCAGGCACTCTCCTTGCAATACTCAAAACACTCAGTCAGTACCCAAGTACTAATGGAGTGAGGCAGGCCTTAGCACGTGGATTGATTCAAACACCTATCCACTATGCATGTAGGTCTCTAACCCCCTACACACTTGTCTTTCACACCTTCAATACCCCAGACAGTATTCATACAGTTCTTGCAAACACCCTGTCACTCCCTTTCCACTTCTCCAGTGATTTTTTCAGTAACATTAAGTAATCCATTAACTGTGCCAAAAAACAAACACTTATAAATTCATGCAGGCACTCTCCTTGCAATAGTCTAAACATTCAGTCAGTACTCAAGTACTAATTGAGTGAGGCAGGCCTTAGCACATGGATTGATTCAAACGCCTATCCACTATGCATGTAGGCCTCTAACCACGTACACAATTGTCTTTCACACCTTCAATTCGCCAGTCAGTATCCATACACTTCCAGCACACCCTGTCAATCCCCTTGCTCTCCTCTAGTGACTCATCCGGCACCATGTAGTAATCTTTACTGCACAAAACCCAAACCCTTAAAAGATTCATTCAGGTACTATCCTTGCATTACTCTAATGTTTCAGTCAGTATTCAGGTACTGATGCAGTGAAGCATGCTTTTTGACAAGGACTGTTTGAAGTAACTATCCACTATGTATGTAGTGGTCTAACCAGTTTTACACTTGTTCATCAGGCCTACTTTTCCACAGTTACTATGCATACACTCCAGCAAACACACTGTGACTGCTGTTGCAAACCCACAGTGAGTCTTTTAGTAGCATGTAGTGATGTATTCAATGAAGTAAAATTCAAACAACTGTGATTTCACCCAGTGTCTCTCCTTATAGTACTGTAATCATTCAGTCAGTTAGCATGTAGTCTTTCAGTGAGGCAGGCTTTAGGTCATGAACTGCTTCAAAGTAGTATGCACTATGCATGTAGTGGTTTAACCATCGTCACACTTGTGCTTTAGGGCTATAATTTCTTAGTCAGTATTTATATAAAATGTGTTTGTATAGTAATAGAAAAGTATAAATTATAAAGTTATTAATATACATTTATTTGTGATTATTTTTTACAGATACTGTTTTTCACCATTAAAATAGAGAAATCATGCCGAAAAAGAACAGAAAAAGGACTTTTACTTGAAGAAAAATCAACCACAAGTATTGAATGAACCACATAATGTGGCTAAAAAGAAAAAATCTTCGGGTAAGATCACAAAGCAATTTATTAAAAATGTTTGTAGGACCAGACAGAATGTACAGAATGCTGAAACCTCTGAGAATGCTTCAACTAGAAAAAATATTCAAAATAATAGGAAAAGCAAAAAAGCAAATGGACAGTCAAAGGAGATGAAGTATGGTAAAAGAAGGCAAAATCAGTATAAGGAAATACGCAAAAAAATATTTTACAAGAGAGTAGTAAATAATTTGCTGAAAGATGTGAAGAAATATAAAAAGAGAGCTCTATTTTATAAAAAGAAGAAGCATATTGAAACCATTGTTGAAAAGGGTTTTGAAGTAAAAAGTAAACTATTCATTTTAGTAGTAAATAGAATTAGATCACTAGATAAACCAATCCATTTAATGAAGGCCAAAAGTAGGAGGAAAAGAGTGATTAATAGAACACATTTTTGTGATTTTTTTTGGGAGAATGGAAACACAGTTCAAGTTCAGAGCCTTTCTTTAATGAAGAGAGTTATTCACAGAGCAACAATTTATTGCATGCAGTTGACACCAGTGGTCGAGGTTATGAGGTTAGAAATGGTTGTCCAATTGACAAAGAGAAAATGGTTGAAAGAAATGCAGAAGAAGTGATAGCTGATGAAGTTCTAGGGAGACGTCCTAAACACCCTGTGTACACTTGGGATTGCAATAGTATTTGTAGTGTACGACAAGAATCTATTGATAAATTATGTAGTTTCTTATGAGCATATAGTAAAAAAAGTGTTAAACTAAAGATTAAGGTGTTGCAAGGACTAGACCCTTGTAGAGTGAGAAAAAATACTGGTTTGCAAGGTCATTCTCTGGCTTGTCTTTCTAGGAAAGTTTGTCAAAGTGTTTTTCACCATTTCAGGATGTTGGCAGTACATCATACTCAAATGCGGAAGTTAGTGAGAAGATTGTATTATGCAAAAAGTCCAGCACTAAAGTTAAATGAGTTGAACAGTGCTCTTTTGCGTGGGTCAGTATCAGATGTGAAGAAGGTTTGTGATGATATTGAGTTTTGTTACTTTGGTCCTCAGCAAGAGAGTGCAGAAACTGACACATTAGTAGAACAAAATGTTGAAGACAATGGTGCCGATCACGATCCGGTAAAAAACATTCCCCGTACAACTCGTATCCGGTCTTTTTACCGTACGAATCGTACAAGTGCCGTACAAACTGCCAATTACGATTCGCATGGGAAAAAGTCCATACGAATCGCATTGGGAATTATTCCACACACGTCCTCGGGTCGGAAAATGTGTCCGACACGTCCACGGACGATTTACCGTACAAATGTGAAAAGTGAAGTCCGACCGCGGAATTACGATCCATCCCGTGCGTCCGATGTTACAACCGTATGGAAAAAACACCGTCCGCACCGAACTCCCATAGCAACCATGGAGACATGTGCCCGCATACGCGCCCAACACTCCCCCCAGCCCTCCTATGTACGAGTCGAATCCCCACCCGTGTATGTACACCCGTGTATGTACGGACCGTACCCTCACCCGCGTATGTATGGAGCGTACCCCCACCCCAACAGTGTATGTACAACCCGTACCCCCACCCCAACCGTGTATGTACGACCCGTACCCTCACCCGTGTACGTATGGAGCGTACCCCCACCCCAACAGTGTATGTACGACCCGTACCCCCACCCCAACCGTGTATGTACGGACCGTACCCTCACCCGCGTACGTATGGAGCGTACCCCCACCCCAACCGTGTATGTACGACACGTACCCTCACCCGCGTATGCATGGAGCGTACCCCCACCCCAACCGTGTATGTACGGACCGTACCCCCACCCCAACCATGTATGTACGACACGTACCCTCACCCGCGTATGCATGGAGCGTACCCCCACCCCAACCGTGTATGTACGGACCATACCCCCACCCCAACCGTGTATGTACGACACGTACCCTCACCCGCGTATGCATGGAGTGTACCCCCACCCCAACCGTGTATGTACGGACCGTACCCCCACCCCAACCGTGTATGTACGACACGTACCCTCACCTGCGTATGCATGGAGCGTACCCCCACCCCAACCGTGTATGTACGGCCCGTACCCCCACCCCAACCGTGTATGTACGACCCGTACCCTCACCCGCTTACGTATGGAGCGTACCCCCACCCCAACAGTGTATGTACGACCCGTACCCGCGTATGCATGGAGCGTACCCCCACCCCAACCGTGTATGTACGGACCGTACCCCCACCCCAACCGTGTATGTACGACACGTACCCCCACCCGCGTATGCATGGAGCGTACCCCCACCCCAACATTCTAAGTACGGAGCGCACCCCAGGCCCCAACATCGCGCATGTACGAGTCGTACCAAGCCAGACACAAGGACAGCACTGTACAACAAAATTCCCCAAGTACACACCGTACACACGCTAAAAACGCACGTACACAACCAGGACAAAGCAAAACAACACAAGAATACACCATTCGAATGGCACAAAGCCACAAAACATGTCCAACAAGCACAAAAACAACACATTCACTGACCTGCAACTGCCAAAATCCCAAACAGAGGCCCAAAACACAACCACTCCTTATAACACACCCACCCAAACTTCAAACACAGCCACACCCACCAATGGACCAATAAAAAGGGCCCACACACACAAACCATGAGCCTTTGCAACAGACTCACTGCTGCCAGACCCCACAGACAACCTACAGCACCATACTAGAACCATTACTACACCTTACACTTGCACACCTCACAACCACCTTCACAAACACCCCCTCATCACATTCACACACACACCTGCACAACCACACCCACACACCCACAACCATCCACCCCCCCCCACCATCCACACCCACACCCCTCACCATGCCCACTAACAAGATTCCAAAGTTCACTAGCCGCGAGTTGGAGGTCCTTGTCGACGAAATCCTCAGAGTCGAGCCACACCTCTTTGGAACATTGGTCAGACAGACCTGCATGACCGAAAAAACAGCCATGTGGCAGAGGATTGTTGATGCTGTGAATGCTGTTGCGGCCACCAGAAGGACCAGGCATGAATGCCAAGCCAGGTGGTACGATCTGCGGAGGAGGGTCCGAGCCAAAATGACCGACGACCACAACCAGGCCAACGTCACTGGAGGAGAGGGTGATGGCCATACTGCCGGTGGTGTCAGTGGACGGATTAGAAGGACTCCGAGACCCGGGTGAGTACACAAACAACTCACCTCACATGGGGGGAACGTCATCCACAACCAAACTCACAAACAGGCACGCAACCACCCCAAGCTATCGCATGACTCAACCACACTCCATGAACACGCACATGCCACTGGCGCCACCATGCCCCATGCACCCAGCTGGACAATGCAAAGTCACAGGCCACAGAAAACACCAACACAAGACACGATAAGCCGGATGGCGGGAGTGTGGGCCACAAAAATCACATAGTGCAACTCAGAAGCAGACAACAATGCCCCCTGCCCATATGGCCTAGGTCACAGCCAGACAAACAGTGTGTCCCCACACAGGGAAGACTTGCCAGCAAATGGCGGACGCCTTGCATTAACACATGGGGGTGACGGCACGTTTTTGCACATGACAGCAGCTAATGAACAGGCAACACTGTGAAAGAGTGGCAGCACACACCACCACAGCAGCAGCGCAGACACAGACACTACACCCAATGGGTGCCTGCAGATCAGAAACAAACTCACATGACCAAGCCAAGGGCCAGTAAAAGATCTGCAAAAAGTGTGTGCCTAGGAAGCTGGGCTGAGGTGACAGAGGGTGACACACAGAGGGAGGGAGAGGGGGAGAGAGAGGGAGGGAGACACAGGGAGACGGACAGAGGGAGGAGGCTGACACACAGAGGGAGGGAGAGGGGGAAAGAGAGGGAGTGAAAAAGGGACACACAGGGAGACCAATTCAGCCTTGGGGGGTGTGGGAATGTCTGCTCGTCAGCAGGTGGACTGCGTGCATGTAGACAAGGGTGGCCAGTGCCTGAATCCCCCCTCTTCTCCATGGCAAAACACTGGGCCATGTCTCAACCTGTGCACGAGCACAACACCAGCTACCTGCATTATCTAAGTGTGTGGAACAACTCCATGTGCCCACGTACAGTGCAACACGGAAGGCGCCAATGCATGGCTCGCCACACCTGCTCACTCCACTGCTGACTGCAGTCACAATTGACGCAGCAAGTAAGACTGTGCCACACATAGGTAAAGTCGCAAAAGCTGTGGCCAAGGGACATACCCATGCACAAGTGCACTGTGAGTGGAATGCAAGACATATCCAAATTCCCAGAGGAAATGTGCCAACTTAGAAACGAATGAAACATGGATGTTGCATGGAACAACATTAACATTGTCTCTCTCACACACAGGTCAACGTCGTGGATCACCCCCCAACACTGGGGGGGAAGACTCACAGGACCCGGCTCGGCGGGATGACGGACCCACCGGCAGCGACGACTCTCACCACACTGTGGACGACCCCGACCAACCTGGCCCCTCTGGTGTCCAACCACCTGCAGCACCTGCGTCAGGTACAACTGGGCCAACCACCACCCCCACTCCTGCCACATCCCAGGAGACACCTAGGATCCCTGCCCCACCACCACAATGCAGCCAGGCTGGCCAGGAGGGACACGGTGTACCGGGCACCCAGGAGGAGGCAGGCAACAACGCCAATGCCACCCCTCAGGGGTCCCGGAGACCCGATGTGCCCACAAGGGCAGGCCAGGTGCAAGTGGGCAGGGGTGGTGGGAGTGGAGGACGGCGGAGGCGCGAGCCTGACCAGTTGGCTGCGGAACCGGTATATTCCCATGTCAGAAACATCCTGGAGACATACCGGCAGGACACCACGGGCATGGCCCAGGTTGTGTCCATCCTCGAGGAGATCAAGACCCAGCAGGCCCAGCAACATGCGGAGCAACATGCCTGTCTACTGCGACACCAAGGGCGGATGGAGGACAGACAGGCTGAGCTCGTGACGGTGTTCACGGGAATTCACAGTACACTCCGTCGGATAGCAGACAACATGGGCAACCCTCCCTGTGCCATCAGGCGTAGAACATCACCACCCACAGGGAGGGATCAGGAGGAGGAGACATCCGACGGAGCATTCCAAACATCGTCACGGCCTGCTTCTGAGGGTCCCCACAGGAGGGCGGGTCGTCCACGGAAAAGACCGTGAGGGTCGGCGCAACAGCACCATCTCCCAGGACACCTGGCCTGGCACCTGGCCCACTGGAGCAACAGCAGCACAGCAGCAAAAGACATTCTCTGCCACATGGACTTGCTGGTCACTGTCTGACCAATGTTGACAAAGACTGTGGCATGGACTCTGAGGATTTCAAATGGCAAGGACACCAACTCCCCTAGTGAACTTTGGATTCCACACACCCGGAAAGCCCCTCATGTCATCCCCCCCCCGTACCCCAACCAAAATAAAAAGTTACACCATAAAGAGAAGATGCCTACATTTTGCATTATTACCTTACATGTGTCTTGTAAAGTCTAACCATGCCTGAGTTCTCATTTGACTTCAACCATCCACACCCTGGGGCCTGAGTCTGGCACAGGATACACATGGGTCACATTGTATTAGGCAAGACAGACATGGAGCACCATACACACCCGTGATGGGCCCAACCAGCTGAGGGGGTGGCCGCACAACCGTGCCGACAGACATTTTGAGTACAGCGACAGCCATGCGCAGAGGTCAGGGATCATGTGGAGTGTCCTGTGGGGCACCCAGGTATGTGTGGACAGGTGGCAGAACCATGTCCTGCAAGCTTGAGTCAGGTGGATGCAGAGAATGGTGGCCTGGCCAACGTTGGATGCATGGGGATGGCACATGTCACAATACCCACACAGTCATGGACATCATGCACAATACACAGTCTAATCCCACACAAACAGCTTGCATCTTGCTACTCTACACATAGACACATAGCCACTATCACGGAAAACCATGCCAGACATGCCGGATGCACCGTGGCAACACACCAGCATTGACTGAGAAGAGGCACCTTGGAGGCATAGGGACACCTTTATTAGTCATGTATTCGGGATGGCAGAGGCAGCTCGGAGTACACATGAACGGGTCATGTGGAGTAACATGTGGGTCCAACACTGGAACCCCCCTTCTGCAGCACAAATGCGTGATAGCCATGGAACTGGCACACAAGTGTCGGGTAACAGTTAAACACCCCCTGCTGCTCACGGAGAGACTGCCATACACCATTGATCCGCTGATGTGGAAGTCCCACACCATGTCAAGCCAATGCAAACCGTATGTGTCCGAGGACAGTGTAACACACATTGATGCCATCATCACAATCCACAATCCCATCACTGATGACTGTCAACAAGTCTGACCATCTATTCATGTGTACCGCAGCTGCATGTCATGTGTCCCATGGTGATGCGACATGTCTGCAGAGGAACCAAACATCGACAGGGGCAGTGTGCATACATCGTAAACAACTGCCACACCCAATACTTCCAAACTTGTCCATGCGTGTAACGCTGAGTCAGCACACGATGACGTATCCATGAGGAATAGCAGTGCCACAACAATGCAACCAGCAGACGGCATGCACAAGTACCTGGGGATGAGAGACACACAAGAAGTCAGCCACAAAAAGCACAGCCACTTGCATGTGCATGTACTCGACACATGTAAGGATGACAACATGCTAGGTCACAATTATGACTGGGGAAATACACTCATCACTGGCACCATCACTCCAGTGACACATCCACACACACCTCTAACTCACGTGCCATACATGCAGATGGACACACACATCGCAACACATGCCACACGGGGACCAATGCGTGCACACACAGACACTGGTACTCACCACTAAGCAAAGAAGTCGCGTATGAGCCGAGTCCGGATGTCCTCTTGCGGAACTACATCCTCCACATCACTAGCCCCATTGCCAAGACCTTGGTCCTCCACGGGTGGATGGTCCTGATCATCTTGATCCAGGATGAGTGGCACAGCTTTCTCAACTGCCATGTTGTGCAGCATGCAGCACACCATGAAGATTTTGCAGACCTTCGCCGGGGCATATGGGAGGGCGCCGCCAGTCTTGTGGAGGCATCTGAATCGGCTCTTCAGGAGGCCAAATGTCCTCTCTATCACTCACCTTGTCCGGCCATGGGCGGTGTTGTAGCAGAGCTGGGCCGGCGTGATGGGGTTGCGGAGAGGTGTGATCAGCCATGGCATGTGGGATAGCCAGCGTCCCCTACATGGAAAGCACATGGACATAAGTAGGACAGGAGAAGCGGTCGTGCTGGAAGTCTACGCAAAATACAGGACAGACAGAGTGTACCCACCAACAACACATGCTCGTTCGTTGCGCAGCTGCGTCATCATTTCAGGCACCCTACTACGCCTCATGATGTAGGCATCGTGTGCTGATCCTGGAAAACGAGCACAGACATGTGAAATCACCATGTTGGACAGACACACCACAAGGCCATTGATGGAGTGGTAGTGCTTGCGATTCCTGTACGCTACCTCCTGTGCCTGTGGTGGTACCAAAGCCACATGTGTCCCATCTATGGACCCAATGACATGGGGCATCCCTCCCAGGGCATAGAATCCACGCTTGACCCCAGTCAACATTTCAGGGGTTGGGAAATGGATGAACTCATCCAGGTGAAGCAACATGGCCTCTAAGAAATCATGCAGCACACGGCAGAACATGCTCTGGGACATGCCACCAACATGAGCTATGGTATTTTGAAAGGTACCCGTGGCAAGAAAATGTAGGGCTGCCATTACCTTCAGCTTGGGTGTCAGTGCCGTAGGATACCTGTGCAGCGGTTGCAGGTGTGGTGCCAGCCTCGCCGTCAACTCCACAATCAACGGTTGGGGGAAGCGGTAGCACCGGATACAGTCATTCTCCCGCATGTCAGCCAAGTCCGGAATTGCTCGGGGAAGAGGCGGCGCTCTGCAGTAATTTGGAAGTGACAAGGAAGAGTGAGTGCACTACAACAACAATTTTTTGGTGCTGAGCACATGTTAATCTGTCAATACACATATGCGACATACGGAGTCAGGTATGTGCCACTTGCCCTGGACACGTATGGCTGCCAGGTGACACTCCTACCAAGACCCAGCTACACACGGAGATTGTGAACCTCCACATGCCATGGCATGGGATTAGCTGTGTCCCAGTGTAAGTGAACAGCCAGACGCAACACAGGAGTGACATACATCAACACATCAGCAGAAGTAGGATGTCGATTGCAGAGACTGGTAGCGGAACACTAGAGCCACAGGTCACATGACATTACACTAGGACAGCCCACACACCTTGCCAATAAGGTGTACATGTAATGACTCACCACACATTCATAGAGAGGATGCAGACATGTCCATGTTACGCTACTCCGTGTCCCATGCATACATACGCACCTCACATCCGATACCACATGTGGCCTGGTGTGCATAACAGTGTGCCATGTCCATCTACACACAGACACATGTTGGTTGCTGCAACAGCTGATGCTTTTGAGGGAGCTCCAACATCAAGCTAATGGGAACCCCCCACACATACATGACATAGTCACATCGTGCACCGTGGGTAGTCACATGTCTGGTGTGGTAACCCCTGTAGCGGGCATCAGGGGACACTTGCGTGTGTTTTTGACTGTGCTATGCCAGTGACGCACATCCCAAGTGTGCAATATGACATGCACACATGTCAAAGGAGTTAAGGGCATGCCTGGCACACATTGCACCGTCACACATAACATCTGTACACATCTCATCATACATCTGGTGCCTTCTCGACTCAGGAGTAATGTGCCACATCACAGCCTTTCACACCTGTGCCCCACACATGTAGTACTGCCCAGACAATGCCTTGATGTCCATCCATGGACAAGTATGTCAGCCCTATTCCTTCCTGTGTGCTGCCTGTCACCACTGTGATGTGTGAAAGGCACCGTACTTTCGCTCAGAGGGCCTGTGTACGTTCCCTATCACTATGGGAGTGCTGCCGTATGTGTACCCATAGTGATAGTGAGCGTACGCACGCGTGTACGGTCCGTATCACTATGGGTACGCATATGCGAGAACACCCATAGTGAAAGTGAGTGTACAGGCGTGTGTACGGTCCGTACCACTATGAGTACGCATACGCGAGAACACCCATAGTGATAGTGAGCGTACAGGCGTGTGTACGGTCCGTACCACTATGAGTACGCATACGCGAGAACACCCATAGTGATAGTGAGCGTACGCACGCGTGTACGGTCCGTATCACTATGAGTACGCATACGCGAGAACACCCATAGTGAAAGTGAGCGTACGCACGCGTGTACGGTCCGTAACACTATGAGTACGCATACGCGATAACTCCCATAGTGATACGGACCGTACACGCGTGCGTACGCTCACTTTCACTATGGGTGTTCTCGCGTATGCGTACTCATAGTGGTACAGACCGTACACACGCCTGTACGCTCACTATCACTATGGGTGTTCTCGCGTATGTGTACCCATAGTGGTACAGACCGTACACGTGTGCGTACGCTCACTTTCACTATGGGTACGCATACGCAAGCACACCCATAGTGATACGGACCGTACACACGCCTGTACGGGCCGTTGCTATGCATTTGTGGTGCCCTAGGGCCCCGGGACGCACCGTACCTGTGTGTGAAACTCCAAATTACATAGGGGACACATGAGGGACAAGTAGAAAGGCCTACATGCATGCTGGTTGTCATGGAGACCAAGTTTAAAGTTTGAATTTTTTTAAGCAGGTGCACAGCAGTAGTCAGTTTGAATGAATCTACTTTGTTGCAATGTGGTTCTGGAGTTGACATCATGCTCAAGAAAAAAACACAATAAGAACCCACTGACTGTGCTAGGTTTGAAGGGATTGGAGGAAACATAGGATGCAAATGTGAGTGACCAATCACTCTGTACTCCTGTGCATGAAACAGGCCAGCAAGGCAGATATAAGGCAGCCAGGTCCCATGAGGGAGCACTTGCCTGCACATCTTTGGATTTGACGACGACCCAGCTGCTGCTACTGATTCCCTGGAACCATGTCAAGGTTTGTGGAGAGGTCACAGCCTTTCACCCTGGAGGAGAACCTGGCTTTGCTGGATGTGATCCTCCCACAGTACCCCCTGCTGTATGGGCAACCAGGGTATCAGGTGAGTGCAGAGTCTACTAGCACAGACTGTGTCCCTTGTTTGTGACTGTGACTTCTGGCATTGTGTCCAGGTGTGACACACATGCTATGTACTGTAGGGGGGGTCCCAGGGGGGGATGCCTGATGTCTCCCAGCCAGTGCATGCTGTGGTGCATGTCTGCCGTCCTCACTTGCATTGTGTTTACTGTGACAATCACTGCATGGTGCATTCCACATTCTGCCTGTCTTTTCCTCCTGGGAATGTAGCCTCTACAGTCCTCATTTTATGATGTGGTCAGCCCAGTGTGACAGGTGACTGTACCTACAGATGTGTGTTAGTTCTGTGTACCTGTGCTGAGAGTGTCCACATGATGTGTTCGTACCCTGGACATCGGTGTGTGTGTAAGTCCCCTGTCATGTGGGTGGGTGCATATGTGGAGTGTGGCACCCGGGCTGCATGAGGGATGGATGTACCCTGCCCATGTGATGTGAGCAGGGAGCAGTGCTGTGTGTCTGACGTGCAGAGCCAGCCCCACACCTGTGAGCCCCCCACCGTCTAGTGGCACATGTGCAGAGTGAGGTTTGTCGCTGCATTTGGCAATGGCAGGTGAATGTCCTGTGCCTGTGTGTGTCTGTGTACTCTGCTGCGGTAGCGTCAGTGGCCTGTGGCATGTGACTGCTTAGAGGTGCTGCACATTATCCTGGTTTACCTTCTGATGCACAGTGTGAGCCTAGATCATTAATTGTGTCGTTGCCCTCATTCCACCTGTGTCCTTTCAATGGCACGTACTGCTTTTGCCCTTCCCCAGAGGATAATGTCCCTATGACAAAGGTGCAATGCGTTGGATGCATACTATGCCTTGTTGTAAACAGCAAATTTGTTCTAATATGTGTCTCTGTGACATGTGCCTGGTGTATTGATGTAGTGTCACTTGTTCATCCTCACAGGTAGGCGCCTCTGCCAAGAAGCAGATATGGATGAACGCCGTCAGTGCCGTGAGGAGGACGGACAGTCGCAAGCGTCGCCTGGCCCAGGTGAGGAAACGCTGGCAGGATATCCGGTGCTGGACGCGGAGGATCGCACGGGTCCTGCTGGGGGACTCACCTGAGGCCCATAAGAACCGCGGGCGCCGCCGTCTGACCCGCATCCACAAGCGTGTGCTGGCGGTGGTATTTCCAGACTTGGACAGGCGCTTACAGGAGAAGCAGCAGCAGGAAGGGGGTAGGTACATGTGTGTTTGTTGTGTGTCACCAGCATTTGTAAGTGCGCAGTTGCATGGATACACTGCCAGGGTTTAAAGGTGCTGTGCAGATCCAGTTACCCACAGTATAGCGGTGCTCTCCTGCCTCCCTTCCCCTCCTTGCAATGTGTACCCTGGTCTGTGTGTAGTCACTCCTTCACAAGGTAATGTAGGCTGGCGCTTTCTCCACGTGAACTATGCCTGTAGCATCATGGGTGGGGGTGGTGTGTAACAGGTTTTGGGACCTTGCCTGTGCCCTGTCCAGTTCAGTACATGTGGGTTCCATGTCAGTTGGCACTGATGCTGAGTCCAGACATGGGAGTTAGTCTCTCAAGTGTCATGCCTTACAGCACGCATGTCCTATGTTGTGGCCTGTGACATGATGTGCATGAGTGTGCGATACGCATATTGCAGGGATGGTGGCGTGTGTTGCAGTCATTCCCATTCAGGACCATGGAGTTGTGTGGCCACTACTGTCCCCTGGGGCATATTTTCCTAGGTGTCATGTGTGTCATCACAAAACGTGGACACTCTCAGTGTCTACAGCATAGGTTGTGCTCTGTGCCATTGTCCCCTGGCACCATGTATATTGACGTAAAATGTAGTACAAGTGTCCACTGTACAGCCTGACCTGATTTTCCTTGTCCATACTCACGGTGGCCAGTGCCTGTGTGTCTTGTTACAATCATCTGATGATGACCATTTGTACATGATTATTTGGACAGGCGCACCTTGGGTATTTGGCGTCCAATCTTGCATTTATGCAGCCCCTGTGTATTTCACCCAGACTAAGAGATGTGAGTGCTTCCTGTGTCTCAACAAATTGTCTCATGTAGGGGGTGGTTGGTGCGGGCAAAGCCTACATGTCAAAACCTGAAATCTCCTTGCTAGGTGTGGCCAGTATGTGATGTTTGTCTGGACATACACTCAAGGTGCAGTGAGCCAGTCATGGTGGGCATGTTTTCAGCAGTACCTATGCAGCATGTGCCTCAAGTTCATGGATATGGTCCCTGCTCATCCCTATTTTCGGCAACGCTGTGTGGTGCAGATGCAGTGCTGGATTGTCCCCAGGGCCTGGCTCCTCTGTCAAACTCCATTTCATGTCATTTGCTATTGTGTCATGCTCTCCATGGTTTTTCAGTGGCATGGTGGGTCAACCAACTGTGTGTTGCATACCCTACATCTGTACCTTGTTTTGTAGATGTTACTGATCTTTCTTTTCAGGCTATGCACTGTAACCTATGTAGATTGGACTCATGTGACATATGTATGCAGGTGTATGATTAATTGCTGTCTCTTCACCTTGCCCACAGCATCGTCGGGGGACACGGAGGGAGACATGAGCACAGACGGAGCGGAGGGACCGAGCACCAGTGCCAGCGTTGACATCGTGGCTGGCACATCGAGTGGAACTAAGGCGGAGGAGAGTGAGGCCGAGGACCTGTCCACTGGTACGACAGAATATGAAGCTGACGGGTCCGAGGATGATCTCTCCGAGTGGGCGGAGGCTGCACCAGCAGCTGACAGCGGCACAACATCTCAGCCCGCCCCCTCCATTGCCATCAGCCGCCTCCCACTTGCTCGTGTCCCTTCCCAGCGTGCCCGGTCACCACATGTCTCCTTCCTGCCAGGCACCGCACCCCCTGCCCCTGTCTCCACTGCTGCCGCCAATGCCGAGTCAGTGGACATCCAGCGGCAGTTGCAGGTTGGTCAGGCTGCGATGCTTAATGTCCTCCATGGCCACAGCCAAGTGCTGAACAACATGGAGGCATACTTGGAGGGCATTTTTTCATTGCAGGCTGACCAATGCAACTTGCTGAGGTCCATTGACTCGACACTGACTGCAGCAGTGGGTCTCCTGCAGCGCTACGTCCAACCCCCTACCCCTGACACATCCACACTTCCCACTCCCATGCCTGTCCCACGTACACCCAGACGTCAGCATGCACCCACCACAACAGACACAGGCACCACACCAGCAGGGAAGGTCATACGCACACCTCCTGGCACGCACACACAGGGTGAAGTAGGCACACCCACTGGGTCAGGGGGCAAACGTAAGTCACGCAGCCAGAGTGGGAGTCCGCATTCCACCAAGTCCACTCCCTCCAAATCCCCTCCCCTCAGCTCTCCTGGCCACATATCCGGCAAAGACTCCTTCATGGCCGCTCTGTCCCTGAGCCCCACTGTGACACCACCCCGCAAGCGGTCAAGGGAGTCCCCGGTCAGGGTGGTTGAGTCCCCCCCTGTCCACACCCTACCCCTGCTACGACCCATCCCTCCGCCCCCCCGCCCCCCCTCCTTGGGGCCTGTGGTTCCTTCGGGTGCAGGGGAGTCGCTGGAGGACCTTGCAAAGGTGTGCAGCGCCATCTTGGCCTCCGCCTTTGGCCCTGACCCACCCCCTGTGGTGGAGTCCTCCATCCCTGCACCCACGACGCCTACCCTTCGCCCTCATGTCCCTGCGGTGCCTGGTCCTTCCCCCCCACATGATGCCCTCCCCGCTCTGGAAGATGATGGAGTCTGACTGTGCGGGCAAGCTAGGGGACACGCGTCCCACTGTGTCCCCCATCCAGCTGTGACTCATGGACTGCCCTATGGGCTTTGTAAATATTGAACTTTCTCCACAAATACTATTTTTGCTAATGCTGAATAAAGCCTTTCTTTTTTCTTAGAACCCTACTGCTTTTGTGGTATTGCTGTTGGTGGGGCTGCACCATGATTTTGGGTGGTGATCATGTGTTGGGTGTGTGGGAAATGTAGTAGTGTGCTGGTCATAGGGGGGACCCTGGTATCTGTGTGCCATCACAAGGTGTTAGCTAAGTTTCTTTGTTCATGTAGGCAGTTACTGCATGGTGAAATTGTCCCAAGGTGTGTTCCTTCCTCTGTGTACCCTGACATCTTCCCTGCAGGGTGTTTCCAATGTGTTGTGCTGAGC
The DNA here is from genome assembly GCF_964204655.1 of Triturus cristatus. Classification (NCBI taxonomy): domain Eukaryota; kingdom Metazoa; phylum Chordata; class Amphibia; order Caudata; family Salamandridae; genus Triturus; species Triturus cristatus. Next base: position 449,206,180 of record NC_140584.1, read on the forward strand.
TGTGTCTACATTAGCTGGGTGTGTGACGGACCCCTTCAACTTTGGCCATGCATGCAGAGCGATGTCTCCACCTGCATCATTCGTGGCATCCTTGGTGATAACTGTACTTGTGTATGTAGTCTGTTGACATGACTTCATGTGGACATGTTCCCTTTTAGGCAGTATGCATGTGTGTACTCCCAGCCTCGCACACATGTGTTACATGTACTGCAGGGTCTTTGTGCACCTGACTGACAATTGTGGCCATTGGATCTGTGTGTACTCCATCCTTTTTCTTTCCATGGGCACTGCTCCTCTGCTTTCCTCTGCACCCACCCCTCCTGTGTCTGGGCACTGCTGGGAGGACTCTGCACCCACCCCTCCTGTCTCTGGGCACTGCTGGGAGTGTTAGGCACCCACCCCTACCTATTAGCGTAAAACAATGGTGGGAGTGTTGGGAGCCTCTCCCCCTACTTGTGTGTGTTCTATGAACAAACATAGTTTTAGTGAGTGGGGTATTATTATTATTATTTTTGATTTTCAGGTATTACCGTGACTATCATATCACATAGATTGTCAAATTGGTCTACATCAGAATAATTGCATATATGGTTCACATTATGCTTACCAAATAGAAGGTAGGTTGGAAATTGGTGCCCAATGGGGATGGATGGTCATAACATGCATAAATGTGGCATGCGGCTTTCGTTGGCTTTGACTTAGATTTTGCTATTTGGTTTGTTGTTGGACTTTTTTACCGGACCTAAATTCAATGTGCTGAAAACACGTTCCGGACTTAAGACAACATGGTCATAGATTTACAATCGGAACTTTCGTGGATATTAAGAATGGTATGTCCTTTTGATGTTAGTTGTGCTTTGTCGCTTTGTTTGTCTTTTACTGACTATTCTATCTCTGGTTACCTCCTCTTTTCGTTTTTTGCCTCTCTCTTTTGCTAGTGCTTTTTTATTTATTTTTCATTTTATTTTAGTGCTCTTTTACTTTCTGATACAAACATTTAGGTATGCATAATTTTATACTTATATGGATGGATGTCTTTTTATATTTGTTGGTCCTCAGAGCCTCAGATTCTCTCTATCTAGGGGCTTTTGAGGTTTCATTTTGCCTTGGGTATGTTGGTATTAATTTGGGGAGTTTATTTGTTTTGTATGGTCATACATTTGTCAATTTCCGTTGAAATAGATTGTGTCAATTCTCACCATATTTAGGATATACAAGAATATTAGTGGCGCTTTTGTGTTCGTTGTTTATGCGATGTCTTTATTTGGCTTTTATAACCTGAATTTGTTACTGTATGTGTATAAATGTTATGTATATATTTGTATGTATGTCACAAACAACGTATGTTTTTATCCATGTTTTAACTCTACAGCCCTGAAGAAGTTCTCTGTTGAGAACGAAACGCGTTGGCTGTGTTTTTCCAAAAAGAAGAAGATACAATAATAAAGATGGACAATTAAATAATTCATGGACTGACTGTGAACTTTTCGAGTACATTGATCACCAGTGGTGCAACCACAACATTTGTCTTTTTGCACTGCTGGGAGGACTCTGCACCCACCCCTCCTGTGTCTGGGCACTGCTGGGAGGACTCTGCACCCACCCCTCCTGTCTCTGGGCACTGCTGGGAGGACTCTGCACCCACCCCTCCTGCGTCTGGGCACTGCTGGGAGGACTCTGCACCCACCCCTCCTGCATCTGGGCACTGCTGGGAGGACTCTGCACCCACCCCTCCTGTCTCTGGGCACTGCTGGGAGGACTCTGCACCCACCCCTCCTGCGTCTGGGCACTGCTGGGAGGACTCTGCACCCACCCCTCCTGTCTCTGGGCACTGCTGGGAGGACTCTGCACCCACCCCTCCTGTCTCTGGGCACTGCTGGGAGGACTCTGCACCCACCCCTCTTGTCTCTGGGCACTGCTGGGAGTGTTAGGCACTCACCCCTCCTGCGTCTGGGCACTGCTGGGAGGACTCTGCACCCACCCCTCCTGTCTCTGGGCACTGCTGGGAGGACTCTGCACCCACCCCTCCTGCGTCTGGGCACTGCTGGGAGGACTCTACACCCACCCCTCCTGTGTCTGGGCACTGCTGGGAGGACTCTGCACCCACCCCTCCTGTCTCTGGGCACTGCTGGGAGGACTCTGCACCCACCCCTCCTGCGTCTGGGCACTGCTGGGAGGACTCTGCACCCACCCCTCCTGTCTCTGGGCACTGCTGGGAGGACTCTGCACCCACCCCTCCTGCGTCTGGGCACTGCTGGGAGGACTCTGCACCCACCCTCCTGCGTCTGGGCACTGCTGGGAGGACTCTGCACCCACCCCTCCTGTCTCTGGGCACTGCTGGGAGTGTTAGGCACCCACCCCTCCTGCGTCTGGGCACTGCTGGGAGGACTCTGCACCCACCCCTCCTGTCTCTGGGCACTGCTGGGAGGACTCTGCACCCACCCCTCCTGCGTCTGGGCACTGCTGGGAGGACTCTGCACCCACCCCTCCTGTCTCTGGGCACTGCTGGGAGGACTCTGCACCCACCCCTCCTGCGTCTGGGCACTGCTGGGAGGACTCTGCACCCACCCCTCCTGTCTCTGGGCACTGCTGGGAGGACTCTGCACCCACCCCTCCTGCATCTGGGCACTGCTGGGAGGACTCTGCACCCACCCCTCCTGCGTCTGGGCACTGCTGGGAGGACTCTGCACCCACCCCTCCTGTCTCTGGGCACTGCTGGGAGGACTCTGCACCCACCCCTCCTGCGTCTGGGCACTGCTGGGAGGACTCTGCACCCACCCCTCCTGTCTCTGGGCACTGCTGGGAGGACTCTGCACCCACCCCTCCTGTCTCTGGGCACTGCTGGGAGGACTCTGCACCCACCCCTCCTGCGTCTGGGCACTGCTGGGAGGACTCTGAACACACCCCTCCTATTTCAGGATATGTACGCTTAGAACATACACGGGTGTGGGTTCGCTCCATGCATACGAGGTGGGGGTACGGTCCGTACATACACGGTTGGGGTGGGGGTGCGCTCCATATGTACGCGGGTGAGGGTACGGGTCGTACTTCCACTGTTGGGGTGGGGGTACGCTCCATGCATACGCGGGTGAGGGTACGGGTCGTACTTACACTGTTGGGGTGGGGGTACGCTTCATACGTACGCGGGTGAGGGTACGGGTCGTACTTACACTGTTGGGGTGGGGGTACGCTCCATATGTACGCGGGTGAGGGTACAGGTCGTACTTACACTGTTGGGATGGGGGTACGCTCCATGCGTACGCGGGTGAGGGTACGGGTCGTACTTACACTGTTGGGGTGGGGGTACGCTCCATACGTACGCGGGTGAGGGTACGGGTCGTACTTACACTGTTGGGGTGGGGGTACGCTCCATACGTACGCGGGTGAGGGTACGGGTCTTACTTGCACTGTTGGGGTTGGGGGTGCGCACCATGCATACGGGGGTGGGGGTACGGTCCGTACATATCCGTCCCCATGCTATGTGATGCTTGTGCGGGCCATACCCAGGCCTTTGCCACGTGGGTACAGCCGTCCCGCCATTGTTGGGATGACGTAGGTGTGGGCGTGGTACGACTCGTACCCACGCTCTTAAGGCATGGGTACGGGACGTACCTGTATTGTTGTGTTGCCGGTTCGTGTCGTCAAGCACTTCCGTTGTGGCGGACGCTGGCTTTGCTGGACACGCCCCCACCCCCTCGTAGTGACCAGGGCCTGGGGGTCAGGTATGTCCAGGGCATGTGTACTGTGTGACTTTGGTGGGGGTTTTGTGGCCTGCCCCTGGTCCTGCCCCCCCCTTCCCTTCTCCCTTTGTTGTTCTGACCTTCTGCGGCCTCTGCGTCGTAACCTGTAGAGGAGGTCGACTGCTATGAGGGCCGGGATGACACGTAGGTTCGGGTCCATGTCTGTCCGTCGCGTGCAGGTACTCCTTGTTCGCGTCGTCCTGATTTCCCGGCAGTTTTTGGCTGCCAGAAAATATTCACCGTGCGGGATGACGTCGGTGCGAATCGTAATTCCTGGTTCGTGAATGGCAGGCTGCGTGCGTCCCGACGTCACGTCGGCGCTTTCCCGGATCACATTTGTATGTTTATTTTCGTCGGTCGGGGTTTTGTACGATTCGTACGGAAATGGTATTTCCGTGCGAATCGTAATTCCATGTTTGTATATTTTTTCGACCGGGTACGCATCGGACGGGGAATATGCTCCGTCCGACGGTTCGTACCCGGTTTTTACCGGATCGTGATCGGCACCAATGTAGAACCCATGATTACAACAAATTTTGAAGATCAAATCACAAAGTTTAAGGTAATTTCAGGTGAAAGACCAAATGTTTCTTGTATATGTTGTCGGCGAAGTCACTATAAAAATCAGACTAGGAGTGTCAATCTGTATTTAAAAAGGGAAACAGAAAATAATGATAAGTGGAAGGAATTTGCAACGTATTTGTTGGTAGAGGATTGTTTTGATTTGGGATCTGAGCAGCGTATTTGCAAATATTGTTATAACAAATTAGATGAGAATAAAATGCCTGCTAGAGCTGTTCATAATAATCTAGAGTTGGTTGCTATTCCTCTAGACCTGATAGATTTAAATACCTATGAGTCTATTCTCATTCAATGTGTGCACCCGTTTCAGGCTATTGTTCGTATGGAGCCTCCATCAGAGTTACAAAGAGGATTGAAAGGAAGAGTTGTGTATTTACCATTAGATTTAAAGAAAAACATTGAAAATATTGGTGTAGACCATGCAGAAAATGAACCACTAGTCATTCTAGTTAATGGTGTTCCTACTAAGAATAAGAAAGTAAGTGGATGTTAGAAAAGTGCAAAAGGCATCATTGTATCTGATAAAAAATAATGAGTACTATAGAAATGTGTTTGTAGGAGAAGAAGAAATAGATTTAGCAGAAGATAATGAAACATTAAGTGGACAAATTGAAAGAGTGGACATGTCCAGATGTGAAGAAATCTATGAACATTACAGTGTACATCCACTTCATTCCAAAGAGGTGATGGGGAATACGATTGAGTTTTTCCAAATGAAAAAAGCAAGAGGAAGTCCCATGAGTGTATGGGAAGAGAGCTTGGAAGCTCGTTGTTTCCCGCAGTTGTTTCCAACAGGAAAAGGTGGACGATATGATGAACGTCCTGTGCAGATACCTGCATCTGAATATCGGACAACAAGATTATATGCAGAAAAACAAGATTTCAACAATGTTTCCCTTATATGTTTCATCTTCTGTTTGAAAGTGACTTGTCTGGACTTTCATATGCAGTCAATCACATTTTAAAAACTGGAATGCATCTGCAAAATGTAACTGCAAAGGATTTTATGGATAAAGTGCATCAGAGAGATGATCATTTAGAATCTCAGTTGATTAATCTGATGGCATGTCAGCGTGGGACTAATGAATATTGGTACCGTCGTCATGGAGAACTGAAATGTATGCTACGGAACTTAGGAACTCTAACACTGTTCGTTACACTAAGCTGTGCTGAGTATGCTTGGGATGATTTACTTGATTTTCTTCGAGAGGCAAATTCCAATATAAAAAAATATTGAATACAAGACACCTGGAGAATTGTGCTCTTTGGATCCTGTTAATGTATGCAGATATTTCAATCATAGATTTGAAGCTATGATGTCTTTCATCTGCAATAAAAAAAAATCCTCCTCTTGGAGAAGTTGTGGATTTCTTTTGGAGAAAGGAGTATCAAGCAAGAGGTGCTCCTCATATACATATGTTATTATGGATCAAGGACGCTCCCAAATTTGGAACAGATTCAGATGATACTGTTTTGTCTTTCATTGAAGATTATGCCACATGTGCTGTACCCAATAGCAGAGAAGATAAAAACTTAAAACAACAAGTCTTACGATTCCAAAGCCATAGATGTGGCAAATACTGTCGACGAAAGTACAAGTCTAAGGATAAGTTCTATACCACATGTTGTTTTGGATTTCCACGTCCTGTATTATCCAAAGGGAGAGTGAACAGTTTTATGTCAGCTATGCGACATACCATCACAAGAAAGTCTCAGAAAAATACCTACAACTTAAGAAGAAGCGAAGAGTCAAAATACATAAAGGACTACAATCCATGTGGGAAGAGATTTCTCATGAGAAGACAATAAGTAAGAAATTATACAGTTTCAGTTTGAAGATGTTATCGCATCGTGAAATTGGAGCATATGAATGCTCCGATCGGTTATCATCTGCAAGTCTATACTCCAAAAGTAGAAGAATCATTTGGGTGAGTCTAGGTCTTGCAGCAATGCGAAATCGGGTGCTGAAATCTGTTCAAGAAATTGAATATTTAGCAGAAAAAGAACCAGAAAGTACAGATATATTGAAAACGAATATGTTGGACTCGTAGTACCCAAAAAGAAGTCATCATCTTGAGAACATGTGTCTCTATTAAGTGCTGCAAAACTACACTTTTAAACAGAATACTACAGAGAACATCAATGATAGAAAATATGCAGTGATTGGTTCCGAAGGATGTTTGGTGAAACAAAGGAAAGGAAATTTAATTAATCACAGGAAACTGAGTTGCGACACTGCTGATAAAAGGGAATTTTACTATTTAGCCCTTTTGCAAATGTTCAAACCATGACGTTCAGAACTGGAATTACTTGGAGATTTTCAGAGCTATGAAGATTCATTTAATGCTTGTAAAGATAGCATACAATGCAGTGCTTTTGCAAATTATGTGAAAATGTTGAATGATGAAATTGATCAAGAAGCTACAATTGCAGCTGAGATTGCTAGAGACAGTTCTCAAGACAGTCAAAGTTCTGCTGCACTGAGTCAAGATCCACTAGGGCAACCAATTGTTGAAAATTAAGCAGCAATTGCCATGAATGAACAGCAATGCATCAAGCTCAAGAAGAACTAATGCAGTTAGGAAACTTGAAAGAACAACTAAATGTTGAACAGAAACAAATATATCAACAAGTGAAAGAACAGATTGACCATGGATTACTTCATGAAAAGAAAGGGTGCTCATGTACATCATTTCAACCTATCCGAATGTATGTGAGTGGTCAAGCTGGAACAGGAAAACGTTTCTTAATTAAAGTAATTACAAGTTATCTGCAGAGAACAACTGAGTCGCATTTGTCTTGTGTTGTCACTGCTCCAACTGGGTTGGCGGCACATAACATTAATGGAATTACTTTACATTGTTTACCAATGCTACCAGTAGAGCATGAGAACAAATTGGAATACCACAAGTTATCTGGAGAAGCTTGTTGTGAAGTTTCAAGAGTCCTGAAGAAAATGAAACTTCTCATTATTGATGAGGTAAGCATGGTCTCAAACTTGATGCTTGCCTTTGTGCATTTAAGAATGCAGCAAATTCTTAAAACATGGTATGACGTATTATTTGGAGGAAAACACGTCATAGTTTTTGGAGATCTACTGAAACGGACTCCGGTAAAATGACAACCGGTATTTAAAACACTTGCGCATGAAGATACCAGAAAGTCTCTCGGTAGTGTTGGAAACGTGAACATTTGGACATATTTTGAATACAAGAACTGACAAAAAATATGCGACAGACAAATTATGCTGAATATGGATGTATTCTTCAAGATATAAGAATTGGACTTCTGACAGAACATGGCAAACAAGCTTTGCAGAGTCGATTACTTTCCAATTTGTTTCCAAATGAAAATGTAGCTCCTGAGAAAGTGTACATGAAAATTGCAGAAAATAAATCAGTGATCTGCTTAATGCCAACACTGCGCGTGTGTTCTATATTCAATGAAGAACTATTGAAACTGGAAAATGAAGAAATTATAAAAATGGAAGCCATCGATAAAATAGAGCATGAAGGAATCAATATTATTTTGACGGGAACATTAAAAACAAAACTGGATTCTTTAGACAAAAAGATATCTAAAACGGCTGGTTTAGAAAAGACTCTATATACATGTGTAAACTGTCGGGTAATTTTAAGGTGTAATTTGGATGTAGAAAAAGGTTTAGTTAATGGAGCAATGGGTAAAGTGGTGGATTTTGTTAATTATCAGAAAAAAGAAGGAATTGAATTTTTAAAAATTAAATTTGATCAGATTGAAGAAGTTAAAGAAATTGGTCGTTGTTCAGTCCGTTTTTTGCTTGTTAAAGATTTATATGTCCGTAGGAAACAATTTCCATTTTCTCTGGCATACGCAGTGACTATTCATAAATCTCAAGGATTAAGTGTAGACAGTGCATTGGTGAATATTGGATCTACTGTGTTTAAAGAGGGTATGGCATATGTTGCTTTGTCGCGAGTCAGAACATTATCTGGTTTGTTTTTGATTGATTTTGATGACACAAAGGTTACTGCAGATGCAAACTGTGTAAAAGAGTATAATAGGTTAAGAAGGGCGTATGCTCCCAATTTAGGTCAATATCCTGTATTTGAAAAGCGTGTGGTTGGTCGAAAAAGAAGGTTTGAGAATATCTGTACTGAAGGTGTAGAGAAGGGAAAAGAACAAGATAATGTTGTGATATCAAGTAAAAAGAAAAAGGACACTATTGAAGAGATTGTTGGTTATCAGTTTGAAAATAGTTCAGGTGTCAACTGCTATGCTAATGTAGTGGTCAATGTTGATTTTTATCTTGAAGGTTTGCTAGAACAAATTATGCAGAATCAGGAAAAAAGATTTTGTTCCTTGTTGCATTCAGATACAAGTAAAATACAAACTGTTTCAGATGTTTGTGAATTTTTGGATGTGTGTTCTGGTTCTACACAATTTACGCAGTATATCCAACAAGATGCTCAGGAATTTTTTATGTATATGCTTACCATTTTTTGAAAATGGCGGTGTAGTTATAGAAAATATTTTTGGCCTTTGTTACAAATGGGAACATCATTGTGAAAATTGCATGTATACACTAATGTAGACACTGAAAGATTTCTATATTTAACATTACCGGACTGTAAATCAGTGTCTTTCAATTAATTTATTTAAAGGTGCAAATCAAAACATGGAGTGTAGCCAATGCAAATCAGAAATGTTATACACATTATTTAAAAAAAAATATGGACAATATATAATTTTAATGATGCAACGTTGTACAGCTGATGGAAGAAAATTGGATACTTTAATAAAGCAATTTGTAGCAAGACAACTATAAATATCAGGAAGGACTTTTGTAGCAATTGCAATAATTTTCCATGATGGCCCTTCCACAACATCTGGACATTACACTGCCTATCTAAAATGTGACAAAGGCTGGACAAAGGCTGGACACTTTGTAATGATGCCCAGTTGGTTTTCAAACAACGTTTGCCTAGTGAATTACCAAATTCCTACCCAATATTTTTAAAGCCAAAGTTTTAGGAAGATAATTCACTCTCTGAGGAATTTATTATTATAATTTATTAGGATTACCATTGGACAATTTACATAAAAAACAGTGCAAAAATACCATTTGGCCTCAAGGAAAGGTATATGTTTGAATTATGGACTTTTTCGTACTCATTGACTCGGTGAATATTTTAAAGCAACAACATTTACAGTTTTTATAAATTGAAGTTGTAAAATTTTGTTAGCAATAAGCATTTCATATATGTGTGATTTGTATTTTCTGGTATTTTACTGAGAATAGCATGTTGTTGTTTTTTTTAAACAATCTTTTTGAATTTTTTTTTTTTGCCTGCTGTTATGTGATGAGTATGATTGAAATCACTTGCAGTGCCATCTGGGTTTACCCACACAGTGGAAGAGAAGGGTTCCTGCGGCTGCGATCTTAGATCTCCGCAGGATACCCTCCATTTTGTTTTACTGTGTCCATTCTACACGATGCCAAGACGCAAGTTCCTGGTGGGAATCCTGAAAGAGCAAAAATTTAAACACGCAAAACTGGCGCTGAGATTCCTACAGGAAGCGGAGGACGCTTACACTCTGTTTTGCACGATAAACTTTATTCGAATTGCAACAAGACTGAGGAACACCAGAGACATTGGCCCCTAAACGTGATTCGAACATTTAAAACTCTTCAAATCCCCTGGCCCTCTACCTGAGTACAGAAAATTTTAATATTTATATTTTTAAACTGAATATCACTTGCTGTGTTTTTAATTTGTGTAAATATATATTGTATTTGCGCTTTTATGGTGTCTTTTTAAGAACCGAATAAAGATTATAAATTGAATTGAATTGAATTGATTGAAATCACTATTTCTAGTGAAATTCAATATATTCTGAGAACAGCAAAAAAGGCAAACAAATTACTTTGTTTAAATTATGCTGTTTTGTAAAAAACGTATTATCACATGTTATAACTATTTTTTCTTTTATTTCACAGATCCCAATTCTAAAATAAGCAATTTACCCCTATTTACATTTCAAAAAACATCTGAAAAAAATGTGTACCATTTTTTATTTCTATTACTGTGAAGGTAAGTTTAATTAAGTATTAATATCCACAATGGGCAGATCTGCAAGAAGCTACAAAGTTTGAATACGTTTTTCAAAACACCCTGTTTATACCTATGTAGTTTTGGAATCTCCCTGTCATAGGATATCATGTGACCTGCAAAAAAACAGATTTGAGTGGTTCATAATATTTCCCATTGTACGTATTGAAGGATCGCAATGATTTCAATCATTCTTCTTTGAGTATGTTTGCAGACAAATCTCTGTGCTTACCTCCTATCATTCGCAAGCAATTTTCCAAACAGAAATATGTCACTCTTTGTAACATAGTTATAGTGCAAGACAGTCTTTCATATTTACAAGGAGAGGAAAAGGCACTCTGTCTACATTTTCTTCTCCATGTAAATACGACCTCATCATACACACCAATTTGCGTTGAAAGGGCGTGTTATAAGTGTTGCTGTGCGTCTTTGCACAGAACACTCATAGAAGAAGACACATCTCCAGATTTATCATAAATCCGGACATGTATGTGAATGCTGCACCATCCTCCAATTGGTGCAGCAAGGCACAACAAGGAGATTTGTTTTCATTTTTTCGCTTTCAATATATGCTACAATGCACAGCATATATTGAAGGAAAAAATGCCTTCACTGATTGTTTTTGTGCAGGAAGGTGTCCCTTTTTGCACAAAAACAATCTCCACACGACACAGACATCCTTGATTATATGCAGAAAACCAAGATTTCGACAATGTATCCCTTATATGTTTCATCTTCTGTTTGAAAGTGACTTGTCTGGACTTTCATAGGCAGTAAATCACATTTAAAAAACTGGAATGCATCTGCAAAATGTAGCTGCAAAGGATTTTATGGATAAAGTGCATCAGAGAGATGATCATTTAGAATCTCAGTTGATTAATCTGATGGCATGTCAGTGTGGGACTAATGAATATTGGTACCGTCGTCATGGAGAACTGAAATGTATGCTACGGAACTTAGGAACTCCAACACTGTTCGTTACACTAAGCTGTGCTGAGTACGCTTGGGATGATTTACTTGATTTTCTTCGAGAGGCAAATTCCAATATAAAAAATATTGAATACAAGATACCTGGAGAATTGTGCTCTTTGGATCCTGTTAATGTATGCAGATATTTCAATCATAGATTTGAAGCTATGATGTCTTTCATCTGCAATAAAAAAATCCTCCTCTTGGAGAAGTTGTGGATTTCTTTTGGAGAAAGGAGTATCAAGCAAGAGGTGCTCCTCATATACATATGTTGTTATGGCTCAAGGACGCCCCCAAATTTGGAACAGATTCAGATGATACTGTTTTGTCTTTCATTGAAGATTATGCCACATGTGCTGTACCCAATAGCAGAGAAGATAAAAACTTAAAACAACAAGTCTTACGATTCCAAAACCATAGATATGGAAAATACTGTCGACGAAAGTACAAGTTCAAGGATAAGTTCTATACCAAATGTCGTTTTGTATTTCCACGTCCTGTATTATCCAAAGGGAGAGTGAACAGTTTTATGTCAGCTATGCGACATACCATCACAAGAAAGTCTCAGAAAAATACCTACAACTTAAGAAGAAGCGAAGAGTCAAAATAAATAGATGACTACAATCCAGTTATTTTATCCATGTGGAATGCTAACATGGATATTCAGTATATTGCGGACAATTCCATTGCTGTTGCTCGATATGTAACGTCCTACATTACTAAATCAGAAAAGACGGAATTGAAAGAAATGTGGGAAGAGATTTCTCATGAGAAGTCTCTAAGTAAGAAATTATACAGTTTCAGTTTGAAGATGTTATCGCATCGTGAAATTGGAGCATATGAATGCTCCGATCGGTTATCATCTGCAAGTCTATACTCCAAAAGTAGAAGAATCATTTGGGTGAGTCTAGGTCTTGCAGCAATGCGAAATCGGGTACTGAAATCTGTTCAAGAAATTGAATATTTAGCAGAAAAAGAACCAGAAAGTACAGATATATTGAAAACTAATATGTTGGACTCATAGTACCCAAACCGAAGTCATCATCTTGAGAACATGTGTCTCTATGAAGTGCTGCAAAACTACACTTTTAAACAGAATACTACAGAGAACATCAATGATAGAAAATATGCAGTGATTGGTTCCGAAGGATGTTTGGTGAAACAAAGGAAAGAAAATTTAATTAATCACAGAAAACTGAGTTGCGACACTGCTGATAAAAGGGAATTTTACTATTTAGCCCTTTTGCAAATGTTCAAACCATGGCGTTCAGAACTGGAATTACTTGGAGATTTTCAGAGCTATGAAGATTCATTTAATGCTTGTAAAGATAGCATACAATGCAGTGCTTTTGCAAATTATGTGAAAATGTTGAATGATGAAATTGATCAAGAAGCTACAATTGCAGCTGAGATTGCTAGAGACAGTTCTCAAGACAGTCAAAGTTCTGCTGCACTGAGTCAAGATCCACTAGGACAACCAATTGCTGAAAATGAAGCAGCAATTTCCATGAATGAGGTGGAAACAGCAATGCATCAAGCTCAAGAAGATGTAATGCAGTTAGGAAACTTGGAAGAACAACTAAATGTTGAACAGAAACAAATATATCAACAAGTGAAAGAACAGATTGACCATGGATTACTTCATGAAAAGAAAGGGTGCTCATGTACATCATTTCAACCTATCCGAATGTATGTGAGTGGTCAAGCTGGAACAGGAAAAAGTTTCTTAATTAAAGTAATTACAAGTTATCTGCAGAGAATAACTGAGTCGCATTTGTCTTGTGTTGTCACTGCTCCAACTGGGTTGGCAGCACATAACATTAAAGGAATTACTTTACATTGTTTACTAATGCTACCAGTAGAGCATGAGAACAAATTGGAATACCACAAGCTATCTGGAGAAGCTTGTTGTGAAGTTTCAAGAGTCCTGAAGAAAATGAAACTTCTCATTATTGATGAGGTAAGCATGGTCTCAAACTTGATGCTTGCCTTTGTGCATTTAAGAATGCAGCAAATTCTTAAAACAGAGTATGACGTGTTATTTGGAGGAAAGCACGTCATAGTTTTTGGAGATCTACTGCAACTGACTCCGGTAATAGGACAACCGGTATTTAAAACACTTGCGCATGAAGATACCAGAAAGTCTCTCGGTAGTGTTGGAAACGTGAAAGTTTGGACATAATTTGAATACAAAGAACTGACAAAAAATATGCGACAGACAAATTATGCTGAATATGGAAGTATTCTTCGAGATATAAGAATTGGACTTCTGACAGAACCTGGCAAATAAGCTTTGCAGAGTCGATTACTTTCTAATTTGTTTCCAAGTGAAAATGTAGTTCCTGAGAAAGTGTACATGAAAATTGCAGAAAATAAATCAGTGATCTGCTTAATGCCAACACTGCGCACATGTTCTATATTCAATGAAGATCTATTGAAACTGGAAAATGAAGAAATTATAAAAATGGAAGCCATCGATAAAATAGAGCATGAAGGAATCACTATTATTTTGACGGAAAAATTGAAAACAAAACTGGATTCTTTAGAAAAAAAGATATATAAAACGGCTGGTTTAGAAAAGACTCTATATACATGTGTAAACTGTCGGGTAATTTTAAGGCGTAATTTGGATGTAGAAAAAGGTCTAGTTAATGGAGCAATGGGTAAAGTGGTGGATTTTGTTAATTATCAGAAAAAAGAAGGAATTGAATTTTTAAAAATTAAATTTGATCAGATTGAAGAAGTTAAAGAAATTGGTCATTGTTCAGTCCGTTTTTTGCTTGTTAAAGATTTATATGTCCGTAGGAAACAATTTCCGTTTTCTCTGGCATTCGCAGTGACTATTCATAAATCTCAAGGATTAAGTGTAGACAGTGCATTGGTGAATATTGGATCTACTGTGTTTAAAGAGGGTATGGCATATGTTGCTTTGTCGCGAGTCAGAACATTATCTGGTTTGTTTTTGATTGATTTTGATGACACAAAGGTTACTGCAGATGCAAACTGTATAAAAGAGTATAATAGGTTAAGAAGGGCGTATGCTCCCAATTTAGGTCAATATCCTGTATTTGAAAAGCATGTGGTTGGTCGAAAAAGAAGGTTTGAGAATATCTGTACTGAAGGTGTAGAGAAGGGAAAAGAACAAGATAATGTTGTGATAGCAAGTAAAAAGAAAAAGGACATTATTGAAGAGATTGTTGGTTATCAGTTTGAAAATTGTTCAGGTGTCCACTGCTATGCTAATGTAGTGGTCAATGTTGATTTTTATCTTGAAGGTTTGCTAGAACAAATTGTGCAGAATCAGGAAAAAAGATGTTGTTCCTTGTTGCATAATGTTTATGAAAAATTGACAACAGATACAAGTAAAATACAAACTGTTTCAGATGTTCGTAATCTTTTGGATGTGTGTTCTGATTCTACACAATTTACGCAAAATATCCAACAAGATGCTCAGGAATTTTTTATGTATATGCTTACCATTTTTGAAAATGAAGGTGTGGATATAAAAAATATTTTTGGCCTTTGTTACAAATGGGAACATCATTGTGAAAATTGCATGTATACATGTAGCACTAATGTAGACACTGAAAGATTTCTATATTTAACATTACCGGGCTGTAAATCAGTGTCTTTCAATTAATTTATTTAAAGGTGCAAATCAAAACATGGAGTGTAGCCAATGTAAATCAGAAATGTTATCCACATTATTTAAAAAAAAATATGGACAATATATAATTTTAATGATGCAACGTTGTACAGCTGATGGAAGAAAATTGGATACTTCAATAAAGCAATTTGTAGCAAGACAACTATAAATATCAGGAAGGACTTTTGTAGCAATTGCAATAATTTTCCATGATGGTCCTTCCACAACATCTGGACATTACACAGCCTATCTAAAATGTGAGAAAGGGTGGACACTTTGTAATGATGCCCAGTTGGTTTTCAAACAACGTTTGCCTAGTGAATTACCAAATTCCTACCCAATATTTTTAAAGCCAAAGTTTTAGGAAGATAATTCACTCTCTGAGGAATTTATTATTATAATTTATTAGGATTACCATTGGACAATTTACATAAAAAACAGTGCAAAAATACCATTTGGCCTCAAGGAAAGGTATATGTTTGAATTATGGACTTTTTCGTACTCATTGGCTCGGTGAGTATTTTAAAGCGACAACATTTACAGTTTTTATAAATTGAAGTTGTAAAATTTTGTTAGCAATAAGCATTTCATATATGTGTGATTTGTATTTTCTGGTATTTTACTGAGAATAGCATGTTGTTCTTTTTTTAAACAATCTTTTGATTGTTTTTTTTTGCCCGCTGTTATGTGATGAGTACGATTGAAATCACTATTTCTAGTGAAATTCAATATATTCTGAGAACAGCAAAAAAGGCAAACAAATTACTTTGTTTAAATTATGCTGTTTTGTTAAAAACGTATTATCACATGTTATAACATTTTTTTCTTTTATTTCACAGATCCTAATTCTTAAATAAGCAATTTACCCCTATTTACATTACAAAAAACATCTGAAAAAAATGTGTACCATTTTTTATTTCTATTACTGTGAAGGTAAGTTTAATTAAGTATTAATATCCACAATGGGCAGATCTGCAAGAAGCTACAAAGTTTGAATACGTTTTTCAAAACACCCTGTTTATACCCATGTAGTTTTGGAATCTCCCTGTCATAGGATATCATGTGACCTGCAAAAAACCAGATTTGAATGGTTCATAATATTTCCTATTGTACGGATTGAAGGATCGCAATGATTTCAATCATTCTTCTTTGAGTATGTTTGCAGACAAAACTCTGTGCTTACCTCTTATCATTCGCAAGCAATTTTCCAAACAAAAATATGTCACTCTTTGTAACATAGTTATAGTGCAAGACAGTCTTTCATATTTACAAGGAGTGGAAAAGGCACTCTGTCTACCTTTTCTCCTCCATGTAAATACGACCTCATCATACACACCAGTTTGCGTTGAAAGGGTGTTCTATACGTGTTGCTGTGCGTCTTTGCACATAACACTCATAGAAGAAGACACATCTCCAGATTTATCATAAATCTGGACATGTATGTGAATGCTGCACCATCCTACAATTGGTGCAGCAAGGCATAACTAGGTGCCGATTCGGATCCTGGAAAAAATTTCCCCGTACGACTCGTATCCGGTCTTTTTACCGTACGAATCGTACAAGTGCCGTACAAACTGCCAAGTAAGATTCGCATGGGAAAAAGTCCATACGAATCGCATTGGGAATAATTCCCCACACGTCCTCGGGTTGGAAAATGTGTCCGACACGTCCCCGGACGATTTACCATACAAATGTGAAAAGTGAAGTCCGACCGCGCAAGTACGATCCATCCCGTGTGTCCGATGTTACAACCGTATGGAAAAAACACCGTCCGCACCGAACTCCCATAGCAACCATGGAGACATGTGCCCGCATACGTGCCGAACAACCCCCCCAGCCCCCGTATGTACGCGCCCAACCACCCCCCAGCCCTCGTATGTACATGCCGAACCCCCACCCATGCATGTACACCCCCGTACGTACGGACCGTACACCCACCCGTGTATGTATGGAGCGTACCCCCACCCGCGTATGTACACCAGTGTATGTACGAACCATACCCCCACCCGCGTATGTATGGAGCGTACCCCCGCCCCAACAGTGTATGTACGGACCGTACCCTCACCCGCGTATGTACACCAGTGTATGTACGAACCATACCCCCACCCGCGTATGTATGGAGCGTACCCCCACCCCAACAGTGGATGTACGGACCGTACCCTCACCCGCGTATGTATGGAGCGTACCCCCACCCCAACAGTGTATGTACGGACCGTACCCTCACCCGCGTATGTACACCAGTGTATGTACGAACCATACCCCCACCCGCGTATGTATGGAGCATACCCCCACCCCAACAGTGGATGTACAGACCGTACCCTCACCCGCGTATGTACACCAGTGTATGCACGGACCGTACCCCCACCCGTGTATGTACGGAGCGAACACACACCCCACCAGTCTAAGTACGGAGCGCACCCCAGGCCCCAACACCAGCACCCTCACCCAACATCGCGCATGTATGAGTCGTACCAAGCCAGAGACAAGGACAGCACTGTACAACAAAATGGCCGATGTACGCACCGTACAGACGCTAAAAACACACGTACACAACCTGGACAAAGCAAAACAACACAAGAAGACTCCATTCGAATCGCACAAAGCCACAAAACATGTCCAACAAGCACAAATACAACCTATTCACTGACCTGCAACTGCCAAACTCCCAAACAGAGGCCCAAAACACAACCACTCCTTATAACACACCCACCCAAAGTTCAAACACAGCCACACCCACAAATGGACCAATACAAAGGCCCAACACACACACAAACCATGATCCTTTGCAACAGACCCACTGCTGCCAGACCACACAGAGAAACAACTGCACCATACTACAACCTCCACTACACCTTACACCTGCACACCTTCACACAACCACCTTCACAAACACCCTCTCATCACATTCACACACACACCTGCACAACCACACCCACACACCCACAACCATCCACACCCACACCCCCCACAACCATCCACACCCACACCCCTCACCATGCCCACTAACAAGAATCCAAAGTTCACTAGCCGAGAGTTGGAGGTCCTTGTCGACGAAATCATCAGAGTCGAGCCACACCTCTTTGGAACATTGGTCAGACAGACCAGCATTTCCGAAAAAACAGCCATGTGGCAGACGATTGTCGATGCTGTGAATGCTGTTGCGTCCACCAGAAGGACCAGGCATGAATGCCAAGCCAGGTGGTACGATCTGCGGAGGACGGTCCGCCGCAAAATGACCGGCGACCACAACCAGGCCAACATCACTGGAGGAGGGCCCCCCCGCACACCGGTACACTATCATCCCTGGGAGGAGAAGGTGATGGCCATGCTGCCGCTGGTGGGAGTGGAGGGAGTAGAAGGACTCCGAGAGCCTGGTGAGTACACAAACAACTCACCTCACATGGGGGGAACGTCATCCACAACCACACTCACAATCATGCACGCAACCACCCCAAAGCTATCGCATGACTCAACCACACTCCATAAACACGCACATGCCACTAGCGCCACCATGCCCCATGCACCCAGCTAGACAATGCCAAGTCACAGGCCACAGAAAACACCAACACAAGACACGGTAACCCGGATGGCGGGAGTGTGGGCCTCAAAAATCACATAGTGCAACTCAGAAGCTGACAACAATGCCCTCAGCCCATATGGCCTAGGTCACAGCCAGACAAACAGTGTGTCCCCACACAGGAAAGACTTGCCTGCAAATGGCGGACGCCTTGCATGAAGACATGGGGGTGAAGGCACTTTTTGCACATGACAGCAGCTAATGAACAGCCAACACTGTGAAAGAGTGGCAGCACACACCACCACAGCAGCAGCGCAGACACAGACACTACACCCAATGGGTGCCTGGAGATCAGAAACAAACTCACATGAACAAGCCAAGGGCCATTCAAAGATCTGCAAACAGTGTGTGCCTAGGAAGCTGGGCTGAGGTGACAGAGGGTGACACACAGAGAGAGGGAGGGAGACACAGGGAGACGGACAGAGGGAGGAGGCTGACACAGGGAGGGAGGGAGAGGGGGACAGAGAGGGAGTGAGAAAGGGATACACAGGGAGACCAATTCAGCCTTGGGTGGTGTGGGAATGTCTGCTCGTCAGCAGGTGGACTGCGTGCATGTAGACAAGGGTGGCCAGTGCCTGAATCCCCCTCTCTTCTCCATTGCAAAACACTGGGCCATGTGTCAACATGTGCACGAGCACAACGCCAGCTACCTGCATTATATAAGTGTGTGGAACAACTCCATTTGCCCACGTACAGTG
This sequence comes from Triturus cristatus, assembly GCF_964204655.1. Lineage (NCBI taxonomy): Eukaryota > Metazoa > Chordata > Amphibia > Caudata > Salamandridae > Triturus > Triturus cristatus. The sequence continues at coordinate 449,225,484 of NC_140584.1, forward strand.
CAACACGGAAGGCGCCAATGCATGGCTCGCCACACCTGCTCACTCCACTGCTGACTGCAGTCACAATTGACGCAGCAAGTAAGACTGTGTCACACATAGGTAAAGTCTCAAAAGCTGTGGCCAAGGGACATACCCATGCACAAGTGCACTGTGAGTGGAATGCAAGACATATCCAAATACCCAGAGGAAATGTGCCAACTTTGAAACTAATGAAACATGGATGTTGCATGGAACAAAAATAACATTGTCTCTCTCACACACAGGTCAACGTCGTGGATCACCCCCCAACACTGGGGGGGAAGACTCACAGGACCTGTCTCTGCAGGATGACGATCCCACCGGCAGCGACGACTCTCACCACACTGTGGACGACCCCGACCAGCCTGGCCCCTCTGGTTTCCAACCACCTGCAGCACCTGCGTCAGGTACAACTGGGCCAACCACCACCCCCACTCCTGCCACATCCCAGGAGACACCCAGGATCCCTGCCCCACCACCACAACGCAGCCAGGCTGACCAGGAGGGACACGGTGTACCGGGCACCCAGGAGGAGGCAGGCGACAACGCAAATGCCACCCCTCATGGGTCCCGGAGACCCGATGTGCCCACAAGGGCAGGCCAGGCGCAAGTGGGCAGGGGTGGTGGGAGTGGAGGACGGCGGAGGCGCGAGCCTGACCAGTTGGCTGCGGAACCGGTATATTCCCATGTAAGAAACATCCTGGACACATACCGGCAGGACACCACGGGCATGAGCCAGGTTGTGTCCACCCTCAACGAGATGAAGGGGACCCTCGAGGAGATCAAGACCCAGCAGGCCCAGCAACATGCGGAGCAACATGCCTGTCAACAGCGACACCAAGGACGGATGGAGAACAGACAGGCTGAGCTCGTGACGATGCTCACGGGAATTAACCGTTCACTCCGTCGGATAGCCGACAACATGGGCAACCCTCCCTGTGCCACCAGGCGAAGAACATCACCACCCACAGGGAGGGATCAGGAGGAGGAGGATACATCCGACGGAGCATCCCAAACATCGTCACGGCCTGCTTCTGAGGGTTCCCGCAGGAGGGCGGGTCGTCCACGGAAAAGACTATGAGGGTCGGCGCAACAGCACCATCTCCCAGGACACCTGGCCTGGCACCTGGCCCACTGGACCAACAGCAGCACATCAGCAAATGACATTCTCTGCCACATGGATGCAGGGAATGGTGGCCTGGCCAACGTTGGATGCATGGGGATGGCACATGTCACAATACCCACACAGTCATGGACATCATGCACAATACAGAGTCTGATCCCAGGCAAACAGCTTGCATCTTGCTACTCTACACATAGACACATAGCCACTATCACTGAGAACCATGCCAGACATGCCGTATGCACCGTGGTAACACACCAGCATTGACTGAGAAGAGGCACCTTGGAGGCATAGGGACACCTTTATTAGTCATGTATTCCGGAATGCAGAGGCAACTCGGAGTACACATACACAGGTCATGTTGAGTAACATGTGGGTCCAACACTGGCACCCCCCTTCTGCACCACAAATGCTTGATATCCATGGAACTGGCACACAAGTGTCGGGTAACAGCTAAACAACCCCTGCTGCTCACGGAGAGGCTGCCATACACCATTGATCCTCTGATGTGGAAGTCCCACACCATGTCAAGCCAATGCAAACCGTATGTGTCCGAGGGCAGTGTTACACACATTGATGCCTTCATCACAATCCACTATCCCATTACAGATGACTGTCAACAAGTCTGACCATCTATTCAGGTGAATCCAGCTACATGTCATGTGTCCCATGGTGATGCGACATGTCTGCAGAGGAACCAAACATCGACAGGGGCAGTGTGCACACATCGTAAACAACTGCCACACCCAATACACCCCTGATGCATCCCTTACCCTAAGGAGACTTCCAAACTTGTCCGTGCGTGTCCATGAGGAATAGAAGTGCCACAACAATGCAACCAGCAGACGGCATGCACAAGTACCTGAGGAGGAGAGACACACAAGAAGTCAGCCACAAAAAGCTCATCCACTTGCATGTGCATGTACTCTACACATATAAGGATGACAACATGCTAGGTCACAATTATGACTGTGGAAATACACTCATCACTGGCACCATCACTTGAGTGACACATCCACACACACCTCTGACTCACGTGGCATACATGCAGATGGACACACACATTGCAACACATGCCACACAAGGACCAATGCGTGCACACTCAGACACTGGTACTCACCACTAAGCAAAGAAGTCGCGTATGAGCCGACTCCAGATGTCCTCTTGCGGCTCCACATCCTCCACATCACTAGCCCCATTGCCAAGCCCTTCGTCCTCCACGGGTGGATGGTCCTGATCATCTTGATCCAGGATGAGTGGCACAGCTTTCTCAAGTGCCGCATGCAGCAGAACATGAAGATTTTGCAGACCTTCACCGGGGCATATGGGAGGGCGCCGCCGGTCTTGTGTAGGCACCTGAATCGGCTCTTCAGGAGGCCAAATGTCCTCTCTATCACTCGCCTTGTCCGGCCATGGGCGGTGTTGTAGCGGAGCTGGGCCGGCGTGCTGGGGTTGCGAAGAGGTGTGATCAGCCATGGCATGTTGGGATAGTCAGCGTCCCCTACATGGAAACCACATGGACATAAGTAGGACAGGAGAAGCAGTCGGGCAGGAAGTCTACGAAAAATACAGGACAGACAGAGTGTACCCACCAACAACACATGCTCGTTCGTTGCGCAGCTGCGTCATCATTTCAGGCACCCTGCTACGCCTCATGATGTAGTCATCGTGTGCTGATCCTGGAAAACGAGCACAAACATGTGAAATCACCATGTTGGACAGACACACCACAAGGGCATTGATGGAGTGGTAGTGCTTGCGATTCCTGTACGCTACCTCCTGTGCCTGTGGTGGTACCAAAGCCACATGTGTCCCATCTATGGACCCAATGACATGGGGCATCCCTCCCAGGGCATAAAATCCACGCTTGACACCTGTCAACTGTTCAGGAGTTGGGAAATGGATAAACTCATCCAGGTGAAGCAACATGCCCTCTAAAAAATCAGGCAGCACACGGCTGAACATGGTCTGGGACATGCCACCAACATGAGCTATGGTATATTGAAAGGTACCCGTGGCAAAAAAATGTAGGGCTGCCATTACCTTCAGATTGGGTGTCAGTGCCGTAGGATACCTGTGCAGCGGTTGCAGGTGTGGTGCCAGCCTTGCTGTCAACTCCTCAATCAACGGTTGGGGGAAGCGGTAGCAGCGTATACAGTCTTTCTCCCGCATGTCAGCCAAGTCCGGAATTGGTCGGGGAAGAGGCGGCGCTCTGCAGTAATTTGGAAGTGACAAGGAAGAGTGAGTGCACTACGACAACAATTTATATGTACTGAGCACATGTTAATCTGTCAATACACATATGCTACATACGGAGTCAGGTATGTGCTACATGCCCTGGACACTTATGGCTGCCAGGTGACACTCCTACCAAGACCCAGCTACACACGGGGATTGTGAACCTCCACATCCCATGGCATGGGACTAGCTGTGTCCCAGTGTAAGTGAACAGCCAGACGTAATACAGGAGTGACATACATCAACCTATCAGCAGATGTAGGATGTTGATTGCAGAGACAGGTAGCGGAACACTAGAGCCACAGGTCACATGACATAACACTAGGACAGCCCACACACCTTGCCATGAAGGTGTACATGTCATGACTGATCACACATACATTGAGAGAATGCAGACAGGTCCTTGTTACGCTACTCTGTGTCCCATGCATACATACACACCTTACATCCGATACCACATGTGGCCTGGTGTGCGTAACAGTGTGCCATGGCCATCTACACACAGACACGTGTTGGTTGCAGCAACTGCAGATGCATTTGAGGGAACACCAACATCAAGCTAATGGGAACACACCACACATACATGACATAGTCACATCGTGCAACGTGGGTAGTCACATGTCAGGTGTGGTAACCCCTGTAGCGGGTATCAGGGGACACTTGCGTGTGTTGTTGACTGTGCCATGCCAGGGACGCTTATCTCAAGTGTTCTGTACGACATGCACATATGACAAAGGAGTGAAGGGCATGTCTGGCACATAGTGCACCATCACACATAACATCTATACACATCTCATCATACATCTATTGCCTTCACAACTCAGGAGTAATGTGCCACATCACAGCCTTTCACACCTGTGCCCCACACATGTAGTACTGCACAGACAATGCCTTGATGTCCATCCATGGACAAGTATGTCAGCTCTATTCCTTTCTGTGTGCTGCCTGTCACCACTGTTATGTCTGAAAGGCACCGTACATTCGCTCTGAAGGCGTGCGTACATTCCCTATCACTATGGGAGTGCTGCCGTAGGCCTACCCATAGTGATAGTGAGCGTACAGGCGTGTGTATGGTCCGTATCACTATGGGTACGCATACGCGAGCACACCCATAGTGATAGTGAGCGTACACGCGTGTGTACGGTCCGTACCACTATGGGTACGCATACGCGAGCACACCCATAGTGATAGTGAGCATAAAGGCGTGTGTACAGTCCGTATCACTATGGGTACGCATATGCGAGCACACCCATAGTGATAGTGAGCGTACAGGCGTGTGTACAGTCCGTATCACTATGGGTACGCATACGCGAGCACACCCATAGTGATAGTGAGCGTACACGCGTGTGTACGGTCCGTATCACTATGGGTACGCATAAGCGAGCACACCCATAGTGATAGTGAGCGTACAGGCGTGTGTACGGTCCGTATCACTATGGGTACGCATACGCGAGCACACCCATAGTGATAGTGAGTGTACACGCGTGTGTACGGTCCGTATCACTATGGGTACGCATACGCGAGCACACCCATAGTGATAGTGAGCGTACAGGCGTGTGTACGGTCCGTATCACTGTGGGTACGGATACGCGAGCACACCCATAGTGATAGTGAGCGTACAGGCGTGTGTACGGTCCGTATCACTATGGGTACGCATACGCGAGCACACCCATAGTGATAGTGAGCGTACACGCGTGTGTACGGTCCGTATCACTATGGGTTTGCTCGCGTATGCGTACCCATAGTGATACGGACCGTACACACGCCTGTACGGCCCATTGCTATGCATTTGGGGTGCCCTAGGGCCCCGGAACGCACCGTACCTGTGTGTGAATCTCCAAATTACATAGGGGACACATGAGGGACAAGTATGAAGCCAGAGATGCATGCTGGTTGCCATGGAGACCGAGTTTAAACTGTGAATTTGTTGAATGAGGTGGCCTGCAAAAGTCGGTTTGAAATAATCTACTTTGTTGCAAAGTTGTTGTTGAAATTACATCATGCTGAATTCTAAAAAAATCTAACCCCCTCACAGGGGTAGGTTTAAATGGATTGGAGGAAACATAGGATGCAAATGTGAGTGACCAATCACTCTGTACTCCTGTGCATGAAACAGGCCAGCAAGGCAGATATAAGGCAGCCAGGTCCCATGAGAGAGCACTTGCCTGCACATCTTTTGATTCCACAACACTGCTGCTGCTCGTGATTCCCTGGCACCATGTCAAGGTCTGTGGAGAGGGCCCAGCCTTTCACCCTGGAGGAGAATGTGGCATTGCTGGATGTCATCCTCCCACAGTACCCCATGCTGTATGGCCGACCAGGGTTTCAGGTGAGTGCTGAGTCCACTAGCACACACTGTGCCCCTTTTTTGTGACTGTGACTTCTGGCATTGTGTCCAGGTGTGACACACATGCATTGTACTGTAGGGTGGGTCCCAGGGGGGGAATGCCTGATGTCTCCCAGCCAGAGCATGCTGTGGTGCATGTCTGCCGTCCTCACTTGCATTGTGTTTACTGTGACAATCACTGCATGGTGCATGCCACATTCTGCCTGTCTAATCCTCCTGGGAATGTTGCTTCTACAGTCCTCATGTGATTCTGTGGTCACCCCAGTGTGACAGGTGACTGTACCCACAGATGTGTGTGTTCTGTGTACCTGTGCTGAGAGTGTCCACATGATGTGTTCGTACCCTGGACATCGGTGTGTGTGTAAGTCCCCTGTCATGTGGGTGGGTGCATATGTGGAGTGTAGCACCCCAGCTGCATGAGGGATGGATATACCCTGCCCATCTGATGTGAGCAGGGAGCAGTGCTGTGTGTCTGACGTGCAGAGCCAGCCCCACACCTGTGAGCCCCCCCAGTCTAGTGGCACATGTGCAGAGTGAGGTTTGTAGCTGCAGTTGGCAATGGCAGGTGAATGCCCTGTGCCTGTGTGTACTCTGCTGAGGTAGCATCAGTGCCCTGTGGTATGTGACTGCTTTGAGGTGCTGCACATAATCCTGGTGTACCTTCTGATGCACAGTGTGAGTCTGGATCATTTATTGTGTCGTACCCCTCATGCCACCTGTGTACTTTCAATGGCACGTGGTGCATTTGCCCTTACACAGAGGAAAATGTCCCTATGACAAAGGTGCAATGCTTTGGCTGCATACTATGCCTTGTTGAAACCAGCAAAATTGTTCTAATGTGTGTCTCTGTGACATGTGGCAGTTGTATTGATGTAGTCTCACTTTTTCAACCCCACAGGTAGGCGCCTCTGCCAAGGAGCAGATCTGGAGGGGTGCCGTCAGTGCCGTGAGGAGGACGGATGGTCGCAAGCGGCGCCTGGCCCAGGTGAGAAAACGCTGGCAGGATATCCGGCGCTGGACGCGGAGGATCGCACGGGTCCTGCTGGGGGACTCACCTGTGGGCCCTAAGAACCATGGGCGTCGCCGTCTGACCCACATCCACAAGCGTGTGCTGGCGGTGGTCTTTCCTGACATGGACAGGCGCTTAAGGGAGAAGCAGCAGCAGGAAGGGGGTAGGTACATGTGTGTTTGTTGTGTGTCACCAGCATTTGTAAGTGCGCAGTTGCATGGATACACTGCCAGTGTTTAAATGTGCGGTGCAGGTCCTGACACCCACAGTATAGCGGTGCTGTCCTTCCTCCCTTCCCCTCCTTGCCATGTGTTCCCTGGTCTGTGTGTAGTCACTCTTTCACAAGGTCATCTGGGCTGGCAGTTTATCCACGTGACCAATGCTTGCAGCATCATGTGTGGGGGTGGTGTGTAACAGGTTTTGGGACCTTGCCTGTGCCCTGTCCAGTTCAGTACTTGTGGGGTCCATGTCAATTGGCACTGACATAGGAGTATGTCTCTGAAGTGTAATGCCTTACAGCAAGCATGTCCTATGTTGTGGCCTGTGACATGATGTGCATGAGTGTGCGATACGCAGAGTGCAGGGATGGTGGCCTGTGTTGCAGTCATTACCATTCAGGACCATGGAAAATTGTGGCCACTACTGTCCCCTGGGGCATATTTTGCTAGGTATCATGTGTGTCATCACAATATGTGGACACTCTCAGTGTCTACAGCATAGGATGTGCTCTGTGCCATTGTCCCCTGGCACCATGTATATTTACGTAACGTGTTCTACAAGTGTCCACTGTACAGCCTGACCTATTTTTCTGCGTTCATACTCACGGTGGCCAGTGCCTGTGTGTCTTGTTACAATTATCTGATGATTGCCATTTGTAAATGAGATCCTTGTACAGGCGCACATGGGGTATTTTGGGTCCAATATGGGTTTCTTGCAGCCCATGTGTATTTCTCCCAGACTAAGAGATGCAGGTGCTTCCTGTGTCTCATCATGTTGTCTCATGTAGGGGGTGGTTGGTGCGGGCAAGGCCTACATGTTGACACCTGAAATCTCATTGCTCGGTCTGGCCAGTGTGTGATGTTTGTCTGGACCAGGGGTACTCATAGTACGGCCCGCGGGCCGCCAGCGGCCCGGCAAGCCTTCCTTGGTGGCCCGCGGACCTTGCAGACATCGTATCTGTGCAACCACCGCCGGTTGCAGCAGCGCGGAGCTATGGGGGCCGGGCGATTCTTTTAAAAGCCATTCACTTGTTAATAAGGCTTTGTTGTATTTCACCTCTTCTTTAGCGCCCCTGCATCTCGGCTCTGAATGAGTGGAGATGCAGGGGCGCTAAGAAGTAGTGAAATACAACAAAGCCTCATTAACAAGTGAATGGTCTTTAAAAGACCTGTGAAGTACTTGGGTGCGGCGGCTGCGCGTTCCAGGGAAGCTGACTCAGCGCGGGGTGAGGTGACAGACTTCAGGTGTACAACTGAAACCCATTTTAACTTACCACTTTTGAGATCCGAGGGGTTCGAATCCGACGGGGACTACTTTGCCATTTAGCCTTTTTATGTTGATGAATAGGATACTCTTGCGTTTGGTAAAACGAAGCTTTATTCTGGAGCACCGACTAACCAGAACAGTGGCAGCGAACGCCATGTTAAAAAACATCTTATGATACGGTCACTCCCACGTGTATGCAGTTCTAAATGTCAAAGGGTAAAATGTTCTCGCACGCAGTAGTTCTGTACTTTGTGCTCCTCACCCGGAAGCGCTGCCCATGTCTCCACCGTGGTGAAATGACTGCTCATATCTAAGAGGCTCAACCTGGTGCTCCTGGGGAAGAAGGGTGCACACCGGGGCAGAAATATCATGGGCAATTGATGGGTGGGTTTGGGGGGAGGTATTGGCATGAGGTAGAATTTAAAACACTAGGCTTAACACGGTTGATTAGTGTAGGCTTATGAAACGCATCTTAGCAGGAAAAGGGATGCGATTCTACTCTGAGTCGTTCTGTTTTTGCATTGGCAGCGTGACACCGTTTCAAGGAGCAGAAAGGAAAACGTACCCATCCGGACCATGTGAACAGAATGTGTCTTTGCAGTGTCATGTGTGCTCCCTCTTCAATCTAGCACCTCTTTCCTGCCTCCTTGGCCCTGCCCATCCTATTTATTATTCTATTTGGGTCATTCATTAGGGTTGGAGAGTATGTCTTCCAGTTCAAAGTTTGCAAAAAGCAAGGAAAATTCTAGCCAGAATTGGGCGGACATCTTGTTTTTCTAAAGAACATGTTACCCTTGCTGCTGTTAAGTTTGGATTTACGACGAACACTGCCTGTGCTGTATTAGTCTGTTGAAACAGATCCAATAGGGTGAAATGCTAGCAGTACACTGAATCTCATGGAGGGTGAGTGTTGATCCATCCCTTGTTGTTGGCTTGAAACCACGAATTCCATTCTGCGTTGATATCGCCAATACAATATAACTGAAAGGGCACACAGTGGCAAGAGAACTTTCCAGCTCTTAGAACACACATCCAGGACCAACCTCGTGTGGTACTTCTCCTAGATTGCTTAGATAGGGAACCTCAGGGAAAGCGAAAGCAAACTGGTGCAGCCTTCCTGCAACTTATAACTGCACACCAGCTTTCCTAGGTGACATCAACACTGTTCATATTCGTGGGCACGGCGTGTGAAACGTGCTGTACACGCGGGTTGTTTTATGCCTCTTCTCAACAACTGAATTCAAACTTTGTTAAGGGGCAAATCCGAAGAACAGACCCTTCCTGACTTCAAACGTAATATACACACCTAGTGTGAAATAACACTCAGTAACACAACAGGTCGGCGGGTACAAGAGACACTTCCGCTGGCCCCACACGCCCGCATCTCACGGCAGAGCAGGGCGTCTATTTAACAGCGATGGAGCCTTCTAATGAGTCTGGGGCTAAGCAGCAAGCCATGGCACTCGACTGCCGGCTAATTGGCTGCCTCGCGTCTGTGCTTGACGGCCAGTGTGCCGTAGCTAGGAGAGCGAGACACCACTGCCCCTCGAGCCAGCCGGAGGACTGCGGGAGCCGAGCCGGCAGCAGGTACCAGCCGCTCCCGGCCTACACCGCGGGGCCACCGACAGCTCCCTCCAACGGCCTGCTCTGGGGCTGTGGAAGGAAGGAGCAGTGAGCTGCAGAGAATGAGTGAGCTGCCGAGCACAGGGGAGAGCCACAGATAGGAATGAGGAACTGATTGAGAGAGAGGGAGGGAGACAGGGAGAGAGAGAGGGAAGGAGAGAGAGGGAGGGAGGGAGGGAGAGAGAGGCAGACGGAGAGGGAGGGAGAGAGAGAGAGGGAAGGAGGGAGACAGGGGGAGGGAGGGAGACAGGGAGGGAGACAGAGAGGGAGGGAGACTAACGCAGTGAGTGAGGCAGAGGCAGAGGGAGAGAGAGAGAGAGAGAGAGAGAGAGAGGAAGAGAGAGAGGGAGAGGGAGGGGGAGAGGGAGACAGAGAGAGAGGGAGACAGAGGGAGAGAGGGAGACAGAGGGAGACAGAGGGAGACAGAGAGAGAGGGAGACAAACAAAGTGAGTGAGACAGGGAGGGAGGGAGACCGAGAGGGAGGGAGGGAGACAGAGAGAGAGGGAGGGAGACAGAGAGGGAGGGAGACGGAGAGAGAGGGAGGGAGACAGAGAGAGAGGGAGGGAGACGGAGAGAGGGAAGGAGACAAGAGGGAGACAGACAGACAAGAGGGAGGGAGACAGACAGACAAGAGGGAGGGAGACAGACAGACAAGAAGGAAGGAGACAAGCGGGAGACAGAGAGGGAGGGAGACAGAGAGGGAGGGAGACAGAGGGAGGGAGACACAGAGGGAGGGAGACAGAGGGAGGGAGACAGAGGGAGGGAGAGAGAGGGAGATAGAGGGAGGAAGACAAGAGGAAGGGAGAGGGAGGGAGGGAGGGAGGGACTGAGACAGAGAGAGGGAGGGAGACAGAGTGAGTGAGACAGAGGGAGACAGAGACTGAGGGAGGGAGAGAGAAAGGGAGACAGAGGGAGGGATAAAGAAATAGATAGAGAGAGAGGGACAGTGATAGAGGGAGATTGATAGAGGGAGGGAGGGAGGGAGACAGAGCTAGATAGATAGATAGATAGATAGATAGATAGATAGATAGATAGATAGATAGATAGATAGATAGATAGATAGATAGATAGAGATGTGTGAATGCCGGGTCTGGTGGCTCAGTGGACGAAGGCGTCTGCTGCAGGGGCCTGTGTTCAACCTCATGGTCACAGTTTTTTTTTTGCTCTAGCCCCGCCCCCTCCCCCACTGCCCCCGCCCCCACCGGTGCGGCCCTCGGCCACAAACCACACTGTAAATTTGGCCCCCGAGAGAAAGTTTGTGAGTACCCCTGGTCTGGACATACACTCAAGGTGCAGTGACCCATTCATGTTGGGCATGTCTTTAAGTATTACCTTTGCAGCATGTGCCTCAAGTTCATGGAGATGGTCCCTGCGCATCCCTAGTTACGGCAACGCTGTGTGGTGCAGATGCAGTGCTGGATTGTCCCGAGAGCCTGGCTCCTCTGTCCAAATCCATATCATGTCATTTGCAAATGTGTCATGCTCTCCATAGTTTCTCAGTGGCATGGTGGGTGAACCAACTGTGTGTTGCAGGGCCTATATATGTACCTTGTATTGTAGATGTTACTCATCTTTCTTTTCAGGCTATGCACTGTAACCTATGTAGATTTGACTCATGTGACATATGTATACAGGTGTGTGATTAATTCCTGTTTCTTCACCTTGCCCACAGCATCATCGGGGGACACGGATGGAGACACCGGCATGGACCGTGCGGAGGGACCGAGCACCAGTGCCAGCAGTGACATCTTAGCTGGCACATCGAGTGGAACTGAGGCCGAGGGGAGTGAGCCGGAGGACCTGTCCACTACCACCACAGAATATGAAGCTGACGGGTCCGAGGCTAAGCTCTCCGAGGGGGCGGATGCTGCTCCAACAGCTGACAGCAGCACAACATCTCTCCCCGCCCCCTCCAGTACCATCAGCGGCCTCCCACTTGCTCGTGTCCATTCCCGGCGTGCTAGGTCACCACGTGTCTCCTTCCTGCCAGGCATCGCACCCCCTGCCCCTGTCTCCACTGCTGCCGCCAATGCCGAGTCTGTGGACATCCTGCGGCAGTTGCAGGTTGGTCAGGCTGCGATGCTTAATGTCCTCCATGGCCACAGCCGAGTGCTCAACAACATGGAGGCATACTTGGAGGGCATTTCAGCATCGCAGGCTGACCATCGCAACTTGCTGCGGTCTATTGACTCGACACTGACTGCAGCAGTGGGTCTCCTGCAGCACTTCGTCCCACCCCCTACCCATGCCCCATCCACACTTCCCACTCCCATGCCTGTCCCACGTACACCCAGACGTCAGCATGCACACACCCCACCAGACACAGGCACCACACCAGCAGGGAAGGACAAGCGCACACCTCCTGGCACGCACACACAGGGTGAAGTAGGCACACCCACTGGGTCGGGGGGCAAACGTAAGACACGCAGCCAGAGTGGGAGTCCGCATTCTCCAAAATCCACTCCCTCCAAATCCACTCCCCTCAGCTCTCCTGGCCACAAATCCTGCAAAGACTCCTTCATGGCCGCTCTGTCCCAGAGCCCCACAGTGACACCACCCGGCAAACGGTCAAAGGAGTCCCCGGTCAGGATGGTTGAGTCCCCCCCCTGTCCACACCCTCCCCGGGTAGCGCTGCGACCCATCCCTGTGACCCCCCCCCTCCTTGGGGCCTGTGGTTCCTTCGGGTGCAGGGGAGACGCTGGGCGACCTGGCAGTTGTGTGCAGCGCCGTGCTCCAATCCACCTTTGGCGCTGCCCCACCCCCTATGTTGGAGTCGTCCGTCCCTGCACCCACAACACCTACCCTTGCCGCTCCTGTCCCTGCGGTGCCTGGTCCTTCCCCCCAACATGATGCTCCCCCCTGTGGAAGACAAAGGAGTCTGACTGTGCAGGCAAGCTAGGGGACACACGTCCCACTGTGTCCCCCATCCGGATTTGAGTCATGGACTGCCCTATGGGCCTTGTATATATTGACATTTATGATGAATCTTACTTACATCCTGCTGAATAAAGCAATTTATTTTTTTCCATGGAACACTACTGTTTATCTGGTATTGCTGTTGGTGGACCTGCTCCTTGATTTTGGGTGGTGATAATGTGTTGGGTGTGTGGGAAATGTAGTCTTGTGCTGGTCATAGGGTGGACCCTGGTATCTGTGTGCCATCACAAGCTGTTGGCTAAATTACTTTGTTCATGTAAGCAGTTACTGCATGGTGACATCGTCCCAAGGTGTGTTCCTTCCTCTGTGTAACCTGACTTCTTCCCTGCAGGGTGTTTCCAATATGTGGTGCTGAGCTGTGTCTACATCAGCTGGGTGTGTGATGTACTCCTTCAACTTTGCACATGCATGCTGAGCGATGTCTCCACCTGCATCATTCGTGGCATCCTTGGTGGTCACTGTACTTGTGTATGTAGACTGTTGAATTGACTTCATGTGGACATGTTCTCTATTAGGCGCTATGCATGTGTGTACTCCCAGCCTCGCACACATGTGGTACATGTACTGCAGGGTCTTTGTGCACCTGACTTACATTTGTGGGCATTGTATCTGTGGGTACTCCACCCTTTGCGTTCCATGGGCACTGCTGGGAGGACTCTACACCCACCCCTCCTCCGTCTGGGCACTGCTGGGAGGACTCTGCACCCACCCCTCCTGTGTCTGGGCACCGCTGGGAGTGATAGGCACCCACCCCTCCTGTGTCTGGGCACCGCTGGGAGTGATAGGCACCCACCCCTCCTGTGTCTGGGCACTGCTGGGAGTGATAGGCACCCACCCCTCCTGCATCTGGGCACTGCTGGGAGGACTCTGCACCCACCACTCCTGCTTCTGGGCACTGCTGGGAGTGATAGGCACCCACCCCTCCTGTGTCTGGGCACTGCTGGGAGGACTCTGCACCCACCCCTCCTGCGTCTGGGCACTGCTGGAAGGACTCTACACCCACCCCTCCTGCGTCTGGGCACTGCTGGGAGGACTCTGCACCCACCCCTCCTGCGTCTGGGCACTGCTGGGAGTGATAGACACCCACCCCTCCTGTGTCTGGGCACTGCTGGGAGGACTCTGCACCCACCCCTCCTACGTCTGGGCACTGCTGGGAGGACTCTACACCCACCCCTCCTGCGTCTGGGCACTCCTGGGAGGACTCTGCACCCACCCCTCCTGCGTCTGGCCATGTACGCTCCATACATAAGCGGGTGGGGGTACGGTTCGTACATACACTGTTGGGGTGGGGGTACGCTCCATACATACGCGGGTGAGGGTACGGACCGTACATACACTGTTGGGGTGGGGGTACGCTCCATACATACGCAGGTGGGGGTACGGTCCGCACATACACTGTTGGGGTGGGGGTACGCTCCATACATACTCGGGTGGGGGTACGGTCCGTACATACACTGTTGGGGTGGGGGTACGCTCCATACATACGCGGGTGGGGGTACGGTCCGTACATACACTGTTGGGGTGGGGGTACGCTCCATACATATGCGGGTGGGGGTACGGTCCGTACATACACTGTTGGGGTGGGGGTACGCTCCATACATACGTGGGTGAGGGTACGGTCCGTACATACACTGTTGGGGTGGGGGTACGCTCCATACATACGCGGGTGGGGGTATGGTTCGTACATACACTGGTGTACATACGCGGATGAGGGTACGGTCCGTACATACACTGTTGGGGTGGGGGTACGCTCCATACATACGCGGGTGGGGGTACGGTCCGTACATACACTGTTGGGGTGGGGGTACGTGCCATACATACGCGGGTGGGGGTACGCTCCATACATACGCGGTGGGGGTATGGTTTGTACATACACTGGTGTACATACGCGGGTGAGGGTACGGTCTGTACATACACTGTTGGGGTGGGGGTACGCTCCATACATACGCGGGTGGGGGTACGGTTTGTACATACACTGTTGGGGTGGGGGTACGCTCCATACATACGCGGGTGAGGGTACGGTCCATACATACACTGTTGGGGTGGGGGTACGCTCCATACATACGCGGGTGGGGGTACGGTCCGTACATACACTGTTGGGGTTGGGGTACACTCCATACATACGCGGGTGGGGGTACGGTCCGTACATACACTGTTGGGGTGGGGGTACGCTCCATACATACGCGGGTGGGGGTACGGTTTGTACATACACTGTTGGGGTGGGGGTACGCTCCATACATACGCGGGTGGGGGTACGGTCCGTACATACACTGTTGGGGTGGGGGTATGCTCCATACATACGCGGGTGAGGGTACGGTCCGTACATACACTGTTGGGGTGGGGTTACGCTCCATACATACGCGGGTGGGGGTATGGTTCGTACATACACTGGTGTACATACGCGGGTGAGGGTACGGTCTGTACATACACTGTTGGGGTGGGGGTACGCTCCATACATATGCGGGTGGGGGTACGGTCCGTACATACACTGTTGGGGTGGGGGTACGCTCCATACATACGCGGGTGGGGGTACGCTCCATACATATGCGGGTGGGGGTATGGTTCGTACACACACTGGTGTACATACGCGGGTGAGGGTACGGTCCGTACATACACTGTTGGGGTGGGGGTATGCTCCATACATACGCGGGTGGGGGTATGGTCCGTACATACACTGTTGGGGTGGGGGTACGCTCCATACATACGCGGGTGAGGGTACGGTCCGTACATACACTGTTGGGGTGGGGGTACGCTCCATACATACGCGGGTGGGGGTACGGTCCGTACATACACTGTTGGGGTGGGGGTACGCTCCATACATACGCGGGTGGGGGTACGGTCCGTACATACACTGTTGGGGTGGGGGTACGCTCCATACATACGCAGGTGTGGGTACGGTCCGCACATACACTGTTGGGGTGGGGGTACGCTCCATACATACTCGGGTGGGGGTACGGTCCGTACATACACTGTTGGGGTGGGGGTACGCTCCATACATACGCGGGTGGGGGTATGGTCCGTACATACACTGTTGGGGTGGGGGTACGCTCCATACATATGCGGGTGGGGGTACGGTTTGTACATACACTGGTGTACATACGCGGGTGAGGGTATGGTCTGTACATACACTGTTGGGGTGGGGGTACGCTCCATACATACGCGGGTGGGGGTACGGTTCGTACATACACTGTTGGGGTGGGGGTACGCTCCATACATACGCGGGTGAGGGTACGGTCCGTACATACACTGTTGGGGTGGGGGTACGCTCCATACATACGCGGGTGGGGGTACGGTCCGTACATACACTGTTGGGGTGGGGGTACACTCCATACATACGCGGGTGGGGGTACGGTCCGTACATACACTGTTGGGGTGGGGGTATGCTCCATACATACGCGGGTGGGGGTACGGTCCGTACATACACTGTTGGGGTGGGGGTATGCTCCATACATATGCGGGTGAGGGTACGGTCCGTACATACACTGTTGGGGTGGGGTTACGCTCCATACATACGCGGGTGGGGGTATGGTTCGTACATACACTGGTGTACATACGCGGGTGAGGGTACGGTCTGTACATACGCTGTTGGGGTGGGGGTATGCTCCATACATACGCGGGTGGGGGTACGGTCCGTACATACACTGTTGGGGTGGGGGTACGCTCCATACATACGCGGGTGGGGGTACGCTCCATACATATGCGGGTGGGGGTATGGTTCGTACATACACTGGTGTACATACGCGGGTGAGGGTACGGTCCGTACATACACTGTTGGGGTGGGGGTACGCTCCATACATACGCGGGTGGGGGTACGGTCCGTACATACACTGTTGGGGTGGGGGTACGCTCCATACATACGCGGGTGAGGGTACAGTCCGTACATACACTGTTGGGGTGGGGGTACGCTCCATACATACGCGGGTGGGGGTACGGTCCGTACATACACTGTTGGGGTGGGGGTACGCTCCATACATACGCGGGTGGGGGTACGGTCCGTACATACACTGTTGGGGTGGGGGTACGCTCCATACATACGCGGGTGAGGGTACGGTCCGTACATACACTGTTGGGGTGGGGGTACGCTCCATACATACGCGGGTGAGGGTACGGTCCGTACATACACTGTTGGGGTGGGGGTACGCTCCATACATACGCGGGTGAGGGTACGGTCCGTACATACACTGTTGGGGTGGGGGTACGCTCCATACATACGCGGGTGGGGGTACGGTCCATACATACACTGTTGGGGTGGGGGTACGCTCCATACATACGCGGGTGGGGGTACGGTCCGTACATACACTGTTGGGGTGGGGGTACGCTCCATACATACGCGGGTGAGGGTACGGTCCGTACATACACTGTTGGGGTGGGGGTACGCTCCATACATACGCGGGTGGGGGTACGGTCCGTACATACACTGTTGGGGTGGGGGTATGCTCCATACATACGCGGGTGAGGGTACGGTCCGTACATACACTGTTGGGGTGGGGTTACGCTCCATACATACGCGGGTGGGGGTATGGTTTGTACATACACTGGTGTACATACGCGGGTGAGGGTACGGTCCGTACATACACTGTTGGGGTGGGGGTATGCTCCATACATACGCGGGTGGGGGTACGGTCCGTACATACACTGTTGGGGTGGGGGTACGCTCCATACATACGCGGGTGGGGGTATGCTCCATACATATGCGGGTGGGGGTATGGTTCGTACATACACTGGTGTACATACGCGGGTGAGGGTACGGTCCGTACATACACTGTTGGGGTGGGGGTACGCTCCATACATACGCGGGTGGGGGTATGGTCCGTACATACACTGTTGGGGTGGGGGTACGCTCCATACATACGCGGGTGGGGGTACGGTCCGTACATACACTGTTGGGCTGGGGGTACGCTCCATACATACGCGGGTGAGGGTAGGGTCCGTACATACACTGTTGGGGTGGGGGTACGCTCCATACATACGCGGGTGAGGGTACGGTCCGTACCTACCCGTGCCCATGCTGTGGAATGCTTGTGCGGCCCGTACCCAGGCCTTTGGCACATGGGTACGGCCCGTACCGCCATTGTTGGGGTGACGTAGGTGTGGGCGTGGTACGACTCGTACCCACGCTCTTAAGGGTCCATGTCTGTCCGTCGCGTACAGGTGCTCCTTGTGCGCGTCGTCCTGATTTCAAGGCAGTTTTTGGCTGCCGGAAAATATTCTCCGTGCGGGATGACGTCGGTGCGAATCGTACTTCCTGGTTCGTGGAACGCAGGCTGCATGCGTCCCGACGTCACGTCGGCGCTTTTCCGGATGTCATTTGTATGTTTATTTTCCTCGGTTGGTGTTTTGTACGACTCGTACGGAAATATTGTTTCCGTGCGAATCGTACTTGCATGTTTGTAAAGTTTTGCAACCGGGTACAAGTCGGACGGAGAAAAACCTCCGACCGACGGTTCGTACCCGGTTTCTTCAGGATCCGAATCGGCACCCAAATGTTTTCATTTTTTCGATTTCAATATATGCTACAATGCACAGCATATATTGAAGGAAAAAATGCCTTCACTGATTGTTTTTGTGCAGGAAGGTGTCCCTTTTTGCACAAAACCAATCTCCACACGACACAGACATCCTTGCACCATGGTGCAAGGGTGCCTGTGTCACCACATGGCTGCAGTTTAAGCAGCTGTGGAGAGGGAAACACAGACTTGCAACATATTTATGGACATATGTTACAGCCCTGTGCTTCGGAAGTACCACAGCACACTGCAGCTAAAGAGGTTATAGTGTCATGCTGCAGCACTTCCTTATAGTTCTGCACTTATACATTCACCATACACTACTAATACATTCTTTCAGTCAATTATACACTATGCATACATCCAACCAAACTTTCACACATGATCATACAAATATAGCTCTTTTTTTAAACAGAGAAATTAGTTCTGAAAATAACTTTTTTTTTCTTCTTTTTTTTATTTATTTTTTACTTTTTGGAACAATTTTGTTATTTTTTTGTTTTTTGGAAAGGAAAAAAAGACAACAAGAGGAACAAAACAGTCAACTTCTGCAAAAAAAAATAAACTCAAGTTTAGCACTTGTGGTTTTGCTGCGCTCGGCAGATAAGTTCAATTGACTGCTCTCCATAACAGAGCAGTTTGTTGCATTTAAAGCAACTAATTTTCAGTTTTCCAAATTCTGGACATATGTCCGGGTGAGTGGTCGATGGTGATGCTGCAGAAGTGCTTGCCACTGCTGGTACAGGCTGCTCTCGGAGTCTTCTGCATTCCTCCTTGGCCAGGTTCACGGGATGCAGAGTCTTCAGGTGTTTTTTCATACTCGCAGTCCCACAAGAGTATTTTTTTTCGATGGATCCCCTCTGGAAAGCACTCTTTGACATATTTTACATGTCACTTTAGTGGAATTTGTTCTATTTTGTCCTTCTGGGAAGGAAAAAAAATTCCACACCACAGAGGTGTATCTTTCTGGGCGTGCAGGTTCCACAACAAATCCCTCATCGGACGAATGGTCTGAATCTGATGGTGGCTGCTGTCCAGAAGCCATTGTCTTATAATGAAAAATTGCAGCTGTGGAAATCTCCCCCCAAAAGTTTCTTCTTGTTCTAAGGTGTGAGATGTTCCTCCAAAGAAGCTCAAAGAAGAATGATGGAAATGGGTGGGGTCCTTCAATAGTTACAATCGGAAATGTAATGAACCAATCAAATCTCTTTTTTTCAGGCCACATGGGGTCCGCGCACCATGCGCATAGGCAGCACGCACCCAATGCGACTTCGCAAAATCGCATTTAAAAGTAATATAAGTTTATTAAAACCAAAAGTATACTATTTTTATGATTAGCTTAGATAATGTCTTGCCCTAATATGTGTATTAAATACTTATATATATAATTTAAAACATTGAGAAATTTTGCGGAATTCGCGCACCCGCCGTGTCGAGCATGTATATGACGTCACGTGGAAGCGCGCGAGCATCGCGTAACGTACTTCGTACGTGTCGCGTATGGGCTTGGAGTCGCATACAGGTCGCATAGCAATCGTCCACGAAAATACGTACCCAACGCATACCGGACGCGGATCCTACACTACAATCGTAAAATGGCGACTATATTCCGCGCAGGGATCGAGAAAGGTGTGTATAGGGTGCGCGAATCTAAAAAAAACTTGTAAAAAAAATTAATAAACTATTAAAAATATAGTTAAAATAATGTTTTAAAAAATAGCTAAAAAATTTTTACAAATATATATATTTTTTTAATTCATTAAAAACAAATAATATTTTTTAATTTTTAAAAGAATTAAGTGAAAAAAACTTTCAAAAATGGTGAAAAACAATATAAAAAAATAATTAAAGGAATTGATACACTCAAATATATAGATTTAGAAATCATATGAAAATCATTAAACATCATAGGTTTAGAGATAAGTTATTGATAGGATTTAGCATTTAAAAAACCTTTGAAATTCACTTAAAAAACCATAGGTTTCAGGTATGTTATAGTTAGGAATTAGCATATAAAAAACCTTAGAAATTCACTGAAAAAAACATAGGTTTCAGGGGCGTTATTGTTAGCTGGACATTTACCTCATACAAAACCATTGAAATTCCCCCGTTATAGTTAGTTCAGCTAACTATAACTTTCGCCCCCGCAATGCACTGCTGAAGACGTCACATATTACATCACTCACGACATGGTCAGTGACATCAGTGATGACATCACTGATGAAATTCACTAAAAAAACTATAGGTTTCAGGGACGATATAGTTAGTTGGACATTTCACTCATACAAAACCCCTGTTATAGTTAGTTCAGCTAACTATAACTCGTGCCCCCGTAATGCACTGCTGATGATGTCACATATTACATCATTCATAACATGGTCAGTGACATCACTGATGACATCTTCAAATGACATCACTGATGACATCATCCAGTGACTGTGTGTTTCTGTAAAGTTCAAATATGTTTTATATATGTCAAAGTGTATTGAAGAATGAGTGGGTGTATAAGTGTCTGGATGAAGGATTTAGTAGGTGCGTGACTGATTGCATAAGTGAGTGATTAAATGTGTCTTACTGGATGCATGGGTTAGTGACTAAACTGTCTGAATGTGTCTATCAGTATGTCAGTATGTCTGTTGTTGTGTAAGCTTCTGCATGTGTTGATCAGTAGCTACATGAGTGTCTATATAGGTTATTGATTGGATGCCTGAGTATTTGTATGGGAGACTGTGTGTGTGGGTGGGTGGGAGGTGTGTTACTCTGTGCATAGATGTGTTTGATTCACTGGGTGTATGGGTTCAAGAGTGCATGTTGAAACAGCTGTATGGGTGGGTGAGTGTGTGTATGGGTGTGTTAGTGAGAGATTGGATGTCTCAGTGGTACATGTCCAAGTAACTACATATATAAAAGGCAGTATATGTGAGAGTTGGAGTATATAAATGACTATACGTGAGAGTCAGTGATTGTGAGAGTGGCTGTATGGATGAGTGTGTACTGGTATCAGTGATTGTATAAGAGAGTAAGTATGTGTTAGTATATGTTTGAATAAGTGAGGTGTTGTGTGTATAGATGTATAGGTGAGGAAATGGGAGTGTGATTGATTCTTTGCATGACTGACTGGGTGTGTGAGTAACTCGATGGATGAGTGGCGGTGGGTGAGTGTCTGTATAGGTGTATGAGTGCATATGATAGTGTTGTATTGATGAGTGACTGTATGTATGAGTGACTGTATGGGTGAATGAGTGGATGTGTGTGTAGACCTAGGAATCAGTGAATGCATATGTAGTAACTGGTATTGGTGTGTCGATGGTTTCGAAAATGGTAGTCTTTATTTTACAGTGGGTGTATCAAAGGTTATATTAGAGTGTGAAGAGGTGCATCAGATTTTGTCGTGGATGATGTCATCAGTGATGTCATCAGTGATGTCATTTGATATGTGATCAGTGATGTCATTAGTGATGTCACTAACCATGTCATGAATAATGTAATATGTGATGTCATCAGCAGTGCATTGCGGGGGTGCGAGTTATAGTTAGCTGAGCTAACTATAACAGGGGAATTTCTATGGTTTTGTACGAGTGAAATGTCCAGCTAACTATAACGTCCCTGAAACCTATGGTTTTTTCAGTGAATATATATATATATATATATATATATATATATATATATATTACCTACTGGCGGTCGCCATAGTTAGGACCCTGTTTCCATAGGAAAACCGCAACATTCTATTTGGAATAACTTTGGCGCCGGTCGACGAATCCTCGCGAAATTTTCAAAACTAATGGGGCGCTACGCTCCGCTCCTACCCTGAAAGTCTCGGGGGGATTCGTCAAGCAGGGGCTGAGATAAAAGGGGGGTCCCAAAACACGTTTTTCCTATGCATTTTTCCATAGGACCTTTAGACACAGCTACAGCCCGAACGGCTGAACAGAGTTCCTTGAAATTTGGCAGAGAGGTAGTCTACAGGTCAAGGAAGTGCCTTTTGTAGGTTTGGTGTAAATCTGTTCAGTAGATTCTGAGAAAATAGCCTTTAAATCAATATATATATCTGAGCCAGCTTACGGTGCGCTTACGGTGCGCTTACCGTACGCGTACGGTGACGTGCGCGAGCGCGATTCTGATTGGCTGTTAGATCTTAGTAAACATTCGAATCGGTCGAAACCAGGAAGCGGCGGCCACTATTTTGTGTGTTTCACTCAGAAAAAAAAGGGTGATAACTTGAAAAGGGGGCAAGGAAGAGAGTTACAGACCCCCTAACATTTGAAAGGGGGTCAAAGAAGGACAGAAAAGTACAAAAAAAACATTTATTAATTTAAAAAAAAATCGCGGGGTACGCGTACGGTAAGCTCACCGTACGCGTACGGTAAAAAAAAAAAAAAAAAAAAAATGAAATGAAATGCAGATTTAAGTGTTTAGATATTAGGGGGCTCTAAAAAGAGCCGTTGTGTTTATTAAGTGATTTTTTAGTGGTACCTACAAGTAAGTACCGATGCAGAGTCTAAGGTTCAAGAGGAAGACTCTGTTCCCTTCATCAGTGAAGTGTACACCATCTCCTCTATAAATGTCTTGCATTTCGTAACGCAAGTTGTTGTGGTAAATGGAACCCATACCATAGTCACGGAGGAAAGCAGAAACAGATTTGTTGACGTGCTTTCTTGCTTTGTCAATCTGTGGACAAAAATGATTGGACCAGTTCCATTTTTGCCTTTGGCATATGTTAGAAAACACAAAGGCAGTTTTAGGGAAAAGTGAAAACAGTTGTGCAAAGGTCTCCTTCATAAGCATTTCCAGACCTACCCCAGTCAAAGTGCCTAGGTCATTGCCACCACAGTGCACTATTATGAGGTCAGGGTGTTGGATTTGCATGAAGGATTTCACCAATGGCATCAATTGGTGCCACTTTAACCCTCTCTGACCAATCCATTTAATGTCTACATTTGGCAAAGCAAGGTCTCTCACCATACCTGTTTTCTCTGCATACTTTTCACTCCAGAAGACATAGCTGTGCCCTACAATCCACACTGTGAACATCTTCCAAGGAGATCTGGATGCACTCAGGAGGTGTGATTCAGTAGAATGGTAAAAAGAAATGAAAGACAGTTTGGAAATGGAGGCATACATATTTTTTAAAAATAAAATGAACTCATTGGCTGTTTCATACCATTCTACACTAAAAACTAGGCTGTGTGTGTCAATTTATAGAAGCATGATTTGTATTGGTAAAGAAAAATGTGTTACCAAAGAACAGTACTATGGATTTGCTGTTAGGTTTGAAAAGTCAAGCACTCTTGCACTTTGAAAATGAAACATTGTCTGCTGAACTTCTGACCTGACTCCACACAGCAGTGTTCCATGAGCTGTTGCTATGGTAGCAGGCAGAAGTCAAGTTGGGGGAAGGGTACTAGGCAGAAGTCAAGTTGGGGGAAGGGTACTTTTTGAAAAGGGTTGGTTTTCAACCAATAGAAATGTGTGATTACATTTGAAAAAAAAGGGGGAAGCACTGAGATTTGAAACTAACATGTATATGTGTGGAAAAAGAGAGGGAAACATTGCCATTATCTGGTTCTGCTGAGAGGAGAGAGGTGTACAGAACAGAGATCCTGGCTCTGATAATCTGCTGTTTGAGTGCCACATTTCTTTCACAACTAACTAATTTTAAAGGTGAGTTAAGAGTTTGAGAGGGGATGTATATGGTAAATTAAGAAATGAATAATAGCATTGGAATTCCTTTTGTTGAAGTTGTGTTTATCATTTTGTGTTTTGGGAGAAATTTAAATGTGAGGAACATGTAAAATAATATGGACTATGTTTTCATCATAAATTAAGGTGTACTGGTATAAATAAGGAATACTTTTAGGGTTTGAGGTTCCAGTCAGTAATGCAAATACATTCAGCATCACTAAGGCTGGTTGCCCTTGCTGGAGTGTAGTCAGTCACCCAGGTTACACATGTTGCTGGTCTCAGAAAGCTGTTTGGTATTGCTCTGGTGATTTTACATTTGCATTAGATGGAAAGGGGGAGCTATTTTTTTATGCAGAAGCAGACTCTTAGCACACAGCCAGCTGCTTATCCTGTGGAATCATGCACAGTATTCACAACCGAGTGGGGTTTGAGGTTGCAGTCAGTAATGCAAATACATTCAGCATCACTAAGGCTGGTTGCCCTTGCTAGAGTGTAGTCAGTCACCCAGGTTACACATGTTTCTGGTCTGAAAAAGCTGTTTGGACATGTGCTTTTTTAAGAATATGAAAAGTGGATTGAAAAAGTGTCAGACTGTAAAAGTACTTATCACTTGCCAAAAAAAAAGAGTAGTAAGTGTGCTTTCAAATTGGCAAAGAAATTTCGTTTTCTGACTAATATGAAAACATGACTCTGTGTGCAAAGAGGAATTACAGGCAGAGATTTATTGCGTATTGCTCTGGTAATTTTACAGTTGCATTAGATGGAAAGGGGGAGCTATTTTTTTTATGCAGAAACAGACTCTTAGCACACAGCCAGCTGCTTATCCTGTGGAATCATGCACAGTATTCACAACCGAGTGGGGTTTGAGGTTGCAGTCAGTAATGCAAATACATTCAGCATCAATAAGGCTGGTTGCCCTTGCTGAAGTGTAGTCAGTCACCCAGGTTACACATGTTGCTGGTCTCAAAAAGCTGTTTGGACATGTGCTTTTTTGAGAATATGAAAAGTGGATTCAAAATGTGTCAGACTGTAAAAGTACTTATCACTTGCCAAAAAAAAGAGTAGTAAGTGTGCTTTCAAATTGGCAAAGAAATTTCGTTTTCTGACTAATATGAAAACATGACTCTGTGTGCAAAGAGGAATTACAGGCAGAGATTTATTGCGTATTGCTCTGGTAATTTTACAGTTGCATTAGTAGGAAAGGGGGAACTATTTTTTTTGTGCAGAAGCAGACTCTTAGCACACAGCCAGCTGCTTATCCTGTGGAATCATGCACAGTATTCACGATCCGAGTGGGGTTTGAGGTTGCAGTCAGTAATGCAAATACATTCAGCATTACTAAGGCTGGTTGCCCTTGCTGGAGTGTAGTCAGTCACCCAGGTTACACATGTTGCTGGTCTCAGAAAGCTGTTTGGTATTGCTCTGGTGATTTTACATTTGCATTAGATGGAAAGGGGGAGCTATTTTTTTATGCAGAAGCAGACTCTTAGCACACAGCCAGCTGCTTATCCTGTGGAATCATGCACAGTATTCACAACCGAGTGGGGTTTGCGGTTGCAGTCAGTAATGCAAATACATTCAGCATCACTAAGGCTGGTTGCCCTTGCTGGAGTGTAGTCAGTCACCCAGGTTACACATGTTGCTGGTCTCAAAAAGCTGTTTGGACATGTGCTTTTTTGAGAATCTGAAAAGTGGATTAGAAATGTGTCAGACTGTAAAAGTACTTATCACTTGCCAAAAAAAAGAGTAGTAAGTGTGCTTTCAAATTGGCAAAGAAATTTCGTTTTCTGACTAATATGAAAACATGACTCTGTGTGCAAAGAGGAATTACAGGCAGAGATTTATTGCGTATTGCTCTGGTAATTTTACAGTTGCATTAGTAGGAAAGGGGGAACTATTTTTTTTGTGCAGAAGCAGACTCTTAGCACACAGCCAGCTGCTTATCCTGTGGAATCATGCACAGTATTCACAACCGAGTGGGGTTTGAGATTGCAGTCAGTAATGCAAATACATTCAGCATCACTAAGGCTGGTTGTCCTTGCTGGAGTGTAGTCAGTCACCCAGGTTACAGATTTTTCTGGTCTGAAAAAGCTGTTTGGACATGTGCTTTTTTAAGAATATGAAAAGTGGATTCAAAATGTGTCAGACTGTAAAAGTACTTATCACTTGCCAAAAAAAAGAGTAGTAAGTGTGCTTTCAAATTGGCAAAGAAATTTCGTTTTCTGACTAATATGAAAACATGACTCTGTGTGCAAAGAGAAATTACAGGCAGAGATTTATTGCGTATTGCTCTGGTAATTTTACAGTTGCATTAGTAGGAAAGGGGGAACTATTTTTTTTGTGCAGAAGCAGACTCTTAGCACACAGCCAGCTGCTTATCCTGTGGAAGCATGCACAGTATTCACAACTGAGTGGGGTTTGAGGTTGCAGTCAGTAATGCAAATACATTCAGCATTACTAAGGCTGGTTGCCCTTGCTGGAGTGTAGTCAGTCACCCAGGTTACACATGTTGCTGGTCTCAAAAAGCTGTTTGGACATGTGCTTTTTTGAGAATCTGAAAAGTGGATTAGAAATGTGTCAGATTGTAAAAGTACTTATCACTTGCCAAAAAAAAGAGTAGTAAGTGTGCTTTCAAATTGGCAAAGAAATTTCGTTTTCTGACTAATATGAAAACATGACTCTGCGTGCAAAGAGGAATTACAGGCAGAGATTTTTTGCGTATTGCTCTGGTAATTTTACAGTTGCATTAGTAGGAAAGGGGGAACTATTTTTTGTGTGCAGAAGCAGACTCTTAGCACACACCCAGCTGCTTACCCTGTGGAATCATGCACAGTATTCACAACCGAGTGGGGTTTGAGGTTGCAGTCAGTAATGCAAATACATTCAGCATCACTAAGGCTGGTTGCCCTTGCTGGAGTGTAGTCAGTCACCCAGGTTACACATGTTGCTGGTCTCAAAAAGCTGTTTGGACATGTGCTTTTTTGAGAATCTGAAAAGTGGATTAGAAATGTGTCAGAATGTAAAAGTACTTATCACTTGCCAAAAAAAAGAGTAGTAAGTGTGCTTTCAAATTGGCAAAGAAATTTCGTTTTCTGACTAATATGAAAACATGACTCTGTGTGCAAAGAGGAATTACAGACAGAGATTTATTGCGTATTGCTCTGGTAATTTTACAGTTGCATTAGTAGGAAAGGGGGAACTATTTTTTTTATGCAGAAGCAGACTCTTAGCACACAGCCAGCTGCTTATCCTGTGGAATCATGCACAGTATTCACAACCGAGTGGGGTTTGAGGTTGCAGTTAGTAATGCAAATACATACAGCATCACTAAGGCTGGTTGCCCTTGCTGGAGTGTAGTCAGTCACCCAGGTTATAGATGTTTCTGGTCTGAAAAAGCTGTTTGGACATGTGCTTTTTTGAGAATCTGAAAAGTGGATTAGAAATGTGTCAGATTGTAAAAGTACTTATCACTTGCCAAAAAAGCAGTAGGAAGTGTGCTTTCCAATTGGCAAAGAAATTTTGTTTTTTGCCTAATTTCAAACCATGACTCTGTGTGCACACAGGAATTGTTTTTAGATATTTAATTTGTGAAGGTGTTATTGTGATTTTCACTTGTAGGAAAGGGGTACTTAGTATTTTAAGATTTGAAAAGATCATAAAAAATGTAGTAATATATTTAAATAAAATAAAGACATTTTTTTTTTGTTTTTTTCAGGTATTGCTGAAGAGCAGTGAACAAAATTTAAGATGCCTACAAAATCCAGACTGAGGAAAAACCACAAAAAAAAACTATATTTGAAGACAACTGGAGGACCTAAGTTAGCTGGAGATGCTCATGTTGGAAAAAAGAGAAAGTCTTCTGGTAAGCAGACAAAAGATTTTTTAAAGAACATCTTCAAAAAAAGGAAAAATGTACAAAATGTCTGTACTGGAAAGAATGTTTTAAATAGAAAAGAACAGGAAAAAATTGAGCATTTAGTTAATGCAAATATACCTTCAGAAACAATAAAGATTAATTTAAACAGAAAAACAGCGTTTAAAGAGATACGTAGAAAAATGTTTCAGAGAAGAGTTATGTCCAATTTGATAAAGGATGTGAAGAAATATAAGCAAAAGGCTACATTTTATAAGAGAAAAAAAGCAATTGAAGCCATTGCAGCTAAGGCATTAGAATTAAAAAGGAAACTATTCATTTTAATTTTGAATAGGATGCGTACATTAGATAAAATGGTTAATGTACTGAAATCACAAACCAAAAGGAAAAGAGAAGTGAAAAGAACAAACTTTTGTAAAGTGTTTTTAGGAGAATGGATGCATAGTTCAAGTAGTGAACCTTTTTTTAATGAAGAGAGTTATTTTCAAAGTAATAGTTTGCTGCATGCAGTTGACACCAGAGGTCGTGCTTACGAAGTGAAAAATGGTTGTATAATGGAGAAGGAGAAAATGGTTCCAAGAGATGAGGTACAAGTGATGGCGGATGAGGCTATGGGGAGACGTCCTAAAGCCCCAGTGTACACTTGGAATTGTAGTAGTATTTGCACTGTGCGTCAGGAATCTATTGATAAATTTCGTGAGTTTCTAAGAGAATATAGTAAAAAAAGTGTAAAACAGAAGATTAAGGTGCTTCAAAGTCTAGATCCATGCAGAGTGAGAGAGAATACTGGTTTGCAGGGTCATTCTCTGGCTTGTCTATCTAGAAAAGTGTGTAAAAGTGTTTTTCATCATTTTAGGATGCTGGCTGTTCATCATACTGAAATGAGAAAGTTTGTGAGACGGTTGTATTTTGCTAAAAGTCCAGCAATAAAGTTAGATGAATTGAATAGGGCTCTGTTCCGTGGATCGGTATCAGATGTAGAGAAGGTTATTGATGAAATTCAGTTTTGTTACTTTGGTCCTGAACAAGACAGTGCAGAAAAGGACACAGTAAATGAGGAAGAAGTGGAAGAGAATGTAGAACCCTCTGTAAGTAAGACATTTAATGATCACATAACAAAATTTGCAATAATCTCTAATGAAAGACCAAATATTACTTGTATTTGTTGCCGCAGAACTCATTATAGAAAACAAACCAGGTATGTTGATCTCTACAGAAAAAGTGAAAATGAAGATAATTATAAGTGGAAGGATTTTGCCACATATATATTTCTTGAAAATTGTTTTGAATTGGGTGAAGATCAGCGTATTTGTAAATACTGTTACAACAAATTAGAAGAAAATAGAATGCCGACCAGAGCTGTACATAATAATTTAGAATTGGATGCTATTCCTGCCGAACTTTCTGAATTAAATACATATGAGTGTATACTTATTCAATGTGTTCATCCGTTCCAGACCATAGTGCGTATGGAGCCAAAAACTGGTAAATTACCTCCTTCAGATTTAGTAAGAGGTTTAAAAGGAAGAGCGGTGTATTTGCCCTTGGATTTGAAAAAAAATATGGAAACTATTAATGCAGATACTTTGGAAACTGAACCATTAGTTATTCTGGTTAATGGTGTACCTACAAAGAATAAGAAGATTTGGCAGGAGCTGGTAGATGTACGGAAAGTACAAAGAGCAAATTTGTATTTGAAAAGGAATAACAAATGGTATGAATCAATTTATATAGAAGAAGAAGATTTACAAGAAGACACAGAAACACCAACTGGACAAATTGAAAAAGTGGACAAGTCAAAGGAAGAAGAAGTTTATGAACATTTTAGCATACATCCTCTTCATTTAAAAGAAGTTATGGGAGACAATATTGATCTGTTTCAGATGAAGAAAGCAAAAGGAACTCCTGTGAGTGTATGGGAGGAGAGCTTGGAAGCTCGATGTTTTCCCCATCTGTTTCCTACAGGAAAAGGAGGACGATACGATGAACGTCCAGAACAGATTCCAGCTTCTGAGTATCGGACTACAAGACTATATGCAGAAGATCCAAGATTTCGACAAAGTATTCCTTATTTATTCCATCTTTTATTTGAAAGCGACTTGTCTGCATTATCATATGCAGTAAATCACATTTTAAAAAGTGGAGTACATTTACAAAATGTGTCTGCTAAGGATTTTATGGAGAAAGTGCAGCACCGAGATGATCATTTGGAAACACAACTGATCAATCTGATGGCTTGTCAGCGTGGGACAAATGAATATTGGTACCGACGCCATGGTGAATTAAAATGCATGTTACGAAATTTAGGAACACCAACATGGTTCCTTACTCTAAGCTGTGCTGAGTACGCTTGGGATGATTTACTGGATTTTCTACGAGAGGCAAATTCAAACATTAAAAACATCGAATACAAGACAGCTGGAGAACTGTGCTCATTGGATCCGGTTAATGTTTGCAGATATTTCAATCATAGATTTGAGGCTATGATGTCCTTCATCTGCAATAAAAAAAATCCACCTCTTGGAGAAGTAGAAGATTTCTTTTGGAGAAAAGAGTACCAGGCAAGAGGTGCTCCTCATATTCATATGCTGTTGTGGATCAAGGATGCCCCAAAGTTTGGAACAGATACTGATGAAGCAGTGTTATCTTTCATTGAAGAATATGCACCATGTGCTATACCAAAAAGCACAGAAGAGAAAAAGTTAAAGGAGCAAGTTTTACGTTTCCAAAGTCATCGGTGTGGAAAATACTGTCGACGGAAATACAAGAGCAAAGATAAATACTACACTAAATGTCGATTTGGATTTCCTAGACCTGTGTTTTCAAATGGAAGAGTAAACAGTTTTATGTCATCTCTGAGACATACTATTAAAAGAAAATCACCTAAGAATACCTACAACCTTAAAAGAAAAGAAGAATCAAAAAATATAAATGACTACAACCCAGTCATTTTATCCATGTGGAATGCTAACATGGATATACAGTATGTAGCTGACAATTCCATTGCTGTTGCTCGATATGTAACGTCTTACATTACTAAATCAGAAAAAAGTGAATTGAAGGAAATGTGGGAAGAGATTTCTCACGAGAAGACTGTCAGTAAGAAGCTGTACAGTTTCAGTTTAAAGATGTTATCGCATCGAGAAATTGGATCCTACGAATGTTCAGATAGGTTATCTTCTGCAAGTCTCTACTCGAAATCAAGAAGAATAATTTGGGCAAGTTTAGGCCTTGCAGCAATGAGAAATCGGGTACTGAAATCTGTTGGAGAAATTGAATATTTGGCCGAGAATGACCCAGAAAGTACAGATATTTTGAAATCAAACATATTGGACGCATATTATCCCAAGAGAAGTCATCATCAGGAGAACATGTGTCTCTATGAAGTGCTGCAGAACTACATTTATTCACGGAAAGCCGCAGAAGACATCAACAATGGAAAATATAAAGTCATTGGTGAGGAAGGGTGTTTGGTGAAGCAAACAAAAGGAAGTTTGATTAATCACAGGAAGCTGAGTTGCGACACTACTGACAAAAAGGAATTTTACTACTTGGCTCTTTTACAGCTGTTTAAACCATGGCGTACAGAGGACGAACTACTGGGAGAATTTCAAAGCTATGAAGATTCATTTAATGCTTGCAAAGACAGCATACAATGCAGTACATTCACAACTTATGTGGAAATGTTAAATGATGAAATTGAACAGGAAACTACAATTGCAGCTGAAGTAGCTAGAGACAGTTCTCAAGACAGCCAAAGTTCAGGAACACTCAGTCAAGATCCCCTAGGACAACCAATCGTTGAAAATGAAGCTGCAATAGCCATGAATGAAGTGGAAACGGCTATGAATCAAGCTCAAGAAGAATTTATAGACTTACCAAATTAGGAAAGACAACTGAATGAAGAGCAGCAACAAATTTATGAAGAAATCAGAAACAAAATTGATCACGGATTACTACATGAAAAAAAAGAGTGCTCATGCACATCATTTCATCCAATCAGGATGTATGTAAGCGGACAAGCTGGAACTGGAAAAAGTTTCCTAATAAAAGTCATCAGAAGCTACCTACAGCAAAAAACGGATTCTACTTTGTCTTGTGTGGTTACTGCTCCAACTGGGTTAGCAGCATATAACATAAAAGGAATCACCTTACATCGTTTGCTAATGTTACCAGTGGAGCATGAGAACAAAATACAATACCACAAGCTAACTGGAGAAGCATGCTTGGAAGTTTCAAGAGTATTGAAGAAGATGCAAGTTCTCATTATTGATGAGGTGAGCATGGTATCAAACTTAATGCTTGCCTTTGTGCATTTAAGAATGCAGCAAACTCTAAGGACAGACTATGACGTGTTATTTGGTGGAAAACATGTCATAGTTTTTGGGGATCTTCTACAGCTTACTCCAGTTAAAGGACAACCAGTGTTTAATACTGTGACACATGAAGACACAAAGAAGTCATTGGGAAGCATCGGTAATGCAAATATTTGGTCCTTCTTTGAGTACAAGGAACTTACTACTAATATGAGACAAGCAAACGATGAAGAATATGGAAGTATTCTGAAAGATATCAGAATTGGACTACTCACTGAAGCTGGCACAAAAGCATTACAGAGTCGGTTGCTACATAATTTATTTCCAAAGGAAGAAATAGTTGCAGAGAAGATATACAAGAACATTGCAGAAAAGAAAAGTGTCATCTGCTTAATGCCAACTCTACGTGAATGCTCAATATTCAATGAGGAGCTTTTGAAATTGGAAAAGGAAGATATCAGGAAATTGGAAGCAGTGGACAAAATTCAGGATGGAAGAATTACTATCACATTAACAGGCAAACTGAAAAATAAATTGGATTCACTAGAGAAGAACATTTCCAAAACTGCTGGATTAGAAAAAAATCTGTATGTTTGCATGAACTGTAGAGTATTTTTAAGGAGAAATTTGGATGTTGAAAAAGGTTTAGTTAATGGAGCTATGGGAAGAGTTGTGGGTTTTATTAATTATCAGAAAAAAGATGGAATTGAATGTTTAAAAATAAAATTTGATCAGATAGAAGAAGTTATAGACATTTGTCGTTGTTCAGTTCGTTTCATGCTTGTAAAAGACTTATATGTACAAAGGAAACAGTTTCCGTTTTCTCTAGCATATGCTGTAACTATTCACAAGTCTCAAGGATTGACTGTAGATTGTGCATTTGTAAACAATGGTTCAACTGTGTTCAAAGAAGGTATGGCTTATGTAGCTTTGTCACGAGTGAAAACATTATCTGGTTTATTCATGATAGACTTTGATGATTCAAAAGTTAGTGCTGATGCAAATTGTGTAAAGGAGTACAATAGATTAAGAAGTACCTATGCTCCTCATTTAGGTCAGTATCCTGTGTTAGAGAAACGTGTAGTTTCTCGTAAAAGGAGAAATGAGAATATCTGTAATGAGGATGTAGAGAGGAGGAAGAAAAAAAGAGGAGTGATGTAATTGCAAGCAAAAAGAAAAAGGAAAATGAAGAAGAGGTTGTAGGATGTCATTTTGAAAATAGCTCTGGTGTCAACTGCTACGCTAATGTAGTGCTGAATGTTGCATTTTATCTGGAAAGTTTGCAAGAGCAGATAATAGTAAATCAGAGAAAAAGATTCTGTGCTGAGTTGAGTCTCCTTTTTCAAAAGCTGAGTAATGATAAAACTCAAATAGAAAGTGCTACTGAAATTAGAAAACTTTTAGATGTATGTTCAGGATGTACACAGTTTTCTCAAAATGTACAGCAAGACGCACAGGAATTCTTGTTGTATTTTCTTCAGGTACTGGAAGAAGAAGGTGTACACATTGAAAATTTGTTTGGTCTCTCTTATAAATGGGAACATAGTTGTGAAAACTGTTTCAATACATGTGGCTCTAATGTTGATTCTGAAAGGTTTATTTATTTAACATTGCCAGAGAGTAAAACAGTCACTTTTGCTAAATTAGTTAAAGATGCTAATCATAGCATGGAATGCGGTGAGTGTAAATCTGACATGTTTTCAACGTTAATTTTAAAGGAATACGGACAGTATGTAATTTTAATGATGCAACGATGTAGAGCTGATGGTTCAAAATTGGATACTTTAATAAAGAAGTTTACAGGACAGCAATTATCAATTTCAGGAAAAACTTTTGTAACAGTTGCAATAATTTTCCATGATGCACCTACTGTAACTTCTGGTCATTACACAGTTTATCTAAAATGTAAAAAAGGCTGGACAATGTGTAATGATTGTCAATTGGTTTTTAAGCAACGTTTGCCGTTTGATTTAGCAAATTCCTATCTAATCTTCCTGAAACCTAAATTTTAGAGGGAATTGGCAACATCTGTACAAAACAATTTTACCATTTTATTGGATTACCATTGGAATTTTCAAATTTAAAGATTTTTAAAATTATCATTTGGCCTAAAGGAAAGGTAACCAATTGTATTGTGGACTTATATAATTCTTAATTAATGTTTCAGAAAACAACATTTTAGAGAGAATCGGTAACATCTGTACAATTTAAATTTTTGTATTTTATTGGATTACCGTTGGAAATTTAATCAAAAAAGATTTTTAAAATTACCATTTGGCCTAAAGGAAAGGTATCCAATTGTATTGTGGACTTAATTAAATCCTAATTAATCTTTCGGAAACCAAAATTTTAGAGAGAATCGGTAACATCTGTTCAATTTAAATTTTGGAATTTTATTGGATTATCGTTGGAAATTTAATCAAAAATTAATTTCAAAAATTAACATTTGGCCTAAAAGAAAGGAAACTAGATGTATAGTGGATTTATTTGAGATATATTATTTTTGAGATTAGGCTTCTGTAAGAAAATTGTCAGACGGTATTTTTTAGAAATAGTTTTTGTTATTAGATGATATTTTTAATGAATAATATTTTGCATTTCGATAATGTTATGTTTAACTGAGAAGAGATTCTGGGCTTTTTTTAAACAATCTTTGAGATTGTTATTTTTTTTTTGCCCGCTGTTAAGTGATGAATGCAATTGCTTTCACGATTTATAGTGAAATGCAATATATTCTGAAAACAGCAAAAAAAAGGCAAAAAATTGTTTTTGGAAAATATGTAAATATGTGTACTGTATTATAAAATGTTTTATTAAATATTAATACTTTTTTCTTTTTTTTCAGATTGAGAAAGAAAATTTTCGAAAACTCGAACCATTTGTATAGCAATTAAAATTATATTTTAATTAATAAATAATTTTTTGAGTGGGTATGGTAAGTCAGAAATTTCATGGTCCCTTTTTTCCACTTCTCCACAATCACATTTTCAGTTTTTCATTGTAGTCTCTCAAGGACCTTGTAATGTGATAATTGATTTTTAGTGTTTTTTTAAAAAAAAAAAAAAAATTACGCGTACCGTACACGTACGGTAAAAAAAAAATCAAAAAAAAGTTTAAAAAAATATTT
The DNA here is from genome assembly GCF_964204655.1 of Triturus cristatus. NCBI lineage: Eukaryota > Metazoa > Chordata > Amphibia > Caudata > Salamandridae > Triturus > Triturus cristatus. The sequence goes on from NC_140584.1 coordinate 449,260,774, forward strand.
TAAAAAAAGTTGAAAGGTAAGGTTGGCTCTTAAAAGAGCCGTTGTGTTCGTACAGGGACAGAGGAAAGAAAGAATGGGAATATTAGTCGGTAGGACAAATGTGCTGGTCTATTTTATTGTTAACTAGGGCAACACTGGTCTCCCTATGACAAATTAGACCATAACAAGTGGCGCACCGCATTGTAACCCTCGCAAACCGATGGTTAGTTTCCAGAGGACCAGAAAAAGGAGATGCTCCCCCCACAGATGAAGGGCTCAGCTGACCTGCCGAAGATGGACTCGGCCCTGCAGATGATGGACCAGGCTGAGCTGCTGTGGATGTGCTTGGTTGACTTACTGAAGGGTTTCCTCCAGTATGTCGAGCATATGTCCTACCGTGTACATCATGAAGGTGTCTCAACATAGTGTGATTCCCGAAGGAATACTTCTTGTTAGGATTCCCTCTTGAAAGTACACGGTCACAAAGCTTACAAGTCACTAAAGGTGCATTTACCTTTTTCTGGCCCTCTGGAAAAGAAAAATACTCCCATATGAAAGAGGTCTTTTGTTTCCTCCTTCTCTGCCTCATGGTAGTGCTGCTAGCCTCACTCTCAGAAGAGGTCTGCTGTTCTGCCATCGTATCACAAAGACAACTCAGCTCCTTCTCCTAAGGGATCACAAGCAGAAATGAGGGGAATGGGTGTGGTGTAGGAGAGTTCTAGAACTGAAAGTAGTAAAAACCAATCAAAAGTGTTGTTTCTTGATCACATGACCCAACGTGCGCGTACGTTACGCTTACGGTGCGCTTACGGAGCACTTACGGTAAAAGTACGCATGCGTGTAAAAAAGACACGCGCACGCGCACATGCGCAAAACAGGCACGCCCCTTCACTTCCGCGTAACATGCGCGTGCAGCGCACGCGTTACGCGCCGCACGCGCGTGACGCACGTCTACGCAAATTGCGTAACTGAACGCAAACAGCGTAGAAATCTAACGTACTAAAAGCATGACGTGCGCTTACCGTACGCGCACGTTAAAAAAATACTAAAAAAAAAAAAAGAAAAGGGAAAAAAAGATTCACTATGTTATACTACTAAATCTTACCTGTTTAGTTTAAAAAAAAGGTAAAAATGAAAAATATATTGTAGAATTTTTAAAATGTAACCATAGTCTTTAAAAAAGGATATAAAATTAAAATAAAAATATGTAAAAAACATTGCAAAAAAAAAAAGAAAAAAAGGAAAATATAAGAATTAGCATTTAAAAAACCTTGCAAATTCACTGAAAAATCCATGGGTTTCACACACGTTATAGTTAGGAATTAGCATTTAAAAAACCTTAGAAATTCAATGAAAAAACCAAAGGTTTCACACATGTTATAGTTAGCTGGACATTTCACTCGTAAAAAGCCAATGAAATTCCCCCGTTATAGTTAGTTCAGCTAACTATAACTCGCGCGCCCGCAATGCACTGCTGATGACGTCACATATTACATCACTCATGACATGGTCAGTGACATCACTCATGACATCACTGATGACATCTCAAATGACATCACTGATGACATCACTGATGACATCATCCTTGTGATACCTTTGATACACACATTCAAAAATAGAGACTACAATTTTCAAAACAATGGACATACCAATACCAGTTACAACAACCTCTTCAGTAATTCTAAGATCCACATACACATCCACTCATTCACCAACAGTCCTATACAGTCACTCATACATGTACTCACTCATCATATGTACTCATACACCTATACATCCTGTTACACAATGCCACTCATCCATAGAGTTACTCACACACATAGTCACTCATGCTAATAAAGAATCAAACATACATTTACTTGCATATACAGTTATACACACACCACCACACTTACTTCTACGGAAACGTACACATACTTAGTCTTTTAAACAATCACTTATAGAAACACATATTTATTCACACAGGAACTCTTTCAATCTTTCACTCTCACATATACTCACTTATATACACCAATAGTCACATATACTAGTTTAAAACATATGTAGTTACTCATAAAGAAACTATTGAGACAGTCATTCACTCACTAACACACCCATACACACACTCATCCACCCATACAGTCCTGCACACATGCTGTCTTCAACACATACAAACAGTGAGTCACTCATTCATGCAACTATGCACTACGTAATACCCCCCACCGAACCATGCAGACACTCAGACTGATACTCAAAAAACCAACTAATAACCTTTATGGACACCCATGTAGCTACTCACCAACCCATGCAGCCACTTATACACAAAGTGAGAGACTGATACAGATATTTACATATTTAACATTACTTACTAAGCCATGTATTCACTATGATACACTTAATCAGTCAGTTACACAATCAATTTTTCAAAAACAAATCATCCATTTAGATACTTATATACCCATTTATTCTTCCATCGACCTTTAGATATACATATATAAAACATATTTAATTTTCAGAAAAACACACATTCACTGGATGATGTCATCAGTGATGTCATCAGTGATGTCATTTGAGATGTCATCAGTGATGTCATGAGTGATGTCACTGACCATGTCATGAGTGATGTAATATGTGACGTCATCAGCAGTGCATTGCGGGCGCGCGAGTTATAGTTAGCTGAACTAACTATAACGGGGGAATTTCATTGGTTTTTTACGAGTGAAATGTCCAGCTAACTATAACATGTGTGAAACCTTTGGTTTTTTCATTGAATTTCTAAGGTTTTTTAAATGCTAATTCCTAACTATAACGTGTGTGAAACCCATGTTTTTTTCAGTGAATATATATATATATATGTATATATATATATATATATATATATATCTTATCTCCTACCTGAGACTCTTGTATGAAGACCCTGCCCTCCAACTTGTGTGAAAATGCAGCAAGACTGGCAGATGAGAGCCTCTTCTGACGGAAGAGGAGGCCTGTTGTGAGGACAATGGCCCTGTCACCCTGGAAAATTAGTGTGGGGCCACCCACCCTCCAATCTACAAGCACGTAGTGTCGGCTCAAGCTGCTGCACAGTAGGGGCCCAGTGAGGAGGCTGGACAAGGTCTGACAAAGACAACGAGCCAGATGAGGGGAATTATAAACTGAGTTGATGTGTCCTTGTGTATGGTCTTAAGCTTAAGAGCAATCCTACGGAAACGCTATAATGGCAGTGCTGTGGAGAAAGTGCTGGTGAGATAATGGGAAATCTTATCAGTAAACATAACTTTTAAATTACCCATGGAGCTTCACGCAGTTATACATTTAGAGGCATATATTTATGCCAGGGGAGGTGATGTAGCTCATACTAGCCATGTGGTTAAGGTAATGTACAGAGGTCTTTTCACAATGGGCAGCACCAGGTAAATGTTTTTTTTTCTCTCTGGCAAAAGTCAATAGGCATTGTAATAAGAGGGCTTGATATTTGGCGGCATAGCACTGCAACTTACTCGTGAGAGATCCTCACCAATGTCTTAGATTCTAAATCTGGTACCATCAAGATCCAGGTAGGCGGGAGGAAGAAGCAGACACCGCCCACTGGGGCAAGCACTGACGTTGAGTGACTGCTTCGTGCGAACTCGGAGCGCCGAGTCCGCAGTAACCCCGCCCCGCCCTTGCCTGTCAGCACACCTCAGCTAATCACAATGAGGTATTCTGTATTTTAAAAGTGGGAACTTTCAAGCATTCAGTATTGAGCGGCATTTGAAAAAGGCATTACGCCGAAACGCGCCATGCCGTACTGAATAAAGAGCGAATTTTCCAGTGGAATCCTGTGGGCTCAATTCTTTCTCAGTGGGAAGGAGTTTGGACAGTGATATTGGTGTGCGGCCACAAGCACACGAGAGAGCCCCCACCCCCAAGCAGTTCGGCGGTACTAGTGGCAACCTTGGACATCCAAAAACGCTTTGGGAAACGCCGAACCACCGCACAGAGTTAATTTTGACCCTGCCAATAGTGCTATTGGAGTGTGACTGCACACATTTAGCGCTACTTACTCAGCAAGCGCTACTTACTCAACTGGTGCTTCGAGGGATTAAAAGGAACTTCAGCGGTGTGGTGACAGTCCCGGAACAGAGATCGAGCTTTCCACCATCAAGATCCAGGTAGGCGGGAGGAAGAAGCAGACACCGCCCACTGGGGCAAGCACTGACGTTGAATGACTGCTTCGTGCGAACTCGGAGCGCCGAGTCCGCAGTAACCCCGCCCCGCCCTTGCCTGTCAGCACACCTCAGCCAATCACAATGAGGTATTCTGTATTTTAAAAGTGGGAACTTTCAAGCATTCAGTATTGAGCGGCATTTGAAAAAGGCATTACGCCGAAACGCGTCATGCCGTACTGAATAAAGAGCGAATTTTCCAGTGGAATCCTGTGGGCTCAATTCTTTCTCAGTGGGAAGGAGTTTGGACAGTGATATTGGTGTGCGGCCACAAGCACACGAGAGAGCCCCCACCCCCAAGCAGTTCGGCGGTACTAGTGGCAACCTTGGACATCCAAAAACGCTTTGGGAAACGCCGAACCACCGCACAGAGTTAATTTTGACCCTGCCAATAGTGCTATTGGAGTGTGACTGCACACATTTAGCGCTACTTACTCAACAAGCGCTACTTACTCAACTGGTGCTTCGAGGGATTAAAAGGAACTTCAGCGGTGTGGTGAGAGTCCCGGAACAGAGATCGAGCTTTCCACCATCAAGATCCAGGTAGGCGGGAGGAAGAAGCAGACACCGCCCACTGGGGCAAGCACTGACGTTGAGTGACTGCTTCGTGCGAACTCGGAGCGCCGAGTCCGCAGTAACCCCGCCCCGCCCTTGCCTGTCAGCACACCTCAGCCAATCACAATGAGGTATTCTGTATTTTAGAAGTGGGAACTTTCAAGCATTCAGCATTGAGCAGCATTTGAAAAAGGCATGACGCCGAAACGCGTCATGCCGTACTGAATAAAGAGCGAATTTTCCAGTGGAATCCTGTGGGCTCAATTCTTTCTCAGTGGGAAGGAGTTTGGACAGTGATATTGGTGTGCGGCCACAAGCACACGAGAGAGCCCCCACCCCCAAGCAGTCCGGCGGTACTAGTGGCAACCTTGGACATCCAAAAACGCTTTGGGAAACGCCGAACCACCGCACAGAGTTAATTTTGACCCTGCCAATAGTGCTATTGGAGTGTGACTGCACACATTTAGCGCTACTTACTCAACAAGCGCTACTTACTCAACTGGTGCTTCGAGGGATTAAAAGGAACTTCAGCGGTGGGGTGACAGTCCCGGAACAGAGATCGAGCTTTCCACCATCAAGATCCAGGTAGGCGGGAGGAAGAAGCAGACACCGCCCACTGGGGCAAGCACTGACGTTGAGTGACTGCTTCATGCGAACTCGGAGCGCCGAGTCCGCAGTAACCCCGCCCCGCCCTTGCCTGTCAGCACACCTCAGCCAATCACAATGAGGTATTCTGTATTTTAAAAGTGGGAACTTTCAAGCATTCAGTATTGAGCGGCCTTTGAAAAAGGCATTACGCCGAAACGCGTCATGCCGTACTGAATAAAGAGCGAATATATATATATATATATATATATATATATATATATATATATATATATATATTATCTACTGGCGGTCGCCAGTAGATAGTTATAGTTAGAACCGTGTTTCCATAGGAAATCCGCAACATTCTATTTGGAATAACTTTGGCGCCGGTTGACGAATCCACGCAAATTTTTCAAAACTAATGGGGCGCTACGCTCCGCTCCTACCCTGAAAGTCTCGGGGGGATTCGTCAAGCGGGGGCTGAGAAAAAAGGGGGGTCCCAAAACGCGTTTTCCCCATGCATTTTCCCATAGGACCTTTAGTCCGAGCTACAGCCCGAACGGCTGAACAGAATTACTTGAAATTGGGCAGAGAGGTAGTCCTCAGGTCAGGGATGTGCCTTTTGCAGGTCTGGTGTAAATCTGTTCAGTAGGTCCTAAGAAAATAGCATTTAAATCAATATATATATCTGTAAGCGCGCTCCGTGCGCTTACGGTAAGCTTACCGTACGCGTACGGTGCCGTGCGCGAGCTCAATTCTGATTGGTGGTTACATGACTGTAAACATTCGAATCGGTCGAAATCAGAAAGTATCGGCCGCCATTTTCTGTCTCTTGCACTGAAAAACAAAGGTTGATAACATGTAAAGGGGGCAACGAAGAGAGTTGCAGACCCCCTAGCGTTTGTCAGGGGGTTCACGAAGGACCAAAAAGTATGAAAAATAAATTTAATAATTTTTAAAAAAAATTGCGGAGTGCGCGTACGGTTAGCTTACCGTACGCGTACGGAAAAAAAAAGAAAAAAAAAATATAATTAACAATCACATTTAATATATAAATCTAAGGACCCCCAAGGGAGAAAAAACAATTGATATTTTGTAAAAAATGGAGAGGCGTGCATGGTACGAAATGCGCAACGTGGGCGCTCGGTGCGCGAAGTGCACCTAGTGCCCACAGCGCGCGCACGGTGCGCGAAGCGCACCGAGCGCGCAAAAATTAAAAATAAATACATAACTTAGCATTTAAAAAACCGTACAAATTCACTGAAAAAACCATAGGTTTCACACACGTTATAGTTAGGAATTAGCATTTAAAAAACCTTGCAAATTCACTTAAAAAACCATAGGTTTCACACAAGTTATAGTTAGCTGTACATTTCACTCGTAAAAAACCAATGAAATTCCACGTTATAGTTAGATCAGGTAACTATAACTTGCGCGACCGCAATGCACAATGTGTCATTTCAGATGTCATCATTGATGTCATGAGTGATGTCACTGACCATGTCATAAGTGATGTAATATGTGACGTCATCAGCAGTGCATTGCGGGGGCATGTAACTCAAACGGGAAAATCAATACCCCAGGGGAAGGGGCCTCAAAACAGACCGCGCGGGGCAGGCAGGAGGAGCAGTTGCAGCACAACAGACCAGGGAGGGCAGAAGGGTGTGGCAGTAAAATGGACCATGGAGGACAGGAGGAAGGGGATAGGGGCACGGCATGTGGACAGGCAGGGTGGAGGTGGCAGGGACAGGTTACAGTCATCTGACAATGCTAGGCAGGTGGGAGGGGAGCTCAACAGAACACTCAGAGTAGATAGGAGTGGCAGGTCCATGGAACATGGTGGGCAAAAAGGATGGAGCAGGGGCATGCACAAAGACATCGGAGGGCAGGGGAAGGAGAATAGGGGCAGCAATCTAAGCACAGAGGCTAAGCAGGAGGTCAATGATGGGCCATAGAATTGGGCAATGGAGGGCAGGAGGAGTGGACTGGTACATCATGCTAAATGGAGGGCAGTGGCAGCACATCAAACCATGCATGGCAGGAGGGAGGAGGCTAGTCCATGGATTCAGACAACAGAGGATAGGGAGGAGGTGGATGGGGCAGCAAGCTAACTGTTCAGAGAAGGTGGGTATTAGGAACTTTATTGTTTTTAAAATGTGTGTCTGTGCGAACTACTTAAAATATGAACAAGTATGCAGCATAATCACACTTTTATTCAGGAAGAAGAGGACGTTTGTGACTGTGACTCCGGGCTCACTTGGCAGAAACACCCCCTGACCCTCCACCCCCATCGCAAAATGTAATGCCAGTGAAAAGCGTAGGTGGATGCAGTGTTATATAGAACATAGTCCTGAGAGCACGATTGAAAATGAAAATTAGATATGGTATATGGTATAAACTATGCACCAAAAAGTGTGATATAAGATGAACCGGGGCGTGAAATATAATATGCAATACATTGTGCGCAATGACAGATTCATTGGAGAGCGCGAGATAGCACAGGCACTAGCGCGTGCTATGCGATATGCGCCTTTGAGTGTAATATGCACAGGGCAGTGTTGTGTAACCTAACTAGTCTCTAAAGTTGTAATATAAAATATGTGCTGGGGAGTGTAACGTTGCATATGCACTGTGACAAAGACATGGATCCCAGATTGTAATATGTATGGCATAGCGCTGTGCATTATAACATAGGCATCGAGGAAGGCACGTTAGATGGGGCAATATAACCCGTGCGAAGGCAAGTGTGGCATGACATATTCACGGGGTGGTGTTACAGTGCACATGGGCTACAGAGTGTCATAGCATACGTACTAGCTGGTGGAATACAACACAGAGGTGTGAGGCACTCGGCGGGCACTGGTGGGTGTAACACAGCATTGGGCTCAGCCAGGAGCACGCTGTGACTCTCAAGTGAGGTTTGTCTCCTTTCCAGAGAGTAAAATAAAAAGTATTACACATCCGGCGGTGGATGTGTGTTTTATTAACCGTGAGGGGGGTTTCTTGCATAGTTTGGTCGAATTTTTGTCGAGTCCCCTTTGAATGGCTTGGTGTGCGTGTATATTAAATGTGCCCGTCAATAGCTACCCATGTTTGTATAAATAAACGACAAGGGTGTCTACTTGGCGAGAACCCACCGGCGGGGGCGCCGGGATTAGGCACGGTAGGGCGTCAGACACGTCACAGCTTCACTAGCGGTGTAAATACATTCCATGTGGATTCATTCTATGCATAGTCGCCTTTTAATGAATATCACGCAAATCGTCATGGTGATAGGTACATATGGTTTGTCCAGCATGTCCTAGGGGTTTCTCTAAATATATATTTTTAAAAAATAATAAAAAACAAAGGCCTGAGGAGGGGGGCAACGCAGCCCCCTCCTAAAGAATTAAAAAACAAAAAAAGGCCATGACCCGAGGGTTGGGATCCCCGGGGCCGATTAAGGCCTTGGGAGGGCCAAATGTATTTTTTTCGACAAAAAAAATTAGGGTGCAGACCCTGGGGGATGGGGTCCCCAGGGCCAGTAAATTAGAAAAAGAAGGGGGGCCACACAGCCCTCCTTCTTTAAAAAAAAATAAAATAAAAGACCGGCATCGCGCCGGAGGCCATGCCCCCTCCTTGCAGCACTCTGCAAACGCGCCCCCTGGCCAGTTGTAAGTTGGGGAATTAATTCCCCTTCAATACTGAGGGTCCCTGAGGGCCAACTAGCCCAACAGGTATCTCCAGTATGCGCCAGGGAGCTGCGTTGCAGACAAGTGTTCTGAGGCCACACCCCTTTTTACACCTCAATGCAACGCAGCTCTGTGGCGCTTACTGGAGTTAACTAGTGGGCTAGTTTGACCCTAGGGACCCTTAGGATTCAAGGGGACTTAATCTCTCAACTTAGAACAGCCACAGGGCGCATTTACACAGTGGTGAAGGGAGGGGACTGGGCCTGAGGTGACGTGTGCAAACACGCCCTATGGCGCGTTTTAAGTTGGGGAAATAATTCCCCTTCAATCCTGAGGGCCCCTGGGGGCTAACTAGCCTACCAGGTGCTTCCAGTAAGCGCCACTGAGCTGTGTTGCAGAGAGGTGGTCCAGGCCGTGCCACTTTTTACACCTCTCTGCAACGCAGCTCTGTGGCGCTTACTGGAGGTACCTAGTGGGCTAGTTGGACTCTAGGGACCCTCAGGATTCAAATGAACTTAATCTCCCAACTAAAAACGGCCACAGGACGTGTTTACCCAGTGGTGAAGGGAGGGTACGGGGCCTGAGTTAACCTGTGCAAACAAGCCCTGTGGCGCATTTTAAGTTGGGGAAATAATTCCCCTTCAATCCTGAGGGACCCTGGGGGCCAACTAGCCCACCACGGTGCTTCCAGTAAGCGCCACTGCGCTGCATTGCAGAGAGGTGGTCTAGTCTGTGCCCCTTTTTACATCTCTCTGCAACGCAGCTCTGTGGCGTTTACTGGAGGTACCTAGTGGTCTAGTTGGACCCTAGGGACCCTCAGGATTCAAGGGGACTTAATCTCCCAACTTAAAATGGCCACAGGGCGTGTTTACACAGTGAGGAAGTGAGGGGACGGGGCCTGAGGTGACGTGTGCAAACACGTCCTGTGGCGCGTTTTGAGAGGTAGTTTTAATCCCCTGCACTATTATATACTAGGGGCTTACAGAGGAGGTCATGCTGATCACAGGGGGACCCCAACGCATAGTGTTCCATAGTGTATGTAGGCGTTTTCACTGTATTCTGAGTGTCTTTTAACATAGCACTGGCTCTAGGACTGGTTAGTCAGACTCAGTTACCACCAGTATCCGTCTGAAAAAGTTGAGGGTACAGGATTATTTTGCAACAAGGCTTCTTTCTGCTCTTCTGTTTGTTCTTTCTGCACGTTATCCTTCTTCCTGCACTGTTCTTCGTCTTTGAGGACTTCTGTTGCTTCTTTCTGCATTTCTTTTTCTTCTTTGTGTGCGTTTTTTCTTCTTTCTTCACATGTCCTATCTCTGTAGGCATAGTTAGAAATTATCATTTAAAAAACCTTTGAAATTCACTGAAAAAACCATAGGTTTCAGGTACGTTATAGTTAGGAATTAGCATTTAAAAAACCTTAGAAACTCACTGAAAAAACCATAGGTTTCAGGGGCGTTATAGTTAGCTGGACTTTTCACTCGTACAAAACCATTGAAATTCCCCCGTTATAGTTAGTTCAGCTAACTATAACTCGCGCGCCCGCAATGCACTGCTGATGACGTCACATATTACATCACTCATGACATGGTCAGTGACATCACTCATGACATGTGGTCATTTTTATGTGTATATATATATATATATATATATATATATATATATATATTATTTGTCCGTTTCTATCTCGGCGTGGATGGCACTGTGCTAATCCTATGCTTAAAGATTTTGATAGAAAAACAGACATTTGAGGTGAGCAGATCTAGAGTGTCGATGGTGTTGAGAGTGCTCCACACAGGAGCTGCTTTCCACCTAAACTTGAGAACTACCCAGAGTTCTCTGCTTCTTTTTTGCATAATTTATTCGTCACTCTATGCCTGAAAGGGTATTTCTTTGACTTATACTGGGTGCTCCCTTGTGTCTGGATAAAGCTATACCTCTCTGAAGAGCTCTAATTAGAGCGAAACACTGTGTCAGGGGTTGCTTTTACTCATTTCAGGTTGGCTTGATTGGTATTTTACCAACTGAAAGCTGTAATACTGTGCCTGGAGTGGTAATTGGCTTTTGTCATTTTACAGCTCGGCAAGGACAGCACTGTGCTAGTCCTATGCTTAAAGACTTTGCTGTACAAATGGCAAAAGACTTTGTCCTTTTCTATCTCGGCGTGGATGGCACTGTGCTAATCCTATGCTTAAAGATTTTGATAGAAAAACAGACATTTGTGGTGAGCAGATCTAGAGTGTCGCTGGTGTTGAGAGTGCTCCATACAGGAGCTGCTTTCCACCTAAAATATATATATATATATATATATATATATATATATATATATATATATATATATATATATATATATATATATATATATATATATATATATATATATATATATATATATATATATATACACATTATTTGAAAGCTCACCGCCACTTCACTCCACTGCACTCCGCATGAAAGAAGGCAAGAGCAGACCCAGAATATTTTCATGGTGCTCTTTATTCAGCAATCACCATGTCGCCATGACGCGTTTCGGCCGGTAGAACGGCCTTGATCACATGTCAATGGCAAAGGCAGGATTACTTCTTTTTAAAGTGCAAGTGACCAATAATAGCAGCTGTAGACATAGCAAAAATACTACATTGGAAAATGTCTTTAGAAATATTTACTCACAGCATAAAGTGCATTAAAACAATATAATGTGTATAAAGTCAAGCCACGGAAAAAGCAATTCATGGAAAAATACATTGATATAAAACCAACCTTTTGCATGTGGGGGTAAATACTTGTATAAATACATTAGATAATCCCCCCTATTAGTTATAATAATTCACTTACTACTATTAAACGTTTGAAGGTGACTGAGTGCATAATGTAAAATCACACAATTGCCCTTGTGTGCAAGTCCCGCAGATCCCTGTAATTATGTGCAAAATAGTGCCTAAATAGTGTAAACTCAATAAATGTGCAAATAAATGCTTGCAGCCTCATCAATAATGGCGAATGCCTTATCCCAGCCTATGGAGTTTAGCTGGGTTAGTTACGTTATGTAAATATGGATCGAACGCTGGCTGTTCAGTGCTTAAATAGGAGTCGATAAGCAATTTAAAAGAAATTTACAGAATTTTATAAATAGTTGATTCCCACAAATGATTTCTACAATAGTAATTATATAAAAAACATTTCAACTTAAAATCCCAATAAATAAGCTAAAAAACTCCTAAAATCGACACTCTATAAAATACTGGTATCTAAAATAGTATTGCCAGATTCATTTGTGCTCATTATGAAATAGTAAAGGTTATGTAGCATACAGATATATATGGGATCTATATGATTACTATTTTACTGTAGAAAAATGTATGTTCTATCCAAAAGGGTTGAATACATATGGCTTGAAACCAAAATATAATCTCTAAAATGATAGTCCTGTAAGCTTTGATAAGGAATTCTCACAGGTATGTATACATATCCTCACTTGTGTTTAAACCCCCTGGTTGCTTGGTATCAAGTTCTATGATATATCTAGTTTCCAAGCGCCTGAGTTTGGCTTCCCTGTTTCCTCCTCTTTTAGCAGCTGGCACTGAGTCCAAAACATAATACTTAAAGTATTTTAGACTACTTTCCTGTTTCTCCTTAAAGGGCCTAGCTACAGGGTAGCTTGGGTCATAGTTTACAATGGCACGTGTATGCTGTAAAATTCTTTTATGCACTGCCAATTTTGTGCTGCCTATATAGAGTAAATTGCAGGTGCATACCAATGCATACGCAGCAAATTCAGTTTTGCATGACAGGTATTTGTTAATGGGATGGATGTTTTGGCTAAAAGGTATTTGATACGACTTCATGTTGATGCCATATTGGCATGCCTTACAGCTCGGGCACGTAAAAAATATCGTTCTGGATGTGAGCCAAGTACTTGATTCGACATCCTCCTGGTTATTTTTAATACGAGTATTCCCCATAGTGGCTGTTTTTCTAAAGGTGATTGCTGTTTTTTTTGGCAATTGTCCACCTATAATGGGATCACCCAAAACTGTAGGCCAGTTGCGACGTATAATGGCCCTTATCTGTCCCGCCTGTCTCGAATAACCCAAAATGAGCCGGGTTAGCTCATTGGGTTTTGTGCCATTTGCAACCTTGGGTTTAGGTTTGTATTGGAGTAAATCCTGTCTGGCCTTACAACTAGATTTAGATATTGCAGCTTCTATGATTTTCGTGCTGTAACCTCTCTGGAGGAACCTATTTTTGCATTCTTGTTGTTTTGTGTTAGTATCTAGGTCCTCACTGCAAATCCTCCTTATTCTTAGCATCTCCCCGTAGGGGATGCTACGTATAAGGTGAGATGTGCACTAGTTGCATGCAATATAGCATTGCCTGCTGTTGGTTTTCTGTAAAGTGAAGTAGCCAGAATATTATTGGAAATGTATACCTTTGTGTCCAGAAAAGTTATATTATCACTACTGATGGCATATGTAAACTTGAGATTTTGATTATTGTTGTTGATGTCGAATATAAAGTTATGTGCACTTTGTTCTGAACCGTTCCAGACAATAAAAAGATCATCTATGAATCTTAGCCAAACAATGACATTTTCGGAGAAAATACGTGCATGTTGTTTCATGAGGACCAGCTCCTCCCACCATCACATAAAGGGACAGGCATAACTGGGGGAGAAGCTAACCCCCATTGCTACTCCTTGAATCTGCTGGTACATTTGGTTTTTATACAGAAACAAGTTGTTTTCTAAACAGAATGCCAGTAAGTCTATTAACATTTGGTTGTGTTTGGCAAATCTCATTGGTCTTTTGGCCAGAAAGTGTTCCATCGCTTTGATTCCATCACTGTTTCTTATACAAGTATACAGTGCTGTTACATCCAGGGCTATAAGACAATAGCCCTATTGCCCTTTCATTTTGTCGATTTTACTAATAAAGTCACTAGTATCCTGTACATATGAGTCAAGTTTTTCCACATGTTCTTGTAAAAAGGAATCAATGTAGCTGGACATATTTTCCAACGGGCCATCACAGGCCAAGATAATTGGTATGCCTGGTGGTTTATCAATTGATTTGTGCACTTTGGGGACAAAATATAAAAGGGGGATGGCTGGATTTTCTTTTTTGAGATATTTATATTCCTGTAAATCCAACATGCCCATACTTTTCCACGCCAGTAGTTTGCCAAAAAAGCTATCTTGAGCTTGTTTGAATTTCTGTACTGAGCTTTTCCGGTAGCAGTCCACATCACTGAGTTGTTTCGCTGCTTCCTCTGCATAGTTTTTAAGGGGCCAAAGCACCACATTGCCCCCTTTGTCCGCTTTCCTGACTACAACCTGTTTATTGTTTTTAATTTTGTACATCAGTTGCTGGTACTTGCGTTCCTGATTTTTGATTTTATGCCTGGTTTTGTTGGTGTCCATATGGAACTGCTTGATTTCCGTCACTACATGCTCATTAAATAAATCTAAGGACTCGCGGGGCATAATTGGTGTGAACTTGGATTTTTCTTTAAACGTAGTTATCGGTTTAGCACAAGTCTCATATCGTGGGGATAAAAGATCCTGTGTCCCCAGTTCCATGTGTTCACCCTGTGTATCATTCAAACCTTCACATGTTGTACGTATATTGCCCAAATTGTATAGATCTTTTAATGTGCTGGGATCTGAAACTGTGAGGTTTCGTTCATCAGTCTCAGTCGCGAACCAACTCTGCAATTCCAATGCCTGTGATCTTGCCTGTAGTTTGTGGAACTTTTGCAGTTTAAGTTTTCTTACACATTTATGCACATCTGCACGTGTACAAGTATAATCAAAGTCTGTTTCGGGGCAATATGACAAACCCAGGGATAAAATTTGTTCTTCAGATGCATCCAAGTTGATATCCGTTAAATTTATGATATTATTATTTAGGTTGGTTGTTCCATCTGTGTCACTGGTATTGAGTGTGGCTGGATATGGTTCTATTTCTTTCTCCATTGTCCCCGTCCTCTCGCTGATTTTGCATTTCCACCGCTGCCACCTTTCTCTGACTGCCCTCCTTCGTTGCCGCCTACTCTTTGTTCTTCGTTTTTTGCCGGTTTAGTTACCCGGGACCTGAGGGTTTCTCTGCAGCTTCTTCTCAGGTAGTCCAGTATATATATATATATGTTACCTACTGGCGGTCGCCAGTAGGTAGTTATAGTTAGGACCAAGATTCCATACGAAGAGCATTTTGTGTTTTGCTTATAACTTTGGCGTCGTTTGATGAATTTTCATGAAATTTTCCAAACTAATTCTTTGTTCATATCAGCTCCTATGTTGAAAGTTTGGGGGTGATTAGTCAAGGGGGGGGCCGAGAAAAAAGGGGGGTCCCAAAACGTGTTTTCTCCATGTTAATTTCCGTAGGAAACTGTAGACAAGGCTACAGGTTGAACGGGTGAACGGAATTACCCCAAATTAGGCAGGGAGAGGGGTCTTGGTCTAGAAAGCACGCTTTTGTTTATTTGGTGTAAATCCGTTCAGTAGTTTTTGAGAAATATCGAAATTTACAGATATCAATTTTTGGGAATTCTGCCATCTGATTGGCTGAGGCGTAACGAGCACAAGCTTGCTGATTATTGGCTGCGAGCGGTGCAAACGGTTACAACTTGGAAGTGTTGGCCACCATTTTGTGATTCTGTCGAAGCGAGTAAGGGGAAAAAAGGGTGAAAAAAGTAGGAAAGAGGAGGGTAGGAGCACTGTAACCTCTGTGGGGTGTTTAGGGTGTGCTATAGAGGGGGTGCGAAGTGAACTACTTATACCTACCGGTGTGAAAGTGCTGAGTACAGAAATTAAGTGAGGTATTGCATAGTCTGATGCTGCTAAGGTGAGCTGCTGCGGGAGTCGGGGATGAAAGCGTGAGCCTAAACTGTGTGTCTTATGGTGTGAAGTCATGTGCCCTGGCCGCTGCAGCACACCTGTGGAAGTAGTGTCAGCATGTGTTTATACCTACTAGGATGAACTACTGACTCATACTGGTTTGAAAGTCCTGTGGTACGGAAAATATGTGAGGTATTGTCTAGAGTCTCATGGTGTTAAGCTGAGGTGCTGCCGGAGTTGGGGAGGAAAGCGTGAATCCAAACTGTGTGTCATATGCTGTGAAGTCATGTGCTCTGGCTGCTGTGCCACATTTGACAAGTAGTGTCAGCATGTAGTTATACCTACTCGGAGGAACTTTTGTTTCGAACATTGTAACTTGTGTATGGTGCTTAGGGGGTGTTATACAGGGAGTGCGAAGGTAAATTTGCGCGTATCAAATCAATACGGTATTTGTAAAGCGCAAACTACTCACCCCTATGGGTCTGAAGGGCCTCGAGGCCGGCGTGGAAATTATGTAAGCTATTGCCCAGAATCACATGGTGCTGAGCTGAGGTGTCCAAAGGTGTTCTTCATGAGCATTTCCAAACCTACCCCAGTCAATGTGCCTAGGTCATTTCCACCACAATGCACAATCATGAGGTCTGGGTGTTGAAGATGCAAAGAGGTTTTGGTGCCACTTCAATCTTCTCTGTGTAAACCATTTAATGTCCACATTTTGTAAACCTAGGTCTAATTCAATACGTCTGTGTTCTGCATAGCTCTTGCACCTGAAAATATAGCTATGTCCTACGATCCACACTAGCATTTTGAAGGTATGGCTGGAAGGTATGGAAAGATGTCTGTAGCTCATGCAGTTCTTTGGTAGAATAAGAGATATGTTTAAAGATGGGGAAGTACTTTTTTTTGCCATACAAAACGATACGTGATTGGGAGATGAAAAGCATTCTTTTTTAAAAGTTGGGGGCACATTCGTTTTGTGGAAAAGCATCTCTGTGATTGGTTAAGAAAAAGCAGTTTCAACGTGGAGTACATATCATAGGATAAAATTTGCTCAACTGAACCACAGCTGCTACTTGCATTTGAAAGGCACTGTTCGAACTTAAAACAATCGTGAACTTTTAACCTGCACGTGCCGTTAAATGTTCGAGAAAATGTTGCAAAAAAATATCTTTAAGTTTAAAAAAATTGATGAACTTTTAACCTGCACGTGTTGTAGAATGTTCTAGAATGTGTGTTGATAGAATACGTTGCACTTCTGACTTCTATGTGTTGTTGAATATAAAAAAAACGGTTTAGATGGAAAATTAAAAAGAAACTAATAGAGAGAAGTTTTGAAACCTAAAAGAATCAAGGAATTATTCTAATTTGTTCTTTGTATGTGTTTATGTGTGGAGCAACAAAATTATAGACACAACAGCACCAGGAAGAGGAAGAAGCAGGGAGTGGGGGGACGGGGGGTGATGGGCAGAATGGCACACATGCACAATTAAGTACAGCACAAGTATAGAGAAACAATGGCCAAAATGAAACACACCAACAAGGAGCACAAGTCACACAACCCGCCAACATTACACCACTGAATGAGCATTGAAGTGAAAACCACGCTGCATTCATACAGGATGTGTACAAAGGCCAGTTGTTGGTGTTGTGGGATGTCTGCGACTGTGGTCATCATGGATGATATGCCCAGCACGTGGCACATGGGCGAGTTCACTGTGTGTTACGTTGCCAAACAGCTGCTCCTCCCTCCCACTAGCCCGCACACTTTTCTACGGTGCGCTGTTGTATCTTGTGCACTCGTACAGCACACCATTGTAATGCCCATTCACGCATGTCCTGCTACATTGAAACTACACCATCACAGTGCCGTTTGGAGGTGGTGCATGCCACTTTACAACATCGAGTGCTGCGGCCTTTGTGGCAGGCCACACTAGAACACAGAGACCTCTTACCGCACTTCCTGTACACAAACATGTCCGAGACACCCCTTTCCCCTTGCCGTATAGGCACACCCCTGCGCTGACCTGTGTACTCAGGATCAGCACATGCCGGTTGTGTATGCAGGAGGATGCGTGCGTAGCTACATGTCCAGGCTCACTGCCAACGCTGCGGTGACAGCACACTGTGATGTTGCAGGGCTCGTGCCTATCATGCTAAGACAATGACCACAGGGACACACTTGCTCTGATGCGGGATTGGGGGGCGTGGGCGGTCCTGGAGTTGTTGCGATGAGTCTTGTGGCCCTCATGGGTATCCCTGTATCATGCTCATTGACTCTATGGCACCTGTGGGTGTTCTGGTGTGGCTCTTGGCTGTGTTCCGTTTCATGGTGCAGGTAGTCGTTCTGCTTAACACCAGCAGAAAGCAGGTGTAAAATCCCTGGTGCTAACGTGGCTTATTGCCGGAATTTGTTTCGCACTGCAGTTGGTGTGAAAGTTGTGATGTGATTTTTTTCGTGTGCAGAACAATATACGAACTGAGCAGTGTATCTCGTCAAGATCCAGCACCTGATGCACTATTCCCAATCAATATAAATACAATGAGATTTCTTCATTGATTTTATGTGTGCACTGTAAGTGCAGCCACTACCTCAGTGCAATTCAATACAGGATTTTAGTATTTAGAATAAATCGCAAAGGTGCACCTTGTGTCTTTTTGTACGGGAACGGCTAGTCTGCATTTCATTATCAGCACTTTAATGGAAGTAAAGTTAAGATAAATCTAACACACTATTCAGAAGTTGGTGCAAACTGCAGACATCACTAGTATTCCCGCGATAAATGCCCCAAAATTTAACACCATGGTGGATTCCATCAAATAACAGTAATAAGAACAAGAAAGAGTCACACAAGGCGGAACGCTCCTCTGGGGACCATGGATGTCGATGACAGAGCCTGGAAAATAAAGCACAAAATAAGGACGTGTGTAATGGGCATATGAAAGGAGAGAGACACAGAGAAACAGAGAAGGAAAAAAAAGCCAGAGAGAAAAAAAGAGGGAAGGAAAGAAAGGGAGTGAGTAAGGGAGAAGGAAGAGAGAGAGTTAGAGATATAGAAGGAAGAGAGAGAGTTAGAGAGATAGAAGGAAAGGAAGAGAGAGAGAGAGTGAGAGAGAGAGAGAGAGAGACCGACAGACACTGCCGCCCCTGCGCATCCATGAGCAAATAATTACCTGATGCCACCGGAGTGTGCAGCAGTGGGCACTCCACATGCCCGTCAAAACTCCGTGCATCCCAGATATGTCGCTGAGTCCTGAGTCCTGAATGGCGGAGACCACAACAGCTTCTCCGTGGATCTCACAGATGTCGCTGAGTCCTGAGTCATGAATGGCGGAGACCACATCATCTTCTCCATGGCCCGGCAGATCTCACACATGTCGCTGAGTCCTGAGTCATCAATGGCAGAGCCCACATCAGCTTCTCCGCGGCCCAGCAGATCTCACACATGCCGCTGAGTCCTGAGTCATCAATGGCGGAGACCACATCAGCTTTTGGGGCTGCTAAGCCTGTGGAACTCAAGTCCGTGCCACGTGGTGGTAGGCCCTTGATGGCCATATGAGCTTCGGGTGGCACTAACCCTGTGCATCTGAAGTCCGCGCCAAGGGGGTGGCAGGCCCCTGACGGCTATACAGATCAGGGTCCGACTAACCTTCTGCGCAACTTTTCAAAGACTCTTTATGGTTGAGACACGTGGAGCGTCCGCCATCTTGTCAGCACTGGCAATAAAGGATGTGACGTTGTAGATCTATTATATTTGCGTGGTCACATGGCATGTGACGCATGTGCCGGATGGGTGTGATGTGTGTGCAAACCTGCACTCAGGGAGTGGCCGTGAGATGTTGAGAACTAGACCACTGACCTGCACACCAACAGCGAGTACGTCTGCGTCAGGTAGCTATGTGCTGCCAACGTCGGGACGTAATCGGAGTGGCGTGGCTTGACGTACGACGGAACAGGGCAGCGATAGCTACAATGTAGTACTGCGTCTGTGAGTCGAGCGGACGGGCCGCAGCTGTCCCTCTGCGAGCCTGGGTGCAAAATGTTCATAACTCACACTACATAAGCATTGAAAAACCATTTTGTGATTCTATCCGTCAGCTGGCATTTGTCCGAGGCATTTGTGAAAACATATCGGAGTTCTTTCTGTGATAGATACCCCTTTGACGCTGCCTCTCCCCACATCAGCAGGTAACGCACCCTCTTCCCACATTACCATCATACCACCAACAACCTTCTTGGGCCTGGAAGTGTCCCTGTGTGGTTGGACAAAGAAGAATCTTAGTCATGTATAGATTTACATATAAAAAAAATTATTTAAAGAAAAGAACAACAAATGAGACTGAAGGGAGTCTGGTGCTGTGGTCGCTGCCACAAAGTTGGGGTCACTGCCATTCAGGACTCAGGACACAGTTACACATGTGGGATCGGCTTGTGTTAAAGAGGGTTAGTGGCGCCACATGCTGTTGGCCTTGTATATGGAAATATGCCTCACTGATCAGAGGGAGTCTGGTGCTGTGGCAGCTGCCACGGACTTGGGGTGACTGCTATTTAGGACTCAGGACACAGTTACACATGTGGGATCGGCTTGTGTTAAAGAGGGTTAGTGCCAGCACGTGTCGCCGGCCTTGCATATGGAAATATGCCTAACTGATCAAAGGGAGTATGCTGCTGTGGTCACTGCCACGGACTTGGGGGTCACTGCCTGTTAGAAATGGGGGTCTCTAGTTGGCAATGGCTGGCCACTGTCCAAGTAGGGACCCTTCTTCCTAAGTCAGAGTAAGAGGGCTACACCCTTTGATAATCCCTGCTCAACCCTGGGGTAACGTAGCACGAACAGCTAGGCTTATCTCAGAGGCAGTGTGTGAAGCATTTATGACCATACACAGTAACACAGTGAAGAACACTACAAAGGGACACCACACAAGTAGTTATAAAAAATAAGTATCTTTATATATAGACTTAACACAAGACCAATAACGATAAAAAGCCACAATACTGTAAAATAGGATTACTCTTGAAATGCGGGAAAAATAGTTCAAAGAGGAGTTTAGTTCAAAGCAGTGGTCTCTGCGACCCTTTTACTTACAAAGTACCTGGATTTCGTAGCAAAACCAACAAAATGTCGCAAAGAAGCTGTAGCGATGATTTTCTGCACGCGAGGCCAACGATGCGATGAATCCTTGCCGCTTATTGTTCGATAATGGTCACGAAGACTTTGCCATCTCGCCCGATCCACAGACATTAACTAAGTGCCTCTTTAATCCCAGACGTATCCCATTAATCTTAGGGAGCGGGACTCAAACATATAGCATCTCGAACTCCACGTACCGGGTTTTGACTTTTTATTCATTTTCAACTTTAATTCAAGTCATTACACACCCATTAAAGGAACCCCCTGACGAATATTTTGGCAACCTTGTGTAGAGAATTCAATTGTATATATAGGTCATCGCATTTATGGGCACCCCATTTATTGCATCATTATAATTGTTCCCATATATGGACATACGTTTCTGGCATATATTGATAAAAGTGTTGTTTAAAGTCCCTATTTACTGTTACCTAGAGCCCTTGTTGGCTCTCCGTGTGAGAAAAACGATTTGGAAGAGTCTGGATTAAAACTGACCCCTCTAAAGGATTGTTGCGTCCTGACGAAGGAATCGTGGGTCCCTGACTCCACTCCGAAACGCGCGTCAGCGCTTTAGTCTTTCTTTCATTTTTATTTGTATATATTTATGAAATGTATTAGAATATGTTTTTACATGTTAAACAATGTTGTGTAGTATGAATGTAGGTGTGGTATGACTGCTTGGATTGTCAGTATGTACAATAGAGATATTCTTTAGTCATTTTGGGGCATATCAACAAGAAATTGCGATAATTATCGCTAAGGGCGGCTAGCACGAAAATGTTTATTGCCGGTGAAGTCCTCTGTTTATCGCCGCCGTAGCGACGTATTAACAAGGCGCCGCTAGCCAGCAATAACAATCAGTTCCGGAGCTTAGGGATGGTGATAAAAAAACGCACGTTAAGCAGCGAAAAGTAGAGATAAATCAGCCTGACAATTGACAACAGGCCTGCATTTTGAACGCAGCAAGCGGGGAAATTCACTATAAAAGCAGGAAAAAAAAAAATACAAAATGGATTCCAGTGACCAGAGAGCAGACCAGACCAGAGACATGGAGGAAGCAGGACCAGGCGCAGAGACTGCAGCGAACCCCACAGCCAGCCAGGAGGAGCAGGGAGAGAGCCAGGGGAAGGAAAAGAGGAGGAGGAACCCCAGGTTCAGCCACCAGGAGAATCAGGTCCTGTATAGCCTGGTGGCTGAACACCAGCAGGAGCTGTTCATAAGGAAGACAGTGCCATTGTCCAGAAAGAAACACATCTGGGAGGAGATCACAGCTAAGGTCAATGCTGTGGGAGAGAGGAAGAGGACGACCGTGGAGG
Organism: Triturus cristatus; assembly: GCF_964204655.1. Classification (NCBI taxonomy): domain Eukaryota; kingdom Metazoa; phylum Chordata; class Amphibia; order Caudata; family Salamandridae; genus Triturus; species Triturus cristatus. The sequence continues at coordinate 449,283,031 of NC_140584.1, forward strand.
AGGTGAAAAAACGCTGGAACGACAGCAAGAAGAACACCAAGAGAAGATGGCCGCCAACCGGAGGGCAGCCATGGCCACCGGAGGTGGTAGCCGCGTGCCGCAGCTGGAGCTGGATGAGCAGGAGGAACTGGTGACGCAAGTCATCACAGAGGAGACGGTGGTTGGAGTGCTGGGTCGGGACACCGCTGCAGGTCAACAGACACAACCACAGGGTGAGTACAAACTGTGGAGTGGGTGGACGGGGGTGGATGGCCACAATGGCACACATGTGAAAGAAATAGCATTGCATACCCACAATTACTGTGGTTCAGGTCCCAGATAGCCCTGTGCATGGTGGCATGGACACACATAAACATTGATAGACACACTTTGACGGACACACTGACATCGAAATGTGCACTGAAACCTCAGAAAAACACAGTCTAGCTACATCATCAGACCACAAAATAAGTGCCACATCACATACCAAAAGGCCACATCACGTAGAGACGCACAATGCTCACAAAATGCACACCTTGCACCATCACAACCTATATCCAAATCATCTCCACAAGGCTGCAACTCACAGGTGCCAAATATCAGTATGCAGTGTGAATGTGACTGATGACGCGCACGTGTAAGCATGCCAACAGCAAGAACAGCACACCTGCAAAATAGCACAAGTGGCTGACTTGAGTGCAAGGATGTGCGTGGCCAACAAGGGTGACTTGGAGGGCCACACACAACCTTGCACACGAGCCAGACACATGTGCAATGTTGCAGGTGTGCTGAGCCTGTCGCTGGCATGCTTACTCGTGCACGGGACCAGTCACATTAACACTGCATATTCATTTTGGCACATGGGAGTTGTGGACTTCTGAAGAAGATTTGGATAAGTGTGGTGGTGAGGCAAGGGGACATTGTGACAACCGCATGCCTGTACTACAAAAGTGTCCCCTTGCCTGTACATGCTATGCAGCACTGTGTACAGCAAGATGAGAAAGTAATGCGTCACTCCGCATACCGACAACACATGCAATGTCACACCAAAAATACGGATTATGGGGCATATTACCAAGGACGGCGTTAAAATAATAGCTGCTTGAGCAGCAGAAAACTGCCACTAAAGTGGCGATAATGGCCCTGAAAAAATGCCCTGGAGAATTCCAATACAAGCCCATGGTCACACCAGAACATGGACTTCTATTGGAATTCCCTAGGGCATATTATCAAGGCCATGATCACCGCTTAAGCGGCAGTTCTCTGCTGCTCAAGTGCCGATAATCTGTAATGCTGTCCCTGATAATTTGGCCCTTAGTTGTGTGCTCTCCATTGCAAAATGCAATGTGGGGCGCACCATGAAAGCCATTCAGTCATCCAAAGGCAACTCACCTGCATGCACACATATCCCTGTCCATAATACCCACCACCCTCTCCCACCCCACGTCAACGCATGGCATGTACTATTTTCACTAGCAAAATTTTAAAAATCCTCAAGTCTGCGTAAGCTAGATCTTCAGATCTAACAATTGTGCAAACCTAGGGACATATTACCAAGATCAGCGTTAAAATCATTGCTGCCTTAGCTGCAGGAAACTGCCACTAAAGTGGCGGCAATGGGCTTGATAATATGCCCCAGGGAATTCCCAGAGAAGGCCATGTTCACACCAGAACATGGACTCCTATGGGAATTCACAAGGGCCGATTATCAAGCCCAACACCGCCGCTATAGTGGCTGTTACCTGCCGCTAAAGCCACAATCATATAACGCTGATCCTGATAATATGGCCCCTAGTCCATCTCCACTCACTATGGTGTTCATTTTTCTGAGCATAGGATCCTTGGCTTGTTACAATGACATGTCTCCTCTACTACCTTCAATATTAAGAACCATGTAAAAAGGGGCATACCAAACAATTAACAACACAGGCCAGATAAACCAACATCACCAGCACTAATCCATACGAAAGTCTATTTCACAATCCCTCAAGGCATGTCACTACCCATGTTGCTCTGTACTCCTTGCTAGCCTTACCAGTGCGTAATCTGTGGTAATCTGTGTTATCCAGAAGCTAAACACCAAAAACACAATATATAGGCTGCCGCTTGAGATTCACCCATCATGCATGTCTACAACGGTGTGGAATGGTCACATCTACGCGCTATAAAGGCACTAGCCTGGTACCAGCTCACCTGGCTCAGTGTTGACATTGCACTCGCTATCTTCTTCCACAAATAGTCAAAATAAATGGTCCCATGCCCTAGCCGCATCAAGTGATCCCTTGCCCCACTGTACCCTATCCCATCACACTGCCCATTTGGTGAACTGGCAGTCCCATTGATCTAAACTCGTCGCCCCACTTGCCTTCCAGTGCATCGTAATATCCCCTCATGGCCAATAATAATACCCTATCCATAAACTTGCGGCAAGCACACGTTGAGCCGTGTGTGGGAAGCAATGTAGGATACAAGCCCCCTACGACAGATCAACCTCCTTGTCTGTCAACACCTTCAATACTAAAGGAAATGATGGACAGAGTGTTGAACATTGCAAGCACTCACCCCCAGTCAACTGATCTGGGTTTAATCCATCACCGTTCTTTAGCCCACTCTGCCACCCCAGTTCAGACATGGCCATATGCAAATCAGTCTGACCCTGTGCCTCATGGGAACAGTCCAGCCCGAACTGCCAAGCCATGTCTTCCCTGGACCGGAAACCAGCTTCCTAGGACCGGTTTCTGGCATTTCAGCCGTCTTCAGCCAGGTTTGCTTGAATCCAGTGGCAAAGTGAGCAAGGGACTCACGTCTGAGCATACCCTGCCAACTTATGGCGAACAAAGCAAAAACCAAAGGAAATGATGGACGGAGTGTTGAACATTGCAAGCACTCACCCCCAGTCAACTGATCTGGGTTTAATCCATCACCGTTCTTTAGCCCACTCTGCCACCCCAGTTCAGACATGGCCATATGCAAATCAGTCTGACCCTGTGCCTCATGGGAACAGTCCAGCCCGAACTGCCAAGCCATGTCTTCCCTGGACCGGAAACAATCTTCCTAGGACCGGTTTCTGGCATTTCAGCCGTCTTCAGCCAGGTTTGCTTGAATCCCTTGCTCGCTTTGCCACTGGATTCAAGCAAGCCTGGCTGAAGACGGCTGAAATGCCAGAAACCGGTCCTAGGAAGCTTGACAATGGCACTGGCACTACTAAGTCCGCCTCCTCCCCTGGCTCTGTCACTCGCAATGGACTGCCAATCCCATGTCCTATGGTCAAGTTCTGGTCAATGCAAAACCACTTTTTTTTGTAAATAAATGCACTTTAATCACACAGGTGCGTGTGTCCATGAACAATCAAGTATTTAACTTAGGTAATAAGTAAGGGGCAGTGAATTCACAGGAGGGTCCAGCAAGGCTAAATCAATCAATGTACATGTATCACCTGACACGAATAGGCAGTGAGATGGCCGTGTATGCGCAAAAGCAATCTAGACAATTTTCCTATGACAACATCTTTAAAGTGCACCACTAACCCCTGAGTGTCTCAAGGAGCGGGGGTGGGTGGGAGTCTGTCACTGCTTGCAAAACCCGCTATTGAGGAGTCACATTAATGTCAGCATGTGCTGTGTCTGCTGCAGGAGGGTGGGGAGAGTGTTCCAGTTATTTGCGTTGAGGTGGCATACTGAACTCCTGCAGGAGTTAGCTGTCCAGATGCGGGGGACTGTGGCAATTGCAATGTCAGCGTAGCGGACTTGCTGGATTGGGGTGCAGAAGCTGAGTCGTCTGTTGAGGTATGCATGTCCGGTGCTGTGGAGTGGCTTGTGTGCGTGGTTCTTGTGCGTGGAGGTGAGACACTTGTTGGCGGTGAGCCAGTGCAGGTCTCACAGGTGGGGTGTGATGTGCTGTCGTCGAGGGATGTTGAGGACCAGGCGTGCAGAGGCGTCTTTAATGCATCTAAGTTGTTATTAGAGTTTGGTTGAGGCTCCTGCATAGAGGATGTTACAGTATTCCAACTTGCTGCTGCAGAGTGCCTGTGTGACTGTACTCCATGTCTTGGTGGTAATCCACCAGTTGAACTTGACAAGCATCTGGGGGGTGATGAAGCAGGAGGACGAGATGGTGTTTTCCTGCTTTGGCATGGAGAGAGTAGAGTTGATGTTGAACCCCATGGTGCATGCGTGGGTGGTTGTTGCTGGATCTGTTCCCAGGGCAGCCGCACACCAGGAGGTGCCTCATGCGTGAGGATGAGCATTTCTGTCTTGTCTGATGTACATCTCCTGTAGGCAGTCCTTCATCCACTCAGCAACGTCTTACAGTCCTAGATGGTGTATGGTTGTGTAAGTGAGGGTGGCCATGGTGAGGGAGATGATGTTGAGGTTGGGCAGTTGGGTAACGTGTGCAAGTGGTGACATGTACATGTAGAGCAATGTTGTGTGAGGGATGAGCCCTGGGGTAATCCGCAGAAGATTACTGTGGACTCTGAGCAGGAAAGGTGGAGGAGGGTGGACTGGGTTTTGCCGTAGAGGAAGGAGTCTGTCCAGTCACAAGCCTTGTCTCGGATCTCGTTGTCGTGTATGCGTGTGCATAGTGTGTAGTGCAAGACAGTGTTGAAGTCAAATCACAGATACTGGTCAATGAGTGCTGCTCTTTCACTGTTGTCCATCTATGGCATTATGTCATTGACGGCGGAGATGTGTCCAGTTTGCTGCAGGAGTTGCCGCTGAAGCGCAAATGGGACGGATCCTGGATGCTGTTCCCATAGAGTTAGTGGGTCAGTGTCACAATGACACCTCACACGAATGGCAGCAGGGAGATGGGACGGAAGCAAAAGGCGGTCCTTGGGGTCAGTCATTTGTTTGTGGAATAAGGGGTTGATATCGGCGTGCTTCCAGCTCGACCTCAATGTTGAATTTACAAGGGAGATGTTGATGCTCATCTGGAAATGGGGTGCAATGGTGGGGCTGGCTTTGGAGCAGATGTGGTGTGGGCATGTGCCTGATGTAGATCCGTAGTGGATGTAGTACCAGATGTGCATTGTGTTTGTGTTGTTTACGTTGGTCCAGGAGAGCAGGGGCTTGCCGTGTATGGGATCCGTGGTGATGGAGGCCTCAGTGCTAGTCGTGGCAGTCGTGGCGTTGTAGCTGTCGTGGATGGCTGCACCCTTGCGATGGACAAAAGTAACTGAGGAGTTGCACAGGTCTTGCAAAGGTGGGATGGTGTTGTTGTTGGAGCTGGTTTAGGAGAGTTCTTTCACTAGGTTGAAGAGCACTTAGCTGGTTGTGCGTTGTTGGCAATGCGGTCTTTGAAGGAGGCCCAATTGTGTATCTGTGGAGTTGATGGTGTCTTTCTTCACTAGCTCATGGCAGGGCGGCATTGAGGCCTGGTGTTCTGCATTAAACCAGCTGGCTCACTTGCTGGTGTGTCTGTTGGAGTGTGTCTTAATCTGGGCGAGTGGGTTTGCGCTGTTGCCTATCCCTTGTCTGACGTTCTGGGCGCTGGAGTGAGTGTGGGTGGTTGTGCTCCAGGCAAGGTGGATGGTTAGCTGTGCTTCTGTGACTGTGCTCCAGCAGTGCCAGTGGATCTGTAGGGTGTGGTGGCGCGTGGTGTCTTCATGGAATGCAAATTTGCTGCGTTGATGGTTGGTCCAGAGGAGGTTGGCTGGGTGGTTGGAGTAGACGTGGGAGCTTGCGGATAATATGTGGTCAAGCGTGTGGCTGTTGTGGTGGGTGGGTGTTGTGACAAGTTGTATGAGCCTGAGGGTGGTGGTCAGGGTGGTGGATACGGTGCCGTCAATGGACATGAGGTGGAAGTTCAGCCTGACGTGAAGGATGTAGTCTGTGGATGTGAGGGCGTGTGTACCGACAAAGTTGGTGATGGAGATGCAGAACTGTGTTCGGGGTCTGGAGGCTATGTAGACGCGGGTTACTCTGAGGGTGGTTTTTGAATTGTTGTGGATCTGGATGTGCATGTGTCTTGCGTTGATGAGGATGTTGTCGTGGTTGTTTGAGACTCTGTGAGTGTTCCTGTTGACGATGTCAATTCATAGTCCTATTCCGTTGGTGCAGTCCCTGTGGTTGATCTTGTAGCTGCACAGGATGGCTATGGCGAGGGAGTGTTCTGAGGCGGGGTACAATTAGGTCACTGTCATGGAGACCATGTCTGGGGAGGTAGAGTTGAGTAGGTCACAGATTTCACTTGTGTATTGGCATCTGTGCCAGGTGTTGGGGACAATGCATCTGAGGTAGTTTGCTTACAACACAGTGGGTGGATTCAATGCTGGTGACAATGCAGTTCCGGCTGGAGATGTGTCCTTGTGTGCGTACTGATCTGGGCAGGAAGCAGGTGTGTGATCGTCCTATGTTGAGGGCGTTGAGTGTGCTAGCATCGTAGTGGCAACGTGTGTAGTTGCGTTAGCGGACCCAGGATGTTCCTGCACTTTGCGCGGACCCGGCGTGGATGTATGCAAGTGGAAGGGGAGTTTGGCGGATCAGCCTGGCATGTGAGTGTTACGAAAGTGCGTGTTGCTGTGCGGCTCAGCAGGGGAAACTGTGGCGGGAAGGGATAGCGGAGGTGGTTTGAAAAACACGTGTCCAAATACAGGCTAAGAAATGTAAATGAGCAATACCACTAAACCCATCAGAAGGGGGCACAGTGTTGCAAAATAAATAACACTTGCAATGACGGCAAAGATGAGACAACCGGAGTCAGAGAGTGAAGAAGGCCCACAGGGTGCCCCACAAGATTACACGGCCAAAATTGCACTGACAACATTGATCCGATGGCACAACTAGCAATATCCCAATTCTGGTCACACTACATGTATGACATGTGTGTGAGAAATTACTATCTTTCATGCATGGTATTCACCCACTTGTTGAGGAACTGCTGAATGGACTTTGAGTGAGTGTGCCCTGGACTTCTGCCAATCAGGTGCCCAGGGCCTATGTTCCTTCCCTAACCACTAACATTCACAATTGTCTAACCCTGGACAACTGACCTACAATCCACGTCTAGTTGGGAGGCTGCCTAGGCTGCCACACATCAGACATGTTGCTGGACCCCAGGGTGTAGAGACGCCGCTCTCCTGGGCCTTTAACAATGCACATGCTGGGCGAGGTGCTAGGGGGAACCTTCAAAGGCATGCAGACTCAGCAAGCTTCTACAGGCCACAGGCTGTACCCAGAAAACTGCCCCCAACACCCTGCTCTGACACCCATTCTTGCGGAAAAGACTGGCCGGAAACACAAAATAAGGACAGGGTATGTTCCAGCCTGCCCACACCAACCCTCAGGTGGGGGAGGCGAGGTGAAGCCCATCTCCGTGCGCTCTCCATCTTGAAGATGTGAAGCCCTGCACAATCAGGACTAGGCTACTGGCCCACTCCCACAGGTGAGTGGCAGGATAGTGTGAGTATCCACCCCAGGGCAGGGACCCATTGGTCACTGCCCTGTACCTACCTGTAACACAAATAAACATAGTATTTAGTGGCACCCTGAAGCTTCATTTGCCTGATTTAGAAAAAGCAAGGAAGAGCAAGAAGAAAGAAACTACTGTGCAGCTGCTAAGAAGACGAAGACACCAACTGCTTTGGCCCCAGCCCTACCGGCCTGTCGACCCTTGAAACTGTTCCTGCCACAGCCCAGGCCCACTTGTGGCCAGCAACATCACAAACCCCTGCGGACCTGGCTACCTTGTGAATCAGATCATATGGGAGGCCCATGAGCAGTAGCTCTGCCCAAAAGCAAGTTTCAAACCCCTGGCATCATCACGGAACCGCAAAGCCTGCACACCCTGCACTGGACAAGCCTGGCCTGTGTTGGAGTGGACAAAGACCCCGATGACGTCCCCCCCGGCAACTGTGACCCCGAATCTGGCCACCAAGGTCTCACCACGAAGCTCATTACGACGCCTGCAGCCTCAGAACCAGGGACCCCCCCCGGCCACAATCAACAGAGGGTAAGATTTACCAAGACCAAAAGTCACCCCAGCACCCGGCGCACTGCGGACCCCTATGCCCGACTCCTGGGGACATACCCACCCTCAAAATACCCAATTTAACTCACAAAGTGGTGGGGCGCATGAAGAAACTGCAACCCGAGCTTGCAGCCTTGGTTTGCCCAGGAGCTTTCCCATTGCAATCCATTGAGCGCACAAAGGGTCAAAGGCACCCTGCACCCACCTGCCCAAGTGGCCCTGGCAGTGGAACTTCTACTCCGACCTACTTCCCACTTTTGCCCTGAGCAAGTGACCAGGACCCCAGCTCCTACAGCTGAGTGGCCTGCTAGTCAGCAGCCAGCAACCTAGGACCCCCTGCCTCCCATGGGATAACATCATGCAACACTCACTCTGCCCCCGTCCAACACAGTCCCACAGAGGGTGTACCAACTGTACAAACCTGAGCCTGGGGGAACCTTGAGTCTGTGCCCAGAACCTTAACTCTGCCAGTCGAGTACTTACCAGAAAGCCGATAACCCAAATGTATTCCATAGGGTAACATTGATTGGTTTCATAAGAAATTCCTTGTAAGTGTTGAGATCCTAAAAGTTGCAAGTTTTGCTTGAAAACAACCAACTAACAAAAATAGAACAACTCAACTCCTATTAGGAGAGATCCCAATGCTGGATCTTGTTGCCCAGCACTGACCCTGAAAACCACTCACAACCGTACTTACCAATCACACTATTTTCTTCCATAGGAAATCATTGGCAGTGACTCTGTCAAATTTCTTCTTAGGGTCAAGTTTAGTACTTGCAAATTATTTCCGGAAAATCACAACAGCAACTACAACGGATATACTCACATGTTTCCAAGACCTTGCACAGGACTGAATATAGGATCCAGGCCATGACTTACAAAAGTTATCCTGGAAGTAATCATTACCAAATCAATAGTAGCAGCTGGGATGAGTGGCTCTGGCACTGTTGGTACAGGGAGCAATGCAGCATGTCACCACTTGTGTGCAGTACAACTGTGTATCTGCAAACCAACATCATCAGGTCCTAAGGCATTACTGTAATGAGTAAGTGTGTCACAAAAGCAAGAAACTCGAAGTTAAGTCTGTATTCCGGACAGTGCTAATACTCCAAGACACCTGAGTGACCTCTATTCCAAACTCCTTACTCAGACTCATATAACTCATGTGACTCACTGACACTGTTGTGCCATGTGACATTAACAATGGACCCACAAATTTCAAACAGCATGCATGGAATGGAGATCGATTGGCCATGGCCAGGAACATGTGAGATGTTGGAGGTCACAATGAACTGTCACCAGAGAAGGCAGTAAACCATAATTGCTAATCTATCACACATGCAAGGTCATTGTGCTCACATCTAAGGTATCTGGGCTCTATCCATCCTGCTGAGTGACAGGTCACGACCATAGTTACACATACAATGATTGCTCCAAAGATGGTATGATTTGCACACGATGGTGCAAGACCCACTCCCCCGCATCAGCCATGATATAGGTGCTAGCAGAAATCTATGGTTAACCAGATTTATTTTACAAAGACATATATATATAAAATGATAACCTACACTAATCTATGTCCCTAACTCTAGCCCTCACCTAAGTACAAATATGAATGCTACCTAAAACTATCTTAAATAACTATTTACAAACACAGAACAAGAATAAATACATCAACCCCCACCCAAAGATAAATGAAACCTATCCCCAAATCCTATAAAATACAATTAGTAAAAACAGTCTAAAACTAACCCTAACTAAGCCTACACTAAACCTATGCTAAACAACACATACAACTAGGACATAACACAACATAATAATAAAAGGGGGACAGTGTGGGAAGGGAGAAGAGGGGGGGAGGTGAGAACTGGGGCAGTGTTCAGGGCAGTCCGATGTGGGCCCTGATCTCATGGATCTGCCTGTTCAAGTATAGGAACTCATGGCGGAGGTCCTGGAGGAGGGTAGTGTGGCCATTGAGAATCCCACTCCAGGGTCCATGGGGGCCGGTGCTGGTGCTGGTGCCGGTGCCGGTGCTGGTGCCGGTGCTGGTGCGGGGGCTGGTGCTGGTGCCGGGGCTGGTGCAGGTGGCGGTGCATGCTGGCCTGGCACTGGTGAGGGTGTGGCAGTAGGGGGATCGACATCCCGGGATCCCACGACGACACCTGAGGTGGATGGCGTCGAGCCGCTGCCAGTGGTGATGCATTCTGGCAGCGACGGCCAGGTCCCTGCCCTCCTCTCAGCCCGGTACCTCCGTGCCATCAACCGGTAACCCTTGTACCGGTCCTTGGCGACCTGGAACCGGTGCTGTTCCTCAGGTGTCATGTTGTCTGAGAGAGAATAAAAATCTATGTCAGTTTTCTTTCCCTTACACTATGTAACCGTACAACATGAGATCTGTATCACAAGTGGAAAACAACATGTTAAGTCAAGGACTGACCTGTTGAACACAATGTCTACGCATGATTAAATAACTACATGCTGTTGAGACTGACATGACAGTGCATGGCATGGGACATGCACTGACACAACTGAAAGCTAAGGATACACTACAAACATGGCACCTTTGGACAACCGGGCTGTGTGTGACCTGTACAATCGACTTCATTCGGGAGGCATAACCCCTACGTGCATAGTTTAAACCTCTCCCACCCTGTGACAGACAGCTGCATCAGAATTACAATGCACATGTGGAGCCATGTGTGTCCCCCAGGAACTGTGTGCAGTACATGAAGTCAGTGCCAAGACAGGCAAGGGGGTATGTGTGCAGGTGTGAATACCTACCTATTGGAGTCTCACACTACATGCACAATAACAGGCCTGGGGCTGCCCTACTCACACTTGTAATCATGCTGCATCATGCCGCACACATGGAAACATGTTTAGGGTATGAATGTGGACTTAGGCACTTACTCACTCCACCATTCCTATGCAATTGGTGATAGTCATCCACTGCGAGGGGGATACATCATTGACCCACAACTGCCAGTCATGCATGTGTTATAACCCTCAATCGCACTCCATAGTAGAGATGAGCACGCATGCTTCAACTACGCAAACTGTTACAATGGATTACACATTGTAATGGCACCCTGGGGTCATGAGGATTGTGTAATTGTTATGGCTAATGTGTACACACAGATCTTGTTGCGGCAGTCCTGATTAGCTCATCTATGTGACATCAAAGGATGCATAGCTAATGCATGGCAATGACAATTGTGTTAAGTGATGTCACCAATTGTGTCAGATGAGTTGGTACACATGATCCTGATCCCAGCCTGGTATGTCCACACGGACATAGCCTGTCAACACCATTGCAGTGCACAAATATAAATTCGCAATTGACGTACACATCTATGGAATGTGTTTGTGTAACACACCATTGACAATATTGGATCTGAGCTACACCCTGCCACTTCTGCTTCTGTGCTATGCAGCATACCTTAGGCATCACTGTGCCAAGTATGACCTTGTACGGACATAATAGCACTGCCTCATTGTGCACAATGCTACACCCACTGCACGCAACTTGGACGATGTCAACCGCATGTAAGTGTGCCATCTTGCTTAGGCTGCGCAAATGAACATGGGAGTAAATGCTAGTGGCCTATTGCCATCACAACTGCAGTGTAAATGCCTAGTTGGCCGCATTATTAGCTTGCAAATAGGCACATACATTGACATGTGTATCAATGACTGCTGATGTACAAACTCACAACTCTGAATGAGATGCATTGTACTCCTTTACAATACCATATTAGACACAGTACAGAAAGGCTGAATACCTCAGCACATCATAGGCAATTGACATGCGATACACACCCATACTGATAATCAACAACGTGCTGCATTTGGCACAGACACTCATGACCACGCAACATGCCAATGTTTCTTGTCACTACTCACCAGTGGCGTGTGGGTCCCGGAAATGGTCAATGTCCCCCTGGGTGATCGGTTGGCGGCCATCTGTGAGAGGACAAGCGCAAATAGGTGTTGTTAGGAAACACCAGCAAACGTGGCATATTCACAATATGAATTGTTACAGTGACAAACAATGCAACATCCTTGAGGTGTTGACTTCGTGTTGGCGACATGACTGGGCCTACTTTGAATGGCATCCACACACAAACATGTGGAAGCAGAGTCTGCACAGCCAAAACATCACTACTGGCCGAGATGCACTACTGAGTTGTTTCACCCAATATCAAGGCACCTCATCCACACGGAGCGCAAAAAAACCATTTTAATCATCATCCTTGACCAATCGCAGCGGCTTTCAGCACTGTCTCACAAAGGCCACCAATATGCAGACTCCACAAGAAAGGGATCCAAGACAAGGCCCTCAACTGGATCTGCTCCTTCCTCAATGTACAAATACGTGTGGGTCAGACACCCCTCTGTTGTGTTGGAGCCTCCAACAACCAGCCGTGGAGTCCCCCAGAGATCCTCATTCAGCCCTACAATCTTTCACATCTACATGTCTCCGCACGCCACAATCATGATTAGCTATGGACTCAACATTGTATCATAGGCATACGACAGGCAACTCCTCCTCGACACATCCAGCCAACACAACTCCAGCTAACACAAGTATTGCGAATCAATGGCAGAGCTTGCTAGATGAATGTCAAAGAGCTGCATACAAGTGAGCAACAACAAAAGAGAAGTACCCATCATGCGCAAAAACATCCGCCCATTTAATTACACAGGCTCCTCACATGGCATGGGGGACCCACACCCCAACACAGCCCAAGCACGTGACATGTAATCCATCATGGACTCCGATGTCCAAGATAATTGCAAGATCTATCGGGTCTCAGCATCGTGCTTCCACACACTCTGCCTCCTATGTCAGACACTCAAATAACTCCTACTCAGACACACATAGACACTCACTCATGCCCTGTGCAATAGCTCACCCTACTACGGCAACACAGTCCATGACATATTTAACATGAACCACAACCGCAAGCTGCAGGACATCTCAAATGCAACCACAGGACTGATCATCACACTGCCAGGACCCTGTCACACCTCCCACCACCTGCGCACACTCCACTGTCTCCACATCAAAGCTAGAATCACATTCAAAATGTGCACCCAGGATCACACAGCCTTCCACAACACTGGGCAAACATACCTTAACATCCAACTCTATTTCCATGGCACATCAAAGGACCCGACGATCCAACCAGCTGGCCCATGCCATGTTCCCCGCCCCAGAGGGACCTGATTGTGAGTCTGCTTCTTTTCCTACCTTGCAGATATGGCCTGTGGCACACTTACGCTACTCCTCTGACAGGCAACGTTGCTCGCCATCTCCAAGCACTAACTCTGACCATTGCTCTTCGACAGACACACCCCTTGATATACTTCAACATGCAAACACCGCCATGCCCCTGCAACCCTTCCTGCTGAGTATTAGCTCACATTAGGCATGTGTGTTTTGGGATGTTTGACACCGGGGATGTCCATTCCTATGTGGTATTTCCAGTGGCACAGTTACTCTACGCAGTCATTGCAACGCCAATCGTCACTCCACCTTGCACTGCATGGCGCACATCAATAATGTGTATTTTTCTAGACTATCCCAACACCTTCCGTACTGTTGCACACAAGTATTTATCGCAAGTCGCATTGCATTGACCACGTTGTTACAGTATCACGGTCTTGGGACAGCGTTAAAACTTCTTGGGGCATATGTATCAAGCGATTTGTTATTCGCAAACGCTGACATTCGCAGGAAAACAGCTTTTGCGAAGACAAAATCTCAAAACTGGATGTATGAGCCTTTTTTGCATCGCAATAATGATGACTCGCTATTTTTGGGTTTCATTAATTTGGCGTAAGCATTTAAGGAATCGCAAATTGCGATTCCTTAAATGCTATGTAACAAGCACCCAAGTTGTGCAACTTCTCCTTAAGAAATTGCAAATTACCAGCAACTTCAAGGTGGTGGTATGTTGCGAATTCTTATTAAAAAGCACTTTTTAGCATTTTTCTATGTGCCATGTGGCGCACATTTATCCCCTTATGGCATGTATGTGCGCCATATGCGCACACATGCTCATTTCAGGGGTGCATCAGGGTGTCATCATGACACCCTTGCACCTTAGAAATAATTCAGATTTAGCGATTAGCAATTTGGGATTCGCAATTTGAGAATGACTTCCCATTCATTCCTATGGGCCTCCTGGCCCTTAGTAATGAATGGGAAGGTATTCCTTAATTGCAATTTCGCAATTTGCTAATCGCAATTAATGAATAATCTGAATTTGGTACATATGTGCGCATTTTGACATACTTCCCATTTTGCAATTCTCAAATTGCGATTCTCAAAAAATCGCTATTTGCGAATCGCAAATACGGTTTTTGATACATATGCCCCCTTATCTTCTTTTCACACACGTCACTCATATATATACGTAACATTAGTTGTGGACAACAAGGGAATTGGTACTTACCACCCTGGATGCCAGGCAGGACACCGGTGTAATCAAGCAGGTCCGTCTCCCGCGCCAGCATATCCTGCCAGCGGTGCTTCCACGGCCACACAGTCCGGGTCACCTTGAAGCAGCGGAGCATCTGCGCCCGCACACGCTCCCACCGCAACTTGCGCACCACAACACCATACCCCTGGAGGATGCGCCCTCCCCTCTCCAGCATCAGAGGCAGGTAGCACCGCACCAGCCACAGGAAGCCCCCCAATGCCTCCTTAGACATCCGCCCTGACCTGCCCACCCCCGGCATCTCCACACACCCCAGTTCTCAACCCCAGAATACAAAACAGAAAACCCAAGGAAGACAATAGTAAAAAAAAAAAACACACAAAACACAACAAGACTGAGGACAGTAGACAGTAGAAAGTAAATTAAATGTAAAACAATTCAAAAAAACACGTTAGACAGGACACAGCAACACTCCAAGCCACACTCTCCACCAGCACAATACCAAAAACACCTCCTCACTCATCCAAATCCAACACAATGTGCTCAAAAGAGAAAGTGAATGCCACACACATGGAGACAGGAAGCAGGCATAGATCACTTCCTGTGTGTCAGAGACAATATTTTTTACATAGCGACAAGAAACTGCTCGCTAAGGGGCCGCTACTGTACTCTGGCTGATACTGTAATGGGTATGCGGCCCGTTTTCATGAAAAGCGATCAAAATCTGCACGCTAAGGGGCAGCTAATGGAATCATGCAGCATACATGTGACCAGAATCTGCACGCTAAGGACCCGCTAATGTCAATATGCTTACTGTGATGTGTATGCATACAGTGTAATGAAAAGCGATCCAAATCTGCACGCTAAGGGGCAGCTAATGGAATCATGCAGCATACATACAACCAGAATCTGCACGCTAAGGACCAGCTAATGTCAATATGCTTACTGTAATGTGTATGCGGCATCTTTCATAGCTTTCAATGGTTTTCTTCATGCTAAGAGACTGATACTGGCCTGATGCTGATACCGTATTGAGGAGTGTGTCCAGCCATGTGCGTTTAAATGCGCGTAGGATATATCGTCGTGTTTGCGATTTGGATCTCACATCCTGGAATTCATATGCCAATGATGGACATTCAGGCCAATACTGTGGTCACTGCACAATAATACAATGTGAAGATAGGTTTGCACAATGACGGCCAACTCCATTTGAGGGTTACCTATTTTTATAGGAAGGCAGGCTAATGTTGGCAACCCAGCTTGCTGGCTACATCCGGATGTCAGACGTGCATGCATTGTGTGCATTTACACAGCGTTTAAGCCGCCACCCGGAGGCCGGACGCATACCGGAAGAGCCAAAAAGCCACTAGGAGCGTCTTCCATTTTCCAATGAATGACCATGTAGAACTGAGAAGTGGAACAATCATGAAAAAGTGCAAAAGAACACCCCTCCCCCAATAAGGCTCCCACAACCACACCTTCCGCAATAGTTTCAGCCTACCTAGATGAGAGTAAGCATACACAATATGTGTGTAAGGGGGCTCCCTCGTCACTCCACTGTGTGACCGGCAGAGGATGATTGCCCCGTCGTTGGTATGCGTCAGAACTGCAAGTACTTTGTGCATGTGACTTTACCTCATAGCTCTTGACAATGAAGTCACAAAGGGGAAACACGGAGTGGACAAACTCTCTCACCCTTCCCTATGGAGCCCGAGACAGGCGCTCAAGAGCTAATAGGTTCCTTAGACATTGTAACCAGAACAGGAGCCCTGGAAATGCCATTTTCCCCCACTGTGCTACGATAACCGGCCTGTCCGCCAGCAAAGCTGTGACTATTTGCCTAGCCCTGAGGGATGTTATTGAAAAGACCTTCGGCTGTGAGAAGCCAAGGAGAGCGTACTCCGGTGCACCGGGCATTGCTATGTCGCACGCTGTATCTATGTTATCTAATGACTCACCACAATATCTCTACAATTTTTAACAATGCCAGAGTAAGTGCACGAGTGTACCAGTCATCCAGCAGCCCTGACAGCAGCAATCTGGCTGGCTGTTATACCAGACATGTAGTTGCACAGGTGTGTGACAACAATGAGAGCAAACCTTGTAGGGGGTTTCAGCCCCCGCTACACTGTGGTGTGCGCAATACACGATACGTTCCTATTCCTTGGCTTATGTTGGCCTCCGCAGCAACATTTCCATCAAAACCTGCACTTTTGTGCACTGACCACTCAGAGTGGTGATGAGCATTTTGTAGAGCTCAGATATGAGGGAATGTTTGTCCTCCTTACGCGCTGACCACTTTGCATGTGACGTAACCAACTTCGAGTCCCGTGACCCAGTGTGTTTTTTGCCATTATGAATACACAAAAGCAGCGGAAAATCATAATCCTGTATGGGGCACAGACATGGCACAAGCCCTTCTAGATCAAAGATAGACCCTATGCTCTTGCAGCCCTGTTTTTGCCAGCAATGGAATATCACTGATTCCTGATCCGGGGGCAAGTCAAGTTTATCCACGCTGTAGTTTGTTGGTGAGGGGAAAGAGGCCCACCCCTTCCATACTGCCACCCTGTCCAAGACCTTGTGGGTGGGCGCCCTAACCGGCAAAGAGTTCAAGCTCCAGGGCCAGTGCTTATGGGCTAGCCACAGTTAGATCCAGATGTTTTTTCCCACCACAGACTGGTCCATGAAGTTCCGTTGCTTCTCCCATAGCAGCCTTTTCATTCAACTATGTATCAGAGGCATGTGGCTTGTTAGTAGCCACCAATGAGGCGAAATCCCAGGCAGCCTTTAATTTGTGGCCATGTAAAATGCACATGTGGGAGGCAAGTCCGCTTGCCCTCTCTGACAGACTTAGTTATGATGGCTTGCAATTGTGTGAGTGCACAGTAGTGGGACACCATGTGTCCAAATTGACATACTTTGGAAATGCGTGGAAGACTCGACATTTACCCTTCCGCTATGCCTCAAAAACATGTGAGGCTCAGTTTTGAGCAGGAGTCCAGCACCTTATCCGTCTCATCCAATAGTGTTGGATGTTTGAGCTTCGCTGTACAGGCAAGAGTCGGAGCAAGTTGTAGGCCCAGGTACTGTGTATCCCACTGCACACAACAGAATGGGAATTGTTGTTCCATAGCCAACACTTCCTCAGGGGTATACACAGACTACCTTTTATGTTCCAAGACAGTCAACACCCAAAATGGCATGTGACATTACTCAACCCCACATCTTTGTTTGATTTCACAGACATTCATTACAAAAAGGGATGTGAATTGTAAGGGTAGTACTCCCCTGGGGTGGTCTGTGGGTGATGAGTATGTGTGCATATAAATCCGACAATAAGGGTGGGCATGATGTGACCTACTCACACGTGCGGCTCCAAAAGCGCTGTGGGGGAGTAGGAGTGCAGCTCCAACTCATCCAAATAGACATGCCTTGTTGTTCCGCATGTTAGCATGCTGGGTGTGAGATTGTGTGAATTTGACTTTCATATCATCCATGGCTTTGCTTGCGGCGTAGGGGGCAGCTCTCCCTCTGCCTTGTGATTTGCCGATCCCGGTCGAGTCTGCAAGGGCAAGGTTGTCAGAGCAGCTGTTCCTCTTGGGGATGTTGAGGTTGACTCTGTCATGGATGTCTTTGTGGCTGCTGATGTGCAGTGAATTGAATGTGTGTGTGAGTAGTTAGCGGCTTACTTTCGCCTTGTTGTTGCTACACTGGATGTTCTGTATGTGTTGCCTCTTGTGTTTGGGATGTGGGTTTCTGAAGACAGGTGTGTCTGCCGCTTTCATGCTGTGTTATAACTTGTGTAGTGGCGTTTTGTATCTCCCTGCGTAGATTTTGTTGCAGTAGTCCAGTCTGCTGTGGATGAGTGCGTTTTGGCCAATTGTTATACTTCCTGGGGTTATACGTTGTGATGGATTAGGTTCGGTCTGTAGGCAGCTGTAGCATGCAATGGAGTAGATCTTGCTGGGCATGATGATGTTGTACTTGAGATGATGCCAAACTTGCGTGCATGGTCTGTCAGTGAGGGCGGGCTCACACAGGCTGTCAACCACTAAAGGTTGTTCCATGCGGATGTGGATGGAGCAGAGATGAGGAGGTCAGTCTTCTCACAGTTGATCTTTATTCTGAGGTGTGTCATCCAATCTGCTAGTTCCGACATTCACTCCTGGGAGCTGGCTTTTGTGTCTTCTGCGTTGTTCTTGAGGGGGAGGATGTGCTGTGTGTTGTCTGTGTGGGATGATATGCTTACCCCGTGTTGTCTAGCAATGGCAGTGAGTGGGGACATGTGCATATAGCAAAACGTGTGTGTTAGTGACGCTCCATGTTGTACTCCAGGAGAGGGCTTTTCCTTGTATCCCCTTGTGGTGGTGTCTGGCATGTGGTGTGTGGTGTGTGAGAGGGTATTTGTGGCTGCATAGAGGTGTAGTAGGATGTGTTGTCCACAATGTGACACAGGTCAAGTGGCATGCATATTTAAGCATTGTCAGCATGGTGTAAGTTCTTAGAGCTGTGCTTGATACCCAAACAAGACTGGGAGTGGTCCATGATGGAGTTCTCTTCAATGTAGCCAGTCATCTGGGTGTTTATGTGTCTCTCAGTGACTTTGTCCACCACGGGGTGCAGGGAGATGGTCAGATAGTTCATCTTGTCTGTTGGGTCATACTGCCAATGAGCTGATTTGTTCAAAGTAGAGACCGGTCTTGACGGTCTTCCTGAAGGTGTCCAGAGATGGTGTGCATGTGAGCTCTGCTGGTGGCTCATTCAATGTCTTGGATGCATGCAGAGATATATTTTCATGCTTGGCACCATTTCACACCCCAATTTAACATTTGCACCCATTTTAGGACCCATTCTTCTGAATTGAGCCGCATTCAATACCCACTTCTTAGCATTGATCAACATTCCATGCCCAATTTTTTCAGATTTGTCCGGAAACTTTAACACCCAATTAACCATGAAATTCATTATTTGGCACTTACAAACACATGAAGTTTCTATTTTTAATGATAAGTTCACCCTGTGAATCATGCTTTGCATGCTATTTGACACAACCATTGATGAATTCTGTGCCAGATTTTACTCTGTAAAGTCAAGTTGTGCACGATTGACACCCTGTTAACTCTCTGTGATGCTGAAACATACACCCCAGGATTGTCATTTTGGACTCTTACTTGCAATTATTGTACAATGGTAACATTTCATAGTGATATACTGATGCAGGAAAGTAACTTGCAGACAGGGTATGTGTATTGAGTTTGTTTATTGTCACAAACAGTTCTTGAGGCAAATTTCCATATACATGTATTTGTTTTTGTCAGTCACAATGTGATGTGCTCAAGTGAAATAATTGTTTATTATCCTGTCCCTTCGAGCAATTCCAGCAGCATGGCAGTGGGGTGTGGGCCACCTTGTTGATCTTCTTCATCATCTTGATCATCGGCCGGTGCTGCAGGCACTTCGATTGGGGGAGCATTTGTGCGGACACAAATGTTGTGCAATACACAACATGCTATTATTATTTTGTTGACCATTTCTGGGCTGTACAGCAGTTTACCACCTGTAATGTCCAGGCACCGGAAACATGACTTGAGCACGCCAAATGTACGCTCCACGATCCCATGTGTGCGTCGATGTGCAGCATTGTACTGCCTCTGTGCCTGGGTGGTGGGGTTTCTAATTGGTGTCATCATCCACAGGCAGAGAGCATATCCTTCATCAGCTATGAGATGTAATAGGGAGATGTGTACATGATTCATTAGGCATACTATGTTGGCAGTGTTGACATATTTTGCGATTGTTCTTTTTGCTATTTTTTGACTTAGGTTAGACATGTGTTGCTTCTGGCTATTTAGCGGCATTAATGCTGAGTACATTGTCTAAGTGTTGATTCTCAAACCATCCTTTTTGCTGGTGTTTGCTGCACGGTTGCATAAGTGTCACTACAAGTGTCCAAAATGGGAATGATGCCTGCACAATAACCACAGACACCGACAGGCGGTCTGGCTCTCCTAACATCTAGCCATAGCACTGATCCACACTCGTTGCAGTCACCGCCATGTGAATGTTCAAATGACTTCAGCCACACATGGCACAGCTGACATTCAGACATGCATCTCATGCTGATGGCAGACCTGTGACACCACACAAGCCATGCAATTGTATGTCCCGAGGTAATACGGAGGAACAGACCACAGCCACCTCACCTGCAGGGCCCAATGGGGACAGTGAAGGTTGGCACACACCATCAACAATGACTTGTGACACCACGTGAACTTACTGGCCTGCGTCATCTGTCACTAGCAGAGCATTAGACTCACATGACACAACTTCTCACAATCATTTTTGTCACTAGCAGAGCATTAGACTCACATGACACAACTTCTCACAATCATTTTCAAAATGTGGTTTCTTCGCCAAGATCAGATTGTCCACACATTTCCCCACGCTGATACACAGGGCATGGCTCACCTTTGCACACTTCTTAGCATTTGTAGTGGATTAGCATTTGAAAGGCCAATTACTACACACAAGTAGTGACCAAATACACATCCACTTACTCATCGGGCAACCACATGACACACCATATGACTGGGTTGAGGCAGAGAAATATTTGTGGCAGAGTGAGAGAGGAGATGCTACTACACACCATCAGCAGCAGCATCCAACAACACTGCTGTCAACAACAATGGCGCAGTATGGTGGTTTAATGACACATTTTCCGGCCTATGCATGCACATTTGCCCCACTCTGCACTTCCTACAATCAAAGTGCATTGTTACAACCTTGGTCACGACAGACCGCAGACTTGACACACTGATTGTACATGTGTGAGTACTTGTGAAATGTTGGGTCACCCTAATAGGTCACCAGCAAAAAGTACTGCAACATGATCATCTTCATCAACCATACAACCACTCACTGGAGTGGGATACCAGTACGGATGACTTTAATAAGGTAAATGGATAGCCAGGTACTGGGGGTTACTCTACACCATGGGTACTCACATACTTTCTCTCTGGTCCCAAATTTGCTGTGTGGTTTGTGTCCCTGTGGCACACAGGTGGGGGCGGGGTCAGTGGGGAAGTGGGCAGGGCTAGTGAGTAAGGGAACTGACCATGTGGTTAGACACAGGCCCCTGGTGCGCACACCCTCGGTCACTGAGCCACCAGACCTGGCATACACACATCTCTCTCTCTCACTCTCTCTCTCACTCTCTCTCACTCTCTCGCTGCCTCCCTCTCTCTGTCTCCCTCCCCCACTCTGTCTCTCTCTCCCTTGCTCTATCTCTCCCTCCCTCTGTCTCCCTCCCTCGGTCGCCCTAGGTCTCCCTCCCCCTGTTGCCCTCATCCCTTTATCTCCCTCCCTGTGTCTCTTTGCCTCTCTCTCCCTCTGTCACCTTCTGTGACCACCCCACCTGGCAGCCTGGGCTGGGACAGCTTCCTGGGCACACACACAGCCACAACCCAGTACATCACAGGTCTTTCATGGAGCATTTACTTGTTAACTATTTTTTGTTGTGTTTCGCCTCTTGGTGCACATGCATCTCCACTCTGTCTATCGCTGGACTCGCACAGCCCCCATGGTGCAGAGTCTCTCGGAGTCCGCGCTGTTGCGACAGTGTTTGGTGGCACTTTTCTGAAATCTGCAGACATGGCAAACAGGTACAATGTCTGCAAGGTCCACGGCCAAACAAGAAAGTCTTGCCAGGCCGCTGGCAGCACGTGGGCCATACTGTGAGTAGCCGTGCTCTACACAGTGGAGCCTGTATACCTCACCCTCGTACACAATACATCAACATGTGCCCATGCATTTTGTGCCCCCCCAATCAGTACCTATGCAATGTATTTACATCCTCCCTCTAGATGGGTCAACATGATAGTGTTTTTTGTGCATGTGGTGTGTTCAGTTGGTACTTACCGACAAGCAATGCATTTCCATATGTGCCATCCTGGAATCGCTGGTTTATGATGCATTGTCCGAAGATGAATGCATCATGCACACTCCCTGGAAATTTGGCAACGACATTTGTGAACAGTCCGCGGTGGTCCACTATTGCCTGCACATTCATTGAATGGGTGTGCTTCCTGTTGCGGTAGATGTGTTCGCTGTCCGCAGGGGGCACAAATGGTACATGTCTGCAGTCAATTGCACCGATCACCTGTGGTATGCCAGCAATGGCATGGAATCCTTGCTTGATGGCAATCTGCTCCTGCACAGTGTTGGGGAAGTATAGGTGCTGCGGAATCAGGCTGTGTATGGCATCCAAGACAGTGGGGAGGAAGGTTGAGAAGGATGCCTGTGATACTCCACCGACTCTGGCTGTTGTTGGTTTGAATGTCCCAGAGGCCAAGAAGTGCAGCACAGCGAGCAGTTTTGTCTATGGAGGGATATTGGTTGTCCGCTGTGTTGGTGGCATCAGCCTGTGGGCAATGAGGGTCAGGATGTGCTGGATGGATGTCCTTTTGAGCCTGTAGTGGGCTATGACTTCCTCTGGCCTTAAGTCTGTGAGGTAGACACGTCTGCGCAGTGAGCGCTGTCTTCTTCGTTGCTGCATGGGTGGTGGTGGTCCTGGTGGTGGTGGCATTGGCGGTGGTTGTTATTGTTGCTGCTGCATTGGTGGGAGTCTGAGCTGCAGGATGACAATCTCCATGGCTTCTGTGGCTGTTCTGGGAAGCTCGGGCCAAATCTCCCTTATATACACCCACTTATCTCCAGTTTAAGTCAGGTTTTTATCAGGTGTTAGAAACTGGAGTTAGAGTGCGTTTTTTTTGTAGCTAAGCGTTTTGGAGATAACCTTGTTAATATGGAGCAGCTGTGTTAGCGACTTTTTTCGTGAAATTTCAGTCAGGAACGCCTACCTTGCATGTCATTAGCGATAATTATCGCTGGCTTGGAAGGCGATAAAAATCCGGTAGCTATCGCTGAAAAACTCACGCTAACAGGGGTTAGCGTCGCCTTGTTGATAAGGCGATAAAATTATCGCAGGTTTAATTATGGCCGCCTTGTTGATATGCCCCTTTGTTTGTTCGTTCTTCTCTTGGGCTCGCCTTATATAATGGTTCTGACTATGTACTCTATTTTGTAAAAGCATAAATACACTGAAATGCATTCTAACATTTATGTTCAAAAAGATAAAACTCAACTCCCCAAAAATATTTTTGGATAAATAAAATTATGAATTATCAATTCTTCACTGTGGGACATTGTTGTTGTTTGTGATGGTGGAGACATTCCCCCCAATTATAATGGATTTTTAAGCAGAGGTTTCTTATTGTTACTATGTCAATAACGATAAAAAGCCACAATACTGTAAAATAGGATTACTCTTGAAATGCTGCAAAAATAGTTCAAAGTGTGCAAAGAGGAGTTTAGTTCAAAGCAGTGGTCTCTGCTGCCATTTTACTTACAAAGTACCTGGATTTCGAAGCAAAACCAACAAAATGTCGCAAAGAAGCTGTAGCGATGATTTTCTGCACGTGAGGCCGGCAATACGATGAATCCTTGCTGCGAGGGAGGAGACGATGCGCCGGTCTGCTGATGCGTGCGGGGACAAGACGACAAACTTCTGCATGGTAGGCCGTTGATGTGATGACTCCTTGCCGCGAGGGAGGAGACGAGGCGACGATCCTGTTGCATGTGCGATCGGGTTGCGATGCGAAGAAATGGCACTCCGCGAGGGAGCGACGATCCTGATGCGATGCGATTGAAATGGCGGACGCCCGGTTGTCTGCGCTGCGATGTCGTGATGCGATGATCTCGATGCGATGATCTGTGGGGTTAGCGAGCACTTGGCAGCCCGCAAACGTGTGATGTGAGGATCTTTGGATTTAGCGAGCACTTGGCAGCCCCCAGACGTGCGATGCGATGATCTTTGGTTGTGAGCACTCAGCGGCAGGAGCGCGATGATTTTCCGGTGTGCTTTCAGCTGCGGCAGCTCGCAAACGTGAGTTAGTGACGATTCCAGCACTCTCTTCTCTGTAGTAGAACTAGAGGCCCTGGAACTCACAGGAGCCTCACCTGCAGATAGAAATCCTCGCTGGGAGGAATCAGGACGATGGTGGTGAAGTCTGATGTGCCTGAGACTTCAACAGGAGGCTAGCTCTCTCCTAGCCCTTGGGTGATTGCTTTAGCAAGATTAATAAAAGTTCTCTCAAAGTCCTTTTCCCTCTTCTTCCAAGTCCAATGGTAACCACTGCAGGCCAATCCAAGAAACAGCACACAAGCACAAGGATAGTCACCTCCTGCAGATTCCTTCAGTTATACGGACAGAGGTTTGTCTTGTTGTCCAGGAGCAATACAATTTGTAGGGGTTTCAGCACAGATATTTATACCCCACAAGTCTTTGTTCTCAGAAGCTACAAGTCACTGAACCCAGCCAGAACCAGTTCTGCTCAGTCCTGGAGCACTTTGTTTACCAGAAAGAGGGGGTCTGCCATCAGACGCACAGTAGGAGGTGGAGTCATAATTCACCTTGCCAGGCACAGCCCTATTCAGGTCAAGGATCTACCCCTCCCCATACTCCAAATGCAGATCTCTCTATTCAACCCAGGTCTGACTCAGCCTGCCCTTTCCCTCCAAAACCAGACAACCAATACACATAACAGCAGAGCACACTGGAAGGCTTAGGCAAGAAAATACCTACTTTCTAAAAGTGGTATTTTCAAACACAGGATATAAAAATAAACTTCACTTAAATATGTATTTTAATATTCTGAGCTCAGGCATACTAAATTTGTTTTTCTACCATGTTCCTTGGGTCAGTTAGGACTATAGAATGTAATAGTCAAACTGCCCATTCTGGCCTATAGCGAAAATTGGGTTTAATTCACTACCAGGGCATGCTACACACACCAAAGCATGTCCTACCTTACACATACAATGCACCCTACCATCGGGGTGACTTACATGATGCCAAGAGAAGGTTCAGGGGCTGGGAAGTGGGTACACTTCACAGCCAAGATGGCAGTTCTGGACTGCACACAGACTCTGCAGTGGCAGGTCTAAGACACACTTTACAAACAGCTTCTGTGGGTGGCGCAAACCAGCGCTGCAGGCCCACCAGCAGCATGTGGTTTACCAGCCCTGGACACACACAGGCCACGCTACTAGGGACTAACAGGTAAACCAAATAAGCCAATCATGGATATACCAATTCACATGTCATATTTACACAGGGAGCATTTGCGCTGTGGCACTGAATGGCAGTGGCACAGCGCCCAGAGCATCTAACACCAGCAAAAACAGAGGAGACAACAGCGAAAAATGGAAGGGAGACCCACGCCAATGGTGCCAGGTCTAACACTGCCATTCAGGACTCAGGACACAGTTACACATGTGGGATCGGCTTGTGTTGAACAGGGTTAGTGGCACCACGTGCAGTTGGCCTTGCATATGGAAATATGCCTCACTGATCAGAGGGAGTCTGGTGCTGTGGTTGCTGTCATGGACTTGGGGTGACTGCTATCCAGGACTCAGGACACAGTTACACATGTGGGATCGGCTTGTGTTAAAGAGGGTTAGTGGGACTACATGTCACCGGCTTTGCATATGGAAATATGTCTAACTGATCAAAGAGAGTATGCTGCTGAGGTCGCTGTCATGGACTTAGGGTCACTGCCATTCAGGACTCAGGACACAGTTACACATGTGGGATCGGCTTGTGTTAAAGAGGGTTAGTGGGACTACGTGTCGCTGGCCTTGCATATCGAAATATGCCTCACTGATCGAAGGGAGTCTGGTGCTGTGGTCGGTGCCATGGATTTGGGGTCACTGCCATTCAGGACTCAGGACACAGTTACACATGTGGGATTGGCTTGTGTTGGACAGTGTTAGTTGGCACCACGTGTCAAAAGTTCAAATTGGGAGGTCTACTGCCCGCAGTGTAGACTGCTGAGTGTTCGTTTGTATTTGAAAATTAATTTGGTGATTGTACTAGACCTATAACTGATATAAAAAATGTTCAAGAAGAAAGGATACTAGAAGGATATTATGTAGATTTGAGGCCTGTAATAGTTACTTACCTAGTGGACTCTGTAGTTAATGAATGAAGAAATAATTTTCATTGTGAGCTCTACTGAGTGCAGTGTAGGCGTATGATGAAAAGATGAAATAAGTATCGAATACACTGACGAAGTGTTGGATTTTCTGAGTACAATCTTGTTGTTAGAGATTAGCATTTAAAATTGGAATTGCGAGCTGTACTGCCTGCAGGGTAGACTGCTAATCACTGTTAGTTTGCATTTGAAGATTAATTTGGTCATTGTAGTAAAGCTATAACTGATATAAAAAAAACTTCTTGAAGCGAGGATACTAAAAGGATAATATGTAGGGTGTAGGACTGTGATAGTTACTTGCCTACTGGAGTCTGTAGTTGCATATGGAAATACCCCTCACTGATCAAAGGGAGTGTGGTGCTGTGGTCGCTGCCACGGCCTTGGGGTGACTGCTATTCAGGACTCAGGACACAGTTACACATGTGGGATTGGGTTGTGTTAAAGAGGGTTACTGGGACTACGTGTCGCTGGCCTTGCATATCGAAATATGCCTTACTGATCGAAGGGAGTGTGGTGCTGTGGTCAGTGCCACGGACTTGGTGTCACTGCCATTCAGGACTCAGGACACAGTTACATATGTGGGATCGGCTTGTGTTGAACAGGGTTAGTGGCACCACGTGTCGCCGGCCTTGCATATAGAAATATGCCTCATTGATCGAAGGGAGGCTGGTGCTGTGGTTGTCTCACGGAGTTGGGGTCACTGCCATTCAGGACTCAGGACACAGTTCCACATGTGGAATTGTTCGGCTTGTGTTGAACAGGGTTAGTGGCACCACCAGTCGCCGCCGTTGCATATGGAAATATGCGTCACTGATCGAAGGGGGTCTGGTGCTGTGGTTGTCTCACGGAGTTGGGGTCACTGCCATTCAGGACTCAGGGCACAGTTCCACATGTGGGATCGGCTTGTGTTGAAGACGGTTAGTGGCACCATTTGTCGCCGGTCTTCCACAGTGTAGGCCAGAGGTAGCGGTGAGCAAGGGCCCACAGTCACGTGCATACGTTAGTGGCCCCACCGGCCTGCGTAGTGCAGGTTCAGTAGCACCACGTGTCGCTGGCCTTCCATATGGAAATACCCCTCACTGATCAAAGGGAGTCCGGTGCTGTGGTTGCTGCCATTCAGGACTCAGGACACAGTTCCACATGTGGGATCGGCTTGTGTTGAAGACGGTTAGTGGCACCATTTGTCACCGGTCTTCCACAGTGTAGCCCAGAGGTAGCGGTGAGCAAGGCCTCACAGCCACGTGCATACGTTGGTGGTCCCACCGGCCTGCGTAGTGCAGGTTCAGTGGCACCACGTGTCGCCAACCTTCCATATGGAAATACCCCTCACGGATTGAAGGGAGTCTGGTGCTGTGGTCGCTGCTATTCAGGACTCAGGACACAGTTACACATTTGGGATCGGCTTGTGTTGAACAGGGTTAGTTGGCACCATGTGTCGCTGGTTTTCCACAGTGTAGGCCGGAGCTAGCGGTCAGCAAAGGCCCACAGGCAGGTGACGTTGACTTGAGCTGCACAGATTGGGAGCATTTGGTCTTCTTAACCCATTATAGTGTCTTACACAATTTGCGTTGCTACTAATCTTGAATTGTGAACCGTGTAACCCCAGTGTAGGGCGGAGGCAGCGGTCAGGATGGGCGCACAGCCACGTGGCGTTGAGTTGAGCTGGACAGTTAGTGGCACCTGGAGTACTCCGCGTGTGCGCACCCTGCGATGATACGTGGTTCCGGCGGGCCGCACCGGGAGCAATGTGTTTTGTCTAATGAATTCTGGCTTGATGAGGCCACGTGGCGATGACTTATGGTGCAGTGAGTTAGCAGCACCTGTAGCACACAGCGTGTGCGCAGCCTGCGATCATACGTGGTCCGTGCGGGCCGCACTGGGAGCAACGTGGCTTGCGAACTGGACTGCGACATCTGAAATCGCCACTGCATCTGAATTGTGAGCGCGGCTGTCCGCAGTGTAGATCGAAAGCAGTAATTGGTACAGACATAAATCTGTGGTGCTGTGCCGCTGGGTTCACAGGGGGCCTGTGTCGAGGAGGCCCGCAGTTATGGCGGCAGCCACATGCCAGGGTGAGGGTTGCCGCTGTGACTGACTCGTTGGTCTTCCCACAAGTGAACCACGCCTAGGGCCTGGCCTATTTATTCATACTCCTACGCTTCCAGGGGGGGACAACACAGCTACATGACCGAGATCTTCCCCACTGCCTGAGGTGACATGGTTGCCTCCACTGTGCACTACCCTACAAGTATCAATAGTATATCTCCACATGGCAAGGTTTGTGCTTTGCAAAGTGAGGTCTGTGCAGCACATCTGCTTTACACTTGGCATTGTGTGCTTTATTGTTGATGGGTGACTTGCCTCCTTCATATATAGTTGGTTGCCAAATCTCCCAACATTCAGCTATTGTGTTGCTGAGGGGCATGGCATTTTGGGAAGGTCCGTTGCCCTGTTTTGCGCTGCCTCTGTAGTAGTAGGGGAGGTGGTGCGGGGGGAGGTTCTGGTGATGGTGACGCTGGGTGTTGTGGCCTTGTTGGATGTCGGAGCTGCATGATCAGTAGGTCTATCACGTGTTGGTCTTTAGATGTGGCTGTGAGTTGGGTCCAATTCACGGAGTAGATAGTCGACCTTCTTACACCAGTTAAAGGTTGATGTTAATTTGTTACTGCCAGCTCGGCTTATTGCCTGCTTTTTGGATCGCATTGCAGATTTGGCTGGTCATTGAAAATATGGGGAAGTGGTGTTTTCGTGTTTTTGTTGCACGGGAATGCCTACTTTGCGTTTCATTAGCGTTAGTTGTGGCTCTCGTTTGTGGCGATTTTGTTGGCGTAAGGTATCGATGGAAGAGTAGTGAGATTTGCAGTTTTCACCAAGTTGAGAATGGGACAATAATTAAAAAAAACACAGAAAAGAAGATAGGTTTAAAGAACATTATAATTAGAAATTAGCATTTAAAAAACCTTTGAAATTCACTGAAAAAAACATAGGTTTCAAGCACGTTATAGTTAGAAATTAGCATTTAAAAAACCTTTGAAATTCGCTGAAAAAACCATGGGTTTCAGGCACGTTATAGTTAGAAATTAGCATTTAAAAAACCTTTGAAATTCACTGAAAAAACCATAGGTTTCAGGGATGTTATAGTTAGTTGGACATTTCACTCATAGAAAACCATAGAAATTCCCCTGTTATAGTTAGTTGAGCTAACTATAACTCGCGCCCCCGCAATGCACTGCTGATGACGTCACATATTACGTCATTCATGACATGGTCAGTGACATTACTGATGACATCTCAAATGACATCACTGATGACATCATCCATGTCAAAATCTGATGCACCTCATCAGACCCTAATATAACACTTGATACACCCACTCTAAAATACAGACTATAATTTTCGAAACCATGAACACACTAATAGCAGTTAGTACATATCTCACTAATTTGTAGGTCTACACACACATCCATTCATTCACCCATACACTCACTCATACATACAGTCAGCCATCAATACAGCATTATCATATCCAGTCACATATCTATACAGATACTCACACACCGCCTCTCATTCATAGAGTTATTCACACACCTAGTCAGTAATGGAAATAATCAATCACACTTTCATGTACTCACCTGTACAGTTATACACACACCACGTCACTTATTTAAACATATACTAACACATACTTACACTCTAATACAATAACTAATACAAGCACACACTGATCCATACAGGCACTCTCACAATCACTCACTCTCACATATAGTCATTTATACAGTCCAACACTCATATATACTGCCTTTGACATATGGAGTTACTTACACATGTACCACTGAGGCATCCATTCACTCACCAAGACACTCATACACACACTCACCCAGCCATACAGACCTTGACAGATACAGACTTGAACACATATACCCAGTGAATTATCCACTCACACATCTATGCACAGAGTCACACCCCCACCCACCCACACAGACACTCAGGCACCCATACAGGTACTCAGACAAGCAATCAATAGCTCATATAGATCCTCATTTGGTTGCTAAACAAACCATGGAACTGCTTATACACCAACTGACAACCTAAACGGTGTGAATGTCTGTATCAGTCGCTAACACATTCATTAAGCAAGACACAATTAATCACTCACTTATACAGTCAGTCACACACGTACTTAATCATCCATTCTGACTCTTATACACCCATTCATTCTTCAATACACATTGGCATATATATATAAAACATATTTACATTTTATAGAAACACACATTCACTGGATGATGTCATCAGTGATGACATCAGTGATGTCATTTGAGATGTCATCAGTGATGTCATCAGTGCTGTCACTGACCATGTCATGAATGATGTAATATGTGACGTCATCAGCAGTGCATTGTGGGGGCGTGAGTTATAGTTAGCTCAACTAACTATAACATGGGAATTTCTATGGTTTTCTATGAGTGAAATGTCCAACTAACTATACCATCCCTGAAACCTAGGGTTTTTTCAGTGAATTTTAAAGGTTTTTAAAATGCTAATTTCTAACTATAACGTGCCTGAAACCTATGGTTTTTTCAGTGCATATATATATATCCTCAAGAAACACTCCCAATTGAGGGCCTCACACTTCGTGTTTGTTTTATCGTTTTATTGGTGGCATCAAAAGGAAAGAGCGGAATCCTTGCACTCAACAGAGTCTCTTTGCCTTTGTCTGTCCATACGCGCTTCTGGAGTTTGTCTCCCTTGATCACTGGCTCCGGCATTGAAGGAACGGCAACATGATTTGCAGCGCAGCTGTGCAGTTGAAATAACCGGCCCACTGTAAGTGAAGTCTCTATTCTTTTACATCCTTAGTGGTTTTGCCGTTATATCCCCCTAAAACACTTAAAAATCCACAGTGGGCTGTTGTTGAAGAGAACCACTCTCATCCTAGTAATTTCGGCCACCAAACAGACACGAAGCTCCCTGAGCGTCTCTTTGTACATTACGCTCCGGATCCGCACTTCAGCGGCGGGGCTCTTTGCGTTCAGAGCCGACCGCTTACAAATCCACAAGAAACACTCCCAATTGAGGGCCTCACACTTCGTGTTTGTTTTACCGTTTTATTGGTGGCATCAAAAGGAAAGAGTGGAATCCTTGCACTCAACAGAGTCTCTTTGCCTTTGTCTGTCCATATATATATATATAATCTATAAAAATTTTACCATTTTAAAATTAGGGCGATGTCGAGCGCATGAGAAAATGAGTAGGCTGAGTAAAGCTATGTGGAAAGGGGATGCTGTACATGTACAGACATCTCTCTCTAACTATTTTTAGCTCCTTTAAAAATTTCATTGTGCCTCAAATTACTAAAGCCTCATACCTTCCCACATATGACTAACTCACTGGTTTCATACCTGCATTAACATTTCAATGCTTGTTTACTTCATCCTGCTTCTTAGGAAAGACTTTACATTCAGCGGCTCCTAATCCAACAAAATGGCATTAAAGAGTGCCTCACGTTTGTCTTTAATACAAAATGTTGGTGCTCTGGTTGTTCATTAGAACTCTGGTGATGCTGCAGTTGATTACAGAGGAGTCAACTGACAGACTAACGCTAGTTTTGGAAGTACATATTTCACTCTGCATGTCAGAATGTCATACTTAAATAGAAGAGGAAGATATTTTGAGAACTCATGGAGAATGTGTCCTCATTTTAGCTTTCTAGAGCACTAACAATAATTTCTATAACAAAAGGAACCCCATCATTTTGTTCCTTTGGTGCAGTCCTCAGTAGGAAAAACAGTATTTTACAGCTTTGATTCCTTCAAGGCTGTATTTGGTTGTGCCTCACTTATGTCATAAATACATAATTTTAGCTCTCTAGTTATTCATTAAACCACTGTGGTGAAGCTACATTGGGAATCAACTGGGAGGCTTCTGCTGCTGTTGGAACACGTTTTATTGTGAATATCTAACTGTATTCTCAAATGTCTAATGAAGATAGTATTAACTTACAGAAAATGTGAACTCATTTTAGTTTCTGGAACACATTTCATAACGTAACCCCGCTAGAGGCTCAAAATTTTTCACAGGGGTAAAAGCACCTGAGAACTCAACAGAATTCCTAAAATACGTATAATACTATGAACACATAATTTATATTTTGATAAAAATCTGTTTTCCCCCCATTATTATTATTTTGAGTTATAAAGCGTTATAGAGTTATATAGCGCTCGCTAGACCCAAAAGTATCAGAGCGTTTTACATGTTATGTGATAACGTTTACAAGAGGTACATGAGGGGAGTCATAGTTGAACAATACAGCATTAAGTGGTTATAAAGCAGTGCAGACAACACATAACCCCAAGAGTGCTCGGCTCTCAAATTCCACCTCTACACTATGAATAAAACTAATGGGTGCTCTCCACTTTGACCCCGATTCACTGCTGCAAAACAGGATCATATCCAAATGCTTGTAAAGAGAATGGGAAAGCCAAAAAGGAGGTCAATAAGATAATTTAATTTGCTTGAATTTGCATCTGTTTTAATGGCACAATAAAGACGCTGTCCACCTTTTCTCAATAGTGGAGCTGTGGCAGGCTTCTAACAACAGAGCTTTGCTCATTTGCTTTTAATCTGTTATTTTTGTTTCTTTCCTCCATGTATCTTTGAAGTGACCGTTTTACATTATGCACATCTTTGGAAACCAATTAATGCTCCACAAGAAAAGGGCACATTGCCCTAAACCAATTAGCATTCGTATCATCATTTTGGAAGATAAAACCTGATTTCAATTGATTTACTTTGGACCAAATAAATAAATAATTTTGGGCAAATCAAATAAAAAAAATCAAATATGGGCCCCTTTTCATGTCCCTCAAAACCTGGCTTTCATTACACTGCATTTCGATGAGGACCAGCTCTGCAATATCTGTCACAAACTGTTGTCCATGTTGTGGCCAGCCAATCACGGGGGAGGGTACTCTTTGGGGGCCTCCTCATGCCGCTTGGAATCAGGGTGTGCTAACCCTACCCCCTTACATCTGAAAAAAAAATCAGAATGCAGGGTCCATGTCCCTGAATCCTCTAATGGCTGCCACAACATATTGTGCATATTGTGGCAAGCCAATGATAGAGCGTCATGTGATTCTGAAATTTATAGGGGTGCATCATATTCACCGTTAGTCAGCACCCGCATATTAATCGATGTGTGCTAAGAAGTGTCATAGAAATGTTTTGCTGAAATCGTTTAACATAGAGGTGATTAGAAATGTAATAATGCTTTTCATGAAGAGTAACGCTGCAAATCATGGTGAATGTATTCAGTAAAATGCATAATGATTAGTTTCGTGCAATGCAATGTATTAGGTTAACGTGTGCCATGTTAGAATTACATGTGCCAGTTGCTTACTCACGTATATGAGAATAATTAACTAATGCTTAGAGTGTGATTTAATAGTGTGATTTAGCAATATGGTTAACAGTGTAAAGGCCTGATCGCATATATGTAAAGAGAAAGGCCTGTTCATTTTCTTATGTTAGCCAACGTTGTAGGCCGAAAATGATTTCCCTTGGTAAAGGCTTTGGGTTGCAGGGAGATGTAAAATCTTGAAGACGTGAAATGTTTTTCGTTCCCATGTTTCTGTTGCAGGATGCTGCGAGAAGCCAACAGTGGAGTACACTGGAAAGTGAGGATGATACTTTCAGCGGAGAAGTGCCTGGGATCCAAGGTCAAGCTAACCATCGCTGGATGCCAGATGAGCTTGTAGGAAAAGTACTGGAAGAAGACCTGGCTGAAGAGGTGTGCCGAAGGGCGTATTCTACGATTTTGGGGTTTTGTATTAGGAACAGTGCCCCGTGGGTTGAGCAGTTGAGGTTTAGACGGGAAGCTAGAAAGAGCATCTTAAATCGAGCTCTGACTCAGTGGATGTACTTCTTAGGAAGGCGTCACTTCTGACACCTTTTCATTCTCTCGCCTGGGACGGGGAATGCTAAGTAGGGATGTCACCTTAGAGTTAGTGTAGGGATAGACTAACGTTTTCCTTTTTAGACTAATGATTCCTAATTTGGATATTGGCTTAACCATTGCTTTCCTGATGATTTTGGAGTCAGTGATTCTTTTTGTCTTGACTTGGATGAGAATCCTCCGTAGACTTGCTTTTGTACTAGTGCCCATTTATCTTCTACACCTTGTATTGAGGTGTCTGTATGTTCAGCTATTTTTGGTTGTAATAAAAACTTATAAATTTTAGATTCGGAGTCAGTGATCCTTTCCAAATGAAATCTAATGTTGGTGAATATGTTCTGATAATTGTATTTACTCCCCTCTACACTATTTAGCAGATAAAAAGATCCTGGCGACCTGAGAGGATTCTTGGAGATAACCAGGTAGGCAAGAATCCAGCCCCATCACCAATCAGGATATATGCATATTTGCTTGCAGTTTTATATAGCATGAATTTGACTTGAAGGTATTGGAGTGCTTTACATGAGCACTAGTTAAATTACACAAGGATACATTCATTTTTCTTAGGCACAAGGAGATTAAGTGAATTGCCCAGAATCACAGGATGTTGAGCTGATGCCAACACTCAAGCCTGGTTCCCATGTTCCACGGTAGAGCAGCTCTGGCTTTAGTGGCACATCCTCTCCCTGTCAAGATAGACAAGTCCTCTTAAAATTAGCAAATCCGAACATATCTAGAAACCAACAGTCCTAATATAACTAATTTTTTAACCCTGCAGCTCACACATCTCTTCTTAACTTGGACCTAGTGGTCCTGGGCACATCTTAGGAAGGAGATGAGGCAGATATGAGAAATATGAACAGTGGGGCTGGGCCCTGGGCTAACCTTTGATGTACATATCACTGAACCTGCCATCCGGGTGTGAACTCTAGTCACCTGCACAGCATGTGCTGTGGGGCTATCAGCTTTGGAGTCACTCCTGGTGTGAGAGACTGCTTTTCAAAAGAAAGAGGGATCAGATGCATGGAAATTTCAAAAGAAGCAGAATCATAACACAAAACTACAAAGACTCAGAACCTAAATCACATATAGTTTCTGGAAATTGACTATAAGAAGGGGAGTTTGAGACCACAAATTTTTTTTTTTTTTCCAAGGAACCAGACGGGCTGTGTGAGGAGCAGTGGCAGCTGGTGAAATTCAAAAGTGGAGAGGCATACACGTTACAGGTGTACATGGAAGGAGCTAGTGAAGTAACAATCTGGCTGCATGCATATCTCAACAATCCTAGCTGAAAACTAGTCCCTGACCGATTTAACTTGAAAAGAGCTATGTTCCAAAAGATTTCTTCTGGCAATAAATTATTGTAGACATATTTGTAAAAAATACATTATTGTAGAATTGTCGTTTCCATATGTGCTGAGATTTCCCATTAAGGACTAAAATACAGCATGAAGCAGCTGCTCTTTAAGTTTTATATGTTTCCATAACGACTAGCGTGGTTATAAAAAAAAGTTTCTTGTTATAATATGTTTAAATCAGTAACAGTTACAGCTTGGAAAAGAATATTTTATGCTATTAGGGTGGCTTTGATTTTTTCGTAAGAGTGAAGCTACTTTAAAACCAGTTCAGACTCCTTATTTCTCGCCTTGCTAATTTACAGTCTAAATAACAAAATACAGGTTCAATAATTCGCATGAATCAGCCCTTAACCTAAGAGAAGATGAAAGGTTGTCACCACCTCTAGAAACAAGATTTTCACAAATCATAACCAATGGAATATGTTTCAGCCTGGACAGAAATGCAAAGCACAAATGAAAGCCATTTTAAAACACACAGAACATTGGCTAGCCAGACTGCTCTGAGGAGAGGGGAAGGGAGGAGTGGAATGGTGTAGTTTCAAAATACCTGAACCATACTGTTCTCGCAAAGCTGGAAAAGGAAAACAGAACAACCGAAAGCCGTGCATGGTTTATAGTGTCGTCATTGGCATCCACTTTGCCACCCTCCGAATTATATATGCATTTCTCAATAATAAGCACACAACACAGTTTGTTAGATTGGGTACAAATGCCGCAGGTTTATTACATACACCGTTATGTAATGGTGGGTTATCTGACGGGCGATCCAAGGGCAGGCAACCAACTGTGCTGCCTGCCCGCCTGATGAGCCGGGCAGCACGGGAGCGAACCCCACCTCTGCTGCCCTACCCGTGATTCTCTTACAGGATCACATGACCGTTGGTAACTTCTTACTCACGCCCCTTCCAGGAAGGAGTGTCGCATAGCAACCCCCCGGTTGTTCAGGCCCACAACCGCCCGAAGGACTAGCGGGGCGCCGACACGGCATCCAGGACCCTCCAATGAGGCTCAGCGGATTTGGCTCTGGCACCCCCTATGGTGCCGCGCAGAGGTACCCTTTGTACCGGCCTGCTTCCAGATCACCCTGTAACTCCGCCTGCAACGAAAAAGGAAAAGATTACAATATTCTCTACCGCCACCACCATGCTGGGTAAGCGGAAGGGAGGGATGCGGCAAGCGTGGCAAAGAGGGCGACCTCATGGTGGGGGAGGTCTATATAGCCTCCCCTCGGGCCACGATGCCCCCCGGAAGTGACGCCCCTTGCGTCACGCCCAGGGAGGAAGAGGGGAGACTCACCAGAGTCCCAGCCCCCAAGGGGGGACGGGGAGGGGACTCTGGTACCCTAGAGCGCCGACTGCTCTATTGGCCCCCTGCAGGTGCCGCGGTCAGCGGCATAGTGTCGTGATTGACATCCACTGTACGCCCCTCCCAATTATATATACATTTCCCAATAATAAGCACACAACACAGTTTGTTAGATTGGGTACAAATGCCGCAGGTTTATTACATACACCGTTATGTAATGGTGGGTTATCTGACGGGCGATCCAAGGGCAGGCAACCAACTGTGCTGCCTGCCCGCCTGATGAGCCGGGCAGCACGGGAGCGAACCCCACCTCTGCTGCCCTACCCGTGATTCTCTTACAGGATCACATGACCGTTGGTAACTTCTTACTCACGCCCCTTCCAGGAAGGAGTGTCGCATAGCAACCCCCCGGTTGTTCAGGCCCACAACCGCCCGAAGGACTAGCGGGGCGCCGACACGGCATCCAGGACCCTCCAATGAGGCTCAGCGGATTTGGCTCTGGCACCCCCTATGGTGCCGCGCAGAGGTACCCTTTGTACCGGCCTGCTTCCAGATCACCCTGTAACTCCGCCTGCAACGAAAAAGGAAAAGATTACAATATTCTCTACCGCCACCACCATGCTGGGTAAGCGGAAGGGAGGGATGCGGCAAGCGTGGCAAAGAGGGCGACCTCATGGTGGGGGAGGTCTATATAGCCTCCCCTCGGGCCACGATGCCCCCCGGAAGTGACGCCCCTTGCGTCACGCCCAGGGAGGAAGAGGGGAGACTCACCAGAGTCCCAGCCCCCAAGGGGGGACGGGGAGGGGACTCTGGTACCCTAGAGCGCCGACTGCTCTATTGGCCCCCTGCAGGTGCCGCGGTCAGCGGCATAGTGTCGTGATTGACATCCACTGTACGCCCCTCCCAATTATATATACATTTCCCAATAATAAGCACACAACACAGTTTGTTAGATTGGGTACAAATGCCGCAGGTTTATTACATACACCGTTATGTAATGGTGGGTTATCTGACGGGCGATCCAAGGGCAGGCAACCAACTGTGCTGCCTGCCCGCCTGATGAGCCGGGCAGCACGGGAGCGAACCCCACCTCTGCTGCCCTACCCGTGATTCTCTTACAGGATCACATGACCGTTGGTAACTTCTTACTCACGCCCCTTCCAGGAAGGAGTGTCGCATAGCAACCCCCCGGTTGTTCAGGCCCACAACCGCCCGAAGGACTAGCGGGGCGCCGACACGGCATCCAGGACCCTCCAATGAGGCTCAGCGGATTTGGCTCTGGCACCCCCTATGGTGCCGCGCAGAGGTACCCTTTGTACCGGCCTGCTTCCAGATCACCCTGTAACTCCGCCTGCAACGAAAAAGGAAAAGATTACAATATTCTCTACCGCCACCACCATGCTGGGTAAGCGGAAGGGAGGGATGCGGCAAGCGTGGCAAAGAGGGCGACCTCATGGTGGGGGAGGTCTATATAGCCTCCCCTCGGGCCACGATGCCCCCCGGAAGTGACGCCCCTTGCGTCACGCCCAGGGAGGAAGAGGGGAGACTCACCAGAGTCCCAGCCCCCAAGGGGGGACGGGGAGGGGACTCTGGTACCCTAGAGCGCCGACTGCTCTATTGGCCCCCTGCAGGTGCCGCGGTCAGCGGCATAGTGTCGTGATTGACATCCACTGTACGCCCCTCCCAATTATATATACATTTCCCAATAATAAGCACACAACACAGTTTGTTAGATTGGGTACAAATGCCGCAGGTTTATTACATACACCGTTATGTAATGGTGGGTTATCTTACAGGCGATCCAAGGGCAGGCAACCAACTGGGCCGCCTGCCCGCCTGATGAGCCAGGCAGCACGGGAGCGAACCCCGCCTCTGCTGCCCTACCTGTGATTCTCTTACAGGATCACGTGACCGTTGGTAACTTCTTACTCACGCCCCTTCCAGGGCGGAGCGTCGCATAGCAACCCCCGGTTGTTCAGGCCCACTACCGCCCGTAGGACTAGCGGGGCGCCAACACGGCATCCAGGACCCTCCCATGAGGCTCCGCGGGTTTGACTCTGGCACCCCCTATGGTGCCACGCAGAAGTAACCTTTGTACCGGCCTGCTTCCAGATCGCCCTGTAACTCCGCCACAGCTCTGGAGGTGGCCCCCGTCACCACCAGGGCCCCCCACCACAGCTGTAGCCTACCTGCAACCTCTCATCTCTAGCACCTCACTCAGGTCTAAAAGGAAAAGGTCCATGCCTACTTGCGATAAGTGAACCCCATCTTTCTCAAAGTAACCTTTCACATTCTCTTTGATCCTCTCATGTCTTATGAAACCTAGGCCTCTCTGGTCAGCAAACTTGCGCATTGCCCCATTGAGACGCCTCCGGGAATGCTCCACTGCCTCAACTGATTTGGCCCCTCGCCACGTTCTGCGTGGAATCATCTCCGACCAGAGGACATCGCACTGCCCTACGCGCTTGCAGATCTCGCCTAGGTCCCTTTTCATGGCCTGCAGAAGAAGCCTTCTACCCAGAGCAATGAGGTCATTCCCACCCAGGTGCATCACTAAGATTTTGGGGGGAGCCCCCTGCACAACCAGTCTCTGCTCCAGTTTATTCCGGAGCCAGCTCCATCTCAAGCCAGGGAAACCCATCCATTCAAACTGTGTCTGTGGGAAGCGCCTCATCCAGTTCCGGTGCGACGCCCATTGAGCAACCCTGGAGATAAATGAATGGTATCTCCTCTCAGGCTGAGCCCACCCGGCCCTGGACAAACTAGCCCTGATGATTCTTTCCATCTGATATCTGGTCAGGGGGCCCTGGTCCACTTGCATCAGTAGGTAGCCTGGGGCAGGGGGACGGCACACCAGATATTCCCTGACCCAGTGGACAGGGCAAAACCTAGGGTCCCGAGGGGCCTGAGGACCACGTCAATACCTTGCCCCGCCTGGTCAGTCTTTGATCTCTGGAGGCGGATTGACAGGGAATCCGTGAGGGACACATCTAAGTCATCCCCTGAACTGTCGGTCTTGGACCTAGCCACCAGC
Source organism: Triturus cristatus (assembly GCF_964204655.1). NCBI lineage: Eukaryota > Metazoa > Chordata > Amphibia > Caudata > Salamandridae > Triturus > Triturus cristatus. Next base: position 449,323,131 of record NC_140584.1, read on the forward strand.
TCACTAATCCAGAAGGCGCCAAAGAAGGCCAAACAGAAAGCAGCCGCGAAGAGGGTAGCCTCATACTTGGAGTAGGTCGTCCCCTCCAGCACGCCCAGCATGCCCATGAGGATGTTGAAATCAATGGGGGCCTTATTATCCGGAGCCCTGGGTTCATCCCTAGCCCACCCCTTGAGAGCAGCCCTTATGGCAAAAGATTTCGTTGGGTCTACCCCCCTGACAGCTTGGCGTCGTGACTTACCACCGCCAGGTGGCTGCCCACCCAGGAGTGGCTCTTCCCATGCTCCCAGGCCCACACCACAAATGCCCTGACTCTACCCTCAATTAGTGCAGCTGAGCCCTTTGGAAATGGAATGGTGGCGCACAATCCCCGCCTTGGAGACAAAATTGACCTCGTTGTACTGCGAGATAGGTGCATGCGAAGACAACATAACTATCCTTTGTCAACACAGAGCCAGACCGTAACTTTTTCTATATTGGGACAAAGGAACACCATGAAAATATCACTGAACAAGTCTGTGATGTCATCTACGCACTGTCCCCCTGCGCTTTGTGTGATATTGGCACTCCCAGGTTTGCCCAGAACCCGGGAAGTATACATGGGTTCTAGGCCGATAATGCACCTGTGTCATAGGGAAAGATGAAACCATGCTTGCCGGTCCCCGGCCAAAACCAACAACCCTTTTACCCTTTGTCAACAGTAGCACCTACATCAATAGGCATTGATAAAGGGCCACATGCCTAACTCCTGATGTCCAAAGGACCTAGTTGGCCAAGCAGCGAAAAAATCCCTAAATGGAATAATACAAAACAGTCTTCTCACGGCGCACACCACCCAGGCGCCGACAGGACACAGAGGTTTACACCAAACAACCCGATTCCAAAGGAAAGGGCCCCAACCCAACCCCCTGCGCAAGTCACTCACCGAGGCACCGCTGAAGGATCCACCCCTGAACAGCACCTTCGATGAATAGCCAGCTCAAGCGCAAGTGGGACCCTTACTCTAAGCAACACCACCTCTCAACGGAAATCAACCATGCCCCCCTGCAACACCGGTAGTGTGGGTGAAACCCAGCCAACCAGGCGAAACCATGGAAGCAGTTTACCTGGGGCCTTGTAGGGACGTAGCCGCTACTGGACAACCTGTCTTTTCTATCTGAAGCTCGATACCATTAACAGAATGCCAGGTGACTTAAAGAGGCATAACACTGTAACAGCTCCCCGAGCTGCAAAGGCTCTTGCTAGACGAGGAGACCACAAGTAAGGTGCTTTCTTTACCTGCCTACGCATAATCTGCGTTCATGTGACCTTGGTAGGAGAAGAGCTATCCCCGAACCTAACAGGAAATGAATAACTCTGGAACTGCAGCCATGAAAGCTAACTAACTGAAGACCTGTGAGCGGGGAACTCCACAGGAATTTATACTCGCAAAGCTGGAGTCATGGGACACGACACGTGTAGGATACCAGAGCCTGTCCAAAGGATCCCTTAATATCCTTCTTGAATGCTTTAAACCTATGATGCATAAGGCTGCTTAGACCACCTTTGCAATTGCGCGCATTAGTGAAAGGCCCCTAGATTGTGTGTTAGCCACCCACCGGTTAGCCAACTCCATGTGCTTGCAAAGAACACAGTCCCTTGTCAAGTTGGTGCCAACCAAGAACTAGTTCCTTCTTGATCCTCTCAACCTGTGGGAGCAAAGCTAACATCAATGGTCGCACTACCGACCCACGGCGCTCCGATTCCCGACCCCGGTATGTCTGCCTGAAGAGCATCACTATGCGCTGCTTGGCCATGTGTTCCACACTTCCAACAGCACTAAAAGGTTTCTTTTTGCTCTAAACAGAAACTCCTATGTGCTAAGTGGTAGAGTCACCTATTATTTTCATTAATAATAGTGAGCTGCTGCTGTGTTACCGTGTTGAGAACATGCCACCAGCCCTGAATATTGTATGCAAACTCATTTAGACATTGGAAGAGTGTGTCCGCGCACTGTCAGTAGCTTTCCCAAAGAGCATAAAAGAGCTGTACTGTAACACATTCAATGCTGTCCCAAATAATTTCTACCAAGGGCAGGTGCTAATACTACCGCATGTGCTGTTGTGCACGGGAGGGCACTCCTGACCTCAAACCTACAAAATGCCGTGTTAAACGCGCCAGCGCCCACCACACCTCCTGAAGAAGGCAGTGCATTGCCCACAGAGAGACGGTGTTCATCAATCAATGTGCCCCCCGGCACATCAGGCACGTCTGTGTTTTCCCAGACGTCCATCAATATTTGCTGTGATACGCTAACTTAACATCCAAAAGCCCCTCAGGGGCAGTAACCGCAAAACCTTCTCTCCTCCGTAACAAGGGTAGAGGGGTATGGCTACCCGTGCAAGCAAGATTCAACGCATAGCAGCTGTGTCGCCCGACTAGTATGTTGCTGTTTCTGCCCTTGCATTCCAGGTATATGCTAAATCAAGACATCGATAAAGCAAGAAAGTCCTGCCTGCAGCAGGACAGGGTTCTTGGCTCTGTCACAGGTTGTTGGTTGCCTAAAGTAACTAAGCAGCCCTGAGGCTTGTGTATAATATTGAAAAGCTTACACTTCACACTGCTGACACCATGCCAAAGTAGCTGCCATGCCCTGGACATCAACTTAAACAGAACAATGCAGCGAGGACTCGAAGTGTAGGACATATCTGGGGCAGGTGCGCGGGAGAACTGTGCAGCTAGACAGTTGTAATTCCTAAGCAGATTGGAAACACTTTACCTCCTCGCCAAACCTGTTTAGTGAATACCAAATTGTGTTTTAACGATCAAGTCCTCTGTTCTAAGGAATCAAAAAGGGTTTCCAACCTGGTCCCAATCCCACATAATATTCGACTCATAACTATGCAACTCAGCAAACCAAATCCAACAAGCGCGTACACAAACTCACATACTCTAGAACGCGTGGAGTGAAACGAGCGTGCCTATTCACACATGAGTGAAATTGTGATCCGTGGACCAGCCGCGTGGCTGTTTACACGAGACTGTAAATGACTACAGACCTGATGTCAGCACCCGATTTCTGTGTTCGCACGCTGGCGCCTGCCTGAACAGGGGGGTTCAAAGACACAAAAAGGCTGGAGATCAGACTGATATCGGAGTGTCTTGCTCTGATGCTAACCATGTACCGAAACCAGTTGTATTACAACATCCACGCAGTTTGTTTCACTGCAGAAGGAACGTGTAAACTTTAACAACGCCACAGGATGTGTTTCCGCTCAGCCGGCTTTTATACTTAATATTTGCATCATGCTTTCGAAAAGAAAATTAAAGCACACAGAAGGGCTGGATTATGTTCGCTTAACAGGGCATTTAAGCAAGGCTAGGGAAAAGAACAGGTAAAATGACTGACTCCTTGTTAACATCCATGCTAACCTTGTTAACATTCCAGGTGCCCGAGACCAAGCCTGCAGCTCGCCGGGTGCTTCTACACGATGACGCAACGCATCCCGCAGATGTGCATGGTGCTAAAATGTCTGTGCAACCAGCTCTGAGGCAATGGGAAATATGGGCTAGTAGCTGCACCCCCAGCAGCAAGTCAGGAAGTAGTGCAGCAGCAGAACCTCAATGTTTACTGGAGGAGGGAAACAGCCATGGTTTAGATGCAACTTCCAGTTGAGTGAGATTGGAGATCCCCAGGTAGATTTTATGTTTGCCCCAAAAGCTCCCAGGAGGCGCTTGTAAAAGGAGAAATTAGTTCGCCATTTCCTGCTCTGCTGGGGGTCTCATTAAAGATAGGCTGCCGGGCATATAACCCAATGGGAAGCAGACAGACACTCCGGGAAACTGGAATTATGCAGCAGAGGACACAATTATGTGGCAAGGGTTTTCATCATATTTGACAGGAAAAGGCAATGTACACTGCATTTTATGATCGTATTAACTCTATTTTGTTATTTTATACATGTTAACACACAACAGTGTAAGGCCTCGCACCCTCTTTGACTTCCCGAGAGTGTGATGGCCAAAATCTGCAGCTCTTCGCCCTTAAGCCACGTCCTTTTCCCAACCTCCTTTCCAAGGTACGCCTAAGGGCCGACCCCCGTGAGGATCGGGGCACGACTCAATTGCTGCTAACCAAGCATCCACTGCCACCGGATTGCCTGTCTGGCGGGCACGTTCACTGTGCTATCTGACTGGGCACGCCGTCGATCACCCACATGCCCGCACAAACCACTTGCGACACAGTCGCACCACCAGCCCACGGTGCCACCGTCCAGCCCCAGCGCCCGCACTCAGTCTCGGTGAATCCCCGATGGCTCACAGGGGTGGTTGCCGAGGCTGCTCTGACATAAAAAGCCTGGATGGGCAGCAGGGCCACCCCGCACCGGGCCCATGGCCCCCCCTGCTGCCCCCTCAAACACAAACTCTAACCGCATGTGGGCACCGAAAGCGAAAGCCTTGCAGCTGGGGGACCGAGCTTCACTTGGAAGCGGGCGGAACTGCAAACACACCCTGCACAAAGTCGGAACGACCCCAATATGGAGGCAGCGCCGCACAGGAAGCCACCAGCAGCTCAGCTCCACTGCCACAATTAGGATGGGAAGAGGCTGCCTCCCAGTCCCCAATACCGGAAAAGGACACGGACGGAGTGCCCCATCAGACCTAAACCTCCGCGCTCCAACTCGCCCCAGACCCGAACGGGTAACCAACCCCTGTACCCTAGCCCAGCCGGGACCAGCATACATGCCAGCGCTCGGTCCGAGCCGCATGGTACAAAGCTGTGCACCTAGGCGAAGAGACCACGCGGGACACGCGGCCTAGTGAAGTGCTCTGGAGACCCACCCCCGCTGTCCCAGTGACGCTCAACAGCCCATCGAGGATCCGTTCCCGACCCCGCAGGCAAGGCACATGGCGTGGCTGCATCGGCGACAAAGACCAGCGAAAGCGAAAGCTTGGAAGGCTGACTGAGATTTGAACCTGCATCCCTGGGTCAACAACTAACACGCACCCAGGACGTCGAACTCAATACCGCTCGCCGACTCCCGCAGACACACCGCACACCAGGGAGCCCAATTACGTTACATGCATGCCTCAAAAGACCCGGAGGCAGAAGCCTTCGATCGCAACCAAAAAAGGAGGGGGGGGAGGCACAAGACTATGAAACAAAGTCGGACTATCCCCTCGCACACCAGCAAAGCGGGCAACGGCTCCCCGAAACGGCCAAAACCATCTATGCACCCGTTCACCTTTTCAACAGAAACCCTGATCTGCCTCTGCTCATCCTCCGCTGAGACGGTGGCCATACTGCGTGACGGGAAACTAGCACTACGCCAGACCAAACGGCATCAACGACGTGACCAATGTGGCGAGCGTGGCAAAGAGGGCGACCTCAAGGTGGGGGAGGGCTTTATAGCCTCCCCTCGGGCCACGATGCCCCCGGATGTGACGTCCCTTGCCTCACGCCCAGGGAGGAAGAGGGGGGACTCACTGGAGTCCCAGCCCCCAAGGGGGGGCGGGGAGGGGACTCTGGTGCCCAGCCGACACTAGAGCGCCGACCACTCTATTAGCCCCCTGCAGGTGCCGCGGTCAGCGGCAAGATAGGCAACTAAAACAATAATAACAAATGAATCAACTGGTGCCGTGATTGTTGCTGCAATCATGGGCGGCTTGCTTTTATTGAACAAGTAGTCCCCGACACAGCCTTCATCAGTGCCCCGTCTTCAAGCTAACTGCTCTGATGCTGCAGATAAGGGTCTGCGACATGTACTGGCTGGTTTATTTACAGTTTGACGTGGTATGTACCTGTAACGCTGCCACTTCGGTAGACTGCTCCTGATGTAGAACCGCCCTCCGTTGTGAACATCCTTCAGATGTCTTTGCAAGCAAGGGAAAAATCGACCAATAAAAGATCAGAAAAATGTTGGGGGTGCCCCGTACCTTAAAAAACGAAATAAAATAGTTATGTATGACGTTGTTTCCACTGAGTGTTAAATTCGGTTAAAAAGTATAGCTGCACTCACTGGCTGAAGATCTCTTCCTTAGCAAGAACATGCTCGTCAACGTTTCCGAAAATCTGAAATTGAAAGTAAAGTCTTGCACGGTGCAGGACTCCTCCTCCATACTGCCAATTAGTATTAAACAGCAAACCAGCAGTGGGTTAAAATGGAGGAGAAGGAGCCCACACCTAGGTGGTTACCACCTGTGACGTCGCGTGGCAGATGCAGGAAATTCAGCTGTGCGGAGCTCGTACTTGACAGGCACACAGTATACTTTGATGGGCCCGGAAGTCACGAGTGACCTCCGCCCGTTTACTTATGCTCTCTGGCCAGGCCTGGCCAGAGAGTGCTACAATGTGTGAATGCCCTTCCAGGCTAAGGGTCTCGAGACCATGCAGTAGCTAGACCACTACATTCCATCCTAAGTCGGTGTTCAAACAAATAAAACAATCAACACATAAAGTCTGTGAGTCTTTGACTTGGTCTTGGGTTAGGTCTTAAACTGTACCTCCGTTGGTGGCTTCCTCGACTCGCCCTTGGGCTGTCCTGCAACAAGTTGCTGGTGGCCATGGTCGCTCCTGCTTCTGCTGCTACGGGTGGCTGCGGGCTCGACCTGGTTTGTTCTTGGTCCATCTCCAACCACTTCTGGTGGGTGCAGTGAGAGGAAGTCTGCAGGGTGTTTTGCCCCGGGTCGATATACCACTTCCATTTGATAGTGCTGCAGCTTTATCGCCCAGCGCTCGATCCTTTGTGGCTTCTGTTGGCGTGAGGGCCTTGCTTGCAAACTCGAGTGGGGTCCATTTTCCTGGTTCTGTTTCCTGGGTCAGAAGAGCTCCTAGCCCCATGGGAATGGCATCCACCAGGAGCTCCGTCTTCCGCTTGGCATCGAAGTAAGCCATGGTGGTTTTTCCCAGAAGCGCTGCTTTGATCTTCTGGAAGGCGTCTTTTTCACTTTGGCAATGCTTCCAGATGGCATCTTTATTTGTCAGGGCGTGCAACGGTTCGGCTAGCGTGGCCAGGTTCGGTATGAACCGCCCACAGTAGGTGGCCATCCCTGGGACGTTTCGGGTCTCCGATGCAGTTGTCGTTGCGGGGGCTTGTTGTATGGCCTGCGATTTCCTGGGATCTACCTTGACTGCGTCCTGGCTGAATACTTATCCGAAGAAGTCGATTTTTAAAAAAAAAACAAGCACTTATCTTGGTGAAAGATGCCCCCTTGTTCGGCGAGTCACTGGAGCGTGGCTTGGAGATGGCGGTGATGTTCTTCCATCGTTGCTGAATGTATCAGAATGTCGTCGCTGACACTGAGTACTCCTTCGAGTCCTGATAAAATTTCACGGACGGCATTCTTGAATATTTCTGCCACCAACGAGATCCCAAATTTCAGTCTTTTGTAACAGCGTAACCCCATATGGGTTGAGAAGGTTGTGATATACCGGCTCTCCTTGGCTAGCCTTAGCTGGTGGTATCCGGCGTTGAGGTTGAGCTTAGAGAACTAGCGTGACCCATTCAGATCGGCCAAAATGTCATCAACGGTTGGCGTCCGGTGCCTTTTGCGTTTGATCGCCTGGTTGGCCAGGCGCATATCGATACACAGTCTGATCTTGCCGGGTTGTTTTGATTTCTCGGCGATCACCATGGGCGACACCCAGGGTGTTGGACCTGTGACTTTCTCTATGACTCATTGCTGTTCCGGTTGTGGAGCTCTTTCTCGACGAGTGGCCTGAGGTGGAAGGGTATGCCACTATCTTCACAGCCTTGTCTATATGCAGCTGTATCAGGGGTCTTTTGATGCAACTGAGTCCTCTGAATAGTTGTGGGAAGAGTTCTAGGACATCCTCAGTCTGTAGGATCTTGACTGCGTTGGCGAATGTGACCAAGCTGAGGTCTTGAGCTGTGTGGCTCCCTACCAGGATGTCAGCTTCCCTGTCAACCACGTGGAAGGTGGTGGCGATTTCGTGGCCCTCTGCTTTCACTTGGACGGTCATCTTTCCCTTGAGCGGTAGGGGCGTTTGGCTGCCGTATGTGAGAATTCTGACATGCGACAGGGACAATGCGGGTCTTGGATTTAGTCGCTTGTATTGTTGACACCCCATCACGTTAACAGATGCCCCTGTGTCGATTAATGTAGTGACCTGGGATCCGGCAATCTCCAGGGAGCACGTAGGTTGTGGGCGCCTCTTCAGTTTGAGATCGCTAGCGAATGAGATGAGGTAGCACTTTTCTTCCTCGTCGGTGGACGAGTCCTCTAGATAATGTTTCTGTCTTCCTGGCGTCCGGGTCATCCTCAGGTTTTCGGGGTCCTTGAGGGATAGGTGTTTTACTGACTGACAGTGGCCGTCATCCGTGTGTACCTCGGTTCCGCGGTCTTCCTCTGCATGCCACCGCAAAGTGGTTGAGGGTGCCACACTTCGAGCAAGTCCGTTCCTGTGCTGGGCATTCTTCTTGCAGGTGTCTTCTCTTCTGCAGCATCCGCAGCATGATCCTAGAGCACTCCTGCCTGGCCACCGCCTGTGGGTGCCTCTACTCTTGGTGCGAACTGCATCTGCTCTTTCCGTCTTGATTGTCGCTGGTTTCTCCACCTGATGGGTTCTGGCAATGTCCATTGCGGTTGCCCTGGCATCCGAGAGGTTGTGCGACCGGGCCATGATGAGGATATCCTCAAGGGTGATTTCTGGTTGCCACAGGATAAGTGTCCGGAGGTTCTTGTTTCAACATTCCTGTATTACTCTGGCTCTCACCTCCTTGTTCTGGTCGTCATCTGTACCTGTGCTCGCCAGCTCATGTAGCCACGCATGGAACGCGTCCATTGACTCTTCTTCCTTTTGGCACGCTTAACACAGCTTGAATCTTTCGTAGTCTGGATTCGGTTGGGGGTCGAATTGTGCGTTCAGGGCCCTGACCACTGCTGTGTAATCATTGGGCGCTCCAGTGTTTGGTAGGTGGGCAAAAAACTTGTAGATCTCGTCCCCGGCAAAATGCAACAGTAGGGACCTCTTGACTGCGCCATCCATCTCCCGCGTCACTGTGAAGTAGTTGTCTAACCTGCTAATCCTAAGGGTCCATCTGGGAGACGCCATGGCTGGGTCTATGAGCTCGGGAATGTTGTGACATAGGTTGTATGGCTGGAGGCCCAGCTAATTGGGCCGGTGGTAGGTTGTGTGGTGCTGTTTGTGCTGCCTGGTCTGTCATCTTCACGAGTGTGCTGTGCTCCTCCTGCTATGCCCGACCTGCTGCTGTGTCGAGGTGGTGATGGTGTCTTGAGGTTGATGGACAATTAACCCCTTTCACTTCTGCCTGTGTGGCCTCTTGTATAAGCTGTGAGCCTGATCTTCCTTTAACACGGTGCTATTTGGGCATGTGCTGCTCACTTTGCTGTAGGCTGGGCGAGGTGCCACTACTGTTGAGCCTGATGACTGCACGATGGGGAGTTTGTTCCTTGGGGGCAACAGCAGGGCTTTGTGCCACGTGTTCGGGCCCTGGGAGTGCTGGCATGATCGGTGACACTGGGAGCCAGCTGGGGGCAACCTGTGCATGCGCGCGTCTCGGCAGGGACAACGCGGGCTCAAACCGGGCCTACCCCGTGAGCGCCCAGCTTTGCTAGTCTTGTCAGCAGACGTGCAGAGCCACAGCAGGCGAGAGGAGGCAATGTTCCCTACCTTGAGGTGCCGTCGCAATGCGATTTCCCAGGCAGGCGGGCCAGATGGTGCCTGAGTCTGTGGCCTTTCAGTTGCGCAGCATGGGGCCCAGGGTCTTTGCGTCAGTTAGCAAAAGCACTGATTTTCACCGGGGCCGCTGAGCAGGTGCCAGACAGGCAGGGTGCTGACACGGTGCGTGGACGAAGGACGCCATCCCTCGTCGCCAGTGTGACGTCGCGTGGCAGATGCAGGAAATTCAGCTGTGCGGAGCTCGTACTGGACAGGCACACAGTATACTTTGATGGGCCCGGAAGTCACGAGTGACCTCCGCCCGTTTACTTATGCTCTCTGGCCAGGCCTGGCCAGAGAGTGCTACAATGTGTGAATGCCCTTCCAGGCTAAGGGTCTCGAGACCATGCAGTAGCTAGACCACTACATTCCATCCTAAGTCGGTGTTCAAACAAATAAAACAATCAACACATAAAGTCTGTGAGTCTTTGACTTGGTCTTGGGTTAGGTCTTAAACTGTACCTCCGTTGGTGGCTTCCTCGACTCGCCCTTGGGCTGTCCTGCAACAAGTTGCTGGTGGCCATGGTAGCTCCTGCTTCTGCTGCTACGGGTGGCTGCGGGCTCGACCTGGTTTGTTCTTAGTCCATCTCCAACCACTTCTGGTGGGTGCAGTGAGAGGAAGTCTGCAGGGTGTTTTGCCCCGGGTCGATATACCACTTCCATTTGATAGTGCTGCAGCTTTATCGCCCAGCGCTCGATCCTTTGTGGCGGATGTGGTGCAGAGCCTCTGAACAGAGGGAATAGTGGCTGGTGGTCCGTCACTACTTGAAACAAGTGCACACTGACATACAGGTTAAAGTGGTTGCAGGCCCATTTGATGATTAGTGCCTCCCTCTTGGTTTGGGAATACCGGGCTTCTGTTGGCGTGAGGGCCTTGCTTGCAAACTCGAGTGGGGTCCATTTTCCTGGTTCTGTTTCCTGGGTCAGAAGAGCTCCTAGCCCCATGGGAATGGCATCCACCAGGAGCTCCGTCTTCCGCTTGGCATCGAAGTAAGCCATGGTGGTTTTTCCCAGAAGCGCTGCTTTGATCTTCTGGAAGGCGTCTTTTTCACTTTGGCAATGCTTCTAGATGGCATCTTTATTTGTCAGGGCGTGCAACGGTTCGGCTAGCGTGGCCAGGTTCGGTATGAACCGCCCACAGTAGGTGGCCATCCCTGGGACGTTTCGGGTCTCCGATGCAGTTGTCGTTGCGGGGGCTTGTTGTATGGCCTGCGATTTCCTGGGATCTACCTTGACTGCGTCCTGGCTGAATACTTATCCGAAGAAGTCGATTTTTTAAAAAAAAACAAGCACTTATCTTGGTGAAAGATGCCCCCTTGTTCGGCGAGTCACTGGAGCGTGGCTTGGAGATGGCGGTGATGTTCTTCCATCGTTGCTGAATGTATCAGAATGTCGTCGCTGACACTGAGTACTCCTTCGAGTCCTGATAAAATTTCACGGACGGCATTCTTGAATATTTCTGCCGCCAACGAGATCCCAAATTTCAGTCTTTTGTAACAGCGTAACCCCATATGGGTTGAGAAGGTTGTGATATACCGGCTCTCCTTGGCTAGCCTTAGCTGGTGGTATCCGGCGTTGAGGTTGAGCTTAGAGAACTAGCGTGACCCATTCAGATCGGCCAAAATGTCATCAACGGTTGGCGTCCAGTGCCTTTTGCGTTTGATCGCCTGGTTGGCCAGGCGCATATCGATACACAGTCTGATCTTGCCGGGTTGTTTTGATTTCTCGGCGATCACCATGGGCGACACCCAGGGTGTTGGACCTGTGACTTTCTCTATGACTCATTGCTGTTCCGGTTGTGGAGCTCTTTCTCGACGAGTGGCCTGAGGTGGAAGGGTATGCCACTATCTTCACAGCCTTGTCTATATGCAGCTGTATCAGGGGTCTTTTGATGCAACTGAGTCCTCTGAATAGTTGTGGGAAGAGTTCTAGGACATCCTCGGTCTGTAGGATCTTGACTGCGTTGGCGAATGTGACCAAGCTGAGGTCTTGAGCTGTGTGGCTCCCTACCAGGATGTCAGCTTCCCTGTCAACCACGTGGAAGGTGGTGGCGATTTCGTGGCCCTCTGCTTTCACTTGGACGGTCATCTTTCCCTTGAGCGGTAGGGGCGTTTGGCTGCCGTATGTGAGAATTCTGACATGCGACAGGGACAATGCGGGTCTTGGATTTAGTCGCTTGTATTGTTGACACCCCATCACGTTAACAGATGCCCCTGTGTCGATTAATGTAGTGACCTGGGATCCGGCAATCTCCAGGGAGCACGTAGGTTGTGGGCGCCTCTTCAGTTTGAGATCGCTAGCGAATGAGATGAGGTAGCACTTTTCTTCCTCGTCGGTGGACGAGTCCTCTAGATAATGTTTCTGTCTTCCTGGCGTCCGGGTCATCCTCTGGTTTTCGGGGTCCTCGAGGGATAGGTGTTTTACTGACTGACAGTGGCCGTCATCCGTGTGTACCTCGGTTCTGCGGTCTTCCTCTGCATGCCACCGCAAAGTGGTTGAGGGTGCCACACTTCGAGCAAGTCCGTTCCTGTGCTGGGCATTCTTCTTGCAGGTGTCTTCTCTTCTGCAGCATCCGCAGCATGATCCTAGAGCACTCCTGCCTGGCCACCGCCTGTGGGTGCCTCTACTCTCGGTGCGAACTGCATCTGCTCTTTCCGTCTTGATTGTCGCTGGTTTCTCCACCTGATGGGTTCTGGCAATGTCCATTGCGGTTGCCCTGGCATCCGAGAGGTTGTGCGACCGGGCCATGATGAGGATATCCTCAAGGGTGATTTCTGGTTGCCACAGGATAAGTGTCCGGAGGTTCTTGTTTCAACATTCCAGGATTACTCTGGCTCTCACCTCCTTGTTCTGGTCGTCATCTGTACCTGTGCTCGCCAGCTCATGTAGCCACGCATGGAACGCGTCCATTGACTCTTCTTCCTTTTGGCACGCTTAACACAGCTTGAATCTTTCGTAGTCTGGATTCGGTTGGGGGTCGAATTGTGCGTTCAGGGCCCTGACCACTGCTGTGTAATCATTGGGCGCTCCAGTGTTTGGTAGGTGGGCAAAAAGCTTGTAGATCTCGTCCCCGGCAAAATGCAACAGTAGGGACCTCTTGACTGCGCCATCCATCTCCCGCGTCACTGTGAAGTAGTTGTCTAACCTGCTAATCCTAAGGGTCCATCTGGGAGACGCCATGGCTGGGTCTATGAGCTCGGGAATGTTGTGACATAGGTTGTATGGCTGGAGGCCCAGCTAATTGGGCCGGTGGTAGGTTGTGTGGTGCTGTTTGTGCTGCCTGGTCTGTCATCTTCACGAGTGTGCTGTGCTCCTCCTGCTATGCCCGACCTGCTGCTGTGTCGAGGTGGTGATGGTGTCTTGAGGTTGATGGACAATTAACCCCTTTCACTTCTGCCTGTGTGACCTCTTGTATAAGCTGTGAGCCTGATCTTCCTTTAACACGGTGCTATTTGGGCATGTGCTGCTCACTTTGCTGTAGGCTGGGCGAGGTGCCACTACTGTTGAGCCTGATGACTGCACGATGGGGAGTTTGTTCCTTGGGGGCAACAGCAGGGCTTTGTGCCACGTGTTCGGGCCCTGGGAGTGCTGGCATGATCGGTGACACTGGGAGCCAGCTGGGGGCAACCTGTGCATGCGCGCGTCTCGGCAGGGACAACGCGGGCTCAAACCGGGCCTACCCCGTGAGCGCCCAGCTTTGCTAGTCTTGTCAGCAGACGTGCAGAGCCACAGCAGGCGAGAGGAGGCAATGTTCCCTACCTTGAGGTGCCGTCGCAATGCGATTTCCCAGGCAGGCGGGCCAGATGGTGCCTGAGTCTGTGGCCTTTCAGTTGCGCAGCATGGGGCCCAGGGTCTTTGCGTCAGTTAGCAAAAGCACTGATTTTCACCGGGGCCGCTGAGCAGGTGCCAGACAGGCAGGGTGCTGACACGGTGCGTGGACGAAGGACGCCATCCCTCGTCGCCAGTGTGACGTCGCGTGGCAGATGCAGGAAATTCAGCTGTGCGGAGCTCGTACTGGACAGGCACACAGTATACTTTGATGGGCCCGGAAGTCACGAGTGACCTCCGCCCGTTTACTTATGCTCTCTGGCCAGGCCTGGCCAGAGAGTGCTACAATGTGTGAATGCCCTTCCAGGCTAAGGGTCTCGAGACCATGCAGTAGCTAGACCACTACATTCCATCCTAAGTCGGTGTTCAAACAAATAAAACAATCAACACATAAAGTCTGTGAGTCTTTGACTTGGTCTTGGGTTAGGTCTTAAACTCTACCTCCGTTGGTGGCTTCCTCGACTCGCCCTTGGGCTGTCCTGCAACAAGTTGCTGGTGGCCATGGTCGCTCCTGCTTCTGCTGCTACGGGTGGCTGCGGGCTCGACCTGGTTTGTTCTTGGTCCATCTCCAACCACTTCTGGTGGGTGCAGTGAGAGGAAGTCTGCAGGCTGTTTTGCCCCGGGTCGATATACCACTTCCATTTGATAGTGCTGCAGCTTTATCGCCCAGCGCTCGATCCTTTGTGGCGGATGTGGTGCAGAGCCTCTGAACAGAGGGAATAGTGGCTGGTGGTCCGTCACTACTTGAAACAAGTGCACACTGACATACAGGTTAAAGTGGTTGCAGGCCCATTTGATGATTAGTGCCTCCCTCTTGATTTGGGAATACCGGGCTTCTGTTGGCGTGAGGGCCTTGCTTGCAAACTCGAGTGGGGTCCATTTTCCTGGTTCTGTTTCCTGGGTCAGAAGAGCTCCTAGCCCCATGGGAATGGCATCCACCAGGAGCTCCGTCTTCCGCTTGGCATCGATGTAAGCCATGGTGGTTTTTCCCAGAAGCGCTGCTTTGATCTTCTGGAAGGCGTCTTTTTCCCTTTGGCAATGCTTCTAGATGGCATCTTTATTTGTCAGGGCGTGCAACGGTTCGGCTAGCGTGGCCAGGTTCGGTATGAACCGCCCACAGTAGGTGGCCATCCCTGGGACGTTTCGGGTCTCCGATGCAGTTGTCGTTGCGGGGGCTTGTTGTATGGCCTGCGATTTCCTGGGATCTACCTTGACTGCGTCCTGGCTGAATACTTATCCGAAGAAGTCGATTTTTTTAAAAAAAACAAGCACTTATCTTGGTGAAAGATGCCCCCTTGTTCGGCGAGTCACTGGAGCGTGGCTTGGAGATGGCGGTGATGTTCTTCCATCGTTGCTGAATGTATCAGAATGTCGTCGCTGACACTGAGTACTCCTTCGAGTCCTGATAAAATTTCACGGACGGCATTCTTGAATATTTCTGCCGCCAACGAGATCCCAAATTTCAGTCTTTTGTAACAGCGTAACCCCATATGGGTTGAGAAGGTTGTGATATACCGTGACCCATTCAGATCGGCCAAAATGTCATCAACGGTTGGCGTCCAGTGCCTTTTGCGTTTGATCGCCTGGTTGGCCAGGCGCATATCGATACACAGTCTGATCTTGCCGGGTTGTTTTGATTTCTCGGCGATCACCATGGGCGACACCCAGGGTGTTGGACCTGTGACTTTCTCTATGACTCATTGCTGTTCCGGTTGTGGGGCTCTTTCTCGACGAGTGGCCTGAGGTGGAAGGGTATGCCACTATCTTCACAGCCTTGTCTATATGCAGCTGTATCAGGGGTCTTTTGATGCAACTGAGTCCTCTGAATAGTTGTGGGAAGAGTTCTAGGACATCCTCGGTCTGTAGGATCTTGACTGCGTTGGCGAATGTGACCAAGCTGAGGTCTTGAGCTGTGTGGCTCCCTACCAGGATGTCAGCTTCCCTGTCAACCACGTGGAAGGTGGTGGCGATTTCGTGGCCCTCTGCTTTCACTTGGACGGTCATCTTTCCCTTGAGCGGTAGGGGCGTTTGGCTGCCGTATGTGAGAATTCTGACATGCGACAGGGACAATGCGGGTCTTGGATTTAGTCGCTTGTATTGTTGACACCCCATCACGTTAACAGATGCCCCTGTGTCGATTAATGTAGTGACCTGGGATCCGGCAATCTCCAGGGAGCACGTAGGTTGTGGGCGCCTCTTCAGTTTGAGATCGCTAGCGAATGAGATGAGGTAGCACTTTTCTTCCTCGTCGGTGGACGAGTCCTCTAGATAATGTTTCTGTCTTCCTGGCGTCCGGGTCATCCTCTGGTTTTCGGGGTCCTCGAGGGATAGGTGTTTTACTGACTGACAGTGGCCGTCATCCGTGTGTACCTCGGTTCCGCGGTCTTCCTCTGCATGCCACCGCAAAGTGGTTGAGGGTGCCACACTTCGAGCAAGTCTGTTCCTGTGCTGGGCATTCTTCTTGCAGGTGTCTTCTCTTCTGCAGCATCCGCAGCATGATCCTAGAGCACTCCTGCCTGGCCACCGCCTGTGGGTGCCTCTACTCTCGGTGCGAACTGCATCTGCTCTTTCCGTCTTGATTGTCGCTGGTTTCTCCACCTGATGGGTTCTGGCAATGTCCATTGCGGTTGCCCTGGCATCCGAGAGGTTGTGCGACCGGGCCATGATGAGGATATCCTCAAGGGTGATTTCTGGTTGCCACAGGATAAGTGTCCGGAGGTTCTTGTTTCAACATTCCTGGATTACTCTGGCTCTCACCTCCTTGTTCTGGTCGTCATCTGTACCTGTGCTCGCCAGCTCATGTAGCCACGCATGGAACGCGTCCATTGACTTTTCTTCCTTTTGGCACGCTTGGCGCAGCTTGAATCTTTCGTAGTCTGGATTCGGCTGGCATGATCGGTGACACTGGGAGCCAGCTGGGGGCAACCTGTGCATGCGCGCGTCTCGGCAGGGACAACGCGGGCTCAAACCGGGCCTACCCCGTGAGCGCCCAGCTTTGCTAGTCTTGTCAGCAGATGTGCAGAGCCACAGCAGGCGAGAGGAGGCAATGTTCCCTACCTTGAGGTGCCATCGCAATGCGATTTCCCGGGCAGGCGGGCCAGATGGTGCCTGAGTCTGTGGCCTTTCAGTTGCGCAGCATGGGGCCCAGGGTCTTTGCGTCAGTTAGCAAAAGCACTGATTTTCACCGGGGCCGCTGAGCAGGTGCCAGACAGGCAGGGTGCTGACACGGTGCGTGGACGAAGGACGCCATCCCTCGTCGCCAGTGTGACGCTGCATGGCAGATGCAGGAGATTCAGCTGCGGGGAGCTCAAACTGACCACAGGCACACAGTATACTTTTAAGGGCCCGAGTGTCACGAGCGACCTACGCCTGTTTATTTATGCTCTCTGGCCACGCCTGGCCAGAGAGTGCTACAATGTGTGAATGCTCTTCCGGGCTAAGGGTCTCGGAACCATGCAGCAGCTAGACCGCTACACCACCCACTCCTTCCTTGTCCTCATCAATCCTGGTCTCGCAGTGGCGGCTCCTCCACTAAGGCATATGAGCGTCGTCCCACTGCCATGAAACAGAAAAAGAAAACAAAAAATAAAATGATAATAACGTAATGTTATTATCATTTTTATTTTGTCCTCCTGCAGGGTACGTGAGGGGGCGGGATAGGGTTGCAGAGCAGGAGAGCAGTGGTACAACCTTCCTAAGTGTGCAACAAGTGTTTGGTCGGCCCTCTCGGGCTGCCCAAAACAGTCATGAGCACTTTCCCTGTTCTCCTTGCAGACTGCATTACAGCCTGCATGGAGAACATGCCCACCCCTCAAGCCCATAGCGGAGCGCCATGACACGGTGCTCAAACCAATCACAATGCTGCATTGCAGCGTTGTGATTGGCTGCGGGGAGCGTGGGAGCCATGGTGCTTCCTGTTTCTCACAAGAAGCCAAGAAGAGGATGGATCGGGACACAGGAGAGGCGGTGGCGGGCAGTAAGTTTTTTTTTTTAACCCAATTTCCACCCCTCGCCCCCACCCACACCACTGTTGCTTCTAGGTAGCAGCTGCGACTGCTGGTCTGCCCCTGGCCTATCCACTGAATGGAGTTCTTTTGACCTCACCCTTGGACAAAGCATAAATGCCCAAATGGATACGTATTCAGCACTTCTAAACCATACCATGCATAGCACTGTGATGTCACTGCCTTGGCTTGTTCCTGCAGGGCGAGGACTTTCCTCTCTCGACACATGCTCAGGGATCTTGAGTTATAGCACTAATCTCGCAGGCCCCCCCCCCCCTCCCCAAGAAACTATGCCGGTTTATTTATTACAAGTACATAGTAGCCCTTTAAACTGCACGAATTTCCTTATCTCCCTCCCCATTAATGATTGCAGGGCAATGTCCCCCATGCTCTTGACCACTGGCCACCCGTGGTGAGGAGGGGAATCTCTACAAGACTTCTGCCTGTGGCCAGGGCATGGGCCAAGGCATGCTAGTCGCCCTGCTAGGTGAGAAGAAATGGTATCTAGAAATGGACAACAAGAAGGGGAGTTTGAGACCCCAACAATTTTTATTTTCCAAGGAGCCAAATGGGCTGTGTGAGGAGGGGAAGCTGTGCAAGACTTCTGCCTGTGAACATGACTGAGGTTCAAGACCTGCTTGTCTCCCTGCTGGGTGAGGGGACATTACCCATGAAATCCAAGTCTGCCTGCCCTGAGGCCTGGAGCACCAGTGCTAGCCTACTTGCCAAGACCAATGTGCCCCGTGAGGTAGAGGAGAGCATTGGAGGGGGCAAGATCCAGTGTGGAGCCCAGTGAAGTGGACTCTCTCTGCGTGGTGTGAGTAAATGTATGCTGCACAGATCCGGTCGGCGCATGTGTGGAGGACAGAATTGGCAACCCCGCATGCCAGGAGAGGGCTGCTGTGAATTGAGCCGTGTGCTGTGCCAATCGGGCCAAAGCCTGTGCGTAGATGCAAGTCTGTGACCCCCGTACACCAGGAGCAGCTGTCATGAAGAAGACTGCCATGCTGTAAGGGCTGTAGACTTGTGCAGTAGTGGGTGGTAACCCAGTATGTCAGAAGGGACTGCCGTGGGAAAGGCTGCCATGTGGCATAGGCTGTGGCCTTGTGCGATAGCAGGTGGCAACCTCATAGGCCAGGAGGGGCTGCCGTGAAGGATTTTACTGTGCTGATCAGGCAGGAGCCTGTGTGCTGTGAGATATAGTGACCCTGCATGCAAGAGGGGGTCACCGGGAGTATCAAGAACTGCAAACTGGTCTGCATCCCCTGCCAGAAAAGTGAGGCATCAAGGGAGCATCTGTGTACCATCTCCTAGGCAAGGGGCTAAGAAAGGAGTGTTGCAACCAGCCCAGTGGGAAAGGAACCAAACACTTACCATGCATAAGGAGCCGGAGAGAATATCCTTTTGCTTTGGGAGTACAACCACGAGTGAGAGACTCTGAAACTGCTGAGTGTAGCTGTAGGAAGGTGGAATCTGACTATATGGTTGCCCCCACTGTTTGCCTGGTGTTTTGCTGGTTTATGACTTAGTTGGACTGGGATACTGCTATTCAGGGCCCCATTCTATTCTATCTGCTGTCTCTGTAAAATGGTTTCAATGTACATTAGGTACATATCTAATTGGAGTGCCGTATAAGCCCCTAGTATATGGTATACTATGTACCTAGGGCATAGGTACCTCAGAGGTCTACCAGGGGCTGAAGCATGTATTATGCCACCCCTGGGAAGCACTCCAAAATGGCACCACACGTCTGCTACTGCAGCCTGGGTAAGGGTGTGCTTGCACCCTTTACAGTGGTATAGGCTACTTATATCACTACCATTGCACACACATAAAAAACCTATAAGTCACTCCTATGGCAGGCCTTAACAATCCTGAAGGCAGAGTGCTGGGTTTTTATGTTAGAGGGTGCCCCTGCATGAGTACCTCCTCTGATGCTGTTTGTGGTGCAGCCGGACCATATACTCTTAAGTGCATTATAACCTTGCAGTAAATGCTAACTTTGGGATGGCTGCACGGAAACATGTTGTGTTTGGTGTTTGGTGTCAAACGCTTTAGAATACTACCCCCACGCCAGTTCTGGCGGCGGGGGGTAGCATTCCACCCTTCTAGAGGGAGAGACATGTTCACACTGGTCTAACCCGGTAGGACTTTCTACCGCCCTGGCATCACAAAATGGATGCCTCTGCCACAGACATGGGTCTGGCCTCCTGCTGCTGACCGAAACTCCAGCAGGGGAGGCCTGGACAATAGGTTTCCTGTCCCAGAGAGGTGTAACCACCTCCCCAGACAGGCAGATGTGTATTGGGGCTTGGCAGGAGCACTCTCTGGTGCTTTGAAGTCCTGCAGTGGGGGCACACTTGGTGTCCCTGTGCATAGTCCAGTTCAAACTGGTTGCAGGGGCTACCTGCCTCTACTCTGGTGTGAAACTGGACAAAGGAAATGGGTGTAACCACCCCTTTTTCCAAACCCTCCCTGCATGGGTTCCTAGAGTATGTCCAACCCCCAAACTTTGTATAAGTATGGGAACCCAGTCCTTGAGACTTTAGATTACCTTGGACGAAACTCTGCAATATATATCCTGGACCTTCGATGTTCTATCCTGAGTAGGAGACTGAAGAAATCTCCCTTGGAGTCAAGGAGTGACTCCCCTGCTTGCCAGACACCAAAGAAGCAACTGTCCGGTCTGCAATTCCGAAGCTCCCGCTGGATGCCAAAGTCTCTGCATCACCAGAGGTAGATTTCCTGACTTCCCCAAGGCTACCCTGAGTCCACAGCAAAGCTGAAGCCCGTGGCTATCGTGGGTGACGAGGAACCGTGACCCCTGGGCCCCATGTACTATTGCTGGTGCATCAACTTCCTGTTTATCCTTGAAGTTCTGCTTTGGGCTCCAACTACCCCCAGCCTTGAGCACTGACTGCATTGAAGATCTCTGGCCTTCACTCCAAGAGTGACCCATGGACCGGGTTTCTAGTGCGACCGCTTGAGGCTCCTTTGCAATCGCTAGCCCATTGGGTAGTGGGTCCCCACGAAGGCAAATCCTCTTCTACTTGAGCTTCCATGGTTGCTCCAGACATGCCCTGACTTACCCTCACTGGGTGAGTCCCTCAGACCTTGCTGGTCTGCACCGATGTCCTTCTTCTCTTTTCACAAGACTTGCCGTTGCCAAGGCTTGTTGGGTCCAATCTGATCACCGATACTGCAGCACTCGACAGACTTTGTGGGACAGCTCAAATCCAGCTCATGGACTTCATCGACGCCTCCTGGACCTCGTGGCTGAAGAGTCAAGACACCCATCAACTCACCTGAAGCACCCGACATTTGTGGGCATTGGTCCATCCTTCCCTAGGTCACTGGCAAGTGACCCAGACTCTGTCCCTCTGCTTTCAGGTTCCTTCCATCCTAGAATCAGGGTTGGATCCCTTCGGACACTTCTCCTCTTCACAGCAGCAGCAGTTCTTCGCCAGCTTCTATTGTAATCAACGACGCGACCCGACACCAAAAGACACCAAGGTGCCCTCTGGGGTATTGCCGCGCTACATTGTATTACTGCGCTATTTTGGATTACTGCAGGACAGAAGCGCGCTGCGCTAGCGAAACATACTTTTTAATATAACAATCCCAATTTTTATATCTAGGTTGAATATAGTTTATTTTTGCCTGGATTTTAATTGCGCCGTGAGCGCGCACGCTGCCCCCCACTTGCATTGTAAAATATCGCATTGGCGAGTTACTCACCGCTTTTAGAGCGGGCCCCGGGTCATCTAGGACGCCATAATTGGTGAGGATTTGTTGGGGAAGCGCCGTTTGTCGGCGCCATCTTCGTTGTAGCGCTCTAGCGCTCAGACGCTTGGAAGGAGAGCCTTCATAAGCCGAAGACTCAGGTGGGTGCAGCCTGGTACAAGGTGCCCTCTGGGGTATTGCCGCGCTACATTGTATTACTGCGCTATTTTGGATTACTGCAGGACAGAAGCGCGCTGCGCTAGCGAAACATACTTTTTAATATAACAATCCTAATTTTTATATCTAGGTTGAATATAGTTTATTTTTGCCTGGATTTTAATTGCGCCGTGAGCGCGCACGCTGCCCCCCACTTGCATTGTAAAATATCTCATTGGCGAGTTACTCACCGCTTTTAGAGCGGGCCCCGGGTCATCTAGGACGCCATAATTGGTGAGGATGTGTTGGGGAAGCGCCGTTTGTCGGCGCCATCTTCGTTGTAGCGCTCTAGCGCTCAGACGCTTGGAAGGAGAGCCTTCATAAACGGGCCATGAGGACGCGCAGCGGTCACGCGCAGCGGGAGCGCCTGATGAGCGCCGGAGGAGCGCCAGAGGAAAGCCCGTTTGCGCCTGTTTGCGCACGATCGGGCCTCGGGCCCAGATGCTCTGATCAGGTAAGAGTATATACTCGTGCTGAGCTTCTAGTGTATTTATTTATTTATTATTATGTTTTGGCTCTCAAAGAGGGCCACATAAACATGTACAGACAAAGCAACACAGTCATCAAAAGTACAAGAATTATAAAAACATAGTATTCGAACCGTAATAGGTACACTGCAAGCCATCAGACCCACAAGGCCGGGCCGGCACAATCTTCCAGAAAATTTAATAAATAGCTAAAAATCCTTTAAAAAAGTTAAAAACATAAGCACAGAACATTTCATTTGGTGGGCAATAAAGTGCATGAAGAAAATCTTGTAAAGTGACAATGCTGAGGCGTAGACAGATTACTTTAAGCCATCGCTTGCGCAAGCTACGTAACATAGGACAAATCAAAAGTACATGCATACAGTCCTGGTTATTTAATTTACATAGATTGCACAACGGTGAAGTGCCATGCCATTTGGACAGCAACACGTTAAGAGGGATTAAGTCATAACGTAATAAAAACCAAAACCTACGTATCCCATGTGGCAAGTTCCACAGGGCATACGGTTGGGGCTGTTTCAACCTATAGGAGGAGATCAGCGGCTCCACATTCCTTTTATCTCCAACTGTTTTTTTGTCGGATAGAAAACAATACTCCCACGAAGCCTCCTTAAGGACCTGCTTTAACTGCGTGGGAGAATAGGAGAAAAGAGCGCTTTCATCCAGTCTAAGGATTTTCACAGCCCCTCTAAAATTACTAACAAGTTTAGAGAACTCCTTAAAATTGCCCAAAAGTTCATTTTTGAGTAAAACTCGCAGGGTTCCTTCACTCGCTCTGGCTAAGCTGGCTACCCACCTTATTAAGGCGCACAGCCCCTGAACCCAGGCACTCCTGAGTCCGAAATCCAGCCTGCAGGCAGCCAGTGGACAGGCATTGTTAAGAGTCGAGAGGGATCTTAGGAGTTTTCCCTCGGTCTTGTGGCAAAAGTCCCAATATTTTATCTCTATTATTTCTATACCATACAAGATGGTTGCGGGGATTTTAGCTCTAAATACTTCTAGAAGGCTAGAAAAATGTCTTTTCCCCGTTGCCAGGTATAGGGACTTTAACCCATTGCCATGGGCAAGAGCTTTGCGAGAGCAATGCTCTATATGAAGATTCTCGCTCATATTGGCCGAGAATATTTTCCCTAAAAAGGTATAACAAGTTACGACCTCCAATCTAAGCCCTCCAATAGCCCAACCAAAATTTGTCGAGCGGCATTTCTTCCTACCAGCAATACACATCACTTTACTTTTATTAATATTGATCTTCATATGATGCTCCCCAGCAAAGTCCTGAAGAGCCTGAAGCCGATTTGCCAGACCCACGGGAGTTAAGTCAAGCAATAACACATCATCGGCATACATCAGACAGGCTATTGGCACCCCTCCTATCAACGGTGCGATCCCCTCACTATGGGACACAGCAGCAGGGAGGTCAGTTGTGTATAGGGAAAACAACAGGGGCGCCAATAAGCAGCCCTGTTTAAGGCCATTCTGAGATGGTATTTTGGCCGACAGCCCCCTTTCGCCCCCCATTAAGACCCTGCACCAGGTCTCAGTGTGCAGAGCCCGCACCAATTCCAGCAGGGGAGTAGGGACACCCAGCGTCGCCAATTTTCTCCACAGCGTTCCCCGATCTACTTTATCGAACGCTGTGGAGAAATCAATGAAGGCGGCGTATATAACACCCCCTCTCACCTGGACATATTTATCAGTAATAACCTGGAGGGCAGTCAGGTTGTCCAGAGTGCCATGTTCCCTTCGGAAGCCAGTCTGTTCCAACGGCAAGATGTTGCGCTCCTCGACCCAATCAGAAAGAGATCTCAGGAGGCATTTCGCAAAGACCTTTCCGATGGAGTCGAGGAGCGCAATCATGCGATAGTTACTGGGGCTGTCCCTTGCTCCCTTTTTGAAGATAGGGACCAGAATGCTTCCTCTCCACGATGCAGGGACACGTTTGGAAAGATGGCATGCCCTAAACAGGGGGTACAAGATTTTACTCCAGGTTAAAGGGTCTTGTTTTAGGACCGTCATCGGAAGCTCATCCGGTCCCATGGCCCCAGAGGATCGCATATTTTTTATAGCCAACTCGATTTCCTTCTCAGAGGGAAAGAAGACCGAGTCATCAGGGGCAGCGTACATGAAGTTATCCACACCTGCGGTCCCGTTCCCTGCATATAATTCTCGGATATGAGAGGACCATAGATCTTCTGGTATAGCTATGGGAGTAGGGGAGTGGCGTGTACCACATCCTTTCCCGATTATTGCCCAAAAATCTTTAATGTTGCCATAAGCAGCAGATTCCCTTAATTTAATCCATACTTCATCCTCCCTGTCCCTTTTAATTTTTAGCTTGAGTCTGCATCTCTTTCTTTTTAACCTAGCGATATCTTTCCCACGTTCCGGTACCCTTTCAACGTACTGTGCACGGATTAGTTTGTTTAATTCCCTATTCAGATTACGGAGAGTCAGAGGAACTACCTCTCCTTTTTTCCTAGGGGGGACAGTTTTTTTAGCATTCAATAGAATCTTTATCATGAATTCCTCAAAACAAACTATTTCATTTCCGTTCCACTCTTCTATTTCCCTAAGGGTATCGGTCAGTAGCTCCTGCACCCCATTAATGGCAGCATTATTCCAGAAGCATCTTCCAGATGTCGAGTGGAAGGTAGCCTCCCTGCCATTTAGCGACCAGGATGCCGTATTCATAGAATTTAACGAAATTGATAGTAACAATATACTGTGGTCGCTCAGAGTCGTGGGTATGATCTTTAAGTCAAGAATCTGGGGAAACAGACTGTAGCTGGCGATAGCATAGTCCAAAATTGATGACCCAAAGGGGGATTTGTGGGTATAATTTGCGGGGACGTCAGATGGAAATCTTCCATTTAAGATAATACCATCCCCGATCGCTAGTTCTTTTAACAAGATCTTCCCCCTTTTATTTGTCCTTAAGTTTTCAGGGAAGAGCGTCTGGGGGATGCAATGTGCTTCCTCCTTAGCTTTATCCCTGAAGAGTTTTAGACTAGCGTTTGAAACTTTACAATTCAAATCACCGATAAGCAAGACTACAGGAAAAGGAGGTGAATTTTTTATCTTATCCATATACTGGAGAACCCGCTGCAATTTATCATTAAAACATTCCTCAGGCGGAATATACACATTGAAAATTACCATGGGGTATTTTACATTGTCATGGAACATATTTTCTAATGTTATTGTGTGGAAAAGTCTACTGGAGTCAATATAATGGGAAAATCTCCATTGAAACTTATTTGACAGTAAACAGGCGAGCCCCCCCCTAGCATGCCCTTTCTTAGAGGGCGCAGCCGGAACTTCCAAAACATAAAAATCTTTTAAAGGCGTTAACCTATCTATGCACCATGTTTCCTGGATGCACAATATATCAGCCTCCAGAGTGGATAAAAAGGTCATTTTCTCCGGGCTGCTATGGAATCCGGCCGCGTTCCAGGAGATTATGTTTAAGGCTGGGTTAAAGATGGTGGAACAATTTGGGGTTATCCTTATTTTTTGTTGATAATGCACTATGGAGCCAATTCCACCGGTTATTGTCATCATTGAGTGTGGAATTCTCAACTAGTGGGAGAGGCTTCACGTGCGATACTGAGCGTTTTCCCCTGGAAACCCAAATTTTCAGGTCTCTCAGAGGAGAGGTTACCCCGTTTTGCTCACCACCCCTCAACCCCTGCTTATCGAAAGAGTTTGGCTTGCCTGGGGTAGAGATAGGTAGAATATCAATACCTAAGCGTTGAAAATTTTCAGCCTGTTCTAGTATCAAATTTGTTATGATAGGGGAATAAAATTTCACCCGAATACTCGAAACCCAACTTCCACCCAACAGAGTCACCAGTTCAATGTCTCTGGACTGAATGTGGTAGAGACATTCAACCTCACTGAAACGCTTGAGAAGCCAGGCTCTATTTAATAAGAGGTCAGTATCAAATAATGGAACAAAATCTAGTACACGCACATCCACAGGGGCCTTTGACGTACTTACAGGCCGGGCCGGAGGGCGAGAATTTTCAGAGTCAATTGTTACCACAAAGGGGGGGGCCAAAGGGTTTAAAGTCCCGGATGGATAAGAAATTGGTCCTCCAAGTGCACTCCGAGAAGGAGAGCCTGGGAGAGAGCCCCCAATTTGTGGTAAATCTTCCTGGGAAGGCAGGCTGCCTTGTTCATTTTCCTCCTCCACTGAGGTTGAAGTGGTTAAGTTCACATCCATGTCCACTTTTAAGGAAGTAGATAAGGATTCCCCATTCCTTATTTCATTCTCCCTTGTCTCTGTGCATTTTTGGAAAATGATCCTCCGTTGCTTCTTCTTTCTATACTTTCGAATTGGTTTCCTCTTACTGGCTTTGGTACTTTTTTGTTTACCATATTTTCTCTTTTCTTCATTGACCTCAGATTTGTCGGCCAGGAGGTCTTTTCCGCCATCCGGGACAAAGATAGGAAATAATTCCTGAACCGTTTTGGGGCCTGGCAAGACTTTATCCTCCTCCTCTATCTCCAGGACTATATTCTTGATACAGTTAGAGGCTGCAGTATGAGGCATCTCCTTATGAGGGACCATAGAAGACTCTTCATTTTTCCTAACTAGTTCGCTTCTAATAGCTTTGAATTTCCACTCAGATACAGATTGTTCAGGCTTAGGGGGAAAGGCCTTACTCGCATCCGGCACTTTCTGCAGCAATAACTTTAGGATCTGGGTAACTGATTCAAGGATACAGTCCGAGCTGCCTACAAATTTCCCTAGAAGCAGCAAAATTGAAGCAAGGCGTTGTTCCAGCGCGATCATGAACTCAGAGATCGGCTTTTCTCGTGCTTCCGCAGTGCAAATATTATCCAGGAGATTGAGGTCGGGGCTCTTGGAGGAGTTTAGCAAGTCAGATATTTCATGTCTATTTAGCGACGGGGTGCTACTATACAGCATTAACCCTGATGGGGTGGCTCCCCCCTGAACTTTAAATTGCTCCAGAGATTCCACTTTAGCAGGGCTTACGTAGCGTCCCCATAGTTCCAAATCAATGGATAGTGCAGATAGGTCATCCCCCGGCCTGTCATTCATGGGTAACTGAGGGATCGATGGTATGTGCACTGGCTCACTTATAATCGTCAGTTTCCCGTCTGTAGGGTCCCGAAAGGGAGACCCTCCTACCATAGTTTGGGGGGCCCCCTGCTGGACCTGGGGAGATCGGGGCACAGAGGTAGTTGGTACGTGTACTTCCAGGGCTTTAGTATCTGGATTATGTAGAGTCGCACATTTAGGTTTTTTTATACCAGATAGATCCCAGAGTTCAGATAACTGACATTGTCCTTTCAAAGGTGGGTTGTTTACTGACTTGTTTCTTGTGCGGATGGTAGTTAATTTCCGGGCAGGTTTTTCTCCCACTACCCTTCCTGATCGTAAAGTTTTAGACATTTTCCACAGTAATAAAAAAGAAATGTAGCAATATAAAACGTATAAAAGTCTGGAATTGAGTCAGTCCCTGGCAAAGCAGGTAGGACCAGGGTGCAGTATAGCTATCACAGTACTTGCATCAAGTTACCCTTCTACTCAAGTGGGCACGAATGCAGACAAGTAATTACAATGTATACAAATGAGAAATAAGGGACCGGGCCCAGCCCGGCCTACCTCGGTCAGTGAGGGCCACAGAGGGCCCGCCCTTTGCCCGGGCTTCGCCCGGCGTCCCGCTCGCGTCCCGCGGAGCTGGGGCTATGCTTTAATTTATGCGCCTCCAGACGCGCTGCTCGACGATGTCACTTCCGCCCCTGGGAATGCTGGGAGTTGTAGTTCCAGCGTCCCTCCCCACTGCGGCCGCGAGGAGCTGGAAACTGCGGCGGCGGGAGGGACTCGACCAGCGGGGTTAGCGGTGTCAGCGGAGAATAGCAGGGTTCTTTGGCCACAGGTAGCTTCACAGCGAGAGGGTGCTCCAAACAGCAGAGGTATGCCCGCTCCACCGGGGCTATGCTTTAATTTATGCGCCTCCAGACGCGCTGCTCGACGATGTCACTTCCGCCCCTGGGAATGCTGGGAGTTGTAGTTCCAGCGTCCCTCCCCACTGCGGCCGCGAGGAGCTGGAAACTGCGGCGGCGGGAGGGACTCGACCAGCGGGGTTAGCGGTGTCAGCGGAGAATAGCAGGGTTCTTTGGCCACAGGTAGCTTCACAGCGAGAGGGTGCTCCAAACAGCAGAGGTATGCCCGCTCCACCGGGGCTATGCTTTAATTTATGCGCCTCCAGACGCGCTGCTCGACGATGTCACTTCCGCCCCTGGGAATGCTGGGAGTTGTAGTTCCAGCGTCCCTCCCCACTGCGGCCGCGAGGAGCTGGAAACTGCGGCGGCGGGAGGGACTCGACCAGCGGGGTTAGCGGTGTCAGCGGAGAATAGCAGGGTTCTTTGGCCACAGGTAGCTTCACAGCGAGAGGGTGCTCCAAACAGCAGAGGTATGGTGTGTCTCAAGGGTTCTCGCACCTCTGCTTCTGTCGCCTCAGTGACGCTTCTGCCTGCCACTCAGTGACGCTTCTAGTGTATAAGGGAACAACTTCTCCCCGATGTTTACATACGCTAGACTTGTTGAAAGGCCACCAAGCATGCAATCGTTGTCCTTTTCTCGTGTCGGAACAGGTATCCGACGAAAACAAACTGTCGAAAAACCTAAAGATGGCTTTACTTAACTGCCGATCCCTGCCTGGACACAAGGAGGAAATCTCACTCCTAATTACCTTTAGAGATCTTGACGTTCTGTTTCTGGTGGAGACTTGGCTGGGGGAACACTCTGACCCAGATTTGGTCGAGGCACTACCCCCAGGATACATAGTACAGCATAAAGACCGACCAGGAAGAATAGGAGGAGGGATTGCAATTATCTACAGGGAGAGCATAAGTTGCCGTCTACAGGATACGAGCATTCAGGGATGTGAGAGTACTTATTTTACTCTTCACCCCTCAGATGAGAGCTCAATAACAGGGCTACTGATCTACCGACCACCAGGCCCTCTTGGTTTATTTCATGAAAGCCTGTTGGAAGCGGTGATAGGTGGGGTCTGTACGGCCACGAATTTCCTGTTACTGGGAGATCTTAATATCCACTTTAATAAGCTAGGAGATAGGACAGCGAAAGATCTAGAAAATGACCTAGAGAGTTATAACCTTAATCTGAAGGTTCGGAGTTCCACGCACAAGTCAGGAAACACTCTTGATCCCATTTTTACTAACGTTGAGACCATAACAGTCACGGAGCCTTATCGTGTCCCTTGGTCGGATCACTCGGTGATTCCTTTTTACTGGAAAATATCCAGAACAAGTACTTTTACTTCCTCAGATAGAGCGTTAATAAGACCTTGGACAAAACTTGATGTGGACAACTGGAGGGGACTGTTAGAAAGCAGCAAGCCTCTGGATAATTCCAATGTGGACGTGGCTGCTAACAACTTTAATCAATGGATCACCCAATCCCTGGACAAACTTATACCTAAAAAACCCTCAACAATTAGGAAGGGAGAGCTGAAACACCCATGGTTTACCTCAGAATTAAGGCTGCTGAAACAAGAATGTAAAAGGGCAGAACGTTACTGGAGGAAGGATTTTAGTGCTGATAGGAAGATCAGTTATAAAATCTTACTGAAGAAATACAAAAATGCTCTTATCACCACTAAAACTGCTTTTTTTGCGAACAAGATCGAATCCGCCGCCAATGCCCCCAGGGAAATGTTTAAGATCGTGAAGCTCCTTAATAAAATCCCGGATCCCCCCGTAATAGCAGATGAGCTGAATACAAGATGCGAGGATATGGCGAACTACTTTCAGACCAAAATACATAAAATTCTGGAGACGATCCCGGTAGTAGATTTGACTGCACACCACAGGGTGTCTCCTTGGTAGGAAAGAAGGGAACGCCCAACACTCTCGGAGTTTGCCCTCCTCACGGAAGAGCTTCTTCCCTCTCTGATGAGGAGTATTAAAAGTGGATCGCCACGAGACCCAGCCCCTATGAAAATTCTTAACCAGGCACTCCCTGCCATCAGTGAACCGGTAACTAAGATGGTTAACACCTCTTTGGAATCGGCTACGGTTCCTAAGGCATGGAAAGTGGCCATGGTCAGATCTTTGATTAAAAAGCCGAACCTCGACCCTGAAGACCCGGCTAACTATCGCCCGGTATCTTTGTTACCTGGGATGGGGAAGTTAATCGAGAAATTGACAAACATCCAATTGGCTGCATTTCTGGAGAAGTATAATCTCCTCCATCCATCCCAGACAGGATTCAGAAAGGGACAAGGCACTGAAACAGCATTGTGGAAGGTGGTGGAAGAGGCCAGAAGGATTTTGGACGCAGGTGGCAGCGCTGTCATTATCCTTCTGGACCTCAGCGCCGCCTTCGACACAGTTAACCACCATCTGTTGCTGACTCGACTCCGGAACATCGGGATAACCGGAAAAGCCTTGAAGTG
The DNA here is from genome assembly GCF_964204655.1 of Triturus cristatus. Taxonomy (NCBI): domain Eukaryota; kingdom Metazoa; phylum Chordata; class Amphibia; order Caudata; family Salamandridae; genus Triturus; species Triturus cristatus. The sequence continues at coordinate 449,353,528 of NC_140584.1, forward strand.
GCTTAGATCCTTTCTGGAGGAAAGATACTTCCAGGTGTTTGAGGGCAATAGCCATTCCCGCTTGTTAGCGTTACAGTGTGGGGTACCACAGGGTTCGTCCCTTAGCCCCACACTGTTCAATGTTTACATGGCCCCGTTGGCGGATCTGGTTGCTCCGTTTGGCATCCAGTTAATAAGTTATGCAGATGACACCCAGCTGGTGTTTTCTCTGCAACAAATAGATTCCCCGCCGAACAACCTGGCTAATTGTTTGGAGACGGTAGTAAACTGGATGAATCTGTCTCAATTGAGACTCAACGGAGGAAAAACGGAACTGATGCTCTTAGGCAGACAAGATATTCCCGATCATCTTGCCTGGCCTACCAGTATGGGTGCCATACCATCGCCCAAGACGTAAATAAAGAGCCTAGGCTTTTGGCTTGATAACGTCTTATCTTTTGAGACTCAAGCCAGAAAGACGTCTGCAGTTTGCCATGGGATACTGAAATCCCTGCGCAAAATCCTGCCCCAACTTCCAGAAAAAGCAAGGAAGACCGTAGTTCAGTCGTTGGTTCTATCACAAATTGACTACTATATATCTTGGGGCCCCAACTTCCACTTTTAAAACTTTGCAAGTGGCCCAGAACTATGCCGCCAGGATTTTAACGGGCACTAGTCGTTATACGTCGGCGAAGCCAGCCTTAAGATCGCTCCATTGGCTCCCGGTGAAGGAGCGGGTGCGATTTAAATCTCTCTGCATCACACACAAGATCTTACATGGAGAAGGTCCTTTCATATTGGAAAACATGATAAGTTCTTATAGGCCCCAACGCAATCTCCGCTCGAGCGAACATAATCTGGCAATTATCCCTAGGATAAAACGAGCCCGCTCAGGCGGTCGACTCTTCTCTTTGCAAGCAGCAAGAGAATGGAATTCCCTTCCGGGTTATTTGAGGCAGGAACATATCTTCCTTCAGTTTAGGAAGAAACTAAAAAGAATTTAGTGTGGTAAAATAATGTAATGCGAACTAGCCCTGGGCTCACTTTTTACCAAAAGCGCTGGGATGCCTACGGGTAGCCATGCGCTATACAAGTGATTTTACAATTACAATTACAATTACACCTATGCACCCGGCTTCCCTGGGTGAGGTAACACGAGTACTCTGGTGCTCCCGTGGGTGCTAGCCCTAGAACTTCTTAAGTCCCAAAGGGTTTGGTCCTGACTCGATTCTAAGTGTCCCTAATCGTTAAATTCCCAACCGCGACATTGCCCATAGAAGCTAATGGGAACCCGCGGTTGTGTTTACACACTGCACACGGCCCCCGTGGGTCCCCTGTCTCACTACTTTGGGTGGTTCTAGGCCTTGTGTCTAGTTCAGTCGTGGTTCTTATACCACTTTATTGGTATATGGTTTGGTTCGCCCCTAGGGCCCAAACGTGTATTTGTGCTATTACTGTTGATTGCTAACTTGTAAGTTAAGTACTTCGAACTCCAGTCTCATAAAGAGACTAGAGGGGTGTGTTTTATCTTAAATACATATATTTTAAATATATACCTGGTGTGGTTGTCCTTTCATTTGATCATTCAAGAGATTATAGACTGGTAAAACAAGCTGCTTTACATTCCTTCAAGACTTAGCCTGAAGGCTGCTCTCCATAGCTACCACTAGGATAGCTTTCAATAAAGGTTGTCTTTAACCAATCACCATAAGGGGTTGTTTGGACTGATACAGGGTGCCCACTAGAACTAGTGGACAGCATATATCAGGCCAACTTCTCACAGTAGCTGTCTGGGCTGCTTGCAGCCGACTCACCTAAACTCAGCTGCAGCATCTGAGAGCACCTGCAGCCAGGGCACTCAGGTACCCTAGACGCTTCATGCTTGCTAGTTTGGGTAAAGTGGATTTTGGCCCTGTCAGCCCCGGAAGAGCTTGTTACTAAGTTAGCACTGTAGCACTGGAGCACTTAACTCTAAATTAATCAAAGTCAACTTTTGAGACTTGGACTGCTAGTGGGGCAAACCCTAGATGTTACCAACAGTGAATTGGGAATAACCACTATCGCTAACATGAGGACCGAGAGGGGCAGTGCTGTGTGGTGACCCCATACGGCAGAAGCGGCCGTTGTGGAAAAGACTGCCATGCAGTAAAGGCCGTAGCCTTGTGAGGTAGCAGAGGGCCCTGTATGCCAGGATGAGCTGCTATGAAGGATTTCACCATGCTGATTGGGCAGGTGCCCATGTGCTGTGAGATATGGTGACCCCGTAGGCGTTGGGGGTCACCGGGGGCTTCAAGAACTGCAAACTGATCTGCCATCTCCCATCGGAAAAGTGAGGATGATATCGGAGTATCTGCATACCATCACCTAGGTGATGGACCCAAGACAGAAGCGTTGCAACCACCACACTGGGAGCGGAACTGGACACTTCCCCTGCAGGAGGAGCCGCAGAGAGCCTCCGATTGCTTTAGGAGCACATCAGACTGGAAGTGAAACTCTGCGCCTGCTGAGTGTAGCCACCTCAGCTACATGGGGCTGACTCAGCTGAACTCTGCTGCAACTTTTGAGAGTGCCCGTGGATAGGTCACACTCAGAACTCCAGCTGCTTCACGTCTGCCAGTTCAACGAGGACTTGTTTTGGGCCTGTTGGTTCCAGCAGACTTGTAGCCAAGTTAGTGCTGTAGTGCTGGAACACCATTAAACTTGGATTTGCAGGAAGCAGCTAATCACCCTCGTGGGTATCCAGGTGATGGGTTCTTGCTGCGATCAGTCAAAAAGCCAGGTCTTGAGTCCCTTTCTGAATTCCGGGAGAGAGGATGATCCTCAGAGGTGAAGGGGGAGGTCGTTCTATGACTTAGTGGTGAGGTAGGAGAAGGAGCGTCCACCACTGTAGCTTTGGTGAATGCGGGAAGTGTGAGCAAGGCTGAGGGAGACAGAGGGCAGGTGTCCAGAGGATTGGTGGAAGTTCAGGTGGTGGTTGATGTATGGCGGTCCTTGGTCATGGAGGGTCTTGTAAGCATGTCAGCATCTTGAATTGGTTTCTTTCCTGGATGGGGAGCCAGTGGAGGTTTTTGAGGTGGGAGGTGATGTGCGCCCATTTGTGGAGGTCTAGGATGAGTTTGACAGCTGAGTTCTGTATCGTTTGGAGTCTCTTCAGGAGTTGGTTGGTGATTCCGGCATACAGTGCGTTACAATAGTTGAGCCGGCTGGTGACTAGGGCTTGAGTGACGGTTTTCCTGGTGTTGACGAGGAGCCATCTGAAGATCAGATCATTTGAAGGGTGTGGAAGCAGGTGGAGGCCACAGCGTTGATCTGGCGTTTCACGGTGATTTTGATGTCCAGGAAAATGCAAAGGTTGTGGGCGTGATCTGTTGGTGTGGGTCCGAGTTTGTAAGGCCACCAGGTTTCGTTCCACCGCATTGACTTTAAATTAGAGTCAGAGTGGACTCTTGAGACTCTGACTTCTAGTGGGGCATATCCTGGATGTCACCCTTAGTGAATGGGAAATAACCACTATCACTAATGTGAGGAGGGAGTGGTGCAGGGAATCGCCATAGAAACACTAGAGCCCTGTCCTCAAGGGGGACAGTGTAATTGTTTGTGAATGTTATATTTTTACTTTGTGTGGTATCCGGTAGAAATAAGAAGACTTCCTTGTTTTTTTAGAAAGTGAGCTGGAAGGCAGCCACAGACCCAGACCCCAAGGAGGTCTGTGGCAGGCTGTCCTGGGACCTCTCAGCACAAGGGAAGTACAAACAGAAGACAAACGGGTTCCTAGTACCTTATTTATACTAATCTGAAAGAAGGCCACCTGCCTTTCTTGCAATCCATGCACACTGAGTGACAGAGGGGGACATTCAAGCAAATGTATTCAACCTCCTGGAGACTTGAATGGGCTTAAAGACTCAATTGAGCCCTCATCAGGACCTCCAGGGTAGCCTGGGCAGGCCTTCCCAGGTCTTCACAGCACCCTAGGAGTACAACCAGATGGCAAATTGGTCCATAGTACCTTGTGTATACTAATGTGGAAGAAGGCCATCTGTCTTTCTTGTAGTCCCTGCACACCTACTGATAGAGGGGGACATTCAAGCAAATGTATGCAAGCAATCCTTAGCACACGTACTATTATCATACAGTAAAATTATGATGTGTTTCCACAGTGCAAATCAATCCAGTTTACAGAAGAAATGATTTAGTCTTTTTCTTCCAGATGATTCTTTTATTCATTGGTAGTCTTCTCTGTGGTACATAACAGCCAGCCAACACGTGTTTCGTCGCAACTAGGGAATGTAGTCCCGCGACTTTTTCAAGCCTTGAAAAAGTCGCGGGACTACATTCCCTAGTTGCGACGAAACACGTGTTGGCTGGCTGTTATGTACCACAGAGAAGACTACCAATGAATAAAAGAATCATCTGGAAGAAAAAGACTAAATCATTTCTTCTGTAAACTGGATTGATTTGCACTGTGGAAACACATCATAATTTTACTGTATGATAATAGTACGTGTGCTAAGGATTGCTTGCATAACTGTATTGAGCAGAGGCTCTTAATTCTGGGAAGTCAGGCGGTACTTCCCACCTTATAGCACCGTCAATCTATTAATTCAAAACCTGATAACATATGTGAAGTTTCCCTGTGGCGCCTTTACCTAAACCCAAAACCCCATTGACAGCATTTCAATTCAAGCAAATGTAGCCAACCTATTGGAGTTCTGGATAGGCTCAAACAGACGAATGAGCTCTCATTGGGACTTTCAGGGCAACCCAGCCATTTGAGCACACCAGGCATTCCTATAACACGGGTGACCAGATGGCTGAGCCTGAAGACAGACATCAGATTATAGTTTGTCTTATGAAACAGATTCCACCCAACCTTGAAGGGGCCAGATGCTCCCTGGGCCAGGTTCATGGAGGCCTGTCCAAGTTGGGCCTCAGGCATGAGGCTATGGGGGTGGTGGGGGTTCAAGAAGCTCTGATCTGGAGCCAGGATGCACCTTTTTACCAGGGCGAAGCAGTGGAGCCCTCCCAGAGCCTGTGGAACACCTTCTCAGGCACTTTGCAACATATGCGGGCCAGTTAAGAGAGTATAGGGCCAGGGGCTTCCACCCCAGGTCAAGCTGGTGCTCCTATCTGGGACCCGGTCAGAGTTTTTTGCCCTGCCCCAGCCTGAGGACCCATGTCCTGGGCTTTAATTGTCCCAGTGGGCTGAAGACGGGAGCCCCGTGCCGGGTGCTTTCATCCCGAGGCCAGCTGAAGCTCTGATATGGGGGCCAGCCAGAGTTTTTTCAACTGACCAAGAAGGCGAGCATTCTCACGACCTGGAGGACTTTGTCTGGGGCTCTAATTGACACAGCCGCCCAGAGGAGTGAGCCCCTGGCTATCGGCTATCACCTTCAGGACAGCCGGAATTCTGACCCAGGGTACGGTTACAACTTTTTCACCCAGCCATACAAGGGAACCCTCCTTGGGCCTGCGGGACCCTGTTCTAAGCACTAACTGGTACAACGGGCCGAAAAAGGGAGCCCTGGCCAAGTAGAAGGCCACATCCTGGGCTCTAAGTGACATGGGGACAGGGAAGAAAGCCCAGAGCCGAAGGCTTCAACCCCTGGGTCAGCTGGAGCTCTGACCCAGGGCCCAGTCAGAGCTTCTTAATCCAGAGAGGCAGAGGAGCCCTCCCAGGCCGTTAGAGGCATAATGGGCCAGAGATGGAAGCCTGGGCTGGGCCCTTCCTGAACTGGGCACACTGAAACTCTGGCCTGGGGCCCAGTCAGAGCTTCTTAACACTGTCAAGCAGGGGAGCCCTGTAGGGGCCTGCAGCCCCCATCCAAGGCACTCTGCAACATGGCTGGATGGAGAATGGAGCCCTGGGCTGGGGGTTTCTACCTCGGGCCAGCCAGAGCTCTGATTCTAGGTCTCGTCAGAGCTTCTAGCCCGACTAACCGGGGGAGCCCTCCCGGTCCTTCCAGGAGACCATCTAAGGAACTTTGCAACATGGCAGGTAGGAGAATGTAGTCCAGTCAGAGCTCCTTTCACCCCTCCCCCTAATCAGGGGAGCCCTGCCCCTGGCCTATGGGACCCAGTCCTGGTAACTTTGTGACATGGCAGGCCAGCGCACGGACCTCAGGTCTCTGGGGTCTCAAACCCAGACTCCCTTCAGGGCTCTGACGCTGGGCACTGTCAGGACTTTTCAGCCAGGTGGAGGTCCCCTGGGCACTCTGCGACGGTTGTATGACATAATTTCGACAGACAGAAAATCGACCTACAAATATATCGCAACATAAATATCGATGTCAAGAATATCGACATCCTATCTACAACATGGTAAGTACAAAAATATCGAAAATTAAATATCGATGTCAAAAATATCATTATTAAAAATATCGTTTTTCTTTTACTTTAAAAATATATGTAAAATAAACCAAATTATACTTAGAAATTAAATAAACATAATTAAATATATTGTATAATATTTAAAATGTATAATTAATATATATAATTTAATAAAACTTTAATTAAACATATACATATAATATATAATATATATACTTACTTAATAATTAATTTTACTAATAATTTCTGTAACGTATAAATTATTAAATGTTTTTAAAAATTACCAATACATCTATACACATAAAATAATGACATTAATACATATTTAATAATTACATATAGCAAATAATAATCAATATTTTTAATGTGAATATTTTTTATTATTAATGATATATTACAATAGCAAAAATAATACAAAACATATGAAATATCAGACACAATAAAACTACTAGTCCAACTCCAACAAAAACAACAGTAAGGAAAATGTTGGATACCGTAGGGGTAAAAATTACTATTCCAACTCCAAAGAGTGCAACAGTAGGGAAAGCGTTGGATAGCGTAGGGTTAAAATTACTATTCCAACTCCAGAGAGTGCAATAGTAGGGAAAGCGTTGGATAGCGTAAAGGTAAAAATTACTATTCAAACTCCAGAGAGTGCAACAGTAGGAAAAGCGCTGGATAGCGTAGGGGTAAAAATTACTATTCCAACTCCAAAGAGTGCAACAGTAGGGAAAGCGTTGGATAGCGTAGGGGTAAAAATTACTATTCCAACTCCAGAGAGTGCAACAGTAGGGAAAGCGTTGGATAGCGTAGGGGTACAAATTACTATTCCCACTCCAGTAAGTGAAACAGTAGGTAAAGCGCTGGATAGCGTAGGGGTACAAATTACTATTCCAACTCCAAAGAGTGCAACAGTAGGGAAAGCGTTGGATAGCGTAGGGGTAAAAATTACTATTCCAACTCCAAAGAGTGCAACAGTAGGGAAAGCGTTGGATAGCGTAGGGGTAAAAATTACTATTCCAACTCCAGAGAGTGCAACAGTAGGGAAAGCGTTGGATAGCGTAGGGGTACAAATTACTATTCCCACTCCAGTAAGTGAAACAGTAGGGAAAGCGCTGGATAGCGTAGGGGTAAAAATTACTATTCCAACTCCAAAGAGTGCAACAGTAGGGAAAGCGTTGGATAGCGTAGGGGTAAAAATTACTATTCCAACTCCAGAGAGTGCAATAGTAGGGAAAGCGTTGGATAGCGTAAGGGTAAAAATTACTATTCCCACTCCAGAGAGTGCAACAGTAGGGAAAGTGTTGGATAGCGTAGGGAAAAGAATTACTATTCCAACTCCAGAGAGTGCAATAGTAGGGAAAACGTTGGATAGCGTAGGAGTAAAAATTACTATTCCCACTCCAGTGAGTCCAACAGTAGGGAAAGCGTTGGATAGCGTAGGGGTAAAAATTACTATTCCCACTCCAGAGAGTGCAACAGTAGTGAAAACGCTGGATAGCGTAGGTGTCACGATCCGCGCTCGGGTGGCGCTGAGCGACACGTCTTCTCTACCCCTGGTCAACGGCCAAACGACTCGGCGACAGCGAGAACTACATCCCCCAGAACTCCCGGTGGTACCCGTCACACGTGACAGATCATGCTGCCGGAAATGCTGAAAAGCGGCCAATCCCGGGGAAGCAGTGCCGATGATTCTCAGAAGCCTTCCGTACCCTTGACCCGAGCGGATGGTTCTCAGCGTCGAGAACTCCGAACCTCGAGAGACTCCAACAACGCCTCTACTACTTCGTATTCCTCGCCCTGCAGCCTGTGAGTATTCTATACCGGAGACCGACCGGCTTTCGCTTCTTGGCTTAGGCTCAACCTCGGACAATTGAGGAAGAACACTAAGAGACAGACAACGCCCCTGGATTTCCGGGCATCTTCACCTGGGGTTTCGCTCCTCTGCTCCCGGCTCCTCCTGGAGCATCGAGTGGCAGCGCAACACCGCAGGTACAGCCCACGGATTTCCGGGCATCACCGCAGGTACAGCCCACGGATTTCCGGGCATCCTCACCTGGGGTTTCGCTCCTCTGCTCCCGGCTCCTCCTGGAGCATTGAGTGGCAGCGCAACGCCGCAGGCATTGCCCACGGATTTCCGGGCGTCTTCACCTGGGGTTTCGCTCCTCTGCTCCCGGCTCCTCCTGGAGCATTGAGTGGTAGCGCAACACCGCAGGCATCGCCCCCGGATTCCGGGCCACCTCTTTTCCCTGAGTATCGCGCTCCTCGGCTCGAGACCCTGATGAGCCTAGAGTAGCAGCGCCGATACCCGACCAGACCAACACCCCTTCTTCCTCGACACTGAACGCCTCTGCGGGGTTTACTCAGTTCCGTGACGTAACGGTTCTGGAGACCTTCGTACGTTCAGAAAGGAGGAGAAGAAACGTTCGAGACTCCTAGGTATCTCCTAGACCAGTCACACCTCGACACTCGAGAAGCGGACCCTTCTCGATCCCTCCACGGCTAGGCGGAAGGAGACGTCCGGTAAGAGGGCTACACACAAGGGGGAGTCAGGGGAAGGGGTAGAGAGAGCCAATACTCATTGTGTGTTTGTCTATCTTGCAGATCTCCCTCCCAGCCGTCCCTATCCGTCCTTCCCTCGCTCACCTGCCCCTTTCGTCCAAGTGTATTACACATCCGCCGGACTAGGGGCAGATGGGAGGTGGACCCCTTTAAGCTTCAGCGTCATCCTGAGGAGAGGAAACCAGTGGAGACCCGACAGTAGGGGTACAAATTACTATTCCCACTCCAGTAAGTGAAACAGTAGGAAAAGCGCTGGATAGCGTAGGGGTAAAAATTACTATTCCCACTCCAGTAAGTGAAACAGTAGGGAAAGCGCTGGATAGCGTAGGGGTAAAAATTACTATTCCAACTCCAGAGAGTGCAACAGTAGGAAAAGCGCTGGATAGCGTAGGGGTAAAAATTACTATTCCAACTCCAGAGAGTGCAACTGTAGGGAAAGCGTTGGATAGCGTAGGGGTACAAATTACTAATCCCACTCCAGTAAGTGAAACAGTAGGGAAAGCACTGGATAGCGTAGGGGTAAAAATTACTATTCCAACTCCAAAGAGTGAAACAGTAGGGAAAGCGTTGGATAGCGTAGGTGTAAAAATTACTATTCCAACTCCAGAGAGTGCAATAGTAGGGAAAGCGTTGGATAGCGTAAGGGTAAAAATTACTATTCCCACTCCAGTGAGTCCAACAGAAGGGAAAGCGTTGGATAGCGTAGGAGTAAAAATTACTATTCCCACTCCAGAGAGTGCAACAGTAGTGAAAACGCTGGATAGCGTAGGGGTACAAATTACTATTCCCACTCCAGTAAGTGAAACAGTAGGGAAAGCGCTGGATAGCGTAGGGTTAAAAATTACTATTCCAACTCCAGATAGTAAAACAGTTGGGAAAGCACTGGATAGCATAGGGATTCTATAAACATAATAACCAATTAAATAATTAGTTATAAAAAAATAGCATATTAATAATTAATTTACAAAATATGTATTATTAAATACCAATTATTTAAAATAAATATTTATATAAATAACTTTAAATTACATCCCACACTATTCCCCCTTTAACACACAACACACTACACATACAAAATACACAATACATTTAAATATCAGTTTATCTATTATTTACAATTAATAATACATTCTTTATAATTAATATACTTATTATTTACAAATTTATACATATTAACTACCAAATTACAATTATTCACAAATTAATTATTAATTAACGATACATTAATTAGCAATAACAACAAATAACATGGAATAATAAATTATGTATATTTACTATATTTAACGTACTAATTACAATTAAATACCAATTAATAATTAATTAACAATTAATTATTATTAATTACAAATAAATAAAAATTATCAGTAATAATTTGAATTTAATTACATCCCACCCTATTCCCCTATAAACCCACAACCCACTACACATAAAAATTCACATAATTAATTTAATCATCAATTAATCACTTAATAAAATTAAATCACCAATTAATTAGTAATTAACAATTAATTAATTAACAATACCAATAAATAAATATTAATATTAAACTAATTATAACTTATATAATTAACCAATTAATAAAATTAATTTACAATTAATAATGAATTAACAATTAATTAATCAATTAATATATTTAATTAACAATTAGTAATTAATTAACAATTAATTAGTCATAAATACCAATTAAACAATACATATTAATTAATTAATTATAATTAAATTACTTCCCACCCTATTCCCCTATAAACCCACAACCCACTCTGATACTAAAACGCTAAATTATATTTTAAATAATTATTAATCTCTAAACATTTATTTTTAAATGTATTAAAATACATTACAATAATCTTTAACATACAAATAAAATACATATTAAAATACATTACACTAATAAAATATCGATATTCTTGACATCGAAATTTTTGATTACGATATTACTTACATCTATATTAATGACTTCGATATTATTAACTTCGATAATACTTACCTTGGGGTCGATATTCTGTCCATCGATATTCTTGACTTCGATATTCTTTACCTACGATATTTACAACTCGATATACTTGTAGTTCGAAATTTAAAACTCGATATTTAGACTGCTCACCCTCTGCGACACAGCAGACCAGCACATAGACCCCAGGTGGACCCCGCCTGAGCTCTGGACTAGGGTCCTGGCAGAGCTTTCCACCCCGCAGAGAGAAGAGACTGGCCATCTGGTCTCTTTAATGGGGCTGCCTGCATCCTTGCATCATCTGGAGAAAGCAACCAGATAGCCTGGAGGTCACCCACAGTCTTGTCCTACTATTACAGTGGGAGGCCACTACACATTCTTGTAAACTGTGCACACTGAGTAATGGAGGGGGATGTTCAGGAAAATGTATCCAGTCTCCTGGAACCCTGACTGGGCTTGAAGCTTTAAATGAGTCCTCAAGGTCATTTCTAGGGCAGCTTGGAATTCAGAAAACTGAGTCACGGCCAGAAATTACGGGGCAAATTTACAAGACCCTTGCGCCACTTTTGCGTCACTTTTTTGTCATTTTTAACATGGGAAAAGTGATGCAAAACTGGCGCAAGGGGCTTGTAAATCTGTCCCTACGTGTATTGTTTTTAAAAAAAAAAACTTTTTATTATATTTGCATTCAAGGCACCAACAAATCAGGTATTGTATCCAAATACTTACAAGCAATACATTCGCATTGTTTGAAGTTATGGCACTTGGCGCAGGAGCCTCACATATGTCTCGACAAATGAAAACCCTCCACATATTACATTTCCAGCTCCCCCGTTTTCAGTGTCCGAGTCTCCCTCCGCCGTTGTGTCTGGAGGTTCACAAATGTATCCCCTGTACTTATTCCAGGCCCCCCATACCCTGCTCCATTTCCTCGGGCAGCCACGATTGACAAACACTGCTTTTTCGGCCACCATGGCAACATCAAGATACCCACACCAGGCGGTAAGTGGCGGTGTCTCTCTCACACCCCATTTTTGTGCAATGTTGCGCTTCGCCACCATTAACCCCATTGTTGCCCATTCCTGTGCTAGGCGTAAGATCGTTCGGCTCCCACACATTTAGTATACATCTCCTAGGCTCGGGAGCCAAAGATACCTCCACCGTCTGTGATATGGTCCTCATCACTTTCACCCAGTATTCCATTACTTTGGGACATTCCCACAAAGTATGAAAGAAAGTACCTTCCTCCCCACAGAGCCTCAGGCAGTACCGGTGTGGTGCTGACCCTATTGTGTGAAGGATATATCTTGTGTAGTAAGTTCTATGCAAAATTTTGAGTTGCACTAGTTTAAGTCTAGACGGTATCCCCACCTCCCGCGGGCAGCCCAGCACCTCCCACCATTCAGAGTCGTCGAAATCGCCCACATCTCGGGACCATTTTCCCCTGAGAGCCACGTGTGGGTCTGGTAAATTGTTCACTAACTTTCGGTATGTGAAAGAAGTAGCCCGCTTATACATGCAATCTGTCAATAATCCTATCCTCTAAGGGGGTAGCCTCCGGGACCTCGGTGCCGGGTGATAGGGCCGCCTGCAGCGCATGTCTTATCTGCAGGTATCTAAAGCTTTCAGAGGGTGCCAGGTCGTATTGCGCCAGAAGGTGCTCAAACGTGGCGATTCCTCCCTTATGCCACATATCGCCCACCGTTGATATTTCAATTGCATCCCACTTGTCAAAGCTCTTGCAGTGTCGCAAGCCACCTAGCCGCTGCGTTACCCACAGAGGGGTAAGCCGGGTTATCTTTCCGGTCCATCCCAATTTAGCATGCGCTTCGTGCCATATGTTGACAGTCTGCCTTGTGGGTCCGAGTATCACCGGTGTGTGCTTCTTGTTATAAAGCGCGGACATCATGCCTTCAACCCCGAGCCCATGTCTATCTGCCGTGTAAGCTGGATTCGTCTGTGGAGCATGAACCCATTGATTGATGACTTTCAAGTGCGCCGCCCAGTAATATAACTGTATGTCCGGCAGTGTGATGCCCCCATCGTACCACCCTTTGGTGAGTTTGCGCTGTGCTATGCGTGCAGGTTTGCTCCCCCCAGTAGCCCAGAGACCTGAGCTGCAATGTGTTTAAAGTAGGTGGGTGGCACTGAGTATGGCGTATTTTCGAGGGCATACAGAAATCAAGGCAGTGCCATCATCTTAAAAAGCGCTTATCCACTTTCTGTCTCGCTCCCTTTTATCGAGCTACATCTGAAGCTCCCCAGCTTTATCGCCGGCCTCGTATATCTTATGTCTCGTTGCCGAAAGTCTAAGTGCAGTCACTCCCCTCAAATGTTCCCTATGTAGTTGTTGTTGGAGGCTTAGGCTGCGGGACGTGGCGGGAGTCGGGTTTTGTGAGTGTTGAGTGTCAGCCTTCTGGAGCTCCAATTCTAAAGCAGTGAGTTCCCGCTGCTGTTCTCGCTTATAGCCTGTTTTAGAGGAGATGGCTTGCCCTCTGAGTACGGTCTTATAGGCCTCCCAGAGGGTGGACGGAGAGTGGACCGACCCGGCATTTTCACGGAAGTATTGTTGTGTCGAGGTGCGTATGGATTTCATGATCTTGGGAACTCGCAAGTGTCCAGGGAATATGGGGAATATTCGCCGCCATCCCCCCTGGTGATACGTGTACGTTAAGACAACTGGCGAGTGGTCTGAAATACCTCTAGGCCGAACGTCAACTGTGTCTACATGCTTGAGGGTCTCTGAGGAGGCTATAAAGTAGTCTATTCTCGACAAGCTATTATGCACCGCAGATTGAAAAGTAAATTGGCGCGCCATGGGATGTCGATGTCGCCAGACGTCCACAAGCTCCAGTGCCTCCAGAAAGCCCCCGAGACGTGACACCCCCGCAGCCCGCTCCCTCACAGGGTGCCGGTCTATTGCCCCATCCACCACGTCATTAAAGTCTCCCCCGATCAGCAGTTCTCCCTCCGGGAGATCGAGGAGGAAGTCTCTCAGGGCCGGAAGCGCAACTGTCTGTAACGCCAGGGGAACATATACCGATACTATGTTGATAGGGTGTCCCTCCCATTGTCCCACAAGAGCCGCAAAGCGGCCGCCTGCGTCCGTCTTCGTTCTATGAATTATGAGTTGTGACTGTTTACGTACCAAGATACCCACCCCTCTGGACCCCGGTGTGAACTCTGAGTGGGCCACCATCTTGAACCCCCACCTGTATAACGCCCGACATGCATTCCCCGTGAGGTGCGTTTCCTGCAGTAGGACCACAGCCGGGGAACTTCGCTTAAGACACGGCAATACCAGACCCCTTTTAATTTTATCCCCGAGGCGTGCACATTCCACGTAATTAGTGTTAGGAACTTCACCTGCGCGTCAGGAATCTGCCCTCGCTCAACTGGCTGCGAGTGTGGTGCTGTCATGACCGCCGAAATGCATAATCAGTGGGGCGGATGTATGTGGGCAGAGTCCCTGCCACCCCCATTTGAGGATATATCGTACCGGAGTGCCTGCATACAAAACGTGAACAAAGAAAACCAAACCATAACAGCAAACCCCAACCCTCATCCCCCCTCCCTGCCTCCCTGCTAGACGGACTTAGAACTACCCGCCACCCCAACTTTGCAGAGCGCTTCATACCCAATCCCAGTAACACTACTTGCGTGTCGGGGGTGAGAAGTCCGAGGAACATCTTAGTCCATCCCCTTCCTGAGGACCATTGTTCTGTTAGACCTTACTGTGGCTGCAGTGCAGACCCTGCACTCGTGGATCCCCGCCTACCCGTTCATCAAATATGCAAGACCACAGGAATCCCACACCGTCCGACGGCATGGGTAGTACTGTACTACCATTTTCCCCCTCTCTGTTCTCACCGATCTGCGTGAGTCATAGTTCCCCTTCTTATTCCTCAGCCTCCGATCTGTGCGCGGTGTCTCCTTCCCGCGCCTGTCCGTGATCCCCGGGGCCCTCCTCCACCCGTCGCTGCTGTTGGTGCCTCTCTGGCTGCTTGCGTCCTTCCACTCGCTGCCAGCCCTCAAGCCATTCTCGGGCCTCCTCCGGATGATCGAAGAACCAAGTTTTGCCATCAGCTACGACTCGCAACCTCGCTGGGAATAGCATTGAGTAGGTAATTTCTCTACGCCGAAGATCCTTTTTTATCTCCAAGAAGCTCCTGCAGGGTTTGGTGACTGCAGCTGTGAAGTCCGGAAAAAAGGAGATCACCGAGTTTTGGACTCGAAGCGGCGGGGCCACTCTTGCTGTCTGCAATATGGCATCTCGGTCACGGAAATTAAAAATTCGGGCCAGTACAGGCCTGGGAGGCGCCCCTGGCTTAGGCCTGCCCTTTCAACTGAGAAAAAGGTGGATAGCCCCTTCGGTTGGAGTCTTGTCTTGATGAGTTCCTCAACATAAAGGTCCATGGCTGGGCCCCCTTCACTTTCGGGAAGGCCCGTAATTCGGACGTTATTGCAGCGGGAGCGCCCTTCCTGGTCATCGAGCTTCGCCGCCATTATTTTATTCTCGGCCTCCAGGTGGGTAACTCTCTAAAGCAGTGCGGCCGTATCTCCAACCAGGTATTTCGTTGTTTGTTCCACCTCCGTGACCCACGCCGCCATTTTCTGGAATTCAGCCCTTAAGAAAGACACGTCGGTAGAAATGGTGCCAACCGTGGACTGCACCTGAGTGAGTGCGGTCATAATGTCATCGAGCATCACCGTATTTGCTCCTTCGTGGTTCGACGCTTTTTCCTGCAAATCTTTACGGTCCATTGGAGCCGGTGATTCTTTTGAGTAGGCATATTTGTCTAATTTGCCTTGGGTGTTCGCATGTGGGCCCCTGCCCCCCATATTTGCGTGAGGAGCTGTACCGCAGTCGGTAATCGCCGCCACCAGCCACGGGGCTTTCGTCCCTCGTGTGGCCTGTCCGTTTTTCCACCGCGGAAGCACCTGGAAGGCACTGAGGTAACGGGCCCACCCCGGTCAGCCACAAGCAGATCCCGGATGCCTCCACACCCCGTCGATCGACCACCGCCAGTTATCTTGGGTATCCAAGCAGTCACTACACAGACACCTGCGTATCAGTCCATTCAGTCAGATGTACCGCCGACTCCTGGCCTCAAGCTGCCCAGCACCCTCCAGCATCAGTGCCCCCCGGCGCGGCTCCAACAGTGCCGGTGGAGGGCCTCCCTGGCCCACACCCGCCGTCCTCAATGCTGCCGTCGAGGGCACACGCCGACCCAACGAGGCCGCCAACGGTTGGCGCCAGGCAGCCGGAGCCGCGTTCCCCCACCGGCGGGCAATTCGCTGATGGGGCTCTTTGGTATTGGAGGGAATATTTATCACTCTACCCTGAGTGGGCGCCTGCACCGCTCCCCCCCGGCCCGCTCCTCACCAGCAGTCAATCCAGGGCGGGCAGCACAGCTCCGCCGCCGCACCCCCGCCCGAGTAGCAGGTCGCTCCGAATGTCCGCAAAACACCCTTCGTCATGTACTAGCCCCGCAGGGGGCGGAGGGGGTTGGGGGGAAGGACCGGAGGGAAGGTCACACTCCTCCGCCACTACCAAGAGCGGCTGCCGAGCCCGCCGAGAACATCCCCTGAAGCCGTAGCGAAGCGCCGTCTGCCGAATCCGATGCTCAGGCCAGTCCCCGGCTTCAAGCGCGTATCCAGGCCGCTCTGCGCCCTCCGTCCCCAACGGCATCTCGGGTGGGGTTCACGCCCTGAGAGTGAACAGATCTGGACCAGTGCCTCCGGAATATGTTGCGGGTCCTCAGGGTAGAAAGTGTGTCCGGATTATGTGGCGGATTTTACGGGGAAGCGACTTCGTCCCCGGAGCTTCTCTAGGCTGCGGCCATCGCGATCAGCAGCAAGCAACGCCCCCGTATTGTTTATTTAAGTACAAAATGCCACTAGTGATGTCGGCATCGCACATTTTGCACCACCCATGCGGGATTGGTAAATGTCTCAGCCATTATTTCACATACCCCTAAATATAATTTTGCACAGCGCTAATGGAGATGTAAGTGTAAGTCTTTCAGTCGATTGTACTTCGGGGACCTCTGACCCTTCCCTGCAACAGCACTAATACCCTGGGTCTGAAATCACCGTGCCCCCGTCAGGGCAGGGCAGGATTTACAGTTGCGTTTAATGTTTTTGAACAAGTTACCTCTCTGCAGCCGGGTGGAGAAAAAGTCTCGTAGCTGAGACCAGGTTATTGAAAATGGGTGTTCCTTACTCTTAATGGTGTGGGTTATTTTCTCCATATACCCAATATGGTCCACAGCCTGTGATACCACTCATCTGGGTGTGGGAACGCCCTAGTACCACCTCTAGACAGGACTACCTGCTTCGCATAAAACAAGTGAATATTAACCAGGTCAAATGTTCCTTCATCAAGGCCACTGGTCTGTCAGAGTACCATACAAGTAAAATTTTCACTAGAAGGTCAAACTTGTTTGCCTCTCTATTTTTAATCTTTCAGCATTACCTTCCAATAGTCTCATAATTTTTCTCACCACCCGAGTACGAGTGGTGGTTCCCCACGTTTCACACCCCCTCCAGCTTCTTTCAGGCCTGTCCCATTTATGGAAGGTAGCCCAGCCGGTGTCAGGTGGTGCAACCATAAAAGGGTCTGTTTTGCAGTCTACAGACTGGGCTGCGGGTAACCCCTCTCCTGTTTTATCTCATTCTTGTCTCACTGGTCAATGAAAGTCCCGCCCAGTTCCACTTCCCATTTGCCCTGATATCTAGCCTTAATATTCTTCCCACGTTCTTTGTAATACCTTACATATATTCTAGAGATCAGGTCTTTGTCCTCTGTTACTCTTTGCGTGAGTTTTTGAAACATTGGAAGGGGTTTTATAGCTGCTGCCTTCATGCCAGGTTGTGACATCCAATGTCGTGCCCGTGTGTAGCGCTAACCGTTCAGCAGGCCATAATAATTCTTGATTTGTTCAAAGGTCTTGACCTGTCCTTTGTTAATCATATTGGCCATGGTTGTGCATCTTGCTAACCACCAGCTACTTAAAGCTTCTCTACCAAGACCTGGTGTGAGGGGAAGCGGGTCAACCCTACCTTTACTGCCGCCATATCCACACTCTGAGGGTTGTGCTCTTTACTGAGATATGGTCATGGTTACTGGTCTCGCCTTTGAATTTAGACAGAGCCCCTCCTGTGAGCGCCTTCTCACTGGTGTATGATGTAGGAAGTACCAGTGTTAGTTAATTTTCGCCTTTGACTTTTCTAAGCGGTATCTAAAGGGCACAGGGCTGATAATAGCATGTCAAGTTTGGGACTATAGTTCACTTCGGACGATAAGTGAGAACAATCTGTCTTTCTGGTCCAAATGACAAGCCTGGTAAACCCTAGTTCCAGCAACCACCAGTTCCCTAGGTCAAAAATTGTCCCTGTGGCCCTAACCTAATGCGCTGACCGTTCGTTGATCGCAGCCAGAACCATTATTCAATCACCTCACCGAATCAAAAAAGTAGCTTCTGTACCATCTGTTTCATAAACTCCTCTTGGCCTTCTCTGTCTGTTAGTCTAAGTCTGTTAGGGACAACTGTGAACCTCTCAGACGTCCATTTACCAGTAGCCACCTGCCATCACTGTCCGAGAAGGCGGCCTCTATAACAAAACTCACCTTTCAGGAACAGAGAATACCTTTTCCTCTTATCTTAGTTTTAGGCAATAAATAGAACGGTATAGGGAACCATCAGTGATAAAATCTCCGCATATACATTTCCAATACGTTAGTTTCATGGATAAAATCATGGATAAACCCAATATTTCCTTTTACACCTTTCAAGGCTCTAAGAAAGGCCATCTTATTATTAGGGGCATCAAACCCTCTGACATTAAAGACTATAAAAATAAGACTGACATTCCTCATAACTTTCCCTTGAAAGGGTGTGAGCCTTTGCCCCTCCCGCATGTGTAGACCTTTGTCATACTCTCATCTTTCCCAAACCAGAGAACCAGTGGACTGCCAATGTTGTTATCAAGGGGACGCCCCCCACTAAATCCCTTAACATACCTTCCAGTGACAGTTAATTGCATCTAAACGTGGTATGTGATTTGAGTCACTATTGTTATAACCCCATGGTGGGATGGGAATGTTCACTGCATGGTGCAGTCTTGACCCCTGCCCTGCATGCCTGACTGCAAATCTCTTATATCCTGTTTTTCAGGTTATGCCTCAAACTGCACGCTAATCGAGTGTGTGCGCGAATGCCTGGGCCTGTCCTTCACCAACAATTGGTCCTGGACCTGATCTGGACCGGGGGATGCACCAAGCAGACCTTCTGTCATGGCAGGAGGACTAATTTCCCTTTCACTGGTTCACAAGTGTAGTGCAGTGGTGGCAGCATGCCATTATCTGCAGTGATTACAGTGTGTCAGACTTTTTGACCTGCGTCATGTTAATGAGAGCCTACTGGCACATTAACTTACAATTCCACTGCTGAGATGAGCCTGAAATCCTATCGCCAAGATCCTGTGCACCTGGTTGTGTGCATGCATGCTAGGAGATTTTGGCATGCAGTGCATGAGTGTCAGAGTGAATCAGAGTGACCCAGGCCTGTGGGTTCCATTTTGGATGTGAGATGGAGGCTACTTTGTTTTCTTTGACAGTGGAAGTATATTGCCAATTCCTTAGACTGGAGGGAGGCAACATAGACACTGAAGTAGGGACAGGCATCCCCGTAGAAATTCAATTAGGTCCTTTCTGGTACAGGGGGCTGCTGATTGGTCTTCCTGACAGTGCTATTTAGTGAAAAGCATGGGTGAGCCCGCAGTTTCTGTTATCAGGGTGCAAAACATCCTTTAGAAAGGGAGCAGTCCTTTGTTTCTCTTTCTGATCACTATCAAGGGTGGGTGTTGAGAGTCAGGTGAAGAATCCTCACACCTCTTTGTGCCTCTGTTATTGGTGCTCCATCCTGGAGATGACTCTGCTGTGAAGAGCATCCCTCAAGGCACAGGCTGAGCTGGAAGACAGCCTGAGAAGGACACGTGAAAAGGAAAGCTATCCAAACATTTTCTGAAATGACAGAGAATCCACATGCCCTGTCTGTCTACTCTCTATAAATGTGGGAGCTGCTGACACATTTGTTGTTCCAGTTCAAAGTTCGCTCTGACTAAGTAGGGGGCCTCCACATAGTACCCAGAGGGCACCTGTGCAACCAGGGCTGGTGTCTGGCTAACAGCCAGTTTCCCAGAGGTTAGGGCACATCACCTGTAGTCCGATCTAGAGGAAGAACTGCCTGGCTTGTCCTGGAAACTCAAAGAGTCCTGCCTGAGCGATAGGGATTGAGCAAGCCAATCCTTCAGGAGGTGCTTACTATTCAAAGGGGCAGACACAGTTAACCCTGGTGCGGGGGTGCGACCACCAGGGGATCACAGACTTCTTTACTGGTGTGATTGAAGTTGAAGACTTTCCCATAGATTCTTAGAGGATCAACTGCACTTCCGAATCGTGCCAGAGCGGTCTCCTAAGTCATCCCCGACATTGCTGTCTTGTCACTGGGCTGGTGTGCCCTATTAGTTGGCTTAAATGAAGCGGGATTCACATCTGCCCTATGGCACCTGCTGTATGCCTGTGAGCTTGGAAGCATGACCATGGCAAAAACCGACTTTGTGCAACGTGAATACTGACCACCCCGAAAGTGAAGATTTCAAACCTGTAGTGCCAACACAGGGTCACCCCCCAGTGAGTGGTGTGCTTGGTATGACCCCTAAGGTTGCCAGTGGACTTTGCTGCTCAAGGCTCTACATGCTGAATTAACGCCAGGCAACGAGGTACTGAAGATCCCTGTCCAGATCAGACTGCTGCCAACATGTTCCAAACACCTTTAGAAGTACTCCATTGTTGCAAGAGCTCCATGTTTGGAGAAGAGGACTACCAAACCATCTCCACTCAGGCAGGACCCAGTGCAACTGATAGCCTACTTACTGTAGTCGTTGGACCAGCCAAGCCAAGTGAGGTCCTTTTGTGCTGAAAGACTACTGGAACCTAAAAGAAGGCCTTTACCAAAAGCTGCTACTCTCCTCTGACAATCTGACATGCGGTCAGCAGCCGTTCCACCTGAGCTGGACCACCATGTGTCTGGTGTGCATGCCATTAGTGAATGGAGGCCCATTGTGTCTCTACACCACCAGAAGTGAAATAGGCGAGAAATTGTATGGGCTACTTAGCCGCAGTAAATGACTGTGTGCAAATAGGGGGTGAAGGGGTGTATTGTGGTTAGGAGCTGCGCCTGATCTAGAAACTATGCTATGAGAACCCCAAGTCTTTATAGTGGAGGGAGGAAGAAGGGGGTAGAGCACCTAGCATGGGCCCCACCTTGAAGCACATGAGACTCTCACCCTAAGGCATGGTTGTTGTGTGCATTATTGTGCCTATGAAGTATCTGCCTTATTCAAGAGAAGCACTGGGCTGGCCAATGATATTATGGGGCTACTGGGTGTGGTGTTGAGTGCAGAGTCAGTATACACCTGCACAACCTCCCTGAGAAGCATGCCATCACTATCACTAAGAGTCAATTACTAGAGGAGGTTTGTATTTGGCCCAGTTTTTAGAGCCATAGTAGGACGGACCCCGGAAAGTAGAAGCAAACAACTCGAGCCCCCACAGCTGTGTAGCGTCTGTCTGCCCTGTGGACACCCTAACTGTGTTCTCACAAGCCTTTTGGGGGGAAGGTCTTGGGCACTTACTTTTTGCACCTCCTCACCATTCCCTAGGCTACTCTAATCCCCTCCCTGGAAAGAACATGTTCCTGAGTGTGTTTCATCCATCACTCCCATATTTTCCTCCACAGCCCTGCTCCAACGTTTCATATGATTCACTGTAGCCTTTTACCATTAGCCCCACGAACCCATATCAGTGGTAATGTCTTCATTCACCATCGCCTTTTGCAGAGTTTGAATCCTGCTTCCCATCCTTCTTCTGCAATGTTGCTACTCTCTTTAATTGTGCAACCACTGCTCTCCGCTCTTAGACCATTGCTGCTGCTGTCGATTTCATTCAGATTTTCCTCCTGGTAGCTGTCTTCCACTTTGGATCTGTAGTTGACATGGCAGGGTGGCCTTACCCCGGCCTTTGTTTTCCCTCACAGACTCCCTCTGGTAGTTGTAAGTTTTCCTTAGCTTCCAACTTAGATATTTATCTGATATTGCTGGTCTTGACAGATGAACAGCAATGAGAAGGGTTGGCCCCATCTTGTTGGACCATCTTGTTGGACCAGAAGAACTTCATCACTGGATGGAAGTTTGTCCTTTTCTGGAGGATGACTGCTGAAAGATCTTAGGTGTACCTCAAAGAAAAAGCCTTTTTGATGTCTCACTGCTTCTGTTATTTTTTCTTTCTGGTGGAGAAATGCATTTTAGTTAGTATGTCTAGGACAACACCTGCAAAGTCAAAAGTTTGCAGTGTCTACGGCACTGCTACTTCCCTGCGCTGGAATGCTCCCCAGTGCTTTACCCGATTGCATGACTTACATAGCTTTTTGGATTTCATACACTGGTTTCTTCTTGCTCAGTGGAATGGGAGTGCGCGGACAGGTAACAAGAAAAATGTGCAAACTCCTTCATTATCATCAGTAAATAAATCTGCCCACAGCTATGGCTCTTGATGCTTCCAACTGGTGCCAATAAGCCACCAGTAACCTTCCTACCTTCTCACGATGTTCGTAATGTCTCCATTTTAGCCTGGAAAGGGCATAACTCTGCCCGTTTGGTAAAGTACGTTTTCAGGATGCATTTGGCTGCCGATGGGTTCTGCTTACTGTGTACTGCTTAGTGTGAGGGCTTTGACTGACTGCTGTAGGGTGGTATTGCAATACCTGTCTTTTTCCAGCAATGCAGTGTCTCCTCATGGCAACTCTGATGATTGATTTTCCGGCTGCCCACAGTATCTGATCAGACTGCACCGAACTTTCGTTGTCAGAAATCCGACAGATACGACTGAGGTCTCTTTTTACGTCTGGATTTTCATGCACATAGCTTTGCAGGAGGCACAAACAAACCCAATGAGAGTTGGAGTGGCATTTGGGAGTGGTCAGAGATACTAATCACAAGTATTTCACATTGAGATACACTTGACAGCAGTGAGCCCGAGACAACATAAAAGTCAATCCCCTTTTTGGGGCCAATCTGGAAACAAAAGAGATGTCCTGTTTCTGTGGGTGCAATAGTCTCCATATGTCCAGCATAGCCTTGTTGGACATAAAGTCCTGCAGAGACTTCTGTGAATGCGGGTACCTCCCAAGTTCAGCCAATGGTCTAGATAAGTCTGGGAGGAGGGCGGTTTAGGAGCAGAGACCAAAACAAGTATCAACATCGTGCCCTGAGTGCAGAGTTTGGTGAACATGTAATACCTCTCTGAGTCTGACCACGATTTGGCAATACGTACCCGAAATGATTTCCAAAAAGGATTGACACCCCTCCATTTCTTGAATGTTGCAGACCCCAGGTCAACTCCCCCAACGTTAGAAGAGTTAAATACATGAAGCACTTTGACCACCTAATACCTCATCAATGTATCAGATTTCTTGGGTTATTAGTGTGTCACCTGTGGTCGAGTGAAGGCTCCTACCTAAGAGGAGAAAAAGCAAGCGTTTTCTTCCACTTTATATAGTGAGTAAGGCTGTTTACATTGACAGACAAAAAGATAAGGTCTCTGGGAATTTTCCTACTCTTGCCCACATGGTCAAGATAAAGCAGAGGTCTGCTGCTTTGGGTGTACAGGTACGCACCGTGTAGTGTGACCAATCAAGCCACTGCCCAAGCCCTGTGAACCGTTGTCAAGTGGTCATCGAGGGTCAGTAGGAACCCAGAGCAGAACACTAATTTGACGAATGGGGTTCCCAGTGTCAGAAAGTGATAAAAGGATAGAGAGCAGTCAAGATCCCAGAAGATGAAGATGTCTGCAGGAAAATGTTTTGTAGCTTAACAATAGGTCTGTGATTCCCTCAAACTACCTGTGGTGGTCTTGAAGAAGTTGGATATCTACAATTAGAAGTGGAAAAGGTGTGCCCTGCTGCTGCTTGACTGCATATCACCTGTCATTACTAATATTAAATTCACACTACACACTATAGACAGGGTAGGATTTTGTTTGGGCTCAACCACGCCTTTCGGGGTATCTTTAGCATACTGACGTTGAAAGTTATGGACGTATAAACGTCAAGAAAACTAATGCAACAGAGGGCTGTGTAGGGTGAGCGATAGAGGGGCATGTATAGTCATCAGCCAAGTTAGGAACGGTGCAACAGTGTCCCCAGGAGATGCTGGAAAATCCTCTTGGCCTTTTCTACCAGAAGGTTAAGGTCCATAAGGCGATCAGTCCAGTCCGGTCATAACAAATTGGCAGAGGTATGAAGAGGTATGACTGGTTCTGGAAACATGCTTTCCTTTTATGTGGTTTATGCAACACTTCTTTGAGTAAAACATCTGTATAGGCCCTGAACCTTTTAATTTTTTGCCAAAGAGGAGATGCATATATTCAAACTGAGCCCCATAGTTGAGACCTTTCCAATGGCAATGAATTCCCAGAAATGCTCGATAACCAAAGATATGTTGTCCTTTTGCTTTAGACATTTCAAGAGCATCTGGGTTGTAGATAGTGAACGCTCAGCCTCTGCAGAGCAGTGCAGTGTACAGTCCCTAGAAAACTGGCTTGAATAGAAAACTGTCCACCCAAAATCTTGGCCATACACATTAGGAAAAATCCTTCCTTCACCGATGCTACACTGCTCTTACAAATACCGTTCATCTTTCTGTTTTGGATCTGGAGAATGGCCTGGACCAGCTTCACTTTGAAATAGATGAATCCCATTCCCTTAGATGGTCAACAAAGACAAACCTAGTCTCCAGTCTGTGACAACCCTGACAGGTCTCGCTATTGTCTGTCAAGAAAATCATATAATCCAGATAAATAATCATCCAGACTTATACAGAAAGATAGACTAGAAAACTCCCATGCCCCTTCCACCCGTTTGAATTTGACAAACTACCTCAGAAATGATAGTTATGCATCTGGCGAGAGTCAGAGGGGCATATTCTCAAGGGTCTGTCGCCGAGTCATTTGGCACTTCAGCGCAGCCAAAGTCGCGATAGATTTATCGCCCTATTCACAAGCTGGTGCTAACAGCCCATATCACCAGTTTACCGGCGATAGCTTCCTCAAAATACATCGCCACGGATGACCCCGGCAACTATCGCTAATGAGATGCAGAGTAGGCATTCCTGAGCAAAAAGCCGCAACAACATCACTCCACAACATTCTCAACGACCAGCCAGAACGGCGATAAGAACACAAAACAAGCGCGTAAGCAGCAGGAAATTAACACCTGCTCTGACCTGGTGTGAAGTCGGATGACAACCGGCACCAGACAAGGGAGCACAGCCCAGAGCCAAACATAAAGAACAACAGATGCCCCCGAGCAACTGAACATGCAGCCCGGTGCCCCAATAGGGCAACAACAACCACCGCCACCCTCCACCCCCGGACCACCCCCTCTTCTTTTGGAAAAAGAGAATGCACATCAACTCCATAAAACCATGAACCAAACAAATCGGCTGAAGTCGCACAATCACAACACCTAACATACAGGTGTGGCCAGAAAAATGGAGATCATACATTCATATCATATAATCCAAATAAAACGTTTATTACAGATTAAACAAAAAACAACAATCTTGAAGATGCATGGCAGGTCTTCTCTGGGCATTCTGTAAGTCACAGACAGAAATACAGATAAGAAGGTGTGTCATGCGCCCATCAAAGTACAGTGAGAGCGAAAGAGAGAGAGAAAGAGCGAGAGAGCGAGGGAGAGAGAGAGGGAGAGAGAAAGAGAGAGGGAGAAAGAGAGAGGGAGAGAGGGAGAGAGAAAGAGAGAGAGGGAGAGAGAGAGTGCCGACAATGCAGACCCAGGCCTCACTGCTCACCTGCAGCCATCGGTGTGTCTCCAACCACGTGCCGGTACACACTGCAGTCCCCAAGGTCCCTCATCTGAAACAGTTGCCAGAGACATGACTGGCAGAGTCCATACAGTAGCACACGCCATCATCACTTGCCCGCCCCTGCTCACACAGGCAGCTGCACCCCAGCCCCTCCCGCCGCCCAGCGGAGATTGCCCCCCTGCACAAACAGGCCTCACTGCTCACCTACCGCTACCGGCGTGTCTCCAAGAGGGCCCACCACATGCCGGTGGGAGCTCCAAGCCCGGGGCCCACGACCATGGCACCCTCCACATCATGCAGCCCCGCACCGCGGACCTCCAGGTCACACACTTGATTCTGGGTCTTGATTTCGCTATGGCAGAGAACATATCAGTGCCCCTGGCCTCATCGCAGGCTGCACACCTGCTCAGTCCTAGAGGTGCCACTAACTCTGTGAACCGCGAGGCGATGCCATGTGTCGGTAGGTCATCACTGCCCGCTGGCTCAGGCCTACACTGCGGTCCAGCAGGGCTCACACTAATGCCACCATTCTGGACAGCCTGGACGGCGCATCATCGCAGGCTGCACATTCGCTCAGCACTTTATGTGCCCCTACCTCAGTGCACCGAAAGACACCGTCCCTTGGCAGTGTGTCTGTGCTTGCCGCAGTGTATCCGGTGCCACCAAAGTCTGTGCACCGCAAGCCATGGACCCTTTATGATTGAGTCCCGTGGTGAGGACGTCATCATGTCGCCCCCGGCACCGGGCAATGTGCTGTGCCCGGACCCTAGGCCCTCAGGCAGAAATGATACCCACACAGAGACACCCAGTTGGAGAGGGAGAGTGGAAATGGCGTCCAGCACGTGAGCCAGACCCTTTTTATTGGCAGGGTCACATGTCCTGTGACTAGGTGCCGAATGGGCGTGGTGGGGGTGTGAATCAGCCGTGAGGGAGTGTCTGTGGCATACTGACAACTAGACCTGTGAGCAGCAGGTTCCTACATGGAAGACCTGGGACATGTAGTGTTGTCGCACCTCCCTGTGAGCGTAAGCGGAGTGGGCTGGGCTGGCCTGGCGTATGCCAGTCCAGCGTAAGGGTGTGAACAATGACCCCGGGGCTCTGGGCGTGCTTTCGTACTGGGCTGGACAAGGAAGTGACTAATGGGTGTGTCTCCGTTCTATTGTCGGCGCCACCCGGAACGCAATCGGCAATGTGTCACCATGTGACCCAAGTCCCACAATATGTACAACATGGACGTAAGGGGGAATCGTTGACCCTACATTCATCCATACCTCCACACTTGCAAGATCACAGACATGACACATCGCTCTGACAATGAATATTTAATGCACATTCAATGGAGTGTCGTAGCTGGAGCAGTACAGGGCCATGCAAACCCCACTTTACATTGTTAGCCCATGGAGGGCCAGCCAGAGTCCTTCGGGAAATGGCAAGTACATCAGAAGAGGAGGAGGTCAGTCCGCAGTCTGATAGCTGTGTCATTGGTGGCAAAACAGAATATGGCAGTCCATGTCGAGGTCCAAGGTGAGTGTCGCAGATTGCATCGGGGGACAGTGGAAGGTGATGATGCAGAGGGCAGAACCAAGCAGAAACAGGCCATATGGCAGAGATGAATGCTACCGCTTCCTTCTGACCACGAGGACAGATTCATCCGCATCTTCGTCCACTGCTGCATGTGGGTGGTGGTGTTCTGTCTCCAGCACTGTGTGGCACTGACACCTCAGGGGTCGGAGGTGGAATGTGTGCCGCACTGTGTGGCACTGACACATCAGGGGCCGGATATGTGGATGGAGTGGTAGCAGCAGCATGCATCAGTGCCAGGCCTTGTGGCAGCAATGCCATGAGGAGGGTCTTTATGACATTGAGGGACCCAGCTACCTCTCACTCGTGTGCAGCCGTGGCAGCCACTCTTTCCGCCCGCGTCCTCTCCATGTTCCCCATGAGCTTCCTCATGAGTCCCAACTCCCGGGCGAGCTCGCTGGAGAAACTCTGACTAGGCAGTTGTTTTTGTCGCAGTCAGGACTCTGGCGATGTCAGCCATGGTTCGTTGGAGGGCATAGAGCGGACTGTTGGTGTCCGTTAGGGACTGTGAGTGGTCCCTGATGGGACTTAGACACCCATGTATGGTGTCTAGTTTGGCTGCTATGCGGTCGAACCCCACCTGCACCTGTTCAGCCAGCTTCTCCTGGCACCCCAACACACGGTGTTGGAAGGCCATGTGTTCGTCGTGGGGGTCCTGGGAGGCAGCTGTGGCGGTGGGTGCTGCCTGCTGTGTGTACTGTGCTGGGGGTGGGTTCTCCTTGTAGCAGCTGGGCTGCCCTGCTCCTGGAAGTGGGCTGCGGAGGCTCTTCACGAGCTGTTGGGGGGCGTCGGAGTCAAAGGTGTGGTGGTCCTCTTCGTCATCAGACAAGAGAGGTTGAGACTGCTCTCCAGGAGGTGTTGATTTTCCCTCTGCAATGTGAAGGGGAGATGCAGTTTAACATTGTGTTCACATGTGTGTTGATGCATTGTACATGTTTACATTCAGACTGCATGACAGTGTACATTGTGACTGTTTGTGGGGAGCTGCCTAGTTGATACGGGAAAGTGGACATTTCGATGACATCACGGATGTGTGTTTGTACTTGTACATTGTCAACTCACATTTCCCTGCCATGCCATATTTGATTGGCCAGTTTCTGCCCACAAGCGGCACCAGTTGTGTCCTCTGTTCTGTTGTGGATGTGTTGTGGATTGTGACACATCGTTGTCAATGTTGATGTGCTCTGCATGTAATGTGTGTGTGCCGCATTTTGGTGGAGTCGCCCCTGCAGCTCTGATTTGGCTGTCCCTTATCCCTTACATGCGGTGTGTCTCTGACTTCTGTGCTCATACAGTGCTGTGATGTTGCATACTTGGGTGCATTGGTCACTTGGTGGGAGTTGGGGTTCTGGGGCATGGTTTGTCCGCAGATGTGCTATGCCTACTTGTGCATGTGTGCCATTGTGCCCATCTCCCCCCGTCCCCCAGTCCCTGTTCGGTACTCACCATGTTGCTGTTGTGTCCGGTCATGTTGAGCAGTGTCCGGGCCCACAACTCCTGCTACCGTCTCCCCACTGATGACTGTGGACCCCATTTCTTCCATCTCGTCCAGCTCCTCCTGTGGCTTTGAGCTCTCACCTCCAGACTGTATTGCTGCCTTCTGGTTGTTTGCAAGTTTCTGCTTGGTTTTGTGCTTGACATCATTCCAGAGCCTCTTGACCTCTTCCATTGCCCTCTTCAGCAATCCGACTGCATTCACCTTGTCCACGATGGTCTGCCATATTCCATTTTTAGTTGCCAGTGTCACAGTGATGGTGTTCTATCACCTCCGTTATCAGGATCCTGTTTTCCTGTGGACTGAACCTTTTCTTCCTACTCTTCTTCTCCTTGCCCTTCCCTGACCCTGAGGTCCCAGTCTGGTCCTCCGGGGGGCTTGTGGGGTTCTGGTTGTCCTCTGCACTTGCTCCGGCTGAATCCATTGTGCTTCGCTGTTGTTTGGCTTTTGTATGTGTTTTTTCCCCAACTTTTATAGTGCATTTTCCCGCATGTTGCGTGGGGATTGCAGACATGTGGCTGGTTTTTGCTGATTTTTGTATCGCGATTGGCATCATCGCCGCTTTTTTCACGTTGGTGTTTTGCATTTTTGCGGCGTCGCGTTGATTTTAACACGCTCATTTGACACATTGTGGTGGGTCTATCGCATGGTGCCGCCGTGTTGTGAATACCACGTTAACACGGTGTTATTTTCCCGCGATAGACTGCGATGTGAAGAGTTGCGTTAAGCTACTTTTGCGGTAGTTATCACACATTCTTGAGAATATCCCCCAGAGAGTCCATCAAGTATCCTGTTCTTAGCATGCCTCTCAACAGAGGGATTCCTTCCATACTGAAGTGCCTACAAAACATCAAGCCATTTTCTTCCTTCAAAGTTATTATTCTCCCTAAATCCTCTTTCACAACTTTTTCAATAAAGAGGAATCCTATCATGAAAGCTGTATATGGAATGGAGCTCGGTCTTGTCTTGCATCCTCATAAACCTCCAGCATGAAATTGTGCACTGTCTGAAGAACCAATGCATCCTGGAAAATCTTGCACTACTTGCCCAAAAACATAAGCATTCTGTCCCCCATATGCAGGGCTGTCTCCTCATTACCTCTCACTTGCACTGCACTGGCTCCAACACTTGCTCTTAATCCTTCTCTTTATACTTTGCATCGACCACCATGGATCTGGATTGGAAGAAAAGACTAAAATGTCTCCCATTCCCATTGGATTTCGGCATAAACACTCATGCCCTACTGGGTGTGTGCCCCCCGCCTTTGCCGAGCAAACAAGTGGAAGAAAACCCCCTCTTCACAAAGGACTGAACATTCTCTAAGGCTGCAGATGACCTCGGAAATGTGGCTTTTGTAATAAATTGGTCAATTAATGTGTAGAAAACACGTTCCAATCTATATGTCTAAGAAGAGAGCATTTCTAAAGCACAAACATACACCTTGTAATTTGTCTCTTGACACTAATGAAACTAGAAACATAGATGACTAATGAGGTTTGACAGCTACCAGCTGACAGAGCAAATGGTACACAACCAAATTATATCGGAGATCAAATAGCCATGTTTTAAGATACTTTTTAAATCTGAGACATACAAGTTTAGTTTTGAGAGACAGCGGTGCTTTATTGCACTGTCTTCACCTTAAAGAATTTGCTAACCGAAGAAGCTTTTTTGAATCTGGAGAATAAAAAGAGGTTGATTGATAGACCACAGCCAATGAGGTGGTTTATACTTTCTGAAATAAAATATTAGCCTAAAAAGCTGGTGAAATAAAATCTAGGAATGAGGCAGGGGTTCCTTGAAGATAATACACTTGCCAACTGGAAACCAATGAAGTGTTCTTAATGAGTCAGTCCCTGAATCATATTTCTTCAAGCCAAAGATCAACCGTGCAGCAGCACTCTGAACGTACTGGAGTCTTGTAAAGTTCCTTCGAGATAAATCCAAGAAGATTGCATTTTTATATTCTATCCTAGGATGTACACAGGCATTGAGAAAAGGTATTATCCTCTACAACACTTTTATCTAAACAAGATTTAGACATAGCTCTTGATCAATAAAAATCCAAGTTTTTTTTTTTTACCGTCAAGAAGCAGACAGGGAATACAATTATATTGGATTTGGATAGCCACATGTCTGCATCGGACAAGTTTGGTGGATTGTACATTAGTAAAATCTCTGTTTTGGAGGGATATAACTTGACAGTTATGGCACACCCAATCTCTGATAAGGTCAAGAGTCTGATTAAAACAGTATCTAGATGAAGTCCTTGTTGGATAGCCGTTAACAAGATTTCCTGGAATGAGAGCTCAAGGATGCATATATACGTTAAAAAGAAGGGATGATGAGACACTGCCCAGGGGAACACCGGCTTTTCTCATCTTTAAGGGGAATGCATTAAGCTGGTCTGCAAAAGAGAGCATAATTTGCATTACCCAGAAGGCCGAGTGCTGTCTGCCACCCCAGAGTCAGGATAAAACAAGTTACTTACTTGTACACTGTGGTTCTTCAATATTGATATTGTTCATAAATTCACATGCTTGAATATTCTCCGTCATCAAGGTGGGAGTTGCACGGTAACAGTAATAAAAGTAGTGCTAATTCTATAGCATTAGGAATCAAATTGAAAACAACAGACATTGTTAGCCAATGCACATTGTTTTAATGAATCCAAACTTAAACCAATCTGAGTGGAGACTCTGAAGCACTCATCCTCTGCAGAGCCACCACACCTCAGATTTCAAGCACAAGTGCAATTAAGGAAAATAAGAGATATAAAGAGCAGTGAGCATTAATGGGAAGGAGGAAGGCTTGCATGTGAATCTAGAAAATATATTAATACTGGAGAACCACAGTGTACAGGTAACTTGATGTTTCTCCAGTATTGTATCTTTCATAGATTCACGTGATTGAATCAGACTAGTAAGCAGTAGCAAACCAAATATGGAGGTGGGTAAGGCAAACCACCCCACCATGAGAAAACAAACATGAAAGTTTTGAAAAAACAACCTCAAGATTGACCTTACGCTAGAATTTACCATAAAGATGTGAAAAAGTCCTATATAACTTAATAGGTATATACGCATGCAACTATAAACATATAGTAATGAACATAAAAGTTCTGCACGTCAATGAAATAGGTGACATAATACCGCTTGCCCAACAGCGGCATCTGCCTTTCTTAAAGAATCCAGACAATAATGCTTCGTGAAAGTGTGGACATTAGTCCACATCGCCGCTCTGCAAATGTCTGGCAACAAAACACCAGCAAACAGGGCTGAAGATGCAGCTATCTTTCTTGTAGAATGTGCTTTCAACTTTGCAGTCAATGGTTTTCCTGCTTTTCATGGCAAAAGGTTATGGCTGCAGAAACCCAATGAGCAATACTGGCCCGTGATAACGCTTGACTCTTTCCTGGTGGAGCGAATGAAATCAGAAGTTGATCCCATTTTCTAAAAGTCTTTGTTCTAAGTTGAATTTTACGAATCCAACAAAAAGGGGGAGAAAGAGGTCAAGTTCGCTGTGGACTCAGCCGCCTATCTTACGTGAGTAACAAAAAAGAATCCTTCACGTAACGGTCCTACTGATGATCTTGGTAATGGTTAAGTAAAAGATTAGTTTTCTTAAAATAACACGCACCCACCAAACTGTCCCATGGTGGCATGCTTCATCATCGGGTTCTTCCTGCCCGCTGCGGGACGGGGCGTGCTACAATCGACGAAGACGTGGGAGCACTTTGTAAGGATGTTGACTATTAGGTTATTGGTGATACGAGAGTGGGAGGGTCAAAATTGTGCATTGGAAAAAAACCTGGCTACATGGAGCCTAAGTTTTATTGAATTCTGTAGCTGCTCTTATTAAAAAGGGGGAGAGAGGAGAAATACACTGTGATGGGTGTGTGTCTCTGGTCTACATGTTTCAAGCCTATCCCCTTTTCATCAGGAGCAGACTAAATGATCCCTTGTTCCACTCCTAAAAACTACCCTATTGGTCTTCTTAATTATTATTAAGGTAAAGAAAAGATATACATGATGAAAAAATATTATTTCATGCAAATACAATACCCTATAGGTATATTCCTTGAAATAAGATCTAGAAAGATAGGACATCATGACATTGTTAACTTATTAATGCAGTTTATATTAAAACATATCACCAACTTGTGGAAAAAGGGATATATTTTTCACTCGTGCACGACTAATCCTTTCGGCTAACAATGGTTGTGTCATGGTGCCCTTTGAAAAATGTAACATGAATCACACACTCTACGCAAGAGTTTACTAAATGCTGAGAGAGAGGCTGTGGTAGTTACTCCATAGTTTATGAATCAGTAGGTTTAATTTCTGGCTGAAAGTGAGGAAATTGTCATTTTAAATAAATAGTGAAAAAGTTGGAAGAAATGTGTTAAATATAGATTCAAAGTACAAGATACTTGACTTAAAATTTTAAACATTGTCTGACATCCAGAGAGCGTAGTGTTGCAGGGATTCTGCACATACACAGAACTATGCACAGGAAATCAGGACTTCGGTGTATTGTGGTGTACCAAAAACACGCCTCAGTGCCCAGAACCCCTATCCGGCCTGCTATAGTATCCCATTCGTTCTCCGTACTACAGCGGAGCTACCAATGATTTGATATCCTAGAACATGTGACTCAGGGCCACTCAGAATTCGTGGGCACAAGACACTCGTTCGCTTAGATACTCATACCTGTTCACAATGTGAGTAACCAGAGACACTGTATAGTTTAGAATGTTTATTTCAACGAACATGCTTTGTAATGCAGTACACGTGCTAACATTAGCAAAGAAATGCATAAAAACAATATAATCAGCATGGTTACAATTCCATATAATACGAACCGGGATAGCATATTATAATGACAGTGGATGAAGCCTTATAGCGCTTTACCACCCTCCCCGTGCTACAAGACCTCCGGGATTGGACAGCGGAACCCCCTACCTCAAGTCTTAGATGAAAGGATTTACATCTCCGGACAAGCACAGCTCTTCCTCTGGAAAGGTTTTCTCCAAGTGTTGATAACTTGCATTCCGTGCAATATTAAAAGCACCCGAAAAGTCAGAAGCGCAACTGTGTTCCATGTTATGTCTATATGTGTGTGGGACGGACCAAAGCCGATTAACCAGTGGGGTTGTTTTCTGGCCTTGAACGCGATGTACAGACGAGAACTCAGAGCACAACAGAAATAGTGAAAGGCAGACAGTTCCCATGTGAAGCAGCATGAGCAAAGGTGTTTACGGGAACCAAGGCATGTAGTGTCATGTGCATAAGCGGCAAGATGGCGGTGATGCAAAGCACAGACTAATGCTAAATTAGCGACGTCCGCAGGCACCCCTAAACCATCACGACACCCTCCCCTTCGGGAGTCTTACTCATAGTGATCAAAGTAAAACAAAGAGTTCAAAAAGTCTGAGCAACAAGAGCTTATGCGACCTGGAAGCGAAGAATGTCAATTGGGTGTGAAAAAGAGTAAAGGTCTTTTTGTTTTAAAAATATCCTTTTGGAAGTAAATAAAAATAAGGAGAATAAAAAATAAATTAAAAAAATGTCTGGGTGGCCTGGTTTTATGAATCCAAAAAGTGACGACAGCTTCCAACAGGAAATCATTGTCATCGTTTGAAAAAGTAGACGCCATCCAGTTTAGTAATTCAAAGGAGAAAACATGCTCATTAATGATGGGTGCTTCCAGCACCAACGGTGGGCAACTTGCATGGTACTCGATGTAACTCCGTTGTAGAAAATCGTGTGCTGCTGCACCAATATCCCACTGAGCTAGCACTCCGAGTGTGGCTGCACAGGCCATCAGACCCATACCAGAAGAGTCCTGCTCATGAGACATTAGAGGGCTCATCAGTAAGGCAAAGTCCGGGTCAGGAGATGCTGTGTTTGTGAGGCAGAGATTCAACACCCATTGAAAAAGACACTCCAAGCATGATAAAACAGGCTGCACGCAAGTGTACCATGGAAGTCGGAAAGACAGATTATAAGCCACTCTTAGAGTGGCCAGCGGCAAGGTACCGTAGCACTGAAGCATGCGGTTACAAAGCAGCTGTAGCTGATCCGGGTTGTGAACGACCACAAGAGGGGCAGCCATTTCTGTGAAGGCAAATTAACAGGAAGACACCGGCAGCTAAGGCAAGTATTAGTGGCAACCCGCCGAAGACGCTGGAAAAGATAGAATGAATGAAAGCCGGGATCACACCAAAAATAGTTTGAAAAGATGTTGCAAGGCCAAAGCCCACAGTTTAAAAAAAATGAGCCAGCCCCGTTGTATGCGAAGCATTGAAAATAGAATGAATTCGCTCACCAAAATGTTGTGGGAGGTCAGTGTTTAAAAGTGCTTGAACTTCTGTTCTTGTATTAGCCACCTGCAGGACATAGGTCTCACGGGCAGAAGTGAGAGAAATTTCTTTCTGGGACAATAAATCTCTTATTCGGCTGAGCTTGTCGAGCTCTGCCTTCAAGGTTGGAATGGAAGGCCAAATTGAGATATCAGGACTCCCACGAGGTGGAGGAAACAGCACATTTTTGCAGCAAACTACAAGTTGTGACACAGTCACAATGTATGGTATGCCTATCAACATGGCA
This sequence comes from Triturus cristatus, assembly GCF_964204655.1. Taxonomy (NCBI): domain Eukaryota; kingdom Metazoa; phylum Chordata; class Amphibia; order Caudata; family Salamandridae; genus Triturus; species Triturus cristatus. The sequence goes on from NC_140584.1 coordinate 449,388,983, forward strand.
CAGCATTTTTCATTATTCAGAAGTAAATAACTGCCGTTAGACAGCAGTGTGAATGTTGGTTTAATCGAGGGGATGGGTTTTACTTTTAAAATGCGCGCTAAATTAGACACCTCTAAATTACAAGCGTCGTGCAATTGTATATTTTTGCATACAAGGGAGCGTCCAATGGGAGAATCACAAGATTTACCAGTCAGATACACCTCTGTGTCATCACACAAACATCTAAAAGTGAAGGGGAGTGACCAAACTTCATGAAGGAACGAGTTTCCTAATGGTTCATAGCGACCTAGGGGAAAATGTTTCATGCGTGATGTAAATTTAAATAAGGAGAACGGCAGTGTTATAACCCCGTGAACAAGTCAAACAGAAGAGTTTGTTTCCGCTACTGAGAATGGTAAAGGGTCTAATTTCTCTATTTGTAAAAGGGTATAAGTGGCATCTTTCATGGACATAGACTGTTGTCTTTCAGTTAAATTGAAAGGCAAAAACAAAGAGGACGCGTTTCCATAGTCCCAAGGCACTCGACCCATTTTAAGCATCTGCAAGGTCCATGCTAACTGCATAATAGAGCGCAATTGGTTCCGATCATGATATAACACAGATACATCATCCTGTACAATATCAACAACAGAAGAAACAATATTGTCCAATGTGTATATCCTGGAAGAAAGGGTATTAATACTGTTATCTACCACAGCAAGAAGTTTTTCAAGATTAGCTTGGTCTATAGCCCTTAAACGTGAAGCGGCTTCAATTTAAGACAATTTCCAAATTTCATTGTAAACTGCATATATCCATCGTTTAGGCCTAGGGCCAATTGGGCCTTTTATGAAATCTGATAAATCCACATCATTTGATAACATTGACAAATGCTGTTTAACAGAAGCTAAGGTAGAGTGTTGTAACCAAGTTTGACATAATTTACCAACAGAATACGTTGTAACTGAATGTGTAGTTGAAAATCGTAGATCAGGCCTATCCTGTGTGTAACCTGAAGCCCTGTTATGGAAACGCATTTGGCATGCATCTGCACTGCTCTGCCAAACCAACCACCCCATAGAGTCAAGATTCGAGATATTAAATGTTGCATTTGTTAATACAGACTGCAACTCCTCAAATGTGTAATTGGTAGTAACATTCCAGTCTGGATATTCTGCAAGGGAAGGAAAAGCAGGAGCTTTCAGTTGTTTAGCCGTAGCTAAACCCAGACAAGTAGTCTGATAGATAGAATCGTTCAAAAACAGTATTTGTGTTGGTATAAGACATGCACGATACAAAGCTTCCGTCCCTGCACATGCCAGGTTTTGGAACCCCAAACTGATTTCACATCAACTGTATTTTTCCAATGTTCATAGCCACCCACCGCCAATTTAAGGATAAAAGACTCAGAGTATAACAATTTAGTGTGTGTAAGCATATCTTTTGTATTTGATTTAGAATTCAATTTAAATTGTAAGATTCAGGGTTTGATTTATCAAAACTCGTAAAATATGTAAATTTATTCAACAGGGTCTTAGAACTCCCAATCGGTGGGGCGGGGCAATGTTCCCATTGCGTGTAATTAAATAGCAAAATAAGTCAGCATAATTTGCAGAATTCAAATACAAGTCTTCAGCATCAAATGCTGCATAGTACTTTAAATCTGAAGACAGATTGTGTTGCTCGCACATCCCAGTCATCTGAACGTATGTTATATTTAACCACATCACCCATTGAGACACGAAGTACATTTGGAACATTAATAATCTCTGTCGGACCATGAATTTGAAACGGGACTGTATCCCAAACTATGCCATCCGTAACTGGCCAGGCTGTAATGTTGACGAAAGTCAGGTCCCTTTTTATGATGTGCGATGAACAATGTGGGGCCAAAGTTCCATCTACTAGTTCTACAGCAGAGCGTTCTTTAAAGTAGTGTCCATTAATCAAAAGAAAAAACACTGTCACAAACCCAATGGACATGAATAAAAAACATAAGGGTGAGCACCAGCCAAATATATATCCATGGGGGAACAAAATAAGTGCGTTTAAACCAGGAGATAAAAATTGCAAATTTTGATGAGGTAAAAGTCGATGTTGAATGAGATTCAAAGGAAAAACGCAACTCGTTCCTGGCTGTAGCATTTAACCCAGGCAAAGATTCACATGTAGGGTAAGTATATTCTGGTTCGTCGTTAGCAGCTGAGGACTGTAGGACCAGCAAAGGATTAGCAACAGAGTCCATCTCTATGGCAGTGTCAGGATTTCCTGGAATAGTGGCATACGATGAAGCTGGAGGCAAACTATTCAGAATCGGACAGATGTTGTAGCTTGACATTGTCAATTGAGACGTATCTGTTGTCTTTGCGACCTGGAAGTGATGGTAAAATTACTGTACAAGTTCCCTGCACACCCAGCACTGGAACCGGAGCTCGATAGGATGGACCAAATTCTTTTCTGTTCTCCACCTTCTCCCTGACCAGTTCTCCAACTTTAGGCAGCCAGCCCGATCACTGGAATCTGCAGTGCACCATCAGCGGCAGCAGGTAAATATTCTTTTGCTAGACTGTCTCTTGTGACTTGTAGGTTCTGTAATACAGCACAATGTTTATCTACGTCAAAATGGACGGCTTGAGCTGACAAGTCTAGACCATCAAGGTCTGGCACAAATATTTTAATGCCAAACAGCAATTCGTAAAGGGTCCGCCCACCCAGAGGTCTTCTAGGGAGATTATTAAGTGCACGTTGTACGCTATACAAATGGGCAAGCCAGTTCCTGCCAGTGCCTAGGACTCTAGCTGTTGAGGATTGCTTTAATTCACGGTTCATTCGCTCCACAACGGAATTGCCCTCAGGCCTGTTTGGGGACCGAAATTTGACCCGCACCCCCAAAGACCGCATGGATACATTACGCCTTAGAGGCGAACGCCGGACACTGGTCTGAATGTAAGGTGCCCACTGCAAAAATTCCCACAAAGACACGCAAATCCTTGACTACAGTTCGAGCGTCAGCGCTGTGTTGTGGCCAGACCCATAGAAAATGTGTGCACGAATCAACCGCAACTAAAATGTATTTATATGCAGTAGCAGAAGAAAATGGACCGCAGTGATCCAAATAAACATAAGCAAATGGTCTATTGGATATGCATAACGGTGTTTGTGGTGGTCGGGTCACAGTAGATGGCTTGATTTGCTGACAAATTTCACAAGAAAGCACATAAGTATGTGTTTGTTTATATAAGCCACGCAACCAGTAAAGTTCTTGCAAGACACTGACTGTAGCAGACACACCAGCATGCACCGAGGCCATGCCCTCCTGTGCTTGCGATTATCAGTGTAAGCCTGCGGTCTGCGTTGGGAATCAACCTCTCACCAACGTTATCAGGGTTTAAATGTTAAGAGTATTTGGAAGGGAATCCTTTTGGATAATTGCTTCCCTTCTCTGTAGCAGCTATAGCTGCCAAAATGTCATCATCAATCTTACTCATGGATCTTGTAACTGCTGCTACTAAGCATGTGTCCACTGCTGACTTAGCTGCTTCATCAGCTAAGTTGTTACCAACCGCGTGTACTCCTACACGTTGGTGGCCAAGAGTATGAATTACCTGTGTGAGTGGCAGGCGTTCCTTCAGCTCTGCCACTCGAACCCATAGCATTTTATTCTTAATTGTCTTGCCTTTGGAATCACGGTAGCCATTTTGAGACCAAAAGAATAAATTGTCATTAAAAGATTGCACACAGTAATAGGAATCACTTACAATTAAAGTAGTCACATTAGGATCTGCAAACTCCAGTGCGAGCACCAAAGCATGCAGCTCAGCCAATTGGGCAGTACAGTCGACAAAGGCCTGTGTGTGAATCACACTGGACTTAAACTTCCCGTTCACTATGGAACCAGCCACAATCGCACAGGCTGCAGAATAAGACTGTTTAGATCCAATCGTCAGTTGCGCCGAACCGTCGGTGTAAATGATACAACGATATTCCTTGAACGAATTCATATTGCAGTGACTCCTGAGTCTGTAATGAGGAATCATAGATAAAGGTGACATCCGGGGATGTCACAGATGTAGCAACTGCAACTAAAATGTATTTATATGCAGTATCAGAAGAAATTGACCACAGTGATCCAAATAAACACAAGCAAATGGTCTATTGGATATGCATAACGGTGTTTGTGGTGGTCGGGTCACAGTAGATGGCTTGATTTGCTGACAAATTTCACAAGAAAGCACATAAGTATGTGTTTGTTTATATAAGCCACGCCAACAGTAACGTTCTTGCAAGATGCTGACTGTAGCAGACACACCAGCATGTGCCGAGGCCATGCCCTCCTGTGCTTGCGATTATCAGTGTAAGCCTGCGGTCTGCGTTGGGAATCAACCTCTCACCAACGTTATCAGGGTTTAAATGTTAAGAGTATTTGGAAGGGAATCCTTTTGGATAATTGCTTCCCTTCTCTGTAGCAGCTATAGCTGCCAAAATGTCATCATCAATCTTACTCATGGATCTTGTAACTGCTGCTACTAAGCATGTGTCCACTGCTGACTTAGCTGCTTCATCAGCTAAGTTGTTACCAACCGCGTGTACTCCTACACGTTGGTGGCCAAGAGTATGAATTACCTGTGTGAGTGGCAGGCGTTCCTTCAGCTCTGCCACTCGAACCCATAGCATTTTATTCTTAATTGTCTTGCCTTTGGAATCACGGTAGCCATTTTGAGACCAAAAGAATAAATTGTCATTAAAAGATTGCACACAGTAATAGGAATCACTTACAATTAAAGTAGTCACATTAGGATCTGCAAACTCCAGTGCGAGCACCAAAGCATGCAGCTCAGCCAATTGGGCAGTACAGTCGACAAAGGCCTGTGTGTGAATCACACTGGACTTAAACTTCCCGTTCACTATGGAACCAGCCACAATCGCACAGGCTGCAGAATAAGACTGTTTAGATCCAATCGTCAGTTGCGCCGAACCGTCGGTGTAAATGATACAACGATATTCCTTGAACGAATTCATATTGCAGTGACTCCTGAGTCTGTAATGAGGAATCATAGATAAAGGTGACATCCGGGGATGTCACAGATGTAGCAACTGCAACTAAAATGTATTTATATGCAGTATCAGAAGAAATTGACCACAGTGATCCAAATAAACACAAGCAAATGGTCTATTGGATATGCATAACGGTGTTTGTGGTGGTCGGGTCACAGTAGATGGCTTGATTTGCTGACAAATTTCACAAGAAAGCACATAAGTATGTGTTTGTTTATATAAGCCACGCCAACAGTAACGTTCTTGCAAGATGCTGACTGTAGCAGACACACCAGCATGCGCCGAGGCCATGCCCTCTTGTGCTGCGATTATCAGTGTAAGCCTGCGGTCCGCGTTAGGAATCAGCCTCTCACCAACGTTATCAGGGTTTAAATGTTAAGAGTATTTGGAAGGGAATCCTTTTGGATAATTACTTCCCTTCTCTGTAGCAGCTATAACTGCCAAAATGTCATCATCAATCTTACTCATGGATCTTGTAACTGCTGCTACTAAGCACGTGTCCACTGCTGACTTAGCTGCTTCATCAGCGTAAGCCTGCGGTCCGCGTTGAGAATCAACCTCTCACCAACGTTATCAGGGTTTAAATGTTAAGATTATTTGGAAGGGAATCCTTTTGGATAATTACTTTCCTTCTCTGTAGCAGCTATAGCTGCCAAAATGTCATCATCAAATCTTAATACAGGTGCATCCCCATGCATGTGGGGTATGTCCCCCGGGCACAGATAGTAAGTCCTCGTTAAGAGGTTTCACTGGTGTACTCCAACGTTGTGAAGAAAAGGCTGATTGATTTGTTTCAATGAAAACTTTAATGAATATTGTTGCTCGACAATGGTTATAAACTTCATTTCCCAGAATTCATTGTAATTTACAAACGATCCTGGATGGTGATGATGTTATATGATCCCAATTCATTTCGGCAACGTTGCCTTCATCAGAGGATATTCTGAAAGTAATAATGACTTGCAGTGAATGTGATGCATATGGTACACGAGGAAGTGTTCTAACCCGGATGTTGTGAATCATGCTAATACGGTCGGTGAGTAATGAAGTGTTTTAACGTGGTGCCAAAGTGTGAAAAAATACTTGCTACAGGTGAAGTGGATGCCTATCCGTGATCAAAGGACTAAAGAAAATAACGTTTGGTGAAAACGAACGAGCTGTGTTCCGGCGTGATCCTGTTAATTAGCGCTATCGCGAGCTGAGCAGGCATTTGAAGACAAAGTGAAGAAAAGCTCACTCGTGGTGCTGAGTTAATGTTATGTGGTGCTAAACACGAGGGTGATACTAGTCAAATAAACGCTAACCGATGTTAAACGGTGAAAGCAAACACGTGGTGTCCCGGCGTGACCCTGTTTGTTAACGCTATCGCGAGCTGAGTAGAAAAAATGAAATAAAATATAAGGCTCTTTGGTGGTGCTCAGTTAACGTTGTACGGTGCTAAACACAGGGAGGAATAAAAGAACGAGGTAATTCTAATCAAATAACGCTTACCGATTACAAACAGTGAAAGAGACGTGAAGTGTCTTCCGTTGATTGATTGTGTTCTCGCGATGCTTTAGATGACGTTATTTGTGTACGTGGGTGGGATTCGTTCTTTTATGTTTACTAACCCCATCCCATAAGTCAAGTACTTCCATAAACTGCAAAGGCATTGGATTCGCTGCTCGTAATTTCTCCTACGGTACATTCTAGAATTATATCCAAAATCTATGAGCCATCAATATAGAGGCCACGACTAGACAAAGACTACACGGCACGTTAGACTGCGTATACATGATCACTGACTTCGCAGCTGCACCTCGCGGGAATCGGCAGGGATCCAGGTTGTCTTCTTTTTGCCTGATTTATTTGCGATCCAAATATTCTTGGACGCTGGCACGTCCACCTTACCTGGACGCGTTATAGGTCTACCCCTTATTATGTGGTGTCAGCTCGTTCTCTCCTTGGCTTCCTAGACCCTCGCGGCACACTTTGAAGACTTATGCTTATGGAAATAGTTCTGCAATCTATCGCAATTTAAGCTGGCGTCGTTGTAAATCCTTTATTGTGGAACGTGCCGTGTAGTCTTCGTCTAGTCGGGGCCTCTATATTGATGGCTCATAGATTTTGGATATAAATATAGAACGTTCGGGAGGAGAAATTACGAGCAGCGAATCCGATGCCTTTGCAGTTTATGGAAGTACTTGACTTCATCTTCGTTTAGGGCCCTGAAGAAGTCCTACATTAGGACGAAACGCGTCGGCTGTGCTGTGTGTAGAGTCATTAGAACTGGACTCATTTCTTTTATCTACGCAAAATGAAATTGGAATATAAAGAATAAATTAAAGAACTGTTTGCTCTTGAAATAAACTTTATATCTATCTTTATTGATTAAATTATGCTATGTGGTGCACCTGTGCTTTTGTTTGAAGTTGTTAGGTTACTGATGGAACAAGCACTGTGACGGTGGGTGCTATTCAGTGTGCACACAGACCCCTGGAAGCATAGAAAGGGACAATATTATTGGAGTGATATTAGGTTAGGTGCTGGCAGCTAGAAGGTTCCACTGTTTGGTTTTATTGTTTATGTAAGGTTTTCTCCAAGTGTTGGTAACTTGCATCACGTGCAATATTAAAAGCACCCGAAAAAAGTCAGAAGCGCAGCTGTGTTCCATGTTATGTCTATATGTGTGTGGGACGGACCAAAGCCGATTAATCAGTGGAGCTGTTTTCTGGCCTTGAACACGATGCACAGACGAGAACTCAGAGCACAACAGAAATAGTGAAAGGCAGACAGTTCCCATGTGAAGCAGCACGAGCAAAGGTATTTACGGGAACCAAGGCATGTAGTGTCATGTGCATAAGCGGCAAGATGGCGGTTATGCAAAGCACGGACTAATGCTAACTTAGCAACGTCCCCTGGCACCCCTAAACCCTCACGACAGTAGGGCTTTCTCCGCTGTGGACGAAGGCTTTCTGAATAATGTTTTTAGCACAACAGGTTCATTCAGGTGAAACAAAGTTGGCACTTTTGGAATGAATTTAGGATTAATTCATAATATGACTCTGTCATCCCAGAATTGTGTATATGGTTCTTTAACTGTCAAGGGATAAATCTCACTTATCCTCCTAGCAGAAGTAAGGGCCAATAGAAAAGCATGTTTCCACAAAACATAGTTTATGTCAGCTTTATGAACAGGTTTGAAAGGACTTCTCATGAACTCAGACGACTGTGTTGAGTTGCCATGCCACAGGGGGAATCTTTAAAGGAGGGTAAACTCTAAAAAGATTATTCATAAACTCTTTAATTAGTCTGTTGGACCATAATTAGAGTTCCCCCTTTTGCCTCTGAAATCGAAAAACAGCTGCCAGATGCACCTTTATGGAAGAATGAGCTAGACCTGATTTTACTAGATGGAGCAAATAATTAAGTATCTGCTCTGGAGTACAAGAAAGTGGATGCAGATTATTAGTGATACACCAAGAACAAAATCTCCTCCATTTCGCCTTATAACTTTTACGTGTGGTGTCCGCACAAGTGTGCTGGAGAATTGACCTGCAATCTTCTGGCAAGTTTAGCAACCCAAACTCATTGTCGTGAGGAGCAAAGCTGACAAGTTGAGCGAACGTATCTGTGGAAGTCCAACCTGACCCTCGTTCATGGAGAGCAGATTTTCTAAAGGCTTGAATTGAATATGCAGATAGTCTGATAGGACAAGAAGTTCTGTGAATCAGTACTGCCTTGGCCGTGCTTGAGCTATCAGTATGAGACGGCATGGTTCCTGCTTCATTTTCAGAATGACCTTTGGAATTGCATAAGCAACCATTCCTATCCAAGCAAGATGGAATGAATTTCCCCAAGACTTTCCTTGTGGAATCCTGCTTGCCTACATACTGCAATTTTTGTTCTGAAAGGTGGCAAAGAGATCCAGATTTGGGGTACCCCATTGATGGAACACCTGCAGTAAGTGACGCTGATTCAGTTCCCATTTGTGGCCCTGTTTCACTGTTCAGCTTAGGGAATCTATCCATTCATTCTCTAAACCAGGAACATGTTCTACTCTTAGAGAAATGTGTGCAATTAACCAGTCCCAAATTTGCTGAGCCTGAGCAGACAAGACCTTTGATCTTGTTCCTTCTTGCCTGGTTAATTAAAACATAATAGTGGTATTGTCTGTTCTGACCAATACAGAGGAATTGCAGAGCCTTGAAAGAAAAGACTGGAGGACCAGGAAAACCGCCTTGAATTCCAGAAGATTGATGCGCAACTCTGCTTCTTGAGCAGGCCATTTTCCATGAATTACCAGGCCCTACAAATGAGTTCCCCAGCCTTCCAAGGAAGCATCTGTTGTCATTATGCTATGGGACTGTAAAGGAATGGACTGTAGGCCGGAAGAGAAATTTGATGTTTCTTTCCACTAAGCCATTACTAACTTCATAGTTGGGGTAATCAGTATTGTATCTTTGATGGTTCTCTGGCATTAAACCCATTGTGCATCTCACTGCTCTTGTAAAGGTCTCATAGGAAGACAACAGTTTGGTATCAGTGGGATGCAAGATGACATCATTCCCACCACTGACTCTTTTCCCGAGAGGAAAGACGTTATTGTCCACAGTTGGAAAAGCCTTCGAAACGCTCGTATCCAGAATTGTCCCCAGTCAAACGGCCAACCTGGATAGAGTTAATGATGACTTTTCCATGTTCAGCTTGAAACCTAGGGTTCTGAACAGCTGCAGACAGACTTCTTGCAGAAGGGAATATGGGCCCTGTAGAAGCCAGCCATCCAGGTAAGGCAACACTTGGTGGTGCTTGTTTCTTCTCATGAAAGCTGCCACTGGAGCCATGCATTTTGTGGAGACTCTTGGTGCTGAACACAGCCCAAAAGGAAGTACTTTGAATTGACAATGGCACCCTGCCACCTCGAACCTTAGACACTTTCAATGACTCACATGTATGGGGATATGAAAGTACACATCTAGGAGATCCAGAGATGTCATGTAATCCCCTGTATTCACGAGTTGCTGGATCTCCGGTAAGGCTAGCATCCTGAAAGGTTGTTTCTTTATTTAATTGTTTAAGAGCCTCAAATCCATCACCTGTCTCCATTTTCCCGATTTCTTCTTGATGAGGAAGAAGTTGGAATGGAAACCTGTGTTGCGGTGAATTAACGGAACCTCCTCTATCGCATCCTTGGTGAGAAGCAAATGAATCTCCTGCTTCAGCAGAGACAGATGACAATGGGATGTTTTATGAGGTGGAAAATTGGGAGGCTTTTGAACAAATTCCAGGGTGTGGCCATACTGTATTACGTCTAACATCTATTTGTCAGAAGAGATGCGCTTCCATTGACTGTAAAATTTGAAAAGGGGATTTTGCAATTGTTGTTGCTGCGTGACTGAGGTGACTGGTGCCCACAAAGTACCACTGGCACCTAGAGGCGTCCTCGGATTTTCCTCCAGCCGAAGGGCGTCTTATATGTGGGTTGTCGAGCATACGAAGAAGCTGCGGTCGTTCTATACTGTCGCTGAGAAGAATATTGTGATCCATACCCCTGCTGGCAAAATGGTTGGTATCTGTTCTTTTGGCGAGGTACTCTGGACATAAACTGCCCTCTACCTCTGCCTCCCTGAAAGGGGGGAAAACGTTGCTGCTGCAATGTGCTCAGAGAACATGCATTGTACGTGTCTGACTTTATGGATTGTAGGGCATCATTTAAATGCTTGCCAAAAGGATTTTCACAATCAAATGGCATGTCGTGTATTTTTGCTTGCATCTCCAGTCAAAATGATGTGGCCTTCAGCAAACCTTGCCGACGTAGAACAGCAGCTCCTGCCAGCTGACGGCAGGCTTTTGAGGAGATATCCATTGCAGCATCTATAATTTCAGAAGAGGCCCTCTTGAAGAACCTCCTTCACTTCCTTCTTATCATCTTCTGGTGGCTATTCCAGGATTATATGTGGCTGCACCATCCAGGATTGCAGATATGTCAGACCAGATCTGATTGCATTGGACACCCTGATGGAGGTTGCCACCATAGCAGAGATGCCTTTACCAATGTTGTTTAATCGTCTACCCTCCTTATCTGGAGGGGCCGAGCAAGGAGTAGAAGGATTCTTAGATCACCTTAGGGCTGCCTGCATAATGACACAGTCAGGGCATGGTTAACCAATTAGACATGTAGGTGAGCTATCTGATGCTTTATACTTTTTATCCAACCTGATGACCCCCACAGCTTTTCACTGAAAATGGGGTCTTCATAAGCTTCAATCCTTCTTCCCATATTTACTCTACTATAGGGATGGATTGGACAGATATTTTAGCAGATTCCTTAAAATCATATAGGAAACATTCAGTTTGTTTGACAGGAAAAGACGAGTCGAAATGCTTGGATGCTCTGTTGAGGAGCTCATGAAAATCTCCAATATCTGCTGCTGGTGAATCAGCAGGCACTGGTAAAGGCGAAGCAGATAACAAAGCCACATAATCATCCCATTCCTGATGATCACCCGCTGGTCCAGAAGTAATCTTACCCTCCTCTGGCCGTTCCTCCCCATCATTGTTAATAAAGTCATCCCTTATAGTAATGGGAGGCAAGATTATTTTCTCCTTTTGCCGTTGTGTGCCCAAAGGAGTTTTAGGAAGGGATACTAATTTTGGAACTTCTGAATGTACCGGAGTATGTTTCACCAGGGCATGAATTTTACTTGTTTCAGCAACATGGGTAAGTACAAAGTAACTAGCACCGCCAGCCTTACTTCTAAAGGAAGAAGGAAAGCTTTTTAAAATGTTCCAACTTGTGATTCAGTTATGCTTCCTTCCAATCATTCCTCCCACATGGGCCGGGAGACTCTTTCTACTGCTGCAAATCCATCTTGACCAGCTTTTTTAATTTGCCTTGTTCGGTTTGACCTTATGTTTTAACATTGGCTTATGATCCAATCGTGAATGCTAATGCCAGCAAAGATGTTGACCAATTAACTAACAAAGTTATGCACTAATTATCTATAAGAAGATTCCCCTAGGTGTGCCCCTCTATAAATCTTTGTATCTATTATGGACTGTTTTTAATTTTAGAAACCCTATTTGTGTTGAGAATTTATTATTTTGTAACTAGTTGTCTGCTACTGAGCAGAGCCGCATTACCTTTGGGCTATTTCTATGACCAATGTTGCTGTTTAAACATTTGCAGCTCCAATCTAAAATTACTGCGGCACCGAGTTTAACATATGGCTCATGAACAGCTGGTAATGGTATTGTATTATTCAATAGATACTTAGCACTTCAGGACTTGGGCTAAATATATTGGCTTCAGCCATTAGTGAATCCAGTTCCATCTAGTGTATCTTCACGTGTTTTGTTATCATCTGGAAATTATGTTTGTATCTGTTTTTAAATTCCGGTGACCTAGTCAGGTTCTGGTAGACCCAAGGGTGGTCTGACAGCCTATTTTAAATTGTCTTTAAAGGACAAGATCACCACTTTGGAAACTGACTGTGGGGAATATCAGGTTTTGTTTTGGTTTATTTTAGAAGCAGGCTTAATGATTCCTATTTGTATTTAATTAACTTTTATAATAATGATTTCATATATTTGAACAGTTTTAACAGTTGTTCGATTTTCTAGCTAGCTTAACCCTCCACAACAAATTCTTCTAATTTGTTAATTTGCAGTTACTTTAATGCCAAAATAATTGTTAACACTTTTGACATTTGTTCATCTGACAATAACTTACATTATACATTTTATAGAGGTCGTATACAGGTCGTATAGATCATAGAGGAACCTCTATAGGTAATTACAGCCTGGCTATGGACCTTATAAATGTTAATGAAATTAACCTTCTGCAAATTTTTAGAACACACCCAGCCTTCTTTGGTGAGTAAGTGCCTCTACAATAGACCACGTTTTATGTCTCATGGTTTTTCAAGATATTATATGTGCAGTGTTATTTTGGGTGCTAATTTTGGGGATCAGAATACTTTAACTATGTTCTTCATGGAAAAAGGCGTGGGCTACTGATTTGCAAAAATCACCTGATGCGGAATTGGATCCAAGTCCAAGAAATCCCTAGTAACGCCAGGTTTGAGCACGCATGCTCACATTTTTTACACCAAACATATATGACCCCTGATAGGCTTCATAAGATCTATCACACTCAGTCATCAGAGTGCCCTAGATGTAACTAACCAGGCGCCAAATTCATCTACATGACATGGACAGGCAAGATGTTGATGAGATACTGGGAGGAAGAGACTGGCAGACTGGCACAAGAGACTGACGCCGATATCCAGCTGACGATTCAGCGATTTTTGCGGGGCACAATCTGAAACACAAAAAGAGGGTGATGAACTATAGATTTGCAAAGCTAGGTGACGGTCTACTGTTGGAAGAACGGCGTATCACCACTCGCTGGGTGGCCAGTGCCGGGCCCACAGCAGTTAGATGGTGACAGGACATGTTGGAGTTGGTACTGATGGAATAACACAGAAGTGCTGTCACGCAGCTGTGCTGCACTATGAACAACCACTTTGAATGTTTATGTGTGACTGATGAAAATGCTCACCTTTTGAAATTGCAATACAATATTGTTTTAAAAAACGATGTCCTTTATGCCATCTACGCAATGTGTGTGTGTATAAGCTGAGTATATCTACTACCCTACAACTCAGCGTGATGGTTTGAGGTTAGTGTGGATTCTCCCTCTTCAAGCAGTGTTTTTGGAAGAATTAGTAGCATTCTTTTTTTTTTGTTTTTTTACTTGTTTATCAGAAACATAAGCTCTGTGTAAATCACTGATTCTTTTACCGACTTAAGTCACTGTATTAGAAATGTCTTACTTAAGTCATGACCAAAGCATTTAATATCAACAGCCCAATAGTTTGATGCCTCATGTTACCCTACCTGTAGGCATTTGTGGGATGCACCATTTAGATAACATAGAAACCTGGATGAGAATAAATCTTGTCATGCACACTATAAACTTGTCCTTAAAATGAGGAAAACAGAGCTTAAGTATTAGAGTTGGGATCGTTTATTGGAGGCTCCACAGAGGCGCAATCCAAAGATCTTTTGCCAGACGATCAATTCAATTAGGGACAGTGATTGAGTTTTAACCAGAATAAGCGCTCACATCACGGAAGCTCAGTAGGTTTCTCATTTTCACGTCATTTATAGTTTCAATGCTGCTACTCCTTATGGTCAAGGTGAACCTCTTAGTAAAACTGCTGATTCTACCTTGAGCTTTAATTATGATGAAGTATTTTTAGCCATGTAGTGGCCCCCTCAGTTGGTCTCTAGGCTGCACTGATACGAAAACCCTCCCACCTCTCTTGTGCCCTTCCCAAACTCTTCCCCACAGCTCATAACTCTTACAGACTCAACTACTCGATTATTACATCCAGTTGAACACACGGACACAATTCATAAGTCTACGATTCCAGCTCATGGATAGACCCATTTTGCCCCTCCTCCATGGTTCCCCAAGTAGCGATTGTAGGAAGGTGAAATCTGACTATATGGTTGCCCCCACTTTTTGCCTGGTGTTTTGCTGGTTTATGACTTAGTTGGACTGGGATCCTGCTTTTCAGGGCCCCAGTCTATCTGCTTTCTCTGTAAAATGGTTTCCATGTACATTAGGTACATTTCTAATTGGAGTCTGGAGTGCCTTATAAGCCATAGTATATGGTATACTATGTACCTAGGGCATAGGTACCTCAGAGGCCTACCAGAGGCTGAATCATGTATTATGCCACCCCTGGGAAGCACTCCAAAATGACACCACAGGTCTGCTACTGCAGACTGGGTAAGGTGGTACTTGCACCCCTTACAGTGGTATAGGATACCTATATCACTACCATTGCACACACATATAAAACCTATAAGTCACTCCTATGGCAGGCCTTAACAATCCTGAAGGCAGAGTGCTTGGTTTTTATGTGAGAGGGTGCCCCTGCATGAGCAGAGCCCCTCTGCAGCGTTCGGAGTACCTCCTCTGATGCTGTTTGTGGTGCAGCCTGACCATATACTCTTAAGTGCATTATAACATTGCGGTAAATGCTAACTTTGAATTGGCTGCACGGAAACATGTCGTGTTTGGTGTCAAATGCTTTGGAATACTACCCCCCTGCCAGTTCTGGCAGTGGGGGTAGCATTCCACCCTTCTAGAGGGATAGACATGTTCACACTGGTCTAACCCGGTGAAGACTTTCTACAGCCCTGGCATCACAAAATGGATGCCACTGCCACAGACACGGGTCTGGTCTCCTGCTGCTGACCGAAATTCCAGCAGGGGAGGCCTGGAAAATAGGTTTCCTGTCCCAGGGAGGTGTAACCACCTCCCCAGATAGGCAGATGTGTATTGGGGCTGGGCGGGAGCACTCTCCTAGGGATTTGAAGTCCTGCACTGGGGGCACACTTGGTGTCCCTGTGCATAGTTCAGTTTAAACCGGATGCAGGGGCTACCTGCCCCTGCTCTGGCGTGAAACTGGACAAAGGAAATGGGTGTAACCACCCCTCTTTCCAAACCCACCCATAGGTGGGTCCCTAGAGAATGTCCAACCCCCAAACTTAGTATAAGTATGGGAACCCAGTCCTTGCGACTTTAGATTACCCTAGACGAAACTCTGCAATAAATATTCTGGCCCTTCGACATTCTACTTTGCTTAGAAGACTGAAGAAATCTCCCTTGGGGTCAAGGAGTGACTCCCCTGCTTGGCACGTACCAAAGAAGCAACTGATCGGTCTGCATCGCTGAAGCTCCTGCCGGACGCTGAAGTCTTTGCATCACGAGAGGTAGATTTCCCCGAGGCTACCCTGAGTCCACGTAAAGCTGAGGCCCGTGGCTATCGTGGGTGACAAGGAACCGCGACCCCTGGACACCATGATCTTTTGCAGTTCCATCATCTTACTGGTCTTCCTCGAAGTTGTGCTTTGGGCTCCGAGTAGCCCCAGCCTTGAGCATCTCCTGCACTGAAGATTTCTGGCCTCCACTCCACAAGTGATCCGTTGGCCAGTTTCCAGTGCGACCGCTTGAGGCTCCTTTGTGATCGCCAGCCCATTGGCTAGTAGGTCCCCACGAAGGTGACTCCTCTTCTGATTGGGCTTTCCTGGTTGCTCCAGACGTGCCCTGACTTACCCTTGCTGGGTGAGTCCACCAGACCTTGCTGGTCTGCACTGCCATCCTTTCTCTGATTCCAAGTGACTTGCTGTTGCCAAGGCTTGTTGGGTCCAATCTGGACGCTGATACCGCAGCATTCAACAGACTTTGTGGGACAGCTCGAATCCAGCTCCTGGTTGTCATCGGTGCCTCCTGGACCTCGTGGCTGAAGAATCAAGACACTCGTCAACTCACCTTAAGCACCTGACATCTGTGGGCATTGGTGTATCGTGCCCTTGGTCACTGGTAAGTGACCCAGACTCTGTCCCCTCTGCTTTCAGGTTCCTTCTATCCTAGATCCAGGCTTGGATCGCTTCGGACACTTCTCTTCACGGCAGCAGCACTTCTTCGCCAGCTTCCATTTAAATCGACGACGTGACCCGACACCAAAAGACACCTATGCAACCGGCTTCCCTGGGTGAGGTAACACGAGTACTCCGGTGCTCCCGTGGGTGCTAGCCCTAGAACTTCCTAAGTCCAAAAGGGTTTGGTCCTGACTCATTTCTAAGTGTTCCTAATATTTAAATTTCCCACCGTGACATTGCCCATAGAAGCTAACGGGAACCCGTGGCTGTGTTCACACACTGCACACAGCCCCCGTGGGTCCCCTGTGTCACTACCTTGGGTGGTTCCTTGGGGTCCCAGCGATTCTACAGGCTCTAGGCCTTGTCTCTAGTTCAGTCGTGGTTCTTATACCACTTTTTTGGTATATGGTTTGGTACACCCCTAGTGCCCAAACGTGTATTTGTGCTATTACTGTTGATTGCTAACTTGTAACTTAAGTACTTCGAACTCCAGTCTCATAAAGAGACTAGAGGGGTGTGTTTTATCTTAAATACATATATTTAAAATATATACCTGGTGTGGTTGTCCTTTCATTTGGTCATTCAAGAGATTATAGACTGGTAAAACAAGCTGCTTTACATTCCTTCAAGACTAGCCTGAAGGCTGCTCTCCATAGTTACCACTAGGATAGCTTTCAATAAAGGTTGTCTTTAACCTATGACCATAAGGGGTTGTTTGGACTGATACAGGGTGCCCAGTATAATTAGTGGACAGCATATATCAGGCCAACTTCTCACAGCGATCCTCTTTGCTCAGCCCTCTTGGGCGATGACTAGAACCCCTCGATGGACACTTCACCAGGTTCTGGGGCACTCTACTAGTCCTTAATAGCCTGGATCCTATGGCGATATTGATTGTGCACAGTTTCTGTAACTGAATTACTTTCTGGGATAAAGTTCTCTGGCCGTATTTTTTGGGACATTTGAAATAAAACATGTTTAAAAAAATTGAATAACTATAACATAGTTCCATTCTAAAAAGACTAATAGACTGGAATCCCAATTTCTAGGCACATTTCTTTGAATGAATATGATTTTAGGGAGAGTAATTCTTAACAGAATTCAGGAAATGCTAATACAAACAATATTTTAAGTCCCTGACAATTTGGTTTTAGGGAGCAACTAGGCACTGTGAAGCAATGTCACAAAACTTAATTTCATAATGTGTAAATATACCATTGCTCATCATAGTCCATCATATTGAGCTTTTATGGATGTATCCAGTGCGTTTGGCAGGGTCAATCTGTCTAGGCTGTGACTTCTTTTTATCAATATTGGACTTGATATGGTTTTGGTCGATTCTCTCATAGACTTGCATTGTAACCTTATTGCTAAGGTGAGATTTGGATCAGGAGGGGAGCTAGCTGACAATTCCCTTTTAGAAAGAGGTGACTACCTAGGATGTATCTCCCCTATTGTTTATTTTATTCGTAAACTAGAGCCTTACCAGGTGGATATGTGTGCTGATGTTCCCAAGGTTCACAGTAAACCAATTCCTGTTCAGGTTTATGCAGATGGTGCAGTGCTTTTGGTCTGCACCCTCAAGGCCTTGAGGAACTTGGACGTAAAGGTTTACATAGTTTATGACCAGCTTCAACCCGAACGCATATTTCCCGAATTCACAGTCAATGTCTTGTGGACCCCTTAGCTGTTATCTGCAAACATTTAATATAGATAATAGGTTAGAAACTGTTTCGGATTTACCCAATTTGTGGGTTGTTTTTGCATCATCCTCTTCTTGGAGATTAAAATATCTCCATAAGCAGCCAAAATTCAATTCAAGCTGTGGGCCCCTTGTTTAATCTTTCATCATCTTTACGAGGGAAACATATTGTTCAGATGTTTAAAGTTTATAAGCTCATGAGTGTACTGTTGCATCTTATGGTGCTGAGGTTTGTGGACAGGCCAATATTTTGTCTTTAAAATTGGAAGAGAAACACTTTTATAAACACTTTCTCACATTGCCACTTAGCACTTCAAATTATTTTTGTCATGAGGGACTGGAAATTTCATAACTAGTGGACCAAATCAAAGTTGCCCACTTAATCCTACGGATCTTGGCTTGGTCCAATCCCTAAGCGACTCTTAATCAGTCAATCATTTGTAATTGCTTATCCTGCAACAGAGGTCCTTATAGAAAAAAAGTTAAGTGTAGGTCTCCCTTTACGAATCCCACTGCTATTGTTAAGTAGGACAGGCACTATTAAGATGGACAAGCAAAAAGCTGGTCTTTGAATATATGTGCTTAATTAGACAGGGGAAAGATTTCATCAAGACTTCTGTAAGACAACATACCATTTTAAAGACTTGTGAAGGCACTCAGCCATACTTTAACTGGGTTTTGGGGCCCTGGGAAAAAAGTTTACTTTTTAGATTTAGGTCAAGTACTATTTGAGGTCTATTTTACTTTCCTCTAGGGCAATATGCCTGCATATGCCCCTGGGACAGTTTCAAGTCAGTATTTGCAACACTCTACTATCTTTTATAAATATCATCCTATATTTAATAAGCATTTTTTATTACCTTTGTTGAGAATTCATAATTTAAAATGTGTCCGGTTGCTTTAAGTTTCCTTCCGACGTTGAATGATGAGGCTATTTGTTTCTCTCCTGGATCTTTTTTAACATCTGCTGTAGTTTGCTTTTCTGAATGTCTCATACCGTTTTTAGGTCTCACCTAGCGATGCAGTGCCATGCGCTGCTCACGTAGGCGAGATCTATTGTTGCCGACTTGCTTAGCGATGCGGAACAGGATAGGTGCACGCACTTAAAAGACATCAGCTGTGAACGCGTACGGCGGCGTTAGCTGAAGTTGCAGGACAGGACATGTGCACGCGTATTATTGATGCCGCGTTAACACGCCTCCTGCTTGCCGCACTTGCACAACACCGACAGCTTATTTAAAATGCACCTCGGCGCGCTCCTGTTGCCACCTCCCTCGGGCCAAGCCTCGTTATTCAGTGTGCGCGCTCGCACAATGCCGACAGCTTTTTCTTTTTTGGATCCATTTCACAGGGGAGCAAATAAACAGAAGGAGGAAAGTGAAGGTAATACCTGTTTATCATAAACACAGATTTGCATACTTCAAACAATTATAGTTTTTTGATAAACACATTTTTATTCATTTTACAAATGGAATGCACCAGCCACATTATCACATTATACTTCAACGATCGGGAATAACAGTCACAGAATCCCCATCTCCAGCATACAGATGATAATGAGACAAAGAAACGATGGAGCCAACCAGGTCCCTCCTGATTAGACCACCCCCCCAACCACTTCCCCCCAAATTCTATGATATCTCTTGGGGCAGCCGCGTGCTGCGTACATAATTTTCTCCTGTGTGGCACACCAGTCCACCCCACTCCGCCAACGTCCAACGGTGGGGGGATCCGGGCACTTCCACAAGGCAGCAATGTCTCTCTTAGCAAACCGCCATGGCCGTATTAAAGAACAGTTTGTGATTTCGTGACCCATCCAGCCCGTCCGTGATGCCCAGGATCGGATGCTTAGGGTCATGGGGGACCCCCCACCCCAGAACCTCCGAAAGCGCGACCTCGATGCCCTCCCAATATCCCGCTAGGAGGGGACAGGTCCACACCATGTGCAGGAAGTCTGCGGGATCATGGCCACACCTGGCACAGGCTGAGGACGGGCTAAGCCCGAGGCAGTGAAGACCAACAGGGGTGAGATACGCGGCGTGCAGATAGTAGAGTTGCACCAAGCGCAGCCGAGCAGAGGCAGTGACCAATCTAGGGGCCATAAGGGCATATCACCAGTCCTCCTCCTCCAAGGGGCCTACCCAGACCTCCTATTGCGCCCGCAGTCTGTCCAAGGAAGTCAGGGTGTTATTAATCAATGTACAATAAATATGGGAAATGCCACCCTTCCCCAGGTCCCCGAACATAATCTGTGCTTCAGGTGGGCTATGGTCAGGCAATCGTGTGCCCGTCGTTAGGTGTGAGTGGAGGGCATGTCGCAGCTGGAGGTAGCGAAAGAATTGTGAGGGATGCAGCGAGTATCGTGCCTGGAGATCTTCAAAGGAGCGCATGTGATCGCCCTCCGAACATCCCCCAGCTGGGAAAGGCCTATGCGGTCCCAGGCCTCGAAGCCCCGAAGCCCGGACACCTCCCTGATCCAGGTCCCGCGCCACAAGGGCATACAGCGGGTCATTGTGTGTGTCCAGCCGGTGTGCTGCAGTGTGGCTCGCCAGGCCAGTAGCACAGAACGTGTCACCTCTGGAAGACGGGATGGAATCGGGGTCCCATAGAGAAAGGAGTGTAGTCTGTCCAGGCCTAGATACCCCAGCTCAAGCCTGTAGGTCGGGTCGGACCACCCCCCATTAAACCAGTCATGTATGGAAAGGAGTCGTGTGGCCAGATAGCAGAGGTAGAGGTGAGTCATCCCCAAACCCCCGTCAAATGAAGGGATCCTGCAGGTACTGAGCGCCAATCGGGACCTACTTTTCCCCCATAGGAACTTGGTGATGAAGCCATCCAGCGTACGGAACCAGGCCCTGGGAAAACACACAGGGGTATTCTGAAGCATGTAAAGGAAGCGGGGGAGCACCATCATTTTGAATAGAGCCACCCTCCCCATGGGGTTGAGGGGCAATGACTGCTACCGCTGGAGATCCGCCTTGGCTCGCTTCGTTGACGTTCAGGGCCCAGCTGATTCGGGAAGTAGGGTAACCCAAATCCCCAGGTATTTAAATGATTGACGGCACAGAGGTATGGTGGACTGCCAGTCAAAATATTCCCGGGAGAGGTGCAAGGGGACCAGGACCGATTTATCGGGGTTCAAACGGAGGCCAGAGGCCTGTTCGAAGGAACGCAAGATACGAAGACAATGGGGACCCGACTAGGCAGGATCTGCCAGGTAGATGAGAACGTCGTCCACATAAAGGGCAATTTTGTCTGGCTCGACGCTGGGCCATTCCCATACCCCATCCGGTCACAGGACCGCATCAAGGACGCCAGAGGCTCCATCACTAAAGCAAAAAGCAGGGGGGAAAGGGGGCAACCCTGCCTCGTTCCCCTGCAGACCGGGAAGGGCTCTGACAGGACCCCGTTGACTAGGACACGAGCCCGTGGGAGGGCGTACAGGACCTTGACCATGGCCAAAAAGTGGGGGCCAAGTCTCATCGCCTCAAGAACATCTTGAAGGAAGCCCCAATCCACAGAGTCGTAGGCCTTCTTGAAATCCACCAGGAGTAGCGCGAGGTAAGGAGTGAGGAGGTGGCGGCGAGCCAAGGCGGAATGCAGCCTACGGAGACAATGTCGGGTGCCACGGGAAGGCATAAACCCACACTGATCGGGGTGGACCAACATAGACAAATGGGGCCTGAGTCGCTGGGCAAGGAGGGTGGCAAACAGTTTGACCTCAGTATTAATGAGGGAGATAGGGCGATAATCCGCGCACTGCGGCGAAGGGGGCTGGGACTTCAGATTGACCACAATGGTGGCGATATCCGTTTCTTGGGGTAAGGAGCCCTTCTCCACGGCCTCCTGAAATAACGCATCTAAATGAGGGAGGAGAACGTCCCGGTAGTGGGCGTAATACTCCTGGGGGAGGTCGTCAGGGCCCGGAGTTTTGCCAGAGGAGACAAGAGCGATAACATCTCCAATTTCCTCGCGGGAAATGGGACGGTCAAGGTTGGTTTGGACGGTGGCATCTAGCCATGGAAGGCAGCCGCCCTCACCGTCCATCAGATCCGCAAGGAGAGGGCCGGGGCCCGGGCCTCGTAGAGCCTGCGGTAGTAGGTAGCAAAGGCCTGCTCCATCTCCAGTGGGGCACGGCACGGTGACCCCTCCGGTGTCACTATCTCAGGGATGATATGATTCGCTCTGGGATACGTTGCCAGACGGTGAAGGAATGCGCCGTTCTTGTCACCCCATCCATATACTCTGGCCATAGAGGAGCACCAAAGGAGTTTAGCCCCATCCAGCGACAGCTGTTTAATCTCCGTCCGAAGCCGGGCCAGAAGTCTCATGTCAGAACCATCCGGGGATCAGTTATTTCGAGGCGCAGGGCCTGCGCCTCCCGTGAGGTAATCTGCTCCAGCTGGGCTTGGCGCTGGAGCTTGAGGCGGCCCTTAGCGACCCCCCTAATCGTGGCCTTACCCGCCTCCCACAGGGTACTCGGAGAGGACGCGGAGCCTTCGTTGGAGAGAAAGTATTGCTTGAGCTCCACCCCCACCGCCGCCCGAAAGTCTTTGTCATGAAGAAACCAGGCATTCAACCTCCATGTTTGTCGGGCAAAGGCGGGAGGGGGCCCCTCACGAATCAGCAACGGCACGTGGTCGGAGATACCTCGCGGAAGAAGCAAGACATCCTGAATCAGAAGACAGTCTGTCGACGGAACGAAGATGGCGTCAATGCGTGCCTGTGTATGGTGTGCCGCCGAGGTGTGTGTGAATTGTCTAGCGTGAGGATGCCACAGCCGTCAGGCGTCGCACAGACCGAGAGAGGCAGATCATGACCGCAGCTGCTTGGCCTGGACGGTTCTACTTGGGGATGGGGGGCCTGTCGTATCTAGGTCCAGTGACGAGACCGCATTGAAGTCGCCCCCAAGGAATGTCGGGCCAGAGGGCAGTGAAGCCAAGAGCTCAACAGATTTAGCCAGAATCTTCGTCAGCATCGAGGGGGGGGAATAAAGGGACACCAGGTTAAGCGGGTTGCCATTGATTGTGCCACTAACGGCCCTGGGCGTCAAGGGTCGTGTGAATGGTCACCAAAGGAAAGGAGCATCGTACTAAGATTGCCACTCCCCGGGAACCCCGAGCGCCACACTCTGTCATATCCGTACCGCGCCAGAAAGGGACAGCGATTACCCAACAAGTGGGTTTCTTGCAGAAATAAAATGTCCACCCCTATGCGTTGCGCATATTTAAGGACGGCCATGCGTTTAAGGCGATCCAGGAGACCATTAACATTCCAACAATATGATACGCAGGGGGGCATTTACTAATGGCGTGTCGGACATGGTACGTGAGTTGCCAAAGGAGCTACTGGCCGGGAGGGGGAGATTCTGTTGCGTCAGGTGGAAGAGAAGGTGCTGCATGGGTGCGAATGAGTACAAACTAAGAAACATACAGAAACACAAAACTGAGAAGAACACTCGGGACAACGATCCCGCTCCCCTACCCCCACCCCCCTCCCTACACTTCAGAAACAGAAGCATCTGTCGCCCAAACAACAAACCTAAGAGTGAACACCCAAAGAAAACGCTTGATAAGTGTGAAGCTTGGAGGACCCCTCCTCATTTCAGGATGTGCTTGTACGAACCTTCAGAAGGAAAACAAAATAAGAGTAAACTAGATATGTCCTCCGGCTGCGGAGCCAGGCCCGGCAGGCAGAGACGAGTGCAAACTGGATCTTTCAGAAGCACTGGGCTGCAGGAGAGGTCTGTGTCCGGGGGGCCTGCAAGGATGGACAGGGCGAAGTGGCCCCGGTAGCCAACTGGTCAGATGACCCAGGGCGTATCCCAGGTGGTGGAGCGTCGGAGAGCAACATCGGTTGAAGGGGGCTGTTGGGTGAAGAGTTTGAACGCGTCCGTCTCTGTCCACGGCGCCTGCGGGAGCGGCTCCGCTGGGGCTGAAGAGTGGGAGGCAGAGGGCGAGCTGAAGCATCCCCGGCCCCTTCCTGTCGTGGGGCTCGATCATCAGTGCGCCGCGGGCGTTCCTCCGTCGCCCAGGTCCATGCTTCCGCCGGACTGTCGAAAAACAAGGTCTTATTGTCGAACACCACCCACAGGCGCGCCGGGAAGAGAAGATGATATTGAATATTGAGCGCCCTCAGCTTTTGTTTCACATCATCAAAAGAGCGACGCTGACCCTGAACCTCGCGGGTGTAATCCGGGAAGATCATGATGGTGCGGTTTTCGTACAGGAGTTTTTGCTGCTTGCGGACTTCCGACAGGATGACGTCCTGGTCCTTGAAGTTCAGGACCCGCATTATGATAGGCCAGGGAGCCCCACCCGGGGGAGGCCACGGGGCCAGGGACCGATGGGCCTGCTCAATCACAAACCAGGGAGAGAGCGAACTCTCGGGACCCAGGATCTGAGCCATTTCTCGAGAAAGTCCACCGTGCGGCCCTGCTCCGCCCCCTCCGGGAACCCCACCAGGTGATGGTTGTTGCGCCGGGACCTGTACTCTGCATCTTCCGCCCGGCGGTGCAGCTCCTGAGCCTGCGATTGGAGAAGAGCGACCTTCCCCTTGAGTTGCTGGACGTCATCCTCAACGGTGAAGATGCGAGATTCGGCTTCCCTGATCCGGGCGTTGGCATTACGGAGGTCCTGCTGGATAAGGGTCACGTCAACGCACACCTCAGCGATCTTCCCCTCCACCGAGGTTTGCGAAGCATGGATGGCTTGCAGGATGGTTGACAACTCAGCTGAGGGTGGCGGCTCCTGCTCCGCCGCCCCCCCCGGAAGCACCCGCCTCCAAGGTGGTGAAACGGTCCATTTT
The DNA here is from genome assembly GCF_964204655.1 of Triturus cristatus. NCBI lineage: Eukaryota > Metazoa > Chordata > Amphibia > Caudata > Salamandridae > Triturus > Triturus cristatus. The sequence goes on from NC_140584.1 coordinate 449,413,965, forward strand.
GGTTTGGGTGGTGGGGGCCTTGGATGACCTATCCGTCCTGCCCATGATGTCACCCCGAGAGCCCAAGTACCCGGGCCCCTTGCAAGGAAGTTCGATAGTGGGCGACCCCCACACCTCCGTGGGCGACCCGAAGACAAGCAGGCAGGACAGTCAGTGTCAAAGCCCTGGTCAGTCCAGGTCTCCGTCCGCGAGAGCACCTCGGGGAAGGCCCTCACTGCTCAACGTTGGAATTATGGACCGCCGAGCCCGCCTAAACAGCCGGACAGGCACCGCCCGTGGCAAGCAGCTGAGGATCTCAACAGGAGGGCCGCAAGCGAAAAGGTGTCTCCAGTTTTGATGGAAGGGCGAGAAAGCACACAGAACGCAGCAAAAGGCCAAGGCGGGCCCCCCGGATATCAAAGGATCCACCCCAGGCACCCCGCCACGTGATTCCGTGGCCAAATTGAGGTCCCAGGACCGCCCAGGCCCACGGGTTTGGGATCAGGGTCCTGTCCAGTCGAAGACCAGCCATGCACCCCTTGAGCGGGAGAGACCAAGCCAGGCAACGCAGGGAACCACACAGGGCTGGCCCCCCCTCCAATGGTGGCCACTCGTGCGCGCAGGGGGCCCTAAATCTACCGTCCCGAACCCCACCGCCGCCAGGACCCAGCCGCTGCATTGCGGGACTCACCCCAGTTCACCAAACACCAACAGAACCTCTCCATGCTCCAACGTCGCCGCCACTCCCGCCGCCCGACACAGCGGCCGCTCCCCCAGGCATGTCACAAAGAAAAGCAGGCACGGGCAGGCCCGAGGACTCCAGGTGTCACCCTCGCCTCCGTCCGTCGTGATGAGCAGCTCCTGCCACCTCCTCCCGGTCGGCCAGGCACTGGAGGTCACAAGCACTCCAGCAGGGGGGGGGGAGACAGGGGGCCACCCACACCGCGGGTCCACACAGTTCCGGCCGCCCTATATGGCAGCCGCCTCCACTAACGCCCCTCAGGTGGTGTCCAAGGGCAAGAGATCTTCAGGCGCTGCCCCGGCGCCGCACACCGCGGCCCAGCTTCGGCCCACCTGAGTTTCAACAATGCGCCCGGGAGGCAGCGCAGGTCAGCCTCCCCTCCCGGGACCGCCCAGTACCACAGGCAGTGAAGCTGCCGCGCGGTAACGGCCGCGCAATCAACAATAAGGGCGGTGGAGTGCAGGGATACCCCACAGTTCAAACCCACAGCCAGAGCAGACCCGAGGGGCAGTTAGCGTCCTGGGGCCCGCCACTCACAAGGCCAGGTGCCGCACACGGCAGCGGAGAATGCAGTCGCGGACCGGGCCGCCATTTTGACTCCAGCGGTCGGCAGGCCGGCTCCGGCCTCAGAGGTCTCGTTGCAGGGTTCCACACCCCGGGATGCCCCACCGGATAACGCAGCCAGGTAAGGAGAGGGGGGATCCAGCTCCGATGGTCCTGTATGGGCAGGAATGCGAGCGGATGGTGGAGGGGTCCCAGAGCACTCTTAGAGTGCGTCCACCATCTTGCTCGGCTAGCCAAGCCCCCCTCAAACAATTATATTAATGTAAAATGTAATGCTTGTGTCCTACCTTCTCGGATTTAAACCGGTGACTGCACATGTATTGCTGCTTCTGGTAAGTTAACCTAAAGAGCTGTAGTTGTTTCTTCCATGCTTCAAAGCCAGGGCTGCTGAGATGCATGTGCCTGGAGATTTTCACGTGCATAGGGCTCGGCTCGCTGGCTCGCTCCCTCTCTCCCTCCCTGTCTGCGTGCACGCAGGACAGGAGCTATGCACGCGCACTCGCACAATGCCGACAGCTTATTTAAAATGCGCCTCGGCGTGCTCCTGTTGCCATCTCCCTTGGGCCAAGCCTCGTTATTCAGTGCGTGCGCTCGCACAATGCCGACAGCTTTTTAGGTCTCGCTGAGACAGCGCAAGCTGTCTCTTTGAGACATTTAGTAAGTGGGTTTCCAAAAGTGCTACCCACATGGTTTTGCAGGCCTAGAGCCTGCGTGCACGATGGCGTGCACGTGCACAGCTGCTCCTCTGCTCCTTGCATTCCCCCCTCCCCTCTCACCCAGCCCTTTGATGCTCTGCTCGCATCTCCCTCCTCCCTTCTCCTCCTCTTTTTTCGTCACTTGTATTCAGGCTCATCACATTCCCCCCTCCCTTCTCGCCCAGCCCTTCTTGTCACTTCAGCTTGCATCTCCCCCCTCTCTTCTCCCCCTCCCTTTTCGTTAGTTTCATTTGCCTGTACTTCTCACTAGACACTTATTCCAAATCGCTGTGACTCAAGCTGCTCTGCTTGTTTTCTGGTAGTAGCCTGACATGGGCATTAACATACAATACAATTCTGAATTCAGCCAGCGCACACATATAATTTGAGACCAGACACGCAATGAGCCTTTGTAAATCATAAAACTCGTCAACCACAGATCACTCCCAACCTGCTAAGTGGCCAGCCACCCACATAACCGTATTACTCAGAACATTGTCATTGAAAAACACGCTTCAGTGCATGATATCTAGTGAAATGCTACTTTCTTGAGTAACCAAAAGAGGGCACCCAGGAAAAAACTATAAACATTCATTTTGATGTGAAAAGGCCTCTGCAATTGAATATTTCTTACTAATTTATACAACGGGAATGACTTTTTATAGCAGTTTTTTTATAGTACATTCGTCGCATATTTTAAACATTACACAGTCTACTAGATGAATGTCTCTCCTTCTCCGTCTTTTTCCTCTTTATTTCTCGCAGTAAACAGACAACAGGGGCCACTGGGCATGAAGGCAGACAGAGCCATCCTGCTTGATTAATGGCTTTGCATTTCCATGTGTTCGCGCAGTAAACATGCCCGAGGCGCCAGCCGATCACAAGGCACACAGAGACATCCTCCTTAATTGTTGTTTCCCCTCTGAGCTGAGTCACTTTACACTCAACTCCAAAAAAAACGAACCATAAAAAAATGTACTTTTTAAACAAGACTACCTTAAACAGTATTGTTAGCTGGGTCTAATTTTAAGGAGACTATGGTGGGCTCATCTCAGCGTAGTACAGTGTTTGCATTAGTTTATGGATTACAGCAGATTTAAGAGTTAATTTATTTTAAGGAAAGTAATTCTTTGGTATTAACACACAAGAGGAATATACCTGACCAGAAGAAAAAAATCCCTGCACTTCTATCTAACTTACATCTCAACATACAACACTCTGTAAATAACTGTCACTTCTCTATACCAGCAAATACATTTCTTTCTAAAACCCTAATCCACCTTTATGTCCCATATCTCATTCCTTTACATAAACACTCAATTTTTAGAAATATATTTATACATGACTAGGTACCTACCACACTATTGCTCTAGCCTTAAAAAATCTCTGTACGTCACACCTCTCTTTCAATAAACCTCAGTGCACCACTGCACTTACCTCTCATAAACTCAACTTACAACCTCACTGCGAACCTAACTCTAGATCTCTAACTCTCAATCAGCTCTCTGCCCCTATCTTCTCCTCAAATCTCCCTCTCACTCACCCTTTTACTCTGCATCTCTCTCCCTCTTTCCCTCTCTTTCCCTCTCTCTTTAACTCTCCCTCACCCCCTCCCTCTTTCCCTCACACTCTTTCCCTCACGCTCTTTCCCTCACTCTCTTTCCCTCATTCTCTTTCCCTCTCTATCCCTCTCTCTTTCCCTCACTCTCTTTCCCTCGCTCTTCTTTTTTCTCCTCGCTCTCCTCTGTCTCCTCTCTCTCTCCTCTCTCTCTCTCCCCTCTCTCTCTCCTCTCTCTCCCCTCTCTCCCCTCGATCTCTTCTCTCCTCTATCCTCTCTCTCTCCGCTTTCTTCTCTCTCTCCTCTCTCTCTCTCTGCATCTCATCCCACATCATTTCTCTTACATTTACTTCACCTCCCTCTTAATTTCATCTCTCTTTGTATTACACTTTCTACCATTTATTACAAACATTTTTAACATCTGTACATTACCTTTAACTACCTCTTGCATGCCTCTTTCTAAATCACCATTCTCTTTCAATTCTCTCTCTGCCTCTCAACTCACTGCCTCATCTCTATCTTCCCCACCTCACAGACACTATCTAGCCTCCCAATTTACCACAACAATTGGACTACCAGGTCTCGCTTATTATTAATGTCACCTTGCTCATTATTTTATTAGTTTATCTCTACAATACTCTCTCTACCTCTTACACTCCATCTATCTCAACCATTGTTTTCATCTCTCTTTCTATCTCATTCACTATTACCGTTCAATCTCTGCTTACGTCTCACTCGTTTAATACATCGGTCTTACCTCTATCTCTCTTTCCCAAATTCTACATTCTATACTTCTCCCTCCCTCTGTATTACACTCATCTCTCTACCTCATCTTCACCTCTTTTCTCTCTACTTCTCATAACTTTCGAATTTTAATCCCACCGGCTCTACCTGCCTCGCTACTTAGGCTACTTTCTAACACAGACTTGGGAGGAACCGCTAGGGCAAATCCAAATGAGGACACTTCAAGTCCATCGTATTTAGAGCTTTTGGGACCTGCACGCAAGAGCATAGTTACCCACTCACAGAACCCCACAGTCCCCTACTTTGTCTTACACCAGATAATCCAGAAGGACATAGCCTGAGGGATTTTAAAATAATCTCCTGGAATATAGCAGGCTTAGGTACTAAATTTAAAAATGAGGATTGGCTTGTTTACATTAAAAATGTTTAGGTTATCTGTCTACAGGAGACGTGGGAGGTAAATAATAGTACCCTCCACCTTGAGGGTTACAAAACCTATTTTGTTCCTGCAAGTCAGGCCACATCGGGGAGAGCAAGGGGAGGATTGATCACTTATGTCGACCTCAAGTTACAGGGCAGATGGACCGATCTGGGCTGGAATTCAGATTTAATGCAGGGGATTAAGTTTTATAATAAGGGCCACAAATTAAATTATATTAATTTCTATAATGCGATTTTAACGGGCCAGAGTACTGCAAGAGTGGACGAGCTGGAGAGTAGGCTCGCGTGCATTCAGGAGCAAGGGGCGCAGATGTCCCAGCTGGTTTTAGTTGGCGATTTTAACTGCTACCTGTGCCCACACCTGAAAGTTAATGGAGGGGACTGGATGTCGTGCACTCTGGAAGAGGGCCCCCACATGGAACATACAAAGGACAGAAGGGCGTTAGGCAAGCTTCTAAACACACATGCCCTCACACATACCATGGACCTGGCTGAAGCTGGAAAGGATACAATTGTGCACCCCACATTTAAAGGCAGAGGAAGTGTTTCTTTTATTGACTTTATCTTTGTTTCGAATACACTAAAAAAATGGGTCACGGGTTTCAAAATATGTCTAAGTATTTTCAGTGATCATAACCCTCTAGTCATGTCCCTCGCGGAGTTAAATTCCTACAAGAATACACAGAAAGTGGGGGGGGTATGTGCTATAGATCAAGGGAGGAGGCTCGGATGGTCACAGACTAACGGCGAAGCTTTTTACAGAGCATTAGCTGAAAATGGCCAACAGCTTATCGCGGACTGTCTAAACACAAATGGGGAGGGTATCGAACTAGTCATGGCATTCGAGGGTATTGCCCATCTAATTGATGGTTTGCTTAGGGCCAAAACATACAAAGAAAGAACGAATGACCCAAGGTGGTTCAACCAAAAGTGCTCCCGCACCCAGAGAGAGCTGAAATTACCATTAAAATCCTCCCCAAGAGATAAGAGGAGGGTGACCCTATGTAGGGCAAATTATAAATCGGCAGTAAAATGCCGTAAAACTAGTTTGAAGCAGCAGGCTTGGGAGGACTTAAGGGAAGCGATAGAGCTAAAGAACACAACTGCTTTCTGGAAAGTTATAAATGACTCTTGCTTCCAAGAGGCAAATAAATCAAAGGTAGCTAATCACATCCTGCCAGAATCATGGTATGAGCATTTCCATGGGCTTTACAATCACTGCCCGAATGAGGCCCAGACGGAAGCAGAAGGGGGGGAGCAGTCTATCAACCAGATATGTTTCACCCTGGAGGAGATCAAGGTAGCAATTGAAGGACTGACTCGAAATAAGGCACCGGGCTCTGATGGGATTCCTCCTGATCTTTTCTTGTGCCAGGTAGATCTTTGGGCACCAATCCTGACCAGAGTCATTAATGCAGCAGTAGACACAGGTATGCCACCATCTTGGTCCACAGCCATAATCGTTCCCATTTTCAAAACAGGCAATAAGGACAGCCCACTTTGCTACCGGCCCATTTCCCTAATTGACGTGTCAGCGAAAGTTTTAGGAAGGGCTATCCTCAGCCGGTTAATGGACTGGGTGGAGGATCGACAGATTATCACTGACACCCAATATGGCTTTAGGCCGGGAAAGTCAACCACCGATCAATGTCTTAACCTTTATTTACTGGTAGCCAAGTACACCATTGCCAGCCAAGAAACTGTGTACTTGGCTTTCATGGGCTTGACGGCGGCTTTTGACCGAGTCAACCGTAGGAAATTATGGGCAATTATGGGAGGTCTTGGTGTGGACCCGGGACTTATTAACATTCTAAAGGTATTGCACCAGAACACCACTGCCAGTGTCAGATACAATCAGGAGGGAAGTACCACTGACCCTTTTCCATGTTCAAGTGAGGTGAGACAGGGATGTATTCTGGCCCCATTTCTGTTCACCCTATACATAAATGGCTTCGATCAGGCACTTAGCACTTTAATGGTTGATACCCCGCGGATTGGCTTAAGAGGGATCCCCGTCCTGCTTTATGCGGACGACGCGGTTCTCCTCGCGCGGACATCCAAAGGGCTCCAGGGTTTGATAGACAGCTTTGTTTCCTTTATGGAGAACCTAGATCTGTCCCCTAATTTAACTAAGTCATACATCATGGAAGTATGGAAAAAACCGAGTAAAAACTATGTTTACTCGATTGGTTCCCATCACCTGGGAAAGGTGCACTCCTTTTCTTATTTGAGGATACTATTTGACAGTCGTCTTAATTTTAAGGCCCTTGTAGAAGAGAAATGCCGCACATTAATGAGCTGCTCTGGGTCGATCATGAACTTTGCACGAGGGTTGGGCCGTTGGTCCCCGGAGCAAATACTGAGATTATATAGCTCTAAATGTTGTGCCAAAATTCTTTATGGAAGCGAGGTATGGGGTTTTATTGACACGCAGCATCTGCAGACCGAGGAAAACAAGTACCTTCGGCGCCTACTGAAAGTGCCCCAGAGCACACCGTCCCACATCATTCACGAAGAACTGGGTGTCAGTTATGTCAGAGATAGGCTGAAAGCCAAACCCCTAACCTGTTGGGCCAAAATATGGGCAAATACAGAGGCCTCATTTAGTAAGCAGATTATAACAGACTGCCTTGCCCGCGACTGGGGGCTGAACATCCCATGGCTTAAGTATGTAAAGGAGACTTTAGAAGCCATAGGATGCGCAGATCTTTTTGATAACCCCACTAAAATGTCAGTGCATGACAAGACCTTGGTGCAAGCCCGGTTCCAGAAGCATGTTATATCATGCAGGGAAGATAGAGAACTGGTTAAACAGTCAGTTAGAGAACACCTCCTGACTAAATCATGTATGGGTATCGAGCCCTATTTATCTTATTTCTATAATGCCCATGATAGATTTATAATGACACGGTTTAGGCTCAATCTATTGCACCACATACTAGCTGATCCGGCAGGATACACAACGTCCATAGAGTTGAAGGGTCCGTGTGGCTGCGACCATCTGTCTCCTCAGGATACCCTTCACTTTGTTTTATTATGCCCTTTTTATTCACTACCTAGGAGTTTGTTTTTAAAAAGTATTCTAAAGACTTCTAGATTTAAACATGCAAAGGTGGCCCTGTTATTTTTAAAATTGTCTACAGACACACTGACCCTGTTCTGCACTGTAAACTTTTTAAGTGCAGCCATCAGACTCAGAAACACAAGAGGTACCAGATGAACAAATTGTAATGGGAGCGAATATATAGCACTTCTAAGCTGTCAAACTATTATGTTCCTCTCTTAATTTTGATGTTTTTTATATGTACCTTTATGGCCCGTGATGTTAGCCTCTCATTGGTCTTTAATATGAATTTCATGTGATAAGGGGTTCCCACTCATGAAAGGATCGAATATGTATTATTTTAAACTGTTGATTGTTTTGTTTTTATATTATGATGTATTTGATCTGCACTTTTATGGTACTTTTTCATACCGAATAAAGTATTATGATTATTATTATTACTTAGGTTAAAAACACCTGTCATTCTGTGCTTCACCTTTCTATTTGTGCTATCTCATTATAACTCACCTCTCTTACTAACTTATTTCTATATAGTCCTTGCCCCTCTGCTTGGCACATTTCTTACTAGCCTACATTTAAAAATGCATGCCAGCCCTCTAAAAAGAAGCATTGGAATAGCCAATAGGTCTCACATTTGGGATCTTATACGCTTTTAGCCATGCAACAGTAACGCTATTGCACCAAGGATATTGTGATGCATAACTAAATACTTATAAGGTCCCAAAAGCGAGACCTATTGGCTATGCCAATGCTTGTTCTTTTTTGGATCCATTTCCTAGGGGAGCAAATAAACACAAGAAGGAAAGTGAAGGTAATACCTGTTTATCGTAAACACAGATTTGTATACTTCAAACAATTATATTAATGTAAAATGTAAGGTTGTGTCCTACCTTCTCGGATTTAAACCGGTGACTGCAGGCATCACACGTATTGCTGCTTCCGGTAAATTAACCTACAGCGCAATAGTTTCTTCCATGCTTCAAAGCCAGGGCTGCTGAGATGCATGTGCCCGGTTTTCTGTTAATTGAGGCAAATATTTCCAAAGCAGACGGCGCATACTGGGTCACCGATACTGCAGCTCGGCGTGTTTGTGTTTTCAAACTCAGCTGCCCGAGTCCGTAGTTATGGTGCAGTCTGTTAACAGCATTACTACTGCCTACACATCTGGTCAGAGCACTGAGTTATGGTACAGAACTCCGGGCACTTTTTCTTAAAAGGAATATGTAGGTTTCAGAAAAAAGAGCCCATGCAATTTCAGTTTCCTACACCATAATAAACATTTAAGCAAAGATGAGCGGGACCAACGTGCATCTCTGCTGCAGAGGGTTCACATATTCCACAGCTCACAGCTGCATCCTCCTTACAAAGATTCCTTCAACTTCGACCCCGGTTTCAAATTACCACATTACCTCCTCGTCCAGTCTTCCTCGCCACAGTAATACATATGAGCCTCCGGCTCCACACAGAACTCCAAGTAAAATAAAAGAGCAGCGCTCTAGTCTCCCCTCCCTCCTCCAATATGGCCCCCAGTGGCTTCAGCCAATCCCATAAAAGGATACAAACCAGCCAGCCCTGTTCTTTTTTTCTGCACTTCTCCGAGTGCTGTGTTGCCTGATGGTCAGGTGAGTGGGGCTGGGGTCCTGCTTAAGCAGACCCGTTTCGCCCTCGGGTATCGAGTTTGGGGGAAGTAGTTGTATTATTTTGTTGTTACCTTTGTTGATTCATATTGTTTTGATTGAATTGTTTTTCTCCCCTTCTTCTACCTTTCCGCCTCTGGTCCTGCTTCAGCGGACTTTAGTGGAGTTTGTTTACGAGTCGCATCTGGACTCGTTCTTGGCGTCCTACTCTGTTGGGGCTGCCTGCCTGTTTACGGGTGTTTAATTCCATTCCCGACCACGCGTCCTGCTGAGCGGACGTAGCGCGGCCGGGTGAGTTTGCTCTGGGGTCCGGAGGCTCCCGTTCGCATTCGTACCTGATATTATCTGCCGGGTTGATTGATGTGGGGGCCGGAGGCTCCCGATCACGTTCCTTTCTGCTGCAGTTCAGGTATGCGGCTGACTGAGACATCACGCGTCGGTATTTTGCATGTCTATACGCATGCGCTCGATTTCTCTTCCGGCATTTATGTGTTTATGACAAACAGGGGCTGGCTTGTTTGGTTGCATAGCAACCACGGGGCCTTTTTATACCGGGAGTGTTGTCTTGGGTGCCTGTGTTTAATTCACTCGTCCACTTGTGTTTCGCTATAATGGAGTGTGGTTCTAAGGATGTTGATGCTCCTGATCCCTTGGTGGTGGCTTCTGGTTCTGGTATACAGATCCCCTCTATGGACGTGTTGCAGCAGATGATCAATTCTGCTGTGGCTGCTGCTATGCAAGGTCAGGTGCCTGTTCCTCCTGCGAAGCGGGCTAAGGTTGATGGCGCTGCGGCTGCTGATTCTGAGAATGAGGAGGAGGTTGATGTCAGGGGTCGTTTTGTGCAGGGTACCGACCTGAAGGAGGTGCTGGGTCACATTTGAGAGAACTTGGTTTTTCCTGCTTCTGTTGTTCCTCTGGAAGATGATCTGTTTGCGCAATACCAACGTCCTGAACCTGATTCTTTGCCTCTACACTCTTCAGTTTTGAGGGTCTTGGAAAATGAATGGAAGGATGTGGACAAGGGTTCCTTTCCACGCTTTTTGAATAAAAGGTACCCGCTGCAGGATTTTGCGGTGAAATTCCCTTCCTCGGTAAAGGTTGATTCCTTGTTGGCCAGCATGTCGTCTCATGGGACTGTGGTTTCGGAAGATTCTTCTCCTGCTGACCCGGTTGACCGTAAAGTAGATGGTGCGGTGAAGCGCACTTTTGCGGCTGCAAATTTTTCTATCAGGGCTGCTGCCTATGCTTCTTACATTATACAATCCTTGCTTCAGGACTTTCAGTCTCTGTCAGAATTGCTGGACCAGGGGGAGGATGTTTCTTCTACCCTGGCTATGATGGAGCAACAGGTCCGGTTGCTTTCAGATGTCTCCTTTGACTCTTTGGGAGAGGCGGCTTCTGCGGCTGGGTCTTCGGTGGCTGCAAGGCGCCAGTTGTGGCTTCGTTCATGGAAGGCTGATGCTGCGCAGAAAAATCTCCTGATGAAGATTCCATTTTCTGGGGTTAAACTTTTTGGGTCACCTCTGGATGACATGGTAAAGAAAACGGCGGAGGACCGTAAACTCCTGGCTCCTGAGAGGGCAAGTCACTTCCGTTCCTTTGGTTCTCAGCAGGCTTTTGGCCCTTCTCGGAGGGGTCGGGCTGGTCAGCCCTTTCGTGGGAGGGGGCGTGGCCGGGGTGCTCCTTCCTTTGGAAAAACCCGGTTCTCCGGTTCTTCTTCCTCCTCCACTCCTGCACCAAAGTCATGACTGGATCGCTCCTGGTTTGGGTCCGTTTGGGGGTCGCCTCAGTTTCTTCCTGGAGTCTTGGAGAATGACTGTATCGGACAAATGGGTGCTGCAGGTGGTTTCAGAGGGCTTGCGTATTGGATTTATCCAGACTCCCCCAGACTGTTTCAGGGCCACTCCTTGTCCCAGAGACCCTGTAAGGAGATTGGCGCTTTTGGAAGGCATCGAATCCCTGGTGGTCAAAGGTGCGGTGATTCCTGTTCCCGTCGATTAATTGGGGTTGGGTGTGTATTCCATCCTATTCCTGGTGTCAAAGCGCACTGGGGATCTTCGGCCTGTGATGGACCTAAAGTGGTTGAATGCTTACATCCCTCACCAGAAGTTCAAGATGGTTTCCCTTCAGTTGATCCTTCCTCTGATATCTCACGGCGACTTCCTTGCATCAATAGACTTAAGAGATGCTTATCTGCATATCCCTGTTCATCCAGACTCTCAGAAGTTTCTCCGGTTTTGCGTGCTGGGTCGTCATTACCAATTCCAAGTACTGCCCTTTGGACTCTGCTCTGCTCCCAGGGTCTTTACTAAGGTTCTGGCTCCTCTTATTGGACATCTGCATGGGGAGGGCATTAATGTTTTTCCTTATCTGGACGACATTTTAATTTCTGCTTCTTCTCTTCCTAAGGCGGAGTTGCATGTCCAGAGGGTGTGCCATGTCCTGGAACATCATGGGTTCCTAGTGAATGTACCGAAGTCCTACCTGGTTCCTGCCCAGGAATTGACTTTCATTGGGGCTCTGTTCAGGACTCAGTTGGGGATGGTGTTCCTGCCCCCTCCCAGGATTCTGTCCCTGGTATCTGCAGTTCGTGCCCTGTTGTTGGGGCATTCTCATCCTGTGAGCCTCTGGTTGAGGGTTCAGGGTCTAATGTCGGCGTCATTATTGACGGTGCCGTGGGCTCGCCTCCACATGTACCCGGTGGTGTCCCACGTTTTGTCGCATTGGGACCCCTGTTCCCTAGATATGAGTGTTTTGATTACTATGTCGGAAGATGTTCGGGTGGTCCTGAGTTGGTGGTTGGACGAGGGTCATCTGTCCAGGGGCCGCCCCTTTCTGATTGTTCCCACCCGCGCGGTCACTACCAATGCCAGCCTGCTGGGGTGGGGTGCTACTCTGGGGGATTCGACAACTCAGGGGGTTTGGCCTCAGTCGGTGTTGTCATGTTCCTCCAACTACAAGGAGCTGAAGGCCGTCCTTCTGGGTCTGTTGGATTTCTCGGATCTTGTTTGGGGTCACCATGTACAGATCCGAACAGACAATCAGGTTGTGATGTCTTATGTGAACCACCAAGGGGGGTGCAAGGTTCGATCCCTCAGTTGCCTCAGCCGTCGGATATGTTGTTGGGCAGAGGTACATCTGGAGTCCCTATCTGCCATTTACCTACCTGGCACGGAGAACACTGTGGCGGATTGTCTGAGCCGGGTGTTTCCTTCCATGGGGTCTTTGTCCCTGACGCATGTGATGTTCAGGAGGTTGCGGAGGATGTTTGGATATCCGATTGTCGACCTATTTGCTTCCCAGGACAATTACAAGAGCCGTTGCTTTTGCACGATTATGCCTTGCCGGGATGCCTGGAGGGTGGATGCCCTGTCGTTCCCTTGGCCGACGGGTCTGTTGTATGCCTTTCCCCCTGTTCCCCTGATTCCGGCGGTCTTGCAGAAGATCAAGAAGGAGGGATCCTTTGTGCTTCTCATTGCTCCGGGTTGGATGCGTCGCCCTTGGTATCCCCTGCTGTTGGAATTGGCTGTGTCTCCGGGGTGGGCCTTGCCGTTCGTTCCTTATCCTCTGATGGGTCCTCTTCTTCCTCTGCCTGTGTTCCGTTCCTTGGGCCTGCGGGCCTGGCTCTTGAAAGGGATTCGTTGATGCGAAATGGATGTTCGTTGGCTGTGGCTGGAGTCATTCAGCAATCCAGGAGACCTTCTACTCTTAAATCCTATGCAAAGCTCTGGGATAATTTTGTTTCTTGGTGTCTGTGTCATGATCTGTCGGTGGCTTCTTTGGACCCGGCTCGCATTTTGGATTTTTTGAATGATGGATTTGTGTTGGGCTTGGCCATTTCGACTCTTCGGGCTCAGTGGGCTGCGATTCGGGCATTCCATGTCCTCCCTTTGGTTTCTGTTTCACCATTGGTTGCTAGACTTTTTAGGTCTCTCTCTTTCCAACGCCCCCGTCCTATCATGTGTCCTCCACCTTGGGACCTGCCTTTGGTTTTGCGCTCCTTGCAGTTGGCTCCCTTCGTGCCTTTGGAGTCGGTGGGGTTGAAGTTTTTAACACTCAAGGTGGTGTTTCTTGTGGCGATTGCTTCTGCCAGACGTATGGGTGAGTTGGGTGCCTTCCTTCGTTGTGCCCCATTTTTGTTGGTTTTGTCGGACCGTGTGGTGTTACGCCCTCATCCTACGTTCATTCCAAAGGTGGATTCTTATTTTCACAGGTCGACTGAAGTAGATCCTTCCTCGGATGAGGAATCCCTGTTGCACCTCTTGGATGTTCGTCGTGCCTTATTGATCTATTTATCACGCACGTCTTCCTTTTGCAAAGTGGACAACTTATTTGTCAATTATGGTTTATCACGTCAGGGCCTGAAACCATCCCTCTCGACGATCAGTCGCTGGATTAAGGAGGCCATTTTGTTGGCGTATGGTTCTATTTCTGAGGTTCCCTCCCTTCCTGTTCAGGGGCGTTCCACCCGTTCTGTTGCTGTGTCTTGGGCCTTCTTCAAAGGGGTGTCCATGGAGGATGTTTGCAGGGCTGCTACTTGGTCTTCCCCTCATACATTCATGTCCCATTACCGCCTCCAGGTTGGGGGTGGGGGTTCTGTTTCATTTGCATCTTCTGTTCTAACTGCGGGGGTGACTTGAGAGGTTCTCTTTTGATTGCTGTACCTCTGTGTATTAAATTTTGTTTTCGCTGCACTATTGGTGTGGTCTATTTCCTTACATGAAGCTGATTGCTTTGGTATCGGCTCATATGTATTACTGTGGCGAGGAAGACTGGACGAGGAGGTAATGCCCCGGTTACTTACCGGTAATCTTCATTACTCCGAGTCCTAGTCTTCCTCGCCACAGTATAGTTTCCCTTCCCTCCCGGCCCTGGTGGTGGCTTCATGTCTGCGGCTTTGATTATCAGATCGGGCTGGCTGGTTTGTATCCTTTTATGGGATTGGCTGAAGCCACTGGGGGCCATATTGGAGGAGGGAGGGGAGACTAGAGCGCTGCTCTTTTATTTTACTTGGAGTTCTGTGTGGAGCCGGAGGCTCATATGTATTACTGTGGCGAGGAAGACTAGGACTCGGAGTAATGAAGATTACCGGTAAGTAACCGGGGCATGACTAGATGTCAGGGGATAAGTCGCTGACCTTTTACTCACTCATGCGGAATCAGGCCAGGAGAAAAGTTCACTTGTCCATCCAAAAACACATTTTTATTTACTGCCACCTCAACGTAGATTTCTTCTCCTTTTTCTAATGCTACCCTCAAGAAAGGAAGGCCACACTGAACCAAAAAAGCTGCCTACCCCTGATATTCCAATAATTCACTGAAGTGCAGATTCACCAGAATACAAAGCTGAAATATGTGCAGTTTCAAACTGATTACTGCCTGGAAGTGGAAGCAACATAAAGGGAGCAGGTGTGGGGGTGCAGAGGGGTAAGTGGGTGGGGGCTTTATGGAGAAAAGCAATGGGGCGAGGGAAAGAGAGCAGCTAAAGTCCGGTGGGGTGGGAGGGACAAATAGGCAAATAAGCAACATGGAGCTTGGAGTGAGGAAAGCAACCTGGGGTGGGGGGTGAAAGGCATACGGAGGCAAGCGCATAACAGATAGTGAGTGAAGCTCATGGGGAAGAGAGCAACACAGAGTGGGAAGGAGAAGCACGCTAGGGAGACAGCTAAAAAACAAAAAAAACAAATGCGCTCTCAAGGAGTGCTTAACACAAAAGAAAACAAGCATTTGCAATGCAATAGGTCTCGCATTTATGATGGATTAAGCAATTGGCATTGTAAATGACAATACCTTTTATTTATACTTTGAAAACCAAAACATTAATAAAGGGCATTGTCATTTACAATGTAAATAGCTCAAACTGCATAAATGCGAGACCTATTGCATTGCAAATGCTTGTTTATATTGTTGTCATTTTATCAATGTTTTTAACATTCAAAGTGAAGTTTTACTTGATTTGAATTGAACTTTTTCATATAGCTTTAGGCAAAACCGGTCCTAGGTTGATTGAGTGCTGGTTCATGGAGGACATGGTCTGGCAGTTCGGTTGGATCAGGGTCAAGACTTATTTGCAAATGGTTGGGTCCAAACTGACGTGGCATTGAGTGCAACATAATTATGGACTGGGATGAAGCCCTGAATAACTATTAGTGGCTGAGATTAATCCAAATATTCCTTACATCACTTTTTGCATCCTTCCACTCAGTCTCCGTTCATGGAAGAGTAGATTGCATAGATTTGGGTGCAGCACCTACCCCACTGCTGAGACAAGAAGACATCCTGAAGTGGCATCCTGCTCGGGGGACAGGTGGTCATGCCCAGAAGCTCTGGGTACTATACTCTCATGGCCCAATCTCAAGCCACTAGAATAACTTAGGCCAGTACGCTACTGATTTGTTTCAGAAATCGGGGCAGAAGAAGCAGAGATGGTAAGGTGTACAGGAGTTCCAACTTCCATTCCAGCCAGAACGAATCTCCTAGTGACTGTTCTAGCGGAAACTCCAATGCACACATTTTTGACACTGCACACTCTCAAGTGTGGCAAAAAGATCTACCCAGGGTTCCCCCAACTGCCAGAAGATGCCCTACCTCACCTCTGGATGTAGTTGCCATGCGTGGTCTGCCAGACACCGACTGCCAAGCTCGTCGGCTCTGGCATTCAAGGACCCAGACAGGTGATTCGCATTCAGGAGGATGCCTGGACTCTCCAACTATTTCCAGCTGTGCAGAGCCTCCTGCCACTGGGGCCCCATGGGCTCCTGCTGCCCAGCGTGTTGCAATACAGTATGGCAGTGGTGTTGTCAGTAAGAACCTCCACCAGCCTCCCTTTCATGGATGATAGAAGGCCTTCAAGGTCAAGCTAAGGGCTTGTAACTCCAACAAGTTGATATGGAGTTGGGCTTTTATCAGAGACCAGAGTCCCATGATTGCAACCTCTCCGTACGACCTCCCTAATCCAGCAGTGACATTCCTGTCACCACCATCAGCTTTGGACTGGGAAGGGAGTGGGGCCTGCCACTTGTCCAAATGTGTTCATGTAAACACCGCTGCAGATTGGGCGCAGTTTCCTTCAATATTGCATGGTAGCAAATAGGTTTTCTTGGTGCTAGGCCCACTCAAACTTCAGATTCCATTGCAGAGCCCACATATGCCACCTGGTGTAGTCGACAAAGAGGATGAAGTAGGATAACAGGTTAAGAAGTCTCAAAGTTGCTCTCAGCAAGATTCATAGCCGAGGCTGAACTATCGTGACCATAGCCTGAATGCTTTGGACTCTGTGAGAACGTGGCTCTATATATATTGTTCCCAAATAGGTACAGTCCGTATAGAGTCCACAGTCCCCAGAGGTTTGGCGAGGTTAAAGTTAGATATAACCTTACTCTCTAAAGTGGTAGCTTGGTCGAGCAGTAAGGCAGTATCAGAGGACAGTGTAAAGCCTTTGTTGTACACACTCAGTCAGCAAATGGTCTCACACACGCAAGAACTGATCTCTAGGCCAATGGTTTATATAGAAAATATATGGTTGTTTTATTTTAGAACCAACAATAGGTATTGAAATATACTTTCTCAGAATGAGATGCTTTAGTTAAATACTTTTTCAATATGCAATTAACTTTTGTAGGTAATAGTTACAGGTTGTTGCAATAGGCAACACAATTTCAAACACAATAATACATTGAGCTCAATGGGAGTTTTAAGTTATTTGCAATAGATTACTTTCAGGATTACTTTTCTAACCCCAGGACTGGATCCTAGATTCAGTCCTGGGACAGTTCTTGGAAACAAGTGAATACATTCGTCTTAGTTACTGTTGTGATTTTTAGGCAATATTTTGCTATTTTAAAAGTTGACAGAAGAAATGTCATAGAAAAACAGTCAATGATTCCTTATGGGAGAAAATTCAAGTCACAGGTAAAGTATGTTCTCATTATTTTTGTAATCCAGGGCTGGGCTCCTAGGCTCAGTACTGGGACCTCTATCTAAAACAGGTAAGTAATTACGTTTTCACAGTTGGTACGATTTTTAAAGAATATTTGTAGTTTGCAAAAATCGACAGAAGAAATTTCACAGAAAAACAGTCAATGATTTCCTATGGAAGAAAATTGGGTTAGTGGTAAGTACGGTTGTGAGTACTTTTCAGGGTCAGTGCAGGGCACCAAGATCCAGCACTGGGATCTCTCCTAATAGCAGGTAAGTATTTCCGTTTTCGTTACTAAGTTGATTTTAGGTGAATATTTTAAGTTTTAGAAACTCCACACTTAGAAGAAATTTCAGAAGAAACCAGTCAATGTTACCCTATGGAAGAAAATTGGGTTATCGGCTATTGGGTAGGTACTCGACTGACAGAGTTAAGGTTCTGGGCATAGACTCAGGGGTCTCCCAGGGTCAGGTTGGTACAGTTGTTACACCCTCAGCGGCACTGGGGTGGACGGGTGCAGAGTGAGTTAGGCCCAGTGTTATCCTATGGGAGGCAGGGGGGCCTTGGTTGGGGGCTGCTGACTAGGAGGCCACGCAGCTGTGGGAGCTGGGCTCCAGGTCACTTGTTCAGGGCAAATGGAGAAGTAGGTAGGAGTAGAAGTTACGCTGCCATGGCCACTCGGGCGGCTGAGTGCAGGGTGCTTTTGAGCCTTCGGGCGCTCAATGGATTTCAATGGGAAAGCTCCAGGGCGAACAAAGGCTGCAAGCTCGGGGACCAAGATTCTTCAGGTGCCACCACCACTTCGAAAGGTAAGTTGGGTAGTTGGAGGATAGGTAGGTATCCAGGAACCGGGCACAGGGGGCCGCAGAGGTTGCAGGGGTGCCTTTTGAGGTCGGGAAATCTTACCCTCTGTTGATCGCGGTTGGAGGGTCCCTGGTTCTGAGGCTGCAGGCGTCGTCAGGAGCGTCAAGGGGAGTCCTTGGGTGCCGGATTCAGGGTCACAGTCTCCGGGGGGACATCCTCGGGGTCTTTGTCCACTCTGGCACAGGCCAGGCTTGGCGGGTGCAGAGTGGGCAGGGTTCGCTGTTCCGGGCTGATGCCAGGGGTTAGAAACTTGCTTTGAGCAGAGCCACTGCTCATGGGAGTCCCAGATGCTCAGATTCACAAGGGAGCCAGGTCCTCTGGGGTTTGTGAGGTGTCTGGCCACAAGAGGTGCCGGGATTTAGCAGGAAAAAACTATAAACATTCATTTTGATGTGAAAAGGCCTCTGCAATTGAATATTTCTTACTAATTTATACAACGGGAATGACTTTTTAAAGCAGTTTTTTTATAGTACATTCGTCGGTCTTTTTCCTCTTTAATTCTCGCAGTAAACAGACAAAGGGGGCCACTGGGCGTGAAGGCAGACAGAGCCATCCTGCTTGGTTAATGGTTTTGCATTCCCATGTGTTCGCGCAGTAAACATGCCCGAGGCGCCAGCCGATCACAAGGCACACAAAGACATCCTCCTTAATTGTTGTTTCCCCTCTGAGCTGAGTCACTTTACACTCAACTCCAAAAAAACGAACCATAACATTTTTTACTTTTTAAACAAAACTACTGAGGAAATTCAAATATGGCCCCATCTTTCCTAGTAACACCATTACGCTGTTGCCCTCACTCAGGCACCTTCAACCTTCATAGCGTTTCTCTCTCATTCTATACTGTTGCACATATTACACGACCTTTCCTGTTTCCCTGAGCTAAGTCCATTCTGAGACCCGGCTCGAAGCAACTAATCCCCGAGATAACCATCTGTTGACCCTTGGAGACCGTTCTCGGCCTCTCCAGTTGTTTTACGAATCACCATCTTCAACACGCAAGCACGTCCTGTCGTAAATTAATTTAACCAAGGAATGGCTATGCCGCCTGACCTATAGGGTCGGGTAGAGAACACGACCTTAGGGAAGGAATTTCTATTACCCATTATCCTGTATCTTGTACAAAGAATGTTTTCTTATGGGTGATTTGTATTTTTATTGCACATTGAGGGGGTTGTTGCTTTAGGTGATTCAAGCGCTACAAAAGACTGTGAGCCACGGATTGAAGTGGCAGTCTCCTGAGAACCTACCACTTGGTTGGGGGCTGCTGACTAGGAGGCCACGCAGCTGTGGGAGCTGGGCTCCAGGTCACTTGTTCAGGGCAAATGGAGAAGTAGGTAGGAGTAGAAGTTACGCTGCCATGGCCACTCGGGCGGCTGGGTGCAGGGTGCTTTTGAGCCTTCGGGCGCTCAATGGATTTCAATGGGAAAGCTCCAGGGCGAACAAAGGCTGCAAGCTCGGGACCAAGATTCTTCAGGTGCCACCACCACTTCGAAAGGTAAGTTGGGTAGTTGGAGGATAGGTAGGTATCCAGGAACCGGGCACAGGGGGCCGCAGAGGTTGCAGGGGTGCCTTTTGAGGTTGGGAAATCTTACCCTCTGTTGATCGCGGTTGGAGGGTCCCTGGTTCTGAGGCTGCAGGCGTCGTCAGGAGCATCAAGGGGAGTCCTTGGGTGCCGGATTCGGGGTCACAGTCTCCGGGGGGACATCCTCGGGGTCTTTGTCCACTCTGGCACAGGCCAGGCTTGGCGGGTGCAGAGTGGGCAGGGTTCGCTGTTCTGGGCTGATGCCAGGGTTTAGAAACTTGCTTTGAGCAGAGCCACTGCTCATGGGAGTCCCAGATGCTCAGATTCACAAGGGAGCCAGGTCCTCTGGCGTTTGTGAGGTTTCTGGCCACAAGAGGTGCCGGGATTTAGCAGAAAAAAACTATAAACATTCATTTTGATGTGAAAAGGCCTCAGCAATTGAATATTTCTTACTAATTTATACAACGGGAATGACTTTTGAAAGCAGTTTTTTTATAGTACATTCGTCGGTCTTTTTCCTCTTTAATTCTCGCAGTAAACAGACAACAGGGGCCACTGGGCGTGAAGGCAGACAGAGCCATCCTGCTTGGTTAATGGTTTTGCATTCCCATGTGTTCACGCAGTAAACATGCCCGAGGCGCCAGCCGATCACAAGGCACACAGAGACATCCTCCTTAATTGTGTTTCCCCTCTGAGCTGAGTCACTTTACACTCAAATCCAAAAAAAACGAACCATAAAACTTTTTACTTTTTAAACAAAACTACTGAGGAAATTCAAATACGGCCCCATCTTTCCTAGTAACACCATTACGCTGTTGCCCTCACTCAGGCACCTTCAACCTTCATAGCGTTTCTCTCTCTTTCTATACTGTTGCACATATTACACGACCTTTCCTGTTTCCCTGAGCTAAGTCCATTCTGAGACCCGGCTCGAAGCAACTAATCCCCGAGATAACCATCTGTTGACCCTTGGAGACCGTTCTCGGCCTCTCCAGTTGTTTTACGAATCACCATCTTCAACACGCAAGCACGTCCTGTCGTAAATTAATTTAACCAAGGAATGGCTATGCCGCCTGACCTATAGGGTCGGGTAGAGAACACGACCTTAGGGAAGGAATTTCTATTACCCATTATCCTGTATCTTGTACAAAGAATGTTTTCTTGTGGATGATTTGTACTTTTATTGCACATTGAGGGGGTTGTTGCTTTAGGGGATTCAAGCGCTACAAAAGACTGTCAGCCACGGATTGAAGTGGCAGTCTCCTGAGAACCTACCACTGATGTACTTCTAGGACAACTGTACCTAGCTGCAGCTAATAAATTGAAGTTCCTATGCCAGACAGAGTGTTCCGTGTCTCTGTAATTTGGAAGGCGAACTCAGAAGATTTCAGGCGTACCCTGCGCCGCCAGGCTTAATGAGCCCGGTTCTTCACTACCTTAAACAGTATTGTTAGCTGGGTCTAATTTTAAGGAGACTATGGTGGGCTCATCTCAGCGTTGTACAGTGTTTGCATTAGTTTATGGATTACAGCAGATTTAAGAGTTAATTTATTTTAAGGAAAATAATTGTTTGGTATTTACACACAAGGGGGATATACCTGACCAGAAAAACTTACATCTCAGCATACAACATTCTGTAAATAACTATCACTTCTCTATACCAGCAAATACATTTCTTTCTAAAACCCTAATCCATCTTTATGTCCCATATCTCATTCCTTTACATAAACACTTCATTTTTAGAAATATATTTATACATGACTAGGTACCTACCACACTATTGCTCTAGCCTTAAAAAATCTCTGTACGTCACACCTCTCTTTCAATAAACCACAGTGCACCACTGCACTTACCTCTCATAAGCTCAACTTACAACCTCACTGCGAACCTAACTCTAGATCTCTAACTCTCAATCAGCTCTCTGTCCCTATCTTCTCCTCAAATCTCCCTCTCACACTCCCTCTTACTCTGCATCTCTCTCCCTCTTTCTCTCTCCCTCTTTCCCTCTCTCTCTTTCCCTCTCTCTTTCACTCTCCCTCACCCACTCCCTCTTTCCCTCACACTCTTTCACTCACGCTCTTTCCCTCACTCTTTTTCCCCTCATTCTCTTTCCCTCTCTCTTTCCCTCTCTCTCTTTCCTTCGTTCTCTTTCCCTGGCTCTTCTTTTCTCTCCTCGCTCTCCTCTCTCTCCTCTCTCTCCCCTCTCTCTCTCCTCTCTCTCTCTTCCCTCTCTCCCCTCTATCTCCTCTCTCCTCTATCCTCTCTCTCCTCTCTCTCCTCTCTCTTCTGTCTCTCCTCTATCTCTCTGCATCTCATCCCACATCATTTCTCTTACATTTACTTCACCTCCCTCTTAATTTCATCTCTCTTTATATTACACTTTCTACCATTTATTACAAACATTTTTGTTACCTTTAACTACCTCTTGCATGCCTCTTTCTAAATCACCATTCTCTTTCAATTCTCTCTCTGCCTCTCAACTCACTGCCTCATCTCTATCTTCCCCACCTCACAGACACCATCTAGCCTCTCAATTTACCACAACAATTGGACTACCAGGTCTCGCTTATTATTAATGTCACCATGCTCAATATTTTATTAGTTTATCTCTACAATACTCTCTCTACCTCTTACACTCCATCTATCACAACCATTGTTTTCATCTCTCTTTCTATCTCATTCACTATTACCGTTCAATCTCTGCTTACGTCTCACTCGTTTAATACATCGGTCTTACCTCTATCTCTCTCTCCCAAATTCTACATTCTATACTTCTCCCTCCCTCTGTATTAAACTCATCTCTCTACCTCATCTTCACCTCTTTACTCTCTACTTCTCATAACTTTCGAATTTTAATCCCACCGGCTCTACCTGCCTCGCTACTTAGGCTACTTTCTAACACAGACTTGGGAGGAACCGCTAGGGCAAATCCAAATGAGGACACTTCAAGTCCATCGTATTTAGAGCTTTTGGGACCTGGCACGCAAGAGCAGAGTTACCCACTCACAGAACCCCACAGTCCCCTACTTTGCCTTACACCAGATAATCCAGACGGACATAGCCTGAGGGATTTTAAAATAATCTCCTGGAATATAGCAGGTTTAGGAACTAAATTTAAAAATGAGGATTGGCTAGTTTATAATAAAACTTTTCAGGTTATCTGTCTACAGGAGACGTGGGAGGTAAATAATAGTACCCTCCACCTTAAGGGTTATAAAACCTATTTTGTGCCTGCAAGTAAAGCCACATCAGGGAGAGCAAGGGGAGGATTGATCATTTATGTCGACCTCAAGTTACAGGGCAGATGGACTGATCTGGGCTGGAATTCAGATTTTATGCAGGGGATTAAGTTTTATAATAAGGGCCAACAATTAAATTTTATTAATTTCTATAATGCGATTTTACCGGGCCAGAGTACTGCAAGAGTGGACGAGCTGGAGAGTAGGCTCACGTGCATTCAGGAGCAAGGGGCGCAGATGTCCCAGCTGGTTTTAGTTGGCGATTTTAACGGCCACCTGTGCCCACACCTGTAAGTTAATGGAGGGGACTGGTTGTCGTGCACTCTGGAAGAGGGCCCGCACATGGAACATACAAAGGACGGAAGGGCTTTAGGCAAGCTTCTAAACGCACATGCCCTCACACATACCATGGACCTGGCTGAAGCTGGAAAGGATAAAATTGTGCACCCCACATTTAAAGGCAGATGAAGTGTTTATTTTATTGACTTTATCTTTGTTTCGAATACACAAAAAAAATGGGTCACGGGTTTCAAAATATGTCTAAGTATTTTCAGTGATCATAACCCTCTAGTCATGTCCCTCGCGGAGTTAAATCCCTATAAGAATCCACAGAAAGTGGGGGGGGGGTGGTATTTTGCTATAGATCAAGGGAGGAGGCTCAGATGGTCACAGACTAACGGCAAAGCTTTTTACGGAGCATTAGCTGAAAATGGCCAACAGCTTATCGCGGACTGTCTTAACACAAATGTGGAGGGTATCGAACTGGTCATGGCATTCGAGGGTATTGCCCATCTAATTGATGGTTTGCTTAGGGCCAAAACATACAAAGAAAGAACGAATGACCCAAGGTGGTTCAACCAAAAGTGCTCCCACGCCCAGAGAGAGCTGAAATTACCATTAAAATCCTCCCCAAGAGATAAGAGGAGGGTGACCCTATGTAGGGCAAATTATAAATCGGCGGTAAAATGCCGTAAAACTAGTTTGCAGCAGCAGGCTTGGGAGGACTTAAGGAAAGCGATAGAGCTAAAGAAGACAACTGCTTTCTGGAAAGTTATAAATGACTCTTGCTTCCAAGAGGCAAATAAATCAACGGTAGCTAATCATATCCTGCCAGAATCATGGTATGAGCATTTCCATGGGCTTTACAATCACTGCCCGAATGAGGCCCAGACGGAAGCAGAAGGGGGGGAGCAGTCTATCAACCAGATATGTTTCACCCTGGAGGAGATCAAGGTAGCAATTGAAGGACTGACTCGAAATAAGGCACCGGGCCCTGATGGGATTCCTCCTGATCTTTTCTTGTGCCAGGTAGATCTTTGGGCACCAATCCTGACCAGAGTCATTAATGCATCAGTAGACACAGGTATGCCACCATCTTGGTCCACAGCCATAATCGTTCCCATTTTCAAAAAAGGCAATAAGGACAGCCCACTTTGCTACCGGCCCATTTCCCTAATTGACGTGTCAGCGAAAGTTTTAGGAAGGGCTATCCTCAGCCGGTTAATGGACTGGGCGGAGGATCGACAGATTATCACTGACACCCAATAAGGCTTTAGGCCGGGAAAGTCAACCACCGATCAATGTCTTAACCTTTATTTACTGGTAGCCAAGTACACCATTGCCAGCCAAGAAACTGTGTACTTGGCTTTCATGGACTTGACGGCGGCTTTTGACCGAGTCAACCGTAGGAAATTATGGCCAATTATGGGAGGTCTTGGTGTGGACCCGGGACTTATTAACATTCTAAAGGTATTGCACCAGAACACCACTGCCAGATACAATCAGGAGGGAAGTACCACCGACCCTTTTCTATGTTCAAGTGGGGTGAGACAGGGATGTATTCTGGCCCCATTTCTGTTCACCCTGTACATAAATGACTTGGATCAGGCACTTAGCACTTTAATGGTTGATACCCCGCGGATTGGCTTAAGAGGGAACCCCCGTCCTGCTTTATGCGGACGACGCGGTTCTCCTCGCGCGGACATCCAAAGGGCTCCACGGTTTGATAGACAGCTTTGTTTCCTTTATGGAGAACCTAGATCTGTCCCCTAATTTAACTAAGTCATACATCATGGAAGTAGGGAAAAAAACGAGTACAAATTATGTTTACTCGATTGGTTCCCATCACCTGGGAAAGGTGCACTCCTTTTCTTATTTGGGGATACTATTTGACAGTCGTCTTAATTTTAAGGCCCTTGTAAAAAAGAAATGCCGCACATTAGTGAGCTGCTCTGGGTCGATCTTGAACTTTGCACGAAGGTTGGGCCGTTGGTCCCCGGAGCAAATACTGAGATCATATAGCTCTAAATGTTGTGCCAAATTCTTTATGGAAGCGAGGTATGGGGTTTTATTGACACGCAGCATCTGCAGACCGAGGAAAACAAGTACCTTCGGCGCCTACTGAAAGTGCCTCAGAGCACACCGTCCCACATCATTCACGAAGAACTGGTTGTCAGTTATGTCAGAGATAGGCTGAAAGCCAAACCCCTAAACTGTTGGGCCAAAAAGGGCAAATACAGAGGCCTCATTTAGTAAGCAGATTATAACAGACTGCCTTGCCCGCACTGGGGGCTGAACATCCCATGGTTTAAGTATGTAAAGGAGACTTTAGAAGCCATAGGATGCGCAGATCTTTTTGATAACCCCACTAAAATGTCAGTGCATGACAAGACCTTGGTGCAAGCCCGGTTCCAGGAGCATGTTATATCATCCAGGGAAGATAGGGAACTGGTTAAATAGTCAGTTAGAGAACACCTCCTGGCTAAATCATGTTTGGGTATCGAGCCCTATTTATCTTATT
The DNA here is from genome assembly GCF_964204655.1 of Triturus cristatus. NCBI lineage: Eukaryota > Metazoa > Chordata > Amphibia > Caudata > Salamandridae > Triturus > Triturus cristatus. The sequence continues at coordinate 449,439,731 of NC_140584.1, forward strand.
TCCATAATGCCCATGTTTAGGCTCAATCTATTGCACCACATACTAGCTGATCCGGCAGGATACACAACGTCCATAGAGTTGAAGTGTCCGTGTGGCTGCGACCATCGGTCTCCTCAGGATACCCTTCACTTTGTTTTATTATGCCCTTTTTATTCACTACCTAGGAGTTTGTTTTAAAAAAGTATTCTAAAGACTTCTAGATTTAAACATGCAAAGGTGGCCCTGTTATTTTTAAAATTGTCTACAGACACACTGACCCTGTTCTGCACTGTAAACTTTTTAAGGGCAGCCATCAGACTCAGAAACACAAGAGGTACCAGATGAACAAATTTTGATGGGAGCGAATATATATCACCTCTAAGCTGTCAAACTATTATGTTCCTCTCTTAATTTTTATGTTTTTTATATTTACCTTTGTGGCCCGTGATGTTAGCCTCTCATTGGTCTTTAATATGAATTTCATGTGATAAGGGGTTCCCACTCATGGAAGGATCGAATATGTATTATTTTAAGCTGTTGATTGTTTTGTTTTTATATTATGATGTATTTGATCTGCACTTTTATGGTACTTTTTTATACCGAATAAAGTATGATTATTATTATTACTTAGGTTAAAAACACCTGTCATTCTGTGCTTCACCTTCCTATTTGTGCTATCTCAGTATAACTCACCTCTCTTACTAACTTATTTCTATATAGTCCTTGCCCCTCAGCTTGGCACCTTTCTTACTAGCCTACATTTAAAAATGCATGCCAGCCCTTTAAAAACAAGCATTGGAATAGCCAATAGGTCTCACATTTGGGATCTTATACGCTTTTAGCCATGCAACAGTAACGCTATTGCACCAAGGATATTGTGATGCATAACTAAATACTTTTAAGGTCCCAAAAGCGAAACCTATTGGCTATGCCACTGCTTGTTCTTTTTTGGATCCATTTCCTAGGGGAGCAAATAAACACAAGGAGGAAATTGAAGGTAATACCTGTTTATCGTAAACACAGATTTGTATACTTCAAACAATTATTTTAATGTAAAATGTAAGGTTGTGTCCTACCTTCTCGGATTTAAACCGGTGACTGCAGGCTTCACACGTATTGCTGCTTCCGGTAAATTAACCTACAGCGCTATAGTTTCTTCCATGCTTCAAAGCCAGGGCTGCTGAGATGCATGTGCCCGGTTTTCTGTTAATTGAGGCAAATATTTCCAAAGCAGACGGCGCATAGTGGGTCACCGATACTGCAGCTCGGCGTGTTTGTGTTTTCAAACTCAGCTGCCCGAGTCCGTAGTTATGGTGCAGTCTGTTAACAGCATTACTAACTACTGTCTACACATCTGGTCAGAGCACTGAGTTATGGTACAGAACTCCGGGCACTTTTTCTTAAAAGGAATATGTGGGTTTCAGAAAAAAGAGCCCATGCAATTTAAGTTTCCTTCACCATAATAAACATTTAAGCAAAGATGTCACTGCTGCACGTTGGTGAATGTGAGGCTTGATCACAAGCCACAGCGCACACCAATTCCATCTAACAATACAATGGTATTCCTTAACAAATGTTAGCAAACTACTATAGAACTGGGTTTCATGTACTTGGCACATGCGTTGGCACTTTCAGAAGTTCATCTATATGCCACAGTGTTTCGACGTATGTGAAATGTCACTCATTTGGCAATATCAAGCGGGACCAACGTGCATCTCTGCTGCAGAGGGTTCACATATTCCACAGCTCACAGCTGCATCCTCCTTACAAAGATTCCTTCAACTTCGACCCTGGTTTCTAATTAACACATGACTAGATGTCAGGGGATAAGTCGCTGACCTTTTACTCACTCATGCGGAATCAGGCCAGGAGCAAAGTTCACTTGTCCATCCAAAAACACATTTTTATTTACTGCCACCTCAACGTAGATTTCTTCTCCTTTTTCTAATGCTACCCTCAAGAAAGGAAGGCCACACTGAACCCAAAAAGCTGCCTACCACTGATATTCCAATAACTCACTGAAGTGCAGCTTCACCAGAATACATAGTGACCACACCGTCATCCGCTTCATTCAACACGCATGCACAGACGTCACCCAAGGATTACACTGACACTTTCATTGTGGGTGAAGAACTGCTGCAGGTTTATTTCATACAACATAAGTATGACGATAAATGGGTTATCTTACAGGCGATCCAGGGCAAGCAGCCCCTCGCTGCTCCGCCCGCCTGGTGAGCCAGCACGCACGGTGGGTCGATGCCCGGCAGTGCGGCACATATTTATTTTCAGATCATCCACTGGGTCACGTGATCTGTCTCCTACTCCCGCCCCTTCTGACCGGGGCGGAGCGTGTTGTGGCACACCCCCGGTTGGTCAGGCCCACCAACCGCCCGAAGGACTAACGGGGCGCCGTCGCGGTCTTCCCAGAACCCCCTTCGGCTCGTGGACCTTGGCTCGGGCACCCTTACTGTGCCGGACAGGGGTACCCTTACTGTACCGCCTGTCGCAGAGGTACCCTTACTGTACCCGTCTGCCTCCAGATCGCCCTGTAACTCCGCCTGCAACGCAAAAGAAAAACATTAAAACATTCCAATAACGTGCTGTCTCTGCCACGCAGGGTAAGCGGAAAGGGTGGGAATACGCGTGTCCGGGCAGGAGCGGCGCGCAGGAAGCAGAGGAGGAACTGGGCGAGAGGGACGCCTATGTAGGGGGGGGCTAGCCTCGCCCCCCTAACGGCCCGCCTCCACCTTCACACTCATTGGGAGATCTCCTCCCTGGGCGCGCCCTCGCGCGCGAGGCAGGGGGAGGGGGAAGGCTGCGACGGGCGGCCACTAGAGAGCTGCCCTGCTGATGTCCCACTGCGTGGGACGCGGGCAGCGGCAAAGCTGAAATATGTGCAGTTTCAAACTGATTACTGCCTGGAAGTGGAAGCGACATAAAGGGCGCAGGTGCGGGGGTGCAGAGGGGTAAGTGGGTGGGGGCTTTATGGAGAAAAGCAATGGGGCGAGAGAAAGAGAGCAGCTGGAGTCCTGTGGGGTGGGAGGGACAAATAGGCAAATAAGCAACATGGAGCTTGGAGTGAGGGAAGCAACCTGGGGTGGGGGGAAGAAAGGCATACGGAGGCAAGCGCATAACAGATAGTGGGTGAAGCTCATGGGGAAGAGAGCAACACAGAGTGGGAAGGAGAAGCACACTAGGGAGACAGCTAAAAAACAAATGCGCTCTCAAGGAGTGCTTAACACAAAAGAAAACAAGCATTTGCAATGCAATAGGTCTCGCATTTATGCTGGATTAAGCAATTGGCATTGTAAAGGACAATACCTTTTATTTATACTTTGAAAACCAAAACATTAATAAAGGGCATTGTCATTTACAATGTAAATAGCTCAAACTGCATAAATGCGAGACCTATTGCATTGCAAATGCTTGTTTATATTGTTGTCATTTTATCAATGTTTTTAACATTCGAAGTGAAGTTTTACTTTATTTGAATTGAACTTTTTCATATAGCTTTAGGCAAAACCGGTCCTAGGTTGATTGAGTGCTGGTTCATGGAGGACATGGGCTGGCAGTTCAGTTGGATCAGGGTCAAGACTTATTGGCATATGGTTGGGTCCAAACTGACGTGGCATTGAGTGCAACATAATTATGGACTGGGATGAAGCCCTGAATAACTATTAGTGGCTAAGATTAATCCAAATATTCCTTACATCACTTTTTGCATCCTTCCACTCAGTCTCCGTTCATGGAAGAGTAGATTGCATAGATTTGGGTGCAGCACCTACCCCACTGCTGAGACAAGAAGATATCCTGAAGTGGCATCCTGCTCGGGGGACAGGTGGTCATGCCCAGAAGCTCTGGGTACTATACCCTCATAGACCAATCTCAAGCCACTAGAATACCTTAGGCCAGTACGCTACTGATTTGTTTCAGAAATCGGGGCAGAAGAAGCAGAGATGGTAAGGTGTACAGGAGTTCCAACTTCCATTCCAGCCAGAACGAATCTCCTAGTGAGTGTTCTAGCGGAAACTCCAATGCACACATTTTTGACACTGCACACTCTCAAGTGTGGCAAAAAGATCTACCCAGGGTTCCCCCAACTGCCAGAAGATGCCCTACCTCACCTCTGGATGTAGTTGCCATGCGTGGTCTGCCAGACACCATCTGCCAAGCTCGTCGGCTCTGGCATTCAAAGACCCAGACAGGTGGTTCGCATTCAGGAGGATGCCTGGACTCTCCAACTATTTCCAGCGGTGCAGAGCCTCCTGCCACTGGGGCCCCATGGGCTCATGCTGCCCAGTGTGTTGCAATACAGTATGGCAGTGGTGTTGTCAGTAAGAACCTCCACCAGCCTCCCTTTCATGGATGATAGAAGGCCTTCAAGGTCAAGCTAATGGCTTGTAACTCCAACAAGTTGATATGGAGTTTGGCTTTTATCAGAGACCAGAGTCCCATGATTGCAACCTCTCCGTACGACCTCCCTAATCCAGCAGTGACATTCCTGTCACCACCATCAGCTTTGGACTGGGAAGGGAGTGGGGCCTGCCACTTGTCCAAATGTGTTCATGTAAACACCGCTGCAGATTGGGCGCAGTTTCCTTCAATTTTGCATGGTAGCAAATAGGTTTTCTTGGTGCTAGGCCCACTCAAACTTCAGATTCCATTGCAGAGCCCACATATGCCACCTAGTGTAGTCGACAAAGAGGATGAAGTAGGATAAAAGGTTAAGAAGTCTCAAAGTTGCTCTCAGCAAGATTCATAGACGAGGCTGAACTATCGTGACAATAGCCTGAATGCTTTGGACTCTGTGAGAAAGTGGCTCTGTATATACTGTTCCCAAATAGGTACAGTCCGTACAGAGTCCACAGTCCCCAGAGGTTTGGCAGAGGTTAAAGTTAGATATAACCTTACTCTCTGAAGTGGTAGCTTGGTCGAGCAGTAAGGCAGTATCAGAGGACAGTGTAAAGCATTTGTTGTACACACTCAGTTAGCAAATGGTCTCACACACACAAGAACTGAACTCTAGGCCATTGGTTTATATAAAAAATATATGGTTGTTTTATTGTAGAACCAACAATAGGTATTGAAATATACTTTCTCAGAATGACATGGTTTAGTTAAATACTTTTGCAATATGCAATTGACTTTTGTAGGTAATAGTTACAGGTTGTTGCAATAGGCAACACAATTTCAAACACAATAATACGTTGAGCTCAATGGGAGTTTTAAGTTATTTGCAATAGATTACTTTCAGGATTACTTTTCTAACCCCAGGACTGGATCCTAGATTCAGTCCTGGGACAGTTGTTAGGAAACAAGTGAGTACATTCGTCTTAGTTACTGTTGTGATTTTTAGGCAATATTTTGCTATTTTAAAATTGACAGAAGAAATTTCATAGAAAAACAGTCCCCTCCCTATGGGAGAAAATTCAAGTCACAGGTAAAGTATGCTCTCATTACTTTTGTAATCCAGGGCTGGGCTCCTAGGCTCAGTACTGGGACCTCTATCTAAAACAGGTCAGTAATTACGTTTTCACAGTTGGTACGATTTTTAAAGAATATTTGTAGTTTGCAAAAATCGACAGATGAAATTTCACAGAAAAACAGTCAATGATTTCCTACGGAAGAAAATTGGGTTAGTGGGAAGTACGGTTGTGAATACTTATCAGGGTCAGTGCTAAGCACCGAGATCCAGCACTGGGATCTCTCCTAATAGCAGGTAAGTATTTCCGTTTTCGTTACTAAGTTGATTTTAGGTGAATATTTTAAGTTTTAGAAACTCCACACTTAGAAGAAATTTCAGAAGAAACCAGTCAATGTTACCCTATGGAAGAAAATTGGGTTATAGGCTTTTGGGTAGGTACTCGACTGGCAGAGTTAAGGTTCTGGGCATAGACTCAGGGGTCTCCCAGGGTCAGGTTGGTACAGTTGTTACACCCTCAGCGGCACTGGGGCGGACGGGTGCAGAGTGAGTTAGGCACAGTGTTATCCTATGGGTGGCAGGGGGGCCTTGGTTGGGGGCTGCTGACTAGCAGGCCACGCAGCTGTGGGAGCTGGGCTCCTGGTCACTTGATCAGGGCAAATGGGGAAGTAGGTAGGAGTAGAAGTTACACTGCCAGGGCCACTCGGGCGGCTGGGTGCAGGGTGCTTTTGAGCCTTCGGGCGCTCAATGGATTTCAATGGGAAAGCTCCAGGGCGAACAAAGGCTGCAAGCTCGGGGACCAAGATTCTTCAGGTGCCACCACCACTTCGAGAGGTAAGTTGGGTAGTTGGAGGATAGGTAGGTATCCAGGAACCGGGCACAGGGGGCCGCAGAGCACTGGCTGCAGGGGTGCCTTTTGAGGTCGGGAAATCTTACCCTCTGTTGATCGCGGTTGGAGGGACCCTGGTTCTGAGGCTGCAGGCGTCGTCAGGAGCGTCAAGGTGAGTCCTTGGGTGCCGGATTCGGGGTCACAGTTGCCGGGGGGACGTCCTCGGGGTCTTTGTCCACTCCGGTACAGGCCAGGCTTGGCGGGTGCAGAGTGTGCAGGGTTCGCGGTTCCGGGCTGATGCCAGGGGTTAGAAACTTGCTTTGAGCAGAGCTACTGCTCATGGGAGACCCAGATGCTCAGAGTCACAAGGTAGACAGGTCCTCTGGGGTTTGGGAGGTTGCTGGCCACAAGAGGTGCCGGGATTTATTAGGAGCAGGCTCGAGGGTCGACAGGATGGTAGGGCTGGGGACAAAGCAATTGGTGTCTTCCTCTTCTTAGCAGCTGCACGGCAGGTCTTCTTTCTTCTTGCTCTTCTTTGCTTTTTCGGAATCTGGAATCTAGATTTAGAGGTGTTACAGGTAGTTAAAGGATAGGGACCAATGGGTACACCACCTATCGTGACACTCTCCTGTGGGAGGGGGGCAGTAGCCTAGTCCTGATTGGGCAGGGCTTTCCATCTTCAAGATGGCGAGAGCCCGGAGATGTGCTTCACCTCGCCTACCCCACCTGAGGGGTGGGGTTGGCAGAGGCTGGCACATCCCCTGTCCTTACTTGGGGTTTCCGGCCAGTCTTCCCGCCAGAGTGGGGGTCAGAACCGGTGGGGGCCTGTTTGCTGGGTACAGCAAGTGGCCTGGAGAAGCTCACAAAGGCAGCATGCCTTTGAAGCTTCCCCCTGCCCATCCTGGGGGAGGAGACCTAGAACCTCGCCCAGGATGTGCATTGTTGCAGGCCCAGGAGAGCGTGGGCTCTCCACCCAGGGATCCAGCAACATGTCTGCTGTGTGGCAGCCTAGGCAGCCTCCCAGACAAGACGTGGATTGTAGGTTAGGTTTCAGGGGGCATCTCAGCACCATATACTCTTAAATGGCATCACTGCACTTACAGTGCCCAGGAATGGACCTGGGTACTGTAGGGGCACAGGGCTCATGCTTCTGTGCCCACACCACTGGCATAGGGCACCCAGCTAGAGGGGTGGCTGATGTATGCCAGGGCAGTGTAGGTTGTGGCCATGGCACACAGGGATGTGTGCCATGTCGACTCTTTGTTTTGTCTTGTACCCAGACACTCAGCCTGCAAGGGCAGTGTGTTTGTGTTATGGTACAGGTACAGGGCCTCTAAGGGTGGCACAATAAGTGCTGCAGCCCTTAGAGGCCTTCCCTGGTCACAAGGCCCTGGGTACCTAGGATACCATTTACCAGGGGCTGACCTGTGGCCAGGGTTTGCCAATTTGGGGATTTAGGTTGTAGGGAAGGAACATAGGCCCTGGGCACCTGATTGACAGGAGTCCAAGGCACACTCAGTCAAGGTACATTCAGCAATTCAGCAAAAAGTGGGGGCATACCATGCAAGAAAGATGGCACTTTCTCACACAACCCCCCCCCCCCCCCAAACGAAAGGTGACCAGACTAACCTTGCCCTATGGAGTCTTCATTGTCTAAGTGGAAGAACCTGGACAGTCCATCTGCGTTGGCATGGGCAGTCCCTGGTCTGTGTTCCACTTCAAAGTCCATTCCGTGTAGGGAGATGGACCACCTTAGTAGTTTTGGATTTTCCCCTTTCATCTGCATTAGCCATCTGAGAGGTCTGTGGTCAGTTTGAACCAGGAAGTGAGTACCAAACAAGTATGGCCTCAACTTCTTCAGGGACCAAACCACAGCAAAGGACTCCCTCTCAATGGCACTCCAACGCTGCTCTCTTGGGAGTAGCCTCCTGCTTATAAAAGCAACAGGTTAGTCTTGGCCTTCATCATTGGTCTGGGATAGGACCGCTCCTATCCCTAGCTCAGAGGCATCGGTCTGCACTATGAACTGCTTGGCATAATCTGGAGCTTTTAGAATTGGTGCTGAGCACATGGCTTCTTTCAAGGTGTCAAAAGCCTTTTGGCAACTAACTGTCCAGTTAACCTTCTTTGTATCTTCTTGGAGGTGAGTTCTGTGAGGGGAGTCACAATGGACCCATATCACTTCACAAACCTCCTGTATAACCCAGTCAAGCCAAGGAATGCCCTGACTTGGGTCTGGGTTGTTGGAGCTACCCAGTCCAGGATGGCCTAGATCTTGGGTTGTAAGGGTTGTACCTGGCCTCCACCTACAAGGTGGCCCAAGTATACCACAGTGCCCTGCCCTATCTGGCATTTGGATGCCTTGATAGTGAGGCCTGCATTTTGCAGAGCCTCTAAAGCCTTCCCAAGGTGGATCAGGTGATCCTGCCAGGTGGAACTAAAGACAGCAATATCATCAAGATAAGCTGCACTAAAGGACTCCAACCCAGCCAGGACATGGTTCACCAACCTCTGGAAGGTGGCAGGGGCATTCTTTAACCCAAAAGGCATCATAGTAAACTGGTAATGCCCATCAGGTGTGGAGAATGCTGTTTTCTCTTTTGCTCCTGGGGCCATGCCAATCTGCCAGTACCCTGCATTTAAATCAAAGGTACTGAGGAAATTGGCTGCCCCCAATTTATCTATCAGTTCATCTGCTCTTGGAATAGGGTGAGCATCTGTCTTGGTGACAGAGATGAGCCCTCTATAGTCCACACAGAACCTCATCTCTCTCTTTCCACCCTGTTGATGAGCTTTGGGGACCAGAACCACTGGGCTAGCCCAGGGACTCTGAGGGTTCAATGACCCCTAACTCCACCATCTTGCTGACTTCAGCTTTGATGCTTTCCTTGACTTGGTCTGATTGGCGATAGATGTTGTTTTTGACAGGTGCACTGTCACCAGTGTTCACATCATCGATACACCAGTTTGTCAGACCAGGGGTCAGGGAAAAGAGGCTAGCATACTGTTGCAAGACTTGCTTACAGTCAGTCTGCTGTTGGGTCTGAAAAGTCTACACCATCCACTGACCCATCTTGTGGGCTGTAGGAGAGGAGATCAGGGAGAGGTTCACTCTCTGCTTCCTGTTCCTCATCAGTCACCATCAGCATGGTGATGTCAGTCCTGTCATTGTAGAGCTTAAGGCGGTTCACATGGACAACCCTTTTGGGTGTCCTGCTAGTTCCCAGGTCAACTAAATAGGTGACCTCACTCTTTCTTTCTAGGATAGGTTAAGGGCCACTCCATCTATCTTGGAGTGCCCTTGGTGCCACTGTCTCCAAAACCCACACCTGTTGCCCAGGTTGAAATTCAACCAGTGCAGCATTTTGGTCATACCAGTGCTTCTGAAGCTCCTGGCTGGCCTCAAGGTTTTTGGATGCTTTTTCCATGTACTCAGCCATTCTGGACCTTAGGCCAAGCACATAGTCCACTATGTCTTGTTTGGGCTCTTGAAGAGAACTCTCCCAGCCCTCTTTTACAAGACAAAGTGGTCCCCTCACAGGATGACCGAACAGAAGTTCAAAGGGTGAGAAACCTACTCCCTTCTGTGGCACTTCTCTGTAAGCGAAAAGCAGGCATGGCAACAGGACATCCCATCTCCTTTTGAGTTTCTCAGGTAGTCCCATGATCATGCCTTTCAATGTCTTGTTGAATCTCTCAACAAGGCCATTGGTTTGTGGGTGGTAGGGTGTAGTAAACTTGTACTGCACTCCACACTCCTTCCACATGTGTGTCAGGTAAGCAGACATGAAGTTGGAACCTCTGCCTGAGACCACCTCATTAGGAAACCCTACCCTGGTGAAGACACCCAGGAGGGCCTTGGCTACTGTAGGAGCTGTTGGCGTCCTAAGTGGAATTGAGTCAGGGTACCTAGTAGCATGATCCACTACTACTAGAATGAATTTGTTCCCTGAGGCTGTGGGAGGTTCACGTGGACCCACAATGTCCACACCTACCCTTTCAAAGGGCATTCCCACCACTGGTAGTGGGATTAGGGGGGCCTTTGGGTGGCCACCTGTCTTGCCACTGGCTTGACAGGTAACACAGGAGCTGGCAAACTCCTTCACCTTTTGGTGTATCTGGGGCCAGTAAAAGTGACTAACTAGCCATTCCCAAGTTTTGGATTGCCACAGATGTCCAGCTAGGGGGATGCCATGAGCCAAAGTTAGGAGGAACTCCCTGTACTTCTGTGGCACTACCACCCTCCTGGTGGTTCCAGGAGTGGGGTCTCTTGCCTCAGCATACAGTAATCCCTCTTCCCAATAAGCTCTGTGGGTATCACAGACCTCTCCCTTTGCTTCTGAAGCAGCTTGCTGCCTCAGGCTTTCAAGAGTGGGACAGTCTCGCTGACCCTGGCACAGCTCTTCCCTAGAGGGTCCCCCTGGGCCGAAGAGTTCACCCTGGTAAGGGTCAAGCTCCATGGGCTCAGTTCCCTCAGGGGTTTCCAAGTCCTCTCCCTGTGGAGAGGGGTCCTGAGTGTTCTGCTGTACAGAAGCTGGTTCCCCAGTCTTCTTACCTTTTCTCTTGGTTGGTTGGACCATTATTTCAGGCTCCAGACCTACTTTTTCACCCTTCTTCTTGCTCTGTGCTCTGGTTTGCACACAAATACCAATTCAGGGATGCCCAGCATGGCTGCAAGGGACTTCAGCTCAACCTCAGCCCAGGCTGAGGTTTCCAGATCATTTCCTAGCAGACATGCAGGTGGCAACTTTGGAGAGACCACTACCTGTTTCAGGCCAGTAACCCCCCCATACCCCAGCCTAATGTCACCATGGCCATGGGATGACTAGTAGTGACACTGTCAGCATTGGTGACTGGGTAAGTTTTCCCAATCAAATATTGCTCAGGGGAAACCAGTGTGTCTTTCACCATAGTGACACTGGCACCTGTATCCCTCAGAGCGACTACCCTAGTTCCATTCACCCTGGGGTACTGCAAATATTTCTTTAAGTTGGGTGGCCACACAGCTACAGTGGCAAACTCCACTTCCCCCAGTGAGACTAGACTTGCCTCAGCGTGTTCCCAGATTTGCTCAGGGTACACTTCTGATGCCATCTGTAAACTTGCTGCCCCAGGAGTAGCTGTGCTGGGTGCCTTAGGGGCTTTGTTGTGGGGCAAGATGTATCTACAGTGTCCTGACCTCTTACATTTATTACACCAGGCCTTTAAGGGATCAAAGTTCTTCCACCTATAGGGTTGAGGCACATAGGGAGTAGTTTGGTTCCCACCCCCTGAACAGGTGTTTGGGGCCCTTTGGAAGAGTCAGACTTTTTATCTTGAAGATTCTCACCACTTTTCCCCTGGGGAGGGTTTGTGAGCACCTTCTTCTGGTCACCCCAGTGGCTGTCCTTGTCACCCTAGTCTTGACCCAGTGGTCTGACTTCTTTCCCAATTCTTGGGAGAAAGTAGACCTAGGTCTACCAAATGCTGATGCAACTTTTCATTTGTGCAATTATTTAATATATGTTCCTTCATGAACAAATTGTACAATCCAGTAAAATCATGCACACCATGTCCAGCTAATCAACCATCCAGTGTCTTTACTGAGAAGTCTACGAAGTCAATCCAGGACTGGGTCTGGGTTTTGTGAGCTCCCCTGAATCTAATTCTATACTCCTCAGTAGTGAATCCAAATCCCTCAATCAGAGTCTTCCTCATGAGGTCATAGGATTCTGCCTCTGGCCCAGAGAGGGTCAGAAGCCTGTCTCTGCAGTTACCAGAGAACAGTTCCCACAGGAGTGCCCCCCAGAGAGGTTTCCTTACTCTTCTTATTTCACAAGCCCTCTCAAAGGATGTGAACCATTTGGTTATGTCATCACCTTCCTCAAATTTAGGAACAATCCCTTTAGGGATTTTAGGATCAGAAGTTTCCTCCCTATCCTTGTTTTTATTATTGCTGCCACCATTGATGGGTGCTAAACCCATCTCTCTCTTTTCTTTTTCTAGAGCCAGGAGCCTGGACTCTAGATCCAACCTTTTGGCCAACTTTGCTAAAAGGCTGTCCTCTTCACTGATGGGTCCCCCAGTGATCTCTCTGGTACCTGGTTCACCTGTGTGAACTCTAGGTTCCCAGATGCTAATTCTTGGATTCGAGGGTATAGGGGCCCTTTCCTCCCTAGGGAATAGTGTGTGTGTGTGGGGGGGGGGGTTATTATCCTCCTCCTCTTCTTCCCTTTCCTCATCTGTCAGGTCATCAGCATGTTCATATGGGTGGTCCTTGGCATACTCAGCCAAGAGCTCCTGGAGCCCTAGTTTGGTTGGATGCAGGCCCATTGGTACATTTTTAATTTTGTATAGGGACCTCAATTCCTTGAAAGACAAGTGTAAGTAAGGTGTGAGGTCGACCTCCTCCACCAGGTCCATCTTATTATTTTCACTAATAGCTGGGTTTGTTTGAGTCATTCTAACCTGACAGTTGTAATCCTCTACCCTGACTATAGTCACTTTTATTTTTCTAAAATTCTAATGGGACTTAAGCAAGTCCCTGACAAGACTTTTAGTATTTTGGAAAAGACCAATCAGAATTCTAAAGGCAATTTTAAGAGTTCTGTCTTGTGATCAGATGGTAACCAAGTAGTCCAACAAATGCAAGTTTGTATCCCACCGCTGATCCACCAATGTGAGAAAGTGGCTCTGTATATACTGTTCCCAAATAGGTACAGTGTGTACAGAATCCACAGTCCCCAGAGGTTTCGCAGATGTTAAAGTTAGATATAACCTTAGGGGCAGATTTATGAGGCCCTTGCGCCTCATTTACGCCGCCGTTGCATCACTTTTGTGACGCAGCGGCGGAGCAAATCCTGCGCCATGCTGCAGGGTATTTACAACGTGACGCATCTGGGAGATGCGTCACGTTGTAAAGCCCTGCGCCAGCAGTAGGCGTACCTGTGCAGGGGGGGGCGTTCCGTCGCAGGAACGCCTCCTAAAAGTGGCTGAGTGAAATCTACAATCTACACTTTTGAGCCCATGCTGCATCAAAACCCTGCGCCTGCTTGAAGCAGGAGTAAGGATTGACGCAGCATTGTAAAGATAGGTCCCCCCAAAGCATTGCTGGAGCTGCGTTGCGCTTGCGACGCAACTCCAGCAATGCGCCACTTTTACGGCACAGATGCGTCACGCATCTGTGCCGTTTTTGCCCTAAGGTGCGCCGCATTGTAAATGCGGCGCATCCATGGTGGCGGAGCTGTGGCGCACAATAACTGGCGCATCCCTGCTGATATGCAGGGATGCGCCAGTTATTATAAATCTGCTCCTATCTCTCTAAAGTGGTAGCTTGGTCGACCAGTAAGGCAGTAAGACAGTGTAAAGCATTTGTTGTACACACTTAGTCAGCAAATGGTCTCACACACTCAAGAACTGAACTCTAGTCCATTGGTTTATATAAAAAATATATGGTTGTTTTATTTTAGAACCAACAATAGGTATTGAAATATACTTTCTCAGAATGACATGGTTTAGTTAAATACTTTTGCAATATGCAATTGACTTTTGTAGGTAATAGTTACAGGTTGTTGCAATAGGCAACACAATTTTAAACACAATAATACATTGAGCTCAATGGGAGTTTTAAGTTATTTGCAATAGATTACTTTCAGGATTACTTTTCTAACCCCAGGACTGGATCCTAGATTCAGCCCTGGGACAGTTCTTGGAAACAAGTGAGTACATTTGTCTTAGTTACTGTTGTTATTTTTAGGCAATACTTTGCTATTTTAAAAGTTGACAGAAGAAATTTTATAGAAAAACAGTCCCCTCACTATGGGAGAAAATTCAAGTCACAGGTAAAGTATGTTCTCATTACTTTTGTAATCCAGGGCTGGGCTCCTAGGCTCAGTACTGGGACCTCTAGCTAAAACAGGTAAGTAATTACGTTTTCACAGTTGGTACGATTTTTAAAGAATATTTGTAGTTTGCAAAAATCGACAGAAGAAATTTCACAGGAAAACAGTCAATGATTTCCTATGGAAGAAAATTGGGTTTGTGGTAAGTACGGTTGTGAGGACTTTTCAGGGTCAGTGCTGGGCACCAAGATCCAGCACTGGGATCTCTCCTAATAGCAGGTAAGTATTTCCGTTTTCGTTACTAAGTTGATTTTAGGTGAATATTTTAAGTTTTAGAAATTCCACACTTAGAAGAAATTTCAGAAGAAACCAGTCAATGTTACCCTATGGAAGAAAATTGGGTTATCGGCTTTTGGGTAGGTACTCGACTGGCAGAGTTAAGGTTCTTGGCATAGACTCAGGGGTCTCCCAGGGTCAGGTTGGTACAGTTGTTACACACTCAGCGGCACTGGGGCGGACGGGTGCAGACTGAGTTAGGCCCAGTGTTATCCTATGGGAGGCAGGGGGGCCTTGGTTGGGGGCTGCTGACTAGCAGGCCACGCAGCTGTGGGAGCTGGGCTCCTGGTCACTTGCTCAGGGCGAATGGGGAAGTAGTTAGGAGTAGAAGTTATGCTGCCAGGGCCACTCGGGCGGCTGGGTGCAGGGTGCTTTTGAGCCTTCGGGCGCTCAATGGATTTCAATGGGAAAGCTCCAGGTCGAACAAAGGCTGCAAGCTCGGGGACCAAGATTCTTCAGGTGCCACCACCACTTCGAGAGGTAAGTTGGGTAGTTGGAGGATAGGTAGGTATCCAGGAACCGGGCACAGGGGGCCGCAGAGCGCCGGCTGCAGGGGTGCCTTTTGAGGTCGGGAAATCTTACCCTCTGTTGATGCGGTTGGAGGGTCACTGAATCTGAGGCTGCAGGCGTCGTCAGGAGCGTCGAGGTGAGTCCTTGGGTGCCAGATTCGGGGTCACAGTCGCCGGGGGGACGTCCTCGGGGTCTTTGTCCACTCCGGCACAGGCCAGGCTTGGCGGGTGCAGAGTGTGCAGGGTTTGCGGTTCCGGGCTGATGCCAGGGGTTAGAAACTTGCTTTGAGCAGAGCCACTGCTCATGGGAGTCCCAGATGCTCAGAGTCACAAGGTAGACAGGTCCTCTGGGGTTTGTGAGGTTGTTGGCCGCAAGAGGTGCAGGGATTTATAAGGAGCAGGTTCGAGGGTCGTCAGGACGGTAGGGCTGGGGACAAAGCAATTGGTGTCTTCCTCTTCTTAGCAGCTGCACGGCAGGTCTTCTTTCTTCTTGCTCTTCTTTGCTTTTTCGGAATCTGGAATCTGAGGAAGGAAGGTTCAGGGTGCCCCTAAATACTAGATTTAAAGGTGTTACAGGTAGTTAAAGGGCAGGGACCAATGGGTCCCTGCCCTGGGGTGGGTACACCACCTATCGTGACACTCTCCTGTGGGAGGGGGGCAGTAGCCTAGTCCTGATTGGGCAGGGCTTCCCATCTTCAAGATGGCGAGAGCCCGGAGATGTACTTCACCTCGCCTACCCCACCTGAGGGGTGGGATTGGCAGAGGCTGGCACATCCCCTGTCCTTACTTGGGGTTTCCGGCCAGTCTTCCCACCAGAGTGGGGGTCAGAACCGGTGGGGGCCTGTTTGCTGGGTAAAGCAAGTGGCGTGGAGAAGCTCACAAAGGCGGTATGCCTTTGAAGCTTCCTCCTGCCCATCCTGGGGGAGGAGACCTAGAACCTCGCCCAGGATGTGCATTGTTGCAGGCACAGGAGAGCGGGGGCTTTCCACCCAGAGGTCCAGCAACATGTCTGCTGTGTGGCAGCCTAGGCAGCCTCCCAGACAAGACGTGGATTGTAGGTTAGGTTTCAGGGGGCATCTCTAAGATGCTCTCTGTAATGCTTTGTACATTAAATCCCACACTGGCATCAGAGCGGGTTTAATGTGCTGAGAAGTTTGATACCAAACTTCTCAGTCTTCAGTGTTGCCATTATGGTGCTGTGGAGTTCGTGTTTGATGAGCTCTCAGCACCATATACTCTTAATTGGCATCACTGCACTTACAGTGCCCAGGAATGGACCTGGGTACTGTAGGGGCACAGGGCTCATGCTCCTGTGCCCACACTACTGGCATAGGGCACCCAGCTAGAGGGGTGGCTGATGTATGCCAGGGCAGTGTAGGTTGTGGCCATGGCACACAGGGATGTGTGCCATGTCGACTCTTTGTTTTGTCTTGTACCCAGACACTCAGCCTGCAAGGGCAGTGTGTTTGTGTTAGGGTACAGGGCCTCTAAGGGTGGCACAATAAGTGCTGCAGCCCTTTAGAGGCCTTCCCTGGTCACAAGGCCCTGGGTACCTAGGGTACCATTTACCAGGGGCTGACATGTGGCCAGGGTTTTCCAATTTGGGGTTTTAGGTTTTAGGGAAAGAACATAGGCCATGAGGACCTGATTGGAAGGAGTCCAGGGCACACTCAGTCAAGGTACATTCAGCAATGCAGCAAAAATTGGGGGCATACCAAGCAAGAAAGATGGCACTTTCTCACACAAACCCCCCCCCCCCCAAACGAAAGGTGACCAGACCAACCTTGCCCTATGGAGTCTTCATTGTCTAAGTGGAAGAACATGGACAGTCCATCTGCGTTGGCATGGGCAGTCCCTGGTCTGTGTTCCACTTCAAAGTCCATTCCCTGTAGGGAGATGGACCGCATAAGTAGTTTTGGATTTTCCCCTTTCATCTGCATTAGCCATCTGAGAGGTCTGTGGTCAGTTTGAACTGGGAAGTGAGTACCAAACAAGTATGGCCTCAACTTCTTCAGGGACCAAGCCACAGCAAAGGCCTCCCTCTCAATGGCACTCCAACGCTGCTCACTTGGGAGTAGCCTCCTGCTTATAAAAGCAACAGGTTGGTCTTGGCCTTCATCATTGGTCTGGGATAGGACCGCTCCTATCCCTAGCTCAGAGGCATCGGTCTGCACTATGAACTGCTTGGCATAATCTGGAGCTTTTAGAATTGGTGCTGAGCACATGGCTTCTTTCAGGGTGTCAAAAGCCTTCTGGCAACTAACTGTCCAGTTAACCTTCTTGGTATCTTCTTGGAGGTGAGTTCTGTGAGGGGAGTCACAATGGACCCATATCACTTCACAAACCTCCTGTATAACCCAGTCAAGCCAAGGAATGCCCTGACTTGGGTCTGGGTTGTTGGAGCTACCCAGTCCAGGATGGCCTGGATCTTGGGTTGTAAGGGTTATACCTGGCCTCCACCTACAAGGTGGCCCAAGTATACCACAGTGCCCTGCCCTATATGGCATTTGGATGCCTTGATAGTGAGGCCTGCATTTTGCAGAGCCTCTAAAGCCTTCCAAAGGTGGATCAGGTGATCCTGTCAGGTGGAGCTAAAGACAGCAATATCATCAAGATAAGCTCCACTAAAGGACTCCAACCCAGCCAGGACATGGTTCACCAACCTCTGGAAGGTGGCAGGGGCATTCTTTAACCCAAAAGGCATCACAGTGAACTGGTAATGCCCATCAGGTGTGGAGAATGCTGTTTTCTCTTTTGCTCCTGGGGCCATGCCAATCTGCCAGTACCCTGCAGTTAAATCAAAGGTACTGAGGAATTTGGCTGCCCCAAATTTATTTATCAGTTCATCTGCTCTTGGAATAGGGTGAGTATCTGTCTTGGTGACAGAGTTGAGCCCTCTATAGTCCACACAGAACCTCATCTCTCTCTTTCCACCCTGTTGATGAGGTTTGGGGACCAGAACCACTGAGCTAGCCCAGGGACTCTGAGGGTTCGATGACCCCTAACTCCAGCATCTTGCTGACTTCAGCTTTGATGCTTTCCTTGACTTGGTCTGACTGGTGATAGATGTTGTTTTTGACAGGTGCACTGTCACCAGTGTCCACATCATGGATACACCAGTTTGTCAAACCAGGGGTCAGGGAAAAGAGGCTAGCATACTGTTGCAAGACTTGCTTGCAGTCAGTCTGCTGTTGGGTTGAGAGGGTGTCTGAAAAGTCTACACCATCCACTGACCCATCTTGTGGGCTGTAGGAGAGGAGATCAGGGAGAGGTTCATTCTCTGCTTCCTGTTCCTCATCAGTCACAATCAACATGGTGATGTCAGCCCTGTCATTGTAGAGCTTAAGGCGGTTCACATGGACAACCCTTTTGGGTGTCCTGCTAGTGCCCAGGTCAACTAAATAGGTGACCTCACTCTTTCTTTCTAGGATAGGTTAAGGGCCACTCCATCTATCTTGGAGTGCCCTTGGTGCCACTGGCTCCAAACCACACACCTGTTGCCCAGGTTGAAATTCAACCAGTGCAGCTTTTTGGTCATACCAGTGCTTCTGAAGCTCCTGGCTGGCCTCAAGGTTTTTGAATGTTTTTTCCATGTACTCAGCCATTCTGGACCTCAGGCCAAGCCCATAGGCCACTATGTCTTGTTTGGGCTCTTGAAGAGGCCTCTTGCAGCCCTCTTTTACAAGACAAAGTGGTCCCCTCACAGGATGGCCAAACAGAAGTTCAAAGGGTGAGAAACCTACTCTCTTCTGTGGCACTTCTCTCTAAGCGAAAAGCAGGCATGGCAACAGGACATCCCATCTCCTTTTGAGTTTCTCAGGTAGTCCCATGATCATGCCTTTCAATGTCTTGTTGAATATCTCAACAAGGCCATTGGTTTGTGGGTGGTAGGGTGTAGTAAACTTGTACTGCACTCCACACTCCTTCACATGTGTGTCAGGTAAGCAGACATGAAGTTGGAACCTCTGCCTGAGACCACCTCCTTAGGAAACCCTACCCTGGTGAAGACACCCAGGAGGGCCTTGGCTACTGTAGGAGCTGTAGTAGTCCTAAGTGGAATTGAGTCAAGGTACCTAGTAGCATGATCCACTACTACTAGAATGAATTTGTTCCCTGAGGCTGTGGCAGGTTCACGTGGACCAACAATGTCCACACCTACCCTTTCAAAGGGCATTCCCACCACTGGTAGTGGGATTAGGGGGGCCTTTGGGTGGCCACCTGTCTTTCCACTCGCTTGACAGGTAACACAGGAGCTGGCAAACTCCTTCACCTTTTGGTGCATCTGGGGCCAGTAAAAGTGACTAACTAACCATTCCCAAGTTTTGGATTGCCACAGATGTCCAGCTAGGGGGATGTCATGAGCCAAAGTTAGGAGGAACTCCCTGTACTTCTATGGCACTACCACCCTCCTGGTGGTTCCAGGAGTGGGGTCTCTTGCCTCAGCATACAGTAATCCCTCTTCCCAATAAGCTCTGTGGGTATCACAGACCTCTCCCTTTGCTTCTGAAGCAGCTTGCTGTCTCAGGCTTTCAAGAGTGGGACAGTCTCGCTGACCCTGGCACAGCTCTTCCCTAGAGGGTCTCCCTGGGCCCAAGAGTTCAACCTGGTAAGGGTAAAGCTCCATGGGCTCAGTTCCCTCAGGGGTTTCCAAGTCCTCTCCATGTGGAGAGGGGTCCTGAGTGTTCTGCTGTACAGAAGCTGGTTCCCCAGTCTTCTTACCTTTTCTCTTGGTTGGTTGGATAATTATTTCAGGCTCCAGACCTACTTTTTCACCCTTCTTCTTGCTCTGTGCTCTGGATTGCACACAAATACCAATTCAGGGATGCCCAACATGGCTGCATGGGCCTTCAGCTCAAGCTCAGCCCAGGCTGAGGTTTCCAGATCATTTCCTAGCAGACATGCAGGTGGCAACTTTGGAGAGACCACTACCTGTTTCAGGCCAGTAACCCCCCATACCCCAGCCTAATGTCACCATGGCCATGGGATGACTAGTAGTGACACTGTCAGCATTGGTGACTGGGTAAGTTTTCCCAATCAAATATTGCTCAGGGGAAAACAGTGTGTCTTTCACCATAGTGATACTGGCACCTGTATCCCTCAGAGCGACTACCCTAGTTCCATTCACCCTGGGGTACTGCAAATATTTCTTTAAGTTGGGTGGCCACACAGGTACAGTGGCAAACTCCACTTCCCCCAGTGAGACTAGACTTGCCTCAGTGTGTTCCCAGATTTGCTCAGGGTACACTTCTGATCCCATCTGTAAACTTGCTGCCCCAGGAGTAGCTTTGCTGGGTGCCTTAGGGGCTTTGTTGTGGGGGCAAGATTTATCTACAGTGTCCTGACCTCTTAC
Source organism: Triturus cristatus (assembly GCF_964204655.1). Lineage (NCBI taxonomy): Eukaryota > Metazoa > Chordata > Amphibia > Caudata > Salamandridae > Triturus > Triturus cristatus. The sequence goes on from NC_140584.1 coordinate 449,459,976, forward strand.
AGTTATTACACCAGGCCTTTAAGGGATCAAAGTTCTTCCCCCTATAGGGTTGAGGCACATAGGGAGTAGTTTGGTTCCCACCCCTGAACGGGTTTTTGGGGCCCTTTGGAAGACTCAGACTTTTCATCTTGAAGATTCTCACCACCTTTCCCCTGGGGAGGGTTTGTGACCACCTTCTTCTTGTCACCCCAGTGGCTGTCCTTGTCACCCTAGCCTTGACCCAGTGGTCTGCCTTCTTTCCCAATTCTTGGGGAGAAATTAGACCTAGGTCTACCAAATGCTGATGCAACTTTTCATTTGTGCAATTATTTAATATATGTTCCTTCATGAACAAATTGTACAATCCAGTAAAATCATGCACACCATGTCCAGCTAATCAACCATCCAGTGTCTTTACTGAGAAGTCTACGAAGTCAATCCAGGACTGGGTCTGGGTTTTGTGAGCCCCCCTGAATCTAATTCTATACTCCTCAGTAGTGAATCCACATCCCTCAATCAGAGTCTTCCTCATGAGGTCATAGGATTCTGCCTCTGGCCCAGAGAGGGTCAGAAGCCTGTCTCTGCAGTTACCAGAGAACAGTTCCCACAGGAGTGCCCCCCAGAGAGGTTTCTTTACTCTTCTTATTTCACAAGCCCTCTCAAAGGATGTGAACAATTTGGTGATGTCATCACCTTACTCAAATTTAGGGACAATCCCTTTAGGGATTTTAGGATCAGAAGTTTCCTCCCTACCCTTTTTTTTATTACTGCTGCCACCATTGATGGGTGCTAAACCCATCTCTCTCTTTTCTTTTTCTAGAGCCAGGAGCCTGGACTCTAGATCCAATCTTTTGGCCAACTTTGCTAAAAGGCTGTCCTCTTCACTGGTGGGTCCCCCAGTGATCTCTCTGGTACCTGGTTCACCTGTGTAAACTCTAGGTTCCCAGATGCTAATTCTTGGATTCGAGGGTATAGGGGCCCTTTCCTCCCTAGGGAATAGTGTGTGTGTGGGGGGGGGGGGGGGCAGGGGGGGGGTTATTATCCTTCTCCTCTTCTTCCCTTTCCTCATCTGACAGGTCATCAGCATGTTCATATGGGTGGTCCTTGGCATACTCAGCCAAGAGCTCCTGGAGCCCTAGTTTGGTTGGATGCAGGCCCATTGGTACATTTTTAATTTTGCATAGGGACCTCAATTCCTTGAAAGACAAGTGTAAGTAAGGTGTGAGGTCGAGCTCCTCCACCAGGCCCATCTTATTATTTTCACTAATAGCTGGGTTTTTTGAGTCATTCTAACCTGACAGTTCTAATCCTCTACCCTGACTATAGTCACTTTTATTTTTCTAAAATTCTAATGGGACTTAAGCAAGTCCCTGACAAGACTTTTAGTATTTTGGAAAAGACCAATCAGAATTCTAAAGGCAATTTTAAGAGTTCTGTCGTGTGATCAGATGGTAACCAAGAAGTCCAACAAATGCAAGTTTGTATCCTACCGCTGATCCACCAATGCGAGAAAGTGGCTCTGTATATACTGTTCCCAAATAGGTACAGTGTGTACAGAATCCACAGTCCCCAGAGGTTTGGCAGATGTTAAAGTTAGATATAACCTTACTCTCTAAAGTGGTAGCTTGGTCGAGCAGTAAGGCAGTATCAGAGGACAGTGTAAAGCATTTGTTGTACATACTCAGTCAGCAAATGGTCTCACACACTCAAGAACTGAACCATAGGCCAATGGTTTATATAAAAAATATATGGTTGTTTTATTTTAGTACCAACAATAGGTATTAAAATATACTTTCTCAGAATGAGATGCTTTAGTTAAATACTTTTGCAATATGCAATTGACTTTTGTAGGCAATAGTTACAGGTTGTTGCAATAGGCAACACAATTTCAAACACAATAATCCATTGAGCTCAATGGGAGTTTTAATTTATTTGCAATAGATTACTTTCAGGATTACTTTTCTAACTCCAGGACTGGATCCTAGATTCAGTCCTGGGACAGTTCTTGGAAACAAGTGAGTACATTCGTCTTAGTTACTGTTGTGATTTTTAGGCAATGTTTTGCTATTTTAAGTTGACAGAAGAAATTTCATAGAAAAACAGTCAATGATTCCCTATGAGAGAAAATTCAAGTTACGGGTAAAGTATGTTCTCCTTACTTTTGTAATCCAGGGCTGGGCTCCTAGGCTCAGTACTGGGACCTCTATCTAAAACAGGTAAGTAATTACGTTTTCACAGTTGGTACAATTTTTAAAGAATATTTGTAGTTTGCAAAAATCGACAGAAGAAATTTCACAGAAAAACAGTCAATGATTTCCTATGGAAGAAAATTGGGTTAGTGGTAAGTACGGTTGTGAGTACTTTTAAGGGTCAGTGCTGGGCACCAAGATCCAGCACTGGGATCTCTCCTAATAGCAGGTGAGTATTTCCGTTTTCGTTACTCGGTTGATTTTAGGTGAATATTTTAAGTTTTAGAAACTCCACACTTAGAAGAAATTTCAGAAGAAACCAGTCAATGTTACCCTATGGAACAAAATTGGCATTTGGGCAAGTACTCGACTGGCAGAGTTAAGGTTCTGGGCATAGACTCAGGGGTCTCCCAGGGTCAGGTTGGTACAGTTGTTACACCCTCAGCGGCACTGGGGCGGCCGGGTGCAGACTGAGTTAGGCCCTGTGTTATCCTATGGGAGGCAGGGGGGCCTTGGTTGGGGGCTGCTGACTAGCAGGCCACGCAGCTGTGGGAGCTGGGCTCCTGGTCACTTGCTCAGGGCAAATGGGGAAGTAGGTAGGAGTAGAAATTATGCTGCCAGGGCCACTCGGGCAGCTGGGTGCAGGGTGCTTTTGAGCCTTCGGGCGCTCAATGGATTTCAATGGGAAAGCTCCAGGTCGAACAAAGGCTGCAAGCTCGGGGACCAAGATTCTTCAGGTGCCACCACCACTTCGAGAGGTAAGTTGGGTAGTTGGAGGATTGGTAGGTATCCAGGAACCGGGCACAGGGGGCCGCAGAGCGCCGGCTGCAGGGGTGCCTTTTGAGGTCGGGAAATCTTACCCTCTGTTGATCGCGGTTGGAGGGTCCCTGAATCTGAGGCTGCAGGCGTCGTCAGGAGCGTCGAGGTGAGTCCTTGGGTGCCAGATTCGGGGTCACAGTCGCCGGGGGGACGTCCTCGGGGTCTTTGTCCACTCCGGCACAGGCCAGGCTTGGCGGGTGCAGAGTGTGCAGGGTTCGCGGTTCCGGGCTGATGCCAGGGGTTAGAAACTTGCTTTGAGCAGAGCCACTGCTCATGGGAGTCCCAGATGCTCAGAGTCACAAGGTAGACAGGTCCTCTGGGGTTTGTGAGGTTGCTGGCCGCAAGAGGTGCCGGGATTTGTTAGGAGCAGGTTCGAGGGTCGACAGGACGGTAGGGCTGGGGACAAAGCAATTGGTGTCTTCCTCTTCTTAGCAGCTGCACGGCAGGTCTTCTTTCTTCTTGCTCTTCTTTGCTTTTTCGGAATCTGGAATCTGAGGAAGGAAGGTTCAGGGTGCCCCTAAATACTAGATTTAGAGGCGTTACAGGTAGTTAAAGGGGAGGGACCAATGGGTCCCTGCCCTGGGGTGGGTACACCACATATCGTGACACTCTCCTGTGGGAGGGGGGCAGTAGCCTAGTCCTGATTGGGCAGGGCTTCCCATCTTCAAGATGGCGAGAGCCCGGAGATGTACTTCACCTCGCCTACCCTACCTGAGGGGTGGGGTTGGCAGAGGCTGGCACATCCCCTGTCCTTACTTGGGGTTTCCGGCCAGTCTTCCCGCCAGAGTGGAGGTCAGAACCGGTGGGGGCCTGTTTGCTGGGTAAAGCAAGTGGCGTGGAGAAGCACACAAAGGCGGCATGCCTTTGAAGCTTCCCCCTGCCCATCCTGGGGGAGGAGACCTAGAACCTCGCCCAGGATGTGCATTGTTGCAGGCACAGGAGAGCAGGGGCTTTCCACCCAGAGGTCCAGCAACATGTCTGCTGTGTGGCAGCCTAGGCAGCCTCCCAGACAAGACGTGGATTGTAGGTTAGGTTTCAGGGGGCATCTCTAAGATGCCCTCTGTAATGCTTTGTACATTAAATCCCACACTGGCATCAGAGCGGGTTTAATGTGCTGAGAAGTTTGATACCAAACTTCTCAGTCTTCAGTGTTGCCATTATGGTGCTGTGGAGTTCGTGTTTGATGAGCTCTCAGCACCATATACTCTTAATTGGCATCACTGCACTTACAGTGCCCAGGAATGGACCTGGATACTGTAGGGGCACAGGGCTCATGCCCCTGTGCCCACACTACTGGCATAGGGCACCCAGCTAGAGGGGTGGCTGATGTATGCCAGGGCAGTGTAGGCTGTGGCCATGGCACACAGGGATGTGTGCCATGTCGACTCTTTGTTTTGTATTGTACCCAGACACTCAGCCTGCAAGGGCAGTGTGTTTGTGTTAGGGTACAGGGCCTCTAAGGGTGGCACAATAAGTGCTGCAGCCCTTTAGAGGCCTTCCCTGGTCACAAGGCCCTGGGTACCTAGGGTACCATTTACCAGGGGCTGACATGTGGCCAGGGTTTTCCAATTTGGGGTTTTAGGTTTTAGGGAAAGAACATAAGCCCTGAGGACCTGATTGGAAGGAGTCCAGGGCACACTCAGTCAAGGTACATTCAGCAATGCAGCAAAAATTGGGGGCATACTAAGCAAGAAAGATGGCACTTTCTCACACAACCCCCCCCCCCCCCAAACGAAAGGTGACCAGACTAACCTTGCCCTATGGAGTCTTCATTGTCTAAGTGGAAGAACATGGACAGTCCATCTGCGTTGGCATGGGCAGTCCCTGGTCTGTGTTCCACTTCAAAGTCCATTCCCTGTAGGGAGATGGACCGCCTTAGTAGTTTTGGATTTTCCCCTTTCATCTGCATTAGCCATCTGAGAGGTCTGTGGTCAGTTTGAACCAGTAAGTGAGTACCAAACAAGTATGGCCTCAACTTCTTCAGGGACCAAGCCACAGCAAAGGCCTCCCTCTCAATGGCACTCCAACGCTGCTCTCTTGGGAGTAGCCTCCTGCTTATAAAAGCAACAGGTTGGTCTTGGCCTTCATCATTGGTCTGGGATAGGACCGCTCCTATCCCTAGCTCAGAGGCATCGGTCTGCACTATGAACTGCTTGGCATAATCTGGAGCTTTTAGAATTGGTGCTGAGCACATGGCTTCTTTCAGGGTGTCAAAAGCCTTTTGGCAACTAACTGTCCAGTTAACCTTCTTGGTATCTTCTTGGAGGTGAGTTCTGTGAGGGGAGTCACAATGGACCCATATCACTTCACAAACCTCCTGTATAACCCAGTCAAGCTAAGGAATGCCCTGACTTGGGTCTGGGTTGTTGGAGCTACCCAGTCCAGGATGGCCTGGATCTTGGGTTGTAAGGGTTGTAAGGGTTATAACTGGCCTCCACCTACAAGGTGGCCCAAGTATACCACAGTGCCCTGCCCTATATGGCATTTGGATGCCTTGATAGTGAGGCCTGCATTTTGCAGAGCCTCTAAAGCCTTCCAAGGGTGGATCAGGTGATCCTGCAAGGTGGAGCTAAAGACAGCAATATCATCAAGATAAGCTGCACTAAAGGACTCCAACCCAGCCAGGACATGGTTCACCAACCTCTGGAAGGTGGCAAGGGCATTCTTTAACCCAAAAGGCATCACAGTGAACTGGTAATGCCCATCAGGTGTGGAGAATGCTGTTTTCTCTTTTGCTCCTGGGGCCATGCCAATCTGCCAGTACCCTGCAGTTAAATCAAAGGTACTGAGGAATTTGGCTGCCCCCAATTTATTTATCAGTTCATCTGCTCTTGGAATAGGGTGAGCATCTGTCTTGGTGACAGAGTTGAGCCCTCTATAGTCCACACAGAACCTCATCTCTCTCTTTCCACCCTGTTGATGAGGTTTGGGGACCAGAACCACTGAGCTAGCCCAGGGACTCTAAGGGTTTGATGACCCCTAACTCCAGCATCTTGCTGACTTCAGCTTTGATGCTTTCCTTGACTTGGTCTGACTGGTGATAGATGTTGTTTTTGACAGGTGCACTGTCACCAGTGTCCACATCATGGATACACCAGTTTGTCAAACCAGGGGTCAGGGAAAAGAGGCTAGCATACTGTTGCAAGACTTGCTTGCAGTCAGTCTGCTGTTTGGTTGAGAGGGTGTCTGAAAAGTCTACACCATCCACTGACCCATCTTGTGGGCTGTAGGAGAGGAGATCAGGGAGAGGTTCACTCTCTGCTTCCTGTTCCTCATCAGTCACAATCAACATGGTGATGTCAGCCCTGTCATTGTAGAGCTTAAGGCGGTTCACATGGACAACTCTTTTGGGTGTCCTGCTAGTGCCCAGGTCAACTAAATAGGTGACCTCACTCTTTCTTTCTAGGATAGGGTAAGGGCCACTCCATCTATCTTGGAGTGCCCTTGGTGCCACTGGCTCCAAGCCCCACACCTGTTGCCCAGGTTGAAATTCAACCAGTGCAGCTTTTTGGTTATACCAGTGCTTCTGAAGCTCCTGGCTGGCCTCAAGGTTTTTGAATGCTTTTTCCATGTACTCAGCCATTCTGGACCTTAGGCCAAGCACATAGGCCACTATGTCTTGTTTGGGCTCTTGAAGAGGCCTCTTGCAGCCCTCTTTTACAAGACAAAGTGGTCCCCTCACAGGATGGCCAAACAGAAGTTCAAAGGGTGAGAAACCTACTCTCTTCTGTGGCACTTCTCTGTAAGCGAAAAGCAGGCATGGCAACAGGACATCCCATCTCCTTTTGAGTTTCTCAGGTAGTCCCATGATCATGCCTTTCAAAGTCTTGTTGAATCTCTCAACAAGGCCATTGGTTTGTGGGTGGTAGGGTGTAGTAAACTTGTACTGCACTCCACACTCCTTCCACATGTGTGTCAGGTAAGCAGACATGAAGTTGGAACCTCTGTCTGAGACCACCTCCTTAGGAAACCCTACCCTGGTGAAGACACCCAGGAGGGCCTTGGCTACTGTAGGAGCTGTAGTAGTCCTAAGTGGAATTGAGTCAAGGTACCTAGTAGCATGATCCACTACTACTAGAATGAATTTGTTCCCTGAGGCTGTGGCAGGTTCACGTGGACCAACAATGTCCACACCTACCCTGTCAAAGGGCATTCCCACCACTGGTAGTGGGATTAGGGGGGCCTTTGGGTGGCCACCTGTCTTGCCACTCGCTTGACAGGTAACACAGGAGCTGGCAAACTCCTTCACCTTTTGGTGCATCTGGGGCCAGTAAAAGTGACTAACTAGCCATTCCCAAGTTTTGGATTGCCACAGATGTCCAGCTAGGGGGATGTCATGAGCCAAAGTTAGGAGGAACTCCCTGTACTTCTGTGGCACTACCACCCTCCTGGTTGTTCCAGGAGTGGGGTCTCTTGCCTCAGCATACAGTAATCGCTCTTCCCAATAAGCTCTGTGGGTATCACAGACCTCTCCCTTTGCTTCTGAAGCAGCTTGCTGCCTCAGGCTTTCAAGAGTGGGACAGTCTCGCTGACCCTGGCACAGCTCTTCCCTAGAGGGTCCCCCTGGGCCCAAGAGTTCAACCTGGTAAGGGTAAAGCTCCATGGGCTCAGTTCCCTCAGGGGTTTCCAAGTCCTCTCCCTGTGGAGAGGGGTCCTGAGTGTTCTGCTGTACAGAAGCTGGTTCCCCAGTCTTCTTATCTTTTCTCTTGGTTGGTTGGATAATTTTTTCAGGCTCCAGACCTATTTTTTCATCCTTCTTCTTGCTCTGTGCTCTGGATTGCACACAAATACCAATTCAGGGATGCCGAACATGGCTGCATGGGCCTTCAGCTCAACCTCAGCCCAGGCTGAGGTTTCCAGATCATTTCCTAGCAGACATGCAGGTGGCAACTTTGGAGAGACCACTACCTGTTTCAGGCCAGTAACCCCCCCATACCCCAGCCTAATGTCACCATGGCCATGGGATGACTAGTAGTGACACTGTCAGCATTGGTGACTGGGTAAGTTTTCCCAATCAAATATTGCTCAGGGGAAACCAGTGTGTCTTTCACCATAGTGATACTGGCACCTGTATCCCTCAGAGCGACTACCCTAGTTCCATTCACCCTGGGGTACTGCAAATATTTCTTTAAGTTGGGTGGCCACACAGGAACAGTGGTAAACTCCACTTTCCCCAGTGAGACTAGACTTGCCTCAGTGTGTTCCCAGATTTGCTCAGGGTACACTTCTGATCCCATCTGTAAACTTGCTGCCCCAGGAGTAGCTTTGCTGGGTGCCTTAGTGGCTTTGTTGTGGGGGCAATATTTATCTACAGTGTCCCGACCTCTTACAGTTATTACACCAGGCCTTTAAGGGATCAAAGTTCTTCCCCCTATAGGGTTGAGGCACATAGGGAGTAGTTTGGTTCCCACCCCTGAACGGGTTTTTGGGGCCCTTTGGAAGACTCAGACTTTTCATCTTGAAGATTCTCACCACCTTTCCCCTGGGGAGGGTTTGTGACCACCTTCTTCTGGTCACCCAAGTGGCTGTCCTTGTCACCCTAGTCTTGACCCAGTGGTCTGCCTTCTTTCCCAATTCTTGGGGAGAAATTAGACCTAGGTCTACCAAATGCTGATGCAACTTTTCATTTGTGCAATTATTTAATATATGTTCCTTCATGAACAAATTGTACAATCCAGTAAAATCATGCACACCATGTCCAGCTAATCAACCATCCAGTGTCTTTACTGAGAAGTCTACGAAGTCAATCCAGGACTGGGTCTGGGTTTTGTGAGCCCCCCTGAATCTAATTCTATACTCCTCAGTAGTGAATCCAAATCCCTCAATCAGAGTCTTCCTCATGAGGTCATAGGATTCTGCCTCTGGCCCAGAGAGGGCCAGAAGCCTGTCTCTGCAGTTACCAGAGAACAGTTCCCACAGGAGTGCCCCCCAGAGAGGTTTCTTTACTCTTCTTATTTCACAAGTCCTCTCAAAGGATGTGAACAATTTGGTGATGTCATCACCTTACTCAAATTTAGGGACAATCCCTTTAGGGATTTTAGGATCAGAAGTTTCCTCCCTATCCTTGTTTTTATTATTGCTGCCACCATTGATGGGGGCTAAACCCATCTCTCTCTTTTCTTTTTCTAGAGCCAGGAGCCTGGACTCTAGATCCAACATTTTGGCCAACTTTGCTAAAAGGCTGTCCTCTTCACTGGTGAGTCCCTCAGTGATCTCTCTGCTACCTGGTTCACCTGTGTGAACTCTAGGTTCCCAGATGCTAATTCTTGGATTCGAGGGTATAGGGGCCCTTTCCTCCCTAGGGAATAGTGTGTGTGTGTGTAGGGGGGGGCGGGGGGGGGTTATTATCCTCCCCCTCTTCTTCCCTTTCCTCATCTGACAGGTCATCAGCATGTTCATATGGGTGGTCCTTGGCATACTCAGCCAAGAGCTCCTGGAGCCCTAGTTTGGTTGGATGCAGGCCCATTGGTAAATTTTTAATTTTGCATAGGGACCTCAATTCCTTGAAAGACAAGTGTAAGTAAGGTGTGAGGTCGAGCTCCTCCACCAGGCCCATCTTATTATTTTCACTAATAGCTGGGTTTGTTTGAGTCATTCTAACCTGACAGTTCTAATCCTCTACCCGACTATAGTCACTTTTATTTTTCTAAAATTCTAATGGGACTTAAGCAAGTCCCTGACAAGACTTTTAGTATTTTGGAAAAGACCAATCAGAATTCTAAAGGCAATTTTAAGAGTTCTGTCGTGTGATCAGATGGTAACCAAGTAGTCCAACAAATGCAAGTTTGTATCCCACCGCTGATCCACCAATGCGAGAAAGTGGCTCTGTATATACTGTTCCCAAATAGGTACAGTGTGTACAGAGTCCACAGTCCCCAGATGTTTGGCAGATGTTAAAGTTAGATATAACCTTACTCTCTAAAGTGGTAGCTTGGTCGAGCAGTAAGGCAGTATCAGAGGACAGTGTAAAGCATTTGTTGTACATACTCAGTCAGCAAATGGTCTCACACACTCAAGAACTGAACTCTAGGCCAATGGTTTATATAAAAAATATATGGTTGTTTTATTTTAGTACCAACAATAGGTATTAAAATATACTTTCTCAGAATTAGATGCTTTAGTTAAATACTTTTGCAATATGCAATTGACTTTTGTAGGCAGTAGTTACAGGTTGTTGCAATAGGCAACACAATTTCAAACACAATAATCCATTGAGCTCAATGGGAGTTTTAAGTTTCATTTCATTTCATATCATAAAGCTTTATTCGGAGCTTAACAAAAAGTCCATAAAAGCACAAACATTACAATGTGAAACATCATTTAAATAAAAAACATAGATGATTTAGCCATAAAAAACATCCTCTATGCTACTTAAACAGACGAGTGATTAAAAATACAGTTGAATGACAATTAAAAAAAGATACTAGGCCTTGCCTTAATGGCTTGGAGAAGAAATGTAGCAGTAAAAAAGCAAACATCAGGTGGGGGGTTAAATAACAGTTTCATAGTATCTTTAACAGTCCTAACTCCAAATTTCTTAAAAACAGGTTTTAAAAAAGCTATGCGAAAATTGCCATAGAGTGGGCAAAACAGTAAAAAGTGCATGGTGCTTTGTGCAGTGGTGCTATCACAGGGGCAAGGACCAATCGGGTGTTTTTTTATATTTGGGAACGCCACCAGATGGTGGACAATCCCAAAACGCAGTCTGGTTAGAACGAACCGGTGGGAGGGTCTAGTTACAAAGCTCAGATACGGTTGGTAACCTATCAAGTCACAACAACTGCCGTAGAGCATACAAGTGGTTAGATTGCTACTGGCCCTCACACGTCGCTCAGACTTTTGGAGCATAAAAACAGATTTCAGCTCACTTTTGGTCAATCTAGAGGCAGCATAACTATCCTCAAATAAGTTAAGACCATAAATCTCCATAAAACTACTCGTGACAAAATTAACCCATGGAATCTTTAGATGGTTATCAAGGGTAAAACAATCCTTAATGATGGCTCTGTTCAAGGTGGTCTCTTCCTTTACCCAAATAGCACGCCACAACAGAAGAGGTCTAAGGGCAACAGAATCCGAAAGGTGATGGATTCCGAACTCCCTATGCACCAAATCCGTAGAAGCTGAGATGGGCAAACATAGTAGTCTTTTTAGGAAGAGATTTTCCTCCACTTGTAGACTCCCAGTCAATACATGCCCCCAAACACCCGCTCCATAAAGAGCAATTGAGAGACACCTCATCCGGTAGATTTTCAACATATCTCTAAGCCGCCTATCCCCGATTTTAGAGGCGAAAGTAAACACCCCGTGGGCACATTTCGCCATTCTAGCCCTAACATGGGTGATTTCGCTGGACCAGCTACCTGTCTTGGAGAAAGTGATACCTAGATAGTTAAAAGTGTCTACCGTTTGGACTCTATGCCCTTCGATAAAAAAGGAATGCGGTTTTTTACGGCCCTTGCCACATTCCATAACGAATGTTTTTGATTTATTAATCATCAGCTTCCTTTCCCTAATGAACAGAGAAAACCTGTCCATTAGGCGTTGTAAGCCGACAGGGGTCCTAGAAAGAAGAACGGCATCGTCCGCATAAAGTAGGACTGGGACGTGGAAGTCAAGTATTTTTGGTGCGTCTGCCACAACGGTTTTTAAAACAGAGTCGACCTCATTAATAAAGAGTGTGAAAAGTAGGGGGGCAAGCACACACCCCTGTCTGATTCCGCGCCTGATAGGAAACTTTGGGGTGCACTCCCCCCCTGGGCCATATCGAACGCTAGAGCTAAGGTTGGCATATAGCCTAGCCAGGAAATAAACAATGCCCTCCGGTGCCCCCATTTCAAGTAATTTCTCCCATAGGATCTTGTGATTTACCATATCGAAGGCACTGCTTAAATCTGCAAAGCAGAGAAAAAGGGAACCTTTCTTGGCCATGGTATATTTCCCTATAAGTAGTTCTAGGTTGAGACACTGTTCTACTGTCCCTCGACCCTTCCTAAAACCAAATTGGGAATTTGCCAAGATGTTGTTTGATTCGGCCCATTCTCCTAATCTAACAAGAAGCACCCGACTCATAATTTTCACGGAGGAATCTAAGAGGGAGATTGGGCGGTAGTTCTTAGCATCCCTCTTCTCCCCCTTTTTATAGATAGGGATGATAATAGATTTCTTCCAGGTAGGCGGGGCACCGTAACAAACAGCTGCGTTAAACACTTTAGTTAGTAACGGGCCCCAAATCTCTGGTTCTTTTTTATAGATGTCTACAGGCACCCCATCAGGCCCCTGGGCCTTCCCTCCTTTACTAGCGGTGATACAATCCTGGACCTCGGAAGAGGAAATGTCTAAGGGAATGGATGGCCAATCCCCTCCTCCTGCATCCAAGGGTTTAGCCGAATCAAAGATCAAGGAAAAGTGAGAGACCCAACTTTCCGCACTGACGTTTGCCGACAGTACAGGTGTCTCCTCGTTCTTTAGAAAAGGGCAGTTGACTGTTGCCCAGAATAAAGAAGAATCTGAGGTTTCAGCAGCCTGGTCTAACTTGTCCCATGCCTCTTGTCTTAGTTCGGCCTTTCTTTTAGAAACTGCGGCCCGATAAGTAGCCCTAAGCTGCCTGATCAGGGTTGTATCCCTTTGTTTGGCTGCCAGAGCCTCTTTAAGACCCTTAAGGGCGGTGGTACTGGCATGGTCGAACCACCCCCTTTGCCGACTTAAGTTACCCTTATATTGCTTGGTAAATTTAGCTTCGATGCTTAAATTAATGTTAATAAACTTGGGCAAGATTACATCTGTCAGTTCTCTGCTCTCTAAGATAGCAACAATTTCATTTACACAATTAGTAATAATGGAGTTGGACAAAAGGTCTGCCTTATCCCCCTTCCACCTGATTCTGGTTCCGTTGGGTCGATGTGGTTCAATGTTAGCTACTATACTTGGTTTTGGGCCTTGATTGGCCTTCCAGAGCACAGTCTCCATGGTCAGGCAGTTATGATCACTAATTAAGTTATCAACTACCAAAGGGGCTGTACACCATGGGTTAAGACTAGAAGAAATGCAAATAAAATCAATAACAGTACTAGCATTTCGACCCGTAAAAGTAGGGAGGGTTTCACCAGAAGCGCCCCTTATATTTCCCAACATCTCCATGTCGTAAGTCATCAGGATTTTATTTAATGAATCACCATATGGATTATGGGGGAAATGAGAGACTCCCTCCCCCCGACAATTTACGAAACCACAGACCCTGTGTGCAGAAGATGGGCAAGCAGGAGTATTAAAATCCCCCAACCAAATAAAATCGAAAACAATATCGTTTCCCGTAACAATATTTGCCAAAGCTGACTCCAAGGCAAACACTACCTGTTGCCTAGTATTATCAAATACATTATTATAAAAGTTAATTAAAAGGATATTTCTATCCTGCTCCTGACAAAGCCATAGAATCTGGGAATGGGCCCCAATCAAAACATGTTTCTTTACTGTGAGAGGAACATCTACTGAGATCAATGTCAAAAGGCCTCCCTTGGCTCTTCCCGAATTGGAAGCCACAGCCGGTAATTGGTAAGAAACAAAACCATTGTAATTAATGGGGTCCAGACTCCAGGTTTCCTGAAAACATATTATGTTAAAAAGGTTAATAAAATCAAACCAACCTAAACATTCGTCCTTATGTAATAGTCCCGCAACATTCCAACAGGCAATTGAACACGGGCCACAGTTAGCTGGTTGGGTGAGCTTGTTAGATGCAGTCCAATCCCTATCGTTAATAACTGGTCTTTCGTGTTCACGATCCACTGCGGAATCGATATGGCTAACACAAATACCAGTAATATTAATTGACTCCTCACAATCAGGTACCCCAGGGACCGTACTAAACCTCCTCTTTCCCAGGAGAACGTCCTTGTTCCCTATATCAGCTAAGTGGGATACCAGTCAATCATTACAATCAAGCCCACTCAGGGGCTGGAATCTATTAAACGTGGGGATAGCGGGGGCGGCACACAAGTTCTGGATTCTGGGCCTGCACCGGTTGCGCTCATCATCAGATTGGGTAACATGATCTCTATAAAAGTACCCAAGGGGGCGTAGGGAAATACCTTGATCACTTGCAGGGAGAGATGCGGCTTTAATTAGTACAGTAGAGGTAAGTTGTGGGTTTCGAAAATTAATGACTATGCAATCACCCTCACAGGTCTTACGTGATTTGCCGACCCAATTAATTCTCTTAGTACTTAATATATCCCTTGATAAGGCTACAGGGAAGCCACACTGTCGGTGAAGCCAATCCACAGTCTTATTCTTTAATGACGAGTGGGATTCACCATAGCCATGGTTACCACCGGGCCCCTTAACAGGGGGGACGTTAGTCAAGACGGCTACAAAAGGTGCACAAGTCGGTGGCAAATCCGGCTGAGGACTGCCAAAACCGTCAGTGTTAGCGTCAAGGCCTATCAGTTTCCCAGATACTATGTTAGAGGGTGGTTTGATGGAACCCGACCGCTGGGGGGATGTGTTGGAGACAACAGGTGGATTTCCACAAACATTCCCAGAACTAAAGTTAGAATTTCTACTCCCAGCCGTCAATGAAACTGAGTTAGATGTAATTAAAGGTATCTCAACAGGCCCTTGTATGTTATCATTGGTTTTGGCTCCTAAACTAGCCTTAATAAATGTGTCCAATAGGCCTCCCAATCTGGCTACTTCATCTGTGATTGTGGCAAGTTTAGTCAGAAGGGGTTTAACTAATAGATCAAACTTGACATCTATAGCATTAATTAGAAAATCAAGTTGCTCATTATCAAGAGTGATCTTAGTACCATCCAATAGCACTGGTTGAACTCGTTGAATTTTGGGCGGTAAAGGGTCAGTTTTCTTAGTGGGGCGATTCCCCCCTCGTTTGGGCTGGGTGGTTTTGCTGTTATTCCTACATGTACGTGATAATCTTTGGCGTCTGGAGGCCGTCAAGCTGGGGGTTGGTGGATCAGGTGTAGCAGCTTGGCCAGATTCCGGGTCATTAGAGGGCCCTGGGGTACCACTATCCATGCTTATAACATCCGTTGGAACGCCCTGAATCGTACAGTCCGTTGAATCTAAGGATGTACTAACATCTTGATTGGTACTAGGCTGGGGGGCCAAACGATTAAACGGAGGGGGACTCGTACTTTGTGACCCCGGCCGTCCTAAAGACTTCCTACGTTCTTGGTTGATTTTATCAACCATCTTGACCAGATAGTTATCCATAGTTGTGGTCATGGCTGCTGGCCTAGCTTTAGGCATAATGGCTAAGCCAGACCGGTACCAGAACCTCACTACAGATATCTCTTCAAAAAACAACAGACTAATAACTTTCTCTGTATGTAACTACCTATCCCAGATAATTAATCACGTAATACCACCATACACCTTATTGACCAATCCTAATAGCGGTGATGGCTAGTCAGGTCCACCCACAAAAGGAAAACAGAAAGTACCAAACAATAGGCCAGTAAGCGGCCCCCTCCTGTCCCGGACTGTCTCAGACTGTCCGCCCTTTGTCCGGGCTTCGTCCTGGGCGTCCCGCGGCGCGTCCCGCGCTGCGGCACCCTGTTATATTAATAGGAGAAAGGGACCAATAGGCGAAAAGGCGGGCCGCGACTCAGGTGCGGGCAGGCAGGCAGGCAGGCACGGGCTCCTGGGAACTGTAGTCCGTCCCACGGCCTCTCTCACCCTTAGCAGCGGCGGTGACTCCAACGTGCAGCTCCTCCCGGTATGACAAGGCTCCGAGCTTCAAATGCCCCCAACAGCGAGTTTTAAGTTATTTGCAATAGATTACTTTCAGGATTACTTTTCTAACTCCAGGACTGGATCCTAGATTCAGTCCTGGGACAGTTCTTGGAAACAAATGAGTACATTCGTCTTAGTTACTGTTGTGATTTTTAGGCAATGTTTTGCTATTTTAAAAGTTGACAGAAGAAATTTCATAGAAAAACAGTCAATGATTCCCTATGAGAGAAAATTCAAGTTACGGGTAAAGTATGTTCTCGTTACTTTTGTAATCCAGGGCTGGGCTCCTAGGCTCAGTACTGGGACCTCTATCTAAAACAGGTAAGTAATTACGTTTTCACAGTTGGTACAATTTTTAAAGAATATTTGTAGTTTGCAAAAATCGACAGAAGAAATTTCACAGAAAAACAGTCAATGATTTCCTATGGAAGAAAATTGGGTTAGTGGTAAGTACGGTTGTGAGTACTTTTAAGGGTCAGTGCTGGGCACCAAGATCCAGCACTGGGATCTCTCCTAATAGCAGGTGAGTATTTCCGTTTTCGTTACTCGGTTGATTTTAGGTGAATATTTTAAGTTTTAGAAACTCCACACTTAGAAGAAATTTCAGAAGAAACCAGTCAATGTTACCCTATGGAACAAAATTGGCATTTGGGCAAGTACTCGACTGGCAGAGTTAAGGTTCTGGGCATAGACTCAGGGGTCTCCCAGGGTCAGGTTGGTACAGTTGTTACACCCTCAACGGCACTGGGGCGGCCGGGTGCAGAGTGAGTTAGGCCCAGTGTTATCCTAAGGGAGGCAGGGGGGCCTTGGTTGGTGGCTGATGACTAGCAGGCCACGCAGCAGTGGGAGCTGGGCTCCTGGTCACTTGCTCAGGGCAAATGGGGAAGTAGGTAGGAGTAGAAGTTACACTGCCAGGGCCACTCAGGCGGCTGGGTGCAGGGTGCTTTTGAGCCTTCGGGCCCTCAATGGATTTCAATAGAAAAACTCCAGGGCGAACAAAGGCTGCAAGCTCGGGGACGAAGATTCTTCAGGTGCCACCACCACTTCGAGAGGTAAGTTGGGTAGTTGGAGGATAGGTAGGTACCCAGGAGTCGGGCACAGGGGGCCGCAGGGCACCGGGTGCAGGGGTGCCTTTTGATGTCGGGAAATCTTACCCTCTGTTGATCGCGGTTGGGGGGGGGGTCCCTGGTTCAGAGGCTGCAGGTGTCGTCAGGAGCATCGAGGTGAGTCCTTGGGTGCCGGATTCGGTTTAAGAGTCGCCGGGGGGACGTCCTCGGGGTCTTTGTCCACTCCGGCACAGGCCAGGCTTGGCGGGTGCAGAGTGTGCAGGGTTCGCGGTTCCGGGCTGATGCCAGGGGTTAGAAACTTGCTTTGAGCAGAGCCACTGCTCATGGGAGTCCCAGATGCTCAGAGTCACAAGGTAGCCAGGTCCTCCGGGGTTTGTGAGGTTGCTGGCCACAAGAGGTGCCGAGATTTAGCAGGAGCAGGTAGGGCTGGGGCCAAAGCAGTTGGTGTCTTCCTTTTCTTAGCAGCTGCACGGCAGGTCTTCTTTCTTCATGCTCTTCTTTGCTTTTTCGGAATCTGGAATCTGAGGAAGGAAGGTTCAGGGTGCCCCTAAATACTAGATTTAGGGGCGTTACAGGTAGGTAAAGGGCAGGGACCAATGGTTCCCTGTCCTGGGGTGGGTACACCCCCTATCCTGCCACTCTTCTGTGGGAGGGGGGCAGTAGCCTAGTCCTGATTGGGCAGGGCTTCCCATCTTCAAGATGGTGAGAGCCCGGAGATTGATTGATTGAGATTGTACTTGTAGAGCGCTACTATCACTCCGCGAGGAGTATCTTGGCGCTAGCGTCATACAGTGAAGAGAATAACAGAGAGTGAGTTGTGCTTCACCTCGCCTACCTCACCTGAGGGGTGGGGTTGGCAGAGGCTGGTACATCCCCTGTCCTTACTTGGGGTTTCCGGCCAGTTGTCCCGCCAGAGTGGGGGGTCAGAACCAGTGGGGGCCAGTTTGCTGGGTACAGCAAGTGGCCTGGAGAAGCTCACAAGGGCGGCATGCCTTTGAAGCTTCCCCCTGCCTATCCTGGGGAGGAGACCTAGCACCTCGCCCAGGATGTGCATTGTTGCAGGCCCAGGAGAGCGGGGGCTCTCCACCCAGGGGTCCAGCAACATGTCTGCTGTGTGGCAGCCTAGGCAGCCTCCCAGACAAGACGTGGATTGTAGGTTAGGTTTCAGGGGGCATCTCTAAGATGCCCTCTGTAGTGCTTTGTACATTAAATCCCACACTGGCATCAGTGCGGGTTTAATGTGCTGAGAAGTTTGATACCAAACTTCTCAGTCTTCAGTGTTGCCATTATGGTGCTGTGGAGTTTGTGTTTGACGAGCTCTCAGCACAATATACTCTTAAATGGCAGCACTGCACTTACAGTGCCCAGGAATGGACCTGGGTACTGTAGGGGCACAGGGTTCATGCTCCTGTGCTCACACCACTGACATAGGGCACCCAGCTAGAGGGGTGGCTGATGTATGCCAGGGCAGTGTAGGTTGTGGGCATGGCACACAGGGATGTGTGCCATGTCGACTCTTTGTTTTGTCTTGTACCCAGACACTCAGCCTGCAAGGGCAGTGTGTTTGTGTTAGGGTGCAGGGCCTCTAAGGGTGGCACAATAAGTGCTGCAGCCCTTAGAGGCCTTCCCTGGTCACAAGGCCCTGGGTACCTAGGGTACCATTTACCAGAGGATGACATGTGGCCAGGGTTTTAGGTTAGGAACATGGCACCTGATTGGCAGGAGTCCAGGGCACACTCAGTCAAAGTACATTCACCAATTTAGCAAAAAGTGGGGGCATACCATGCAAGAAAGATGGCACTTTCTCACAGACGCCTTGCAACAGAGGGAATTACCAAACTGTACTGTGTCCAGGACAGCTTCAATGAAGGGTAGCTTCTGTGAAAGTCAGGTGCGACTTCAGCTCATTGTTTGTGAACACCAATAATGTCAGGAGGTTTACAGTCGTATGGAGGTGGCCTATCACTGAGTGTGGCAAGCCTGCCTTCAACATACAGTCATTGAAGTAAGTGAAAACCGGTAACCTTTAAAGATGGGCAAAACCCACTACCATCATTTTCATGAACCCCCAAGGGGCACTGGTGAGGCTGAATGGAAGTATGATAAGATGAAAATGCCCCTTATGTACCTGGAACATCCAATCATGGACTGCAAGATGGGTGTTTGAAAATGGGTGTCCTGTAGCTCAAAAAATACCATCCAGTCTCTCTTCTCCAGGGCAGACAGGATCTCGGCCTTCTGAGCAATCTGAATTGGTCCTCGTTCCATGCGGTAGAAGGTCTAAAATGGGCTAAAGGCCCCCATCATTCTTCAGCACAAGGAAATAGCAAGAGTATCAATCGTCTCCTATTTCTAAGTCCAAAGTAAAACTTGCACTTCTTGCAATAGAATCGACAGTTGTTTCTCTAAGATGTGCTTTGATGTGGGAGGGGAGAAAGGGTAGTGTAGCCATGATGGAAGATTTCCATGACGTGTCAGACGAGATATTCATCACCCTGGGAGAAAGTGCTGGGTTAAGCCTACCACAGGGTGGTTGTGCGCCACTAATGGCAAACTAAAGCAGCTTGGTGGCTGTTGCTGCAGGGTAAGGGGACAGGGATGCCTGGTGCCCTGGTTGGCATGCATGTTGACTTCCAGGACCACGTCCCCAGACCTCAAAAGGACTGCTGTGATTGCAGCAGTTGCTAGGAGATTTGACATTGCCTATACATCAACCCCAACAGACTAGTCACTAAATTTCAGGAAACTGTTTGGCAGGGGTCATAAACACCCGGAGAGTTTGCTGTGGCTCTACTTTTTTTAAATGCTCCAAGGCAGAATCAGATTTCTCACTGAACAAACGTGGATCATCAGAAGGCATATCCATGAGCCAGGCCTTTACGTCTCAAGATTGGCACCTGGCAAACCTGATTTTCTCACTAAAGATCCTACTCCAGAGTATGTAGCGTATGTTGTGCCATTCACTATGCTGACAAAGGAAAAATGGCTTTGGGCCTACCTGTATAGCTGACCCTGCATCTTTTAAACTTACATGCAAATCTGTAAAAAAATAACCCTTATGGACCGGAAAGAATCCTACTTTTAAATATTAAATAAAATTCCCAAATATTAAACAAATTACCCACAAAGTAAGCCTTGAAACCCACAAAGTAGGGTGCCTAGTGTTAAAAGTGCAAAAACAACAGTTGATGGACAGAATGCAGAACAATGTCATACATTCACCCCAGTACAGAGATTGGGCACAGGGTCAAGACTGATTTGCATACGGCTGGGTCCAAACTGGAATGGCATGGTGAGCAAAAAAACGATGGATTTAGGCCCAGATCTTTGTACTGGGGTGAATGTATGACATTCTCCTGCATTCTGTCCATCAATAGTTCTTTTTGCATTTGTCACCCCGAGTGGGACGGGTATGCTCAGACGTGAGTCCGGTGCTCTCCATTCCACTGGAATCAAGCTATCCTGGCTAAAGATGGGTGAAACCCCGAAACGGGTCCTAGGATGCTTGTTTTCAGTCCAGGGAGGACCTGGCCTGGCAGTTCGGGCTGGACTGTTCCCATTGGGCACAGGGTCAAGACTGAATTGCATAAGGCTGGGTCCAAACTGGAATGGCATGGTGAGCAAAAAAACGATGGATTTAGGCCCAGATCTTTGTACTGGGGTGAATGTATGACATTGGTCTGCATTCTGTCTATCAATAGTTCTTTTTGCATTTGTCACCCCGAGTGGGACAGGTATGCTCAGACGTGAGTCCCGTGCTGTCCATGCCACTGGAATCAAGCTATCCTGGCTGAAGAGGGCTGAAACACTGAAACCGGTCCTAGGATGCTTGTTTCCAGTCCAGGGAGGACCTGGCCTGGCAGTTTGGGTTGGACTGTTCCCATTGGGCACAGGGTCAAGACTGATTTGCATATGGCTGGGTCCAAACTGGAATGGCATGGTGAGCAAAAAACGATGGATTTAGGCCCAGATCTCTGTACTGGGGTGAATGTATGACATTGTTCTGCATTCTGTCATCAATAGTTCTTTTTGCATAGTGTTAAAAGTGACACATGCAAGAATTTAATTTTGGCATGTACATACAGCGACTTGCCTCCAAACGGTATTTTCATTAGAACGGGCTGTAGCTGACCTATATGAAAAACTATCTTCAGATTACATTTTAACTCTCCTCTCTCCTGTTTGCAAGAATCTACTAAAACACTATATTTTAATGTTTGTTAAGAACCAAGGGGCATATTATCAAACCAGGCGATAAAATTATCGCCGCTTCAGCGGCAGAAAACTGCCGCTAAAAGGGCGATAATGGGCTTGATAATATGCTCTATGGAATTCCAATTGAAGCCCATGTTAGATGTGAAGGACATCTAACATGGGCTTCAATTGGAATTCCATAGAGTATATTTTCAAGCCCATTATCGCCGTTTTAGCTGCAGTTTTCTGCCGCTAAAGCGGCGATAATTTTATCACCTGGCTTGATAACATGCCCCCAAATTCAGTGGTGAAGTTGGATTTTTAATACATTTTTAGGAAAGTAGGGAAAGGGTAGAGTCCTGCATCACCTTCTAGTGCTTGAATTTGGACTTCAATTTTGAATTACTGGATGACTCTGATCTTGAAGTTGACCTAACGTGGGAATGTCCTTATGAAGTACAACTTCCTTCATCTCTTGGTCCCGGAACGACTTTAGGGTACATCAGGGCACACCTTTTGCACAACTCTGAGTTGTGTCCTGAGCTCAAGCACCATATACACACCTCATGTGGGTTCGTGATTGACATCTATTTTCTACAATCATGGCATGGTTTGAAACCTGTAGTCTTAGGAGGGGGTATTGTTTCCTAGCACACTGGATTTTTGTTAGATTATCAGGAGCTGTCAAAAAGCCTATGATATTGGGAGAGGAGCTCTAGATTCTCATCGAAAGGTGCTGTAATAAAGGAACTGACGTCAGCACACAGTGGCTTCACTCAGTCACTTCGAGGGCAGTACAGAGTCAACACAAAGCTGCACATTGCCACCTAGTAGCACTATGATGCGTTTCTAAAGAAAGGTTTTTCAGATCTAGTCTGACACCTGAAGACTAGGTGAGGAATCTGCAGTTAGAAATATCCATTAGAACTACAATGTCAATAAAGATTTACTACAATACTGGGCCATCTATTGGAATTTCTTTTTTTTTTTAAACTCTTTTTATGTTAAACTTAAACACACTTGATCGTTACAGCAATTAACATTACCACATCACAGCATCGCCTCTAGTGCATCAGTGCCCTTTGTCTATATAGTTCTCACATTGGAAGGTTACAATTTATTAATCCCTACTGCTTGACCTCTGCCTGGGGGTTTTCCCATTCTCAAGTACAATTGGGGCGCGTATCTGTCCTGTGTGTGTGTTCTACTTGCTCCAGATTTGTTCCCATTTCTTGGGGCACCCTCTCTTATCATAGACTGTCCTTTCTGCCACCATCGCCCAGTCCATATCACTCTCCCATTCTGCAATGATGGGTGGGGAATCCACTCCCCTGTTTCGCACAATGGTTTGTTTGGCTATAACAAAGCCCAGCGTGACCAGGATTAGTGCCTTACTATTGAGGTCTGTTGGTTCCCATATATTGAGCAGACATAGTTGTGGTATTTGTTGGATTTTCTTGCCTGTCACTTTATGAAGTTGCGCCACTATCGCCCTCCAGTACGGTTGGATGAGAGGACACTCCCACAGAATCTGGAAGAATGTGCCCTCTGCCTTACATTGTCATCTATATGTAGATTCATCTTTTCGTTTAATTTTTGTCACAGTGTTACAGGAGTAGTAGGCTCTATGTAGGACTCGGAGTTGTATTAGTTTTAGCCTGGAGTTTATGGCTACTTCTCTAGGTGAAGCAAGCGCCTTCTGCCAGTGTTCATCTTCTACTTCTCCTAAATTAACCTGCCATTGCTCTCGTAATTTTGTAAGGGGGTCGGGCATGGCGTGTAGTAATTTTTGGTATGTCTTTGATATAGCTTTACCGTCGATTCGGTTGCATAGTAGTCTGTCCTCTAGCAGGGACGATTCTGGAAGGTCTGTTCCTGATGGGAGGGCAGACATTAGAGCATGTCCAATTTGTAGATACTGGTAAGTCCCGGATGCTGCCATACCGAATTCTTACCGTAACTTATTTAAGGGCTTGATCTTTCCTTTTGGCCATAAGTCACCTACTTTCGAGATGCCTATCATGTCCCATTGGTTGAACCCTGGCTGTTTGATCAACTGATCCGAGTATTTCCGTGCCCCATAATGGTGTAGACTGAGTTATTTTGTTTTCCCATCCCAGCTGTTTTATTACTATGTGCGAGAGATGGACTGTTTGTTACTTTGGCCCAGTTAGTAACTGTTGTTTAGGGTTCGTATATACTGCCTATCTGTAACTTCTAGGACCCATCAGAAATTTGTCCATTTGATATGCGAGATCTGAGTGTGGGCCATATATCTATTGATTAATTATCACTAGTTGAGATGCCCAATAATATAATCAAATGTCTGGGAGGGCTATACCACCATCGTACCACTAATTTACGTGTGGCAATCGGCGGGGTTTTCCTCCCATAGCAGTGCTCTTGTCTCATTCTCAGTATGGGAGAGGCATGTGTTTGGTATAGAGAATGGTGCTTTTTGTAGGGCATACAGAAACCTTGGCAGTGCCATCATTTTAAAAAGGGCAGCACGACCCATGAGGGACAATGGTAATGTTCTTCAGTGTTTTGTGTCATTTTGTAGCCGTTTTAATGGGCCGAGGAGATTGCGTGTGTAGAATAGTGAAGGATATCTTGTGACATAGACCCCCAAATTGCAGAATCCTTCCTCAGTCACTGTCACTGTGCAATCTGTTGGTAATTTTGGGATGGGCCCTTGAAGGATGAATAATACTGATTTTGACCAGTTAATGGTGTAGCCGGAGTACTTTAGTAAAGATTTGTATGATCCTGCTTATGGATGAGTGAGGTGATGCCATGTATAGGAGGATATCATCTGCATATAGGGAGATTCTGTTCTCCCATCACACTGTCCACTGCAGACCGACGATTATCAGATCTCCTCTAATCCAAGTTGCAAGGGGCTCTAGCATTAGGGCGAAAATCAAGGGTGAGAGTGGGCACCCTTGTTGTGTACCTCGTTTGAGGGGGGAAGGGGCATGAGGTGTGTCCGTTCACTAAAACGTGAGCGAAGGGCTGCGCATATAATAGCTTAATCCAGGTTATATATTTGGGGCCAAAGCCTTGTTGCTCTAGTACATCTATTGTAATTTTAAGTGTGGCAGACTGATCAACACACTGCTAGGGTCGATTGGAGACCAAGCCATAACCATCTCTGTGGCAGCGCTTTTTCATCCAAAGTGCAATTCTGAAAAACATTTATGATGGGTGGGCCACCATGACTTTTCATCCCACCGCTATTGATTTTGTTTCACAAAAACAAACACATAAGGAAGTGTGGTTGGTTTGGTGAAACAAAATATCAATGGCCCCAACAGGCTGGAAGTTTTCTCCGATATGGGGGCACTGATGATTGTTTGTATCGGGACCTTCTTGCTTGGCATGGTGGACCCAGGTAGGGTCCTGTGGTGGACTGGCTTCTGGTAGGCCGGTGGAGTCAGCCAGTTGTGGGTCTGAAATAGTAAAACAAAGCATTTGCCCATCGGTAAATGGGGTGGGGGAAGCCTTGAGTGAGGTGGATGAAGGACATATGGAGGTGGTGGAATATTTAGGCAGTGCTCCCACATCTGCTACACAGTAAGCAACACTCCTAATGTCTTGAATGCTAGCAACAACGTAAAATAAAGATGACAAACGCACCTAACAAATCATATTCAGTGCCATAGAGAGCTAATGTAATGATTTTCACCAGTTAAATGTCCAAAAACAAGGTAGCTTCACAGGTATCCCCCTCAATGGTTCTTGAGAAAGAGCAGCAAACATTGGCGATCTTTTAGTTTCTTTAGCCACTAAGCTTTCAGCCTCCTTGAAAAATGTGTCCTTTAATTTAGAGTTACATAAAGGTCTGACAAATTGGTCGTGAGGTAGGTTATTTATTAGGCCACGATGGTGATGCTTAGTGCTCTGCAAGAAATATTTATTTCTGTTCGCTTCCTGTACAAGACAGTGAATAATGCCCCCTGCACTCTGCAGTCTTTTCATTCTTAGGTCAAGGTAAAAGATGGAATGGTTATAAGTGATAATACATTTTAGATCAGGGTCAAGCTCATTTATGAAAACAACATCTAAATAAAGTTTCCATAAACTGATGTTGTGCAATAGTCGGTTAGTTTATGGATATAATAAGTTAGTCATAAAAGCAGCTCTTTATTTACCTTTACTAATATAGAAATTGGACTGAATTCTTTAACAATTATGTCTAACTAGTCTAGAGTAGCTACAACAGTGGGTAAGAGCCTGTGCTCTAGTGTCACTCTTATATGATCCGCTATTTTCTTGCCAGTTGCTGTGATTGTTCAAGATTGATGTTAATTCCAGTGTTGTGAATACTTGATCTCTCCTGCTGTTCCCCTGCCCGCTCATCGCCCTGCCGGTTACTTGCCTGAACTTTCCCAGACTGGGGTGTGACTAGGTCCCCTAGTCTTCACCACAGCAGGGCAGGGCCAGGTACAGGTGGCATGGTGCTCTTGTGCGCTCTGCTGCTTCTGCCGCGCGGGCGGATTATAACTGTGAGCTGATTTGTTTCATTTCTCCTGTTGCCTGTTCTTGTGGACTTTTTATTGACATTGCGGAAAGCAAGTAGAAGTTCGAAATCCCGCACTGCTGCTAAGAGATTAAAAAAACACAGACAGGGAAGCTGCAGGACTGTCCACAACTGCTGTTAGCATTCGTGCTCTAGAAGATATCGATCATTTGATTCCATCGATGCTTGGTGCTAAGGAACGTCTTCAAGTGGTAGACCAAGACAAACCAAAGTTCCAGATATCTTCAAGAAGAATAAGGATTTATATACCACTTTGGAGAGGTAAGCGAGAGTGTCTTCAGTAAATAAGCAACCTTCAGAAACTAACAGACCCTTGGATAGTGGTGAGATAAACAAAAGTCAAGCTCCTCCCTGGAAGTCTCTACATCTGTCAGATATCCACTGAGCTCTAAAGCTAGTATTATTTCCAATGCCCCTTGATCTAACAGACTCGCTCCTCTGGCAGCTATTGAGGAGACTGATAGACTTGACACTGATCCTATGACCACACCCCATGTACAGCCTACAATCGCTAAAGCGAAGTCCAGCGACACTGAAACCATGACTGATGGCTTTGATTACATCTCCCTGCATCAAAAACTGGAGAATGTTAAAATGTTACTGTTCACTCTCTCAGCCCAAGTTTCACAGTTGATGGCCAATCCATGTTGCTGTAACTGTAATTGCCACGGGGTATCTAATAGCTTACAGTACCATCGAAACAATGGTTCTGAAGTTACAAAGGCGGCTTTACGTGTGGCACTGCACAAGAGACTGGCTAGTCTTAATAATCAAAACTGCCAAGAGACTGTTGGATGCCATGATAAATGAGATCCAGGCCACAGAAAACCATTTTAAGACGACAATTACGTTGTTCAAAAAGAAGCTGGATGGGACCAACAAAGAGATGACGGAATATAAGGAGTACCTGACCCAATCCAAGATCGCCAAATTTCAGAAAGATCTCAAGAAGTTTACCTATACCAGAGTATACCCCTACGCTAATGATAATTACTTTGCACCTAACAAACATGATAATTCATCAGACACCTCTGGAGGTGACACATCTCTTTCCCGCGGCTCCAGCACTGGTAGCGCTGGCAGAACAAGAGGCAGAGGAAGGACACCCAGATGGAAACAACCTTGGGACACATACCCTCAGCAGGGCCAGAATTATCTGCCCCTATGTTCTACCACCCACCCCAGAATCCCTTCTTAGGATGGCATCCTATGTACCACCCAGGACCGCAGAATTACTTTCCACCAAATCAAAGGCCACCGCCTTTTTTAGAGAGGGGACGGAGATCCAGAGGACGAAGAAGAAACCAACAACAAGTGAACTGGGCAGAGGAAGCAGGACCAGTGGGTGCGAACACACAGAGCAAATCCAAAGAACCCCAACCAGGCCAGAGAGGACTGTGTTAGTGAAAATAATCACCAGACGCCCTCCTTGGTTTTCAACCTGTCTACAACTCCCCTAACACCCAATGAGGAACAAGTCCTCAACAAGGGTCTCTCTTTCGTACCGACACGTCTGAACAAATTCCAACTACACACCGAACTGGCGGAATTCTTTCGGAAATTAATACTCAAAGCCTTTTTTGAACAACAAACGCCTAAAGAACCGACACTGGTCACCAACGAGACAGGACACAAATTGAAGTCCACCTTTCTGCTCCACCTTCCTGCCTCCCGGGAGAAATAGTCACCTTTGAACAGGCCGCTTACAATCAAATTGAGGCCATGCAACAACCCAGGATTTACAACAACTTCTCCACTAAGGGCAGGGAAGCAGTACGAAGCTTACAAAGCAACCCCAACATTGTCATTAAACCCGCAGACAAAGGGGGAGGAATAGTAATACAGAACAAGACGGATTCCACCAACGAATGCCACCATCTCCTCAGGGACGAAAGGAACTACAGACGTCTCAGAGAAGCATTGTGTCCCTGGTGGAAACAGCAGAAGCCAACAACTACATTACCAAACAGGAAGCTGATTTCTTGTGCACAACAAGAGTACGCACACCATATTTTTACACGGTGCCTAAAATCCATAAGGAAACCAGACCACGACCGGGACGTCTCATCGCGTCAGGGATCAACTCTCTCCTGGAGCCATTATCACAATTCTGTGACTTTTTCTCAATCTCTTGGTACGAACATCATCCACTTACATCAAGGACACCAAGCACCTACTCAATCTGATTCAGGACAGGAGTTTTGACCCCACCACACAACAGCTGGTGGGATTAGACATCGAAAGTCTCTATTCCAACTTACCTCAGGACGAGACACTACGAGTTCTCCAACAGATGCTAGCGGACACCACATGGGAGTACACCACTCCTAGAGAATTCAT
The DNA here is from genome assembly GCF_964204655.1 of Triturus cristatus. NCBI lineage: Eukaryota > Metazoa > Chordata > Amphibia > Caudata > Salamandridae > Triturus > Triturus cristatus. The sequence goes on from NC_140584.1 coordinate 449,487,863, forward strand.
CATACAATGTGCCACTTTGGCCCTTAAAGACAACTACTTTGAGTTCGAGGGAGAGCTCTACCTACAAACTAACAGAACATCTATGGGCAGCACTTTTGTCCCAAGTGTGGCGGGAGTGTACGTCTATCACTTCGAGAAGCTACACATCCTGCCCACGGACAAGCCCTACAACAGTAACATCAAATTCTGGCATCGCTACATAGATGACATCCTGATGATCTGGACTGGGACCCCAAGACTCCCTAGTTACCTTCCTGATGTGACTCAACGACCGGGATCCACACTTAACCTTTACCAGCACGGCGAGTGCCAACAGCCTAGCTTTTCTGGACCTTAACATAAAAGCCAAAGAGGGATTACTACAAACAACAACATACTACAAACCAACCTCTAGGAACTGCCTACTCAAGTTTGAGAGTGTCCACCCCCAACCCCTCAGGATAAACCTCCCATACGGTCAGTTCCTCAGGATTAGGAGAAACTGTACTCTCACATAGGACTACCAGAGTCAATCCGCGGACCTGGCCAACAAACTGAGAGAAAGAGGATATCCAGAAAGAATCATCCTGACCACCAGGAAACGAGCATGGAACCAGCACAGAGAATCACTGTTGGAAGACAACTCACATGAGATTACCACCATCCCTCTCCCGTGTCACGACATATAACTCAGCCTCCAATCACGTGGCCAAGATCATCTGCAAGAACTGGTGGATTTTGAACACGGGTGCACTAAAATGGGACTTAGCCCTCTTCTCATACAAACGGGCAGGCAGTCTTAAAGACTCGCCCAAGAAAACAACAGGCCCATACAACTAGCACAGTCCTCAATGCATGGGGCCTACCCAAAGTGGTCGGCCACTACCAATGCGGCAACTGCTGTGTTTGCCACCTCACTAGAGCTACCAAAACACTGGACCTTGAGGCAGGCAAGATTTGGCACCAGAGGAAGCATACTAATTGCAACTCCTCAAACATGATCTACCTCATTGAATGTCCCTGCCAACTCTGCTACCTCGGAATGACAGGCCGTGAGATCAAGACAAGAATAGGGGAACATAGCAGTAACATAAGGTGCAAAAGAAATACTACCAAAATGACAGACCACTTTATTCAAAGTGGACACACCCCCAACGATATGAGGTGGACCGTAATCGAACAGATTGCGTGTAACAATCAGACCTGATGAAAAGACCTTACTCCAGAAGAAATAACGGTAGATCTACCGCCTTTCCAAGCATATAGGGGGATTCAATGACAACATTCCTTGGAACAGCTTAAGTAATCGTTGACACTCTCATGATGCTCCACCAGAGATGCTGCACATCCGCTTAGCGAACTTGGCCCCACTGCAACACAACCAAACCGGGCCTTGTCCACCACCTTAATGGGTTATTGTGACCTTCTGAATACCAGTCCAGTTACTTGACTGACCACGCAACTCTTACCCCTGAAGAAACCGTTACATGAAGGTACAGTCCTTGACCTAGTTAATACACTAGGTTCAAGGCCTCCGTCCATCATTAAAACAGCAGGCACACCCAGACCTGCAAAAACACTGGTTCACTCAATCCCCGCCAGGCAAAACCTAGGCACTAGGTAACTGTCCGAAACCACTTCTGGGCATGCACGCATTAACCCGCGCAGCCTTGATTTCTCCAGGCACAAGCTCCCGTTATTTTGCCAGTCAGTACAGATAAAGGATGATGGTAAAGGCTACATATGCATGCTCTTTACCTCTCAACCACCCGCTTGTCACACGCAATCAGTAGAGATACCAACGATATAGGACAAGACTTATTCTATGTCTTTTACATGCTTTAGGGAGCGATACTAATCGCTGAGCTTTTTTCGCAACTATGGGCTACATTTTAAATCCCAAATAGTCCAAAAAACCACTCCTTACACACACTTGTAACTTTATTCATTTGACAACTACAGCGCGAGACACGCGCACCAAATTCAGTTCACCAACACATTCGCCAGCTCCAGACGCTACTCTCAGCACCAGCTGGCCGACATGACACACCCGTTCTGATGCCGAGCACCTGAGACAAACACAAGGTATTTAAAGGCTCTCCCGACCACCGGCTCACATCAACGGAATCCCGATGCAGGCCGCAGTAGGTATGGATGAGGGCCAGTGACCTTGAAGAAGTGGGGTGCCAACGGGGGGGTTTCTCTTCACTTAGCCGGCCGGTAGACATATACCCACACGTGGCCAGGCTTCTCGCTACAACTTCTTTATTTCTCTTCCTTCACACCCAGAGTGTGACTACAGGTCCAGCCCCCGACGGGATTCATTGGGCTCATTCTGAAAAACTCAGAGTAAGCAAACCTTCTTTTTAAGCAATATTTACCACCACAAACATATATAGTTTTGTCGCTCTGACGCTATTTGAACTACTGCACAGTAGCTCATAAACCAGCATGATCATAAAGCTACTTTCTCCACAAATGTCACGTACCGGTTTCACTTTCGACTATTTACCGATTAGTGTACGGGCATGACGTTTACTCAGTCTCATGAATTATTGTGCAAATTGAAGCCAGCACTGCCTAAATGTTTATGTTTGTATGTCGTTTGTCTGTCCTACTTTCTTTCCAAACAGGTACTGAGTCATTAGAGAAATACCTCCTCTTCCAGATAACGCACCTTAGCGTGTGTGTCACATCTTTGGTCTTCAATACATATTAGTTTTAGACCATCACGTATTTATCTCTCACATAGGTCCTGACGAAAGCCGGCATATTATAATGTCCTGGCTGAAACATGTAGACCGCACTGGATATTGGAGACATAGTCTATCTCCACTAATATCCACCTTGTTTTAATACTGCCAAGGGCCCAACCATTACATTTCTACATACCAGGGACCCTTCGGACAGTTTTTAACCCACACACTTTCCACTGTCACTGCACACTTACTGCACACAACCTGCTCTGCTGCAATCAGGCGTTGAAGCACACCCAAGGTGCACTCGGGGCCTTGGGTGGGAACCGATGATGAAGCATGCCACCAACTAGGTTGGTGGGTGAGAGTCTTCCTAAAAACAAATGTTTTTTCCCCCCCAAGACATAAACATGGAGTTTCTACCTCTTATCTAGTTCCCATTGATCTTTTGCATTACACCTACAACAGGTTTTTTGATATGACCCAGGTTCCGGTTCGGTAGCCATACCCCAACCTCTTCGGAAGGACCCTAATGTTCTAGGATACCTGAAATCTAAAACACAAGCACCTTTACACTTGCCTCCAAAGGGCCCTCCTTTCACAACACAGCTGATGCAGCTCCAGGTTCATTCACACAGTCCTACGAATAATTCTCCAAAATCTTTACAGCAATTTACAGAGGCATCCTATGAGTGAGCAATTCTATGTCAGGACCGGAGACTTCGGATTATGCTATACTTTTTTTCACTTCATTTTAACAGCAGCCATTTTAACCGTCACAACAAAGACCACATTTCCCAGAAGACCAGGGAAATTGGTGAAAAAACAAACAAGGTACAAACATATCCCTGAATACAATGTCCAATCACAATGCAGGGTCCAACATGTAGTCCCTATTCAGTCTCTTACCCACCCTCTCTCTTTGCTGCTCAGATGAGTGTTTTCCCTTTCTCTTTCAAATCTTGCATCAGTCTTCCGCGACCGCAATGTAATGTTTTTTCCTGACCTTGTGGTGTAATACTTTGTTGCATGCCAGTTAAAGTATTTTATTGGTGTCACAGTCGCGGGACCGCGTAATGGTCATACGCGACTTAAGAATTGCTGCTTGGCTGTATGTTAGGGGTTTCGCTTCCCCGTTACCTATTCTCGTGGTCGCGGGACCGCTTGTCGGCCCTACGCTGCTGCTGCTTATATTCCCTGCAGCGGAGTGTGGTCTAGACCTCTGGCCGCTAGGTGGTGTTGTTTGGGTGCGCACTCGATAGTAACGGCGCGCAAAATTTGCATTTCTGTCACTTTCCAATTTCGCCTGCTGTTTACCTTAGCCTCCGCCACCCCTGGAGAGTTATGCCCTCGTGTGAGGGTCTGTACAGGGGGAGTCTTTGGGCCTTTTAAGTAGCGATGTTTTTTTTGGGGGCAATCTTCCAGTGAGTGGGGTTGTGTCCTGGGGGTATTGACCTCCTTTTTGTTTGATCAGGGCTGTGCCCTTTCAGTAATTACCGGATGGTCCCCGGCATCCACAGGGCAGCCCATAAGGACTGCGGAGGTAGCCAGCTGTTACAGCATTATAAACGTAGGGTTGGCAGAGTCCAAGGACCTGTTTTGGCGCTCTCAGGAAGCATGTCAGAACAGGCCGACATGCAGTGGGACGAAGATCCCTTCGCCTAGCTTCCTTGGGACGATGAATTTTACGACGCAGTCGATGCTTCAATTTACAGGGCAGTTGAAGATGTAATGGCACCCATGGTAGAACGTTTAGCGCACTAGGTGGGCCCCAAACAGTTTCAAATGTCCCTGACAATCCACAGGGTGTGCAAGGGGGTGAACCAGTCCCGACAAAGCGTCCCAAGGTGGACGGAGTGGACCGGGACGCTTTTGAATGTTTGAGGGAAGCGTTCCGAACTCAAAACCAGTCCAGGGCAAGGCCTTCAAAATCCCACCCCTCCTCCCACATTCTGCCTTCCCCGTCAGTCTGTAGCAAGGGGTTGGGGATGACACCCAAGCGGACACAGACATAGAGCCCGGCCATCCAGACCATGGCGCACATCGGCGACCCCTGGGCCTACTAACCCTCAAGGGGTTGGGGGCAACTCGGACATGTTGGACCCCAAATTGATTATTCATCCCTGGTCATCTGAGTGGGCTTCCTCCGCGAAGGTGGCGGGCTATGTGCTAGTCGCATTCGGACTCCCATGGGGAAAGAAGCTCGAAGCCGCCTCCAGTCGGAGTGTCCGCGGCCCTCCCTTGACGGGAAAGTTGCACAAACCATGGAATTGAACCCCAGAACGGCCACGTTTTTGGCCAAGTTCATTAAGGATCCCAAGAAGGTTATAGACAGGTCCTGGAGGGTGTGCCAGGACAAGCTTTTGGACGTCCTGGGCCTGCTCACCATGATCTTGGACATGGCTGAGGATGCCAAGGTCTCAGGGGCCCTCATATCGCCAGAAGCCCTTTCAGGTTGGGTGTAACGTGCAGTAATGTTCCTAGGTGAAGCTAATTGTGCTCTTTCGACTGAGCGGCAGAGATCCTTCCTCATCAAGGTAGATCCGAATTTTGGGGATCTAGCTGACTCCGAGGCGGTGGCCCAGAGGAGGTTTGGTGGGCGACCTTATTACGGAGCTTGGCAAGTTTGTGAACACATTCACGTCTTTAGATAAGGCTCAGTCCTCTATCAAAAAAGTATTCTCTTCCCGGGTTTTTTCTGGGGTCGGTCGAGGCAGGGGCCGCTCGACCGGTCAGGCCCCCCAGAACTTCAGGGGGGCAAGGCTCCAGGCGGGGGCAATACCAAGATCAAGCCAGCTACAATACCTTCTATCCCTCCTGCGGACGAAGATTGAGAGCTCGATGTTTCAGAGGTGGTGACAATGCCTCGAACGCCGGTAAGTGTTTCTACCACTTCTCTGGTGCGAGTGGGCGGCCATCTGGCCGGCTTTGTGCGTGTGTGGGAAACGATCACGAACAACGTTTGGGTGTTGCAGACGGTCAAAGGGTTTCAAATAGAATTCTGCAGCAACCCCAGTCAAAAGGTCAAGCCCAGACCTATCCAATCATCCCCGTCAGGAGGCGGGACTGATCAATCCGGAGGTGGCCACCCTTATGGACAAAGGGGCTGTTTCCATCACCTCGTTACACCCACAGGTTTTTATAAGCAACATGTTCTTAGTGGACAAGACAGATGAGGGGGCAGCGCCCGGTGTTCAATCTGTGCGAATTCAATGAATGGTTTGTTAACCGCCATTTCAAAATGGAGGGAATTCCCCTCTTTAAGGACATTTTGTCCCCGGCGGATTGGATGGTCCATTTGGAATTAAAATATGCCTACGTGGCAATCCCTATTCTTCCACTGCAGAGGAAATTCCATCAGTTTCTCTGGCGCCAACGAGTGTACCAATTTACCGCTCTGCCTTTTGGGCTCTCCTCCGCTCCTTGGTGCTTCACGAAGGTGCTGAGACCAGTCGTGCAGCACCTCCGAGCATGGGGGACTCATTGTGTACCTTGATGACATGCTTTTGTTGGTGCAGGACCCAGGTTGTGGGATCAATTGCAACAGGCAGTCGATCTCTTGGAAAGTGTGGGTTTCATCATAAATACCAAAAAGTCACTGTTGGTCCCAGCACAAAAGGTTTCGTGATAGATTCTACTGAGGCACCTTTCAGCCTTCCTTCGCGGAAGATGTCCAAGATCCGCCACGAGTTGCACCAGACTCTGACCAAGGAGAGGGTTCTGCTTCGGCAGATCACCCACGTAGCGGGGCTTCTATCGGCCTCCATCCAGCCAATATTTCTGGGTCCTTTGCACTACCGGGCCTTGCAACGTCTGAAAGCAAAGCATTTGTGGAAGGGACTTCCTTCTTCCCATCCAGTTCCCCTGTCCGAAGAGGCACGAGAGGAAATTAGTTGGTGGCTCTCTCACATGGAGAGTTGGAACGGTCGAGCAATTTTCGGCTCTACCCAAACCTGGTTTTCGAGTCAGACGCCAGCAGGCCAGGCTGGGGCGCCAGGTGTGGGTATTTTTTCACAGGAGGATCATGATCGCCGCAGGAACAGTCTCTGCACATCAATTGTCTGGAGCTGTTGGCGGGGTCCTTCGCCGTTCGGTGCTGATCCAGAGACCAGGTTCAGTCGTGTGTCCTTCTAAAAATGGACAATATCTCGGCAGTCCGATATATATACCAACTGGGTGGCACCCGATCAAAGGTGCTTTTGGATCTGGTGACAAGCCTGTGGCAGTTTTGTCGCGATCATCATGTTACGGTGACCGTGAAGTATCTTCCCGGGTGGGAGAATCAGGTGGCGGATTGGCACTCGCGTCACGTCCGAGATTCCAGTCTTTGGAAGTTGCATCCGGATGTTTTTACATTGGTGCAGAGCCTTTGGGGTCCTTTTTCAGTGGATCTTTTCGCCTCCAGACTGGACCACCAGGTGCCTCGATTTTTCAGCTGGAGGCCAGATCTGTTGGCAGTGGCCACGGATGCTTTCCTGCAGGATTGGGCGCAGGAACAGGCTTATGCGTTTCTGCTGTTTGCAATGATCACTCGTGAGTCTGCCCAGATCAGGAGGCAGCGAGCAGAGGTAGTTCTCATCACCCCGATTTGGAGATCGCAAGTTTGGTTTCCGGTTCTACTGCAACTTTCTTGGGATTTTCCAATCCGTCTCCCCCAGTTTCCAGAATTGCTTCTCAATCCAGATCAGGTTCCACATCAGATGGTGCTGAGCAGGTCCCTGCGTCTCATGGCATGGAGGATTACAGAAGTAGATGGTCGATCCCAGGCTTTTCGGCGTTCGCTGAGGACCCCTTGTCCAAGGCCTGGGCAGATAGCATGATCAAGAGATATTGATCAGCTTGGTGGCGAGGGTGTAGTTGGTGTGTGCGACGGGATTGTGATCCCGTGGGCGCAGATGTAGTTCAGATCTTGACCTTCCTGGCGAGCTTAGTTCAACAGAGTTTAGCCTAACGGTCGGTGAACACCTTTCGGTCCGCCATTTCAGCTGGACATGTTCCGGTTCAAGGAGGGCCTGTCGGGAACACCCTTTTGTGTCAACTTCTGAGAGGGCTCAGATTATCGCTTCCTCCTGAGCCGCAATACTCCGAGTTATGGGGTGTCAATTGAGTTCTCAATTTGTTTTTATCCTTGCAATCCAATGAGTTCTTGCCAAGGAAGGAGCTGTTTGCTAAGCTGGCGACGCTTCTTTGCCTTATCTCCTGTAGGCGAGTATCGGATGTGAGAGCCCTGGACATCACAGGCCAAGTTTTTTCTCCTTCAGGGGTGTCATTTACATTCGGCAAAGGACCAAATGTCACACTAGAGTGATAGAATACCCAGAGTTTCCTGATTCCCCGAAACTGTGTGCGGTTCAATGCTTAAAGGCATATGAAGAGATGTCTTTGGAGCTTAGACCTCCAGGGGAGAGACAACTTTTGATCGCCCTCCGGAAACCACATAAGGTAGTGTCATCTGCTACGATTGTACGTTGGGTGCGATGTGTCATGCAGGAAGCTGGTATTAGCCTGTGACAGTTCGGAGCTCATTCGGGGAGGGTGTGGTAAATAAAATCTTCTTTACCGGACTGAATTTCATACGGAATCTTAAAATAAAGTAAAATAGCTCAAAATAACAAGAGGCAGAATCCGTGGTATAAGAGGTTTTCTAAATGGGCTTTATTCCATTCAAAATGGCCGACTCGAGTCGCGGCCTTCAGGTTCCGTCACCACGAGGGTTCAGGAAGTGAAGTACAATACTTTATTGACAGACATGCATTTTTATAATAAGTACATTACAATGAAACGAATGTAGAAGGCGTAACATTTGATAAGAAAAGTGACATAACAGGTGCGTAATCGAAACTAGGCGTAATAAGGAATAAAAGAAACATGATTGGTTAGGATTATCAGACATAGGTGGATCTATAAGATAATACTTGGCATAGATGCGCGCGCAGCAGCATGACGTGTGAGTGACGTGCAACTAGGGGGTGAAGGGGACTTGACATTTAGCTCTACATGTGGAGACGAGAAGTCTGGGGGGTCAAGTCAACCTAATCCCAAATCATATCTAACATCCTATGTTTAGAGAACTATGTTATCCACAAGGAAGGACTCTCGGACAGAATCTAGTCTATACTGACTGTGTGCGTGCACAAACGTCTAAGTGTCTATATGAGATGCGAGGGGCAGAAAACTTTCCATGGCAGCAGGGCTATGAATCACTTGCAGGAGGACGGAAAGGCTGAGTCCTTTGCTTGTGAGCTAAAGGAAATGTTTACCTAAATCACTAGACAGGAATGCATCGGCAGAAGAGCAAAATAGATAATTCGAAGGTGAAATACAGCTTCTTGGCAGGCAGGCGAAAACTGGCCGAGGCAGGCACCGTTAGCTGCACAGGGAGTAGGACAAAGTTCATGGATACAGATGCGAGCTCAAGCTGAAGCTGTCAGAGACAGAGAGCAGGGAAAGGCTTTGAGGACAGAATCGGGCCTACTTGCCTGAACTGTAAAAATGTAGTAACTTAGCCATATAAAGTCGGTGGCCTTTCATACTTAGGAATCGAATATCCAGCCCATTGATGGCGGATCTGACAGAGAACATGTCGACGGTAGACACACATATGTTTGCGTCTTAGAAACTGGAACTGGAGGGAACATACATGTACTTGTAACATGCATATAGAACCGTTGGGGTCCAAGATAGGGGACATAACTGATCAGGAAAATCCACATTTCCACATTCCCTCCTTGTCCCCTACTTGCCCTTCAAGAGATATCAATCTTCATCATTCCATCGATTTGCTCATGGAGCATCATTTCTTCTTCCTTCTTCTTCCGGTATTTTGAACGAGAACTGTGATATGGAATGTATGATGTGGCACACAGACCACAAATCGCTGATCCACATTGCAGGTATAAACAACAACTGAAGAGCATAAGAAGGCCAATACCTAGGAAGGATAGAACTCTCCATCCCCAGGCTGATATCACACTCCAAAACCACCCGGACCACGTCCAAGTGCCTGGATTTTCGTGTATCTGGCTCACAATCTTATGAAGGCGTGTTATAGCTTTATATACAGATGGCGAATTTTCTGGTATGAATATGCAGCAGCTGGATCCGATGACCCTGCAAGCTCCGCCCCTATCGGCCAGGATGACGTCAAGGACAAGACGATTCTGGAGAACAACAATTCTCATCACTGTTTGTTCCTCTGTCAGATTGCCTAGGGCGGCTATAGTCTCGTTTACTACAGCTTCAAGAGTCTTGGTTAGTCTGCGTATCAGCTTACTATTTGATATTGTACCTATATAGGGAAAGATACCTTTATTGAAATCTACATACTTGTCCCATGCCGTCTCAGTATAATCGACAACTGGGAGATCTCTTCGCTCTCTATTGTGTACTAAATGAACATTTCGATAATAATCAGGGGGAGCTAGAAAAACAGGTGGCAGAAGGAATGCTATGTAACAGGTACCATCCCAATCTAGAGGCAGACGCATATATGCCGTCTGACCACATATAAAGTAAGAATGGCGAGAAGCTCTAAATGAAGATTTACCTTGATCACTATATTCTACTGTAGTAACGCATTGGCTATGGCCCATATGTATGGAACCAACTTTTCTCACACATAATTCACCCTTAACTGGAAATACAGACATAGTGGGCAGAATTAGTTCAACTTCGGATTTGACATTCAAAATCATAAGATTAGGCGTAAAATTACCTAATTTATACACTTCATTTTCTAAATCAGTTCCTGTTCTACTGGGGTGACCCTCCTTATTAGGGTGACAGACTTTGAATAAAACTAGATTCAGATTTCCCCATATCCAATGTTGTTGATAAACTGCTGTGTCTGGGTCTATGGAATTTAATAAACTAAACCATGCTCCACAGGAGCCATTGTGTGTGAACGGATGTGGAAAGAAAGGCATAACTCCTTTGTTATTCTGATAGGGAGGGAGTCGGCCACACACCCAACAATTGGTGGCATTACTAGTCTGATGGGAATGATGTAACATACTAATGAATGTGTTATTGCGCAGCGCAAGTCTATAGGACAACTCATGTGGGGGTAATTCACTAAAAGAATGTTCATCAGTTATATCGAAAGCACGTTTAGAAACAGGATAATACATATGCAACAATATACTTGCAGTAACTATTAAAAAACTCAAAGAAAACAAAATTAATAAAGTCACAATACAGTGGCTACGCAGTAATTTACAATAAGCATGTCGTTTCATTATGATTCTGGACTCTACATCATTCAGACCTAAGGGATACATGTCGGGACAGATTCAACCGCTTCACCTTGGAGAGGACTTAAACAATCAAATCGTCCGACAGTTTGGATCTGGACCTGAGTTTCTGCTTATAGAGTTCAGTGCTACTGGCCTCAGCCAAGGGTAGCTTTGAGTCAATGGGGAAAGACACACGGGGAGTACTGTTTGTGTCAGGAGGAAGTCCATGAAATTTCTTGATATGGCTGGAATGCACCCAGCCTTTTCTCCCTTCGATCTTCACAGCTGTTCTGGTTGTCAGCAGGACCAACTTAGGAAGCCTCCACCTTGGCTCCAGTTGGGTTTTCCGATCAAAATTCCTGACGAGAACATAATCGCCGGGAATTACATCATGAGGTTTCACCTCGGTGTTGTCGGGAAAAGCTGCGACTACCTGTGAACGACAAGATTGTAGTGCAGACATCAAGGAAGCCAGGTAATCTGTCAGCATATTACAGTCAACATCAGTTATTTTACGCGGTATAGGCGTCCCCCACATATTCGGTGGTCTACCAAAGATCACCTCATAAGGGGATAGCCCTGTTCGAGAGTGTGCTACCATTCTCATGTAAAATAGCGCAACTGGCAAAGCTACTATCCAGTCCACACCTTTTTCCTGACATATTTTAGACAGTCTGATTTTTAAAAGTTGATTATGTCGTTCCACGAGACCTGCTGCCTCGGGGTGTCGGACACAGTGGAATTTCCACTGATATCCCAACAAAAGTGAGACATGTTTCATTAATTCGGATGAGAAAGGCTGACCGTTATCTGAATATACAACACGTGGTAAACCGTACCGTGGGAAGAATTCTCGAACTAGCTGCTTGGCAGTAGTCGGGGCAGTGTAATCTGATACGGGATACGCCTCTGTCCAACGGGAGAGAGCGCAGACAACTACGAGAACATATTTGAATCCTCGACAACGTTCCATCTGAATATAATCCATCTGGAGGACTTCAAAAGGATGGTCAGGAGGCTGAAATCCACCCTGCTCTACGGGAACACTCTTTCCTGGATTAAACTGACAACATATCATACAGGTACGAACTTTTTGTTTAGCTGCTGCTCGTAAATGTTTGTTGAACCAAATGTGCTGAATGCTATCTAGCATAGCCTTCTCTCCTAAATGTGCTGGACTGTGAACTGTAGCTATAATGGCTTGAACCATGGAATCAGGGAGAAACCATACAGATTTCTCCTTCGTCATCCATCCTTGATCTGTCTGGATCCCTCCTAGTTCAGTCCACTTCTTTATTTCTTCTGCTGTGGCATGTGTCTGTATGTCAATTACGTCAAGTGCGGGATCCTTAATTGTCATACACTGTGTTGGTGTCTGAACTATTGGCTTTGTCATGTCTAATATGCGATTCTGAGCAGTCTGTTTAGCTGTTCTGTCAGCTAAATCATTGCCTTGAGAAATGATATCAGTAACCTTCGTGTGTGCTTTACATTTCATAATCGATATAGCAGTGGGTAGATGTATTGCGTCTAACAAAGCATGAATGAGGGGTCCGTGCTGAATGTGGGCACCATGGGAGGTTAAATAACCTCTCTCTCGCCACAGCACGCCGAAGTCGTGTACAACTCCGAATGCATAACGTGAGTCAGTGTATACATTAACTTTCTTATTTGTGGCTTGAATACAGGCTTGTGTTAGAGCAATAAGTTCTGCTGCTTGGGCTGACAAAGTATCTATACAATTTGTCTCAATAACTTTAGTGTCTGTTGTGACTGCATACGCGGCCACTAAATCTCCTGTACTTGTTCTCATGCACGATCCGTCTACATACAACGTCAGGTCTGGATCTAACAATGGAACGTCTGTCAAGTCTTGTCTAGGTTTCGTCTTTATTTCAATGATTTCAACACAATCATGAGCTAGTGGGTCTGTTCCAATTACAGGTAATAGTGTAGCAGGATTCAATGTATTACACCGTCGGATCTCTATGTGTGGTTGAAACAATGTCAGTTCATATCCGGTAAGTCTTGCTATGGTCAAGTGTTGTGTTTGTGTTCGGTTCACAAGAACCTCTACTGCATGTGGTACTTGTACTGTCAATGGGTGTCCTAATACTATGGCGTCGCTTTGTCTGATTGCTAAAGCTGTCGCTGCCACTGATTTCAGGCATGCAGGCAAAGCCTGAGCTACGGGATCTAATGTACTGGAAAAATAAGCACATGGCTTGCGTGATCCTGCTTGATCCTGAGTGAGTACTGACAAGGCAGTACCTTCGCGTTCTGTAACAAAGAGTGTAAAATGTTTGCTATAACATGGTGTTGCTAAAACCGGTGCTTGACATAAAGCTTTCTTTAAGCTTTCAAAAGCTTGTGTATGTTCCTGAGTCCAAGGGAGAACAGTCGATGTGGCTGCCTCCTGTGTGGTTAACTGAATGAGTGGTTTTGCTAGAAATGCGTACTGAGGGATCCACTGCCTACAATATGAAGTGAGGCCTATGAAAGCCCGCACCTCCTTTTGTGTCTGGGGTATTGACATGTTAGCAATTAACTGGATGCGATCTGGTGTAAGCTGCCTTCCCTCCTTGGACAGCGAGTGACCAAGATAAATAACTCGCTGGACACAGAATTGCAGCTTAGAAGGAGACACCTTGTGCCCCTTGTCGGCTAGAAAATGTAAAACTGTCAGAGAAGCTTTTTCACATTCTGGCTCGCTTCTCGCTGTGATCAGCAGATCATCGACATATTGAAGCAGTGCAGTATTGACTGGCATGTGGATACTGTCAAGTTCTCGTTTCAGTGCTTGGCTGTAGATGCTGGGGCTTTCTGTGAATCCTTGGGGAGCGCGTGAGAATTTAAAGCTGCGCCCATTTAAACTGAATCCGAACAAATATTGGCTTTCCGGATCTATTGGGACGCTGAAAAAGGCATTCTTGAGATCGATTACAGTAAAGAATGTTGCTTCGGAATCAATTGCTGTCAACAATGATGATATATCAGGGACCACAGGGAATTGTGGTACAATACACTTGTTTAGTTCACGCAAATCAATAACCAATCGGTACACTGGTGGGGCAGTAGGATCAGTTCGTTTAAGAATCGGAATTATCGGTGAATTACATACATTGGAGTCTGTTTCTACAACTACTCCCTGGGCAATCAGCTCATCAATGATTTTCAGCAAAGCCACTACAGCATCATGCGGTAACTTGTATTGTCGCATTCGTGGTAGTACCACTCCTGCTTTCAGTGTGACTCGATAGGGTGTAATGTTCATGCAGCCAACATCCGTAGGGCCTTGTGCCCATAGATGTACTGGTAAAGTCTGTAGTCGGGGATCCATGTCTCTAGACACATAGTGACCTTTAAAATCACGTAAAAACAACCTTACTCCTTCCGGAGAACAACATATTATGGCTCCTAGTGCTTTCAGAGTTTTAATTCCTAACAGATTTTCTGGGCATGACTTAGTAAGCAATAAATCTGTAGTTCGTGTCAAAGGTCCTATCGTAAGTGGTAGAGGCTGTGATACTTCATTAACAATAGGTTTTCCTGAAAAACCAAGGGAAACATTTTGAGAGCCTGAGAGGGGTGCCCCTGGAACTTCACTACGTTTTATAGTTGTTCGACTTGCCCCTGTATCGAGTAAGAATTTTCTATCTTGACCTAATAATTCACTATGTACATAAGGTCCTTCTTGATCTACAGGAATCTCGATAAGCGGTAAGTCAACTTCCCTCTCTAGGCTTGTTCATGCGTAACGCTGATACTCAGGGTATTCATACTGTGCAGTCTGATACATTTGTCGTGTTGTGGTTTGTGTGGCAGTAGCAGGCAACGGTGGTGCAGCTGGCACAAACTGTATGGGTTGCTGTGAGGCTGGCATGGACTGTTGCTGAACTGGCATGGACTGTCCATGCTGCATAGTTCCTTGTTCATTCTGATCGTGTCTAACTAATCGTGGTCTCTCTTTTGCAATACCTGTAGCTATATTACGTTTCAGGACTGGACAATCGTGTACATAATGGCCTAGTTGTTTACAGTAATTGCAGGTTCCTTTTACAGGAACTGCAGAATCACCAGAATGTGTCACACCCTTTTTGTGACCATCTGCTGGTACTGTCTGAGAAACTAGCATTTTCATTTTTGTATCCTTCATGCGTCTATGCTCGTGTTCTTGTTCATCCCTAATTCTATTGTGATGATACTGTAACATTTGTAGCATTTGCGACGGAGTGTTACTTTGCCAGGTACTCTCAAATTTCAATATTCTATTCTTTACTGGAGGCAATGCATTTTCCACTAATTTTGTCACAAATAAATGTGGATATGAGTCACTACTTGCTTTTATACCACTATTTATACCAAAACATTTTTCAAATCGAGCATAATAATCGCTTGTGTCTTCATCTTGCTTTTGTTTGCAGGCTGTGATTGCACCCCAATCTTCCTTTTTTGTAGTTAATAAACGTGGCAGTACCTGTACTAGTAAACCTGGTAACAGTTTAACTTTATCCCCGAGCCCTGAACCTGCAGTTCGGCCCCTTTCTTCCTCTGCTAATGCTGTCCAGTCTATCTTTTGGTCACCCACTTCCCACTCTTTTTCTTTCAGTTTTTCATAAATGCCAGCAGGCAAAAGCACCTTTAATATCGTCATAATATCAGGAAAGGTGTACTCTCCCATCAGTAACATGTCTTTAATTTCTCGGTGGAAACCCGCTGGGTCTTTATCATGACTAGGCACTACTTTTTTCATTTCTAATAATTCCATTTTTGATATGGGTGTGTAAACAAATACACGGTGAAACTCATTGTCTTCGCCTTTTATTGGGTGCACTTCTCGTAGGGGGTTTTGTCTATCCATATAGTACGGCGCTCTTTCTCTGCGGGGCAGCGAGAGAGAATCCGGACTTACAAAAAGGACATACTGCTTACGTGACACTAATATCTCTTTTAATTAGCTTGTTACTAGAACCTCCCCATCTGTTTGTGAGTAGTTCCGTTAATATATCAGGTAAAGGACCAGGGTCAGCATGTTGGCTCTTATATAATATGAGGAGTTGCTGAATCATATATATTCCAGCTAAACGTTGTTCATCTGCACTGAGATTAAAAAACGTGTGTGCTACGGTCTCATCACCGTATTTTTCAGGACTGTCAATCCAGTGAACAGCTGATCTGGCTAATTCTTGCTCATCCATGGAATCGAGGAGGTGGTAACCCCTTCGTTCTCGTAGTATTTTATCTGCGGCTTGAAACGAATGTTCAGGAGACTTCAGATTTATTATAGGCGTCGGATACGTTCTGCTATTGTTTGGGCATACAGAGTATATGGGATCAGAAAAACATCTAGTATTTTCACAGGATCTTCCTCTGCCTACATAGGCTATGGTCTCTGACTGTCTTGCGGAATTCCCTGATTCGGACACTTCATCTTGCTCAAACTCGTCTGTTCCCAATCTTTCTTCATGAATACGCTCTATTTCTTTACGGATTTTTCGGCACATGGCTATTATACAATTTTGCTTATCGTGTCTCCCTTCTGATATATTCTGACTCCATCTTGTAAGAATAAGCATTGCATTCGGGTCTACCCCCGGGCGGTCTTGATTTCTGATCACACAATTTATGAGGAAACGTAACAGTTCCCCCTGTATCTCTACTTTCTGGAATTCCATAGCTCTGTTAATACATCCTGGATCTCGTCCCGTTTGAACAAAATGATATATGTTATCTAGATGCGTAGTCATTCCTGGTAACCTTGCTAAATACTCTGCGGCTCGCCTGATACGTAATGATGCCAGGACCATTTCATCCTCTTTACCAACCACCGGGTCATATCTACAATTTACAAGGAGTTCTTTAAGCGTACGTTCACTTACGAATTTAGGTGTACGTGAATGTGCTGACTCTTGAAAGACAAGTTTATTTATTCTAGGTGGTGTAAAGGTAATGCTAGCACCTCTCGTGGCCCCATCTGGGGCGTCGGGTGTGAATGGGTTCGTTGAACGTGACACAGCAACTATGGGCGTCGATACCTCTGTAGAGTCGACTGCGGAGACAGATGCGGAAACAGATGTGCTTGCCGAAGCTTGTGTCGGGACTTGCTGTTGTACGGGGACAGATACCTGATCCTGACGTTGAACCCCTACACCAGACGGTCTATGTGGTGCGGCGTTAGCATACTCGGGAGCTGCGTCGTCTAGATATGAGGAAAGAAAAACATCTTCTGCGGTTCTGGGATGCCCTTTTGGATGTACCTTAATTGGAAATAATGGGGGTGGCAAGTCTTTTGGCATCTCTGGAGCAGCCTTAGGTAGTCCTTCGGCTAGAAGGGGATACATACCATTCATAAGAGCATTTCTTTGTCTATTTACTTGTTCTGATTTCACTCGGATACCTTCCTCAATTAATAGATTTTCTTGAACTTTATTTGAACTTTCTTTACTCCTCTCTTCTTGTCTACGTGCTTTTTCTGTTCGTCTATGAGATTCTTTACGCCATAACTCAACAGCGTCTTTCTGTGACTGTCTGACCTTTCTTTTCCATAACTCTTCCTCTACTTTCATGATGCACTCTGCATCCCAGGTTCCCGCTACGGGCCACCTTTGACTTTCCGGTAATCCCTTGGTATAATCTACCCATAGATCAAGAAACAATATGGCATCTAAGCCATGCTTATGGTACATAAAATGCCCTGGAGTGTCCCTAGGAGGAATAGGAACTGCTTCTTCAAGCACCCCTTTTCTGGTAGTAATCTGTCTTAACTTCGAGAAGAGCGGCATATTGACAACTGATCTGATACTTACTCTTGAACTTACTTAATACGAAAAAAACCCCAATAATGAACAGTGTACAATGAACAATCATTCATACCACAATATGCAAGACATTTCTGAAAACATTAAACATTAAACATTTAACAATGAGCGACAATGATGACAGTCTGCTTAACTAATCACCACGCTGAATTCTTGACAATAAACTGCATACTTCGGAATACTTGATATACTGCTAAACAGTACATATACACTGCTAAACAGTGCAGACCGGATTTGTGTACCCAAATCCGTCTTGACCGGCACAACCTATGTGCGCGTCAACACGCCTCCCCGGCGATGGTACTCACCGAGTAGCTCCTTGAAACGGAAGGCCTCAGAGAATGGACAGGACTCGATGACTGCGGACAGCGGACCCTCTGGACATCGGGATTTCGAGAAACCTGGTGGGCCTCTGTATACCTCGGATCTTGCTCTCTCAGCTAGGCTCTGGTCGGGATACTTCGCACTTCTCACCGCCTCGTCTGGGTTGATCGCAGCCTCAGTCGCCCCCGCTTGACCGGAGGGAGCTTACAGGAAATCCTGCTGGTACGCGTTTATGGTCCGTCCAGCTGTGGCAGGAGACCGGGCCTGCAACGCACCGCCGGCGCGTGAGATGAGAAAGTGTCCCTATTCGGGCGCCATTATGTGGTAAATAAAATCTTCTTTACCGGACTGAATTTCATACGGAATCTTAAAATAAAGTAA
This sequence comes from Triturus cristatus, assembly GCF_964204655.1. NCBI lineage: Eukaryota > Metazoa > Chordata > Amphibia > Caudata > Salamandridae > Triturus > Triturus cristatus. The sequence continues at coordinate 449,506,295 of NC_140584.1, forward strand.
AATAGCTCAAAATAACAAGAGGCAGAATCCGTGGTATAAGAGGTTTTCTAAATGGGCTTTATTCCATTCAAAATGGCCGACTCGAGTCGCGGCCTTCAGGTTCCGTCACCACGAGGGTTCAGGAAGTGAAGTACAATACTTTATTGACAGACATGCATTTTTATAATAAGTACATTACAATGAAACGAATGTAGAAGGCGTAACATTTGATAAGAAAAGTGACATAACAGGTGCGTAATCGAAACTAGGCGTAATAAGGAATAAAAGAAACATGATTGGTTAGGATTATCAGACATAGGTGGATCTATAAGATAATACTTGGCATAGATGCGCGCGCAGCAGCATGACGTGTGAGTGACGTGCAACTAGGGGGTGAAGGGGACTTGACATTTAGCTCTACATGTGGAGACGAGAAGTCTGGGGGGTCAAGTCAACCTAATCCCAAATCATATCTAACATCCTATGTTTAGAGAACTATGTTATCCACAAGGAAGGACTCTCGGACAGAATCTAGTCTATACTGACTGTGTGCGTGCACAAACGTCTAAGTGTCTATATGAGATGCGAGGGGCAGAAAACTTTCCATGGCAGCAGGGCTATGAATCACTTGCAGGAGGACGGAAAGGCTGAGTCCTTTGCTTGTGAGCTAAAGGAAATGTTTACCTAAATCACTAGACAGGAATGCATCGGCAGAAGAGCAAAATAGATAATTCGAAGGTGAAATACAGCTTCTTGGCAGGCAGGCGAAAACTGGCCGAGGCAGGCACCGTTAGCTGCACAGGGAGTAGGACAAAGTTCATGGATACAGATGCGAGCTCAAGCTGAAGCTGTCAGAGACAGAGAGCAGGGAAAGGCTTTGAGGACAGAATCGGGCCTACTTGCCTGAACTGTAAAAATGTAGTAACTTAGCCATATAAAGTCGGTGGCCTTTCATACTTAGGAATCGAATATCCAGCCCATTGATGGCGGATCTGACAGAGAACATGTCGACGGTAGACACACATATGTTTGCGTCTTAGAAACTGGAACTGGAGGGAACATACATGTACTTGTAACATGCATATAGAACCGTTGGGGTCCAAGATAGGGGACATAACTGATCAGGAAAATCCACATTTCCACAAGGGGGGCGATGGCTTCCAAAGCTTTCACGCTTGGAGAGAGGTTGGAGGACATAATGAATGCGGTGGATTGGTCCTTAGATTCAATCTTTAAAAGGTTCTATGTCAAGCAGATTATTGATATGGCACATTTGGTGGTAAGTAAGCTTTAAACTAGCATAATCCGAAGCCTCCTGTCCTGACATAGAATGGGAAATGTCCTAGCTATCGTAACGGAAAGTTTCAATTCTATTAAGGACTCAGAGGCATGGATTATCCCGCCTGCGGAGATCTTCCTGTTTTTATTTCACTTCTAGACTTAATTGCATAAAGTTTGAAGTGACTTTGTATCCCAAAATGGGACAGATGTTCTTGGGAATTCTTGTGTTTCGAATGTTCAGAGCTTTTTCGCTGTCAAACAATGTTTTTTTAAATTGTATGCAATTTCGCCGGTATTGGTTTCTAGTTCTGATCTTGTGTTTTGGTTCCAGGAGCGGATTCTGGGAAACAGGATGCATAGAATAAGACGGATGGCGTGACTCGCACAACGAAAGATGGGCAAGAGACTACATGTTGGACCCTGCATTGTGATTGGACATTGTATTCAAGGGATATGTTTGTTTTTTCGCCAATTTTCCTAGTCCTCTGGGAAATGTGGTCTTTGTTGTGATGATAAAAATGGTTGCTGTTAAAATGAAGTAAAGTATAACATAATACTCGCCTCCGAGTCCTTAATAAAATTGAAACATTCCGTTACAATAGCTAGGAAATTTTTCATTCTCCTGCCCTAAAGTCTCAGTCTTTTCCACATCTTTGTAATCCGGGGTATTCCCCCCTCCCCCCAACCTCCAGTGGAAACTCCAAATAAAAAGAAAATTTACATGATTGATGTGCCTAAGCTATTTCCAGGCTTTTGATTCTTACTTAATTAAGTGAACTTTAGAACTGTTCTATAGTCAGATCTGAGATTGAATCTGTTAAATTACACCAAACAGGACCCTCTACTTGCGACTATATCTTGGTTACATTTTTTGAGGAAAAACTGGTTGACAAACGTATTAATTTTGAAATATGCACCCGTCACCTTGCGGAACCTGCCAAGACCACTATCCGACCCAAACTATCAACACCTTTTGGTAATTACACTTCTGGGATGACTACACGTAGTTCATGTACTCTGAAACCCTGTCTCTGCTGCAAAATCTGAGACCTCCAATCTGAAAGCTATTAAATGACTCATTGACTTACCCAAGCAGCCTAGGGAGGATATTTGTTTAGACTCTGTACCTGTGGTCCGCGGCCCCAGTCACAGAACCCGGGATCATGACAAAATCTTAGACCAATCTTGAAGGAAGACACTTGACAGTGTATCAAATGATGATTCAACCTTAGCATCCTGCTCTCTGGTGATCGCACAGTCGAATGGAGCCACTGATTTCCTGCCTACTTTTACTATCATCTCCTGGAACTTGGTTGGTATCAAATTAAAACTACTGGACTCTGAATCGATTTGCACTGTAGCCATACAGATATTACAATTGATTCCCAAGATTTGCTGGGTGTGTTGCTTAAGCTCCCGACAGAGTTAAAACTATCGCTGATTGATGTCTATGTCAGACCTGTTGCAGCAGGTGTAGAGTCACCTGTTCTGACTCATCTAGATTAAATAATGGAAACCTGCCAACAGAATTCAAAAGTAATAGTTGCAGGCGATTTTAATACTTTTTTTTAATCCTTTCCCCATATTTTCTATCTGATCGAAGACGAGGATACAATTTGGAATATTCCCCAAATAGAGGGAAAGGTTAGATCAATTTTACAAGACTAGCCCTGCAGCTGACTTCCATAGTTGTGGGGCAAATTATTTGGACCTGTAATGGTCAGTCTCAATCAGACTCTCCAAGGAGGCCCACTTTCAAGTGGGGGTTTTACACAAGCATCATTGATTAGGGATTCTTAGACGTCATGTTATGGTCATTGTTGAAAAATATGAGACTGAATATTTGCTCCGACAGTGACCACAACTCACTGCTGTTATTTCTTTCAGGTTATGTCCTAAAAAGGGCTAGTCTAGCTTATCTATAACTGTCCCTGAACCACTGCTAGTTAGTAACCGTAGGAGAGTGGCTTTATTTGTTTCTGACCTTTCACTGACTTTGCAAATGTCTCCAGTATTGCTATACCAATTTTGGAGATTCACAAATCCTTCTTTTCCTTGTTGAAAGGTATTTTTTTTTACAAAATAGTTACTCCAAGGAAGTCCACGCCCACCACAGTAGTTAAATGCAGAGGCGGCTCCTCCGCAACGACGGAGGAGCGTTGCTCCACTGCCTGGCTCAGAGCCAGCAAATAAAAAATAACACTATGTTCTTGCATCGTTTTATTTAGCATATGCTGGTTCTGAGCCAGAGCTGTAGGGAGTGGTGGGGCCGAGGCATGGTAGGGGGGAGAGGGAGTGCTACATGCACTACTTAAGTGTTCATGTGTGTTTTGCCATCCGTCTCAGGCTGACCAAAACACACAGGCGCACTTTAGTTTCTCCAGCCTGGCTGCATTGAGCAGCCGGGCTGGAGAAACCCCCGCAGACTCCCTGAGCAGAGCGTCATTCCAGCCTGCTCAGGCCAATCCCTGCGCTGCACTGCAGCCCGAGGGTGTGATAGGAGTCTGTCCCAGGGGCTGCTGGGACCAGTAAGAGGAGCGGCGGCCAGCAGCTGAAGGAATGCTTCTAACACCCCCGTACCAGGCTCCCCCCGCATTCCCTCCACCTGCCCCACCACCGTTTGTTTGTGACAGATGCCACTGGTTAAATGGTTCAATTTGGAATGTAAAATGACCAAAGCTGGGTGAGGGAAGAGGTAAGGAATAGACTCCAAGCAAAGACAAAATATGGCAAGAGTTGCTACTTGCCATAAAACTGAAGGACAACAGATCATTTTGGCAACTATCAGACAGCACTACTGAAGAGCCTAGAGTATTTCATTATTACATTCAACCAGAGTGCTGGGTAAACCATCTTAGTAAGCTGTATGATTCAGTGAAGTTGTAGTAGCAGTTAGGAGCTCCCCAGATCCTGAGATACTGAGGTCACCACTCAGTATTGGAAGGGTAACAGAAGTCAGCAAGCCAAATGAACCAATGTTCTTTACCTTAGAGGACACATCCAATGCTATTTCCCTTTTCAAATCTACCAGGACCTAATAAAATACCAGGTGATCTCTACAAATCAAAACCCCTAATCTGGACTGGTTAGGCCAGAGTTCTTCAATCTGTGGGGTGCACACCCCAGGGGGGAGGAGGTGGGGAGAAGGGGGAAGGAACTCCACCCTAAACTCTTTCCTTTGTTTTCCACTGGCCCAGGTCTTAAGTCGATTGGAGAACTACGGAGCAGCAACCAATCAGCGGCGTTCGGCGGTAAGGGGGAGGGAGATGAAATCGATGGGGCACGACGTGGTTTTTGTATTATCAAGAGCTAATGGTCCCAGCACGGGGTTCATTTCTAGAGCTGAAATGCTTCAGCTGCAGTGGGATTCAAGGAGATGCTATGAAACCGAAAGCAACAAACATTTCAGCTCTAGGAATTAACCCTGACCTGGGAGGGTTAGCTCTTCCCCGAAAGGAGTCAAAGTCTTAAAATTATACCAGCATCCCCTGTGGTATCAATGCCCCGGTTTATAGCCTCATTCCAGGGCTGTGGTAACTTCAAAGTCTGCAGAAAACAGTGTTTGTGCCAAATTTAGAATTACGAATTCTGCGCTAAGAGAGCTTGGACGTCAGATTTTACAGACTTAAATTCCAGCAGAGCACTTTACATAAACCACACCCCGGCGTTCCACTGATTATACTGCAATGCATGTCCTCTGCTTCCACCTTCAACACGCTATGCACGGTTTGCCTGCTATGAATGTCTACATTTACCTAGTTCCGTCTCAGTTTGCACATTTTTGTTTCTCGCATTGTCTTGAAGTGCTTCAAAGTGTCAAAAGGTGACAAGGTACCATACCATCACTGAAATACAATACTAAAATAGGTAATTAACATCAGCCGAGGCGTCCACTGTGCTACACCTGCACCACCCGAAACCCAGGGACTTCAAAAATGTATCAGAACGTTAAATCGGTTGCCTGCTCTACAGGAATAATTGGGCAATCACAGAGAACCCCATCCTTTCCACTGCTTCTGGCTGAGGTTTCTATAACCTTTCTATTTATTCAACTCGTATGAATTTCATACTTAAGTATGCCATTCAATAAAGTGCGACCGGCACCTATTCTGGACCAGAAGGATGAATGTCCTCTAGGCTACGCCCGTCTGGCTGGAGGCAATGCAGGTGTAATTACCAGCATCCGAGGCCTGCACCTGAGAAATACTGGGAGAAAAGGGGAGGAGAGTAAAAGTGACACAGTTGGTTTATGTCTTGCTTTCAGTTACAGCACATCTTCCTTCAGTATAGGACAGAGGGGCAGCAACACCCAGACTCTTGTTGTAAAATGTGCCCTACATGGTTTACATGCCATTCCCACAATGCATTGCACATTCGAAAGTGATGTCCTACATGTGTGATGTTGTCTGCGCTTCTGTATCAGTGCCCCCCGCCCTTCGAGCTGTGCTGTCTCTTGGAGCAGTAGGACACCATCAGGCGCGCAAAGCCCATAGGGCTAAAAGGGCTTCAGCCCTCCCCCCCCCGTCGTGCGTCTGTGGGCTGCTACAGCTCGATCTGCTGTGAACTCGGCTGGGCAGTGTCTGGAACCTTCTCTCCGGCACGCCTCAATTTTTTACAGGTCTTTAAAGACCATTTGCATATTTATTTATTTTTTTAATTTGTTTATTTCGTCTAGTCAAGAATTGCAAATCACATATACAGTAGAGCCAGCTGTTCACAAAGTACAAATCACAGCATACTTATACAACAATATACATCAGTAGTTACCGTTTTCGTGGATACATAGGGATGGTAGTAAATGTATCATCACATCACGGGGCCCTGACATCCACCCAGAATTTTCAGAGCTTACAACACGGCATTCTTCATTTAGAGACATAACGAGACGCATGGGGAAATCTTACATCTCTTCTCTCTCCGCTGAACATGAAGAATCAACACAAGTGTCACATGATCTACTGGTCCATCGATTATCATATATCAATCGCCCCCTTGTATAGACAGAAGGTATTGCTTTAGGGGTTCCCAGAAATCATGAGGCCTTGATGCCTGCGGCAGTTCTTCTGCGTAAACCTCCATGGTTTCCCTACAATAGGACATGTCTATAAGCCAGTCTTTGAACCTAGGGGGGGGGGCGTTTGCTGCCCCATCTAATAGCAACTCAACGTTTTGCTAACGGTAGCGCTACGGCCAGGAATTTTCGTCGTTTTGCAGGTTTTAGTTTGTATATGCCCAGTAAACACACTAGAGGAGTATTCGGTACCAGTTCTACTAACATCTCGGTAAGCGCTCCCATGACATCTTGCCAGTACTTGTGTATCTGCGGGCATGCCCACGCCATGTGCAGAAAGTCCACGTTCAAAGCATCACACCTATAACACTTGTCATGCGATCTAAGGCCATATCTGTGTAACTGGATCAGGGTATAATAAAATTGGTGTAAGAATTTAAAGTGTATTATTTGTAAATTACAATTGGATGTCATCAATTGTAGTTGCGTGCAGCTATATTCCCAATCCCCTTCGTCAATGCTGTCTCCTATCAATGTTTCCCACTTAGTGAGTGATCTGTTTGCAATCCCACTTTGTTGTGACTTTGACGCATTGTACAGGCGTGTGACTAATTTCTGGCGAGTAGGTGCTGTCAGTAGTGTCTGTAATGCCTGCAGCGTTGGTGGTTCCTCCGGATAGGAGGTGTATAGCGCCCTGATCGCCACTTGTAGATGCAAGTGAGCAAACATCTTCATTGGTGTGTTATGTATGCTTAATGACGGGTCGCCCCTTTGGACCAATCTACCGTGTGGAAAGACTTCCCTCATTGTGGAAAGCTTCATGTACGCTAGCAGTAGTGTCATTTTTTTCTCTTGTGTTACCGATAATTTCGGATGGTTCGCGACAGGGAGCGATGGGGCGTAAATAGGTAGTTTGTTAGCTCGGCGTGCTAGCATATACCATGCTCTGGAAGTGCAGTGCACAGTTTGGATCGTGTCCCTATTTGTGTGGTACTTCGGGTCGGACACAAAGGCTATCAGTAGAGTGGGTTGTACACTATCCTTTTCCACTGCCACATGCGGAATGTACGCATGTGGTTGTGTCCAGTAATGAGCGTGTTGCGCCTGTGCACAGTAGAAATATCATTGTAAATCTGGTGCCCCGAAACCTCCCTTATGATACGGTTTCGTTAGTATGTTCCAACTTACTCTGGCTTGTTTTCCCACCCATGTTAGTTTCTGCATTGCCGACCTTAGTTTAGAGAACAGTGCCTGTGTTAATCAGATAGGAATATTAATAAATAAATATAAAAATTAGGGTAAGACTATCATTTTTTGCAGAGCTAGCCTATCTGCTAATGATAGGGGCATCTGTATCCATCTAGCTATCTGTTCGTCAAATTTAGTCGTCGCCCTTCCATAGTTTTCCCCTATTACTAGTTCCGGGTCCCTATGTATCCATATGCCCAGGTATTTAACTGGGTCAGTTTGCCATTTTAGGGGGTAGTCTAATTTCGGCTGGGTTGTGGCCAACGTAAGAGGTATGATCACTGACTTGTCCCAATTTATTCGCAACCCCGCATACTGCTCAAAGCGGATATATTCTCTTATAAGGCTATTTAAATGTGTATTTGGGTGGCGAGTGAATAGTACCATGTCATCTGCGTATAGTGAAATGCTAAGGGGGCGAAGGTTAAACTGCAAAGCAGCTTCCGGGTGGCGCTGACGGATTCTGCAAGCTAATGGCTCCAAGACCAGCGTGAACAAGATTGGCGAGAGCGGACAGCCCTGTCTCGTCCCTCTGCCTATACTAATGGGGTCAGAAGTTTGCCTATTTATTCCAATTCTAGCCGTGGGGTCAATGTATAAAAGTTCCATCCAAAACTGTTCTGGAAAGCCCATCCTGCGAACATGTACGTGCATTCCACTGAATCAAAAGCTTTCGCAGAATCCAACAAAGCCGCTGACGCCGGTAACTCTGGATCCAGGTGGTGGTACAGTGCAAATATGGTACGTACGTTTTGAGTGATGGATCTAGTTGGTACGAATCCTACTTGGTCAGGTAATACTAGCTTCTCCTGCAGTAGCTGTATCCTGGTAGCAATAACCTTTGCCAGGATTTTAACATCAATATTGATTGATGACAAGGGCCGATAGGATTCGCATCTGGTTAAGTCCTTGTCCGGTTTTGGGAGCGCCACTAGAAGTGCTTCCCTCAGTGATGCAGGAAGTCTACCTTCTGCATATGCTTCTTCATACATTGCAGCTAAATATGGTATCAACAAGTCCTTATATGCTTTGTAGAACTCCCCAGGTAGCCCATCCAGACCAGGGGCCTTGTTATTGGGCAAGGAGTTTATTGCGTCTATAAGTTCATCTTTAGTGATATGATGGCCTAAAAACTTTTGCTGAGTGTCTGATAACCATGCAAGAGCTAGATCCTGAAGATATTGGTTAACGTCTGCTGATGTGGTATTTGTTTTTTTCCCCATAGAGTTGAAAATAATAGCTCTTTAAACAGTTCAAAATGGACGTGGTGTTGTATAACGTTTGGTCTTCATCATCCCTAATCTGTGTTATGTATGACGTTGTGAGTGACGGTCCAATTTTGCTGGACAAGGCGCGTCCCCGGCTGCCTCCCTCTCCATAATTCCGCGCTGTGTATCGTCGTGATTTATATTTTATCTCATCCGTAGCGTATTTCTGGTAGTCGTGCATCCGCTCCCTGATTGTTACCAATAAAGTAGGATTCCGCGTCTGTGTGTATTCCGCCTCAAGTTGGCTAATATCCCTTTCAATTATGTTTAGTTGCTGCTGAATATCCTTCAAGATCCCTGCATGCTTACTAATGCAGTGACCCCGAATTGTGACTTTAAATGCCTCCCATAACGTTCCTGCGCTATCCACTGATCCGGAGTTTAATCAAAATAATCCCCTATGGCTTGTCTTAGCTCGCTATAGAACACTTGGTCCAAAAGGGCGCTTCCATGTGACAATGACTAGGTATGTATGTGGGGACCTCCAGCGTGAGACAGACCGGGGAGTGGTCTGATAAGTGTCTTGGGTAGGTGTCTGATCGTTTTCGTCCGCGTGCATGCTTCATGTGTAATCAGCCAGTAGTCTATCCGTGACCATGTGTTGTGTGTCGTTGATGTACATGTTCCTTCTCTACATCCTTCATTTCTTAGTCTCCATATGTCGGTCATCCCCCACGTCTGCATACAGACTTTTTTACCGTACCTTTTATTACCGGTCGACCTATCTAGGGCTGGGTCCAGGCATGTATTGAAATCTCCACCCTATATTATTGGCGCGCACAGGAATTCCCTAAGTTTAGTCCATATATCTGCATAAAAACTGGGGTCATCGGTATTTGGACCATAGGACGTGATTATCGTTAGTACTGTGCCTCCGAAATTTCCCTGCACTATGACATAACGCCCGTGGTCATCTTTAACTGTGCGAATAAGCTGGAATGGGGTGCTTTGCCTAATTAACAGTAAGACACCTCTGGCATACATAGAGTATGAGGACGCCATGCGGTACGATGTTCATCTTGTACCCACCCGTGTTTCAGTAATAGAGGTAAGATGTGTTTATGTATACACGCCACTTCTATACCATGTCTGTCAAAGTATGCGAATACTTTACGTATTTTCTGTGGGTTTTGAAGCCCGCGAACGTTCCACATTATGAACGTTAGTTTTCGGGTATTCTTGTCAGTGTCAACCATGCTCATCTTTCCCTATACAAGGTAAACATCTCCACCGCAAGCTCCAGGTGTAAAGCAAAAACTGTGTGTACAATTTATCAGTGTTGACCAGACATTTTCTACCTTCTCCAACCATCTCCCCCACCCACTCCGCCCCATCCCCTTTGGCGGAGCCAATCCCAGATCGACGTATCAAAGTCACACTACCTCCCCCTCCCCTACATATAACAAAAAACCCCAAACAGTAAACCGGTGTGGTGCACACAGAAGGGCGAGAACTACCAGCCCATTCCCTGTGGACTGTCCCCAAATGGGCGGATGCCCTGTGAACGTATGCATCAAGAAACTTAACATAGCATATTGTACTTACACATTTTCACCAGGTGAGTTATGTAGCGATATTATGATGTACCATAAAAATGTCAAAGACCAAACATGCTTTCACAATTCAGAGCACAGCATTGTGGTTGGGTACTCATTTATGCGGAAATCTGACTTATCTGTATTAGGTACATAGCAGTCCTGATCCTCGACCAGTGTCTATCGACAGGCACAGCTTCCCGGGGACCATCTGGAAAAGCGTTTGCACACTGTGATCGACTGTTGCTTTCGTGTAACCATGCTTTTTGGTGTAGGGAAGTGAACGCTCCTGTAGCTCGCAGCAATTTCTCTCGGCTATCAGGTCCAGGCTTGTGTTCTGATTAGCATTGTTCTGGCTGGTCAGGATGCCAGCTGACTCTTTCAATGTACGGCTATTCGACGTCTGACGTAGTAGATTGTTCGTCCTGATCCCCTCTCGGAGATTTCATTCTCGGTCCTCGTTGTCCTTTCTGTGGGAGAAATTTCAGCGCATCCTTTGGCTCATTATAAATCTTTGTCTTTCCATCGTCCGTGATCTTGAGCCAGGCAGGGTACAACATGGCATATGGTATATTCAAGTCCCTCAGTTTTTGTTTTGCTGGGCCAAACTTCTTCCTTGCCTCCTGGACAGACACAGTAAAGCCAGGATATAGGGATATATCCATACCTTCGTGGTTCAATTTCCCCAACTCTCTAGCCTTCTGAAGTGCTGCGTCGCAGTCCCTGTAGTTTAATATCCGAGCTATGATCGGCCTTGGTCTCGAGCCGGCTGGTGGCTATGGTGCCAATGATCTGTGCGCTCTCTCGACAATGAATATTTCGGAGAACGTCTCCCGTCCTAGCACTGAGATGAGCAATTGTTCGACATATCTCTCTATAGGTCCCGTATTCGTCGTTTCAGATATGCCCGTCAGGCGGATGTTGTTTCTGCGGGATCTCGCTTCCAAATCTTCTGCTTTTGCTGTTAGAGCCGCCAGATGTTTGCCCATCTTCACCTGCTTCGTGTCCATCTGTACCTGAGCATCTTCGGTCTTGGATATTCGGCGCTCAGACATATCAAGTCTTTCCATGTGCTTGTCCAAGCGCTCAGACATCCTGTCAACCCAGTACGTCAGAGAGTCAATTTTGCCATCAATGTTAGTTAAAGCTGCTTGTATCGTAGTAAACATGGCTTGCACATAGTCGTTGGTGACCCCTCCCATGACACCCGTTGCCGCCTGCGTGTGTGACTGTTCCTCCGCACCTTGGTCCGTTTGTTTTTTTGCTTCTTCAAAAGTTATTTTGGGCTGATTCCTATCCGTCTTGCCCATATTTACCGATTGTGTTCGGCCTCCGTGCCAGGTGCTTCGGAGAAGAGCGGCATCGAGCAGGAACGTACCGTCGGCGCCCAGAGATCGTCACAGTGCGGGTATGCCCCCTTTATGGTGTGGGGCCCAACGGCACAGGTCAAGCACCAGTCCGGGCAGACAAGCGATGCAAGTGGACCCAAAGCGCTGTGTATCCCTGTGCTAGCAGGCTAATATTCAGGGATGTCACCGTGCCCCAGTCGTGTCCCTCTTCACCGTCGCTTTACTGCAGTGTGAAGGGCCAGTATGTCCGGTATGCACCACTTCCCTCTCTAGGCGACCGATATCCCAGCACTTCTCTCCTGTGTTTGGGGCACCTGTTTGTCTTCCCCCGATGAGTTTTATGGGAGTGAGGGTATGACCATCATTCCACCGTGCTGCCCTTATAATCTGTCGCTCTCAGGTCACACGATGTTTGTGAGTGTATAGGTAGCCGGGTGCAGTCCAGCAGCGTCCAGGCCCCCACCGGTGACTGTAGGAGAAAGGGCCCACGCTACCTGCGCAAGCACAAGACCAGGCCTCAAAGAATCTGTGCCAGGATCATGGTGCGCAGATGCAACATGAAGGGGTTTTACCAGTTCAAGTTCTCCAGCCAGGCGCAGGAAATTGTTGTGCCACTGTCACTGCCCTGTGTTTTGGCCAATGCGCGCTGCTTCTTCTTCTCTCTCAAGTATCCAGCGCGATATATCCCCCGGGGGGGGGGGGGCGGAGAGTATCATAATTACTGTGCGTGTTATCCTCCCCGGCTGCGCAGCGTCTCCAGATCCCGTCTGTTTATCCACGGGCCGTATGTAGCATTCAATGTTCAAACCACCATGCAACGCCGGGGCCTGCACTAGATTACCATGGCGTTTCTTCCCCAACCGTGTATTTCAATTCAAATGGTGCCTTCCCCGTGTTATCTGCACCTGTACTGTCGCCGCTACTCACTCCGCAGGTGCTTCACCTCCGTCCCTCTGTTTTGATCCTCTTCGTCTCCAGTAGCTCCAAGGGGGGAGTTCCGACCGCACCGGGCAGGGAGCTCCACCTGGGCTGTGCTGTGCGTGTCAGCCACGTTCCTCACGTGAGGCCGCTGCTTCTGTTTCGAATTCTCCCGGCCAGGCCGCAGGAACTCCGCGTCGCGTTCCGGGCTGTAAAAATGCCGCCGTTTGCAAATTCCTGATATGAACGGGTGCCCGGTGATCAGTAGTAGCAGGCTGCACCAGTCAGCTACAGTCAAGTTTCCATCATGTAGGATTGTGAAGGATTTTTAGGGCATCTGCAAGGAGCTCGCCTAGGACGCGACCATCTCGCTTCGTGGCAAGCTCCGCCCCCCCCCCCCCCCCCCCAAGACCATTTGCATATTTACATACATTAGGAAACTGGTTACCGAGGCAAAGTTCTTTTTTCTGGTTCCAGTACCCCCTGCTCCCCCACTCTGCCTTTTCCTTACATTTGTATTTTACATTTACTGCTGTAGTGCGAGAATGCTTTTCATGAAAAGGATTATAATGTAGGGTTGACAAAAGAAAAATACCAGCCATTTATTGTTTAACCCCTTCGCTGCGGCGAGAATTCCGCCGCAGCGCTGGGGGGTGTGGGGGGGGCAGCGCGGTGGCGCTGTGCTCATGACGGAGCCACTCCGTCATGAGCCACGGTTGAGCTGTGCTCATGACGGAGTGGTTCCGTCATGACTCCGCCCAGTTGCATTGTCCCCCCGCACAGGCGGGGAAACAGCGCCGCTTGGGAGGAGCGGCCGCCAACGGTCGCGGCATGACGGAACCACTCCGTCATGAGCACACGGCAACCGTGGCTCATGACGGAGTGGTTCCGTCATGAGCGGGGAAGGGGTTAAAGAGCCTGCAAAGGCCTTATCTTGACAATGATAGGGGTATAAACAAAATAGTATGTATATATTTGTAATGTGACTTTTCTGTCTTTGTTCCCTTTAATTATCAGTCATGGATCATTCAGGCAGCCCTAGAACACAATTAAAAATGCTTTCTATTTATATTTGCTGTTGGAAGTATGCACAGAGTGCTGAAAATACTTCTTTAGGTGTTTATTTTTGTACAGCCAGGGACATCGATCTAATGAGCTGGCAACCTAATCACAAGACTGAAAGTTTCTTGCAAGATCAGCACATCATTTATTTCCTCCACCTGCACTCACAATGCACTTGCGCTGGTCACCCTGTACTTCACCCTGCAGTGACACGAGCTCACTACTCACCCTGCACTTATGTGATACTTCACTCACCTGTCCCCCTCACTGCTCAATCTGCAGCTCACTCAAACAAGCCCATCACTAACCATACATTCATTCATCCCACTCTGCACTCACATCTCCACCCAAATTCATATGGTCACCTCACTCACCCTGCAGTCACTCCTCTTACCCTACTCTCACATCTCTCACCGTGCACTCACATGGGCACTCCTGGGCCCCCACACAGCGCAGATGGTTAATGTGCCTGCTACAAAGAATGTGTACCATGCAGATTAGAGAACTGAGTGTAAGTAAACTATGAGAAGCGCTATAAAAAAATGAAATGTTTGTCAGAAAGGGGCTTTTGAGAGATGAGGTGCATTGTTAGTTAGTAATAGTGAGGGAATTCATGGACAAAGAGGAAATGGGGTGGGGGTGCCAAAAACTGCACTGTGTGCGACCAGTGCTAGGGCCAGCCCTAGCTGAGAGTGTTAGCTCCCCACGAAGTTCAGGTCTAGTTGCGCCCCTGTACACACGTATTGGCATGTAGTGCCCCATCAAGGTTTTCGTCCTAAATTACAAAAGTACACATTTACATGCACTGCAATCCAGCCTTTCAGGGGGCCCCTTGATAGCAACAGCTCTGTTTTTGCCCTGATGGCCTGGAATAATTCCTAAACAGATTCTTGTAAATACCATCATTTTCATTTATTTTTAATGTGATTGATTTGAGAGAGTATATTACTATGTGCAGAGAAATGTGTTTGTTTGATGCAACAACCATAAAAAAGTTTATTTTAGATCAAAACGGGTCCTCACATATGAGTAATTGAAGGATGTCACAGATATTATTCGCTGTAAAATTAGTGGGCTGCTGCTGTGTTACAACAGTGAAAACACACATCACTATCTCTGAATATTAGATGTAAACACTTTTAGAATTTCTGGTTGTTGAGCACAACCGGAGGACGGCAGTAGCAAAAATCCATCCACAGACTGACCGTCTCTGTGGCGAGAAACAGGGACACTTGTCACATTAACGTTGGTGGTGTTATTTTCAATTGTGTTATTTTCAATCTATGTCATGTGTAAAACAAAGCGTCCTAGTAAAAACAATTTGTGCACATTTTATCTTGGAAAACTGTGTTTTGAGCTGTGTAATAAGCCTGTGCCATTTAACCACACCCACTCACAACCCTGCAGTTTACTAAACACTCTTATTTTGTTGAACATTATCTGCCGGATATGGCCTGGGATACGCGGGTTGCGGTCGATTATTTGGTGTCCCAGATTCCAGAAATTTGTCAGGTGGTGGGGGGGGCCCGACATCTAAAACAATTCAGCTGGGGGGGCTCAACCTCCAAAAGTTTGCAGACCTCGGAGTTAGGCTAATCTTATTTCCAACACAATATCTAAGGAGGAGAGATCCCAGATTCTTCAAGGGCTGCTGAGGATTTCCCGGTTTATAAAAAAAAGTGAACCCTAATGTTCAGGGATCACCTTTTATCGGCTTATTAGCGGGCCCATAAGCCTTATTGACAACTTGCAAAAAATTTTTTGCAGGACAAGTTCTTGACAAACTTTTAATCTGAGACAATGGAAGCAATATTCTGTCCCCTTTTCAAGGTGGCTTCTGACCCACTGCTAGCACTACAGATCAGGTCTTTAGACTAGTTGTTCTTTACTGGAAATACATATTACTGCTTAAGCAAAAGCTATATTTGGCATTCTTTGACCATAGGGCAGCGTTTGACATTGTTCCTCGAAAAAACCTCTGGAGAGTTCTAAAAACCAATTGGGTGATGCTCCATGAACTTGGTTAATTTAATAGCTAAGCTGCACAAATCAAATTATGCTCAGGTTAGATAGGGAAGCAAGGGGGAGTTGACGGGTCGCATCAGAATCACGCAATGGGTTAGGACAGGGCTGCGTCCTCTATCCCACCTTGTTTACCCTATACATTAATGATGTGGTCCACCTACTTTTGAAGTGACAGAATGATACCCCGATATTAAATAACAGAAAGATTCCCTTTCTGCTCTTTGCAGGCAAGTCTCTCTTAATAATCAAATCAGCAATGCGATTATAGGCCCTAATTAGTAACTTTAAGGGCTTCTGCAAATCAAGAGGCTTAGAAATAAACACGGTCAAAATGTTTATCTACCATGACTCTTAAGTAATTAACTGCTACAACGGCTATGCTTGTTTTTTATATCCTGCATGGCTATCTAATGTGGACTTACACAGCAGAATGTTTTTACACTTGAATAAACACCTTTACAAGAACAAGGAGAACTAAAGGTAGTAGTACTAGATGTACTCGGTAACTCTTCACTTTGTGTAGTTATATGCTTGAGAGTCTGTAAAGATGGAATGAGAGCAATTAGCTCAAAATGAGCTAGACAGTTGTTGATATCTTTTAGTAAGCCTTTTGCTCCAGTGCCAACTGCAACCATTGAAGGACGGGCAAAATGGGTGAGGTGGGGATAGACACTGATAGATCAGGTGCTCACTGAATAAGGCAACTGATAGCAATGAAATCACTTTTACTGGGACTGAGATCACATGAGATCAAGACGTCAGAGGAATGATTAGCTGAGAGCACTTTAAGAGGCATGTTGCAGCTTCTCTAATGATGGATGAGCCTTGAACAAACCTAATCTAAGTTTACATTCCTGATATAAAACGTCCTTGTTTCAGCAAATATGTTTGATAGGTGCTGCGACAAGACAGTAATGAAAGTTAAGCATATTCCTAGTCTACGTGTCCTAAACCAAACTAAAAACATTCAGTTGTGAGGGCTAAGAAATTTTTCTATTGTGTGCGGAAACACTTGAAGTCTCTTACCTTAGAAGAATTCTAGACACCATTCGCAAAACAGCCTGAGACCATATATCCACGGAAACATTGTATACCACACAAAGAACAATATCCATGAACTAAGTGCCTTGGTGACATGGTCCAGATTCCTCTTCTTAAAAAGCCAAATCCCGATGAGTAGGACTTGCCTTATTTCAGAATCATTTAAAATATTAATTTTTCCAGCTAAGTTCCTGAGTTATCAGCATGTCATCTCTGAGCCCACACTGACAGCAACTCCATTCTTGACATTTTACTATCTGCCTTTCACGTTAGACAAGGACACATTTATGTCCAAGACTAACATCCTGGATGACCATGGACATTAGCTGAACAACAAACTGATTGTACAGACCTTCTTCATAGCCACTTTTCACATTTTCGACCTCCAAATTTGCACGGATATCTTTCTTTAAGTGCTGGCCTCTAAGCTGCCCAACAACATTACTCAATTACAGATGGACCAGGATTATGGCTGCCCATTCTTTTTAAGTGATCCTTCCCCATCACCTGTGACATTACATAATATTACACTGCATCTACATCCATCATCTCTACCTACACTCTCTCTGGCAGTTAATACTCATTCTCCAGGGAACCCTTGGTACAAGTCACAGAACTGCAATGACTGATTTGTTAAAATGCACAGCTGGGTTGGCGTCTCACTCATGCTTTGGATACTTCTATAAAAATGTATAATTAAGTCTTTAACCAATCTTAAATATGCACCACTGGTCTAAGCAATGTCAGTTTGCCCCTTGCTGGACGCCATTTCAGTGGGTTTCTTTATCGATGCAAGTTTTTGTTTAACACTTAATGATCTAGTTGGCCTCTACCCGCCGACTCGCCATAGCAGCACTGTTTTAGTACTCATTGTTCACAAAGTCCTCATTGGATCTGGCCAGAACCATAATATTTCTGTATTCAAAATTCACAAACTAAACTAAGCACCAGAACTCTACAGATGTGAATATGTTTTACATCCCCAAATACAGTAAAGTTGCAAATGAAGGCAAAGTTGTTTCTGTTCCCATATCTAAATGGTGTATCTCACTTCCATACACCATGGTATGAACCGATCAATATCAGGAGGAAAGGAATTTACAAGCAAACCAATACCCCTCATGGCCCACCTCCCACTCAAATACTGCTGCTCAACCTCATTTAAGCACTCTGGAGCACTCCCCCTTGGATGTAGCATCTTACAAATGTGATATAAACAAAAATACACGGCTAATACTCTTGATACTGCTTTCCACCTCTTTTTGTAAAAACACAAAACAATTTTGAAGCCTACTTAAGTAATGATAATCCACATGCATTGACAAAGGCAATAGGTCATAAGCCTGAATGTGCGGTGAAGAGCAATTGGCTTTGTCATTGCTCCCTCCTAGCCCCCACATTGCTATAAGATGTGCATACAGATGGTGGCCATCTTGTAATGATTTTTCATAAACATTTAAAAAAAGGATTTCAAGATGGCTGCCACATGTGCACACATGCTTGTACACACATACACACCAGCCATCTTGCAATACGTTTTCATCATAAATCTTAAGAAAAGGAATTAATTCCAAGATGTGTGGTATGCGAACATTTGTCGGCACATTTTCATTGATTTGAAGGTGGTTGATGTGACATCATTGTCATGTGGTAAGAGGTACAGATCTAAAGCCTCAGTCATTCCTAGGTTTCTCACTTCTCTTGACATAGCTGTTGGGGCATCAATTCAAGTTCCCTCATCACATAACCGTAGGCTGGTAGTTGTGCCACTGTCCACAGATCATGATCGCGTTGCGGTGTTGGGCTTTAGGTGGTTAATAACCATCCATGTACCTAAGGTACGAAGGCAAAAGTCAAGTCTTGACTTCCAGAGGTCTTCTGACCCATCCATTTTCAGAATAATTTGTGTACCATCAGAAAAGTTGTAACTTATAAAGTTTAACTATCTGATCAGGTCCAGTAAATGTGCGTAGCAGATGTACAATAGGAGAGAAGAGATGATTGACCCGCTAGAGACACCACAATATTGGGTATGGGTGCAGATGCCAAAGGTGGTATGCAAACCTAGCTTTATCGGTTTTTGAGGTATAAGGCAATCCATTTTTTTTTATGGTGTCTGTGTAGTAGTGTCTGTTTGGAACAGTGTCAAATGATGCACTGAAGTCAAGAAACAAGATGACAATTCTTTTGAGTGGATTAAAAACTCCTCTTTCAAAACAGTTTACCACACAAATAGGTGAAGATTGGCTTGCAGTCTCCTGGACTGCATAGGTCTTGGTTCTTCTTCCAGAGGAGTGGTCTCATGTGAGAGGCTTTCAGTTTGGGTGTGAAGGATCCTACTTTCAAGGACTTGTTTAGGAAGGGTCTAGCTGCTTTCCCTGCACAGGATGTAAGGAGAATATCTTTAAAGATTTTTTGGGGAGCGGGAGGTAGGCGGGCGGTTGATGGGAAGGGAGTGTTTAAGGACTGGGTCTGAGATGATCATGATGGTCTGCTTGCGTTAGTAGTGTAGACTTGTTTTTCAGTTAACGCGTTAAAGGTGCTACGAGATGGGAGACTGGTGTTGTCCATCATTGTGGCAATGCTATCATATATAAGAGGAGTGTTACTTGTGGCAATGGGTGAGCAGAGCATGGTAGGGGCAAACAGGCGCAGGTGGGACCTAATTTGTAAATTTCAATTCAATGGAATCTAATTAGTGAGACTGAAATGATCCTTGGGTGGTTGAGACAAACACAAAAATAGGGAGGAAAGCTATTAAACCATGAGCAGGGAACAGAGATAAACAAAAAAGGAACTGAATCATGAGCAAATGTGAATCCAAAGCTCACTAATTCTACACACCACTTCGAGCAGTTGAGAGCATTATAAATATACTTATTTGTTTATTATTATTGGATACAATTGCTGTAGCCAACAAACAGCTAAAACTCTGCATGTGAGACCTAAAAATCAGCAACTTCATCCATTGACACTTTTTTGTTTACATTGCCTTTTGAAATTAGCAAGAACACACAAAAATACAGATTCTATAACAAAGCGTGCACCTTCTGGATGGGACACATTGTTAGCCACTTTGCATGTAATAAAATGAAAATCGGCTCTAGAACGGAACATATCAGTTTGCATTTATTTTACAGTCTGCATTATCGAATCAGACATCATTCAGGTAAAGGTACATTGTGCACCTATTGCCTTCCCTGTATTCCAGTACAAATATTTACCTAGAATAAAAGTGCATTAGTAAAGGTTGTCATTATACATATTTATAAAAAAGAATACAGCAAGTATAATCAAAATATTTTACATTTGAATAATGTAACAACTTATTCGGGAACCTATTGATTTATGAGGAAACAACAGTGCGACCACTTTTACAAAGAGTTTGGTTCTCAGGAATTGCCACCAGGAGGTCAGTAGAGGTCGCTCAGACCAGCTGTCTTTCTGGCTTTCTGCATAAGTGCCCTCAATTGGAACTGTTTCCGAGACAGAAGACGTACATGCTGTGAAAAGAATTATTAATAGATCAGTATGGATCCAAACTTTAGAAGCCTTCAAGCAGCAACAAATGGAAAGCAGTACGTGTGTAAAACAATGGCCTGTGAGGTTTACAGATTTAGTTATTTTCTCAGGTTCATAACGTGCGCTTGCACTACTAAGGACATACACAGTTTCAACATAAGCGTTTTGGGTACTGTCTGAGGTGAAAAGAAGAAAACATCTTTGTTTTTGATGGCTCACTGTATCGGCAAATCAGGGGGGCTAATATGGACGGCTACTTTATTCCCAACTATGAAAATTTGCATATAAATGGAATCGATACTCTACTCTATGGCAACTAACAGCATTTGTTAACATGTTGGACATGCATGGTAGAGACAAAATCTATCTGCAGATTCCTTACCTTTGAATTTACCCAGTCATCAGACTGGATCTGGAAGATATTTCGGAAGCAGTACTCTGCGCACTGGTAGGCTCCATGTGGCATCAATGGTGTCATCCGCACCGGAAGTGATGTCCGTGTCACCTATTTAGGTGTCACCTCGGTGCGCGGACGTCAGTTACTTTTCTGTCCGTAAATCGGGGAGGATGGGTGGGTAGGTAAGGAATCGGCAGCTATATATTGTCTCTACCAGAAGTGAGTAACTTGTTCGTCTGGTAGAAGCTTCTAGCCGCATATTCCATACCTTCAAATTGATACCCGGTGGAGTTGCTACTCTTCCTTAGAGGGATGTGGAGTAGTGTGGAAGGTTGGAAAGGGGACAGATTGTCCCACATGAAATGGTGTCACCACTTTCGAAAGGAAAGAGGCCCTAGTGCAAAGCACCAGTTTGTCCGGATAAACTGAGAAGAATGAAGGCTTGGAAGATAAAGCCTGCAGCTCACTCACCCTCTGGGCCGATGTAATGGCCACAAGAAAGGGCTATTTTGATGGTGGACAATTATGAAGAGGCTCGAAAGGAACACACAAAGAATGTGAGAACTAAATGAAGGTGCCACTGAGGCATAATGAAAGGAGAAAGGGGGAACATATGTACAAGACCGTTCAGAAATCTTTCTACAGTAAGGTACTTAAATAAAGAGGGTTGGTCAGGCAGACGCAATAAGGCAGGTAGAGCAGAAAGGTAAGCCCCTAGAGTGCCCAAAGAAGAGTCCTGTTGGACAAGGGTATGAATAAAAAGCTAAATATCAGAAAGGGGGCCAGAAAGTTGGTCAATGGACTTTTCTGTATAATATGATACAGATAATTTCCAACTGCAGGCATATACCGTCTTGGTGGAGGGACGCTTGGCTGCCAGAATGACATTGCAGACTTTGGGAGGGAGGTTGAAAGCTATCAACTGCCACCATCCAATCTCCTCGCAAAAAGTCGCAGCAGTAGAGGAGGGTCCTCCATGTCCTCTACTGCTGTGAAAGAAGATCCTCCAGAAGGGGCACCCTGATCGGAGAATCAACACTCATGTTCAGAAGCTCAGGATACCAGATTCTATTTGCCCAGTCCGGTGCCACAGGGATAAATTAACTTGGGCCTAGTTGTTCTTGATCTTCTTGAGAACTCAGGGCAGGAGTGGTATGGGCGGAAAGGCATACAGGAGGCCTCAGCACCACTCGAGATGAACAGCATCTCCGAGCCAGAGCCGCCTTGCAAACTCCAGTACGTAAAACGGCTCATATTGAGAGTTCTCGCAGGAGGCAAACAGATCTAACCAGTGCTCTCCCCACTGTTGAAAGAGACCATGTGCCACCTCTGGGTGGAGACGCCATTTGTGATCCGCTAGGCATCGACTACTGAGTTAGTCTGCCCTGGTGTTCAGAGAGCTCGCAGGTGTTGAACCACCAGGGACACGCCCTGCTGTTTCAGCCATGTCCAGAGGCGCAGGGTGCACATAGCGGTGGTGTTGTCCCTGAGCACCTGCACAAGCCTTCCCTTGATGGAGGGTTGAAAGACTTTCAGTGTCAGACTGATCGCACGGGGTTCCAACATGGTGATGTGGAGTCCGGATTACGCCAGAGACCTCTGATCTTCAGCTCTCCAGGGTGGCCGCCCCATTGCAGGAGATAAGCATCTGTGACTACTGTTAAATCTGGTTGGGGAAGGGAGAGGGGTCTGCCTCTGACCCAATCATGGTTCATTACTCACCGCTGCAGGTCCTTTGCAGTTCCTTTCGATATGGACCATGTTGGAGAGGTTCCCTGATGTAGTGCCCACTGAAATGTCAGGTCCCACTGCAGAGCCGCATGTGCCATCTGGCATGCGTCACCAGCAGGATTCAGTAGGCCATGAGGCCCAGCAGCCCTAGAATCAGTCTCACCGTAACCCAGGATAGGGGATGAAACATCAGTATCATAGCCTAAATATCCTGGACTCGCTGCTCGGAGGATAAGGCCAAACTGCACTGTGTCCAGAACAGCTCCAATGAAAGGGAGTGTCTAAGAGGTCAGATGTGACTTCGGCATGCAGGAGGTTCAAAGTAGTCTGGGGGTGGGAGATGACCGCCTGGGGCAAGCCCACCTTTAGTAGCCAGTCGTTGAGGTAGGGGAAGACTGTCACCCTTGACGTGGGCGGATAAGCTGAGACCACCGCCATCACCTTGGTGAAAACCCGAGGGGCACTGGTAATGCTAAAAGGAAGCATGGTGACCTGAAAATGCTAATGGACTACCATAAATCGCAGGTAGCGACGATACGGCTAGCAGGATGAGGATGTGAAAATAGGTGTCCTGCAAGACCAATGGTACCATTAAGTCTCCTGGGTCCAGGCAGACAAGACCTGAGCCAATGTGAGTACCTTGAACTTCTCCTTCTAGCGGAAGTAGTTGAGGGTTCGGAGATCTAAGATAGGACAAAACCCCATGTCCTTCTTGAGCACCAGAAAGTAGCGGGAATAGCAACCACAGCCTACTTCGGGTACTGGAACCCTCTCTACGGCTCCCTTGGCTAAGACAGCCATGACTACCTCGCGGAGCAGGGACAAATGATCCTTCATCAGCAGGTCATTGTGTGGAGGCATGTAGGGAGGGGCAGTCTCAAACGGGAGGGAGTAGCCCCTTTAGACGATCCGCAGAACCCACCTGTCTGATGTTATGGTCTGTCAGTGGTGGAAGTAATGGCGTAACCTGCCATCAACTGGATGCGCATGATCTGAAAGGGGAAGATTAGGAAGGTTTGGAGGCTGCAGCTGCCAGGAGGGTGGTGACTGGGCCAGTCCTCTGGCTACCTGACCCTCGAGGTAGGAACCTCACCCTTATCCAAGCAGAGGTTGGGAACCTTGAGGTGCTTGGAGGGTGGGATAGGGTTGGTGTGGTTGAAAGACGTTTCAATGCAACAAAAGGAGCAAAAGACAGACTGGGGACGTGGGGCAGCCAAGAGGCCCAAGAACTTGGCTGCAGCCTACAAGTCATTAATGCATTCCAGCACAGTGTCTGCCTTGTCCCTGAAGAGACGGGTGCCATTGAAGGGCATGTCCTTGAGGGAAGTCTGAACATCCCCAGAAAAGCCAGATGTTCGCAGCCAGACATGGCTTCTGAGAGCCACCTTCAACGAAACTGCTCTGCCCAGCGAGTCGGTCATGTCGAAGCCACAGCGTATAGTAAACTTCACTGCAGCTCTCCCGTCTGTAACTGCTTCAGAGAGAAGGGCCTGGGCCTCCTCCGAGACCTGTGGCAGCACTAGCACAACTATTTCCCACAGCGTGTGGGAACAGTGGCCCAATAAGCATGCAGTGGTCATAGACCGCAAGACTGGCAGAAGAAAACGTTTTCTTTCACAAGCTGTCGAGCATCTTGGATTTCTTGTCCGGTGGAGCGGCTGGAAACGTGCCATGGGAAGTGGCAGCGTGGACCCCCAAGCTCTCCAAGGGAGGGTTATGGGTGAAGAAATGTGGGTTCCCTGAAGCGGGGCAGCAGGCAATCGTCTTATTCACAGGAGTACCGGTGCTAAGTCTGGAAAAGGTCCCCCAGAAGGACGTCGGTGAAGGCTTGGTTGAACAGGAGTAGGTGTTCAGAGGAGGGAGCTCCCAGTTGCAGCAGCTCCGTCAAGATGTTAGTCTTGGTTATCACAGAGGGCAACTGAAGGTAGAGGACCTCAGCCGCCCTCTGCACCACAATTGCATATGTAGCTGACTACACTGTATAATGCGAAAAACGAACCCCTGTAACTAATTAACGTTCCTAGGAAAGGGAAGTTGACAGAAATATCCTTCGGTCGGCACTTGAACATCAAATATTTGTTTCAGGCCAGAGATCCTCACCCTCGGCCTCTCCATTCCGGACATGAAGACTGCGTGTCTCAAACTTACATCAACCTACCTTTGACTCTTGACAGAGGACGATATTTGGAAACAGCACTAAATGCCAGCATTTGCCCTATTTTAAGGTAACAGCCCTAGTACCGTTGATTTGGCTTCGAGCAATTTCTACTGCTGATAAGATATCAGCAACCCTTTGGACCTAATCCTGCCCTTGAGGCTGTTTTTAGCAATACTTCCATCCCATTTTGGTCTGGACTATGCTTATTAATGTGGTTTATTAATGAAGGCGGCACGCTCGCTGAAACGCGCATCAGTGCATTGATGGACCAGCATCACATTTATGTATTCTACTGTACGTTTGTATTTGTTTTCTTTTTTTAGTGTGGCTCACCATCTGTATGTGCGTTTGTACTGCCTCCATACTTCGAGATGTTAAGCACATTGAAATGAATACTTGCTTATACATTGTGTGTTTGACAAGAATTTCAAAACAACATTTAGAGTTGGAGTATCAGCACTTTGAACCCAATCTCTGTGATTAGCAATTGATATATCGGTTTGTTATTTGTCATACATGTTTCAGTTATTGTTTGATGAAGTTTGAGCCACCTTTTTAAGTATTTTGTAATAAAAATAAAATTAGATATTTTATAATTGTTTGGTACATTGAGTTGATTTTTCACCCAGTTCCTCACACCAGTCCATAGCCTGTTCATACTGGTATTCTAAAGGGTTCACTGACCACTGCCATTCCACCCGAGGCCTAGCCCTTCAGAATAGGGCTCAGGCTCCGACCTAGGACGCGGTGGTCCTGTTGGTGTTGGAATCTGCATCGATCAAGGTGGCTCCATGTCGTCGGGGATCACAATGAGACTGGCGCCGACAGGAGCATCAGTGTCAGGGCTGGGGTGGGTTGAAGTGGCACAACTACTGCAGGTAAGGAACCATGACTGGAACCATGGGGGGAGGGCCAACTGAGCCGTGGCCAGAGCCACCGTCGAGGAACCAGATGGGTTCCCCTCTGACCCCGAAGCCGTGCTGGAGGGGTCTTGCTCCTCAAGAATGAGAAGCATGGCCTCATACACTCTTTAATTTGACCCGGGGTCTTTCTAGCTCCTGTAAAACTGGTGCGGCGCAGAGTTGGCCCAGGTTCCAAGGAACCAGGCCTTGAACACCAATATTCCAGGGTCATGTCGGCCGACGGATGAGGAAAAATCAAAGACATCGACTTCTTGGGCTTTTCTGCCTCTTACCCGAGTGCCCCGACGATTTCGAATGGACGAAGAGGACTTTGGACTCCTGGAACAGTCATGAGACCCTCCTCTGGAATGGGACCGTGACTTTCGGCGCATGCCAGGCCACTAGCAGCTTTGGGGATCGCTCCCTCAAAGCCTTCGGCACCACGGCCCGGCAGTGAGAGCACGATTTGGAGTCGTGGTCACGCTCCTGACATCACAAACACATAAGGTGCGGGTCTGTCACCAACATGGCACTGTGACAGGTGCTTCAGGGTTCAAAAACTGTCTTTCTTGATGACATCCTCGACACACCACGAGGAAAAAACCTCAGAAAGTTTGACAAAATGTCGCAAAATCCTGTCAAAAATGGACAGAGGGGTAAATCTTCTCTCGGAACAGCGCTAGCTGGCGTGGAAAGAAAAGAACTGACATCAGCACCTCAAGGAGGTGCCTAGATGGGTGGCGCTGACATCAATTCCGGCCCAGCCGCCGCCACACGGGGCCAACCGACGGCATCTAGTGGCGCACAGGGGTACTGCTCATGAGAAATCTTCCAGATTCAGTCAGACGCCTGGGGAAATTCAAAGAAATCTGCAGCTAGAAGTCTCTAACAGATAGAAAAAGTATATATGCAGCATGAAATTACCAGTGCAAAAAGGCAAATGCTACTAACCAGTATGCATCTGTTCTTGGCATGTAGAGCTGCAGATCTACACACTGTGCATAGATCGCCATCTGGTGTCGGGCCCGGATGTTTGCAGTTCATCTAAACCAATCTGTGGAACTGCCCGTATTCTTCTCGCAGCCACAGACCATTGCAGAAAGAGCTCTCCACACACTAGATGTCAAATGAGCCTTACTCTACTACATCGAGAGAACACAACCCTTTCGTAAGACCAAGCAACTGTTTGTTTCTTTCACACCACCACACAAAGGCAACCCCATCTCCAAATCTGGGATAGCTAGGTGGATTGTTAAATGCATACAGATTTGCTACCACAAAGCAAAACAAACATTATCTGTTCCCCCTAAAGCCCACTCTAAACGTAAGATAGGGGCTTCCATGGCATTTTTAGGAAACATTCTCTTAGATGACATCTGCAGAGCAGCTACATGGTCTACACCGCACACTTTCACTAAACTCTATTGTGTAGATGTGCAAACTAAGCAACAAGCTAGTGTGGGCCAGGCTGTACTCAAAACATTGTTTCAAACCACTGCAACAGATACGAGTGGTCACTGCAAGGAGCGAGTACTGCTATATAATCTATGCACAGTGTGTAATCTGCAGCTCTTATGCCTTGAACGGCAAATGCTGCTTACCCGTATGCATCTGTTCTTGGCATGTAGAGCTGCAGATCTACACACGCCCACCCGCCTCCCCGGCTACCTTTATCTGTTCTAGTTTATCTTATTTAGATACAGCACACATGGGCATCTCACTGCTTACTACTACGCTCCATCATTTCCCTGTTGGCGAAAAATAATCTGAGGATGGAGCCGAAGCCCATGCGCAATACGATCCAAAGAAGGAGTCACATACCTCGTGACTTCCAAAGACTTTCCAAGAGGAAAAACAAATGCAAACATCCGGGCCCAACACCAGATGGCGATCTATGCACAGTGTGTAATCTGCAGCTCATATGCCTCGAACATAATTCTTCAACATCTGATCATTAACAGAGAAGTCCTAATCAAAGCCTAAAATATTTGATAAACAAACATGAGGGCAAAACAGATGAGCTTAAATATTTTGCTACTGTCATTGTGCTCATGAATGAACGTGGAGTAACAGGGAAAGTATCTTGAGGTGTCTTGAATGAAGATATATATTATAACTAAATTCTTAGGTATCTATGAGTTTAAATATAGATGACAAAGTTCACATGCATTTAGGAGAATGACTTACAAATCGCATTTCTATCATGTATCCTTTGCAAGTTGCTAGTTTTTCAGTATTATTTAGACATATTTTAATTTGCATCTTTGTTCTTTTTGTTTTTTATAGCTATGCACCTGAATTAATCAAGTGATGATGGCAGAGATACTCTAAGAGTATTCTTTAGGACGATGTAACTTTAATTGAAAACGGCAGTCTAATTACATGAATTTTGGCTTTTGATTTTTTCCCGAAATGCCCGTTAGCTTTGATATTGAGTTGATGAATGTCTTCTACAACAGGTATTTTCTGATTATATATAATAATGAATACAACATGGTATCTGATATTTATTTGTATATTCCCAAATGAGTAGGATGGAGTTTACTTATTTTATTATCAGTGTAACTGTGTGAAAATGTATGATGGTGCATGTTCAGTCGTAAACATATTTATCTATATGTGACACAGACTTTTTAAAATAATTTAATACATATATGCAGAGTATGATTTAATATATATTGAATATATTTCATACATAATATGCAAGGGATTATGTAATCAGAACTGTTAAATAATTTGATGTACATAAAATACCTTCATTCAGTAAATATATTGGAGTATACAACATTGCCACCATTAGAAAATGGTTGCCATTTTAGGACATATTGATTTGAAAAAGTTTACCAAGATGTAATGGGTCACATGGCAGTAAAAACATGTTTTTATTGGTCATTGTAAAGTAATGGCTACCTACATGAGCAAGGCAGTATCGCTACCAAAAAGTGTCGCCTTCTGCTGCCATATAAATCAATAAATGAATTAAAATTTGCACATAATCTCCTGGAGTGCTGGCTTCTATGTCCATGCAATTCACAAACAACTATGGAGCAATTTTTAACACGGGGTGGCATTAGCCCAAATTACTGCGACCCTCTGTGATTTGGCTGTGTCTCAGGTAAATAACATTTATTACTGTGATACAAAACGTCTTGTGTAAATACATATTTGTATGACTAACCCCGAGGTTAGTTATGTGAGACAAATAACCTTGCCCCTGACATCCAGGTTCACTACTCTGGAGAGGAGCATGTCATGTTCCATGTAAATGTTGAAAGCAAGGTCAGAATTGGACGAGTTAACACCCTAGGCAAAATCGTATTTGACATCCCCCCAACTTGCTGAGAATAGATTGATGTGGGGAGTTGGATTTTTCCTACAGGTGTGTTTGGAGTGAGGAAAGAGTCTTGCAAGCTCTGGACCAAACCTGTGTGTGGCTTATAAGATTTTTAGGTTATCAGTGCATGACGCCCGTGTGGGTCTTTCAACATTCCACTAAGCCAGTGCCAGCTGGTAGGATGTCTCAGACTTCACACTGCATGACATGTCTTTTTCCCTATCATAGAAACAGGGTGAGTGTTTGTGTAAGAAGTCCAAATGAGGATTGTTTAGTTGGCTGCATTGAGGTAACTTTTCAGTTGCAGAAACTACTCTGAAAACAAAGATAAGCAGAAACAAAGAATTGAGTTGGTTGGCGTAAAGTTCAACATTATGCACTGAGTTGGCTGGGGTAAGGTTAGACATTATGCACAGTCTATACATATGATGCAGATAGAGAAAAGGCTGGCTAGATGTACCCATGGAGATACTGGTGAGCCATTATTCTTAGAGATTGCATGAAATGTGACATCCGCTACCAGTTGCCTCTTGGAGCTGCATGGCACACTATATAAATATATAAAGCCACTTCAACTAAATTGTGGATGCTTTTAAGTACCGACGTTGGCACGATACAAGACTGATTCAACCCCACAAGGACAAGTAGGTTTATACACAAATGGACATCTGCAGGGGGAAACTAAACCAATATGTTTTTTCAGTGGGATTGTAAAGCAATTACACAGCCTTCAGGTTGCACCGAGGTTTCAGAAGCAGCAAAGTGATCTACCATGTTTGGATCAGGACTTGTGACCTACAGGTTAAACATAGAATTACAATAAGAAAATGATTGAAACAGGGATGTGCATTAGCTCCAACCCTGTATATACTTAACTTGTCTGAACTACCAAGGGGTCAGAGATAAACCCCTTCTCCTAATGTAGATGGCATGCATATCCTTTGCCTACTGTATGCCGTCTACTTAGTTATACTGGACTATTTTTCCAGAGAAAAGTCAATATTGTTAATTTACATTTATTGTTGCAAACGTTTGAGGAACAAATTTTGACTGTAACTAAAGTTTTAGTTTTCGGGACTAGAGGAAGTATGCTGTCCAAATTCTTGGGAGCGCCCAAGGAACAGGAGGTGGAATTTTAGAAACACCTGGGCTTGGCATTCATAAGTCAATAAAATGGTCCTTTCACCAAGAGAATCAATGCGGGACGATTTATCGTTTAAAGGGCTGCTGAAATTCAACAAAGATTTTCGATGTCTATCTCTTGAGCCATTCATTTTACCCTTCTAAACCAAGTTCAATATGGGATTCGACAGACAGCACCATCTACAAACTGCATTTAGCTTTCCAGCTGTCCTCTGTGATTTAATCAGCAATACTAGAACTGATTTAAACCTTGTGATGGGGTCAATCTATTAATAGATCAACATAAAATACCTGTATTGTGTAGGAAGGAGGTAAATCTTAATGCACATAGTTGGGCCTCCTCTAACATATAGGAGATAAATCAAATTACGCAATTGGATATACAGGACAAAGAGGCATCAACAACTACCTCTAAGCAAATTAAAATCAGAAATAAGAATGCTTGCTTTTCAAGACTCAAAATGTAATCATATACATTTGTAAAGTAAGCAGTCTGTTTTCCTACTTTTATGTTTTCTGGCTATTGATTGATACAACCGTCCTGTAATTTTCACATCTTCTAAATCAAAAAATGTGTTCAGAAATAGTGAAATTAAGAATCAGAATTAATCCTTTTCAGTTTGCTTCATGGCTATTTAATTTTAAATAATGGAAGTTGCTTTGGTCTTTTTATGGTGAAATGCACATATCTGCATATTTTATTTGATGGTGTACTATCACTTTTTAAAACCTGTAGTAAATTTACCACTATGTCCTATGAATCAGCCAACTCCTTGTTAGTGGATACAAGATAAATAGACATAGCCATTAAAGTATGTTGGTTTTTAATACCTTTAAGGAATGAGTGTTTTTAGTAACTTGATTTTAATTTTTAGAGTTTTTTACGATGTATATTAACGTATATTCTTATTTTATTGTTGTTTGATAGAATACTGTCTAAATAAACGTAATATTGAACTGTTTACATTGCCAATGCATTTTTTCTTTACACTCTTTATAACTTTATTATTTTTAAGGCATCTTTGTGTGTTTATATGTCGTCTTAGGTTTACTGTAATTCAGCACCAATAGTAACTTTTCACTGTGCTAAATATAATCCTTTTCCTGTGATGTGTGTTCAAACTGAAAAGGGTTTCATACTTGTTCCGAGTACACATGTAAATTAAGGAGCATCCATACAATTCAATTAACATTATGTGTGATGGCTCATTGTTTTTATTCATTTTTTTAATTTCACATATATGGCCACCATTTTAAGCGTTGAAGTATAAGTTTTTTTATTATTTTTGCGTTTGTTACAAATACTTGCAATAAAAGATAATAAAACTAACCACTGCTCCAGCTTGCTTAGGCCAGACCTCTTGGCTTTGCCAACAACTACTTAATTTGCATCCTAGTACTTGTTGCACTGTATTTATAGTGAATGGGAACAAAACTGCAAGTACCAGTATGCAAAGAGAAAACAAAACTTAACAAATACTCACACCGAACATGCAGTAACATCACCCTGGGTCTAGGCTATATCTCCTAATGACCCTGCCAGTGCCTCTTACTCGCCGAGAAGAAGAAGCAAAGTTGAGGGCAGGGGTTTGGGAGTACTCTTTTCAGTATCCTGGAGGGCCCTTTTGTACACACAGGTCAGTCCCTGGCTCAGAGCAGTGACTGGCTTAGTCTGAAAATATACTTTTCCAGCACCTGAACGACCTATCTGAATCTCCTCATCTACCTTTTTTTCAAACCAGCAGCAAATGGGAGGTAAAGGTCCCGGTGGCAGAGCGAGGTAAGAAAGGGGGAAGGGGAAGAATGAGGCTTTACCAGCTGGGCGCTAGCAGCAAGAAATTATTTATAAAAGGCTGTTCTCCGTGGAGACAGTGCAGTGAGTGACTGCTACGTGATCTGATATGAAATGGGCTAACCTCACAGTCACCCATGCTAAAGGCTGGCCTTGCTTCAAGGGGACAAACATAAGATTAGTGAAAGGTATTGTTGGGAAGAAAGAAAACAATTGTCAAGAAGTCTCTTATTCTTAGGGCCACTGACATCTCCCACAGTCGCACATTCATCTACCAATCAGACAGAGAATAATCCTGGTCCTCTGTTTTTACATACAGTGACAATATACTATAGTGATGAGTGTTTTATCATGAGAAAAACAAGCATAGGCAAAGTTAATAAGTCTCACCTTTGCAAGAGCTATCGGCTTTGTCAATATGTTTTAGCTATATTGCACACCAGCATGGCTACTGAGTAGCATGGCTAAAAGTTAGTGTCATGAAGGAGAGTGAGTGAAGTGACGTAGAGTGGCATATAGCTGGGTAGTGTTGCGGAGTGTCATTGAGGGAGGAGAGTGTTGTAGAGTAGAAGAGTGTAGAGTGTCGTAGAGCAGACTGTCGTAGAGTGTCAGAGTGTTGTAGAGTAGAGTGTCGAAGTGGGGTGGGGTGGGGTAAATTGGCATAGAGGGTGTTGTGTAAAGTGGGGCACTGTGTTGTAGACAGAGTAGCGTAAAGCGGAGTAGATTGTCATGGAGTGGCATAGAGTGAAGTAGTCTTGTAGATTGAAGTGGAATGGCGTAGAGTAGATTGACAAAGCAGAGTGGCGTAATGTGTCGTAGAATAGAGTGGAGTAAAGTGGCATGGAGTGTGTTGAGGGAGTTGCATAGTGCATCGTAGAGTGGAGTAGTGTCAGAGTCGCATAGAGGTGAGTAGGGAGATGTGGAGTGGCAGAGTGTGTCAGAATGGAGTAGGGTTTAATGGACTAGAACATCATAGTGTGGAGTATCATGGAGTCTGGTGTCGTGGAGTGGCCTAGAGTGAAGTGGTGTAAAGTAGACAGTTGATTGGCGTAGAGTGCAGTAGCAGAGAGTGCATTGGTTTAGAGTAAAGAGGTGTAGAGCAGATTGGCGTAGAGTGGCCTAGAGTGCAGTGGCACAGAGTACAGTGGCGTAGAATGCAGTAGTGCAGAGTAGAAAAGAGTTGTGTAGAGTGCAGCGATGTAGAGTGCAATGGTTTAGAGTGGCGCAGAGCAAACTGGTTTTGAGTAAAGTGGTGCAGAGTGAATTGGCGGAGA
This sequence comes from Triturus cristatus, assembly GCF_964204655.1. Lineage (NCBI taxonomy): Eukaryota > Metazoa > Chordata > Amphibia > Caudata > Salamandridae > Triturus > Triturus cristatus. The sequence continues at coordinate 449,539,265 of NC_140584.1, forward strand.
GTGCAGTGGTTTAGAGTAGAGTGGCGTAGAGCGCAAATGGCATGGAGTGGTGCAGGGTAGAGTGGATTGGCATAGAGTAGTGGCATAGAGTGCAGTGTTGTAGAGTAGAGTGGAGTGTCGTGGAGGGGTCTATAGTAAAGTGGAGTGGACTTGAATGGAGTGGTTTAGAGTGCAGTGGCAAAGAGTACAGAGGTGTAGAGAGAGGAAGAGTGCATTGGCGTAGAGTGCATTGGCATAAAGTGTAGCAGAGTGGTGCAGAGTAAAGTGCAGTAGCGAAGAGTAGAGTGGCTTAGAGTGCAATGATGTAGAGTGCAATGATGTAGAGCGCAATGGTGTAGAGTGGCATAGAGTGCAGTGGCGTAGTGTTTCAGAGTAGAGTTTAGTGGTTTAGAGTGCAATAGTGCAGAGTAGATTGGCATAGAATGCTTTGATTTTGAGTGGTTTAGAGTAGAGTGCAGTGGCGTAGAGTTGAGTGGCACAGAGCGGACTGGTGCAGCATAGATTGCGGTAGCATAAAGTAGAGTGGCGCAGGGTAAACTGTTTCACAGTAGAATGAAGTGACGTAGTGTGTAGTGGTGCGTGGCAGCGTGTGGTGGTGCAGGACAGAGTTTAGGGGTGCAGGGTAGAGTGTAGTGGTTCAGGGTAGAGTGTAGTGGTAGTGCAGTGGTGTAGAGTAGATTTGAGTGGTCTACAGTGGATTGACAGTACATTGGCGTAGAGTGCAGTGGCATAGAGAAGCTAGGCAGCCTAAAACAAATAAAGCCAGCAACTGTGAGTTACAAAGCCAATGGTAAGCAATGGGCGGAATGCTTTCCCAGGAGAGCTTACCAAATGTCCCCAAGATGTCGTTAGCTAACCAAACAACTGTGCTATTTGGTAGGTTTCGGCCTAAAAAAGGCCCCAGAAAAGGAGCCATTCGTAAATCAGGCAATGGCAAAGACAATAGGTCTGGTCTTGCAAGCACGTGTTATATTTATTTGTAAGACCATGCCATAAAAATACAATGAAGAAAATATAAAAAACATTCAGCCGCCTAAACATGGCGGGTATGTGCTTGCAATAACAAGGTTTCCTTTTTAATTAACTATTGCATATAATTTTAATAGAACAGAATGGGGTCTTCTTTCTTCCCTAGCCACTATCATTTAAATAACTGATTATACCTAGTAAGTTTGTTTCCCTTTTGTCCACCATTTTGAAAACATCGAAATTAATATTTTGTATGCAGAATCCTCATCTCGCATTCAGGAAGAGGAGGAGTGGCAGCAGCAGATTGGTACATCTTAACATAATGTATTTTGTACAATACAAGGGCACCCAAAAAGTGCATGGGTTCTCTAATACAGATGTTTATTGTTACACAACTCAGGAGATCTAATTTTATCAAGCGTATGATAATGAAAGGCTCATTGGATCTGCTGTAATTAGAACCTGTGTGGGGGAGAGTGCGGGGGGAGCTGGGGGCTGTCAAGGAGAGAACCTTGCATTGGATGCATTAGTTCACTGAGCCATCAGGTTAATCTGTATATACACAACAGTCAAGGACTGCTTGTTTGGGTCAGCTCTATACATACTGTCATTAGTAGTGCAGTGGTTCAAACACTGCTGCTGTGTGTGACTGCTGCTGCTTTACTATAGACCAGAGGTCTTCAATCTGGGGGGCGCAACCCCCAGGGGGGTTGTGGAGTCCTGGGAACGGGGTTCCGCAATCCCCATCTTCAATTGTGCCTTCAATTGAAAATGTCTGCGTTCTTTTTGAAAAAATACAGCTGTCCTGGGATGGCTAATTTAGAACGTTATCAGATGACGTTTCATCAATTGAGTGTCTTGTGTGTGAAAAGCCTTCATGCCAGGATGCCCGCTTGCCTGGATGAAATGCAAATGTACTGTTAGAAATGGGGGTCTCTAGTTGGCAATGGCTGGCCACTGTCCAAGTAGGGACCCTTCTTCCTAAGTCAGAGTAAGCAGCCTACACCCTTTGACAACCCCTGCTCAACCCTGTGGTAACGTAGCACGAGCAGCTAGGCTTATCTCAGAGGCAGTGTGTGAAGCATTTATGACCATACACAGTAATACAATGAGGAACACTACAAATGGACACCACTCAAGTAGTTATGAAAAATAGGTATTTTTAGATAGACTTAATCACAAGACCAATAACAGTAAAAATCCACAATACTATAAAAATATAATTACTTTAGAAATGCTGCAAGGGAAAATAGTTCAGGATGCGCAAAATGATGTTTAGTTCAAGGCAGGGGTCTCTGCGACCCTTTTACTCACAAAGTATCTGGTTCCTGGGGCAAAGCAACAAAGATGTCGCTAAGGCGTTGTAGCGTTAAACTTCCTCACGCTAACCAGCGATGCGTTGAATCCTTACCGCAAGGGAGGATGATGCGCTGGGTTGCGGGCAGGACAAAGCGACAAACTTCCTCACGCTAAGCCGGTGATGCGATGAAATCCTTGCCGCGAAGGGAGGATGATGCACCGAGCCTGTTGCGTGTGCGATCTTGCTGCGTTGACGAAGATGGCGCTCCGCGAGGAAGCGACGATCCGGATTCGATGCGGGGAAAATGGCGAACGCTCGGCGTCCGCGCTGCGATGATCCTGTTGCGATGATTTTCAGATAGCGGGCGTTTTCGGGCCCGCTGACGAATGATGCGATCTTCTTGGGGATAGCGAGCACTCGGCGACAGCGGAGCGGCGATTTTCCTCACGCTCACCAGCTGCAGCGGCTCGCTAACGGGGGTTAGCGACGATTTTCAGCGCTCTCTTCTCAGCAGTAGAAATAGAGGCCCTGGAACACACAGGGGCCTCACCTGCAGATAGTAATCCTCGCTGGGAGGAAACAGGAGGCTGATGGTGGAGTCTGATGTGCCTGAGACTCCAGCAGGAGGCTAGCTCTCTTCTAGCCCTTGGGTGATTGCTGTAGCAAAAATAAAAGTCCAATCAAAGTTCTTTTCCTCTTCTTGAAGTCCAGTGGTAGCAGCTGCAGGCCAGTCCCAGAAACAGCACACAAGGCACAAGGACAGTCCTTCTCTTGCAGATTCCTGTAGCCACACGGACAGAGGTTCTTCTTGTTATCCAGGAGCAATACCAATTGTAGGGGTTTGTGCACAAATATTTATACCCCCAAAGTCTTTGTTCTTAGGGGTCCCAAGCCCCTGAACCCAGCCAGAACCAGTTTTGCCTAGCCCTGGAGCACTTTGTTGATCAGGCTGCATCCTTCCTTTCAGAAAGAGGGGGTCTGCCTCAGACGCACAGTGGGAGGTGGAGCCAGCTTTCACCTTGCCAGGCACAGCCCTATTCAAGTGCAGGAGCTACCCCTCCCCTCACACCTAGGCAGGTCGCTCTATTCAACCCAGGTCTGACTCAGCCTGCCCTGTCCCTCCAAAACCAGACAGCCAATACACATAATAGCAGAGCAACTGGAAGGCTTAGGCAAGAAAGTACCTATACTCTAAAAGTGGTAGTTTCAAACCCAGAATATAAAAATAACCTTCACTAAAAGATGTATTTTAATATTCTGAGCTCAGGCATACTAGATTCGTTTTTCTACCATGTTCTGTGGGTCAGTTAGGACTATAGGATGTAATAGCCCAAACCTCCCATTCTGGCCTATGGAGAACAGGTAGCCTTACAGTAGTGAAAAACGAAATTGGGTGTAATTCACTACTAGGACATGCTACATACAACAGGGCATGTCCTACCTTACACATACAATGCGCCCTATCATAAGGGGGGCTTACATGATGCCAAGGGAAGGTTTAGGGGCTGGGAAGCGGGTGCACTTCACAGCCAAGATGGCAGTTCTGGACTGCACGCAGACACTGCAGTGGCAGGTCTGAGACACACTTTACAAGCTGCTTCTGTGGGTGGCACAAACCAGTGCTGCAGGCCCACCAGCAGCATTCGGTTTACCAGCCCTGGGCACACACCGGCCACGCTACTAGGGACTAACAGGTAAACTGAATAAGCCAATCATGGATGTACCAATTCATATGTCATCTTTACAAAGGGAGCATTCGCGCTGTGGCACTGAATGGCAGCGGCACAGCGCCCAGAGCATCTATAACCAGCAAAAACAGAGGACACACAGCGAAAAAAGGAAGGGAGACTCACGCCAATGGTGCCAGGTTTAACACGCGTCCCCTCCAGCTGAAATGTGGGGAGAACTACCCATCCCCTTGGAAGTTCTCTTCACTAAGGTGGAAAAATCTGGACAGACCATCAGCATTGGCGTGTTCTGTACCAGGGCGATGTTCCACCGTAAAGTCCATACCCTGTAGGGAAATGGACCACCTTAACAACTTGGGATTCTCACCCCTCATCTGCATCAACCATCTGAGGGGCCTGTGGTCTGTCTGAACCCGGAAGTGAGTCCCAAAAAGGTATGGTCTCAGCTTCTTCAGTGCCCAGACCACAGCAAATGCCTCACGCTCAATTGCACTCCACTTCTGTTCCCGTGGAAGTAACCTCCTACTGATGAAGGCTACGGGTTGGTCTAGTCCCTCCTCATTCATCTGTGACAGAACAGCCCCCACCCCATGCTCTGAAGCGTCTGTCTGGACAATAAATTCCTTAGCAAAGTTGGGCGCCAGGAGCACGGGCGCTGTACACATGGCAGTTTTGAGGGCATCGAAAGCTTTCTGACAGGTGTCAGTCCAGTTCACAATCTTGGGCTGCTTCTTGGAAGTCAGCTCAGTCAAGGGGGCAACGATGCTGCCATACCCCTTGACAAACCTCCTGTAATAACCCGTGAGTCCTAAGAAGGCCCTCACCTGGGTCTGGGTCCTTGGGGGCTCCCATGCCAGGATCGTTTCAATCTTGGGCTGTAGAGGTGCCACCTGGCCACTCCCTACCTGGTGTCCTAAGTACACCACCGAACCCTGCCCAATCTGGCACTTACTGGCCTTGATTGTGAGGCCTGCTCTGCGCAGCGCCATCAACACTTCCCAGAGGTGGTGTAAGTGGTCCTCCCACGAGGAACTGAATACTGCAATGTCATCCAGGTAGGCGGCACTGAAATCCTCCAGCCCAGCCAACACCTGATTGACCAACCTCTGGAAGGTGGCAGGGGCATTCTTCATTCCAAAGGGCATCACACGGAACTGGTAGTGCCCGTCTGGGGTGGAGAATGCTGACCTCTCCTTTGCCCCATCAGTTAAGGCGATCTGCCAGTACCCAGACGTTAGATCAAACGTGCTGAGGTACCGGGCAGCCCCTAACCGATCTATGAGCTCATCAGCTCTGGGGATGGGGTGCGCGTCGGTCCTCGTGACCGAATTGAGACCTCGATAGTCCACACAGAACCTAAGTTCTGGAGTGTCACCAGGCGCTGCAGCTTTTGGTACCAAGACCACGGGGCTGGACCAGGGGCTGCTAGAGGACTCAATCACCCCTAGAGCAAACATTTTGGAGACCTCCTCCTTGATGTAGGCCCTTACCCGGTCAGTCACTCGGTAAGCCTTGTGCTTGACAGGAGGACTGTCCCCGGTGTCCACCTCATGGACGCACCAGTCAGTGACACCAGGCACCAGGGAAAATAAATCAGGGAATTGCCCCAACAGCTGGCGGCAATCTAACTGTTGCTCAGGGGTCAGTGTGGTGGAGAGGACCACACCCTCCACTGACCCATCCTTTTCTCCTGCACACAGGAGGTCAGGAAGAGGCTCACTTTCCTCCTCCATCCCTGCATCTGTGGCAAGGAGCATACCCACTTCAGACCTCTCAAAGTGGGGCTTCAGGCGATTCACATGCAGGACCCGCAGGGGGTTCCTGGGAGATTTAAAGTCCACCAAATAGGTAACTTGACTTTTGCGCTCCACCACCTCAAAGGGACCGGTCCACTTATCTTGGAGCGCACAAGGCTCCACTGGGGCCAGTACCCAAACCTTCTGACCAGGTTGAAATTCGACCAGAGTGGCATTCTGGTCGTGCCAACGTTTCATCTCCTCCTGGCTGGCTTCCAGATTTGCCTCAGCAATTTTTCTGAAACGCTGAGTTTGGTTCCTGAAGGCCAGGATGTAGCTAAATACATCCTGGGGAGGTTTCCTGGGAGATTGCTCCCAGCCTTCCTTGACCAAACTCAGAGGTCCTCTTACCGGATGGCCATAGAGCAGTTCAAAGGGACTGAACCCTAAGGACTTCTGTGGCACTTCACGGTATGCAAACAACAGGCATGGCAAGAGGACGTCCCACTTAAGCCTCAGGGGCTCTTCTAGGCCCATGATCATGCCCTTCAAGGTCCGGTTGAATCTCTCAACCAGACCGTTACCCTGGGGGTGGTAAGGAGTGGTGAACTTGTAAGTCACCCCACACTCCTTCCACAGGGACTTCATATACTGGGAGATGAAGTTGGTCCCCCTGTCGCTCACCACCTCTCTGGGGAACCCCACACGGGAGAAGATCCCCATCAGTGCACGTCCCACCACGGGGGCCGTCACTGTCCTGAGCGGGATGGCTTCAGGGTACCGGGTGGCATGGTCCACCAAGACCAGGATGTACCTGTTGCCCATGGCTGTCTTGGGGTCCAGAGGCCCCACAATGTTGATGCCCACTCGCTCGAATGGGGTGCTAACAACTGGGAAGGGTTGGAGTGGGGCTTTGATCTTCCCCCCACTCTTCCCACTTGCCTGGCAAGTCTCACAGGTCCTACAATACGTATCTGAACTCTTGCGCATCTGGGGCCAATAAAAGTGGGTGACCAGCCTTTCAAAGGTCTTAGTCTGCCCCAGATGTCCTGCCAATGGGATGTCATGAGCCAACCCCAGTAGGAAGGTTCTGAAGCACTCGGGTACCACCAGCACACGGGCTGACCCCGGTTCAGTAACCTTAGGCTCGCTATACAGGAAACTGTTCTCCCAATAAATCAGATGTGAACCGGACACATCACCTGCTGCCTGGGCTGCAGCCTGTTGCCGCATACCCTCAAGAGAGGGGCAAGTTCTCTGCTGTTCACAAAACTCCTCCCTGGTGGGCCCCCCTTCCTGCTGCCACTGGGTCAGCTCAGGCAGGTCCCCCAGGTCGGTACTCTGCTCCCCGGTAGGCACCAGGGCATCCCCTCCGGGTCTGCTCCCTCCTGGGCCGTGGGAACCAAGGGGGCCGGTTTCCCGCGCCCCCTGCCCCCTCCCTCTAAGGCAGGGACCTGGGCCATATTCTCAGGCTCCAGGTCTTTCTCAATACTCTCTTTGGCTGCCATGGACCGAGTGGTAGCACATGCCCACTCAGGCAGTCCAACATTTGCAAGTGAGCTCTCTTCTCCACCGTAGCCCACGGGGAGTTCTCCAAATCATTGCCCAACAGACAGTCCACAGGCATGGCGGGCCTCACAGCCACCTGAAGAGTTCCTGAGACCCCCCCCCACTCAAAGGGAACCTGAGCCACCTCACAGCGGCTCTCTGTGTTGTCTGCAGACACTACTGGGTAGAATGCATGGGGTACAACCTGCTCTTTGGACACCAACCGGGAGCTGACAGCAGTTACACTGGCTCCTGTGTCCCTCAGAGCCTCCACTCTATGGCCATTGATGGTTACCCACTGCCTGTATTTTTTAGTGTTATCAGGCAGTGCAGGCTTAGGAACCATTTCAAAGTCTCCTAGTGAGACAAGGGTCAACTCTACGGGGTCCCACCCACCGGGGGCACCCATCTCCTCCTCCCCCAGGGCTACACTAGCAAGCTGGCGGGGCGGTGCACGGGGTGGTGCAGGAGTATCCTTCTGGGGGTCAAAGTATCTGTGGCCCACCTAGCCACACTTAAAACAAGTAGGGGGCCTCCTTGGAACAGGATTACCTGTTGGAGGCACTGGCTTCTTATCTGGGGGAGGCTGGGATACCACTGCCTGGTTCCCTTGGGAATTATCTTGGGGCCCTCGGTGGAACTCCCTTGGTTTACCCCTGTCCCCCCCACCTCTCTGCTGGGGACCCTGCCCACCTTTGGCGAAGTCTCCCACTGGACCCTTGCGGACCCGGGTGCTCACCCAGCGGTCCGCCTCCTCAGCAAGCTTCCTAGGGTTAGTCAGCTTGCAATCTATCAGAAGCTGGCGTAGCTCAGGAAAACAGTTACTAGAAAAATGCTCCCATGCAATCAAGTCATACAGTTGCTCAAAAGTTTCTACTTTGCTGCCTTTTACCCAGCGCTCCATTGCTCTGCCAAAAAAAGACACATATTCTACCCACGTGGTACCCTCTATCTTCTTGCAAGTTCTAAATCTCTGCCGGTACATTTCAGGGGTCAAACCATAGCGGGTAATCAAAGCTTCCTTCATGTGGGCATAAATCATTCTACTTTCTGGGGATAGGTCCAACAAGGTATCCCTCCCCTCACTCACAAAGCGTCCCCACAACCCCGCTCCCCAGTCCTTCTCAGGGACCCGGTGGGACACCATAGCTAGTTCATAAGCGGCAAACCATTGCCCAATAGCCTCACTTTTATGAAAATCCTTAATAACCTCTTTAGGTATATACACTCTACTCTCATTATGCACTACCGGTATGCTGCCACCAGAGGGGGAGATCTCAATACTCTTGGCCTTAATCTCTAACTCCCTCAAAATTCTCTCATGTTCAAATTTCATCTTCATTATCTCAACTTCCAACTTCTTATTCTCTAGGTCTCTCTGACCATCCAATTTAAGCTTAGCCATCTCCATATTATGCCGCCTATCTCTCTCCCTGTCCTCCATCTCTTCTGGAGTCAGGCCCCTTGAGGACACACTAGTGCCCGGGCTGGAAACTGCTTTATCCCCTACCAAATCTACAATTTCGTCCTGCCGCTCCCCTGCATCCTCTCCTCCCTCCACAGGCTCTTCTACATTCTTTGGGGCATCCCTGGCTTCTAACCAGGCCTTCAGCGCCTTGTAATACTCTTCCCTTTTAGTGAGACCTGTGATAGGGACTGTGAAGCGTTTGCAAAAATATTTGAGCTGCTTGGCATTGTAGGTGTCTAATTTCTCTTCTTCCCAGGAGAGATCCTCAGAGGCATTGGATCTGAGCTTGGCCATTGTAATAATAACTGGCAATATCGATCAAAAATAGAATCAAAAATCTCAAAAACGTACGTGGTTGTGTTATGGTCTGCACTCACTAGTAGTGTAAACTATAATTACTGTATGCGATCATAAATGCAAGTCCAGATCCTCACCGCTGACCACCAATGTTAGAAATGGGGGTCTCTAGTTGGCAATGGCTGGCCACTGTCCAAGTAGGGACCCTTCTTCCAAAGTCAGAGTAAGCAGCCTACACCCTTTGACAACCCCTGCTCAACCCTGTGGTAACGTAGCACGAGCAGCTAGGCTTATCTCAGAGGCAGTGTGTGAAGCATTTATGACCATACACAGTAATACAATGAGGAACACTACAAATGGACACCACTCAAGTAGTTATGAAAAATAGGTATTTTTATATAGACTTAATCACAAGACCAATAACAGTAAAAATCCACAATACTATAAAAATATAACTACTTTAGAAATGCTGCAAGGGAAAATAGTTCAGGATGCGCAAAATGATGTTTAGTTCAAGGCAGGGGTCTCTGCGACCCTTTTACTCACAAAGTATCTGGTTCCTGGGGCAAAGCAACAAAGATGTCGCTAAGGCGTTGTAGCGTTAAACTTCCTCACGCTAACCAGCGATGCGTTGAATCCTTACCGCAAGGGAGGATGATGCGCTGGGTTGCGGGCAGGACAAAGCGACAAACTTCCTCACGCTAAGCCGGTGATGCGATGAAATCCTTGCCGCGAAGGGAGGATGATGCACCGAGCCTGTTGCGTGTGCGATCTTGCTGCGTTGACGAAGATGGCGCTCCGCGAGGAAGCGACGATCCGGATTCGATGCGGGGAAAATGGCGAACGCTCGGCGTCCGCGCTGCGATGATCCTGTTGCGATGATTTTCAGATAGCGGGCGTTTTCGGGCCCGCTGACGAATGATGCGATCTTCTTGGGGATAGCGAGCACTCGGCGACAGCGGAGCGGCGATTTTCCTCACGCTCACCAGCTGCAGCGGCTCGCTAACGGGGGTTAGCGACGATTTTCAGCGCTCTCTTCTCAGCAGTAGAAATAGAGGCCCTGGAACACACAGGGGCCTCACCTGCAGATAGTAATCCTCGCTGGGAGGAAACAGGAGGCTGATGGTGGAGTCTGATGTGCCTGAGACTCCAGCAGGAGGCTAGCTCTCTTCTAGCCCTTCGGTGATTGCTGTAGCAAAAATAAAAGTCCAATCAAAGTTCTTTTCCTCTTCTTGAAGTCCAGTGGTAGCAGCTGCAGGCCAGTCCCAGAAACAGCACACAAGGCACAAGGACAGTCCTTCTCTTGCAGATTCCTGTAGCCACACGGACAGAGGTTCTTCTTGTTATCCAGGAGCAATACCAATTGTAGGGGTTTGTGCACAAATATTTATACCCCCAAAGTCTTTGTTCTTAGGGGTCCCAAGCCTCTGAACCCAGCCAGAACCAGTTTTGCCCAGCCCTGGAGCACTTTGTTGATCAGGCTGCATCCTTCCTTTCAGAAAGAGGGAGTCTGCCTCAGACGCACAGTGGGAGGTGGAGCCAGCTTTCACCTTGCCAGGCACAGCCCTATTCAAGTGCAGGAGCTACCCCTCCCCTCACACCTAGGCAGGTCGCTCTATTCAACCCAGGTCTGACTCAGCCTGCCCTGTCCCTCCAAAACCAGACAGCCAATACACATAATAGCAGAGCAACTGGAAGGCTTAGGCAAGAAAGTACCTATACTCTAAAAGTGGTAGTTTCAAACCCAGAATATAAAAATAACCTTCACTAAAAGATGTATTTTAATATTCTGAGCTCAGGCATACTAGATTCGTTTTTCTACCATGTTCTGTGGGTCAGTTAGGACTATAGGATGTAATAGCCCAGACCTCCCATTCTGGCCTATGGAGAACAGGTAGCCTTACAGTAGTGAAAAACGAAATTGGGTGTAATTCACTACTAGGACATGCTACATACAACAGGGCATGTCCTACCTTACACATACAATGCGCCCTATCATAAGGGGGACTTACATGATGCTAAGGGAAGGTTTAGGGGCTGGGAAGCGGGTGCACTTCACAGCCAAGATGGCAGTTCTGGACTGCACGCAGACACTGCAGTGGCAGGTCTGAGACACACTTTACAAGCTGCTTCTGTGGGTGGCACAAACCAGTGCTGCAGGCCCACCAGCAGCATTCGGTTTACCAGCCCTGGGCACACACCGGCCACGCTACTAGGGACTAACAGGTAAACTGAATAAGCCAATCATGGATGTACCAATTCATATGGCATCTTTACAAAGGGAGCATTCGCGCTGTGGCACTGAATGGCAGCGGCACAGCGCCCAGAGCATCTATAACCAGCAAAAACAGAGGAGACACAGCGAAAAAAGGAAGGGAGACTCACGCCAATGGTGCCAGGTCTAACACGTACGCTATTAGTTAATCTGCAAGTGTAAAGGGTGCTTGGGAGCTGGTTCTTTTTTTAATTGATGCAATCACCTCAAGCTTTGGGATGACAAAGATTTGGTTTTTTGAGTGGTAATGCAAAGAGTTAACAAATGGGCTGTGATGTGCGTGCTCTTAATTGTAACTGAATTTACACAGCCCTTAGTACCCCAAAGGAAAGGTTGAAGGGACAGTTATGTGAAAAAAGAACTGCATTACATACGCACAGATATTACTAAAATCTACATTTTGGAAGCATCATTTTATTGTAAAACATTTTGCGCATTTTGTAGCAGTCTATCTTACATTGTGTGTAAAGCAAGTGTAAAGAATGACTTGCATATTCACAGTGCTTTCGTCACATGCTGTGACCTCATAGCACTAAAAATACACGTCACTATTCTCCACTGCACATATCAACATTTAATTCTGTGCCTCTCTGGTTACACACAGACCTCTGCAGTGTATTACCTAATAGAGGTTTCATATTGTACTACAGTGCATTTCCCACTGAGTAACAACCTTATGTGCAGTTATCTGATGGTGAAAGACCTAAAAAACGTGCAGAATATTTTGGGCCTTAGTTAGGAGAGACTTGCTTCGCCAGAGCATCTCTTTTTTTGAGGCTCCAGTGGCGCAAGAGGCTCAACTATACCTACGAGGCAGTCCAAAGCCACTCCTCCCACGCAACAACTATGGATTCTGATGCTGCCCCATATTTGCAAAATCATGTAAACCTAGGGCTGCTGCAAAAACGGACGCCTCTCCAGACGAGGCATAACAAGGAGAAATGTTTTCATTTCTCCTCGTTTTTTCCTCTTTCCATGTGTGCTACATTCTGCAGCTCACATAGAAAGAGGAAAGCACCTCTCAGGATTGTTTTTGTGAAGGAAGCTGCCCCTTCCTGTACAAAAACAACACTTACTATGTTGGTGCTAGGCAGCAAGTTGTGCACCAACACAAGGGAAAAGGAATGCATAATATTTTATAAAATACTGTGCATTCCTGCCCTTTCACATTGGAGTATGGCAGAGCAGCAAGAAGACTTGTGGTGCTGCCCTACGCCAATTCCTTATTAATGAGGCCCTTTGTTTTTAGTTACACCTTTGACTACACCACACACTCACCGACCTTTGGTTTGCTACACACTGTTCAATATTATTTCCCCACCGTAAAAGTTATTAACTGTGAGAATTGGGGGCGTTTATGGTTGTCAATGATGAGGAGTACCGGGTTCTAGAACTTTTTGTCAGAAGTGGGTCCTTACGCCTAAAAGAGTTTGACAAGGGGGTCTCGGCATCAAAATGTTTGAAGACCTCTGCTCTAGACTTAAGATTTAATCTGAACACTTAGTGTTTATAAAGTGAAACACTAAATGATGTATTCCTTGACCTGAAATCGTTTTCAAATCTATTTTATGCGGTGCCCCATCTAGGCAAGCCGGGTATTTTAAGTATGAAGTTCATTGTGTGAAGATAAAACAGTTTGTCCCACCTTCCTGTTTATTGTTCTGTACTATCACAAACCATGGTAGAAATACTGAGCCATGAAGAAGGCATTGTTGCATTAGCACTGACTTCGGACCATCCAATGCATCCTAAGAGAACACTACAAAGTGTTAGGGGCAGTCTCACCAATATAGCCGCAAGGAGGCAATATATGGGCACTACTTGGAATATCATAAGGACAGCAGCAAACCTCTCCCAATCAAGAGGTACGTGGCACACGAAAATGAGGATGCACTTACATATAGAGGTGATATTGCATCTTAACATACGTAAAGACTACGGGTTTTCGTATTCATGTCATGTAGTGGTTAGAACTAAAACAGTTAAAACCTCTACCATTTTTTACCTCACCTGAGGTCCTGGGACTGTGTATTTTTGTCCATGACCTCATAGGTTTAGTGTCATGGTTATCAAAGCTCCATGGATGTGCAGCTTACTGAAATGGAGAACATATCGAGTCTCTTCTATCCAACTTTGGTGTATCCTGCCCCTCAAAAGGTGCAGTCACTGCACACACACAAAACAGGTTTATTTACTGTGCTAAGCAGGCATTTCTTTATTTCTCCAGGGCCAATCACACAATACTGTCCTTATTTTTGAGCAACTGCGCTCATGGGACCAAACTAATTCTCTTTCAATAGGTAACTAGCCAGACTATTGAATACTTTAGCTTTCTCCTTGGATGAATGCAGTGCTTCCTCATTCATTGTTTCATTTTGATTCTCTTACCCGTGCACTTTGATCTCAGTACATCTCAATCCACCTAAGCCTTCTCCCATACAGCAGACTGACCTACCTGTTCAACCCTTTTGCTCCCGTAAACTATTTTTCATCACCATCACTTGTGTATCACTGTTTTTAATGAATGACTTTTCAGTGCACATTTGCAAGGTTTCGTGGAGTGTTTTACATGTGTAATCCATCTTGCTCGAAGGCTCAATATATTGGTTTGAAAATATATCTTTTGCTTTGTTGTGCGTATTGTCTTTGTTTTACTCCCTGTTTTAATTTTATGTTTGGTTTTCTTTTTCAGCCTTACAAATTCCTATGATTTTGCCACCATAGGGTGAAACACTTGTTGGCTGAACTGCCACATTTTCAAAAATACTTTTAGTTACTGACTGTACCAGCACTAATAGGCTAGCATCTGTGTGAGCCGCCTTCTAGAATTGTAACCCATCAATAAATGTATATATTAAACTAGATTTATGTTAATGGAGCTTGCGGTAATACTTTAAAAACATACGATATGAAACTCAAAATTAACTTTATTCATCAGAAGTTGGTATAATCCGGTATGCTCATGCATCTTACTAATACACAAAACAAACTGGTATGTTGGAATTAATAATTTTGGGACTGTACAGTTACTGTTGTTACCCAGGAGCTCCTTTAGATGAACACGTTCCTGAAAGTTATTATTCAAATGAATGTATTGATGTCCGTTTAAGAATGCCTTAGGGAGAATACAAATAGCCAACCAGCACCCATACTGAACTAGTTAAGTCATTATGTCTACTAGCTTGGAAAATGTACGCTACTGCTGCTGGTCGCCGCCGGGGAGAGGGGAAGGGGTGGGGGGAGGGTTTCATTTTTGGTTAAATATTATTATTGTCATGTAAAAAACTATACGGTGCATTGCGATATAAGACATTCATTGGACAAGTAAAACTAATCTCTGATTTACATGGGAAGAACCACTGTTTGAGAATACTGGATGCCGTACGATATGTATATGACAAAATGTATATGCTATGAAGCAACGCTATGAATAAAAACAAGTTTAAAAAAAGAATGCCTAAAGGAAACCTACCTTAAGAAACACATCCAGGTCTATAACACCACGTCTTAAAGCTTCCCCTAGGTAAAATATGGTATCTTCAATGGCATTCTCTTCAGCATAAAGATTTAGGATCTGTTTGTAAAGTGGGGCTGTAGGGATGATAACTTCATCGATACTGTTATTCTCAGACTGGTTTTCCATTTTCTCCACAGCCGCAGTGAGTTCTTCTTCCTTCCTTTTCAAAAGCTCAATGTTCTTATCAACATCAGCCTAAGGAAAACAGAAGGAAAAATCTGAATGGGCCTAGTAAACCTCACTAAAAGGTTACAACACACAAGAGTTATGGAATTAATTTCAGTCTTACTTCAGTCTTAAACGTGTTAAGAGGCAAAATAATGTCACTGGACAAGGAAGCATAAATTTGCATTACAGCTACTGAAACTGACTGAACAACTGCCTTGTCATGTTTATGATCCCCCTCTTCTTGCTCAGGCTCCTTACCACTCTAAAGGATCTACAATCTTCGGGTGCAACTTACCCCTTAGCCCCAACACTTTTTCTTGGAGACTTCATCTTACTCTGATCGTTTCAACTGTGTGCAATAGTTGTACACCAAAAAGCATGATTATATTATGGTGCATTGTGTTTAAGTACTTTTCGGGATTTTTATGAAAGCACAAAATCTTCTTGGATATACCATATGAAATCAATATGATCAAAAAGGCCTTTCTCCCAAGAGAAGGCTTTAGTTGACATTTAAAGCAAAGTAACTCGGTTCAAGAAAGAACAATGTTATAATGCAATTCCATGTAAAAAAAATGTAACCTTCATGTAATGAAGCACAGATAAAACAAAATATTAAAAGCTGTGGCAAAAACTAAACCCACACAATAGAGTTGTTAAGTGACACTTAAACCAAACAATAGGCCTGTACATCATTAAAACACAAAGCAAACAAGCATTGGCAAAACCAACAGTTTTGGCCATGGAAATACTTGATTATTTAAAATGTATAAAATACGTATTAAAAGAAAAAAAAAATTAGAAAAAGGAAATGCTTGCAGCCTAAAGATGGTGTGCATATATTTGCAAAACGTTATAAATGACCCATTTAAAAAATATATCAAAAAGGTCACAAAATGGTAACGACATTGGCTGACCAAACTTGGTGCTGAAGTGAAGTACTTTTAGATGGATGTGCATGTGTGCAGAGCCAAAATGGATTGAGCTTAGAGAAAGAAAGTAGACAGAATTAGGTAGGAAAACGTCTACAATCACTGGCTAATGCACAGGTTCAACACCACCTTGGGGGATTGCAGGGGGAGAGGTAGGGTTCTCTTATTTTAGGTTTGCAGCGCTAACAGTTAATGAGAAGGGGACACAGGAATACGTGAGTGAGTGATCTGTGAACCAGGGGATATGGAACTGTTATGTAATAGGAGCCCAATTATGGTAGACTGATTATGTGGAACGAGAGGAGGCTGAACTACAATGTAAAATGCCCCAAGATATATAGGATGATACAGGAGGAAGCACCCAATCAAGTGTATTTGCAAGAAAGCCATCATCACCCAACCAGAAAGCTAGGAAAATAGTGGTAGCTTTACATAAATATCTACAGTTTGAAACACACAAAGTCATAAGGGACACAAGAAGTTTGAGTGGTGCTAAGAAAACCTTGGTGGCTTCCGACGCCCCCAATGTGTACCCGGAAATATTTCTTGACCTCACTCAGAGATCATTCGCAATAAGCTGACAGGAGTTATTATGGGTGGGTGTCTTTAAAACAGTGATTAGTCCCGGAGAGGACAGACATCCTAAGGATAAACGTATGAGCGAACCATGTTGCACCAATTGGTTGGTGAATTTATTTAGCTGGTTTTACTGGTTAAATGGAGGAAGCTTCACCCATCAGTTAGAGTGCACTCTTTTCACACAGACACAAACTACTCCATAATAGATTGGTTATGGGTGTCTGATGCACTGATGAGAGAAATGGACAAAATTGTAATAAGTATTTTAACAATTCTGAACCATGCACCACTGGTATGGGACTTCTGTGAGGGGACTGGCAGTATATGAAAAGGTAGATGGTGCTTTGATCGAAAGATACTGAAGGATAGACTACATGTGCAGGACCTTGAAGTAGGTGCTAAGTCCAGCAGCCTGTGTCATATACAAAGCTTAGAGATAACGCTTTAAATAAAGTTTTATACGGAGAATGAGGTGGTGAAATACTGCATTCATGAAGAGTATGTGGAGACTACTATTCCCCAATTATTGATAAGAATGCTTTCCCCCAAGATTCAATTTTCATAGTCATATACATTATGGTACTGCAAAACCACCACTTCCATGTTTACTTATACAATATACATCACATTCAATTTCACAGTGAAAAAGTTGAAATGTAATGCTTCTTGGTTATGACTTCATTCAAGTCGACACAGACATCAAGAGCAGCTGGCTAGCCAACATGTGTTTCGCCCAATGGTGGCTTGCAGGTCTGGGGCTTTTTCAAAGCACAACTTTTTTAATAGATGTGACTCCTAGGTGGTGGACTGGGTCCTTAAATAGGGACAGCCAGAGAACAAGGGAAGAAGAAAGACTTTGATTGTTGAAAAGTCTTATGTATGAGTGTATCATAGAAAAATAGTTAACGCTCGGTCTGAAAATCTTGGACCATGGGAGATCATATCACTGCGGTCCTTAAATTGAAAAAGAATAATGTTACTTACCCAGTAAGCATCTGTTCTTGGCATGTAGAGCGGAAGATTCACATGCTTTGCATACTCCTGCCATCTTTTGTTGGGTCCGGATGTTTGCAAGTTGTTTTTCTTTGAAGAAGTCTTTCCAGTCACAAGGTGAGGTGACTCGTCCTTTTGGTGATAGTGCGCATGGGGAGCGACTCCATTGTTAGATTGTTTTCCCGCGGAGGGTGAGAATGGAGTTAGTAAGTAAAGAATAGAGATGTCCATGTGCATGTATGTAAAATGAGAACTGCAACAACTACAGGTACCTGTAGAGGCGGGTGGGCACACGAGAAACTACAGCTCTACATGCCAAGAACAGATGCTCACCGGGTAAGTAACATTATCCGTTTGAGGCATGTGAGCTGTAGATCACATGCTTTGCATAGATTACACAGCAGTATACTCCCAAAGCGGTGGTTAACCTGTAGCTGTTTCAGTTGTCTGAAACAGTGTTTTAAGTACTGCCTGGTCTACATTAGCTTGTTGCCTCGCTAACACACCTACACAATAGTGCTTGGTGAATGTGTGCGGTGTAGACCATGTTGCGGCCTTACAAATGTCAGCTAAGGGAATATTCCATAAGGCGGCCATACTAGCCCCTATCTTGCGAGTGGAATGCACTCTAGGGGGTATTATTAAAGTTCTTTTCGCTTTCACATAACATGTTTGGATATATTTCACAATCCATCTTGCAATGCCTGATTTAGATATGGGATTGCCTTTGTGTGGAGGTGAAAAAGCAACAAAAAGCTGCTTTGTTTAGTGAAAGTCTTTTATTCTTCCCACATAACACAGTAGAGTTCTTCTAACATCAAGTGTGTGTAGAGCTCGTTCTACTACAGAATCACTTTGAGGAAAGAACACAGGTAACTCAACTGATTAATTGATATGAAAGGCAGAAACTACTTTAGGAAGAAATTGAGGATTGGTTCGAAGAACCACTCTGTCATTATGAAGCTAAAAGAAGGGCTCTTGTATAGTTAATGCCTGGAGTTCACCAACTCTCCGCAGTGAAGTTATTGCTATGAGGAAAGCAACTTTCCATGAGAGGAATTGTAATTGACACCTGTGCATTGGTTCCAATGGTGGACCCATAAGTCTTGTAAGGATTATGTTTAAGTTCCACGCTGGTGCAGGTGGGACTCTTGGTGGTATCACTCTTTTTAAGCCTTCCATAAAGGCTTTAATCACTGGTACTCTGAATAGAGATACGTGCTATCTGTTTTGTAAGTATGCAGATATTGCTGCTAGATGCAAGCAAAGGGATGTGTAGGCTAGTCCAGATTGCTGTAAATGTAACAAGTGACAGATGATGTTCTGTACAGAAGCATCAAGAGGATTGATATTGTTATTGTTACAACAGATAACCAGTTTCCATTTTGCTGCATAACATGCCCTAGTAGCAGGCTTTCTAGTCTCTATTAGGATATTCATACAGTCTGGTGGTAATTGTAAATAACCGAACTCTATGACTTCAGGAGCCAGATCGCTAGGTTGAGTTCTTTTGGGATTTGGATGCCAGATTTCTCCAAGGCTCTGAGTGGGGAGATTGGAGGTGAGATGCAGCTTTTGGTGTGGAACTACTGACAGCTCCAGCAGGGTGGTGAACCATTGTGGACGTGCCCATGTGGGAGCTATGAGAATCAGTTTGAGGGCTGTGTGGCTGAGCTTCTGAACTACCAACGAGTGGGAGAGTCGTAAAAGCATAAGCAAATATCTCTGACCAGTTCATCCACAGCGCATTGACTTTGGAGAGCGGGTGTGGAAACTTGGGCATTTTGCTTGGTGGCAAACAGGTCTATGTGAGGAAAACCCCATTCCTGAAAGTATGGGAGGAGAACCAGAGGATGAAGTTCCCGCTTGTGTATTTGCTGATTCTGTCTGCTGAGAAGGTCTGCAATGTGATTGTTTATTCCTGGAAGGTGATCTGCCAGGAGATAAATCTTGTGGTGTATAGCCCATTTCCAAATGTCTTGTGCTAGGGGTGACAATTGGAGAGAGTGTGACCCCCCCCCCGTTTTTGTATCTAGTACAAAGCTGTTGTGTTGTTTGTGCGGACTAGGACATCTTTGCCTATGAGGTGAGTTTGAAAGGCTCTAAGTGCTAAAAAACACTGCTAGTAGTTCCAGGTGATTTATATGATGCCTTTTGTGCTTTAGACTACACAATACTTGGATTGTGTGATTGAGCAAGTGAGCACCCCAACCAGTGAGCAATGTGTCTGCTGTTAGCACTATTTGTGGAACAGGGCGATGAAGGGCCGCCCTTTGGATAAATGTTGTGGGTTCCACCACTGCAGAGAGCGATATGTGCGGCCAATCTACCAACACTAGATCGGTCAATTGAACCTGCGACCGGTTACACCGACTTCCTTAGCATTCTTGGAGGGGTCGCATGTGAAGTCTTGTATGGGGAACAATTACTATGCAAGACGCCATCATACCTAGCAGTTGCATGAAGACTCTTGCTGGTAATGGTTGGTTGGGCTGAAACTGAGTGAGAAGAGACTGAATACTGAGAATTCTGGCTTCATTGGGAGAGGCTAGAGCGTTTTGAGTGTCTATGGTGGCTCCGAGGTAAGTCTGTATGTTGGAAGGCTGCAAATAGGACTTCAGGGCATTCACTGTATACCCTATCTGGTGTAGCAACTGGATTGTGTCTTGAGCGCGTTTGGGGGCACTTCTGGTAAGGGTAGGCTTTGATGAGCCGGTCGTCCAGGTATGGGAAGACATGGATGTGCTGTCTTCCCAGATGAGCTGAGACTACTGCCAGGCATTTGGTAAATACTCTGGGAGCAGTGGTGACTCCAAACGGTGGTATTTGGAATTGGTAATGTTGGCCCACTATCACAAATCTGAGATATTTGCGATGAGCAGGGTGAATTGGAATGTGGAAATTTGTGTCTTAAGTCTAGAGTAGACAGGACGTTTCCCTGCTTTAGTAGTGGGAGCACGTGTTTAAGTGTCACCATGTGGAAATATTCTGACAGGATGTATAGGTTTAGTTCTCCGAGATCCAGAATAGGTGTCAAGGTACCGTCCTTTTGGGGAATTAGAAAACACAGGGAGTATACGCCTGAACCTTGATATTGTAACGGCACAGGCTCTATGGCTCCTTTTAATAAAAGAGACTGTGGTTCTTGTTTGAGCTGGTGTAAATGTTCTGGTGACATTTTGTGATAACGAGGTAGAATGTGTGGAGGATTGGTTGTAAGCTCCAGGCATTACTCATGTTGGATAATTCCTAACACCCATTTGTTTGTAGTAATAGACCGCCAAATGGGGAGTAATTGTTGCACTCTTCCCCCGACAGGTGTGGTTTAGTCGGGGGGAAATGTGGGCAAGTCACTGTTTATTTGGGGAAGGGGAATTACGGGGCGTGCTGTCTTTTCCTCTACCCTTAGAATTGTTCCCTCTGTAACCTCCCCGAAAGAATCCTCTTGAAGGGGACGACTGGTTGTTACCCTGATAGGTGGATGTATTTTAGTCTGAGTGTGTGGTCTTAGACACTGCTCGGTAAAAGGACCACCAAAATGTACCTCTCTTAGAAGGAAACTGGAGAACTCCCATAGATTTGGCGACCTCAGTGTCCTTTTTCATTATTTTTTTTAAAGCCTGATCAACATCAGGTCCAAAAAGATGTTTTTTGTCGACAGTTGTGTTCAGAATGAATTGTTGGACCTCAGGCTTAAATCCTGAGATCCTTAACCAAGCATGTCTTCAAAGAAGAATGCTGGTGTTGATCTCACTAGCTTTGGTATCAGCAGCATCCAATGCACACCTTATTGACAAACTGGACATTAGTTCCCCTTCGTTTACTAAGTCTTGGGCTTTGGTTCTATGCTCATCTGGAAGATACTGAAACAGCTGCTCCATTTCATCCCAGTGGGCCCTGTCGTATATGGCTAAAAGGCCTTATGTATTTGCAATGCACCAGTGATTGGCCGCCTGTGCTGCTACGCGTTTGCCAGAAGCATCAATTAATTTGGACTCTTTATCCAGTGGAGGTGCGTCCCCAGATGTTTGGGAATTAGATCTTTTACAAGCATTAGATACAACTAGTGAATCTAATGGTAATTGTCCCTTGTAAAATTGGATCAGTGGGGGAAGCCTTATATTTTTTTATCAACTATACGAGTTAATATGCAAGCACTCTAGGATGCTTAATAATGTCATCTGCGTGCCTCATCATGCCCTTAAGCATGGAAAGTGTCTGCGAGGACCTATGTGTGGACCCAACGGTTTCAAACAAAAAAAAAATCCTGTAATGCCTCTTTATGTAGTGCCACTCCATGATATTGTGCTGCCCTAGCAATGAGTTCTTGGTAGGCTACATTGTCATCTGGGGGCGATGGCTTGGCAGGGTAAAGGTCAGTGTCGTTATCTGTTGGGGGATCAGTAGTATAGTCAGACAATGGGTCTACTGGTAAATGTGTACCCTCTTCATCAATATCATCATTATTATGGTGAGATTGTGGTGAATCCTGAGGTGTAATCTGTAAAGTATCAGAAGGAGGAGAGGGTGGTTAGTGGTGGAGTGGATGATGGTGGTATATGAAAAGGACTGGTGGCCACAGATTTCCTCTTTAAAGGAATTTTGTAAGGAGTGTCCTCATCTGGAAGTTTGTGTTTTTGAGGTAGTTTAGTGTGTATATGACCTGTTTCCAGGTTAATACAGAGTTCTTTTTGTTTCCGATCCTTTTTTTGGTGGGGCGTCTAAATTCAGATCGGACGACACAGGTTTTGTTTTTGGCGCCAGTGTTTTCAGTGCAGACATATGATGCTCTTTCGAAGCAGGAGATTTCAGTTTCAAAGGCTGTTTCGCTTTTGGCATAGAAAGTTTCGGTTCAGAGCCAGATTTTTGCTTCGATCCGGATGGTTTCAGGTCCGAAGAGGGCTTTTGGTGAGTAGGTATGGAGCGGTAGGCTTGACAGTGTGTTTCAGAGCAGAGTCTGGAGGAGGGGCATCGGAAACGTTGTCTTGGTGTCGACCATAGCCACATGGCAGAGGTTGTGCCTAAGCCTTGTCTTTTTTCTGGGGAAGTTTGCGGGGCAGGGGGTCTTCGGTACCTCAAGTGACCCCATCCTTGCAGCAATTCCTCGAGGTCTATCTTGAGGTCGGAGCCGAAGTCCTAGCCGGAGAAGATTTCTTCTTCCTCCACCGCCGATGCCCACAAATCTTCTTGATCGGAATGTTCACCGAAACATTTCTGGTGTATCTTCGACGCTTTGATGCTGCATTTTTCTACGTCGGGCCCGACGATCGAAAAGAGTTTTCTTCGATCGAAATGATTTGCAGGTGTCACAGTCTTCCTTCTTGTGCTTTGGAGACAAGCACAAGTTACACGCTTTGTGTGAATCGGTGCACGGATAATTCACGTGGCACTGAGGGCAAAATTTGAACGGTGTCCATTCCATCAACAGAGAGCTGACCCGACGGGGTTAGGCCCGAAGGCCATCCACAAAGCTTTCCGATCTAAAGTAGTTTTTGGTGACCGAAACATTACGCGGAGAAGTGGGAACGCGTACAAGAACAATACCGTCGAGGTAGAGAGGATTGTGCGTCGAGGGAAACCGAAGAACGGTTTCGACCAGGAGCGCAGCAACACACATCCGAACCTGATAGCGGAAAAATACAGTCTAACAATGGAGTCGATGCCCATGCACACTATCACCTCACCTTGTGACTGGAAAGACTTCTTCGAAAAAAAAAAAAACTTGCAAACACTAGATGGCAGGAGTAGGCAAAGCATGTGATTACAGCTCACATGCCTCGAACATATATTTTCTATCTGAATCCAAAATATGTGTGCAGTTTGAATCCATACCACAAATATATTTTTGAATCTAAGGAAAAGCTGTAGATCTGCGTGTCACCAAAGGGCAAAACATGTGTTGGCTATCTATCTGTTCAACTATTTCACTGTAAAACAGTGTATGATGCCTTTGTAGGAGTAAATCTGGAAGTGATTTTCCAATGTTGATTCAGGATTACTTCGCTCTTAATAACAATCGTGAGGTGTCAGAAAATACTTTAAGGCAATACTTAGGGAAAGACAAATTGCTACTAGAGTCTCACACAGGCGCGACTGGGCACTCATGTGAGAAAGGCTAGAATCTGACCATCAAGTAGGTGTCACAGGTGTGACTGGGCACTGATGAGGGAAAGGCTGGAATCTGACCATCAAGTAGGAGTACACCGTCCCAAAGAGAAGGGCTCCTTTGAAATACTGAGTAAGGGTGTATCCATAAAAATACAACTATACTATCGGATATATACGCCTTTATCATTGCACCCCTACATCAGGCTTATTCATCGGTGCAGCGCAGATGGGAGAATGAATGTGAGCGTTAGTTCTCCACTAAGGAATGGCAGGGTATCATACACAGAGCAAGGGCGTCCTCATGTAGTACCTCAGGGAAGGAAATATTCCTTAAAATTGCACATTATTGGTACTATACCCCAGTGTAAATCGCACAATGGAATGTGGGGGGAGACACACAATGCTGGAGACATTGCGGTCAGGAAGGTACTCTAACACACTTACTGTGGAGCTTCCCCAAGATTCAACGTTGTGTGGGGCTCCATAATTATAAGGTGGCTACAGGCTGGGATTTCCATTGATCACTGTTGGGCCTTCTCTCTCCTTTCTCTCTTTCTTCTACTTTACGATCTGTTTCCTATCTCTTCCTTCCTACTTCTCACTTCCCTCTGAAATAACTGTTATTCCCCTCGGCCTTCAGATGTAGGTGGTGGCTGTTGTATCTTGTTGTTTTGATAAAACAATAAAAAAGATTGGAACCATAAAAATACAACTCAATATATTTCCTACAGAACAAAAAAGAAAAACCTTACTGAGAAGTAACAATTGTTTTTAAAAGAAAATGCACAAAATACCAGCCTCACAGCTCAGAGCAGCTAGGGATTATCTTAAGGACTATCTTTCAGATCCTCTATAGAGTGGAGGTGGTGGACAACAGTCTGATGGACCCCTTTTTTAAAGACACTGATATACTGACATTGAGTGTGGCACTGAGGGATGGCAAGGAGGAGTTGATACCTGTGGAAGAGATCCTGAGGACCATGAAACACCTCTGACTGAACAAAGCTCTAGGCCAAGATAGTCTGACAGTGACCTTCGATAGGAGTTTCACTGAACAACTAATGTACCACTTATTGAGGGTATACAAGTTTTTTTATGAGGCTGTAAAGGTTGGGCCCTCTATGTGAGTCGCAGTCATAATCTTGATATAGACACCGAGGAAACCGGCAGAGCACTGTTCCTCGAATAGGTCGTTCTCACCACTTCACTTCAAGTCAACCTTAATATACAAAAGACCTTGGCCAACCGCATAGAGGATGGTATGCTATTTTGAATACATCCAGCTTTATCTATTAGCTTTATTAAACGTAGGCAGACATTTGAAATATTTGATAGACTCTCCAGCTCCAACTCATTGAAATAAATCAGAAAGAAGGATTCACATCAGTATTCTATTTGGCTATTTTATTTCTTGATGCTGTGTTTTTAGGTAGTTGTGCCACCAGTTACTAAGATCAGCGAAGTTGGGGAAATCCAGGGTATGCCATGTGGCCAGGTCCAACATAAAATGTGCAGACAACCTTTTATTAACATTACTGAAACCGGTAGATGCAATCTCAAAAATGGAGATTTTAAAAACGTACAAGAGGGTATTAGGGTTCAAAGTGAATCTGGGTAAATCGGAAATTATGGGGCTGCTCTGCAAGCTGGTGTTAGGGAAAGACTGGAGGCAATCTTCCTCATTTGGTGGTCAACAAACAAAATATTTGAGATCATGAAAAAAGTTGATAAAAGGAGGCTGAGAGCAATTGCATATTAATGATACAGACAAGGCTAATGTTTCTCAGACTTTTACACAAAAGTGCTGCCCCAAGACGTAGTGAGGAAGGCATTCACAGTATAAGCACATATTACCTGGGTGACAAAATGCAAGAGAGTTAGGTAGGAGGAACCGATTCAAAAAGCAGGGGGAAGTACTCAAGGCAATTCAGGCCTCCGTCTCTTAAATGCGCTGGGACGGGATAGGTTCTTGGCTGTCTTGTGCAATGTTTTCAGTGCATCCTTGCTGCCCAATGTTGGCAGACTTTATGAAAAGATCATCCCGGAAAACAGAGTAATCCCTACGAGGTCAAAGTCAATTATCCCCAAGCCAGGGAAAAGATTAGATGATTGTATTTCATAGAGGACAATTTCACTATTAAATATCGATGTCAAATATTCACAAAGATCGCAGCAGTGTACTTGTAGTCCGCAAAGGAGGACCTGGCCCACCTTGATCAACTGCAGTTCATCCAGGGGTAGGTAGGTCAGCAACACCACCAAGAAAGCTATTTATGGCTACAGGGACCAACGATAGTAAAAGAGCAGTCCTGGACTCCCAGGATGCGGAAAAGGCATTTGACAAGGTAGACTGGGACTCCATAGTGGATTCTCTGAGAGCAATAGCTTTGGGAAGACTTCCGTAGCTGGCTGATTTCTGGATATCAAGCCCTAGAGATAGAGTGGGGATAAACAACAGTCTTCCCCACTAGGTACCAATAGGGGGCGCAACAAAGAATGCCCCGCTTCACTCCTCTTACTTGTGCTGGACTCTGGAGCCGCTTGCTCAGCAAATCAAATATAATTGTGTGGCCAAAGGAATAAAGCTGGGGTCACAGAAAACCAAACTCACAATGCTTGTGGATTACATTTGAGTATCATTAACAGAGCCCTGAGAGTCCCTCCTCAACTAATGCACAAACTCAAGGAATGCCAGATGGTGTGTTAGGTTATAAAATTAACTTACACAAATCCGAATTTTTTAATATCTCGGCTCTTAGGGACGAGACGAACAGATTAAAAGAAATAAACCCATTAATCAGCTGCATACCTGTATCAGATACCCTGGGATTAAGTTGACAGGCTCCCTGTTCAGAACTAGGGAAATGGTTCAAACACTGAAAAGAGCAATAAAGGTGAGCCTAGGAAATTGGAAAAAAGTCCCTGTCAATTTTAGGTTGGATCACAGCTATAAAAAAAGAAAGTCATTTATACAATTTAAATAATTGCACTGTAAATTCATATACCTACAGAGACATTGAATTGGTAAGGGAAAAAAAGGGCTAGTTTTTATCAATGCATGTGGAGTACAAACATGGTGGCTCTGGGATTTCCCAGTTTTCTTAACTATTACTAACCAGGACATCTATGATCTACCATCAACTGGACTAAGAGATAAATGAGTAAAGGGTGGTGCATGATAGGCCATACATGAGGAGGTCTTGGAGCAGCACCTTTGTGTGGGAGGCCTTGTCGGAAGTCCTGTGCAAAACAAAAGCTAAAAGTAATCCCAAGTTACACTTCTCCCTGATCATGAGTGCGACACTTAAAATATTGGAGAACCTAGCAATCAGGAAAGTCCTGACCATATTTCCCTGACTGTTTATGCCCATATGAAGGAACAGTGGGTTCATACCAGTGATGGACAGAACTACCTTCAAACAATGGTGGGAGGGGTGGTAAGAAAACCCTCTGTGACATGGTGTACCTGGGGGCAATGGAATCGTCTGACCAACTGATGTTGCAGGAGACAGAACTCTTAAACCACCAACAGATGAGACAATGAGACAATGAATCCAATAGCCAAGAATCAAACGGGACGATGAGCAACTAAATAACTTTTGAAAAATATCTCCTCATATGTAACAGTGAGAAGCATGCAGTCTCTAGAATTTATATATTGCTTAATCAAGCACGTGACACTAGAGGCAAACAAAATTTACCCTTCAAACTGAAAGACACAAAGACTAAGGCTTAACAACTTTACTACACACACAAAGGTGGGAAAAAGACTTTATTAAAAATGCCCTATTGGTGGCTCTACACTCCAGTAAACCTGGGGACTATGGGACACCCAGGGAAAATGCTGTGCTGGAGTGGGCTCCCTCGTACACTTACTTAGGTCTTGTCCTCAGTGAAGCCCTTTTGTCAGAGTGTCCGTAGACACTATTGAGGACACCAGAGGTTCTTGACTGGCTTGAATGATAAAAGCAATCATTTTGGACAGGCCATATAAAGAGATGTGCCTCCTGAGTGGGAGGAGGGGAAAACCTCTCATATATGATCCTGGCAGCAAAACAAACCATACTAGGGCTATGGGCCTTCTGACAATCCCTACAGAAAAATCGATGGATAGTTTTATTATGGTGAGTGTTGGGTGTGGAAAAGTTGGCTAAAACTGCAATAGCGAATGAAAAAAACGTTTAGAAACAATGCGGACCTCTGTTTGAATATTTCAGAAGAGAATGTGAAGAACTGCATTGACCCGAGAGACCGAGATTATTGAGAACGCTGGAGGAATCCATATTGAGTGCTTACTACTCAGGCAGTCAACAGAGATGAATAATGTAACAAGGCTGATGTTACAGTACATGAAATATCTGCAAAGGGGTTCTGGTAGAAGATAAACATTGATGGGGTAATAAGGAGGGAAAGGGGTGGCTGTTTAAACTGAGGGTACACATGTTATTATCAGTTGAAAAAATGTTGAATAAAATCATCTTCAAACATAAAATATTTCTGGTTCTATGCTACTCCCACAACGGAAAATGTATTTCATCCATCCTACATTGCAGTTATAGCAGACATTAAAAGAGACTTGGATAGCTGGTGATTCCAGTTTATCTTGTGGCTTGGCAGAATTTCTTCTTCGGAAGTTACTGTTTTATTTTCAGTTCGTACCAATAATAATTCTAAAATATGGAAATGGAATCCATCCAGAAAACTAAAAATAGATTTGTTAGGGGAGGGACAACATCACAGCTATCAAGGAAAGTCATGCAGGTTGACAGGGATGTAGTAGGACTTTGATTGTGGCATATAAAAAGATACTATCAACTGGCATACCTAAGGATACAGTTTGAACAGTCAAACTTTGGTCACATATGGATTATGGACTACTAGACAGGTCATTTGTGGGACTTGGTTTGGCTTCCTACAAGGTGTATACTCCTCGTGGCTTATGTTTCAGTTCAAATCAGACCTGTGATGGATACATGGGCTGCAGTAGCAAAAATCAGCACTTGGGGGTGGCACTTTTATTAGATATGAAGAGTAATGCAGATGTCTGAGATATTTCTTTGTTGTGGGGAAAATTAAGATGTTTGTGTCTTGTTCGCCAGAACTTGCATGAGCTGAACAAGATGCGTTACCTCCAGTTGCCCTATTGGGCCATGTCACCAGATAATAAGTAACTGTGTCTCAAGAAATTATGCTATTTGAAGATGTTTGGCTTCACAAAGGAACTCATATATAGTATACCTGCAACACTTGATTAGTCAGATAACCCTCAGAGATGCAGAAGAATACCGAGGAAAGAAATTTAACAAGAATATTTGCAACCATTGTGCCGGGATCTCCAGAAATAAACTCACATTATGCAAAATAGGATGAAAATACAAAATAAAGTTCCATTGTTATTTGACTCTGCGTGAATGTAGAAAAATGCTCTCAATGATGGAATCCAACTATCTGTGTTTTCCCGTACACCTTTGGAGATACTCAACTGGTGGAGACTCTACCTAAGCAAAAAGAACAATTGATGGACAGAATGCAGAACAATGTCATGCATTCACCCCAGGACAGAGATCCGGGCCTAAATACATAGTTTTTTTGCTCACCATGTCAATCCAGTTTGGACGCAGCCATATGCAAAGCAGTCTTGACCCTGCGCCCAATGGGAACAGTCCAGCCCGAACTGCCAGGCCAGATCCTTCCTGGACTGGAAACAAGCATCCCAGGACCGGTTTCGGGCTTTCAGCCCTCATCAGCCAGGATAGCTTGACTCCAGTGGCATGGAGAGCACGGGACCCAAGTCTGGGCATACCCGTCCCACTCGGGTGACAAATGAAAAAAGAACAACGGATGGACAAAATGCAGAACAATGTCATACATTCACCCCAGTACAGAGATCTGGGCCTAAATCCATCGTTTGTTCTGCTCCACTAAGTGCAGATTACTCCCCTTTGGAAAATTTCCCAGGCGCCAGACTGGATCTGGAAACTTACAGCATTGCTCCTGTGTGCCGCTAGGTTGTACAATATGGCTTGGCATAGGCTTCATTTCACAATTACACACCATCTGTTTCTTGCTGGTTTCTTTCTGCGCCGACCACAAAACAAATGTAAGTACCAGTATTGCAGATCTCTGATTTGGCACATTTTTTCCTGATAAATATAGACCACTCAACAGAACAGGGAGGCCAGAGGGCAGTGAGGGATCTGCAGTTAGAGTATCCACCAGAAACAGTATTCTTGAAGGTAAGTAACTTGTTCTTCTGATAGATAATTCTAACTATAGGTTCCTCACCTTCAGAATAGATATAGATACCAAAAGCAATACCTCTTTGAAATTAGAGGGTCTGTGCAGAGTTGTCAGACCAGAACATCTTGCAGGATTGAGTGGGTTAAATGCCTTTCCTGTTGGATCTAGTTGTTAAGGCAGTAGTGCTTCGTGAACGTGTGCACTGACGTCCATGTTGCAGCATGATTCATGTCAGGACAGACACTCTGCGTGCCAATGCAGTGGTGGCATCCTTAGATCTGGTGGAATTGACTGTCAGATCTGCCAGAGACTGTATTTTTAGGCAAATGCAAAGCAGATCCTAATGCAGAGGACTAACTCAGCATTTGTGGTCCAATCGATGGAGCCTCTCCTCTTTCGAGGGGTGATGCAGAGCAAAGAACATTGAGAGACTGCAGGATTGCCCAACGTGGAAAGAAGTCCTGACTTTCTACAAGAAGGCTGCCCAAGTCCTCAGCATCAGTTTGTATGGAACAAAGTTGGCCTAGGGAGGGTGTATGGCTAAAGCCTGGAGTTCACTTATGCGACATACTGAAATGCCTGCAATGAACAAGACAGAAGACGGAATGAGCAGCTTTGCATTGGCTCGAAGGGATTACAAATGGGAAATGTCCAGACTAAATTAACGTCCCACTGTGGCATCACAGATGGTTTGGGAGGGACCATGTGGGTTAAACATAACCCGCATCAGAACAGGCGATTTAAACAAGGATGGGTGATGGGGCAAATGCACAAGGCTGAAAGGGCCAACATATGACCTTTACTAGTAACCACTACAATGTCTTACTGAGCCAAAGATAAAAGAAACACAAAAATAAAATCCAACAGTTTGCCTTGAAAAGGGTCTTATTTGTGTAGTCCCCACCAGGCCACACATTTCTCCCAGCACTCGGTGTAAATAGAATTCATAGACTGATGCTTGCTAGCAAGGATGACATCCACAACCTCAGGTGGTAGAACACACACTGTCAACTGTCGCCATTAATCTCCACACATGAGATTTAGATTTCACAGCTTCAGGAGCAGAAACCTACCCTTTTGCAGTGACAGAAGATCCTCCTGTAGTGGCAAACTCATCAGGGACCAATGGTCATCCACAGATGTTCTGTGTACCACACTCTCCTGGCCCAATACAGAGCCACTTGGATGACTAGGGCCCGGTCACGCCTGATATCCTACAGAACTCAAAGCAGGAGAGGCATAAGGAGTTAAGTGTACACGAGTCCCATGTTCAACTCCAGTGGAATACATCTCTTAGTAAGAGTTTTCGCTGGTACTTAAACAAAAGCTGAAGAAGTTTTCAACCAAAGTATTAAAACCCCAATCTGCCTTGCTTGTTGCAGTGCCGCTTACTGGTGGTGTTGTCCGCGACAACCTGCGACAACCTCCTCTTGATGCAGGGTGGTCTTCAGCTCCAGACGAATGGTCTGCAAACTTTAATAGATTTATGTGGAGCCAGGTTTTCACCAGAACACAAAGCCCCCTTATCTCAACCTCCCTCAGATGATCTAACCAACCCAACAGTGACAAACCAGCCAACACTATCAGTGCTGGGTGTGGAAGGACGAGAAGTCTGCCACTGGGTCAAGCACGGTTGAGCAGCCACCACTGCAGATCACATGCTGTTATTTCTGAAACCTGGATGGCATTTGACAGCTTGCCTTGGTGCTGGGCCCAACTGAGACTTCAGGTTCCACTGCAGAGCCACCTGGCATAGTTGACAAGCAAAGCGGTACAAAAGGGGGTGGTGATGGACGGAGCATCAGAACCAATCAAACACTCACACCCAGTCAACAGATCTGGGTTTGATCCATCACCGTTCTTTAGCCCACTCTGCCACCCCAGTTCAGACATGGCCATATGCAAATCAGTCTGACCCTTTGCCTCATGGGAACAGTCCAGCCCGAACTGCCAAGCCATGCCTTCCCTGGACCGGAAACAAGCTTCCTAGGACCGGTTTCTGGCATTTCAGCCGTCTTCAGCCAGGCTTGCTTGAATCGAGTGGCAAAGTGAGCAAGGGACTCACGTCTGAGCATACCCTGTCAACTTATGGCGAACAAAGCGGTACAAAAGGGGGTGGTGATGGACGGAGCATCAGAACCAATCAAACACTCACACCCAGTCAACAGATCTGGGTTTGATCCATCACCGTTCTTTAGCCCACTCTGCCACCCCAGTTCAGACATGGCCATATGCAAATCAGTCTGACCCTGTGCCTCATGGGAACAGTCCAGCCCGAACTGCCAAGCCATGCCTTCCCTGGACCGGAAACAAGCTTCCTAGGACCGGTTTCTGGCATTTCAGCCGTCTTCAGCCAGGCTTGCTTGAATCCAGTGGCAAAGTGAGCAAGGGACTCACGTCTGAGCATACCCTGCCAACTTATGGCGAACAAAGCGGTACAAAAGGGGGTGGTGATGGACGGAGCATCAGAACCAATCAAACACTCACACCCAGTCAACAGATCTGGGTTTGATCCATCACCGTTCTTTAGCCCACTCTGCCACCCCAGTTCAGACATGGCCATATGCAAATCAGTCTGACCCTGTGCCTCATGGGAACAGTCCAGCCCGAACTGCCAAGCCATGCCTTCCCTGGACCGGAAACAAGCTTCCTAGGACCGGTTTCTGGCAGGCACAAAAAGCAGGTTCAGAGCTTTTTTTTCAGGCTAAAATCAGGTCCAGTGGGACTTTGCAGTTACGATATCTGGCCTTGTGGATGGCTTTCAGTCTTGCCCCTCAGGAGGATATTGAGAGATCTGCCTTGTCTATCCGACCTCCAGTTCATCACAGTTTGCATGAATCACGTCTAGGTCCCAATCAACCACAAAGTGAGACTTTACATTGGTGCTTTACATATTCTGCGTGACTTTTGCCTTACAAATTCTTATCTCCTGTTCCCCTTTTTAGTTCTCGCTGAGACAGCGCAAGCTGTCTCTTTGAGACATTTTGTAAGTGGGTTTTCAAAAGTGCTACCCACATGATTTGGCAGGCCTAAAGCTTGAGTGCACGATGGCGTGCACGTGCACAGCTGCTGCTCACACTCCCTCCTCCCCCTCCCTTTTCGTCAGCTTTAATCAGGCTCCTCTGATGCTGGCATTCCCCCCTCCCTTCTCGCCCAGCCCTTCTTGTCACCTCGGCTTGTTTATTCGCGCGGTCGTGTCACTTTCACGGCCAATGCTTGTTTGTGTTTACTTAAATGCTTCATGATTGCAGCAGTGCTCGATGCATGTCTGTGTCCGTCCCACCCCTCCCGCACTGCCACTCGCCCTCTGTGTGCCACCCCCCTCGTTCCTTAAAGCGCCAGTAAAACGTTCCAAACAGTTCATGCAAAGTACTGCTCATCTCCGAGACGGCATGAGGTCTCTTTCTTTTTCAAACTGCCTGCGTCCGAGCAGAGTGCTGGTAATTGGTGCAGTGGGGTTCTAATCACGCTCCAGAGATAAGCTGACTTGATTAGCTGTGCTCATAATGGCTATGTGTTTGTTGTGAGAATGTTCTCCTCGCTGCCACTTCCTTTCCTTGTGACTTGCTGGCATGATGAGGGTGGCGCTGTATAAAAGATAACCTACCTAGCTATTTGATGGAAACTGTTTATGCCACAGTAGTCCATTAGCTCGGGCTGCTTTATAGTTGAATTAGTCAATGTCTTCGTGTGCCTCTGCCTTGCTATTACCCACGTTTGATTGAAGCGTGTAAAACAATCTCTGCTGAAGTGCGAGGAACACCTCATGCACCTCTGCTTCTCATATGGAGTGTTGGCTTCTGGAGAGAGAAATTGCTGTTTATTTAGTGGGCGGGGTGCTTTAAATGGAGGGATTTCCTTGGAGTACTGTTTCTTTGGTCATTGTGGCATGCTGCGTATAATGTTGTCAATCTTTAACAGCAGCAGTCCGGCCTGCTCATAAATCTGAATGTGTGATTACTTGGAATTTCATGTTGGGGAGATAAGGGACTCCGGAAAGAACAACATTGCTCCGACAGAATGCTAAAGTTAGCCGAAATGCGACTGTACCATCTGGCGCAATATCGAGATGTGCCTGAATGAAAATGGATGGCATGAAACCTCACAGGGTTTATTTAATTTCGACCTTTTTTTGTGAACTACGGAATTAATTTATTCACATTCTTTTTTATCTTCCACTTTGGTTCTCTCTCGCAGGAACAAAGGTGTGATAAATTGATACTTATTCATACGTGTTTTTTACATTTTCATTGGTCCTTCTTTACATCTCAGTTGGATTGTGAAATTGTTCTGGTCCATGTGATACCACTCAGCCCTTAGCGAAATAGAAGTGATATCGTGCCGCTATCCCATAGCCCACCACACATATACTTCACTGGTTGAAATGCATATACCCATGGAGCGAAGACCATAAGAAAAAAAAACAAGGGCACACTAGTTGGTGTTGGAGAGAACTTTGCTGCAGGTTTAATTTTGCATATGTAGCCAAGACAAGTAATGGGTTAACTTAAAGGCGATCCAGGGTTGGCCTGCGAAGATGCAACCAATGCTGACTGCCCTCCTGAATAGCCAACAAGCGCCTGGACTACACACCATCAGGCACTGTACCTTTTGGGGTTTCATTGTTACATTTTGGGGTTTCATTGTTACATTGTCCATGTGTGGCACAGATACCACAAAGCCTAGCCAAATAGAAGTGATATTACTCTGGCCTCTTAATTTTCATAGTAGCTTCAGAGTATTAATTGATATTCTATGAGAAAGTAATAGTTATAGAATTATAGATGAGTAGGCAAGTGACAACATAAGCAACAGTAGCAATGCTCTAGGTTTCTACTCACTTAGGTATCCCCATGGATCGGCTGACTGTGCATGAGGACAAGAGTCATGGGAAACCAAATACCCTTTCTTACCCACACTCGCCTCCCTTACATGGAAAAACACACCATTTCCTCCACTCGTCTCCCTCAGACGAGCTCTTCCTCCTTTTCTTAATTTATTTCTGTAAAAAAAAAAAAATAGCTAACATTCTTCCTGGCCTCTATCCTCTCCCAACTTGAGGGCCATAATCTCCAGTCTCAATTAGAGACTCTAGACCAAGCACCTTGCTAGCAATAAATTAGTAAGTCCCTTTCAGCTCTCGTGATATTTATTGCCTGTCTGCGTTGGACCTTCCTGGCAAATGAGATAGTGATTGTCAGGACAAGAAAGACACCTAAAATCCCACTCACCTCTTGACTGCACAATCGTCTACCACCTCTTTCGGTTCCCTGGAGACCCATGGGAGATAGCAGATCAGTGCAGCCCATCGACCACTTTAAAAACCATCTTTATTGATCAATGCAGTAAATAACACAGTTTTGAATACAGTGTTGCTGGATTCACTGTAAGATACATAGGTGCACATCAAATACTATAATATCCCTTCATTGGAAGAGTGTGTAAAATAAAACCTACAAGAGATTACATAATAGTTTAACAAGAAAATGTAAAACATGAAGATTGATGTTCAAGTTTATTCTGTTTTACTCACACCACTGGCAGTGTGATGCAGGAGGAAGAGGATGTTGCATTGTAGTGCTTCACCTTATAAATAAGTCAATTCCAATGGTGGCTGGTGTACTATGGCCTTGCGGATTGATCTCCACCTCTTTACAGCTGCCACTCATATTCTGGCATTAGCTAGGTAGAGGACCTAAACTCAGGCTACTTGCATAACTCTTACACATGTGCACTACACGTGAATGGAGATTTGACTCAGACATTGCCCTTCCACTTGCAGTATGCATCTAAAATAGAAATTGGGGTAGGAGGTTGCAAATTTAATTGCACAAAAGGTGGCAAGAGTGTCAGTCAAGATAGCTGGAGCCTGTCACTGCTATTCCCTGATCTGACATGATTTTGCCAGAGGCATAAACTACTCTCCCTGAGCTACTGATGCTCATCCTTCACATATTGTAGATATTATTTGCATAACTGAGGGTGTTACTGACTAACGGTGCACCTCCTTGACACATGGTGCAATTTATGGCATACATGAGGATATTCCTTTAACAGTGGTTGGCCTGGCTAAGTGGTGCCTAACCATGAAACATCACGGGCATACTGACACAGTGTGGCAAATTGGTGGCCTCAGTATATTGTTGCCCAACCCTGTGCATATTGCGGGGATTCTTTATGTATTGATGGTGATTTCTGGCATATAGTTCCCATTATTGACATAGCACATGCATTTGTGACTTATTGAGTCCATTTCTAGCTTAATGGGTCTGTAGAAATAGGAACGTAACCCAAGAACTTTCTTGGCTTGTCACCAGTGCACATCCACTGATCTTAAAATACTGGCAATCATATTGAAACATTGTTAATCGTTTTGAAGTGCTCTGAATATTCAAAGGAAATTTTAATAGTATTTCCAAGATGGACGTGAGTATATAGTATAGCAACTCATCTTTGCACTAGCCCAATGCATTTCGGGACCATTATATATCTTTGTCAGGGGACTGCTTAAGTTTATTAGTGGAGACATCATCACTGTGTTTCTGGCATCTAGCATGTAGACGTGGAGACATCATTGATATGTAGGTCTCTGGCATTTGTAATGTAGGCCTTATGTCAGAAACGGCAGAAATAGACAGATGATCTCTTAACTAATAAAACAGATAGTTCTAGGATAATTAATGCTGAATTTCACAGACTTATTACTAATCTTAGCTCTTTAGTAGGAAAGTACACTTAACGCTGTTATCTCATTCTGTAAGTTCTCCGTAAATTAAATGGTGCCACTAAACAGTGCTCTTGTAAGAGTTGTATAGCAAACATATTTCACGAAAAAGGGGTTCTTCAGGACTTAATTACTACATGTTTCTTAAATGTGTAAATCAATGTTAACCCCTACTGTTCTTTCTGAAGTATACCTGATAAACTCCTTGAGTTATGGTATATCCAGTAATGATATTTTTCTCAGCTCTCCGAGTTTTAAAGATTGTTTATGTGGTAGTCCATATTTCAGTAGAATTATATAACAAATGAATTCACCTATGCAACATTGCTGACAAGTTAGCATGACAACTATAGAACTGAAGCATATCTTAAATTAATATATAGCCAATCAATCTGAATACGAATGGGTTCATTGGATGGCTCAGTAGAACGCTGAGAAATGTTTGATTACTGAAGACACAGTACCTCTGTGTGTGGATCAGATAGATTCCAGAAAGAAAAGAATGGGATGACATTGAGAATATTGGGGCAAAAAAAATTGCCTGAATGGCTCTGAAGAGTTTGCACCCATGTCTCATGTTCCCCATGTTAAGATACTGCGGTTTTGTTTGAATTGCACCTCAGCACACCTGACTATCGTTCGTGTTAGCTGAGTATTTCTTGTGACTGGTATGGGAATAAGGAAAGGCTCAGTGATCTGGAGGGGCACACCAGGTAGACCCTCCTTTTTAGGTCTCGCCTGACCCAGCGCATGCGCTGGTCTGGCGAGACTTTTTAAGAGGGCTCCAAAAAGTGCTACCAGGCCAGCCTAGACCTACAGTGCATGTGCGCGCGCCGCGCTTGACGCGAGTACTTTCACTTTCACGGCCGCTTTGATGTTTGATCGCGATCACTTTCGCGGCCGCACGGCCGCTTGGCATAGCCAATAGGTCTCGCTTTTGGGACCTTATAAGTATTTAGTTATGCAACTGTTGCATGGCTAAACACTTATAAGGTCCCAAAGGCGAGACCTATTGGATATGCCAATGCTTGTTTTAATTTGGTGTCTTTTTTCCAAATTGTTTTGTCTTTTTTAAATTAGTTTGGAAACCATAATTGTCTTGTTTCTTGACTTCAAAAAAAAAATTCTGTTCGAACAAACACATTTCTCAGAAGAATTACCTGCAGTTTGCGCCATAGTGACTAGGGGTTGAGCACAGTTTAAATGACGCCTTGTTTTGAGACCTAACAATTTTGTGTATTATGTTGGTAAGGCTTTGCACTTCCCAAATTAAAAACTTACTTCCTGAAAAAGTAACCTTGAAGTTTCAAGGTTACTTTAAAGCTCCTTTTTATCTTTGGATCACACTCCACACACAAGAGGATGTGCTGGGACCAATTTCTAACATCATCATGATAAACCAATGCTACCAAATATGGATGCTCACGCTGTGAGAAGTTATTGATGGAAACCCATGCATAACCACCATGACCTGCATTGCTCCTGCCTGATTGCTTCAAGTTCCTGGAGCAGATAGGTCACTAGCTTTTTTTGAGATTTCGTTTTGAGAGCAATTGCACTCTTTGCTCAATTAGACTTATGCCATTGAACTGTATTATATTAAGCAAATTTACTGTGCACATTTCTTTTTTTTGGGAGGCATGTATGTTAAAGGTATTTATTTTGTGTACCAATTATTTTATTGATAAAATTATGAATTGAGAAATAACAGGAAATACAGTGACATGCAAGTCGAGCCTATACCCATATAGGGATACAAATGTTGATTGTAATACATGCACCAATAGCAAACAATACTTATATATCAGATTTAAGAGAGGTAGAAAAAAAAAGGGAGAGATGGATGAGAGAATAAGCTATAAAAGGAAGAAAATAAATAGAGGAAGGGAAGAAAGGAAAAAGAACAGAGAGAAAAAGAAGGGAAGACAGACGGAAACTACACAGTCGGGAAGAAAGAGAGGGAGGAGGGGTAGTGAATACAATCATGGTAATGAGGGAGAAGCAACAGTCTAAGAGAATTATGAGGTAAGGGGGGCATCTTGCAAACGTTTCTGGAGCAGTAAGGCCACTAGCATTTCAAGATTTCATTTACAAAGCAATTGCACTCCTTGCTCAATTAGACTTATGGCACTGAACTGTATTTATAGCAAGTTTACCGTTCAACATCAAGAATCAAAGTCCCTGCTCATACTTATTTCCTTAGGTAAACTCATGCCGCTTCTAATTCCAGTTCGCATTGTTCATGGGAAGACAGGATGATACATTTTTTTTTTCTTTAAGTAAAACTTTCCCAAGTTATCTGGTTAAAGGTAAGCATAATACTAAAATCCCATCTTCAAATCACTTTCTATGCCATTGGATCTGTTAAGTACTCTTTAAGAGTACTTCAAAAATACGCCCTCTCCCGAGCAATTTTCAGAATGTATTAAATTTAATTTTTCTATAACAGTTACGTAAATTAAATTATTAGAACAAAAACAAGAGGCAAATTGATCTAATCTGATTGACTCTATTCTACCTTAAACAGTGTGAGAAGCTGGCCTGGTTTTTGCTGTCCACTAATTAAAGTGGGCACCCTGTACCAGTCCAAACAACCCTTATTGATGATTAGGTTAAAGACAACCTTTATTGAAAGCTATCCTAGTGGTAGCTATGTAGAGCAGCCTTTAGGCTAAGTCTTGAAGAAATGTAAAGCAGCTTGGTTTTCCAGATTATAACCTCTTGAATGACCAAATGAAAAGAGAACCACACAAGGTATATATAAAATATATGTATTTATTTCTAAACACTCTCTACTAATCTCTTTATTAGATTAGAGCACAGAAAATACAATATTAAAGCACTAGAACAACAGTAAATAGCACAATATACAATGGGCCCCAGGGGGAGACCAAACCATATATTAAGAAAGTGGTATAAGAACCACGACTTGACTAGACACAGTGCCTAGAGTACATAGAATCACTGGGACCCCAAGGAACCACCCAATGTGTCACTACACAGGAGACCCACGGGGGCCACGTGCAGTGTGAGAACACAGAATACAGCCGCGAGCTCCGTACAATCCTATGGGAAAGTCACGGTTGGAAATTTAAAGATTAAGGACACCTAGGAGAGGACTTGGAGCAAACCCTTGGACACTTAGAAGGTTCTAAGGCCAGCACCCATGTGAGCACCGGAGTACTCGTAATACCCAACCCAGGGAAGCCGGGTGCATAGGTTTCAAATGGTGTCTGGAATCTTCAGCGTTTTCAATGGAGAGTGTCCGGTGTGATCCAAGCCTGGATCGGAGATATGAAGAACCTGAAAGCAGAGGAGACAGAGTCTGGGTCACTTCAGGGTGACCAGGGGCATGGTAGACCAATGCCCACCAAAGTCGGGCGTTTCAGGTGCGAAGAGGTGAAGCTTGACTCCACTGCCACGGGGACCAGGACACGACGGCCACAGTCCGCAGGTGAGCTGTCCCACGAAGGATGTCGAGTGCTGGGGGGTCGGTGTCCGGATTGGAGACCAACAAGCCTTGGCAAGGGCAACCCACGCGGTGAGAGTGAAACAGCTTCAGTGTGGACCAGCAAGGTCCTGTGGACTCCCCAAGCGATGGAGAGTCAGGGCACGTCTGAAGCAACCAGGTAAGCCAGTTGAAAGTTAAGTATCCTTCTCAGGGACCCACAAGTTGACGGACAAGGGATCGCGAAGGGACCTCGAGAAGAATCACTAAATACCAGCCCACGGGACACCCGAGGAGTGTAGGTCAGTAATCTTCGATGGAATCACTGCTCGGGGTCTGAAGTAGCCCAAAGCACAGCCTCAGGGATCAACAAAAACCATATGCTGCTGCAAATGTGCACGGTGTCCAGGTGTTTGGGGTGTAACGGTCCCCACAAGGGCTTTGGATGTCAGGTTTGCTGATAGCTTGGAAACCCACCTCCTGTGTAGCAAAGTCTTCGGAGTCCTTAAGGAGCTGCGTAGTTGCAAACCGGACAGATGCGTCTTTGGTGCCTGCCTTGCAGGGGAGTAACTCCTTTACTCCAAGGGAGATTCTTCACTCGTCCAACGTCATATAAATAGTAGAAGTTCTGGGATTCTGTAGCAGAGTTTCGTCCAGGTAAATCTAAAGTCCTGTAGCCAGGGGTTCCTACTTTATATCCAAGGAAGGGATGGAAGGGGTGGGACAAACTCTGGGGACCTACATATGGGACAGTCAGGACAGAGGGGTGGCTACACCCATGACCTTTGTCCAGTTTCGTGCCAGAGCAGGGGCTAATAGCCCCTGCAACCGGTTTGAGCTGGACTATGCACAGGGACACCAAATGTGCCCCCAGTGCTGACATCAAAGCACTCTTGGAGTGCACCCACCCAGCCCCAATACACTAAAGCCTGTCTGGGACGTGGTCACACCTCCTTGTGACAGGAAACCTATTGTGCAGCCTCCTCTGCCGGAGTTTCGTCCAGCAGCAGGCGGGCAGACTCGTGTCTGTGGCTGACAGCATCCATTTTGAGATGCCAGGGTTCTGTGAAGCTGGTACCGGTTAAGTCATATTTCTCCCTCTAGTAGGGTGGAATCATACCTACCCCGCCAGTTACTGGCGGGGAGGTATGATTACAAGGTGTTTGACACCAAACACGGCATGTTTCCATGCAGCTATTCCATAGTTGGCAGTTGCAGCGAGATTACAATGTACTTAAGAGTATACAGTTTGGCTGCATCACAAACCACCCCGGAATAGAGGTTACGAAGGTTGCAGAGGGGCTCTGCTCATGCATGGGCACCCTCTCACATAAAACCCAGCAGCCTTGATAGGGGTGACTGATAGGTTTATATGTGCAGTGATATGGATAGACATAGTGAACCTATATCTAAGTAAGGGGTTCATGCACCACCTTACACAGGCTGCTGTAGCAGACCTGTGGTGTCATTTTGCATGGTCTCCCAGGGGTGGCATAATACAGGCTGCAGCCCGAGAGC
Organism: Triturus cristatus; assembly: GCF_964204655.1. NCBI lineage: Eukaryota > Metazoa > Chordata > Amphibia > Caudata > Salamandridae > Triturus > Triturus cristatus. The sequence goes on from NC_140584.1 coordinate 449,580,773, forward strand.
CCTCTGAGGTACCTATGACCTGGGTATATAGGATACCACATACTAGGGACTTATAAGGGTACCCCAGAATCCAATCTGTGGTGTACCTAAAGTACATGCAATAAATTTAGAGAGTAAGCAGCTAGGCTGGGGTCCTGGTTAGCAGGATCCCAGCCAGACTAAAGTCGAAAAACAGTGAAGCATCAGCAAAAAAGTGGGGGTAACTATAAGAAGCAGAGCCTACTTGCCTACAAACAGTGTTAGCCTTATGCACATACAGGTAATGGTTCTCTCACTGTAATCCATTTGGTTCATATGGAAAATGGATTCATGTTACTAATGTGATAGGAGTTGAGCAGGTGACTGAGCATGTCATTCTTGAGGACTAGACTGAATGTAAGGGATATGGTAACATAAATGGGACAGTCGAGGTGTAAAGAAGTAAGGGGTAGCAACTGAGGAATGGAGAGTGAGAAAGAGCAGGGACTAAAGAGTGCGGGGCAAGGGTGGTTTATTGAACGCAGTAAATGGTCCAGGTCTATCTCTTTAATTGTGGTGGAGGAAGAGGTTATCCGTCTACAAAAGAGGCTGAGAAGGGTAAAGGAGGGAAGGGCATCTAGGTCAAAACACTCCCAAAGGTCAGTACCTCAGAAGCAACATACGCGTCATGTTGACTATGGAGAAATAAAGCACTAAGAGGAATACCTTGCACGTTTGTGGTCTGTACCAGATTTGTCTACTGAAGGATATAGTAGCACAGGACTGTTGGTGATATATATATATATATATATATTACCTACTGGCGGTCGCCAGTAGGTAGTTATAGTTAGGACCACGTTTCCATAGGAAATCCGCAACATTCTATTTTGAATAACTTTGGCGCCGGTTGACGAATCCTCGCGAATTTTTCAAAATAGGTGGGGCGCTACGCTCCGCTCCTACCCTGAAAGTCTCGGGGGGATTCGTCAAGCGGGGGCTGAGATAAAAGGGGGGTCCCAAAACGCGTTTTTCCCATGCATTTTTCCATAGGACCTTTAGACACAGCTACAGCCCGAACGGCTGAACAGAATTACTTGAAATTTGGCAGAGAGGTAGTCCTCAGGTCAAGGAAGTGCCTTTTGTAGGTTTGGTGTAAATCTGTTCAGTAGATTCTGAGAAAATAGCCTTTAAATCAATATATATATCTGAGCCAGCTTACGGTGCGCTTACCGTACGCGTACGGTGGCGTGCGCGAGCGCGATTCTGATTGGCCCTTAGATCTTAGTAAACATTCGAATCGGTCGAAACCAGGAAGCGGCGGCCGCCATTTTCTCTCTCGCACTCTGACAGGGGGTTGAAAAACAAAGTGCAAATCATGTAAAGGGGCTGTTTACACAGCTCCCAAGCACCTAGCCATGTCGAGGGAGTCCCCAACGATCCCCCAAGTGAAAAAAGGCAATTTTAATTTTTTCGAAAATTTCGCCGATTACGCTTACCGTACGCGTACGGTAAGAAATAATAATAAAAAAAAAAAATATATATCTACATTCTCCCCACCCCGTGTGCAAAAGGTGCCCGAAGGGCACCTTTGTGTGCATGGTTCATCAGAGATAAACAAAACATATATTTTACCTGTCACAACGATGCTCATCATAGGACCTCCATGTGCGCACGGTGCGCGAAGCGCATCGTGCGTTCATGGCCCATCTAGCGTAACGTGGACACGCGGTGCGCGGAGCGCACCGCGTGCTCACTGTGCGCGCACGGTGCGCGAAGCGCACCGTGCGCGCACGGAACGAACTGCGTTAAGTGGGCGCGCACGCCACAAATGGCGTAAAGTAACTCAGCATTTAAAAAACCGTACAAATTCACTGAAAAAACCATAGGTTTCACACAGGTTATAGTTAGGAATTAGCATTTAAAAAACCTTGCAAATTCACTGAAAAAACCATAGGTTTCACACATGTTATAGTTAGCTGGACATTTTACTGATAAAAAACCAATGAAATTCCCCCGTTATAGTTACTGTAGGCAACTATAACTCACGCGACCGTAATCCTCTGCTGATGATATATGTGTCTTTATGAAAAAAAAAATATTTGTAATATATGTATAGCTAAAATTTAATGGAAGAAGACATGGGCAAATAAGTGTCTAAATACAGTATTAGCATCAGCAGAGGATTACGGTCGCGTGAGTTATAGTTGCCTACAGTAACTATAACGGGGGAATTTCATTGGTTTTTTATCAGTAAAATGTCCAGCTAACTATAACATTTGTGAAACCTATGGTTTTTTTCAGTGAATATATAATATATATATATATATATATATATATATATATATATATATATATATATATATATATATATATATATATATATATATATATATATATATATATATAATATGCTACTTACCAGTATGCATCTGTTCTTGGCATGTAGAGCTGCAGATCTACACACTTGTGCATAGATTGCCATCTGGTGTTGGGCCCGGATGTTTGAAGTTGTTTTTCCTCTTGGAAAGTCTTTGGAAGTCACGAGGTCGGTGACTCCTCCTTTGGATCGTATTGCGCATGGGCTTCGGCTCCATCCTCAGATTGTTTTTCGCCAGCAGGGAAAGATGGAGCGTAGTAATAACAGTGAAGATGCCCATGTGTGTTGTATCTAAATAAGATAAACTGGAACAGATAAAGGTAGCCGGGGAGGCGGGTGGGCGTGTGTAGATCTGCAGCTCTACATGCCAAGAACAGATGCATACTGGCAAGTAGCATATTCCGTTCGAGGCATATGAGCTGCAGATTACACACTTGTGCATAGATTATATAGCAGTACCTACCGTTAGCGGCGACCACTCGTATCTGTTGCAGTGGTTTGAAATAATGTTTTGAGTACAGCCTGGCCCACACTAGCCTGTTGCTTAGTTTGCACATCTACACAATAGTGTTTGGTGAAAGTGTGCGGTGTTGACCATGTAGCTGCTCTGCAGATATCATCTAATGGGATGTTCCCTAAAAATGCCATTGAAGCCCCTATTTTACATGTAGAGTGGGCTTTAGGGGGAACGGATAGCGTTCGTTTTGCTTTGTGGTAGCAAATCTGAATGCATTTGACAATCCACCTAGCTATCCCCGACTTGGAGATGGGGTTGCATTTGTGTGGTGGTGAGAAAGAGATAAACAGTTGTTTGGTCTTACGGAAGGGTTGTGTTCTCTCTATATAGTAGAGTAAGGCTCGTTTGACATCTAATGTGTGAAGAGCTCTTTCTGCAATGGTCTGTGGTTGCGAGAAGAATACTGGTAGTTCCACCGATTGGTTTAGGTGAAAGGGAGAAATGACTTTAGGGAGGAATTTTGGGTTGGTACGGAGAACAACCTTGTTATGGTGCATTTGGAGAAAAGGTTCTTGAATGGTAAGTGCTTGTATCTCACTGACCCTTCTGAGGGAAGTGATGGCTACAAGAAAAGCGGTTTTCCATGTTAGGAATTGAAGTTCACATTTGTGTAGTGGTTCGAAGGGAGGCCCCATTAGTCTGGTGAGAACGATATTTAGGTTCCACACAGGTGAGGGTGGCACTCTGGGGGGAATTATTCTTTTAAGGCCTTCCATGAAAGCTTTAATGGCAGGTACTCTAAAGAGTGATAGATGTTGCCTGTTTTGTAGATAAGCTGCTATGGCTGCAAGGTGCAGTCTAATGGAGGTATAGGCTAGATTGCATCTTTGTAGGTGCAGTAAATAGCCTATGATGTGCTGAATGGGCACATCTAGGGGATTGATGGTATTGTTGTGACAATAGACAACAAAACGTTTCCACTTGGCGGCGTAGCACGCTCTAGTGGTGGGTCGTCTAGCTTCTTTGATGACATTCATGCAGTCAGGGGGAAGATTAAGGTAACCTAATTCTAGGATTTCAGGAGCCAGATTGCAAGGTTGAGCTGAGCTGGGTCTGGGTGCCTGATCTCTCCATGGTTCTGGGTTAAGAGGAGTGGAGAGAGGTGTAACTTGTGGTGCTGTACTACAGAGAGTTCCATCAGTGTGGTGTACCACGGTTGTCTGGCCCAAGTTGGAGCTACTAGGATTAGTGTGAGGGAGTGTTGTTGTAGTTTGCTCGCCACTAATGGAATGAGTGGGAGAGGCGGAAAAGCGTATGCAAATTTGCCTGACCAGTTCATCCATATCGCATTGCCTTTGGACAATGGGTGTGGGTATCTGGCGGCGAAGCTTGGGCATTTGGTGTTTTCGTGGGAGGCGAAGAGGTCCATCTGTGGATGCGCCCACAATTGAAAGTATGGTTGAAGAACTCGTGGGTCGAGTTCCCACTTGTGGAGTTGTTGTGTCTGTCTGCAGAGCAGATCTGCCACAGTGTTCTGGACTCCTGGGACATGTTGGGCTAGGAGAAAGATTTTCTGGGGTATGGCCCATCTCCATATGCTCTGTGCTAGCTGAGAGAGCTGTGGAGAGTGTGTGCTGCCTTGTTTTTGTATATAGTACATGGCTGTCATGTTGTCTGTGTAGACTAGGACTGCCTTGCCTGAAATCTGTGTTTGAAAAGATTTTATGGCTAAGAAGATGGCTAGTAACTCCAGATGGTTGAGGTGTCCACCTGCCCTGCATGGTGTGATGTAATAGGTAAGCTCCCCAGCCGGAGAGCGATGCGTCTGTTGTCAGTACTATCTGAGGAACCGGGTCCAGGAACGGTCGACCTTTGGAAAGGTTTTTGGTGGTCCACCACTGCAGAGAGCGATGGGTAAGACCGTCTACCAACACCAGATCTGTTAATTGACCCTGGGCCTGGTTCCATTGGCGCGCTAAGCACTCTTGGGGAGGACGCATCTACAGTCTTGCGTAAGGTACTGTGAATATGCAAGAGGCTATCATCCAGATTAGTTGCATAAACACTCAAGCGTTGTGTTGGGAGTGTTGTGTCGTAAATTTTGCGCGTAGAGCCTGAATGCTTGTAATCCTGGCCGGACTGGGGTAGACTAGCGCTCTTGAGGTCTCTATGGTGGCACAGAGGTATTGTTTTACGTGGGACGGTTGCAGATGGGACTTTGTGTGGTTTACTGTGAAGCCCTGTTCGTGAAGTAGCTGGATAGTGGCGTGCATGTGTTGCACACTGGTTGTATGAGCTGGCTTTTATCAGTCAGTCGTCTAGGTATGGAAAGACATGGATGTGTTGTCTCCGCAGGTGTGCAGCCACTACTGCTAGGCACTTGGTGAATACTCGTGGTGCTGTTGTGACTCCAAATGGGAGTACTTTGAATTGGTAGTGTTGGCCGTCCACTACAAAGCTGAGGAACTTCCTGTGAGCGTTATGCACAGGAATGTGGAAATAGGCGTCTTTTAGGTCTAAAGTGGTCAGGAAATCGTTGTGGGAAAGCAGTGGGAGTACCTGCTGAAGTGTTACCATGTGAAAATGGTCTGAATGTATGTATCTGTTTAGGGGCCTGAGGGCTAGGATGGGCCGTAGAGTCTCGTCCCTTTTTGGTATGAGAAAATATAGGGAGTAGACCCCCATATTTTGTTGGTTGGTAGGAACCTGTTCTATCGCCCCTTTTTGTAGGAGGGAGATTACCTCCTGCTTTAGTAGTGTCAGATGTTCCTGTGACACTGGGCGTTGTCTGGGCGGAATGTTTGGGGGAGTAGATATTAGTTCTAGGCAGTAGCCTGACCAAATTATTTGTGATACCCATTTGTCTGAGATGATGGTAGTCCAGACAGAAAAGAAATTTTGGAATCTGCCCCCGACCGGAGTGGGATGATCTGGGGGGAGTGGAGGGGAGTCATTGGGTAGGTACGGAGGCAGAGCGGGCGGTGTTTGTCTTGCCTCTGCCTTTATTATTGTTGCCTCTGTATCTGCCTCTTTGGTAACCCCTGGTAAAGGTGGATTGGGTAGGGGCCTTATATGAAGTGGAAGCAGTGTCAGAGGAGTAGCCTCTGGATGTGCTCCGAAAGGAACAGTGGCGAAAGGAGCGCCTGGGAGTGTGTGATTGTAAGGCTCCCATGGACTTCGCCGTATCGGTGTCTTTTTTCATCTTTTCTAGGGCCTCATCCACTTTTGGGCCGAACAGATGTTCCTGGTCAAAGGGGTGGTTGAGGATGGAAGCTTGTACTTCTGGTTTAAAACCTGAGATCCTTAGCCAGGCGTGGCGACGGAGGAGGATGCTGGTATTAATGGCTCTAGAGGCGGTGTCAGCTGCATCTAGGGCACAACGAATGGAGGTATTGGTGATAGTTTTGCCCTCTTGAATTAACTCGTTTTCCCTATTCTTATATTTGTCAGGGAGGTGTTGCATTATGGCTTCTAGTTCGTCATAATGGGCCCGGTTGTATCTTGCTAGTAGTACTTGTGTATTAGCGATACGCCATATGTTGGCAGCTTGTGATGCAGTGTGCTTGCCGGATGCATCCAATAGTTTTGACTCTTTGTCAGGTGGTGGTGCTTCACCTGACGCTTGGGAGTTGGCCCTCTTACGTGCTGTAGACACTACCAGTGAATCTAGTGGTGCCGGCCCTCTGATGTAGGAGGGATCTGTTGGGGCGGATTTATATTTTTTGTCAATTTGCGGGTTAATGACCCTGGCTCTTACTAGGTCTTTAAAGATTTCTGGCGCGTGTTTAATAACTCCTTTGAGCATGGGCAGTATGGAGGTGGCCCTATGGTTAGTGTCAAACGTATTGAGAAGGAAGTCCTCCTCCACGGGGTCAGTATGGAGATCCACCCCGTGATAGTGTGCAGCCCTCTGTAGTAAGTGGTTGAACTCTAATGAGTCTTCTGGTGGGGATGGTCTCGAAGGGTAGAGATCATCTTGTGAGACGTTAGGAATGTCCGGGATGTTATAGTCGTCCCATGGGTCTGGGGAGCCTGTGGGAGTGGGGTCCCTTGTAGGTAGGTCATGGGGCACGTCCCCTATGTCATCATAGACATTATCATTATCATCATCCGGAGAGGGTGTTGGGGAATGATGAGGCGGGGGCGGAGAAGGAGGAGGTGGAGAAAGTAGAGGAGGTGTAGGAGGTGGTGAAGGCATTCTGAAAGGGGAGGTAGAAGAGTCCTTCCTCTTTGGAGGTGGAGCTGGGGCAGGTTTTTCCAGCTGTCTCTTTTTGATGCTGAGCATTAAATGTCCGGTTTTGGGGTCCTTGATCAATGTCTTTTGCAATGGATCAGGTGTAAAGAGTTCTTCGGAGGGTGGTTTGTCCGTCGGCGCCGAAGGCATCGGGGCCGGTGGTTTCTTGGTCTTAGAGTCTGTGCTAGTCCGCTGTTTTGAACTATGCGGCCTGGGAAGGGCTGTCTGTTCATTCGGTGCAGAGATGGTTTTCGGCTTCGAAATATCGGTGTCGGTGGCCTTGTGTTTTTTGCTCGGTTCCGGGAATAGTGTCGGTACTGAGGGAGTGGAGCTGGTTTTCGGCGCCGAGTGTTTTGGTATGGAGCTCGGTGCCGAGGAGGAGGCCATTTTCTTTTTCGGCGTCGGTGCGGAGGAGTGTTTCTCGGCACCGACGGTGGGCTGGCTCGAGCCCGAGCCGCCGGAAGGCTTGATCGGCTTCTTTACCGGTCCCGAAGGTGCGGTGCGGGAAGCAATGTCTTTGGTCTTACCTAGGCCCGAAGGCGTGACCGAAGCCTTTTTCGGTGCTGACGAGGGTGTGGGCGGGGGGCGTGGGGGGTAGTTCAGTACTCACGACCCACTGTGCCGGAGTGATGTCCTCCACATCTGAATCGTCGGCTTCGGAGGCGCTGACGAGGCCCTCGTCGGTGTGGTGTTCTTCTGGAGCGTCAACGCCTTCTCCGAAGATGTCATCTGGAATCGCCGTTGACGAGTGTGCCATGGTTCTTTGTGCCTTCCAAAGACTTTCCAAGAGGAAAAACAACTGCAAACATCCGGGCCCAACACCAGATGGCGACCTATGCACAAATGTGTAATCTGCAGCTCATATGCCTCGAACATATATATATATATCATCCTATAAAAACATCTATATTTGCTTACCCTTGCAGATCCATTCAGAGCAAATTGATCACAGAGTCACACAAGGGGCCCTAGAGAACATGCCCTAAGCACCCTTTATCTCCAAGTCCATCAGCTCACCAATGTTCTTCCCTTCTCTGTTAGGGCCTTTCAGCTGATCAGGGGCGGACTCTTCTATTGTCTAATGGCAGGGACATCTACCTTGTGTGATGTTGATGCATAGTCCAAGGAGGGAAAACCTCAACTCTCCCCTTTTCTTCATTCCCCATCCTCATTTTAGGTCCTCCTTTTTCGAAAAGCAGTCTCTTTTCTTACAGTTAGTGGCCACACCATCTTTTTCTGATTTGTTGTTTCCCTATTGGGTAGTGTTGATAGTGGCACATGCCTAATGCAGGTTACAAACCACAGCAATGAGATAACAGTCAAGGTTATTTTTAGTGTAAAGCATTAAAAGTTTCACAAGGCCTTCTGTCTGACCTTTCTGGTTCCATTTTGGGCATCTGCTTTGGTGTTACCTGACCTAGGTTGTGTTCTGCCGCTGCCCAGGGAACACATATCCCCTGTGCTCTCTATGTACACTGAAATATCCCATCTCATAATAACCTTACCAGACATCCACTCTGCTCTACTCTGAATCCCCAAAACACACCCACACTCCACTTCCTCCTCTTGCACTTGTTGAAGGTGTATGTAGGCCCTAACTTGCAGTGTGAATTCTTTTCATTCCGGAATATGGTTTCAGTGTTTGGTCTACACCACAGCCTGCAATGCAGCTAAGAGATAGTTGCTATGCATTTTCTTACAGGTCCACTTGGCGGAAGAGACAAGTGCAAAGTTCAACTGAAAAAAGCAGAAGAAACAAAATGAGGACCCGATCCTTGTTCAGTACTAGTTCCCTAGAATGTTCGGACTAATTTTGCTTGTGGATGGATGGCAGTGGATGTTCCATTGCCCTATAAAATTTGTTACAGAAAGATCACATTTGACCCTTGTCAAGGTCCCAATTTTTTAAGATTTCAAACATCTCTACCAGAGAATTGTGCAGGAAGCGAAAACAATCTAGAACAACATTATTATGACATCCAGAATCACCGTTAGTCCTGTCAAACTGGTGTAAGACGTGGACAAAATTGCAACAGAAGCTTCGTAAGTGGGTTTCTACTCAGGAATAGGTACAGTTTGACTTATCCAAAACCGGGTTATTGGAAAGCCCCGAAAATCACATTTCAAAATGGCAGCATGTAAATATATAATAAGGCATATTAGGATGTTTTAACTAGTGTTAGTGACACAAATGTGACTTTTTAAATATATACTGATATACTTAAATAATAGCTACACCTTTGACTGTTAACTTATTTTTCCTTTCCTCACAAGATATGTCTACCCTTGAACAGTAATGTCCTATTTGTAAAGGGAGACTGGATGATGGACAAAAGATTGCGATGTTGGCTGAAAAAGGAGCTGAGGGCATCAACAAGGCCAGTTGAAACCATGGAAGTGATGTTAAGAATTGAGAGGCAAGTACAGCATCTATTGCAAAGAGAAGTGCTCGAATAGCTACTATTAAGAAGTCTCAGGGACACAAAGACTTAATCTGCAGCTTCCTTGAACACCACTGCTGGTAGTTCAAACCTGCCTTGATGTGCCAAATCTAGATATGGGCCCTAGGAGGTTGTTGGTGCTGTAAAGAACTACAAGAAACTGAAGAAATCTACAAAATCAACACTTCCCCATTCTCCTCGGTTGAATTTTCGAACGCAGCACCACCGCGTGGGAGAAATTTCCGACACACAGCCACGTGCAGCCAAAGAAATCCACATAGCGCCTGCCAACAGTTTAAAGAATCGCCATGCGCCAAGTCCTGCACACTGGTCTTCGAAGTCTGAGACCACTGCCCGTAGCTACACCTTTAATTGCCAACTTATTTTTCCTTTCCTCACAAGATATGTCTACCCTTGAACAGCAATGTCCTATTTGTAAAAGGAGACTTCATGATGGACAAAAGATTGCGATGTTGGCTGAGGGCATCAACACGACCAGTTGAAACCGTGGAAGTGATATTGTTTCAAGTTCTGGAAGCAGAGTTCATATGGAAGAAGTTTACTGATAAATATATTGAAGTTAAGAATTGAGAGGCAAGTACAGCATCTATTGGAAAGAGAAGTGCTCGAATAGCTGCTATTAAGAAGTCTCAGGGACACTAAGACTTAATCTGCAGCTTCCTTCAACTCCACTGCTGGTAGTTCAAACCTGCCTTGATGAGTAAAATCCAGATCTGGGCCCTAGGAGTTTGTTGGTGCTGTAAAGAACTACAAGAAACTGAAGACATCTGCAAAATCAACACTTGGCCATTCTCGCGGTTGAATTTTCTGACGAAGCACCACCGCGTGGGAGAAATTTCCGACACACAGCCACGTGCAGCCAAAGAACTCAACATAGCGCCTGCCAACGGTTTAAAGAATCGCCATGCGCCAAGTCCTAAGCACCGGTCTTCGAAGTCTGAGACCACTGCCCGACTCCGACAGCAGGCCCTGCTGTGCGGCTAAAAGAAACTATGCACCATGGGACCGCGGCTTGTGAAATTGATGCAGCACCTATTTACCGCTGCTACATTGACCTCCTGCGCACCTGTGCACCATGCATCTCCGACGCAGCACCCGCAGACCAGAACCATGTTGGAATCGATGCATCACTTCTCCCTACAGTACAGATTCGAAACATCACTTCTCCTGCGTGCAGCAGAACTGTTGCATCGCCTCCTCAGGAACTGATGCATTGCTGTGTTTTCCGATGCTTCTCTCCTCTGCGGCTGTTTTGTCTTGTGGATTCTGACGCATTTGAGGTACCTTGAGTAGAAATCACGCATCCATAGATTTCTATGGACTGAATTCCTTGAAACATTTTAAAAGTCATATTTTGAACTGTATATGTTCGATTTTTGTCATTTCAGTCTTGTTTGGTTTAGATGAAGATACTTTATTTTTCTAAACTGGTGTGGTGTCCATTTGTAGTGTTCTCACTGTGTTTGTTTTGTGCAAATACTTCACACATTGCCTCTGAGATAAGCCTTTCTGCTCGTCCAAAGCTACCAAGGGGGTGAGCAGGGGGTTATCTAGGTGTGTAACTTCGTTATCTTGACTAGAAGGAAGGGTCCCAACTTGGACAGTGTGCAAGCAACTGCCAACTAGAGACCCCCATTTCTAACACTACTAAATATGAAGACAGCAGCAGTGATGCAGATGATAAGACTTGTTTTTTGTTATGTTATTGCATTTTGGGTTATCATGTTTTTGGGTTATCTGATGCAATTGGTTCTTCATATGTAATCGTTTAGGTTTTCTTAAAAAGCTTATCACATGTATTATTGCTATTCTGAAGTATACTGCATGTAAAGTCATTTTTTACATCTTTTTTATTTTTATGGATAAAATGAAAAACAATCCATTCTGGCATGGCTACCATTTTTAAATGTGATTTTCGGGGCTTTGTCAAATGGTAAATATTTCTGAGTATAAACCACGTAAAACACTTCTGTTGCAATTTTTCCCAGGTTTGAGGGTTATTTTTCGTAGTTTGACTGGACTACAGCTGAAAGGTAGAGAGACCGAATCAAATTGTTTTTTTTAAAAAAATACTCTTTTTTGTACATTTTCTTAAGTGGACGTCGCAGTACAGTAAGAATAGACAAGAAAAAAAAGAAACCTTCCAGCCCACCCATGATTCAAATCACAACCAAATTTATCATAGCACAAAGAAGGCAATAAACATGTATATAAGCCAATACATGACTCCGTTGAGTCTAGTGCATATTGAATTCTCAAATTCAAAGCATCCTCCGTCTTTACATTTTCCATAGCAGCTTCACCCACTCATTAGATCTCTACTCTTTGATCTCATTTATCCACCTGCTCAACGGAGCCCAGATTTCCATGCCTCTTTTCCAAGCTCTGCATCCTCTCTGTTCAGATTTCCCATCCATGCACCACCAAAAATCTATCCAACCATTGACGCCCAGTTGGTGGCTCAGGGTTCAGCCAATATGAGGCCAAACAGAGTCTTAGTACAGTCATGGCAATAAATAAAAATACCTGGGTATGCAATGGCACTTCCATATCACTCACCCCTAAGACCATCAGCTGGGGAGATAGAGCTACCTGAAATACCAACTGCTCTTCCAGCATCCTACCAATGTCTCTTTTAAGAGTATCGAGCTTGGCGGAGTTTGCAAGCATGTGAACAAGGTCGGCTGCAAAGCAGCCACATCGAGGGCAGTGTAAACCGGCAGATCCCCCCCCACTTAACAATCTTAGCTGGGGTGGGTAATGTATAGATTAAACCAAGCTTTAAAACACTGCATCTGTAAGATGGCCGCAATAAATGATCTCCGAGCTAAATATAGCGAGTCGTCACATTCCCCAATCCCAACTTGTAAAAGGCCATGCCAGTGATCCATACGTTTAGTGAGATCGTCCACCGAATTAAATTGATTTCTATTCGCCTTTTTCTTATTTTAGAATCATCTGTGAACATTGATGGCACCCAACTAGTGTGACGCAGGTAGAACTGACTATTTCCTCCTGCTTCTCCTTTGAGACTTTCTTTATAATCTCTTCTGAATTGGCTTGCATGTATTGCTCTCATCTCATGTAGGCTCAAAACCTTTTAGATTGATCAGCTAGCAGCAATTGGTTTATGCTTGCTGAAAATCGACCACATACACTACTTTAGCAAATACACAGCGTTTGCCAGGAAACATTAACTCTTCTCTTGCTGAAAATACACAAATGTTACCTCAAAATATCAACATTTTATTCAGTGGCTACAGACAGTCACAAAAGGAAAAGCTGTGAAAATGACCAAAGGTGGTTGGGGTACTACACCATGGCTTCCACCATCTCTTTATCACAGCCTTGCACTGACACAGCCAGTCACAATGTTTCTTAAAATAAACTATGTGCCAACCAATCACCAATGCTGCCCTTGATTAAACTGCATCATTAGCTAAAGAAGCAAGATGCCGACTTCATCCTAGGGAACTATTAACTCAACAAAACAATACCATAAAGACTGGGACAATGGCAGATACAAAGACCTACAAATGATAAGTGACTGAAAAAGACTATGGAAATGGCACATTAAGGGAAATTTTCTAAGTTGTCATACTGAGGCAAGCACAGAAAAGCAAAATGTGCACAAAATAGGTCTTTACAGACGTTGACTAATTACAATTGGACCCAAGTTACTAACAGATAATATGGCCGTTGTGGTAAGGTTAGGTTAGAGGAAAAAAAGAAACTTTGAGGTGAAGCATGCACTAGATGTACTGGAATGAAACCGGGTGGTCTACAAACTGATGCACCCAGACTATTTTTCTACAAATTTACTAAGACCAGAAATACTGGATGTAGAAGACCATCGTTGCCACAAATACCTCTGTATGGGATTTTAAAAGATTGCTCCTCATTAATAGATATTCCAGCCTGCCTATTAACAGGTATCTCCAAAACAACCAAGTGTTCAAGTGCTGATTGGCACGTTCTGAAAATGACTAAGTAACAGTAGCGTTGTTCTGAGACAATATCAACTGAAATAGTTATCGAAAAAATAGTAGATGTGTGAAACTTTGCTGTCCAACAACTGAACATAAATACTGCATTCCAACAAGTCTGTGAATGTTACACTTACACACTATAGTGTATGTTACATATAACTTGTGCTGCAAATAATCTGGGTTTTAATCATCTGCCTCCAAAACGAGACTCCTCATCTTGTTAATGTACATTTCATGTACTTATTTATACTTGGACCCGCTAAGCTTAAGTTCCGTATTATGCTACAAAGAAGCATCATAAGAAGAGTAATTTCCAAGAAAATGGGGGATGCTGATGTTCAGAAAGTCCAACCAGTTTATGCTATGGCGATGGGTGGTGCTTTAGGATACGTTGGGGCCTAGTGAGAAGCATAGACAGTGCTGTATAGGTGCAACACTATCAGTTATGTAGGTCAATATAAATTTACAATGAGAACAATATCATTTTAAGACATTCTTACTTTCAGAGTTTATGGCAACAGATAACCCTTTAAGTCTGACTAGACTTTCCAGGATGCACGTACCACTTCTTGGTCCAGACGGGTCACCATGTCTTCCAGCTTTTGATGACCTTTCTTCAGATCCTCTTCTGTTCGCTTCAATGCATTCAGCTCTGCTTGTGCACGATCCATTTCTTCCTTCATCCTCCACCTCAGTTTATCACTGACTGCTGAAATGAGTGAAGCACGAATGGTATCTTCGCTGATGGTGCCATCACGGCTTGGACCTGTAAAAAAACACACACTTTGCCACTTGTTGTCAACTACTCATTTGAACACTTATTGCAAATTCTTCCTCTGAAAACATAGACAACCATTAATCACTGTCCTGTCAATCAGGCTATTTATTCCAGAACATTCACCCTGTGAGGGACTTCCGGATTGCGTGCTTGGGCTAAATTCTATTTCACAGACCAAATCGAAGAAAACATTAGAAAATACTTATCTGGGACAGTAACATATTCTGGTCTGCTTGCACACTATCTTCCTTTATGCCTACCTGGCAGACAATCTTTTTTTTATAAAGCTACCTTGTGCTACAACTGTTTCTTGCATAAAATTAAAAAGATGCAACATATGCAGCAAATCCTTAGAGAGAGAAAAACACTACATTGGGCCTTAAACTCCCAGGCTCACCCTACGATCACAGAGGCATTTGATTAGGCATTCGAGTGGCACTTTTTTTATTACTTCAATAAGGCAATAGATGCTTAAAGAAGGGCTCTAAAACCAGTCTTCCAGTAAGGATGCAAAAGCATTATAAATCAGGTAAGGATTTCCAAGGGAAAGGAAAATGTTACTTACCTTGTATGCATCTATTCGTATCATGTAGTATTTTCGGTTCACATGCTCTACATACTTGAGCCACCTGTGAGGGGCACGCAGTAAAAGCATAGAGCACAGGGCAAACGGAGAACATAATGTATTGAGGGCAGCTGTGGACAGAAGCAGGTTCACATTGGAATGGAGCAGGGTCTCCAGGACAATAAACACCAAAACTGGAAGACCATGACACATTAAGCACAATGAACCCCCACATAAGAACTCATTGAAAATCTGTTCCTGGAACATCAACGGGCTGAGAGACAAGACCTCTGACCCAGAACTGCTAGCCTATCTACAGAAATTTGATATAATTACGCTTCAGGAATCATGGAGCGAACTACCTACGGCTCTGCATGGCTATAATATGCTCCATTTACCGGCAACTAGAAATGCAAAATTTGGTCATAACAAGGGAGGTCTTGTTACATACACTTCCATAAACAGCATTTACGCAATAGAACCCCTACCATACAATCTAGCGCCACCAAATGAAATGCAAGTAAACCGAATCACCCTACAGGGGAAGACATGCAAAGAACATATAATACTTGTAAATCTCTACCTACACCCACGTGACACAAATAAAGGGAGCCAACAACTAAAGGAGGAGTTGGTGAAAATTATAACAGGAGAGAAGACAAACAATTGGATAATCACCGGAGACTTCAATTTAAACATGCTGAGGAGACGAGCTAACGACATCTATCCAGAGGAGGACCCATTTGCGTGGGAGGAAATGCCCCAAGACGTAAGCACAGTTGGAAGAACCACTAACACCTCGAAAAATCTACTATCGTTTCTAGAGCAACTGGGTGTACGTGCATTAAATGGCAGATTCCCGGGAGATCGCCCGCAAACAGCAACGTTCAATAACACTGCAACAAGGTCAACGATTGACTACACATTCTGCTCTTGCAGCATGTTTACTAAAATAAAAAACTTTTGCATTGGGAGTGAAGATTTTAGCGACCATCTACCCCAGGAAATCACGGTAGAAGAGCCATCACTATGGAAACTGTCCTTAGCAAAAACACTCTGCTCAGAATTTACCAACAATGAGAGAAGAGTAAAATGTAGTACTAAAGACCCTGAAGGTCTACTCTCTCGAGCGAAACAACTCTGGGAAGAAGGGAAGGCAGCCACCCCCGACATAATTGGATGCTGGGAGGCATTCACAAACGCCCTACGTAATAGCTATGGCGCTATAAAGGGTAACCCTCCAAACGGGAGTAACAAACAACAGCAAAATCCCCGCCCAGGCCCTACTATACGGAATAACATCAAATTAAAAAAGCTAAAAACACGGATAAACTTCACACTGCGGAGACTGAAGAAAGATCCTTCGGCACTGCAAGAGCTGAGGCAGTTGAAAGAGACTCGGAAAAAAATAATCTGGCAAAATAAAAAGGAAGAAGAAGAAACCCTTTGGGCCAAGCTTCTGTATGACATTAAGAACAACAACAGCGCCCAATTCTGGAAGAAAATGAATGCGGTATCTAATCCTCAAGGACAGTGTATCAGTTCTAACGTCACAGAAGAAGCTTGGACTACTTTCCTTGAACCACATTTTAATAAAAATCAGATCCCGCAAACTGGCTCAAATACTCCTACGTCCAGCATGGAAACCCAACCGTCCCAGCTGAATCTGATTACAGAAAATGTGCATAACTGTACAATTACAATAACAATCATACAAATTCACAAAAGAATCTTGAAGGGTAGACTTGAAGGAGCTCCTGGTCCTAATGGGATTCCGCCGATATTATTCAAACAAGACCCTGAATTTTGGGCTACTGCCCTAAAACCGGTTTTTGATAGAATTCTGCAGACGTCGATAATACCAACATCATGGAGAGGTTCAATAATCTCTCCTATCTATAAAAAAGGCAACAGGAATGATCCAAGGAGCTACCGATTGGTAGCTCTTTTGGACAATGACGCAAAATATTATGCCGGGGTGCTCCTCCAAGAATTAACAACATGGTCTACAGAAATTAAAGCAATTCCTTACAACCAAACCGGCTTCTGTGGAGACATGGGTACTGTTACCAACATCTCTGCCCTCTCACTAATGATGGACGCTGCACTTCTAATCAAACAACCTTTATACATCTGTTTTATCAACTACAGTTCAGCATTCGACCATATTAACAGAAACATTCTGTGGTAAAAACTAAAAAAGCTAGGTATTCCACCATTGCTATTAACACAATTAATCCTTCTGCACAGTAACACCTGGGTACAAGTAAAGCTGGGGGCAGGAGACCATCTATCAAAAAAGATGAATACAAGCTCTAGATTAAAACAAGGGTGTGTATTAGCCCCGACACTATTCAACTTATTTATGGCCGAGCTCTCAATCAAACTCAATGGAAGCAATGCGCATGCCCCGAAGTTGGGAGGTTGCCAGTTATCTAACCTCCTATATGCAGATGATTTAGTTCTCATCAGCCGGACACCCATAGGATTACAACGCCTGCTGGACATCACATCCCAATACTCAGAAAACAACAAATTAAGTATCAACCAAGACAAGACAAAAGTCATGTGTGTAAATTACCGAAAAATAAAAACAAAATACAACTGGCATCTGGCAAAAAACAAGCTTGAAGTCTTCCATGATTATAAATATCTGGGGGTTATGATAGACAGCAGAGGCAACTACAAAGCTCAGCTCGATGCAATAAAAAAGAGGGGGTTAATAACAGCAGTAGCTTTAAGAAACTTGAAGAATATTAAATGGCACCATCACAAGAGCACTGAGAATAATTTTTGGATTGCCTGGATTTACCTCTCCGGCACAAATGAGGCTGGAATTTGGGATACAAGGGCAGGAGTTAGCCAGAAAAGGAGCCTTTGTTAAAACCTGGTTCAAGATAAAAAAAAGGGCGCCCAGGAACGCTGAATTTTTACTTGTGGAGAGAAGTGGAAACAACAGGATCTTGCCCAGCCAGACATTACTTGAACACTGCACTGGACCAGCTGGGGCTACGGCAACTCTGGGCATTGCCCGGGACCATGGCTAGCTTCAAGAAAATTGTAAACAAGATAGTCAAAAAAGAGTCCATTTTACAAGATAAAGCGACCTTGATAAAACGCTCACACGGCTGGCTTACGATACAAACCTATAGGAAAGAGACTCCTCAAGCCTACCTCCTTTCTAACTTCTCTAGAACTATTAAAGAAAAGTTTTTGACATTTCGGCTAGGTCTATTACCGACGGCATACCATCTGCCTCCTTGGCTGCGCCCTCCTAAACCGGCAATGTGTCGTCTTTGTGGTAAAGGAGAGGAGGACATAGTTCACATCCTAACGATTTGCCGTGAGCTGATGCGAGAACGCCGGTTACTACTTAGGCCTATTTTTAATAAAAACCAATTACGGTCGTGCAGACAAGCGGTGCTTGCAAGCTTCTCTGGTGAAGACATTCAGCTAAGCTGTCGCCTAGTAAAGTTCTTATCTGTAGCTGACCTTCGTTTTAAAAATAAGTGTACTGCAACAGTGTTTTAGGTTTATTACCTCAAGCTTTTTAGCACAAGTAAATGCCCTAAGTAAATTATCAAAAGGTCATCTAAATGGCCACCTCTCATCCTTGTGGCGGCACTATGCACTTTAAACATGTATTTTAATCCTGCACATCATGGCCTGATATCATTCTGCAGTTAAGACTCTGATTAAGGGGGTAATTTTACGCAACAAATTGCTGCTAATTTCTCCAATAGAAATGAAGAAATAAGATTATGGGCTACCAATGCAGGGGGAGTGGATATTCTGTGTAATTTTAAAATGTGTGTTTTTTTATTAACTATTTATCTTTCCATTTTTTTTTTCATGTTAATAAGAGACGGTTAATCTTTTTTTTTTTTGTAATGGTTTTAATTAACTGTACAATAAACATATTACTTACTTACTTGAGCCACCTAGTGTTGAGCTCAGATGTTGTAAGCTGTTTTTGCTTAAACTTGTTCCAATCAATGGGTTACCCGTGGCTCAACACTTAACAGGCACGGAGCATGGGCATGAACTTCATTGTTAAATTGTTTTTTGCGCAGCACATGAGCATATGTGTGGACTGTGTGTGCTATGTGTGTAAGGATTATATGTTGAGGAGAAGGAGCTGGGCAATTGACCCTGGCTCCCAGGGAGGTGGGTGACCACATGTGAATCTACGGGCACTACACACTACAAAAAGATGCCTACCAGGTAAGTAACATTTTCAGTCCATACATGTGTGGCTGTTGATACACAGGCTCGGCAGGGACTGTAAAGCAGTACCGACAATAAAGTCGATGAGCCAGAGAAGGATGCAGAAGTCTGAAATAAGGTTCAGAAGACTGCTTGGCCAACTCTAGGGTGCTGGTGAACTAAAATATCTACACAACGCTGTTTAGTAAAACTATGTGGAGTTATCCATGTACCTGCCTTTGCAAACATCAGCTTTACAAGTTACATGAATCAAAGTACGGCCTGGAGCCACTTGCAGCCTTTATAACCTTCACATGCGGCTCTTTTCTCAAAGACTACACTGGGCTGTTGTTTACTTAACCCCTTCGCTGCTAGGCCTTTTACCCCTTTGTGCCAAGCCTTTTTTGGGCTTTTTGGGGCAGTTCGCGCTTAGGCCCCTGTAACTTTTTGATCATATAAGGTATCCATGCCAAATTTGCGTCCTTTTCTTCCAGCATCACAGGGATTCGAATTAAAGGTACCCAGCGTTTGTGGATTCCCCTGGAGGGGAGCTAGAAATTAGCCAAAATACAGCTAAATATTTAAATTGTTTTTGAAAAATGGGAAAAAAGTGCTGCAAATGAAAGCGCCTGGCTTTTTCCCTGCAAATGGTATCAACAAAGGGTTTGTGGGGCTGAAATCACTATTTTTACGGCCTTCAGGGACTGACAGACTATTGTCGAAAAATCAAAATATTTTACACTGTTTTGGCATTTTACTGGGACATAGCCTATTTTTGCTATTGCTTTCAACCTTTTTCCAGTTAATGGAAGAAATGGGTATGAAAGCAATAATGGATCCTGGAAAGCTATACATTTTAGAAAAGTAGACAAAATTCTGAATTCAGCAGCGGGTCCTTTGGGTAGATCCTTCAAGGTTTCTTTATAGAAACTAACAGTTGAAAATAGGAACAATTGCAAATGAGTTGGAAAAAACTGCTATATGTGCCAACATTTTCACCTGTAACTTCTTCTAATTATGACATATGTTTGCAAGCAATATACCGTTACACCTGCTTGACCTTTCTGGTTGTGGGGATATATAGGACCTGTAGGTTCACCAAGAACCCGACGAACCCAGAGCCAATAACTGAGCAGCGTCTTGCAATGTTTTTTTATTATGTACCGGGTATATAGCAATTCATTTGGGAAAATCTATACAGTGAAAAATCTAGATAAAAGACATCTATGTATTTCTGAAATTGGTCAAAATATAGAGTTTAGAAACAGTAGCTATTTGCATATTTCCGAAATTGTGAGTACCCATACTAACATGACAATTATAGGACATTTTTCAAAGTGACTACTTTTTTACACATTGTCTTTCATTTGGAAGGCAGAAATGCATCGAAAGTCAATAGGTAATAACAGTTGATCTACAATCCTGGGTTACACTAAGTTTCCCGATAAAAATGATACCTCACTTGTGTGGGTAGGCCTAGTGCCCGCAACAGGAAACGGCCCAAAACGCAACGTGGACACACTTTATTTTTACAGTGACAACTGACCCTTTTTTTGCAAGGTGCCTAGCTGTAGATTTTGAACCCTAGGCTCTGCCGGCACCTCGGGAAACCTAGCAAACCTATATATTTTTGAAGACTAGACACCCAGGGGAATCCAGGATGGGGTGACTTGTCTGGCTCTCACCAGGTGCTGTTACCCAGAATGCCTTGCAAACATCAAACTTTGTCACAAAAAAAAACATTTTCCTCACATTTGTTTGTTGGAAAGTTCTGGAATCTGTGTGGATCCACAATTTCCTGCCACCCAGCGTTCCTCCAGGACTCCCGATAAAAATGGTACCTCACCCGCGTGGGTGGGTCAAGTACCCGCGACAGGCAATGGCCCAAAACGTTTTGAGGAGACATCATAATTATCTATCATAAAACAACCAGGTTTTGCAAGGGAAGGGGGGGTGGGGAGGGGGTCACCTGGATTTTTGGCCCCAGCGGCCATCTTGGGAAGCCTACCAAACCCACACATTTCTGAAAATTAGACACCCGGAGTCCAGCCGGGGCCGTCCAATGCACATGAGCACACCGAAGGGGTTAAGAGAGCACTAACATTCAGCAAGATGGTGACTAAGTGGACAAGTTCTTATTTACAGGTTAACTGAAGTAAAATTAAAGAAACAAATAAGGTGGACTGCACTACTTAACTTTAGGAACATATTCCTTTTTTAAGACATCTTGTAACAAATGTGTAAAAAAAAAAAGGCAAAGTCTCTTCCAAATTCAAAAATTTGTATTTTACTAACATGCAGAGGCATTTCACCTTAGTCCATCAGATTAGATCAGTGCATTGAGAAGTTTTTTTTTTTTTTTTAAAGCGTCTGTTTTTAAAGATGAATGTAGAAACAATCATGCCTCCCTATCCTTGACAACAATGCAAATAGTGAACTTGAATCGGTCGCAAATGGATTTGCACATTCAAAATTGGCCGTACTTAATGTACGATATGCCTTCGCAAACCAAAAAATCTTGACTGAATAGTAAGTCGCAGAAAAAGCAACCGCTATTTGCATATACCAACTTCTGAGTCGCAAATAGCGACTTGCAAAATAATATGTACGGACTAGTCTTAAACTGCAACTAAGTGCAAAACAGGCCATTTGCGCATGTAATTTACCACTAACCAGAAACAGGTGGTAACCAGTCCCAAACTATAAAAACTTCCCCAGAATGCACCAGTACCTTTCAAAAATGGCTGCCCTGTATGTGATAGCGAGGAGGATGCAGATACTTACTGCCCTGCAGAGGAGTCGGAGATAGGAGAGGATTTTCAGAATTAGGCTGACATTGTTTGATAAGACGGAGGAAGAGATATATGAACAGTCCAGGCTGAGTAGCACTGTCATCCTAGACCTCATAGACACCCTGAAGCCACATTTGGAAAGCAGAACCCAGCGCAGCAATGCAATCCCAACACGTGCAGGTGTTGTGCTCCCTCCACCTATTGGTCACTGGGAGCTATCAAGACGTGATTGCAGTGGCTGGAGGTGTTTCACAGAGTGCGCTTTTGTGTTTCTGACACAATTTCCTAGATGCCCTGCTACACCACATCCATCAACACATCTATCTGCCAAGGAATGATGAGGAACTTGAAAATACCAAAATGCAATTTTATAGAATAGCAAGGCTCCCACATGTCATAGGGTGCATAGATGGGACCTATGTGCCCATGTGTTCACCATCATGCTTAGAATGCATATTCCGTAATAGGAAAATCACACATTCACTCAACATCCAAGTTGTCTGTGACGCAAAAAAACATCATCACAGACATTGTAGCCAAATTTCCAGGAAGCACACGACTCATACAACTTCAGACACAGTGGCATATACCAGAAATTCGAAAGAGGTGACTTTGATGAAGGATACCTACTAGGTAATGAATCCCCAGGTCCACAGTGAGATGTATTTGCACATAAATGTCGGTCTGCATGTCGTCTCAACTTCTCACTTCTCGCAGGTGACAGTGTGTATGCCCTGCGTACCTTGATCCTCACACCGTACCGGTCTCCCTCCAACGCACATGAAAGGTGATACAACAGAGCAGTCATCGAGCTCACATTTGGCATACTAAAATCAAGATTCAGGTGCCTACACAAGAGTGGCGGGCCTTGCAGTATATGCAAAATTGTGGCAAGCTGCACCATACTCCACAACATTGCATGCAGGTGTGGCATGCCCATGGAATTGTCAGATACAGACTCTGGTGATGAAGAGCCTCGACCACCAGCCAAGCAAGGAAAGCTCAGAAGCAGATGGGAGAAGGTGCAGGGACCACATAGCCAAACATTACTTTTCAAGGTACGTCATTGCCATTCACATATATGCACAATTAACTACACAAGAAAGAGTCAATCTGTGTATTGCAATTTCCCTTTATTTGACGGGCATATTGATTCAGAGTATGGAACAACCTGTCCATCTCACACAACTTTAACAACGCAAATTATAAATGTGAAGTGGTTACTTCACCACACAAAAAAGGGACATGGACGTAACAGAAACAAAAATTATTTTTGGCCCCCATGTCCAGCAGGTGTGGATCGGGCAGCAGAGGGCATGCAGACTGCTGCTTCGCCGCTGGGTTGGTGCATCTGCAGTGGAAACACTGCTGCAGCTGGACACTTCACTGTCAGCAGTGTCTGTGCCTCCTCCGGTAGCTAGCATGTTTGTTTGGATATCCTCAACAGCAGCAGTGGTTTGTTGTAGGCCCCTTGCTACATCGCCACTCTGGGCGCCCATTTTGACCTGCAAGGCCATGGTGCGCTTACTGTGCTGAGTTGTGGCCGTTGTCAGACAACCAATTGCCTTTATCATGGAGTGCATTTTGTGTGACCTGCTGCGCTCCATCCTCCTGTTCTGTACTCTTTTAGCTCTGTACACAGCTGCACAATAGCACCAATCATGGCATCAAATTTGCCCTCCATATGTGCCTGATTGTCAGCCAACTGCTGTGTTATGTTGGCAAATCCCCTGCTCAACTTCATATTGATCATCATGATCCATTTCTGTTGCAGGTGCTGAACCTTTAACATGGAATCCTCATGGCCAGCAAAAGGAGACCGATTGACTGCTCTGGTGTGGGTGGGAGCATGCCTACGAAATTAAAGCAGCCTTCGTGATCGCTGGCTCGGATGGTGAACCCTGTCCCTTGTGCTCAGAGTGCAACGTGATGTTGCTTGCTGCTGTTGGGCTGTTGTTTTAAGTGCTGGAGCACTCCCCAATGACATGGAACAACCTTGACCATCCAGCCCTTCAGCGACCTGGCCCTGCTCCTGCTCAGAATCTGTGTCATCTCCCCTTGTCTCTCCTCCCAAAGGTGTATCTATGTTGCAAAAGGAAAATTAAAGGACATGTTTTGAGTCACTATGTCTGTGGTGGTACTGTGTTCACAACTCATGTCAGTCCCTAACAGCAATGTTTGTGTCACGTACTACATTTCCCATGAAGCACCAACTTTGACTTTTTTATGGTGTAGACGGAGCATGTAGATGCACTTGTGCTGAGGGGGACGGGTGCTGGCTAGAGTAAAATAATATGGCATTCATTTCTAACTTACCTGGGGGTGGTGGAGATTAAGATGTGTCCAGGCTTCCAATTCCCACTACTGCCTCAGGCTCAAGTGTGGCTTCCACCATTGCCTCTGCTGCTGAGGATGCCAGGAGGCTGGATGGGCCACCTCCTGTTTGTTGTGCATCATGCAGCCGTGCAGCCACCCTCTTCTTTGCCCTGGAACGGAGGTCATACCACCTCTTCTTGATGTCGTCGATTGAACGATCAGCCACACCAAGGGCATTCATGCGCAGCTGCATGTCACACCATATTTTTCTTTTGTCGGATTCTGGCACAGTAGGAGAACTCAAAAGCTGCTCATGGTTGTTGCAGAACTCTTCGATGAGGATGTCAATTTCTTTTTCTGAAAACTTCAGTTTGCGCAGCCTCTTTTTCCCTTCTTTCTCACTAGTCTTGCTCTGCTGTTCGTTCTTGGGCAATACGCTTTGTACTGGGCTGCTGCACCTTGCCATGTGCTTGTAATTTTGTTCAGGATTCTCCAGGGACACCACTTCATGGTTGGGGGTCCTTCTGCTCTACCATGAAGTGTTTCTTTAAATAATGTTATTCACAATCGCTATTTGTGAATGCAAAATGCATGCTTTCAACCGTGTACGCTATCTGCGAGCGTTTAGCAATTTGCATCATCGCAATTTTGCGCTGCGAGTCATTGTTGAGTCGCTATTTGGGGAACGGTTGTGTTGGTACATTGAATTTGGCGACTCGCAATCTGGCGTAAACTGCGAGTCGTTAAATCTTACAGTCGTACATCTGGCCCTAAGAGGCAAACCAATTGTTGTGCGGAGCCCTCTGGGTCGCCTGTCTTATTTTACATGGACAACATTGTAGCTTATAAAAACAAACACAGGCGAAGGTTTTGTACTGCACACACCCAAACTGGTGTATTTCACGGTGCTCTTACCTGTCATAATGAAGAAATAGGCAAAGTGAAATAAAATAATCACTTAAGATTACATAATTTGGTCAAGTGGGGAAGCCGGGATTGAAAGCAAGTTTTCTGGTTTCACATTTTGCAATTTGATTTCATTTCCAATTCAATAATCAAGTTATTGCTTTCTTACATTTGACTCTCCAAAAGAAGCAATAGCAAGTAGAGAAGGCTTACCCCCAAGGTGCAGTAGAGGGATAGCGATTCAGATACAGCATAACACAGTATTGCCCAAACTATGAGTATTCTAGAGACAAAGGGCTTAATTTGCATGGCAGGATGGAATGAAACCCTCAGACTAACCCCATGGCTCATTGAGCACAACATGTAGATGCTTTACTCCTCAACACCCACTTTACCCCTTCACCCCCCACAAAGCCCCATTCCCACCCTGCTGGCATCAATGCGGTCCTCGGGCACAACACATACCATACTTTGTGGCCCCGGAAAAGTGTTTTTGAGTACCCAGGGGATAGAGGAATATTTCCTAAGAAAGCCTTTGTTGAACCTTTCTTATGGGTAGAGTGTGTCTTAGGAGGGATAGGCAGAAGTCTTTTGACTTTGTGGTAGCAGATTTAGATACTTTTGACAATCCACCTAATTATGCCGGCTGTATGTGTTGTCTGACCATGAAGGGGTTAGCAAAACAGCAAACAGCTGCTGAGTTTTAAAAAAAGGTTTAGTTCTGTCAATAAAATTCTTAGATGTGCGTTTAACATCTAATGTATGCAGAGGTATTTCAGCGACAGAGTCTGGGCGAGGAAAAAAGACTGGGAGCTCAATTGTTTGGTTGAGGTGGGAACTATGAGAATGAGTGAAGGGTGGTTGCCAGAGCTTCCTCGCCATTAATGGAAGAAGTAGGAGAGAAGGAAAAGTGTAGGCAAATATCCCTGATCAGTTCTTCTATAGATCATTGCCCTTAGAATGCAGGTGTGGGAACCTGGAGGTGAAGCTTTGGTATTTTCTGTTTTTGTGTGTAGAGAACAAGTCTATATGTAGATCAGCCAAAGGATGGCATTATGGGAGAAGGACTTGTGGCTGAGGATGCTACTCAGACTGGTTGATGCATCCTCCTCTGCAGGTCTTCAAAGTCATTGGCAACTCCTGGAAGATACTATGCTAGAAGGTGTATCTGATGGTGTATGGCCCAGGGCCATATGCACTGTGCTAACACGGAATGCTGTGGAAAGTGGGCGCCCCCTTGCTCCGTAGGTAATACATAGCAGTCATACTGTCTGTTTTGAGTGACTACCTTGCCCTGTATTTGCTGCAATAGTGTGGCCAATAGCTAGAAGCTCCAGGTGATTGATGTGGAGACCTCTTTGGTGAGAGGACCACAAACCCTGAACTGTCATGCTTTGGAGATGTGCCCCCACCACCCAGAGAGAGAAGGGCACTTGTGGAATGAGGTTCTAAGTACGGCCTGCCCTACAACAGGTTGCTGCTGTTCCACCACTGAAGACAGTGATGGGTATTGGCCTTATTAACACTGTATCTTCCCAGTAACCCACCGCCTGTGATCACTGTGCAGACCGGAACTCCTGTAGTTGATGCATGTGGAACCTACCTTGGGAACTATGCAAGAAGCCATCGAGCCCTGGAGGCACATTACAGTTCTGACTGTGAGTGAATGATTTGACAAAAAAAAGAGGGAGCACTTTGGTGTTTTGGGTACGCCTTGTTGGTGACATCATTTAGGATGGATCTAAGAAACGATTGACTTTGGAGGGGTTGGCAATGGGACTTGGTGGCATTTATAGTAAATCCCAAGATGTGGAGAAGGGAAATGGCAGCTTGTGTGTAGGCTAAGCACTTTTGCCTGCCTGAATTTTTGATCAGCCAATTTTCTAGACAGGGGGACACACGAGTGCCCCATCTGGGGAGAGCAGCTATCACTGCTAGACATTTTGTGAAGACTCTTGGGGCTGCGTGACCCCGAAAGGTGGGGCTTTGAATTGTTAGAGTTGATCACTTACCATGAAGCTGAGGTAGCATCAATGAGCTGTGTGAATAGGTATATGAAAGATGGCGTCCTTGAGGTCTAATGGTTAGAAGCTTCCTTGCCGGACAAACCATGTAGGGAACCATACAGGACCGCAGTGGTCCAGTTCATTGGTTTGCCATGAAAAAGGCTTGAGTTGAGGCTTAACACCCAAACAATATGGGTGACGACGGTGGACGACTCCTACTATTACTGTGGGTCACTTTCTGTACCATTCCATTTGCACCTTTTTACACTTTACTACCAATATATATATATCATGGCCCTGAAGAATCCCTAGAACCTCCTTGCAGGGTCACGAGACAGGCAGAAACACGAGGATCCCTATCTTATTGGGTTGAAGTTTCACTCCCCCCCCTTATTTCTTAGCTATCCCTTGGAGGCATCAGAATAAAATCCCGATTCAGTCTACTAAGAGGTAGATTTAATCCCTCGATCACCCACCCTGCACTCCTCATACAATCATCTTTCAGAGGGCCCTCATTACCATGAAACACCTCAGGAGCTCCTCCCTAGTTATGGGAGTAATAGCCTACACCAGGTACCTTTGTTCCTAGTGTGAGGATGGACCCGAAGATAAAGCATACCACTAAAGTGTGCATGAGGGTTACCGTCCTTAACAAGAATCCTTGCCTTCAGTACAGAGACACATTTTAGAACAAGCATACCTTTTTGTGCTATATTTGTGTTTCAGCGAGTGGTACGCTTCTAGTTTGGTCAGATGCTCTCACTAAACTCCTTTTGTAATTTGTGAATAAATGATGATCCCCATATCACCACTGAGCTTCAATAATATTTATTACACCGAATATAGTAGCAAAGCCTTGTTTGTTCTGAAAGCAGTAGATTAGAAGAGCGGAAAGAGGCTGTCAACTAAAGAATACATGATAGCTCTCAAACAGGTTTGACAGAAACCAAACAAATTTCACAGAAAAGCTAGGCTCACATGTGCACTTGTTCTGGACAGAGTCTAAGCAGCAATGATTAGCAATTTTTTTAGTGGGTTAATCTACAGGTAGCTGCTTGGCAGATTTCAGCAACACAGCCATTTGTTAGAACAGCTACTGTGGCCCCTTTCCCTCTTTTTGAATAATTCCTATCTAGGTTTCTCTGAAAGGAATTGGTTTGCTTTTTAGTAGCAAGTTCCTATATCAAATACAATCCATCCATTTAAATGTAGACTGTTTGGATTTTGCCATTTCTGTATGAATGGGACTATAATTCAAAAACAGTTGTTAAGACCTTATAATCTTTTTCAACATGTTAACATAACACTGGAGAGCCTTTGTAAAGGGAAGGCATGCCAGAGAAAAATACTTTGTAACAAAGATAGGAAATGAAAACCGGAGTTTTATATGGAAATAAAAGATCACTTTGGGGGGAAATGCTAGTAGGGCTAGTACAACAACCCATCAACCTGAGGACTGGATTTCATAAACTGTAAATAAATCGGAAGTTTGGGATGTATCTTTCGGTGGAAAGTGATAGCAGCTAAGTTCGATTTCATGGAAGAGAACTATAACTATGAACTGGCACAAAAAATAATGTGTCAAATGTAGAGGAAAGGTCTCACAGTTTCCTGCTGCAATGTCATCAGAACGATGTGCACACTTTGCATGAAAGATCTCTTCCACTTAAACATATATGGCAATATGATGGAAAACTCTTGGTTTTTGTTAAGATATCTATGTAGTGTGAAAGGGGTTCAAATGTCTGTATTTGAGAAATGTATATGTCAGGCTGCCAAATTCAATGACTTAAAGTTACGGTGAATGACTCTGCCTTGCCCAATAGACAGCATATCCAGTGTGTACATCTTTTTCCAGTTTAACTACTAGGATACGTGAAGCACGTCGTTTGCAAAGCTACTCTGGGCTAAATAAGACTGCTCTTGCCTTGGCCTGTCTTAAATTGGCAATAATTCAGAATCAGGGTGACTAGCTGAAAAACAAACAATGTTCTTTAAAATCCTCATCTAAAGTGCCTTTGCATTGGATCTGATCTCCTGCACCACAATGAGAAGGCTTGGCATGTTCCACTGCTGGTTGTGCAAAGAGGTCCGTTTGAGTCTTTCTGCAATAATGGAAAATCCAAAACATATCCTTGAGCAGACCCTAACCATATCTAACAGAAGGGAGATTTTGCCTCTAAATCGCCACTGCAGTACCTGAAACCACACAAATGTATAACAGGCCGAATCCCCATAAAACTGCACAAGAAAAAAGGGGTGGAAGAATCAAAAAGGGGAGGGGAAAGGAATACATAAAAATTGTGAAGATAAAAAAAGACTGGAACAGTAACCTCATCAAAAAAGGCACGGCTCACTCCATCAGCCTCTAAGGAAAATGTCCATGAAAATAGGTGGCCATGCAGACTCCTGGCATGCCCTTGACCCACTCGTGTTGCAGATACTTTAGAGCTCATTCAAGTTTGGAAAATGTCAGCAAGAGTGCAGATATTCATGCATCACAGGCAGACCTGGACTTAAAGTTGCCCTGCACCCAGGTAATGTAATGTAATGTAACATACACTTATAAAGTGCATTATCACCCCACGGGTATCCTGGCGCTGAGATTACCTTAAGTTTCACTGAGCACATACACAATCAATCCATAACTGAAATTAGTACAGATCGAAGGCCGGATTTAATTAGTCTCTTGGAAAGAGCCAAGTTTTGAGCCTTTTTCTAAACTGAGGAAGATCGTCTATTTGTCTGAGATCTACCGGGAGGTCATTCCACAGTCGCGTGGCTACAATGCTAAATGCTCTGCCTCACATCCTGGTTTTTCTAATTCTATGGGTATTCGCCAACCTAGCTGTTGATGACCTAAGACTTCTGACTGGGTTGTACCAGGTAAATTTACTCTGCAGTGGCCTGGGTCCCATTCCATGTACTGCCCTGAAAACTATGCAGAGCGATTTGAACTGAATTCTCTGAGTAATCGACAGCCAGTGAAGGTCCTTGAGGGACAGGGAAGCCGATGACCTACGCTGTCTTTTTAAAGCTGTCTTGGCCGCTATTGTCTGAACTCTGAAGTTTCTTCAGCAGAGAGTTTGGTGCATCCAGTAGCAGAGCATTACAGTAGTCGAGCAGACTCATGATAACACTTCTCATCACCAACGCTCTGGCTGAGGTCGGTAGCATAGGAAGTATTTTCCGTGAGGCCCTGATCAGCGAAAAACAGATTCCCACTGTTTTATCCACTAGGGAGTCTATTTTTGAATTATCATTAAACATCACCCCCAGATTACGCACTGTGTTTGATTGGATTAGTTGTTTTTCTGTGGGAGTTGGCCAAAAATTGGTCGGAAGTGGGCATGGGACTTTGTTTGCTATGTAGTGCAAGATTTCCGTCTTGTCACCGTTGAACTGTAAAGAGTTGTCCCTGAGCCAACTTGCAGTTTTTCTCATACATTCGTGGAATCTGTCCAGTGATACGGATTGA
The DNA here is from genome assembly GCF_964204655.1 of Triturus cristatus. Lineage (NCBI taxonomy): Eukaryota > Metazoa > Chordata > Amphibia > Caudata > Salamandridae > Triturus > Triturus cristatus. Next base: position 449,611,297 of record NC_140584.1, read on the forward strand.
TTCCCATAGAAGATAAGTTGTGTGTCATCAGTGTAGTTTACCAATTTGATTCCAAAGGATTTAATAATGGAAATTAGTGGACTCGGGTATACATTAAACAGAATCGGGCTGACCGCCGATCCCGGAGGAACACCATGCTGAATGGAATGGTATTTTAGAAGTAAAGGGAGGTAAGGCCACAGCCTGTTGCCTGTCTGATACGAATGACTTAAATCAGTCCAGCATTTCCCCCCCAATTCTGACATTCATAAGTCTTCCCAAAAGAATGTTATGATTAACTGTGTTTCGAAAACGGCTGACATATCTAATAACACTAGTATAACTGACTGGCCTGTGTCTGCTCGCATTCTTAATTCATCTAGGAAAGTTACTAGTGCGGTTTCTGTTCCATGAGCTGGACAGAACCCAAATTGTACATCGTCTAACTTATGGTTGTTTTCTAGAAATTGTGAGAGGTTTTTGCTGACTAGTCGCTCTAGAATCTTTACTGGGTAAGGGAGCAAGGAGATAGGTCTGTAGTTAGAAGGACAGAGAGAATCAAGCATGGTTTTCTTTAGTAGTGGTGTCACCGTTACCATTTTCCAGCAGACTGGCACAACTCCCTCGCTTAAGGATTGGCAGCAGACCTGGCGGAGCTGAGGGAACAGCTCTTCCTTAAATTCTTTCCACACTCTGTGTGGGAGAGGGTCCAGTGGTGACCCGGAAGAGCCACTCAGAGCAAGTTCACTAAACTCTTCTTCTGTGGGAATCTGGAGTTGATCCAGACTTATCAGTTTGTCTTTATCTACTTCCTCCCCCTGTTTTCCCGGTGTCGTTGGCTCGTATAGTCCAGATCCACTATCTATCTCATTTCCCTTATTGATGTCCAGACCATCAATAATTGTAGTGATCTTCTACCTGAAGTAATCTGCTAGACTGTCACAGAGGTTCTGTGTTGCAATGAGCTTATTTTTCATACAGTCTCGTTTGGAAAGGTAATTCACTATTTGAAAGATGGCTCTGGCATTGTTCGAGGCCTCTAGAATGGATTTGCATAGTACTCGGCTTTTGCCTTAGCAATTGATCCTTTGTATAAGCCTAGTGCTATTTTATCCTGTTCCTCAGAGTTTTCTCCATTTTCGTTCAGCTTGTTTACAACTCTTCTTTAATATTTTTAGCTCCTCGTTGTACAAGGGGGCTGAGTGTTTAGGTCTATTTTTTTTAACTCTTTCATTAGGACCAGTTGATTGAGGGTATGGTTTATTTGATTACCATACAGGTCTCAGTTAACTGGGCTCTGTTCTGGTCAGGGCAGCCAATAGATGCTCCTCTCCTTTCCAGGTTGTGCAGTTCCTCTACCTCCAGGCAAAGCACAGCAGCAGGCTTCCTCACTGCTTTGGGGGCCAGGTAGGGGGTGCTTGAGCAGCAAAAACATGTCTATACAGGTGCTGCACACCGCCAATCCGAAGCTCGAGAGGGCCAATAACTATGGCAAACTGGGAGTATACGCAGGAGGTTAAGGACTAACTCAGTGTGCTACCATCAAAGTTTTTCACAAGAGCCAACCGGAGAAGGGCGCGGCAACCATTTACAAAGCTTCCTATAAGAAGAGAGGGCAAATAAGCAAATTTAGGATATTGCTTTGCAGACCTATGGACACATTTGCCCAGGAAGCCAAATCGTCTTCAGTAAGCTTATCGTTGTAGGCATGCCTCTGGGCTGAAACTGAAAAGCAACTCAGACAGGGTGAACCTCCAGTGGTGTCTGTGTGGCTCAGGAATGAGGGGTTGCAAAGACCGGTAGCTAGATAACCTCATTACTGATCAGGACCAGCGTTTTCTGCAACGCGTAATGCATACTTTAGAGGACACCATCCAGTCTCCACACATTAGCACAATCATCACACAGCATGCACTCAAGACAAGAGTGAAATACCAAAGTCATGGGGGACTGGATGGATTTTCCACAAGGAGGGTATTGTAGCCCCTTTCGCAGACGCGCATATAAAATCTGTGTTCGCCACCAGTGGTCAGTCTTCCCATAATCTGGTGATGGGGAAGTAGCCTATGAAGGCCTGAAGGAACATCATGAAGTGGGCTTAAAATTCCTTGTAGAAACAATTAGACATGAGGAAAACAAATAAAACTGAACATTCAATAAAAGTTAAATTGGAAGATTAATTATGGTAACACTAGCCAAGAAACAATGGCACTCCTCTTGCGTATTTACTGGGCCGATAACAGTAAAAAGAAACACTGACACAACAGGTTAATATTTTATAGAATTAAGCAGTGTGACAACTATGAAGCTTTTTAGTTCGTAGTTGTTGTGGGATTCAGTTTGGCAAGATAAGTAACGCAAAAGCACCAAAATGGTATTTTTTTATCAATCTATGTTATTTATACTTTACTAATAAAGTCAGCATAGTGGAAGAGCAAAGGCAGGCCAGCGGATTACCAACAGAGGCACCAGTTCCCATACACTTAAATTTAAAGCATTAACTAGTAGAACCACACTGAAGGGAAGAATGACTCAAGCAAGAAATTGGGGCCGCAGCAGGAGTCACAATGAAGATCGTTCACTGCATGCACATCCTTAAATAGCATAACCCTCTGACATTCTGTCAGGGCCATATTTAGCTCGACTTGGGCCAGGGTTCATGGAATTCTGACACTGCGAGCGTCTGAAGACGCTTGACCTTCGCCAAGGACAGCTGGGTTACAGAGAGGACTTCAGAGCGATCGATAAGCAACTGAATCATTAGTGCACTCGATGCACTTACAGACGCAATGAAGCCTCTGGGAACGAGAGCCAGCAAGAGGATTCTGATATTTCACTATATTAGATACTGCATATAAAAAGTACACGTACCTCAGTCTTTTTCCCCCAATTGCGATAGTTACAGAAAGGCATGATAAAAGCTTTCGCAATCCAACGATTGTATTGTGCAATGGTTATTCTCGTTAAAAGCCCCAAACCGTGATGGTTGTGGAAATACTCGGAGGAATGCTGCCTCGCTGAAGAGAAGGCGGGGAGGGTGACACGTGTCGTTAAGCATTTCGTTAGAAAAGCACTGCACGCTGCCATCTGCTCCCGAAGTGGGAGGTACCCTGAAATGCGTTAATAGGGGCAGTGAACAGCCCTTCATCATTTAACTCTTGTTTTCTGAAGACCTTATATAATGCAATGCAAAGAACTGGGGGATCAATGTCGTGCAAAGGCATTTGTAACCGAGACTCGCCATGTTCTGAAATGCTCTTTTGGACGAGCAAACCTTCCCATGACACCGAGCTCTGGAGGCAGGAGCTGCAGTGAACGCCGCTGAACTACTGCAACACTTTGAAGCAGAGTTATACGGGTCGCAGGAAGGCCAAAGGGTTAAGAGTGAAACGGCGTGAGCCATCGTCTCGTCTACCAGAAAATAGCCGCAATTGGTTACCGTCATCAGGTGGTACAATATTTAAGTGCTTACATCAATCAGCCCCCAGTAATCTAGCTACTAAATTAAATTGCCATAAATCTAGTTGTGACTTAGCACCAAAGGTAAAGAACACCCGTCTGCGCTTAAATCCAAAAATGGCATGCGGGCAGGATTTAGCACAAGCTCCCGGTGCATGAAACTCTTGAGAGGACATTAGGCTTTCTACCTCACGTTCATTCTTCTGCTGAAGGCTAACGACTTATTCATTTGGCTCGGCAGTTCTTATTAAAGGTGCCAAGAGACCGCTAGGGTGGTAGATGCTTTTAGAATGCCGTCATTGTGTCCCACATACCGAGATTTGAAATGGGGAAATGTATTCACAGAGTAGGCCAAGGTGCCAACCTGACTGTGTGTTTCATGCATATAAAATGCAAGACTTCTGTGTGTCTCTGCCAGAGGACCAAGACGATGATCGCGGTTTAGTGGGGTGATGTATTAACTCCTGAACCTTTAGAGCAAGTATGGCTCAAATACAAGCGGTTATCTAAGTGCCACATGTATGCATCTGGATTGGCAAAGCAGGATATGGCAACAAACTGGACTCTAGAGTGCCGGCGCATGGCATTTCTTCTCTTGTAGCCAGAGGGCTTTGGGACAGCAAATACATCTGGGCCACAGTTATTTTTTGGCTAAGGAGGGATGTTAGTAACGAGTCTTTGAGGAGGGATGTTAGCAACGAAGCTTTAGATGTACAGGAACCAGTGCTGTCACTGGAGGGGAGGGGGGAGGGGGAGGGGGGAGAGAGAGAGAGAGAGAGAGAGAGAGAGAGAGAGAGAGAGAGAGAGAGAGAGAGAGAGAGAGAGAGAGAGAGAGAGAGAGAGAGAGTGTGTGTATATATATATTCACTGAAAAAAACATAGGTTTCAGGGCTGTTGTAGTTAGCTGGACATTTCACTCGTACAAAACCATTGAAATCCTCCGTTATAGTTAGTTCTGCTAACTATAACTCGCGCGCCCGCAATCCACTGCTGATAATGTCACATATTACATCATTCATGCATATTTAAATAACGAACCAAACAACATCTCAGCGAGTTAGCAAGTTTCATCACACCTCATTAGAAGCAGCCAGTATCTCCAAGAAAGATGGTGGCATGGTGCGGCAAAAGCATCCACTGCACAAAGGCAGCTCCCTACGTCATGGGGGCTGCCCACTGTAGCTCCATCTTAGACACACTGCCACTGTGCAAATAATTATGTGATGCTGGGAAGCAAGAAACATGTTCTTATTGACTTAGGGAGCTCCTGCAAGTATGATGCTTGAAGATATGGTGACGCGCTCAGGTACTACTACCCTATGCCTTGGGTTTGACACAAAGTTTGTGGGTAGCTTTTCTCATATACTGACTCCGTCATGACCTTGTGAAGGAGTTGGTAACATATCATTACTGGATGCATGGATAAGGAGTACAGGACTTGTTTGAGCAACCTGTGTTCCAACGCACAAACTTCTTTGATAATCCAGTTTAAGGCTTGAGTAGAAGGCCTCTGATGCATCTACAAATAGGTGCTTACTCACCCTTTGACTTTTGTCCAAAAATGTCCAACTAAAAGGGCTTGTGAATCACAAACAGATTTTACGCTCTTTGATTCGCCAGCAGTGCATTTGTTGAAAAAAGGAAAAGATTAATGCGGACTGTTGCGCCGGAGGTATCACACCAGGGTCACAAACTAATAAATGATTGCTGCAACAGGCGACCATTTTCAACGCCAAGAGCTGGAGATCTGAGAGCTTAAGAAATGTAAGGGAAAAACATTGCTTCTAGATGAACAAGTTACTTACCTTCGGTAACGATGTATCTGTAAGAAACATTAGTTAGTTAGATTCCTCACCTTAGAATATCCCCAGGCGTCAGACTGGATCCGGAAGATTTTTCGTCAGCAATACCCCTTGCGCGTCGCTAGGCGTCGTCTGCGGCTCCGCGTCCGTCGTCGGCGTCGTGCGCCGGAATGACGTCGGAGTACTTAGACGCCGCCCTCGCGCGCTGACGTCAGTTCTTGTACATAGCTTTCCGCGCCAGGAACGCAGAGCCATGCAAAGACCGACACTGGTGCCAAAAATAAAATCTAGGGGCCTGAAAAGGATAACCTTAACCCTAGATGTCAGTTCGCAGAACGGGGAGGATGGGTGAGTCGGTGAGGAATCCAACTAACTAATGTTTCTTACAGATACATCGTTACCGAAGGTAAGTAACTTGTTCATCTGAAAGAAACACGTTAGTTAGATTCCTCACTTTAGAATAGATACCCAAGCAATACCATCCCCGGTGGTGGGTCTGCGAACCAAGATCACACCAGAAAGTCCTGGAGGACAGAACGGCCAAAGAAGCCATCCCTCCGGACTTGGCTGTCAAGGCAATAATGCCTGGCAAACGTGTGTAGCGAAGCCCACATTGCCGCCTGACAGATGTCCTGCAAAGGGACACCCCGTCCCAAAGCAGTAGTAGCCGCCGTGGCCCGAGTAGAATGGGCGCGCAGCCCAACAGGAGGGTCCTTTTTTGCCAAGGAATAACAAATTTTGATGCACAAAACGACCCACCGAGAGATGGTCCGTTTGTGCACAGCTTTCCCTTTCTTAGCACCCACGTATCCAACGAAAAGTTGGTCGTCCACCCGGAACTGCTTTGTGCGGTCCAGATAAAAGGAGAGCGCACGTTTTGGGTCCAGACGGTGGAGCCTCTCTTCCTCTTTGGAAGGATGCGGAGGCGGAAAGAAGGTGGGCAAGGTGACAGACTGCCCAAGATGAAAGGGGGTCACCACTTTCGGAAGAAAGGAGGGACGAGGCCGAAGGACAACCTTGTCCAGATGAACAGAGAGAAAAGGAGGCTTTGATGATAAAGCCTGGAGCTCACTCACCCGTCTAGCCGAGGTGATGGCTACCAGAAAAGCAGTCTTAAGCGTCAGCAGACGAAGAGGACAATTATGAAGAGGCTCAAAGGGAGCGCACATTAGAAATGTGAGAACAATTAGTCCTCACAGCCACGGCAGGTAGCTCGAGCCCAAGGGCTGCGGCCCCCTTGCGCAGCACCACAGAGAAAGCAGCACCCTCCTCAGAAGCCACAGTCGGAGGAGAGATGAATCCAGTGTCTGGAGAGGTATCCAGACCACTGGCCTCCCCCAGTTCATCTGCCCAGTCCTGTGACAGTTGAGCCTGAATGGCCATAGGATCCTCGGATCCCTCCCATTCGCCCCCATCATCCGATTCCTGGTATGCAGGAGGAAGGATCGGAGCCGGGCGATAGACAAAATGTGCCTCCAGCGGCGCCGAACGCGGCGTCCATCGATGCCGTAACGGCGCCGGGCCCGGAGCGGGGCTGAACTGGGGCTCGACGCCGAGCGGAGTCGGAGTCGGCGTCGGAGGTGGTACCGGTGTCGACGCCGGCGGAGGAGGCGTGACGAAGTCGACCGGCGTCGGCGGGGACTCGGGAACGGGTCCCTCGGGCACTTGCGGCGTCTAGGCCGGAGCCGTCGACGGCGCCGGGGCCGGAGCCGCCGGCAGGCAAGGTTGCCCAGTCGGGTCCGCGGGGCCCGAAGGTGCGCCAGCGGGCGTCGACAGCGGAGCCAGGTTCCTCATGGCCGAGAGGAAGGCACTGACTTCCGCCGGCGTCGCGTCAGTCCCAGGGGCCGGCGGGTATGGGGACTTGTGCGGCGCCTGCGGCTCCGCTGGAGCCGCGGGGGTGGAACCACCCTGACCCTCGGCCGAGTCGCGCGACCGGCGAGGGGAGTCCGAAGAGCGTTGTCGCCTCTTGGACTTCTTGGAGTGCTTCGACTTACCCGAAGACTTGGAGCCAGACGATCGATGATGATGACGTCGGCTGCGGCTCCGCGACCGATCCTTGGACCTCCTCCTGGACCGGGATCGAGAGTGGCGCGGAGCCGAGTGGCGAAGCTCGAGAAGCTTACGGGACCGCTCCCATCTAGCCTTCGAGGTCAGGGCCTTGCAGTCCGAACACGACTCCGCGTCGTGGTCGAGGCCCAAGCAGTAAAGGCACCGGCGGTGATGGTCCGTAACCAACATCAAGCGGTTGCAGTCAGCACAGGCTTTAAAACCAGGCATCCTACCGGCACCGGAGTCGAGACAAGATCAAAAGGATCGAAAAAAGTTAGTCAAAAAGTGACTAAAGGGGTAGCTCTCCCGGATCTGCTCTTACTGGCGCGGAAAAAAGAAGAAATGACGTCAGCGCGCGAGGGCGGCGTCTAAGTACTCCGACGACGTCATTCCAGCGCACGACGCCGACGACAGACGCGGAGCCGCAGACGCCTAGCGACGCGCAAGGGGTATTGCTGACGAAAAATCTTCCGGATCCAGTCTGACGCCTGGGGATATTCTAAGGTGAGGAATCTAACTAACGTGTTTCTTTCAGATATATTGATACAAGGCAGAAACTATCAGTTGAACACACCTGGAAACATCAAGAGGCAAGAGATAAAGGTCTTCACAAACATCACAGCTATCAAGGGCGAACAGATTTACGCCATCAATTTTACACACTGAAGCTACAAGAAACATTGCCTATAACATCACAGATTGCGTTTCTTTGCGTTCCAGGGTGCAAAACTATGGAACGGGCTTCCGGAGGCGTTGAGAAAGTGTCCGTCATTAATGACATTTCGTAAGCAGCTTGAGACTTGCTTGTTCCCAGGGCTTTTAGTGGGTTGAAAAAACTGGGAGGTCTCATAAAGGGACGCGGCCAATGTAATTAAGGGCGTGGCTTAAAACACATAAGCTAAAAATCTGTGCTTAGCCTAGTGTGCCGCCTGACTTGAATTTTGCTGTTTCTGTCATTGCATCCAGATATGATATAACAAGTAACATCATACCTACAACAAGTCAGGACTATTGTCTTTGTCAATGGTTGTTAGTTGCATAAGATAAATAAGCAGCAACTATGGCTTGAATATAATACTGAAAAAGCTTCCACTTAAAGCCCTGGTGACACTACGACAATGTTGCTGCTCCTGAGTTTCAAAAAGAGAAGGGAAATCCACAGAGAAAATGACTCTCCTTAAAGCATTTCCCTTCCCCTACAACGCTCACCTGGCATGAAGTCATGCCATAACTTCTCCACTAGTGAAAAGTGAGCAGTGCGAGCACACGCGCACATCGATGTGCTTGCTGTCACTGCAGTCCGAAAATAACGGACTACCTGTGCCAGGGCACAAAACAGAGCCCTTTAGAGACCCGTTTTGAGGCCCCCTTTAAAAAACTGCCAGTGCTCAGCACCGGTGAGACCCGGCCCACTTAACCCCTTCCATGCTCATGACGGAATGGTTCCATGATGAGCACAAGTTCTAGTGTGCTCATGACAGAACCATTCCGTCATGAGCACATGCTCAAGAAATCCCTCTGCTGCTGACAGCAGAGGAATTTCCCTTGTTTTTGCCTAGGGAGGTGGGGAAGAGCTTCCCAAACCTCCCCAGGCATATTTCTGTATTTCGTTGCAATGACGATTGCGCGCATGGTGCCTGATCGTCATTGCAACGAAATCGAAACTGAAACTTAGTATCAGTTTCTCAGTTTCGGTGCGTGTGGGGCTATCTCAGCCCCTGAGCACCGAAAAAGATGGGAGAGGTATCGTTGGAAAGGGGAGGATCTCCCCTTTCCAATGGTACCCTTCCCTAGTAAATCCCTGCTTGGGGATCACCCCAGGAGGGCGATCCCCAAGCAGGGATCAACCCACTAGCCACCAGGGAGAGTTTCCCCAGTGAAAATGTGGTGTGTCCACGTTGCGTTTTGGGCCGTTACCTGTCCCGGGCCCTAGGACTACCCACACAAGTGATGTACCATTTTTCTTAGAAGACTTTAGGGAATGCAGGGTGGGTGGAATTTTGTGGATTCACACAGTTTCTATAACTTTCCACCACAGAAATGTGAGGAAAATGTGTTTTTTTGGGACAAATGTTAAGGTTTGCAAGGGATTCTGGGTAACAGAACCTGGTGAGAGCCAGTCAAGTCACCCCATCCTGGATTCCCATGGGTGTCTTGTTTTAAAAAATGTATATGTTTGCTAGGTTTCCCTAGGTGCCAGCAGAGCTAGGGTTCAAAATCTACAGCTAGGCACTTTGCAAAAAAAGGTTCAGTTTTCACTGTAAAAATGTGGTGTGTCCACATTGTGTTTTGAGCCGTTTCCTGTCGCAGGCATTTGGCCTACCCACACAAGTGAGGTACCATTTTTAATCGGGAGACTTAGGGTAACACAGAATTGTAGAGCAACTGTTATTACCTATTGACTTTTGATGTGTTTCTGCGTTCCAAATTTAAGACAATGTGTAAAAAAGAAGTCATTTTGAAAAATGACCTATAATTCTCATGCTAGTATGGGTACTCACAATTTCAGAAATGTGCAAATATCTACTGTTTCTAAACTCTGCATTTTAATCCAATTTCAGAAATACATAGGTGTGTCACACCGATTTTTCCATGTATATATTTTCCCAAATGAATTGCTATATACCCGGTGCATAATAAAAAACCATTGCAAGACACTGCTCAATTATTGGCTCTGTGTTCGTCGGGTTCTTGATGAACCTACAAGTCCTATATCCCCACAACCAGAAAGGTCCAGCGGATGTAACGGTATATTGCTTTCAAACAGTTGTCATAATTAGAAGAAGTTATAGGTGAAAACGTTGAATCAAATGGCTGTTTTTTTCAACTATTTTTCTTTTTCTCCTATATTTAACAGTTCGTTTCTATAAAGAAACCTTGAAGGACCTACACAAATGACCCCTTGCTGAATTCAGAATGTTGTCTACTTTTCTAAAATGTATAGCTTTCCAGGATCCATTATTACTTTCATACCAAGTTCTACCATTAACTGGAAGGAGGTTGAAAGCACACAAAAAATAGCAAAAATAGGCCATGTCACAGAAAAATGCCAAAACTGTGTAAAAAGTTTGGGTTTTCTGACAAAAATCTGCTTGTCCCTGAAAGCTGGGAAGATTGTGATTTCAGCACCACAATCCCTTTTTTGATACCATTTGCAGGTGAAAAAAAACAGATGTTTTCATCTGTAGCCTTTTTTCCCAATTTTTCCACAATAAAAAACAAATTTACCCGTATTTTGGCTAATTTCTTGGTCCCCTCCAGGGGAATCCAAAAACCCTGGATACCTTTAGAATCCCCATGATGTTGGGAAAAAAGGACGCAAATTTGGCATGGATACCTTACGTGGTCAAAAAGTTACAGGAGCCTAAGCGCGAACTACCCCATTTAATAGCCAAAAAAAGAAAAAAGGCTTAACACGGGGGGGGGGGGGGGGGGGGGGGGGGGGTGTAAGGCCTAGCAGCTAAGGGGTTAAAGCCCTGGTTGTTCCAATGTAATATTCCTGGAATAAATCCTTCTGGATGTTGTAGCGCCGGAAGACCCCGATGGGGCAGCGGTGCGCAGCAGTCTGTATAGCCTCGCAGACAAGGCACATTTAATATCTGCAAAAGGCATTGCCCGATGACAGGAGGCACAAACTGGGCGTGGATAAAGTCCAGCCAGATAAGCTCCAGCGTCTGCCAGTAAATAGTCAGAATCCACACTAGCAATTTGTACAAGCTTGACATTTGGAATCGTTAAAGAAAATGTGAAAACTGTTTTTTTAAATTGTTTGAATATTTTTTGGGAGTGTGGACACAATCTGTGGGAAAGATTTGGCACCTGCACCGATTACAAGGGGATGACTAATTGTGGCACTACAGTGTAATAAGGAAGTTTTCCAGTTTTCTATGTCTCTAGTGTGCTGAGAAATGGCATCTGACTCTCTCTGCAGGGGATGCTCTCAACAGTCTCCGTGAAAATCTCATGCTTTACGCTTTCAAAATCCAAGCAACAAGGTTAGAGTCGAGTGCCGTACTCTGAGAATACAGACCAGCCAGGAATTCACCTACTCGGTCCCGGTATTCATGACACCTTACAAATAATGTACATCTGACTTTTGTTTCTACAAGTCTGCAGAATATCTACACGTGAGCTCTTGTGCCACCCAGTGGCATAACTGAAAATTGCTCCCATTGCCGTCGATCTGCATCGTGCATCCGGTAACGCGGACGCATCAGATCATGGCATGAACGCGCCCCTAATGCACCCCCCCCTTATTAAACAAGCATTTGCAATGCAATAGGTCTCGCATTTACGCGAGTTTAAGCTATTGGCATTGTAAATGACAATGCCTTTTATTTGTTTTAGAAACGAAAACAAAAACAAAAATAAAAGGCATTGTTATTTGCAATGTAAATAGCGCATACTTGCGTAATGCGAAACCTATTGCATTGCAAATGCTTGTCCTGTTTGTAGTGACAGAATCTGAGGAGGCGGTCATAGGATGCAGGGCGACAAAATTGGTTGTCGCACCGAGTGCCAACAGCACTAATGCCGGCCCTGACTATGACAGCTGGTGGCGGTTCTCCTAGGCAAAAATGAGTAAGATCAGTAAGATGCTTCAGACTTTATGAGAAAACTATATGGGCCAGATTGAGAGATGAGTAACTGGAATGTATTCCTCACTTGTTCACTCTCTCTCTCTCGGTGGGCCACCAAGGTTTGAGAATTAATGCCAGAGTACAGTACCTGGTTGGTGATGTGTGAGGTTTTGCATGTGGGGGGGTTAAGTACATGGATAAGATTCTTGACCTTCGACCACCAGGTAGAGTCATGAACATACAATACATAATGTATACACTAGGGTATATTAGGAACAAATCACACCATCTCCCCAACATACCAGGATGTGGTAACCCTCCTCTCTACAGGTCATCACCACAGACCAATGTACTGCTAAGAGGTGCATGCCCCCAAAATAGGGAAACCAGAACTACATTAATCTTTGTTACTTTTATGTCAAAAATGACCACTTCTGATTTCTTTGTGCACGTCACGTTCAAAAAACGAGTAACATGCACTAAAAAAGCTGCTGTCAAAGTACCGTCGTGTGAACTGAGAAGGCCTGAGGTAGTTATGGCCTGTAACAGCGTAGTGTTGAAGAATGCCAGTGTACATGGAACACTACACTTGCACCACAATCTGCTCTGTGAGAGGTCATCTGTAAGTGCTAGAGATACGAGGCACGGATTGCATTCTACACTCACATACATTCATGTATTAAAAGGCGTATACATTTGTCACTGCGACCTTAGTGCTACTATGAACATTTCAAACATCGATTTTGTGTGCCCTGCACTTTACAATCTCTCCCCAGCAGCAGGGAGAGCCGTTACAAGTGGTGCGAAGTGTTTGTTATGGCACCCAGTAACTAATTACGGAGGCCCAGTGGCTCAGTGGTGGTGAGGGTTTTTTAAAGATGAAAACAATACCAGATGATCCGTATTTATTAGAGCTAATAAATAACTGCATATGTGATTTTCTTTCTACCAAAAAGGGGAACAAAGGGGCATATTAACAAGCCAGGCGATAAAATTATCGCCGCTTTAGAAGCAGTAAAGTGCGGCGCGAGCGCCCGCGCACATGCACTGTAGCTCTAGGCTGGCCTGGTAGCACTTTTTGGAACCCTCTCAATAAGTCTCGCCAGACCAGCGCATGCGCTGGGTCAGGCGAGACCTAAAAATATATTGGTGCCTCCTTTTGACACTCTTCCTCATTTTCCACACCAAAACCTGATCATTCAGGAAAGCTGCTACCACCACAACAGACTGAAATGGGGAGTTAACGATAACTGTTGTGAAGTGACTACAAAAAACTGGCATGGAATGAGACTTCTTTGTAAACTGCTTAAACTTGCAAGAGGAGAGGATTGATTTAACTGGAGCTTCATCTATCCTTGAACAATCTGTGGTCATGTCTACGAGTGCACCTGGAGAGGGCAACTGGTCAGGCGCCAGCAGTGCCGAAAGAGATGGAGGACCTGGTGCTGCAAGGTGCTGACCCCCTTTTGTCAGGATCTGTACACAAGATACCAGGAGCTGCAGCAAGGGTAATGGTAGCAACACAGATGATGGTAGCAAGGTGACAAAGCTGTCTCCCAAGCTACTAACTTGGCACTCATGGCATCTAGAAAGGAGTTAAATGAGTGAAATCAGTATGTTGGATAGTGTTGAGCTTGGGACTGATGAGCCGAGCAGGATTAGTCCAGCCCAGATCCTGCTGCTCCTAATCCCAATATGTTAGGAGCCCATCCTCCGCAAACAGTGGCCAGCCTTATTGGAACTTTGAAGCAATGCTAAGAGAGGTACTTCTACTAGATGCAACTCGGAAGGGCCCAAAGCCTAAGACTGTACAACACATTTCAACAGAAGCTCAGGTTCCCCCAGTATCTGGACAGGGATGGCGGTGCCACATACTCCTTGGTCCAGAGCTATTTCTCAATTGGAGTTAAATGCTAACAAGGTTTTGCTGAATGGCGGGGCTGAACAATTTCAGTAACAGCACTGATGTCACTGCTGTGAACACAATATTAAAGTAAACAACCTCTCAAATACCAGCATAATTTTCCTAAGCAGCACATTTTCACATGGTGACATAGTGTATTTAACCAATAAAAGAGACGTGAATTTGGAAATTCCAGAATGCTGGCCAGATGCATTGAAATAATAATTCATCCTTAAAACTAAATGTAACATTCAATTAAAAACCTACTGTAAATACCATTTTAGCAAGTATTGTCACCCAAAGGCTGTAAGAGCCTTATTCTGACTGAATCACACTTCAAGCTATTATATTTTAAAAAAGACTCTGGATTTCCGAAAATGCTCCAAGACAATGTGCACACAATGCATATATTAAACAGTACAATCTATGGGCTTGTTAACCAGCATACCACATGAGAAAGTCTTTTCCACACTATTTTACAATTTCTCAACAGGGAAAGAGGAATGAGAAAACTTTGTTATATTACAACAAAAACATTTGAGTGTGTCACCCATATGGTCTCTCAGTACTAGTAAGGAGCCCCTGAAGAAAGTAGATGAAACAGTTAACCCATAACTGTTCATAAAGAACAAGTTACTTACCTTTCGAAATGCTCTTTCTGGTGAATACCGGTCCCTCATCTTTACCATATCTCCCAAGCATCAGACAGGATCTGGATATTTCCATAGCAGTGCTCCAGTGCACTGCCAGGTGGCACGTGAGGCTCCATGTTTGCTTTGTCCCACCCCAGAAGTGACGGAGTGGAGCAATATTTAAGAGCAACGCCTAAGCACCGACCTCAGTTTCTTGCTTGACTCTTTCCACTCAGTTGGCTGCCAAGCACAAAACCAATGGAATGTACCAGTAGGCAGATCTCCAATTTGGGACTTTTTTGATGGTAAGAAGAGACTACTTCACAGAATAGTAAGGTAGGACAGCAATTCAGAATCTGCAGTTGGGTAGAATATCCATCAGAAAGGGCATTACCGAAGGTAAGTAACTTGTTCTTCTGATGGATACTTCTAACAGCAGATTTCTCACATTTAGAAAAGATACCAACGCAGAACCTCTCAAGGTGGAGGACCTGTGATGTGGGCTCCGACCAAAAAGTCCTGCAGGACTGAATGCGCAAAATTCCCTTCCTCTGTCAAGGCAGTAGTGTTTTGTGAATGCGTACACAGACGCTCACATGGCAGCTTGGCACATGTCAATGACAGGCACCCTGCAGCCAATGAGTCCTAAGCGCTGAGCTGCTTCTTGGCCAATACGCTGCAGATCATAATGCAGAGGGCAATACACCCAAAAGGCAGTTTTTGCATCATCTTACTGTTCTTTGTCCCCAGGAACCTACCAAAAAGCTGAACGTCAACCTAATGGCTTCTGCTGTATGGTGTAAAAGCTTTCAGCTCTTTTGGAGTCAAGTCAATAGAGTCTCTCCTCCTCTTTCGAGGGGTGAGGCGTAGCAATGAACATTGGGAAGGTGATGGAATGCCCAACAAGAACAGAAGTCGGGACTTTGGGCAAAAAGGTTACCGTGGTCCTCAACACTAGTTTGCCTTGGTAAAAGGTGGTGCAGGGCAGTTGCACTGAGACAGCCTGGAGCACATTCTCATGACGAGCTGAAATGAAAGCTTTTAGGAAAACCGTTTTGAGAGTCAGAATTTGCACTGGCTCAAAGCAGGTGCAAATGAGGAACGTCTTGACAAACACAAGACCCTGAAGTGCATCGTATCGAGAAAGCTTCTGTAAAAGGAAACCTCTCTGAAGGATTCAGGTGTGACTTCAGCTCATTGAGTGGGAACCTCAATGATGTCAGGAGGTTTACAGTTATCTGCAAGTGGTCTAGGACGGACTGCGGCGAGCCTGCCTTCAACAGCCAGTCATTGAGGAAGAGGAAAACTGGTATCCCCAACTTGTGAGGATTGGCATTGACCAATGATATCACTTTTTGAACACCCACTTAATGCTGGTCAGACCAAAAGAGAGCAAGGCAAACTAAAAATGCTCTTGGTCGACTCTGAAACGCAGGTAAGGTCTGTGGGACTGCAGAAGGGCACAAGAAATTACATGTTCTGTAGGTCCAAGGCTACCATCCAGTCACCCAGACCCAGGTCAGACAGAACATGGACCAGTGTGAGCATTTTGAATTAGTCCTTCCACAGGAAGGAATCAGAGGCCGAATGTCTAAAATAGGAAGGCCTCCAACCCTTTTTAGCATGAGGAAATAACAGGGGTAACAACCCGCCCATATTTACAAGGCCAGCACCCTCTCAAGGGCACCTTTGGACAGTAGAGCTTGTGCCTCTTATAAATGGATAGGTGCTTGTCTGAGAGCAGCTCTGATGTGAGTGGATGCTGTGGTGGGTCGGAAACAAAAGGAAGGGCATAGCCCTGCTAGACGATCTGGAAGACCCATCTGTCAGACGTGGTTAATTGCCACCCTGGAAGAAAATGGCAAGTCCTGCTTCCCAAAGCATGGTTGTGCACTGCTAAGGGCAAACCAACATGCTGGAAGGCTGATGCTGCAGGCGAAGGGGACAGGGAAGACTGGTGCCCTTGACGACCAGCACGTTGTCTGCCTACTCCCCGTCCCCAGCCATGAAAGGAACAGAGGTGAATGCAGCAGGGGTGGGGGGCTTGGCGTTGTCTATACGCCAAACCTCTGGAGTAACCCGGAAGGACTGAAACTCATGAGTGAACTGTCTGCAGGGATTGAAAGGCCCAATGTGAGTGCTGTAGCCTGTCTTTCCTTTAAGTGTTCCAGGGCAGAATCAGCATTTTCACGAAAAAAGCAGGCTACATCAAAAGGCATGTCCATGAGGGATGCCTGCACATTTCCAGAAAAGCCTGTGGATCCTACGAGTGCCAACTGCTCGCCCCAAACAATTAGTAGTATCCAGGTCATCCTGAATTACATATTTGTCTGCATTCTGAATGGTTTGAGCCAAAGAAGCCCTGATCGCTTCCGAGACCACCAGCAAGATCCCAATTGCCATGTCCAAGAAAGCATGCATATTACGGCTTAGTAGGCAATTGACCCCGAGTCAAGGTTAGGCTGGCCAAAGAGAACAAATATTTTCTGAATGCCTCAATCCTTTTTGACTACCTATGTGAGAGGAAGGTGGGTGTGTGTGGAAAGGGAGTTGTTCAGGGAGGGGATAGTGGGGAACAAATTAGGATTAATCTTGCTGGTGGAAGCTTGGACCACCAAAATCTCAGGAGTAGGATGCGGCGAGAGAAAAATTAGGGTCACCAAGTGAAGGTCTGGGGTGTCTGGCCACCTCTTTGTTCACCGATAGGAAAGATCAAGATTTAGTCCAAGTTCCCTTTAGGGTGTCTGTTAGGGCTTCACAGAATGCTAGTAAGGGCTTAGAAGAATATGGCCCAGACAGAAAAACTTCAGTAAGCACATTCGTTTTAACCTCCACAAAAGGAAGTTGTAAATCCAGGACCTCAGCAGCATGTCTGACGATTACAGCGATGGAAGTACTCTTCCGTTGACGTCCCAGGGGGAAAAAATCAACCTTGTATCAGGGAAGTATCTAGCCCACTGGCCTCAAATCCATGTGAACCGAAAAGCTGGCTGAGCAACAGAGGAAGACTCCATGGTTGAGGGAGTGTTTAGCATGATTCAGATTTTACAGGAACTGGGTGTGGTGATGTGGAATCAGAGAGTGACCTTGGTTGCGGTCAGGATGGATTTGGCTAGAGTCCGACACCGGAGTCAGAAGGGGATCAACCTCCAGCACGGAAAGAACATCATACGTCGGCACAGAGAGGAAAGCCTTATATTCAGCTAAATTTCTTAACTTCCAGAGTGTAATGAGGTCAATGCGGAGCCAAGCACCACTTGGCGGCGTGTGAAAATACTGCTATGAAAATTTCTGGATCCAGTCTGGCACCTGGGGGATATTCTAAAGGTGAGTAATCTGCAGTTAGAAGTATCCATCAGAAGCAGAATTTGACATTACCACCATGAGAAGAGTTGCACCTTTACATGTATTGTTCTAAATTTGGCCTCCGCAACAACACGAGCCAAAAGGCTGCAAGCAATTCTTAATTTTAAAGTCACAAAGGAGATGCTCTTGTCTGTGAAGTGAAGCTGATCTGTTGTTTAATGCTTAGTGCCTAGCAGCAGCATGGAAGAGGGTGGACAACATTTGTCTATTTGTGAAGGAATTAGAGAAGACTTGGACAGGCTACCGTATTGAAAGGCGGGGAACTGACAACTGATTAACAAATCACTTTATATATCCTGTAGCATCACTTATGGGCAAACACAAATGCCAAGACTTTTGTGAAACAAATCATGATCAACGTTTAGACTAGAAACATCTATATGTTTTGTAATGTTAGCACATCCCCTCTCCGTCTTGAATAACCAACAGTTTCTCATGGTTGCACTAGATGTAGATAACAAAGTAAGTGGTCTGTGCATCCAATGAACAGACAACTTGTGAATAAATGCCACTGTTTGATATGGCTGATGAGTTGGTGCCCTGAAACCGGTCCCGGGATGCTGGTTTCTGGTCCAGGGAGCTCCTGGCTTGGCAGTTCAGGATGGACTGTTCCCATGAGGAGCAGGGTCAAGAATGATTTGCATATGACTGGGCCCAAACTGGAGTGGCATGGTGAGCAAAAGAACAGGGGGTGAATGTTTGAATTGTTCAGCATTCCGTCCATCATTTGTTCCTTTTACTGTTTGGAAAGGAGCAACTATGTTGTACTTCTAATTTAGTTACCTGGACACATTGCGTCGCTATTGGTAACTGTTAACCTACGGGTTTTTTAGTTTACCAAGGGTACCTCTTTATTAAAAATTACCTTCTTTTTTGGAAACCCTTAGGTAATTTTAACTTACACTGCACGCACAACCCTCACCTCTCACATGGTACTTAGATCCACACACCCACATGCACCCATCGGCAGTTCTCTAAAAGATCTCCGCTAAAGAGACCCTTCAGGGGACCTGTAGGGCATTGCACCGCCGGCCCTACGAGGAGCAACCGCCCGATGATGAAGCATGACATCCTTCGGGATGTGTGAGGGCTACAAGAGACAATTTGTGCCTCTTCCCACCCTAATCACTAAGTCCCTGACCTAGTATCTCCTTCTGTTTCACCTCTCACCTTTGTGTAAGTGTAGGTTGCCTTTCGACAACACTCACTACGGAACAGTGCCTCATTTTGATTACCTCATTGACTTTGCGGAGCATAGGCACTGGACCATTAACTGGCTCCTGGTCCCCCCTCTCGCTGATTTTTAGTACTTCTGAATGGACACATAACAGAACAGTTTGAAGAAGTCTATGCTGGAACTGACCGGCCATGTGTTTAACAGTGCTAAAAAAGTGAGAGTAAAAAGTGTAGTCATGTGCAAATGCAGAGAGCAAGTCACTAGTATCAGGCCCTTTTTCATATTACGTCAAATAAATGGAATTAGCAGTATTTCTTCCTCTACAGGATGCTAAATAATTTTATGTGTTATACAAAACTCTGGTCTTCCTGAAGTAAGGCAAAAATCGAACTCGGAAATAACCATTTGGAAGAAGTGCTCCGGTATCCTTGCACTTAGGCGAAACTGATCAGTGTTTATGATTATCAACAGAGATCCCCTGAAGGAGAATCCTGTTGACTGGAAAAGAAACACCATGCCAGTCTGACTGGTGTTGGACTCCAATAAATAACATTGACAAGGAGCCTTGGGTGGTACAATGTCCACCAATAGTTTGTACTATATACAAGTCTAAGATATGTACACTTATAACCGAAAATCACAATTAACAACTGAAATTTAAAAATCAAAGACATCACTATTCAATTCATTTCAAATATCTTTATTCGGTTGTAATGAACAATAACCATAAAAACACAATGAATACAAATAAAAACGATAATTTCCTAAACAGCACAATACATATTTACATATCACATTATCATGGATTTCCGGCATCTAAAAACATTTTTAAGAAACGCAGTAACAGATGCAATAACAAATCCATTTTCTAAAAATTGCAATGCTAAAAAAGCTGGTCGACAGCATTTCAGACCAAAATTCTTTAAAACAGGTACAATCCATCTCTTTCTTAATACATCATAATATTTACAGAAAAACATGATATGGATAGTTGATTGTGGTGAGACATCATCGCACGGACACTTACACAAATCTCTAGACCAGTCGTTCACCACTGGAAAACTTAGGGATCTACATAAAATATTTAGTCTAAAGCGAATCAACAAAAAACGATCAAAATCTTGATCTATTAGAGATAAATACGGCTGAATAGTTGGAGTCCGCAGAGTTAAATAGTGGGATTGTGCCGTGGGTTTTCTCATCTCGGTGACGGCTCTAATTTCGCCCAAAAGGCCCATACAACTGGCCTTAAGATCTTTCCTAGATATACTACACATCAAAGAGGGCTCTGCATAATATTCTGGATGTCCTATTTTTGTAAGGAACATTTTCACATACTCCAACCACCTAATAAGGTTAACACCGTCAGACTTCAGGGCATCTGCCAATATATAGCGGTTAAAACCAGTTTCGTCTGACAACCAAGTTCTGTGCCAAAGAAGGACAGGTTGGATCTTGATAATGTCTTCTAAGTATGGAACACCCAGTTCCAGATGACAAATATAATTTGAGCTACTTTGTGGTAGGGCCATGAGAAACTTAAGAAACATATTTTCCGCAATCTGCAGAGCATTTATGTCTGCATAGCCCCATATGCCCGCTCCATAAGTAGCTATAGACACATATTTGGCCTTATAAATATGTAAGAGTTCTACCGAGGGGCGCTTTCCTAATTTACGGCTGAAGTTTGATAGGGCCATTAACGCCTTAACAAATAACAGGCGTCTGATTTTGACCGCCTCTGACCATGTTCCTGTCCTGTGAAATAAAATCCCTAAGTATGAAAATATTTTAATACTCTCTATTGGTCTACCATCAATGTATAGGGTTTTAACCCTCTTATTTGTCCCAACCCCACAGTTCATAGTAAATGTTTTAGAGCAATTTATTGTAAGTCCCAAATTGGACATAAAACTGGAGAATGAATCAACCCGTTGAAGTCCAAGTGGTGTACGGGTCATTAATACTGCATCATCTGCATACAAGAGTGCAGGGATGTATCGCTATCCGCCTTCGGCAGATCCCTGCACTCTTTAATTAAAATAGATTCTACGTTATTTATATACAATGTGAAAAGAAATGGGGCAAGGACACAGCCTTGCCGCACTCCTCTCCCAATACTAAAGTGACTTGTGCATTCTCCGCCTCTCCCATATCTAACCTTAGCCCTAGCCCCAGAATAAAGTTCCCTTAAAAATGTAATTATTAAAAAATCCACGCCTAGTCCTTCTAAAATCGACCACAACTTATCATGGATAACGCAGTCGAAGGCTGCCGTTAAGTCCACAAAAGTCATATATAGTCTGCCCTTTTTTGCCCTTGTATACTTGTCCATTAAAATATGCAGGTTTAAGCCCTGTTCAACTGTACCTAGACCATTGCGAAACCCATATTGTAGGTCACTGATAACATCTTGTTCTTCAGCCCAGGTCTGCATTCTATCCAGTAAAACCCGCCCGATGATCTTGACTGTAGAGTCCAACAACGAAATCGGGCGATAACAAGCTGGATTCATCCTGTCTCCTTTAAAAAGTCCACAGGAATACCATCTGGCCCTGGGGCCTTGCCACCCAGGCTAGAGTTAATTGCTGCTGTAATCTCATTCAATGTAAAATCCATTCTTAGTTCTTGTACTATACCTTCTGTATTCAATACGCTATCTTGGACCTCTAAAGTCGGATTTTTATACAAGTTCGAATAATGTTTTACCCATTCTGGTTCTGAGATGGCAATCTCCATAACGGCCATCTCCTTATTAGCTAAAAAAGGGGCATTCACCGCTTTCCAGAAGGCAGAAAAGTCACGACTCTCAGCAGCATCATGTAAGGCCCGCCATGTTTTTTGTTTTAAAATAGACTTTCTGGCTTTAAGTACAGTTTTATAATGTCGTCTTGCCTCCCTGATATGGTCAATATTTTTTGCTGTGGCATGTATACAATTTTTAAGATTGGAATATGCCTTGGTACATTCAGCAGTGAACCATCCTTGATTTTTAGTAGCTTTCCTATTAACTTCAACAAAAAGTGATTTCTTTATGTAATTGGAGATAGCCACGAAGATTTCCCTAATCTCTTGACTGGGTGTGTTTTCATCCAAACATGACAAAAGCATGTTTTTACAATTAAAAACAGTTTTTGAAATAAATTCATTAGTGTCTACGGTAGCCCATTTAAGTGCAAAACCGTTTTGCCTAATCATGGCAATATTATCAACATTGTCAATGGATGTTATTCTAGCATTTGTGCTCTGCTTAAGCACTGTCACATCTACACTTAAAGGGAAATGATCACTTAGGGCTATCTCGTGTGTCTTAAAATGTTTAATACAAGAATAATATCTGCATTAGGACAAAATGAAGTCTATGATAGAGAAGGTACCAAGAGCATTAAAGGTAGGGCTAAAAGGAACCATGGGTAAGCACAAGTTATTAGCAAATCCTAAATCAAATGTAAACATTATATAGTTCAAAGAATCACCATATAGTGTATTCGGGAAGTGAGCAAAACTCTCCCCATTTTCATACGTTAGGCCACAAACATCTTTATCAATATGTTTACAAGTGGGGGAATTAAAATCCCCACCCCATATCACAAATACCTCCTTTTTTAAACGAGTAATTAAGGTATCTAAGGAACAACTCAGTGATTTCAATGTTTCTTTAATCAGAGCGGGTGTCAAATTGTTATAAAAGTTCAATATTGCCAAACAGGGAGTTCTATCCACATGTAAAAGAACTATGTGGTAGTAGGGTTCGGTGGCTATAAATTCGATTTTCCCTACAGTGAGGTGATTTGAGACATATGTGCACAACCCCCCCTTAGCTCTGCCCGATGTAGTTGAAATAGCTGGGGTATGGAATGTTTTGTAGCCACTTATGTGTAATGGGTCTATCGCCCAGGTTTCTTGTGCATTAACAATATTGAAATTATTAACAAACTCAATCCACAGGGTATTAGACTCCTTAGATTTTAGCCCGGCGACATTCCAGAACAGGAGTTGGCACCTATCCTCCGGTTCTTTTCCATTTTCATTAACTCCCACATTACCAACATGAGATTGAGTGAGGCAGGTATGTTGTGGTGGGGGGGAATTAGTACTAACGTGCTAATACCCAGCGTGTCACGCTCTAGCCCAATATTTTCCTTTACTTTGCGGACGGGCTGAGCAGTTAATATATTAGTAGATGGCGAAACTAAATGTCCTGTACTGAGCTCAAAGCCCATAGTGCTGGGTGTAACTATACACTGAAATTCCCCCAATTGTAGTCAGTCAACTAAATCGAGGTTGGAGAATGTTTCAAACCGATTATAGACAGGGACGTTGAACTGACTCGTAAATCCCGGGATGAGTGGTTCCCTCGAGTAAATACAATTATAATTACTCTTTGGAAGATAAAAATAGCCTAGTGGTACTAAGTTAATACCCTGAGTAGTGATACGAGACCCAGCTCTGTTCAAAATTAATTGGACTAGTTGTGGAGATTTGAATGTCAGTATCACACAGTCCCCATTCAAGTTCTTCCATCCTTTGCCAACCCATGCTACCCTTCTAACCATCTTAAATTCTTCATATAACCTCTCTGTAAGTCCTATCCTAGAACCTAGCCAGTGTAGTGATCTATTTCTTAAGGTCTCCCATGATTCCATGCTCTCCCTCTGTAATCTCGGGACATTAGTTAGCACAACTACATAGGGGGTAGCTGCAGGCGGTAAATCCAGACAGATATTATGCCAATCGCCTTCATTCTCATTCCGGGTACATGTGGTATTAAAATTGGGTTTTGGGGGATTAATAGGTATATGCGGGACTAGGGAGGAAGTGTTGGAATAAGCCTCTTGATTAGAAGTAGGAATTTCCTCAGCTCTACAATGTGATACGCTGCTCTGTTCTTTATTACTAGTTGATACAGGATCGATAGTTTGACAGCGCTCGCTGTTAACAAGTTGGACTTTGTTACACCCGAGTACGGCTAAGAGTTCCTGTATTGGTTGCTGTATTTTGCGCAAACTATTAATTAATGCATCTTCCAGCTTTCTAATTCTGCCTGATAAATTATCTAATGTTGCTCTAATATAAATGTCCAGGGAGTCCAGTTTATCTTTTATCATAATCACCTCATTTTGCGTACGTGTGTTGAGGGTACCTGTACATTTTTCCCTGTCCTCTGGTTTATGTAACACTTAGGGCATACCCTTATTAGAAGCCTTTTTTCGTGTTTTTAAAAGGGATATCCCCGATGATGAGCCTATATTCCCCGTTGTTTTAGGAAGCGTATCAGGATTTCTTGCTCGCTTAGGGGGTGGTTGGCACTCCTGATCATGCTCACTTCCTGATATGTGTCCCGATGTATCCACAATACAACCATTGCTATTCGACTGAGGACTTTTAGTGGGTAGATCGGGACACCCCTGCAAAGTGTTATCAACTACAAAGTTAGCACCAGAATCTGAGTTGCCCGAGCTCAGCGTCTCCTCTACAGACAGGATCTGCTGTTCAATCACTCCGATAAAGTAAGTAGTGATTGACGCGAGCGCGTTTCCGTATTAGGATGCTTATTATTCTTATGAGTAGCAGTTAATGCCTTTCTTTTACCCATTTTGGCACAATTAGTCCCACTTAAAGACTGCCTCCGTCAAAACTAAGGACAACTGCTGCCCTATTAGTGCATACAAATCGCAGGAATCGGAATAATAAGTCTCAATATCAATAACCTATAGCAACTATTATCCCCTACCACGGTACCTTTAGAAACCAAATGACATGGCCCAGTCCAGTCTACTCCGGGCTAAGACGGGCCCGTCTTGGCCCGGTCTTCGCCCGGGCACGCCCCGCGCTGCGTTACCGCTGCGCTGGTTTTAAAGCCCCTCCAGGGACTAGGGTCAAAGTGCAAGTCAAGGCTGGGGCAGGGGCCGGGTGCAAAGGATGCAGGCGTCTGTTTGCGGTCTCCCGCCCTGCGGGACCGCCGCGCTGGTTTTAAAGCCCTTCAGGGACTAGGGTCAAAGTGCAAGTCAAGGCTGGGCCAGGGGCCGGCTGCAAAGGATGCAGGCGTCTGTTTGCGGTCACTAAATAAACCGTATAGAAAATAACGGTACTTTATAAAATTACAACACCACCTTGCGGTGAAATTAAGAAGGCATCTGTAGGAGCACTTTGTTGAAAAAGAAACTACTTAGGTGACTAGACGAGGATTATGCTAAGAGTGCCCTGAAAAGGAGAAAAGCCACTTACCATGAGGGGATCAGGAAGTTATACCTGTGTTTGGTTGTAATGGGAGTTGCTATCAGCTGGAAAAGGTTCTTTTTTGATGTGTTAGAGCTGATTTACAGCCTTGAAGAACAAAGTTAGTTATCTTCAGCAACACTATTTCTGGTGGTTACACTAACTGCAAATTTCTAACTTTAGAATATCCCTCAGGTGCCAGATTGGATTGAGAGAATTTTTTATCAAGTGGCATTTGCAGCTGCCTGACATTTCAGATTTTTAAAAGCTTATGAAAGCTTTGAAAGGTGGTCGCTTTCCTCATATCCAGTGACCAATTCATAACCACTGGTGGTGAGCAGTTCCTGCCCTGCATGTACACACACCTACACCCCTCCTCTTGGCCAACAGGAATGCCACAGGCATTGAATACTCTTCGGGAGAGTGAAACACAGTCATCTAAAACCTTTACAACAGCTGATGCAATATTTCAACTCAATATGCTTGCATCGTAGGCAAGGTGCATAAACTCTACATTGGGGGCATGGCACGGCAAACGGTCTGACTCATCCACTAGGCCAGTCTCTAGAGCAATGCAGGGGTATTATACAGTTGCTGCAAAACTTTAAAATGGACTAGCCCCAATATTTTGTTAGGGGATATTGCCTCTGTTTGTTCACAGCACTACAGCCAGATTTGATGGGAATGTGTACCATTTTTAATTTAATTTTGCCTATTGTATTATGACTCATTGCAAAATGATAAACTATTCTGAAACAAAAATATTTCTATATATTTACATTTCATGAAAAACTAATGTAGATAAAATATACAGCTAGAAGGACTGAACTTACCAGTTGTTGTTCCTGAAGTCTGGTTAGGATAGTGTTGTGGTGGCGTCTGTGATGGATAAGTACTAGCTGGATAAGGATAACTGGGGTAACTACAAAAAACAGAAACAATATTAGTTTGAGAAGATATCTCATGCAATTACTGCTCAGGTTTTGATTTTTTGCGAAAATATTTTGAAAACCGTAGAGACTTAAAAAAAAAGTATCCACACTTTTCATGCTAAAATATTTTATTTAGCCTCTAACAAAGGTAGTCTGGTAATGTTTCCCTTTTAATACAGTTCAACAAGCCCACAAGACCCCCACAATATAGGTATTTTAATTTTAAAGTGTGTTGCATGTTACTTACCTATAGCTTCAATCCCACCCATTGCAAACCTGATGTAGACATGCACATAAGTCTTGCTTTAAACCTTTTGCTGCTGGGGTGTTTGCATAGGGCCAGGGCTTTTTATTTTTTATTTAAAAAGAAAATCTAAACTACTTTCATAAACCGGTGTCAGAGTACTCAAACATATGTGCTTTTTTTGGTCTCCTCGTGCAACAATCTAAACTATAGCAGAGGATGTCATGGAAACCTTTTTAAACAAGAAAAACATCACAAATATGTTGTATTTCTAAAATGGACAAATTCCAGAACGCCTGAGGATTGTTACCTTAACTGTCAGGAATCTGAAAACACAAATATATGTGGATTTCCCAAGGGAAAGTAATCTGCACAATCAATTATGTAATAAAAGCACCAATCACTAAATTGTGACAGAATCGTTGTCGACAGTGACTATATGGACTACATGGAAAATAAAATAACTATGTATTTTTTAATTCTGTATCACCTTAAGAATCTAATCGTGCTTTGAGAGGTTGGCTGGCTTAATGTACTGTCAGATTTGCAGCATTTGTTTCCCAAAAAGACAAGTTACTTACCTTCGGTAACACCAATCTGGCGTCAGATTGGATTTAGAAGATCTTTCATGAGAAATACCCCTGCACGCTGGTAGGTGACGCCAGTCGACTCCGCGTGACGTTGGTGTCATCGTCTCCGTAATCGTGACATCCGCGCCATCTATATAGGCGCCTCCTCGGCACGCTGCCGGCAGTACTTTTCACAACTTTTCACGCCAGAAGCACGGAGCCATGAAGTTGACTGACAGCGGTTTCTTTTGACAACTAGGGCCCTGGAGGGGGAACAGCCCTGACATTAAGAAATGATCCGCAGTGCAGGGAGGATGGGTGGGTCGGTAAGGAATCTGCAACTAGATCATGTCTCTACCAGATAAGGCGTTACCAAAGGTAAGTAACTTGACCATCCGATGGAGACATCTAGCCGCAGATTCTTTACCTTTGAACAGATACCCAAGCAATATCATCCCTGTAGGAGGGACTGCGGAAAAGTTTAAACCAGAAAGTCCTGTAGGGCCGACCGGCCAAAGAGGCCTTCCCTACGGACCGGATTGTCCAGGCAACAATGCTTGATAAACGTGTGCATGGATGCCCACGTAGCTGCCTGGCAGATGTAGAGGAACGGGACACCACACTGGAGAGCCATGGTGGCTTCCTTAGAACTGGTAGAATGAGCCATGAGGTGTTCAGGAGGCTGTTTCTTTGCCGGAGCGTAACAGATCTTAATGCAGAAGATAACCCATCAGGAGATGGTCCTCTTCTGCGAAGCACGTCCCTTCTTTGCTCCAAAGTACCCCACAAAGAGATGGTCGTCCACCCAGAACTTAGTGCGGTTAAGGTAGACCGATAATGCTCTTTTTGGGTCCAGACAGTGGAGACTTTCTCTTCCTTAGAAGGATGTGGAGGAACATAGAAGGTCGGCAAGGTGACAGATTGCCCTACGTGAAACGGAGTCACCACTTTAGGCACAAATGAAGCCCTAGGGCTGAGCACTATGTTGTCTGGGAAGACTGTCAGCTAAGGAGGCTGATAAGAAAGTGCCTGCAACTCGCTCACCCTCCTGGCAGAGCATACTGCCACTAAAAAGGCTGTCTTGATGGTAAGTAGTCAGAGGGGGCAATTGTACAGCATCTCGAATGGTGCACACATTAGATAAGTGAGGACCAAGTTAGGGTCACACTGGGGCATGATCAAAGGTGAGGGAGAGAGCAAATGTGTAAGCCCCTTCAGAAATCTGTTTACAATAGGGGACCTGAATAGTGAGGGTTGGTCTGGCAACCATAGAAAAGCAGAAAGGGCCGAAAGGTAACCCTTTCGAATGCCCAGAGCAAATCCCTGCTAGGCAAGAGATAGGATGAAAAAGGAGGATGTCAGAAAGGGAGGCAGACAGAGGGTCAATAGACCATCCAGTACAATAGTTACAAAAATGTTTCCATCTGCAGGCGTATATATCAACTTAATGGAGGGACGCCTGGCTGCCAGAATAACTCTGCATACTTCGGGAGGAAGGTCAAATGCTGTCAATTGTCGCAGTTCAATCTCCACGCAAGGAGGCAGAGGGTTTACAGGTTCGGGTGGAGGAACTTCACCTTCTCCTGTGACAGAAGATCCTTCCGGAGGGGTAGTCTGATCGGAGGATCGATGCCCATCTGCAGTAGCTCGGGATACCAAACTCTCCGTGCCCAGTCCGGAGCCACAAGAATAACTTGGGCCCAGTCGCTCTTGATCTTCTTGAGCACTTTGGACAGGAGTGGTATTGTCAGAAATGTATATAGGAGGCCTGAGGTCCTTTCGAGATGAAAAGCTTTGCCGAACAAGAGCCGCCTTGAAAACTCCAAAGCGCGAAACTGCTGACATTGCGTGTTCTCGATAGAGGCGAACAGATCTAACCTAGGCTCTCCACAACGCTGAAAGAGTTCTTGCACCCCCTCCGGATGGCAATGGTATTTGTGAACCGCTAGGCCCCGACGGCCGAGTTCATCCATCCTGGTGTTTAGGGAACCGTCCAGACAGAGTGTAAAGCAGCAATTCTTAAAATTGGACTTGACAGTCAAAACTCTTTCAATGGAACATTACTTTATCGGCCTCCTAGAACCAAATCTACTTTTTTAGACTCAATAGGTCAACTCCTGGAGAGCAAAGCGGATCAGTCTAATTTCTCCATTTTGGGAGACTTCAATTTCCATTTGGAAAATAGTTAAGACTGGGAAACTAAAATCCTTCTTGATCATATGGCCAGTGCAGGACGTAGTCAGTTGGTCAAAGGAGTCACACACACTGCTGACCATTGCTTGGATGGGATCTTTTCGGATCATCCCAACCTAGCATGGATCAGAACATTACCACTAATCTGGTCGGATCACAATGCAATTATGTTTGAAATTACCTTGCCACTTAAAATGCCCACTAAATCCTCAAATAAAGTTATCACCTTTCGACCTTGGAACAAGGTAAAGGCAGAAGACCTCAATAAAGTGCTTACCTGTTCCTAACAGTCCGCCCCAGTCGACCTGGACGAGGCAGTGATGACCTATTACTCCTGGGTGGATTTCGCAGGCCAGCAGTTGGTCCCATCACAGACGTCGTCAGCCTGCATATCTTGGCCTCCACAGACAACATCCTCCTCGGAGACCTGAACTTCCACCTGGAGAACGCCGACGACAGCAATTCCACCACACTGCTGGACAACCTCAGTCTCAAACATCTCGTCACGGCACCCACCCATTCCGCCGGACACACGCTTGACCCCATTTTCTCCGCCAGCAACCACATCACCTTCAGCCACACCACCGAACTCCATTGGACTGACCAACGCTGCATCCACTACTCCGTACACCGTACACAACCACCAGCAAAGAGTCCCCCACCGCAGCTGGAACAAGGTCACCGAAGACCAGCTAATCACCACCCTCACCCGAGACCCACCAACCGACTACACCGTCACCGACACAGCCGCCCGCAACATCAGGCAATGGATCAACGACTGCGCCAACACTCTCGCCCCGATCAAGAAACCCTCAAACAGACGCACCGACAGAAGGGCCATCTGGTTCACCACCGACCTCCCGAAGATTCGAGACGAAATGGCGCCACGAGCAAACACTGGACAACCATGCAGCCCTCAAGAACGCCAGCTGCAGATACCACCAACTCATTTGAACCGCAAAAAGGACCTCCTTCAAGGAACGCATCGACAACAACGCACACAACAGCAAAGAGCTCTTCAACATCGTGAAGGAACTCGCCAGCTCCAGCTCCAACGACAGCCCGCCGTCACAAGACCTCTGCGACTCTCTAGCCACCTTCTTCCACTGCAAGATCATAGACATCCACGACAGCTTCAACATCCAGAACCCCCCCCCCCCCCCCGACAGCCGGCGACACCCTAGACTCACCACCCCACCAGCCACACCGGCCTCCTGATCTTCTGGAACCATGTCAACGACACCATCAAAACCATGAACACCATCCACTCCGGATCACCGTCAGACCCCTGCCCCCACCACATCTTCAACAAAGCGAGCTCCATCATCGCACCCCAACTCCGAAAGATCTTCAACAGCTCATTTGAATCCGCCACCTTCCCGGAATGCTGGAAACACGCAGAGATCAGCGCCCTACTCAAGAAGCCCAAGGCAGACCCAAAGGACCTCAAGAACTTCCGGCCCATCTCCCTGCTCCCGTACCCGGCAAAAGTCATTGAGAAGATCGTCAACAGACAACTGACCCGCTTCCTTGAAGAGAACAACACCCTGGACCCATCCCAATCCGGATTCCACAGCAACCACAGCACCGAAACCGTCCTCATCGCCGCCACCGACGACATCAGGACCCTGCTGGACAATGGCAAAACCGCGGCCCTCATCCTCCTAGACCTCTCGGCCGCCTTCGACACCGTCTGCCACCACACCCTACGCACACGCCTCTACAACCCAGGGATCTGCGACAAAGCCGTGGACTGGATCACCTCCTTCCTCACCGAGACAACCCAGAGAGTCTGTCTTCCGCCATTCCGATCCGAAGCCACCAAGATCACCTGATCATCCCTCAGCCCGACCCTCTTCAACGTCTACATGACACCGCTCGCCAACATCGTCCGATCACACAACCTCAACATCATCTCATACGCCGATGACACCCAGCTGATCCTCTCCCTCACCAAATACACCGCCACCGCCAAAACCAACTTCCACGATGGAATGAAGGCAGTCGCCGAATGGATGAAGAACAGTTGCCTGAAACTGAACTCGGACAAGACGGAGGTCCTCATCCTCGGCTCCACCCCCTCCGCCTGGGACGACTCCTGGTGGCCGGCCTCGCTGGGAGCTACGCTGACACCCACCAACCACGCACGCAACCTGGGATTCATCCTGGACTCATCTCTGTCAATGACCCAGCAAGTCAATGCAGTCTCCTCCTCCTGCTTCAACACCCTCTACATGCTTCGCAAAATCTACCGATGGATCCCCACCAGAACCAGAAGGACGGTCACCCAGGCCCTCGCCACCAGCAGGCTGGAGTACGGCAACGCCCTATACGCGTGAACCACGGCTAAACTCCAGAAGAGACTTCAATGCATACAGAATGCCTCCGCACGCCTCGTCCTCGACATCCCCACCTGAGGAACCTGCACTGGCTCCCCTTCAACAAGAGGATCACCTTCAAGCTCCTCACCCACGCTCACAAAGTACTCCAAGATGCCGGACCAGCATACCTCAACAAACGACTCCCCTTCTACACCCTGAACCGCCAGCTTCGCTCCGCTGACCTCGCCCTCGCCACCGTTCCATGCATCCACCAAGCGACCGGCGGCGGCAGATCCTTCTCTCACCTCGCCGCAAGACATGGAACACCCTTCCCATCCACCTGCGACAGACCCAAGACCTGGTTGTCCGAACAGTAGCAGCTCCCCCACCTCACGGGTGAGTAGCGCGCTCTACAAATTATTGATTGATTGACCCTGCGATCAGTCAGGCAATCGCCATCAAAACCATGGTTCAATGAGTCATTGAGAGCACAAAAACAAATGTGCAGATGATTAGAAAGGAAATGGAGGCTAGATAGCGATGTTCAGACCAAAACAGACTATAGATTACCTATTCAAACATATAAAAACCTTATTTTGAAGGCAAAGTCAGCTTACTTTAAAGAAAAAATAGAAGCAGCTAATGGCTGCTCAAAACTCCTATTTTGTACTATTAAAAAACTTTCTAAACTCCCAGAATCCCAAGATCATGAAAGGAGCCAACAATTTTGCAAAGTGTTAGCAGACTACTTCCAACATAAAGTCAAACAGGTCATCAAAGCGTTTCGGCCTCAAGTGAACCAATCTTTGGTTCCCCAAATGAACTCTGGTATAGATCCGGATCTCAATCCGACCCAGATGGTTCTTCCATACCCACCTTTTTTTCTTTTCCTCTCTTCACTCTTGACCAAATCACTAAACTAATTCCCTTAATAAAAGTTCTCCATTTAGTCCCTGAGATGTTAGCCTCATCGCTCTGGCCTATCTTTAATCTCATGATATCCTCACTGAGTTTTCCCACTGAATGGAAGAAAGCCTCCATTCTACCACTTCTGAAGAAATCTAATCTGGATCCAAATGACCCTTCAAACTACAGACCCATTTCCAGGTTACCTTTCCCAGCAAAAACAATAGAAAGGTTTCTAAATAAAGAACCAACCACCTTCATTTTGGAAGGCGACATCTTGGATCCTTCACAATATGGATTCCGGGCCCATCATAGTACCGAATTGGCACTAATAACCGCCACGGAAGAGCTTAGGCAGACTCTCGATGGGGAAGGGGGGGGGGGCTGGAGGAGGGGAGAGCGCTGCACTTATTCTCTTAGATCTCTGAGCGGCATTTGATACGGTCAACCACAATGTGTTTGTTGACCGTCTGACCTCACTGGGGATCAGGGATAAAGAGCTCCTCCTGCTCAGATCGTTTCCATCTGATAGATTTCAAACGGTGGTTCACAGTGAATTGGTTTCCCCGGCCTTTTCACTTCCATGTGGAGTCCCACAGGGTTCATCGTTGAGCCCCACTCTCTTTAACTTGTATGTCACTCCCTTGGCTAAGTTAATAAGAAATTAGGGTTTCACTCTGGTGTCCTATGCGGACGACACGCAGATCATTGTGTCAATTAACAGCTCGTCCACTGATACTGCGTCTCGTTTCCAAGATTGTATGGGCCACATAGGAAACTGTATGCAAGAAAATTGCTTAAAACTTAATTAATCAAAAACGGAAGTTGTGCTCTTTGGAAATCCGTCCCGAACTTGGTCAGACAGCTGGTGGCCCAATCACATGGGCCCTCTTCCGACACTCTCTAATAAAGTGAAAAATCTTGGGGTTTTCTTCTACACTAAGCTGTCATTTGAAACTCAGATCAATCACATCAGCATGCTTTTTTATTCTTTAAATATTGAAGAAAGTACTTCTGTTTATCCCGTTTGATTTAGGGAAAACAGTGGCCACGGCACTATTTGCGTCTAGGTTGGACTACTGTAATGCCTTATTCACCAGTGCGAGCAAGCGCAGCATCCATGAACTTCAGATGGCTCAAAAAGCTGCGGTGAGTCCTGTTTGGGCTTTCTAGCTATGATTCGGTCTCTAGGGCTCTCACGGAGTTACATTGGCAACAGTCACAATTTTTCAAATCGTACATTCCAGCCAGACCACTTAGATCAGCAGGCAGTGGTAATTTGATCATCCCCAAGGCACATAAAGTAAAATGGGGAGGAAAAAGCTTTGTCTATACTACTACTAGGCTCTGGAATTCACTTCCGGTATCTCTAAAAAAAGAACCTAATTGTTTCATTTCATTCCACCACCAGGTATATGCCCTGTTGTTCCAGCCGAGTCCAGAGACGCAGGGCCTCCTGACAAAGTATCCACGAGCCCACCCCACCTGGTTTGTTGCAGTATCACATGGAGGTGGGTGTTGTACGGGAACACCTGAACCAGCTTTACCTTGAAAGATGGTGAGAAGGCTTTCAGTGCCAATCAGATCGTATAAAGCTCCACAGGTTGATGTGGAGCCTGGCGCCTGCCGGAGACCACAGTCCTCTGATCTCCACCTCCCCCAGATGGCAGCCCCCTCCCAGGAGCGATGCATCTGTCACTACTGTAAGATCTGGGTGGGGAAGGGAGAGGGGTCTGCCTTTGACCCTATTCGCGGCTTGTCGGCCACCACAACAGATCTCGCGCAGTTCCCTCCGAGATCTGGACCAGGTCGATGAGATTCCCCTGATGCTGTGTCCATTGGAACTTCAGGTCCCACTGCAGAGCCTGCATGTGCCAACTGGCATGATTCAATAGCAGGATGCAGGAGGCCATGTGGCCCAGCAACCTCAGAGTCAGTCTCACGGAAATCCAGGATAGAGGCTGAAACATCGGTATCATAGCCTGAATATCCCGGACTCGCCGTTCGGGAAGGTGGACCAGAAACCGCACCGTGCCCAGAACAGCTTCTATGAAAGGGAGCGTCTGCGAAGTAGTCAGGTGTGACTTCGGCACGTTGATAGTGAACCCCAGCAAATGCAGGAGGTTTGCCATAGTCTGGATATGGGAGATGACCGCCTGGGGCGAGCCCGCCTTCCAAAGCCAGTCGTCGAGATAGGGGGAAGACTGGAACCCCGGATCTTCGCAGATGAGCTGTGGCCAGCGCCATCAGCTTGGTAAACACTAGAGGGGCACTAGTGAGGCTGAAGGGGAACAGGGTACACCTAAAGTGCTCGTGGCCCACCGGAAAACGCAGGCATTCTGCATGTCCCACGCTACCATCCAGTCTACCGGGTCCAGAGCAGACAGAACCGGAACAAGAGTGAGCATCTTGAACTTCTCTTTTCCGAGGAAGTAGTTGGGGGCTCTGAGGTTGAGGATAGGACGAAGACCTCCATCCTTTTTGGGGACCAGAAAGTAGCGGGAATAGCAACCACAGTTTATTTCTGGCACCGGAACCCTCTCTATGGCTCCCTTGGCCAAGAGAGTTGTGACTTCCTCTCAAAGTAAAGCAAGGTGATCCTCCGTCACTCAATCGTATGTAGGAGGCATGGAAGGTGGGGTAGTCTCAAAGGGGTGTGAGTAGCCCCTTCGCATTATCTGTAGAACCCATCTTTCCGAGGTGATGTCCCGCCAGTGGTGGAGGTGAAGGCATATCCTGCCACCAACTGGACGCCCATGATCTGGGAGGATCGGACTAGGAGGATTTGGAGGTGGAGATGGGAGGGGGTTTGTGGCCTGACCCGACCAGTGACCGCCCAACCCATGGGGATCGTGACGAGCTACGCCCATGGCCGTGCAGAGGTTGCGGAAGTTGCACAGTGCTCTGGCTAGCAAAGGGCTGGCGCGGTTGGAAGCCCCTTCCGTAGCCAAAAAAGGGGGCGAAAGGCAGACGCAGGACGAGATAACACAGAGAGGCCCAAGGACTTGGCAGTAGCCCGTGATTCCTTGAAGCTTTCTAGCACCATGTCCACACTATCTCCAAAGAGACAAGAGCCATCAAAGGGCATGTCCATAAGATTGGTTTGCACATCACCAGAGAAGCCAGATGTTCGCAGCCAGGTGTGGCGCCTAACGGCCACCATCAAGGAAATCGATGTGTCCAGGAAGTCTGTTGTGTCAAGGCCACAGTGTATGATAAACTTCTGTGCATCCCTCCCGTCTGCAACAGCCTGGGAGAGGACAGCCCGAGCCTCCTTCGGGACTTGAGGCAGCATGTGCGCAACCGTATACCATAAGGAATAGGAGTAAAGGCCCAACAGGCATGCAGTGTTTACCGACCGCAATGCTAGTCTGGTGGAAGAAAATATTTTCTTGCTGAAGCTACCCAGCTTTTTATATTCCCTACATGAGGGTGCAGATGGAAACACGCCACGAGAAATAGAGGCTTGGACTACCATGCTCTCGGGGGTCAGGTGAGATGCGAGGAAAGTTGGGTCGCCCGGTGCAGGGTGATGGCGGCAGGTGTTTGTTCTATTCACAGGAGCCCCTGTACTGGGCTTGGACCACATGCCCAGGGGAGCATCAGTCAAGGACCTATTAGATGGCAGCAAGGGTTCTGAGGTGGAGACACCAGGCTGCAGGACCTCCGTCAAGACATCGGTCTTGACCGCCACAGTAGGAAGCTGCAGGTCCAAGACCTCTGCAAGCCATATGCACTACCATAGCAAAGGAAATTCCTCCTCCATAGCCAGGTTAGGAGGGAAAAACATGCCAGGCTATGGAGAGGTATCCAGGCCACTGGCATCACCCAGTTCCTCACACCAGTCAATTTCTTCGGAATAAAGTGGGACTTCTAAGGGGTCCTGAATTCCCTCCTAATCTTCCTCCAATCCTAGCCCCGCCAAATAAGGCTAAGGATGCGATACACCTCCAAGGGCTCTGCCAGCGCCGGCCTTGGCGGATGCCCGCTGACTTAGTGTTGTCAGGGATGAGAATGGGGCTGACACTGCCGGTGGATGCCGGCGGCGTACAAGGAGTCTCAGTGTCGGGAAAGGTCGAGTAGGTACGGCCGGCCCCAGTCCGGATCCGGGAACGGATCCATGAGGAGCCATGGGTGCCGTGGTAGAACCCAATGGAACTCCTTCCGCTGAGCCCGAAGGAGTGCCAGCAGGGTCAGGCCGCCTAAATATGGCACACATTGTGTCATAAAATTCCTTCAACTGGGCGGGGGTCGCTCCAGGACAGAAGGGGAAACGCGGAGCCGACCCAGGCACACGCTCTGCAGAACAAGGCCTCATACACCGAGACTCCTCCGTCGCATCGCGTGACGGACGGGGGTGAAGTAGAAGCACTCTTCGACTTCTTATGTTTTTTATGGTGCTTCTTACCTGATCCCTTCGAGATCTTCGAATGGGAGGGCGAAGCTTTAGAGCCCCGGGAGCGGTGCTTGAACCTTCCTCTCGACCGGGAGCAAGACCTCGGGGAGACCTCCGAGGTGCCCGACGCTGGGCTGCAAGCAGCTTTAGGGACTGCTTCCCCAAAGCTTTAGGAGCTATGGCCTTGCAGTCACAGCACTATTTCGGGTCGTAGTCGCGCTGCAGGCACTAAAGGCACATGAGGTGGAGATCCATACTGACAGTGCACAATGACAGGCCCGCGCGGTTTGAATCCCAAGGTCTTCTTGGACATGATGGAACCCTTACATTAATGAAAAAATGTCAACAAAATGTTGAAAACAGTCTGTCAAAAATTACATGGGGCAGCTCTCTTCAATTGATCTGCACTGGCTGGCTTGGAAAGAAAAAAACTGACTTCAGCACACGAAGTGGCGCCTATATAGACGACGTGGAAGTCACGATGACGACGTCATGTGGAGTCAACCGACATCACCTACCGGTGCGTAGGGGTACTGCTCAAGAAAAATCTTCCAGAGGTTTAAAGGTAAGGAATCCGTGGCTAGATTTCTCAGATCACACCAATTGCCTCCATCCTTTCTTGTGCAGAAACATATCCCTCCAAAGGATGGACACACATCTATGTTTTATTAGAATGGGAGTACCACAGGTTACGGATTTCTATTGGTATGGAATGCCCACATGCAATAAACTGCGCACAGTTAAATTTTTATTTTAAAGCAATTAAACATGAAATGTCAGTCTAAGTACCTGTCCTTTAGCCACAGGTACCACCCTGGGATGAATGGAAACCTAATCCAACTATATATTTTCAATATCTACACATCATAAGGAATTGCTCTTTGGATAGCAGACTTCCCTCACCCTGATTGACTGGCCTGGGGCATGTAGTTTGTCAGATTTTTAGCAATTTATTTCCAAAATATAGTAACTCCATTTCCATTTGGAAGGAAGATTTTCCTACCAAGGTTTGACCCAAATATCTGTCTCCATCAGTCTCCTAAGGATAGGGGTGGCAAAAAAGTATAGAAATTTCGATAGGCCCAGGGTACATTTGGGGAATTTTATAGCAACTGAAAGTGAAATGCAGTTTTGAGGTACATGTTTTTTGATAGCAGGTATCAACCCAGGGCAGTATGAAAACCTAGCACAACTATATATTTTCAATATCTACACATCATAGGGTTTTTATCGCCGGTGCCAGACTTCTATCGCCCTAGTTGGCTGGCCAGGAAAACGCACCGTACCTGACATTTGTGTGGCTTTTTAATGGATCTGAGCAGGAATGCTCACTTACAGACCAGCAAATGTTTTTGCAGCTTCCATGGGAAAGGTCTGAAGAGTTTGGGCTGAGGGTTTGCTATCTACTGGAGACACACAGGAGAATGCAGGGTGGCTGGGATTGTGTGAATCAAGACAATGCTATTACCCAGAAGCCTCTGGAAATGTCAGTGTGCGTAAAAATCATGTATCACAATTTCGTCAATTATCTGTAGAACTAAAGCCCAGACCCTCCAGAAAATATGAGAAGTCCTAACATACAATTTCCCCACACTTCTCCTGATGAACAAGTTACTTACCTTCGGTAACGCTTTTTCTGGTGGATACAGTATCTGCCTGTGGATTCCTCACCTTGTGAATATCCCCTGCGCCAGCATTCCACAGAACTTTTCTTCCCCAGCATTCCACGTCGACGTGGGCGACGTCATAATACATCGGCTCCGCTCGCGACTCCGTATGACGTCACCGGAGCCATAAGAGGCCCACGTCGACGTGATGACGTCAGTTCCACCCATTTTTTCCGTGCCTTCGAGGCAAACAGGTGAACCAACGACAAACTCAAAGAATACACAGTATACAACACTCCAACACATATACACAGTATATAAAGGAGAAAGATGCCAAATGAACAAGCATTTCCAACAAATGTACAAGCATCACAAACAAGACTTATCCTATGGCATACGAAGGTGGACAACGGGGAGGCGGGTGGGCCAGTGAGGAATCCACAGGCAGATACTGTATCCTCAAACCAAGAAGGGGGAAAAGCATTACCGAAGGTAAGTAACTTGTTCTTCTGATGGATACATCTGCCAGTGGATTCCTCACCTTGTGAATAGATTCCCACAGCAGTCCCCACTCCCGGAGGAGGGTGTCCACCTTCCTAAACCAAAAAGTCTTGCAGGACCGAGCGCGCGAAGTGGCCCTCCCTCCTCATCTCAGAGTCCAAGCAATAATGCTTTGCGAAAGTATGGAGGGAGGCCCAAGTCGCGGCTTTACAAATATCTGCCACAGGAACACTCCGGGCCAGAGCAGATGTTGAAGACTTAGCTCTAGTAGAGTGAGCACGAATACCCTCAGGAGGAGTCTTACCAGCCAGGGCTTAGCAGATCTTGATGGTAAGGACAATCCACCTTGATAATGTGCGCTTGTGCACCGCTCTACCCTTTGAATGACCAACGTAGCCAACGAAAAGTTGATCATCAAGGCAAAAGTCTTTAGTCCTATCCAAGTAAAAGCTGACAGCTCTCTTTGGGTCCAGACGATGGAGTCTTCCCTCCTCTTTAGAAGAATGAGGGGGTGGATAGAAAACAGGGAGGGTAATAGACTGCCCCAAATGGAAGGGAGTAACAACTTTTGGCAGGAAGGCAGCCCTGGTCCTGAGAACCATCCGTTCAGCATGTAAGGTAAGAAAAGGAGGTTTGGAACTAAGAGCTTGAAGCTCACTCACCCTCCTTGCCGAGGTTATGGCTACAAGAAAAACCACCTTAAAGGACAACAGCCTCAACGGACAGCTATGTAGAGGCTCAAAAGGAGACCCCATCAGAAAGGCCAAAACAAGATTAAGATCCCACTGTGGCATTACAAAAGGAGTGGGAGGAAACATGTTTGTAAGGCCCTTGATGAACCTCAGAACAACCGGAGATTTAAATAGCGACGGTTGATCCGGAAGGCATAGAAAAGCCGACAAGGCCGAAAGATAGCCCCTTGACCGTGGCCACAGCACAGCCCTGCTGAGCCAAGGAAAGGGCAAACTGGAGCACCTCAGAAAGATGGGCTATCAAAGGGTCAATGGATCTCTCTCCACACCATTTAACAAACTTGGACCACCTGTAGGAGTAAATGGACTTGGTGGAGTGTCGCCTGGCCGATAAAATAACATCTACCACATCAGATGGGAGAGAGAAAGAATTCAGGTTGCCCCGTTCAATCTCCAGGCATGAAGGTGTAAGCTCTGGAGGTGGGGGTGTAAAACCTGCCCCTCCGACTGCGAGAGGAGGTCTGCCCTCAGAGGGAGACGGAGCGGAGGGCACGAGGAGAGGTGGAGAAGATCTGTATATCACACCCTTCTTGGCCAATCCGGGGCGACCAAAATAACTTGGGCCCGGTCTTGGCGAATCTTCCTCAGAACCCGAGGAATCAAGGGTATGGGAGGAAACGCGTAAAAGAGTTGCGAGCCCCAACTCAACTGAAACGCGTCCCCCAGCGCCCCCTGCATCGGAAACTGGAGACTGCAGAATGACAGGCAGTGCGCGTTCTCGCGGGTGGCGAACAGGTCCACTCGAGGGGTTCCCCACGACCGAAAGACGTGACGAACCACCTCCAGATGGAGCCTCCACTCGTGATCGGCGGAGAACTGCCGACTGAGACTGTCCGCACGCACGTTCAGTACCCCGGCCAGATGATTTGCCATCAGACAAATCTGATGGTCCTGAGCCCAGGACCATAAACGCAGGGCCTCTCTGCACAGACAAAGAGACCCCACTCCTCCCTGCTTGTTGACATACCACATCGCGGTCGGGTTGTCCGTCAGGACTTGAATCGACTGACCGCGAAGGGAAGGGAGGAAGGCCTTGAGTGCCAAACGAATCGCCCGCAATTCCAGAAGGATGATATGAAGCAACCTTTCCTCTGGAGACCAAAGACCCTTGATCTCCAGATCCCCCAGATGAGCACCCCACCCTAGGGTGGAGGCATCCGTTATCACTGTGGCCACCGATGGAGGTAGATGGAAAGGCTTTCCTTGGGACAGATTGCCCTCCACGCTCCACCAAGATAGATCCGCTGCAGCTTCTCTGGAGATCCTGATCGACTCCCCGAGATCCCCGTTGTGCTGATACCACTGCCTGCGGAGGCACCACTGGAGCGCCCTCATGTGCCAGCGTGCATGGTTGACCAACAGAATGCAGGAGGCGAACAGACCGAGCAGGCGAAGAACCTTCAGAACTGGAACAACCGCTCCATTGTGGAATAAAGGGACCATTTCCTGAATGTCGAGAATCCTTTGAGGAGGAGGGAATGCTCGACACACAGTAGTGTCCAGTACTGCCCCTATGAACAGGTTGCGTTGAGAGGGCACCAGGTGAGATTTGGGCACATTGATCGAAAAACCCAAGTCGAACAACAGCGGAGTTGTCACCTGCAGATGACGCTGCACCATCTCTG
Source organism: Triturus cristatus (assembly GCF_964204655.1). NCBI lineage: Eukaryota > Metazoa > Chordata > Amphibia > Caudata > Salamandridae > Triturus > Triturus cristatus. The sequence continues at coordinate 449,652,509 of NC_140584.1, forward strand.
GGGACTCTGCCTTCAGAAGAAGCCAGTCGTCCAGGTAGGGGAAAACCGGAATCCCCGACCACCTGAGATGAGCAGCCACCACTGCCATCACCTTTGTGAAGACTCGAGGTGCGGTAGTAAGACCAAACGGGAGGACCGCAAACTGATAATGTTGCGACCCAACTGTAAAACGGAGATACCTCCTGTGCGACTTCAGGATTGGGACATGAAAGTACACGTCCTGCAAGTCGAGCGACACCATCCAGTCTCCTTGCTGCAACGCTTGAAGGACCTGCGCAAGGGTCAGCATCTTGAACTTTTCCTGTTTCAGGTAAAAGTTCAAGATTCTGAGGTCCAGAATCGGACGCAATCTGCCGTCCTTTTTGGGGATCAGAAAATACCGGGAGTAGCATCCCTGACCCCTTTCCTGCTCCGGAACCACCTCTATCGCACCCTTTTGAAGCAAGGCTAGAACTTCTTTCTGCAGGAGAAGCAGATGGTCTTCCGAGCAATAACCTTGGCAAGGAGGGTAAGGGGGAGGAAACTCCCGAAAGGGAAGGGCGTACCCAGTCTCCACGAGGTTCAAAACCCAAAGGTCGGTTGTAACAGATTTCCAACCCCGTAGAAAGTAGGACACCCGACCCCCCACAGGTCTTACATGATCCGGGATGGGGGATCTAGGGCTGCTTCCCTGAAGCCTCATTTGGAGCAGAGGAGGAGGAGGAAGAAGAAGGGTTGCGACCCGAACCTCTCCGACCCCTTTGCTTCCCTCTATAGGAGCGATAGAGGGGATTCTGCTGCTGTTGTTGCTGCTGCTGCTGGGGTTGACGGAAGGAACGAAAAGAAGATCTTCCGAATCCCCTAGCCTTTCGGAATGTTGAACCCCTAGCAGGAGCCTGCAGACCCAAGGACTTCGCCGTCAACCTACTGTCCTTAAAACGTTGAAGGGCAGAATCTGCCTTCTCCCCAAACAACTTCTGTCCGTCAAAAGGCAGATCTACCAGCGTGGCCTGGACATCTGCTGAAAAACCTGAAGAACGGAGCCAAGCCTGTCTCCTTGCAGCAATGGACGACCCCATAATCCTCGCCACCGAGTCCGCCGTATCCAGCCCAGACTGGATCACCTGCCTGGCAGCTGCCTGAGTGTCCGCAACAACCTCCAAGAAGGACGACTTATCCCCCTCAGGTAACTTAGGGGCCAAAGTTTTTATAGAGTCCATCAGGGCATGAACGCCCCAGCAAGCATGTGGCATTTGATGACTTCAACGCCATACTTCCTGAGGAGAAAGTCTTTTTGGCCGCCTGATCAACTTTCTTTGACTCCCTATCAGCAGGAGATTGGGGGAAAGCACCCGAAGCATGTTTAGAACATGAAGCCTGCACCACTAGGCTCTCCGGAGAAGGATGCGTGGATAAAAAATCCGGGTCTCCTGGTGCAACCCTGTACCTCCTTGCCACCTGTCTGCAAACCGCCGGAGCTGATAGAGGCTTCTTCCACACCTCCAACACTGGTTCCAAGAGAGCCTCATTGAAAGGTAACAAAGGCTCCGAAGCCGACGTCGGAGAGTGCAACACCTCTGTAAGCAGGTTGGATTTGTACTCCACAGAGGGCAGCTGCAGATCTAACAACTCCGCAGCCTTCTTGATCACGACATGGTAGGGTGCCAATTCCTGTGGAGGAGAAGACCTTGCAGAAGCATGCTCCCACTTTGGGGTGGTATCCAAACCACTTGCTTCCTCTATTCCTTCAAACTCATCCGAAGAAGAGTCGACTTCACCTTCTTCCACCTCTGCCCGATCTCTTCCTTCCTCCAATACCCTTTGGGCCTCCCGCCTCGATAGGATCCAGGGAGCTGGCGTCGTCGACGTCGTACGCGGCGTCGGTGGAGCCAAAGGCACCGGCGTCGGAGGCGCCATAGGTGGAGTCAGCGGCGCCGGACGCGGATGGAGTCGGCCTCGGCGTCGAAGAAGGCTCCGAAGATTGATGGTCCATCCGAGGTCGAATCGGATCCCCAACCGGCGCCGGAAACTGCCAAGAAAAGAAGGCGCCATCGCCATAAAGGGCAGAAAAGGAGCCTGAGCGTATTGCTGCGGCACTCCCAGTGTAAACGCCATCGGACCTACGGGACCAGCTGGTGCTCCGGATGGGAAGGATGCCTTCTGAAAAATACCATACATGGCATTCAGAAATCCCGAAGGATACGTACCTGGAGCCGGGAATTGGGGATAAGGGACTGTCCCTGTATCCCCTTGTGGAGTCACCGGCGTCGGCTCCTCAGAATCATCCACCGGAGCCGCAGAGTCATCAGGCACCGGAACAGCCTCCTCCTGCTCCTGCTCATCCAAATGAACATCAGATTCCACTCGACCCGGAGTCGAATCTTTGGACGGTGCCGGTGACGGCGTCGGGGAACGAGCTGGAGCCCGCTTCGGCGAGGGAGACTTCGGAGACTTATCAGGAGAAGGCGAAGGGGACAAGGCCTTGCTCCGACGTCGATGGGGCGAAGCCGACCTCGACCTCCTAGACTTCGAGGACCGACGTCGAGAAGAATGCTTCCTCTTCTTGTGGTGCTTCTTCGACTTAGACGACCTCGAAGTCGATGACTCTCGCCTGGATTTCTCCTTTTTTCACCCCTCTTCTCCTCACCGATCTTCTTCATGAAGAGTTTGGTCTTCCTCTCCTTCAGCGCTTTAGGATTCATGCTCCTACAGCACCCGCACTCTTCCATGTCATGATCAGAGGAAAGACACCATAAACAGTTCTGATGCGGATCCGTCATGGACATCAGGCCTCCGCATTCCCTGCAGGGCTTAAAGCCCGACTTCCTCGTCGAAGACATACCGATTTTAACAAAGATACACCACTAGACTACAAGTATCTAGAGAGCACTGGGAAAAAACCGCTGCGCGTCGACGGCGCGGAAAAAAGGGAACTGACGTCATCACGCCGACGTGGGCCTCTTATGGCTCCGGTGACGTCATACGGAGTCGCGAGCGGAGCCGGTGTATTATGACGTCGTCGACGTGGAATGCTGGGGAAGAAAAGTTCCGTGGAATGCTGGCGCAGGGGATATTCACAAGGTGAGGAATCCACTGGCAGATGTATCCATCAGAAACAAAGGGTACCCCAAACTAGTGGGTGAGCCTATGGCGAAAACCATGACCATGTGAGAACGACCGGTACACCACATGGAGAGGGAAGTATTGTGAGAGGGAAGAAATGTGTCTCTGTCCCATCAAGGAGCCCGACGCTCTTTGGTGTTTTTTCTTGGCCTAAAAGAAAATCCAGTCTGCACCGGACTCCTTAAACGGGCACAGAACTGCGTGTCTGTGCCAAAGAGATGCTAGCAAGGAGTGAGATGCTGTATGGAAGGAAAGTGACTCAAGTGCAATTCTAGTCTCTCTCTAGCTCATCCCTAACTCCGGCTTCATTTATTTTGTTGGTGGAACGGGAGGGATGGTCAGAGGGAAAATGGGAATAGCAGTGCTGCTCCTCCCACCGTACACTCCAGCTCCCTCTCTCTCCCTGCCACCAGAAATAATGTGTTGGAGCAGTGGGTACGGCTCTGGGGGAGGTGGAGGCAGTGACAGCTGCCTTTAGCCTAATTCTAGGAAGTCCCTGGGCGGGGTTGGGAAATTCCTCCTCGTTCATCCCATATTTATGTGACATCGTAAGTGAAGTCACATGCATGATGTGGCACCCCAGAACTGAGACAAAAAAATTAAGGTGGTAAAAAAACAGGGGTGCCGGGTTAATGGCGAGTTATGTATGGCACGCATATATATATCCTGGAGAAACCCTGGACACAACTGACAAAGTTCTCAAGGTGCATACTTATAACGAATAGATTTACCAACAAGTTTAGATCATGTGCAGTCATGTAGTACTAAAAGAAAGCGTGAATGAATTACCTGGTTAAGCTGTGCTGAGTGTGGACAATAATTGTAGAGGACTAAATATCCTGCACATCTAATTTATGATATAGTTGCTGAGGAATCTCAGGTCCACGTTTGCTTTCAGGTTTCTCAATCTTATTTGAAACATTAATAATCTTGTGTAATTTGCTTGTGAAAGTGCTTTACTACTCCCCTGTCAAGCAGGGATGAATTCTCATGATTTTGTAGCATGCAATGTTTTGCCAGGCTTTTAACCAGTTTGTGAGAGGATAAGTTGATGTTATTGACAATATAACGATATGGTCTGAATCCAACATTTGAATTATCTGTCAAATGTTATTTTGGTCCATTAATCAGGACCACAAGCAAGATTGGTAAATGGTATATACAATTTTCATAGATGTTTTTACTGGCTTTACCTTTTCGGCACCAATTTTTCTGAGACAATGGGTGGACCTAAACCCTTGTTGTCCCTCTGCAGGTACGATTGCAAAAAACATAGACTTCTTGTGAATATGGGACAGGGTGAAAATCTGCAACCACTAAAGAATTTCCTTTTAGCCCCATGAAAGGCAAAGTTCATGTTTGTGTTATGGCCTCTAAGCGTTTTACAGTGTAGGTATTAGACTCAAACACGCATCATCCACATTTTGCCAAATAAATGTATCCTATTGAAAGACATTCCCATTAGGCCTATATATCAGACTCTGAGCATTTCAAGCCATCTTATCTCAGTATCATTTGCCTATTGCACACTTGGTGAAATGTTAAGCCTGTTTTTTTAAGTTGTCAGTGTATTCACTGAGGCTATTCTGATATCTCTAGATTCAACTGTCTCAGCAAGCGTGTCTCTAAGCATCATGTCAGCTGCCTTCTTGGGATTTATCATTGTATACTACACGTTAAAAGCTTAGTGCTAGTGCCTCTGTTGCACACCATTCAAATAAAGTAAAAGTTCCCAAATACCTTCTGCTGCATCACCCACATACCCTTAGATGGACTGTTTGACTCCCAAGAACTAGCCCATTCTCACAGAATTTTAAATAAATCATCAATTACCCCCACCAACAAAATCAAGTTGTCGGTGTTCGCTCATAACATCCCCAAAAAATGATACAACAATGTTATATCCATTTATAACGCGCTCGGATACTCGTGAGTGTCCCGGCGCAATACCAGAGGGGTGCAAGAAGAAGCTATCAAGCAAAGAAATGAGTCTTAAGTTTCCTTTTGAACACAGCTGGGTCCTGGATGGACCGCAAGGCAAGGGGGAGGGCATTCCAGGCCACACTTGCCTTCACCACAAAAGAGCTGCCCCCTAGCCTCTGGAACTTGAAGCGCGGGACCTGAGCAAAACGAAGGGACATGGAACGGAGGGCTCGCGAAGGAACGTAACAAGAGAAGCGCCTCTGAAGATAAAGGGGGCCATAACCGTGGAGAGCACGATGGGCCAGAACCAAAGATTTAAACTTGACCCTGTCCGCCACAGGCAGCCAATGGAGAGAGTGCAATTAGAGAACCACACTATTCCTTGCCAAAATGCCCAACAACAATCTGGCCGCTGTATTCTGAACCACCTGTAGCTTTTTAAGCAGGGATCCAGGGGCGCCAGCATAGAGGGCATTGGCATAATCTAATCGTGACAAAATCAAAGCACACATGACAGTTTCTCTTGCCACCTGCAGGAGGAGTGGAAAAAGTTCCTAAGAGTCTTAAGAAGGCCGAAGCAGCAGCCGGCCAGTTCCTTAATGTGTGTTGAGAAAGAAAGACTCTCATCGAACCACACTCCCAGATTTTTAGCAGGCTGTCCCGAGGAAAGGGGCAGTAAAGAGTCGGGCGGCCACAGCTGCTCTCGGAAGCAGCGGGGAACTTACCAAAGAGCAGAATCTCAGATTTTTGTTCATTGCACGTAAGCTGTGCATCCGCCAACCACTTAGAAATTGAAACTAGGCACTGTTGCACCGCTGAGACGGAATCAGATGTTTTGTCCCAGGTAAACAACAACTGGGTATCGTTCGCATAGGCCATCACCTTAGCCCCAAGCTCCTCTGCCAGATATATCAGTGGCGTAACATAAATGTTAAAGAGGAGAGGGCTAAGGGAGGAACCCTGCGGGACTCCAGTAGTAACCAGCTGAGGGGAGGAGGCGAAAGGAGGGAGCCAATTCTGCTCAACCCGCTCCTCCAGGAAAGACCTAAGCCAACCCCAAACAGCTCCCAACACACCAATCTCTGCTAGTCGGGCCAAGAGAAGAGCATGTGGGACCGTGTCGAACGCCGCCAAGAGGTCCAGCAAGATTAATGCCGCCCTCCCGCCGGCGTCGAGGCACTCCCGGATGGCCTCCTCCACCTCTACTAAGACAGTCTCAGTGCTGTGAGAGGCTCGAAACCCTGATTGAGCTGGATGCAGGAGTGCCTCAGTCTCCACATATTCTGTGAGTTGTTTATTGACCACCTTCTCACAGACCTTGGCGATAGTCGGAAGGAGGGAGATGGGCCGATAGTTCCCTGAGTTAAGGGGATCCAGAGAAGGTTTTTCATCCACCCCTGAGGAACAGCCGCTGTCTGAAGAGACAGATTGATGATAAGGTTCACCTCTATATGTACACTCTCTGCCACTGCTGCCAAAAGCCTGGCCGGGCAGGAGTCCGAAGGAGAACCAGACTTGAGCCCCCTGAGGATTTTAAGAGATTCCAGGGGGTTCGACTGCTCTAAATGCTGGTGGAGACAGCGAGTTGCACCGCCAAAGGCCCCTAGCGGCAACCATTACCAGAAGGAAATGTAGCCAGGATGGCCTGAATTTTATCGCTGAGGCAGCATGAGAGCGTGTTACACCAGGCGAGAGAAGATGGAATTACACTTGCTTGAGCCAGCGGAGACGTAAAACTCTGCACTATGGCAAAGATTTCTTTAGCGTTGTTCCTGGCAGAATCAATGCGAGCTGAGAAGAACTGCCGTTTAGCAGCGGCAATAGCATCGTAGTAGATTTTAGGAATTCCGGTGTTTTTTTTCCCAGTATTTTCCCATCTAATAAAAATTATAGGAATCAGTGGTTATCGATCAATCAATGCATTTGTAAAGCGCGCTTCATACCCGTGAGGGTCTCAAGGCGCTGGGGGGGGGAGGGTGAGGGGGGGCCGCTACTGATCGAAGAGCCAGGGCTTGAGGAGTCTCCTGAAGGCCAGCAGGTCCTGAGTCTGTCGTAGGCTGGTGGGGAGAGCGTTCCAGGTCTTGGCGGCGAGGTAGGAGAAGGATCTGCCGCCGGCGGTGGTTTTCCGGATACGAGGGACTGTGGCGAGGGCGAGGTTGGCTGAGCGGAGGCTTCGGGTGGGATGTGGAAGCTGAGTCGGTTGTTGAGGTATGTAGGTCCGGTGTTGTTTAGGGCTTTGTGTGCGTGGATGAGGAGTTTGAAGGTGATCCTCTTGTTGACGGGGAGCCAGTGCAGGCCTCTCAGGTGGGGTGTAATGTGGCTGCGTCGGGGGACGTCGAGGATCAGTCGTGCCGAGGAGTTCTGGATACGTTGTAGTAGTCTCAGGAGCTTGGTTGTTGTTCCTGAGTAGAGGGTGTTCCCGTAGTCGAGTCTGCTAGTGATGAGGGCCTGAGTGGCGGTTTTCCTCGTGTCGGGAGGGATCCATTTTTAGTGTCTTTATTCTTGTTTTTTTGTTCTGTACATAATTACAGGTATGGTGCTTTTCCAGTTTTTATAAAGACATCTGATTTTATTTCTTTTCCTCGGTCAGTCTTATTGTCTATTATTACTGCATTTCTTTACCGGTTCCTACCTCCCTTGTGTATACTCTTTCATTAAATTTGCTCTTTCAAGTAATTTTGGAAAATTTCTCTCAACTCCCTGTCTGTCTAGTTTCCCAGTAGTCAAATTCCCCTTTCTAGCACCCCAGTCCCACACCATGTAAAGGATGTGCAATAATAGAGATATGTTTGCACCCCCATCAAGATTTGATTGGAGATGGCCACAAGGGCACATTAAGAGGCTGAGCACTGTTCATGGCGGTAAAGCATCCATCACAGAAAAGTTCTTTGAGGAAGACAATGTAATTAAACTGTTCAACACCAGAGAGCACCAAAGCAGTAAAAGGCAGGAAAATCTGGTGTTTTGCATTTTCTATTGAAAAACAAATTTGCCCTTTGGCGGTGTTTTATCGGTTATAATCAGTCTTAACTGAAAACCAGAAACGCTAAGTATAATGTTAATCCAATTCTGACAGGCTGAAATTCCTTAATGTCATTCAGAGGTAGTTGGAGACGAGATATTTATTTTGGTGACCATAAGAGTGGGCACTTTTCTTCGAAAGCTCAATCTATTTCTGCTTGAAGAAGTTATATTGATTGATAAAGGCTAGAAAACAAATTACTTTGTTTGACCCCTCTGAACAGATTTACACCACATTTGGCAATCACTTTGTGTAGTCAGATAAGATCCAGCATGGCAATTTCTTTGCTCACAACTAGAGTCTAAACTGATGAACAGGTTTACACCAAAAATAACCTGAAAGAACTTAACTAAGTAAGCATGCTTTCATTGGTTTGGTATAAACCCACTGAGCAGGATTTGAGATATATCCATTTACAAAAGTTGCAGAGCATGGTTTAAAGGGTTAACACTTTTGTAAATCTTGCCCATTTTCATTTGTGGATATGAGCCACAAATCCAAAATTTCAAAGATAAGGAAATCCAATTGGACAAGGGAACCTTTTTACCCATGGTTTGCCAGCAAGTTGAGAAAAGAAGCCTGTCATTAAGTCCTTTGGCTCAGTGACATTTGAGTGAACTGTTGTTTGCTAGTAGAAACTAAGGCAGGCACACCATTTGGGGGAATAAGTACAAGAAGGTTAAATTGCATGAAGGGGCCCCTTATTACTGCAAGTCTAAAGATTCCCAGGCATTAACTGCATCCAGGATGTCCGAGAGTGTTATTAATTTGTCACTGTTGTGAGGCTAATTATACCAGACTTGAGAAATTTACCGTCCCAATGAGAGTATGACTTAATCAAATTTGTTTTTATTATACCATGACTTTGGTGGGTGTCTAGTCAATAGGGCTTTTCTCGCATATCCAAACTTGTATAGCCTTTTGCCTGGTGATGTTAAAGTTGGGCAGTTTATCCAGGGACCTTGCTTTCAGGTCAAGACACAACAGTGTGTAGGGCACAAATTAAAATGGAATAGAGACATTGTACAGCACCAAAGGTGATATCCAATGTGGATTAATTGCAGCTCATCCTGTTTAAATACCCTTAATAATGAGATTGGTAGGGTGGGGTTTAGTTGTGATTTCCAGTGATAATGAGTGATTGTTCCCTTTCCTATTAATGGTTCAATGAACAGCTGATATTGTGTACCCCATTAATTCTCCTTTTATTATATAACCATGTATTATTGCATGTATTATTAGTGGGTAATTCAGAAAGATAGGGAACACAGATTGGCAAGAATTTACCTCCCAGTATGGCTTAAAGGACATCCAGGAGACAAGGAAGTGGGTGGAAAGGCAGATTTGCGTTCTTCAGTTTTGCACTTTAATTTCAAGGGAAGGGCCTCTGGTGGTCCTAAATCAGGGTAAAGATTATATGTTTTGCACACTGTACCCAAATTCATTGTGACTGGGAGATATTCATATTGTCCCTTTCAAGATTACCATTGATCAAGATCGATAATTTGTAATGTTTACAATAGGGTAGATGTGCCTGCAAGATTCCCAAAACCCCAAATTACTGTACTCTATTTTATTTTGTGTAGACTGAATAGAAGGTTATCATGATGGTATAGCTCCAAACATCATTGGTTGGGGGGGAGGGGGGTTGGAAAGGAGGTGTTTATTCAGTGCTTGAACAAGCCCTCCTCTTTTCCAGAAATGCTTATCTAGGAATATAGGAGCCTACGCTTCCTAAAGTATCCCTCACCCACGTTCCGACAATTATTTGACTATTTGGTCAAATTCATGTTCCAAAAGAACAAATGTAGGAGTTGTCTCCATTATATTTTGCATGGGATAGCCAGGTGGGAGACATTTGCTGATTTGATGATTATTTAGAGTTGAAAGTAACCATGATCCATTGGTGATGATCTGTTTAATAATAAGTTTTGCAGCATGTTTTTTTTTAGAATCACAGGTTAGTAAATAAAATATCCCAATCTAATGAGCAAAAAGCTTTACCACTTCGAATCTAAGGCAGAAATTATCATACCCAATACAGAACCTAGGTCTTTTGGTTCCCTCTTTTCTGACTTACAGGTTCCTTTTCTGAAATTACAAATTTTACACTGGCTCTACTGAACCAGGTTGGACGGGTTAATATGTGAATAAGTGTATGGCAGCCAAGAGCCTTCTGCGCTTGGCTGTAAGAACTCTATAGCTGTGAATGTTAAGGGCCTCAAAGAAAAACTGCTAGGAGAAACAAGCACTGGGAGAGCCAAAATGTCTTGCCCATGGGCAAGCTTTTGGATTTAGTAATCGTGTGTGTGTGTGTGTGTGTGGTGGGGGGGAGGGGGAGGGGGGGGTGGGGGTAACGGGGGAGGTGGGGTGGTTAATGGGATGATTTTAAAAAGCGCTATAACGCAGCTTCATATCGCTTTTTAGGGCTAGATTGTGCACACGAGGAGCGAGGGGGAGACAAGTGGGGGAAGAAAGAGTACAAGGGAGGGAAATGGGACAGTGGAGAGGAGGAAGAAAGCAAAAGAGGAGAAACGGGGGAAGGAGAGAGAATGAGAGAGCGATGATGTTAGGGAATAAATGGAGAGAGCAAGAGATTGGAAGTGGATCAAAGTAAGCAAAATTATGGGGGAAAGAAAGCACTGGATTGTGGCATGCTAACAAAGTAAATAAAAACATTTTGACAGCAGCGTCATGCAAAGACACAGAGACACCGGGCGGTGGGAGGGGGGAGAAGAAACAGATGGGGAGTGAGAAAAAACTGGAGTTGAAGGGGATAAGTTAAACAAGATTTTTTTTAAAAGAGCTATGGAGAAGATAGCAAAGAAGAGTGACAGTGATGCCAACGAATGATAAGCTAAGGGCGGGTTACAAACCCATTTTCAGATACAAGAGTCTCACAAGCAAGAGCACATGCGGTAGCACATGGTTTTGCACGTTCAACTTAAAAAGGGGCTCTTAATTACGCTCCAGCGGTACTGTAAAGCGTACCTGCAAGGGAATTTAGAAATAGGAACAGTTCAATAAACGCACACAGTTATAGGTCTGCACACTGCTTTCAGAGCAATGAATGCCCGCCAATTGCAAAAGCAAGTCAGAGCTGCCTGCCTACTTCAATCACTATGGCGAATGAGGAGAGAAAGGCAACACTTCTTACATGTGACAACCTGTAACATCTCATTACAGGTCCATGTAAGGAAGAGGCGGCAGCAGAGTAGATACATAAAATGTAGAAATGCTGCCAGGGTGATCCAAGCTCGATACAGAGAGCACCTTGCTATAAAATGAGCTGTGTTGGTTTACAACAGAATATATTCTGCTGTTGTGGTGTTGAAAACTGCTCACAGAAATATGCGCTCCACAAAAGAGGCACATATGTTCACGTTTACAGTGACAAGTCAGGCCTTTTATCATGCTTACATAACCAGGAAAAACTCTCCCCCAGTCACAGATTGGGTTGAATTCATCATCGTTCTTTAGCTCACTTCGCCACCTCACTTCAGACCCAATCATATGCAAATCAGCCTTGACCATGTTACTCATGGGAGTAGTCCATCCCAAACTGCCAAGCCAGGTCTTTTCTGGACCAGAAACAAGCATCTTGGGTCCGATGTCGGGGTAACACCCCTCATCAGTCAGGCTAGTTTGAATCCAGTGGCAAAGTGAGCAAGGGACCCACGTCTGGGCATACCCTGCCAACTTAGGGCGAACAAAGCAAACGCAAGGAAATGATGGACGGAGAAGTGAAACTTTTCAGACGCTCACCCCTAGTCACAGATCTGGGTTGAATCCATCATCGTTCTTTAGCTCACTTCACCACCTCAATTCAGACCCAGACATATGCAAATCAGTCTTGACACTGTTCCTCATGTCAACAGTCCAGCCTGAACAGCCAAGCCAGGTCTTCCTTGGACAGGAAACAAGCATCCTGGCACCGGTTTCGGGGTAATACCCCTCATCAGGCTAGCTATATCTGTAGCATATGTACTGGAGCTTGACATTTCTTACACAAACTGTCAAATAACGGAGTACCTTTCTTCTACCTTGGTAAGTTACTAGGACTAGGGGGAGATCTAACCCAGAATGACAGTTGTTAGACATCTACCCTGGGGATATCTGTAAACAGTGTGAACTTTAGTCTGAAACGGAATGCCACACTTTCACCAGTGTTCCTACATCTGTAATACTCCCAGAATAGAGAGTTTTGGACCTAGGAGTAGTATTCAGTCCTTAATTAGGAGGTTACAAGTATAAGGAAGCAGACATCTGCTCAGTATACATTTCTCAGTATCAGAAGAAAAGGTCCATTTGTCCCAGGCTTATAAAGGCAAAAATGGTCTGCACGCAAATTCTTGACACACGGATTTGGGATCGAAATTTCCAAGCACTAGATATGTGAAAATCCAATGACTGCAGCATTTGGAAGGAAAACACTATGAGAAGGAAACATTTAATAATGACAGAAGGCATTGTTGATCAACTAAATGATTTTTGAGCAATGACATGACTAATAAAGTACAATTCTTCACAGTACCTTGGATTGGCCACGTGACTTGTCGGGTAAGGAGGGATTCCAGCAGGCATACCAGGCATATAAGAAGCTGACAAACAAATATACATGCTTTAAATAAAGTATTTTCTCAGCACATTTGCCACATTTTACATAAACAATTAAATCAGACAAATATTACACACAAAGTATTTTTAGAATACACAGTGAACATCATAGGAAACTAGGGACATTGCCACACTTGCGGACTGCGCAGCAGAAAGTTAGCCTGGAAAGCGAACACTTCAGAAAAGTAGACATTCTAGGAAATTGGAGAGAAGGTGGGGAGTGTTAGGGGAATTCTCTTGAGTTCTACCCTAAGGATTCCAGTCCTGGGAGACCCTAAAATGAAGCTAAGTGAGGAAAAATGCACAAAGCTGAATAACGTGTGGAAAACATTCAACATGGCCGAACTTTCCAATTTTCCTGTCCTCTGACCAATATGAACTAGCCTTTGTAGAGTGGAAATGCATGACAAGTACGATATTTTGTATTCCCAGGGCAATAGTGGTAGGAAAACCTTGTACAATCAACCAACAACCATGGTCACTCACTGGAAACATTTTAACCCCTACTTTTCACACCCTTATGATGCTAGGTTTCTGTGACTGCATGGCTTCGTTGGGACAGACACTGAACATCCTGCCTGTTCAATCAAAGCAAACACTGAGCCCCGCAAACTGGAACATTTCACAAGAACCCAAGGTGGCATTGTGCTCCCACCTTCAGAGCAGTCCCCTCCATGACTGAGAAGTAGATGAAGCAAAAAAGTGAACAGAAAGCAAGTGAGAGTTTAGGAGTGAAATAGGCGCTCAGTAGAGGTTTCCACACGTTAATGGCTCACCATGTGAATACAAAAGTAGTGAAGATGAAACAAGTACAGGCTGATTCTGTAGAGATAACAATGGGTCTACCTTGCTCCCAGCAAGTGGAAATACAGAGCTCTTCTTTGGCAAACAAGGATGAGTGTTGACCATCCAGCTACTGACTCATCTTAGTCTATCTCTTGTAATATACAGTTCAACCCATTTTTGACTAGGTAAAAAGGAACCAGCCAGCAGTTTAGTTTTAGCCAATACAATGCTGGTTGAAGGGAGGGAGCTGTTAATGGGAAAATGTCTATAGACTAGGAGTAAACTAATCGCTACAAAGATACTAATCACCAAGCGAATGTACAGGTTATGTTATTCTCAACTGTGGGTAGATGTTACTGTACAGTGACTAGATATAGAGGAGGATACGGAACACCAGGCATCTCCGGCTTAAGAAGACAAACATCTGGGTAAATTGTGCAGCCCTTCGGAACTGTACCGAAAGAGTGTAACATCTGTAGAATTATTTGATGGGTATGTGCCTGAAGATATCACTAAAGCTGTACTAGCTTGCATGTGTGGGAACAAAGAACAGAGGTTTCTCTTCGGGCAGAGCACTGCAGTGGAACATGTGAGATGCCGCACACAGTCTATCCGATAATAATGACTCTAGCTGTAGCTCAGCTAAAATGAGTGCCTGCATATGTTACAAAGAGTTGGTCCGTAGAATGCAGAGCCATGGTTTGATGTATGGCATGCTTCAGAAACTGTGCATTCTCTGTTCATCTGAGACAGCATGCAGGCAAGGAGGGAAATTGGGGGTGGGAGGTGTGGGGCCGAGGAATACTCCTGTTCAGGTCAAACTCAGTCAAAATGTATGCAACAAAAGTTGGATGTGTACTCAGAACCACATTATCTTGAAGGGGCACAGTGTAGAGTACAGAGACATAAGTTGACAAAAGTCACTGGCTGAAATTACAGTGATCAAGAAGTATTCAAAGACAGGAGCTTCAAGTTTCAGGAAACCATGGGCTCAAAGAGCTTGTACATTATTATGACCAGACCTAGGGTCAGATCCAAAGAGAGAAGAAAGGGCTGTACAAATGACCAGAGAACACGTGCAGCTGGCATACCAGATTCTATTCTACAACCTCACTGGCAGTGAAGGATTCATTAATTTGTTGACGCTGGCCCCCATGGCAGCCAGGTAGATGTTGAAGGTGCTCCTATGGATGTCTGATTTGACAAAATGTTTAGAAAATGATGAAACCTTGCCTATTAAGCTGGTTGATATTCTCTTGCAAGACAATAAATAAAACGTTACTGTTCTTTTGTGGAAGAAATCCTAGCAGAAGTCACAACATCCAACTTTTCTGAAGAAAGGCACATTTCTCAAGAACCAGGTGCCAAGAAAAGCAACAACAGGGAGGGATAGCATCTCCTCCTATGGAGAGAAGCCCTTTCCTGGAATAGAAAACATTGTACCCAATAAAAAGATGTGAGTAGGCTTACTGAAAGACTAGTGAGGCCAAGCTCGGGCCAACAGAATACCAATGCATACTGGACTAACTATTTTCTGGACAACAATCAGAATCAAGATATAAATCCATATTTAGAACTTTTCATAGCTCTGAGATCACGCTGGTGGCAGTTACTGATAACATTCGACTATCCTTATATGCTGGTTCCCCTGCCATGCTTCTTGACGTATAAGCAGCCTTTGATACCGTTTCTCACACAATACTGATATACAGGCTGTGTGTAAAAGGCATCTGTGGCAAAGCCTTATTATGGCTCGTTGACTTGACCCACGGGAACAGTCCAGCCCAAATTGCCAAGCCAGGTCTTCCCTGGACCAGAATCAAGCATCCTGGGATGGTTTCAGGGTAACACTCCTCATCAGCCCAGACGTGGGTACTGTGCTCGGTACGCCACCAGATTCAAGCTAGCCTGGCTGATATGGGGTGTTACCCCAAAATCGGTCCCAGGATGCTTGTTTCTGGTCCAGGGAAGACCTGGCCTGGCAGTTTGGGCTGGACTGTTCCCATGGGTAACAGGGTAAAGACTGATGTGCATATGGCTGGGTCTCAAATAGAATGACAAGGCGCCCCAAAAAACCTGATGGATTTAACCCAGATCTGTGACTGGGGAAGAATGTATGATTAATTCAGCATTCCATCCATCATCTGTTCTTTTTACCAGGATTATATAGGCGTGAAAGTGGGAAAATTGAGTCTGAAAATGCGTGTCAATGGTGGCCAGAATGTCTTCCCAGAAGTGAACCAACTTGGGGCAATCCCACAGAATATGTGTATGAGTCACCGGCGCTCCAGATCCTCGCCAACATTCGGCACGGAGGGGCATGTTTCCTCTATGGAGTCGGGGTCAAGTACCAGTATGAATGGCACATCCTGTAATATCTTGCCACTCCTTATGGGTTAACTGTCTACCCAGCTCCGCCTCCCAGCGAAGCTGCACCGGAGACTTCGACACAAGCAAGCTAGGCAACAACATTGTATACAAATCCATGATTAGACGTTTATCCGTTTGTTTGGTAAGAAACCATTTCTCGAACTTTGTCCTGTGTCTTTGCGCCCCTACCCTAACTGAGGGCTGCATAACCCAATGCTGAATCTGGATAGAACGCAGCCTCTCGTCCTCCAGTATGGCACAGTTGTCTCTGAGCCTATCAAAAGGAATGGAGCCCTCCCCATCGAAAAAATGCCCACTAGAGCGGCATCTCACCCCCTGCCAGAGCCGGAATCCGCTAGATTAAGTCCCAGTGTAAAGTCGGGATTGCCAACTACAGGAGTTAAGGGGGAGGGAAATGAAGAGAGGTTGCTACTTGTCGCCTGCCCGTCCCATACCCTTAGGAGTGAGCCAGTTATCGAAGATAGATAGAAGCGTGCCGGTCTATGGACCCATGGCAAACACGGAATCTTCCACAGCGGGGTCCCGGCCACTGACGAGTCCATAAATAACCAAGGCATCTCAGACTCTGCTCTGGACCACTCGACTAGATAGTGAAGCTGGGCCGCACAATAGTAATGTAGCAAACTCTGGATACCCAGGACCCCAGCTCGGGGAGCATGCCAGCTGAGTTCCGGTTTCATACAAAGGCGACCATGGGCCCAGGCAAAGCACTGTATGAGCTCCTGTACAGATTATATCATCCCTGGCTGGGGTTGTAATGGGAGAGTCTAGAAGAGGAAAAAAATCCTCTGGAGAACCATAATTTCAGAGGTGCTACATGGGCCAGCAAAGACACAGGATTAGGTTTCCATCGAGCTAGATCAGCCCTTACTCGCTGTAGTAGACTCTGATAACTAATAGTGTTAACCTTCCTCAATGTCGGCACCAGCTGAATTCCCAGATAGGAATGGACCCAGTCGCCCACTGTAGCGAGTGACTCTGGGCTTGATAAGCCACTGTCTCAGCAAAGCAGAAATATTAAGGGCCTGTGATTTATGAAGATTTGTACAGAAGCCTCTCCAAACTCTCTCATCTCCTATAAAAGGACCAGTAGGGCGTCTCAAGGATTTTCTAATGTTACTATAATGTCATCAGCATATAAGCTGATGACATGTTATTCCCCACCGAAGTGCACCCCGTGATGGCCAGGTGTTCTCTCGCTCTTTGTGCTAGTGGTTCCATGTAAAACGCGAATAACAGAGGTGACAATGGAAATCCGCGTTTTGTGCCCCAGCTTATAAGGAAAGGTACGGAACTCCGACAGTTAACTCTAACAGATGTTTTCAGTTCCCCATAGTTGCTCAAGATCCATGATCAAAACCGATCTCTGAAACCAAAATGGGCCAATATCTCTTCCAGATAGGGCCAGTGAAAAAGAACAAAGGCATTTTCGGCATCTATAGAGAGTAGCATGATCTCCCTTTTGGAGCGGTAGCCTTATCTATGAGGGGAGGATCAGTTTAGTACTATAAGTGCATTTTCTCTAGGGATAAAACCTGCCTGATCCGGGGCCACCAGTCCCGGCACAAGAGGGCCAAGACGGGCCACCAGACTGCCAGTGAAGAGTTTAGTATCTACGTTTAGCAGAGAGATGGGTCTAAAGGACCCACACTGGCAGCTGTCCTTGCCGAGTTTGCTTGATGTCTTCTTAGACAGACGGACAGAGATGATTGTGCTGGGCTCTTTCAAGTCTCACACCATTCCTATTAACAAGGGGGTCTCCCAGGGTTCATCGGTGAGCCCTACGTTATTCAACATCTACGTGGCCCCACCCTTGCCCAAATTGCTAAATCTTGTGGCTTCGAGGTTATAGCATACGCTGTTTGGACAGGGCGTTGATGGGGTAAAACATCGTTTTATAGATTGTATGAGAAGGATTGCTATTTGGATGACATCAAACTCTTTCCAACTGCATATCGACAAAACGGAGATACTGCTGTTTGGTAAAGCCTAGCAGCTCTGGTCATCAGACTGGTGTCCCCCTGAACTTCCCTGTCTCCCAGGCAAAACTATGAAAAACCTTGGTGTAGGCTGGATCAGGCTCCATCTATGAAAGACCATATCGACTCAATCTGTGGTTCCTGTTTTGCCATCATGAGGGTTTTGGGGAAAGTATTCCCTTGGCTGCCATCCTCTGCTAGGAAAACTCGGGTTCACCTTTAAGGCATGATTCGGCTTGACTATGGTAAAGCGTTGGTAGTGGCTGTCAATGACACTCTGTTATCCAAACTTCAGGTGGTGCAGAATATTGCTGCATGCTTGATTTGTAATCTTCCCGCAGGCTTTGTCTCGGCCCCCGCGCTGAGAGCCTTTCTGTTTCACCCAGAAGTCTCGGATGGGTAGGGGCCCCACCTTACCTAAAAAAGAAACGGAGTCAATATTATCCTGCTAGAAATCTCAGATATAGAGACAAAGCCTTGCTGAATGTCCCCTGCATTTGTACTTCTAGATCTGGCGGAAGATGCTTTTCCTTCTCTGCCCCTTCGGCCTAGAATCAACTTCCATACTACATCCGCATTTGTCCAGACTTTGCTAAGTTAAAAACTGATGGAGACTTCGTTGTTTAGTCAGTTGCTGGGCCCTGTGTTAGTGTACTATCGAGATACACCTACAGGGTGTGAGTTGCTGTGCTTTATTAAGATATATTAACATACCATAAAAGTAAAGATACACATGAACTTTCCTCACCAGCTGGAAATCAGGCTGTTCCCCAGCGATTCAGGTCCCTTCCCTATCACAGCTCGAGTTCTGGCAGTTAATAAAAAGAGGGACACTTGCATTAAAAGGTAAACTATGGCAATGGTATTATCTATAAAAAGTGAGTGTAGCCAACTTGTAAGGGAGGCCGTTTGGGCCAGAAAGACTGATTTTAACTTCTTGAGGAATGAAATGACAGATCCATCAACAAATTGCCACTGTTAGGCTAAGTACAGCTTCAGGGAGTTTATGTTTAGTTTTGTGTGGGGGAGAACCTCTTCACACCTAAATGCCAGTAGTCCAAGTTGTTTTTCATGAGGAACTGTCAAGCCACTCAGCATTTTCTTTCAGGAAATGGCCACTGTCTGAAAGAAGGCATTTCAAAGTCAAGAATCCACATTATTTATAAATACCTGTATTTCTTTTGATGGCATCAAGGAGAATTTTGTGGAGAACACTGAGAATCCAGCACTGAATAGGGTCTTAAGTGTGAGGACAAAACTGGCTCCTTAATGAAACTGTGATATGGCAATTATCCAGCCCGGGATAGCAGTGCACTATCAGCAGCCAAATAAATGTAGCTACTTGGGCCAGGACCTTAGGGAACACCAAGCGGCCAGAATTAAGGACGGAAACCTCTACCGATCGAGCTTGTTTGCCACAATGAAGCAGAGGTTCTCCTGCGTTCCTGAAACATGGGTACATGGATTGAAGTGCTGTGCAGGTCCAGTGAAGAAAATTAGTTGTTTTGATCAGGGTGGAAGTTTTGCATGGAGCAGAACATTGCATATTGGTGGGGATTTGGGGCCGATGACTACAGCAAAAAGAAAACTTTCAACCAAGGGACTGATGCGAGACTCCTTAAACAAAGTAGAGCAGGACCGTTAAACCCAAATTGTTCCCTACTCCTTAGGTTTATGGGACAGACTTGGTCATCTGAATCTAATTTCAATAGATCTGCAAGCTCCTCCTTTTAGATTGGGTCTGAAAACTTGTATACAGATGCTGTAGGCTTGGAGCGAAAAATGGCCCAGGTCTTGAATGTCTGAGAGACCTTTCCCACGGACAGAGGATCCAGTGATTGGGCCAGAATCACTTGGTTGGTACTCAGCATTTTGACCATGCATCTACCAGTCGTGTACCGCTGGTGGACCTTGTCAGTTGTGTTATGGTGCATGTATTTGCATAGTGCAATATAACTTGGAGGGTAGCCTGGCCTGATGCAGGAACTCACTGGGCCCAGCCGAGGGTAGGCCCAGCTCTTGTAGAATTCAAGAATTGACAAGGAGGTTTAGATGTAAAGGGACAGCTCGACGACAACGACTCGGACATCCGCATCACAGCCTCACAGCTCCTCAGAACCGACGCATCGCCAGCTGCGCGTTACATCCTTGATGAATGAACTTTGCATCGCAAGCCCCATCGACGGGATCCTTGAAGTCGACGCCACAGGACCTTTCACGGCAGCCTCGCCGCAATTCAGAACCGACGCATCACTGAGGCTGCGCAACGCTTCTTCGCCTCAGGTCCACGCAACGCTCCGCAATCAGGATTTAAGGTACTTTGTTCAGAGGGTCTAACCTGGTCCCTTTAGTCGGTCCACGCTCCATCGTGGTTGACCTGAACTTTTGATTTTGTCCTGGTCCGGCACGACCAGATATCCCTTGTTGACACTTTGTGCTTTTTGGCGCTGTTTTACCTTAAATCTTTTAAAAATCAACATCTCTGGTTCTACTAATTGGATTTTTGTTTTGTTTTATTTATTAAACTATACTCTATATATTTTAGGGGAGGACCTGACCCAGCAGTTCAGGCTGGACTGTTCCCATGTGGAGCAGGTTCAGGACTGATTTGCATATGGCTGGGTTTAAACTGGAATGGCATGGGGAGCAAAAAATTATGGGTTTAGGCCCAGATCTCATTACTGGGGTGAATGTTTGAAAATGTTCAGCATTCTGTCAATCAATTGTTCTTTTTGTGTGGAGTGTACAGCTGCACCAAAAAGCTTGCTAATACGTTCTAATACATCTAGCACTAAAACCCTCGTACAGATATTTTCCTGCCAGTGCCCTTTGACAAAGTACACCGTGACATGGGATTCTAGCAACCGATACACTAACTGTAGCTAGTGGCGCTGTTTGGTATGCATCTGTGATGGGCAATTTTAGCCAATCACTACGAATATTGATTGAACCAAAATGTCCCTGAAGGTAAAAAGAAGAGATGACGCCAAACTACCACCCAAAAAAAAGCAAAACAGAATAGACGTTTTTCCTGACCATGCAAAAGGCAAAATAAGGACTTAGATGTGCAGAGCATTTGGATCTGTGCTATGTTTTTGATGTGTGGGTGTGTAACATTTTGGGCAACTGCATCTTCTGAGACTTTTTTTTTTTTTACCCTGCACATTGCAACAGGTGATTCTAACCACTTGGAAAGGAGGGTGGGGCAAAGCAGTGCCGTCTTGGTATTCACTCTGATATTTGAAGGTTAGTGTGGAAGCTAGAAAGGCATAAGGAGAAAAGGGAATATGATCAAGAGCATTGAAATGAGATTGGAAGAGTGCCCATAAACCTCATGTGAAGGGAAGATTTGGTTGCGCTACCACCCCATAAATGGGAAATGGTGTGTATGGTACAAAATCTGTACGCTGGGACTCATGAGTTGATTGACAGTCAGTGGTGAGGCAACAGCAAAACAGGAGCCAAATGAAAGCATGGTGATCCCAAGTTAGAGAGGGGCTGCTATCGGTAGAAAAGATACACATTAGCCTGTGTGGGAAAAGCACATCAAATGAACGAATGTGGAGAGACAATCAAGCCCTGTCCCCACAAATGGGTGGATGTCAATAAATAGGTTAGGTGAAAACTGCCTCCAGCTCAAGGGTGTCTGAAAGGTGCAGAAAAGCAAAGAAAAAAACACTGCACAAGGACGAAAGATACAATCTTACACAAACAGCTGGAGTTCCATTACAACCCAAATTGTCTTGCAGTGGAAAATGTAAGGAAACCAACATTACAACCTCAATCACAAATATGATATCCCAAAACAGAGTCATTATACATGAGAAATTGAGCAAAAAATCGAAAAGAAAAAATTTCTCAACAGCAGGTGTTGCTTTTTCTACTGTAGATTCACATGCTATGCTTAATTCCACAATCTAGTGTTGAATCATTGCAAGTTATTTTTGTCCGTCTTTTTTTCCAATATTAATTTCAGAGGTGACCAAAATGACTCATCCTGAGGTCGCTCTGAAGCACTAAATGAATCTAATTATAGAGTATTCTCCCCACCCCATCTTGTGATGTGTCAGTACCTAAGGAATGTGTACCGATGCCACCTTCGTTGGTTGTGTGACAACAAGCTGCATACCTATGGTTACAGGTTAAGTAATGTTTTCTACTTGCAGCATGTGTTGCAGACTCGCACACAAGGAGCAAAATAAAGAATACGATACGGACTGCCATATTGCGTGCTACCTGGAAGCTTATTCATCTCGTTATTGGAAAGCCCACGTATCGAGCAATTCAGAGTCCAGGCCGGCATTTACCACACATTTGGTACTGCCACACCACCAATGCCCTGTGATGGAGTGAAAATAAGGGGGCACCTTTTTAAAAAACTGCAGCTGCAAGAAGCACCACTACATAATCTCATTCGATGGCTTCAAAACAGTTACCTAAACTTTGAAAGAGCAACGTACATTTCAGCTTTCCGTGTCAAAAACACACACAAAAAACACGTTTACTCTCTGAGCTTAGATTTTTACTTACTGTTTGGAGGTCCCGTTGCCTGGTAGGATGTCGGTGGAGCAGCAGCACGAGAAAATACTGGTGGCTCTTCACCAAAAACCACAATCATTATTTGAATCAATCCTAGCAAGTCTGACTGAGGCTAAAAGAAGTGGAAAAACAGATATATCGGTTTGTTTTTATTAACTTAAGCTCCGCTGCCTCTTCACAATCTGCTCATTTCTAGACCCCTCACCCAGGCATAGCTCAGCAGTTAAGCATTCATGTCTGGCTCTTTCCAGCTCAGTCTATTTGTGCCGAAGCATTTGTTGGCAGACAAATCCTTTCTGCTTTAACTTATTCACATTGCTCTCCTAGAATCAAGAGCAGAGCCAGCACACTGACCACAACACTGTACAAAGTATCTAAACAAATCGATAAAGCTCAACCTAACAAACTACAATCCAAATATAGACTTCACCATGAGATGGTCAAAAGCGAATATAAAATAAGAAATTAAGGACCATATTAGCAATACAAGGTGTAAGTGCTAAAGCAAACACTACTTTTTATTTAGGAATCTGTATTTTTCAAGCAGTGGGAGAACCTAACCTGGCACAATATTATAGTGGGCCCACATGAGCAAAATATAAAACACAATTTCAGTTCAGTTTTTTTGGCTTAGTGGCCATAAAAGCACATAAACAAACAGTAAAAAAAAATCATTATTATATGAAGTAAAGTATGAAACAAAATGCATATAAAAACGGTCCGTAAACAGAACAGCCATATTTACAATATTGATAATTGAGCTGTAAAACACGATACATTTCATTGCTACAGTTAATAAAAGAGAAGACTCGGGTAGGGGACAATTATGTTTAAACTACATATTAAGTTGCGCATATTGACACAGCAGCACTAGTTTGATTCTCATGGGGAGACATTATTTTGCCCTGGTTCTCCACATAGCCATCAGGTATCGGGAGAGCGCCAAGATCAAGGGCTTGCTGGAGTCTGTTTTTAATATCGTTAGGGCCACTTATGCTCTTTAAAGCCCAAGTTCTGACAAAGCAGAAACATCCAGCACCACCTACTGGTCGTATAAGCTGGCCAAAAAACATGACATGTTCTAAGGTCTCCTTTGAGGCCCAACAAGTATTTTGCAGTAAACGAACAGAGGGGCAAGGTCCCATAGGTAAAAAAAAAAACCGGTACATGCGCCTAGCATTTTATCTCATCCATCTCTATTATATGTGCTCCTGACCAAAAAAAAAAAGCATCGGTCAGGGATCGGTCAGGGATCCTTTCCCTAACAATCTCTGTGTTGCCAATATGCTAGTTTAATATTACACTTGGATATTAGCCTAGCCTCTCTCAGGGCACTCCAAACAGCTGAGAACCCAATCTCTCCCAAGGTGGCTTTCACAAACGTGATTCAGGGTATGTTACAGGGGCCCATGAGACTGAGTATTTCCTCAAGGAAATCTCGATAGGTATGGAGCTCTGGAGTATCCCAGATCTTCCTCCAAAAGAGGATTAAAGGTAGGCCTATTTTGTCTGAAAGGGCTCTCAACCCTAGATCAAATGTAAGAGGAAGCAGGGGGGTACTTATAAGGGCACCCACTAGTAAACACATAAATCGGTTTTCCACCAAGTGGAGGCATCCAAATGACCCCACAGTTCTGCACCATGGGAAACCGTCCCCAGGGCTGTATGGTGGTATACCTGTAGGGTAGGCTGCGCAGTTCGAAACAGAGTTGTGTGCCAGCTTAGTTATACTTCGTACAACTTGTTCACGTTTTAACCTACGCTGGGTAATGTGTGCCTGCCACCCCAGCTGTTCTGTCAATGTGATGCCCATGTAGGTAAAAGTGTGCACTCTCTCAAGGGGTCTCCTGCTAGTGTCGGGTTAGCTATGGTCGAGTGACCTGGGCTCAATATCATAAACTTGGTCTTGTCCACAGTTATTTCAAAGCCCCACACCTAGCAGAAATATTCAAAGCAGTCTAGAAGGTTTTGTAGGCCCATGGGAGCCTTGGAGAGGAGGAGGGTGTCGTCAGCAAACATGAGGGCAAGGATCCTTAAGTTGCCCACTTAGGGGCATCATTATCACCCTATTCGAAGAAATTTATGAGGTCGTTAATAAAGAGTAAAAATACCTCAGAGGTAAGTACGCACCCCTGCCTTACCCCTCCCCTTACAGGAAATGGCTCTGTTAATTCGCCAGCCTGCCCTCACTTGACCTGCACATAATTGTTATCATGCAATCTCAGTATGTCTCGTAAGTAGCTGGGTACCCCCAACTCCTGCAGCACCCGCCAGAGGGTCAACCTGGGGACTAAGACAAAAGCGCAATGCAGAGCCACAAATACGATGTACAGGCGACCATTCCCCAGAGTGACCACTTTCCAGTATAGCATCAGGAGCCGGAACAACTGGTCAATCGTACCTGTGGCCTCTCTATAACCCACCTGCAACGGGGGACATAATATCATTATACATCATCCATTCCTGCAATCTGCAAAGTACAACTCTGCTAAATAGCTTTTGAGAGCTGTCAAGTAGATTAATAGGTTAACAGTTAATTGGCATTTCACGAGGGCCCTTTTTAGGTCTCGCATACGCAGCGCGCATGTGCTGCTTTGGAAAAAGACCTTTAGCCATCGATTCCCTTTTTCTTCCAAAAACGTGCACGGGCTGCATTACTTTCAATGGCAACGCGTGCACGTTTGGCGATTCCCTTGCGGGAGCGGGCAGCGGCGTCTGGTGTTAGCAATTATCGCGCCTTGCTGCTCGCTCCCGCAAGGGAAACCGGCGCAGGCCCCCCTCCCCTGCTGCCGCGCAAGGCGCGCGTATGCACTTGTTTAAGTCTTTGCTGCAACACACTGCTTATAGTTGCAAAGGCTGGCTCTTTCTCCTCGTTAACTACCTTCTGTGGATGGTAAGCCCGCCCTCCCCCCTAACCTGTGTGCACCTCGCCGAAAGGCACTGTTGTATCTGTAAAGCTGGCAAATTAGTGCTTGTTTGCCTTTTGAGTTCCACCACGATTCCATGCACATCATTATTCTACACTGAAAAAATATCTAAACCTAGAGAAGACACCACGGGTCGCCACACAAGCCTGCTGTGCAGCTGGAAACGCACACATAAGACAAATAGCCTTTACGTCGGGGAGGCTTTAAGGGAAACGTGGATGTGTTCTGAATGCTAAATTTCAAGATACACATCTTAAAGAAAGGTTGCCATAACAACGCATACTTTTTTGAGTGCGTGTGTGTATAAGCAGCACCATTTCAGTTTTTTTAATGGCGCTCTCTGTTAATCATGACTCAGGCACTGCAGCGGGAAGCTGCGACCCTCCCACTCCAGCAGGAGGAAGTGGAAACAAGAAGCGCGTGCAAAGGAATGATGGGGAGACAAAAAATTATCACCTATTTGACACCACATACTCCGAGGAACCCCGAGCTGCCCCAGACTGCGGGGCCAGTGGTGTGCTTGAGGACAAAAGCCTTAACCGGATCCGAGTGACTAATACCCGTTAATTGAACATTTTCACCTCCCTGCTGGCGTATTAGGGCTGCGGGTTTACAGTGTCTCCACAGGAATGTGCAAATGCCGCCCTTGGGAACGCGCTCTGTCGCAGCTCCAGAGCTGTGTGGTTATGTGCTCCGTTGAGGCCTGCGGTACTGCCAAAGGCGGACACGCCAGGTTAACCGAACAGCGTGTCCCCTGTTGCCGGGGTGCATTATAGCCAGATAAATGCTCCCAGTGGCACATGCTGTACACTAACCTTCAATAGATATGTCAGCGGCAGCATTTTCCTATTTTACACCCCCTCGGGAGCCTTTCCTGCGCACAAACAGGCGACATTATCCGTCATTGGTTACTGTCAGATACATTACGGCTGACACAGGCAGAAGAAAGCGAGTCATGGTTCTCTGTTTTTCTTCGTTTCCTTTGTTTTGGCGCTGCTGTGCTTTTTTTTGTTTTTTTTAAACCTTTTTCTCAGCAAAAAGGTCTCTCCTCATTTTCCTGTGCTGCGTTCTGCATTTGAATTGTTGCGCCGTGTGAGGAACATCCGAGCAAAATGGAAAACGTAATTGAATTTTTGACAAGCAGTTGCCTCACACTTGTTAAGGCAGGCGCCCGTGAAGGTATATGCTATTCATCAAGGTCGCTTATTAGCTATTTGTTATTGCATTTTGATTCAGTGTTTAATGATCTTGCTGTCCAGCTGTAGAGCAATTGGTGCAGCAGGTGTAGTGGCACCAGGGTCTAGATGTCTGATGTCCAGTACTGATTTTAGCTGTATTTTATAGTTAAAATAGCAGCCATAGTTCCCATTTCCTTTTTTGCACTCGCCGGTTACAATAGTTCCTTTATTCTTTTATATTCATGCTCGAAGTCAGGACTTCAATCCAGAGCACTTCCAGGCCGCACACTGATTGGGATAGAGCAAGTATCGGCTTCTTTCACTATCTTAAACCATATGTTCATAGAAAGGGACTTTAGATTCTATTAAAACATGACATTCATTACATTGTGAACCCATAAAAACTCATTCGGTGTGAATGTTTTATACACTCCAGTTTAATTTTTTTAGTTATAATAACCAATAAAAGTATTCATGTTAGTATGATAGTGCCAGAACCTTAGAAAGAACGACTCAGCAATTTCAGAATAGATTTATTTGGCTCAAGGAAGAGGCAGATAGTTTAAAACATAACTCTACTTTTATCTAATAAATCATGTGTAGTATAGTTAAAAACTGAAGGAGATTTCTTAAGTTCAAGATGGCCAGATATTCAGACTAACCACCGACTGTGTTCGAGTTCTTTTTACTCACCTTATTTTACCTGGATAGCCTGATAATTTGTCATGGATCTCGCGCTACTGGACCTAAATTGGACTCCCCAGCTTTAGTGTTGTTTTTTCAATCCACTTATGAAGTTCTCTTACTCTCCTGTCAAAGCTCACTTAGTGGTATTATGTGGAGTGTATGTTGCATTTAGTAGTGTTTAATTATGTGGTGTGAATATATGGTTTTGAGTGGTGTTATGTGGACAACATAGCCAAAACTTCAAAATAAACACATAAGGTCCCAAAAGCGAGACCTATTGGCTATGCCAATGCTTGTTGTATATGTGATAATTTCATCCCCAGCCCATGTCGGAGGCAGTGGTATCCCTTTCAAAAATGCAGAAAACAGTGGTGAAAAATAGGCACCCCAGATGTTGACCTCGCTCCGGATTAGATCCCCCGGAATTTTATCTAGTCCAGGAGCTTTGTTTGGTGCAATGCCCTTTATGGCTGTGCAAATTTCTGCTGCTGGATGTTCATAACTATTGTGGTCTTCCACGAGTGCGGAGATTTTAAGCTAGAGTCATCTCAGTGCCGACTGCCTCCTCCCTTGTACTCGTGGGTGACTGTCAGAATTCCTAGGCTCGGCAGATCACTAAGATCGATTATCATTTCGTCTGACTGCACGTACAAACCAGTGAAATGGGCTGCCCAATCACTGGCTGTAATATTAGTTTCTATAAAGCCGTGCCCATCCCTGGTGCCAGAAGGCACGGTGGTCTCTTCGCTTGGCAGCAGTTAGCAGGCTTTTACACCTTTCCCGTTCCCACTCTTCTGGCAATAAGAGCTTTTTTTATGGGCAGCCCTTGCTAACAGAATCAGGGCCATATCTTGCTTTTTTATAGCTCCAAGTAGATAGGACTTGCCTCTCTACATTGTTTGTTGTACCAGTTCAGTGGGCGCTTTCTCTGGACCACTTGCCTAGCCTCAACAAAGAAGAGGTCACTTAATTCTTAAAATATCCCTTTATGGATCTCAGAGATTCTCCACAACAACAACCCAATTTCCTCGGTTGAGAGCAGGGATGCCACTCTCTCCATACCATCGTCCACCAAGCTATAAAACTGATTCCGGGTCGCCTGTGAATCCTCCATACTGCTCCATTTGACCCTGTGCCTATTGCTCGTGACTCTCAATCTTCTGTACAATGGCTCTCTTGTGTTATCAGTTTGACCTTTGATGTTTAAACTAAGCTTTAGAGCTAGAGCATTATTGTCGATGTCCTGACAAGGCATTACTACCATGTCCTCCAAATATGCCCATAATTTGAGGTCCGCCAAAAAAATAGTCAATTAATCTAGAGGAATTAGTGCGGTTGAAGGTCTGTGACCCTGTGGTTCTGCTGTTCCAGTTCGTAACCATTGGTTTAAAACAAGTGCATTGATTTTTATTTTCAACTAGGCGCAAGCTCAAAGGCTTGAACAGGCCATAAATCATCCTCATCTAACAAAGGGGCGAAGTCCCTATGCTCAAATTGACAAATCAAATCAAATCCTGCAATTTTTCTAGCACTATGTGCATTTAGTTGCTCTAATACAACAGGTTCCTTGTTGGACTCAGCAGACCTGCAATACACACTATACAAATAATAGGTTTCACCCTGGGGGAGTGGTAGGCAAATGCACAATAAATCTGGGGAATCCACCTCAATCTCTCTCAGCAGACCCAACACTGTTGTCCACACCCATGTTGCAAGGCCTTCCCTTCCCTAACGTTACAGCTACCTTTGATAACATAACGTATATGATAATGGGGTTGCAGGGACCATGTCTCTAGGAAGAGACAAAGATCAGACTGCTCGATTTACTCACACTACTCTGGGTGATCTAATTTTTAGGCCAGGACTGCAACATTACATGATATAAGCTTTGTGTGGCTGCCGAAACCTGCCACAGCATCCCCACCCTACACGTCGCTCTTTTGATTTTGCATGGTGTGTTAAGGCATCCGGGAGATTCTAGCTAGATTACTTGTCATGATCATAACATAACTGCCACATGGGGTTTGGGCCACCTTGTCTAGTGTTACAGACTGCTATAGAAATACAATACCTCTCATTTTTGTCTGGGTGCTGCTCTACAAGTACAGGGTGGGCTAGGCGGATGTCTTTTCCTCCAGTTAGGGGTTGAACCAAGTTTGCAGAGCTCACCCTGGGCTCAACTCTATTGAAGTTTTGAATATGAGTGTCATTATCCCAGATGGATCCATTCTCTCCCCTAGAAGTAGTTGGACCACCTACTTTCTATTTAACAGCAATGGAGATAGTGTTTAATCTACGCCCATCGGCCCAGAGTCAGTCAACCCCTTCCAAGCAGTCGAATCGATTATAAGTCGGTATGCAATAGGGGTCAACACACCTCCTATGGTTGGAGATAGGTAAGCTACAGATCCTATCAAGGCATGGTTTACCATTTGTTTCTGTGCAGGGAAACTGCGATGGGGCAGCATAGGGTCATGGCGTCTGGTAGAAAGGATGGGCTTACTGAAATATCCCAGAGGTAAAAGTGCAATTTGTTACTCTCCTTCTACACTATACACAACATCAAATAACAATTAATAATACCATCCGCTGGGCGATCTACCTGGCCCTACCCAATCCATCTACACTGAGTGTTAAAATGTATTATACACCAGTGAGACTGGGAAGTTCATATTCCTTACAAGCCAATCCTAGCATTGGTTAGTAAGTTCCTCGCTAGCTTCACTCTGGCCTTCAAGCAGCTCTGTGACTCCTGGCAGATTTGTTACGTAAGGGCAGGATGCAGGTGGCAGGTTAATGACAGGAGGCTTGTGACTATATACTGGTCCGGCTGACCTCTAGGTCCCATTTTTGCTCCCCTTCCAGCATGGTTGATCTCCTCGGTGTCTCTCGCCAGTGGAATGTCCAAACGTCGATGGTTTAATACTAGGTATTGATGAAGCTACAATGCCACTATTGGCACAGCTCGGGGCTATATTCCTGCAGGACCTAGCAGTGTTACTTGGGGCATCCCTTTCTCTTCCCGTGGCCTGCTGGGATTGAATTTGGGTTTTAAGAGTACCATTATACATTTGTGCAATCGAAGCAAGGCGCACCAGTATTGGTGTGAGTTTCATGCACAAGATGCCCTCGACCCTTTCTGCTAAAACTTCCACTAGTTGAGCTTTCCAGCTTCGTTGTAGGCCAATACCCCTTCCTGGAATTTCATAGGGTGGCAGGGCGGATATGGAGGTGTTGGCTTTAGACCCCACTTGCACAACTCTCTCATGCTGTTTATTCCAGACTGCCCTGCGTGGTTTTTTCGCTAAATGGTGGAATTGAACACAACTAGCCTCAGAGGGATGAGCCCCATTAACTGCGAGGGCGATAAGTCAATACCCCATCTTTGGTGCTGCTCGACCTCAGGGATATTAATAGAGGGAACTTTATTGAGTAAAATGGCAGGCGATTGTGGAGGTGCCCCTGTACCCAGGAATGATCTGCTTTCCGCCAATTCAATTTCTGTTGACAGCCCCCATCACCCTCTGCAGCATCCGGTCAATTGAAGTGTTTTTTGGGGGAAAAGGTAACTGCCCGAGGCCTTCCAGCACACTTGCGCTTTCCCATGGGCCTGTTCCTAAGGTGCACATTATTTAAAACCAGCGCTTGGGTCAATTTTAAGTGCTAGTATTCCGATGTTGGGGATTCTTTTTTAATTACAGGTGATGAGTAATCAGGGTCACTAAAGTCCATAAGAGCCACCAGTCAGTGGATAGACGTAATACCCTAATGAATGTACAATGTGATGTAAAGAGGCTCACTCCACCAGGTTTCCAGACGAAACGTTAGGGAAGTTGCCCAGCACAGCCTCGTCTGGCCCATGCGTGTCCTGTGGAGCGGGACTGCAGCAGCACTTTGTAGCCCGATTAGGCCATGCCCCTTCCTCACAGGTGTTTGGCAAACATGCCTTCTGGAGCAATGGGCAGTGAGGGATGGTGTCCACAAGTTTAAGTGCAGTCTCGAGGGGCCAGGAACCCCCTTTCCAACAAGGCAAATGTCTCACAGGACGGGACTGCAGCAGCGCTTTGCAGCGCAATTAGGACACACCCCTTCCTCACAGGTGTTTGGGAAACATGCCTCCAGGCGCAGTGGGGGATGGAGTCCCCAAATTTCAGGGTAGTCTCGAGGGGCCAGGAACTCTCTTTCCAATAAGGCAAATGGCTCAAAGGACTGCAGCAGCGCTTTGTAGCGAGATTAGGCTATGCCCCATTCCTCACATGTGTTTGGCAAACACGCCTCCTGGTGCATTGAGTGGTGGGGGATTAAGTCCTCAAGCTTTAGGGCAGTCTCGAGGGGCCAGGAACCCCCTTTCCAACAAGGCAATGTTTCCATAAACCAGCTGCATGAACCTTCTAAGAGGTTACCTCTAGCGCAGGAAATCATTTTTCACTTCCTACACAACAGTTTGTATTTGGGTAATACCATTTCACATTTACCAATGCTATCCACTAAACATTTTAGATGATAAATTACACAGTCAGACTCTCAGTTTCAATTTGCCACTCACAAGCCTAGACTTGTGAAAAGACGATCCTCTCCCGAAAAGGTGTGTGCGAAAGCCACGATTCAGGAGGAGAGTTTATAATAACAGCAAGGGATACTGGCTGGATAACAAACCTCTTCCCAGAAAGCCTATATCTGTACACTAAGAGAATGCCCATTTCAACGAAGTCTCTATTTCACAGGTACATATTTTCAGTTTGGATCCAGGGAGTCCTCAGGAAGTAAAAAAGGCCCCCCGATCGATAAAGAAAAGAGTTTTGTTTACTGGAACGGAAACATCAGATTTAGTGGTCAAATATAATGTGTGTTTTTGGTCCTTACATGAAATCAACACTTGCCAATCTTTACCAAATTTGTGTTGGACATATTTGCATTCTATGAGTTTTTACCAAATATTATGTGGAGAAACCGAATCAATGAACCAGTTCACTGGACAACTGACCCAAAGAGCACAAACGGTTCACTTTGATGGGTTCAGCCAAAAGACCTCTGATTTAGTTTGCTTTGATGAAGCAAGTGCATATTCCTACATTCCAGATGGCTTGACAGGGATGAAAGTTTATTACAGTATTAGTATAGGTCAGGCTCAATGCCCCCCACTAACACACCTTTAAAAGCCTTTTCTGTTCATAGATTTCTGTGGAACATGTCTAGGGCAATCAAAAACCACAATTAGAAAAAGGGTACAAGCCCCCCCACTAACACACCTTTAAAAGCCTTTTCTGTTCATAGATTTCTGTGGAACATGTTTAGGGCAATCAAAAAACACAATTAGAATAAGGGTACAACCAGGCTTTTTTTCCTCCAAATAATGTAAAGGATGAGGACCGACATCAGTGACAAATAGATGCCACTGACTTGAAGACTGGCATATCTTTAAACGTAGACGCGGTTTAAAAAGAAAGTCCCACAAGAATGTGTCTAAGGGTTATATGCATCTAGGTTGAGAAATCAAACCGCAATTTCTACACTAAATGTTAAGGAAAGCCCTTGAAAAAACTATTTAGTTTTATCTGTGGAAAGATAACTCTTGAAGAAATCTGCCACTTAACGGTCCTGAATTTATTGAATCACTATTTCCAGGCAAGCTGCCAGCAATACTGCATACACTCTATACTAAACCTCCCTGCAGAGAATGAACATGGTCTGCTACAAAGAACACCTCTGCAAGCTACCTTCTGAAGATCAACTTTCTCTTTATTTGCCCAACAGTCCCTGAATCATGGATCTACCATCCCAGGATTTGGCTACCAAAGATAAACTTGACAACAGTACCAGTTGCTTCTTGGACAAATGTAATCAGATGGCACATTAACAAAACATTGTCAGTCCAGCAGATGCACAACAGCAGATACCCAGGCTGTTGCCTGTCTTTAGGTGTTCATGGTCCTAAAATGATACTGCCTCTCAAATACTCCCAAAGGAACGGCAGTGATACAAACATTACTGTGGAGGTCTGAGAAACTACATCTTTAAAGATGGATGCAGCATTGATATTTTTTGTTCACAGCAACGGGAGAAACTCTGCCTTGGCCTGTCCTCTGTGGACTTTACCTTGTGTTCTGCAAGAAACATATAGTGAGGAAAGGCCCTTGTTCCTATAAGGATTCATCGGATCTTCAATCACGCAATGCCCAGACGCAATACTGAAAATAATGCATTTGCAGATAAAACTCTATGTACTTAGTGATGTTTACTCACCACACAGAGTTTTGTACTGGTGGTCCTTCGGACCTATTCACCTGACTTGTGAGAGGTTTGTCCCGCAAGTAAGAGATCAAAGATAATGTCTACCCAAGATTAAATTGGTTAACAATTTAAGCAGGTATGGTTTAGTAATATCTAGGCCGAGGACCCAAATTCCCTTATTACTCTTCTTGCACCACACACCCATATCACAAAAAGAAGCAAACCCAAGCACATAATAGAATCTAAGTACCAGAGGAGGAAAAAGCTGAGCAGCAGAGAAGCTAACACTAAGCAAAAACACATTTCCTCTCAACCATCCTGAAAGAGTTTCTTCTAACATGTCAAACCTTTCTGCATTAACATAAAAGTGCTTTTTTAATCATGATTCTAAATGTGGTTTTCGACTTAGGACTTGTATCATGGTATTTTTTAACAAATGAATATTTTTTTCAAACACTACCAATAGAGCAATCTCTGGCACACAACATAAGCAGAGCAAGCACTTAGTATTAGTGTTTTGAAAGACCTGCCTCACCAAGCTAGAGTCCAAACTGTTATTTTTTCTTTTTTTTAAAGCCAGGTTTCATTACCTGATCATGGAAAAGGTGACGGTGTAGTTAGTTCTAGTCCAGGCAGAAGACAACTAGCTAACATTATAACAATAGAACAAAATTGTATAAAAAACAGACTCAGGGCTAAAAACAATTAGAAATATACTCACATGCTTCCACTCATGCAGGTAAGGAAGGTAGATTTTGCCGTTTGCATCAACATGTTTCCCTGTTTTGATTGTCATTGTACTAGTGGGCTTAACAAAACAGATGGGTGGATTGAAAGGGTATGTGTCCAAAATCCATAAACACACTGGAATATTGTAAGTGTTGCCTAAAAATAAAACCAAGATGATTACAATTCATTAAAAGTGTGATTCAGTTGTTCTATACTCTTCCCAACCCGTAAGATCATAGGGCCTTATGTACAAACACATTTTCCCATAGACACAGAATGGATAAAACCCTTTGATACATTTGGCCCATAATCATTAGATTCTGCAAACTTAAGTGTTATTGTATAGAGTAACAATAATGCCAAAATTAATTTCTGTTTAATAATATTAATTGCTAACAATAGTGGCTCAGCAATTTTTAGAGCTTGTGTGCACAGTTGTTCATAGCACACCACACATTTTCAGAGACATACAATCACGTAAATTAGTTAAAATACTTGTGGTTATACCATTAGAATAAATAGTCAAACCCTACCTTTAAATACTGTCCTTTCTGAATTAACCATAAAATGAATGGCAAATCAAATAATGCTAATTCTCTACAACTTCTTAATTCAATACAAACACCTTTCATTAACTCCTATCGTAGCTACCAAAATACCATTTATTTTTGGTTTCCGTTATTTAGCGCACAATGGGGGGCCTGATTATAAGTTGACAAATGCAAAAAGAAGTATTGATGGACAGAATGCAGAACAATGTCATACATTCACCCCAGTACAGAGATCTGGGCCTAAATCCATCGTTTTTTTGCTCACCATGCCATTCCAGTTTGTACCCAGGCATATGCAAATCAGTCTTGACCCTGTGCCCAATGGGAACAGTCCAGCCCGAACTGCCAGGCCAGGTCCTCCCTGGACTGGAAACAAGCATCCAAGGACCGGTTTTGGGGTTTCAACCCTCCTCAGCCAGGATAGCTTGATTCCAGTGGCATGGAGAGCACGGGACTCACGTCTGTGCATACCCGTCCCACTCGGGGTGACAAATGCAAAAAGAAGTATTGATGGACAGAATGCAGAACAATGTCATACATTCACCCCAGTACAGAGATCTGGGCCTAAAGCCATCGTTGTTGTGCTCACCATGCCATTCCAGTTTAGACCCAGCAATATGCAAATCAGTCTTGACCCTGTGCCCAATGGGAACAGTCCAACCCAAACTGCCAGGCCAGGTCCTTCCTGGACTGGAAACAAGCATCCAAGGACCGGTTTCGGGGTTTCACCCCTCTTCAGCCAGGATAGCTTGATTCCAGTGGCATGGACGCTCCGTCCGTCATCCCTTTTGGAATTGTTTTGTTCGCCCTAAGTTGGCAGGATATGCCCAGACGTTGGTCCCTTGCTCACTTTGCCACTGGATTCAAGATAGCCTGGCTGATGAGGGTTATGAACCCGAAACCGGTCCCAGGATGCTTGTTACCGGTCCAGGGAAGACATGGCTTGGCAGTTCGGGCTGGACTGTTCCAATGAGGCACAGGGTCAGATTGATTTGCATATGGCCATGTCTGAACTGGGGTGGCGGAGTGAGCTAAAGAATGATGATGGACTAAACCCAGATCAGTTGACTGGGGGTGAGTGTTTGATTTGCTCAGACGCTCTGTCCATCATCCCTTTTGGTATCGCTTTGTTCGCCCTAAGTTGGCAGGGTATGCCCAGACGTGGGTCCCTTGCTCACTTTGCCACTGGATTCAAGATAGCCTGGCTGATGAGGGTTATGAACCCGAAACCGGTCCCAGGATGCTTGTTTCCGGTCCAGGGAAGACATGGCTTGGCAGTTCGGGCTGGACTCTTCCCATGAGGCACTGGGTCAGACTGATTTGCATATGGCCATGTCTGAACTGGGGTGGTGGAGTGAGCTAAAGAATGATGATGGATTAAACCCAGATCAGTTGACTGGGGGTGAGTGTTTGATTTGCTCAGATGCTCCGTCCATCATCCCTTTTGGTATCGCTTTGATTATAAGGTGAGGCAGCATTTATCACCCCTGATAAATAACGATGGCACGGGTACGGTATTTATCAGGTGCGAAAAATAACACACATTATGAGTTTATGGGGAATAACATGAGGATTTTGGAGTTGAACAGACAAAAATCCACATGATGCAATAAATACCATATGTTTTCCGCTGTTAAATTTCAGCAGGTTTGACCTGCTGAACTTTAACAAATGTTAGGTTATTTAAAGTATCCGATAATTATTGGATGTGTAAAAAAAAAAAAAACCAGCTCATAATTGCATTCCTTGTGCAATCAGGGGTTTATGCACCGGACGGAATTAACTGCCCGACTTGCAATAAGGGCAATAGTGTCTTAAACACTGCATGAGCATTAATGAAAGGAAATGGGGAAACAAGAAAAGTAAAAACAGGATGAAAGTGGAGAGTTGTCTGTGGAAAAAGGGGCCAGAAGAATACCATAACGGTACCCATCGTCACTGCCCATTTACCTCCTGCTGATTCTAAGCACCAAAGTATATGACAGATGGATAGCACCGGAGTACATAACTGACAAATATATTAAAATTGCAACAGTCAAAAAGATGAGCAAGAGAATTCATGCAAGTGATTTCAAGTTGTCTTCTTCGGGTTATTGAGCCACGTTTCAGTTAGTGAACACACAGGCTCTGTTGTGAACAGTCACATTTACACTCACTACTTGCCACACATGCTCGTGCTTCAAAGTTATGCAACTAATTTTTGATGACCAGCATTTACTTATGTTTGGGTTGAGGGTCAAATTTTTATCTTCTTTGAAAGGAGATGATTTTCCGATGCAGGTTCCTGCTGCCTGGTTCTCTCAGGACCATCGTTTTAAGGTGGTCATCTTCCGCTCCTCTATCCTCGCCAAAAGTTTGAATACCTTGTGCATTAGAACATAGGAGGCCTGATTATGTGCATTTAGAGACACTAAGGGCCTTATTACGATATCCGGCGGACAACATCCTCGTGGATACAGGACCGACTGACCTCTGGTCAGCGGTCCCGAGAGCTGAATTTTGATGCTACCTTTTTTTTGAATGGGAGCTTATGCTACGGTCGGAAACCGGCCACAGCACAAGTTCCCATACAGAAAAGGGAGTTTGTGATTATCCCTGCGGTGCCTGCCACATGGTGCAGGGATGAACGGGGGGGGGGGGGGGGCACCATTGGTGCCCCCTCAGCCACCGACCGGGAGGCCACTGGCTGAAGGGGGCCCTGCTAGAGGGCCCCAAAGTCACTTTCCGACAGGCTTTCCATGTCGGAATGCCCGGCATGGAAAGCCTGCCGGAAACCGAGCATCGTAATCTGGACGGTGTAAAACGCCGTCCATAGGGATTACGTGCTGGTTCTGACTGGCAGACGGGCTCCTTGAGCCTGTCGGAAGCCAGCCATAATGTCCGGCTGGTTTCAAAACCGAGAGCCTCCATTGTATTGAAGAACAAGTTACTTACCTTGGGTAACAATGTATATGGTAGAGACATAGTCTAGCCGCAGATTCCTTAACTTAGAATATCCCCAGGCGTCAGACTGGATCCGGAAAAGTTTCCGCAGAAGCACCTCTGCGCGCCGGGGGGCGGCGCTGCCCGGCTCCAATCTAACATCGTCCACGGACATGACGTCAGCGGAGCCATATATGCCTCTCCCGGCGCACGGACGTCAGTTTTCATCGGAGAAACTTTTCCGCGTCAGAGCAGGGAGCCGTCACCAAAAAACTGTGAGAATATGGGAACAGTGTGCAAAAATGATGAAAAAATAGAAGAAATTGACAGGTGAGACAGAGCAGTGCTCTGAAGAGCCATTCCACAAGAGCGAAGGCTCAATCAACGTTAGAGGGAGACAAGAATGTGGAAAAACAACCTGGCAGAGGATAGAACGTCCGCATCCAGAAAGTAAAACCGTGAAGGAGAACAAGTCCAGAACGCAAGATTAAGGAGAGGTCACCACAAGACGTCACCAGAAAGAGCCGTCTCAACCCCAGTACAAGACCCATAAATGTACAGATCCACTAGATCTGAAGTAAAAGGCCGCAGGGGTGGCAAAGACCACAAGGTAATGAAGGGGAGAGAGGGATGGTGGGAAAAAGCGTGAATAGATTTCACACCGTACAATCCAGGCAGAGGGCTGGAAAGAACACATGATCTATCAACATACCGCCTAATGTTGAGCAGAACAAGTTACTTACCTTCGGTAACGCTTTTTCTGGTGGATACAGTATCTGCCTGTGGATTCCTCACCTTGTGAATATCCCCTGCGCCAGCAACATTCGGAAACTTTTGTAGCAGTCCACGCCGATGAGGTCGAAGACGACATCACAGAGACACGGCTCCGCTCGCGACTCCGCTGACGTCACCGGCTCCATAAGAAGACCTCGTCGGCGTGATGACGTCAGTTCCGCCCTTTTTTCCGTGCCTTCGAGGCACACGGACGGACTGACAGCAATATATACACAGTATACACAGCACATAATATACAAAGCAACACACACACACACACAGTGTGGAGAAAAAGTAGAAAGGCAAAAGAAATAACACAATGCCTTTGAAAGTAACAAAACACATTTTGAAACACTATTAGTAGAATTGTAGGTATAGAAGGATGGACAACGGGGTGGCGGGTGGGTCAGTGAGGAATCCACAGGCAGATACTGTATCCACCAGAAAAAGCGTTACCGAAGGTAAGTAACTTGTTCTTCTGATGGATACATCTGCCAGTGGATTCCTCACCTTGTGAATAGATTCCCACAGCAGTCCCCACTCCCGGAGGAGGGTGTCCACCCTTCTATACCAGAAGGTCCTGTAGGACGGAACGAGCAAAATGTCCGTCCCTCCTCACCTCGGTGTCTAAGCAATAATGTTTTGCGAAAGTGTGGAGGGAGGCCCAAGTTGCCGCCCTACAAATGTCCTCCACAGGAACACCCCTAGACAAAGCAGAAGTGGAAGACTTTGCTCTAGTGGAATGAGCCCTTAAACCCTCTGGAGGTTCCTTACCAGCCAAAGAGTAGCATATCTTGATGCACAAGACAATCCATCTGGAAAAGGTGCGCTTGTGCACCGCTCGACCTTTCCTGCATCCAACAAAGCCCACGAAGAGCTGGTCATCAACTCTGAAGTCTTTTGTCCTGTCCAGGTAGAAGCTCACTGCCTCTTAGGGTCCAAGCGGTGAAGTCTCTCCTCCTCCTTGGAACGGTGAGGGGGAGGATAGAAGGTAGGATGGGTAATGGACTGCCCCAGATGGAAGGGAGTTACCACCGTAGGCAGAAATGCAGCCCTGGTCCCGAGTACCATTCTTTCAGCATGAATGGTCAAAAACGGGGGTTTTGAACTTAGAGCTTGAAGCTCACTTACCCTCCTTGCCGAGGTGATTGCAATGAGAAAAACCGCCTTAAAAGACAACAGCCTCAAAGGACACTTGTGTAAGGGCTCGAAGGGAGAACCCATAAGATAAGTTAAGACAAGGTTTAAGTCCCATTGAGGCACAATAAAGGGAGTAGGGGGAAACCTGTTTGTGAGGCCCTTGAGAAAACGAAGAACAATAGGTGATTTGAATAATGACGGCTGATCCGGCAAGCAAAGGAAAGCCGACAAAGCCGATAAGTATCCCTTTACAGTGGCCACAGCAAAGCCTTGCTGAGCAAGAGAAAGGGCAAACTGCAGAATGTCAGATAAACGAGCCTTCAAAGGATCAAATGACTTCTCTCCACACCAGAGAACAAATTTAGACCACCTATAGGAATAGATAGATTTGGTGGAATGACGTCTGGCAGACAAAATTACATCTACCACATCAGGTGGGAGAGAAAAAGAGTTCAGGTT
This sequence comes from Triturus cristatus, assembly GCF_964204655.1. Taxonomy (NCBI): domain Eukaryota; kingdom Metazoa; phylum Chordata; class Amphibia; order Caudata; family Salamandridae; genus Triturus; species Triturus cristatus. Next base: position 449,692,466 of record NC_140584.1, read on the forward strand.
ACCCCGTTCAATCTCCAGGCATGAAGGTGTAAGCTCTGGAGGTGGGGGTGTAGAACCTGCCCCTCCGATTGCAGAAGGAGGTCTGCCCTCAGAGGGAGACGGAGCAGGGGGCACAAGGAAAGGTGGTGAAGATCTGTGTACCACACCCTTCTTGGCCAATCCGGGGCGATCAATATGACTTGGGCCCGGTCTTGGCGAATCTTCCTCAGAACCCGAGGAATTAAGGGTATGGGAGGAAACGCGTAAAGGAGTCGTGAGCTCCAACTCAACTGAAACGCGTCCCCCAACGATCCCTGCATCGGATACTGGAGACTGCAGAATGACGGGCAGTGAGCGTTCTCGTGAGTGGCGAACAGGTCCACCCGAGGAGTTCCCCACATTCGAAAGACGTGACGAACCACCTCCTGATGGAGCCTCCACTCGTGGTCGGCAGAGAACTGCTGACTGAGACTGTCTGCACGCACGTTCAGCACCCCGGCCAGATGATTTGCCATCAGACAAATCTGACGATCCTGAGCCCAGGACCATAGACGCAGGGCCTCTCTGCAAAGACAAAGAGACCCCACTCCTCCCTGTTTGTTGACATACCACATCGCGGCAGTGTTGTCCGTCAGGACTTGAACAGACTGACCGCGAAGTGAAGGGAGGAAGACCTTGAGTGCTAAACTAATCGCCCGCAATTCCAGAAGGTTGATGTGAAGCAACCTTTCCTCTGGAGACCAAAGACCCTTGATCTCCAGATGCCCCAGATGAGCACCCCACCCTAAAGTGGATGAATCCGTAATCACTGTGGCCACTAATGGAGGTAGAAGAAAGGGCTTTCCTTGAGACAGATTGCCCTCCACGCTCCACCAAGACAGATCTGCCGCAGCTTCTCTGGAGATCCTCACAGACTCCCTGAGATCCCCTTTGTGCTGATACCACTGCCTGCGGAGGCACCACTGGAGCGCCCTCATGTGCTAGCGTGCATGGTTGACCAACAGAATGCAGGAAGCAAACAGACCGAGCAGGCGAAGGACCTTCAGAACTGGAACGACCGCTCCATTGTAAAACAAAGGAATCATTTCCTGTATGTCGAGAATCCTTTGAGGAGGAGGGAATGCTCGACACACAGTAGTGTCCAGTACCGCACCTATGAACAGGTTGCGCTGAGAGGGCACCAGGTGAGATTTGGGCACATTTATCGAAAAACCCAATTTGAACAACAGCTGAGTTGTATCCTGCAGATGACGCAGCACCTTCTCTGGCGACTCCGCTTCGATCAGCCAGTCGTCCAGATAGGGGAAAACTGAGATCCCCGACCTTCTGAGATGGGCTGCCACCACTGCCATCACCTTCGTGAAGTCTCGGGGTGCAGTAGTAAGACCAAACGGAAGGACCGCAAACTGATAATGTTGCGACCCTACCGTAAACCGGAGATAGTTCCTGTGCGACTTCAGGATGGGGATGTGGAAATACGCATCCTGCAAGTCGATCGACACCATCCAGTCCTCCTGATTCAGCACTTGAAGAACCTCAGCAAGGGTGAGCCATCTTGAACTTCTCTTGCTTTAGAAAAAGATACAAGATTTTGAGGTCCAATATCGAACGCAATCTGCCGTCCTTCTTCGGAATCAGGAAATACCGGGAGTAGCATCCCTGACCCCTCTCCTGCTCTGGAACCACCTCTATCGCACCTTTCTGAAACAACTTCAGGACTTCCTCCTGTAGGAGAAGACGGTGGTTCTCTGAGCAAGCCCCTTGACAAGGAGGGTAATTTGGAGGGAATTGCCGTAAGGGAAGGGCATACCCATTTTCTACAAGATCTAGAACCCAAAGATCTGTAGTTACAGATTCCCAATCTTGTAGAAAATGGGTAAGCCGGCCCCCCACAGGACCAACATGATCCAGAATGGCGGATCTAGGGCTGCTTTGCGGTGGAAGGATGGGCTGAAGTGGAAGAAGAAGAGGAGGAGAGTTGACGGCCATGTGAGCGACCCCTGATTCTACCTCTGTATCCTTTAGACAAAGAGCCTTGCTGCTGCTGCTGCTGTTGGGTCTGCCTGTAGGAACGAAAGGTTGCCCTTTCCAAAAGCTCTGTATCTTTTAAACGACCCCCTTGACTGGGATTGAAGGCCCAAAGACTTAGCCGTAGCCTTGCTTTCCTTAAAACGTTCAAGAGCAGCATCTGCCTTTTTGCCAAATAATCCAGATCCATCAAATGGCAAGTCCAACAGTGTTGACTGTACATCCGGGGAAAACTCAGAAGACTTCAGCCATGCACCCCTCCTGGTGGCAACAGAAGACCCCATGACTCTTGCCACTGAATCCGCCGTGTCCAGCCCACTCTGAATCACCTGACGTGCTGCTGCCTGGGCATCGGTCAAGACCTCATGAAAGCCAACCCTATCCTCCTCAAATAGTTTTGGTGCCAATTTCTTTGCAGAGTCCATGAGCGCATGAATATAGCATCCCAAAAGGCAAGTGGCATTTGTTGATTTAAGTGCCATGCTGGCCGATGAAAAGACCTTTTTGGCTGACTGATCTAACTTTTTAGCCTCTCTGTCACCTGAAACCTGAGGAAAAGCACCCTTGGATTTTCCTGAACAAGCCGCCTGAACCACCAGGCTCTCAGGCGATGGAGGCAATGTTAAGAACTCAGGGTCCCCTGGAGCTGGCCTATAACTCCTAGCAACCGTCTTAGAGACTGCGGGAGCAGAAAACGGCTTACGCCACACCTCCAACACAGGGTCAATAATGGCCTCATTAAAAGGCAACAACGGCTCTGAAACTGTAGTAGGAGAATGCAATACTTCAGTCAGAATATTTGATTTGAATTCAGTAGTAGGCAACTGAAGATCTAACAGTTCTGCAGCCTTCCTGATGACTGCATGATATGGAGCCACATCCTTCGAGGGTTCATCGGAAGGTGGAGTAATTTCCAACTCAGGAGACAAATCCAATCCACTAGCCTCTTTAAGTTCTTCAAAAACCTCGTCAGACTCCACCAGCTCTCCTTCTTCTGCTTCTTCCAGAAGGTACCTTCGCTCATCAAACACCCTTTGAGCTTCCCTTCTGGACCCAATTCGTACAAGCGGCGTCGGCGGCGCCGTGTTCGAATCCGCCGGCGCCGGACGTGGATCCGCAGGAGCAGCCGGCGTTGAACAAGGTCGAGCCGGCGCCGGTGAAGAAGGGAGCGGCGTCGACGTCCTCGGCGCCGGTAGATGCCAAGACGGCGTCCCCGGAAAAAATGGCATGAAAGGGGCCTGCGGATAGACTTGCGGCACCCCCAAATTGAAGGCCATTGGACCCATCGGACCCGCAGGTGCACCAGTGGTATATATGGCTCTCGAAAATACCCCGTACATAGCATTTAAATAATGCGAGGGGTCCTGACCTGGTCCAGGGAATGCAGGGTACTGGTCAGGCATCACTGGACTCGGGCCAACCGGCGCCGACGGTGGAATAAACGGCGTCGCAGGCTCACCCGGTGCTTGAAGCTCCTCAACCGGGGCCGGAGATGGAGCCGGAGATGAACCCGGAGCCGGAGATGGAACCGGCGTCGGAGATGGAACCCGAGCCGGAGCCGGAGATGAAACCGGAGCCGGTGAAGCCACTGGAGAAGAAGGACCAGGAGGTGAATCCGGAACGGGTGAAGAAGACACAGAGTCCTTACGGCGTCGAGTTGGTGACTTCGACTTCGGAGCCGAACTCTTGTCAGAGTGACGTTGAGAAGAATGTCTCCTCTTCTTCTTGTGCTTCTTGGATCTTGAAGCATGCCCCGAAGTCGACTTCGACGCCGACCTCGATCGTGACTTCAACCTCGTTCTCAACTTCCTTCTTCCTCTCTTCTCCTTTTTCATCCTAGCGATGAAGAGTTTCGCCTCCCTTTCTTTTAGAGCCTTGGAGCTCATCTTGCGACAGCAAGAACAACCATCCACATCATGGTCAGATGATAAACACCATACACAGTCGTCATGTGGATCCGTGATCGACATATGTTTGCCACATTCACGACAGGGCTTGAAGCCCGATTTCTTTGTCGACATCTTTTTCGAAAATGAAACAGAGAAATCCAGTAGAAACACAAAGTAACAGTGAAGCTACCAACAGAGATTCCCGAAATCCGTTGGCGTCGACGGCGCGGAAAAAAGGGAACTGACATCATCACGCCGACGAGGTCTTCTTATGGAGCCGGTGACGTCAGCGGAGTCGCGAGCGGAGCCGTGTCTCTGTGACGTCGTCTTCGACCTCATCGGTGTGGACTTCTACAAAAGTTTCCGAATGTTGCTGGCGCAGGGAATATTCACAAGGTGAGGAATCCACTGGCAGATGTATCCATCAGAATGGGCGGAATGGAGCAGAGAAACAGAACAAAGCAGTCTGTGTTGGAGTGACAGAATATCACTTTGCAAAAGGGCAAGCCACCCTAAGGGAGGCGAGTATAGAAAGCCCCAACCTGAAAAGGTCCTCGCAGAACGGGGAGGACAGGCGGGCGCTAGAAATCTGCTGCTAGACTGTCTCTACCAGATACATTGTTACCGAAGGTAAGCGACTCGTTCATCTGATAGAGACGTCTAGCCGCAGATTCCTTAAACTTAGAATAGATACCAAAGCCATACCCATGGAGTAGGCGGGTCTGCGACTGAACCCCACCAAGTTCCCAAGAGAACTTAGTCGTCCATAAGGTGAGTAAAACAGCACCATCAACCTGTGGGACGAACCATAGTGAGGACAGTAATGTAGCGCAGTTTACCGCAAGACCATGAACCTTTAAAGACAGCGGAAAACACTGGGAGGCAAAGGCACCAGAAGCCGTTAAGAACAGCACACAAACCCCTTTGTGTATTCCTGGGTTGAAACAAGGAAAGCACAGAGCCAGGATGACCGTGGCGAGGTGAGAGGGTATAACTTTGAAAAAGGATTTGAGCGATCCACAGGACCCGAGGTGGCAACAGAAAGCAAAAGCAATTACCGGTCGACCAAGCAGAACAGTGGAAAAAAAAGGCACTGTAGAACCTGCACCTGCAAAGACACGTGGGGCAGCAGTTGCAAGAGGCTGACCCTTATCCAGCAAGTGCCAGCATGGAAGAAAACATATACTAGATATGCGGGAGGAAAAAGGATGGTCATGACTTCGCAAGAAGTGTAGCTGAACCGAGGGTTTGAGAGACAGCTGCCAAAGAAACGTGTGGCCTGCAGCAAAGCCTTGTGACGGTAACTGGTATGACAGAGACATCACACACCGGTCTAATATGTACAACCGCGAAAAGGAGCCCTGTTGAAACCAGCACAACACAAGTGACAGCAGTGGCAGGATGCCAATCCGCGGCCATAAGGTGCCAGTAGTACGAAGGCCCAAGACACGCCAGGACTTAGGCGGTGTGTCACAACCTGTAAAATGTACAGATGACAAGCAGTCAAGCTCCAACGAACAAGAGCGAAGCCCGGAAGGCACCTAAGCAAACCAGAAGGTAGCTAAGCATACCGTGTGGATGCTGGAACCACACAAAAAAAGCAAGGACCTCCTGAAGCGGAGCGTGAGCAGCCCAGAAGCGCACAACAGCATGAAGACAACGGCCCCAAAAAGGGGCACCAAACAAGCCAGACACTACATAAGAGCTGGCGGAACAAGCAAACCGGACCAAGAACCACGGACACCGCATGAAGAAAAGAGCCTGCACGGATCCGCCTGGTAAGAACACAGAGCAGATTTAGAGCAGGAGGAAAAACGTTAAAACCATGAAAACGTGACCCAACAAGAGAGTCTAGAGTATGCTGAAATTACTCGCAGTCATGTGGAAACTGAGTAGGGCAATGTACAAAGCAGTAAGTAACCCATGCCCCTTGCCCGAGAGGAACAACAGTCCCTTGCAAGACAGAGTAGGGGGAAAAAACTAGTTACGTAGTGGAAAAAGTGAGGACAAATGTAAAGGTCCCGAACCCCAAGAAGCGAGTATTCCAAGGAAAACACGCCCCTTTGAGAGTGCACAGCATGAACCCAAGTAAAACTGTGGAAACCCCCGTACGGAAACAGCAGGGATTATGGAAACCGCTGTAGGATAAGTGGCCAGAATGAGGCCATGACGACACACAGCAGAGAACATCTGCTAATCCACTACCTTTGAGGACAAACCCAGAAGGGGCTGTTCGTCCAAGGTGCACCAATAAGCAAGCCGCACAGCGGCAAATAGGGTGTCAATTGTGAAAAAACTGCGACAAGGTGTCCTGTCAGGCGTGTGAAATAGACACCGCACAGCATGGAACCTATGAAAGGTTCCGATGCCCCACAGACAGATCAACCCAGACATGCAATAGAGCAATGCTGTACAAGGAGCACTGTAGGAATAAACAAGTGGCACCCAGCCGGATGCCCACGGGGAGACTCCATAGGTGCGCACTAAGGCAAATCCCCGGTAGCCAGAGGACTGAAAAACAAGAGAAACAGCTGTACGGAACGAACACAGAAATGGCTAACCAGCCATGAACAGTAACCGGCACTAAAACTAACCAGTACATTAGGTTGGGTGCTGTAAACGGAGGCATAGCATATGGCACCAAGATTTACTGCAGCCCGGACAAGAGACGGGAGACAGTCAAATCCGCACGGCGGTCAAAAAGATCCACCCCAATGAACGACAGATCTCTGAGGTTATCCTGAATATGATCAGGGATGCGACTGACGCGCAGCCAAGCATGGCAGCGTAAAGCCACAGTGCGAGCATGTACCGAAGGGAGAAGTGTGCCATGCTCCTGCCATGCAGCAGAAGACAAAGCAATTCTGTCCGTGGCCCTTCTGAAACAGAAGGGAGAAGGTTCTCAACTGAGTCCCAAAGAGCTGAGGATGCGCGTACAAACACACAGGCCGTATTTAAAGCCCGGACACCTGCGCTGGCAGAGGCGAACAGCCGGCGACCACAATCATCCAGCCACCTAGACTCCCTGGTAGGAGGTAACAATGGCAATGTGGGTGAAGACTGTAAATTAAAAGCTGCCTGAACAACTAGGCCCTGAGCTGTTGGGTGAAGAGACAGACAAAGAAGATCACCCGGAGCAGGGCGGTGACTACGAGCAATAGCCCGATCAACAGGGTCACCAGAAGAGGGTCTGGACAAAGTACCATGCAGGATGTCAAATAAAGAGTCCCCAAAGGGTAGCAAAGGCTCTACCTCGATAGGCTCCAAATGGAGCAGATCCAATAAAGGATCAGAAAGTAGAGGCACCATAGGAGGCTGAAAGCTGAGTACAGCAGCTGCCCCAAGAACAGCGCGCGCGAAGCCATCCGCGTAGGTGATAAACTGTCGGTAGGAGACGGTTGAAGACTAATCCTGCCAGTAGACATTAGGAGTGGAGGAGCCAGAGACTGACCCGAAGGCCAGGCAACACTGGGTACTTGCACCATGGGCCCTTGATCTGGGGAGTCCAGGGAAGCATCATGTTGTAAAGGAGGAGGCGTAATAGCTAGTACCGGCATCGACCGACGCCGTGTAGGAGACCTATCACCGCCTAAAGAGTCGGGAGGAGCAACAACCTCAACCAAGAGAAGAGGAATCGACGTCGGTACCAGCGTCGATCGATGCCGTGTCGGAGTCACCTGGACGTTGACGACGTCCAGAGGGGATTCGACTTGGACGCCGTCCGACGTCGATCCCACTGCAAAATGTGCACGTTTGGGCGAGCCGGGCATCGGGGCCGGCGCCGCCTCCAACGTCGACACAGAAAGCCACACATGGCTATGCGAAGACTGACGGGGTGTGCTGGACGGGCGACTGGGAGGACCCACTGGGCCGTGTCCCGTCGGAGCCGTACCGGCTCCGGAATCGATGCACAAAGCCGTTGCCGAGGAAGAATCTGCCGGCTATGACACGACATGAGTGCCTTCCACCTCTTTGGGGCCCGAAGGCGCTCCAGGGAGAGGGGGTGACCTAAAGTAAGAGTGGAGTGCTTCAGAATAAGCCTCCATTTGAGCACGCGTCGTTCCAACTCCCGGAAAGGGGGGGTATGGAGGAAGTGACTGCCGGGCGCCCTTACCTGGCATAGAGCAAGAGGAGCAGACGCCAGCAGTACGCGTATGGGAGGAAGACCTCCATGCTTGACGCTTGTGCTTGCACTTACCTGCCTTCGAACGACGGTCGTGGGAACGACCTCTGTAACGGGGCCGATCCTGAGAGGAAGACGAGCGACGCAAAGGGCCTGGACCGGACAGCCGTGCGGCCAGTAGTTTCATACAACGCCCTATCAGGGACTTGGGCTTCATCTTCTGACAGGTGTCAACACTCCTTGGAGTCGTGGTGCACGCCGAGGCACCACATACAGATGAGGTGCGGGTCAGTGCCAGACATCTGACACGCACAGGCTTGACAAGCCTTAAAACCGGAAGGCATTGCACACTGTTCCCACGACACCGAGGGTGTCGAGAAGGCCCAAAAACCAGGCCAAGGAACTGCTGGTTTTCCAGGATCGGCGCTAAGACGCAGAAAAGAAGAAAACTGACGTCATGTCTGTGGACGACGTCAGGGCGGAGCCGGGCGGCGCAGCCCCCCGGCACGCAGAGGTGCTGCTGCGGAAAATTTTACGGATCCAGTCTGACGCCTGGGGATATTCTAAGTTAAGGAATCTGCAGCTAGACGTCTCTATCAGATGCTGTCTCCTTTGAAACCGGGATGAGGCTCGGAAAACCTCTGAACGGTGTTCGAAGGCTTTCCGAGCCTCATTGTAATAAGGCCCTAAGACAGTAGTGGTGATTAAAAGCATATAGGCCTTTCCCCAAAATAGCTGGCTTGAAAAAGATTCTTACATTAGCCCTTCTACACTATTTCTCAAAGATAGCTAATGGTTTGCAATGCGGTTGAGTGAACCCGATACATAGACAAAATACCATAAATTTGTCTAGGCACCACAATTACACCAATTTTGTCTTCCCACCTACCTCTCTGCGACTTTCAGTCTAGATTCCAAATGAAGTCCTGTCCATTTTTTCATGCGCGATTTCCTGGCAATCAATCACTTCTTTAAATACAACTTGAGACCCCAGTTCGTGCCATATCCAGTATGCTGCTATCTAGGGATTCTTTAAGTTAATCACAAAGAGGCTTCAAGAATTATTAAGTGCTGTTCCCACCATTTGTGTATAGGCATGGCCATGTTTTGAGGGAACATTAATGAAAGATGCCTTAGTTATATATGATATGGAAGAGAAGCCAGGTGACAGATAATTACAATAGTTTCAGTAGCTGTCGCTCCCCCCACCCCCGCGACTCAATCTTGTTATTGTACCTGGCGATTCAAGTTTTCCTATGCTTTCTTTTAGTTCAACCAGTTATTGAGCAGGTAGGCTGATGAACTAATACCCAGTGGAATTCCCACATCAAAGAGGAACTTCCATCATACATCTGGTATCCCCTGCATACTTAGCACCCACACAGCATTTGCATGGATCCCCAACAACTGCAGTTAAACCACTAGACTTATTGTCTGGGCTGCTCTCTGGTCTCTTTATTATCCTTCGGGACAGTCAGTCACTGAGTCACCGTCAGAGCAGAGCATTTAAAGCCCAGAAAAGAGGCATGTCCACCACCTTGGACTAAATGCTCACTTACACACGGAGAGATGCACATAGATTTATTTGAGGGTCTGTTGGATTCTGGAGCGTACAAGGAGGTCAGAACTCCTCTATAGTTTGTCAGACCGCAGGGTGTGTAACATAGTTCACTGCCTGTGCACTGGTGGCTGACAGGGCTCCCCAGACCAAAACAAAGTTAGGGCAAGGGGCACCCAAGTCCTAAGCCGGTTCATTGTGGCCTTGATAAGTGAAATTTTAGAAGCAAAAACAAGCTTTTTGAGCTGATGCTTTCAACAGGACTGCTATGTTCTATTTGGTAACCGAATGGCAGCCCAGATTACACTTTCACTTAAACTGATAAACATCTGGGCACATTTGTTGTAATCCATTCTTTAATAGTAGTTCCAAACATTTAGCCTATTCATACTAACTGGAGTGTATTAAAAGTAGCAAGAAAATATTTACACTGTGCTGCGTTCGCAACCAGTCTTTTGAGCTTCTGATTAAACTACTCAATGTCCCGCTTTGTCTAATTTTTCTACTTTAGCTATTCCAAAGGGTCTAGTAAATGCTGAATAGAGAAACGTTACAATAAAAGTCCACTGTCTGAGGCAAAAAAAGCTTGAAACATAAAAACAAGAATTGCCTCTATGACTTACTGCTTCATGTAATGCATTTCCTTGTCCATTGAGCCGGAAGGATATGGGTGAACTATCAAGTACTGGTGTGGCGAATAACGAAATTCAATGATATTGATCTCTAATATTTTACAATGTGATTTATCAATTCATAGATTATAAATTTGATTTCAGCATGGAAAGTGTTTTACCAAACCCTAGATTGAAACCCAATATATTTTTCTCATATGTTGAGTGTAACATGCACTTTAGATAGGCCTCTGAAGTTAAGAGGAGGTAGGATAGACTTTCTAGGAAAAAAGGTTATGAGATTATAGAACCACTGAGGCCAAGACACAATCACAAACATTGTCACAGCTCCTGCACACCAGGAACCAGAGTTGTAAACGTATTGTTAGCTTATGTTAGTGCACTTTACAAATATATATATTACCAGCAAGAGTATCCTACACTGAGCAGGTGTGTGTGTCTAGCCCTGCATAGGGTAGGTTGGTGAATTGAAAAGACATGACTTCAGCTTCTTGCGTAGTTCAAAAAGAGAGGAGAAGGCTCTGATATGGAGTGGTAGGTCGTTCCACGCTGTAGATATGATGTATGGGAATGCCCATCCACCTGATCTGGTTCTGTGTATGCATGGTATTTGTGAGAGTATGAGCCCTCCAGAACTGAAGGGTATAAATGGTTGGTGGAAAAAGATGTTGCTGTTCAGGTAAGTGGGCCTAAGTTGTGTACTGCCGTGAACTTCTGTGTGAGGCGTTTTAAATGATCGTGTTTGTGCATCGGAGCCAGTGGAGCTCCCTGAGGTGTTTGCTGTGATGTGAGGTCTGTGTGAGAGGTTGGTGATGAGTACGGCTGTCGAGTTCTGGATAGTCTGTGGTCTTATGGTGAGTTAGTTCGTGATCCTGCGGTAGAGGGTGTTCCCATAGTTCAACATGCTGGTGATGAGGGCATGAGTGAGAATTTTTCTAGTGTTACTTGGAAGCCATTTGAAGATTTTCCTCAACATTTTCAGGAAGTGGAAGCAAGATGCAGTGACAGCGTTGACTTGTGCGGTCATGCCCACTCTGCTGTCGATGATGAACGTTCCTGGCGTGGGTAGTGGATGTGGTTCCGAGTTTGGCCGGTCACCAGTTGGAGTACCATGGCGAGGTGTTCTTACCGAAGATTACTATTTCAGCCTTGTCAGTGTTGAGCTTCAGAAAGCTGGCTTTCATCCAGTAAGCCACTTCGGTCAGGCAGGCGGAGAACTTGTTTCTTGTGTTGGGGGTCTTGTTGGAGGACAGTATGAGTTGTGAGTCATCTGCATAGGAGAGGATGTTGATGTGTGTGTGTGGATGAGGTTGCCAGAGGGATCATGTATGCGTATCAGGTGGGGCTGAACGATGAACCTTGAGGAACTCCACATTTGAGTCTGCGGGCTTCCTAGCAGTAAGGTGCCAGGCTGACAGCTTGTCTTCGATATGTTAAGTAATAGCAGATCTAGCATCATGCGTGTGTCAGCTGTGGTGATGAGTGCTGTTCCTGTGCTGTGGTTGGGCCAGACTCCAGACTGCGCGGCGTCGAAGAGCTGATGGTTGTTGTGTGGGTTGGTGAGGCGTCAGTTGAGTAGTTTCTCTAAGAGTATTGCAGGGTATGGTAGGAGGGAGATGGGTCTGTAGTTCGAGAATGTGGCTTGAGCAGCAAAAGGTTTCTTGAGCAGGGGCGTGAAGGTGGTGTGTTTCTCAGTGTCCAGGAATGTGCGAGTCGACTGAGGTACGCAGATGGACGATAGCGCTTCGCTGAATAGTAGGAGTCCTTTGGTGAAGGTGTGGTGGGGGCAAGAGTTAGATGGGGTCCACCTGTGGATGGTCTTCATGGTCGACAGTGGTGACGGCAGGCCCTGAGGTCAAGGTTCGTTTTTTGGCTGTGATGGGTAGTTGAGTTGCGAGGGTGACTGGGTCCAGTTGAAGGTCAAAGATGCCATATATGGAGGTGATTTTGTTGCAGAAGAATTCCGAGAGTTTGTGGCAAAGATCTTGCGAGGCAGTGATGTTGCTGGAGGCGGCAGGAGGTGCGTTGAAATCTTTAATGATGAAGAAGATTTCTTGCTGCGGTTTGTGCTAGCGTCAATGCAGTCTGCGAGAGCTGTGCCTTTGGTGCGCTGTATCTGTTAGTGGTAATGTCATAGAGCGAATTTGAAGATTACTTTATTCGTGGTTTCTTGACTTGTTCTCCATTTGCGCTAGAGTTGCTTGCAGTGATGTTTGGTCAGACAAAAGCCTGAGTTCCTCTGTGTACCAGCAGTTGAAGTTCTTAACAGTTTTCTGCAAGTTGCTGGTGTGCTCGAATCTGTGTATGGAAAGGGCAGAAGGTCAGTCCTTTGCTGTGATGCTTTTCCAGCTGCTGCAGGTGAGTCAGGTGGTGGTAGGTCTATGGTGGTGCGGGATGAGTAAACTCAAAGAGGGTGTGGTCTGTCCAGGTCACAGCTGCTGGCTTGTTAAATGTGAGATTGCTGATAGAGGGAACAAAAATCACGTCAAATAGATGTCTGGCAGTGTGGGTGGGTCTACAAAAATGCTGGGTGAGGTAGAGTTTTCCATGGCTTTCTAGAAGGGCCAAAGAGATCGGGTCGGTCCGGTCTAATAGGTGAAAGTTAAGGTCTCTGAGGAGGATGAAGGTGCTGGCACTGGTGATGAGGGGTGCGACAAAGTCTGGAATGTGGCTGGTGAAATTGGTTAGGGGACCTGGTGGACCCAATATGAGGGTTCCACTTGGAAGAAGTTGTCTGTGAGGCGTATCTTATATGTGAAGTGTTCCATGTAGCTCGTGGAGGTGTCTGTATAGGTGGTGCAGCAGATGGTGTGACTAGGATGGAGACTCCACCTCTGGGCTTGTGCTGAAAGTCTTGCCTGGGGTACACTGTAGCCGGCAGGGATGGCTGAGGGGATGTCCGGTGCAGAGGATGGGTTTAGCCACGTTTGAATTCACAGTGTTATTGTGAGGTAGGTCCCATATCTCCGTGGCATGTTTCGTGACTGAATAGGTGTTGAGGAGCATGTATGAGAGTGTGGCATGTTGCGTCGGTGGTGGGCGTGTTGCTGGTTTGTGCGAGTGGGGTGCAGGGTGCTATTGGTGTGGGAGTGGTGGGTGTAGAGTATGAGAGTGTGCATGAGAACTTGCAGGAGGTGCATGTGAACGGACTATCTGGTGTGGCAGCAGAGCGGTGGCCAGGGTTGAGAGAGTGCAGAAGTATAGCAGTGGGTGGTGAGAGGACCTGGGTTCCTGGAGCTGGGCACAGTCCAGCTTGCTTTTGGCATGTTAGCGCTGCAGCCACCATTAAGTTCTGAGAAGAGCACAGTGGGTGGTGTGCAGATGGATGAAGAAAAATTAAGTTCTCCTGCTTTGCTTCTTCTTTCAAAGACTGTTTTGGCTAGAACCAGTGAGGTCACTTCCTGTGAAGACAGATAATGGGAAAATCCAATAACATTGGGCCTTGGGCTAATGTTATCTTATGGGGCTGCACTTAGGGTGGCTGGTTTGAAATGAGGACATTTCTGTGCAATGACACAGAGTTTGGGCAGAGGATAAATATGCAGGGAGTCTGGACTAAACTCGGGTACAAGTCCAATCTTGGGTGCCAAGCTGACTAATTCAATGTGCTGAAGTCTGAGCTGCGGAGTTGCAAGTACCAAAAAAGAAAGGTGTTCCACAAAAATCATAAGGCCCTAAACAAGCAATGGCAAAGGCAATTTTTGGCATTGGATATTTGATGTCTTTTATGTATTCATTTTTTTCCTTTAAAAATGCATACAAAAAATACATAAAACAAATAAAAAGGAGAGGCCTAGCAGCCTATGCACACCAGCACTGGCATTTAAGCACACTACTTTTCAGACAGCCGAGGTTCTACTGATTTCCAAAGGTAGTATTAATATCAGCTCAAAAGAAGTAAAATCCTTGAAACTTCTAGAATTAGGGTAGGGGTGTCCCTTATTGAAATAAGACAATGGATTTCTTTCCCATCCTACAAAGTCCAGGTGGTGTACTGGCCTAAGAACCTGAAACCTACATCCTCACTTGCTTGTGGCTACTGTGCTTAGTTGAGGCGATAGCTACACAAATTTACAAATCAAGCTCCAGAAATAGAGGAAGTTCTTAAAACAAGGATGAAAAGGGTCTTTCTAATTGCAATATTTTCCCTCTGACATCTCATAGATCTTCTAACTTGGAGGTTCAATTTAATTTACTTCTCATTCTTTTGGAGATTACCTTTAAATATTTCTTGCAATACTGTATTTTAATCCACCACACATATATGCAAAAGCCCGGAATGTGGAGAGCTATTTTTTCCAAGGATTCTCTATGATTAGCAGAACTAGAGGTTTCAAGGCTCGTGGGGAAATGCAGAGCTAAGGTTACTTTTTATCTGACCGACTTAGCTAAAAACTAGGCGTGGGCACGAATGACATCCAACAACACACAAAGTAAGTGAAACTTCAAGAGCTACGTCTTATTAAGCATCTCTTACATCAACTTGCACTTGCTTAGAGAGTTGAAGAAAGGTTCCATTAAGCCAGCCTAGGGTCGTTCTAGAGAAAGAACCCCTGGCAACGCAATTGGGGGTGGAAGGATGTGCCCATTCTTCTGGGAGCACTGTGGCACTCGAAAAGGGACCACGGAAACTTCTCAGGCACAGACCCCTTCTATAAAATGGATTGCACTGGTGCACATTATGTACCCCTGTGATTCCACTGGATCACATTTGCCCTTGAACTCATGCTATTGTACAGATGCGGGCGCAAGGGCAAATAGAATGTTGGAAGGGGCAAAGATTGAACACCAAGTAGAAAGTGGCAGAGTCAGTGCGCCTGAGGCTCCCCTTTAGTAAGGGTGAACTGGACTTCCAGGAACCTTGCAGGTATCCCACATCAGGCAGGCGCAGTCACACACTGTCCTCTTCCTAAAGTGCTGCTGATTCCTCTGCTTTGAAATATCGACAGGCAGTTTCAAACAACAGACTCACCTTTCAATGCTGCGCTTTATCCTGCCAGGCATGAATTTGCATCTGCAAAAGGGAGAGCAAATTGTGCATGGAACATGGTGCACTGTCCAACTGCACCAGGCACACCAAAGTTAGACTGCGACCAGCAGAGACAGGAATAGTCTGCCATCTTAAACAATATTAGCCTAGAGGGTTGAAGAAAAGTATCTACCCGAGTCAACTATCACTGCCCTCTCCTTAAACCTGGAACTTAAGATTAACGCCAGTTGAGAGCAAGTTTCCCGATTAGGGTGGAAATGTTTTTCCAAGTGTTGAGAAGAGCCGCCCATCGTCTCACAGAACTACTGGCCCAAAATAACATTGTCAACAGTACCAGAGAATAAATTAAAGGAAGACAAAATGCCTAATCACAAATTCCTGAATGACGCAACATTGTTTTTTTTGGTGGTTATGAATCACTCATTGCAGACAGAAATGGGGCAGGTGAACAAAATGATGAAAACACCAGTTAACAAATGCCAATAACAAGTCTGAATATTGGGATATTACATATTAGTATGTACATCCTTGCCTCACCTCTGGATTGATCTGTATACTGTAGTTCCACATGAACCAAATTTACAACAAGCAATTAAACCAGCATGCTCAAAAGAACTGCCCGGCAATACGAGAAAGAGGCAAGTCATTGCCACGTACCAGATAGCCATAGGAAAATCTATTTTCAACAAGACCTATGAAAACACTCAAAGAATTTAAAAGCAAGATCCCACTTTGGAATTTGGGCACAGCTAATGGAATCCAGAATGAGATGCCCCAAACATAAACACAAGGGAAGCGATGGGCTAAGTCTGCTATCAGGGACGTAGGGCATCCAGAGCAGTTGACTCTCCGGACAACTGAGCAGCTCTGCATTTATAGTCCATTTCTTGATCTTGAAGCAAAATGCGACCACATTATTTTGGAAATAATCCCTTTTCAATAGGACTGACTGACTTCATTTGGTAAGTAGTTTCTAGACTATTTCCATTGGCTGATGACAGTCCAATGCAGAAACTAGTTAACAAAACAGGTAGACCCGGACTGCATCGTACACCAACAAGCTGAGAGCCTGTTAAAGTGATTGTCAAGTGGGAGACCTAGCTGAAAACACAGGAGTAACAGCATAGACAGTAGGGGGCCAAAAGAAACGCATAGGGAGGTCAGTCATCAGCCATGAGCACAGCATGAACATCAGAAGGCTAAATGGCACATCCAGGGGGCACAACAATATATCGTGACAGGTCACATTAGTCAGAGGTAGAATTATTCTTTTGGTTTTAATTCTGAAATGGTACTCTATGTTTGCTAACTGTTTACATAGTACAGTTTTTTTTTTTTACTTGTAGTTATAACGTATTTTTCAAATTTTACTATCTTACTTTAAAAGCATTCTTTCAAGAAGATTACTTCACTTAGCCTAATGTGCTCGGTGGAATCTAATCTGTAAACACCCCCCCCAGCATTATACTCTTCACAGTTTTACTACTTGGTTGGTAACCATTTCACCTGTCACTTTACTGTATAGCCACACATAAAAAACAGACTGAATCCCACAGTTACATCTAGTGTTGAAGGAAAATAAATCAAGCCCGATAATTAACTGTGGTTTCGAATCACTCTAGGTTTGCCACAGGTTATGGTACAGTTCCCTGCATGTGGTGTTTAACGCACGGTACCAGTACTGTGTGGCACCTTTCACAAACACAAACATGCACATCCATTGCAAAGAGGTGAAGGTTTAGTGATGCACTTAAAACAAAATAAATCATGTTCAGCCAACATGGTATGGTCACGGAGACTTTCTTGATTGGAAGAGACAAATCAGAGTTAATAGAAAAAAAACACAGCCATCATCGTTTAGGATGGGAAATACTGTTGAACACCAACCTTTATAAGGCACAGGAATTGTTCCAACAAGGTTTGCAAGCTCTCTTGAAGACCCATCATTGAAAACTGAAAAAATAACATCAGCTTGTTACATCTGACATTCATAATCCTTCAAACGATTAACTAATATACAATCATAAGGCATGATAACAGCCCAACTTCAAATCAACAAACTCATAATGCCAGAAAAATATCAACAAATGAGAACATAAAAAATAACACTCACTCCTTGAAGCGACAAAGCAACACTCTACTTTAAATTAGAGAAACAATACAGTAAAGAAAAAAAGCAAAGTTGATTGAAAATTGAATCAAAGAGTACATGCTCTTGAAAAATCAGGATGGCGAAAAGAAGCACCTTGTGAGTATAGTGCATAACGCTGTCCAAATAGCAGCATGAGCAACATCAACAGTTTATCACGATGACAAATAAGAGTTTCTAATCCACAGCATGGCGCTAAGGTTTCGCAGCGAGACCAGAAAAACATTTTACGCAAAAAGGTAAAGAGTAAGGGAGGCAACTTATTATATATTTTTTTTTTAACTCTGTATATTGCCATTTTTCAGTACGACAACATCACAATTACAAAGTGCAGTAGACATTACAGTAGCAGTCTCATCGATTGAGTTTAAATACACAGGGCCCAGCATATAGCAGTCGTTATTGGCATGAGGGATGGACTAATTATCTCAGCAGTCGCATCAATGGTCAACCTCCTGATCTTGCGGCCTATCGTTCTCAGTGTGGTGAGCAGTTTGCGATGGTGCAGCCCCATCTTCCGGGTCTGTTGTAACTACTCTGAGCAGATAGCTAGTGAGCGGGTCCGAGATGTCACAGTGTTGTGAGCGGGGGGGGGGGGCTAGCAACTCATCGTAAATATTGTTTTGCTCCTGGCAATTAAGTAAGATCCTTCAACCATTCCTTAAATTTTGGGCCAGGAGTAAGCCTATTGCCAGAAATCGTTTAGAGCGGCCTTGGTGTCCTGGGAGGTATCCCAGTAGACCCATTTCTGTTGTGAGAGCGAGTGGCATCGCTATCATATCCCTCAAGGCGTTCCCCACTTCAGTCCAATATTGTGCTATGGTCCTACATTCCCACGCCAGGTGTAGGAAACCCGCTCCCTCCTGCCTACTGCGGTCGCATCTGTTGCTTTCTCGGAGTTGAAGTTTGTGTAGCCTGACAGAGGTATAATACATTCTGTATCGGAATTTAAAATGAATAATTGTAAACCTGCTGCTAGCAGTGATGCGTTCAGTTTGTTGGCAGCTGTACCCCCAAGCCTCCTCCATGATCGGATGTCCCAATTCCACTTCCCACCCCTGTTTTGCTTTCATTGTATTGTGTGTTCCACCCCCCATGGATGTCTTATAGATGCGGTACACGGCATGTGGTGCCCCTGCCCGTAAGGTTTGGTGCAATGGGAGCAATGTGGGAGGTTCCTCTGGAAACGCGGGGATCGCAGCTTTGCCAGCTTGTCACAAGCGAATATATAAGAAACGGTCCATGGTGGTGAGCGATGTGTAACCTAAGAATTCGGTTGCAGTTTTGAACTGCCCTGATGGTACATGTCTCCCCAAGTATGTATGCCTAGTCGGAGAAGCATGCGTTTACAGATCCCTTCCTGTGTAACTGGCAGGTTTTGTTGGTCGAGTAGAGGGAGTAACGGGAAATATAGCATGGGAACGTGGGACCTTTTGGCTATGGCGCACCACACATTATTTGTACAAGCCACGGTGGATCTCCTTCCCCCGGCAGTTTTGTCATCCACACCCAGGAACCCCGCCAGTGATAATGGCGCCATTAGCCCCTGTTCTACAGCCAAATGTGTCATAAAGGGCAGAGGGGTGAGCCAATATGCGGCGAAGTGCGCCTGAGCACTGAGATAGTAGAGTTCAGGACCTGGCGCTTCAAACCCACCCTGGGCAAACGGCAGCATTAGGGTGCGCCATTTGATCCGAGGTGGTTTCCCTCCCCATGCAAGGAGGATCAGTTGGCTCTTCAGTTGAGTGAAGAAAGGGCGCCCCGGGGAGAAAGGGATGTTTGTGAGTAAGTATACAAATTTGGGCATGACGACCATCTTCATTATGGCTATCCGACCAGCCATAGAGCGGGAGGGCAATCCACCTGTTGATCAGGTCCTCTACCCTAGCGAGCGCCACCTCGTAGTTCTTTCCTGTCTCTGGTGACGGTTATTTCCAGATATCGGACCTCATCATCGCTCCACTGTAGCGGATAGTCCATTTGAAACTGAGTGGTGCAGTTCGTTAGCGGCATGACTTGGGATTTATCCCAGTTGATAGTAATGCCCAAGAAGGCCCCAAATTTTATTATTTCGCGTATCATGGTGTTTAATCTGTCCACAGGATTTTGCACATATAACGTGATATCGTCTGTGTGGAGCGATATTAAAACGGGCCTCGTGGGGTAGTCCAGCGCATATGGCTTGTGGTGCTGCCATAGCATGGCTGCCAACGGTTCCATGACTATCGTGATTAGCAGGGGTGAAAGGGGGCACCCCTGCCATATGCCTCTGGTGATGCAAAAGGCTGGGGAGCGTTCTACATTCAGTAGCAAGGAGGCGCATATAACAGTTTAATCCACATGAGGAATCCCCGAGGAAATCCCATGTGTGTCAAGACTGCGAGATGGTACCCCCATTCCAGGGAGTCAAACGCTTTGGTGGTGTCTAGGAAGACCGCCACCGCCTGTTCCTCTTGGTCAATACCATGCAGGATGGAGAAGAGGGTCCGCAGGTTATGTGAGGTTGATCTGCCGGGTATGAAACCCGCTTGGTCAGGTCGAATTAGCCTATCCATCAAAAGTGTAAGCCTATTGGCCCAAACTTTTGCCAAAATCTTGACGTTGCAGTTTATCAGTGAAAGTGGTCTATACGAGTCTGTGGATTCGGGGGGGCTTTCCGGGCTTCAGTTGTGAGACCAACATTGCTTCCCGCATGGTAGGCGGGAGTGTCCTCGTTTGGGCTGCCTCCTCATAAACTGCCTTCAGGAAGGAAGCCAGTGCGTCTATGTAGGTGTTATAGAATTCCTTGCCATTACTTATTTGCATTATAGCTTCCCGTATTTCGTCTAATCCCAAGTCAGCCGCTAAGAATTCCCTCTGCCGGTTGCTAAGCCAAGCCAATTCAACCCCCTGCAAGTATTGCGGGGTCTCATCTTGTCGCGCCGCGCACGACATATATAGTTTGCGGTAAAAACTTTCCATTATGGCCTCCGTGTCTCTATGTATCTCCCCTTCCCTATCTCAAACAACCAGGACATGATTTGCCGTTCTGGGCGGCCGATGGTTTCGGCAAGCGCTTTGCTAGTGCGCTCTCCCTCGCCATATCTCAGTGCCGTGTGATATTTGCCCCGGAAGAGACATTCCCTTTCCCCTTCGGCTTGGTACTCTGTTAGGGTCTCCCGTATCTTAGCGTGTGTGGGGCCTGCATGAGTCCCCTGTGCAGTTGACTCCAGTTGCTTAATCTGGCGTTCCACGTGTGCTATCGTTGTGCGAATATCTCTAAGGATTTTCCCCGCCTTGGCTATGCAGTGGCCTCGTACAGTAACCTTCAGCGCTTCACATACAGTGGCCAGGGACGGCACGGAGTCTATATTAATTCTCAGATATTCTTCTAGTGTTTCCCCTAATTCAGACTGAAACACTGCATCAATGAGCGTCGCAGGGGGGTAGGCGCCACTGTCTAGTTTGAGGTGACAACCCCAGGGTGTCATGGACATAATCACAGGGGAGTGGTCCGAATAAGTACATGCTAAATGGCGAGAGGTGAGAGCGCATAGTGCAATATTTTGTGATCTGAGCCACAGTTCTAACCTGGACCAGGTATTGTGCACTGCTGAGTGAAATGTGCCCTTGCACTGGGCCGGGTGATGGTGGCGCCAGACATCCACTAGCAGATTGTCAGTGACTATGTGCTGGAGCTGGCGCAGCGCTTTAGAGTACTGGTGAGGCAGTGGGTGGGAGCAGTCTTCTGTGGGATGTATTGTTAGGTTGAGTCTCCTCCCCATATGATGTGGGTCGAACCTATACGGACTATGAGCGCCCATAAGGTGATGTAATAATCTTCGTCGGCCACATTGGGTCCATAGCTGCACACCATCGTGACAGACGCAGATGCCAGCCTCCCCATGTTATGCAAAACCTCCCCTGTGGGTCCAGTGTAGAGCCCTCCTCAATGTATAATACCCTTTTTTTTAATAAGAATTGCCGCCCCCTGGAGAAGGCAGAGTACGAGGAGAAGTGTCAATGCGAGGTCCATCTGGTGGCAAACTGGGGCGGTTTGTGGGGTAGTGTATGTGTTTCCTGCAGCACAGCTATGCTGACATGATGCCTGTCCAAGTAGGCCAGAATATGTTGCTTCTTTCTGGGGTCTCCCAGCCCTCTGACATTCCAAATAAGGAGGTTCATTCTGGTAATGGTGTAAGTCGTCCGCCGTCATTTCCCAATCTCCAATACATGCATGGGTGTGTCAATTCTGCACTGATGGCTGCATGCGAGTGATATTAACGCAATCTAAGTAGTAGGACTATTACGAGAAATGACAATTTAGCAATGGCTACCTTTCTACCCCAACATAGCCCCCACAACGGCGACCCCAACTAGCTGTGTACTGCGCCCTCCCTCCGAACCCCTTCCGATACCTCCCAAAACAGTAGGAACATTTTTGTCATCATTCCCCTCAGTGAGCATTGCACTAGCCATGCAATTGGGTTGAGTGTCATTAGTAGCATTGGGTAATCCCAATACAAGAACAGGCTTACGCAGTGCAGTAGCAGATTCAATAACAAACATGTCTTAGAGTCATTAGTGGTCCGTGGTGACACTGTCCTTCTAGTAGAACAACAGCAAATGTTTAACAAAGAAACCCTCTCATTTGAGGGAAAGTGGTGCTCCCTTAGAGACGTGTGTCCCAGGGGGCATGGTGGCTCCTCCTACACTATGGTGGCATGTAGAAGGGGGCCCGGGAGTGCTAGCACGGTATCCGACAGGGTCCTCACGATCCATGGAAAAGATTTAGGAAAAGGCAGGATACATTACAGCGATCACATCTAATGTTATCTGTGTATTGGAGCAAATGTCCATGCCAACAGAGTCAGCATGGCTACCTGTCGTCAGCTACGTGTTTAGGTGCTGGCGATTCTCTCAGTCCTCTTCTAGAAGCGCCGGGCCGACTCCTCCGCCCGACGGAGATCGCTCCGCTCTCTTGGCTGCCTGCACAGTTTTTTAAAGATGTCTGCCACTTGCTGTGGGGTGGTGCATATGTGCTGCTGACCGAGGTGATCCACAGTCGAGCAGGGTAGAGCATTGCGTATTCCGCTCCTTCCTGCTGGAGCTTCTTCTTGATGGGGACAAATTTCTTTCTCGCTTCCTGAACATTTAGAGTGAAATCAGAGAAGAGTGAGATGGCATTGTTCTCGAAGACAACGTTTTTAGGTTCTCTTTCCTTACGCAGGGCTGTATGTCGGTCGCGATAGTTGAGCAGTCTCGACACTACGGATGGAGGCGGTGTACCTGGCGAGGGCCTATGAGCCAGCGTGCGGTGCGCCCTCTCCACTATGAGCATCCTGGAGAATGCCTCCTGACCAAAGCAAGTAGTGAGCAGCCGCTCCACATAATCTTCAAGTCTTTCCGTGTTGGTGGTTTCGGGTACGCCAGTTACGCGGATGTCTTTCCACCTCATGCGGGCTTCAATGTCCTCATTTTTGGCTGCAATCACCTTTAGCAACTTGTCCATGGCTGTGAGTTGCCCCGCTGCCTGCACGTGGTCGTCTTCTAGGGTGGAAATGCGCGTTTCAGCCTCCTTGATCCTCCTGTCTTGTTTTTCAATTTTCTGGGTGATCTGGTCCATTCTGGTGAACATGGAATCCATCTTCCCCACTATGGAGGCAAAGCTTGCCCTCATTGTGTGGAGTAGCGTCTTCATGTCCACTTGATCTGTGCTTTGTGCCTCTTGACCCGCATTGTCCTGTTCTGGGTCGGGCAGTTGCCCTCTGGTCGTCTTGCGGGTGTCAAAATTTAGTTTGTGTTGTTTGCCGTTTGGTTTTCCCATTGTTGCGACTGACTAGGCGGATGGGATACACCGCCACCACCGCAGAGTCGGTCTGCTGGCCACTCGTCCCAAGCGGCGTGAGAGATTATGGTGGGTGCAGGAACCAGGCGATGCGGGCAGCATCCTGGACCGGTCGCGCAGTGGTGGGGCGGGAGCAGTACCTCGATGTCTGTGACTCCAAGTCTCTGAAGGGTGGTAGGGCTGTGGGATTTGTGGGTCCAATGCGGGTGCCAAACAAAGGGTGAACGCCAGACCCGTTCAAACCTGGATGCCCTTATAATGGAGCAGAGGATGTGGGTCGCCCCTCATTTGAAGGAGTCTACACGATTCCTTCAGATGCTCGATCTCCTCTCCAGGCACCACGTGGCACAGGGGCTATTAGTGCAGTTCAGTCCAAGCTCACGATGTGCGTAGCGAGGTGTAACTCCTTATGTGGGAGATGAGGGTCACTCTCCAGTGGTAGGCCAGGGCAATGTCAGGAAGAATACCTCACCGACTCACTGCAGATGTGTAGGAGGCTGTCGGGAGTGTGTGAGATGAGGAGGTGGGGACAGCCGGCCCCGTGGAGCTGAACGTCTCTGTTGCTAGGCTCCCTTGAAGTCCCTCAAGCCTGACACACTCTCTCCATCGATGTCTTCTACGGTTGAATGCAGCCCACAGGTCAACTGGCCCTGTGCATGTCCAATCTCAGAATTACAGGCTTCATAGGCAATCACACTCGCCTCTCATGTCTGAAATCATAAGGTGCGAGTCAACGGCCGCGCGCGGAATGTGGGCCTCGGCTTTCAGCCCCACCCACCACCTAACACAAGGTGGAGTGGGGGGGGAGCGGCCGATAGCGACAATGCTATGTCTCACATTTGTTGCTCCCGTGCCTTTCTCCCCTAAGAGGTCCACCAGTATATTGCCGGGGGGTGCGCCAATTAATGAAGGGCCAGCGGGGTCAGAGCGTACATGCAGGCTTCACTCACGTTATGCAGGCCTCAATCCTCGGCCTCGCGTAGACGCTGTCCCCACTGTGGTTGCTCAGCGATCTACGGGAGAGCGTGGCCGCTCTCCTTTTCCTCTCTCACGCTGTTCTGGTCGTTACGCCAGGCACCCGCAGCTCCGGTTGGACAGTCCCGGCTGGCCGCGGCGGGTGGCCTGTCTCAGCAGTGGGACCCTGGCTTCGTCGGCAGCGAAGCGGCACCGCCAGTCGCGGCCCAGTCGGCCTCAGCGCGTCCCACCAGCCCCAGTCGGGATCGGCCATCTGCGGAGCTATCTCGGTCTCCAGCGGTCCGCAAATGGATCCCTCCACCTCCGACTGTTTCCCCAGTCCAGGTGGTGATAGTGAATATTTCTTCCAGGGCTGACCAAGCCTCACTAAGGTGCGGCCATCTCGTCAGCCCGCCCACTAGCATCGCCAGGGAGGCAACTTAATTGGTTTCTTTTTGTGGAGTACTTGTCAATGCATCGACAAAGTTACACAGTAAAATGCAGTTCTCTTCCACTTGAAATGTGGCAGGCAAAAAGAAGAAATATGATGGTTGATTATTGTGAAGCATTAACTTTCAAATGTTAAAAGTTTGCAAAAGCAACAGATTTTGTACAAGAAAAATAAAAACTAGAAGATTTAGCTGTTTTGTATTGTAAATCTTTAACCGTCCAAAATATATTGGTATTGTTAAACTTCTTTTTTAACTATAAAACAAAGCTAGCACAACAATTCTAAATTGGAAGACAGAGTTTGTTAGAAACATCTGTCGGTTTCACCTACAAGTGCCTTTTTTCTCCCCCTAATGAAAACATGAATGCATGTACGGAACTCTTGATGTTCCCAACACTAAACGAGCCTTAGCTGTGCCAACAAGTCTCGCTTTATAATGCAAGTGCTGAGCTATTGGTTTTGCTACTGCTTGTTTGTAAAGTTTTGTTAAAAAAACGTTTTAAAAAATAAAATAAAATCCAGGAGGAAAAGCAAACTTATTTAACGAAATCTCGAAACTGTAGAATTAATGCAATATTTTTAGACTTTGTAAACAGCATGGTATATTTTTCAAGCAAGAAACTTAACAGAATTAAATGAATACGGGAGCATCAGAATTGAAAGGAAAAAGCTTGCCAGGAAAAAGCTGAAACAAATTGTGCTCTGCCCCTTTGGGGCTCAGCAGCAGTCCAGGGAGCAGATGTATGGGCCTCAAGGAAGAGTGACCTCTACGTTCCACTCACACTAAGTACACCTACATTCAAGAACATCAGCTGAGTTATGGCAGCAACTTATCCCTCCCCATATTAAATGCTGCCTTTGTGTGCATAGGTCTGGGCTATCATGCGACTAGTGCAACAACATTGATAAAACGAAACAAACCCTATACCGCAAAAATATACATATTCCTGTACTTTTATAGATAGGCTAGGAGGCACAGGGTTTAACATGGAAACACTGTATGGGAGGGTCTGCACACTGGGGAAGAATGCAAGGAAACATGCACTGCATTACAATCTGAAGGGAAAAAAAAGAAGTTCCCAGATGTGAGACGTAGAAGGATAGAAGTAATTCAATCAAAAGGTAAAGAAGCTATGGCTGTGCCTGGGCACTGCCCGGGCCAAGAGTGGGCCCAGTCTGCATCAGTCATCGCACGGAAGTTCTTTGGATCTTTCAATATTTGAGCATGAACTTCTTTTAATAATGTCTTATAATGCTGTAAATCAAAGAGACAAACATTGTAACATTAATACCCTGTTCATAGCTATTAGAATTCTAAGCCACAGGTCATACTTGATCCAAACTTTTTCAATGGAAATATAGGAGGGGATTTTAATTTGGAGATTGGAACTGGTATAACCTTTTCTGACCAATTCTCTTTTCCAGATACGCTTGTACATCAGACCAGTATGGACGCCAGAGGGACCAGACTTTATCAAATTCTACTTGAATTTGATTTATGTGGAAATATTGGGTGAGGAGGAGAAACAAATTGCAATGTTCATTGGTTGGGGAAAAGAAACAAGAATTGATCTTATTTTCATCTCACAGTCCTTGTACTTGCATGTGGAATCTGGGGGAACTTTGGAGAATAGCTCTAGCGTTCACAATCCCAAGAGTCTAGTCCTTAGTGTAATAGCACATAGCATCAACCTGCAAGCTTTGGGTAGAATAGACCTTTCCATCAAAGACAAGGGGCTGTGTCTTAGGTGGCAGGTTGCAGATATTCAATTATTCCTCTGAAACAAAATCAGGACAAATGTTATCCTGATAGATGAATACATATTGATTAACCAGCTGACTACTATTTCACAGGTCATAGATGCCTTTTGTTGTCCATGTGCAGGGCAAAGTTGTTGATTCCTGTATGCCAGAAGAGGGCTGTCGTGAAGTGAGCAGTGGTGAACTCTGTGCCGATCGGGCTGAAGCATATGTACATCTAAGGACCGGCTGCCCCGTATGCCAAGAGGGGCTGCAGCACATGAACTTTGTTGATGCATGCACCGATTGAAGCCCGTGTGCAGCTCAGGATTGGCAACCGCATATGCCAGGAGGGGATGCGGTGCGGACACCTGCTGTGCCGAGCGGGTCAGTGCCCGTGTACAGTAAGGATGCACCCAGACCTCCTGAGGAAGCCTTGGACTGTTTAACCACAGTACCACTGAGAGTCAAGTGCAGAAGGGGTACTTAGCCCAGTTGCTAAGAATGCACAGTAGGTCGGGCCCTGGGACATTAGAAGTAAAAGGCCTCAAGCTGCACAGTTGAGCCCAATAACCCCTGCTTTTCCGTGACCCAATGAAAGGGATTCGGACAACAATCATATGAAAGATCCCTTAATATGGGCTTGCACAAGTGTTTGGCTCACCAGGCCTCACCCACCAGAGTTCAAATACCTTAGTAGTAACACCTTTGAAGAATAAACTTTCCTTTGTTTGAGTACCGGTATCCACACCAGCATGAGATCCATGAGTTCTAATGCCCTCAAACTGTAAGGGTGGGAGGTTCAGCAGACTCCTTGCTGGCATCATACACTTCACTACACCACCTCTGCAACATAGTTCACTAGCTCCACATTACTACATTTTCAGGAACTTGCCACTTCGAAGTTCCATTACCTCCAAATGTGGCTCTCCAGTGGAAAGCCTTTTATGCCTGAAATCCAGCTTTAGTCTACCAGGACACACATGCCTGGTTTACTCTGCAGCCCTGCTTCTCCATATTGTTTCACCAATGTTGGGCCAGCCCATTCCACTGTTACTACCACAACCACCACCAAAATGTGACCACCCACAACTCACATACCGCACCTGAACCATAGCATGAATGATCATGGAGGCTGGTGCCCTCACCCTCCAACACCTGGAGGTGGGGCTATGCAGGCCCAAACGAGTATTGCTAGGTTAAGCAAAGGACTGACATGCCTGTGGTCGATGCATAGAAAGGGCTGTTGAATATCAAAATGTTGGGCACCATCAAAAGATCTTGAGCATATGAGAATCCATCTTAGTTTCCCAATCGTTTTCCTCATCTGTGGCTAGGAGATGCAGAGATAATGACTAATGCCTCCTAATATATTGCATGTAACCCTCAATCTGTGGTATACTACAGACATTCACAATTGAATCAGGCTGGGACAGGATATTAAATGCAGGGTCCTGATTGCAATCTGAGAAGTAATCCTGTTTCATGTGAAAGCTCCCACTTGCTTTAGAAACAGGATTACAGATTGGGTGTAAATTGTGCCTAACATGAGTGCTGGCCTCTGTAATTTCACCAGGCAAACTCACATTGTACTGGGTAAAATCATGCTATTTGCTAATAGCTTTCTCATCCCAGGGTATGCACCCCTAAACGGAGGTGAAATTTCACACCGGCGCAAATCAATTAATAGGTGTGCAATATTGACACACTTAGTACCTCCCTGGTAATCAATCCCATGATGTTCTCTGTTACTGATAATCGATGTCACTGGTGCACAGTCATCGATTTTGGATGGGTTTTCATTGTTCAATGAACTATCACACATCACTCAGTCCAGGTGGTAGTACTGGGAGATTGCCCACTTTCCGAACAGGAGAGGGGAGGAGACTCTAGAGAATTCCATAAGCGACTGTGTCGGCCACATAGAATGACATTAACCATTACAGCAATGAGTAGTAGATACCAATCTAAGCAGCGAGGGAGGAAATGTGGTGTAGTAATCCACACTGCTGAAGACAAATCCAAGAGGATGAGAATATAGAGGTTTCTGCTTTTACGAATCCGAAGGACATGCTCAATACCATAGAAGGGTCCAGTCTCATTTATGCATCTGTCAGTGAATGGCAATTAGCGAAGTTGTAGAAGAAGGTGGTGGCTGTGCAAGCTTAGAGTTATAAAGAAAGTCTCCTTCCAAGAATGTAACTAGGAAGATGATTAAATGAATTGGCAGGTAGCGTGTCAGGTCGGGGTTTCTTAAGGCAGGGAGCATAAAGTCTGTAAGCGAAAAATGAACAATATCTAGGGCTAGAGAGGCATTCACAATATTTACCACTGGAGGAATCAATTATCTAAAGAGGGGGAATGATATTGCCGGCAGAGATTTTGTCTATGGTAAAGGAGAAGTATTAAAGTGATTCTGATAATGCTATCTAGAGCTTTCATGACCAGAGAATGAAACAATGGCAATTTGCGAAGGACACAGAAAGTTTTGCTGGTCTTGTTGGCACGTCAGCTAATAATATTGGTTGAATGTGGTGGATTTTTCGCTGAGGAGAGGGAAAGGCCCTTGTATAGTAAAGCATCACTTTTATACGTGTTTAACTCTTCCCTTAAACTTGTTTAGTGATTTCCAAGCAGTGGGCTCTTTTACAATAGTGAGTTTCTGATAGGGTTGTGGATTTTTAATGATAAAATTGTCATTTAATCTGTATTTGCAATGGTTTTTTTTCCAAGTTAGCTGCACCTTAACACTTGAGTGTTCCAGGATGCAAAGTGCATTGTAATAAAAGTAGTTATAGTGATTAAAGCATGTGTGTCACCACATTCAAGTGGTTGCCTGATGAAGGTGCAAAGCCTTGCCTTATAAGATTTTGGGTAGCCATTTGGACAGCCTTGTTTGGTAAATACATGAATGGTTCTTGTAAACAGGTTGACTCCCTTAGGTTGTCCAATAAGGACTGGTTTCTAGACAGGTAGTTGCGCTTTGGACAGAACGGAGGCATAACCAATCCAGTGGATGGGAGTATGGGCAAGAAAGGAAAAAACAGGGACAATATCATGCCATCAGAATTGCTATCTTTTAAAGTGTGGGTTCTGTGATGTTGAATAATATCTAGGAATGTTTCATCCATATATAGAAGGTTCCAAATGGAAAATAAAGTTTCCACCAAGGAAGTTATGGGCAGCGAAGACCAATTATATAAATTAAAAAAATATATAATCAGTGATGTTGTTGCTGTAGCTAGCATGTGGGCCAAGAGAGAAGGTTGAAGGTCAGGGTGTGAGAGAGAGACAAATTTCATTGAGCAGGACTGTACCTGTTGTGTAAGAGGTTTGTGTATACATTAATTTTTGGTATAAGGCCAGGAGAGTGTCCATCACCAGGGGACAAGATGAGAAATCTTGGTGTGCTTTGGGACACACAGCTTAATTTCTCCGCTCAGATTAACCAAGATACCTCGGCATGTTATTGTATGTTAAAAATCGTAAGGAAGATCCTACGATTTCTTCCAATGGAGCTGAGGAAAACGGTTGTGGTTGCTCTTGTACTGTCTCGCATCGATTATTGCAATGCCCTCTATTTAGGGATTGATAAACGACAGTTGACTAAGCTGCAATCCCTTCCGAATACTGCTGCTCGGACATTACTTAACATTCCTAAATTCAATCATATCTCTGGGGCCATTAGGAGCCTTCATTGGCTCCCTGTCAAGTAGCGTGTCGAATTTAAGGCTCTCTGCCTGGTCCACAAAACTCTGTATGGTGGTGGTCCTCTGGCGTACCACAACTTTTTCCAATGGTATTGTCCAGGGCGCTCATTAAGGTCTGCTAATCAGTCGTTGGTTAAAATTCCGAAATGGAGGAAAGCCAGATGGGGTGGAAGATGCATCTCATACTTGGCTCCCAATCCTTGGTACAGGTTACCATTGGACATTAGATCTCAACCAACTCGTTCCAAATTCCGTGGCCTTTTAAAAACTTGGCTTTTCACGGTTTAGTAGTGGAGCCTGTATCCATGGACTCACTCATTTTTCTATGTTTTTCCAGCGCCAAGACGCCTCGGCAATCGAGCGCTATATAAAACCCTCACTTACTTACCTACTTACTTGTTTGGTGGTTGTGATACCGTTCACAATAAGGAAGAACACAGGCAGTGGCTGCTCCTCCACTAAGGCAGAGGAACGTCGCTCCACTGCTCAAAAGGAAAAATAAAATGATAATTAAAGGACAAATAAAATGATAATAACAGTTATCATTTTATTTTTCCTGTTCAAGTCAGTGGCTCTCGGGCAGGGCTGGCCAGAGCAGGGAGAGGAGTGGTTTGCACTCCTTAAGTGCGCATTACTGTTTGGCCGGCCCTCTTGGCCAGCCAAACAGTCCTGCACACTTTGCATCTTCCCCACCAGGCTGCATTACACAGCCTGGTAAGGAAAATGCAAAGCCTTCCAGTCCCCGTCTGAGCGCCGATCCACGGTCATCCATGGCCAATCCACTGACATGCTTTAAGCATTACAATAAGAGGTGCTGATAACTTTACGAAACCAATGTTTTGTCTGAGAGCTGATTCTGTTAACTTTTCGTCTACTCTCTAAATCTAAAACCACAATATTATTCTCATTCCATAGGGACTGGTGAGGGAATGCAGTATGTGTTCTACTCTTCCCTGACTAAATAAATACACCACTTGCAGCCAACACTTCCACCAGTTTACCACAATTTCCTGTGTTAGGTCAGAAGAATTTATCTGACCTCTGAACACCTTCAATGAGGGCTATGGTAGAAAAACATAAGACAATAAGGAGGTTACGGGCTTGAAGACAAAGCAGGCCAGTTAATTTACATAGGAAGAAGAAGCATGAAACTCAATCCTAGTGCTTTGAAGGTGGCAGTTGAGTTTAAAGTCTTTGTGGAGAGAGATAAAAGGGAGGAAATCCCAATCGTTGCCTCTATGAAGGGAAAGTTAATTCAGTGAAAGAAAAAAATCCTCGATTTTCCTTTAGATTTCAAGTCATGATTAAGAAGGAGGGTATCAAAATGACAACAGCACTGGAACTAACAGCATAGTATGCTTAACAAGGTAGAACTACAGTACTGCTATATTTTGCAGAATACCTTGAATTGACTTCCACTAGGACATTGGAAGTACAAGGGAAGGGGTGCTGAAAAGCAGAAAGGACCCGAGCCCGTGATCAAAACACAAACGTTATTCTGATTACTTTCTAAAAACATAACCAGTAACATACGTATGCCCATAATCAGAGCACAAAGATGCTTTCACACACAGGACCAGTAAAACAGCTTAGCCGTGCAAGCACACTACAATGATGCACTCACCATATCCGTCCATGACCGGTTTGAGGTCCTTGTATAAAGCAGTAACACTTGTGATTTCACGTACACTTAGGTCCCTGTACTTGTACTGGAAAAGAAACACAACGATAATAATGATTAGAGGTCTCTTCAAGTAGGTGCAGAGTGCATTAACTTACAAAATCGGAAAAGACAGCAGAGTTTATATATATGAAGCATGAAACTGCAAAATGGTATTGCTTCTGCATGGTAAATAAATCGAGCTGGCAAAATAAGATTGGCGTGAACTGTGTCAGCATCTGCAAAGTTTCACTGATGGAGAAGTAGCTTTTCATGAATGAGGGAACTGCGGATTAAGCTGCAAAGGTGGAGGGCAGAAATGTCCTCAATACAAGTACATTTAAGCATTCAGATAAAAAGGAGTAAGCCCAATACTGTTGACAGAAGTATCCACCCAGTACAATAGAGAGTAAAAAGAGGTACCACTGTGACACTGCGTGCTAGGTGCCAATACTTTAATAGTATTATATTAGAAAACAATGGTTCGTAGGATTTTATTCTCTTTAATAAACAAAAGAGGTGCGCACTTCTCGTAGTACAAGACTGAGAATATATCTACTTACACGGTACCAAGGCATACAATGCAGGCAGGTTTTTTGTAATTAATGTATTCATTGAATTTTTTTGTATTAATTTACGTTTATTCTTGTAAAAATATCCAGTGCTCATGCTTGTGGTGAAGAAACGTGCAGACATAAAAACAAAGTACATCACAGTTAAAAAGACATATGACTACTTTTTGGTTATTTTAACAGCCCCTGCAACTTGATCTACACTGGGCAAACCACCTAGAAAGCTAAAAACAGGATTTCCCGGCACAAGAGCAGCATCCTCTGTAAAATAACAACAGCACTCTGAGCGGAACGTTTCATTGAACAGTATCATGTAAATTCAATTTCCATCATGAGTTTCAGAGATCTTGCTAATCCGATAGGGTCCCAATGTCCCGTCATTGTTGCATTATGCCATCTAATTATGAAACTTTCATTTGAATGACTGAGCTTCGTTAGCAATGGTGAATGGTATGTAAACACCTTTTACCCCTTCTCTCCCCCTCACTAATTATTTATTATTATTTTTTGTTTGATGAATTTTTGTAGTATTGTGGAGTCACCATTAATATTGTAGAGCTACTGACTGTATGTTTTTATTGTTAGCTGGTGCTCTTTACTTATTTTTTTTCTTGACTTCTTGAGGCATACATCGCGCAGGCCCCACTTCTGCCGAGGCCTGCTTTCTATTTCCTTGTAGTATGCAGAACCACATGCTTGCATCGTGTGTAAACCTCCAACTAACTGTGGTCAGCGGCCAAGCTTCCCTTCCGCATGTTATCACCGCAGCACGTTCTCGCGCATACAATTACTTAGCTTGAGAGCCGGCGCATTCTAAAACGCCAGACCTTCGTCAGCGCATGAACAGGGCAGCTCTCAATGTCAATGCCAAAGCCAATGCTCTGACTGATACCAGTAACCGCCGTCGGTTAACAAATCCTTTTTAGACTACCTCAGCACTACCACCAGTAAACCAGTACTTTATTGATTTGTATTTAGAGCACACGCCCAGAGAAGGTAGACTGACTTCCAGTGGTACTGCGCGCACTAAAACCACTGAATATTCTGTAAACCAAGCTTCTACATAGTTTCTGGTAAGTGTGAAATGTTATCTCTATTCAGCCACTAACTACGGCCTTTCATTATATTCCAAT
This sequence comes from Triturus cristatus, assembly GCF_964204655.1. Classification (NCBI taxonomy): domain Eukaryota; kingdom Metazoa; phylum Chordata; class Amphibia; order Caudata; family Salamandridae; genus Triturus; species Triturus cristatus. The sequence goes on from NC_140584.1 coordinate 449,725,861, forward strand.
TTTTTTCGTCCCTCAGTCACTGAGTTCCCGCAATACTGCAGCATCAGGTCTACGTGAACTACAATAGTAGGATGGTTGAATGCCTTTCAATTTATTCTGCAGACGGCAATGTTTCTTACTTTGGCATGGCTACCTGAAATTCCTCACTTGCCTAATGCCCAGTGACTGTCTCACTTCTTGGGTCTGTATATATGTATAAAACAAATTACAGCTTCCCTACGCCGTGTAGACAACTCACACAGCTACACTCCTTATATAATGTTTTTTAAAACAAATTAACTTGCCTCCTAGGATTCAGATTCTGGAACCAGGCTCTTTAGGACCCGATAGCTGGTGCTCACCTCAGACCATTGGGCACTGAGGATCAATAACTGATCTCAATTCCTGCTCTTCCCTCTTGGAGCAGTGGACAATTTTTCTTCTTGCCCATAAAGTGATTACTCACACTCACAGTGGTTTTAATTAATAAGCAACTATTCTTTTGCCTGTACTTACCTTATATTCCATTTTATCCAAGACACTTTTGTGCAGCCAGTTCCTGCTTATCCCTATAGGATCGTCCACCCCGATACCAGGCAAGTGATGCAATCATGCCAGATCATAACCTACAGGCAGGCTCTTTTATACAATATTCTTACCTTTGCTTCTCTTTAATCTTCACCATAGGGAGTACTCTTGCTCTCGGCCTGATGATGATCTTACATTAAACAAGGTTGAAATGCCATAGACAACAGACCTATATAGACTCCCAGCATACTGTTAAAATAACCAAAAAGGAATCATATGTCTTTTTAATTGTGAAGCACTTTGTATTTATATCTTAACTCCTCACTGCACCTTTCTCCACCACAAGCATGAGCACTGGATCTTTTTTTACAAGAATAAACGTAAATTGATACTACAATATGCAGTGAATAACTGAATTGCAAAAATCTGCCTGCATTGTATGCCTTGGTATTGTATAAGTAGATATATTCACAGGCTACTATTACCAGAAGAGAGTTCCTCTTTTGTTTATTACAGAGATTCATATCCTAGTGAACCATTGTTTTCTATAATAGCATACTACCCCAGGTTCTCTAAAAGTATGGGGTCACCCTTGATAAACCGTAGAAATACTTTAATCAATCAATCAATCAAGCATTTGTAGAGCGCACTACTCACCCATGAGGGTCTCAAGGCACTAAGGAGGAGAGGGGGAGGCAGCTCTTGGTCGAATAGCCAAGTCTTGAGGAGTCTCCTGAAGGTCAGCAGGTCCTGGGTCCGGCGCATGTGGGCGGGGAGGGTGTTCCATGTCTTTGCGGCGAGGTGGGAGAATGATCTGCCGCCTGTGGTCGCTCTGCAGATGCGTGGGACGGTGGCGAGTGCGAGGTCGGCGGAGCAAAACTGGCGGTTCGGGATGTAGAAGGATAGTCGTTCATTGAGGTATGCTGGTCCGGCGTTGTGGAGTGCTTTGTGAGCGTGGGTGAGGAGTTTGAAGGTGATCCTCTTGTTGACTGGGAGCCAATGCAGATCTCTAAGGTGGGTGGTGCGGAGGCGTTTTGTATGCGTTGGAGTCACTTCTGGAGTGTAGCTGTGGTTTCTGCGTACAGGGCGTTGCCGTAGTCCAGCCTGTTGCTGACGAGTGCTTGGGTGACCGTTCTCCTGGTTTCGGTGGGGATCCATCTGTAGGTCTTGCAGAGGGTGTTAAAGCAGGAGGAGGAGACAGTGTTGACTTGCTGGGCCATAGAGAGCGTTGAGTCCAGGATGAACCCCAGATTGCGTGCGTGGTTAGTGGGTTTCGGGGCAGCTCTCAGCGTGGTCGGCCACCAGGAGTCGTCCCATGCGGAGGGAGTGGAGCCGAGGATGAGGACCTCCGTCTTGTCTGAGTTCAGATTCAGTCGGTTGGTCTTCATCCACTCTGCGACAGCCTTCATTCCCTCGTGGAGGTTGGATTTGGCGGTGGCCAGGTCCTTGGTGAGGGAGAGGATCAGCTGGGTGTCGTCGGCGTACGAGACGATGTTGAGGTGGTGTGCTCGGATGATTTTGGCGAGCGGCACCATGTAGATGTTGAAAAGGGTTGGGCTGAGGGATGATCCTTGGGGTACGCCGCAAGTGATCGTGGTGGCTTCGGATCGGAACGGGGGGGGGGGGGTCGGCGGACTCTCTGGGTTCTGCCAGTGAGGAAGGAGGTGATCTAGACCAGGGTTTTGTCTCGGACTCCAGCATCGTGAAGGCGCGTGCGCACGGTGTGGTGGCAGACGGTGTCGAAGGCGGCCGAGAGGTCCAGGAGGATGCCCTTGTCAAGTATGGTCCTGATGTCGCCAGTGGCGGCGATGAGGGCGGCTTCGGTGCTGTGGTTGCTGCGGAAGCCGGATTGGGAGGAGTCCAGGACGTTGTTCTCCTCCAGGAAGTGGGTCAGTTGTCTGTTGGCAGTCTTCTCGATGACTTTTGCCAGGAACGGGAGCAGGGAGATGGGTCGGAAGTTCTTGAGGTCCTTTGGGTCCGCCTTGGGTTTCTTGAGAAGGGCGTTGATCTCGGCGTGTTTCCAGCTCTCTGGGAAAGTCGCGGTCTTTCGGAGATGGGGTGTGATGATGGAGCTTGCCTTGTTGAAGATGTGGTGGGGGCAGGGGTCAGAGGGTGAGTCGGAGTGGATAGTGTTCATGATTTTGATGGTGTCATCGTCGTTGACGTTATTCCAGGAGAGCAGAAGGTCGGTGTGTTTGGTGGGTGTTGAGTCGGGGTGTCGAAGCTGTTGTGGATGTCTGCGATCTTGCAGTGGAAGAAGGTAGCCAGGGAATCGCAGAGTTCTTGCGACGGCGGTACGTCGCTGGAGCTGGGGGTGGCGAGTTCTTTCACGATGTTGAAGAGCTCTTTGCTGTTGTGTGCGTTCTTGGCAATGCGTTCCTTGAAGGAGGTTCTTTTGGCGGATCGGATGAGTTGGTGGTGGTTGCGTCTGGCGCTCATGAGGGCTGCGTGGTTGTCTGGTGTCTGGTCGTTGCGCAATTGCTTCTCGAGTCTCCTGCAGGTGTGCCTGGGTTTTTGAGGTCGGTGTTGAACCTGATGGCTCTCGTGTCGGTGCACCTGTTGGAGGGTTCCCTGATCGGGGCGAGGGTGTTGGTGCAGTCGTGGATCCATTGTCTGAAGTTGTGGGCTGCTGCGTCTGTCTCGGAGAGATCGGGTGGAGGGTCTCGGGTGAGTGTGGTGATAAGCTGGTCTTCGGTGACTTTTTTCCAGTTGCTCCAGTTGCAGTGTGAGATGCGTTGCGGTTGGTTGTGTGCGGTGTGTTTCTCGAAGGATAAGTGGATGCAGTGGTGGTTGGTCCAGTGGAGTTCAGGGGTGTGGCTGAAGGTGATGTGGTCGCTGGCGGCAAAGATGGGGTCTAACGTGTGTCCGGCGGAGTGGGTGGGTGTCATGACGAGTTGTTTGAGTCCGAGGTTGTTGATCAGTGTTGTGGAGTTGTTGTTGTTGTTGGCATTTTTGAGGTGGAAATTCAGGTCTCCGAGGAGGATGTAGTCTGTGGAGGAGAGGGCGTGCGTGCTGATGAGGTCGGCGATGGATTCGCTGAACTGTGGTCGGGGTCCCGGGGCTCTGTAGACGAGGGAGTTGTGATCGACGTGGATCTGGAAGTGTAGGTATTCGGCCATGCTGAGGGCATCTTCGGTGCTGATTGAGATTCTGATGGTGTTTCTGTGGATGATGGCGATTCCTCCTCCAGATTTGTTGTTGTTCCGGTCCCTGCATATGATGTTGTAGCCGTCCGGGATGGCTATGGCTATGTCCGGTGCCGAGGAGGTGTTCATCCAGGTCTCCGTCAGGAAGCCGACGTCCGGGGCAGAGGAGTCGAGCAGGTCCCAAAGTTCAACAGCGTGCTTGTGGACTGAGCGGGAGTTGAGTAGTATGCAGCTGAAATGGTTGTGGCCTGCAGTGTTGGGATGGGCAGGACGTGCTGGTGTGCACTGGCTGGTGTAGTTGCATTTTCGGCAGGTGAAGGGTCCGTGGGTGAGCTTCGGGGTGGCCTGGAAGCAGGTGGAATTTCGGCCGGCGTTGAGTGCTTGGAGGGTTTTTGCGTCGTCGAGTCCTGTTGAGGTCGCGGGGGGGGGTTGGGGGGGGGATGGGGTGTCTGGCGCTGGGCGTGGTCCAGGCGCGGACGGGCGCAGACGGGCTTGCCTTTGGAGCGCGTCCGCTGCGCGGTCGGCATTTGTAGGGGGGGCGAGCAGCTGGGAGCAGCTTAATAGTGAGCATACTTGTGTGGGAGCCATATGTGGTGTAGCAACAAAGAACAAAGACATGTAATGAAGCTTTCTTCAGGAGCTGATGCCTTTAGCATGTAGGCATAGGTTGAGTTGATGAGGGCTTTTTCACCAATCAGATAGTCACAGTGAGCCTAGTCAAGTGTCTGTGTTGGTATTAAGAGCAAAACACAGAGCAGAGCGATCAAAATAGTCATGGGATTGCTGAAACATGATATTATGTAAATCAGAAAAATTATAAGTTGTGCTACATTTATGGCAAGTAAACATACAAGAATCTTTAAAAGGGGAAATCCTTTATAAATATATATCTGTGTATTTTATTTAAAATGCATAAAGAAAAACATGTGTTTTATGTAGTTAGTAGTTCTTTGCATGCTGTAATTTTCAATCTTGTAGATATATTGCTAAAATCATAGGTAAAAGTCCCATAATGCTAAGTGCTATTAGTTACAGGCAGGATTAGTTAAGGTGTCATGCTGTGGTACCAACTGGCAGGTATATTGGCTTTTAGAACTAGCAATGACTGATGGAATTGTAAATACATAGCAATGAACATCATTATTGCACATATATTTGAGACACAGCTAAGACAGAGCAATCTTGTCCGTTAGTTACTCAAGCAGACAAATTGAGAAATTAATAGTTTTTAGACGATTGATGGAATTCCTTTTCTGCTTTAACTTCAAGGCATGCAGTTAGAAACACCAGCATCTTTGAAAATTACTGGCAACAACCTTGTTTTCCAGTGTCAATTCTCATAGTCTTCAGCTAACTGAAAGCTAATAGATTTATCTTAAGTCATTAAGGTTTGATTGAATAACAAATGCCCCATAAATGTTGCTTTATCACTAGCATGTTACACAGCAACCTGGCAAGTTATATTAAAAATACTGTGTTAATGGCAGCTGTTTTGAAAGGCCGAGGAGCAGGAGATAAAAGCAGCTGCTACCAGAGACATCTACTCCTTTCATCAAAAGACACAACTTCCTGTGTTCAAAGGTACATGGGTAAAGATGTGCCCATCTCTACTCATGTGCTGGACTATCTGAACCGATCCACCCTTTACCTTTCCTCACACCCCTGCCCCACACAATCAACCCCCACTGTCAACAGATAAATATGGGAAAATAAAATAAAGGCCTAACTAAGGCTTACCGAGTCCTCCTCTGCTACCCTGAAGGAGACTATGAGAAAGATGGTAGAGAAATCATGGTCACAGGACACATGCAGAAAGGAGTCCCTCAGGGATTATCAGTCAACCCCACGCTCTTAAATATCTACATGGTCCCACTCACTAACACCGAGCGAACCTTGGGAATCATCATCTCATATGTCAAAACACACAACTAATCCTCTTAAAGGACAGCACCAACACCCAAGCAAAGTACATAGAGTGCATGCAAGAATTCACCCTCTGGATGAAATCCAACTGTCTTAAACTTAACACAGACAAGACGGAGGTAGGACTGTTAGGTAAAGAGTCTACTCTGTGGTCCTCGGTCTGGTGGCCATCTGAACTTGATTCCACTTAAACCCCTACCAGCCAAGCCAGGGACCTGGGAATTGTGGTTGACTACAAACTATTGATGGCCAGCTGAGTCAACTTGATCACCTTTTCCTGCTTCCACTCCCTCTAACTCCTCAGGAAAATCTTCAAATGGCTTTTTTTTCTCAACACCTGCCGGACAATCACCCAAGCACATTTCCAGCAAGCTGGACTACAGAAACAACTCTAAATCGCGCACCCCCCCACTCACAATGCAGCTCCAGATCATTCAGAATACAGCAGCGAGATACACACTCAACTTCACTCTACGCATCAACATCTCCTCCCACATCAGTTTTCCACTGGACATCCCCTCCTCCCCCCACACATAAAAATGCACTCTTCAAATGACTAAACAATTTAAGCCCCACCTGCCTGAAAAAAACGCATCTGCATCCCCAACCCCACTAGACACCTCCCCTCTGCTAACCTCCTGGTTGCCACTGTCTCCCGCATCCAAAGACCCAGTGCTAGCAACTGTGCCTTCTCATAACTGGCATCCTAAAGCCTGGACCGGACTCCTCCTTCATATTAGGGCCACCAGTTAAGTCCTAGGGTTCAGGAAGAAACTTAAAACAAGACTTTTCACCTAGGACCCAAAGAGGGCAGCAACCCCCCTCTTATCAGCGCCAGGATACCCTCTTAGGTCAGATTCACGCTTAGTTCTCTAACATACCAGAAGTTGTTTAAGTACATGTACTTCTTTGGTCTCTTTGCATCCATACAAGCTATGGGATTTTTCCAGTGCATTCAGGCTATGTATTGGTGCAAACTCTATAGCAATCTCTCATTACAGTCTAAAAATCATCAAAATGTGGTGATATTTTCATAAATTTGCTCAATATTTTGCTATATTTCTCAAATGGACAACTATAAAGCCCAGGACACAAAACAAGGAAATATTGCCCTGAAGGACTGAAGTCCGGAAATGCCAAACGTTTGGGTTTTCCAAGGGAATGTAAGTCTGCACAATCAAATTACAAAATTGAGGCATAATCACTGTTTATGGTACACTGTTCGGTGATGACAGAAACTCAGAACTATACGGAAAATATAAAAATGTATGCATTTTCAAATGCTGTATGACGTAAGGAATCTATTGGTGTAAGTACCACTCTAGCCCTTCCACTGAAAAGTTGGCCAGTTAGAGGCTAAACATGACGTGTGTCAGATTAATTCGCAATATTTCTTTTTTTTTTTTTTTAAATGTCAAGGCACTCCAGTCTCCCTTGCATGGAAATATATCCCGGCCAAGGTTTGAACCCAAATGTTGTTCCTCTGGACCTCTTGAGCGTGGGGTACCAGAAATGTATGGGTTTTCTATTAGTTAATAATGCCTACAGCAGATAAACACAGGGCAGTGCATTTAAGAAATTTGAAAAGCATCTTCAAGCGAAGCACCAATTTAGGGTCCCTGTCTTTTGGGCACAGGTATAATCTCCAACAGCATGGAAACATACCACGACCACATATTTTTAATATCTACACATCCTAAGGTTTCTACTGCTGGAGCCAGACCACTCGCACCCTAATTGGAAGGCTGTTAAATGTGTTGAACAAGACATATGTCAGATGTTTTACATTTTTTCTTCAAAACATTGCAGTTTCCTTCAGTCTTCAGTCACAGGACCATATGTCTGCCAGGACTTCTCCCAAATCTTTGTCCTCATAGGTCTGCAGAGTGTGGCACTATAAAGTATAGGTCAATTTCCATAGGTCAAAGCTACGATCCACACTCTAGCACTAGAAAAGGTTTTTGATGGGGAGATACCTTTGGAGATGTCTCTAGTATCTGGTCGCAGGGAAAGCAGCAGCCAGGGGGAACCTACTAACCTATTACATTTCAGAAAACTAGAGATACAGGGGAATCCAATATAATGTGACCTGCATGAATCCAACACATTTCATTGCCCACAATTTCCTGTGAAAGCAAGCCCCAGAGGTTAAGGCACTTCGCAAACTTCCACCCATCCAATGTTTCCACATTGCTTTTCATAAAAACAGTACTGTAAATATGTGGTTCGGCATATTGCTCAGGACTGAAATAGGCCAAAATACTGAAGTCCACAATGACACAATATGGACTAAACACAGTCACATATTACGCCTGTTCCTGTCAGTTATGATATGCCCAACCACACTAATGAGGTACTGATTTTATTAGTAGACATGTGGGAACCATTGGTGGTGGGAGTTTAAAAAACATGTTTGACTTGTGCAAACAAAATGGCATGAAAACACACCCAACAGTGGAGCCCTCTATAGACCAGCACCTAATCTGCTATCCCTTGTATATCTGTATTCCCATGTGGTTGCTATGGGTATGTGTGCACACTGAATCGCACCCACTGTAACCATGCAAATCCCCTAAGGGGACCTAACAGTTTCAAAACACTAGCAAAGGTGCACCACAAATCAAACGTTCAGGAAAAACAATAATATAGTCATTTCCCACATCAAAGTTATTCAAAAAATAATTAATTTTTATTCAAGGATTATGATCATTATCATTTCTTTTTAAAACACAGAATTGTAAACACAATTTGGTCTTGACAGCACAGCCGACGCGTTTCGTCCTAGAAGCGGACTTCTTCAGGGCTGTTTAAACAAAGACACATAAATATACATAAGAATATACATTAAAAATATATAAATAACCCAAGACATTACATACTACAAGTTCCATAAGTGCAAATGTTTATACTTTTTGTACAATCAATGTCAACTTATTTCAGACTAAATAGCATTTCTATTACGAGGTAAGTACGGTAATTTGATATAACTTTCCTTATCTACGTCCAACATATACAGCGCTATATTGTTGCTCTTGAAAAACATTGATATCTGTATCCCAAGATTTAGGAATAATTTACAGAGATTATGCATGATCAGAGTACAGGAGTGGAGAAAGAAACATGTTCAGCATAAACCCAAGTGGCTACCTCAATGGATTCCTAGAACAGTTAAACTAAATAGTAAAAGACAGACACCAAAAACAAGCAAAGTGAAAGCAGGAGAGTTGACAGAAACATAAGCCAAGAATTAGCAATCTTTAAAGAGAGAACAAAAGAACTCAAACAAACTTAAGGGTCATGGGCATCACTGCACCGGGGCCATATAACACCAGTAACTCCAAAGTTGCACAATGACACTAGGAGTAACAAATTCACGAACTCTCACATTCTGTTTGTACAAGAGTCCATAGGGATTAAATAATACCCACCATGTGAAGGATGCAACAATCAATCAATCCCATACAGCACAAGCTAATACAATGCCAGAGTCGTAGATTCTGTGAAAGTTTTCCTTTGTTTTATAAGTCGGTTGAGAGTATCTATAAATCAAAAAATAATAACAGAAATAATCAACGTTTAAAATCATTATTTAAGGGAGCTACACTGTAATATTTAACAGTGAGTACCAGCCTTTAGGTTGGGTACTTACATTGGAGCTTGAAATTCTATAAGATCACCATAGTTTTCCAAAGGCTGACCAAGTCACGTCATTTGAGATATATTCTTGTTTTATAAAACCGAGAAATAACAGTCTTCACAGTCTACAACAAAAGATAATAATGATATAACAAAAAACTTATTTAGTCTCGTAAAAGTATTATAAAAACAATTTCTACGACTCTGGCATTGTCCCTATGGACAATGCCAGAGTCGTAGAAATTGTAGAAACCCAAGCCACTTGGGTTTATGCTGAACATGTTTCTTTCTCCACTCCTGTACTCTGATCATGCATAATCTCTGTAAATTATTCCTAAATCTTGGGATACAGATATCAATGTTTTTCAAGAGCAACAATATAGCGCTGTATATGTTGGACGTAGATAAGGAAAGTTACATCAAATTACCGTACTTACCTCGTAATAGAAATGCTATTTAGTCTGAAATAAGTTGACATTGATTGTACAAAAAGTATAAACATTTGCACTTATGGAACTTGTAGTATGTAATGTCTTGGGTTATTTATATATTTTTAATGTATATTCTTATGTATATTTATGTGTCTTTGTTTAAACAGCCCTGAAGAAGTCCGCTTCTAGGACGAAACGCGTCGGCTGTGCTGTCAAGACCAAATTGTGTTTACAATTCTGTGTTTTAAAAAGAAATGATAATGATCATAATCCTTGAATAAAAATGAATTATTTTTTGAATAACTTTGATGTCGGAAATGACTATATTATTGTTTTTCCTGAACGTTTGATTTGTGGTGCACCTTTGCTAGTGTTTTGAACATGTTTGACTTGCATGGAATTCCAAGTCAGACAACCCAGGACTCCTCCAGGTGCCTAGCGTTCAGAAATGTCAATCATTTGGCTTTTGTAAAGAAAATGGGATCTATCATGTTGAATGAAAACCAGCTAAACAAACCCCATGTGGGCATCATCACTAAATTTCTCTTGTGCGCAGAACATACACAAAAAAGGTTGCAACAGTGCACATTCCTGTAAACAAGAGCAGGTAAATCGTATGCAGTATCTGTGCAAATGTCCCTCACATACACAACACTGGAAGGTTCACTGCAAACTTCATAAACCCCAGCCCCACAGGAAATCCTTATATACTCCATCATCATGGGCATGTTTGTAAACAGAATCTGTACAGGCTTTTGCTTAGGCTTCCAATTTTATGGCAAGACCGGAGGCTAATATTATGCAATCCTCTTTATTGCCGCCACCCACAGCAGCATTATTAGAACATAGAATACAACAAACGTTCTTTCCGACATATCAAAGATCTGGAACTTCCAATACTCTTCCTTCTTTTTTGCTGCTGCCCGTGAGTTAATTAATGAATTCTTTGGCTTTCATTTAAAAATTAAGTTTGTATGTGAGAGGTTAATTTATTGTGAAGAAACGTTTTAAAAAAGGAGTAATAGGGATTAATAAGGATGAATGGTGTGGAAAAACAATGAATTTAAAGTTAAGAGATAATGATGGTCGTTTTATATCATAAGAGTTTGTTATAAATTAACATGCGAGGAAGGTTTAAGGATGTTAAGTAAGGGACCAGCATTTAAATAATGAACGATGTGTTTAAGAAAGGGAACAGCGTTTTAATAATGAACGATGTGTTTTAGAAATACTAACAAGTTATAATATGAGGATGTTTAGGTTTAAACGAACGAGGTGTTGAGTTTAAACGAACGAGGAAGTTGGGCTTCGATTTAAATAAGAATATTACATGCGAAGGTAGAGGATGCAAAATTATATTTAAAATAGGCTTACCGTTGGTGTGAAGAGGCGCGAGCGTAGCGTCATAGGAGTGTGCGGCCATGTGGGTCGGGCAGGGAGTAATGCGCAACTATAATTTGGCACGCATGCGCGAAGGGAAAGAGCTTGGCAAATACGCATGCGCGGAGCACGAGAAGATAGTGAGTGCTTATCGCGCATGTGTAGAGCTTGTTGTTGCGAGGTGAGGGAGAAATAGAAGCGACGTGAGAGAGAAATAGAGAGGAAGAGAAGGAAAACGGTAGAGTCGGAGGTGAAAGGTAGAGGAAAAGAGTTTTAAAGGGAAAGACAGGATAATTTGGACAAATAAAAATAATTAAAAAAATAATAATAATTTGGATGAAATATTAGATTTTGAAGGAGAATAATATAAATTATATCATTTAGAGAAAAAAAAATGTCTGTGGGAAGTGATTGTGCAACAGGGAGTCAGAATATGGAAGAAAGAATTACTTTAATGTTAAAAAAATTTGCGAATGATTTTGATTCGAAAATAGAAAAGAAATTAGATGAATTTAGAAGAGGAGGTACACATTCTTCTCAGGAAGAACATTTTTGGTCAGCAGGAGAAGGGCCAATAGTGGAAAAGAAATCAGGGAAAGTAAGTAGGAAGAGGAAGAATATAGAAATGGAAGTGTATAAAACTAAAAGAGCAAAGGGGGCATACCCAGACTCAGGAATTCACAAAGGTGCGAAACATGGTTGTGTTGAAGACACGCAAGGTGACCTGGATAGAGGTCAGAATGGTAGAAGGCATACTACCATTATTTGTGAGGAGTCTTCGGGTAGTGCGGAGATCGAAATAAGCTGTTCATCAGATTTTGATTCAGAAGTTGAGGTAGTAGAAAAGAGGAAAGATACCGAGGATAAGTCAAAAGATAAAAATGGAGGAAGTATTGAGGTTAAAGATCCTTTGGGGGAGTCGATGTTCGACCCAATGTTGTTGAAGCACCCATGGTCACCTGACTGGAGCCCGGCTCCACATGTTGCGGAATATGTTCAGTTGTGGATGAGGAAACAAATACAGAAGGACGTGAGGTTAAGGCTCCGTTCTGAGTGTCCAAGGCCAAGTTTGAAAAACAAAATAGTTATGACGCCGGAATTGGACGCAAAGATAATTGCCTTTATAGGCAAAGGGTGGAAGAGACCCTAAAAAAGGTCTGGATAAAGGGCTAAGAATGTTCCAAGACAGGCTTTTGGATCTGACAGGTCCAATTACAAAGATATTTGACATGGCGGAAGAAGCTTACATTGGGAAAAAGAATTTGGATGTAGAAGAATTAAGAGAGTGGATCCAAAGAGCTGTATGCTTATTGGGAAATGCAAATACTGCTATTTCAGTGGAAAGGAGGAAAAGTATCCTCTTAAAAATAGATCCAAAATTAGCAGAATTAGCAAACAATGAAGGCGGAATGGAAGCTAATGGGATGCTTTTTGGAGAGGAATTTATTAAAGAAATGAGTAAATATGTGGGTGCATTTAGCTCATTACAGAGATCTCAAAGAGAAATTTAAAAAGTATTTGATAGGAGAGTTTTTGGCGGGGCCGGGAGAATGAGAGATGGTTTTCCCGGCCGAGGCCAAGGCATCACAAGGGCCTCATATTCAAGAGGATTCAGGCCATTCAACTATAATTACCAGTTGCAGTCTGGATACCAGCCAGGGAGTTTTTACCCTCAGAGAGAAAGGGGAAGTTCAAGAGCGAACAGAAGAGCGAGAAGATCTGGTAAGGAAAGACCGTTTTGTTACCCATGTAAGGTTGGGCGGCAGACTTGCCCAATTTTACGAGAAATGGAGTATGTTAACAAGGGACCCTTGGGTTCTACAAACGGTTTTGGGGTATCGAATAGATTTTATAGAATAACCGAGACAAGATCGTTGCCCAGTAATGATAAAATTCGATACAAAAATGTCAGTTTGGGTGGGGGAAGAAGTGAAAGAATTGTTAATGAAAGGAGCAATTGTGGAAGAGTGTGCAGGTTTCATAAGCAATATTTTCCTAGTGGAAAAGAAAGGGAAAGGTATGAGACCAGTAATAAACTTAAAAAATCTGAAAACGATTGGGTGGAGTATCATCATTTCAAGATGGAGGGTATGCATATGTTGAGAGATGTTCTTCAGACAGGGGATTGGATGACTCGTTTAGATTTAAAAGATGCATATCTGACGATCCCAATCTGGGAGGAGCACCAGAGATTTCTAAGGTTCAGATGGGGAGGAAAGTTGTGGAAGTTTGTTTGTCTTCCATTTGGTCTATCATCAGCCCCATGGTGTTTTACGAAAATGTTGCGTCCAGTTGTATCTTACTTCAGAGAGAGAGGAATAAGGGTAATAATTTATTTAGACGACATTCTGATTATGGATCAGGAAAAGAGAAGAGTGGAGAGTCATACGAAATTAGCAATAGATCTTTTGGAGAATTTGGGTTTTATTGTGAACAGGGACAAGTCTTGCCTTTCTCAGAGTCAAGAAACACAGTTTCTAGGATTCGAGATAGACACTGTTCAGGGTCTGTTCAGGGTCAGTTGAGATTACCAATGGAAAAGATAAAAAAGATAAGGAAGGAAATTCGAAGGGTTTTGTCTATGGATGTTATTTCTTTGAGAATGTTGGCAAGGATTGTAGGTCTGTTGTCATCAACAATTCAAGCTATTTTTCCAGGTCCTTTGAATTATCGTGCACTTCAGAGATTGAAGGGCACTCATTTAAGACGTGGAATGAAATATTCGCAGGAAATTACCCTTTCTGGGGAGGCAAGATCAGAACTTGTCTGGTGGCTGAAGAACATGGAGGCATGGAATGGGAAAGCAATTTTCGGATCGAGTCCGGAGTTAATTATAGAGTCAGATGCAAGTTTGTCTGGTTGGGGAGCTCGCTGTGGTGCAAGTTCGACAGGAGGTATGTGGACTGTAGAAGAAAGCAGGTTACACATAAATTGTTTGGAATTGCTAGCAGGATCTTTTGCTGTGAAGAGTTTCACGAAAGGGAAAGCGAAGTGTTCGGTATTGCTAAGAATGGACAATGTCTCGGCAGTAAGATACGTGAACAAGTTAAGGGGTCCAAAATCAAGGGATCTAGCGGATCTTGCGAAAGTTTTTTGGTATTATTGTCTGGATCAGAATGTATTAGTACAAGCGGAATATATTCCAGGTCAGAAGAATGTACAGGCGGATTGGTATTCAAGGAATCAGACGGATTCAAGCGATTGGATGCTACACAGGAGAGTTTTCTCGAGGATAATGGAATTGTGGGGCCCTTGTTACGTGGACCTGTTTGCAAACAGGTGGAACAGTCAGATGGAGACGTTTTTCAGTTGGCGTCCGGATCCAGGGTCTGCTGGGATAGATGCTTTCAGGCAGGATTGGAGGGGCCTTCGTCCTTATGCTTTCCCACCTTTTGTGTTGATAACCAGAGTGACTGTGTTAGTGCGCAGATGGATGGAGAAGATGGTGTTGATAACACCTCTTTGGAAATCTCAGGTTTGGTATCCCATTCTTTTAGAGATGTCAATAGATTGTCCAATTCTTCTTCCGAATTTCCGGGAATTTTGAAAGGAGCACAGGGGGAGTGTCACGAATTGGTGCTTTCAGGTCAATTGAATCTAATGGCTTGGAGAATTTCAGGAGAATATGGGAAGTGCCAGGACTTTTGTATGAAGCTAGTCAAATTATTAAAGAATCCTGGGCTCCGGGAACAAGGAAAATGTATAGATTGGCTTGGCAGAAATGGTTACGCTGGTGTTTGGAGAGGGATTACGATCCCGTTTCAGTGGATGTAGTGGTTGTAGTAAACTATTTAGCGTCTTTATTTACTTCAGGTTTAGCATATAGAACCATTAATGTACACAGATCAGCTATCGCAGCTGGACACGAACTGATTGATGGGGTGACAGAAGGACAGAACGTTTTAGTGAAAAGATTAATGAGGAGTATAAGAGTTTGCAAACCACCAGTGGATAGGTATTCTTCTACTTGGGATGTTTCAAAGGTTTTGGAGTATTTGGAGAATTTAGGATGCAATAGTGGTCTAGATTTAAGAGTTTTAAGTGGGAAATTGACAATGCTTTTGTGTCTGATCTCTTTTAGAAGAGTCTCAGATGTCAAGGCTTTAGATATAGGGACAAGAATATTTAATCCAGAAGGTGTTTGTTTTTATTTGTGCAGAAGAACAAAGACTAATTCAGACAGCATTTTTTATCCATATTTTGATGCACGTGAAAGATTGTGTGTTGTTCGTTGTTTGAAAGAATATGAGAGGAGAACATCTTTTGTTCGTCCTGGGAATGAAAAACAGCTGTTGATTTCATATAGGAAGCCTCACAAGGGTGTATCGAGTTCAACCTTGGCTAGATGGGTGAGAGAGATAATGAAGAATGCAGGTGTGGATGTGAGTAGATTTGGTGCACATTCAGTAAGGAGTGCATCTGCGTCTAAAGTTTTTATGTTGGGAGGTGCGTTACAAGATATTCTTAGGAGTGCAGATTGGACTAATGATTCTGTTTTTCGGAAATTTTATTTTAAACCTGTGACGCATGCAAGTTCTTTGTTAGTTGACAGGCTTTGAACTTGCATAATCTTAGCCTCCGGTCTTGCCATAAAATGTAGATTTTCATCAGCTTTGATGGGACAGAAAATCTGGATTTTATTAAAGACGCAGAGGCTAATATTATCCCTCCTCTCCCTACCCTTGTTGGTAATGTTTTGTTGTTTTTTCAGCTCGTGGACAACAATGAAGAAGAAGATGGATCTTATTTACGTCTGAAGTTGTTTGGTATTCTGGATGTTATTGGAGTTATTAAGGACTTATGTTTTCGTTTAATTGCAGCATAAAAGAAGGAAGAGTATTGGAAGTTCCAGATCTTTGATATGTCGGAAAGAACGTTTGTTGTATTCTATGTTCTAATAATGCTGCTGTGGGTGGCGGCAATAAAGAGGAATGCATAATATTACCCTCCGTGTCTTTAATAAAATCCAGATTTTCTGTCCATCAAAGCTGATGAAAATCTACATTTTCCTTCACAATGTGCCCTTTAACCCCTTCAGCGCGGCGCGGATTCCCGCGCCACGCTGAAGGTTCGTTGCGCGGGCGGGCTCATGACGGAACGGTTCCGTCATGAGCACAGCCCAACCGACGCTCATGACGGAACCGTTCCGTCATGAGCACCGAAGGGGTTAAAACCAAGGCTTGTTTTGTATTATCCCCGAGAAATCAGAAGAGGTGGCAATGCACCATTTACTTTTTGTCTGCTGCACTCAAAAGTAAAAGAGGTGCAAGCATATCTCCAACAGTACACCGTGACTGTTGAATCCAATTCTACCATGCTCAATACTGAATGAAGGCTTTTGATGGGTGATTGGCATTAATGTGAACATGCAAAAAACTGCATACACAGGTACACATTAAGAATGTTACGCATTATTGGCTGTTCATCAACTGTCATCCTTTCCATACAACCCCAACTTTCACAAATCATTCCTAGAGAGTATCTAAATTAAGAGGAACATTATTCAAACACATTATAAAGAGAGAGTAAAGAGATCATAAAATATTTACCCATGCAATGAAATGCTCAAAATATTCAATCAACGTAACCATTCCCAAGCCGTGTAACGCAATAATTTAGGAAATTAATGTAGTATGCTGTACATACTCTGTTTACTAAATGCATGCCTGACCCAGTACATAACTGCTTCAGCATCAAAAGATCCAGGATAGTCAGAATCATCACAATATATTGGTATATTGTCAGTAGTTGAGATCATGAGGGTCCATACTTAATGTCATCACAGAGTCAGGGGAAAGGGTCAAGAAATGTACAAATTAATTCCAAGGTAGAGGTCTTAACACTTGAGGAGGGCCTCCTGGGTTTAAGAGGGAGGGGTGTGGATTGATGTCAGAGTAGGGGCACCGGGTCCTGACCAAGAGCAGCTTCAGTATACCCTTGGTGAAGCACAGACAAAAACCTAGCTGAAAAGCAGCAGTATGATTTTAGAAAAAGAAAAGATAGGAGGTGAGCCACTGTATAACTCGTTTCTTGTAAAGAATTACACCATGGGCTCTTTGAGAGTAACAGGTCAGCCAAAAGCATGTTGCAAGCATGTATTTTATTGCACTTTTAAAAGAGGTGACTGAACATAACAGCAACATTCTAATTGTTAAATATATTCAGAGCTACCAAGCAGCAAAATTGCTTGTGAAACATCTTCACCTTTAGAGCTTGAAAAATTCGAGCAAGATTTAATCAGGACAAGCTATTTTTAGGGACTACTCGCCAGTTACGAGCTAACAACAGGTGTTCTTCTTGCTCACAAAGTGAAAGAGCAATAAAGATGCCTTTATATCTTGTTACCTTTCACATTTGCTGGCTTTCATAGAAAGAGGTCAAAAGTCAGTTTGTCTTTATACATTTATTTTTCTTTCTGTGACTAAAGTTAGAGGATTTTGTAAAGTGAACTGCGTGATTATTGAACTGTGCAAAACATATCAAATGAAAGTCTGTAAGGGGTGAATATTTTTTCTAACACAACACTGAAACGGCTAATAAGTGAACTGTTCAAACATTTCAAATATATTTCACTAGTTATGAAGACAATTTTTGGTAATTCTGTGGTGAAAAAAATATTTTTATAGGGTCAAAACAAATTAGAACACTTTACTTGGTGATGTTCAAATGTTAAATATTTTTCGCTGAAACCCAATATTCAAACATTGTTTATGCGCTATTATCAGTAAAGCTACATGTTAGTGGGAACGTTTTGTGGCCATTTCAATGGAAAATATGCTATCTGTAAATGACGGTGCACTAACACATCATACTTTAGTAATATATTTATGAAAAGTGAGTTTTTAAACATGAACTGGGAATTATTACTGCTCCTGCCCAGGTGACAATGCTATTAGTGAACTAAGAGGCAAGCCAGGGATCATGTGTACCCTGTATATGGGCTTGATTCTTGTTATACATGGAGCAAATATTTAGTATAGTAAATAAAAGGTTTTTTTGTACAGCAGAAATAGTGAACTTGCATATTTGAAGGTGCTCTCTTATGTGATAATGAAGAAAAAGGCAGCTCCATAAAACAAAATAGGATCACACAATTTGAGACTAGTTCACGGGTCATGTACATACAGTTAGGTCGAATAGATTATTCAAGTTACTAGACCTGCAGGTCTAGTAAAATTTTTATGATTTTTCAAGCCCTATCCTACATTAATATGTTAGCCAACATTGTATTTTGGAACTTATAGTTTTGCATTTAACACTAATAATATACTAAAAAAACAAGATGGACAGGAAGTGTCCAACATGACTTGAGGCTAATTGTGCGCTAGGTATTACAATGTGACATAGTAAAAGGTAAGAATGCCTATAATTTCACGTCAACATATCCTTAACTACGTCTTAAGTCCCTTAAATGTTTTGGCTCCTTGATTTGCAATATTTTTTTTTTAACTTCACTTGTGTGATGTATTGTTAAGAAAAAAATTAAATAGAACATTGCTTCCAAGAAGTCCTTTTAATTTATAGGCCTGTACCGTGCAATCTCCCTTGAAACATTGCTCTTGCCTGCTACATTTTACCCTGGCTAGATCTAGTGTGAGAAACTGAAAAGCAATATTGCAAAGCAGCTATGTCTAAAAAGTTTTAGTGTGTGACCACAAGCCCCATAAAATGCATTAACTTACTTGCAGTTTTTAACACTTTATATATGTGTAAATCAAATTGTGCCATTTTGTAGGGTGGGCCAGATTAAATTATTTTACACGAGGGCACGTGGCATTAAAACGTTTTAAGACTATTGCTCAAGGAGATGGCATTTTAAAGTTGCAAATTCTAGAATCAAGTGTTTTCCAGCCAGTTGGGCGTGAAGCTCCTCATGCTATGCTTCTGGATCAGCCTCTACTTGAACAGGTGCAGGGCTACTCCGGTCAAGTACTAGCACCATCTCTCTCCAGAAATATGTTATGATGCCTTGGCTTCGCGTTTCATTAATTTATTATTAGATGCTTTATCCAGTTGTTACGCACAGAAGTGGATATTTAAATTATCATGCTGGATTAAGGTGCTCTGTGAAAAAGAGGGGAAATAAGTGAGCATAACGTAGAGACGCTGTTTTGTTAAACATCGTCCTAGTTTTTTTTTTTTTTACTACCTGCTACAACCAGTGATAGAAATACTGGGAAGTCCTAGTGTATTACAGCCACTGGTTAAAATCTGTAGCTGAAGTAATAAAGCGTGAAAAATCTATTGCTGCTCAGTTTACATTTATCATTGTCCACTAAAAAAAGGTGTTAAGATGCAAAAGTAAAAGTTCCTCAAACAGGATACTTTGAAGTAGGTGAAATAGTTATTGTGCAGTAATGTCCCCTGTGAAAGTCATGCTGCACTTTGGACTATGCAAGTGCTCCCTAGGCAGGGTCCCGTGGTCCCTTATGGAGATTAAAGGGCTCTCTAAGGAGGCATGTGGGAACGTACTCAAAGGCATATATCTATTAGAGGAGTGCCCGCTACTTTTAAAACGGTAATCAAGCGATCCCATGACATGCTGAGCTGGTATTAGGCGAGTCCCACTGGTCAGGCGCACTCCATCAGATGGCTGTAGTATATAGCTTTAAGATGTATAAGAGTCATACAGTTCTAGATTGTAGAATGTATTGTGTGTGTGAGTTCTGTAGTAAGACAGTTCTGCTGTGGAGACTGTCAGCGTTGGTGGTGTTATTCCCGTGTGCGGGGGGCTGTAATAAAGAACTCATCTTATACCATACTTCTTGAGTTGGACTTCATTTATGAGTATACTACAGTATACTACATTGAATTGGCGACAAGGATGCTCAGCCCCCTGCCAACGTTTGGAACGAGTGCGTGATTTCAGACTCAATTTGGGAAATTTATGGATTATACGACGAAAGGAATCACAACGGAAGTTACAACTTGTGCGTGAGTCCAATTGCGCTTGCTAGCAATCCGTGAGATAGTTTTCTTTTTGTTTGTTTATCCATTTAGTCAACCCTGCCAACGCTAGTGCTGCGTATATTTGAAAGTGCGGCAGTTATTTTAAGACTTCAGTATTGCTTACCTCGCGCGAGTGACGACGTCCATTCTTCAGCGCGTAAGCTTGCTTTGAAAGACGCTTCTAGCTGGTGGCAGAGCAACGCGCAATACGTCAGTCTACGTGTGTTACGAGGTCACGCAACGTGACCCTGGCGGCCATCTTGGTTATCTGATCAGTGCTAGAAATGCAATACAAGTGAAGCATTTCGATCGGAACATCGTTTCAGACAGTTTTCAGTTCAAGAAATTTACCGTTTTGCATAGAAATTCCTCCATTACCATTTTATTATTTGCCATACTTATTTATAGTAGACATTTAAAGTTAAGTGAACATGGATGGTGAATCTAGCACAGTCTCCACTGCAAGCAAGAACTCACAAAGTACAAATGTCAGCATAACTCTCAGCAATCCAAAAGAATTCTTAGTTAATCCTGGAGAACCCGTTATTAAATGGCAAGAATGGAAAGAGTATTTCATTAATTACATTGCTACCTTGGAGGATAATGGTAGTATTATGTCTCCTGAAAGGAAAAAAAGAATTTTAATGCATTGTTTAGGACCTGAAGGTCTCAGGGTATATAATCAGATGCAGAAAAATGAGAGGAGCGCAGATGTTGACGTGTTCAAGTGCGCAATTGCTGATCTTGATGAGCATTACTCACCTATTGTGTGTGCGGCAGTATCTAGACGCACATTTTATAAACGGAAACAGGAGACTAATGAATCAATCGAAGATTATGTCTCCGCTTTAAAGAATCTTGCCATAAAGTGCAAATTTGGGGCTTTACATGACGACATGATTAGAGACCAAATAGTCATGTGTACAAAGAATAAAAGTATCCAAGACAAACTCTGGATTGAAGGTGACTCTAGCCTTAAAGACATCATTACATTAGTTAAGAAGGCGGAATTGTCAGAAAGGTGTGCTAAAGCTGTTTCTCATTCAACTGAGACAGTCACTGTTAATAAAGTTACTGACACCAGAAAAGACAAAAGTGTTACGTACAAACAATCTAAATCGTATCAAAGCAATTGGAAACCACCTTACACCAAGAAAGAGGAAAATTCTTCTTCTCAGTCCGGCTTTGTATGTTACAGATGCGGAAGTACTGCGCATACTGCGAGATTTGAAAAATGTCCTGCTAAATCTACAAAATGTTCTGTATGCGGAATCGTGGGACATTTTTCTAAAGTTTGTAGAAGGAAGCGTTATAAAAAATCACATGTAAGTTGCATCACTAACAGCAATTCAGATTTGTCAGACAACAATGAAGATGAAGACTCTCCAGAGAACTCGAGTATTTCCAGCGGCATTACAAAACATGTTGTGGTCAATATTACGAGCAATGATAGCAACAAACCTTTATGTATGATTTCCTTTGGAGGTGTGGTGTTACAGGTTGCAGCGGACTCTGGGTCTCCTTTCACTATCATTGCTAAATCAGTTTGGAATGACAAATTTGTTAATGCCATTGGTCCACAATTGCAACCCACTGATGTGAATCCAGAAAGTTTCACGGGGCAAAAAATTGATATGTTGGGTTTCAGATCTTTAATTTTTGAGTTCAAGGGTAGAAGAGCACTATGTAAATTGTATGTAGCTCAAGATGGGCCTTCAGTTTTAGGTTGGAGAGACCAACGTTCTTTAAGTATCATTTTGAATCCGAATAGTCCTGAGCAAGTGCTTGTCATGTGTGAAGCGGAGAATACTAAGAAATGGGTTTTAGAAGAGTTTCCAAAATTGTTTAGTGGCAACATTGGAAACCTTAAAGGTTTTTCGCACCAAATTTTGACCAAACCCAATGCAGTTCCTAGAGTTCATAAAGTACGACACATTCCATTAATTGTTCGAGATGAGGTTAAAAATGAATTAAAGAAATTATTAGATGCAAATATTATTGAACCAATTGAGGCATCTGAATGGATTTCTCCCATAGTGATTGCTAGACGGTCTAATGGGAAAATTCGCATGTGCATAGATTTGAGATATTTGAATGAGAATATAATTGTTGATCAGTTTCCTCTCCCGAGAATCGATGAAATGCTTGCACTCACCAAAGGGGCTAAATGGTTTTCAACAATTGATTTGTCATGTGCATATCATCAAGTTTCGTTACATCCATTGAGTAAACACCTTACAGCCTTTTGTACCCCTTTTGGTTGTTACCAATTTCGTCGCATGCCATTTGGGTTAGCATCCGCGGCTGCGGTATTTCAAAGGCTTATGTACGAACTTCTGGGTGATATGCAAGGTATAATTTTCTTTCAGGACGATATTCTTATAATGGGTCCTAATAAGAAGGTTCATGATGAGCGTTTAAGGAAAGTCATGAATATCTTACAAAATAAAGGGGTTACGGCGGAGCTTTCAAAATGTAAATTTGCAGAAAATAGTGTAACTTACCTAGGCCATGAAGTAAGTTCTTTAGGTATTAGACCCAAGGCCAGCTTAGTAAGAGCCATTAAAGATGCTCCCCCTCCCAAATCTAAAGAAGACCTTAGATCCTTTTTGGGACTAGCAGAGTTTTACTCTAAATTTGTGGACAAGTTTTCAGAAAAAACTTGTGTAATGAGATCTCTTCTCAAAAATAAGGCACAATTTATTTGGTGTAATTCATGTCAAAAGTCTTTTGAAGAAATAAAAAAAGCTGTAGCGCAAGCACCTAGTCTCCAAGGATTTGACCCTGGTGCACGAACTATTGTCACCACTGATGCCAGTAGCAAGGGGTTAGGGAGTGTGCTTACACAATTGGGTGAGAATAATGCAGAAGTTATTATTGCCTTTGCTTCAAGATCCCTTACCCCTACTGAGGAACGTTATTCAGTTGTTGAAAGAGAGACCCTGGCTTGTGTGTGGGCCCTAGAACATTTTAGAAAATTTCTTTGGGGTAGGAAGTTTATTTTACGGTGTGATCATAAGCCTTTGACTAAGTTACTAACCACTGAAGGGTTAACCAGTGCCACAGCCAGGATAGCGAGGTTATCAATGAGATTGCAAGATTTCATGTACGAGGTGCAATACGTTCCTGGGGCTAAAAATTTTACTGCAGATTTTTTGAGTCGCATGTCTTTACCTTTAGTTGAGCTCGATATGAATCCTTGGAATGAATTCTCAGTAGCTCACATTTCGTCAAAAGTCCAGTGCAGTTTTAGTAAAGAGGAATGGCTTGAAGCAGAGAATTCAGATCAAATTCTACTTGTTCTTAAACAATTAATTATGAAAGGATGGAATGGAATTGATAAAAAATTTGTGAATGATGACTTGCGTGGTTTTTGGGAAGTTCGGAATGAACTGAGTCTTTCAGACGAGTTTGTTTTACGGGGTGACAAAATTGTACCACCGAAAAACTTAAGGAATAAAATAATTAGTTTAGGCCACGAGGGGCATTCAGGAATCACTCGCACCAAATTGCGTCTAAAAGAACTGTATTGGTGGCCTAAGATTGACTTAGATGTAGAAAGGTGTGTAAGATCGTGTGTTAAGTGCGAAGTTTCGGATAAAACATTGAAAACTTTCAATCCACCTTTAGCTTCTCCTAGTTGCCCCAATTTTCCTTGGGAAGTTGTAGCTATTGACTGCATGGGACCAATTTGTTGGCATGATAATTCGCAGAAATACATTTTGGTACTCGTCGATACCTTTTCACGATGGTTAGAAATGTGTGTTGTGGATACCATCACTACCAAAACAGTGATAACATTCTTAGATGATATCTTTTTAAGAGAAGGTTTCCCTAAGTTTATCTTATCTGATAATGGTGTACAGTTCAAATCCTGTGAGATGAAAAATTATCTGAGTGCTTCTGGGGTTCAACAGAGATTCACAGCATTATATCATCCTAGTGGCAATGGTATTGTTGAGAGAGCTAACCGCAGTATTAAGGGTGTCATACAACTTGCTAACAAAGGTGACCTATCTTGGGAAGAAGAATTAAAAAAACTCCTTTGGGCCTATAGAAGTACTATTCATGGTACTACTGGTAAAAGTCCTTTTTCCTTAATGAGAGGGAGGATTCCCCATTCAAAGATTAATCCAGGATGGTTGAATAAAAGTGGGATGGTTTTGTGTGATATTCCTGTTGTAAGAGAGAATATCAAAGATTCTCAAATGAGAAACAAGTCCTATTATGATTTAAAACATGGTACTAAACAAGTTAATTTACAGAGTGGTCAATGGGTTAGAATTAAAAGTGCTAGGAAAGTGTCTAAGACTGAAAGCAAGTTTAGTGAGCCCAAATTGGTTGTCAAAGTTATGAATAACACAGCTTTACTTCAAAATGGTGAGGTTTGGCATTGTAGTCGTCTGGCACCAGTTTCATATAGTTCTGAATCTGAAGAGCGGAACAAATGCAAGAATTTTTGGTGGCTAGATACATGTAAATTGTCACAACATATTGATGATTCTAATCCAAATGATGAAAATGTTAATCAAAGGATATCTTCTGATGTTAATTTGGAGGTTTCACAAGATTGTAGTGTTGTTCCAGATAGTGTTCCTGTTCCAGAGGTTCCATGTGATGAAAATGTTTCTCTGGGGGGCAATCATCAAAATGTTCAGGATCCTGTTTTACCACAAGTGTCTTGCGATGAAAACATTGTTAAAACGTCTAGTGGTAGAATTGTCAAGAAACCAAAATTGCTAGAAATTTTTGATTGTACTTAATAATATGTAGATTTTAAGTTACATTTATTTATTTATTTATTCATTTTTTTTTTTTTTTTTTTTTTTGTTTTCATTAAAGAAGGGGGATTGTGTAGTATATAGCTTTAAGATGTATAAGAGTCATACAGTTCTAGATTGTAGAATGTATTGTGTGTGTGAGTTCTGTAGTAAGACAGTTCTGCTGTGGAGACTGTCAGCGTTGGTGGTGTTATTCCCGTGTGCGGGGGGCTGTAATAAAGAACTCATCTTATACCATACTTCTTGAGTTGGACTTCATTTATGAGTATACTACAGTATACTACAATGGCCAAGTGGCCAACCATAGGACAGGTATATACTTGATGGGGTGTCTGGTGCCAATCACGAGGCAGGTGTCAGCAGGAACATGTTTTCGTGCTGGGACTTTCCTTTTCACAAATCACAAATGTCTTTAGATGTTAGCTCGCATTATAAAACGAAGGACCGTGCCATGTCTTTACACCCCATTTGCCAACCACTGGATAAGTGTGGCACAAAGAGAAAGTACCAGGCTGTCAACAGACAGATGCCAGAGCCCCTCCCCTTCTTCTTCCGCCAACTTATTAACGATAACTGCCAGCTACTCTTTGGCAAAGCAGTAAACAGGTGCCAGAAGCCCCGGTCCTATTAATATGGAAGATACTAGTAGTGCCAAGCAGGGTTTCTCTAAGAACCCATTCTCCGATCGCTCCAGCTTACCTTAGCAAGCATCTTCTTAAGCTGACTATCCGAAACGGCCATGGTTTCAAGACACAGTGCAGCTCCTTACACCTGTAGCGACTACTTCCGATTATAGGAAGGTACAGTCTGGCGGACGGACACGTCAAACGTTGACGACGACCAGACTCGTGGCGCATGCGCCCAAGCCTCTGACGAACCTTCAAAAGCTCTGCCTAGCGACTAGGAAGCAGTCGCTCGGAAATGACGTAAATGCTTTACCGTACTGCATCCTGATCCCCGACAGCTAAAGCTGCGCGGAATGACGTTAGCAGTTGTGATCGGCTCTTTCAAGCAACAATCCGCGGATCGGCAGTCGTCACCAAGTTGTGTTGTTTTGAATTTTATGTTTGTGTGTCCGAGATGTACTCGCTCAGGCTTTTGTTATTATGATTACTTGAAAAAATAATGCCGCAGTTTCATGACGTCCTATACAGGTTAAAGTGCAGGTTAGTGAAACTGACTTTCAGTACCTTTTGGTGCGGGGTTTCGCATAATTGTCAACTTTTGAATATCAATATAAGAGTGATCTTTGAAAATTTCGAAACTGTGGACCAGTACTGTCCAGAACTTAACGGGGAGAGGATGTGGTCCGTCGGCTGCGCTGCCGCCTCTGGTGCAGGAAACCAGGGTTCGAGCCTCAGGGTCGCGGCCACATCTTGTGATTCTGGGCAAATAACTTAATCTCCCCGTGCCTGAATGTGTAATGTAAATACGGTGCTATGTAAAGCGCTCCAATACCTTCGGGTCGAGTTCCCGCTATATAAATATGCATAAAAAAAGATATACAAAGCCTGTGAAAGGACTTTTTTTCTCTCTACTAATCGCATTTTACTGTCAGAAAAGGCTTTCCAACTTGCTCGATTGTAAAGTAGTGCCAGACACGGTAAATGCAGGAAACTCCTTAATTCACGAAACACTGGTATGCAGCAGAGAGGAAGGCATACCCTACTGCACCCGTCTAGGTCCAACGTCCACAGTCGGAATTCCAGAATCGAATCACTGTTGTAGATGGATCTCAGGACACTTCTAGTTAGTTACATGTAGGTTTATCGCGCAATAAGAACAACCACACCAAATATTTGCACTTAGCATAAAAGGTCACTTTATTAGGCCAGGCAACATAAATTAGAATCTTGCTACAATAAACATTCTCATCAAAAATACCCCATGAAATGCACAATCCCAATCAACCTTTCCAATGCCCCTCCCCCACCCCAGAGAGAAGGATAAGCCCGCTCCAGACCATCCAACCCCCAAGAAAAAACACCCCCAAAGGAAAATCAGCGAACCAGGAAAATGCTACCTGACCTAACGTGACTTTATTTATTTATTTATATATATATATATATATATTTTTTTTTTGTATTGTATTCTTATAGGGAGGGTGGGTGGGTCACAAAAACGACAGCCTCCCAATCTCCTCACAGAAAAAAACACCGTTTTCCCTAACTGCTGCCTGCTCTGCTCGTGCTGCTAAGCCCCGCCCCCTGCCTGCCTAGAGACCTCACGCGCTGTGTGGACTGTTCCACCGCGCAAAATTCCCCAAGGGGACAGCTGCTCGTGCAGCGATCCCCTTGGGACCCCATCGCGCAATAAGAACAACCACACCAAATATTTGCACTTAGCATATAAGGTCACTTTATTAGGCCAGGCAACATAAATTAGAATCTTGCTACAATAAACATTCTTGGAGCAAAAATCCCATTGTCATTACTCTTGAAACTTTTTGCTATCCAACCAAATATTCCCCACAAGACTTCTCATCAAAAATACCCCATGAAATGCACAATCCCAATCAACCTTTCCAACGCCCCTCCCCCACCCCAGAGGGAAGGATAAGCCCGCTCCAGACCATCCAACCCCCAAGAAAAAACGCCACCCAGGAAAACCAGAGAGTTTTCCTGGTCCCCCCCCCCCCCCTTTAAACAAAAATTATGTTTGCTGCCACAACCTTAGTGGATATTAAAGGAACACCAAAGATTCTCGCCCCAAAAATCCGCCAATAGATCTCTCAACTCCATTAAATAGTATGCCTGGCCCATTTGTGACAAGTGCACCCCGTCTTCCCTGAAAAGATGATATTCCGCACCCGTGATATTATCATGAGCTAAAAACTTTATCCCCATTGCAGAACAAAAAAAATTCATTTCCCGATTGAGTTTCCTGCGAGCCCTTTCCATCGCCGTGTGGTTGCGAGCTCCCCTCCAATGTTGCCTGTAAATAAATTCAGTCCAAGCCAGAGTTGTACCTACCCAGTTATTCTTGAGCACCGCCAAGTCCACTTTCATTTTCTTCAAAAGGGATAAACCGGACAATGCCACAAGATCATTTTCCCCCAAATGAATTATTAATAAATCAGGGAAACCTCTAGCAGAAGACAGCTCAGAGAGCATAGGAAATAAATCATCCCACTTCATCCCACCTTTCCCCCGCCATACAACTTCATGTCCCTTGCTAGGCAAACCAAGAGCTCGGCCATAAATCTGCTATTGGGCGAAGTTGGCTGACCACTTTACAAACGAATGGCCCACTATACATGTCCGCCTCTTTGATGATAATGAACTTTTAACACGACCTAGCGGGAAAAAAACAAAATTGGTCCACATAGTAAATAACATCTCATTTCCTTGCATAACGTGTGCAGCAATCAGATTTCCATCTCCCAATCTTTTTAATGTCATCCAAACCCCAACCCAATCTGTAGGCTTCAGTCGCTGTCCCTATCCGAAAAGAGTGAGTCCCAAAAAGTGCGGGGTTCTTTCCCAACAATGACAATTTTACGTAAAACTGCCAATAGTTGTCCACTAGTAATTTTACTCCCATTCGTGTGAATGAATATGTCCCCACGTTGTAGGCCTAAGGAAACAAAAAATGACTCCCATTCCTTCACTAGACAACAATCCTGCACTCCGCTACCCTTTAAAAAGATACAAGTGCCTCTACCCAGCTGATCAGTTTTTGACTTCCTCAAAAGAATCCTAACCTTCCCACCTTGCACTTGAATATCCTCTACCTGCATGCCCTTCTGATCCCGCAGACCAAACAACTCGGAAACTCTAAAAGCGCCAAAAAAACAGCCAAATCATACAAAGTCTAAAACGTGAAACCTCCCACAAATCATAACAGCAGACTGTTAACTGCTTTAAAATTTGTTGCAAGATGTGAAAAGTGATTGGCTCACGTAACTCCGAAGAAGAAGAACGTTCCCTCCCCAGACCCTTCAACATACGCCTTAATAAAACATCCCCCGTAAACTCCTGTCCCCACCACAACTGACTATAAAACGATATGCCGGCCAATTTTCCTGAGATTGTTGTATGAGATAACCCCAAATTGACCAAATGCAAAACAAACCGTAACATAACCTCTCTGATACCCTCTGTAGAAAGAACCATTTTGTGAAACTTAACATAACTTAAAAACTCCAACCAGGCCTGATGATAACTGCGTCTAGTAGAAGTGGCTATAGAATTTTCCACCAGATCAACGATTCTCGTTCCCCCAGCGCCCAGATGTCTTTCGGGATTGAAGTTTTGCAGCCATCCGCCCCTGGCACCAAACTGCAAAATTTCTGCCAATTGAATCGAGACAGAGCATCCGCAATTGAGTTATTAACACCTGCAATGTGTCTCGCTCGAAACACAATGTTTAATCTGAGACTTTGCAGCATAAAACCACGCAACAGGTGTAATACACGCACATCTTTTGCCTTTTGCTTGTTAATTAGCTCCACAACAGCCATATTGTCAGTATGAAAAAGAACATTCCTATCTCTAAACTCCTCCCCACAAACTAAAACAGCCACTATGAGAGGGAACAATTCAAGAAAGGCTATGCTTCGGCCCTGTTGTAGCCAATGTGGAGGCCATTTTTCCGCACACCAAAGACCCTCCCAAAAAATGCCGAAGCCATGCGCTCCAGAAGCATCTGCAAAAAATCTGAAAATGCCAGATGGTGTCATCCTTCACAAAATATAAAGAGACTCCGTTAAAATCCTTCAAAAATTGCAGCCAAATTAGTAAATCCTCCTTAATCTGCTTGGTGAGCCTAATCCTGTGATGAGGAAGAAATGCCCCAGACATCGCCATCCCCAAGCGTCTACAGAAGCTTCAAATAGCCCAAAAGACGCTGAACCTGCCTGAGCTGAACTTTTTTCTTGTCAATGATCTCCAATAAAAATTACCTAATCTCATTCACTGTAGACGCCGGCAACCTAGCCATCATATGTTCCGTGTCAATTTCAATACCTAAGAATGTAAGTTTGGTACCTGGACCCTCAGTTTTTTTCCGAGCCAAAGGAACATCGAACTTCTCAGCCAATTGTTGGAAAATGTTCAGGCATCTGTGGCACTGATGTGACTGAGCTTTGCCAATAAACAAGAAATCATCTAAATAGTGACATACGATCAGGACCGGGCGGAATATGCGGCTCTGAGACTGCGCCATGCCTACTACGCAGGGGGGGACAGGTGTGGACGCCTCCTAGCGCATAAACCGAGAGAGGTGCGCCAGCGTCAGGGTGTCAAAGTGATCAAGCGAGAGGATGGCACAGACGATGGGGCCATCTCGGAGACATTTCGGGAGTTTTACGCCTCGCTGTATCAGGGAGCCTCTCTAGACCACTCTGAGGGGGCGGCGTTTTTGGACTCAGTCACCTTGCCGGTACTACCAGCGGCGCAAGCCGCGCACCTCGACAGAGCCATTCACGTAGAGGAGGTCATAACTGCCATATCTCGCCTCAAGCTAGGGAAAGCTCCCGGCCCTGACGGCTTTTCCGCTGTCTTCTATAAAAAATTCTGCTCTGTACTTGCCCCGATTCTCACTCGATTGTTCAACTCTTTGATGTCCCGGGAGCGATCCCGAGTGACCTCCTGGAGGCCTCCATAGCGGTCATCCCCAAACCTGTGGTGCTTACCGCCCACTATCTCTCCTCAATATTGACTTTAAATTATACACAGGCATATTGGCGGCTCGGTTGGGTCCCCATATGCCCTGCCTCATCGACCCGGACCAGGCGGGCATTATCCCTGAGCGCCAGACGTCGGATAATACTAAGCGGATATTGCATCTTATTGAGAAGGCTACGCGGGTTCCGGGGGAATTTATGATGTTGGCCATAGACGCCGAAAAGGCGTTTGACCGTGTCCACTGGCCATTCCTGGAGCGGGTGCTGGAGAGGGCGGGGTTGGGCGATCGTTTCCGCACGCTCATCCTCAATTGTTATCGGTTCCCCACCGCCACGGTCCGGGTGAATGGCCACACCTCGTCTCGCTTCTATATTGAGCGGGGCACGCGGCAGGGGTGTCCGCTGTCCCCCCTCCTCTTTGCCCTTTACATGGAGCCTCTAGCACAACGGCTGCGGCAGGACCTAGGGGTCCGGGGCATAAAGTTCGGGGGCTTTGTCCATACGATTAGCCTCTACGCGGACGATGTGTTAATTTCATTGGCGGATCCGGTGTCTTCACTCCCGGTCTGCTGGTCTGTCCTGGATGCCTTCGCGCGAGCGGCCGGGTTTAAGGTGAATGCAGAGAAGTCCTTGGCCCTGGACCTGTCGTTGTCCACTCCCACTCGGGGGTTGCTGCAGACCCTGCTCCCCATTCGTTGGGCGACGGACACTATCCCGTATCTTGGGATTCAGTTAGCGCCCTCCCTTCCTCAGGTGGTTCATGCTAATTACTCGTCGCTTCGAGGCAGAATCAGACGGGAACTCGATGGGTGGCAGCACTACCCCCTCTCCTGGCTGGGCAGGGTTGCAGCGGTCAAGATGACCATTCTCCCACAAATTCTTTATATTTTTCGCACCATACCTCTCAGACCACCTGGCGGGTGGATCCCGAAAATGCAGGCCGATTTGGCCAGGTTTGTCTGGAACGGCCGGAGGCCACGAATGCGCCGGGCACTGGTGTCCCTGGCCCCGGAGTCTGGGGGCCTTGGGGTTCCCGATCTTAAGCTTTATTTTCAGGCAGCCCAGCTGCGATGTCTGGTGGAGTGGAGCAGATGGGAATCCGAGAAGCACTGGCTGTTTCAGGATCAGGCGGTGGCGGCAAGGCCCCTGCAGGGGATTCCCTTCCTGCTCAAGTCCCATAGGCCTTCCAATTTGTACGCCTCCTATATCACGCGGGTTCCTCTTGAGGTGTGGGACGCCACCAGCCTCACCCATGATGTCACGACTTTCCCGTGCCCGCTCACGCCGTTGACTGGCAACCCTGACTTTACTCCGGGGTTGGACGACCTCCGGGGTTGGACGACACCGCCTTCGCGGGCTGGAGGACGGCGGGCTGCCGGTTTTTGTATCACATTTACGGAGCGGAGGGGGTGAACTCGTTCTCCCAGCTGAGAGAGGATTTCGGGCTGCCAGAGACAGAGAGGCTACGGTATCTGCAGGTGAGACACTGGGCGCTCCAACCGCATGTCTGCGCGGGGGCCAATAGACTTCTCTCCGCGTATGAACGTTGGCTTATCACGCGCACATCGGATAAAAATCTCATCTCCGATCTCTACAAACAGCTGCAGCTCAAACACAAGCACTTACACAATCCCGGCAGGGAGCGGTGGGAAGGGAATTGGGTAGAGCCCTGAGCCATAAAGACTGGGAGGGTATTTACTATAGGGCCAGACACTCTGCGTATCATATGGGGCTTACAGAGACTCTTACGAAGATTGCCACATACTGGTACTATACCCCGGAGTGCCTGCACGCGATGGACCACTCTCGCGAGAACACCTGTTGGTGGGGGTGCGGTCAGGTGGGAACCTTGAGCCATATTCTCTGGGACTGCGCACACATCCAAGCTTACTGGACCAAAGTACTTGACGAAGTGGATAAGCACTTCAAGACAGAAATACCACGCTTCCCGGCCTATGTCCTGTTGGGGCTTCCCAACCCCCTGCGGGGTGTTTTGTTGTTAGGGTGTTCGGAGGGATTCTCCCCCACACGCCGCTCGGATGGCACTTCCATAAGATTTCTGTTAAGGTATATTATTGCTGTGCTTGGTGAGCATCTACGCATGTACTTTTATTTGTTGCAGGTGATATATTAATAAAAACATTTAAACCATAAATAGTGACATACCTGTTTGTGATCACTTTTTTCCGAAAAACACCACTGAAGAAAAGTACTGAACATTTCGAAGAGTGCACATGACACCGAACAACCCATTGGGAGGACTCTGTCTATGTAAAAAGAATCATTGAAAAACATGCCCAACAGCTCAAAATCTGATGGGTGAATGGGCAGTAAACGAAACGCTGACTGGATATCACATTTAGCCAGTTCCGCACCACTCCAGCTGTGAGTACCATCCTCAGGGCATCATCAACAGATGTATAAGACACATTGAAGTCTGACGGGGAAATGAAGTCATTAATAGACTGGCCGTCCGGCCACGATAAGTGATGGATTAGTCTAAATTCACCTGCCAATTTTTTGGGAACCAAACCCAACGGAGATATCATAAAATTCCTCAAAGGACAGTGCTTAAGTGGACCTGCTATCCTGTCCTCCTGTATCTCCAAATCCAATTTCTTCTGCACCACTTGAGGCAACTCCTTCGCCGATTTTAAATTGTCAGACCATCTATTATAACGGGGACCCTGATAACCTATCTTAAAACCCTCCTTGAAACCCCAATAGAGTTTTGAAGCTGATTCGTATCAGGATACCTTTCCAACCACTGTGTCATGACCGATAACTTAATTGGGGTATGAGCCCTTTGAGATAAACTGCGGAAAAGCTCCCCTACCTCTTGGTGATTTTCCCTGATCCCCAAACCTTTGGTTGGCAAAACACTGGATGATGGCATGTTTCCCACCACACTGTGAACATTCGTGCTTAAACCTGCAAAATTGCCTGATGCAGGAACCTCGATTAAAGTTCCAACAGGATCCTGTAACTGGTAGTTGTCCTCTTCCCACAACACCCGCCCCAAATTGGGCGGGGCGAGGCAGAAAGGGCCAATAAGTAATTGGGAGCCCGCTTGCAGTATGCGTTGTCGCAGGTGTCTGAGACGAGGACATCCACTGAAGCCACAGTTCCTGATTCACATCCCCCCCAAGGCTTAGCATGGAAAAGACTTACTCTAGCCCTAAACTCCTCATCATAGTTGAGCCATGCGAACCCCCCGGACTGTAAATGTGCTTTGCGTATAATATCAATATACTTAAACATTGCAACAGCCCTGTCCTGATGTTTTTCACAATAGACGCTTGCATAAATTAAAAATGCTGCCGTCCAATTTTCGATATTTTTTGGAACCCTAGGACGCCTCGAAAGCTCCCACTCTTCTTCCTTGGACCCCTCCTTTGCTTGAATATCCCTATGAAGGAGCTTGAATACGTCTACAAATTCGTGGTCCCAAATCCTCTTCTTAGTTTTCTCAGCCAAATGCGTACCCAGGGGCATGGACAAACCCATGTAAGGTAATTTTTTATGCATGGGGTGAACGGCACCTGAAACTTGCCCAGATGTGGATTCAGACCCATCCAAAACCTGTTTATCAGTGCTAACCTGTTTATCAATGCTTGGCGCCTTATTTGATCCCACAGCACCTGAACCCACTCCCACCTGTTCTGCAGATTTACCAAACGCCTCCCCTGCCCTGCAACCCGAACCTTCCTTCACTGAGTCATCACCCACCCCCACTGAACATACACTAGGTTTGTTTGTCAAAGGTTGCGGCCACGAAGACCACCACTGAGGCCTACCTGATGTCAATTGAGTAGCCCGCTTCTGGAACTCCTGAGGATCCTCTCGCCATTGTTGCCCCCGAAGCCATTCCTGCTGCGCTGTCTTGCCCGCTCGTGACCTCTGAAAAATACTAGCAACAGTTGACTCCGACCCCTATGAAACCGCTACTTGTTCTTGACTCTTGCATCAAAAATCCGTTCATCAAATAGACAACCTTCATGTATATTTTCGTCCACCAAACCTTGACCAGCATATTCATCAGGTATGACCAAATCATTATTACTCCCACTCGGCATTTCCCCGTCCCCCACCCCACCATCATAACAATCCCAATTGGTCAAAGCAAAATCCGCCTTTGATCCGCCCTGTGACACAACACCCTTACCAACAGCCGCGCCATGCTTCGCCTTCTTGTACTTGGACATGCCCGCCGCCATCTGCGGGACCTTGTAAGATGAAGACTTCCAGCCGCTCGCGCCAGAAGCCGCTAGCACCTTACCACCATCCCGAAACTGCGTGGCACTGCCCGTTGCCGAAGATGGAGTGGCATGGTCCACCCAGACCCATTACCCTCGACTTGGCCCTAATGCAGAGTCAAAAGAAAACTGTGAGTAACAAGGAGGAGAACGAGATTCCGGAAAAATAGATTCAAAACCTGAAGAATAACCAGGAGGTTCAGAACGTGACGTAGGGTATATATTGTGAGACTGTGAGTCAGCACCATCCAATTCCTGAACCTCCTCAAACGCTGGTTCTGTTAAATCAACAGCTAAAGTGTTGATATTGTCTTGTAAATATGAATTGACATACTCCCCAGGCGTGCCCCTAGGCACCGGGGCCAGAAGCACCTCAGGAACGGCTCCCTCCCCTGCAGTACCCTGCACCGGAGCAAAATTATAATTCGTACTATTGTGCTTTCCCTCTGCCAAAATTTGCACCCCCTCACTGTCGTCACCACTGTCACTAGAATATTCCACCAAAACAGCAGAGCGTCCCTCAAAAGACACAGGAGGCGCAATATTAATGGAAGACATTCCTTGAAAATTAGCTATGTTTGTGAGCACCTTGCCAACGACGTGCGCTCTCTTAAAAGCTGATGTAGGTGCCGGCAAAACCAAATTTTCCTTTACCCCAATGTCATAATAACCCCCCTTCCTCCTGCTTGACAGGGAACTTGCTGTAGTAAGGCTTCTGGAGGTAGTACCACCACCCCTGCCCTGTACTCTCCTCCTAGCACGCCCCATGCAGAGAGAAGATAACGCCCTCAACTGACCTGAAGACTTGTCAGGAAGCGAGTGACAACTGGTAGCCTGTGACCTGCTGGCTCCGCTGCGACGCGCCACATGACCTCTATGTTGCAGCGTCGATGTTTCCACCTCGGCACGACCCACAGCCCCTTGCGACCGGCTCTTCGCAGGTAAACAAGCTGCCACTGCTACCGAAACTCCTTGAGCTGCCATCCTCTTCGGGCGTCTCCACACCGCCGCTAAAACTGTTGAAACACCAGGCTGCAATAGGTCCTCACGACCTGCGCCATAAATAATGCGCAATGCCTCCTTCACAGCCTCTGACTCTGCCACCCTGAAGCAAAGCCTGAAGAAAAAAACACGCCAAAACTAGCAGAAAATGAGGAAAATTGGCAAGGCTTGTGTCACAAAAACGACAGCCTCCCAATCCCCTCACAGAAAATAACACCGTTTTCCCTAACTGCTGCCTGCTCTGCTCATGCTGCTAAGCCCCGCCCCCTGCCTGCCTAGAGCCCTCACGCGCTGTGTGGACTGTTCCACCGCGCGAAATTCCCCAAGGGGACAGCTGCTCGTGCAGCGATCCCCTTGGGACCCCATTGTAGGACACAGCTGAGCGCACACTTCGCCAGCTGATCAGACCATCAACTGACAAGAGTGAACCCTTCGGTACAAGTTAGAACACAAAAAGGTATTCTGTCAGGCTAAGGAGGTAAGAACATAAAGGAAGGGCTAACGACCACTGTCGGCCATGTTATATGAAGAACTAATTTACAACACATCTTCCGCCTTTATGAGAAAATGAAATAAATAAACCACAAAAATGAAGTTTAATGTATGGGAGACAACAATAATAATTAAGACAGATCGGAGGTCTACGACGTCTTGAACTATTTTTAGTTCGAAAAGGCAAACAAGCGTTTTGGGGCAAAGAGTGAAATGTTAGGTGAGACACATCACCCAAAACAACTAATAGGTATCACTACCATCTACTCCCCTTAGACTGACAGAAACAGGAAAAGATAGTCCACTTTCTCCAATCTGTCTTTGACCAGCAAAAAAACAGGAAGAGAAAGTTCACTTCCTTCAATCCATTTATGTCCGCCATCCCTTTCCGCTCCAAGTTGAATATGAACAGTTCAACAGATGCCTCCATGCTTTACAGGTTCTACAGTCCTGGGTACTCTTCGAGCTTTCCAAGTGCAGTACCGCATGTGATGTTTGGAGTTTTTATTCTAGCTTTAAGTTTTCTATCTTCAAAGGATGGACACATAGTCCTGGTTGTGATTCGCTTAGTCTTGAATGTGGTTCACTTTCTCTGGTTCTGCGGTTCTTGACCATTGGCGGTTCTGGGACCTTTGTCCCTTCTGGAACTGGTTCTGTGACTCTATGTCCTAGTTTTTTTTAACTATCTGTCCTGATTCTTGTGTGGTTTTGGGACCTTTGTCCCGTCTTGGTACTGGTTCTGGGACCTTTGTCCCTGTTGTGAGCTCTCTGTCCCGACTCTCCATCGTGGTTCTAGGACTTTTCCCCCTCTTTGTACTGGTTCTGGGACCTTTGTCCTATCCTTTTTCTGGTTCTGGGATCTTTGTCCCTATTGTGGGCTCTCTGTCCCAGAACTCCATCGTGGTTCTGGGACTTTTGCGCTCTCATTTTCCATCGTGGTTCCGTGGCTTGTGTTCCTTGCCGGTTCTGGGTCCCTTTTCACTGACCCGCTTCTGGACTCGCTGTCCTGGTTCTGCGCTTTCTACTGCAGTTCGTGGCTTTCCCGGTTCTGGACTTTCAGAGCCAGTACTATATTCTCTGTCCTAGTTCTAGTTAGGCTCTTAGTAGCCATTCTGGTATCATGGGCTCTGAGACCCACTAAATAGCATGCAGCTGTCCGTCTTGGGGTAATGATACAAAACTTATCTGGCTTGGCATAGAATAGAAAGTGCTTGAACTTGCCGTTCCCTATGTTATACTACCTTTCGTCTTATTGCTTACTGAACCTGCTTACTGTCAGTTCATGCTACGTTGCACTTCTTCCAACCTGTTGTGACCAGCCTTTGAAATGTGAAGCTATGAGCTCCTCGTTTTGTGAACTATGCAGTTCCTACTGATGGGGTCTATGCCAAGCTTTCCGTGTCATTCACTTAGGAATTTGAGTTTCCTCCGTGTATCTAGGGTTGATTGTGAGCACATTATGGTTATTATTTTTTTTTTTTTTAGATCACTCATTGCCTCCATAGTGCGCCTTCCCTTGGCAGATGAGCGGCCTATGTATTGCTTTCAAATATTGCTCGCTTTCAAATATTGCTCGCTTTCAAATATTGCTCGTTTTCAAATATTGCTCGCTTTCAAATATTGCTCGAGCGCACACACAGAGTCCGCGCACGCTCTTACCTTCATTATGCAGCCTGCCTTTCATTACTTCTGTGAAGTCTGCCCTTGTTGCTTCATAGCTGCGGGTTGTGTGCTTCATGCACAGTGATGTCGGGAGCCACTAGCGAAATGTGCATACCATAGAGACGCGTTCAGTGAAGCAGACGCATTCTGTGTCACGGTGGAGACGTGCTCAGTGATGGAGAAGCGTTTTGTGTCGCGTAGGTGGGCTCGTGAGCACAAAATGCCTGGCAGTGTGCTCGAGCGCCAACAAGATTAACAGCTCAACATCAATGGCGCATAACAGTCACACAGTTACCATAAGTTTAATGCACCCAGTATCGCCACAATGTCTGCTCCCCACAACGAGCCGTTTCGTATCACCTTGATGACTGAGATGCAAATGCCTTGCTCATAATAGGCAATTCCAACAATTAACACCGGGGCCCGATCTTTGCTCCGATCAACTCTTTTCATGGTGTCAATAAACACTGCCAAACCGGATTAATTAGCATCGGGGTCTGATCTTAGCCATCGCTTGGCACTTCCAAAGTGTAAATACACCATCTAGTGGCAAACAGTTTATATGGTGCATGCAGGAATAAATAAACGTTGACAAGTAACTGACTCACGATTCAGACGAGTGATGTCGGGATGGCAGCAGCTGGGCATAACACCGTGAGTTTCTCGTTTATGTCTCTTTACTGGCAGCAGTGTATTTGCAACTGGTACCTGCGATTGTTTTCTTTTTCCGGTGTTTATCTTGTTTCTGGAAACAGCTGGGGAATACTTGCGGCAGGTTTCAACATATTGCTCATGTTAGCAGTTTCTTTTTTCTAATGATACAGGCAGTAGATGGGTTTCTTTGTTTCTTTCTCTTTAATTTTCTCTCGTTTTTGAGGTTTTTTCCTTCTTGTGGCCACGTTGCTGGCAGCAGATGGGTGGGCTGCCTTGGGTTCTTAGTGCGAGGTGCTGCTCAAAGCTGTGATGGTTTCTACTCTGGTCTGGTCAGCTAAAGCGTCGCCAAATTGTTGTAGATGGATCTCAGGACACTTCTAGTTAGTTACATGTAGGTTTATTGTAGGACACAGCTGAGCGCACACCTCACAGCTGACCAGACCATCAACTGACAAGAGTCGAACCCTCCGGTACAAGTTCGAACACACATAGGTATTCTGTCAGGCTAAGGAGGTAAGAACATAAAGGAAGGGCTAACGACCACTGTCAGCCATATTACACGAAGAACTAATTTACAACACATCTTCCTCCTTTATAGAAAAATTAAATAAATAAACAAATCACAAAAATGAAGCTTAACGTGGAGCAGGAGCTGGATCGCATGCATAGAATCTGGAACCCAATACAATGAAATAAACACAACACATCTTCTGTTACAACAAAATAAAGACTCTTAAAAAAAACAATATACTTTTAAGTCTACATGTCTTCACAAATAAAATCTGACATCCATTTAGGTTTAGCACGCAGACGTCTGTCACGACTTTCCTTACACCTGTCTTCCTCAACACGCACACTAACTGAACAACCCTCAATAGCTAAATCTTTCCTTGCTTGGCAATCCTTATTACACCGGTCTTCCTCAGCAAGCACACTCTCTGAACAATCTTCAATGGCTAAATTCTTCCCCGCTTCACAATCGCTAGCACCTGCAGGACGAACAACAACATCAGCAAGCACACTGGTACTATTACTAGAACTAGTTACAGAAAGATTACTAGTGCTATCTACACACTCATCCAAATCCGCACTTCTGTTACCACAAACACTATCACTGCCACTATTCCCAAGAGAATCAAACCTTTTGTGGAAAATAGCCACACGTCTCAAATTCCAAACCTTCCCATTACATAACTGAACTGCATTCATCACTTTCAAAGGTTAAAAAAATTGACTTTCACCTTTCTTAACCTTCCATGTTTTTTTTTACCTTAACCCACCATCCAATTTTGATTGATGTTCCTTTTGAACCATGCTTAAAGATCAAATGCTTCCTTATATTTCTCATGTTTATTGATTATTCTGGATCTCACAACCTCCACAGAAACCGTTAGTAGCAGCCTCCAACATCCACTCAGGATTACATTTTGTTCTCGCACCACGACCTCTCATGACCTCAAACAGAGACACCTCCAAAGCTTCATGAGGTGTAGTTCTATACATCCATAATGTTCGGAAAATCTGACCCTCCCAATTACCACCATTCCTGTCAGCCATTTGTATAGCATTCTTGAGTATTCTATTGAATCTCTCAATCATACCATTTCCGCTAGGATTGTACAAGGAAGTAGTCCTGTGCTTAATACCTACTCTTTCAAAATATTCTTTGGCAGCATTAGACACAAATTGAACTCCATTATCAGATATGATTTGTACTGGTAATCCTTGTATATAAACACTCTATCGAGGAATTTCTAAATCACTTCATAAGTTATCTTGTTCACAATTTCCAATACAGGCCACCTTGAAAACACATCAATGAAAGCTACAATATATTTAGCTTCTTCTCCAATAGGTCCCATAATATCCACTGCCACGGTGTGCCAAGGCTTAGTGGGAATAATGGGTTCACACATATTAGGCCTTCAGGTGACTAAAGACTTGTCTGAATTCGCACACCACATACAGTCTCTGACAATCCGCTCAATGTACACATCCATACCAGGCCACCAAAACCATTGTTTAGCCCTTTGTTTGGTCTTGACAATCCCACAGTGTTCATCATGACATAACTTCATAATGTCACCTCTCAAGGAGTTAGGAGGCACTATTTTGTCTCCTCTAAGAACAAAACCCTTGATTACACTTAGTTCATAACGTATTTCTCAAAAGGGTCTCAAAGCATTAGGAATCTCTGATTTCTTGGGCCAACCAACCAAGAGCTACAAACTCCAGCAGTTTTTGTAAATTTTGATCTAAAGCATATTGTCTCTCCCACTCTTCCTCATTGAAATTATGCAACCCAAAGTCATGTACTAACGCAACTTGCATGTCATCCCAATTATGACTAGAACATTTTTGCAAATCAATAGGCATGTGTGTAAAAAATCAGCAATAACGTTTTTTTTCCAGGAACATATATATCTTTGTAAATTAAGTCGTGCAATCCCATTGACATCCTTACAATCCCTGCAGATGCATTGAAAAGACCTCCAGTAGTTAAAAGTTTGACCAATGGTTTGTGGTCACTACGCACTTCACAAGATTTTCCCCACACAAAAGAGTGAAAATGTTCCAAAGCCCAAATGCATGCTAAGGTTTCTTTCTCAATGGCAGAGAATTTCTCTTCAGTAGGAGACAAAGCATGCGAAGCATATGCAATTATATTCTCCTTACCATCAACATTGATTTGAGATAAAACACCACCCAGCCCCTTGTTCCTTGCATCAACAGTAACAATGTTATCTAACTCAGGATCAAATCCTTTAAGAGCAGGAGCTTGAACAATGGCTTTCTCAATATCCTCAAATTCTTGATGGCACTCTTTGCTCCATGTAAATCTGACACTATTCTTGAGTAATTGTCAAATGCAAAAATCTATTTTAGAAAAATCCTCAACAAATTTAGTGTAAAATTCCACTAATCCGAGGAATGATCTTACTTTATCCTTATTCTTTGGACTAGGTGCATTCTGGATAGCATCCACCAACGAGGGCTTGGGGGAAACTCCATAATCACAAAGTACATGACCTAAATAAGTGATGGACTTAACAGCAAACTTGCACTTGGAATGTTATACTGTCAACCCTTTTATTTCCAGGCTTCCCAAAACTTCCTCTAAAATCTTATTGTATTCTTGCCTATCCTTACAGAAAATTAGGATACCATCCTGGAAACACCTCACTTTATCACACTTACCAAACAACTGGTACTTGAGTCCCTGAAAAATTGCAACAGCAGAAGCTAACCCAAATGGTAACCTCTTATACTGGAAACATCCAAATGGTGTAATGAATGCTGTGTATGGTTTACTTTCCTCACATAAGGAAATCTGGTGGTATGCAGCAGACAGGTCGATGGACGAGAACCATTTGGCTTCCTTGACAAGGGACAACATTTCTGATATCTTGGGAAGGGGAAACTTATCCACAAGAATGTTGTTATTTAGATGTCTGAAATCTATGCGCAATCTGAGTTTACCATTACTACGCCTGGCTACGACGATCGGAGAAATCCATTTAGCAGACTCAATAGGTTCAATAATGCTAGCTTCAACTAATCTCTCTAACTCTTTTTCTACATCCTTCCTTAACAAAACAGGAATATGTCTTACTTTATGTATTTTAGGACATGCATCAGGTTTTAAAACAATACAATGCTCAAAATGAATACGATTTCCAATACTTCTACTAAAGACTTTAGGGAACCTCTTCAAAATCTCACTGCAAAGCAACTCACTGTCATTTAAAACCATAACAGGGTCTGGACTGTTAGGATTTAAAATAATGTCTAAATTTCCCTTATCCTTCCAGCCTAAAACTGCAGGTCCTCTTTTAGCGACATACAACTTACCAACAGACTCTCTGTCTTTAAATTTGAACACTAACGATCTATAACCAACCATGTCAATTTTCTCACCAGAAAATCCTTCTGGGTGGATATCAGCATCTAATGGTTTGTCACCTAACCGTTTGACTAAAAGGGTCTTCCAGGTCTCTTCATCCACAATAGTATAAGGAGACCCGGAGTCTGCATGCATTTGTACAACAACCCCACCAATCGACATAGAACTTAACGGTTTTCCTCCTGTGCGTATCTCCGTTGTCACTAATGTTCCAAATGAACAGTTCTTTAGAAACAGAATTCTCTTTTCCATTACCACAGTCTCTTAAGGAAAGGTTTTAAATATTGGACTCCTCATCTCTTGAACTCTCCTCAGCATCATCCACACACTTCACTCCTTTGTCTATTGCCCCCCTTCCTCCTACATAAGGGGAGCCAGTGGAGTGTGCGCAAGTGTTGGGAGATGTGGCAATGTTTCAGTAGGTTGAGCACCAGCCTTGCAGCAGCGTTCTGGATGTTCTGTAGCTTGCGGTGAGGTTTTTGTTTATTCCGGCATAGAGTGCGTTGCCGTAGTCGAGTCTGCTGGTGACCAGGGTGTGGGTGACGGTCTTTCTGTGTTCGAGGGGGATTCATTTGAAGGTCTTGCGAAGGAGGCGGACGATGTGAAAGCAGGAGGACGAGACTGAGTTGATATGGCGGTCCATTTTGAGCTCAGAGTCCAGGATGATTCCCAGGTTACGTGCGTGGTCCGTGGGGGTTGGGAGGGTTCCGAGGGCGGGGGGGCACCGGGTGTTGTTCCAGGCATCGGGGTTGGAGCCCATGATGAGTACTTCCGTCTTGTTGGTGTTTAGTTGTAGGCAGCTCTTCTTTATCCATTCGGCGACGGCTCCCATGCCTTCTCGGAAGTTGTGTCTGGCGGTGTTGGGTTTGTTGGATAGAGAGAGGATGAGTTGGGTGTCGTCTGCGTACGACACAATGTTCAGTCTGTAGGTCCTGACGATGGGGGCGAGTGGAGCCATGTAGACTTTGAAGAGTGTCGGTCTGAGGGAGGAGCCCTGAGGGACTCCGCAGGCGGTTGGTGTTGGGTCATCATATGCTTTAAGTCCACCTGGACCAACAGAATGTAATAAAATCCTTTTTTTCCTTTCCGGTGTCATTTTCCCTTCTTCATCAACTGTGATTATAAAAT
The DNA here is from genome assembly GCF_964204655.1 of Triturus cristatus. Lineage (NCBI taxonomy): Eukaryota > Metazoa > Chordata > Amphibia > Caudata > Salamandridae > Triturus > Triturus cristatus. The sequence continues at coordinate 449,769,338 of NC_140584.1, forward strand.
TCAAGAAATAAGCTTTCCACTCTTTCCACTTCATGCAAGGATTTCCTCCTGCGGGCCAAAACGTTTGTGGTTATTGTACGGAAAGATTTTGACTAGCCATATCTAAATAGTGGCTTGTGATCCTGCCAACTATACATATACCATACAGTGTCCTTTGTTCACCCTACAGAGGGACTAGTTCACTGTTAAATTCACAATGATGAAAAGATATGTAATTGTTATACTTGGGGGTCTCTAGTTGGCACATGTATGCACTTGTGACAAATAGGGACCCTCTCCTCTAGTCAGGGTAAGGGGGTACACTCCTAAAATAACCCCTGCTCACCCCCTTGGTAGCTTGGCACGAGCAGACAGGCTTATCTCAGAGGCAGTGTGTAAAGCATTTGTTGTGAACACATACAGTAACCAAGTGACAACACTACAGATGTACACCACACAGGTTTTATATAAAAAATCAGTATTCTTTATATAGATTTACCACAAGACCATTAAACGACAAAAATACACAATACTGTTACTTTAGATGGTAGGATTTTGCTTAGTTCTCTTAAGTTCTTAAATGCGACACTTTAAGTCAATGTACCTTTTAGATGCAACACGCAGGGCAACGAAAGTGTTGATGCGATGAAGTTTTTGGTGCAAAGAAATAAAGACGTGAAGATCTTCCAGATGCGGCACGCTTCTCCGATGTTGCGAGAAGACTCGACTCGATGTTTCAGCTGCAGCGGAGACACCCTTTACGTGATGCGACGACAGCGGCCTTGGCAGCGACGCTCTTCTCCGACGTTTGTGAGACGCTTCCGCTCGATGCGATGTTGCAGCGGCGACACCCCTTTACGTGATGCGACGACAGCAGCTCTGACGGCGGCACGCGTCTCTGTGGATGTGAGGCGCTTTTCTTGATGCGGTGCAATGCGACAACTACGATGGCTGCGATGGCGACACGCTTCTTCCTCGATGCGAGACTCTTCTCTTGATGCGGTGCAATGCGTCAGCTACGATGGCTGCGATAGCGACATGCTTCTTCGGCGTTGCGGGACACTTCCTGGATGATGCGAGATGCTTCCGCTCGATGCGATGCTGCAGCGGCGACACACTTTACGAGATGCGACAACAACAGCTCCGACGGCGGCACGCTTTTCCTTCTTGAGTCGCGCTTTCAGCTCCTTGCGACACGCAGTCCCTCAGAAGGCCCAACAACAGCAGCAGGTACTTCCAAAGAACTCTGGGGAGCTGGGGGGTGAAGTCTGTTGTTCCTGAGACTTCAGTAGGAGGCAAGCTCTTTTCCAAGCCCTTGGAGATCCTTCACAAGTTGAGCAAAAGTGCACACAAAGTTCCTTTTCTCCTCTCTTTGGCAGTAAGGCAACCACTGCAGGCCAATCCCCCAGGTTCAGGGATAGTGTCCTCCTCAGCTTCTTCTGGTTCCTCCCTCAGCAGAGGTTCTTCTTGTTTTCCCAAAGTGATCTAATTTCTTGGGATCAGGGTCCCAATATTTATACCCAGAAATCCTTTGTCCTCTGAAGGCAGAGGGGCCTTTGCCCAGTCCAAACCAGTTCCTGAGCACTCTGTTTACCAGACCTCTCCTTTCCTTTCACAGTGCAGGGCAGAAACATTAGACGCCCACAGGAGGTGGAGCCAGCATAGTAGAAGGCAAGTACAGCACTGGAGCACTTTGTTGACAGGATTCCTTCTCTTCATTCACTGTGCAGGGCAGAGACATCAGCCGCTCCCCAGGGGGTGGAGCCAGCATTGTGGAAGGCAGGCACAGCCCTATTCAGGTCCCAGGTGCAACTCCCCCCACCCATCTGGATGCAGATCTCTCTATTCACCACTGGGACACCTCACCCTGTCTCCTGGAATTCCCCAGCCCTGTCACTCAAACTCCAGACAAAGAAATACACACAGCCTAGCAGAGGCAGGTTTGAATGGTTAGACAAGAAAATGCCTACTTTCTAAAAGTGGCATTTTCAAACACAGAATGTTAAAACCAACTTTACTAAAAGATGTATTTTAACATCCTGAGTTCAGGCATACTAAATTCGAATTTCTACCATGTTCCCTGAGTCAGTTAGGATTATAAAATGTAATAACCAAACTGCCCATTCTGGCCTATGGAGAACAGGAAGCCTTGCAATAGTGAAAAACGAAAATGGCTGTAATTCACTATTAGAACATGCCACACACACCAGGGCATGTCCTACCTTATCCTTACAATGCACCCTGCCCTTGGGCCCACCATAGGGGTGTCTGATATGAAGAAAAAGGAAGGTTTAGGGACTGGCAAATGTGTGCACTTGCCCAGTCAGCCTGACAGTACCAGACTGCACGCAGGCTCTGCAATGGCAGACCTTAGACACATGTTTACAGGCTGCTTCTATGGGTGGAACAACCAGTGCTGCCAGCCCACCTGCAGTATTTGGATTACAAGCCCTGGACACTCCTGGTGCACTGTACTAGGGTCTGACAGGTAAACCAAACCAACCAATCATGGAATCACAAATCATACTTCAATTTACAATAGGGAGCACTTGCACTGTGGCACTGGACAGCAGTGGCACAGTGCCCTGAGCAACTAACACCAGCAAAAAATACATGCGGCACAGAGAAAAATAGAAGGGAGACTCACGCCAATGTGCCAGGTCTAACACGTGTCCCCTCCAGCTGAAATGCGGGGAGAACTACCCTACCTCCTGGGAGTTCTCATCACTAAAGCGGACAAATATGGACAGACCATCAGCATTGGCGTGTTCTGTACCGGGTCGATGTTCCACCGTGAAATCCATCCCCTGTAGGGAAATGGATCACCTTAACAGCTTTGGATTCTCACCCCTCATCTGCATCAACCATCTGAGGGGCCTGTGGTCTGTATGAACCCGGAAGTGATTCCCAAACAGGTAGGGTCTCAGCTTCTTCAGTGCCCAGACCACAGCAAAAGCCTCACGCTCAATAGCACTCCACCTCTGTTCCCGTGGGAGTAACCTCCTACTGATAAAGGATACAGGTTGATCTAGGCCCTCCTCATTCATCTTTGAAAGAACAGCCCCCACACCATGCTCTGAAGCATCTGTTTGCACTATGAACTCCTTGGAGAAGTTGGGTGCCAAGAGCACGGGTGCTGTGCACATAGCAGTTTTTAAGGCCTCAATAGCTTCCTGACAGGTGTCAGTCCAAATCACTTTCCTTGGCTGCTTCCTGGAAGTCAGCGCTATCAAGGGTGCAACAATGTTGCCATACCCCTTGACAAACCTCCTGTAGTAACCCGTGAGTCCTAAGAAGGCTCTCACCTCTGTTTGGGTTTTGGGCGCCTCCCAAGCCAGGATGGTTTCAATCTTGGGCTGTAGGGGCGCCACCTGGCCGCTCCCTACCTGGTGTCCCAAGTACACCACGGAACCCTGCCTGATCTGGCACTTACTCGCCTTGATCGTAAGGCCTGCCCTCCGCAGCGCCATCAACACTTCCCAGAGGTGGCGCAGGTGTTCTTCCCAACTGGCGCTGAACACTGCGATGTCATCCAGGTAGGCGGCACTGAACCAGTGCAGTCCAGCCAACACCTGGTTGACCAACCTCTGAAAGGTGGCAGGGGCATTGTTCATCCCAAAGGGCATAGCCCGGAACTGGTAGTGCCCATCTGGTGTGGAGAATGCTGACCTCTCCTTTGCCCCATTGGTCAAGGCGATCTGCCAGTACCCAGACGTTAAGTCAAACGTGCTGAGGTACCGTGCAGCCCCTAGCCGATCTATGAGCTCATCAGCTCTGGGGATGGGGTGTGCATCAGTCCTGGTGACTGCATTGAGCCCTCTCTAGTCCACACAGAACCGGAGTTCGGGTGTGGCACCCGGCGCGGCAGCCTTTGTGACCAAGACCACTGGGCTGGCCCAAGGACTGCTAGAGGACTCAATCACCCCTAGCGCAAGCATCTTTGAGACCTCCTCTTTGATGCAAGCCCAGGAGAAGAGCCACAAGGCAGAGGAGATAGAACTGGGTCTCTCGGTGTCGCATTGGGAACTTCACCCAACTCTAGCCAGGAACACTCATTATTATAAATCACACAACCATATATCAAAGCTCTATTTGGTATCAGCTCCTCCAGCCAATGGAAACTGATCTTTCAATGGTGTCGTCAACTTCCGATGTCTCTTCTCCCGATTCCCACAGTAAACATTCATGTCACTATAGTGTTAAACTTTATTACATAGGGTAAAGTTCTCATGAGAACCTTCTTATCTAAGCTAAAAGATGCGCTATGAGTTTCAGCGTGAAGGCCTGTCAGTGATGAGGAGGCAAACTAGGAATAATATTCTGATGAAGCATATTATAATGTCTAATTCATTATTTATTATAACAATCACAGCATGTCTAATTGTGTTTAGGTAAATGACTGTTGTAACTTGAGTCGTTGCTATGCACCCTTTTCTTAGTAACCCTGCTGCTCAGCCAGGATGAGAGCTGGAGGGCTTGGTGATGTAGTGGAAAGCAAGGAGGCTGCTCCTGGTGGGGCTTTATGCTATCTGCTTTGTACTTACCAGCTATTTACCTGAAACTTACCATCTTAATAACCTGTAACTAAGTCTTAATACATCTTTTTCTACAATGTTCTCTACAGCCATTGGACTCGCTTCCCATACAAAACTGGCAACAATTTGGAGAAGGAACCTACGTGTTGTGGGAAATTGAAGTGAATCTGAACCTGCTGAAGAAACTGAAGTAAAGAAACCTGAAGCTTGAAGAAAGAGAAACACCTTGGTAGCCCCACCAGTGTCCATTATCATCTGGACAGCCTGCAGTCTGGTGCATTTGACCTTCTTTACATCAATGGACTTGATGAATTGATTGCAACAAGCTTGCTTGTCTGTTTACCCTGATTTACTAAAACAGATTTAAATACGTGTTGGGGCGCAAGGAGTTGCTGGACATGTGCACGGAGCCTTCTGACTTGCTACTTTGAAGTCAGGTGAATCAGCAAGAGCAACTGGCAGCATTCATTTTAAAGGAAATAGCAGTTTTTCGTTAATATTATCTGACAGCCTGGGCGTTTGACCTGCTTTGCGCTTTCCCCTACATGGAAATTAAGTGTGTATGTCCTCTTTGTCAACTGGACAACCGCGTTTAGCCTTGGAAACGCTATCTAAACCTAAAGTGCTGAGTCAATTTAAACGTGTAGGGGCACACGGTGGACACATTATTTAGACGTTTGCTGACCCGCATCTGGAGCTGCTGCAGCTGTGCACAAAGGTGTGAGCCGAAGATTACTGTGGCACTTCTATTGAGAATCTTTCTTGGGAAAACTGTTTTTGAAAGGCTAGCGCTCTGTCCTGCCTGTAGCGCTCTGTGTTTTGAGCGTGAACTTAAGTTTCCCCATACCGTGAAGCCAGCGCTTTAGGACAGCACAAGCTCTTAGAGGCCAGTTGTTACCATTTAAAAATAATTTAACCTGCTCTAGTGGTGCGTGCTCCGACTTTCCAAGGAGGCGTCTCTTACATTCCAAGCTATCATGCTTGTTGCTGTGGAGCCACGAGTGGAGGGATTGGCAAGCAGCAGGAGTGGTTCCACGTTCCTTGTTTTCCTTGGAGAGTGCTTGCAGGAGCATGCACAAATGATCATGACGACACAGTGTTGTCACGCTTCTGTGACTGTAAATGCAGGAGCATTGTTGGTGGACATTCTGAGCGTGACCTTATGACGTGATGGGTCAAATGCTAGAACACTGACCAAGTTATGGAGTTAAGGAGCTGACTTCTTTTGCTCTTAACGTAATGTTTTGGAAGAGCATGAGGAGAAGTAGAGTCTGGAACATGTATTTGCGGTTATTAACAGTGGACTAACACGCAGTCCTATTGTTCAAGCTGAAGCGGTGACAGAAAAAAGAAGCCAATGTTCAGCTTGGGGAATGAATGCACGGTATTTGTATATTCAGGTGAGAAGTCGCACACCGGAGGCAAAATTTGTTAGTGTCCCATGCTTATGATTTTACTTTATTTAGAGAAATTACCCCAGGCACAGTAGGGGGTGTAGAAGAGATCCCTTGTACTTATTTGAGGCAGTGTTGTGTGTGCTTACTCCTTATCAAGTTCTTGGGTGCAAGGAGGGAGAGGGTATGTAGTCCCTGGTCCGGCCATGTGTTAAGCGGATGCTATAGGTGGTATGTGACCTCTGCTCCGCGTTGAATGCAGTAGGGTGATTAAGTGAGAGATTACCCTCGGTGTCAGTGGTATAATACCTGTGATGCAGTGTAGGTGCTCTAGAGTCATATATCCTGGTGTGGGTATACATTTGCTGTCTAAATGTGTGCTTTTGTAAGCCATGCTTAATTTGCTGCATGGTTTTGTTAGTACCATGTCTTGTCTGAGTACATCGTTATTTTTGTTATGCTATTTTGTCGATGCTGTTGCTAATTTCGTGCCTAAGTGTATTATGCCATGCTTGTGTGGGGGTCTAGTGTTTTTACCCCTGGTCATGTAAGGATGTGAGACGTGATATGCTGAATGATTGTAGAGTCTTGTACTCTGGCATGGGGTTGTGTATCCTAGTAGGCTTTGTCTGACACGTATGGTCCTGTCAGGTGTGCGGAAAGGTTGTGTGTGGGGTAGGGTTGTGTACCCTGGTACTGAGTTGTAGGGTCATTTACCCTAGTGCTATGTTGTAGGGTCATGTACCCTAGTGCTGTGTTGTGGGGTTGTTGTGAGAAGTTGGCCTGGCATATGCTGGTCACTAGTTATAGTGGCCACCTTGCACCAGTCCAATTCGACTCTTGGTAGATAGGTTTAAAGACAACCTTTTAAAGATAGCTATCCTAGTGGTAGCTGTGGAGAGCAGCCTTCAGGCTAAGTCTCTGAGGAATGTAAAGCAGCTTGTTTTACCTTATAATCTCTTGAATTACCAAATGAAAAGACACCACACAGGTATATATATCAAATATATGTGTATTTATTTCTAAATATACTCTACTAATCTCTTTATGAGATTAGAGCCAGGTAAACATTTAAAAGATCAACAGTTCTCAATAAATTAAGCACAAATATGGCTGTAGCTCTAGGGGCGTACCAGACCATATACTAAAATAGTGGGTTAACAAACTCGACTTGCAAAAGTAAGAGGCCTAGGGCCTTGGGAATCGCTGGGGCTTCACTTCTACAGTGTTAGCAGGTAAGTAATCAGCCCACAGGAGACGCGTGCAGTGTCTAAACACACACGCGGGTTTTCAATGGCAAATGTCGCGGTTTGTATTTTACAGTTCTAGGGCACTTCGCAAAAGTCAACAAGCAAGAAACTTACAGGGTAAGTATTTCGAGAGCCAACACACACTTGGGCACCGGAGTGCATGAGTTACCTCACCCAGGGAAGCCGGGTGCATAGGTGTCCTTTGGTGTCGGGTCGCGATGCTGTTTTCAATGGAGATCCTTGAAGACTTGCTGCTTGTGACGACTGGAGAGGTGTCCATTCGAATCCGACGATGGATTGGAGTTGCAGAAGACCTAGAAATTGAGGATACAGAGTTCAGAGTCACTTGCCAGTGACCGGTGGCCAGCGAGAGGGATGACCACAGCTGTCGCGTCTCTTCAGGTCGGTGATGGTGTTTTGTCTCTTCGCTCACGAGGTCCAGGAAGGCTCGACGATGACCAGCAGCTGGATTCGGGAGGTCCCGCAACGTCTGCAGCTGTCGACTGTGTCAGCACCCGGATTGGAGCCAACAAGCCTTGGCAGCCGCAAGTCTCGTGTAGAGTGAAGATTGGCAATGGTGCAGACCAGCAAGGTCTGATGGACTTACCCAGCAAGGGTAAGTGAGGGCAGGCCCAGAGCAACCAGGCGAGCCCTTGAAATCGGTGTGGAGGTCTTCAGGTGAGTTACAAGCCAACGGGCAAGCAACCACGAAGATGCCTTTGCAGGAAAAGTTTAACAACAGCCCACGGTCACTCAGGATGGGGTAGGCCGCTGAAATTCGGTACTACACCTGCTAGGGACTTGGGCAACAAGTGGTCCAAAGCACAACTTCGTTGCACGTAGTTTAGGGCTTGCACTCGAAATCAGTGCACGGTTCCCTGGTATTGCTGTTCCTCGTCACTCGTGGGGTCCAGATGCCACAGCTTCGCTGGGGACTCAAAATGGCCGTCGAGAGGTCAGGAAATCTGCTACAGGGGGCACAGGGACTTCGGGCTCCGGCGGGAGCGGTAACGTTTGCAACCGTTGTAGAGAGTTTTGGTGCCTGCCAAGCAGGGGAGTCACTCTTTGACTCCAAGGGAGATTCTTCAGTCTTCCAGAGATAGTGGAACGTCGAAGGGCCAGGATTCTTCTTAGTTGAGCGTCGTCCAGGTGTAATCTAAATTGCATTGGCAATGTGTGGTATCTTATAGTGAAAAGATGGGAGGGACTAGCTCTATGACCACTCCTCTAGGAGGGTCAGGGTAGTGGGTGGTTACACCCACTTCCCTTTGTCCAGTTTCGCACCAGAGCAGGGGCAGGTAGCCCCTGAACCGGTTTGAGCTGGCATTGTGTAGGAGAGTAGGGTCTGCTATCCTATGGTCACCCCAAATTTTTGCTTTTTGCTTCACTGGTTTTTGACATATTGAGGCTGTGGGCCTGCTAATCAGACCCCCAGCCTGCTGTTCTCGCTACTAAGTTGACATTATGCACTCTAGGTGCATAACCAATTGGAATTGGATCACCCTGTGAGCCCCCTGTACCAGTGTACACTAGGTACCCAGGGCATTGGTGTATCTAAGGCCTACCAGGGGCTGAAGCATGTATTGTGCCACCCCTGGCCTGGCCTAACAATTTGACACAACTGGCTGATCACTCAGCTGGGGTAAGTTGGTGTAACCACCTCTTACTTAGGTGTAGTATACCTATACCTAACCCTAAATGGGACACATGTTAACCTATAAGTCACTCCTATGGCAGGCCTTAACAATCCTGAAGGCAGAGTGCTTGGTTCCATGTGAGATGGTGCTCTGGCGTGAGCTGAGCCTGTCTGCAGTGGTCGGAACAACTTCCTTCTACCGTTTCCAGATATCGCCATACCATATACTCTTAAGTGCATTATGAACCTCGCGGTTAAATGCTATCTTTGGTTTGGCTTTATCAAAACATGTCGAGTAAGGTGTCATACGAATTGGAATACTAACCCCTCGCCAGTTCTGGCGACGGGGTTAGCATTCCACCCTTCTAGAGGGACACGACATGTACAGAACCTGAAACCCGGGTAAAATCAGACATAGCCTCAGCTCCACAAAATGGACACTGCCACCACCGACACAAGTCTGCCCTCCTGCTGCTGGGAGTCCTTCCAGCTTGGGAGACGTGGACAAATGGTTTCTTGCCAGGGGAGGTGCGAGCACCACCCCAGACAGGATTTTGTGTATTGGTCAGGTAGGGCTTGAATGGAATCAGACATGCCTGAGGCTCACAAGGAGCCTCGGTGCATATGCCAGTTCAAACCGGTCCTGGGGCACACCAGCCCCGGACCTGGGGCGAGCTGGACAAAGGATTGGGGGTGTAACCACCCCCCTTCCTGGTCCCACCCTTAGGGAGGGACCTAGCAGGTAGTCCGGCCCCTAGAATCCGCTTAAGGTAGGAGCTGTGTCCTAAGACTTCAGACATCCTGGAATCAACTTGAAACTAAGAAGAAGACGGGAACTTCGACGTTCTGCTGCACAGAAGACTGAAGGAAATCTCCCCTGTGGTCAGGGAGTGACCATCTTGCTAACGCAAGCACCATCCAGCGAATCGACGTCTGCTTTGCCGCCGCCTCCTGCCGGAGCCCGAGCCCAGAGCCTGACAAGACCTGGACCTCCAGACCTCTCACAGCCCGATCCACAGTCCCTGCAAAGAAGGAACCCGTGGAGGCACCGAGACACGTGGAGCCAGCCATCTTGAAAGACACTCGACAAGCTGCAAGCGTGACAACAGAGGCTCCCTCCGAGTTGTGCTTTGGGTCCTGAGAAGCCCAACATCCGAGCAGCATCTGCACCAAAGGTGAGCCCTCCAGCATCTCCACGATCTGCGTGGGGCCCCTCTGCACTTTGCAACTCGACGCGCCTGCCCGGTCCCTGGCCCGTTGGCTAGTGGCCATCTTGGCGACCAATCTTGAAAACTACGATGCTGGTCTGGTTGCTCCAGACTGGCCCCTGCTGCCCTCCAAAGGAGCAGCCCCTCTGATCTTGCTGGTCAGAACTACAAGCTTTCTTCAATTCCTGCGACTCCTGCTTTTGCCAAGGCTTGTTTGCTTCCTTCGAGTCGCCGACAGCGAGAGCCTGCGTGGGACAGCTCGTGAACCGACTCCTGGACGTCGTCGACCTTCAGGGACCACGTGGCTGCATAGACAAGCTACACCTCTTCACCTGTTTGCACCCGACATCGCCTGGTACCTACCTGGTGCCACGCCGGTCACTGGCTAGTGACTTTGAACACTGTCTCCTCTGCTTACAGGTCTTCTACACTTCCGATCCACCCTTGGATCCACCGCATCTCTTCTGGACCGACCGCCTGCAGCATCTTTGTAATCAGGCTCCATTGAAAAGATAGACGAAACCCGACGCACTTCGAGCCCTATGCACCCGCTTCCTGTGGGTGAGGTAAAGCTGGCACTCCGGTGCACAAATGTAGAGTAACATCTCTAATGTCTAGGTTTGAAGTCTTGATTTCGTAGTCCAACCAGAAGACCCTTCTAGCAGTAACTTTTGAACTTTTACGCACCCATTGAAAACCTATGGGAGCCCGCGTGTAACTTTCCTCACTGCACACGCGACACGTGGACCTCCTGGTCACTAACTGAAGTTAGCTCCTTGTAGGCCCAGCGATTCTAGAGGCCCTAGGCCTTTTCCCTTTCCTATTTGTGGTACTTATACCACTATTTTAGTATATGGTTTGAGCGGCCACCAGGGCCTAGCCATATAAAGTGCAACTTCTGTATATTGTACTACTTTCTTGTTTAACGATTTGTGCTCCTGTGCTCATAAAGAGTCTAGGGGATACTTTGAGTAATACATATATATTTTGAATATATATCTGTGTGGTGTCCTTTCATTGGTATAAAAGGGGGTTACATATGGTAAAACAGCTTGCTTCACATGCCTTAACGAGTTTAGCCTGAAAGACTGCTTAGCCTACGCTACCACTAGGGCAGCTGGTCCGAAAAGGTTGACTTACAACCACACCATAAGGGTTGCTTGGCATGGTACAAGGTGGTCACTTTAACTAGTGAACATCATATACCAGGCCAACTTCTCACATTGGTGAGCAGCGGTTGGGATTTGAGCTTGCTGTTTGAGCTCTGTAATCTCTTTGTTACCAATTGAAAGATCATACAGGTACCTGTAGGTACATATAAAACAAGATTAGTTATATACTTAAGTTCTACTGAACTTAGTTGTTGTAGAGCAAAGGGAGTAGCACACCCTGACTACAACTACTAGATAGGTTTAGTAGGAAAACCCAAGTGTAGGTAGTTGCAACACATCCACCCACACTTAAGAGCAATGGCTGGGGCAGAGGGGTCCAATGTACCCATCTCTGTTGAGAGTGACCCCCAGAGGGCACCATCCATCTTTGCTACCCTAAACCAAAATGAGCTCAGGCAGTTGGCTAATATCCGGGGCCTTAAACAGCCCAGGAACCCTACCTCTGCTGAGCTCAGAGAACTCTTACAAGCTGATGAAGATCAGAGAGCTCTCAAGAAAGCCTCCCATTTAGGCCCCTCAGGGACTGGAACAGGAGGCCCCCCTTCTGAAGATGCTACTTAAGTACCCCTTTCCAATAGTCACCCCTTAGATGAGAATCACACTACAGAGGATGAAAGTGATAAGGGTACTGATACTGATGGTAGTGAGGATGAAGGGAGAACTAGCCCAGTGCCAAGTGTTATACTTGGCCCAGCTAACTTAAGGCTATTTGGGAAAGACAATGGGGTCCCCCCATTGGATCTCCCCAGTGGACTTTACCAGGGGTCTGGGAGACAGAGGAATCACTCAGGTGACTCTAATGCCTCTCATGCCTCTAGAGGCTCTCAGGGTCACTCCAGAAGAAGGATGACCAGCCCTCAGAGGAGGGAGCATGAGGCCAGAATACAGGAATCTCAGCTGAGGATCAGGAAGCAGGAGCTAGAAGTGGCCCTGATGCAATAGAAACTGAACAAGGCTAGGCAACCTAGAGAGAGTGGGTCTATACCCACTGGTGGCAGCATTGTCCCGAGGGACAAAGATAGGGTCTTTGACAATAGGAACCTGTCCAAGGTTGTGCCCCCCTACAAAAGTGGGGATGATATCCACAAATGGATGACTGCTCTTGAGAGAGCCTGCAAAGTGCAACAGATTCCTGAAGACCAGTGGGCAGCAATCTTATGGCTCTCCGTTGAAGGTAGAGGCAGAGATAGACTCCTCACTGTTAGGGAGGAGGATGTCAGAAACTACAGAGCCCTGAAGAGTGTCCTGGTTGATGGGTTAGGCTTAACCACTGAACAGTACAGGTTAATGTTCAGAGATACCCAGAAGACACAGACTCAGGACTCGTCTGAATATATTGAATGTGCCACTAAGGCTTTGGAGGGTTGGTTGCTGGGAAGTAAGGTTTCAGATTATACAGGATTGTACAATTTGATGATGAGAGAACAAATTTTAAATAATTGTCAAAACCAGCAACTGCATCAACACCTGGTTGACTCGGATCTGACCTCTCCCCAAGAATTGGGAAAGAAGGCAGACAAGTGGGTCAGAACCAGGGTTAAGCAAAAGAACCAGAACCAGGGCCAAGGGGGTGATCAGAAGAAAACAGACCAAAAGGGTGGAGATCAGAAATCCAAAGACCAGAAGTCTTCAACAGGGCCCCAAACTAGTACTAATGAGAGTGGGTCCCAACAACCTAAAGGGAAGAAGAAAGAAGGTCCAAAGAAACCCTGGTGCAAATCTTGCAAGAATACAACTCACTGGACTAGTGATTGTAGGAAGGGTGGAGCCCCCAACACGGTTGCCCCTAAGGCACCTGCTCCCAGTAGTACTGTTAGCAGTGTTGGTCCCCAGACAAAGGGTGTAGTGGGAATCACTATGGGAACTGAAGGAGATTCTGACTTAGACAGAACCCTTACACAGGCAGTCTTGATCTGTGATGGGGACATGGATTTGTCCCTGACTGTGAGCCCCAGTAACCTGGGCAAGTACAGACAGACTCCTTTAATAAATGAAAAAGTGGCTCAAGCCTACAGGGACACATGTGCCAGTGTCACTATGGTGACACCAGGCTTTGTGGATCCTGGACAGTACATACCAGGTGAGAATTACCTGGTGACCAATGCCAGCAATGCCACTACTTCACATAGTGTGGCTGTTGTTAACTTCTCATGGGGAGGGGTAACTGGCCTCAAAAGGGTTGTGGTTAGTGCAGACCTCCCAGTAGAATGTTTGTTGGGCAATGACCGAGAGAGTTCTCTATGGTCAGAAGTGGAGTACAGGACACATACAGAGATGTTAGGTATATCACCACATGTCCTTGCTGTGACCAGGTCACAGGCCAAAAAGTGCCTTACTGAACCACAGGTCTTGGATCCTGGAACAATGGACCAAGCACCTTCCAAGAAGAAGAACAGGAGGGTTAAGGCTGTGCCTTCCCCCCTGCCTACAAGTGATGATCAGACTTCCCAGGAAGATGATCTAGAGACCCCTGAAGGAACTGTCCCTGAAGAGCTTGAACCTGATCAGGTTGAGTTTCTGGGGACAGGGGGACCTTCTAGGGCTGACTTGGGGCAGGCTCAGTTATCCTGTCCATCTCTTGAACCCCTCAGACAGCTGGCTGCTGCTGAGGCTGCTGGGAATGCTCAAGGTACCCATAAAGTGTATTTGGATGATGGGCTCCTTTATTCAGAGGCTAGAGACCCAAAACCTGGTGCAACCAGGAGGTTGGTTATACCTCTGCAATTTAGGGGCTTCCTTCTTACCTTGGCCCATGATATTCCCCTAGCAGGACACTTAGGCCAGAACAAGACTTGGGACAGGCTTGTCCTTCACTTTCACTGGCCTCACATGAATGAAGATACCAAGGAGTTTTGTCGCTCCTGTGTGACCTGCCAAGCCAGTGGCAAATCAGGTGGCACAACAAAGGCCCCCCTAATACCACTACCGGTGGTGGGGGTTCCCTTTGAAAGAGTGGGAATAGATATAGTGGGTCCCATGGATCCCCCCACTGCATCTGGGCACAGATTTATACTGGTGGTAGTGGATCATGCCACCAGGTATCCAGAGGCAATTCCCCTTAGGACCACAACAGCTCCTGTTATGGCCAGGGCCCTACTGGGAGTTTTCTCCAGAGTGGGGTTTCCTAAGGAGGTAGTTTCTGACAGAGATACCAACTTCATGTCAGGATACTTGACAGCTATGTGGAAGGAATGTGGTGTCAACTACAAGTTCACCACTCCTTATCACCCACAATGGAATGGGCTTGTTGAGAGATTCAACAAGACCCTAAAGGGTATGATCAAAGGATTACCTGAAAAGCTCAGGCGAAGATGGGACATCCTTCTACCCTGCCTTCTGTTTGCTTACAGAGAGGTCCCACAAAAAGGAGTTGGCTACAGCCCCTTTGAATTGTTATTTGGGCACCCTGTAAGAGGCCCCCTATGTCTGGTGAGGGAAGGATGGGAGTTACCTCTCAAAAAGCCTAAGCAAGACATAGTGGACTATGTTCTTGGTCTCCGCTCCAGGATGGCTGAGTTCATGGAGAAGGCATCCAAAAACCTTGAGGCAAGCCAGGCCTTACAGAAAGCTTGGCATGACCAAAAGGCTGTCTTGGTTGAGTTTCAGCCAGGACAGAAGGTATGGGTGTTGGAGCCAGTGGCCCCAGCAGCACTCCAAGACAAATGGTCTGGACCCCGTACAATCCTGGAAAAGAAGGGAGAGGTTACCTACTTGGTGGACCTAGGCACTCCCAGGAGTCCCCACAGGGTACTCCATGTTAACAGGTTAAAAGCATATGTTGACAGGGCAGACATGGGCTTGCTCATGGCTACAGATGAGGGACAGGAGGAAGAGAGTGACCCTCTCCCAGACCTCTTGTCTCAGAACCCTGAAGATGGTTCAGTTGAAGGAGTGACCCTTGGAGGCAACCTCACTGAGCATCGGCAGATTGAATGTAGACAAGTTCTGCAATCATTTCAGCATATGTTCTCACTGATACCTAGTCAAACTGACTGGTGTACCCATGTGGTGGACACTGGTGACAGTCTTCCTGTAAAGAACAAACTTTACAGGCAACCTGACCATGTCAGGGACTGTATAAAGGCTGAGGTACACAAAATGCTGGAACTGGGTGTCATTGAGCCCTCAGAGAGCCCCTGGGCTAGCCCAGTGGTTCTGGTCCTCAAACCTCACACCAAAGATGGCAAGAGAGAGATGAGGTTCTGTGTGGATGACTCAATGCTGTCACTAGGACAGACGCACATCCTATTCCAAGGGCAGACGAGCTCATAGATAAACTGGCTTCTGCTAAGTTTTTGAGCACATTTGAGTTGACAGCTGGCTATTGGCAAATCAGGTTAGCTGAGGAGTATAAGGCCAAAACAGCATTTTCAACCCCAGGAGGGCACTACCAATTTTTGGTGATGCCCTTTGGTCTGAAGAATGCACCTGCCACCTTCCAAAGGTTGGTGAATCAAGTCCTTACTGGGTTGGATGACTTTTGCGCAGCATATCTTGATGACATTGCTGTCTTTAGCTCCACCTGGGAGGATCACCTGATCCACCTGAAGAAGGTACTTGAGGCCCTGCAAAAGGCAGGCGTCACTATCAAGGCTACTAAGTGCCAGATAGGGCAGAGTAAGGTTGTGTACTTGGGCCACCTTGTAGGTGGAGGCCAAGTTCAACCACTGGAGAGTAAGATACAATCCATCAAGGACTGGTCTCCTCCAACCACCCAGACTCAAGTTCGAGATTTCTTGGGCTTGACTGGGTACTACAGGAAGTTTGTTAAGAACTATGGGTCCATTGTGACTCCTCTTACTGATCTGACATCCAAAAAGATGCCCAAAAGGTTCAGTGGACAGTAAGCTGTCAAAAGGCATTTGATGACCTGAAGAAGGCCATGTGCTCTGCACCTATCCTGAAAAGTCCTGACTACTCCAAAGAGTTTATTGTCCAAACAGATGCTTCTGAGTTGGGTGTGGGAGCAGTGCTGTCACAACTTAATGTAGATGGTCAAGACCAACCCATTGCTTTTATTAGCAGAAGGTTGACCCACAGAGAGAAGAATTGGTCAGCTATTGAGAGGGAGGCCTTTGCTGTGGTGTGGGCCCTGAAGAAGCTGAGGCCATACTTGTTTGGCACTCACTTCAAGATTCAGACCGACCATAAGCCCCTCTTGTGGCTAAATCAGATGAAGGGTGAAAACCCCAAACTGCTTAGGTGGTCCATTTCCCTACAGGGGATGGACTTTACAGTGGAGCACCGGCCAGGTACAGACCATGGGAATGCAGATGGTCTCTCCAGGTACTTCCACTTAGGACATGAAGACGAGACTGGTCAAGGCTAGTTTAATGTCCCTGCGTTTGGGGGGGGGGTTTGTGTAGGAGAGTAGGGTCTGCTATCCTATGGTCACCCCAAATTTTTGCTTTTTGCTTCACTGGTTTTTGACATATTGAGGCTGTGGGCCTGCTAATCAGACCCCCAGCCTGCTGTTCTCTCTACTAAATTGACACTATGCACTCTAGGTGCATAACCAATTGGAATTGGATCACCCTGTGAGCCCCCTGTACCAGTGTGCACTAGGTACCCAGGGCATTGGTGTATCTAAGGCCTACCAGGGGCTGAAGCATGTATTGTGCCACCCCTGGCCTGGCCTAACAATTTGACACAACTGGCTGATCACTCAGCTGGGGTAAGTTGGTGTAACCACCTCTTACTTAGGTGTAGTATACCTATACCTAACCCTAAATGGGACACATGTTAACCTATAAGTCACTCCTATGGCAGGCCTTAACAATCCTGAAGGCAGAGTGCTTGGTTCCATGTGAGATAGTGCTCTGGCGTGTGCTGAGCCTGTCTGCAGTGGTCGGAACAACTTCCTTCTACCGTTTCCAGATATCGCCATACCATATACTCTTAAGTGCATTATGAACCTCGCGGTTAAATGCTATCTTTGGTTTGGCTTTATCAAAACATGTCGAGTAAGGTGTCATACGAATTGGAATACTAACCCCTCGCCAGTTCTGGCGACAGGGTTAGCATTCCACCCTTCTAGAGGGACACGACATGTACAGAACCTGAAACCCGGGTAAAATCAGACATAGCCTCAGCTCCACAAAATGAACGCTGCCACCACCGACACAAGTCTGCCCTCCTGCAGCTGGGAGTCCTTCCAGCTTGGGAGACGTGGACAAAGGGTTTCCTGCCAGGGGAGGTGCGAGCACCACCCCAGACAGGATTTTGTGTATTGGTCAGGTAGGGCTTGAATGGAATCAGACATGCCTGAGGCTCACAAGGAGCCTCGGTGCATATGCCAGTTCAAACTGGTCCTGGGGCACACCAGCCCCGGACCTGGGGTGAGCTGGACAAAGGATTGGGGGTGTAACCACCCCCCTTCCTGGTCCCACCCTTAGGGAGGGAACTAGCAGGTAGTCCGGCCCCTAGAATCCGCTTAAAGGTAGGAGCTGTGTCCTAAGACTTCAGACATCCTGGAATCAACTTGAAACTAAGAAGAAGACGGGAACTTCGACGTTCTGCTGCACAGAAGACTGAAGGAAATCTCCCCTGTGGTCAGAGAGTGACCATCTTGCTAACGCAAGCACCATCCAGCGAATCAACGTCTGCTTTGCCGCCGCCTCCTGCTGGAGCCCGAGCCCAGAGCCCGACAAGACCTGGACCTCCAGACCTCTCACAGCCCGATCCACAGTCCCTGCAAAGAAGGAACCCATGGAGGCACCGAGACACGTGGAGCCAGCCATCTTGAAAGACACTCGACAAGCTGCAAGCGCGACAACAGAGGCTCCCTCCGAGTTGTGCTTTGGGTCCTGAGAAGCCCAACATCCGAGCAGCATCTGCACCAAAGGTGAGCCCTCCAGCATCTCCACGATCTGCGTGGGGCCCCTCTGCACTTTGCAACTCGACGCGCCTGCCCGGTCCCTGGCCCGTTGGCTAGTGGCCATCTTGGCGACCAATCTTGAAAACTACGATGCTGGTCTGGTTCCTGCGACTCCTGCTTTTGCCAAGGCTTGTTTGCTTCCTTCGAGTCGCCGACACCGCCGACAGCGAGAGCCTGCGTGGGACAGCTCGTGAACCGACTCCTGGACGTCGTCGACCTTCAGGGACCACGTTTCTGCAGAGACAAGCTACACCTCTTCACCTGTTTGCACCCGACATCGCCTGGTACCTACCTGGTGCCACGCCGGTCACTGGCTAGTGACTTTGAACACTGTCCCCTCTGCTTACAGGTCTTCTACACTTCCGATCCACCCTTGGATCCACCGCATCTCTTCTGGACCGACCGCCTGCAGCATCTTTGTCATCAGGCTCCATTCAAAAGATAGATGAAACCCGACGCACGTCGAGCCCTATGCACCCGCTTCCTGTGGGTGAGGTAAAGCTGGCACTCCGGTGCACAAGTGTAGAGTAAAATCTCTAATGTCTAGGTTTGAAGTCTTGATTTCGTAGTCCAACCAGAAGACCCTTCTAGCAGTAACTTTTGAACTTTTACGCACCCATTGAAAACCTATGGGAGCCCGCGTGTAACTTTCCTCACTGCACATGCGACCCGTGGACCTCCTGGTCACTAACTGAAGTTAGCTCCTTGTAGGCCTAGCGATTCTAGAGGCCCTAGGCCTTTTCCCTTTCCTATTCGTGGTACTTATACCACTATTTTAGTATATGGTTTGAGCGGCCACCAGGGCCTAGCCATATAAAGTGCAACTTCTGTATATTGTACTACTTTCTTGTTTAACGATTTGTGCTCCTGTGCTCATAAAGGGTCTAGGGGATACTTTGAGTAATAAATACATATATATTTTGAATATATATCTGTGTGGTGTCCTTTCATTGGTATAAAAGGGGGTTACATATGGTAAAACAGCTTGCTTCACATGCCTAAACGAGTTTAGCCTGAAAGACTGCTTAGCCTACGCTACCACTAGGGCAGCTGGCCCGAAAAGGTTGACTTACAACCACACCATAAGGGTTGCTTGGCATGGTACAAGGTGGTCACTTTAACTAGTGAACATCATATACCAGGCCAACTTCTCACACATATGCACAGAGGAGCCTACTGCTCCCCCAGTGCAGGACTTGAAAGCACTCTAAGAGTGCACCCACCCAGCTCCAATACACTAAATCCTGTCTGGGAGGTGGTGACACCTCCCTGTGACAGGAAACCCTTTGTTGGGCTCCCTCCACTGCGAGTTTCGGTCAGCAGCAGGAGGGCAGCCCGGTGTCTGTGCTGGTGGCATCCATTTTGTGATGCCAGGGCTCTAGATGATATCTACCGTGTAGTACAGTGTGTACATGTCGTCCCCTCTAGAAGGGTGGGATCCTACTCCCACACCAGTTACTGGTGTGGGGGTAGGATTCCAAGTTGTTTGACACCAAACACGACATGTTTTGATGCAGTCATTCCAAAGTTAGCATTTACCGCGAGGTTATAATGCACTTAAGAGTATATGGTTTAACCGCATCCACAAACAGCAGCAGAGAATAGACTCTGCCAGCTGCAGAGGGGTCCTGCTCAGGCAGAAGCACCCCCTCATTAGTAAACCAAGCACCCTGCCCTTGGGATTGATAGGGCCTACCATAGGGGTGACTGATAGGTTTATATGTGTGTGTATGGTGAGATATAGGAACCTATGCCTCAGTGAGGAGTGCTAACACTACCTCACACAGGCTGCAGTAGTAGGCCTGTGGTGTCAGATTGTGAGTGCTTCCCAGGGGTGGCATAATACATGCTGCAGCCCCTGGTAGGCCTGTGAAGTACCAATGCCCTAGGTACCTAAGGTACCATATCCTAGGAGCTCATAAGGCACCACAGTATCCAATCACTAGTGCATCTAATATGCACACCAATCATTTAAGGGAATATGCAGATAGACTGGGGTCCTGGATAGCAGGATCCCAGCCAGACTAGTCAAAAACCATTCAAACACCAGGGAAAAAAGTGGGGGCAACCATATAGTCAGATTCCACCTTCCTACATAACCCCCCTCCCAAACGAAAGGAGATAAGGCTAACCTTGCCCAGTTAAGCCTTTATTTCCTGAGTGGCCATATAAGGAAGAACCAGCACTAGCATGGTTGCTCCCTGTCTCATGGTCCACTTGGGAAATCCTACCCCAAGGGGTTTTGGAGTTTCTCCAAAGTCTAGGGATATTACCTGCATTGTTTTCTGGTACAGAAGTAGGCTGGTGGGGTGTCTGAGTGTGGAAGTGAGGCCCTATTTGGGGTGGTCTCAACTTCCTGCGCACACTGGTCACCATGGAAGCCTTTCTGTCTATGACTGTGTCATATCTGGACCTAAGGGTCAACCTGTCAGGTTCTAACAGGCAAGCAACTTCTCACCTGTGTTTGTGTTTCTGCAGAGACGCCCCGGAACTGAAGACAAGTTCCGCCACGTCCCCTGATTACCACTTGCGCATATCAGACCCTATGCAACAAGGGCAACCTGGGGAAGAGGGGAAACAAAACAAGGAAAGGAAGAGATTAAAAAGGGAAGGAAGTCCTCAGGTCGTCACCGCTTCCAGAGTGTTTCCTCAAAGTAACTAAAATAAAGAGGAGGAGTTAGAAAACAGAATACACCCCTTATCTTTCTGTTATCTTATTTGAACCCTTTTGAACTCATACCTTAATGACTCCCTCTTCCCATCTGGGATCCCTTAATACTCTCAGGTAAGGTAAGGCAATAGCGAGGCTGCATCAACAAGGGAAACAGAAACAGAAGCACCATACAAAGTAATGTTTCATATAGCTAAATGTGTCCACTTCATACCCTTAGCTCACCACATTGTATACTCGCTGCCTTGTTGGAAAAGTCTAGTACTCTCAAGTGGGTCAACCAGGCGAGATAGGCGAAGGCCCACTTTGTCATCGGGCAAGTGCGTTCACTTAGGTATCGCTAGATACAGTTGTCTTCAAAGCAATAATAAGGTATGTACAAACAAATAGAGAAAAGAAGATAATGAAGCAGCGGAACTTCCGCTGTTACCGGTGTACTGCTTTTGAATGCCTCGTAGACGGAAGTCCAAGTAGTTCACACCGGAGAGGCTGTGTAAGTGCTGCAGTGCCTACAATCTTCCTACTCAGCCAGCAGACAGGAAATAGGAGCGGGGTTGTATCTACTGACAAGTGAATAGGGATTGAGACTCCGGAGACAGTAGCAGGGATGTAAAGAACAGGAGCCGGGACCCCGGGGCGGAGCGTCCAGCACCGAGTCAAGTGGCAAGCCTCGAATCCGGCTAACGAGCGGAACACTAATTCGGCTCGCGGGCGGAATCAGTAACCTCCAACACAACCTCGGGGCGGAACCGTTCCGACCGGAACCCTCCTCCCGAGTCTACACCCAAACTACCTGCGGACCAAAGTCGGACTCCTTAAGAGTCGGCAAAGACAGAACATAAACGGCTATGGCACGGACAGTGTTCCACGAATGGAGACGGGACTCCGATCAAAGAGTGCAATCAAAGGTTGGAACCTTCCAAGAATGTTCGAAAGAGGAACGGGCTTCAGGACGCGGGGAATCCAAGACCCAGATCGCAAAGCGTGTGTTCCGGGGGAAGCCAGGCTTTTAAGGTTGCCTGACTTGTCTGCGCATGCGCAGGCCACTGATGTCTTCCTGTTCCGGAGCGACGACAATCCTGACAGTACACTCCTCCCAACGACCCTCCTACCGGCTTGGGTTTCTCTGGATGTTGTCTGTGGAATGTACGTAGTAAGCGGGGTGCATGGACATTACTAGCAGGTTCCCAAGTACGGTCTTCTATGCCATACCCCTTCCAGTGTACTAGGTACTGTAATTTACGTTTGACTCTCCTAGAACCAATGATTCTCTCTACCTCGTATTCGGGTTCTCCCTCAATAAGCACAGGTGCAAGAGCAAGGGGGAGGCGAGTCCCTGGTTCTAAAGGTTTTAATAGGGAGACATGAAAGACAGGATGTACCTTTAGTGATGTAGGGAGTGCTAATTTCATGGCTACAGGGTTCACGACCTTTACTATTTCATATGGTCCTACATACTTGGGTTTGAATTTACAGGAGCCCTTCAAAGCCAGATTTCTTGTAGATAGCCATACCTTGTCTCCCTGTTTATACTCTGGTTCTTGTCTTCTGTGTGCATCTGCCCCTTTCTTATAGTCAGCCTTGGCCTGCTCTAAATTCGCCATTGCTACTTGGTGTATTACCTGCAAATCCTGTATGACTTCTACGACTGTGGGTGTGGAACAAGAGGTGTAAATGGGGTTACATAGGGTTCTTGGGTGGTAACCATATGTACACATATATGGGGTGGTTTTAATGGAAGTATGGTAACTGTTATTATAGGCTATCTCTGCCAACCATACCAACTCATCCCATTCTCTCGGGGTTTGTAAACTCTGACATCTAATGTATTATTCGAAGCACTGATTGACCCTTTCTGTTTGTCCATCTGTTTGGGGATGGTGACTGGATGACAAACGGACATCTACTTGTAACAGAGCACATAGTCCCTTCCAAAATTTGGATAGAAATTGAGCCCCTCGGTCTGAAATCAACACTGATGGGAGCCCATGTAAGCGGACTATGTGTTGCAAAAATACTTTAGCCAATGTCTGCGAGGTGGGGAGTCGTGTTAAAGGGATGAAATGCGCTAACTTTGAGAAGACATCTACGACTACCAACAAAGTGGTGTTCCCTCTGACTGTATGTGGTAACTCAACTACAAAATCTAGAGAAACAGTATGCCACGGGCGTTGGGGCGTAGGTAACGGTTGTAGCAGACCTACTGGTTTTTGGTGGGATGCTTTACCTTGGGCACATACGTGACACTGCTTAATGTACAGTTTAGTGTCTTTATTCATGTCAGGCCACCAAAAACGACCTCGCATGAACTCTAATGTTTTCACAAATCCAGGATGCCCTGCAAGGGGATGTGTGTGGCTCCACTCTAAAGCTTGCTGCTGTAACTCTTTCGTTGGAAGGATTAAAACCCCTTCTACATGACGACTTTCTGACTCTCCCTCAACTGCGTGGGACCCTGTCATCTGTTCCAAGTCTGCAGAGGCTTGTTCTTGCTGTACTCTCTTATAGAAGTCATCTTCGGAGCTGATACCTCCCACAATCTTATTCTTGGCTATGATGCATGGTGGTTCTGAGGGTGGTTCCTCATACTCGTAACCCAAGCGGGATAAGGCATCGGCCTTCCCATGTTTTCTTCCTGCTTGATAACGTATGATAAAATCATATTTATTGAAAAACTGAGTCCAGCGCAATTGCCTCATGGATAGGGCTCTCGCTGATTTGAGGAATTGCAAGTTACGGTGGTCTGTTAGTACTGTCACTGTTTGGTTGGCACCCAATAAATACTGTCTCCATTCCTCGAAGGCTTTCTTAATGGCTAGGAGTTCTTTATCTCCTGTGGCGTAATTGATTTCTGCAGGGGTGAGCTTACGCGAAAAGAAAGCTACGGGATGTAATATTCCTGACTGGGGGTCTGGTTGAGAAAGGACCGCCCCCACGGCCACCAGAGAGGCGTCTGCTTCCACCACAAAGGCCTGGGCAGGATTTGGGTGGCATAAGACCAGGGCCTGGGTGAACGCAGTTTTCAAGTGTTGGAAAGCCTCTTCTGCGTCTGGAGTCCATCTAAACTTGGCTCCTTTTTTCAACAACTGCGTAATGGGAGAGACCATATGGGAAAAGTTACGGATAAACCTTCTGTAAAAGTTGGCAAAGCCGAGGAAGCTTTGAATTTCTTTTACTGTCTGTGGGGTTGGCCAACGATGTATCGCTATCACCTTCATTGTGTCCATCTTCAGACCTTGTGGGGTAACAATGTATCAGAGAAAAGCCACCTCCTGTACATGAAATATGCATTTCTCCAATTTGCAGTAAAGTTTGTTTTCCAAGAGCCTCTCTAACACATTCCTCACATGCTGTTCATGATCGGCCAAGGAAGAAGAAAAAATCAATAGATCGTCTATATAGACAATGACATATTTCTCAATCATGTCCTTGAGGGTTTCATTTATAAAAAACTGGAACACGGAAGGGGCGTTACACAGCCCAAACGGCATTACTAAATATTCGTACAAGCCGTATTTAGTACAGAAGTCCGTCTTCCATTCATCCCCCTCCATAACGCGCACAAGATGGTAGGCGCCACGCAAATCCAATTTTCTGAACACCTTCGCGTTCTTTACACGATCAAGTAGTTCGGAGATCAATGGCAAAGAGTACCTATTCTTGATCGTGACGTTGTTAAGCGCTCTGTAATCTATACAACAACATAGACCTCCCTCGCGTTTTGGTATAAAAAACAGAGAGGAAGAGGCAGGGGAGCGAGAGGAACGAATAAGCCTCATTTGTAGCATCTTGTCCAGATATTCTCGAAGATAGATGTTTTCTTTTTCAGTGAGGGCATACACTCTGCTACATGGCATACGTACCCCTGCCTGTAGGTCAATACGACAATCATATATTCTGTGCGGAGGAAGACTAGTGGCTTCCTTTTCATCAAAAATAGAGCGCAGATCTGGGTATACTGGGGGTAGGAACCCTTCTTCGAGTGTTGATGAGACAACTAGGGTATGTTCTGTCTTGGGACGTATGGGCATGTGTGTCTTACATGTGTCTGACCTAAATTCCAGGGTTAAGTTTGTCCAATCAATTAGCGGATTATGGTGACGTAACCAGGGTAAACCCAGAATGACAGGAAATTGTGGTGCGTCGATCAAGTCATAACTCAGTTCTTCCGTATGTTTCTTCTCTATGTCTAGTCTAAGAAGAATCGTATTGTGGGTAACAGGACCGGAGGATAAAGTACTTCCATCTATAGTGATTACATCTTCCCACACCTCTTTGGATACTTGCTTGATCTTGTTTGTCTTTGTCCAAACGAGATCCATAAAGGTGCCGGAGGCACCAGAATCTATCATCACCTGTACTTCTACTTTCTGTTGATCCCAGTAGAGACAGGCTGAGACAAAGAAATGATGAGAGGAACCCACAGAAATGTCTGAAAGGGAGACAATTAATCCAGAGGAACCCGAGGGCTTAGTCTCCTTAAGCCTCGGGTTGGTTAGTTTTCCGACGTTTTTTTCTGTTTTGGCCTTACAGGACAATCTCGAAGAAAGTGGTCAGGTTTACCACAGTAGAGACATAATTTATTATCTCTCCGTCTTTGTCTCTCCTCATTCGAGATATGCCCTTTTACTATACCTATCTGCATGGGTTCAGGGTCATCGCTTCCCTTCTCTGATTCAGGCTTCTTGTCTCGAAATGCTACCCATCTACTGTCACCCCTGCTTTTCTCCCTCCTTCTCTCAGTAAGTCGATGATCCAATTTCACCACCAGATCAATTAAGGCTGGGCACGAGTCAGGGGAATCGACTACTTGAGCTAGTGCATCCTTCAACTCTTCTCTCAGACCTTTATAAAAGAGAGCACTACGTTTCTCCTCTGGCCATCCTGCTTCGGCTATTAATCTCTGGAAGGAGGTGATGTAACTAGCTAAATCTTTGGTCCCTTGTCTTAGTGTCAAAAGCTCGGTGTCGGCTGAATGTGTAAACGTATGTTTGTCAAATAGCTTACTAAGCTCCCTGCGAAAAGCATTATAATCATATAATAACGGATCATCTCTCTCTATGAGCGGGATGGCCCAATTTTCTGCTACCCCCCCCTAGGTAAGAAATAACAAAGGCCACCTTGGCTTGATCGGTAGGAAAGCAGGTTGACTTGCACATAAAATGCAATTGGCATTGACTAATGGAAACAGCGAATTTAGCTGAATCACCCAAAAAGCGCTCAGGTGGGGCTAAAGGTATTGCCTGAGGGGTAGACACATGTATCACCGAAGGAGAGGTACTTGGACCAGGTTGAGTCGTGTCGCCGTCCACTCTCCTACTCCTTTGTAGAGCATCCACCCTAGTAGCTAAAGACTGGGTTTCCACTTGTAGGTTCCCTATCATGTTGGCCAAATCAGCCAACGTCACCTGACTCAGTTCCATGGCGTCTGGGCAGAATATGCATCTATTTTGTTTTAGGGTTTGCGATCTGTTAGGTTCTAACAGGCAAGCAACTCCTCACCTGTGTTTCTGCAGAGACGCCCCGGAACTGAAGACAAGTTCCGCCACGTCCCCTGATTACCACTTGCGCATATCAGACCCTATGCAACAAGGGCAACCTGGGGAAGAGGGGAAACAAAACAAGGAAAGGAAGAGACAAAAAAGGGAAGGAAGTCCTCAGGTCGTCACCGCTTCCAGAGTGTTTCCTCAAAGTAACTAAAATAAAGAGGAGGAGTTAGAACACAGAATACACCCCTTATCTTTCTGTTATCTTATTTGAACCCTTTTGAGCTCATACCTTAATGACTCCCTCTTCCCATCTGGGATCCCTTAATACTCTCAGGTAAGGTAAGGCAATAGCGAGGCTGCATCAACAAGGGAAACAGAAACAGAAGCACCATACAAAGTAATGTTTCATATAGCTAAATGTGTCCCCTTCATACCCTTAGCTCACCACATTGTATACTCGCTGCCTTGCTGGAAAAGTCTAGTACTCTCAAGTGGGTCACCCAGGCGAGATAGGCATAGGCCCACTTTGTCATCGGGCAAGTACGTTCACTTAGGTATCGCCAGATACAGTTGTCTTCAAAGCAATAATAAGGTATGTACAAACAAATAGAGAAAAGAAGATAATGAAGCAGTGGAACTTCCGCTGTTACCGGTGTACTGCTTTTGAATGCTTCGTAGACGGAAGTCCAAGTAGTTCACACCGGAGAGGCTGTGTAAGTGCTGCAGTGCCTACAATCTTCCTACTCAGCCAGCAGACAGGAAATAGGAGCGGGGTTGTATCTACTGACAAGTGAATAGGGATTGAGACTCCGGAGACAGTAGCAGGGATGTAAAGAACGGGAG
The DNA here is from genome assembly GCF_964204655.1 of Triturus cristatus. NCBI lineage: Eukaryota > Metazoa > Chordata > Amphibia > Caudata > Salamandridae > Triturus > Triturus cristatus. The sequence continues at coordinate 449,796,392 of NC_140584.1, forward strand.
CCGGGACCCCGGGGCGGAGCGTCCAGCACCGAGTCAAGTGGCAAGCCTCTAATCCGGCTAACGAGCGGAACACTAATTCGGCTCGCGGGCGGAATCATTAACCTCCAACACAACCTCGGAACCGTTCCGACCGGAACCCTCCTCCCGAGTCTACACCCAAACTACCTGCGGACCAAAGTCGGACTCCTTAAGAGTCGGCAAAGACAGAACATGAACAGCTATGGCACGGACAGTGTTCCACGAATGGAGACGGGACTCCGATCAAAGAGTGCAGGCAAAGGTTGGAACCTTCCTAGAATGTTCGAACGAGGAACGGGCTTCAGGACGCGGGGAATCCAAGATCCGGATCGCAAAGCGTGTGTTCCGGGGGAAGCCAGGCTTTTAAGGTTCCCTGACTTGTCTGCGCATGCGCAGGCCACTGATGTCTTCCTGTTCCGGAGCGACGACAATCCTGACAGTACACTCCTCCCAACGACCCTCCTACCAGCTTGGGTTTCTCTGGATGTTGTCTGTGGAATGTACGTAGTAAGCGGGGTGCATGGACATTACTAGCAGGTTCCCAAGTACGGTCTTCTATGCCATACCCCTTCCAGTGTACTAGGTACTGTAATTTACGTCTGACTCTCCTAGAACCAATGATTCTCTCTACCTCGTATTCGGGTTCTCCCTCAATAAGCACAGGTGCAAGAGCAAGGGGGAGGCGAGTCCCTGGTTCTAAAGGTTTTAATAGGGAGACATGAAAGACAGGATGTACCTTTAGTGATGTAGGGAGTGCTAATTTCATGGCTACAGGGTTCACGACCTTTACTATTTCATATGGTCCTACATACTTGGGTTTGAATTTACAGGAGCCCTTCAAAGCCAGATTTCTTGTAGATAGCCATACCTTGTCTCCCTGTTTATACTCTGGGTCTTGTCTTCTGTGTGCATCTGCCCCTTTCTTATAGTCAGCCTTGGCCTGCTCTAAATTCGCCATTGCTGCTTGGTGTATTACCTGCAAATCCTGTATGACTTCTACGACTGTGGGTGCGGAACAAGAGGTGTAAATGGGGTTACATAGGGTTCTTGGGTGGTAACCATATGTACAAATATATGGGGTGGTTTTAATGGAAGTATGGTAACTGTTATTATAGGCTATCTCTGCCAACCATACCAACTCATCCCATTCTCTCGGGGTTTGCAAACTCTGACACCTAATGTATTATTCAAAGCACTGATTGACCCTTTCTGTTTGTCCATCTGTTTGGGGATGGTGACTGGATGACAGACGGACATCTACTTGTAACAGAGCACATAGTCCCTTCCAAAATTTGGATAGAAATTGAGCCCCTCGGTCTGAAATCAACACTGACGGGAGCCCATGTAAGCGGACTATGTGTTGCAAAAATACTTTAGCCAATGTCTGCGAGGTGGGGAGTCGTGTTAAAGGGATGAAATGCGCTAACTTTGAGAAGACATCTATGACTACCAACAAAGTGGTGTTCCCTCTGACTGTGTGTGGTAACTCAACTATAAAATCTAGAGAAACAGTATGCCACGGGCGTTGGGGCGTAGGTAACAGTTGAAGCAGACCTACTGGTTTTTGGTGGGATGCTTTACCTTGGGCACATACGTGACACTGCTTAATGTACAGTTTAGTGTCTTTATTCATGTCAGGCCACCAAAAACGACCTCGCATGAACTCTAATGTTTTCACAAATCCAGGATGCCCTGCAAGGGGATGTGTGTAGCTCCACTCTAAAGCTTGCTGCTTTAACTCTTTCGTTGGAAGGATTAAACCCCCTTCTACATGACGACTTTCTGACTCTCCCTCAACTGCGTGGGACCCTGTCATCTGTTCCAAGTCTGCAGAGGCTTGTTCTTGCTGTACTCTCTTATAGAAGTCATCTTCGGAGCTGATACCTCCCACAATCTTATTCTTGGCTATGATGCATGGTGGTTCTGAGGGTGGTTCCTCATACTCGTAACCCAAGCGGGATAAGGCATCGGCCTTCCCATGTTTTCTTCCTGCTTGATAACGTATGATAAAATCATATTAATTGAAAAACTGAGTCCAGCGCAATTGCCTCATGGATAGGGCTCTCGCTGATTTGAGGAATTGCAAGTTACGGTGGTCTGTTAGTACTGTCACTGTTTGGTTGGCACCCAATAAATACTGTCTCCATTCCTCGAATGCTTTCTTAATGGCTAGGAGTTCTTTATCTCCTATGGCGTAATTGATTTCTGCAGGGGTGAGCTTACGCGAAAAGAAAGCTACGGGATGTAATATTCCTGACTGGGGGTCTGGTTGAGAAAGGACCCCCTCCACGGCCACCAGAGAGGCGTCTGCTTCCACCACAAAGGCCTGGGCAGGATTTGGGTGGCGTAAGACCGGGGCCTGGGTGCACGCAGTTTTCAAGTGTTGGAAAGCCTCTTCTGCGTCTGGAGTCCATCTAAACTTGGCTCCTTTTTTCAACAACTGCGTAATGGGAGAGACCATATGGGAAAAGTTATGGATAAACCTTCTGTAAAAGTTGGCAAAGCCGAGGAAGCTTTGAATTTCTTTTACTGTCTGTGGGGTTGGCCAACGATGTATCGCTGTCACCTTCATTGGATCCATCTTCAGACCTTGTGGGGTAACAATGTATCCGAGAAAAGCCACCTCCTGTACATGAAATATGCATTTCTCCAATTTGCAGTAAAGTTTGTTTTCTACGAGCCTCTCTAACACATTCCTCACATGCTGTTCATGATCGGCCAAGGAAGAAGAAAAAATCAATAGATCGTCTATATAGACAATGACATATTTCTCAATCATGTCCTTGAGGGTTTCATTTATAAAAAACTGGAACGCGGAAGGGGCGTTACACAGCCCAAACGGCATTACTAAATATTCATACAAGCCGTATTTAGTACACAAGGCCGTCTTCCATTCATCCCCCTCCATAACGCGCACAAGATGGTAGGCGCCATGCAAATCCAATTTTGTGAACACCTTCGCGTTCTTTACACGATCAAGTAGTTCGGAGATCAATGGCAAAGGGTACCTATTCGTGATCGTGACGTTGTTAAGCGCTCTGTAATCTATACAACAACATAGACCTCCCTCGCGTTTTGGTATAAAAAACAGAGAGGAAGAGGCAGGGGAGCGAGAGGAACGAATAAACCCCATTTGTAGCATCTTGTCCAGATATTCTCGAAGATAGATGTTTTCTTTTTCAGTGAGGGCATACACTCTGCTACATGGCATACGTACCCCTGCCTGTAGGTCAATACGACAATCATATATTCTGTGCGGAGGAAGACTAGTGGCTTCCTTTTCATCAAAAATAGAGCGCAGATCTTGGTATACTGGGGGTAGGAACCCTTCTTCGAGTGTTGATGAGACAACTAGGGTATGTTCTGTCTTGGGACGTATGGGCATGTGTGTCTTACATGTGTCTGACCTAAATTCCAGGGTTAAGTTTGTCCAATCAATTAGCGGATTATGGTGACGTAACCAGGGTAAACCCAGAATGACAGGAAATTGTGGTGCGTCGATCAAGTCAAAACTCAGTTCTTCCGTATGTTTCTTCTCAATGTCCAGTCTAAGAAGAATCGTATTGTGGGTAACAGGACCGGAGGATAAAGTACTTCCATCTATAGTGATTACATCTTCCCACACCTCTTTGGATACTTGCTTGATCTTGTTTGTCTTTGCCCAAACGAGATCCATAAAGGTGCCGGAGGCACCAGAATCTATCATCACCTGTACTTCTACTTTCTGTTGATCCCAGTAGAGACAGGCTGAGACAAAGAAATGATGAGAGGGACCCACAGAAACGTCTGAAAGGGAGACAATTAATCCAGAGGAACCCGAGGGCTTAGTCTCCTTAAGCCTCGGGTTGGTTAGTTTTCCGACGGTTTTTTCTGTGTTGGCCTTACAGGACAATCTCGAAGAAAGTGGTCAGGTTTACCACAGTAGAGACATAATTTATTATCCCTCCGTCTTTGTCTCTCCTCATTCGAGATAGGCACTTTTACTATACCTATCTGCATGGGTTCAGGGTCATCGCTTCCCTTCTCTGATTCAGGCTTCTTGTCTCGAAATGCTACCCATCTACTGTCACCCCTGCTTTTCTCCCTCCTTCTCTCAGTAAGTCGATGATCCAATTTCACCACCAGATCGATTAAGGCTGGGCACGAGTCAGGGGGATCGACTACTTGAGCTAGTTCATCCTTCAACTCTTCTCTCAGACCTTTATAAAAGAGAGCACTACGTTTCTCCTCTGGCCATCCTGCTTTGGCTATTAATCTCTGGAAGGAGGTGATGTAACTAGCTGAATCTTTGGTCCCTTGTCTTAGTGTCAAAAGCTCGGTGTCGGCTGAATGTGTAAACGTAAGTTTGTCAAATAGCTTCCTAAGCTCCCTGCGAAAAGCATTATAATCATATAATAACGGATCATCTCTCTCTATGAGCGGGATGGCCCAATTTGCTGCTACCCCCCCTAGGTAAGAAATAACAAAGGCCACCTTGGCTTGATCGGTAGGAAAGCAGGTTGACTTGCACATAAAATGCAATATCGCATTGACTAATGGAAACAGCGAATTTAGCTGAATCACCCAAAAAGCGCTCAGGTGGGGCTAAAGGTATTGCCTGAGGGGTAGACACATGTATCACCGAAGGAGAGGTACTTTGACCAGGTTGAGTCGTGTCGCCGTCCACTCTCCTACTCCTTTGTAGAGCATCCACCCTAGTAGCTAAAGACTGGGTTTCCACTTGTAGGTTCCCTATCATGTTGGCCAAATCAGCCAACGTCACCTGACTCAGTTCCATGGCGTCTGGGCAGAATATGCGTCTATTTTGTTTTAGGCTTTGCGATCTGTCAGGTTCTAACAGGCAAGCAACTTCTCACCTGTGTTTCTGCAGAGACGCCCCGGAACTGAAGACAAGTTCCGCCACGTCCCCTGATTACCACTTGCGCATATCAGACCCTATGCAACAAGGGCAACCTGGGGAAGAGGGGAAACAAAACAAGGAAAGGAAGAGACAAAAAAGGGAAGGAAGTCCTCAGGTCGTCACCGCTTCCAGAGTGTTTCCTCAAAGTAACTAAAATAAAGAGGAGGAGTTAGAACACAGAATACACCCCTTATCTTTCTGTTATCTTATTTGAACCCTTTTGAACTCATACCTTAATGACTCCCTCTTCCCATCTGGGATCCCTTAATACTCTCAGGTAAGGTAAGGCAATAGCGAGGCTGCATCAACAAGGGAAACAGAAACAGAAGCACCATACAAAGTAATGTTTCATATAGCTAAATGTGTCCCCTTCATACCCTTAGCTCACCACATTGTATACTCGCTGCCTTGGTGGAAAAGTCTAGTACTCTCAAGTGGGTCACCCAGGCGAGATAGGCAAAGGCCCACTTTATCATCGGGCAAGTGCGTTCACTTAGGTATCGCCAGATACAGTTGTCTTCAAAGCAATAATAAGGTATGTACAAACAAATAGAGAAAAGAAGATAATGAAGCAGCGGAACTTCCGCTGTTACCGGTGTACTGCTTTTGAATGCTTCGTAGACGGAAGTCCAAGTAGTTCACACCGGAGAGGCTGTGTAAGTGCTGCAGTGCCTACAATCTTCCTACTCAGCCAGCAGACAGGAAATAGGAGCGGGGTTGTATCTACTGACAAGTGAATAGGGATTGAGACTCCGGAGACAGTAGCAGGGATGTAAAGAACGGGAGCCGGGACCCCGGGGCGGAGCGTCCAGCACCGAGTCAAGTGGCAAGCCTCTAATCCGGCTAACGAGCGGAACACTAATTTGGCTCGCGGGCGGAATCAGTAACCTCCAACACAACCTCGGGGCGGAACCGTTCCGACCGGAACCCTCCTCCCGAGTCTACACCCAAACTACCTGCGGACCAAAGTCGGACTCCTTAAGAGTCGGCAAAGACAGAACATGAACAGCTATGGCACGGACAGTGTTCCACGGATGGAGACGGGACTCCGATCAAAGAGTGCAGGCAAAGGTTGGAACCTTCCAAGAATGTTCGAACGAGGAACGGGCTTCAGGACGCGGGGAATCCAAGGTCCGGATCGCAAAGCGTGTGTTCCGGGGGAAGCCAGGCTTTTAAGGTTGCCTGACTTGTCTGCGCATGCGCAGGCCACTGATGTCTTCCTGTTCCGGAGCGACGACAATCCTGACAAACCTCTGGCTGCCTACAGCTGGGGGTTGGGTCCCTCTGGTTGGAGTAGTGGAGGGCATTGGAATGTTTGGGGAAACTAAGGTTTCCCTGTGCCCAACAAAAACCATCTGGGGGGTACCTGTACCTAGGGGTAAGGGGGATCCCTCAGTTTGTAGAGGAATATTCACCTGGCTAGAACTACTCTGCTGGGTGTCCCTAATCTGCTGATGAGGGGGTTCCTCTGGACAGGGGCCCATTAAGGGTCCACTGACCTCCCTGACCTCTGCAGCCCTGGGCTGACTGAGGCACGGTAGAGAGGGGCAGGATACCTGCTCCAGACTGGGTGCCACCTTGGAAGGATCCCCTGCCATCAGAATTGTGGCCAGGACAGGCCTGACCACTTCTGGGGCAGTTACTTCACAAGGGGCAGGGTCAGTTCCCTTAGAAAGCTGACCCTTACCTTTAGTCTGGTGGGGGGAGGACTGTTCCTCACCCCCTATGCTCTATGTTTGTGTGGAGTGATCCATAGTTTCAGGCTTCACTCCCCTTAATTTCTCCTGGGGTGGAGGTGAGGCCCTCAGGGTCTCATCCACTCTCTCAGGGATGCCTAACATTCTTAAATGAGCATTGTGTTCTACCTCAGCCCAGGCTGAGATCTCAAGATCATTCCCCAGTAAACAATCTACAGGCAAGGTTGGGGACACTGCCACTCTCTTGGGGCCAGTGACCCCTCCCCAGCTGAGATTTACTACTGCCATGGGATGGTCTGTCCTAATTCCATCAATATTGGTCACCTGGTAGCTAAACTCAGGTAAAAGCTGTTCTAGGGGCACTAGTCTCTTTGTCACCATGGTGACACTAGCCCCTGTGTCCCTGTAGGCCACAGCCTTCTGACCATTGATCATAGGCTCTTGTCTGTACCTGCCCAAGATATTGGGACTCATGGTAAAGTTGGCAAACCCCATGCCACCATCACAGACTAGAGTTGCTTGTGTAGGGGACCTGGTTAGGCCAGAGTCCACTTGAGTTCCCCAAGAAAGCCCAACTCATTTTTTGGGTGCACTCCCACCACCTGGGGGATTACTACTGGTAGTAACAGGAGGTGTTGGAGCTGCAGAGGGAGGAACATTTTCTTTATTGCCATTCTTTGGACAGCTGGAGTCAGTTTTCCAGTGTCCAGGTTGTTTGCACACATGGCAATACGGTTTCTTATTGGAAGAGGAAGGATTTTGGGACCCAGAACTGGGTTTTTGCGGCCCTTCAGAGGACTTTTCTGTTTTATCATCCCCACCTTTCTCGTTGGGCTTAGTGGAATCTTTCTTCTGGTCACCACCTTGATTCTTGGGCCTAACCCTGGTTCTGACCCATTTGTCTGCCTTCTTTCCCAATTCTTGGGGAGAGGTCAGATCAGAGTCCACCAGGTACTGGTGTAAGAGTTGGTTTTGACAATTATTAAGGATCTGCACTCTCATAATCAAATTATACAATCCTTTAAAGTCAGTGACTCTACTGCCAACTATCCAACCCTCCAGAGCCTTGGTAGCACAATCTACAGAGTCCACCCAATCCTGAGTCTGTGCTTTCTGGGTGTCTCTGAACTTGAACCTGTACTGTTCAGTGGTTAAGCCAAACCCATCTATTAATGCACTCTTCAGGGATTCATAATCGTTAGCATCCTCTTCTCTAACAGTGAGGAGCTTGTCTCTACCTTTATCTGAAAAGGAGAGCCACAAGATTGCTGCCCACTGTTTCTGGGGGACCTGTTGAACTTTACAGGCCCTCTCCATAGCAGTTATCCATTTGTGGATATCATCCCCACTCTGGTAGGGAGGAACAACCTTGGACAGGTTCCTACGATCTGGCATGTAATCTCTGCCTCTAGGGACACTGTTGCTGCCACCAGGGGTATCTAACCCCTCCTTCTTTGAAGCTCTTTGGAGCTCGAAGGCTTCCCTATCTAAGGCCAATTGCTTGGTTCTGAGGGCACGCCTAGCTTCCTCATACTGGAGCATCTTGAACCTTCTTTCAGAGGAGGTCTCCCTGGGAAAGTTGGAGTTCCTCTGTGGAATAGATTCTCTTCCAGAGTGATATGACCTGTCAGAGTCCATTGAGAGGGACCTAGGCCTGTCTCCCACTCTGTCAGCTCTCTTAGGGAGATTTCCTCTATTCTCTTCAGACCCTTCTGGGTCTGGCCCTTCACCCACAGAGTCCAGGTCATCTTGATTGTCATCATCAGACCCAGAGACTATGTGTGACCCACCCCCTGATGCAGACCCACTAGCTCCTAGAGCTTGTCTCAGGTCATCTGCTACTAACAGATCTATCAGGTGTTGTGATGAGGGACTCCTGCCCACCCTCAGATTTCTTTCAAAGCATAAGGCCTTCAGTTCAGTGGAGGCTATATCTTTGTATTGAGATGGGGTGGACCCACTGGCTCCACCCTGGTGAGACATACTAGTGTTGTGCAGTGTTGTACTACCTACACTAGTTGAGGCCTACTGGACCTAGCTTGAGCTGTAGCAAGGGTGTGCTTGTCCCTTCACAAACAGCTCTAAGTTCAGTAGAACTTATTGATACTAGCCTGACTTTATATGTACCTTGAGTACCTTAAGTGGTTTTCAGTTTGTAATTCAAATAGAGATTTTCTGGTAAAACAATGGCAAGCTGGAATCCCACACGCTGCCCACCAATGTGAGAAGTTGGCCTGGCATATGCTGGTCACTAGTTATAGTGGCCACCTTGCACCAGTCCAATTCGACTCTTGGTAGATAGGTTCAAAGACAACCTTTTAAAGAAAGCTATCCTAGTGGTAGCTGTGGAGAGCAGCCTTCAGGCTAAGTCTCTGAGGAATGTAAAGCAGCTTGTTTTACCTTATAATCTCTTGAATTACCAAATGAAAAGACACCACACAGGTATATATATCAAATATATATGTATTTATTTCTAAATATACTCTACTAATCTCTTTATGAGATTAGAGCCAGGTAATCATTCAAAAGATCAACAGTTCTCAATAAATTAAGCACAAATATGGCTGTAGCCCTAGGGGCGTACCAGACCATATATTAAAATAGTGGGTTAACAAACTCGACTTGCAAAAGTAAGAAGCCTAGGGCCTTGGGAATCGCTGGGGCTTCACTTCTGCAGTGTTAGCAGGTAAGTAATCAGCCCACAGGAGACGCGTGCAGTGTCTAAACACACACGCGGGTTTTCAATGCGTTTCAATGGCAAATGTCGCGGTTTGTATTTTACAGTTCTAGGGCACTTCGCAAAAGTCAACAAGCAAGAAACTTACAGGGTAAGTATTTCGAGAGCCAACACACACTTGGGCACCGGAGTACACGAGTTACCTCACCCAGGGAAGCCGTGTGCATAGGTGTCCTTTGGTGTCGGGTTGCGATGCTGTTTTCAGTGGAGATCCTTGAAAACTTGCTGCTTGTGACGACTAGAGAGGTGTCCGTTCGAATCCGACGATGGATTGGAGTTGTAGAAGACCTAGAAATTGAGGGGACAGAGTTCAGAGTCACTTGCCAGTGACCGGTGGCCATCGAGATGGATGACCACAGCTGTCGCGTCTCTTCAGGTCGGTGATGGTGTTTTGTCTCTTCGCTCACGAGGTCCAGGAAGGCTCGACGATGACCAGCAGCTGGATTCGGGAGGTCCCACAATGTCTGCAGCTGTCGACGGTGTCAGCACCCGGATTGGAGCCAACAAGCCTTGGCAGCCGCAAGTCTCGTGTAGAGTGAAGATTGGCAATGGTGCAGACCAGCAAGGTCTGATGAACTTACCCAGCGAGGGTATGTGAGGGCAGTCCCAGAGCAACCAGGCGAGCCCTTGAAATTGATGTGGAGGTCTTCAGGTGAGTTACTAGCCAATGGGCAAGCAACTGCAAAGACGCCTTTGCAAGAAAAGTTTAACAACAGCCCACGGTCAGTCAGGACGGGGTAGGCCGCTGAAATTCAGTACTCGACCTGCTAGGGACTTGGGCAACAAGTGGTCCAAAGCACAACTTCGTTGGACGTAGTTTAGGGCTTGCACTCAAAATCAGTGCACGGTTCCCTGGTATTGCTGTTCCTCGTCACTCGTGGGGTCCAGATCACACAGCTTCGCTGGGGACTCAAAATGGCCGTCGAGAGGTCAGGAAATCTGCTTCAGGGGACACAGGGACTTCGGGCTCCGGCGGGAGCGGTAAAGTTTGCAACCGTTGTAGAGAGTTTTGGTGCCTGCCAAGCAGGGAAATCACTCCTTGACTCCAAGGGAGATTCTTCAGTCTTCCAGAGATAGTGGAACGTCGAAGGGCCAGGATTCTTCTTAGTTGAGCGTCGTCCAGGTGTAATCTAAATTGCATTGGCAATGTGTGGTATCTTATAGTGAAAAGATGGGAGGGACTAGCTCTATGACCACTCCTCTAGGAGGGTCAGGGTAGTGGGTGGTTACACCCACTTCCCTTTGTCCAGTTTCGCACCTGAGCAGGGGCAGGTAGCCCCTGAACCGGTTTGAGCTGGCATACGCACAGAGGAGCCTACTGCTCCCCCAGTGCAGGACTTCAAAGCACTCTAACAGTGCACCTACCCAGCTCCAATACACTAAATCCTGTCTGGGAGGTGGTGACACCTCCCTGTGACTGGAAACCCTTTGTTGGGCTCCCTCCACTGCGAGTTTCGGTCAGCAGCAGGAGGGCAGACCGGTGTCTGTGCTGGTGGCATCCATTTTGTGATGCCAGGGCTCTAGATGATATCTACCGTGTAGTACAGTGTGTACATGTCGTCCCCTCTAGAAGGGTGGGATCCTACTCCCACATCAGTTACTGGTATGGGGGTAGGATTCCAAGTTGTTTGACACTAAACACGACATGTTTTGTTGCAGTCATTCCAAAGTTAGCATTTATCGCGAGGTTATAATGCACTTAAGAGTATATGGTTTAACTGCATCCACAAACAGCAGCAGAGAATAGACTCTGCCAGCTGCAGAGGGGTCCTGCTCAGGCAGAAGCACCCCCTCACATAGTAAACCAAGCACCCTGCCCTTGGGATTGATCGGGCCTACCATAGGGGTGACTGATAGGTTTATATGTGTGTGTATGGTGAGATATAGGAACCTATACCTCAGTGAGGAGTGCTAACACTACCTCACACAGGCTGCAGTAGCAGGCCTGTGGTGTCAGATTGTGAGTGCTTCCCAGGGGTGGCATAATACATGCTGCAGCCCCTGGTAGGCCTGTGAAGTACCAATGCCCTAGGTACCTAAGGTACCATATACTAGGGGCTCATAAGGCACCAAAGTATCCAATCACTAGTGCATCTAATATGCACACCAATCATTTAAGGGAGTAAGCAGAAAGGCTGGGGTCCTGGATAGCTGGATCCCAGCCAGACTAGTCAAAAACCATTCAAACACCAGGAAAAAAGTGGGGGCAACCATAAAGTCAGATTCCACCTTCCTACAGTTGTGTACCCTGAAGTCAGTTGCCTGAGACTTTTGGTCCCATCAGGCATACAGTATGTGTATACGTTGTAGGGTTGTGTACCCTGGAGTGTGTTGCCTGAGACTCCTGTCCAGTCAGACGTACAGTTTGTGAGTGTGGTGTGTGCGTATATATAATTTGTGTCAATAAATTCCCTCAGGGGATGGGTGTGATTTTAATGTATTTTATGTCTTAGAACTTTTGATTATTTGTTCCCCTTCCAGTCCTTTAAATTAGCAATTTGATTGTTCATCCTGTACTTTCATTTCTTATATATATGAGTTTGGATGTCATGTATTTCTTTTGTACTTTGTATAATTTGTGTCAAACGTTTCCCTAAGGAAAGGAGATGTGTTGTGACTTGAGTCATTGCTGTGCATCCTTTCCTTAGTAACACCTTCCCTGCTGCTTAGCCAGGATAAGTGCTGGAGTGCTTGGTGATCTAGTGGAAAGCAAGGAGGCTGCTCCTGGTGGGGCTATATGCTATCTGCTTTGTACTTACCAGCTATTTGCCTGAAACTAACCATCTTAATAACCTGTAACAAAGGGGCCGATTTCGATGGCAGGCGTACTTGAGTCTGCCCGCCTGTAAGGCAGCAGTCCTGCACTCCAAATCACGATGCGATCGCCACTGTGGCGGTCGCATCCAGCGACTTTACATTGTGACGGGGCGGCTGGCTGCAGCACCGCCGCGGTGTTGGAAATCGCAAGTTGTGCATTTCCATGCACAACGTGGCAGGCACCACGCGGTGCCTGCCACATTGTGAATGGAAATGCATGGTACCCCCCCTTGCACATACACCCTCCCCCCACACAGAGGGGGCCCAAAACAGGCCCTCGAACCCAGCCTCCGCCAGCCTTTTCATGGCGGTTCTACTGCCATGGATAGGCTGGCTCACGCCTGCATTGTAATCTGACGGGTGGTGTCTGCTAGGCACCGCTGCCATTTTACCCATGCTGACCGCTCCGCCAGGTAATCGTGACGATTGCCTGTGGCGGAAGCGTGGTGGGCAGCCTTTGCGACCGCCGCGGTCACAAAGTGATTCCCCCGCCATCCTAATGTGGCGGGGGAGATGGGAGTCAGATGGCGGAGGGACTGCCACTGCCGGCTCGGCGGTAGCGGTTCTCCCGCCATCATAATGAGCACCAAAGTCTTAATAAATCTTTTTCTACAATCTATTCTACGGCCATTGGACTCCCTTCCCATACAACAATGACCTAACATGGGGTGAGGGAACTGAATGAAACACAAGTTTGAAGTCAGCACATTCTAAGCAAGTTGCTTGTGCTAGGCAAAATATTCTAATAAACATCTATTAAGCTGTGAGCAAGAGTTGAGAGAAAAAGGCTTTGAGGGCTAAGTAAAAGTTCACATTTAAGAATGATAGCTTAGCACAAAAAAGTTTATTATCTCATTTCATAAACATTTTGTAAGCACTTTTTTCTACAATTGAAGAATTAATATTTCTATTTGCAGCATTACTAAGGATTTTGTCACGTTATGAAATGGGCGCATTTTATCTACGTTGCATTTTCTATATGGCAAAATTTCTGCAGCAGTTTAAATACATTTCTAAAGTGCAATTCTATCATGGTCTGCAAGTCAAATGTTATTTTCGAACTAATTTACTCCAAATCCCTTCCTATTGATGATCTTTAAGGATCACACAATTAGGCTTCACATTCAAATTCACGGCTATAAAGCACTTTCGTCTTCAGATGTGTCTCGTCTTTTTCTTTTTATCCCCCTACAGTGCTGGAGTGATTTCAAGTAGTCAACGTTCATTATTCCCCGTATTCTTATGTCTCTCTTGTACATTTTTTTTTTTTAAACTATTTTTATTCGTCAACAGACACAGATAATGCCGGCCCCTGTAACCCAGAGGTATCGGCCCAAGCAGTACACTAATCACGCCATTGACAATTTTATCATAATAGGATATATGGAATGCATTTCAGATGAAAACAAAACCCCCAAGCTCTCCCCCCACAACCTCCCAACTCCCGCCCCCGACCGCACCATACTATATTCAGCCATCAATAATGCGTATAAGCGTAGATCCGACAGGTCTATTCCCCGTCCATGCGTGCACCCCCTCATCCGGGGGCGACTAGGCGAGTCCCTCCTCCCGCTCCTCTAGGACTGGCTCCAGGGGAAGACCCCTATAGGTTGCCCACCTTTTCCATATCTTATAGTGTTTGCGAGGGCACCCTCTAGCTGCAAAGATAGGGAGCTCCAGACCCATATTAAAGTCCAAGCCCCTCTTCCACACATTCAGCGAGAGGGCAGTCGGCGATTTCCATGCCGGGCGATATCCCTCTTGGCCAGTGTGAGACCCAGTAACAGTAGGTGCCGTTTGTATATGTTGCCACCAATATCCTCCATAATGTGCAGGAGTGTCAGCTTGGGGTCCGCGGGGAGATCCCACCCCAATACCTCGGATAGACAAGCCAATACCCCTCTCAAAAACCGAGACAGGGACCCACAAAGCCACACAGTGTGAAAGAAGGAACCCTCTTCCCGTCTACAGTGGAGGCACTCCGGAGAGTCAATTAAGCCTGCCCACCACAGCCTCCATCGGGTAAAGTAGGCCCTATGGAAGTACTTAAATTGTATAAGACGGAGTCGCATGGCTATGGCTGCTCCCCGGGGCGAGGCTAGTGCATCTGTCCAATCCGTCTCATCGAGGGGCCCAACATCGTCCTCCCATTTCACTTTGAGCTGTTGGAGCGAAGGGGCACTATGGATAACCAGTGATCGATATATCTTGGAGATTTTCTTGTCATGAAGGTCTCCCATAAACAGCTTCGCTTCCACTGGGCTAAAGTCAGCTATGGAGTCCAAGCCCACCAGACTGGGGGAGAAGGCGTGGCGAAATGTAAGTATCGATAGAACTGCGTCTGCGGCATGTCAAACTCCTGCTGGAGATCCTGGAAGGACTTCAGCACACACCCACGCACGACGTCGCCTATAGTGGAGATGCCAATCCGATCCCACCCCTCAAACCCTGACAAGGCCGCCAACTGCGGCAGCCGTCCATTGTGCCACAGAGGGGTCTCGCGCGTGAGTGCGCCCCACCACCCAATACGTTGCAACGCCTGACGCCAAATTTGGAAAACTTGTGTCGCCGGTGGCAACCGCGCCCGATGGACGGTCGAATACAGCAAGGTGTGAAGTGGGTGTGGGGCCATGAGCCGCCGTTCCACCGCATACGCCGGGTCCCCCCCTCCCATACCACCACTCGTTCAGCACCAGCAGGTGGGAGGCCTGATAATACGAGAGCAAATCCGTCGTAGCCAGACCCCCAGTATATGTTGAGAGGAAACACGTTCGTAAGGCAACCCGCACTACCCCTCCCTCCCACAAAAACTGACCCAAGGTCGAGTTCACCCTACGGAACCATTCCGGTGGGATCGTATAGGGGTGATTCTGCAGTTGATATAGCAGGCGGGGAAGAGCCACCATTTTAAAAATCGCAGACCGGCCAAAGATAGTGAGTGGCATGCGAGTCCACAATTTGATGTCCCGACAAACCTGTTCCCACACGGGCACCACGTTTCGCCCCCAGGAAATCACCGGAGTAGGTGACAAGAATACCCCCAGATACTGAAACCCCCCCTCCGCCATCCGCACCGTTGATGCCCACTCTTCCACCGGAGTCGGACCCCCAAGTACCCACAGCGTGGACTTCCGGGGGTTCATAAAAAGACCCGACGTCTCACCGAATATCTGCATGATCCGAAGTGACCGGGGCCCCGTACGATCGAGATTCGTCAAAAAGAAGAGGACATCATCCGCGTACAGGGCTATCCGATCGGCCAGGCCAGTTTCCCACTCAAATCCAGATATCTGCGCGTCCATTCGCACCCATGCCGCCAGCGGCTCCATGGCCAAGGCGAAAAAAATACAGGGACAGGGGGCAATCCTGGCGCGTTCCACGCTGTACGAGGAACGGCTGCGAGGACGCCCCCGCCACCCTGACCGAGGCCGTAATCTCCGTATAAAGGAGCCGCACGTAGGACAGGAACTGTGAGAAGTTGGCCTGATGTATGATGTCACTAGTTCTAGTGTACACCTTATATCAGTCCAAATACCCTTATGGTGATTGGTTGTAAAGTCAACCTTATAGACCAGCTATCCTAGTGGTAGCATGGACAAGAGCAGTCTTAGGCTAAACTCTGAATGGCATGTGAAGCCAGCTGTGATACCATATATAATCCCTTGAATACCAAATGAAAGGACACCACAACAGATATATATATAAAATAAAGTGTATTTATTCTAGTCAAACCCTCAGCACTCTTTATGAGATTAGAGGTAAGTACAACACAGTCTTATTTATGCATACATTAAGTCACACAGGTAAGTAATACAGTTAGGCCCTAGGGGCCACGCAAACCATATACTAAGTAAGTGGTATAAGGACCACTGTCACGGAAATAGGATATGCCTAGGCCTAGGGAATCGCTGGGGCTACACTATACTACCAAAGGTTAGGAAGTGGGAGGCCCACGGGATTCAGGTGCAGAGTGGAAACACTCACGCGTAATGCGTATGATCGATAGAAATAGTACAGTTTTGAATTAAATAGATTTAGGACACTTCCGGAGTAGCTAGGAAGTCGAGACTGGAAAACTAGACACTAGGATAGTCACTATCCTGATGAGCACCGGAGTACCCAAGTTACCTAGCCCACAGGCTGCGGGTGCATAGGGGTGAAGTTGCGTCGGGTTTCGTCATCGACTCCTATGGATGCCTGAAGAAAGATGCTGACAGGCAGTCAGTGAAGAGTGTCCGGTGGATCCCAAGGCCGGGATCAGGAAGAAAGGATACCTGCAAGCAGAAGGGACTGAGTCAAGGTCACTAGCCAGTGACCACGTGGAACCAGGAAGGAACCAGACGATGTCGTGAAGATTTGCAGGTGAAGGTGAAGCTTGTCGCTGCAGCCACGAGGACCAGGGAACGTCGAGGACGACCAGGACCAGGAGGCGAGCTGTCCCACGAAGGCTCTTGCTGTCGGCGTCGTCGAAGTTGGACTAGGACTCACCAAGCCTTGGCAAGCGGAACCCACGAAGAACGGAGGACTTGCTTCTGGTGCAGACCAGGAAGGTCTGGGGTGCTTCTTCTTTGCAGAGAAGCGAGAGCCAGTCTGGAGGAGCCAAACCAGTGCTGAAGATTTCAGGGTGCGTCGTCTCAAAGGGCACTAGCCAGCGGGCAAGCAACCGGACAGACGCGGCAAGCAGGAAAATGCAGATGGGCCCCACGCAGGACTCGTGGAGTGTGGGGGGCTGATCTTCGGTGCAGATGGTGCTTGGGGTTGGGGCTTCTCAATCCCCGGTGCACAACTTCGAGGGTGCCTCAGAAGCTGCGCTTGAAGATACTAGCCACTTTTCCCAGGTAGCCGGTCCCACGTCTCTCGTCGCCTCCACGGATCTCAGCACGGCTGTGGATGTGGATCAGGGTCGGAGAAGTCTGGAAGTCAAGGCTCTTGTCGGGCTCTGCAGTCGGTCCTTCGTAGAACTGGAGCAAAGCAAAGGGTAGTCTCTTGATGGTGCCTGTTTGCACAGGGTAGCCACTCCTTGGCCACAAGGGAGATTCTTCAGTCTTCTTCTTTCGTCGAATGTCGAAAGTCCAGAATTTCTGTTCAAGTTGCAGGTTCAGGATAATCTAAAGTCTTGAGGCCCAACTCCCACTCTTATACTAATCTGGGGGGCTGGGATACCTGCTAGGTCACGCCTTATGGGTGGGACCTGGGAGGGGGATGGTTACACCCCCTTCCCTTTGTCCAGTTTCGCGCCAGGACTGGGGCTGGAGTGCCCCAGCACCGGTTTGAACTGGACTAGGCACGGGACACCTTGTGTGCCCCAGGCCTGTCTCATTCTATTCATCCCTCCCTGCCCCAATACACTAAGGCCTGTCTGGGGTGGTGCTAGCACCTCCCAAGGCAGGAAACCTATTGTCCAAGCCTCCCTTGCCGGGATCACTCCCAGCAGCAGGAGGTCAGACTCGTGTCTGTGGCAGCAGCATCCATTTTGTGATGCTGGGGCTCTGGTTAACTTTAACCGGGTAAGTAGGTTACAACATGTCTTCTCCCTCTAGAAGGGAGGGATAATATCCTCATCCCCAGAAATGGGATGGGGGTATTATTCCACAGTGTTAGACACCTTACACGACATGTTTTGATAAAGCCAAACCATAGTTACCATAACCGTTTAAGATTATAAGGCACTTTAAGAGTATATGGTAGGCTATATCATAGAACAGCTACAAGGACATGGTTCCGAAAGCTGCAGACAGGCTCAGCTCATGCTAGAGCACTATCTCACATGTTACCAAGCACTCTGCCTCCAGGATTGTTAAGGCCTGCCATAGGAGTGACTGATAGGTACACAGGTGTCTATATATAAGGTAGGTATAGGAATACTACACCTAAGCAAGGGGTGATTACACGACCTTGCCCCAGCTGAGTGATCAGCCAGTTGTGTCATAATGGAAGGCCAGGCCAGGGGTGGCATAATACATGCTGCAGCCCCTGGTAGGCCTAGGGTACACCTATGCCCTGGGTACCTAAGGTACACTGTACAGGGGCCAATAAGGTGATCCTATCCAATTGGGTTATGCACCTTAAGTACATAGTATTAATTTAGAGAGAGAACAGCAGGGCTGTGGGTCTGATTAGCAGGCCCACAGCCACATCTAAGTCGAAAACCAGTAAAGCAAAAGCAAAAAGTGGGGGTGAACATAGAAAGCAGACCCTACTCTCCTACACAACCCCCCCCCCTCCCAAACTTAGGGACATTAAACTAACCTTGACCAGTTGAGTCTTCATGTTCTAAGTGGAAATATCTGGAGAGTCCATCTGCATTGGCATGGTCAGTCCCAGGTCTATGTTCCACTGTGAAGTCCATCCCCTGTAGGGAAATTGACCACCTAAGAAGTTTGGGATTTTCACCCTTCATCTGATTTAGCCACAAGAGGAGCTTATGGTCTGTCTGAATCTTGAAGTGAGTGCCAAACAAGTATGGCCTCAGCTTCTTCAGGGCCCAAACCACAGCAAAGGCCTCCCTCTCAATAGCTGACCAACGTTTCTCTCTAGGGGTCAGCCTTCTACTTATAAAAGCAATGGGCTGGTCTTGACCATCTACATTCAGTTGTGAAAGAACAGCTCCCACACCTAACTCAGAAGCATCTGTCTGGACAATGAACTCTTTGGAGTAGTCTGGACTTTTCAGAATAGGTGCACTGCACATGGCCTGCTTCAGGTCATCAAATGCTTTTTGACAGCTTACTGTCCACTGAACTTTCTTTGGCATTTTCTTGGAGGTCAAGTCATTAAGTGGTGTCACAATGGACCCATAGTTCTTAACAAACTTTCTGTAGTACCCAGTCAGGCCCAAGAAAGCTCTGACCTGAGTCTGGGTAGTTGGAGGAGTCCAGTCCTTTATGGTCTGGATCTTGCTCTCCAGTGGTTGAACCTGACCCCCACCAACTAGGTGGCCCAGGTACACAACCTTGCTCTGCCCTATCTGGCACTTAGTGGCCTTGATAGTGAGGCCTGCCTTTTGCAGGGCCTCTAAAACATTCCTCAGGTGGACCAGGTGATCCTCCCAGGTGGAGCTAAAGACAGCAATATCATCAAGATAAGCTGCACAATAATCATCCAACCCAGTAAGGACTTGATTCACCAACCTTTGGAAAGTGGCAGGTGCATTCTTCAAACCAAAGGGCATTACCACAAATTGATAATGTCCTCCTGGAGTCGAGAAAGCAGTTTTGGCCTTTGCATTCTCAGCTAGTCTGATTTGCCAGTAGCCTGCTGTCAGGTCAAATGTGCTCAAAAACTTAGCAGCTGCCAGTCTGTCAATGAGCTCATCTGCCCTAGGTATTGGGTGGGCATCTGTCCTAGTGACAGCATTGAGACCTCTGTAGTCTACGCAAAACCTCATCTCTCTCTTACCATCTTGGGTGTGAGGTTTTGGCACAAGAACTACAGGACTAGCCCAAGGGCTCTCTGAAGGTTCAATGACTCCCAGCTCCAACATCTTCTGTACCTCAACTTTTATGCAGTCCCTGACATGGTCAGGTTGCCTGTAGATTTTACTCTTCACAGGCAGACTGTCACCAGTGTCCACCTCATGGGTGCACCAGTTTGTCTGACTTGGGGTCAGAGAGAACATATGTCTGTAGGACTGCAGAACTTGCCTGCAGTCCTGTTGCTGATGGACAGTGAGGCTGTCAGAAAAGACCACACCATCAACTGAGCCATCATCAGGGTTCTGAGTCAACAGGTCTGGGAGAGGGTCACTCTCTTCCTCCTGCCCCTCATCTGTAGCCATGAGTAGCCCCATGTCTGCCCTGTCAACATATGCCTTCAATCTGTTGACATGAAGCACCCTGTGGGGGCTTCTGGGAGTCCCAAGGTCCACCAAGTAGGTGACTTCTCCCTTTTTCTCAACAATAGTGTGGGGTCCAGACCATTTGTCTTGGAGTGCTGCTGGGGCCACTGGCTCCAACACCCACACTTTCTGCCCTGGCTGGTAAACAGTCAGCACAGCCTTTTGGTCATGCCAAGCTTTTTGGAGTTCTTGGCTTGCCTCAAGGTTTTTAGAAGCCTTCTTCATATACTCTGCCATCCTGGAGCGGAGACCAAGTACATAATCCACTATGTCAAGTTTGGGTTGTCTGAGAGGTCTCTCCCATCCTTCCTTCACCAAACATAGGGGTCCTCTTACAGGATGCCCAAACAAAAGCTCAAAAGGGCTGTAGCCAACCCCCTTTTGTGGGACCTCTCTGTAAGCAAACAGAAGGCAGGGTAAAAGGATGTCCCATCTTCGCCTAAGCTTGTCTGGCAAACCTTTTATCATTCCCTTTAGGGTCTTGTTGAATCTCTCAACAAGCCCATTGCACTGTGGGTGATAGGGTGTAGTGAACTTGTAGTTCACACCACACTCCTTCCACATTGCAGTCAAGTATCCTGACATGAAGTTGGCACCTCTGTCAGAAATGACCTCCTTTGGAAAGCCCACTCTGGAGAATACTCCAAGCAGGGCCCTTGCCACAACAGGAGCTGTTGTGGTCCTCAGGGGAATAGCTTCTGGATACCTGGTGGCATGGTCCACTATCACCAGTATGAATCTGTGCCCAGATGCTGTTTGTGGGTCCATTGGTCCTACAATATCTATACCCACTCTTTCAAAGGGAACCCCCACCACAGGTAGTGGTATGAGGGGGGCCTTTGTGGTGCCACCTGATTTGCCACTGGCTTGGCAGGTGACACAGGAGCGACAAAACTCCTTGGTATCTTCTGACATATGGGGCCAGTGAAAGTGAGGGACAAGCCTGTCCCAAGTCTTGTTCTGGCCTAAATGTCCTGCAAGGGGAATATCATGGGCCAAGGTAAGAAGGAAGCCTCTGAACTTCAGTGGTATGACCAACCTCCTGGATGCACCAGGCTTGGGGTCTCTAGCCTCTGAGTACAGTAGCCCTTCATCCCAATACACTCTATGGGTACCTTGAGCATTCCTTGCAGCCTCAGCAGCAGCCAGCTGTCTGAGGGGTTCAAGAGAGGGGCAGTCTAATTGAGCCTGCCTCAGATCTGCCCGTGAAGGTCCCCCTGTCCCAAGAAACTCAACCTGATCAGGTTCAAGTTCTTCTAGGACAGTTCCTTCAGGGCTCTCAGAATCATCCTCCTGGGAGGGCTGATCCACCACCTGAGGCAGGGGGGAAGGCACAGCCTTAACCCTACTGCTCTTTCTCTTGGGTTGTGACTGGTCCATAGTTTCAGGATCCAGCACTTGTTCAGTGGTGCACTTTTTGGCCTGTGACCTGGTCACAGCAAGGACATGTGCATCTCTCCCCAGCATTTCTGCATTGGTCCTATACTCCACTTCAGACCGAACTGAAGTTTCAAGATCATTGCCCAGTAAACACTCTACAGGAAGGTCTGAACTAACAACAACTTTCTTGAGGCCAGTTACCCCTCCCCAGGAGAAGTTAACAATAGCCACACTATTGTGGAAATTTAGCTCGCAAACTGAACATTATCTGCGCCATCTTGCCTCTCCCCAGCGCTACGCACAGCGAGCACACGGTAGCCATTTTGGGCACCCCACTCTCTCCCCCGCTCATTGTCAATCGCCAGCGCGTTCCCCTGACACTGCAAGCATCCCCCGCGCGCCGGCCACCCCCGCTCTCTCATACAGGCCGTAAACCCTCTCCTTCTGCGCGACCCTGCTACGGAACCACATCCAACCGACATCCCATACATGGTCGTGCCTCTCCTTTGATAACCCCCTTCCTCTGCGCCCCATTGTCCGAACTGGTCCCAGGCCATCACCTAGCCCTGCGGATGCAGTTTATTGCCCCTACTGTAAGGGAAACACCCCACATCAAAGGGATTACAGTAGATCAAAGCCCCTACCCCCTGAGACCCGACCGGTCACACACACCCCCGGGAATTGGCGGAATACCCTGCTGCGCGATAGCCATCTCCTACTGCGGGTAAGGTGGGAACTTCTACTGTAGCTATGTGTGGGATCGGATCTGAGCCGGGGCTTCAGGGGATGTTCTCTCATGCATCAAGGGAATCTCAAGAATGTACTATGTGTAATAAAGCAATAAACCTGTGTATAAGAGACCAGGTCTCAGAGATGCAGTTAGAGCACCTCGTGACGATACCTTGCTGTCTGATCTGATGTGTTCTGCTCCGACGGAATAAAACTTTGTTTCCTGCCTTCCAGTCTCCGGCGCCTGCCTCTTTCATTGGTAAATTATCGAGTGGTATGAGAGGCGATTACCGCCGGGCAAATACTTGAAAGGTTATCGATTGAAACTGCTGCTACCATTTAACAATTGGCGTCCCAAACGTGGGGCCCATCAGCGACACGTGGATCCAGTGGGAGAGGTCCCGACGACAGAGTGAACGACTGCAACGATCGGGAGAGCTCCTGCCCAATAGACCCTCGTCTGGCAGCCGATCATCCGAACTTCACTGGTTCCGAGCAGACCTCTCTCGAGTGATCTACGGTCCTGACTGGGAACCATCAGGAGTGCCGCGGCAAATACGGAGAGTAGAGGACGATCGGGCGCTGGAGGCGGAAGACGAGAAACTGTCCACGCGGTCCGGGTAAGGTCGTGATACACGACAAATTGCGAAATAATTGATTGATTGTTTGAAGTTTTGGAAATACTAGTATTGCTCATTGATTGTTCTCTTTGAGATATTCGCTGTCTACAAACGGGGAGGAGTAGAAATACTCTCTCTCTCTCTCCCTTTGCAGATAGTGAAGGGTAGGTAACGCAGACTTTTGTCCTCGTTGTAACCCGTCGTGCCTATTTTTATCTCCCCACTGATTGATTGTCCGAACATTGATTGTTTTGAAGAATAGTGCTCTTTGAGATATTCTCTGTTTGCAAATAACGTAGAATAGAAATATTCTGTCTAGTCTTTGCAAATAGTGAAGGGTAGGTAACGCAGACTTTTGTCCCCGTTGAAACCCGTCGTGCCTATCTTTATCTCCCCATTGATTGATTGATTGATTGTCCGAACACTAGTTGTTCGATATTGGTTCTTTGGAGGTATTCTCTGCTTACAAATAACGAGGAATAGAGATATTCTGTCTAGTCTTTGCAAGCAGTGAAAAGATAGGTAGTGCTGACTTTTGTCCCCGTTGAAACCCGTCATGCCTATCTTCTCCCCACTGATTGGTAGTTGGTTCTGCCCGGACCGCTTATTAGAGGTGAACCATCCGGCTCCACTGGAGGGCACCCCTAATAAGGACATGTTCACTAAATATGGACTAGTCGCCGTAGCTTATAGCAAGCTGTGGCATAAATATACCAAGAAGGACCCCGAGAGTCAGTGGCCACTGATGGGATCCTTCGACGACCATAAGATAGAAGCGCTAGAAGTAGCTCTGCGTAGCAATAAGACGACGCCTACTATGCTTGACAGTATTGGCATGTGGCGCAAAGAAGCAACGCAACGGAAAAAGAGGGAAGAAGTAAAAGCAGAAAAGGAATTACGAAAGGCAGCCCACCTTGCCGCTAGAAGGTTAGAAGAAGAAATAAAGGAGAGAAGGGAAACTAAACTAAGGCAGGAGCCCGAAACATCAGGCCAGTACGCTGTTAGGACCCCTTCTTTGCTCTACCCTGAGTTGTCTTCCAAGCAGCGAACGAATGACGAATTACTGTTAGGTCCCCCGATCATTTACATGCCCCCTCCATATGCACCCTCCCAGTCAGTAGTGCAACACCCACAACCCCCGAACACAAGCGAAAGCAGTACAGGGGCCTCGGTCCTCACGGCCTCCGCGCCGTCTGAGCCTCTTGTACTGAACCCAACGTCGGCTATAACGCTAGATGACCATGAGATGGGAAAGAAAGATTCCACCAGAATGAATTGATTAACAAAGGATGAATGAGCAGGAATTGATAAGATAGTAGGGACACTGGTGGAGCGAAAAGAAAGTGAGGAGTATATAACAGACGTGTATAACTCGTATGCCGACAGCCGCAGACGACACTTTGTCGTACGGCTCTGTTATCACGCCCTGAATGCATATGAGGATAGATACCACGATAAAGGTCCCGAAGGCTTAGCGGCCCTATATAGGAAGGTAGACATCGGAGAAGAAAGAGAGGGCGACGTGACGAACCTCTTCACTCGTACACTCGAGGTCTACCGACACCTTAAAGAACATAGACAGACCACCAAAGCAGAAACCCCCATAGCGACTAAGCCCCAGGAAGGAAGGGCTGATG
This sequence comes from Triturus cristatus, assembly GCF_964204655.1. Classification (NCBI taxonomy): domain Eukaryota; kingdom Metazoa; phylum Chordata; class Amphibia; order Caudata; family Salamandridae; genus Triturus; species Triturus cristatus. The sequence goes on from NC_140584.1 coordinate 449,820,764, forward strand.
CCATGATGCCCATCAAAGAAGCTGCCCCCTACTGGGTCCCCCCACGAGGTCAGGGAACACATGACGACATCAACCACCAAGATGCGAAGGGAAGGGTTGTATATAACTGGGTCTACCAGCCGTGGGACCGGCAAGATATTTTGACCTTTAGAAAAACTCTACCCGACTTGAGAAAGAACCCGACTGCCTTCTACACTGAACTGGGTACAGCCTTAGGCTCAACGATAATGACTTTAGCAGATATCGACTTGTTCTTTGGGCTATGCCTGCCGGCTGATGTGTGGAAACAAATCCGGAAAGTTGACCACGCTGAGCCGTTCGGATATACCTGGGTACAACTCGATACCATAGATAAACAGCGAGAACCAGGACAGAAACCCCCGAAAGCCATATTAGAGCTCCCAATCAAGATTGTACAAAAGCTGAAGACTCTAATCCCAGAAAGAAAGGTAGACTGGTCGATAGTGACGGCTTGCCGCCAGAAACCCCAGGAGGATGTGTCTGAATACTTCTCCCGATTCGAGACTGTGTTTTCCGATTACAGTGGCCAAGACATGACCACCGCAACCGGACATCACCTCTTTGTCCAGAATTATGTGAAGGGTCTGTCACAAGAAGTTTCCCAGAAACTACAGACCAGCGAGAGTAGTTGGGCAGCCTCCAAACCCGCAGCAATTCTCCAGATGGCCCAATACTACGAAAACCAGAAAAAGAGAACGATAGGGCGTCAGAGAAGAAGAAAAAGTAACTAAAGGAGAGGGTAATGATAGCACAGTTGCAAGGGGTGACCATAGGAAGGGAACCCCCGAAAGAGAATTACCAACCAACCGCCCCTAGAAAGCTACCCCCTAGAGACCATACCCCTACACCCTACAACGGACGGAGAGACTTAGATGGGAACCAATGTGCGTTCTGCAAAGGGTTCGGACACTGGAAATCCCAGTGCCCGGTTCTTCTGGAACTGAACAAAAATAGGGACCCCAATAGACACAACCGGAAGTTTGTTGATACCCACCATCAACGTCACCAAACTTGATTAGGATCACGTGCAATCGAACAACGCCATTTTTTTTCGAATACACTAACTAGATCACTGATACGTACAACGCTCCAACAAAATAGTATGGTCAAACATTTTTTTAATAACTTATAGGTATAACAACATTCCGACAAGATGAACAGGTTAAAACATGTTTTAAACAACTATTTACATGACAGTCTGCTGCGACCTGCATCCCAAAGCATTTACGTCCACGTGACACCGTCCTCGCCTCTCCTTCCTCGAAGTTGCAACATTGGCCTGTTTTGGGCGGTCCTTTTTTAGTTGACTTTGGGCTATAAAAGCCATGCAAAAATCCATTGACATCAGTGGCGGACGACTGTGCGAATAGGCCGGAGGCTATACGAAGCGCCGAAGTTCTGGCAACACCAAGGCGGAGTCCGCCACGCTGTGCGGACCTTCCCGTTTTCTTTCTTCTTTCTTCAATAACGGCTGATGCCCTGACGGGGGGAGGCGACGCGGACGGGCCTCCCCCACCTCCCCAGGTGGAGGCTCGCCAGCAGATGAGGGCGCCCCAGCCATCTTTTTCATCGGTCTGCTGAATTGCACCCTGGCACGCTGTGCGGATCTTCCCATTCTCTTCCTTCAATAACGGAGGGTGCCCTGGCGGGGGGAGGCGACGCGGACGGGCCTCCCCCACCTCCCCAGGTGGAGGCTCGCCAGCAGATGAGGGCACCCAAAACGTCTTTAATTCGCCGGCCAGCTGAACTGCACCCGGCCGCTGCACGCGACCACCGGACCACCGCCCAAGCACGGGTTCACCAGGATCGCCACTAGCACCCGACGCGAGGAGTGGGCCCCCGCAGCCAAGTAATCGGGGACCCACCCCGGTGGCGATACCATCCAAACTGCTGTCGTCGCTGCTACTGGAATCACCCCGGTGGCAGTACCATCCGAACTGCCGTTGTTACTGCTGTTGGCTCCTCTCCGGTGGCTGTACCGAAGAGCTGCTGCTACTGCTGCCCTTGAACTCCGGCGGTCGGCTCCTCCGGATCCAGGCCTAAAGCCCACCGTGAGACAATTCTGGACTCGAAAGCTTGTCTGCTTGGGCGTGGGCCCCACCCTTGACAAAATGCTCCCCTCAGCCTTGCAGAATCGGCTGGAGTCATTTGACACTCGACTCCCGCGGACTTCCGGTAAGGACAAAACCGCCGCCATTGCTCTTTGCCCCGGGCGGCAGCCACCTTGCCTCCGCTTGGTGCAGTGAGAAAGACTGGTTCAAAGCGTCGGCGGAAGAACCCGCCTGCTGCCCCGCCCCAAGAACGAACCATGGCATTGCTACGAGGTCGCAGTGACGCCATGCTGACGCAAAGTTGACGCTAACGAAAGTTCTCGAACTACTGAAAGGAATTCTGGTCCAACAGCTAATTCATGGAAAGACTTAGACTGTACACTGGCCCGACCTCGCCCCAAGATGGCGCTGATGTAGGAGAGGCCTACAAACACTTGTGGCGTTCCAGTCACGTGATATTTGTGTTAAAAGGAGATATATATATATACATATGCGATGCCCCCCACACATGATGGTCAGGAGGGGGGGGGGGGGGCGGGGAAGGAACCGATTTTATGCCAAAGTAGTGTTGCTCATGATGCTCGACGCCTCTCACGCTGTGGCCGGCCTATAGCGGCTGTAGGCCCGTATTTCTATACTGACATTGTTTTAAATAAAGGGCTTCTTAAAAGGAATTACTGAATCAGTGTCATGACAAATCATCTAGGTTGTTAAAGGTTTTTCTTTTCGAATAAATGATTGTTACTCCCAAGCGAAAGAATACAGATATTACAGACTCCATTTGCCTAAAATCTTTTTTTAACGGAATTTGTACCCATCACACCTGCCCTTTTCCAAGAATTGTCAAATCGATGATCAACTATAACTTAAGGTATATGCCGAACGCCAGGTATGGTATCTTGCACCACAGTACACGACCTATTGAGAAATACATGTACGACCAAGGAACCCGAATTTAGGAGATGAATAAACTAGAGCATCTTTGCCTCGAACAAAAAGAATAAAAGGTCTGTGGTATTACCCACTCCTGCGGCTAGCCTGGTACATGGTAGGTAGAACTTTTTCATGTCTGCGCGCGCTAGGGTATTTTGAATACTGCACCTCCCCTCCCCTCTTTTTCCCCTCTATAGGTCACGACGAAGTTCCGACTGAAGAATGGAGTGGACATGGACCGCACCGAGTTCAATATCAGGGAAAGCATAGACAAACGTTGTGAGATAGTGCGTAAAATACAGACCACCATTGGGAACATGAAAAAACTGTATGATATGATTGTGCGTGTGTGCTACGATTATACGGCATGAATGTGTATGCATTTTATGCTTGGGTCACTTGAAGAGAGCGTCACTGTATGATTGAAGTGCTCGTCCACCGATCAAAGGGAGGAGAATAAAGAGTCCGACACCCCCTAAGATGAACTACAAAATACTGAAAGTACGCAGCATAGGAAAAGAGGACAGGAAAGGAGAGGTCCCCATACTCAACGTAGCCCTGAGTCTCCGTCTTGATGCATGTACTGTCACACCCTATCCGGCATTTGTGTGTACGTGATCACCGAATTTATGTCTTTCCCCCGCTTGTGTTTTCTTACATGGAACAGACCCATGCTACTCCATGTTGTGTGTGCACCAAGTGGCCTATTATCTTACCCATGTCTCTCTCGTTTTGTGTCGTATGTATGCCAAATAGCCTACTTGATGCACACGTCTCTCTCTCTCTCTCTCTCTCTCTCTCTCTCTCTCTCTCTCTCTCTCTCTCTCGCTCTCTCTCCCCCTCCCTCACAAAAGGCTCTTTCTTGCCCTCTTTCTTCTTGAATAAATTAACGACACATACCTCTTCGGTAAGTGCATAATTGGCCTGAACACGGTGGTGTTCGAACAAATTGACAGAAACAAAACGACCATACTTTACCACGTTACTACCTCTCCTTTTTGCAAATGTTGAGCTTAATCGGCTGAGAAAGAAAGGACAGGTAAGACGACTGATGTCTCCCAATCTGGCCCTCAACACGGGGACTATATGTCAGTGTTTTTTTTATTTTTTTTTGTGTTTTTTTTAGAAGACACCATCTCCACCACCCAGATTTACCCCTGACCAATTACCCCGAAATAGAATGTCTAAAGCACCCTGTTCTCCCAAAGATAACCCCAGCCCTATACTAGCCGTCTCAGAGTATTTTGAACGAAACAGCTGATGACCCTATTTTCTAACAATACATCGCCTAAACTGATAAAGGGTTACCTATTGTCCCCAGCAAAAATGATGCTTAGCTTATGTTCCTCCCCGAAAAGGATACTCGTGAACGCATGACAGTAGCGCCTCGCACTTACTTTTTCATAAACTTAGTAGTCCTCGGAGGAAGATGAGTATTACCAAAACCTGTGTTGAGATGAACGAGTCTCTACCGGAGAAGCCGGTTCGAATTTTTAATAGACCAAAAGGTTGACAGATGTCAGGCTTCCTGCAACGATTATAGGGCACAGGAATCGTCACCTAGAAGGCCAGACGATGGACAGGGATACCCACAGAAACCTGCACCACAGCAATAATTAATAGATTAGTAACACGCACACTAACATCAGAATTAATGGACACCAATCGTACAGCAACCGATAAAAGCCTTTCCACAACTACTCGGTGGTTGGGAGAGAGGATGAAGTATGTGAATGTCTTCCCTGCCAAACTCACTAAGATTTTTGTTTCTTGTACCCATTCAAAGATAACCTACGGCCATCGGAAGAGAGGGGTCGGACGTTACGCACAGCCTGGCTGCGGACCATGGAACATCTATGGCATCGACCAAGGGGGAAGCATCGAAGCAATAAGGGCGTGAGACGAGGCACCATTATCAGGATGATAGACGATAGAACGAAGGGCTATACCAAGGCCCCCCTGCTCACTGACCAGCGTGCCTGAAGTCCCAACCCGTCGGGCCCGATTGATGGGCCCAGTGCTGGAAGATCCTGCTCTCCTTGGTCTGCATTTTGATCCGATCCCACTCCACCCCCTCTTCCCTCGGCATCCCGAAGCACGCCACCCCCTTCTCTCTCTCTCCCTCTTTCATATGGATTATGACTTTGACCTACTACCGAAGAACAAAAGGCAGGTACCCTGTCTCAAAGTACCGCTGATGAACTGTGTTAAGGAACAGGACTGTGATCGGAGAACAGCGAATGATCACACCCGGCCACATGAGAAATTGGATTCGAGCTGGACCTTAGCTCCACCGCCGGTGCTCAACAGTGCCAACGAAAGAAGAACGACAATAAGAGCTTACCAGTGATGGCTCTTTATAAAAGGACACTGGAAAGAAGAACCCATGTTAAGTGAAAATCCTCTCCCAACCACCCCTTTTTTCTATATTAACTATCTTCCTATTGAGTTTTCATGATGTTGCACCAAATCACTTCCGACTATACACTGGGACAGTATCCTATTCATACTCAAACAAGCTCACCTGGGCCTGACATGCGGCGCAGCTAATGTAATTTTGAATGTACTTCCTCCTCGCCTACTTTATCAAACTGTATGAAACAATGTACAAATGTGTCAGGTTACTCCTGCCTGCCCTAAGAACTCTCTATCTTTAACGAACGTATGACAAACATTAACGATATTATAGCTGAAGGGCTAACGAAGGTGAATGTCGGCCAGGCAAGCTGGCGAGATATGTTAAAAGGGAGGACTGTGGAAATTTAGCTCGCAAACTGAACATTATCTGCGCCATCTTGCCTCTCCCCAGCGCTACGCACAGCGAGCACACGGTAGCCATTTTGGGCACCCCACTCTCTCCCCCGCTCATTGTCAATCGCCAGCACGTTCCCCTGACACTGCAAGCATCCCCCGCGCGCCGGCCACCCCCGCTCTCTCATACAGGCCGTAAACCCTCTCCTTCTGCACGACCCTGCTACGGAACCACATCCAACCGACATCCCATACATGGTCGTGCCTCTCCTTTGATAACCCCCTTCCTCTGCGCCCCATTGTCCGAACTGGTCCCAGGCCATCACCTAGCCCTGCGGATGCAGTTTATTGCCCCTACTGTAAGGGAAACACCCCACATCAAAGGGATTACAGTAGATCAAAGCCCCTACCCCCTGAGACCCGACCGGTCACACACACCCCCGGGAATTGGCGGAATACCCTGCTGCGCGATAGCCATCTCCTACTGCGGGTAAGGTGGGAACTTCTACTGTAGCTATGTGTGGGATCGGATCTGAGCCGGGGCTTCAGGGGATGTTCTCTCATGCATCAAGGGAATCTCAAGAATGTACTATGTGTAATAAAGCAATAAACCTGTGTATAAGAGACCAGGTCTCAGAGATGCAGTTAGAGCACCTCGTGACGATACCTTGCTGTCTGATCTGATGTGTTCTGCTCCGACGGAATAAAACTTTGTTTCCTGCCTTCCAGTCTCCGGCGCCTGCCTCTTTCATTGGTAAATTATCGAGTGGTATGAGAGGCGATTACCGCCGGGCAAATACTTGAAAGGTTATCGATTGAAACTGCTGCTACCATTTAACACTATGGGAGGTAGTGGTATTGCTAGCGTTGGTCACTAGGTAATTCTCACCTAGTATGATCTGTCCAGGGTCCACAAAGGCAGGTGTCACCATTGTGACACTAGCCCCAGTGTCCCTGTAGGCCTGAGCCATTCTTTGGTTGATAAAAGGAGTCTGTCTGTACTTGCCCAGGTTACTGGGGCCTATAGTAGAGGACAAAGCTAAGTCCCCATCACAGATCAGAACAGCCTGAGTAGGTATTCTGACTAGGCCAGAATCCTCCTCAGTTCCCAGGGTTAACCCTACTACACCCTTTTGCTGGGAACCACCACTTACAGCTGAACTAGGGGGTACAGTTGCCTTAGGGGCAATGGTGACTGGGGGCTTATCCTTTTTGGTGCACTCACTAAACCAATGTGAGTTGGACTTACAATAGTTGCACCATGGTTTCTTTTGGCCTTCTTTCTTTTTATCCTTTTTGGGACCACCCTCCCCCTGAGCCTTTTGGGGGCCTGGTGAAGACTTATCTGGCACTTAGTGGCCTTGATAGTGAGGCCTGCCTTTTGGGCCTCTAAAACATTCCTCAGGTGGACCAGGTGATCCTCCCAGGTGGAGCTAAAGACAGCAATATCATCAAGATAAGCTGCACAATAATCATCCAACCCAGTAAGGACTTGATTCACCAACCTTTGGAAAGTGGCAGGTGCATTCTTCAAACCAAAGGGCATTACCACAAATTGATAATGTCCTCCTGGGGTCGAGAAAGCAGTTTTGGCCTTTGCATTCTCAGCTAGTCTGATTTGCCAGTAGCCTGCTGTCAGGTCAAATGTGCTCAAAAACTTAGCAGCTGCCAGTCTGTCAATGAGCTCATCTGCCCTAGGTATTGGGTGGGCATCTGTCCTAGTGACAGCATTGAGACCTCTGTAGTCTACGCAAAACCTCATCTCTCTCTTACCATCTTGGGTGTGAGGTTTTGGCACAAGAACTACAGGACTAGCCCAAGGGCTCTCTGAAGGTTCAATGACTCCCAGCTCCAACATCTTCTGTACCTCAGCTTTTATGCAGTCCCTGACATGGTCAGGTTGCCTGTAGATTTTACTCTTCACAGGCAGACTGTCACCAGTGTCCACCTCATGGGTGCACAAGTTTGTCTGACTTGGGGTCAGAGAGAACATATGTCTGTAGGACTGCAGAACTTGCCTGCAGTCCTGTTGCTGATGGACAGTGAGGCTGTCAGAAAAGACCACACCATCAACTGAGCCATCATCAGGGTTCTGAGTCAACAGGTCTGGGAGAGGGTCACTCTCTTCCTCCTGCCCCTCATCTGTAGCCATGAGTAGCCCCATGCCTGCCCTGTCAACATATGCCTTCAATCTGTTGACATGAAGCACCCTGTGGGGGCTTCTGGGAGTCCCAAGGTCCACCAAGTAGGTGACTTCTCCCTTTTTCTCAACAATAGTGTGGGGTCCAGACCATTTGTCTTGGAGTGCTGCTGGGGCCACTGGCTCCAACACCCACACTTTCTGCCCTGGCTGGTAAACAGTCAGCACAGCCTTTTGGTCATGCCAAGCTTTTTAGAGTTCTTGGCTTGCCTCAAGGTTTTTAGAAGCCTTCTTCATATACTCTGCCATCCTGGAGCGGAGACCAAGTACATAATCCACTATGTCAAGTTTGGGTTGTCTGAGAGGTCTCTCCCATCCTTCCTTCACCAAACATAGGGGTCCTCTTACAGGATGCCCAAACAAAAGCTCAAAAGGGCTGTAGCCAACCCCCTTTTGTGGGACCTCTCTGTAAGCAAACAGAAGGCAGGGTAAAAGGATGTCCCATCTTCGCCTAAGCTTGTCTGGTAAACCTTTTATCATTCCCTTTATGGTCTTGTTGAATCTCTCAACAAGCCCATTGCACTGTGGGTGATAGGGTGTAGTGAACTTGTAGTTCACACCACACTCCTTCCACATTGCAGTCAAGTATCCTGACATGAAGTTGGCACCTCTGTCAGAAATGACCTCCTTTGGAAAGCCCACTCTGGAGAATACTCCAAGCAGGGCCCTTGCCACAACAGGAGCTGTTGTGGTCCTCAGGGGAATAGCTTCTGGATACCTGGTGGCATGGTCCACTATCACCAGTATGAATCTGTGCCCAGATGCTGTTTGTGGGTCCATTGGTCCTACAATATCTATGCCCACTCTTTCAAAGGGAACCCCCACCACAGGTAGTGATATGAGGGGGGCCTTTGTGGTGCCACCTGATTTGCCACTGGCTTGGCAGGTGACACAGGAGCGACAAAACTCCTTGGTATCTTCTGACATATGGGGCCAGTGAAAGTGAGGGACAAGCCTGTCCCAAGTCTTGTTCTGGCCTAAATGTCCTGCAAGGGGAATATCATGGGCCAAGGTAAGAAGGAAGCCTCTGAACTTCAGTGGTATGACCAACCTCCTGGATGCACCAGGCTTGGGGTCTCTAGCCTCTGAGTACAGTAGCCCTTCATCCCAATACACTCTATGGGTACCTTGAGCATTCCCTGCAGCCTCAGCAGCAGCCAGCTGTCTGAGGGGTTCAAGAGAGGGGCAGTCTAATTGAGCCTGCCTCAGATCTGCCTGTGAAGGTCCCCCTGTCCCAAGAAACTCAACCTGATCAGGTTCAAGTTCTTCTAGGACAGTTCCTTCAGGGCTCTCAGAATCATCCTCCTGGGAGGGCTGATCCACCACCTGAGGCAGGGGGGAAGGCACAGCCTTAACCCTACTGCTCTTTCTCTTGGGTTGTGACTGGTCCATAGTTTCAGGATCCAGCACTTGTTCAGTGGTGCACTTTTTGGCCTGTGACCTGGTCACAGCAAGGACATGTGCATCTCTCCCCAGCATTTCTGCATGGGTCCTATACTCCACTTCAGACCAAACTAAAGTTTCAAGATCATTGCCCAGTAAACACTCTACAGGAAGGTCTGAACTAACAACAACTTTCTTGAGGCCAGTTACCCCTCCCCAGGAGAAGTTAACAATAGCCACACTATGGGAGGTAGTGGTATTGCTAGCGTTGGTCACTAGGTAATTCTCACCTAGTATGATCTGTCCAGGGTCCACAAAGGCAGGTGTCACCATTGTGACACTAGCCCCAGTGTCCCTGTAGGCCTGAGCCATTCTTTGGTTGATAAAAGGAGTCTGTCTGTACTTGCCCAGGTTACTGGGGCCTATAGTAGAGGACAAAGCTAAGTCCCCATCACAGATCAGAACAGCCTGAGTAGGTATTCTGACTAGGCCAGAATCCTCCTCAGTTCCCAGGGTTAACCCTACTACACCCTTTTGCTGGGAACCACCACTTACAGCTGAACTAGGGGGTACAGTTGCCTTAGGGGCAATGGTGGCTGGGGGCTTATCCTTTTTGGTGCACTCACTAAACCAATGTGAGTTGGACTTACAATAGTTGCACCATGGTTTCTTTTGGCCTTCTTTCTTTTTATCCTTTTTGGGACCACCCTCCCCCTGAGCCTTTTGGGGGCCTGGTGAAGACTTCTGGCCTTTTTGTTTCTGATCATTACCCTTCTGGTCTGCCTTTTTCTGATCACCGCCCTGGTTCTGGTTTTTCTGCTTAACTCTAGTCCTGACCCACCTATCTGCCTTCTTTCCCAATTCTTGGGGAGAAGTCAGATCAGAATCAATCAGGTGTTGATGCAGTAGCTGGTTTTGACAGTTGTTAAGGATTTGCTCTCTCATGATCAAATTATACAATCCTGTATAGTCCTTAACCTTACTTCCCACTAGCCGGCCTTCCAGAGCCTTAGTGGCACAATCTACAAAGTCAGTCCAGTCCTGAGTGTCTTCTGGGTATCCCTGAACAACAACCTGTATTGTTCAGTGGTTAGGCCAAACCCATCAATTAGAGCACTCTTCAGGACAGTGTAATTATCTGCATCCTCATCACTAACTGTGAGGAGCTTGTCTCTGCCTTTCTCAGAGAAGGAGAGCCACAAGATAGCTGCCCACTGACTTTGGGGTACCTGCTGTACTTTGCAAGCTCTCTCCAAAGCAGTTATCCATTTGTGGATGTCATCCCCACACTTGTAGGGAGGGACAATCTTGCTCAGGTTTCTATTATCATAGTGCCTGTCTCTATCCTTAGGGATATTGCTGCCACCAGTGGGTTCTAACCCACTTAACTTTTGTTCTCTAGCCAGAGCAAGCTTCTCTTTGGCAAGGGCAAGTTCTTCCCTCTGAATCCTCAGATTAGCTTCCCTCATTCTGGCTTCATGCTCCCTTCTCTCAGGGGAAGTCATTCGCCTGTGAGAGGAAACATTAGAGATGCTAGAGACATGGGAGTGGACAGATTCCCTTGAAGGGGATCTGTCCCTCCTGTTTCTCTGGTTAAGCCCACTTGGGGGTCCGTATGGGGGAATCCCATGCAAACTCCCATGTAAACTTAGGTTAGCCTGGCTAAGTCTTCCTACTTGGCCCTGGCTGTCTACCTCTCCATCTGAAGCCCCATCTGACTCGTCTGTGGTGGGTAGACCGTTATCTATAGCTATGGTCCCATCCTGGGCAGCTCTTTCAGCATCATAGGCCTCCAGAAGCTCCACTAGCTGTCTAAGGGTAGGGTTGGAACCCTGTTTTAATCTCCTGGAGGTACACAGTTGTCTCATCTCCTGGAGTGAATGCATCATACCTAGAGGGAACCTGTCTAGGATTCTCCTCTCCTGAGGGAGCATCAGTGTGATCTCCATCCAGGGGCATGATTCTAGTGAGGGTGTGGTGTGTGCACCTACCTACACTAGTTGTATCTACTAAACCTCTCTAGTAGTTGTAGTCAGGGTGTGTTACTCCCTTCAACCTACAACCACTAAGTCCAGTAGGACTTAAGTATTATAATCTATGTTATATGTACCTAAACAATATCTGTGTGATCTTTCAATTTAGTATCTCAAGATTACAATGGTATTACAACAGCAAGCTCAGATCCCAACCGCTGCTCACCAATGTGAGAAGTTGGCCTGATGTATGATGTCACTAGTTCTGGTGTACACCTTATATCAGTCCAAATACCCTTATGGTGATTGGTTGTAAAGTCAACCTTATAGACCAGCTATCCTAGTGGTAGCATGGACAAGAGCAGTCTTAGGCTAAACTCTGAATGGCATGTGAAGCCAGCTGTGATACCATATATAATCCCTTGAATACCAAATGAAAGGACACCACAACAGATATATATATAAAATAAAGTGTATTTATTCTAGACAAACCCTCAGCACTCTTTATGAGATTAGAGGTAAGTACAACACAGTCTTATTTATGTATACATTAAGTCACACAGGTAAGTAATACAGTTAGGCCCTAGGGGCCACGCAAACCATATACTAAGTAAGTGGTATAAGGACCACTGTCACGGAAATAGGATAGGCCTAGGCCTAGGGAATCGCTGGGGCTACACTATACTACCAAAGGTTAGGAAGTGGGAGGCCCACAGGATTCAGGTGCAGAGTGGAAACACTCACGCGTAATGCGTATGATCGATAGAAATAGTACCGTTTTGAATTAAATAGATTTAGGACACTTCTGGAGTAGCTAGGAAGTCGAGACTGGAAAACTAGACACTAGGATAGTCACTATCCTGATGAGCACCGGAGTACCCAAGTTACCTAGCCCACAGGCTGCGGTGCATAGGGGTGAAGTTGCGTCGGGTTTCGTCGTCGACTCCTATGGATGCCTGAAGAAAGATGCTGACAGGCAGTCAGTGAAGAGTGTCCGGTGGATCCCAAGGCCGGGATCAGGAAGAAAGGATACTTGCAAGCAGAAGGGACAGAGTCAAGGTCACTAGCCAGTGACCACGTGGAACCAGGAAGGAACCAGACGATGTCGTGAAGATTTGCAGGTGAAGGTGAAGCTTGTCGCTGCAGCCACGAGGACCAGGGAACGTCGAGGACGACCAGGACCAGGAGGCGAGCTGTCCCACGAAGGCTCTTGCTGTCGGCGGCATCGAAGTTGGACTAGGACTCACCAAGCCTTGGCAAGCGGAACCCACGAAGAACGGAGGACTTGCTTCTGGTGCAGACCAGGAAGGTCTGGGGTGCTTCTTCTTTGCAGAGAAGCGGGAGCCAGTCTGGAGGAGCCAAACCAGCGCTGAAGATTTCAGGGTGCGTCGTCTCAAAGGCCACTAGCCAGCGGGCAAGCAACCGGACAGACGCGGCAAGCAGGAAAATGCAGAAGGGCCCCACGCAGGACTCGTGGAGTGTGGGGGGCTGATCTTCGGTGCAGATGGTGCTTGGGGTTGGGGCTTCTCAATCCCCGGTGCACAACTTCGAGGGTGCCTCAGAAGCTGCGCTTGAAGATACTAGCCACTTTTCCCAGGTAGCCGGTCCCACGTCTCTCGTCGCCTCCACGGATCTCAGCACGGCTGTGGATGTGGATCAGGGTCGGAGAAGTCTGGAAGTCAAGGCTCTGTTCGGGCTCTGCAGTCGGTCCCTCGTAGAACTGGAGCAAAGCAAAGGGTAGTCTCTTGATGGTGCCTGTTTGCACAGGGTAGCCACTCCTTGGCCACAAGGGAGATTCTTCAGTCTTCTTCTTTCGTCGAATGTCGAAGGTCCAGAGTTTCTGTTCAAGTTGCAGGTTCAGGATAATCTAAAGTCTTGAGGCCCAACTCCCACTCTTATACTAATCTGGGGGGCTGGGATACCTGCTAGGTCACGCCTTATGGGTGGGACCTGGGAGGGGGGTGGTTACACCCCCTTCCCTTTGTCCAGTTTCGCGCCAGGACTGGGGCTGGAGTGCCCCAGCACCGGTTTGAACTGGACTAGGCACGGGACACCTTGTGTGCCCCAGGCCTGTCTCATTCTATTCATCCCTCCCTGCCCCAATACACTAAGGCCTGTCAGGGGTGGTGCTAGCACCTCCCAAGGCAGGAAACCTATTGTCCAAGCCTCCCTTGCCGGGATCACTCCCAGCAGCAGGAGGTCAGACTCGTGTCTGCCATAGGAGTGACTGCTAGGTACACAGGTGTCTATATATAAGGTAGGTATAGGAATACTACACCTAAGCAAGGGGTGATTACACGACCTTGCCCCAGCTGAGTGATCAGCCAGTTGTGTCATAATGGAAGGCCAGGCCAGGGGTGGCATAATACATGCTGCAGCCCCGGGTAGGCCTAGGGTACACCTATGCCCTGGGTACCTAAGGTACACTGTACAGGGGCCAATAAGGTGATCCTATCCAATTGGGTTATGCACCTAAAGTACATAGTATTAATTTAGAGAGAGAACAGCAGGGCTGTGGGTCTGATTAGCAGGCCCACAGCCACATCTAAGTCGAAAACCAGTAAAGCAAAAGCAAAAAGTGGGGGTGAACATAGAAAGCAGACCCTACTCTCCTACAGGAACCGCGGCCTGAAGTTTAAGTGCCGCAGCAGCAGAAACAAATAGCGCCAACTAAGGGAGTCAAACGCCCTGTCCATGTCTGCTAACAATAGAGCTGCCGGGACCTCCAGCGGCCGCACTTCAGCAATCACCACATTGGCTCGCCTGATATTATGCCGCGTGGCACGAGAGGGCATAAACCCCACCTGATCCGGGTGGACCAGTGTGGCGACATATGGCAGGAGGCGATTGGCCAAGGCCTTCGCCAGTATTTTAGCCTCCACGTTGAGGAGGGAGATCGGACGGTACGAGGCGTGCTCCTCTGGGGGTCTACCTGGTTTATGAAACACTACAATCTCAGCATGTCTCCAATCCCGGGGTAATAACCCACCCTCTCGGGCCTCCTCCACCACCGCTGCAAAGTGTGGACCTAATGGTAAAAAGTACTTCTTAAAAAACTCACTCGGGAACCCATCCGGGCCCGGGGCCTTGCCCGGGTTCAGGCCACCCAGAGCCTCCCCCAATTCCTCCACTGTTAGTGGACGATCCAATGCCGTCCGTGCCGTGTTGGGTAAAGCCGTGACCGGGTGATCAATCAGGAAGCGCTCTACTACCGTCACCGTTAGGCACTCACGGGGGCTATAGAGATCCTCGTAGTATGTCGCAAAGCTATTGGCCAGCGCCCCCGGGTCCACTATGGGCGCCCCCCCCTGAATCCGTTATCCCCGGGAGGTCCTGAACATGATATTTCCCCTGGCACAATCTATGCAGCATCGCTCCCGACTTATCCCCCCACTGGTACACCCGACTCCTTGTGGCCAGCTACACCTGGCGCACCTCGTCGAGCAGCAGGGAGCCATACTTCTGCTGTGCATAGAGTAACTGTCGACAATGCGCCCCCCCCCCCCCCCCACCTCCCGGGTCCTACGCTCCAGTACCCGGACATCAGCCTCCGCTCGAACCAACCCCGCCCTACGCTCACGGCGGGCCGCCACACAAAAGGAGATATCCGCACCCCGGAGTGTCGGCTTCAGTGCCTCCCACAACGTCTCCGCCCCGGATACAGAACCCACATCCGCGACAGATACTGATCTAGCGCCACAGTCATATGCACTCCATAGTCATGTTGTTGCAAGTGCCACACCGACAGTTGCCAGCGAAACGACCCCCCCGCACCCCCCATCCGCAAGACCGCAGACACCGGGGAGTGATCCGAGAGCCCGCGTGGTAGGATCTCTGCCGCGTCCAACCGGGACACCGCGGCCCCCGATAGGAATATATAGTCCAGTCGGGAGAAGGAACCGTGCACCGCCGACAAATATGTGTAAGCCCTAGCAGCTCCATGACACCGTCTCCAGGCATCCACCCACGCCAGGCCACCCACCAGCGCGTGGAGTTTCGTCCGTCCCCCTTCCCCTCTCTCCCGGCCCCCCGACAGTCGGTCCCTATGGAGATCCATTACATCATTCCAGTCCCCCCTGATGATCCCCGGGACTTCTGGGATGTCTGCCCAGCGCGCCATGAGCTGCTCCCCAAAGTACCAAGACAAGGGGGGGGCGTACACACTACCGAACACCACCTGCTCCGTTCCAATCCGACCCAAGACAAAGACATACCTCCCATACTTATCTGTCCACGTCTGGGAATGCGCAAAAGAGACCCGCCTATGTATCAAGATACCCACACCCCTGGAACCCTGGACAAACCCTGCATGGATCACATGCGTTTATCCGTAGCGTTGTAGGCATAGCACCTTCGTTCCCAATAAGTGCGTCTCCTGCAGGAGCACCACGTCCGCCGATGCCCTCTTCACGTACTGAAGGATCGCCCCTCTTTTGATCTTGTCGAGGGTACCCCGAACATTCCAACTCAGCACTTTGAGTGCAGCTAGTCGCCCACTAGGCCCCGGGACAGCTGTCGCCATAGTGATCATAACCAGACCATAGGGGCCACTCAGGGACTCCTGTATCTACCCCCGCCCATGCCCAATAGTGATCTAAGGTGCGGTCAACCCCTAACTCAAAACCCCAACTCTCCCCCAATTCCCCCACCCCCCGATCCCCCCACCCCATACCTCACAAACATGGAAGTACCTGTCATGGTGAGAAACTTCCCCAGGCCCAAACAGTGAGCCTCAGTAGTGCTCAACCAAGGGATCCCCAACGTACCCCCGCCACCAAATCCCAAAGACCCCGCCCGCAACTGGCTACGACGGTGGTCGCCCCCAAACTCTGTCCCCCGGACCAAGGTAGCCCCTCATGTCCAGGAGAGTAAAGCAGCAGGCGGCGTGTCCATAATGCGGAAACCAAGAAAATTCGCACCCAAGGAACGTCCAGGCCCTTAAGGTCCACTCGGCGGATGTCCTGCCTCTGGGCCGGCCCCACGCCGGGCTCCCCCCGACTTGTGCCGACGGCGGGATCTGGAACGCCGCTGCTTCTTAGCGATAGTTCCTGCCCCCCCAGCTTGGGATGAGTCCGAGTCTCTACCAGGAGGTGTTTGGGGGCGCAATTTTACTGTCTCGTCTGTCCATTTAAATACCTCCTCGAAGAACAGTGTTCGGGACTCATAGACAACCCGCAGGCGCGCTGGGTAGAGAAGGGCATAGGATAAATGAAGTTCTCGTAACCTGGCCTTAGCCGCCAAGAAAGACTGCCGCTGCTGCTGGACCATGCGGGTATAGTCTGGGAATATAAGTATACAGGAGTTTTCGACCTGCAGAGGCTCCCGCTCCCTAGCCTGGCGGAGAATGACGTCCCTGTCGTGGTAATTCAAGAGTTTAGCGATAATCGGCCGGGGACGGGCCCCCACCGGCGGCCTCTGGACCAGGGCCCGGTGCGCCCGCTCGACCATGAAGCAGCGGTAAAGCGATTCAGCCGGTAGCCACCCCTCCAGCCATTGGGAGAGGAAGCACTCCATGTTGTTCCCTTCGCAGCCCTCCGGAAAACCCACAAAGCACAGGTTATTCCTGCGGGCCCGTCCTTCTGCATCCTCCACCCTGCCCGCCAGGCCCCGCTGGGTCGACTCCAGGGCCGCGACCTGCTTCCTCAGCGTCGCAACCTCGTCCTCCACGCTCGACATCCTGGTTTCGGCCTCCGTTATGCGGGTCACCGCGTTTCGCAGGTCTTGACGCAGCAACATTACGTCCGAACCTACTGCCCCAATCTTGGCATCCAACATATCCCGGGACTGTGTTATGGCTGCAAGGAGGGCGGCGTTGTCTGGCACTGCCCCCGGGGGGTCCCCGGTCACCGATCTCGCTGGGCCTGCAAATTTATCCATAGGCCCCTGCTTCGCCGCCCCTCCTCCGGGTTTGTCTCTGGTCATCGTTGCAGGCTGACGCTCCCAATCCACCACCGTACGGGATCCCCCGGCCCGACCGTAGATCCTCACTCTTTCCTACAGGACTGCCCCCAGGATAGCGCCACCGTCTCCTGTACTCCACCCCGGTCGTCCAGGGGAAACCACGGGGCTGGGGCCCAGCTGGTCCTCTGACACCTCACCCGCGCCGGCCCAGGCCCAGTCTCTGCCAGATGTTGGGGGGCGGAGGGGGCCTCCGGCGCCACTCCCCAGACTATGGCTCGGGGCGGATACGATGTCCACTGCACCCCAGCCGGCCAGGTGAACCGTGCCCCGTCGCCACAAGGATCCAACAAGCCGCAGCCCCGTTCCAGTCGGGCCGGGCGGCTGCCCAGCAGCCCTCGTCGCTTTCCACCAGGCACCTCACACCCCGCGACCTGAGCCGGCCGCTGAACCCCAGGGACCACCAGCTCATCCGGGGGGGGGGGAAAGGAAGAAGAGAGGGGAGGACCAGTTTTGGGCCACCGGGGACCAAGGCGCCACCTCACCTCAGGGCCGAGGCCCGCAGCGTGCCCCGCTGGCTTGCAGGCCCTCCAAGGCGAGACGCCCCTGACCGTCTCCGCCGAATCTCGCCCGCTGGGACTCAGACTCCGCTCCACCGTCAGCTCCACAGGATCGCCGTGTGACCTCCAACGCCGCCGGGCACCACACCGCAGCAGCTGCTCCCGAGCAGGGCCGGCCCGGCCTCCCTGCTCATGCGAGGCCGGTGCTCCCAGCGCCGCTCCAGGCCGCAAACGTCTCTCGGCCGTCCCCGGGCTAACAGGGGACCTAGACCTTCCGGAGCGCTGCAATCGCCGCCACTGCTCCTCCGCTATCGCTGTCTGCTGGCGGGGCGCCTCTGCACCGGGGACAAGGATAATTATACGGATATTTATTACGGGCGGGCGGGAGCCGGCTTAAGATGCGGCCGCCATCTTGGCTCACCAAGCCACGCACCCCTCTTGTACATTTTTCTTTTAAATCTGTACTGTCTTTTGTGCATTAAATATTTACAGGTCAAAAATAGGACGTAAATAAATATTAAACAAAGTCCTATTATCAATATAGGCATTAGTATAACTTTTATTATACCCTTTCCAATTGTCGAAAAATAATTTCCAATTGTGCTCAAACCTTTCCTAAAATTCTCGTACAAACCTGGTGTTTCCAATTCATGTAATTAAGGTTCTAAACCTGATATGTTTGTCGCAAAACTTTTAGTCTGCTTGCTTAAGTCCGGTATGAACGCACCCCAGTGAGTTGATTTTAGTATGTGACCGATTCCTCCTTTTTCAGCGAGTAGGATGCCTAAAGCAAGACAGTCTTTCAAAACCATAGACTTTATAGCAATTAGTTCAGTGTTAATTAAGAGTAAAGCTCCTGATATGCTTGTTGCCATTTTATCAACTATGGTAGCTAGCTTTCTGATATTTTCATCATTTAGTATGATCTTTACTGGTGGTATCACTTCTCCGAATATATCGCCTACTAAAGCAGTTCCTGTCTCTGTGTTACGTTTCTGTCTGTGTGATTGTGCATAAGTTAATCCTTCTAAGCCTGCGACGTGATACATCTTTGGAATTAATATGCCTAAATAACAGGTTCCTTCTCAACCAGCATGTAACAGGAAGTAAGAATTCAGTCCACAAATGTAAAAAAACTCCTGGTGTTGCATTTTTGTTTCCTTGTAAAATTTGACATGACCCTCCCATTAATTCAAATATGTGTTCACAACTACTGATCCCTACATGTCTTGTTCTTCTTAAAGTTCTTCTTGTATAAAACAAATGTTCCCAGTGTGTCGGCTGTTTGGCCTTAGTTTTAGATAAACCATTTTCTTCCTAATTTCATTTTCTTCCTTTCTCCATGCATTTTCTAAAACATCTCACTTCCTGTTTGCTGTCTTTGTCATGTTCATATACTGTTTTTCTAAAGGCATACTGTAAGCCTTCTCTGCAGGTCGCATTAAGCATTTTAAACTATTTTTATAAGCTTTCACACTATCTATAGGCAAGTGCAGAAGGAAATAATACCAAGCTGTATCCATTGTTTTTGCTTGCAGGTGTAAATTCATGCTCTCTATTAAAAGCACTCTAGATAGCACTAGATCATAGAGTAAAAATATTCAAAGTGTTCTCGTCTATAAACTAATGAAAGCAGAATACTACAAGAGACTGCGTAAGACAAAGGAATGTTATAATACATGACTTCCACAGAAACAGATGTGGTCAAGTGTGCACAAATTTAGCAATCTTTAACATCTAAAGCATTAGTGTATTCTTGCACTAGTCTAGATTATACACTAATAGAGTAATCTTTCTTATAACTCACAAACATTTTAGTAAAGGTGCTATCCCTAAAATTTTGTGTACATGTATTTGTGACATTGGTTCTAGGGGGCTTTAATTCAGGGCTTAAGTAAAATCCTACTAATACTATTGCAATCAATATCTCACTGTCATTACGAAAACCATACACATGAAACATTTACACTTATTTCTTATGCAACACATCGTTCTTAAGTCAATACTTCGTAATTTGCTGCAGAGGATTAGCAGAGGATTTTATCTCTTGTTTTTTGATTTCTCTTAAATGTTCTTTTCTTAGTTTTTTCTTGTTAATGCATTTGCTTAATAGATAATCCTTAACTCTATGTTCTTCTAAATGGTTATCCCTATTCGTCTGTAACATTTTTCTCGGACCTAGATTAGTATTCTGTAAAACAAAGAATAAATATTTAATAGGCTGTTCACAGTTGTTTCTTCTTTTTGCACCAAGTTAGTTTTTGCTTTTTTAATTGATTTTCAAAATAACAGTTTCTCTGTTATTTCAAGGGGTTCTAGCAGTTCAGGATTCACGTTGCACAGATCTTCCAAAGTCACATTCAATGCTGCATTTACCTAGTAAGACAATTCAGGCACAAAATATCTTTGGCAGGACACTCAAGTTCTCCTTGGACTTCTTAGAACTTGATGATTTGGATCAAGCTAGCTTTCGTCTTCTGTCTCACTCTCTTCAGTCACTGTGTCTGGAATCCGTGCTATTGATGAGCTTTTCAACAGATTTTCTTTTCCAAGACTTCTTAGCCACTGTGTGTGGCGACGTATTCTTTTCGTCCCAGAGCTTGTTCCGTCGCTGGGATCTTGTTCTCCAGATCATAAACTAAAGATGCTTCCTCTGGATTTCTTACACTCTTGGTGTGTTAGGCATTTATCTAGTTTGGAATCCCAGCACATTTAACCACAAAGTTGTAAGTGTGAATCGAAAGGGGCCTTTCCATCTGGATTCAAGAAAAGTCTTCCAAATGTGCTTCTTGATCACGACCCAGTCACCAGGGCTGAGGTTGTGGCACTGTTCTTGATGAGGGTCCCGTGTAGCAGCTGATACCTGATGAGAGACAGACTGAACTACATCAGCGAGTGTCTTGCAGTAGTCCAGAATCATATCATCTGTGATGTTCACTAGGGCAGTCGCAGGGACAGCTGGTAGTCTCATTGTCCTTCCCGTCAGAATTTCATTCAGTGATAATTCTGTCTTCCTGTCTGGAATACTTCAGACACTCATCAGCACCAATGTTAAAGCATCTGGCCATTTCAGTGAGGTTGAAGCACAAACTTTTGCCAATCTGGACTTTATTCTGTTAATTTGCTCAACTGTGCCTGACGCTTCTGGTCTGTAACTGCAATGTAGTTACTGTTGAATCTGTTATGCAGCACATAACATGTTCATCACATCGTTATTGAAGTGTGTTCTGCTATCTGACTCAAGAAGGTCCGGCATCTTGGAATGATCTCCTGTAATAACATCTTGGCTACAGTAAGACTGTCTTGCTTCTCGTTTGGTAGGCTTACACCCATCTTGAGAATACACAGATGATCACTAGGATATATCTCAACTCGTTGTACACAGGCATCTCGTTAAAATCCGTCTTCAGTCTGGCAATATGATCTCCCTATGTGTGTGCTTCTAATGTGTGTTTTCCTTCCTACTTTAAGATATTGACATGTGACACACCTTCTGCAGTTACCAGCTTTGTCAAAAGAGTCTCACCATGGCATCTCTCCCTAAATGTTTGTATCTATGGTAATGTTGTGTCACTGAAAACAACAAGCTACCAGGCAACACTGGCCTCCCATCAGCTGACATCCATATGCATTTGCGTTTTTTACACAACCTGATCTGAGCCACCCATTTTGCTCTGCTTCAGACATATTTTCTTGCACTCTTTTTAGTTCTTCCCAAGTATCAGTTATTTCCATCATCATTGCAAAGGCATTTTCTCCCTTAGATTCGTATGTGAAACCTCCATTAAATATGCATCCTAGCAGTGCACAATACCTGGCGACTGAGTCAGTGTATCTGTTGTCCATGGCAACGTACCAGCTGCCTGTTTGATGTCATGGACATTTCACTACAGCAGATTCACTGGATAACTGCAAAGCTTTGAGCAAATCCTTCACATTTTGCCCTTTCCGGAATGGCATTCCTGTTGAAGTAAGGAAACCTCTTTGCGACCATAATTACCCAAAATCATGAACTAAGCCAACACCATATTGGCTATCAGTAAAGATGGTGAATCTCATTTGAGCAGTTAGACTGCAAATTTGGGTAAGGACAATTAACTCAATCAATCAATCATTTGTAAAGCGCACTACATACCAGCGAGGGTCTCAAGGCGCTGGGGCGGGGGGCGGGGTGTGCTACTGATCGAACAGCCAGGTCTTGAGTATCCTCCTGAAGGTCAGCAGGTCTTGGGCCTGTCATAGGCTCAGTGGGAGGGTGTTCCATCTCTTGGCGGCGAGGTGGGAGAAGGTTCTCCCACCGGTGGTTGTTCTTCGGATGCCTGGGACGGTGGCGAGTGAGAGGTCGGCGGAGCGTAGCTGGCGGTTGGGGATGTAGAAGGAGAGCCCTCTGTTGAGGTAGGCTGGGCCGGTCTTGTGGAGTGCTTTGTGTGCGTGGATGAGGAGCTTGAAGGATATCCTCTTGTTGACGGGCAGCCAGTGCAGGTTTCTCAGGTGGGGGGTGATGTGGCTGTGTCGTGGTACGTTGAGGATCAGTCGCGCCGAGGCGTTTTGGATGCGTTGTAGTCATTTGATGAGCTTGGTCGGGGCTCCCACGTAGAGGGCGTTTCCATAGTCGAGTCTGCTGCTGACGAGGGCCTGGGTGACTGTCTTTCTTGTATCGGTCGGGATCCATCTGTAGATCTTGCGGAGCATGCGGAGGGTGTTGAAGCAGGAGGAGGAGTCGGCGTTGACTTGCTTGGTCATTGAGAGCGTTGAGTCGAGGATGATTCCCAGGTTGCGTGCGTGGTCGGTGGGTGTTGGGGCTGCCCCCAGTGCCGTCGGCCACCAGGAGTCGTCCCAGGCTGAGGGGTTGGAGTTGAGGATGATGACCTCCGTCTTGTCCGAGTTCAGCTTCAGGCGGCTGATCTTCATCCAGTCAGCGACGGCCTTCATTCCTTCGAGGAGGTTGGCTTTGGCGGTGATGGAGTCCTTGGTGAGGGAGAGGATCAGTTGAGTGTCGTCTGCGTAGGAGATTATGTTGAGGTCGTGCTGTCAGGCGACGTGTGCGAGTGGGGCCATGTAAATGTTGAACAGTGTCGGGCTGAGGGAGGATCCCTGGGGTACGCCGCAGATGATCTCGGAGGCTTTGGAACGGAATCGGGGGAGGCGAACGCTCTGGGTTCTGCCGGAGAAGAAGGAGGTGGTCCATTCCAGAGCCTTGTCTCGGATCCCTGCGGCGTGGAGGCGTGCGCGTAGTGTGCGGTGGCAGACGGTGTCAAAGGCGGATGAGTGCTGCGGTCTCACTGTTGTCCAGCAGGGTCCTGATGTAGTTGGTGGCGGCGATGAGGGCAGTCTCGGTGCTGTGGTTGCTGCGGAACCCTGACTGGAAAGTGTCCAGGATTCTGTTTTCTTCGAGGTATCGGGTTAGCTGTCTGTTGATGATTTTCTCGATGACCTTGGCCGGGAAGGGTAGCAGAGAGATGGGCCGGAAGTTCTTGAGGTCTCTTGGGTCTGCCTTAGGTTTTTTGAGTAGGGTGTTTATCTCGGTGTGTTTCCAGCTCTCTGGGAAGGTCGCGGTCTCGAAGGAGAGGTTGATGACATTGCGCAGGTGGGGTGCGATGGAGCTGTTGAAGACGTGGTGCAGGAATGGGTCTGACGGAGAGCCAGAGTGGATTGTGCTCATGGTCATGATGGTGTCATCGATGCTCACGCTGTTCCAGGCTAGCAGGGCATCGTGGTCGATGGTGTGCGGAGGGTCAGTTGTGTTGCTGTCTGTTGGGGCTGTCTGGGTGTTGAAGCTGTCTTGGATGTCTGCTATCTTGCGGTGGCGAGTTAGTCGCACAGGGCTTGCTACGGCGGGATGTCATTGGTGTTGGAGCTGGGGTTGGAGAGTTCCTCCACGATGTTGAAGAGCTCCTTGCTATTGTGTGCTTTGTTGTCAAGGCGGCCTTTGAAGGAGGTCCTCTTGGCCGCCCTGATGAGGTGGGGGTGGTTGCAGATGGCGTCACTGTGTGCTGCGTGGCTGTCCGGAGTTTGTTCACTGTGCCATTCCGTCTCTAGTTTCCGGCAGGCTTGCTTGGAAGCAAGGAGTTCTGGGGTGAACCAGCTGGCCCTCTTGCTGGTGTCTCTGTGGGGGGGTTTCTTCAGCGGGGTGAGGGTGTTGACGCAGTCCTCGATCCAGCGTCTGAGGCTGTGGGCAGCGTCGTCGGCATTGGAGGGTTCGGTGGGTGGTCTGAGAGCGAGGTTTGCATGTAGTTGGTCTTCGGTGATTTTGCTCCAGCAGCGGCGGGGGATCTGTTGGGTGCGGTAGTGTGTGGTGGGTTTCTGGAAGGCGAAGTGGATGCAGCGGTGGTCGATCCAGAGGACTTCGGTGGTGTTGCTGACGGTGACGTGCGGGCTTGAGGAGAAGACGGGGTCGAGCGTGTGGCCGGCTGAGTGGGTGGGCGTTGTGACGAGTTTCTTCAGTCCGAGGCTGGCGAGGTTATCGATCAGGGTTGTGAAGTTGTTGTCGTTGTTGTTCTCAAGGTGAAAGTTCAGGTCTCTGAGGAGGATGTAGTCGGTGGAGGTCAGGGCGTGCGTGCTGATGAAGTCGGCGATGGAGTCGCTGAACTGGGGACGGGGTCCTGGTGGTCGGTAGATGAGGGTGCCTCTGAGGGTGGAGTTAGGGTCTGTGTGGATCTGGAAGTGCATGTGTTCGGCGGTGCTGAGCGCGTCGTCGGTGCTAGTCGAGACCCTGATGCTGTTCTTGTGGACGATGGCGATTCCTCCTCCAACTCCGTTGGTGCGGTCTCTGCGGGTGATCTTGTAGCCGTCTGGGATGGCTATGGCGATGTCGGGTGCGGAGGAGTCGTTCAGCCAGGTCTCTGTCAGGAAGGCGACGTCCGGGGATGTTGTGTTGAGCAGGTCCCAGAGCTCGACGGCGTTTTTGCGTGCGGAGCGAGTAGTATGCATCGGAGGTGGTTGGGGGTCTTTCTTGGCGGGTGGTTCGTCGGCTCTGAGGCTGGTGTAGCTGCAGTTCTGGCAGGTGAAGGGACCGTTTGTGCGTTTCGGGGCGGCCTTGAAGCAGGTGCGGGTCCGTCCGGAGTTGAGAGCGTGCAGAGTTCTGGCGTCGTAGTGGCGGCGGTCATCGTGGCGGGTGCAGGGGCCAGGGGTTCTGGTGCTGGGCACGGCCCAGGCGCGGATGGGCTTGCCTTAAGCGCACCCGTGGCGCGGCCGCACAGCGGCCAGCATATATGGGGAGGTGGGAGGGAGTAGCAGCTGGGAGGCGGGAGGCGGGGGCAGCGAATGGGCAGTGGGCAATCAGGGGGGTGGGGCCGCCAGGGACGCAGCGGCAGGGGCGGTGAGGGACGATGAAGGGAACAGTAGGCAAAAGGGCACAAAAAACAAGGGAAAGCGAGTGTCACAGAGGGCAAGTGGGCAGAGAAATACAGGAAAAACGAGTGGCACAGAAGGCAAAAAGGGCAGAGAAATACAGGAAAAACGAGTGGCACAGAAGGCAAAAAGGGCAGAGAAATAACAGGAAAACGAGTGTCACAGAAGGCAAGAGGGCACAGAAATACAGGAAAAACGAGTGGCACAGATGGCAAAAGGGCAGAAAAAAACAAGGGAAAACGAGTGTCACAGAGGGCAAGAGGGCACAGAAATACAGGGAAAAAACGAGTGTCACAGAAGGCGAAAAGGGCAAAGAAATACAGGAAAAACGAGTGTCACAGAAGGCAAGAGGGCACAGAAATACAGGGAAAAAACGAGTGGCACAGAAGGCAAAAAGGGTAGAGAAATACAGGAAAAACGAGTGGCACAGAAGTAAAAAAGGGCAGAGAAATACAGGAAAAACGAATGTCACAGAAGGCAAGAGGGCACAGAAATACAGGGAAAAAACGAGTGGCACAGAAGGCAAAAAGGGCAGAGAAATACAGGAAAAACGAGTGGCACAGAAGGTAAAAAAGGGCAGAGAAATACAGGAAAAACGAGTGTGACAGAAAGCAAAAAGGGCAGAGAAATACAGGAAAAACGAGTGTCACAGAAGGCAAGAGGGCACAGAAATACAGGAAAAACGAGTGGCACAGAAAAAAGGGCAGAGAAATACAGGAAAAACGAGTGTCACAGAAGGCAAATAGGGCAGAGAAATACAGGAAAAACGAGTGGCACAGAAGGTAAAAAGGGCAGAGAAATACAGGAAAAACGAGTGTGACAGAAGGCAAGAGGGCACAGAAATACAGGGGTAGCTGGGAAACAGAAGGAAAAAACGGGTGGAGAGGCACGGGGGCAGCGAGGGGTACAGAAGGAAAAACTGGGCAGAGACACGGGGGCAGCGACGGGTACAGAATGAAAAACGGGCAGAGACACGGGGCAGCGAGGGGTACAGAAGAAAAAAACAGGCAGAGACACGGGGACAGTGAGGGGAACAGAGGGAGGAAAATGGGCACGGACCACGAACAGGCAGCGGGGGAAGACAGAACAACAGCAGTCACAGACACAACAATGAAATACAGGCAATACAATAAAACAATAGAGCGGAAGATGAACAAACCTACGGCCTACCACTGGCCACCAGGGATAAGGTGCAGGTGGTAGCCTGTGGGTGGTAGAGGGCCTCGAACTTCCTCAGCAGCAGCGGCAGCTGGGGCAGGGACACACAGGCAGTGCTGTGCGGAGGGGGAGCGACCTACCAGGTGGGATCAAGGGACGCTCCTTGTCGACAACTTGTGCGGAGAAACAGATTGAAGCCAGGAAGCCTTGATCATATCATTTATGGATCACACTGCATATGCTGCTCTTAGCGTGCCTTCTTCTAAAGGCATGAACCATCGACAAACAGGACATGATTGGGCTCATTTAGTGGTTCATCCTTATTATCAGGTCTTTGCTTTGTGCATAGTTCAGTGCCACTTAGACATTCATGATCAAACTCTTCACATTTATCATTTTGTTTGATTACAGGTATCAAAGTAGAAACATTTACATTATTGCAACATTTGGTTGTAATATTATCCAACGTGAGCCCCTCTGCTCAAATCGGGCAAGTCTATTGTTGGGTTAGGCACTGAGTTTTGGTCTTCGTTAACAGTAATTCGATTGAGTGTGGGACCATGAGAATTAAAGGATGAACCATCACTATGTTCTCACTCTTTTCAAAACTAGCACTCACCACAGCTACTGCCTTCTAACAGCAGGGGAGTCCTGCCTCTACAGGATCAAGTGTGGTAGAAAAATAAGTTACAGGTCTTTAGGCTTCCCCATGTTTCTGTGTCAAAACTGAGAGTGCACACCCATCTCTTTCATAGTAAACTCTTTTGTATAATCTGGCATTCCTAGAGCTGGGACACGGCACAATTTCTCTTTCAGCTCCAGGAAAGCTTTGGTGCATTCATTGTTCCAAAGGTGCGGATCGAACACTTCTTGATGTGTCACCCTCAGTAGGGGCTTTGCCGTCAATGAAAAGTTTGGTATCCACTGTCTGCAGTAACAAACTATTCCTAGAAATATCCTGATCTATCTTTGTGTTTATTTTATTTTTTTAGAGTTTTATATAGCGCAAACTAGACCTGAAGATATTGGGTATCAGAGCGCTTTACATAGCGCC
Organism: Triturus cristatus; assembly: GCF_964204655.1. Classification (NCBI taxonomy): domain Eukaryota; kingdom Metazoa; phylum Chordata; class Amphibia; order Caudata; family Salamandridae; genus Triturus; species Triturus cristatus. The sequence continues at coordinate 449,848,096 of NC_140584.1, forward strand.
AGTTTTGTTGCATGAGGACACATTAACTTTTGTTAGGCATGGGGAGATTAAGTGATTTGCCGAGAATCACAGGATGTTGAGCGTCGTTATCGAAACTCGAACCCGGTTCCCCAGCTTTGAAGTCGACCACTCTAACCGTAAGGCTACATCCTCTACCCATATCCAACATCCTCTCTTCTATATCTTTAATCACTGGTTGTATTCCTGCAATGGTCTCTGAGGACAAATGATAGGATGGGACGCTCCTTGTGATATTTGCACTACTTGGGCCAAATCTTACCTGCCATGAGGGGAACGGCCTGTGCGCCGGGGGTGACAGCGCTTCTCCTCCTCCATTGAACCACGCTGCCGTGAGGGGAACGGCTATCAAGAACTACATTCCCCAGCATCCCCTGGTATTGGCGCTGCTGGTGACGACGCCTGGGTGCGCCGGAACTCTTTATAGGCCGCCAGGTGCCCCCGCAGCTCGGGACGCTCCTTGTGATATTTGCACTACTTGGGCCAAATCTTACCTGCCGTGAGGGGAACGGCCTGTGCGCCGGGGTGACAGCGCTTCTCCTCCTCCATTGAACCACGCTGCCCTGAGGGGAACGGCTATCAAGAACTACATTCCCCAGCATCCCCTGGTATTGGCGCTGCTGGTGACGACGCCTGGGTGCGCCAGAACTCTTTATAGGCCGTCAGGTGCCCCCGCAGCGCGGGACGCTCCTTGTGATATTTGCACTACTTGGGCCAAATCTTACCTGCCGTGAGGGGAACGGCCTGTGCGCCGGGGGTGACAGCGCTTCTCCTCCTCCATTGAACCACGCTGCCGTGAGGGGAACAGCTATCAAGAACTATATTCCCCAGCATCCCCTGGTATTGGCGCTGCTGGTGACGACGCCTGGGTGCGCCGGATCTCTTTATAGGCCGCCAGGTGCCCCCGCAGCGCGGGACGCTCCTTGTGATATTTGCACTACTTGGGCCAAATCTTACCTGCCGTGAGGGGAACGGCCTGTGCGCCGGGGGTGACAGCGCTTCTCCTCCTCCATTGAACCACACTGCCGTGAGGGGAACGGCTATCAAGAACTACATTCCCCAGCATCCCCTAGTATTGGCGCTGCTGGTGACGACGCCTGGGTGCGCCGGAACTCTTTATAGGACGCCAGGTGCCCCCGCAGCGTGGGACACGCGCGGTCAGCCCGGACGAAGCCCGGGACAAGGGCGGGGCCGTCTGCGGCCGTCAGAGGCCGAAGGAGGCCGGGCTGGGCTCCCCCTCTTGTAAGTGACTTTCCCATACACGGAAAGGACTCCTAATATATTAGTGGAGCTAGTAAAACGCTATAAATACCCTATCTTGCATTGTGTTATAAATGTCCAATTGGTGAACTTGAAGAGACTATTGTTACTGTTGTTACTGTTTTGGGGCCCATGAGCTAGGCCCCTTAGTCCCGACTACGACTAGATTCCATCATTGCGATGTCGTCTCTTGCTGGAGATAAGTCTATGATGGCTGGAGGAGTCAGTCGAGGTACACTCGATAACTTTGTAATCAGGGCCACCTTGTATATCGACAGGGAAATTACACTCGAAGAGCGGCGGGCCGAGAGATGACGCTCAGTAGAATTTATTAAGAACAAGCGTTCATCTCTGGGCCCAATACAGTTAGCTATCTCGCCTGTCCCGAGCACATATTGTGTAAGGAAGGATTGTGGGTTACCCCTAAGTGATAGTATCCCTTTACTTTTGCGGGATAGATCCCCTTGTCTAGCAGAATCCAACGCCCCGATCATGAATGTTTCTGCCTCTCCGAGCAACTCGATTCCACAGGACGTGATTATGACGGATACTCCGTTGCTACTATTAAAGCCTGTCCAAAAAACCAAAAATACTCCTAAAATCTCTCATGCCCAAGGTCCACCAGCGAAGAGAAAGAGGGGGAATGGTTCTCAGAAAAAGTTGTTTAGCCTTTCTAACACCGGGAACCTACAAAGCCCCTCTCTCAATGTACCATCAATACCTGCAGTAGTAACCCCTCCATATGTACCATTGAAAGATGCATCTACTACTGACCTAATGGGTAGCATGGAACAGCTAATTAGATCCCTCATATCTCCGTTGGTAGAGAGGCTAAAAAGAGTTGCTGTACAACTGGATAACTTGGAACAGGTTATTGGGGAAAATAAAGGGGCAACCAAGGATCTAAATAAGCCATCTTCGGTCCTTCCCAGTTCCGCTTCGGACCACAATTACATGGCCCAAAAGGAACCAATAACAACCAATGTAGCCAAGACAAAACCATTGAAAGCAACCCCCTCTAAAAATATGGGGCCAAAGACAAATAGGAAAAACATGGGGGCTCTAGCAGGTGGAACTATAAATCCTCAGAGAACTGCTCCAACATCAAACCTCCAAAATTTGAGCGGCATGGATAAGCCGGTGATGTCTATTGCACCCAAAAGGCATTCAGTAGAACTGCCCCCGGAAGCAGTTCCGTATGTGGTGGTTCTTACTGGTGTGCCACCCCTAGAGGAGGGTAGAAGTGAAGCTGTCTACCAACTGAAAAACAAGACCATATTTTGGCTTAGACAGAATCGCCCTTTACCGCCAAATATAAGTGGCGACATTTTAAATGTCAGGCGTCTCCCATGTTTAGGTCAAAGAACAAAGGACAAAAAAGGGGACATTGTAATAATAAATTTTCGCGACAATAGAGCGGTCAGACACATCATAAACTGGTTCTCCCAAAACGGCAGTAGTGCAATTTCCACCCAGGATTTGACTTATTTTTATCCAAGAGGTTTAGTGGCCCCTGTAACTAATGTCATGCCCCTGTTACAATTTCAGCATAGCCATACTGGGCTTCCATCTCTAAATCAGGCAGACTATTCTGGGGCACCATTCCAATACCAAGTAGGCCATCCAAGGCACCCTTCCCGCCAGCAGGTTGATCGCTACTCTCATGTTTATAATCGATATGGGGTCCTATCAGGCTTGGAGGGAGTAGATTGACTCCACGTTGGGGGCACAATAAATGCTGCCGAGGATAGCTTTCAAAAGGTGCCTCTTATAACCACAGAACCCTTACCCAATGGCAGACTACATGCCACGCTTTCAAACCAAACTAGTTCCCAGCATGTAGTGAATGATTCCTGTCATAACGGGTCAGGAGAGTCGCCAATTGTCCAACAGGGGTCAAAGGGCAGGAACCACCCTAAGATATCTAGTAGGGTGGAGGGGGCTGAACATCCAGGCTTGGTAGGCTTTGCTTTGGCAGAAGATGTTGTGGCCAGCCTAGGTGGGAGGAATGAATTGGGAAAAGCCAGTATAGAGCTAGCAGGAGGTTGTGATTTGCGAAATATCAGTGGCCCAGGAGTCCAGCCGCTAGCCACTGCTGTATTGGGGGGTGATCCCAGCAGGGTCAGGGGCAGAATAGTTTCGTGGAATGTCGCGGGTTTGGGCCCCAGAATGCACTCACCAGAATGGGCGTCGTTTATAAATGACTTTGACCTCTGTATCTTTCAGGAGACATGGGCTTGCGAGCCTCTCTTCCTCTTCCTTAATTTTTTTGTCCCGGCCGTTAAAGGCCCCAAGGGAAGGCCAAAAGGGGGTCTAACCATTTGGGCTCGGCAGGCACTTTTTGCCAAGATAGCAGAGCTCCCCACAGGCAATAATGATATGCAGCTGATTAGGCTTTGTATGCCTTCGGGGGAACCAATTGATCGGTGCCCAGCCAAGCGAGAATAACATATTAATTGCCGGTGACATTAACATGACCTTTGAGCCCCTTAAAGTAGAAGACTGGCAATTAGGAGAAGATGTAGACATCAAATGGGGAATCCCTAAACTGGACTTAAAACCTGTGAGAAGATGGACAGCTGAAGTAATACAGATGAATGCCTTATGCAGTGAAAGGGGGCTCAGAGCTTTGAATGGTAGGACACTGAGTGATGGACAAGGGGCTATCACATTTGATAAAGGCCGTTGGCAAAGCCGGAATGATTATGTTATTTGCAGCTTAACGATCTGGCATTTGATGAAAGATATGAGGGTGGTCAGCAGACAAGAGAGTGACCATAACCCCCTTTGTATTACTCATTTGTTGTGGGGGGGGACCTGGAGCGGCAAAATATTATAACAGAAGCGATGGCAGAGATCGTTCCATCGAACGACATGAGGCGAGTCAAGTGGCCCCAAATTGTGGCTAACCACGAGGTGCTACTAAGTATTAGCACAAATCTGGATCTTACCACCTCTGCCATGGAAGTAATTTTGAACACGGGATCGAGGAGCATAACATATATGGTTGAGATTACTAATCTGCACTGTGAATTCTTTGGCTCGATAAAGGGTCATTTTTACAGGGCAGTACGCTCGCACCTGGGCAAGAAAAGTCGTCCTCATGTGGCGAGGTGGTATAATGCCACATGTAGGGCAGCTAGAACTTCTCTGGGGATGGCCATTAAGTCCAAGGACCCAGCCTCCGTCAGGGAAGCAAGGCGGAAATACAAGTCAAGTGTATCTATAGCCAAGAAACAATGGGACGAGCAGCACTGGCAAGATCTTAAAGCTGCCAGTTCCGCAAAAGACTCCAGATTATTCTGGAATATTGTTAAATGGGGGAGAGGGGGTCTCCCAGAACCACCTTCCAACCATGTTTCGCAGAGCAACTGGTTGGACTACTTTGGTCCCCAATACAGGTGCCGCCCGGAGGACAGGAACGGGGAGTCTGTGCCCCATGTTATATTCCAAGTTCCTCCTTTTAATAACGCGGATGTAGCATTGGCCTTGGATTTAGTCACACGGGGCAAGGCTCCAGGCCCTGACGGGGTGCCTGCAGATGTATTTCTCTATGAGAAATCACGCTGGGGCAAGTACATTTTGAATTTGGCCAATGCAGTAGCACAAGGGGCTCCGGTACCAAAGTCCTGGCTTGGGGCGGTAATAATCACTATATACAAAAAAGGGGACAAGACTCTACCAGGGAATTATAGGCCCATGAGCCTAATAGACACGGTACAGAAGGTCGTAGGTAAAATGACCCTGGCAAAAATCATAGCCTGGGACAAAGAAAATAATGTTCTATCTCCTTACCAAGCAGGTTTTCGTAAATTGACTAGCACCATAGACCAGATTTCTGGTTCATGCTACTGCACTGGAAGACAGTAGAGCTGGCGAAGGGCAGTCTCTATGCTGCCTTCATAGACTTACGTGCAGCTTTCGATCTAGTTCCTCGCTCCCTGTTATGGAAAGTCTTAGCTGAAATGGGCATGCCTCTTGAAATTTTGTCGCTAGTAATGAGATTGCACGAGTCAAACTCCGTAAAGATCCAGTGGGGGAGACATGGGCAAACATCTGACGAGTTCCCGGTAGATCGGGGGGTACGCCAAGGCTGTGCCATGGCCCGATGCTCTTCTCCCTTTACATTAACGGAGTAGTGGAGCGTATGTTGTCTGCTTCTGTAGATGCTCCAACACTGGATGGAGTGAAAACGCCAATCCTACTATTTGCAGACGACACGCTCATTCTATCCAAAACTCCCAGCGGTCTGCAGCGTGCCCTGAATATCTTCGAGGGCTTTTGTATTGATCAAGGCCTAGAAGTAAATGTAGCTAAAACAAAGCTCATGACATTTAATCCCCATTCCAGCTTTAGAGGGAACTTCCTCATGGATGGCCAAAAGGTAGAAATGGTTTCGGATTTTGTCTATCTGGGTATCCACATAGCCAAGGGCGCAAAGTGGGGGAAACACACAGAAATGGCGGCTCTTAAATTTCGCCAAAAAACTGGTGCTATAAGTGCTGAACACAAAAGGTCTATGACCAAACCTATTGCGCCAGCACTTCAAGTATATGAGGCCAAAGCCATTAGCTCGGCGCTCTATGGCTCAGAGCTTTGGGGCTATGGCAATTTAGCACCACTAACGCCCACCGAGAACAAATTTCTTCGAAACCTTATCGGCCTCCCCAAAAGTACACCCATGAGGCCTCTGCGTTGTGAGTTAGGCAGGAAAGCCATTTCAGATATGGCTAGACTTAGACCCATTCTATACCGGCGGCGCATCTGGGTCACCCCTGAACTCGCCCACTACGCAAGGGGCTTCCTGGATTTAATTAACTGTGATAAGTTCCATAAGATAGGTTGGCTGGGGGATTTGCGTAGAATGCTGGGGATTCTAGGCATGAGCTATGGATGAATCCAGAGGAGGCCCAGTTCCCGACTAAAGCAATTATAAAAGCAAAGTATTGGGAAATGGTAGAACATCGGGACTGGAACGAAGCCGATCCTTCGACTATGGAGGGATTATTTCTTGAAGTAAAAGCTTCCCCTTTCCTCGAGCCCTACTGGGACATTATAACCAAACCCCTGGACAGGAAATTATATTTCCAGCCTAGAGTGGGGTCTCTCTCAATTAGATCACTAACTGGAAGATGGGTAGAGGGTAGCTCTCAAGCCTGCCCAGTCTGTAAAACAAGTACTGAGACCATTGCCCACTTACTCTTTGTGTGTGGGGCTTATTCAGTCCCCGACGTGTCTGGCTGAGGGCTATGTGCAAACAGCTAGGCACGAGAGAGAGTGTCATGGCTCTAAGGATTATCTGCACCAGTTCTTCAACATTCATTGCTGTGGCAGTTGCTAAATTTCTGGGTTAGGCTTGGGCCATTAGAAGGAAATCTCTTGCCTAATAGCAGGCTAGGCGAAATGAATTTAGACCATTGCCCGCTCTCCCAGTCAATGAGAATTTAGTCCCTTTATGTTTATACTGGCTAAACAACTGCATGATCTGTAGTTTTTATTGATGAATTTTAATATTATTGTCGTCATGATGTTTTATTATTTTAAAGATTTTATAAGAGATTGTAAATGTGTTATAAATGCTTCATGCTTTTATGAGTTTTTACCTCGAATAAAGCAATAAAACGATAGGATGGTGTTCTAGGAAAAATAGCATTTGGCTTCAAGTTGCCTCAACAGGTTCTTCACCTTTTATAAGTCAATGTCTTTCCTTGCAAAATCCCAGACCTCAGCATTTACAGTAGTTCTTAGATCTCCTGGCAATTCAGAAGTAGTCAGTAGAGGAAACATTACTACTTCAGCATTTTGTCTGTTCATTTTATAATCAACATCCTAATCATGAGTCTGGAATGCCACACACCGTCCGTCTGCAGTAAATTGTGCAATTTAACTTGCACAACAAATCTCTTCCTAACAGGTTTACTGGGCTAGAATCATCAATAACAAATTGGTGTTTTTCTTCAAATGATCCTATTTCACTTGGACTTCTTTTGAAATGGGATTTAGTACCTGATATTAGTAAATCCAACTACTTGGATCGTTTCCCCCGAGAGAGGCATGTCTGGAACTGCCATGGTTCTAACTGTGGATCGGGTAGCTCCTGTGTCAATCAGGAATGACACGTCGTGACCATAAACATTAGCATCTACATATGGGCCTCTTTGGTCTACATCTAAAACTGTGCCAAGTGTGCAATTCAGGGATTAGTCGACCTCTTGCAGAATGTTGCCTATGTCGAAGTTTAACAGCTTTGGAATGTATTCCTGGAACATGTTTGTCATGACAATGGACAACACGCCGAACATGCAAATTATAAAGCCGCTATAAGCAAGAGATGTCTTCTGAATGAGCCACAGACACCTAGTCCAATTGGGAGTCAGTGGAAGTTGGAAAAACACAAGGGTGCAGAGCAACTGGTAGTGGACTGGATGGAGGGGGCAGCCAGCATTTGGCTGCAACTGCATTACTAGCTGCAACTACTAGCTTGCAACTGCATTCAGACCTGCAAACTTCCAACATGTTTCTGCTGTCTAAATGACCTCAAATGCACTGACATATGCAGACTTCCTACCTGTGAAAATCAAACAGACTCAGAGAATGATGGCACCTATTCAGAAGAAGATGATGACGACGAATGTGAATGATAAAATTGTGATTATGTTCACTTATTACATACATTCCCTATGTAAGATGTAATAACTATTCTTATTTGCCTATAGTCTGTGTCAATATAAGGAATACAATTAAGTTTTATTGTTATTATTTTAAGGACTACATTGTTATTAACATAATTAATAATCATAATTATTTTTAATTTATATTGAATTTAACTAATCTGGTAGAATTTGATTTATTTTTCTACATACTATGATAAATGTGCATGCTATTTATCAAAAATATGAAAACCATCATTGTTTTTCCGGCTCTGGTTGCTAATCCAATAATATCAGACAAAAGGCACAGAGTAATGACATGCCATCACATGTTTTCCATCTCTGCTCATCCACACCTTGCAAAACAATCATGTTAAAACCTATCCCCCGAGTGGTACCAATCGCCTAAATATTAGGTCCTGGCTCATACCCGAATTAGCCAAGTGTGGTTTTAAGATTAAACACCCAGTTTACAGACATCATCCTTGGGAAATCTTGACAGATCTTGAAAAGGTGAATGGACCTTTGTCACCCTTTGTGAATTGGACCTAAAGCAAAACATAAACTATGAATATATCCTTGACACTTAGAATTTTAAATGTTCAGTCAATGATGAGAAGTTGGTGAAGTTTTCAACACTTTTATTTATCTTAAAGGATTATTATTTTTTTGTCATCTTTATTCAGATTAGTTAGTTTACAAAAGATTAATTTGTGACAGCATAAAGCAATACACAGTGTTCCATAAAGGAAAACGTCACGAAACTAGCTAGGGGACCTAACCTATTCTAAGTAGAACCCATGAAAAGTACTTTTCAAAAAGTGTAAGAGTGAGAATAAAAGAAGAACTTCCCGTAAATAGTTGTTCTGGAAACTCAGCCGAGTTCCCTTCAGCCGTAGTAACAACCGTCAATGATAGAATGATCTTTGCAGTAGCATTGATAAGGAAAGCAAAAGATCAACTCCGGGAGAAGATAGGGAAGATAGATCTGGGTCTCTCGGTCTCGCATCAGGAAACTTCACCTAACTCTAACTAGGAGCACTCATTATTATAAATCACACAATGTATCGAAACTCTATTAGGTGTCAGCTCCTCCAGCCAATGGAAACCGCTCATCCGATGGTGTTGTCAACTTCCGATCTCTCTTCTCCCGATTCCCACAGTAAACATTCACACCGCTAAAGTGTTAAATATTGTTTCAGGACTTTGTTACATGGGAGCAAAGTTCTCATGAGAACCTTCTTACCTAAGCTAAAAGATGCAGGATTAGTTTCAGTGTTAAGACAAAGGCCTGTCAGAGATGCGGAGGCAAAATAGCAATAATATTCTGATGAAGCTTACATACATGTATAAATCATTATTTATTATAACAATCACAGCAAGCCTCATTGTATTGAGGGAAACTGAACAAACTACAAGTTTTAATTCAGCACCTTTTAAGCAAGTTGCTGCTGATAGGCAAAATATTCAGATAAACATCTATTAAGCTGTGAACACGAGTCAAGAGATAAAGGTTTTGAGGCCTAACTAAAAGTTCACATTTAAGAATGATAGCTTAGTACAAGAGTTTTTAATGATCTCATTTCATAAACATTTTGTAAGCACGCTGAAGAACGCTGAAGAATTAATATCTCTGTTTGCAGCATTAATAAGGATTCTTTAACATTATGAAATGGGCACATTTTGTCTACTTGTCATTTTCTATGTGAAAACATTTCTGCAGCAGTTTAAATGCATTTCTAAAGTGCAATTCCAACATGGTCTGCAAGTCAAATTTTATTTTTAAACTCATTTCGTCTACTCAGCGGAGAATGCAATGCTCTAGGATTGTGCAATGTTTCTCAAATGAGATGTTTTTTTTTTAAAGAAGCAGAAAATTATCTTTTCTTTGTAAGAACATGGGCTGCATGACTCATTTGGATTCCTTTTTTGTTTAATATATAAAATGTTGCATTTTATCGAGCACAGTAAGTTTGATCAGAGTGGACTGCTTAAAAGACAACATTAGAAATCATAGCTCTATCTCAAGAAATTTGAAAAAGCAGCAAAAGGGGCCTTATGCTCTTCAGTTTGTTAAAGATGTTGCCATGAGAGGCTAAGGAGAACACTCTCCAGATGAAGGTAGCAATACTAATTACTATTGACCCAGTTTAGAAAGGGAAATTTACAGGTCGAGATTTCTGCACATCTTGATTTACCCCTATGTGTAAAGCTCCACCCTAATAGGTGGGGATTTATGCCTAGAAGCAGGAATGCTTATGGGGTGGGGTCACACAAAGCTCAAAATATGACAAATGTATTATTAGTAACTTTACAGGCCTATTTTATAGCTGCCAAATGTAGTTAAACATTTAATAAGTGGATATATCCACCTACGCTTTATAGAACCAAAAATAGAATGGAAAAAATAGGGAAACAGGCATCACCTTAGAAAACAATATACACCTGACAAACATTACTACTGGGAACATATAAACAGCATGTGCACGTCTTAACCGCTGCCCTCTTTCTCTTGCTACACTCGACTTTGACACCACACATCGGCTACTTGTGTGTATTTTGATATGCAATGTGGTTAAGATATGTAATTGAGAGTGTGTGGAGTAATGTTAAGACATGAGGCAAGTCATGTTTTTTATTTATAATTCATTAATTTACATATTTGTAATTTGCCAAGTATGTGCATATGCCTGGTGAAAGTTGGACTTTATTTGTCCAGTGCGATAGGTGTGTGTGCAAATTGTGCTATTATTGCTGCCCTGAGGGTGGGCTGAGAGGTCAGTAACAGCCACATGAACTTTGTGAACGTGAGGCAGACGCAATCGCATTGTGCTAGTGTAGTGGAATTGCAGCCATCCAATTACGTCCCAGTGCTTGGGCCACGCCCTTCACCACCTATTTTTAGCAGGGCCTGTCGGTGTTATATCTGTTTTTACAGTGGGCCCCTAGGTGCCATATCCTGGTGCATTGTGACTAACAGGCAGCAGGCACCTGTCACATAGACCTCTGGCTCCACACCCCAGGCTATTCATTGCCTGACACTGCTCACTTATGTAATTACTCCATGGAAGTGGCATCTTGCGGATCACTAAAGGGAAAGAAATACAGGAGGCCTGTCCCATGTTCCATGTTGCGTGAAGGCAGGAATGGTGGTTCAGAGGGGCGTTGGGAGAGCTAGAAGCAATGGCCCACCGTATTGTCATCTAAGAGGGGTCTCCTAAGGCCAGGACACTATAGAGTGCCCTTGGACTGCCCCCAGTGCCCTGCCTCTGATGCTAGAACAGTGTGCATTGGTGATCTCTGGCCCCATGCATGGGAATCGAAGGCAAGGAGATTGAAGTCATCCTTCCATAAACGTTACCACTGTACCACATGAAACAGGAGAGGCAATGTGGGACTGACCGCTCCCTCTCACGAAAGAGTACCCTAAACACACTGCCGCTTTCCCAGTTGGTGATTCTTGCCTTTAGGCCCTGACATCTACTTGTTCTGTAGCTGGTTTTAATTTTGCCCTGGACCTCTGCCTTAATGTGGTTTTTAGCAGAGCAATAGTTTTAGGGGCAGGAGTGGTTGACGGTGGAATTTGTCCCCTCTGTATATCAGAGACCTCTTGGAAGAAGAGAGACACCCTCCCTATCAAAACTGATAAACCCCTATTCAAACATAGCATAACTATTTGCATAGCAGCATTTTCCTTATGATCAACGATTTGCCACATAATGCAGCATCTGCCACATCATTTTCAAATTGTTCTCAAAAAGTTTGTTTCTAGCTCAGATGTATCAAATGTTATTAAAACAAGCATTTCCAATGCAATAGGTCTTGCATTACTAAAGGTTTAAGCTATTGGCGTTGCATTATTATTTGCAATAGCTCAAACTTTCAGTAATGGGTCTTTGACAGTGCTCTGGAACTGCAGCGCTCGGTTCTTGTGAATGAATCAAAGTCAAGGAAAAGGGCATAAAATAAGTATCCAGGTGTTCAAGTTTATCCATGGGCTAAGTGACCCTGGCTGAAAAATGGAGACTGCAGCAGGCTGGCTGTGATGAGAAAGCTTCTCATTTTATTGTGGCAGAAAGACTCCAGCCCGTGACAAGAGTGCACGGGTGACGTAACTATGTCAATCCACCTCTCCTTGACCCTGACTGAGCATCTGCCTTGATAGCCAGCAACAGAGTTGTGACTGAAAATTAGCTCAACTGTGGCAATGGTTCAAAGCAAAATAAGCGTCTTCAAGTCAGAGTGGAGATCTTAATTGTGTGATATGGTTCCGTGCAGTAGTGCGTGCACAAATATGAAAATCCATTACTGCAACACTCACTGTGTGATACTTTGCAGGACTGAATGTGTCTTAAGTAGACCCACATTGCAAATGCATACAGTACCTATATTCCTCTGCAGGAAAGAGAGGAAGCGGGACACCAGCTTAAGCACACCAATGCACAGAAAGATAATGAAGTATTTCAGCTTTACCAAAGTGTTTTTGAAGTTGGTATAATGCGCTCAAATGCCCATAGATTTATGTAATGGCTCACCTGTGTTTACTGCAGGGACAGCATGGAGGAACACGAGGCTAGACGCCAACTTCCCTCACCCACCTCCTTCGTCCAACAATGTCAAAGCAAAAGAGGGAAGGTGGGGAAGGAGGGAACAAAACAAGGGAAGGAAGAAGAGGTAGACATCCACTGGGTCATCTGAAAGGGTCTTCTAGAATCCTACAAAGGAAAGCATAGGGTGAGTACTAAGTATGAGTGACTGTAACTGAATATATAATACCCCCCTCCTAGACCCTAAGGAATACTAGACCATAAGGAATACCTTGAATGGAGGATACCAAGTATGTGCGAGGAACACAACTTCCAGGGACGATGGAACACCCCCCCACTGTCTAGAAGGAGGGACAAAGGTCGATAATAGGACTGCGGCAGTAAGCAAATGAATCAAGAAAAGGATATAAAGTAAAGACCTAGAAGAGTATCACCCTACGAGTGGTAGGCCCCTTAAGCACAACAAAAGGTTCCCGTTACTCCTGAACACAGGGAAGAACCAAAGAACCCATTCCCCTATAAGGAAAAGACACGGGACAAAAAAAAGGGCAGGAGACCAAACTATACAATTTGTACTAACGAAGAGCTAGGATATATCACAATCCTAATTATGTCTTCCTAATTTACAGTAATCAGAAAACCAAGGAATCTCCAGAAATGCGCGAGACAACTTGAACCCATCAGATCAGTGTAATGCCCATATAAAACATAGTGAGGGAATGTCCCTAAAACCCCTTGCCAAACTCTTGTTTTGCAGGCTCAGGGAGCAAAGCCGCGATGCCTGACAGATTTAAACAATGTTTACAGACTTAGAGACATACTGTCCCAATTGTGTAAACGATGTTGGAAAGCTGGTGCAATTACTCACAGTATTTCACCGAACCTTGATGCATGAGTCTGAAGTAGAACCGGGGATCTACTTGCCGGCAACATGTTAGAAGGGGAAAACACAAGTCGCCATTACAAGCCGAATTGAAAAACCCCATGTGGGTGGAAAAACTAGATTGCATGACACATTTATAGGATGACTTGGCACGGTGGGCATTTTAGTAGGAGTATGAAGTGCCTTGACACTGGTTAACAGTAGAATTGCTCCTTTCCAAAAAAATATATAATTGGCAAATATATTAAGAGTCCCAAATGTATTTGAAAATATATAATGTGAAAAATGTAGCACTATTATTAGTGGGCGAATGTTAATGGCTCAAGAACCTGAATAACTTGGAATGTATGTATCTCTTTATGGCGAGATTACTATTCTGGTGGCCATGTTTGTGGAATTTGTATGGACAATTATTTGAGTTGTAGATCGGGAACCGCATCTTGTGAGATATACCGCATATTAACTATTTACTCCTCTCACGCCTTGTGGTAAATAACTGCTCTTGTGCACACAATTAATGCTTGTTGCATGAGGCAGATGGGGTGGAGGTGCGGGCTAAACGAACTCCTGTGGGGTGAACACGACATTTAAAAAATATGGGCAAAAAGCGAGGGGTGAAAATCAACAATTAAAAATAAGACGGGGTGGAGTTGCAAACTAGGGGTGAAAAGCAATAATTTAAAATCAGACGGTGTGGAGGTGCTGATAGAAGTCCGGCAGCGGGCGGAAAGTAACAATAAAAAAAAAAAGTTCCCCTGAAGGAGAGATAAGGAACGCATGTGTAATGAAACTGTACTTGGCCAGTGCTCCTCGCCCATGAACAAAATTGAGGTATCGGATGTGCAGACAAGTTAGGAGGCAGCCAAGAGGAGGGACACTACAGTGAACCTATGGCATGCAGGAGGCGGGAAGAAGTAGCTTGTATTGAAAACAGCAGGTCTTGCAATTAGTGCATGCACGCTGCCTAGGCTCGACCTAAAAACATGCCACACATACTTCTGCACAGAGACAGATCCCTTGTAAAGTTCAACAGGTCACCTTTCTGGTTAATTTGTCAGTTTTCAATAGCTGATTGAAGTATTCAAGTGTTAAACTGATAATAAAATGATGTACACTACACAGCACCTGACTTGCCTCTTGGTTCACTATTCACAGTCTTCAGGGTAATGGTTTGGTTCAGGTATGCTTTTAAAGTTTATGTTTTGAACATACTTCAATTTTATTTTTTTATTGAAAAATAAATGGATTACAAAAAAAGAGAGTACTAGGAACAAAAGATGCAGAGTGTTCTGTTGTAAATGTCTTGTACATTCTTCTTATACACAGAAATATGAGTCTGCTGAGTTGGGGTTGACTCAGAAGTGGACTTGTCATGCCAATACCATCGAGTAATCATGCCTCTTTATTGCTACATTTTGACCAAGGTAACACAATGCCTGGGCTCTTTCCACAATTAGTGATGGTTTAGATCCGTGGTATTGCTCGACCAACATGAGCCATCTGTCTCTGAATTTCTTCAGGACAGCTTTCTTTATTTCACCTGGTGCATCTTTCATCCACCAATATAAATTCTACCTGCCCCTGTATCGAACTAATGCATGTTCCTTTTTCATCCCTGCATTCTTCCATTTCCATGTTTTTCATCTTTCTCTTCCCGCTCGTTCCTCCTTTGCTGCATTTCTCTCTGTTGTTCTGGGTCAAAGTCTGATGAATAAAAATAAGACCAGTCCCCTAAAGACAATGCTTGTGGGCATCACCCGCAGACACCAGTTCAAATTAAAGGACTGGTCCTTCCCATTAGGGAGGCGTTCAAACACATTCTGGGGACAGGAAGGTGGGTCACATGACTCCACTATTAGGACTGTCGGTCTGTCTTCCTCGTTTGACATTCATCAGGTCAGTTGTTTCAGGACATTTGATGCATCTGTCCCTTCCACTTAGAACCGAGCTTGCAGGTGCTCGAAGTGATCTGTGCTGGGTGATGTGCAGGATTCAGGTGCTCTGGAGAGTTGACAGGAGCCTTGCATTTTCGTACTTCCTGTCCTGATGTTTTATCCCTGTATCTCTGCTGTTGATGCTCCATGTCATCCTCTCTGTGACATAGAAGCAACGCCGTAGATACGTGAGGGGTCTGCGACGGCCAGGTCAACCCATATTATTTTTTTCCCCTATTTAAATGACCCAAGCAGCTGCAGAGTTTCATGTGAAACCTTTGTTTAATGAACTGCATGCAAGGTTAAACACATACAGTGCATACAAAAAGCACGGTCAGTACCTTTTCTCTGGTGAATTAACCGATGCAATGTGACATCCAAGCATTTATGCGAATGAAGTTCCTTTTCCCAGCTAGGCTTACTTAACATGTTAACACCTGAATTTTTGTCTGATCTAGAACAGAGCGCTTTCTGTTTCTGGATATTTTTACTGCAAAACTGCTTCTGCATTTTTTACCATTTCAAGGCACGACTGAAATTGTATTTACGCGGCATGATCTTGTGTAATTTTTGGCTTTTTGCATTATGCCTGCTAGACGACATGCCACGTCGCATAATTTCTTCTTTGTTGGAGCAAAACTCTTATTGCAGGAGTATGAAATTAACAGAATGCTTATGGATGTTGTTCACATCAAACTGATTTTCCACTATTTTGTTTGTGAAATTCGCACTCGTCCAAAAATGAACGTGAGGATGCAGTTTACACTGAAAAAAGAGCTAAATTCTAGATCGATATTTTGTGAAATTTCCCATCATTTTCGGGGGAATTTCATGTACCTTCCGTAACGTATATTGTGCAGATTTGAACAGGCCTACATTTCTTCCAACCAAAAGAGATATAATTACAAGCCCCATTAAGGTCCAGCTCAGATTCCACTTGAAAAGTGAAAGTGAAATGTAGGCGTTGATTAAAATAAAAAGTGGATCTGTCTTTTTTCTAATGCACAACTTTTTAGTGCCGCTGACTTTTTTCAGTTATTTTTTTTCTCTTGGGCAAATAGATTATTCCTGTGGAAAAACCTCTTCCCCTAAGTTGCTCTAATTTCGGAGATGTTCTAGGCCCATTGCCACCCTGGAAATAGATTTATTTAGTCCTACCTTTTACAGTAATACATCTCTAACTGTTTCTGGGTGGATATGGGTTAGAAAAAAGCTTTGTGAATATCCTCAAATTTTGTTTGGGAGTATTTCCAAAATTTTCAGGGCAACCACGCCCTCAAATGCCAACTGTTTGCTCTTGTATTAGTTTTTACTTATGCACAATATCATACCATTGTTAATTAATGTTACACATAGGTAAATGGCTTTACAAGTACAAAGCCGCAGTTTGTCAATACCTTGCAATCCGAAATCAAACTATATGCAAGTGTAAGTTAAACACGCAAATGGTTTTGAGAATCAGGCCTAGAAAGTGAAAAGAACAGTGAAATAAAACATTACATAGTCATTGTCTCAGTTGGACAGGCCACGGAGTGTAGGAATATAACATCTCCAACCCTAGCTTTATGTTCTCGAGAATATATGAAGCATAGTATAGCCAGTGAAGGAAGGTAACTGAAATTTACAACAATCGATTTGCATTTATAGAGCGCGCCAAATCACCCATGAGGGTCTCGAGGAGCTGGAGATGTTGGCTGCTGCTTGATGGTTTGATCATTCGAACATCCAGGTTTTGAGGTCTTTCCTGAATTGCTGGAGAGACTGTCAGATCCTGAGGTTCAGGCGGAGGTTGTTCCATGCCTTGACTGCCATGTACAAAAAGGAGCGTCCTTCGCTGTTGGTTCAGCAGATGGGGTGTCTGTGAGGGAGAGAGAAGCGGATCAAAGGTGTCTGGTCACTTGATGGAAAGTCAGGCATTTATTGATGTATGCTGGTACTTTGCTGTGCAGGGCCTTGTACACATGGGTCAGCACCTTGAACTGGCATCTCTTCTGAATCGGGAGTCAGTGTAATTTTTTAGATGGGGTGTGATGTGGGTTCTTCTGGGTAGGTCAAAAATGAGTCTTGTCGCTGAGTTTTGTTCATCATGCAGGGCTACTATAAAATTTTACGGAATTATCAGCAGTTCTTTTAAGCTGGGCTGATATAATGATGACCAATTCTCAGTTATTCAGTACTTTTCAGAAAGGACCTTACCTACCAATTCTTGCTGACCTCTTTATTTCAGGGCTGCAGTACCTTTAATAGCAAGGATCAAAAGGGTGGTTGTGCTTTTAAATACAAAGCAATAGTAGATAACAGTCACAGCTTGGACGTCAAGAACTGAATGAGCATAGCCTATCATATCTAGTGTAAAAAGTCAGGGGAGTTCAAACAAGAACTTGCAGTGTCAAACGAATGCACTACTGTGCAGGGCATCAAACTGTATTGCTCTCAAGCAAGCAGTTTTCATGACTCATGACTTTTCCTGCTGCAAGATTGGCTGACACAAGCTGAACTGTACCAGTTTTTCAGAAGCAATGTCGGATTAGAAGATGTCCAGTTATACTGTGTGGTCCTTTGTTTATCCAGAAGTGCAAGAGCAGAACCACTGACAAGCCAGTTACGTATACCTTACATTTGCTTGACACCATTATCGCCTAAAGCCTTTCTAGGGTCATCGGTCTGTTGTGAAATATAGCTTGGTGAGTTTATGTCCCTATGGCTCAAATGTTTGTTTAGCTTTTGGAAGTGACTTTATAATTGTGTGAAGATAGTATCCTAGTTTAACGTGGTTATCAGAGGTCTGGCCATATACAAAATTTCAATATATTTAATGTCAAATAAACTAACATAGTTTCCCACTTCACAATTCGTCCAATTTTTAAGACAGGTTGAATACGGCGATAGCTCTTCGAAGGCCAGCACTCTGACGTCTTTGGAATATTGTGTGAGTTGTGTTGCAGGGTGACTTGAAACCGTCAAAATAAAAAAAGACAAGAACTTTTCTTGGCAATGCAAAGACAGTTCTTTCCTGACTGTCGCAACAGAGAGAAAGACCCTCTTTACACAAAGGTAGGCTGCTGCTTCTTTTTATACAATTCTTTCACAATACTTTATTACAAACAGTAGATAATTATTGACTTTCAGGCTATAGATTGAGGAAAGAAAAACACTGAAAAACCTGTGACCCCCATAAAACAAGACTTTGACCTAATCCTCTACACATTCTTTATTGCACTTCCAACAATGCTTAACAAACTGTTAAGAAGACTCAGGGCCATCAAAGACTTCATCTGCAACCCCCCTGAACTCCTCTTCTGGGAGTTCTGACCTGCCAAGTGGTGCCAATCCCAGTTCTGGGCCCTTGGAGGTGGTTGGGTGCTTAAACAACTTAAAATCCATGCATTGCCGTCCCAGCAACATTTTTCCTGCCGCAAGCTTGCTGTGCGGTTGAAAAGTCTACCAAGCCTCTTTTCGCACCGGAAGAACAGCTGCAGCTTGATACCAGAGCTCTGTGTCTCTGACGTCCGAGACCCCTGCTCAGACTCCGACCCAGGCTCTGCTGTACGGCTGAAGAAACGGATGCATTACCGGTGTGCGGCTAAAAGAATTAATGCAGCATCTGTTTCGCTGCTACATCGACCCCCAGCATGTCCAGATTTCCTCGCATTGCACCTGTGCGCCAAATTTCCAATGCATCGCCCTGAAGAAAGGAGCTGCCTCTGGAAATCGACCCATTGCTTCTCGCAGTAAGGAATCGACGCAACACTTCTCCTGCGTGCAGCAGAACTTTTACCTCCATTCCCCTTGGAATCAAGAACTGATATATAGCCATGTTTTCTGACACTTTCCTCCTTTGCAGCTATTTTTCATATTGAATTTTGACGCATCCAAGTTACTTTGTGTTAAAATCAACTCATCTATAGATTTCTATGGTCAGAATTGCTTAAACCTTTTAAAAAGTGATATCTTGAGTTAAATATGTTGGAATTTTGTCGGTTTGGTCTTGTTAGGTTCAGATAAAGATCTTCTATTTTTCTAAACTGGTGTGGTGTCTGTTTGTAGTGTTTTCACTGAGTTACTGTGGGTTTATGTACAAATTCTTTACACATTGCCTCTGAGATAGGCCTCACTGCTCGTGTTGAGCTACCAAGGGGTGAGCATGGATTATCATGGGTGTGTAACTCCCTTATCCTGACTAGAAGAAAAGGTCCCTACTTGGTCAGGGTGCATACCATTGCCAACTAGAGACCCCCATTTCTAACATTAGTGGTCAAGGGTGAGGATAGGACTTGTGTCTGTACTTAACATACAGTAATTGGTGTACACTACTGCATAGTGCAGACCATTATGCAACCATACATTTCTTTTAGATTTTTCTGTTTTTGGACAATCCTTGAAGTTATCTACAAATCATGTCTCAGCTTGGTGATCCAGCAGTTAAAGGTGCAGAGGCTGTGTTTGAGATTGGGAGGTTGAAATCCTACTCAGTGTCTCAACTTAAACAGATGTTAGGGTCTTAATTGCCCTGTTAAAAGTCCCTATAGGAAAGAGGCACTGCAAAAGACACTGAGGGCATTTTGGGCAGCTGAGGAAGCTGGGAATGAGCATGTGTATCTGGAGGTACAGAACCATCAAGGGGAGTTTGAAGCTCTGGCTCTGCCTCTGGGGGGAGCGCCCTCCAGTACTGGCAGCAGTGTGCCTTCTAGAGGTTTGTCCCCAGAGGAGCTGGAGGACAGGGGACCAGAGAGCATGAGAAAGGAGCTTGAGAGGCTCAGGTGTGAAATGGAAAACAAAAAGTTGGAATTGAAGCAAAAGCAACAAAAGAAGGAGAAGGCCCTTGTGCTGGAGGAGAGAAAACTGCTTTTAGCATATAGTTGAGTATGAAGAAGCTGGACATCAAGGCCAATCAAGCAGAGTCCAGCACTAATGGTGGCAGAGTATGTCCAGTACACTCTGTGGGGAGGGTGTACATTCCCAAAGATTTAGTGAAGGATTACAAGAGTGAGGATGACGTATACCTGTGGTTTAGGGGGTCTGAGTCAGCTCTCCATATCCTCTAGGTCCCTGACTTACACTGGGTGGTGGGTCCGTTGATACACTTTGAGATAGAGGGGAGCGGCACTTTGACAGCTCTAGGACCAGCAAAGAATCTCGCCTAATCTGCCATGAATGATACCGGGATCACTAGGTATGGTCTCAACCCAGAGCAGCACAAGGTAAAGTTTAGGACATACAAGAAGTCTGATTCCCAAACTTGGCTTGAATGTGCTGATTATTTGTGCAGAGCACTGTATGGTTGAGGGGTAGCCAGGTAACAGACTATCATGGGTTGTACAATTTGATTGCATGGGAGCACTTGTATAGTCTTTGTTTTCTAGAGCTCCACCAGCATCTGATTGACAGCAAGCTGACTGACGTCAGGCAGCTTGCTCAAGAGGTGCACTGCTGGAGAGCTCCAGGGCCCACAAGAGGTATGAGTGAGACTCTGCCAAGGGTGAGCAGAGTCACCAGCAGAAGAGTGGCGGGGGACAAGGGTAAACCGAGGGAGTTCTCTAAAGAGTCACAATCTATTTCCTAGGGTAAGGATTCCCATCCCCAGGTGATAGGAAACCTTGTATCTCTACAGGAAAGCCTGCAGGGATGGGTCCCCACAGCTGTTATGCATATGATCAGGAGGGCCACATGAAGGGAGATACCAGCTGTCCCAAGCGGGTACCACCACCCACTGGTGGACAGTCATAGGGTTGACCAGTGTAACTCTTGGGGAGGAGTTGGTTTCAGGAGAAGGGTGGGAGCAAGCTGAGATTACCCTTGTCTCACTAAGGGACAGAGAGATGTTCTAGAGGACCCTTGTGCCTGAAAACACTAAGAAGTACAGGCAGTGGGTGACCATCAATGGACAGAGCTTGGAGGCTCTGAGAGACACAGGAGCCAGTGTGACTGTTGTCAGGTGTCACCTGGTGTTTGAAGAGCAAGTGGTACCTAAAGTATTTTACTAAGTAGTTGCAGTGGACATCTCTGAGTGCCGGTACAAGGTGGCGCAGGTTCCCTTTAAATTGGGGGGGGGGTGTCTCAGGTTCCTTGAGGGTAGCTGTAAGTCCATCCATGCCTGTTGATTGTCTGCTGGATAATGATCTGGAGCTTTTCCCTTTGGGTGAGGTGGAATGCCCATCACACTTTGAAATGGTAGGGTTGTCTGAGAGGGCATGCGTGACCACTCGGTCTTTGGCAGCCAGTAAGGGTGATCAGAAGTACTTGAAGCCTGAAAGAGTGGCCCAGGTGCATGCCAGCAAGAGGAGGGGCAGAGGGAGCGGGAAACTCACCCCCTGAAGTTCCCAGGGTCTGGGAGGAGGTTGACCTTGAGGAGGACGCCCAGGAACCTACAGGGGAGAATGTGGCCGAACTGGGAGACTTGCCTGAGCTGACACATTGGCAGCCAGAAGGGGGTCCCACCAGGGAGGAACTCTACAAGGAACAGCAGGAGTGCCCTTCTCTTGGTAGTTTGCAGCAGATACCTGCAGACCAGGCAGCTGGCAAGGAGTCTGGATCTCAATGGATTTACTGGAAAAATGATCTCCTGTATAGTGAGCCTAAGGTTGCTGAGCCTGGGGCATCCCGTGTGCTGGTGGTACCCATGTGCTTTGGAACCTTCCTGCTGGGTCTGGCTCTTGGTATGTCTTTGGTATGCCATTTGGGGCAGGGCAAGACCTTTGAAAGGCTTGTCACTCACTTCTTTTGGCCCCAAATGCGAAGGAACTCTGATGCACATTGCAGGACCTGCCAAACTTGCCTGGCAAGTGGCAAGAGTGGAGGGAGATGTAAGACTCCACTCCAGCCTTTCCCTGTTGTGAGCACCCCTTTTGAGCGGGTGGGCATCAACATTTTGAAGCCTCTGGACCCCAAGATAGCCATGGGCAACAGCTTCACCCTGGTCTTGGTGGCCCATGCCACCCGGAACCCAGAGGCTACCCCTCTGAGGACAGTGATGGCACCTGTGGTGGGTTGGGCACTGATGGGGATTTTCTTCCACATGGGTTTCCCCAAGGAGGTGGTATCTGATCGGGGTACCAACTTCATGTCTAAGTACATGACGGCCATGTGGGAGGTGTGTTGCATGAAGTACAAATTCACCACACCTTACCACCCCCAAGGTAGTGGGTTGGTTGACAGGTTCAACAGTACCCTGAAGGGCATGATTGGGGGTCTGTCAGATTCCATGAGGCGTTATTGGGACGTCCTCTTGCCATGCCTTCTCTTTGGTTATAGGGAGGTACTGCATAAGGGGGTTGGCTTTATCCCCTTTGAGCCGCTGCACAGACACCCTGTGAGGGGGCCTCTTAGTCTGGTGAAGGAAGGCTGAGAGACGCCCAGGAAGCCCCCCGAGTGTATTTAGCTACATGATGGCCTTCAGAAACTTGACGCTGGTATAACCAAAATATCACTCTGTTGAGATTCAGCATGGCCAGAAAATATGGTCATGGCCCCAGTAGAGCCCTGCACTCAACAGAACAAGTGGTCCGGGTCTTTTGAGATGAAGGAGCGCAAAAGCAATCAGACCTATCTGGTGGACATGCAGACTCCTAGGAAGCGTCGTACATGTGAACCGCCTCAAACTGCACTTTGAGAGGTCACAATTGACCTTGCTCTTGGCAATTGGAGGAGGAGATTAAGCCTCGTCCTGACCTCCTGGCTGCCTAGGGGCAGGATGGGTCTGTGGAGGGTGTGAACCTCTCCCCCACACTGACCCTGGAACAGCAGAATGACTGTCTCCAGTTGCTGGGACAGTTTGCTTCTTTGTTTTCCTTGACCCCAGGAGTCACTCATTGGTGTACCCATGATGTGGATACTGTGAATAGTCCACCTGTGAAAATCTACAGGTTGACTGACAAGGTCAAAGCCAGCATCAAGGAAGAAGTTTCCAAGATGCTAGCATTAGTGGTGATCAAGCCCTCCAACAGTCCTTGGGCCAGCCCAGTGGTCTTTGTCCCAATGGCTGCTGCACCCAGTGCAACACCTGAACTGTGGTTTTGTGTAGATTACTATGGGCTTAATGCCATCACTAAGACTGATGCGCACCCCATCCGCAGCGCTGATGAGCTCATGAATCGGCTAGGGGCTGCCAAGTTCCTTAGTATGTTTGACTTGACGTCTAGGTACTGGCAGATTGCCTTAACCATTGAGGCCAAGGAGAGGAAATGCCGGAGGGCCCCTTCCAGTTCTGTTTCATGAACCTTCAGGTTGAAGAACGCCTCTGCCACCTTTCAGAGGTTGGTCAACCAGTTCTTGGCAGGACTGGAGGTTTTCAGTACTGCCTACCGGTATGACATTGCAGTGTTCAGCTCCAGCCGGGAGGATCACTTGCATCACCTCTGTGAAGTGTTGAAGGCTCTGCAGAAGGCGGCATCACTATCAAGGCCAGTAAGTGCCAGATAGGGCAAGGGTCTGTGGTGTACTTGGGACACCAGTTAAGAAGCGGCCAGCTGGTGCCCCTACAACCCACGGTTGACACCATTCTGACTTGGGAGCCACCTCAAGACGCAGACAGAGGTGAGAGCATTTTTAGGTCTCACCGGTTATTACAGGAGATTTGTCAAGGGCTACGGCACCATTATTGCCCCCTTGACTGAGCTGACTTCCAGGAAGCAGCCCAGGAAAGTAATCACAACTGATGCTTTTCAGACCGCTTTTGATGCCCTGAAGGCAGCCATGTGCATGGTGCATGTGCTTAAGGCACCTAATTTGTCCAAGGAATTTGTTGTGCAGACAGTTGCTTCATAGCATGGGGTGGGGGCGGTACTCGCACAGCTAAATGAGAAGGGCCTTGATTAGCCGGAGTTTACTTCCCTGGAAACAGAGGTGGGGCACAATTGAAAGGGAGGCTTTTGCTCTGCTCTGGGGGCTGAAGAAGCTAAGACCCTACTTGTTTGGGACTTACTTCCGGGTTCAGACAGACCACAGGCCCCTCAGATGGTTGATGCAGATGAAGGGTGAGAACCCAAACCTGTTGAGGTGGTCCATTTCCCTACAGGGGGTATACTTGACGGTGGGACACCCCCTTGGTACATTATAAACACAGTGGTCCCTAACAAGGACAATGAGAGCAAGGTAATGAATATAGACCTAGAATCAGAACTATACTGTACTGTCCAACCGGACAGAATCAATTTTAATATTTCAAATGCATGGCAACCAATAAAGTGGGAACACAATCTTGCATCCGGCAAGATACGAACAAAACAAAACAAAAGGGCTCAGGCAAAGCTTAATGCTTGGGCATAATACACTGATTCGGCAAGCATAAATGTAGAGAGACACCATTACCCATGAGCAATAATGAATACAGTTGCGTTAAGATGTCAAAGAGTCAACAACGTTTCGATCCCATGAAAAAGAATGTGGGATCATCATCAGGATATTGGATTACATGCCTGAGTAAATTTATACCCAGAGTGAGGTAGCTGTATTGGAGAAGATAGTTGGGAACCGTGCAATCTGTAGAGTGAGTAGACAAACTTACCTTCTTCAATTAAGGTAAACTGCAGTGGGGTCGGGGATGCGGACGGACTAGCCAGCTCGTCGCTCCGATTAGAGGGTGGCAACTGCAGGGAGTTGCGTGTGAAGATAAGATCTGCGGGAGAGTGACAGCGAGCGTTATGGGAAGTGGCTGGTGCGTGAATAAAAACTGCTAGTTTATGGGTGAAAGTAAAGGAGACTTCCCCGATTAATAGGTGGCAAGTACGGTGGGTTGCCTGCGATAATGCGCGGTTTGTGAACCTGTGGGAGAGCAATAACGAGTGTCATGAATAGTGGCCGATGTGTGATGAAACAGTCACTAGTTTATGGGCGTGGGTGAACGGGGCTTACCGGAGGTAATGCAGGGCATAGGAATGTAGATGTCTCTATCAAGACCGCGGCAGCGTGTCCATGCAGGAGCCAGTTTGCTATCAGACTCAAAGGAAGTGAGCCCAATATGGTGAATCAAGAGTATGTGATGAATCACATGGTCTGAAAGACTGTGCACGATGTGAAGGCGGAGAGAGTAGCGGCCATATTGGAGTGGCACAGGAAGAACAGATAACATAGAATAGAAGTGCAGGACGAGATACATAGAAAATGACATTTACGTTGCACTCGCCGTGAGGAAAAACATCAAGTAGAGCGATGATAAACAGGGGAAAAGGTACATATATGGTAGAAGGTTAAGGATAACAAGAACGGTGGGGAGAATTGCGGCCATCTTGAAATGGCTTATATATGAAAAGAGGGCAGCCGGGTATAAGAGGATTGCACTGCCAGGACTAGTCACAAAAGTAACAGGATATTGCCCACCTCAGATGGTCAGCAGCCACATGACCACAAAGCTCAACGGGGTATGAGAGGCAATTTATATGCAAGGTAAAACATATGTATGTACAGGAAACAAAATAAAAAATTCCACGTTGTTGTATATGATCTGAAGGTGTCTTTTATTACAGATGCGCTAGTTTTTCTCAATTAGACAGCCAACGCGTTTCGCCCAGACAAGGTCTTCTTCAGGGCGATAGCTAATGTAGTAAATTCACCAATGTTAGTGAAACCAGGTCCGAAAGATCATCAAGTCCGCATCGGGACAATTGATGAAAGAGGGATTATACCTCAAAGTGGCAGCAAATGTGGTCCAATTATTTGTCAGGACTCAAGTATCCGCCTCAGTTAAGTTGTCCGCAGTGTAGGCAAAAAGGTATTTTAGTAGAGCTCCAGTCTGAGCAGTATCCAGCACTGTGTCGTCCCGGCGGGGAAAAGTACTACTTTCTGGTGTTTGAATTCTGGACACTTAACCACTGCTGATCAGTGCTAAATTGCAAGTGCTCCCTGTGTAAATTGTAATCAGGATTGGTTATCCATGATTGGCATATTTGATTTACTAGTAAAGTGCACTGTGTGTGCCCTGGGCCTGTAAGTCAAACTACTCGTGAACCTGTGGCATGATTGTGCCACTCACATGAGTAGCCCTACAAACCTGTCTCAGGCCTGCCACTGCAGTGTCTGCAAGAGCAGTCTTAAACTGTCATGTCAACCTGGCAAGTGCACCTACATGCCAGGCTCAAACCTTCCCTTTTATTACATGTCATGCATCCCTAAGGTAGGCCCATGGGCCGGGTGCAGTGTATGTGAAAGGTACGACATGTATTGGTGTGCTTTACATGTCCTGATAGTAAAATACAGCTAATTTAGTTTTTCCCTATTGCAGGGCTATCTCTCCCATAGGTTATCATTGGAGCTGCCTGGTAACACTTTACTAATGCAACTTTCAATTAGGAAGAGATTAAGTTTTAGAGTTTGGGCTCTCTGAACTCAGGATTTAAAAACACATCTTTCTGTGACGGTGATTTTTAAATTGTATGTTTGAAAATGCCACTTTTACAAAGTTATAGTGAGGATTTCTAGAGCCGATGGTCTAGACACAGTGGGCACAACTCTGGCCCCAATCAGGGCTTCAGCATTATACAACAATAATATACAGCATTTTGAACAGAATAAACAGAGAATTCAAAACAAAAAGGGGCTCCCCAAAACAATGTGGCTCGCAGCTGACTGTGTATGTTAAGTTTCTTTTTAATCAAGTCGATTTTGTGCCAAAGACAAGATTCTGATACATAGTTCATCCATATGGGAGCTGGTAATTACATTCATGTGAGACTAACAATTCAATCCATCCCAATGCATTTCGGGCCGATACAAAAGCCCTTCATCAGGGGTATCTTTAAAAGTTTGTATCCCAACTAGTGTGAAAAAAGCTGTATCTGCGAGTCATTACATTTCGTGCCTAGCAGTGGATTCCCAGCCGGGTACGATCTGAACTGTGTCCTAAGTGACGGTGCTTCAGAGGAAATCCTCACTATTCACATATTTGGGGTAAGTGTGGAGCCCCTTCACAGAGTGCACACTAAGTTTTAAAATAATCACAATATAAATTCATCAACTTGACACAAGTCTTGAGCTAAATTTGAGTGCATCACAAACTTTTGTGTTCTCACTTTTAGGAAGTTGGCATTTTCTTGCTTTACCGTCCTGTGCTTCTGCCTGCCTGTGGAATCCACACCTGGTTTAGACTGACAGTTGGGCTGTGCATTCACACAAAGGGAGTGGAGGTGTGCCCAACATGTCCTGATTGCCCATCACCAGGCTGATGGGCCTTCCTGAGCTAGAGTGGTCGGAGGAGTTGTCACTGATCCCTGAATAGGACTGTGCCTGCCCTCTCACAGTGCTGTCTCTACCCCCTATAGTTTGCC
Source organism: Triturus cristatus (assembly GCF_964204655.1). Taxonomy (NCBI): domain Eukaryota; kingdom Metazoa; phylum Chordata; class Amphibia; order Caudata; family Salamandridae; genus Triturus; species Triturus cristatus. The sequence goes on from NC_140584.1 coordinate 449,875,645, forward strand.
TGGAGCCAGGTCAGGCAATGCAGGATCTGTGCACTACAAAGACTATCCTTTGAAGTATGCCTACTTCAAAGGCAAAATTGGGTATAAGTATTGGACCTGTAACCCCACATTTTTAGAACACTTCTGGATCAAGAGGAGACTCTTCCAAGGGGAACAGCTGAAAAGCTGTTAGAAGGAGTACTGCCCCTTTGCTGTGTTGTTTTGTTAGGGTTGACCTTCATTTGTTGCTTCTGTCTTGGAGAAAAAAAGGACTGGACTTTGCTTTTGTATCCTGCTTGAGAGGATTCTCCAAGGGCTTGTGTGTACTTGCATCCTATTAGGAAGTCTCAGGGCCAAAGACTTTATCTACAGCCCCCCTGAACTCTTCTGCAGAGAGTTCTGACCTGCCAAGTTGTGCCAATTCCAGTTCTGGGCCCTTGGAGATGGTTTTGCTCCCTTAAAGACTCAAAATTCATGCATTGCCCTACCAACACTGCTTTTCTGCCGAAAGCTTGCTGTGCAGTTGAAAAAGCTCCGAATCACCGCTGTGCGGCTAAAAATAGCAATGCAGCGCTTGTTTGTGGCCAGACGAACGGCTGCAGCCTGAGTCCAGAGCACCGTGTCTCTGACATCCGAGACTCCACTCAGACTCCGACATAGGCCCTGCTGTGTGGCTGAAGGAATTGACGCATCACCAGTCTGTCGCTGAATGAATCGGTGCAGTGCCTGTTTTGCTGCTGCCGCATCGAACCCCAGTGCATCCAGATTTCCACACATCGCACTTATGTGCCAAGTTTCCAACGCATCGCTCCGCAGAAAGGAGCCACTTCTGGAATCTCCTGTCTGGCTCGCCAACTGTTGCATGGTGACTTGAAACCATCAAAACGAAAAAACAACACAGACTCCTATTGGCAGTGCAAAGACAGTTCTTTACTGTTTGTCGCACCAGGGAGAAAGGCCCTCCTTACACACAGGCAGGCTGCTCTATTCTCTTAAATTGCTGCTTCACGGGCAGCTCTTTTTATACACATCTTTCACAATAAATCTTTTGCAAACAGTAAATAATAATTGACTTGCAAGTTATATATTGAAGACAGAAAAACACTCAAAGACCTGTGACCCCCTAACTATAAACTCTGACCTAATCCTCTACACATTCTTCATTGCACTTCCAACAATGCTTAACAATCGAAGCATTCTTCTGCTCGTGAATGCATGTGTATTCACATTAAATGTAATTTAAATAGGGTGTGTGCTTTTATCATTATGCACCTAAGACCTCTGTGTGTTCTAGGCTAATTTATTTTTTCTGCATCCATTGTCCAATCAGGTAACAATCTGTTTGGAAGCACGGAGTGCATGCGGTGATCTTGGGTGCTAAACCCATAAATATCTTCATCCCATTGTGTCCAGAATTGAAGTTTTAACCTTGCTCTTGTCAGCGCAAGACTTGGGCCTAAACTGTTTTTTGTTTTTTTTTATAAATCTTTTAATTTTATTATACTTAACATCAACAAGGCATAAATCTTCCAGATGCTATGCATACATAGTGAAAAGCAGCCAAGCACATTCCCAATACATCACTACGTTGAGATGCAATACAACATATTCATACCCAGCATTCCTCATGCATATCCTCCTCCCTCCCTACTGTTCCCCATCAAGGCTCTCATCCACCTGTTCTCGCGGTGGTTCACAGATATTTCCCCTGAATTTATTCCACGCCCCCCAGATCCAACTCCATTTCTGGGGACAGCCGCAATTAATGAACACTGTTCTCTCTGCTACCATGGCCGCGTCCATGTCCTTACACCATGCGGTGAGTGATGGTACTTCCGCTGCCCCCCATTTTTGCGCTATGTTGCATTTAGCCACCATTATCCCCAGTGTAGCCCAGTCTTGTGCCGAATGTGTAAGGTCATTTGGTTCCCATACATTTAACAAACATCTCTTGGGCTCTGGTATTAAGGACACTTCCTCTGTTTGTGAAATCGTCCTCATCACTTTTGCCCAGTAGTCCCAAATCTTCGGGCATTGCCACATGGTATGATAAAAAGTACCCTCCTCCCCACAGCGCCTAAGACAATACGGGTGCGATGTTCTACCTATCTTAAACATGGTATGTCTGGTATAATAGGCTCGATGCAAAATTTTGAGCTGTACCAATTTAAGTCTCGAGGGTATACCCACCTCCTTCGGTGAGGCCAATGCCTCCTGCCACGCTGTATCATCCAGGTCACATACATCGCGAGTCCATTGGTCCCTAAGTGGCGTCGTGGGGTCTGGCAGGTTGTTAACTAACTTTCGATAAGTGAATGATGTAGCCCGCTTATGCATGCAGTCTGTCAGCAACCTGTCCTCAAGAGGTGAAGCTTCCGGGACCTGAGTACCGGGCGGCAAGGCCACTGTCAGTGCATGTTTTATCTGCGTGTACCGATAGATTTCAGAGGGCGCTAACTCATACTGTTGCTGGAGGCGCTCAAAGGTAATTACTTCCCCCTTATGCCACATGTCCCCCACCATGGATATGCCAATGGCATCCCATTGATCAAAGCCCTTACTGTTCCTGAGTCGTCCCAGCTGCTTCGTTTCCCATAGAGGAGTGAGTTGGGTTATAATCCCGTGCCAGCCCAGTTTTACCTGTGCTGCGTGCCATATGGTAACTGTATGTTTCGTGGGCCCTATTAATGTATGGGTTTGCTTCTTATTGTAAAGGGCAGACCGAATACTTCCTGTTCCTAATACAAATCTGTCTGCCTTAAATGCAGGGTCTGCTTGCGATACGTGTATCCACTGGTTAATCACCTTTAATTGCGCTGCCCAGTAATATAATTGTATATTCGGGAGCGCTATCCCTCCATCGTACCACCCCCGAACCAACTTGGCCTGCGCTATGCGTGCCGGTTTGTTCCCCCACAGTAGGTTGGAAGCCTGGGCTGCAATTGCTTTAAAATAGCTTGGATGTACCGGGAATGGGGCATTTTCCAGCACATTTAAAAAGCGAGGAAGCGCCATCATTTTAAAAAGCACTGCTTTCCTAAAAGAGTCAGCGGTAACATCCCCCAATGCGTTGTATCCCTTTTTAGACGCTCTAGCGGGGGCAGCAGGTTTCTTTTGAAGAAGTCATCCAAGTTGGCCGTGAAATAGATACCTAAATATTTAAACGTGTCGACCGTGATCTGGAGCAGACAATCTTTAGGAAGCTGTGGTGGGGGGCCATATAGTACATATAGGGTAGATTTGGACCAGTTAATAGTGTACCCGGACGCCCGTCCGAAGAGCTCGCATATATTGAGGAGGACCAGTATGGAGCGCCTGGGAGCGGCCATGTATAATAAAATGTTGTCCGCGTACAGAGAGATGCGGTCCTCCCACCCTTCTGCCCATCTGAGTCCTCTTATCATTGGCTCCCATCTGATCCATGCCGCCAATGGCTCCAGCACCAGGGCAAAAAGCAGTGGGGATAGGGGGCAGCCTTGGCGTGTGCCCTGTGCCAGAGGAAAGTCGTTGGAAATGTGCCCATTAGCCGTAAAATGCGCTACCGGTTTAGTGTATAAAAGACGAACCCATGCACAAAATTTAGGGACGAAGCCTAAGTGATGAAGGACCACGAACAAGAATGGCCATTCAACCATATCAAAAGCCATTCTGGCTTCCAGGGAGAGTATAGCCGCCGGTTCCTGGAGATATGGGATACGTGCCATCACTCAGTGCAGGCGTCTCAAGTTTAGCGCCGTATTTCTGCCTGGCATAAATCTGGACTGATCCGGGTGTATCAGGGTCACCAGATGTGGCGTCAGTCTAATTGCCAATAGCTTTGCCAGGATTTTAGCCTCTGCATTAATCAACGATATTGGGCGATACGAGGTGCAGTCCTCAGTAGGTTTACCCGGTTTGGGTATCGCAACTATAGTGGCCGTTCGCTGATCTAGCGGTAACTCGCCTAGCTTTAAGCAGTCGGTGTACATGTGTAGCAGGTGCGGGGCAATAGTCCCCACCACCTTTTTATAGAGTTCAACAGGTATGCCGTTTGGTCCCACCGCTTTGCCGGATTGCAATGACTCAGTCGCCACTTGCAGCTCCTCTACCGTGAGGTCCGCCTCCAGCGTGAGGGCCGCTTCCGGGGTGAGCCTAGGCATGGCAATATCTTTTATGTGAGACAGCGCCACCTCCGATGTCATCTCAGAGGACGACGCATATACCTGCTGAAAATGGTGCGGCAGTGTGTGTACTATTGTGTGTGGATCCGTTGTGATTCGCCTCTCCCTCGTCCGGATCCTCGCTATCCATTTATTACCCTGTTCCTGTTTGTCTAGCCATGCCAGAAGTTTTCCGGCTTTATCCCCAGTTTCATATATCTTATGTTGCGTGGCCGTCAGACGCGACCTGGTTACGCCTTCAAGATATTCCCTGTGCTGTTGCTGCTTAAGATGTAATTTCTGGGATGTAGCCGGCGTTGGGGCGTTAGTGTGTTGGGCCTCTGCGTCATGTAATTCTAGCTCTATATCATGTAATTCCTGCTGCTTCTCCCGTTTGTGCCCTGCAACAGAGACTATGGCCTGTCCTCTGAGGACAGTCTTGTACGCCTTCCACAGGGTAGTCGGAGAGTCAACTGACATAACATTCTCCTGAAAGTAGTGTTTCGTCGCCGTGATAACGGCCTTCTTGATCTTTGGGACCTGTAAGTAGCCAGGATAAATGGGGTAATTACGTCGCCTAGTTCTATGATGGTATATGTACGTCAACAGCACCGGGGAGTGGTCAGAGATAACTTTAGGTCTTATCTCTATACAATCAACGTGTTACAAGCAATCCGCTGAAGCTAGGAAGTAGTCTATCCTGGATAAGCTGTGGTGTTCCCCAGAGTGGAAGGTAAATTGCCGTGTCTTGGGGTGGTGCCACCTCCACACATCAGTAAGTCCAAGCGCCTCCAGAAAACCCCCCAAGGCGGGATGTGCCCGAGACGGGCCCCTTTGCCGGGTGGCGGTCCAAGGTGCCATCTATAGGTGCATTGACGTCCCCTCCAATCAATAGCTCCCCTTCCGGGAGACCAAGCAGGAACTCACTAAGAGCTGGGAGTGCTACTGCATGCAGTGTAGGGGGAATGTAAACGGATATTATATGTATAGACCGCCCCTCCCATTGACCTATTATGGCCGCAAAGCGGCCGTGATCATCCGTTTTGGTATGGTGCACTATCAGTGGGTATTGTTTTTTGACAAAGATACCCACACCCCTAGAGCCGGAGGAGAATTCAGAATGCACTGCCATTTTAAACCCCCATCTGTCCAGTGCCCTGCATGCTGCGCCAGTAAGGTGTGTTTCCTGCAGCAGCGCCACCGCTGGAGAGCACCTCTTTAAATACTGTAGAACCAAGCCCCTCTTTATTTTGTCGCCCAGACCGTGTACGTTCCAGATAATCATGGACAGGGGTGTAACTTGGGTCTTGGGGTACATTTCGGGATCAGGGCTAGTTTGATTTTGTGCTGCCATACCTGATGCTAGGCGTACGAGAAGTTGAAGAGTCACACATGCACTGCCTCTGCTGGGTAATGTGGAAGAATGCCTCATGCCTAAAAGCCTCCCTAAGAGCTAATACAAAACACAAACAAAACCAACATAACAAATTCACCCCCACCTTCCCAAACCATACCCCCCTCCCAAACGGAGAATACCGACTCTTCCAGCTCCTCCCTTCCTCCCTCCTCCCTCCTCCCTAATCCCAAATCATTCCATGTTAAAGAGCAAGTTGCAATTGTATGGTCATCATAGTGTTGTTTTCGGTGTGCCCCAAGGTATGCAAAGTCCACAGGAGTTACGTGTTGCTCACTCATTACCCCCAGTAAAGGGCGAAGACAATTCTCTATCCAATGTACCTGTATCTGTGCAGTCATCACGGCTAGGGTAACCCACAAAATGGAACACAAACCATAGAAAACCAATATCCCCTCGTCAGAGACAGTCTGGTAGCCGGGGTATGCCGTGTTCCATTGGTCAGGCCTGCCCCTCCGGTTCTGGGCCCATCACCTCATGTGCACCTCGGCTACAAACGCAATTACCCTCTCACTTGCGGCCAGGCCGTGTCAGCATCTCTCTAGCCTAGCGTCTCTTGATCGTAAGACGTCGCCGCTCTTTAGTCCTCTTTCCCAATCCGGTGTGCACCGTCCTCCTCATGTCCTGGGCTGTGTTCCACGGAGCCATCGGTTTCTCTGCACTGTCGCTGTCGTTTCTCTGTCCGCCGGGATCCCTCCATTCGCCGCCATCCCTCGAGCCAGTCGTGGGCTTCCTCTGGTGATTCAAAAAAACAAGTTTTTCCATCCGCCACCACGCGCAGTTTTGCCGGAAACAACATGGAGTATGGTAGTTCTCTGCGCCTGAGTTCTTTCTTCACTTCAAGGAAGCTCCTGCGACGCTTTGACACCGCCGCCGTATAATCTGGAAAGAAGGACACTACCGAGTTCTGGACTCGCAGTGGTGGGGCCACTCTCGCTGTTTGGAGTATTACATCTCTGTCGCGGTAATTGAAAATACGGGCCAAGACCGGTCTGGGGGGAGCTCCAGGCTTGGGCTTACTCCCTGGCACCCTATGTGCCCTTTCCACAGAGAAAAAATGTGAAAGCCCTCTGGGTTGAAGTTTGATTTTTACGAGCTCCTCAACATAGAGATCCATGGCCGGACTCCCTTCGTTCTAGGAATGCCCGTGATTCGTATGCTTTTAAAAAAAATCTGTTTATTCTTTTGAAGTACAATACATCTCGCTGTCATCTTTTAGCAGCGTAAACACAACTAACACAACGTTTCAACAACATTACAGTTCCAGATAGATTTACGGAGCCTAGAGTGCACAACATGAACACAGTGAAGGCCCTGCGGTAACCCCACAGCAAGTACAAACATATATCAACAGCAGCAGCAATATAAATGGTGTACAGAATCAATCGGCATCCACAGATGTTGACCCTGCAAGGAAACGTTTGAGCCGTCCCCAGATATCCTTCGGTTTGGAAGAGATAGGTAACTCTTCTGCATACAGTTCCAAGTTTTCCCTACAATATACCATATCCGACATCCACCCATTTAACTTCAGATGAGCTGCTCTGTCCCATGTAAACAAAGTGCGCCGTTTGGCCAACAATAGAGCAACCCTCACAAATCTGCCCGCAATGCCTTTCATTTGAGGTACATAGGTCAGCAGACACACCATAGGCGTACAGGGAAGCAAAGCCCCCGTCATTATGTGAATGTGGTCCAGCACCTCTCCCCAGTACTTAAGCACCGGTCCACAGCTCCAGGCAAGGTGCAAGAAATCCGCACCCGACTGTCTACATCGTTTGCATTGATCCAACTCCCTCAGACCCATTTTGTGTAGTTTGGATGGGGTGTAATATACCTGATGCAGGAATTTGAAATGACTAATGCGTAAATTCCCATTAGGAGTAAGGCGGCCCGTCAGCTGACAGACCCGCTCCCACTCCTCTGCCGTGAGCTGGGGGTCCAACACATCATTCCATTTTGCAAGACTTTTATCGTGGCCACTAATTGTCTCCTCCTGCACAGCCCTGTATAGTTTAGTAATTAGTTTTTTCTTAGTTGGAGTCACTAGCATTAGCTGTAGGGACTTGAGCGTTGGAGGTTCAGCAGGAAAACATGGGTAGTGATCTCTCATGGCACATTTTAGACGGTGGCAAGTGTACAAAAACAGAGATGTGGGGTTCTGTATGTATTCCAAATCGCTCTTTTCAAGATAGCGTCCTTGATTATACAAGTCCTGCATATGAGTAATGCCAGCTTCTTTTAGTGATTTTATGGGACCTGCCTCCTGGGTAACTGACAGGGCAGCAAGATGCACCAATGGCAGTGCCGGTGTATACAGTGGTAGTTTGTGCGCCCTGCGTCCAATCAACTGCCAGGCGTCAATAGTCATATCCAGTGTGTTAATTTCCGTGTGTGGCGTGTGCCGGGCAGTATGCGTAAGTATTCCTCTGATTGGGCCGTGATTCGTATGTTGTTACGTCGAGAGCGCCCTTCCTGGTCGTCCAACTTCTCTGCTATAAGTCGATTTTCTGCTTCTAGATGGGTGACCCTACTGAGTAGAGCGGCGGTGTCCTGCGACTGCAATTTCGTCAGTTGTTCCACCTCGGTGACCCTGTCGGTCATCTTCTGGAAGTCAGCCCTCAGGAAGGAGACATCAGTGGTGATGGTGCCCACCGTCGATTGTACACTGGTGAGGGCCGACATGATATCTTCCAGCCTCACTTTCGTCGCCCCACCTGCTCAGAGTCTTTATGAGAGATGTCCTTGCGTTCAGGTAGTGCAGGAGTGTCTTTGTTATAGGCGTATTTGTCCAGTTTGGTCTGTGAGTTAGTGCGCGGGCCCCTGCCCCCCATCTCTGCCCTATGGGTGCAGCTCCGGACGGTAATCGCCGCCACCTGCCGTGGGAGCACACTCCACGCACGGCCTGTCGGTTTTCCCGCTGCGCCGCTGACTTGGTGGAAGTGGGGCCTTGAGTCGCTCAAACGTGACCAATAATGGAACACTGCGGCACCAGGGGTATATTGCCGCTTTGCTTTACGCTCCCTCTGTCAGCCGCTCGGTGCCTTCAATGATTGCGCCTGACGTTGGCCGCTGCGCCAGCCGTTGATTCTGCCGTTGTAGGAAGTAGCGCCTCTACCCGTGCCGCACTCACAGTCAGTCCGGTCTTCAGGGCAGAATTTAACTCTGTTTACTCCTCTGAGGCAAGGACTCTCCAGCCCAGCCAGGCCGATCGTGATGCCGCTACGCGCTCCCCACTCCGAAGATCCAGGGCACTGCTGCAGTCTGCAGTCTTGTTAAAATATGTGGCAGTGAGCCCCATAGGTTTCAGGCATTCAGAGCACCTCACACGGGTCAGAGCGAGGGAAATCAGTGTTCCAGCCCCTCCCCCGACCTCGCAGGCCTCTCTCTGCTCCGGTTCTGATAGCTGCACCCGTAGCGGTCAAAATGGATCTCTCTTGCCCTTCGTCGTCCAGTTGTGCCTCGCTAGTGCCGGCTAGGACCCTGCATTCAGTCCGCCCCCTCCTCCGCTTTCTAGGCGCGCCGCCTCAAGGCCCGAGGCGTGCACCAGCACCGCTAGCACCCCGTGCAGTCCGCCGACCGCAGGCTCCGGGGGGGGAGACCACGCACCGGGTGTATGCACCGACACGGAGCGCGGTCCGCATTCAGCGCGCGCCGTCCGCTCGGGCGCCCACCGCACCAACCGTTGCCCTCCGGATTTCAGGTACTGACGGCCTCCCTGGGCTCACGCTACTCCCCGGCTGCTGACGATCCTCCAGGCGGCATTCTGCTGGGCGTTCCCTTCGTCGCGCGCAGAGCCCCTGCGTGACATGGAATGGCGCGATCGATCCTCCTCGCTTTCCGATCGCAGCTGGTGTCTCTGAGGTACGATAATTTTGCGGATAAGTACTGGGTTATTCGGGGAATCTACATCTCCCCCCGGAGCTCCTCTAAAGTGCGGCCATTGAGATCGGCTGCAGGCCACGCCCCCCACCCTAAACTGGTTTTTAACCTCTTCGACGCCGATGACGGAACGGTTCCGTCATGCACGTCGGTTGGGCTGTGCTTATGACGGAACCGTTCCGTCATGGCCCCGCCCGTGCTCAGAACTTTCAGCACCGCGCGGGAATCCGCGCAGCGCTGAAGAGGTTAACCACATACAGCTGTGTGTTTTCTACCCATGTTTTTTGTTGCGATATCTTCTCATGTTTTACATTTTCTGCAGGTTTTATATTTTCTGTGGTGTGTTCATATTTTACACTTCCTGTGGCAGTTGTCATCAAGGAAACTGAGTCTTGAAGCAATAGTATTATAAGCTACCTTTTATTAAGTATCTGCACACCACTTAATAACCCTTTATGCTTCTCAAGTACAGCAGAAATACTTTTCAGATGTGGTGTTCATTGTATTGACACAGTGAAAGTCTAATATGTGAATATTAATATACACATGTAAGCAAGAGATCTGTAACTAGCCTGTGACATGCAGGCATACACTTTTCCCACCTTTCTTTCTAGTACCCACAGAATGTTATATGAAGTTCCAATTTATAAAGTGATAAGTACACTAAGGTTATGACTTACATTTATGAATTTGGGAAATTTCAAACTTTGAGTAAGATGCAAAATTTCTCCAAGATTGACCAACTACGAGGTATCAATAAAAGTCACCAACTCCCTCCTGCCTATGTCCCTGTCCACCAAGATGAGACATCAGGCTGCTGGGATTTGGTAACAGTGCAGAGCTCACATATTTGTTCCCAGTTACTTGGGGACATCTTAGACTGAGGAAAATAATGTGTGCAGTGGGCAAAAAAGTAAAAGCTGCTGCTCCTATTTATTAGTATTGTTTGAGCAAATTTCTATAGAGTACGGTCACCCGAGGTATAGATGTGCTTCACAAGTTCACCATAAATGCATCACAGGGTCTTACTAAGACCTGACTGATAATTTGTTGAAGTAATTAGTACGACATAGGTTTAATATAGCCAGGTTCTGGGTAGAAGGGAAGGATTTGGGGGGAAATAATTGAGGAGGGAGAAGTATTAGCAGAAGATGTGTTTACAGGAGATTGAGGGGGGTTAGCAGGAGTGAGGAGAGGAGGCAGGAAGTGGATGGTGACGAGCGAAGGTAGACTGAGGGGGTGAGGATTACACAAATTTCATATCCAACAGTTATGACAGGGAGGTGGGGTTCAGATTAATCCAGCAGAAATGAAGACATCATTGGGACCGGAATAGTTTCAAAAGGTGAGTCTTTAGCAGACGTCAAAATAAGAGATGGATTGGAGCAGTTCTCATGTCCGAAGGCAGAGACCACTTCCAAGAAGGAATGTTGTAGAGCATGAGAGGTTTGGAACAGCGGTGTTTTAAGGAGCTGGTCTCTACTTTTCAAGTTCAGTCTTAACGCCTGGTATCTTGAGGAGGTTAATCAAGAAGGATAGGACTTTTGCATAGATTGCTTTGAAAGCTATTCATCCTAGCTTGATTTTAATTCTGGCCTCAACAGGGAGCCAGTGAACATCCACGAGTATTGAAGAGTTGTGGTTGAATATGTTTTGGTTGAGGAGAGAAGTCTAACTGCTGCATGTAAAACGACTTTTAGAGGAGTAAAGGCAGATTGTGATGCTCATGCTAGAACTGCATTGCCAAAGTCTAATCTAGATAATATCAGTGCTTGAGTGGCCACTTTTGATAGTCTGTTGTAGGATTCGTTTTACATACTTTAGCATTTGAAGTTGAAATTTGTGCTTTTAGCAAATTGATTTATGTGTTGGATGATGGCTAAGGTGGAATCTAGTGTTACTCCTAGCAAGGACACTGATGGTGCCAAAGCGGGGGTGTAGTCAGGCAGATTGAGGTGCAAAGTCAGGCAGATTGAGGTGTAGATCTGTGCTGGAACATTTTTAGATTTGGTTATAAATAGGATGGATGGGATCAAAATTATTTTCCATCCATGTTTGGATGCTGAGTAAGATTGTTTTTGAGGTGAGGATGTTGTATAGGGTTGGGGTTTTCAAGAAAATGTGGGTGTCATCAGCATATTGGTAAGTAGCAACTTTTGAATCTCTGCAGATTTTGGCTAGTGGTTGTGCATAGAGGTTCAAGAGCTTTGGGAAATAATGGATCCTTGAGACTCTCCACAAATGGTAGGGACTGGATCAGAAGCACTGTTGTTGATTTTTACAATGTGAGAGTGCTTGGAGAGGAGGGAGGCAAACCATTTGAGGGCAGCAGGAAAGTTCCCCCTATTAAAAAAATATTTTTTAAGGCTTTGCCAGCTTCTTAGGATAGCTGGTAAATGTGTGCCTGAAGTTGTAAGCCACAGGTTTGTGAGTCTTTGTACAGGCCTACTTATATGAAATAGATAGGCTAATCTCTGGTGTTATAAAGGGACACATGAGGTTCACAAAAATAACTTGTTTTGGACTGCAAACTAAATGGAATTCTTAAAAGAGTTGCATGTCATTTGCAGGACAGACCCAACATTTCTCAGCAAGGCAACTATGCTTGTTATGTTCCATCTCAACATCTCGTAATTTTTTAATGGGGCAGTACAAACATGTCAGCAGGGTTTCTATACCTGTGTTTCTCAGTAGGGTGATATTCTTTTGTATTACATGCTACATTACTTTAGACATTGCAGGTATTTCTTAGCTTGGAAAAGCACTCATTCAAAGGGAGCGTAGGAAAGTACTTTTTTCCCTCTGACAATGAAACATCGCTGCACAAAATTTCTACCTTCACTGGGAAAGTTCCACCTCTTTCCAGAGAGTAACTACAGAATAGTATCACCACTTCACGAGCAAGAGGGCATGTTATTCTTTCAAATGGAAAGTATTGCCACCTCAAGGTAGTTTTTGCCTTCTGCAAGTTTGCCATAAGTCTATTAAAACAGATATCCTACAAGGTTAAAAAATATAATGCTGGGCAATTCCTGAATGCATAATACTACTTTTGGATGAAAAGATATTCTGTGTTTTGTAATATTCCTAATGTAAGCATCGCTCTTGAATAATGAGGTGCTGTATGGTTGAATCTATGTCTCTGTAAAGCACTTTCACATTAATTCATACTGCAGATTTTGGATATGTGCCTTCAATACCTAGTTTGGGAGTAGATGGAAGGAGGATTGGCTACAGTGAGCTGAAGACGCTCCTAATGGGCAGATGGTTTGGGGCTGCACTGGTGAATAAAGCAGCTTTGAGGCCCTTTGGTCTGTGTAGTGTCTGTGATTGGGGGCATTGGAGATGCCAGAAAACCCAGCTCAGTGTGCTGAACCCTGACATGTGGGTCTAGAGCCGAATCTGACATTTGGGCGGCATTGAGGGAATTGGTGGCGGGAGGATACTGCCTGAGAACTTAGAAGCTAACATTTAATTTCAAGCTCAGCAAAATTGACTTGTGACACCTTGACCTCCCTTCCTAGGTTCCTCTCCTAGCCTAGCTTTTGAATAAGCAATGTCCGCTCCTTGTGATCTGTGGACTCTGGTTGGTGCAGAGTCCACCTCACTGGCGCGTGATGCACTGTGATGCTCCCTGGACTGGCATATGCATCTTTCCTGAGGCTGGCTAGGTGAAGCTCTTGGCCATGACTGGTGTTGTACAATGGCCTGAACACATGGACTTGTTGTGGTATAACCCAACACACAAGCAGGCATCATGGAGAAAGACAAGAAACTATCCCAGACCACTCAGGGACAGCTTAGCAAATTTGCTAATCTGGCCAAAGTCCCAGGTAGAGAATCTTCCAGACCTGCATCGACTGTCCCACCACAGGACACTCACCTGAATTCCCAGGATTTCTGCAGAAGCAAAGGTCTTCCACCAATTCCCCTTGAGGTTAATCTTTAGTATCAGAGAGAGTTACTAATACTGGTGACACACCCTGAGAGCAAGGGGGGTTGGAGAAGGAGAGAGAGAAAGAGAGAGAGAGAGAGAGAGAGAGAGAGAGCATTAGTTCTGGTGTACATGGAACGTCAGTGACAAGGATGGCGGATGGGTGTTAATTTCTCTGAGCATGAACCCTCAAGTTCTAGTTGCAAGGTGCACACCTTCAGTCAGTAGAGGGATTCTGTAACAAGAACAAAATTGTTTAGGACAACCTGACATGAATGCTTTACAATCAGCCTGAGCTGTGAGTACTTAATGAAAAATACCAAACCAGAATCAGGATACAAAATTGGACTCCATGTGAAGAGCCCTTGGGCACTGACCCCTGTGCAGAATCCTGAGCATTTATTCTTTAGCCTCTGCTCAGATGATTCTGAAATCTTTATCTGGCCTCAACGACGTGTTACTTCACAAAACTGGTGCATTTCCTTTATCCAAGGCTTATGCTAGGATGTCTTTGAAGAAAAAGGGGATACCAAAATAGAGCACCTGGTTAGTGCACTAACCTGAGGTCTGTGTGATGAGCCTGAATAGCTGGTGTGTTAAACAGCAAATAAATGGTTGTAGTCAAGGTGGTGGGGGCACAGGTTCTAGCATTAAAGATGGTTGGAAGCTTTCTCAAAGAAACAGAGTGCCCCCAGCTTCTAGGCAAAGATGTCCAGGTTATTCTTGTCGGCAATAGTGGGGCTCAGAAACCAAGGACGGTACTGATGGGAGACACAGCTTTCTTTCAAGATGAATAGACGAAGCAAAGCAGGAGACTGAGTTTGAAAGCAGTATTTATAGCCAGTGATGCAAGTGTTAATCTGGAGCCTTCTTGAAGATTACTAATGATTTCCTGTTAATTAGAAGGCTGTTTCCGGCAGGAAATAGACGGTTGAGTAAACAAACACATTAGGCACTGGAGCCTTCTTGAAGATTAGTAAGCATTTCCTGCCAATTAGAAGGCTGTTTCCGGCAGGAGACTAGGACATAAAATGGAGGCCTTTAATTAGATGAGATTTCAGTTGAACAAATCAACAACAAGCAAGCATATCAGATAACCTTGAGGTCAGCAGAAGAGAGAGGCTTTTAACTGATCAGCACAACAAGTTCTAAGCATTAATACTTAGTTAAACATATTATGAAACCACGCACTCAAACTAAGGGAAATAGCATGACTAAATAAAGTGCACAGCAGAGTACATGGCACCTGCCCAACTAGAAAACAGTGCACGTGCATAGTGGAGAACATGCCTCCTGCCCAACTAGAAAACAGTGGTAACAATGGGGAACAAACAGCAGAGGGAAACTTGAGCATGACACTGACATCCATAGACCTGATCATGAACTACACAGCTTCCATTTTTCAGGTGATCCAAGAGTCAGGGACTACCTTAGGGGGGACGATTGACTAACTCAGCCTTGACCTTTTCTTAGTGGGGGAGGACTTAAGGAAAACTGTAGACAGGGTCACAGAAGCTGAGGGACAAATTTCAGCAGCAGAAGACTTCATCTGAGGGTTTCAAACCAAAATAGTGAGCCTTCAGAAAAAAAACGGGCCTAACTGGGTCTCTAGCCGGCCCAAGCTCCATCGCAGTCAGCCTGAAGTTGTGACTTTGTTCCACTCAGGCATGACTAGATATCCTCAATTGGTCCTTTACACCTACTGGTCCTATTTTTACTAAAATCTTTCAAATTGAATATCTCCAGTTCTACTAAGTTGGTTTTTGTTGTTTCGTTCATGTTTAATTTACTGAAAAAGAATCAATTCTTGCTATACTCTTGTGGGATCCTTTTGTAATCCAAGACCAAATCAAGTTTTTAAATTCTCCCTGATTGGCTTCTTTTTGTTTTTCCAAATCTACCCTAATTCTTACTACTGAACTTTCTGAAACCATATCTGCAGTAATGGAGTGCGAGCTGGCCAACTTGGAAAGTTACCTTGTGGCTGAGCTCAAACAATTCTGCAAGGAAAGGGGACTGCAAATGAAGAAGGGCACCAAAAAGGTGGAGCTGAAAACTCTGAGGGCCTGGAAAGAGGTCCACCAGTTGACGACAGCCACAGAGGAGCAGGATCATGCGGATGGTATGGATGAGAAGGATCTGGACATCAGCCCTGAAATGCAGACCCCAGGGGAGGACCCATCCCCTGAATTGGAACTCCCTGTCAGAGCAGGAAGCAGTGTTTCATCGCATGGCCTGTCGCCAGAGGAGCTGGAAGACAGGAAGGCAGAGAGGGAGTTTCAACTACAAATGGCCAGGACCAGGGAGGAAAAGAAACTTGCTTTGGAGTGGTTGGCTCATGAGAGGAGCCTTAAGGAGCTGGAACTGAAAGCAAATCAGGAAGATTCCAGCAATGGTGGCAGCATTACCTCAGTGTCTAAATGAGACAAGAATGTCCGTAACCCCAAATACCTGGTACCCAGTTATGTGGTGAGGAATGACATTGCTAAATGGTTTTCAGCCTATTAGGTGACCCTGAGAAAACACAAGATAGCAGAGGAGTACTGGGGGGTGTTAGTGTGTGGAAGCATATGCCTTCAGTGGGAAGGGACACTTTTCTAACCTTAGAAGTAGAGGGCCAAACCAGGTACATACCCATGAAACACACAAAAGGTAATGGGAGGCTGCTTGCAGTGTTTCTAACCACTGGCAATCGCTCAGGGTAGCACTCAAACCCATCATTCTTTTGCTCACCATGCCACCTCAGTTTGAACCCAGCCATATGCAAATCAGTCTTGACCCTGCTCCTCATGGGAACTGTTCAGCTCAAACTGCCAAACCAGTTCCTCACTGAACTGGAACACAAGCAACCCAGGACCAGTTTCGCCCTAGTTATGGGCTAATGAACCAAGCACAGCTTGGTTCCAGTGACACCGTGGTCATGGTACCCATGTCTTGGCATACCCATGCCTCTTAGGGTGGTACGTGAAACACACAAAAGGTGATGGGGTTCTGCTCGCAATAAGTCTAACCGCTGGTATTCGCTCGGGTGGGGCTCCAACCTATCTTGCTTTTGCTCACCATGCTAACTCAGTTTGGACCCAGCCATATGAAAATCAGTTTTGACCCTGCTCCTCATGTGAGCAGTCCAGCCCAAACTGCCAAGCCAGGTCCTAACTGAACCAGAACACAAGCAACCCAGGATCGGTTTCACCCGTGTTATGGGCTCATCAGCCAGAAACAGCTTGGTTCCAATGACACAGTAGGCTTGGGACCCATGTCTGGGCATACCCATGCCACTTAGGTATCATGTGGCCTCAGACAGGAAACATCACCATTTTAAATGTTCATGTTTAAAGTTGACATCTTTCTTAAACGTTGGCTCTTGACACACACATTTGTATGCGCGTCGTTATAGGATATTATTCTCTGAAATGGATTGCCTTACATTTAATCTTCTTCATAGGCATATTATCAGGGCCTTGAACATTTTGTAGGAGGCTTAAGTTCACTGCGCAAAATGCTGATGTTTGTTGTTGTCGGCTCTGAAACAGCCCTGCAAGGGTAGAATCAATAATGATGGCCTGACTAGAGCTCTGGCATGTTAACATGGGTGAAGTTTATTATATTAACAACACCAATCCTTTGTTTAGACAGAGGAGCATTCCATTGCCGCTGATGAGGTCGTCCCATGACAGAATTCCAGCCCAACTGAATCCTATTTACCTTTGTGAGAAGGATGATGGTCTTCTCTGCACAAGAATGGACTCCCAGATGAAACATACCCACAGTTGACTGGGGAGTTAGATTACCCTAAAATATTCTGGCACGTTTCACATACCTTCCGGTATCTTCTAAGGTTAGAGGTCCAGAGGGTGCAACGTGAGCTAGCTAGGACAATGGCCAACATATCCTGAGAGTGTGCTTGGACTTAGTCTCGTAAAGTTTTGACGTTTATGTTGTCCAAATGCACAGTGTTACTGATATAGTGTGAACGGTATGGCATGGCCCTACCAACGTTCTAGCTTGGGTACATATTTAATGGGTCTCTCAAGTAGTTTCTCTTTTGTGTGCCCAAAGACCCTATTCACCAATTAATTGGAGACGTTCGCAGTGTTAGGGAAAAAATCCTCCTAAGCATTGTAGGGAACCCTATTTCTTACTGTAGGTTGTTCAAGTTTGAAGTTTTAAAGAGATCACCCCATAGTGGTACCCTCTCTGAATTCTAAATGCACATGGGTAATCCAGCACAGGTGGCTTTGCCACAAAATTGCAGACATGCACTAACCCAAACGCTATTACAACATGGGCTCACCCTTGCAGGTGGAGATGTTACCTTAATGATGGAGGCCCATGAAGCATATAGAACAGAGGTATTCTACTCAAGGATCACATTCCCAGTAGCAAATGCCAACACAGGGAATTTCCGCATATACACTGAAGCTCAAGTACCAAACAACTGTAGACTATATAAGGATTTAGAAATCCCAATAACATATCAAAAACACATGAATTGGTTCCTAGGCGCCCTACTATATAGATTAGAAAATGTTAGAGTAGGCCCCCTCAGTAATGAGGGAGCAATATGCAGTCTTAGCAGGTTACACACCATATCCAGATATAGGGAACATTACAGCTCTAGAGCTACGAGCACTATACTCAGATATATTTACACTGTATATATGACTAATACATTTTGTTATGTGAACAGCAGTCCCAGCAAGGGCTGTTCAAGCTATTCAACCACGATTGATGATGCCTGAACTTAGTCCAGTGACTATTAATGCAATAATGGGTAAAGTTCCCATCAGGCAGGATCGGATTCCGTTCTGGATTGCGCAAAAAACGAATCAGCGTGAAGCATTGTTTCCCCATAGGAGACCCCGAGAAAACATAGAATTCTCACAGTGTGCGTACCATGAAAGATGGTTCCCCCAAAGGATAACTCGAAACAGGCACCAGAGTCTTCTAAAATTAAAATGCTGGGATAAACATAAAAATAAAGAAAGGACTAACCCGCGGAGAGGATCTCCGCAATAGAAGTGCTCTGAGAAGTGCTATAACTTGCGTAACTGTCATACAATTAAACAGCCTGATAGGTATCCGGATACTCATACACGTTGTTCACGTTCCTTTCAGGAATCATCCAAAAAATGCTCGGAGAGAGGAGGACGAGCAGAGTGCAGATATGAAACCGAAGAAGAACTCACAACGCTGTTCTGACATCATAATAAAAAGGAAAGAAAAACTTCCATAGCAAAAGCCTTAATTTAAAAAGAAGAAAGTGGCTGGAATAAAAGTAAAACATGCCACAAGTAGTGAGGAATCTGCTTATGAACAGGGAATAGGCTCTGACTGCTGGACAGTGCGACAGGTGTCACGATAGTTCACCAGAATCTTATGGAGTGTCATGTGGCAGTAGCAACGAGTGACTATGTCAGGTGAAAACACCGGACCAGAGACTAAAGGCCTGATTTAGATCTTGGTGGATATGGTCCCGACGTATATTCACTGTCGGATTCCCCATCCTCCAAGTAGACGGTCTGCCCGCTCTGTTTATATCCTGACTGGTCCATGGACGAAAGACCATTGGAGTGCCTCGCCAATGGCATCATAGGCAAAAACAGCTGTTAGAGGGAGTACAGCTAGTTTGTGTGCCGGGCTAATCACCATTTGCCCTCCCGCTAACGCAACTGTGGCGGGGACACCTCCACACCGGAGTTGGCGGTTTGGAAGGGATATACAGCAGAAACTTGCCTTCTCTCTGTTTCACACTTCCGGTTCTGTCATGGACCCAATCGTACAAGTCCTGCTGCTGCTGCTGATACTAGACCACGACGCAAATCAAACCTGTTGTTGCTGAAATCAAAGATAAGCTGTTACTTTTAACTTGTAAACACACAAGTCAAAAGGAAACATTTGCTCAGGACTCATGCATTTTGATATCTCTCCTACAAGCAATAACATACCAATGTGTAATGTTTGTGTGTAATGTTGACGTTTAAGACATTTAAATAAACACACCTGTAACATTTGAATGTACTATCACATTTTGTAAAATATCAAATTAAAAACATACGCATTACACATTATTGGGATAAGTGAAATGTAATGAAATGTTACAATTGCAATAACAAGGTGTAACGTTTATTTTGAAATAACTGTAAAATGAATGTCAGTCCTAAACCGAAATCAGATATGTTATTAATGTAACATACCCACTTGTCTACAGCATTTCCTATATTTTATTATATTTCAAATTCACATTTTTTTAAACTGTAATGCATATATGTTTATTATTATCACTTAACAAGTCAAAATAAACACACCTGTATTAACACGTAAAAAATGTTTTTTAACATCTATGTGTTAATTATAATGATGAAGGCTTGTATCAAAATGTAAATGTCCATCGCATATTATTTAATCTAGTGTTTGGACTTTACAGAGTAGACATTTTAACAAAATGTTGTATTTTCTGTCCTAATTGTAGTTAACTATATGAACTCCCCATTTTAATCAGTAACATTTCTAGGAATCAAAGTGTTGCAAATGAAAAATAATGCCAGGACAAACTTGGTGAAATAAAAATAGTTGTTTTATTACAAAATTATATACTTCGCTCATAAATAATATTTATTAGAATAAAATAATAAATAGAACAACAAACAAATGCTGTTGTGCTGTTGCTGCAAATTTGCCTCCTATAAAACTGCCAAAGGAAACCTCCTCAGAAAAGGGCATCTACTGAGCACAGAGCAGGCACCACAGGGATCTTTTTGGGATGGGTCAGTTTGAGAGGAGTTGGAGGGGTGGGCTTTGGAGGGGTGGGTTTGGGTTTGGGAGGGGTCAAACACAGACCTAATAAAAAATCTGAACAAGGAGAAAAGGCAGGATGGGTAGCAGAGAATTGGGTTTGGGAGGTAGAGGGAGCTGCAGTGGGTGATGTGTGTGTGTCTGTTGTTTTAGCAGTTGCACGTGGGTGTGTGTGTATGTTGTGTACGTTTGGGGGTGTTTCTTGGCAAGCATATGTTGCTCGGTGAGTGTTTGTGTTTGGTGGGTGTTGGTTTGCGTGTAGGTGTGTGTTTGGAAGAGGCTGCTGTTGAGGGGGTTGGTATGGTTTTGGTCCCTCTGGGTGTATGTTTTGCAGTTGCATGTGGGCCTGGTGTATGTTTGGATGTGTGTGGTTTCTCAGGTGTTCTGTATTCGGGTGAATGTGTGCATTTGTGTTTGGTGGGTGATGGGTGATGGTTTGCATTTGGTGTTGTGCTTGTGGGTGTGGTGGTTGTGGGTGTGCTGGTGGTTGTGATGCTGGTGGTTTGGGTGTGCTGATGGTTGTTGGTGTTATGGTGGTTGTAGTGCTTGTGTGTTCGGTGGTGCTAATGGTGCTTGTGGGTGTGGTGTTAGTTGTTGTGCACGTGGGTGGGCTGGTGGTTGTAGTGTTTGTGGGTGTGCTGGTGGTTTTGAGTGTAGTTGTGTTTGTGGTGTCTGTGGGTGTAGTGTCAACTGTGCCTGTATGTTGTTTGGGTGTTTGCTTGTGTTTCTTTGTGTGTTTCTATTAATGTGCGTTTGTGAGTGTGCTGCTTGTCTGTTGGAGTGGGTGCATGCAAAGAAGTGTGTGTGTTTGGGATAGGGCTTAGAGTTTGGACTTGGGGTGGGAAAGGAACCTGAGTTGTGGCACAAGGTTGGGCTGGTTGGAAGGCTGTGGTCAGTGAGAGGTTAGTGCTGCAAATGATCTCTGCGGGCTAGACGTACAACTGTGATTTACTTCCAGGTATGCTACCATTTGTTTCATTTGGCAACTAATGCCCGAATGCCATTCAGCAGTGCAGTTTGGCCTACAGAGATACTACATAGGAGGTCAATAGCCTCCTCATTCAGCACAGCCAGGGTGACAGGGGCAGGGGATGAGGTGCCTGTAGCGAAGGAAACCCCAGCCATTTTAGGGAGGGCTTTAGCCAACTGGGGGGTGCAAGAGCGAAGGTAAAGATGGGTCTGTGGGTGGCAGACAAGGATGCTGGTGGTGCAGTTCCTGTAGAGTCTGCCACCACTATTGACTGGTCACTTGTAGAGGCCTCCCAAGATGTTGACGAGCTGGTGCCCTCCGTTCTAGTCCCTTCACCCTCTGTGTCCCTGTGTCAATCGGTGTCCGTGGTCTCACCACCTGAACCACAGTGGCCAGCTGCTTCCCTGCCTTCGTGGCCAGTGTCCCCTTTGCCTGCTTTTGAAGATGATGAAAAGGCATATACAATAGTTTGATTGTGTCTGTGTTAATAGAACTGATTATGAACTTTTTTCTCAAAACATTTTCAAAATTCTCAGATTTCACCTGTTTCAAACCTTTCAAACTTTAGTCCATGTTTATCACAATCTCATGCATGTAGGAAACAACTTCAGATACCATTTGGTCACAGTTTTTGGAAAATCCCCTTTTTGTTCCTAAATCATTTTCTGATCTTGTATTTTAACCATTGTAAATTCACTCCAGGAACTGTTTAACACCTCTGAATGATTAATTTCATTATGAGGCATGTGTTGTGCCTGATTTAGAATTTTCAATATGGGATACCCCAACATATATGTGACAGAGCATTCCATCTGCAAAAGTCATTTTAAGTATCCTATTTTTCTATCATAGATTTATCATCTGGACATAACAAAGGATTATGTGGATATGTGTCACTCTGTGACCAATGTGTATGCATTCATGTCTGTTTTTTTCAAAAAATGTATGCTAAACAAATTTCTTATTAAAAAAACAGACAGGCTTACATGCACATTTGGGAAGGAGTAAGATTTGCAAATCTGTCCTTTTTAACATAAATTAAATAGTCTTTTTGATTCAAAACATATTTGTGAGATGGTGCAGTGATTATTGCCCCATACCCTGTGTCTTTATTTGTTCATATATTTGTGAGATGTCTTTTAAAAAAAAGTAGGTATTTAATCTAATGTTTCTAGTCATTTTGGCTCACATGCTCAGGATTGTTTGGTTATAATACCAACTTACCAATGTGATTTTTGGAACACTCACTGTATCATATGTACTTTTTAGGTCTCGCCTGACCCTGCACATGCGCTGGTCTGGCGAGACTTTTTGAGAGGGCTCCAAAAAGTGCTACCAGGCCAGCCTAGAGCTACAGTGCATGTGCGCGGGCGTGCGCGCCGCGCTTGACCGCGATTACTTTCACTTTCGCTTTGATGTTTGATCGCGATCACGATCACTTTCGCGGCCGGACGGCCACTTGGCATAGCCAATAGGTCTCACTTTTGGGGCATTATAAGTATTTAGTTATGCAACTGTTGCATGGCTAAACACTTATATGGTCCCAAAGGCGAGACCTATTGGCTAGGCCAAAGCTTGTTATGTGATGTCCCCTGTAATAGGACTACCAGAACATCATTCACAATTGTGATGGAGCATCACATCTGACACAATAATAACTTGTGGCCTGTTTGGTACAACTGTCCCTTATAACACCTAACAATCTTTAGTATATTTGTTGTTTAGGCAGGCGTATGTCTGCTCAAAACTGTCTTTTGATGGTGAACAGCATTATAGTGTAATCATTTTCCACACATTCATTTACAAAACACTTCATCATACACCTTGGATAAAACTTACACCTACAAGAACTCTTCTTGTGCATTGGACATGTGTCAACCTTTATGTTAATGCCATCATTAATTTTTTTGCTGTTACAGACAAAATGTATGTAACATGAAAAACTCCAGAAAGAACGTACCCACTTGATGGTGCTGTTGGACTCTCAACTTCCCATCAAGCTGGGGATAGGCCCCCACAAGTAAGCGGGCCATTAGAGAGGTTAGAGTGCAGCACACATGCTTTCCATGCTGGGAGAACTGGCTGAGCTGGACTTCTGCTGACTTTTGGTCCAGCGTCTTAGGTCCTCCCACCTCTTTCGGCCATGGATGCTGCCGTGCTTGTAGGCCCTCAGGGTCCGCACCTTCTTGGCAATGGATAGATTTCTTCTGATGGGTGTTGACCTGTATGCAGACAGAAAGAGAGAGAAACAAATATTTAATGACTTTTTGTTTGTTTGTATTGATGTAACACAAATTTGAGAACTCAATCACAAGCATTAGTATTAAGTTTCAACTGCATTTTTCTCGAAAATTGTCATACAGTGAAACAAAATTGTAGTAACCTGTTGAGTACCCTTATCCCTTGTCATCTCTTTATCTTACTAATGCTGCCCAATATTGGCCAGGGGTCGACAACATTTTCTGTAGTAAGAGCTACTTCTGATCAGTGAAAAACATCCTGAACTACTGAAGGCTAAACTACTTGTGTTTTGTTACCAGACACCTCCATGCCCAGCTTCAGTTACTTTAAGGCTAATTGTCCATAGAACCACATACTCTGTTTTGAACAACATGCTTTGACTTTTTGTTTGTTTGTATTGATGTAACACAAATTTGAGAACTCAATCACAAGCATTAGTATTAAGTTTCAACTGCATTTTTCTCGAAAATTGTCATACAGTGAAACAAAATTGTAGTAACCTGTTGAGTACCCTTATCCCTTGTCATCTCTTTATCTTACTAATGCTGCCCAATATTGGCCAGGGGTCGACAACATTTTCTGTAGTAAGAGCTACTTCTGATCAGTGAAAAACATCCTGAACTACTGAAGGCTAAACTACTTGTGTTTTGTTACCAGACACCTCCATGCCCAGCTTCAGTTACTTTAAGGCTAATTGTCCATAGAACCACATACTCTGTTTTGAACAACATGCTATGAATAAGGGCAATATGAAAGGGCTGCCATGTGTGTCAGTGAGAGTCTTTAGGGGATGTATGAACACGTGTGCATATGAAAGAGACATATTTGTATAGGTGACTGAGAGCACAGGACATACTTTTTGTCATATGTGGCAATAAATACACAAATAAGACACAAATACCACAAATATACAATTGTTCTTTTTTGTCAATGGGAGAAATGTAAAATGCAGAAAAATATTCATGAAACAATTCATAACATGGAACATTTCCCTGCCTTTATATTTCTCTCTTTTCCCAAAATGTCTGCATTTTTCCATTATACTTCGGGCACATGGTCTACTGGCCACTGGAAGTGAGAAGCCTGCAGTTTGAAATGCAACACTTCGAAATGGGAGAAAATTGAAAGGACGAGTTAACTTACTCATTAAGGTAACTTTCCGTTTTCTATTTCTCCCATTTGAAAGCATTCAGAAACATACATTTGTTCTCAGCTCCAAAGTATAGTTGACCAGGACTATTATTTCAGAGTTACATACCTCAGTGCTTCAGTTCCCCTCTGTGACCCAGCCCCAGGATGGACTTGAATATGACTGTGCACTGCTCATTATCAGGCCCTGCTATCTGCAGCCTGATGACGATAATGTAAAATGAGCACAGTCTTCACTTAGGGAAATATGAGCTTGTGTTAGTTTAAAAATTAACTCAAGGCTGCAAGCTACTCTGAAGGTGTCTGGGAGCTACTGGTAGCTCACAATCGACTGATTTGACACACATGATCTACGCCTAGTGAATTTTGGGAAAATACAAATTGCAAATATCAAATTTATTTAGGAATTAAATGTATATATAAATATATATATATATATATGTTAATTTGTGTAAGAAAATATGTGTGTACAAAATTAACTTTATGTTAATTCTCTTGAATTCACATGGAATTATGAAATATATAGCAATACACACTAAATAAATATAGGGCCTCGAACACACTACACATACTACTGTTGTGTTCAGTAATTATAATGTGTTTAAAAACAACACCATCATAGTTCTAGGTAATTTAAAAAAATCACTTTAATCACTACACTTCACTCAGGAACTAAAAGGGACATTCTAACGTGTTTTAAAAATAAAATCACCGTCAGAATTACATTTTCATTTTCAGCATGTACCTGTTCCTCTGGTGAGCCATGGAGCTGGCTGTAGAGGGACAGGACCTCTGTAGCCAGGAACTCCAGCTCCTCTGACGAGAAGTCTGGGGCCCTGTCACCTGCGTTCCTGGGCATTGTGGCTCCCAGAGGTCAGAAACAGCAGCAGAAGTTGAGGAGGTGTTGTTGGATGCAGTGTTAGGAGACAAGTGAGCTTTTTTGGAAATGCTGTGTACATGTACATGATCATCAATGAAGATGGGCACATCCATTGGCTTTCATATGTTGCAATCACACAGTTTAGCCTATGGCTGTGTCCGGCGTGGAGTATTACACAGCATTCTGATAATAAATGTCCTGATGGAAGAACGTGATATTATCAAACTTTTCAGATTGAATAAGCAAATAATTATTGATTTGTTTCATCAGCTGGAGCCAGAGCTTCTGCCTCACAATGAGAATCTCACAGTTATAACACTAGTAGTCAAAATCATGGCAGTATTTCAGTTTGTGGCCACATGATCATTCAATTACACTGTGGCATTATCTGGTGGAATGTTACATTCAACTTTCAGTGGTGTGCTATAAGAAGTTCTTTCTTCAATGATGAGACACATCAACGCCTTCATAGTTTCTACGGAATAAGGATTTTCCAATGTGAAGGGAGATTTTCATGCTTTGCGTCACCTACCACATGATGTTGGAGCCGTTGATGGCACACATATTGCCTTATTTCCACCAAACGCCAGGGAATAAGTCTACCGCAATCGAAGGAACTTCTCTTCAATCAATGTGCAAGTTGTCTGCTTACCTGATTTGCACATCCCAAGCGTGTGTACGTGTTTTCCAGGATCATCCTGTGATTCCTTTGTACTACAGGACAGCATACCCCTGCAATTGTCACAATTTGGACCTGAGAGGGCCTAGCTTGTTGATAAGTACAATCTGCCAAAATATTGTTTGGTACATTTCAAGTTTAATGATCTAAAATAGTGTTAAATATTTTGTCTATTTGTATTTTATTTCATGTAGGAGACTCAGCTTATCTTAACCATCCATGGTTGTTAGCACCGCTGAGGAATCCAACAACGCCAGGGGAAGTCTGCTTCAATGAGGCCCATGGAAGAACATGGAGGCCAGTGAAGTGGGCTTTTGGGCTCCTAAAAGGCAGCTTTTGTGTCTGGATAAGACTGGTGGAGCCCTTCTCTACTCATCCGATAAAGTGTGCCAAATCTCCATGGCCTGCTGCATGTTGCACAACATAGCCCTGCAGTGTTACATCCCATACATCACAGAGGATGGAGACCATGAGGAGCCATCGAGTGAGGATTCTTGACATGCGAAATGAAGATGATAGTGGTAAACAGGAATGAATTGACTTACGTCAAGATGTTATTGACAACTTCTTTACATGTGCGTGAGGTTTTATTTACAGTTTTTAAAAATAAATGTTAAACCAAATTTTAATCTAATGAGGATGACAGTTTGTGCTGGCCATCTTTTTTTTAGAAAGGGCAAGGTAAGGAAAATCCTGGGCAAAGATGATTGTTGATCTAAGTTTTGACAGATTAACAACATTTACTTTGTTTATCTTTGATTGCTCTTAGAAAATAATTCATTTGTTATGTGAAAATTTTGTAATGTAATCAACTAATTTATTTTGTTTTTAATCTGTTTTAGTTTCCTTCACGATGTCATCTTCATTTGGACATTTCAACTTTGTGACATTTGCAGTTCTATGCTGCTGTTGCGAAGTACAAAGGGAACATGGGTTGATCCTGTGAAAGAGACACACACACGTTGGATGTACATATCTGGTACGGAGACAACTTGTACAGTGAGTGAATGAAAGTTTTTGAGATTGTATTGGACTTATTTTCTGTTGAGTATTGCCATCAAGGCAACATGGGCTGCTTAAGCTTCCCTAACCACTTGTGGTAGGCCACCCAAAGCATAGAAATCTCCTTTCACATAGGCTAAATCTACATTTTGTGTTAACTGTATGTAGCTGTTGATGTGTCTCATCAGTCCCACCCCCAACCCTTCAACTCTTGTGTCATTCACCTCCTCACAAAAATACTCCCTTCACCTCCCTCCCAGACCTCTCAGGGTTTCAAGATAGTTGCTGATGCTCACAACCCCCACTGTCTATCTTTTGCACTCACCAATGCACTGAGGACACCATCCCAAAGAGACCGATTCCACTCATCCACCAGTCCCGCCATTATTAACAAAGAACGAAGTGACACCTCCAACTGCTCTCCCGCCGACTACCTGACTACAGCTCATGCCGAGATGCACTTCAGACTATAGACAGCCTCACCCCGCATAATTCGTAGCAATTCACCCGCACTCCCTCCTTACAAAAGCAAATGCTCATGTCCAAGCTAAATGAGCAACTAACGTGCATAGAGAACCAACTAGAACAAGCATTTACAATGCAATGGTCTCGGCAATATTACAGGTAGAGCTATTGTTATTGCTCATTATTTTTTTAGCATTTTTGTATCCCTAAATAAATGGCATTGTCATTTCTATGGCATTAGTTGTTTTTTTGCATATGTGATACCTATTGCATTAGCAGAGAGAGAGTGAGGTAGTGAGATAGAGAGAGAGAGTGAGGTATTGAAATAGAGAGTGAGGTAGTGAGAGAGAGTGAGGTAGATAGAGAGTGAGGTAGTGAAAGAGTGAGTTAGTGAGTGAGTTATTTTCTGACGTAGTGAGATAGAAACAGTGAGTGATGTTGTGAGATAGCGAAAGATTGAGGTAGTGAAAGAGAGAGTGAGGTAGTGAGGGATGTTGTGAGGTATTAAGATAGAAACAGAGAGTGATGTAGTGAAGTAGTGAGATAGAGTGAGGTAGTGAAAGAGTGAGTGTAAGTGAGTTAGTGTATTTGAGAGAGAGAGTGAGGTAGTGAGATAGAGTGAACTAGTGAGTTAGAAAGAGGGAGTGAATTTGCGAGGTAGTGAGAGAGTGATGTAGTGAAGTTTTGAGAGAGTGTGATAGAAATAGATAGTGATGTAGTGATAGAGAGTGAGGTAGTGAGATAGAGAGAGAGTGAAGTTTCTAAGTAGTGTGTTAGAGTGAGAGATAGTTACTGTGGTAGTGATATTGTGTTGCTGTGAGAAAGAGAGAGTTGAGTAGTGAGTTAGAGAGTGAGTTAGAGAGTTAGTGAGAGAGAGTGTAGTATAGTGAGAGATAGTGAGGTAGTGAGAGATAGTGAGGTAGTGAGAGAGAGTTAGGGAGAGAGAGTGACGTAGTGAGAGAGCCAACCCCACACACATACAGAACCACCCACACAGAGCCACACACATACAAAGTGTATCCCCCAGACATACATACAGAGCCACACCTACAGAGTCAGCCAGACACAGATAGAGAGCTATCCGCACAAATATTCAGAGCTACAGACATCCACATACAGAGCCACTGACTTACACATACAGAGCTAGCTAGAGACATAGAGTCACCTAACACATACCGAGCTAGCCACATAAAGATACTGAGCCATCTATACACACACAGAGGCACCTATGCACTTATTGAGCTACACATACACTGAGCCACACACACGCACAGCTACACACATAGAACCACACAGACATACACAGACTTACACATACTGAGCCACACACACACAGAGCCATCAACACATACAGAGCCACACACACAGAGTGCCACAAACACAGTTCCACACAGAGCCACACACATATATCCAGCCTAAACGTAGGTACACACAGACAGAGCTACTTCTAAATAGCGACACTTAGCCATAAAGCAATCTACACAGACACATGTGTACACACAGATGTATATACATTCACATAGTGCAATATAGAGTGACAAATATAAAGCTACACTTTTACACACACACAGAGCTATAGACTCACATACAGAGCATTTACAATGCAATGTTCTCGGCATTGTTAAAGTTAGAGCTATTGGCATTGCTCATGACATTATTTTTGTTTATGTTTTTGTTTTTAAAACATTTAAAGAAACTGCATTGTTATTTACAATGTCAATATCTTAATCTCTCTCAAATGCGAGACCTATTGCATTTGCACCCACACACAGAGCCACACACACAAAGCCACCCACACACACAGAGCCACCCACACTGAGCCACCTACACAGAGCTATTCACATAGAGCAACCCACACACAAATAGAGCCACCTACATAGAGCCACCTACACACACACACACACAGAGTTACCCACACACAGACAGAGCCACCCACGCATAGAGCCACCTACAAAAAAAGCCACCCACACAGAGCCACACACACAGAGGCACACACAGAGGCACACACATACACACACACATTAACCCACTGATCCGACGAACCAGCATTTGATTCTGTACCCTGTAGAATACACAGGGAACAACGCAGCAGGCTCACTATACTGTTTTAGAAGGAAAGGAAGCTGTGTATACACATTCGACTCTGCAGCAAATGCATGAACCTGCTGAGATACAGCTGTGTGAGTGTGACCAGGGTGCAATTATGTGACCCTGACACTCATCCCTGCCTGGGTGAGTTATTTTGCCCGCTTATCTTGTTAACAAGGACGTTCCACACTGGCCTGTGTGAGGCAAAGGGAAAAGGTGACCAGGGCCAGTCCGGGAGGGTACACAGGTCACCCTTTTCAAATAATAACTCACACCACGTGGCCTTGTTTGTCCCAGTCATATGACCGCAAAGAAGGAATAATGCGACAATCAGGGTGAGTCATAAGAAGCCGAGCACGGGCTGCTGAGTGACCAAAGGGCGGAAGTGAGGCTGCCGGAAGATTCTGGGACATCTTTAATACAGACTAAACGTATGGCTCGCCATGACCTGACCCCCACTGAACACCCGTCTGCTGAACCCCACGCCAATTTCTTTGTGGCAGAGTTTTACAACAAAAATATGTATAAGTGTCTGCCAGGCTGGTTTTCATGACTCTCTTGTGACTTCTTAACGTTTTTGCAACACCTTGTGAACATGGGTTCTCGGAGTAAAGCTTTCCCTACATGGTGACACTCATCCATCCTGTAGGACTCCTTGCTCCCTTGCCTCCTATTCCTCAGTGTAATGTATACATTACAGTAACAGAGCAGCATAGCGTATCAGATCCGAGCAGTACCATATGGCATCTAGTTATACGTCTCGGCCTATCATGGCATTATAACAAATCGTAGCCTAGTATCACCAACCAGCGCTGGCGTTGCCTAGGATCACACTGCGCGATCGAGCAAAACATCACATGTGCCGTAAAACACTACTAGCACAACACAATTTGAAGTGGATTATGTCTCCGAGCCCTCTTCCCCCACACCCCAGAGTGAAGGGGGTGCATCCCCCCCTCTGTGTCCAAACCTTCCCAGTACATACCTTCTCTGTGGGGGTGGGGAAGGCGGGGGAGAGCCGGCACCGCTGGAAGTTAAAAGAGTGGGTCCCGAGAGAGAAAGAGGAGCGGTAGTGGAGGGGGCAGAGGGTGGTAAAACGAGATAAGAGCAGGGAGAGAACGAGATGCAGAAAGGGAGACGGGGCCGGGTGCGAGGAAAGGGTATGAGAAGAGAGAAGATAAGAGAAAGTAAGATGAAGAGAGAGAGATTGGTGAGGGAAGTGTAACTGCTGGGGGCGGAAGGGGGGGCAGGCACGAAAGAAGAGGAAGCGCACGTGAAAGATAGGAGGGAGTTTGAGGGAAAGAGTGACCCAAAGGAAGAGAGAGAAGATAGCTGGGTGGTGGAAGAGAAACGTGTGAGGTGAAGGGCAGCAGGAGGAAGTGAGGGGTCACAAGGAAGGAGGGAGGGAGTGACACAGAGGGAGGAAGTGACACAGCAGGACTGGAGGGGCAGAGAGGAACTGATAAGGAGAACGCAGAGCAAAGGAGATGAGAAAAGAAGAAATGTGGCGCCAAGGAGGGAGCTCGAGAGATGAACAGAGAGGGCGCGTGGCCGTGATGGGAGGGAAGTAAAGGGGGGGGAGGTGAGCGTGTGAGGGATGGGGAACAGAGTGGAGGGAGAGAGGAGCTCAGTTTCAGCCGCCCCCCTCTCCTGCTCTGACCGTACAAATAACACACCCTGAAGAGCTAATAACCTTTTAACCCACGGAGCTGGACACAGGGCACCTCCGAGAAAGTGAGTAGTTGGCGGGGTGATCTTGACAACTCTGGGTCGCCGTACAAGCAGGAGAGCATATGGGCAGGAACGGCTTAACCCCGACCCCACCCAGGAGGATGAAGAGAGCAGCAGCCCGGCACAGGTGAGAGGCGCTGCGCAAGTTCGGCTCCCAGAGCCTGCAGGGGGCTCTCAGCTCTCAACAACAAAGGAGGCAGCAGGGGGAGGGAGTCTCCATGAAAACCACCGCCTTTCTCCGAGGCAAAGCAGAAATGCCTCGGAGAAACGCAGTGGCGTTTTCGGATTCGGGGGCGTGTTTCTTTTTCTCTCCTCTTGCCATTGGCTGGAGGAGAGAAAAACACGCCTAAAAAAGGGCGTGGCTAAAAAGTGGAAAGAAGAGCACGGAACACGCCCCCGAATCTGAAAAAGACGGAGCCTATTTGGAGGGACGGCTCTCTCCTCCAATGGCTGGCCTCCGTTTAGGAAGCCAGCCAATGGAGGAGAGGCAAAAAGAGAGGCGGGCTAAATAGCCACTCTAAGAAACATAAGATCTCCGGGCTTCCGGTTCTGCCTTCGGCAGACCGGACGGTCCCTCGACCTAAAAACTACTACAAGGTCTCAACAATATCACAGAGAACCTACACATGTGTTCAAATCCTACCCATCAAACTCACCCCCCTTCATGCAATAGCACACAACTCCTAAGACGAGCGAAGATATGACCATGCAGCTGGACCACAACACCTCTCAACAACAAAGCTCATAGACTTAAAAGAACGGTCTCCATGATGTACCTAAGCGAGGCAGCAGACCTAGCCAAATCCTACAGCCTGGCATATAATAGACACAACCCTGCCTCAAAAATCTAGGTTATCACGGGACTAGGGAGAAACACCACACCAACATTAACGACCAGACCACTAACTCAGCTCATTAATATTCCCCTGACTTCCTCCTCCCAAGATCTTATTAACTGCCGAGAGACCAAATGCATGCTCATGAACTGCAGATCAGCAACCAAGCATGCAACAGAACTAGCAGAAACAATCTTGAATCATGACATTGATATCCCATTCTTTACGGAAAAATGCTAAGTGATTCCTCCTGCCCGATCATGGACACGCTAGTCCCACCGGGGTTCTCAATCATTAGGAAGGACGGCCACATTGGAGGCTTCAACAGTATCCATAAGAACAACATCAATATGGGTGCAACAGACACCTTCTCCAATACATTTGAACATGTCAGCACCACCATAAAGATGAAAGGCAACATAACAATGAACTGTCACCTTCTCTACCACCCACAGGGTAATGCACTATCCTTTGGCAAACACCTAGCCGATACGATACCACACTGGTCACTCTCACACACCAACAACATCATCCTAGGTGACCTCAGCCTTCACTGGGCTGATAAAAGCGACACCCTAATCCAATCCCTAACCAACTTATTACTCACAACAATCTCTACCAGCATTGCAAAGGTCAAAGCCACAATAAAGGCTCAACCCTGGACGCTATCATAGCTCAGGAAGAAACACTAACCATTTACAGCATCCTCCCTGTCGACTGGTCGGACCACCAGATCATCTTATTTCACATCAACAAAGTATTTACCCTCCTAACTCACACGGTAAAAACCCTCCAATGGAAGAGAAACATTAGACAAGTTCCTCTAGAGGACCTTGAAGAAAGAATGGCATCTCTACTTCCCCCCTCAGCAGAGAACCTCTCAAAAACTGAACTCATCACCCACTACAACTCAACAATGTTCCCCATCCTGGACCTGAAAAAGGTGAGAAACACTCCCTGGAGGTCCTGGTTCAATAAAGACCTCAACACTGAAAGAATACAGCTCAGAGCAGCCAAAAGACTCTGTTGAACAAATACATCCACAGCCTACCTGGACCAGCTCAGGAGGGAAGGCTGAAAATATAAAAAGCACTTCATGAATGAAAAAGCCTCCTTCTTCTGCAATGCTCTAGATATGGCCAAAAACTCCCCAAAGAGGTCTTCAACATCATCAATCAACAAACCTCCAAGCCAGCACTAAAAAACCTTCAGATATCCAAAGAATGATGTGAAAGATTTGCCACTTTCTTCAGTTATAAAATCACAAAGTTCAAGCTCTCCCATGATTCCAACCAGCCTTCCACCGGGGACCCCCCTCCCTGGAATGAAGATAACAACCCCCCCTTCTCACTCCATGACCTTCTTAGCAATGATCACCACACAGGACAACATTGAGTGCATTCAAACCCGAGGGTCCCACATAAGCCAGAGAAGCTGGAACATTTTCGACCCACTCACAGAGGTGGACATATCGTCTCTGCTGGCTACGTCCAAACCCTCCTCCCACCTTGAGGACCCCCTCCCGGCCTCTCTGGCAAAAAACAAAACAATGTCCTAACACCCCTCTGGACCAAGATAATAAACAACTCCCTGAAAACTGGAGCGCTACCATACCGTCTCAAACTTGGTCAAGTCACGCCAAGAATTAAACAGGCCCGAACGACCTCAATAACTTCAGACCAGTTTCCAATCTCCCCTTCCTAGCCAAAACTCTAGAGAGATTTGTTTTCGCACAACTTGACCAGCACATCGAAAACAGCAATCTCCTGGACCCTTACCAATCGGCTACAGAAAATAATACAGCACGGAAAAAAACATACTAAACATAATAGATGACCTGCACACGTCTCTTGATACAGACCAATAGTGCCTACTCATTCACCTAGACCTATTGGCGTACTTCGACATGGTTGACCACAAGCTTCTCTTGGATTCCCTAAAAAAATATATTGATGCAGGTGGGGTGGTCCTACGCTGGTTTGAATCCTTTCTACAAAGCCACGCTCAAAAAATAACCTCTGATACAACAGCGATAACCTGGGAGGTCCCCCAAAGCTCTGTCCTCTTGCCCACACTATTCAATATCTACATGAAACCTCTCATCGACATCCTCAACCAAGCAAAAATCCCCTTCCATTTATATGCGGATGACATCCAGCTCTACATGGAGATATGTCACTAGAAGACATTCACCGATTAAATGCCACCTTCAAAGAAGTCCAACACTGGCTATCTAGCAACAACCTAAAACTCAACCAAGATAAGACAGAAATTCTTCTCATATCAAAGACAGAGCAGCCCCCCAGATGATAGAATGGGTAAACTCCATAGACGCTCTCAGCTGCACTCTGTCACTAGCTGACTCCATTAAATCTCTAGCGATCACTCTGGACCCCAAACTGATCTTGAAAAATCATATAAAGAATAGTGCGAAGAGTGCCTTCTACACCCTGAAACTTCTGAACAAAATCAAACCCTACCTACCGCAGAAGGATCTCAAATCTGCCACACAAGTGCTGGTGCTGTCTAGGTTGGGCTACGGGAATGTCACCCTCACCGGCACTGCCAAATTCCAACTTGCACCCACCAGAACCACTCTCAACGCAGCAGCCAGAATAGTCATAGGAATCAAAAAATATGATCACAGCTACCTGGCCCTAAAATAACTGAAATGGCTCCTGATTGAAGCTTGCTGCAGCTTGAGAACAGCCACAAAAACATGCACACTGGAAAACCAACCTACCTTACTTCTAATCTCAAAAGAGCAGGATAGGCAAGAAAGCTCAGAAGCTCAAACACCCTGCTCCTCATCCCGCCAAAAGCCCACAAACAAAAAATGTTGGCACGCTTCTTCTCAAGCAATGCCCCTAAAATCTGGAACCCCAAACCAATACATATCAGGACCAACCCCTCCTTCAGCTCTCCCTGGATCCCCCCATGTTATTTCTTCTTCCCTGTGCTCAACCACTGACTTGACTTGATTTGACATATTTGATTTGATTATACTTGTTATTTAGATGTAAGCATATACTGATGTAAAGTGCGCTGCTACCCTCTGGTCTTGCCAGCGCTTTATAAAACTCTAAAATAAATAAAAATCATTGAAGGAAAAACATCATGAAGCACATCATTTAAAGTTAGTTGTGACATTCCACCAGATACTGCAACAGTGTATTGGAATGATCCTGTGGCCACCGAAGAAAGTACTGCCATTATTTTCATTTATGATGTTATTGATGTGAGTTTCTTATTATGAGGCCAAAGATATGGCTTCAGCTGATGACATCCATCAATAAGAGTTTGCCTATTTGATCTTACTTATTTTGATTATCTCCTGTTCTTCCATGTTGGCAAGGTCTGGAACCGTGATATATAATATGGCACACATTTTTTGGAATATTCATAGGCTATAATGTATTACTACAAATATGAAATGTTTTTGAATTCCTATTAAATCCTATCTTAGTTTTTGAATTGTGGTTTTTGTCATTGTTTATCATTTTTTTAAAGAAGTAAAATTAATTTCTTACATGGAATTTATTTTTGAAAAACAATCTTTTTTAATGTAACTTTTTAAAATGTATGATGAAAGTAAAAATAAGTTGACAAATTGAGAAAAGAAATAAAACACCAGTCTTTGACTTTGTTATTTTTGATTTTATTCAACAAAACCAAATAAACTTAAACAGGATGAAAAGAAAAGGGCTAACACAAATTTAAATAACCAATCATGGTGAATGAAACTTTTGTTGAAAAGCCAAAATTGTTTGAAGACCAATGTCCAAAATACAACTGCCATCACAAAGTTAAATGTGGCCAGAATATAGTCCACAGAGTGAATGGTAGTCACACACTGGAGGAAGATAGGTTCTGCATCTCTTGATAGTGGTGGTGGAGGTCTTACCACCCTCTCCTGCTGGTCCAGATAAAGGTGTACACCTGAGGGGGGCTGGTGGATTCACACTTGCAGGAGCAGAGGTGGGCGTAGCTGTTTCGTCTTGTGGCAGTGCCTTCATTTCTGTGGCTGAGGCAGATGTAGCTGGGCCAGATGTTGTTGGGTCACAGAAAAGGAAAGTTCCCACTGGTTCCTGGTTGAATTGGAGGTTGTGGTGGTGTTGGGACAACAGCAGCCAGTACTGGAGGGCACAAGAATGGGGTGATGTTGGTTTGGACCCAGGAAGTTGAGGTATTCATAGGCTGAGGTGTCATAACAGCTGGGGTGGGAGGTGTAGGTGTTCACCTAGTGATTCTCACTAGAGTTGTCTGCCCAGGCAGACCAGATGAACCAGGCAGCTCCTCGCCATCCAGACCTTCGGGATTGGGGTCCTTCATGAAGTTTTGTTCCTGTTCTGGAGTGAAGGTATGCTCCGTGCCAGATGGTTGGCCATGTGCTTTGGCTGTTCGACCTTTTATGAATTAAAAACACATTTTAAATGTCTGGATTCGACTTCAAATGTGTTTCAAGGTAAAAATGAGGCAACCTAAGAGGATAAATAGAATTAATATAATGATTATACCTTTCAGTGGCATTCTAATAATTTACACAAACAGTTTAAGTCACACACAATACTACTTCTTCAAAGCAGGTAAAAAGATGTCCGGAAATGACACAAATATTTTGGAAGTATACACGAAATATACCAAAGATTCAACACCCTAGAGAGGCGAAATATGACATAAACCATTCCAAGGTCCAGTAGGCTAAAACTTCTAGTGATTACACAACTTAGAAGGATATGGAGCATTAGTCATCATATAAACATTGCAGAGTCCCTTCTTTTGAAAAAAAAAACACATACTCAGCATTAAAAATTACGTACATTTAATATGTCAAGGCAACAAACTTTGATTTGTGAAGCAAATAATATCAATTCAATGAGATGACAAGGATAGGACAACATACAACACAGAACACATTTCAAAACATAGCATGAAATGAAGATTGATAAATACATACCACTTTGCCATATGTGAAAAGAGAGAATGAGCAGAACAACACTTCAATATTATTTTCACAAAATAAAAACAAGGCATCATGGTAGTTGTACACATACTCCAAGGAGTGAGCACTAGCTCAAGCCACGGCATTATTTTGAAACCTTGTGGGCTGGGATGAAGGAAGCTGGGGAAAGATCAAAACCCCACAGACTACTTATCACGAGTGCCTATTCAGCATCACAGTGCAACGTCTAAAGCGGCTGAAGCATACATTCATGTCATAGTAAAATCCAGCACCCCTGCACCTCTATCAATTTCTTGCTACCAATACAGACCGAGACATGCTCATGCTCAAGGATTTAATTGCAGTGCAATCATAGAGAAAACATATTCAACCTCTTACAGATGACATTAAATATAAAAAATTCAAGAATGTGCATGAAGAACTCTCTGGCACTCAAGAAGGTATTATACTAAGAGGGTAGAGCAGGGGTCTCCAACAGGTCGATCGCGAGCTACCGGTAGCTCGCCGACCCTCTGAGAGTAGCTTGCGCTGCTATTTAATTTTTGAGACGTCATTTACAATTTTATTTTGTATCCCGTCATTTTCTTTCACAACTTTCAGCCCTTTTCCACAACTAAACAGCCCTTGCCCGCCCTCACACAAACCAGCTGCTCTGATTGGCTGTAGTGAGCTTAGCTGGGGTGGGGCGGGCTGAAGACCGTGACGTTTTTCCTCCTACTAACGCGCCACCTGCCTTTTCCAGGCTGGCACCGAGCTTCCCATCATCTTCCACTCCACTGACTTCACTTGGGCCTCCCGGAGCAGCTCTGAGGTAAGAGGGGCCCCTGACCCTGCATGAGCCAGGTCGCCGGGTAAAAGCACTCAGTGCTTGCAAGGCCTTTTGATTTTAGCGTTGTCTGCCACTGCACTTTAGATCTGCCTTCAGTAAAAAAGCGCAGTGGCAGGCAACGTTTAAAATTAAAAAGTCCTTTCAGGCACTGACTGGGGCTGGGCCGATATTCAGTGGCATAGCTAGGGTGGGGCAGTGGGGCGGTCCGCCCCCGGCGGCACTATTTTGGGGGCGGACAAAGGCATTCAGATAAGGCTCGGCTTGCTTTCGTGGATGTTGGGGGACGGGCAGAGAAGGAATAGGACTCGGGCAATGTCCTCTTCTTTTTTGTGCTGGCAGCTGTCCGCCCCTCTCTTCCTATTATTCCCTCTCTTTCTGTCTTGCTTCTCACTTACTGAAAACCGTGACTTGAAGAAACGGTTCACAACCTCTCTTTCCTTCTTTCATTTAGTTGCTTCCCTGTGAAATGGATCCAAAAAAGAAAAACACTCTTGCGAGAAATGCCCTTTTTCTGACATTTTTCTATTCCCAAGTGCAGCGGGATGGAGAGAAATAGAAGGTTTTAAATATGAAAAATAAATACATAACTAAATAAAGCAAGACAGAGGGGTTGCAAAGTGGCCAGATTGGTTTTATTTACATCCAAATACATCAGCATCACTTTACAGAGTTTGCCGGTGAAGCGCTACTTTTGTTTTCTCGTCTTTCTTTGAACAGCATTGTTGTCCCCAGGTGGGAACATGTACCATTCCTGGAGGTACTGCAATACCTGGTTGATGGGTGGATTGGAAAACACAATGTGTACCATGGCTCTGTTTTTATGGATGTGGTCTTTAAACCATACTGCTTACGTTTTGTAGGGATAGAAGCAATGGACATTGAAACGGTTCCCTTCAGGGCCCTCTAGTCATGTCCTTAACTTTTCAGGTAAAACCACTCGCTGATTTCTTGAATAGTGAGTGAGAGATCGTTAAGGTAACCATGTTGTTATGTGTACGGCCCTCCCTCATGGTGGGAATTGGTCGGCGTTGGCTGGTTGGGAAGAGCGGGGGGTTCACATGATTGGGGATTTATATAGGGATGGCGTATTGTTGCCGTTCCAGGACTTGCAAGGGGCGTATGATTTACAGAGGGGGGATTATCTTCTGCACACCGCCTTGGTGGCGGCGATCCAGAAACAGTATGTCACTATGGCGGCGGGTACGTTCAAGGCTATCACTTGTCTATACAGGCGGCTGTCTACGGAGAGGGTGCCGCCTATGGATGCCCTGAGGGGTAAATGGGAAGGGGATCTGGGTAGGCCCATTCCTGAGACGACGTGGGCGCAGCTGGTGCGGCGGGCCTGGAAGGGCACGCGCAATGCCAGATTCCAACTGGTCCAATTCTATACCTTACACAGGGCTTACTTAACTCTGGTTAAACTCCTGCAGTACTTCGGAGGCTCCCAGTCGCCGTGTCCTCGGTGCAGCGTGGAGGGTGCTGATTTTGGTCATATGTTTTGGTCCTGTGTGGGACTGGGCTCTTATTGGATAGATGTGGTGGCGTGCCTGAATCAAGTGACGGAGCGAGAGCTGGAGGCTGAGATGGGGGCTTGCCTGTTGTTGTGGTTTCCGCACACCCCCAAAACCAAAATTACGAGCAAGTTTTATGATCTAGGATTGATAATGGCGAAGAGGGAGCTCACTATGCACTGGAAGGCTAGATCTGGGCCGAGCTTTCGGAGATGGAAGGCGAGCTTCTTGTCCTGGGCGGGGAGCGAAGGGACACTGCGCCTGCAGATGGCCAGACGCACGTCTAATGACAAAGCGCTGGAGGCGGCACGGGCATGGGGAGCTCTGGTGGAAGGGCTTAGATCCTTGGAGGAGTTGAATGAGGAGGATAGGGATCCTATGGACGGGGATAGGAGGGTGGGGCCCCCTGGGGCGACTGGGGAGACCGCCCTGGATAGGGCCATTTAGGTACACAGGTGGAGGACTCAGCGTTTGCACAATGTATTGGTAACTGCAGAATAGTCGTGGTGGGCGGCTGGGATCTGGATGGGGGGCGGGGGGGTCTCCGGTCTCTTGAGAACAGTGGACAGGTTCTTTTGATTACCCTAGGCTCGGATTTCCCGGACCCCGGGTCCCTCCCAGCAGAAGTGCAGGAGGGGTTGACGCGGGCACACTGACAGGGGGGGGTGGGGGTAGAGAGGGTGGAGTGTTGGGGTATTAGGGAGGAAGCGCGGGAAGTACGGATTTCTCCTGATATGTACACCGAGGATTGAGTCCTTTATTTTCCCTGTTGTTGGTTTCACTGCGCTGATGGAAAAATGTAATAAAAATGTTTAAAAAAAAAAAAAAAAGGTAACCATGTTGTTTCTGCTTACATTTCACATGCTTTGTTTACTTAATCTTGCATTCCCTATGAGTGGTTGCTTTAACTTTTTTTTTTAGGCAGCATATTACTCTTATCAAGTGCATAATTTGAATTGAGCCACATCCAAGTGTTTATAGCTGGCACAATTAGGTTATAGCTGAAGGCAGTGCGAGTTTCTCTCAGTGGGGAAGTATGGTGATCAGTGGGGGAGAGGATGTGGCACTATGGCCAGAGCTGTCTAATTTGGAACTGGGGAACCGGGTTCAGCTTTCATGACCAGTCCACCAGACCACTCTACTGAGGGAGCACATTCCCATGCTAGATCTTAGAAGGCCCCACTAGACGAATCTGGACGGGAATTCTTTAGTATTTTATTCAAACCACAGTATGGGCTCTGAAGAAATTAGGCTTAAAATCAATTAAATTGGGCGTGGGGGGGTCTCTCGGAAAAATGTGCGAGTTGCTTGGGGTTTAGTAGCTCACAACGATTTTCACTGACCAGAAGTAGCTCTCACTACACAAAAGGTTGGAGACCCCTGGGGTAGAGAATTCTTATACCTGAGAGCTTGAGACAACAAGTTATTGAACTGGCCCACGAAGGGCATTGTGGCATTGTAGCCACCAAGAGAGCACTCAGAAGCCGAATGTGGTTTCCTTGCCTTGACAAAGAGTCGGTAAAGATCTGAAAGCATGTCACCTGTGTAACTGCTTGTCTCCCAAGACAACACAGCATCCGTTAAATATGTCTGATCTTCATAAGCAACCATGGGAGAAAATTGGACTTGATTTTTATGGACCTTTAAACAATCACTATCATCTCATGGTAGTTGTTGATGAGATCTCTTTGTGGAAAATTTATCATCGACCACACATGACAAAGTCATCAAGAGGTTGGATGATATTTTTGCAGCGTGGGATGTTCCCTCCATCCTCAAATCTTACGATGGTCCACCCTCAATTTCAGAGAAATTAAGGACTTTCATAGTAATTTGAATGTCAAGCACCAGAAAACACACCTCTCTGGCCACAGAAAAATGGCTGTTTTGAATGATTTATGGGTACCCTGAAGGAAGTTGATCAGCGCGCTACGCTTGAAGTAATCAGTCTCAAGTCAGCTTTCTGTCTAGCCTTTCGAGCCCATCGGTCAACTCCTCATTCTACAACAGGTGAAAGCTGTGCCACCTAGGTGTTTGGGAATAGCCACTTGGTCCAAGCTAACACTATGGACCATGAGCCGAGTACTAGACCCTGATAAGATTCGTATTACACACAATTTTCGCAAAAGAAAGATGAAGGCCTACTTAGATAAGCACAGAGGTGCTAGGGACATGGTTTTCAAAGAAGGAGATTGAGTCCTAGTCAAATAAAAGTGGAAACACAAGACTGACGCTCCTTTTGATGCCGGTCCATTGAGAGTCGTGACATGTAAAGGACATATGGTGACTGATCAACTTCCAAGAAAGTCCATTATGAGAGACTGGTCCCATTTCAAACATATGCCACAATGTTTGTCAGCTCCAGATCTCATGAGTGAAAGAGGGTCACCTGAGTGCCCAAGTCAAGCATCTGAATCTACAGGTACGATGCCAGATGAACTCCTTTACCTCATTTGAATCGATCTTGAAGATTGGTGCAACCACCTCATCAACTTATTGAGGAACTCTTATGTATATATTTTGCTCGTACTTTTTATTTAACAAATGGGGAGATGTAGTGTTGAAGATCATGTGCAGCAGGACCCTTGTGGTCCTAGGCGGACTT
Source organism: Triturus cristatus (assembly GCF_964204655.1). NCBI lineage: Eukaryota > Metazoa > Chordata > Amphibia > Caudata > Salamandridae > Triturus > Triturus cristatus. The sequence continues at coordinate 449,917,737 of NC_140584.1, forward strand.
CTTACAAAGTTCACAGCGTCATCCTGAGCAGTCATGCAAGTACCTAGAAAGAGAGAGAGAGAAATAAGAAATAGAATTATGGCTTAAGACTACAGACTATGTTCCTAATACCAGCCAAGAAAAAGAATGTTAATTAATTTAAATTGTAAAAGAAGAGTTTCATTTAAGTAACTTACATGTGGCAGTTGTAGGTCATTTTCCTGAATAGGATGGCCATAATCACTCAATAAGGACTATAAAACTGTACTTAGGAGATACTGCTTTACTAAAAATCAAACGACATGCAAACAGAAGAGAAGCAATAGCCAGTCTCACTAAGGGTATGTTTAATCATAAAGAATAAAATACTTAGCATAATAAGTGTGGAGATTATTCATTCATTAAGTAATGTGTCAATTTGTTTTACAGTGTTATACACAGGTTTACTGCGCAAAGAACTTCTAGAAGTTGCAGTAGAAATAAAAAAGCACCTTAAGAAGATGAGGCAGTCTCTTCTCTATCCCCATCCTCTTTTCCCCCTAAGAAATCCTTCACCTTCCCCCTTGAAGTACTCTTTTGGGGGCTGGAGAGAATCTCAGAGAGACATGTGGAAAAGGCTTCATTCTGCTCCTGTGAAGTTTTCGGGAACTTTAAGTAAGACTCTTGACAGAGTGAAGTGCCCATGAATTTATCACTCACCTAAGCAGAATGGCAGGAGGATACGATTGAAAAAATGTAGGTGGTGTTTTGGAAGCAATTCAAAAGTAGTTGCTAGCCGTTAGGGAAGAGAATAGAAGTTTGAGACAGGACTTATTGGCTTCTAGAAGAGAAACTACAGATCTAGCTAGTAGAATAGATGGTTATTTCTCTGGAACCAGTTTTGCAGCTTTATCTCATGTGTCTCAGGCTTCCAGTTCCACCCCAATTCGCCACTCTAGAAGCACCACTCAGGTTGTCTACTCCTTGTCACCAGTTATTCGGCTCGTTTCAGTGGAGACCCTCAAAAGGCCCACATTTTTCTGATTCAGTGCTCTCTTCATTTCATATGCCGGCCGGAAATTTTCCCTGATGCACAGTCCCGGGTAACCTTCGTATTGTCCTATCTAAGTGGTGATGCTGCCGCTTGGTCCTTACCACTTGTTTCCAAAGACTCAGCTATTGTGTATGACTTCGATGAATTAAAGAAGGAGTTTTTGAGAATATTTGATAGGAGGAAGGTTGCACAAGCTACGGACAATAAGTTGTTGGAGTTGAGACAAGGAAACAAGGAACTAGTCACATACCTTGCCCAATTCAACAAACTGATCGTAGAGACTGACTGGCCTGAAAATAGGAGAGCAGCGTTGTTTTACAGAGGCTTAAAAGATGAACTGAAGGACGCCTTGTCGCAAATACCCAATAGACCCTCTGAAGTATCAGCTCATAATGATATAGTCCATGAACTGGATTATCGACAGACGGAAAGAAAAGGAGAAAAAAGGAGGGAATTTCGCTCAAGTGTGCCTATGTTTGACCGGATTAGACCAGAAGGGGTAAAAACAGTAGAGAATAATCAATCTGCGGAACCAAAGCAAATTGGAGTGGTGCGAGGTCCTCTTTCAAGAGAAGAGGAGACTAAATAATCTCTGCCTGTATTGTGGAGTCAGCGGCCATTTTGTCAAAGCCTGTCCACAGAAACTGAAGTCCTCACCGAAGAAAAGCTTGCGGCACCACCACTAGGAGGGGTTGGACTGGTGGGTGCTAAAGAAATTACAACTCCAGATTCTCACTTGTTGGCAGATACTCTGCAATCTTCGGCTCCACACTTGACCTTCCCGGTCACATTAAAATTCAGAACATCTGTTCAACCAGAGATTCCTGTGATGATTGACTCGGGAGGCACTAGAAACTTTTGTGACCTGAAGTTTGCTACAAAAATTGGATTACAGACAATTCAGAAGAACAAAAGTGAGGCTGTGAGAGCAGTTGAAAGCACGATTCTTTCTTCAGGTCCAATCGTGAGTCACACTGAAAAGGTAGACCTCATTTTACCAGATGGACACCGGGAATTCCTGCAGTTTAACCTGATCGATGCACCACAGTTTCAGTTAATTCTTGGTCTCCCCTGGTTAAACGAACACAACCCTCAGATTGATTGGGAGAAAAGATCAATCAAGATGAATTCGGAATATGCTAAGGAGTCTTGTTATCATGGGGAGAATCAAGTTAAAGAGTCTAATCTGGCCACCTGTTTGTGTGAAAACGGTGCTTCCGTGTGCATTATACGTACAGAAGAAGTTCCAGAGCTATACCAGAACTATAAGGATGTCTTTAGCGAAATAGAGGCTGAGAGACTTCCCCTCATTGATCCTATGATTGTAAAATAGAGCTGGAACCTGAGGCGAATCTCCCGTGCAGCAGAATCTATGCCTTAACGGAAAAAGAAGATCAATTCTTGATGGAATATATTCAGACATATTTAAAGAATGGGTTCATTAGATCATCCCAGTCTCCAGTCTCATCTCCATTGTTTTTCTTACCCACGAAAGAAGAGGGAGAATTAAGGTCTGTATAGATTACTGAGCCCTGAACCAAATAACTATCAAAAACAGGTACCCTTTACCCCTGATCTCAGTGCTCTTAGACCAGGTTAAAGGACCTCCAATTTCTACAAAGCTGGATCTAAGAGGGGCATATCACCTTATCTGAATCAGAGAAGGAGATGAATGGAAGGCCGCATTCAGAACTAAGTTTGGTCTATACGAATACCAGGTTATGCCATACGGCCTATGTAACACCCAGCTGCTTTTCAGCACTTCATAAATGGTGTGTTGAATCAATATATTGACAAATGTGCCATTGTTGCTCCACGTCGGAAAAGAAAAATCAAGATCACATCAAACAAATCTTGGAAAAGCTGCGGGAAAACAGTTTCTACGTGAAACTAGAGAAGTGTGCCTTCAACGTTCGCTCTGTGGATTTCCTCGGTTTTATCCTATCTCCAGAAGGAATTACCATGGATGAACACAAGATAAAGGCAGTTCTGGATTGGCCTTCTTCGACGACCATCAAAGAAACACAGATTTATTGGATTCGCAAATTTTTATAGGAGATTCATTAAAGAGTTCTTTCAAAAGGTGATTCCAATTACTCACTTTTTAAGAAAGGGAGTTCCATTTGTTTGTTCTAGTGAAGCTGAAGCAACCTTTCAGTCACTAAAAGAGAGTTTTACTTTGTCTCCAATTCTGCTTCATGTGGATTCGGCAGAGCCCTTTTATTTGGAAATGGATGCTTAAGACCAAGCTATTGGTGGGGTCCTATCTCAAAGAAATAAAGAAACTGGCCAATTGCACCCAGTTGCCTACTGCTCCCGGAAATTGCTCCCAGCCGAAACCAACTATACCATCACGGAAAAAGAATACCTAGCCATTAAGGATGTCTTTCAAGAGTGGAGACATTATCTAATGGGAGCCAGACATACTGTTACAGTATTTACCAACCATACATTCTACAGTTGCTTAAGTCGGCAAGAACCCTCACCCCTCGACAACTCAGGTGGTCTCTCTACTTTGAGGATTACAATTTTGTAATTACTTACCGATCTGGAAACAAGAACGGAAAAGCGGATGCCTTGTTCAGAATAGATACTGAAGGGCAAAAGGTGGCTATTGAAAATCAGAAAATCCTCCCTGAATCCAAAATAGTGGGGATCATAGCCAGCGAAACCCCAGATGAGAAGATAAGGTAAGCTTTGACACAAGAAGAAATGCAACAATGGGTCCAGGAAGATCCTTCTAGAGGAATCCGAAATGGATTACCATACCACGGTAGAGGTTTGTTCGTACCCACATTCGAACTACAATAGAGAGTTCTGTACGACTGTCATGATCACCCAATGGTCGGACATAAAGGAATAAATAAAACAGAAGAATTGGTTAAGAGACAATTTTGGTGGCCCAATATGATTAAGGATATTAAACAGTATTTATTGGACTGTGGGATCTGTGCTCAGGGAAAATCAACTCAACAGTCCCCTCTGGGTTTTTTACAGCCGTTGCCAACTTCCCCTCATCCTTGGCACACAGTGACAATGGATTTGATTTTGCCATCTAGCCTTGGTTTCAACACAATTTTGGTCATGGTTGATGCCTTCACAAAAATGGCTCCCTTTGTCCTATTAAAGAACATTCCTTGCGCATCCGAATTGGCTACACAGTTCAATTTACATCTAGTAAAGCTACACAGAATTTCAAAGGTTCTCATTTCTGATCATGGTACTCAGTTTCTGTCTCATGTTTGGAAGGCTTTTACAAAGGGCCTGAACATAGAAACCAGGTTTTCCACTAGCTATCATCCTGAGACAGACAGACAGACAGAGAGGGCAAATCAGGAGTTAGAACAGTATTTGAGACTTTTTCTGTTGGACCAGAAAGGGGATTGGCCAGATCTCCTTTGGGCAGCAGAATTTGCACACAATAACTCCCTGAATAGTTCTACAGGCCATTCACCATTCTATCTAAATTATGGGTGACATCCTAACTTAATAATCAGCACTAGTGAAAGGACTTAGTTCAACACTTGAGTGAAACTCATGAGGCAGCTAGGAAAAAATTAGAGAAATCTAAAGATATGTACAAAAACTATGCTGATAAAAAAAGAAGACAAGAAGACACTTATTCAATAGGGAGTAAGGTTTGGCTCAGCATAAAAATTTGATACTAAGAGGAAATCGGAAATCTTATTATTAAAAAGCTCTTCCCCTAATCTCAGGAAAAAGACACCTCCAAAGATTATTCAAACTGAGGATGGAGAGGAGTTTGAAGTAAAAAAATTCCTGACTGGAAGGGCTATGGTCCAGAAGAGACGTCTTGGGAGTCACATACGGATGTTCATGCACCAAGATAAGTAAAATCCTTCGATGATCAATATCCCCATAAGGCAAGACTTGGGGAACCCCCCTTGTGGAGGGGTACTGTCAGGAATCCGGGCAAAAAGCAAAACCCTACTTGCCAGTTGGAAGCGGCAGTGTCATGGAATAGGAAGAAGTGGCGCCCGAGTTATTACCGTTCCCAGAGAGAGCTTAAAAACTTATCATGGACCATGTTGGTGGGGTTGCGGTTTTCTAAGATTAGCTTTCAAGAGTTAGCACTCCAGTCTTCCTACTGGGAGCGCGAGGACTAGAGAACAGTGTGAGGCTCGCGCGCACCCTCCCAACGGCGCACTTCACCTAATCCAGTCAGGAGAGTAGCGGTGTTTCTTTGTTCCTGCGTACCTGAGGTACAGTTAGTGTAGTTTAGAGTTTCGTTGCGCATGCCCATCGGTAGCGATAGTGTTCCGTCGCTCGTCGGGTGTGTTCTCAGCATCAAGGAGGCGCCTATGGAAGAAAAAGAATAAGAAGAAAACAGTAGAGGTTACTAATTTGTCTCGCTCTTCTCCAAGAGAATTCCAAGCTGAAGATTGTTACTCACCGTATCTTCACAGCATTACCCAGAGCAGTCACGCAAGTACCTAGAGAGAGAGAGAGAAATAAGAAATAGAATTATTGCTTGAGACTACAGAATGTGTTCCTAATACAAGCCAAGAAAAAGAATGTTAATACATTTAAATTGTAAAAGAAAACTTTCATTTAAATAACTTACCTGTGGCAGTTGTAGGTTTTTTTTTTCTGAATAGGCTTTCATAATCACTCAATAAGGACTATAAAACTGTACTTAGGAGGTACTTCTTTACTAAAATTCAAATGACATGCAAACAGAAAAGAAGCAATAGCCAGTCTCATTAGGGGGATGCTTAATCACAAAGAGTAAAATACTTAGCATAATAAATGTGGAGATTATTCAGGCATTAAGTAATGTGCCAATGTTTTTTACAGTGTTATACACATGTTTACTGCACAAAGAAGTTCTAGAAGTTGCAGTAGAAATAGAAGGCACCTTAAGAAGAAGACAAGGTACTCTCTTCTCTATCCCCATCCTCTTTCCCCCTGGGAAATCCTTCAACTCCTCTTGAAGTACTCTTTTGGGGGTGGAGAGGATCTCAGAGAGGCATTGAGAAAAGGCTTCATTTTACTCCTGTGAAGTTTTCGGGAACTTCAAGTAAGACTCTTGATACTTGAGCAGCATGTAAAACAATGGTATTCTGGGATGCTTTTTATTCTAAACGTCATACTCTTTTGGTCCAATGAAGCCCAAGTCAAAGCCGTGTTTCAATATTGCCAATTTTCACCTTGAATCTCTTGTGTAGGATCATTTTGAACTTTCCTGTAGAATTCCAGATTATCTATTTGTCGAGAAGCCTCCTGTTGGTAATCTGTGGTGGCCCACACCAAAATGGCCCCACCCTTGTCCCCCGGTTTGATAACGATTGATGTGTCTTTTCTTGGGGTTGTCTCTTTCTGTACTTTTGTGATGTTATATTTAACAAAGTTCTTTTTGTTTCCATTTCTGTGATTGCAGACAGTACAGTATGTTAAAAACTAAGGATCTCCTTGGGTATTTTATTAGGACAAAACGTGAATTTGTTCGTAAGCCAGAGGTTTCAATTTTTTGTGAAAATTCATTTTGAAGAAAAAATGCCTTAAGTCATATTTTATGACAAAACTCTATCACTTCTGTTTTCATCCTGAATTCATTCCTCTTAGATGGTACAAAGGATACGCCTTTTAATAAGACACTTTCTTCAACTTCAGACAACTTCTGCTTTGATAAATTGTAAATAGGGGAGGTGGCTAGGTCTTGTAATATTGTCTTCTCGTTGTCATTTCCCAAGGTTGATTTGGGTATCTGTACCTCCCTCATGATCACTGTTGGCCTCTTCCTAAAAAAGGTTGCTGTTGTGGTTGTTGATTCCTTCCCTGCCTACTGAATTAGATCCGCCTTCTTCAGTGTCAGATACACCTTCTGAAGAGGATGAGGTGTCTAACAAAGAAATAAATGTATTTCTTGACCACGCGTGATAGTCCGGTAAAAACCTTTTGGAATCAGGGCGGAAGTAGAAATCTGGCTGTAAATAAGGGTATGTTGTTTCCAATGAAAAATTATCTTTGTCCTTCTCAAACGTAGAGTTTTTCTGGTTAATCGTGAAATCTTTAAACTCAGATATTTCTTTCTCAATTTTAGATAATAACGCTTTAGCATCTGTCACTGATTGATTATCTCTGATCTCCTGCTCAAACAATTCGATTTCCAATAGTTGCTATTGAGACAGTCGTTGTGCTGTTTCTATTGTAAGTACCATTAAATCTCTGCTACATTTTGTCCCGATACAACTGTATCCTTTTTTATATATTGGGTCTTCAGTAAAGATGACTGGAATATGTGGTATTTGCAATTCTGCAGGTATAGTCCCTGCTTTTAGATGTTCAAGTAGGAATTAACCATGTAGGTCACTCCTAATTTGTTTCTTTTTGAGTCTAATCAGCTTCTCCGTTTCATTTTGTTGTTTGGCAGTTGAACTTAAAGAAACTGAAGCAAAGTGGGCTGGGGTGTTTATTAGTTTTTTAATATGACACTCTGTGTATGAGAATGCATCTTGTTCTGACATATTCTGGTATTACTCCAAGTACTACAGAACTGGCTATACCGTAATACCAATCTTAAAGTTCCTCTAAAATAAAGTCACTCAATTTCAACACAAAACACAAGACCTCGTGAATATACACCTACTCCAAATTTTCAAACCTATCAGGGGTTCGGCCCTTAATCAGTAAGGCTAGGCCATGTATACTGCGTTAATCAGCAAAACAAATGCCAATACTGATAATCATTCGATCAACCATTCATCTTAAAGATCACACACTCTAATTACTATGATTCTTTATATTTATTCAGAAAATATTTTTTAATTTTCAAATTATTTTATTCACCATTATTTGCATCCATATTCATCAATTTTCACAGATTTCATCAAAATCAATAACCTTACAATACACAGAGACAAACTCACTTACAAAACATACAACACTGAACAAATTACATTTACAGTAAACACTACAAAAATTACGACAAAAAACAATCAAATCTGTGTTTTTTTCCTTGGTTCTCTACAGGTAAAGACTATTGAATATAGAAATTGTAGATATTAACCTTGTAGAGTACCATACAAAGAATGTTTAACGTTTTTTCATACAAGGGCATACCACCAAACAGTGAACCTACTGAGCTCAAAAGTGATTTTTTATAATAATTATGAGTCTCTATAATTTAATTATACATGAGCAACAGTGGTATAACTTGCACAAAACCCTTGTTTGGCTAAGGTAAAAACTGTTGACCCTTTTCGAAGCTGTCCAAGAGTCTTTAAGGTTTCTCATCAGGACTTGGAACAAAAAAAAGCTGAAAATAATAAAATCACAGTCTTATTAGCACACATAATATTCATAACATTCATTAACTCTACAGTCAATCACACCACACCCAAATAACTATTTTTTCTCTCCAAAGCTAGTCACTTCATTTTCTATGTAACCTCTCCTTTGCCAAAATCTAGGGACCCAAACAACAAAAAAGAAGAAGGCCTATCTGGTTACAATGCACCCTCACAAAGGTCACCATTCTTTAACCACAACTCGTCAAATACAAAGGAACTTACATCAGCCATGAAGCCTATATGTAGTCATCTTTATTTCTTTCCTCGTTTCGAAATTAAATTAATCCTGAAACAAACTCCGAAAATGCAGCACTTAGTTTCAGTCAATAAAAAGTGTTCAAAATCCTCTAGTATGTATAATCCGTGCTGGTGAACCCAATACATTGCTGCCGTTGTTCATTCGGCAAGCTCATTCCAGACACAATATAACTTCCAACTGCCCATTAGTTGCAGTGACTTGTTATCTGTAGTTCGCATCTAGGCTTATCCGCGTCTTTAGACTGCCTCTGTTTGAATGGCATGGCGTACTAAAGATAAACATCACTTAAAAACCTGTCCTCATGGTGGACTTTTCCAATGGTTTGTCAAGAATCTGTTTCTTCACGATCTCAGGTTAATAAATTCAAATCACGACCTACCTATTCTGTAGTCAAAGTTTCCATCAACGGCTAAGCGGCACAACTCCGTCTCGGTCTGGCTTCAATTGACGAGCACAATGACTTGCCGGGCTTAAATGAATGTACGGCTTGAGTTCAAAATTACTACAGTTTTTTTGGGGAAGCGGAATGGATTGCCGCACTGTTTAGTAATTTGCTTCCGGCTTCGAGACGACACACACAAGTCCAAGATCTAGTTAATGTGCAGTGTGCTGACAAATCAAAAAAACTCTGCATATTTACCTTATGCTAGTGCTGCAAATGAAATTTGATTCTGGAATAAAGAGTATCTGAACACTGGCGGCTTCTGGGATTTGAAGTCCAGTAATAAAGTCGACTCAAAAAACATATTGAGAATTGCTCATAATATACTTTTGCACATAGTTTATATAAAATTGGGAAGACAATCAACTTATAAGGATTACACATACATCCATAAATCCTGAAATGAGGAATAAACACTACTGTATTGTCATATTTCACAAATTTTGTAATTCCGGCATTTCATTCAGACCGTCAAAAACAGTATTAAACTTCATTATTAAAAACGCTTCTCTCTTATTCAGTTTCCTTTCAACATCACCCCCATGACTGTCTTGTTCCACTGGTGATATATAGTCCACTGTAAGTCATTTTCTACGTGTTTTTCATTAAGCCAGTGATCAACCAATGTGGCAGTCAGTATCTTCTTACGAATTCTGGACTTGTGCTGAGTGATTCTTTGGCGCACTTTTTGTTTAGTTTTCCCAACGTATAACCTGTCACATGGGCAAATTATGCCATAGACCACGTTTTTTGTTTTGCAATTGGTAAACGTATTATGCTTCCAAGACACAGTCTTATGTGAAAATGAGCATCCTTCTATGGTTTGACTGCAACACGTGCAGGTCCCACACTTATGGTGTCCTTGAATTGGTGGTAAATTAAAAAACTGTTGGATAGTTGTTTTAATTGAGGATGTCGGAAGAGCTGCAGGGACAATTTGGTTACCGATCCCTTTTTATTTTTTGAATGAGAATAATGGTTTCCCGAAGGACTCATCCAATTAGGAGATCAAATGCCATTTTTGATTTATGATTTTTTTCAATTGGTTGGACAAAAAGTTGAAGCACAGACAAGATGTTCAATCTGAGAGTTGTCCTTTTTTCTTAATAGTTCTTCCCGTGGTATCCACCACGCTCTTTTGATGAAATGTTTTAATAGTTTCTTAGGATAGCTTTGAGTTTGTTCATCAGATTAGTTGCATGAAGCTTGTAATCCATTTTGTCAGAACAGTTTCGTGTTATCTTCAGAAACTGGCCAAATGCTATATTGTCTTTGAGACTCCAAGGGTGGTGACTAGAGTAGTGTAATGCTTTATTCCTGTCTATTTGTTTCATATGGAGGGAAGTCATTAACACCCCCTCTGAGGCATACACTTCTACATCTAAAAACGTGATTCTTAATGAGTTTTGATGTGCACTAAACTTAATATGTAGTGTTCTTTCATCCAGCCAGCAATGGAATCTATTAAGTATTTCTTCCTGTCCCGTACAGACAAAAAATATATAGTTGATATATCTAACCCAATTAGAAATTTGATGTAAAAATGGGTTGTTATTGAAAATATATTTTTCTTCAAATCTTGCCAAGTACAGTATAGCTAATTCTGGAGGGAATGGACAACCCATGGTGGTCCCCTTTACTTGGAAGTAGAAGTCCTCACCAAATTTGAAATAATTAATCTTTTGTGCAAGATTGGCCATGGTAATAATAAATTCCATGGGAACTCATTCAGGCTTTGGTCTGGTCATAAGGAATGCTTCAACAGCTGCCAGGCCATCCTCCTGTGGTATTTATGTGTATAAAGACACCACATCAAATGTCACCATCCATTGATTTCTCACTGTAATTGATAAAGTCCATCGTGCCACTTAGATATGAGGGAACCTCTTCCAAAAATGGTTTAAGGAAAAAATCCACATATTTAGATATCGGCTCTAGGACTCATTCACAACCAAACACTATCGGGCGTCCAGGGGGTTCTCTTTCATTTTTGTGTACCTTGGGCATCATATAAAACAATGGGATGCTTTTTATTCAATTGTCATTCTTTTGGTCCCATGAAGCCCAAGTCAAAGCCGTGTTTCAATATTGCCAATATTTCACCTTGAATCTCTTGTGTAGGATCATTTTGAACTTTCCTATAGAATTCAAGATTATCTATTTGTTGAGAAGGCTCCTGATGGTAATCCGTGGTGGCCCACACCACAATGGCCCCACCCTTGTCCGCCGGTTTGATAACGATTGATGTGTCGTTTCTTAGGGTTGTCAATGCCTCTTTCTGTACTTTTGTGAAGTTATATTTAACAAAGTTCTTTTTGTTTCCATATCCGTGACTGCCGACAGTACAGTATGTTAAAAACTAAGGGCCCGATTCACAGAACTAACTTCAGACAAAATCCTAAACTTAGTACCATTTTGGTATTCACAGAATGCACTTACTACTTCTGGTATTCACAGAATGAACTTACTACTTTTGCGATTCACAAAATAAACTTACTACTTTTGCAATTCACAGAATGGATTTACGACTCCTAACTTTACGTCCGCACTCGGGCCGGAAATTCCGGCCCAGAGGGGGAAATTCCGGCCCGGAGGCGGAGCTTCCGGCCCGGAGGCGGAGCTTCCGGCCCGGAGGCGGAGCTTCCGGGCCAGAGGCGGAGCTTCCGGGCCAGAGGCGGAGCTTCCGGCCCGGAGGTGGGGATTCCGGCCAGTGGCGGATCTCCGCCACTGGCCGGAATCCCCACCTCTGGCCCGGAAGCCCCGCCTCCGGGCCAGAAGCTCCGCCTCCGGGCCGGACGCTCCGCCTCCGGGCCGGAAGCTCCGGCCCGAGTGCGGACGTAAAGTTAGGAGTCGTAAATCCATTCTGTGAATAGCAAAAGTAGTAAGTTTATTCTGTGAATCGCAAAAGTAGTAAGTTCATTCTGTGAATACCAGAAGTAGTAAGTGCATTCTGTGAATACCAAAATGGTACTAAGTTTAGGATTTTGTCTTAAGTTTGTTCTGTGAATCGGGCCCTTTGGATCTCATTGGGTATTTTATTAGGTGGAGGACAGAACGTGGATTTGTTTCTTAGCCCAGAGGTTTCAATTTTTTGTGGAAATTCATTTTGAAGAAAAAATGCCTTCAGTAGTATTTTATTACAAAACTCTATCACTTCTGTTTTCATCTTGAAATCAGTCCTCTTAGACGGTACAAAGGATAAGCCTTTTATTAAGACACTTTCTTCAACTTCAGACAACTGCCTCTTTGATAAATTGAAAATAGGGGAGGCAGCTAGGTCTTGTAATATTGTCTTCTCGTTGTCATTTCCCATGGTTGATTTGTGTATCTGTTCCTCTCTCGTGATCGCTGTTGGCCTCTTCCTAAAAAAGGTTGCTGTTGTGGTTGTTGATTCCTTCCCTGCCTATTGTAATTAGATCCGCCTTCTCCAGTGTCAGATTCACCTGCTGAAGAGGACAAGGTGTCTGAAAGCGAAATAAATGTATTTCTTGACCTGACGTGATAGTCCGATAAAAACCTTTTGGAATCAGGGCGGGAGTAGAAATCTGGCTGTAAATAAGGGTATGTTGTTTCCAATGAAAAATTATATCTAAAAGAAACACATAGTGATAGATTCCTCACCTTAGAATTACCCCCAGGCGTCAGACTGGATCTGGATAGTTTTTATCAGCAGTACCCCTGCGTGCAGGGATGACATCCCTGGAGCTACTTAGACGCGCCCACGCGCGCTGACGTCAGTTCTTTCTTTTTCCACGCCAGCAAGAGCAGATCCGGGAAGAGCAAGTACCCCCAGTCATTTTTTGACTGAGTTTTTTCGAGGCCTTTTGTCTCAATTTCTTCGAGTCGATCGACTCCTGGTGTCGTAGGGATGCCTGGCTTCAAGAACTGTGACGGACCCACACCTCGTGTGTCGCTACTGCCTGGGGCGCAACCACGACTCCAAGTCATGCCCGGACTGCCGGGCCATGGCGTCGAAAACTTTGTGGGGGCGGTCTGGAAAGTTGCTGGAAGTCCGGCAGTCGTCTCTGCTCTGCTCAAAGTCACGGTCCTGTGGGAGGTCGAGGGACCGGTCGCGGAGCCGTCACCATCATTCTTCTGGATCTAAGTCTTCGCACTCTGGGTCAGCTAAGTCAAAGCATTCCAAAAAGAAGTCGAAGAAGCGTTGTCGCTCCTCGACTTCCCCTCGCATGAGGTGGCTGAGGGTGCGGGTGGTGCCGTCCCCGCGGCTCCGTCAAAGCCTGCGACGTCGCTGCCGGCCTACCCACCCTTTTCGGGTCCGTCGGCGACGCCTGCTCAGGTGAAAAGAGTTTCTTGCTGCCATGGCCCGACTCTTTGGGCCGTCTGGCCCCGCCGGTGCGCCTACAGGCCCCGCGGGCCTGACTGGAGGTCCTGTCCTTCATTCGCCGGCGGCTCCTGCCCCGGCGTCGCTGGCGGCTCTGGCCCAGGCACCGCTAGACCTCCCAGGATCCGGGATCGGACCCCGGTCAACGCCAGTTGACCTCGTAACACCTCCACCGTCGTCGACCCCACCGGCACGACCTCCGACGTCGCCCGCTCCTCGGGATGACATCGTCCCCAGTTTCAGCCCGGACACGGAGCCAGATCGAAGCCATAAGGCGCCGATTCCGACGCCGAAGGGACTATTTTTCCTCTATGTCCGTCCTCCTTATTTTCAGCCTGTTTCACAGACTTCAGAGGAAGGGGAGGACTGGGAAGGGTCTGAGGACCCTCTCACACAACAGTGTGATTATGATCCGGCCTGGGCAGAGGATTTGGGGGAGGCCAGTGGTCTTGACACGTCACCTGACCATGGCATGCCATTTACGCTGTGGTAGTACATAGAGCGTCCGAGGCCCTCCACCTCGAACTCCCTACGGTGGCCGTCAGGACTAACCTCCTGACAGAAGTGCTTCAGCCGGCGGCAACCTCTTCGGGACCTTGCTGCCTTTTAATGACGCACTTTCTGACGCCCTTTTGGGCACTTTGTCCAGGCCCAACACAGGGGCTCCTGTGGACAGGAACGTGGCCCGCCACTCTTTCTCTCCCTACACACCACTCCAGAGAGCTTGGTTGTCCAAGCCTCTGCTTCCCAGAGTGCATTCTCTTCCGCACCTCTGGATAGGGAATCCAAGAAGCTGGAACAGCTTGGCAAGAAGCTGTTTTCATCTGCCAGCTTAGGGCTGTGGTCAGTGAACACCGCATGCCTCTTGGGCCATTATTCCCACTCTCTGTGGGATAGGGTTGCACAGATGCTGCCAAACTGTCTGAGGAGGCACGGACAGTACTCTCTCAGGCTATAGCAGCTGGCAGAGACGCAGCAAAGTTCACCCTTCGTTGTGGGCTTGATTCTGCCGACTCGCTGGGCAGGGCGATTTCAACAACGGTGGCGCTTCGGCGCCACGCCTGGCTGAGAACAACTGGCTTCTCAGGGGATGTCCAGAACACCTTGATAGACATGCCCTTCGATGGCATTCGCCTTTTTGGCAATAAGGCAGATAGTGCCTTGGAGCGGTTTAAGGACTCACGGGCTACGGCCAAATCCCTGGGCCTGTCGGCCACTCGCCCTCCTCCGCCTTCCTCTTTTCGCTCCTTTCATGGCCACGGAAGGGGTGCCCCAACACGTTTGTTCCAGAGCCACAGGCCTGCGCAGCAACATTCTCAGCACGGCTGCAGATGCGGGAACCGTCAAGGTGGTTCTGGGGGCCAGTGGGTGGGTCAGGCCACCTCCACCCCCGCAGCATCCACTGCAAAGCCTTCCTAGTCTGGCCTTTCAGGCCCATCAAACGCCAGTGGGCGGCAGAATTCGCCATCATCTCTCCCACTGGTGCAACATCACTTCAGACAAGTGGGTGCTGCAAATTGTCCGAAGGGGCTACTCCCTCCCTTCGAGACTTCCCCTCCAGCCATGCCACCTCAATACCACCACATGTCGGGGGACCATCTTGCGCTTCTTCAGCAGGAAGTCTCAGCCCTCTTGGCCAAGGGGGCCATTGAGCACGTTCCTGGGCCAGAAGTAGGTTGTGGTTGTTATTCCCACTACTTTCTGGTCCCCAAGGACAAGGGTCTGCGTCTATATTGGACCTTTGGTACGCCAATCGCTTCCTCTGGAAGGAAAAGATCAAGATGCTCACACTTGCACAGGTCTTGTCTGCCCTAGACCCGCAAGATTGGATGGTAGCGTTGGACTTGCTGGACGCTTACTTTCATATTCCCGTCCTGCTGGCCCACCAGTGTTACCTGTGGCTCACGGTAGGCCACAAGCACTTTCAGTTCACCATGCTCCCTTTTGGCCTCACCAGCGCCCCTCGGGTGTTCACGAAAGTGATGGCGGTGGTCGCAGCTCATCTACGCAGATCAGGGGTCCCAGTCTTCCCCTATCTCGACGACTGGTTGTTGAAGGTGGGCTCGCCCCAGGCAGTCCTCTCCCACTTCCAGACTACGGCCGACCTTCTGCATTTGCTGGGATTCTCCATCCACGTGCCGAAGTCGCACCTGATTCCCTCTCAGAAGCTCCTCTTCATCTGAGCGGTTCTGGGTTCGGCGCAGTTTTGGGTTTATCCTCCCGAGCAGCGAGTCCGGGATATTCAGGCTATGATTCCGATCTTTCGGCCTTTATCCCGGGTTTCGGTCAGGATGACCCTCCGGCTACTGGGCCTGATGGCCTCCTGCATCCTATTGGTGGATCATGCCAGATGGCATATGCGGGCTCTGCAGTGGGACCTAAAGTTTCAGTGGGCACAGCATCAGGGCAACCTGTCCGATCATGTCCAGATCTCAGAGGGCACTGCACAACAATTGCTGTGGTGGCTCACGAATCACGATTGGGTCAATGGCAGATCCCTCTCCCTTCCCCAACCAGAACACACAGTGGTGGCGGATGCGTCCCTTCTGGATGGGGCGGCCACATGGGAGAGGCGGAGATCAGAGGACTCTGGTCTCCGGCAGAGTCCCGGCTCCATATCAACCTTCTGGAGCTTCGGGCGATCCGACTTGCACTGAAAGCATTCCTTCCTTCTGTCAAGGGGAGAGTAGTGCAGGTTTTCACGGACAACACCATCGCCATGTGGTACTGCAACAAACAGGGCGGGTGGGGTTGTGGACCCTATGTCAGGAGGCTCTGTGTCTCTGGACATGGCTGGAACATCAGAGCATTTTTCTGGTGGTTCAATACCTGGCAGGTTCTCTGAACGCCAGGGTGGACAAACTCGCCGCCGGTGCATGATGGATCACGAATGGCGTCTGCACTCAGACGTGGCGCAAGGTCTCTTTCAGCAGTGGGGAGAGCCTTGGTTAGATCTAGTCGCCACCGAAGAGGACGCACAATGTCATCAGTTCTGCGCGTTGGAATTTCCAAGGTGGCACTCGCTAGGCGACGCTTTTCGTCGCAAGTGGAGTTGCGGTCTACTATTTGCCTTTCCGCCTCTACCACTTCTACTCAGAGTGCTGAAAAAGATCAAGTGCGACCGGGCCCAAGTCATTCTTGTGGCTCCAGACTGGGCTCGAAGAGTATGGTATCGAGAGCTACTCAGCATGGCTATCGATCCCCCGATCCGACTGGCTCTTCGGAGGATCTTCTGTCGCAGCAACAGGGGACGGTCTTCCACCCGAACCTGTCCAGCCTCCACCTCCTTGCGTGGAGATTGAGCGGCGGCAGTTGACGTCTTTTGATCTGCCTCCCGAAGTTTGTGATGTAATCTTGGCAGCCAGGTGTCCCTCCAATAAGACGGTATACGCCTGCAGGTGGAATAAGTTTGTGGCATGGTGCACAGCAAAGGCTGTGGATCCCCGTTCTGCCCCTCTTTCAGAGGTCCTTCTATTCCTTCTTTCTTTGGCCCAGAAGGGCTCTGCTCTGGGCACTATCAAGGGCTATCACTCGGCCATTTCAGCCTGTTTACAGCTTCCAGATCAGCCTTCCCTTTTCAAGTCCCCTGTTGTAAATAGATTCTTAAAAGGCATTACTCATCTTTTCCCTCCTGTTCCTTTCATAATGCCTCAGTGGGACTAGAACCTGGTTCTGACATATCTGATGTGTGCTCCCTTTGAGCCACTTCACAACTGTCCTCCTCGTCTTCTTTCTTTAAAGACAGCTTTCCTGGTGGCCATCACCTCTGCCAGAAGAGTGAGTGAGCTCCAGGCTCTTTCTTCTAAACCTCCTTTTCTCTCTGTCCATCCGGACAAAGTGGTTCTAAGGACTCTCCATCATTTCTGCTGAAGGTTGTCACTGCCTTTCACATCAGGCAGACCATCACTTTGCCCACCTTCTTTCCGCCTCCTCATCCCTCGAAAGAGGAAGAGAGGCTTCACCGTCTGGACCCAAAACGTGCACTCTCATTCTACCTAAACCCCACACAACAGTTCCGGGTGGATGACCAGCTCTTTGTTGGCTACGTGAGTGCCAAAAAAGGTCGGGCCGTGCACAAGCAGACCATCTCTTGGTGGGTCGTTCTGTGCATAAACGCTTGTTATTCTTTGGCTAAAAAAGAGTCTCCTGTGAGGCTCCGTGCCAATTCTAAGAGGGCGATGGCAGCCACTACTACTTTGGGACGGGGAGTTCTCTTGCATGACATCTGTCAGGCAGCTACGTGGGCCTCCCTGCACACGTTTACCAAGCACTACTGCCTGGACAGCTAAGTCCGGAGAGACGGCTTCTTTGGCCGTTCTGTTCTCTAGGACTTTCTGGTGTGATCTTGGTTCGCAGACCCACCACCGGGGTTGGTATTGCTGGGGTATCTATTCTAAGGTAATGAATCTATCACTACGTGTTTCTTTCAGATGTACAAGTTACTTACCTTTGGTAACGATATATCTGTAAGAAACATTAGTAGTGATAGATTCCTTACCGCCCCACCCCTCCTCCCCGTTCTGCGAAACTGATTTCTAGGGTTAAGGTCATCCCTTTCAGGGCCCTAGTTTTATGGCACCAGTGGTCAGTTTTTTGCATGGCTCTGCGTTCCTGGCGCGGAGATTCGTGTACAGATCTGACGTCAGCGCGTGTGGGCGCATCTAAGTAGCTCCAGCGACGTCATCCCGACGCCGATGACGCACGCGGAGCCGCAAGACGATGCCTACCGACGCACAGAGGTAATGCTGATGAAAACTTTCTGGATCCAGTCTGAAGGCAGGGGGTAATTCTAAGGTGAGGAATCACTACTAATGTTTCTTACAGATATATCATTACCAAAGGTAAGTAACTTGTGCTTTTGTCCTTCTCAAAATTAGCACCACACCCAAATACCTCTTTTTCCTCTCCAAAGGTAGTTACTTCATTTTCTGTTTAACCTCTCTTTTGCCGAAATCTAGAGACCCAATCAAAAAAAAAGAAGAAGATCCATCTGGTTACAATCCACCCTCACAAAGGTTGCCATTCTTTAACAACAACTCGTCAAATACAAAGGAACTTACATCAGCCATGAAGCCTATATGTAGCCATCTTTATTTCTTTCCTCATTTCAAAATTAAATTAATCCTGAAACAAAACCGAAAAAGCAGCACTTAGGGGCTCATTATGATGGCGGGTGGACTTGGTCCGCCCATCACCATAGCAGTGTTTGGGACCGCCCGCCAGACATGCGCCAGTCCCACCACTGCTTTTAGTACTGGTTGGCGCATCCTGGGCCTTTACCATTGAGGGCGGGGCTGCTGGATGCAGCACTGTCCGCAATGATAAAGGTGCATGCACCGCACTTCCCTGCACCATGTGGCAGGCACCACTCAGTGCCTGCCACTTGGTGACTGGAACTGCAGGAGGGTACCATGGTACCCCCCCGTGGCACCCCCCCCCCACACAGAGGGGGCCCACAAAGGGCCCCCAAAGCCAGTCTCCGCCTGTCTTTTTGCGTCAGGATATCCACCACAAAAAGACAGGCGGAAAGGAATACCGTAATCCCTATGCCGGTGCCGCGCAATGTTGCCCTGGTTCTGGGTTCTGCAAGGAGGCCGGAAAAGGACCGCCTTGTGGAACCATGGCAGACGAACTTTCCGGCCACCGCGGAACCATTGTGATTCCCACCGCCATCCTAATTTGGGAATTTTCTGTATGATGGCGGACGGACCGCCACCTCTGGCCCGGCGGTGGCGGTCCTTCCGCCATGATAATGAGCCCCTTAGTTTCAGTCCATAAAAAGTGTTCAAACTCCTCTAGTATGTCTAATCCGTGCCTTTGTACCCAACGCATTACTGCCGTTGTTCATTTGGCAAGCTCATTCCGGACACAATATAACTTCCTACTGCCCATTAGTTGCCATTACTTGTTATCTGTGCTGCGCATCTAGGCTTATTCGCATCTTTAGACTGCCGTGTATGAATGGCACGGCGTACTAAAGATAAACGCCACTTAAAAAACTGTCCTCATAGTGGACTTTGCCAATGGGTTGTTAAGAATCTATTTCTTCATGATCTCTGGTTAATAAATTCGAATCATGACCTACCTATTCTGCTGTCAAAGTTTCCCTCAACGGCTAAGCGTCACAACTCCGTCTCGGTCTGGCTTCAATTGACGAGCACAACGACTTGCCGGGCTCAAATTAATGTAGGGCTCGAGTTTGAAATTACTTCAGTTGTTTTTGGAAAGTGGAATGGATTGCCGCTCTCTATAGTAATTTGCTTCCAGATTGCGTCGAGACGACACACACATGTCCAAGATATATTTAATGTGCAGTGTGCTGACAAAATAAAAAAAAGTCCGCATATTTACCTTATGATAGTGCTGAAAACAAAATTTGATTCTGGAAAAAAGAGTTTGTGAGCACTGGGGGCTTCTGGGATTTGAAGTCCACTAATGAAGTCGACTCAAAAAATATATTGGGAATTGCTCGTCATAATATCCTTTTGCAGATTCTTTATATAAAATTGGGAAGACAATCAATTTATAAGGATTACATATACTTCCATAAATCCTGAAATGAGGAAGAAACACTACTGTATTGTCCTAGTTTACAAATTTTGTTATTCTGTCATGTCATTTAGACCGTCAAATACAGTATTAAACTTCACTATTAAAAACGCTTCTCTCCGTTTCAGTTTCCTTTCAACATCACCCCCACGACTGTCTTGTTCCACTGGTGATATATAGTCCGCTGTAATTCATTTTCTATGTGTTTTTCATTAATCCAGTGATTAACCAATGGGACAGTCAGTACCTTTTGACGAATTCTGGACTAGTGCTGAGTGATTCTTTGGTGCACTTCTTGGTGAAACTTCCCAATGTATAAACTGTCACACGGGCAAATTATGCCATAGACCACGTTTTTTGTTTTGCAATTGGTAAACGTATTATGCTTCCAGGACACATTCTTATGTGAAAATAAGCATCCATCAATGGTTTGACTGCAACACGTGTAGGTCCCACACTTATGGTGTCCCTGAATTGGTGGTAAATTAAAAAACTCTCCATAGTTGTTTTAATTGAGGTTGTCGGAGGAGCTGCAGGGACAATTTGGTTACCTGCATTAGCTACCTATCAAGTATTCTCTGCACAGGGCCTGCTGCACGTAAAAGAGAGATGAGTGTGTGTTCTTTATGGATAGTTGAGCCCTCTCCAGCAGCAACATGAGAGGGACATTGGAAGCAACAGCAATGAGCGAGGCTAGCATAAAGCGGGAACCTGGATCCAAACCCGAAATTCCCACAATAACTCACAAACCACCAATTATTCGTTTAGCAAAAAAGGCCACTTTATTAAGACAGGTGCCAATTATAATTTTCTGCAATGAAATAACTTCCCCAAGTTTGTCTTCACCTCTCCCCAAAACCTACCCCCAATGTAAAACCCCACTCCTAACCAGAATACTGCCCCTGTGTGTATCTTCCCCTAATTCTCATTTCCTGTTCACGTGACTGCTCCCCCCCCGTTGGAGGATGGACAATCCCGCTCAAGGCTGCCCACCCCCCCCAGCAAAAACGCCACCTACCCATGACACTATCTGGCCTGAAATTAAAAGAAAACCTGTCTTAGCGTGGCAAAAAGAAATTAATACAGGCTTATTGCCAACCAAAAAAGGGGATAAAACAATGTCTTAGCGAAAAAAGGGGTGGGTGGGTGGGACAAAAATTCCGCCAGCCCTTCCTCCCCGCTCCCGAGGGCACAGTGATTTTCC
Organism: Triturus cristatus; assembly: GCF_964204655.1. Taxonomy (NCBI): domain Eukaryota; kingdom Metazoa; phylum Chordata; class Amphibia; order Caudata; family Salamandridae; genus Triturus; species Triturus cristatus. The sequence continues at coordinate 449,938,858 of NC_140584.1, forward strand.
CGCCCTTCCCTCCCCCTACTTATGCCCTTCCCTCGCGCCGCGCGCCTACCTGATTGCCTCCCCTGACCTACACCTGGTTGGCCGCTCCATTGTGCGAAGCCACCCAGGGGGAGACCTGGCTCGCGCCCTGCACCCCCTGGGTCCCCCCTCGCACAATAACTCACGAACCACCACTTACTCGTTTAGCAAAAAAGGCCACTTTATTAAGACAGGTGCCAATTATAATTTTCTGCAATGAAATAACTTCCCCAAGTTTGTCTTCACCTCTCCCCAAAACCTACCCCCAATGTAAAACCCCACTCCTAACCAGAATACTGCCCCTGTGTGTATCTTCCCCTAATTCTCATTTCCTGTTCACGTGACTGCTCCCCCCCCCATCCCCCGTTGGAGGATGGACAATCCCGCTCAAGGCTGCCCACCCCCCCAGGAAAAACCCCACCACCCAGGAAAACCAACAGAGTTTTCCTGCCCCACCTAAAAGAAAATTCTTTGTTATTGCAAAAAACCCCTTCTCAAGAGCACCATATATTTTCATTCCAGATTTGCGCAATCAAGTCTCTTAACTCCAATAGGTAGTACACCTGCCCCATTTTAGACAGATGAACCCCATCTTCCCGGAACCGATACCCTTCCGTGCTTTTTATGTGGGAGTGAGCAAGGACCCTCACCCCACGACCCTCACAGAACAGTCTCATAGCTCGGTTGACCTTCCTTCTTGCCTTCTCCATAGCTGCGTGTTGACGTGCTCCTCTCCAGTGCAACCTTGTAATGAACTCTGTCCAAATCAACTGAGTGCCCTCCCACATAGACTGGAGGACCTCCAGATCATGTTTCATCAGATTTATTAGAGTCAGCCCAGATAAGTCGACCAGGTCATTCTCTCCCAAATGAATAATGAGCAAATTCGGTGGTCCCCTTCCAGAACACATTGTGGCCAACACAGGAAACAAACCCTCCCAACACATTCCCCCTTTTCCATTCCATACCACCTCATGGTTGGCACTTTGCAGTCCAAGTGAGCGCCCGCAAATCTGTTGCTCAGCATAAACTGCAGCCCATTTTACGAAGGAGTGTCCTATTATCCATGTTGTCTTTTTCGAACTTACAAGCCCCGGCGCCTTACCTAGATAGAAAAACAATGATTAACCAAAAGAACGAGGATCTATGCAGAGTATTTCCTAACATATTTTTCGCAACATTTGGACTTCCATCTCCCAATACGACGTATGTCTGCCCAGGACCAACCCAACCTGGCCGCCTCTGTGGCTGCCCCAATACGGAAAGAGTGCATTCCAAAACTGAAGGGATTTTCCCCCAAGCTAATGAGTACCTTCCTCATCACAGCCAGCAGCTGAGCCACGGAAATCGGTTGTCCCGAGGCATGGCAAAATATGTGTCCCGGAGCAAAAACACTAGAATCCTTGAAAGTCTCCCATTCCCCTACAGGACAGCAGAAACCCTCCTCACTTCTGTTTAAGAAAACCCATTTTCCCCTGCCCAGTTGATCAGTTTTTGAAGATCTCAACCAAAGGCGCAACCTGTGCTCTTCTAAAAAAATCTCATCACTGTGAATACCTGACCTATGGCGTAGCCCAAGGAGCTCCGACGCTCTGAAGGCCCCAAAAAACAACCATAGAAAACATAACCGAAACAGCCTACACTCAGACTCATTGTAACATAAAATTGGTAACTGCAAAAGCATTCTTTGTAGCAAATCATAAGTCACTGCCCTGCGTAACTGTTTCGTCCCCGCCCGCACCCTACTTAAACCTCTGAGGACCCTCTTCACCAAAACCCCCTTTACCAGATCCCTCCCCCACCACAACTGCCCGTAAAAAGAAATCCCGGCCAACTTGCCAGAAATGGTAGTATGTGAAAAACCTTTATCTATCATGTGTAACACAAAACCTAGTACCAACTGATCATCGCCCATCCTCCACCTATTCTCAGCACACAGTTTACCATAGCGCAAAAACTCGCTCCATGCGTGCTGATAGCTCCGTCTTGTAGATGCCGCTATTGAGTTCTCTATGAAGGCGACAAGTCTCAGTCCCCCCACTCCCAGACACACTGCGGGATTGGCGTCTTGGTGTGTTCTGCCCCGGGAGCCAGCCTGCGAAATCTCGCCCACTGCAAACGAGACAGAGAGTCTGCTATACCGTTATGCACTCCTGGGATATGTCGTGCCTTAAAAACAACGTTGAGCTGTAAACATTTGAGCATAAAAGCACGCAGCAAGCGTAAGACTCTCAAATCCTTGGCTTTCTGTTTATTAATCAATTCAACCACTGTTAGATTATCAACGTGAAACAGTACTGAACGATTCTGAAACTCGTCACCCCAAACATACAAGGCAACTAGAAGGGGAAAAAACTCTAGGAAAGCGATACTGCGACCTTGCAATATCCAATGGCGTGGCCAACTCTCAGCGCACCAACGCCCTTCCCAAAAGACACCAAAACCTTTTGCCCCGGACGCATCCGAGTAAATCTGCACTTGCCAAATCATGTCTTCATCCGCAAAAAACAAAGACACACCATTAAACTCTGCCAAAAAAGTCAACCATATAGACAAATCAGCCCTAGTAGCTGCTGAGATACGCACCCTGTGGTGAGGAAGAAAAGCCCCAGACATAGACATTCCCAACCTCCTGCAAAACGTTCTCCCAGCCCGGACCACCCGACATGCAAAATTAAGGTAGCCCAAAAGTTTCTGCACCTTCCTGAGCTCCAATTTGCGCTCTGCTATCACAGATGTCAAAAATTCTGAAATCTCCTGAACTTTCGCCGCTGGCAACCGTGCCACCATAGCCACTGTGTCGATTTTAATACCCAAGAACACCATTGTTGTACTCGGCCCCTCAGTCTTATCCGGGGCCAAAGGCACTCCCAACTCTTGTCCCATTACCTGAAAAGAAAGCAAAGCCCCCTGACACTGACCTGTGTTCTGAACGCCAATGAACAGAAAATCGTCCAAATAATGACAAATGAGTGCATGACCAGTAACATGAGTAAAGCGTCACTGCAAGAACGTGCTGAACGTTTCAAAAGGGACACAAGATATAGAACATCCCATCGGAAGCATTCTATCTACATAAAAAACTCCCTGCACCTGCATACCCAACAGTTCAAAGTCAGAAGGATGAATGGGTAGCAGCCGAAAAGCAGACTGGATATCACTCTTGGCCAATTGCGCCTCTCTCCCTGCCGATCTAATCAAACGCAGAGCATCATCCACTGAAGCGTAGGACACGCATGAATCTACTGGTGATATAAAATCGTTAATGGTGGAACCCTCAGGCCAGGACAGGTGGTGTATCAGCCGGAACTCCCCTGCTTTCTTCTTGGGTACCACCCACAGTGGAGAGACAATCAAATTGGGCATTGGACAGCATTCAAAGGGACCAGCAATTCTACCTGCCTCCACTTCAGATCTCAACTTCTGCTGAACCTACTCAGTCTCGGACCCTGGTAACCTATTTTGAAACCATCCTTGAAGCCCCAAAAAGGTTTACTGGCAGCCTCAACATCCGGATACTCCTCCAACCATTGCACCAAAATCTCAAACTTAACTGGGGTAGGACCCTTTTGCTGCAAACTGGAAAACATGGCCTCTTCCCCGTTGCCCCCTGCCCTGCTCCTCAAACCTCTGGCCAGCGAAACATTGTGTGAGGGGATGTTTGCCACCACATTGCGAGCACTCATGCTTATATCTGCAAAACTGCCTGTTGCAGAAACCCCTGTTGAAGTTCCAACAGGCCCCAAAATTGGTTGTCTGCCCTCTGCCTCCCAACCCCGCCCCAGTCTGGGCGGGACGAGATTGAAAGGGCCGATACGATATTGGTAACCCACTAGCCGTGTGAGTAGTAGCATGCGGCTGAGAAGACGCCATCCATTGTAGCCACAACTCAGAATCCACATCACCCCAGGGTCTGTCATGAGACACACTCAGTCGAGCTCTAAACTCCTCGTCATATGACAGCCATGCAAAACCCCCAAAGTAACTCTGAGCTTTCCGAATAATATCCATGTATTTGAAAATTGCTACCGCCCTATCTGGATATTTTTCACAATCTATGCTGGCATATATCAGAAAAGCGGAAGTCCCGTTCTCAATAGTTTTGGGGACCCTAGGACACCTAGCCAGCTCCCATTCTTCCTCCTTCGACCCCTCTTTTGCCTGAATGTCGCGGTGTAACAATTTAAAAACATCCACAAACTCATGACGCCAAATTCTGCTTTTTGTCTTCTCTGATAAATGCGAGCCCAACGGCATAGCAATCCCCATATAAGGCAGTTTTTTGTGTATATTTTTATCTTCCTCCCCTGCATCCTTGGCCCCCTTACCCGGAGCCATTATAGACTGTGTCCCAGGGATGGGGGCAACCCCCCCTCACCTCCCCCATAGAGGAACCTTGTTGCCCCACCTCGGAAGATACCTTATCCCCCAATGTATCCCCCCCAATGCCAATAGACCTGGTTGGGTTGATTTTTGCGGGTGACCCCCTGTCTGCCAAACCGACCATCACCCAGCCGTACCTGTAGGCAAAGGAGCTGTTCGTGGGTTGATGACTGCCCGGTCTGCTTGTGGTTGACTGACAGATGTAGGAGTCCGCGCCTTTGCATTGTCCGCACTTGACGTCTGCAAAAAACGAAGCACATTTTGTTGCCCCAACAAACCCCTTTTGCCCCTCTCAGATTTCCCCAATTTTTCCCCAACGTCACCATCCCCATCCCTCAATTCTCCTTCCTCCAAATCATCACTGTCCATATTCGGACACCCCACAACACCAAAATCACCGGAAGGTGCCCCACTGTCCCCCATCACATCCAACAAACCGCCTCTTCCAGAACCCAAATTCCACTGAGCAGTCCTCAGAGCGGAGGGGTGACCTATCTGTGAAAGGAAATCCGCTCCAGATCGCCCTCCCTCAGTTGGCCCCCCAGACAGAGCCGTATCGTGCTCCGTCCGCTTTGTGCGCTTGCCGGCCGCAGCCCTTGTGGTTAAAACCGGCATATCTTCCTGCAAGCCACTCAAGCCATACTGCTCCGTCTCTCCCGCTGCAAACCCCCGGTCCTTAAGTCTGCCACCCTTCGCCGTGACCGTCGCACCCTCACTACCCATCCATACCCACCGACCTGCCTGTGACGCCTGCGCCCCCTTCTGTGAAAACCCTTCCAAAGTCGTTCCCTGTGGCCCATGCACCATTGACGTGCCTGAGGACCTGTGTACTGCCTGGCCACTGAACTCGCCTTGAGAAAAAAGGGGGCATGTACCAAAAAGTTGGGAAGAACCAGCCTGCAGCTGTGTGTAGTCCGCACCTCCCAGCGCACTACTCTGCCCCAAACTGTCTCCTCCTGCATAGGCTGCACCTGCCCCGTCCGCACCCAGGGCCCCCACGACACTCCTGCTTGGCAAAACCCCCAACTTCCCCACCAGGTGTGACTCCTTACATGCCTCCGGGGTGGAAATCTCTGGCAATGATGGTGCTGGGCTCAGGAAAAACTGCTGTCCATTGACATGCACCAATTGGGGGCTGCCCTGCCACACCACACCAGTAGGCCCTAAAGCTGGGGAGGGAGCTCGACACTGCAAAGGGGCTTCCAATGCCTCCAAACTCTTAGCACGCCATCGGCGCCTGGCACTCACAGCCGACACACCGGCCCTGCCCACAGCACTTCGCCCACGCAAACCGGACGAAACTAAGGACCGCCCCCTCTTTCCTCCCATTTTCGCGTGCCACCCGCCCACAGCGGGACGAGCTGGCCCACGTACCTGCACTTCTTCGTGCACCTCGGCAGCCGGGCCAGCCTGCGCCTCCTCTCCCCCGAACCAGGCCTGGTCAGGCCCCTCCGCCGTTGCCAGCGCGACCTCTTCTTCCACCTGGGGCCTCGGGGATATGCAGGCCGCCACCGCCCTCACGACGCCACTCCTCGCCTTCCTGGGGGCGCGTTCAAGGCCCACCCAGGCCTGACCAGCAACACCGGGCTTGAGCAAATCCCCTCTGCCGGCCTCGCAGAGCACCCGGACCGCCTCCCGCACCGCTTCCTGCGACGTCATTGCTCCTACGGTAAGCGAAATGGACAAAAATTCCGCCAGCCCCTCCTCCCCGCTCCCGAGGGCACAGTGATTTTTCCGCCCTTCCCTCCCCCTACTTATGCCCTTCCCTTGCACCACGCGCCTCCCTGATTGCCTCCCCTGACGTACACCTGGGTGGCCGCTCCATTGTGCGAAGCCACCTAGGGGGAGACCTGGCTCGCGCCCTGCACCCCCTGGGTCCCCCCTAGCCCACTAGCTGCTGGCTAGCCATTCAACAACTTCCAAACCTGGCCTGCCTGCAGCTTTGAAGAGCACGTGCCTGTGACCCTTGTTGCAAGTTGGACATAGGGTGTGGTCAATACCTCCTGTTCCGGGTTTTAACTTCAAAATGAGCTTGTTATTCAGAATCAGTATTTAACACACAGATTTCTTTCTGGATGCCTTGCCCAGGCAGAGGTTTATTCTATTAAATCCTCTCGTGGTGATCATTTCCTGGCCCAGTGAGGGAGGGCCATCCTCCGGCAAGACTTTACATGTTGAGGCTGGACACGAACCATCACAGGTAGGCATTCTTGGGGATCCCAGCAGGAGGCAGCCGGTGAGCATTATCAGCCACCCACTGCCTCTCGACCTTCAGCAGCAATGTTTCACACTAACGCAAAGGACTGGCAAAGGTTGCAAACTTTACAAGCGTTTCGTTTCACAAAGAATGCAAAATGTACATAAAATATGCAAAGCTGTGACTGCAACTTTGAACACCCTTACTTTAAATCCATCGTGTTATGAACAAATTTATTGTCAGAGTATTTATTTTATTTACTGCTATTAGAAAACATTCCACCTGGCGCAGCCCACCATTTTCTGTATCAAATACCAGGGAGATAATTCACCTTCAGCGCCTCTCTGTAATGTTGCGTCATTACTGGGGGCCACACCCCTAACCATATACTCCCGGTTAGGCCTACCGAAAACATGATGAGACCCATGGGCGTAGGAAGTGTGGGGGACGCGGGGGATATATCCCCCCAGATTTTGGAGTGGGGGGGACACGGGGGACAAGGGTGGGGGGGACGAGGGGACAAAGGAATTTCCCCTCTCTCTTCTGTTATCGCAGGGCCATTAGCACGCGAAAGCGCTACCTAATGGCCCTGCACTTGACCTGCCTGGAGTCAGAGGCCACCCGCCCTCTGCCCTTTGTTATGCTGCAGGAAGGCTCAGCCGTTCTGGGAAGGGCAGAGAATGGAGAAAAAATAAACGCTGTCTCTTTCCCTTCATGGCAAGGACCGTGTCCACTACTCCTGATCTGCCTCTGGCGGCTGCCCTCCTCTCTTTATTCCTCCATCTCTTTCTGTCTCTGTCTCGCTCCTGCTTACGTGCTGATCTCAGGAGGCAGCTCTTAAGGTACTCTCTCTTGCCTCTCCTTTTCTTTATTTGTTCCCCTGTGAAATGGATCCAAAAAAGGCTGAACACTTTGGCTGTAAATGTCCTCATTTTCTGACCGTTTTCTATTGAAAAAAAAAACCTAGGAATGGAGAGAAAAAATAGTTAAATACCTAAATAAAGCAATACAGAGTGGACAGCAGACAGGCCAGACTGTTATTTACACCCACACACATTAGCGCCACTTTACAGAGTTTGCCAGTGAAAGCGCTACTTTCTTTTTATCTTCTTTCTTTGAACAACATTGTTTTCCCAGGGTGGATAAGTGCGCCATTCCTAAAGGGACTGCAATACCTGGTTGATGGGTAGAGTGGTGTTAGAAATGGGGGTCTCTAGTTGGCAATGGCTGGCCACTGTCCAAGTAGGGACCGTTCTTCCTAAGTCAGAGTAAGCAGCCTACACCCTTTGACAACCCCTGCTCAACCCTGTGGTAACGTAGCACGAGCAGCTAGGCTTATCTCAGAGGCAGTGTGTTAAGCATTTATGACCATACACAGTAATATAATGAAGAACACTACAAACGGACACCACTCAAGTAGTTATGAAAAATAGATATTTTTATATAGACTTAATCACAAGACCAATAACAGTAAAAATCCACAATACTATAAAAATATAATTACTTTAGAAATGCTGCAAAAATAGCTCAAGGTGCACAAAAGGATGTTCAGTTCAATGCAGTGGTCTCTGCCACCCTTTTACTCACAAAGTATCTGGTTCCTGGAGCAAAGCAACAAAAATGTCGCTAAGGAGCTGTAGCGATAAATTTCCTCACGCTAACCAGCGATCCTTACCGCAAGGGAGGATGATGCGCTGGGTTGCGGGCAGGACAAAGCGACAACTTCTTCACGCTAAGCCGGTGATGCGATAAAATCCTTGCCGCGAAGGGAGGATGATGCACCGGGCCTGTTGCGTGTGCGATCTTGCTGCGATGACAAAAATGGCGCTCCGCGAGGGAGCGACGATCCGGATGCGATGCGGGGAAAATGGCGAACGCTCTGCGTCCGCGCTGCGATGATCCTGTTGCGATGATTTTCAGATAGCGGGCGTTTTCGGGCCCGCTGACAAATGATGCGATCTTCTTGGGGATAGCGAGCACTCGGCGACAGCGGAGCGGCGATTTTCCTCACGCTCACCAGCTGCAGCGGCTCGCTAACGGGGGTTAGCGACGATTTTCAGCGCTCTCTTCTCAGCAGTAGAAATAGAGGCCCTGGAACACAGGGGCCTCACCTGCAGATAGTAATCCTCGCTGGGAGGAAACAGGAGGTTGATGGTGGAGTCTGATGTGCCTGAGACTCCAGCAGGAGGCTAGCTCTCTTCTAGCCCTTGGGTGATTGCTGTAGCAAAAATAAAAGTCCAATCAAAGTTCTTTTCCTCTCCTTGAAGTCCAGTAGTAGCAGCTGCAGGCCAGTCCCAGAAACAGCACACAAGGCACAAGGACAGTCCTTCTCTTGCAGATTCCTGTAGCCACACGGACAGAGGTTCTTCTTGTTATCCAGGAGCAATACCAATTGTAGGGGTTTGTGCACAAATATTTATACCCCCAAAGTCTTTGTTCTTTGGGGTCCCAAGTCTCTGAACCCAGCCAGAACCAGTTTTGCCCAGCCCTGGAGCACTTTGTTGATCAGGCTGCATCCTTCCTTTCAGAAAGAGGGGGTCTGCCTCAGACGCACAGTGGGAGGTGGAGCCAGCATTCACCTTGCCAGGTACAGCCCTATTCAAGTGCAGGAGCTACCCCTCCCCTCACACCCAGGCAGGTCGCTCTATTCAACCCAGGTCTGACTCAGCCTGCCCTGTCCCTCCAAAACCAGACAGCCAATACACATAATAGCAGAGCAACTGGAAGGCTTAGGCAAGAAAGTACCTATACTCTAAAAGTGGTAGTTTCAAACACAGAATATAAAAATAACCTTCACTAAAAGATGTATTTTAATATTCTGAGCTCAGGCATACTAGATTCGTTTTTCTACCATGTTCTGTGGGTCAGTTAGGACTATAGGATGTAATAGCCCAGACCTCCCATTCTGGCCTATGGAGAACAGGTAGCCTTACAGTAGTGAAAAACGAAATTGGGTGTAATTCACTACTAGGACATGCTACATACAACAGGGCATGTCCTACCTTACACACACAAAATGCGCCCTATCATAAGGGGGGCTTACATGATGCCAAGGGAAGGTTTAGGGGCTGGGAAGTGGGTGCACTTCACAGCCAAGTTGGCAGTTCGGGACTGCACGCAGACACTGCAGTGGCAGGTCTGAGACACACTTTACAAGCTGCTTCTGTGGGTGGCACAAACCAGTGCTGCAGGCCCACCAGCAGCATTCGGTTTACCAGCCCTGGGCACACACCGGCCACGCTACTAGGGACTAACAGGTAAACTGAATGAGCCAATCATGGATGTACCAATTCATATGTCATCTTTACAAAGGGAGCATTCGCGCTGTGGCACTGAATGGCAGTGGCACAGCGCCCTGAGCATCTATAACCAGCAAAAACAGAGGAGACACAGCGAAAAAAGGAAGGGAGACTCACGCCAATGGTGCCAGGTCTAACAAGTGGAAACGTTTAAATTATCGTTTTCAACTTTTTAATTATTTTAGCTTATAAAATGCGGCTCTGTGTTTGGGGATGTGGTCTTTTTTAAACCAAACTGCATACATTTTGAAAGGATATAAGCAATGGACATTGAAAGGGGTCCCTTCCTGGTCCTGTAGCCATGTCTTGAACTTTTCAGGCTAAATCACTTACTGATTTCTGAATAATGAGTTTAAAACCGTTAAGTTAACCATGTTTTTTCTCATTACAGTTCACATGCTTTGCTTATTCTTGCATTCCCTATGAGTGTTTGCTTTTTCCAGGGTGTTATTCATTTTTTTTCAGGCAGCATTTTACTGTTGTCTAGTGCATAATTTGAATTTAGTCGCAGCACAATTGAGTTGTGCTGAAGGCAGTGCGAGTTTCTCTCAGTGGGGCAGTATGGTGTTCAGTGTGGGAGAGAATGTGGCACTCTGGCCAGAGCTGCCGATTTTGGAACTGGAGAACCATGTTCAGACCTTCATGACCAGTTCACCATACCACACTCCTGACAGAGCTTATTCCGATGCTACACCTTAGATGGCCCGATAGACCTTAGAAGCCCAGGTGTCTTAGCACCCGCAGGTGGACCTGTCCACCACAATCCATACTGCAGTTCACTTCCAGTCTTACGGGCAGGCATATGAAGACGCACATCCTAGATCGACAGTGAATCTGTCACTGAGGTCACAAGACCCTCGAGGCCAGTCCACCTCACCCATTGGTACCTCCATTGGCCTTTTTCCAGCACTAGCAGTCTAACTTGCCAGGAGTTGGCAATGTAGGATTTGCATGCACACCAAACTTAGGGGGTGATTATAATGGCAGTGGGACCGCCACGTCACCCCGTCGGTGGCGGTCCCACCGCCATTGGTGACTGGATCACAGCCCGCCATATTACAATGGCGGGTGGTTACCTGGCGGTCGGAAAGACCAACCACCACGCACCCGACGGGCTTCTTGAGCCCGCCGGTGTGGTGGAGGGGCTCGTGGTTCCTACAATGCTGGTGGTGCCTACCATGCACCGCAGCAGGGATTACGATGTCCTTTACCCGCCAGCTTATCAATGGCGGTTCACCTGCCATGGAAATGCTGGCGAAAGGGACATTGGGGGCCCGTAGCAGGCCCCTTTACCCCTGGCCCTCAGACATGGGTCCTGGGGGGCATCTATGATGCCCCACAACATATCACTGCACCATGTGGCAGGCACCGATATATTTAAAATGTTCCTTTTTTTTTACTTTGCGGCGGATGATGCAGCCAGCAGCACCTGCTGCAATGTAAAAGATAGGCACTGCGAACACCGGAGTGGCAGTCGCATTGTAATGCCTATCGTGGGGCCTCCACCTTGAAGGCCAGCGGTCCCATTCACCGATTCGATGGCGGTGGTACTGAAGTCCGCCTGCCATCGTAGTCAGCCCCTAAGTTTGCATTTTATGAATATGATTCAGCGGTAAATAAATTGATGTTTGCAATTTAATTGACTTTGGTTGGCCTCTTATCTATGAGATTTCCCTGTTGAATGTGCCTTTACATTATACATTTTTGGTTGTATGAATTGATTGCATACTACACTCTCCTACAGGTATTAATTTGAGTGTCATTAGGAGTGTGTGGGACCAATTGTTTTCTTAGGAATTGTTTTCTTTACTAACCTTTGCAAAGGGCCCTAAACTTCACAGCAACACAAGTCACATTTCTTTTAGTAATTTGGGATCCGTTTGAGCTACAAAATTGTTTTGGAGGAAATCGTTAGATTATGCAGCAGATGATGTATTATGTGGCAAATATGATACAGCCATAGTTAAGTGGAAAACATTTTTCCACTTAATTTTGCCCCAACATTGTAGTTGATCAATTTGTAAGTTCCCCAAACCCAAAAGTCGAGTTTGGGCACAATTTGCATTTTAAAAGCAGCCCTATAACACAGGGCTACTTTTAAACTGACCTCAGGCTTCAGCAGTGCACACATGCAAGCGCAGAAAGGGCTGCTGGCCTCTAAACTGCCATGCCTTATTATATACTAGGTACTTAAAAGTAGTTCTAATCCCCCTGCCCTATTATGTACTAGGGCCTTATAGGAGAGGTCATGCCAATCATAGGGGTACCCTAACCCATAGTGCACCCTAGTGTATGTAGGTGTTTTCACTGTATTTTTAAGTGCCTCTTTCAGAATAGCACTGGCTGTTTAGGCAGAGGCCAGGGCCAGTCAGTCAGGTACCACCAGTACCAGTCAGCAAAAAGTTGGGGATTTGCGACACTAGAGAAACACAAACTCAGAATGTAAAACATAACACCATGGTTGGGGGGTTCTCTTCAATAATCAGAATTGATTTCTATCCTAATGAACCCATTTTCCAAAATTAGGATAGGCAAAGACTGGGGAAAAATCATAATGTTCTAATCTATACATTGAAGTTTTTATGCAGCTCTTTGATGACGGTTAATAGATCACTGTTCAATGTTAGGATTTTAACTTATAAACTTCAAATACCAAAAGAATATCTCAGACAAAAGCAGTAACTCACTGACCTATTGAATTAAAACTTTCACTAGACAAGCCTTCTATCTCTCTCAAAAAAAGAACATTAATCACCAAAGTTATCTTCACATTTTTATTGTTGCCTGAAAATTGCTGGAGACCAGGAATGCAGCAGCAGGTACTTTTCAAACCCTAATGCACTTGCAAACACGACGCCCCCACCCTAAGTCAGCGGCCTTTGTTTGCTTTGTGCATTAAGACGCAAGATTCATGTATATGTTTTTTTTAAACATTTGGTCTCATTACTATATGAATGTAAATAACAATAAAGCATACATGCAAACTGTGACTACATGCCTGCTTTTCTCAATATTTCACTTTGAAAGTATGCGATTGTATTTGTTTAACGGGCGGTGATTTGTATAGGGTCAATGGAAAGTGCTCAAGGTTGTCCCTGTCCCCCCCAGAATTTTAGTGTCTCCTACGCCCCTGATTAGACCTATATCACACGCTTTGTTGGGGCTGCACTGGTCACGTCTGGAAAAGCCGCCAGCCTGTCTGGGTTGTCTATTCCCATTTGGACTGTAACCTCTTCTGGGTTCGTGACAATACGGGGACTGGGGAATCGCCAACTACTTCCGTGGCTCGGCGCGTGCTCTTCGAGCCCCTCCCTCCACACAGCTCAACTCCCGCTATTTGCTGGCTTGCCTGCATCTATGAGTCATAAAAATTCTGCATGGGGCCTAAATTTACTCTCTTCGTTCCTGACAATAGGACTGTTTCCGAGTCATTGTGCGCCCTTGGTCGTGATCCCAGATACACACAGGTAGCGAATGAGAAGCCTGCCAGAGCGGGGTGTACCGGTGTGGCACTGAAGAACGGACAAAGGGAGTCTGTCGCTTTGTTTCTGTAAGGCCTTTTGAGGTAGTTACTGCAGGTGAGGCTACATGTGTGTGGCGCAGCTGGCGCCAGCGTAGGGACAGGTGCAAGAGACTATTGCCACATGCCACTCTTTGCACAAGTAATAAATCATGTCAGGGCAATTGTAAACTTGAACGATAGGAACTGGCACGCATAGGAAATACTATTTGACCATTTCTCCCTGTGATATAAACAGTGAACAACGAACGACCTTGCGTTTTATGTCTAAAATAATAAAAGGGCTATTTTCGTTGTACCTGCTCTCCCTCACAAGGAGCTGACTGGACGTGAAGTTGGTGCTTCCACGCGCTGAGCCTGATTGCTACAGGTAGGGTCGGCACATGAGGCTTGGCTTGAGAAGGGTGCAAGAACCTTGGGTCTTGCAAGGGCGCTGGAACATGAAAAATGGCGTAGGTGTTAGCGAGTATCAAGTGTGAGTTGGCGTCAGTCGTTCCATGGTGAGACAGTGTTAAGTTGTAAATGCAAGAGTGAGTCCTGTGTGACATGGTGTAAGTGCAAGAGTAAGAATCGTGGTGAGGGGCTGTGAGTGCATATGTGAGGGTCGTGCTTGAGTTAGCCTGGGTGTCTGCATGTTGAAAGAGTGAGGGAATGCAAGAGTGCACAGGTGTCCGTGAGGGTCAACAATGAGTTGGTGTGAGTCAGTGCAAGGTGAAACAGTAAACCCATAAATGTTTATGTGAGTGCATGAGTGAGGGTCATTTGTGAACTGCTGTGAGCGCCTGAATGAGGGTCTTGGGTGAGATGTTGAGTTAGTGTATGAATGCTTCAATGAGTGAGGACCCTGGTGAGCTTGTGTGGATGAATGCATAAGAGCAAATCGTGGTTGAAGTAGTGTAGTATGAGTGTGGGCTGGGTGAGCCAGTGTGCTAGGGTGCTTGATGAGAGAGTGAGTGCATGAGAGAGAGAGAGAGTGAGTGAATATGGTTGCCAACATAGAGCTGGCTAAGACACAAAATCCGTACACATACTTGTGGCAAACGTTCTTCTTTATTGGTTTAGTCATAAAATATTAATGAAAAGCAAAGTGATAACAGCACATGCGTTGTTTGTTTGGTAAATCAAATCTACCACTGCCTCCAAGAGGTGACGGAATGAAGAAATAAGAAGAAAGCCGGCGGTATAAGCATGTCACTGCTTTGTACCTCCCAGAGGTGGACACTACATATTGGCACTGGCTCGACAATGATGGTTCAGAGATCCCTGCCCCCCAGTGTTTGTGTATTTCTGCAGTGAGGGCACGTGTAACAAGAAGTGGCCGTGTGGCAAATCATTGCGTTCTCGGAAATCGTCAAAGGGCCAATAGTGCGCCATCTTCAAAGAGTGCACTAATAGTGGATGCTCTGACTGCTGTGCATTCCCTCAAACCTTTCCAGTCCCCCCCCCATGTGGCAGTTCCATAAGGAATTCCAGTGGAATGTTTGGGACATATGGGCGTCTTATTTTAAGCTTTTGCAAACTCCTAACCCAACACTTGTGGAGCCCTCTCTTCAGCACTGTCTTCCACCCCGTGATGGGCAACCATAGCACTGTGCAGGACAGGAGGCTCAGGTCTGGCACACTAGGGTACAGATGGTTTGTTCTGCGCACCCTCCCAATCACCCACTGTGTGAGCCACTGTAGTTGCGATGCTAAATAGTAACTCAAAGTCCGGGAGTGCTATGCCATCCAGCGCGTTAGGTCTCTGAAGGGTGGCTAGTCCACTCTACACCTGCCCGCTCCCCAGATAAAGGTCGTTATTAGTGTTCACAAGTTTTGGAATATCCCTGCCGGGATCCATACTGGTAGCACTACAAAGAAATATAACAACCATTTTCAATAAGGGTTTTCTGCGAGTGGGAGAGTCGCCCAGAATTCTATGTTTAATTTCGTACCTCCGATGGCTTTCCCTGACCTTCCAATAGGATTCCCGGTTTGTGGTATTTAAACCCGTAAGTACGGGAGACAACTAGGTTTCCATACCACTTACTCCACTACTGCCGGCCTTTCTCTATCTGCCTTGGTAGGGAACAGGCACGATTTTCTCCAATTAACCACAAATCCCGATACCTGTCCAAGCAGTGCCAGTCACTCCTTTGCCCCATCAAAGTCCTCCCTCACTATCTGAAGGAAAAGTAAAAGATCGTCAGTGTATAGTGCGATATGGTGATGTCTACCCATTACCTCCAGACCCTGGTATGGGATCCCTGTTCTAGTCTGAGCAGCTAGAGGACCCCAGTAATTCCTCTTGCAGATCACGACCTTTGGGTCTATCTTTCTCAATCTCTCTTAGTTTTTGCTCCACTGCCAGAATCTCCCTCAGTAGGGCCCATCGGATGCCCACTACCTCAGAAATACATCTAGATCTAATCACTGCTTTGAAAGTATCCCATTCCACCAATGGGCTTGATACTGTCCCATTGTTCTCTACAAAGTGTTGCTCTATGGCTGTGCGTATTACTGATTGAAACACTGGGTCTTCCAGAGGTTCGGGCTTTAATCGCCAAGTGGAGATATATGGCTTTCCTTGGATCCAACAGAATCCCAACAGGAGAGGGTTATGGTCCGAGATTGTCCTAGCTAAGTACTCACTGGTAATAATGTGATCATAGACATCAGGTGTGCAAAGGATAGCGTCTAGCCAGATGTGTAAATTGGATGACATCCCAGGAAGTAGTAAAAGGGTGATACTTTTGTTGACGAATGTGTGTTGTTATGGTAAGCAAATTTCGCCAAGGGTAACGCCTGTACCTAAATACTGGTACAGATGCTTAGCAAGCATCACAGCTATTGCTCCATTGACTAATTTGTTCATTCTGTTTGCCCATATGTTTGTGGATGGTAAGCAGATGACAAACAGTGGCATATGTGAAGGATTGTGCAGACTCCCGCCAAAATGTAAAAATAAACTAAGCCCCATTATCGAAAACAATGATGGAAGGAAGACCATGTAAACGAACGACTTTGGTAATAAATACCTTGATGAATTCTTTTGCCATAAGTAACATCTTGAGGTGGATAAAGCGGACTATCTTGGTTAAGCGGTCTACATCCACAAGAATGGTGGTGAGTTCATTATCTGAAGGTAAATCTGTAACAAAGTCCATGCTAATGGAATGCCAGGGGACTGATGGAATGGACGTGGTGCGGAACAGCCCAGCGGGTGACACATTTGAAGCTTTTTTGTGGGCACAGATAGGACCAGCGTGGATGAAGGTCTGCACATCATTTGACATGCCCTCCCACCAAAACAATGTTTGACATGATTGTTTTTTTCCTCTTCCCCAGGGTGACCAGCTAAGCGTGAAGGGTGACACCAGTGTAAAACTCTATGTTGTAAATCTGGGGAGGTAATCAAGAGTTTGTTTGCACAGTAAAAGTAACCTTTTTTGATGGTATGGGTAGGGTCTTGTAACCATTTTTGTGTACCTGCAGTCTGCAGAGCTATAGTGAGATCCCTCAAGCACACATTGGCCCCATCCTCTTTTGTACCAGGTGTGCCTACAATTTTGTCAGAGGGAATGAGTGGCACCGTATCATTTACTTTGGGTAGAGTTCCCTTGTTTACCCGCTGGAGGGCATCAACTTTTCTTCCCCTGTTTAATGCCAGGGTGGTAAAATATCAAGAAATCATATTCACTAAAAACAAGACCTACCGTATCTGTCAAGGGAAGAATGCTCTGGCCGATCTAAAACATTGCAAGTTTTTATGATCCGAATAGATCACGACAATGTGTCGTGATCCCAAAATGTAATGCCTCCATTCTTGGAATGCCCTTTTGATGGCTAATAACTCTTGTTCAGCAATAGTGTAGTTTTACTCTGCTGCTTACAGCTTTTTTAAAGAAAAAGGCTATTAGGTGCAGTCTTCCTGAAATTTCATCCCGCTGGGTCAATACTCCACCTACTGTGTGTCCACTTCAAAGAAATAAGGTAAAGCAGGATTTGCATGCTTAAGAATGGGCGCAGAAGTGAATTTATCCTTAAGCTCCACAAAGGCACGATTAGCATCCTTGGTCCAACCCCCTTCTGTAGTATTTGGTAATGGGCACAACAATATGTGAGAAGTGGGTGATAAATTGCTGGTAGAAGTTGGTGAAGCCAAGGAATGACTGAACTTCTCGAACAGATATGGGGCTGGACCAGCGTAGGATGGCTTCATTTTTCTTAGGGTCCATATGAGTGCCTGATGGAGAAAAGACAACATTTAAGAACTGAGATTGAATTGTGTGAAACACACACTTGTCCAACTTGGCAAATAGATGCTGATCTTAAAGACATTGTAGGACCTTTTTCACATGTAACAACATGTTCTAAATTTTGGGAATAAATTAGAATGTCATTGATATAAATGGTGACAAACATATCTAAAAAGTTTCACAGGACTTCATTAACGAAGAACTGGAAGGCCGTTGGTGCATTGCACAACCCGAATGGCATTATACAGTATTCAAGGAGCCCGTAATTGGTGCAAAAGACAGTTTTCCACTCATCCCCTTCGCTATCTCCTAAGATTGAGTTTTGTGTCAATCCTGGAGCTCTTAACCCGGTCTTAAATTACAGGGATGATTGTTAATATAATTGTTTTTTACAGTAGCCTTATTCAAGACCCTGTTATCGATGCAGGCTTTAATTTGTCAGTCCTTCTCAGGTAAAAAGAACAGTGCGGACGAGATCGGGGAAGATGAATAGTGAATGAGCCCACAAACCAACAACTAGTCCAGATAGTCCTTAAGATGTTTGGTTTCTGGTTTCATCAGGACACATATGCAACTACTCAGTAATTCGCCCCCGGAATTAGATCTATTCTATTATCAAAACTATGATGGGGGAAAGAACAGTTGCTTTTGCTTTAGCAAAGACGTCTGGAAAGTCAAGGTACTGCGCAGGTAAACAATCAACATTACCCAAGATGGTTGCCAAATCTTGCGTGACACTTAGATCTTGCAAGATTTTGGCAGTTGCTAGGAAAGGAGGCAGGAATTAGTCAGGGCAGTTGGGGCTCAGAGGAATGGCGTTAATTAAGGTTTTGGAGGTGTTCAATAAATGCTGGGATGTACAATAAGCACCAATAGAACATTGGGATAAATAAGGACTATGTATGGTAGAAGTGGGAAAGGGCTAGGGTTTCACTTAGCTGGAAGAACTGAGTGTAGGAACAATATATAAAACATGTGGGAATGTAAAACATGTGGGAGTGGTAGGTAAGGCCCATGGGGCTACTTAGTACATCTGACTATGAAGGGTAATCCCAAAGCCCAGCTGCCCATGAGCCGTATAAAATGCAGGTGGTGTGGGGAGTAACAAGGAGCACCTGAGCTGTAGCAGTGCCAGCGTTATGGGCTTGTGGCCACTTTAAAGGATTTTTCAACTTGTGTCCTTGGAGCAATGAATGGCCCCATAAGAAAGGGGCTTTAACATGTGTATTTTCTTTTGTGATGCTTCCTGTGGAACAGAAAGCACCCACATTGTTTTAAAAAGTGCTTGTTGAGTCCCTAGTGGGCTACTCAGAGCAACACAGCTTCCTCCCCACCATAAAGACTCTCACCAGCTTTTTGAGAAAATGGAGCACTGAGTATAGTGACTGCCCTTTATCTGAACAGTCTTGCTCCAAACTGCCAAGACAGATCCTCCCTGAACATTTACACAGGACCGGTTTTGGAACCAAACTATATCTGACTGATAAGCCCTCATAAGGGTGAAACTGGTCTTGGATTGCTTGTGTTCTGGGTCAGGGAGGATCTGGTCTTATGCACTGAGAGAATAACAAATCCCTTTACACAAATCACTCCTGGATCATTCTATTGAGCCATCAGCTTTTTCTGGGACTGCTCACATACCTTCTCTCTCTCAGAAGGAAGTTAGGCTTCTAGGCTCTTTAGGTAGATTCTAAGCTCCTCCAACAGAAAAGTTTGACTTTAGGTGATGTCCCCTCACCTCTGGAAGACTGGCTGTCAGACGACCAGTCCTGGTACCACAGCAGCTCTTCGAGTACTCTGTGGAGTACCTAAGAGTGTAGCTTGGTCAGTAAGATTGGGGGGCTGTGAGGGTCCGATTTTCCAACAATGCAATGTTAAAATGCATTATACCACAAAGAAAGGAGCTTAAGGGGAAGTGAAAAGGGAAATTAATGCGGATCGGTAGGGGTACTAAGTGAGAGAAATCACAACTGTTTTGTAACGTAACTAACATTTTTGAAGACTTTCAAAACAGAGAGAGGGAGTGTGCGTTTTTGTCTGTGTGTATCTAACAAGTTGGGCGGAAATCCGACTATAATCGATTGAAAGCACCTGTACCAAACTGTATACCAGAAAATACATTTATTTGGGGATGTAACACCCCAAGAAACCTCCCTGAATCTACATCCATTGGAGCACCCTCTTCCTTGAAACTTAGGACTGGAACAAAGAGGGATCATTTGAATCCCAGATTATATAAATTTTCTGGACCCTGCCTGAGGCGAGAACTAGTTTTTTGTTCCCTTTCAAATGTAATTTTCAGACATCTCTACAGCCAGAGCTTTTGTGCAAGGTGATGTCTCTCCTAAGAGGTGAAATGGGCCATTATCGTGCTCTACACCTGGCTATCATCTATGAAATAGCAGTGTTCAGGAAGAACTTATCTGCGGTCCTTTGCTAAAAGGGCCCAAATTGAATTTTTAAAGAGAGCCTTGTCTCAATCCCCTTCACATCCAGTGTCTGAGTTCCCACCCTCCAGCCACAGGAATGCAAGCAATACAATTTTATGGTCCCCACTGTCTGGGGTAAGCTGTCCTCATTCGCCATCTGGTGCCATGAGAAACCAGGGGCATCATATGCACATGCACACACTCGCCATGCACACTGCCAGCACAATGTTTTGAATTTTGCATCACAGCAGAACTTTACATGAGTGAGATCTGTAGAACGCACTCACGCTGATGCAAAAAACAGGTCTTGTCATACTAAAGATTTAAAACCCATTGTGCTGCCATTACTACTTAATGTTGTACACACAGGGCATGGGCATGGACAGTAGCCCACTACCTAGAAGGAGGGCACGCTTGGTGCAGCATCCAGATCACAGGATGATTCCTGAACATCACTGTGTTTGAGGGATATACCTAGGCCTCTTTGCACACACTTTAGCATATCTCCAGGGCCAAAATAAAAGTCAGGATACCAGCTGTACTTGTACTGGGGCACTCAGGCCATGGGGAACATGCCTGTTTACTATGAAGTGGATATTCCTGTCCCAACACCCCAACAAACATTATTAACAAACTCAGAATGCACTGAAGAGCTTCTCTTGCATACCAAGATTATTATGTTTTTTCACTGTGTTTGATGAGCAACGCACATAATGCACTGGTGTCACACAGTGTGAAAGCGAATGCAGTCAGCTCCATTAGACGCCAGCTGCTTTCACTTTAAGCAGTGCCCACTGCGCATATCCCAGCCCCGGAGAACCGATCAAAGTGGGTGAGATACCGTTGAACATTTGCCTTTGGACAACCTCCCATTTTCAATGGTGCCTTTCCCTAGTGGATTCCTGCTTAGGGATCGCCACAGGATGGCAATCCTCGTGCTGGGATCTACCCACTAGACACCAGAGAGAGGGCAGCAGTCGTCCAGGAACAGGCAAGTGCTCCAAGCCTAAGAAAAAAAATCATCATTCTACCACCCCTAAGAGGGCAATTGAGGGTTTATTCCAAATATAACAATGAAGGACAGAAATTCAACTACAGTAAGGAAATCATTTTTAATTTTAAAAAATTGGGTTTGGGAGACTCGCACTGACATCAGGAATTGGCCCCACTCCCTGTAGAGCTAAACTATCTTTCTGCACTCCCTGGAGAGACGATTAAGGACACTTAACCCCAGTCCACCCACCTCATTATGGCGGAAAGCCTACTAGAACACCATGGATTATTTTGAAAAAAGAATTGGGTGGCCGACCTGTGTTTAGTGCTGAGTCCCCACCACTAAACAGTCTTTTTCCACCCGAGGGGGAGGTTTGGGCGCTTTACCTTCCAATATGCCCACAAGGTGGCCGGGCAGAGAGAGACCGTATATGTGACATACGTGTAACTTGTACTTGACACTGGTTTATTCCTGATCTTAACATGAATAAGGAATTATTCCTATTCTACTGTAAAATTCCATCATAGGTACTGCACATTTTGGGTTTCCTTACATATCTCCAGCATTTATAATTTGCTACTCAGGTCCTATTGGCCATGTTGTATCTGCGACTATGTCCCTTTTTAGTCTCCGTACTCTGGACAAAGTGTCCTGGGCAGAATTGTAAAGTATGTTGTGGCCACTCAAAAGCATTCAGATTGTTGGATTCAACCCTATATGTTTTGAGTGAGACGAGACTTATTGGCAGAACTTAAAGGATGCAAGTGCAGCAAGGGATCCAAGCCTTTTCTGGAACATGGTTAGGCGGTCAGGTAATAAAAACCCTGATCTAATTCCTGTTCATGTTACAGGCCAGGACTGGTTCAACAATTTTGGGAAACTTTATTCTGGGACTAATTTAATTCGACAAGATGGACCAGATAACTATTTAGGTTCCCGCTCCACTGTGAATCCCCTTGATCTCTTAACCCTAGAAGAAATAGAGGTAGCTATAAAGAAAATAGTACCAGCAAAAGCCTCGGGACCAGATGGCCTCCCGGGAGACCTCTTTCTTGCAGATCCCTCTAAATGGTCTATATTATGCTTTTAATCAATTCCATTGCAAAGGGCAGTGCTGTACCCGACTCATGGAAAGGTACCCATCTTTAAAAAAGGCGCAAGGGATGACTCTGCCAACTACCGCCCAATAAGTTTGATTGATGCCATGCAGAAAGTAGTTGGTAGGGTGTTGCTGCAAAGAATTCATCACTGGGTAGAAGACGAGAACATTCTCTCCCAGTACCAAGCGGGTTTTAGGGCCTGTACAGGGACAGTGGATCAAGCATTTAGGTTGCTCTTGATCTACTGGAAGGTTGTTGTAATTGGCAATGGCAGTCTTTATTTGGCCTTTATTGACCTGAAGACTGCCTTTGATCTGGTCCCTCGTGGCCAGTTGTGGCAGCTATTAGATTATATGGGGACCCCACCAATGATTCTGAATCTGTTGATCCGTCTTCACAAGGGCAATTATGCCCAAGTGAGGTGGGGGTCCCAAGACCAGAAAACAGATAGGATCCCTGTAAACAGAGGAGTGCGCCAGGGTTGTGTCATGGCGCCAACCCTGTTCTCCTTATATATGAACGGGGTGGTTAGCTTTCTTCAAGAAATTCCATCTGATGCCCCCGCCCTGTCAGTAGAAATGGTTCCCACCCTGCTCTTTGCAGATGACACACTCCTTATATCTAAGACCCCGGCAGGGCTCTAAAAGCTTTTAGATAGATTCCATCTTTTCTGTGATTCCGGGGGGTTGATTGTTAATACCTCCAAAACTAAACTTATGGTGTTCAATCCCTATAGGCCATATAGAGGTAATTTTACATTGGATGGAACCCGCTTAGAGCGTGTCACAACGTTTGATTATCTTGGGATTCGGCTCCCTGAGAAAATGCATTGGAGACAACACATCGAAAAAATGCTTCTGAGTCACAAACGTGTTGCAGGAGCATTAGCTAGAGAACATCGCTCCTCACAGAGCTGACCTGTGGCTCCTGCTCTCACAATCTATGCAGCTAAAGCAGCTAGTTCATCCCTTTATGGTGCTGAACTATGGGGTTTCCACAATGTAGATCAAATTAGTAGATCCGAAAACAAGTTTCTAAGAGATCTAATGACACTCCCTTGCTATGTTCCACTAAAACCCCTGATGAGCGATATGGGCAGGCGTTGTTTCAGAGATATAGCTAGGCTGCGGCCCTTGTTATTTTGGGCCTGCCTGCGACGGACTCCTGAGCTTACCCGCTACGCCTCCGCGCTCACAGAACTGATGGCCCTAGATGGCAACCAAAGAATTAGTTGTTTGCTTAATCTAAAAAAAACGCTTCTTGCGCTTGGCCTTAAGGAGTCGTGGGATACTCAGATTCCACCTAGTAGGGCTAAGCTTAAAAAGCGATACTGGGAATGGGTTGATGCCCAAGAGCTTAGCAACCTAAGATTAGGAAGACTTACATAAGAATTTTACCTTCACAGGCAGCGTATATTTTTAGGACCCTACTTAGATTTTATCCAGATGCCACGATTATTATCATGGTTTTATATTATTCCTATTCTGAGTTTAATTGGTTGGCTTATTTATATTGCACTGCCACTTTATATAATAGTTGCACATAAGTTGGAATTTAATTAATTTTACATGT
Organism: Triturus cristatus; assembly: GCF_964204655.1. NCBI lineage: Eukaryota > Metazoa > Chordata > Amphibia > Caudata > Salamandridae > Triturus > Triturus cristatus. The sequence goes on from NC_140584.1 coordinate 449,962,608, forward strand.
GTATGAAGTTTTATTCTGTGCTTATGGATTTGCACATTTTTATTGCTGCTTTTTGATAACTTGGATTTTATCTATGCTTGTATGAATGTCAATGCTTTTAAGATACCTGCTATCGAATAAAGCAAATTTTGACTTGACTTGACTATATGTTTTGGCACTGCTGGAGAGGTGCTACTGCCTCATGGATAGCTAACAAGCACAACATAGAGAGTTCAGGAATGAAGAGATGTGTCAGTGACCTCAGTCCCACTGGCTGTTGAGTCGTCCTAGTTCCAAAAGACCACTAGTAAAAACAGTTTCTTGTAGTTTGGCACTTTATGTAAGGCCTGCCCTAAACACAGTGGGATACAAATCATCATGTAATTGTTCCTATTAGGTAAACTCTAGTGGTGCACTCAAGTGAATCATGTATAATATGTGAAGACTCCGGAGGCTTGATTTGGGGCTCTTGAATAGGGAGGTACCTACTCAGGAATAGCTACCACCAAACCTTGGTGAGGGTTTATCAAAATAAGTTTCTGATGATAAACAACACTCCCTCTCTCTGACTTGGAATATTGCAGTTTATAAATGCTCTTTAGAGAGCAGAATGTGGTTAATTTTTCCACAGTTTTTGTTTGGTGTCCCTACAGGAGACTTTGGCCCTTCGATGTATATACGTTTTACTTTTTTTTATAAAATATTTTTATTAAACCGGCTCAAGTTAACACACAGAATCATCATATCCAAATTTTGTACATATCACATCATTGTTGTGATTAACCCACTCCAGATCACGACCTTCTCTTCTTGTCCCATGAGAACAAGAATGTTCTAATCTAATCTGGAATAGCCCTCCCACCGAGCTCCCTACCCCACCTAATACCCACGGTATTTCTGCCATTCTCTCCATATTTTAAACCATTTGTGTGGACAACCCCAGGCTTTGTAACCACTTTCTCAGCCCTTACACACCAATCCATGTCAGATTTCCAGACCTTCACTTCCAGTATCTGTCTTAGCCCCCATTTTTGGGCTAAATTGCGTTTTAGCACCATCACAGCTACCTTCAGCCAAATGGTTCTGTATTTCGGCAATTTGTCTTCCCCAGTGACTCACAGAAGCATCGAGCGTGCTTCAACTGAAATTGTTATTCCCGTGACTTTTGACATGACTCTCACCACTCCCTTGCAGTATTCATGTATATATTTACAATCCCACAAAATATGAAAAAGGGTACCAATTTCTCCACATTCCCTATCACAATATTTGGATATCCCTTTGTGAGAGGGCCCCAACCCAACCCCAGGATCCACCTCCCCTCCGGATGACATTGTTCAATCCACCGTCCGACAGCAGAGCGGGACCGAATTCGAAACTCCGACATCAGGCAAAACAGGAAGATAACCCCGCCCCCATGTCTTTTGTTCACACAGGGGGAGAGACAATGGTGTGACACGGTGGTAGGAGGCGGAGCTGACCCCGAAAGCACCAGCAAACCACAAGAGAAAAAGGACTGTACGGAGGAAGGTGAGGAGGCGAGTCAAAAGGATGGAGAGCACAAGAGAGAAGCAGATCGGTTGGAAGATTCAGGAGGCGGAACCAGAGATGAGGCCGCTGAAGGAGAGGCGGACGATGAGCGGTGGAGTGAGGAGTGATGGTATACTCCGGAGGATGCAGGAGAGCGGCCGCAACTCAGGTGAGTTGCGGCAGAGCTGGTGAGTGACGATGGGAGAGGTGAACAGGGAGAAGGGACCAAGGGTGGAGGAAAGGAACAGAGGGGAACGGGAGGGGAACAAGAGCACAATCCCGGGCACCCTGCATGAAACCCTGGTCACCCGCATAACACTCTTTCCCTGAGACCCGGTGGTATACTTCCTTGAGACCCACAACAGAGGGTCTAAACCACAGCGCTATTGTCAAACCAGGGGAGCTGCTGATTGAGAAAACAGGATCCCCAATTGCTGTATCAGGCTAACCTGTGAAGAAGTATTTTTATTTTGTCCTTCTTATTTTCTTTAATTCTTGTGTTGCCTTTCCTTTCGTTTGAATATACTCTATTTTCTTCTTTCAATTCGAATTGCGACACCGGACGGGTGAGGTTAAGGGTGCACGTTTCTCTGAGCCCCCACAAAACACTGACTGACCGCTCCTTTCTCTTTCTAATCTCGAGCCTCCGGGGAAGACCACTGAAGAGAGGGAGGATATGCGAGACGAAGGACCCCTTGTAGTTCCGTCCCATTTCCTGAACGTCTTCCTCAGGGCCCTCAGTTCCGTCAAATGGTCACTGTCCCACAATGGCGTTCTCCCAGTTAACTTACCCATCCAATCCACGTGTTTTGTCGCCTCTTTTCAGACTCGGATGACTGTTCACGTATGCATAGGTAAGGACTTGTCTGAGCTCCCGCCATATAGAGCTTCTATGTACCCTCTTGCCTCATTCCCCAGTGATCCGCCCTAAACGCAGGGCCGTCACGGTCTCCAAAGGCCCAATCATTGATCATGATCCTTTGCGAAGCCCAGTAGTACTTAATAAGATCTGAGACAGCCAACCCCCCCTCATACACTCCCCTCTGCAGCTTCCCTAATGCTATCCTGGCACTATGCACTTCACTCTATATCTCTCTGAATACTTTCTGTGGGATCACATGAGGGGTATTTTGCATTACATATCATTGACAAGGTAGTGACATCATTTTAAAGAGGACTGCCCTCCCCATCAAAGACACCAGCAGTTTCCTCCAGTGTTCCACGTCCTCTCTTAATCTCTGTATCTGTGGGTATACATTGTCCACCAGAAAGTCTGCCTCATTCGTGGAGTTCTGCATGCCCAGGTATGTAAATTTTGGTTTAATTTGCAGGGAAGCGTTATCCACTAGTCTGTCTGGGAGTTCACCGGCCAGCAGGAACATAAGAGATTTTGTCCAGTTGATTGTGTACCCAGAGTAGGTGCTGAACAGCTGAAAGACTTGGAGGACCCTATGAACCAATCTATATGAGTTAGTGAGGTACAGAAGGACGTCGTCAGCATATAGAGATATTCTGTCCTCCCAGTCCCCTCCCCGGTATCCCCTGTAGCACTGCATCTTTACGCATCTATGTTGCCAGAGGCTCCAATGCCAGGGCGAAAAACATCGCTGAGAGTAGACACCCCTGCTGCATACCTTTACTGACGGAGAATGAACGAGACACTTCACCATTTACTCGCAACCAGGTGCAGAACTCCGAGCCGAAGCCCAGTCTGTCCAGAGTGGCAAAAATAAACTGCCACTCAATACTGACAAACGCCATCTGCGTGTCTAACGATAGGAGGACCGCGGCCCTCCCCGGCGTACGTTTGGACCAGTCAAGAACTCCATACAGTCTCCTCAGATTCAATTGCGTACTACAATGGGGCATAAATCCAGATTGGTTTGGATGACCAGTGTGGCTATCAGTGGTCTCAACCTATTTGCTAGGACATTGACCAGGACCTTCTCTTCCACATTTAAAAGCGATATGGGCCTGTAAGACCGGCAATCAGTTGGGGTTTACCTTTTTTGGGGATTACTACAATAATAGCTGGACGTACATCTACTGGGAGCTCCCCTTGGTCTCTCGCGTCTTTGTACATGTTTAAGAGGTGTGGAGCTATCTTGCTCACCACACTTTTGTAGAATTCTATCGGTAAGCCGTTAGGACCGACTGCCTTCGCAGATTGTAATTCAGAGAGGGCATTCATAATCTCTTCCACTGTTATGCCTCTGTTCAAGGCCTGTCTGTCATCTTCCTTTAGACACGGGAGATTCATTTAGCTCAACAGTGCGTCACAGTCTCCCCTCATTCTCTCTGTACAGGAGGTATATATACCCTCATAGTATTTAGCGAATTCCTCCGCTATGTCCTTACCTACTCGTTTACTCCCTCCCCCAGGATTTTGTATTTCTGAGACCCAGCTCCTAGCTCTGTCCCTATGCTCTAGCCAAGCTATTAGTTTATTTGCTTTGTCCCCAACATCCTAAATGTTCCTCTGAACAGCTAGCACTTGTGCCTTTACTTTCTTACTGCTCAACTCTTTCAGTTCTCGTCTCTTGTAGACTAACCCACTAGCCGCCTCGCAATCAGTCTGTCCCTTCTCTACCAGTTCCTAATCCAGTTGGATTATCTCATGTTCCAGGGTCTAATCTTGATCTGCTCTTTCTTATAAATTCCAATTGCAACCTGTATAAACCCCCGGATCACTGTTTTATATGCCTCCCAGAGTGGCGGAATCCACCGTACCCTGATTAAGGTCAAAGTATTGTGTAGTATGTGCCTGCACCTTATCTCAAAATTGCTTGTTTCTAAAATGCCAGGGATCTAGTCTGGGAGGCAGGGTGTTATTTCTGTACGGCCCTTGGAGTTGAACAATTACTGGTGCATGATCCGTGATACCCCGCGCTTTAAGAGTCGCATCCCTGAATTGTCCCACTTGCGCTGTCAATGTGAAAATGTAATCCAATCTGGAATGGGTTTTATGCGCCGCCGAGGTGCGCGTGTATTGACGACTTGTTGGGTTATGTGCCCTCCAGAGATCCGTCATGCCCATTGCCTCAATAAACCCCTTCAGTGGTTCCTTTCCTGTCGTCTCAGCTGCATTCGGCAACCTAACCATTTGGGGATCTAGCACCGCGTTCATGTCACCCTCAACCACCATAGTACCCACTGCATTTTCCAGTAGAACTTTGCCAAGTTGTGCAAAGGTATCTGCATGCAGGTGTGGTGGGACATAAACTGAACAAAAATTCACAGTCCTCCCTTCCTAACCTGCTGAACTGGGCACATACCGCCCCAGAGTGTCAAACCAGCATCTTTGTATGATCAACGGTGTAGAGACTTTCATTAGAACTCCCACTCCTCTCAAGCCTGTGGTATAACCTGCCTGTGCCTGGAGCCTGTACCCACACCTATCGAGTGCTAGACAGTGGTTACCCTGTAGGTGGGTTTCATGGACCAAAAGCACATCAGGGCCATGTCGTCTCAAATACTGTAATACTAACGGTCTTTTAACTTTACTGCCCAATCCGTTGAAGTTCGATGTCAATATTGTTAACATCATCTTGGTAGGTGCCCCCTTTGCCCTTGCCACACATTTGTCTGCTTATATTCACTCTTGATCCTTTTTGCGTGACAATCCCTCACATCACTGAGCCTAGAACTAACAACAACACTAGTAAAGTCACCCACCAAATGTGGGCATAACCCCTGAAACTTCACACCCGCCATACTTCCCTACTTAACGGGCTTAAAACTACCCGCCACTCCAACCGGCAGAGAGCCTGTCTCCCCATAGAACTATTTCTCACTAGAGTGTGTCTGGGGCCAAAACTTCCAGCCCATTTATGCCATGTAGAGTTTGATACCCCACACAGTGTCACGATTGTCCACTTTTTCCCGTATTCAGATCTCACCCCCACCCTAATTTCCCTTACACAAAATCAGTCCCCCAGGTACTTCCTGTCCAGGTGATGCCACTTCCGATAATCATCGCTCATCGCTCTCCATGCTATTCGGTCTTGCCTGTCGGTCCGAGTCCCCGGGACCCTGGGGCTTCCTTTCATCTCTATGTCTTGCCGCTTTTTGCTGCACTTCACGCTAACCTTCGAGCCACTCCCAAGCGTCCTCAGGTGCAGTGAAGTACCAGGACTTCCCTTCCACCATCACTCGTAGTTGTGCCGGGAAGAACATCATGTACTTGATTTCCCTAGCTCATAGCTCTTTTTTGACAGCCTCAAAACTGCAAAGTAGTTTCTGGACTTGAAGTGTAAAATCCAGAAAGAAACGGATCGTTGCATTTTCGTAATGTAGATCACCCTGAGTCCTGGCAGTTTGCAGGATTATGTCTCTATCCCTAAAGTTAAGGATCTTAGCGATGATCGTTCTCAGCAGTGCCCCTGGTCGAGGTCTTGGGCCCGTTCAATAGTGAAAAAGTTCGAAATTTTCTTGGGGCACAAATGCTGCGTAATTAATTCTGCCAGGAAGAGCTCTACACTTGGTCCTTCCATTCCCTCTGGCACTCCTACCACACGGAGGTTGTTGCGTCGTGCTCTTCCTTCCTGGTCTTATAGTTTAGCTGCTAGGGCATCTTGCTGTTGCCTGAGAGTCTTCACTTGATCCTCAAGACCTTTCGTAGTGTCCTTTAGTTGAGCAATACTTCCTTCTTCCACTGTTACTTTCTCCAAGATTTTCCTAAAGTCAACCCTCAGGAGATTCACCTCTACCGTTACAGTGTCAATATTGGGCTCCAGCACCCCTTTAAGATCCGTGATTGCCACCATAATGGCCGCCAACGAGGGTTCCGACTCACCCAATTCCCCCTCCTGGGCCCCAGGATCACCTGATCCCGTCCTATGCACTGCATATTTGTCAATTCTGTTAGTTTGGGTTATAGGGGGTCCTTTTGGTTTCACCATTACCAATATCGTTCCTTCCGGGCAATCGCCGGTACCCACTCCTCGCTCCAATGCCTACTATCAGACCCTGATGATTGTGTGCTCGAGGACTCCCCAGCAGGTGATTCCTGTCTGTAGATATGTGCTCTACTTCAGGGGTGTCTGAAGTACCTCTTCCTGGTTTCGCCCATTCTGTATGACCAACCACTACGCCGTTCTGTATGTTCAACCAGTGTAGCCAACCAACTTGGGCTGAGGGGCCCCAATTCCCTACAGAGTATCTCTCAAGCAGCCACTACATCACTCAGCAGTCGCCAGTCCTCCTCCTCTGGTTCATTGCCCTGCCGTCACGTCTAGTTTCATGATACTGACTGGTGCCTCACCAGTCAGGGTCCACTCCAGACATGTAGTCCGTGGCACTATCTGGTCTCGGCTAGTCGTGCTGCCTCTTCACTCCTGTGCAGGCCTATTTCCTCTCTCTTCACATTCAATCAGTGCCCTTATAGTCCTCACTGGCCTTCCATGGGGGAGGGAAGGGGGCGTATGACCGTGTGCACGCTCAGCTCGCACCCCCCTTTCCTCCACTCTCCTTCGGTCACTCACGGTGCCCCCAACAGCTTACAAAATGGCACCGACCTCGTTCCTATGCTCAGGTGACCACTCAGGCCCTCTGCTTTCAAAATGGATGAGTCCCGATGACGAGTCCTCCTCTGTTACTTCTGACACCTTGGGGATCAGCATCTTGCAAAATGCCCACTTGGAACCCCGCGATGCTCAGGGCCTAGTCAGATCCATGTATTGCGCGCTATTTGGGCCTCGTTGCACTCTCCTTGTATGCCTGTCCACACTGTCTCAGCCCCCCCGCCTGGGCCATCCACGTTTTGGCGGGCTCACTACCAACAATATTTGTGCTGGTATTATGTTCCCTAGGGGCCTACGATTGTCCCAGCGCCCGTTGCAACCACTGCCTGGGGACAGCTACGCAGCGGAGTCCTGTGGGGGTCAGTGTACCTTCAGGCCGATACCGGTCTCGGTCTCCGCTTCATTCGCCACTGGTCTTCTGATGTTTCCGCCTCACTCAGGCCACACGGTGTCGCTCGGGAGCCCGCAGTTGGAGAGGTCAACTGGAGAATTCCAACCAAGCTCCCAGCACTCTGTTGGCTGCACTACCCTACCCGCCGGTCTGTTCTTCCACTTTCTCTCCGTCCGCGACCTCCAAACACTCTTCAGCCCGCCAGCCTTTCCGGAACTTTACTCGGCATTCCCCAGGTTTTCGGCCACCTAGATCTTCTACTCAGGGTGATGAGTAGTTCCCCCACGTTTTATCACTGCCTGGGACGGATTTCACTGCGGATTTTCGGGCTTTCACCACTTACGAGCGCGGAGCTCCTCTAGTGTGCGGCCATTGTGGTTGGCTCCAAGCCAATTCCCTCTATACGATTTACATTTATGTTGTCTTTGAAGTTTAGGCAGTTAAGGACACCTTTGTTTATCTTAAGGGGATATTAGTCAGAGATGCTTGTAGTCACAAGTGAGAGGGTCTGGTTGATGGGGTAGGACTGTATCACGTAATTCGAGCACTAGATGCATTAAGTTGAGTCACAGCCTCTGCTACAGTTTTGGACTAACTGGTTTCTTAAGTAGTTGAAGGTAGATCAGGTCTATTTTACTACCTTAGACAGTGGTAAATGGCTTATCACAGGAACTTTCAAGGCATTCAATGAGTTTGGCTACAAATGTAGCATCACTTGTTCACAAATCTTACGTAAACAACAAAACACACACCCGGGAGGGGGCGTGGCTAATAAAAAGGGGCGTGGCCCCGAGTCACGTGGGAGGTGACGATGCCGGGAGATTGACCTTCCCCCAGCGCACTGCTGGGGGAAGGTCAATCTCCCGGCATCGTCACCTCCCACGTGACTCGGGGCCACGCCCCTTTTTATTAGCCACGCCCCCTCCCGGAGGCTTGAAAAACGCCGCGCTGAGCAGCAGCCGGTGCTGACACGCTATTTCACCCCTGAGGCGGAAGCCGGGGGTCTGCTCCGTATCTTTTTAATATTGTATTCTTTTTGCACTGTTTGTGGTATTTTAAAACGCAATTTGTTGTCCTACCTTGCTGCTTCTGCTTCGCGCACTGCTGGGGGAAGGTCAATCTCCCGGCATCGTCACCTCCCACGTGACTCGGGGCCACGCCCCTTTTTATTAGCCACGTCCCCTCCCGGAGGCTTGAAAAACGCCGCGCTGAGCAGAAGCCGGTGCTGACACGCTATTTCACCCCTGAGGCGGAAGCCGGGGGTCTGCTCCATATCTTTTTAATATTGTATTCTTTTTGCACTGTTTGTGGTATTTTAAAACGCAATTTGTTGTCCTACCTTGCTGCTTCTGCTTCGCGCACTGCTGGGGGAAGGTCAATCTCCCGGCATCGTCACCTCCCACGTGACTCGGGGCCACGCCCCTTTTTATTAGCCACGCCCCCTCCTCTTCCCCATTACTATGCTCATCGCTCGGAAGCGCAGCGGACGAGCGCAGCGGGCACTTCCTCGGCACGCCGAAGACACGCCAAAGACTAGCCCGTCTGTGCCCGCCCGGGCCCGGACGGGCGTAGGGCATACCACTCTGCTTAACTCGTCTAGCCCTCGGGCCCCTTTTCACAGGTATTCGCGGGACACACTGCTTGCTCTACGCACGGCCAGACACCCCAGCTGTTGCTATTGTTGGATTGAGTGTTCTACATTTAGACATTGTCTTGTCTGTCGCCCGCATAACACTTGCAAGGACCCTGACCCATTGACTATGGCTCTGCTTAATTGCAGATCACTGCCTTGTCATGCCACGGAGGTTCACTCCGTCCTTCTGGACCATAGTCTTGATGTTTTATTCCTGACGGAAACGTGGCTGACTTCAGGTTCCGACCCCGACATTATCAACGCTCTCCCCCCAGGATACCTCATGTTCCATCTTGATAGGCCGGATGGGAGAGGGGGTGGAGTGGCCATTGTCTATAGAGACACATTCTTATGCAGAGCAGTAGACTGCGGCATCAACAACGCTGAAAGTTGTCAGTTTACCCTTTGCGTCTCCTCTACTGTCTCTATTTCTGGTCTCCTTGTGTATCGGCCCCCCGCTACGCTAGGGAACTTTGTGGATTCTTTCATGGAGGCTGTTATCCCCCTGGCTGCTGCCTCGTCCAACTTTGTCATTCTTGGGGACTTCAACTTTCATTTTGATGACCCCAATGACGTAGTAGCAAGGGATTTTTTAAGTTCGCTCAGGGCACTGGACCTACATCTCGTTAATATGGGAGCTACTCATATTAGAGGTCATCAGCTTGATGCGGTTTTTGCTAATTCTGCGAACCTACTGGCTCTCCAGATGCTGGCTCTCCCTTGGACCGATCATCATCTCATTCCGTTTAGCTGGTTGCTGGGGAACCGGAGAGACCCCGCACCAAGACAACATATTGTGGAACGACTCTGGTCGAAGCTCCCGGTGGACAGTTGGGCGGAAGAACTAGCTAAAACCTGTCCTCACCCCGTAGATGACCCCAACATCGCTGATCAGCTTTTGGGCGAATGGCTGACTAATTCTCTGGACCTACTGATCCCGAATAAAAGGAAGCTTGTCAGGGAGAGAAGAACTGGCTCTGCCCCCTGGTATACCCCCGAACTTAGGTGCATCAGAACCTCTTGTAAAAGGCTTGAACGTGCTTGGAGGAGAGAGCAGACGGAAGAAAGCCGGGCCAATTACAAAAGGGAGTTGAGGAAATATAAAAGCGCACTGAAGGACGCTAAAAAGATTTTCTTTAGCAACAGGATTGAGAGAGCAAGCAATTCTTCTGGAGAATCGTTTAAAATCTTCAAGGAACTTCTGAAAGCCCCGGTCCCTCCAGTGCTGTATGATAACCCCAAAGAAAAATGTGAGGAACTGGCCAGTTTCTTCCATTCAAAAATAGAGAAAATCTTATCTTCCTTACCCACTATTCCTCAAAGCCATGAACCGGTTACTAGCCTCACAAGTCACTCGATTGAGCTAGCATCTTTTGGCCCCTTCTCGGAAGAGGAGGTGATAAAAGTCCTGTTGGAGATGAAGAGTGGCTCCCCGAGTGACCCAGTTCCCATAAAACATCTTAAGTTCGTGGCTAACACCTTGTCAACTCCTCTGACTGATCTCTTGAACCTCTCACTCGCTCAGGGCACAGTGCCCCAGAGATGGAAAAAGGCTGTGGTGAAAGCCCTATTGAAAAAACCAGGACTGGATCCATCCAATTTGACCAACTTCAGGCCAATTTCACTTCTGCCTGGATTTTCTAAAATTGCAGAAAAGTTGGTCAACCGTCAGCTCTCTCACCATCTTGAGTCTAACCACCTGCTAGGAGATTCCCAGACTGGTTTCCGCCCCGGCCATGGAACAGACACTGCCTTGCTGGCAGTAGTGGAGGAGGCAAGGAGCACTCTAGATACAGGAGGGTCAGTGGCAGTGATCCTCCTGGACTTGAGTGCTGCCTTTGACACCGTGAGTCATCAGGTGCTCCTCCAACGTCTGTCAGAGGTAGGTGTCTCAGGGACAGCCCTGAAATGGTTGGGATCCTTTCTTTCTGACCGTTTCTACCAAGTCTGGGAAGGGTCAGAGCAATCTGCCCTAATCCCTCTTCAATGTGGAGTCCCGCAGGGCTCATCGCTGAGCCCTACCCTATTTAATATATATATGACTCCACTTGAAAGAGTGGTCGCCCCTTCGGGGGTGAAGATCATCAGTTACGCTGATGATACTCAGCTGGTGGTGGGCCTCACTCAGCTGGCGGAACAACCTGAGGTGTTACACGACTGCCTTGCCAATGTTTTTCGTTGGATGTCTATCTCCGCTCTTAAGCTTAATGGAGGTAAAACCGAGCTGATGCTCCTGGGCAACTCCAGCCCCTCCATTATTGCGAGCTGCTGGCCCCGGTCTCTTGGTGACCCACCATCCCCCAAGAAGGAGATCAAGTCCTTGGGAGTATGGTTGGAAGAAGACCTGTCCTTCAGGACTTATGCCAGGAAGACCGCAGGAGTTTGCTTTGGTTTACTGAGATCAGCCCGAAAGGTGCTACCTCTGCTTCCTGATCCAGCTAGGAAGCTGTTGATACGGGTCCTGATTCTATCGAGGCTCGATTATGGGAATGCGCTGTTTCTCGGTGCTCCTGAAGCGACCTTCAAAACCCTCCAACAGGTGCAAAACGCAGCTGCGAGAGTCCTTATGGATGTTCCCAGAAGGCAGTCTGCTGCCCCGGCCCTCAAAGCGCTTCACTGGCTCCCCGTGAAGGAGCGGGTGAAATTTAAAGCGCTATGTACAGCCCACAAAATTTTACATGGCAAAGGCCCCCCCATCCTTGCTAACATGGCCCGTCCTTACAAACCCCCACGTCTGCTGCGCTCGGACCAAAAACACCTTTTGCAGTTAGCGAGAGTAAGAAGAGCTCGTTCTGGGGGCTGGCGTTTCTCTGTGCAAGTGGCCTCTCTTTGGAACTCTCTGCCCCTCAAGATTCGCTCAGAGCCCAAGATCCTACCATTTAGGAAACTTCTTAAGACCCACTTGTTTCCATAGTAGTGATTAGCTGTGTCTCTCCTTCTGGTCTTTTGCGCCGGGATGCCCCCGGGTAAGCTGAGCGCATTATAAATTTCATATTATTATTATTATTATACTATACACATAGCAACACAAGTAACACATAACAGGACACATCACAGCAAAACTATAGAAACAGAATGCAACACAACTGCAGTACAAGACAACAAAATCACATTGCAATGATGCAACACAAATACACCTAGCAAACAACAGGGTTATACCCAATTGACCCTTTCTGTACCTGGGTATGGAACAATTATAAAGCAAACAAACGTGGTAGAAAGGAATAGATAGGCGAATTACTTTTGCATAGAGCACACTTAGTTACTCTATTTCTAGTTTATTAATCTAGAATGAATTTTTTCAAATTATTTAAACATTTCTGCATCAACAATGACATCGGATCAAGAAGAGAGTAACAACTTAAAAAACACACAAATGTACACATAAATTATAAATATATACAAATTATTGACATACAGAAAACCAGACACCTTCTACAAACAAATTAACCCCTAAAAAAACAAATGATTTCTACTCGTGTCCTCCAAATGATTTTAGGACGGACCACTATGAGGTAGTCCTGGAAATGCGCTGCGACTTAATCAGTTATTGTCGGGGCTTCCCAGCGCACTTGGCAAAGAGTTTCCAAATAATATTTAATTTCTGGGACTCCTCCTCAAACAAGGTCTACGCAATTGCGTTTCGGCCATACACTTTCCTCGGCCTCCTCAGGACAGGGTTAGAACAGGGACTCAACCCACACTACAAAAGAGAAGTGTACACATATAAATATAAAAAACAGTCCTCTTGCTTCCACATAAACTAATCACAAGCAAAGTCGTTGTAGTACTCCATGGAGCCCAGGAAAGGTGGTAGGTGACAGCCGCCAATAGGTACACAAGTACTCCGAAGTTACACAACTAAATACACAGCCCGAGTGAGGGAAAGAATCAATCGCTCTCCCATGCATTGCCTGTCTCTCACACCTCTATTCAGTGCACACCCAAAGTGCACGACCCACCGATAATCGTGGTGTGTAAAACATAAATCAAAAACATAAATCAAAAGGAGACCAAATCGAACACCTGCTTGTGTGAAGAAATTATACTACCAAGGTGCCCACATGCTGAGTTCAACTACATATCTCTCACCCTAGCCATAAAGCGCTAGCACTCACATGGGGCGGTAGATGACCGGAAGCTCGTATGTAAGGGTCATCCGGGTCCCCAGAGACCCGTAAGAAAACGGGCCTATCAAAAAATGAACAAATGAAAAAAGTCTCAAAGAATGCGCTATGAACAAGCGTCCGGAAATTGCATAAGTGGTTCAAATTACTCGGGGCTTACCTTCCTCGCCCGCGGTATCCCTCCTCGACAAGCGACGGGTCGAAACCTTCCGTAGGTAATTATGATCTGGTCCGTAACCTGGAGGAGGCAAGAGCGGACCCCTTAGATCTAAAAAGCGTCTAAAACGTACCCACACATACCTGTCCTTATCGTCTAACCCCAATAAGTCTTACCATTAAAGAAATCCGACTGGATAGTCCGGATCCCGCACCAATGCTCCAAAATCGCAAAAGGCGCCGGTCAGCATGTAACGGCTGACAAGGACCACCTCTTTCTATACCTCCAGCTCTCCGTAATGAGTGGAGACATAAACAGGGGACTACACATGTAAAAAAGGAGTCGGCTATCTTAGCACAGGTAGGTCTAGCCCCACACTGTCAATGAACTTCCATATTCTACCAAAGTAAAGAAAACAAACTAAGTGAACAAGTCGTAAGCTATGCAGGTACCGCACCCACAAAGGGGGAGAAAACCCAAACCTGTAATGCCAACCACTCTAAGGGAAGAGTTCCATGTGGTAGATGAAAGAGAAAATAAAAATGAAAAAGGCCATAATAATTCAGGAAAAAGAATATCAAAGAAATATATCGAAAATATATCAAAAATATATCACAAGGGAATAGGTATAAAATGCCCCTAAATCCCTCAGCATCATCTAACTAATCCTCTGTAAGTACACGGAATCATACGAGGAAGGGGGGGAGGCGGTCTGTCTCCCCAGGTGATTAAGCAAGCCGTTCCTGTTTGTACCCCACGGATGCCGGAAAAAGTCCATACCTCAGCCGCCTAGGGTCCAATTACCCAAAGAGACTGCCACCACCTACTGATCCCAAGGGCGGCACAGGAGACCACGCGGACAAGTTGCTTGATCAACGAACAATCTATATAAACATAAGGCAAGATACCCAACAATTAAAAACACATTACCATTGTGTGTAAAAGAGAAACGTCACGAAGAATTAACTATGGTCAAGGTCTCGTATTAAACACTCCCTACCCCCACGTCTTTAGTTCAGGATATGCACCCCAATACCAAATTGATGCGCTAAAATCAAGGCCCAGATCTCATCACGGTCATTTAAACCCTGTCTAGATGTATGGTAGGGTTCAATCAGACGTGCCTTAAGGTAATTTAACTTGTTTTGTAAAGATATTTTGTTAGGTGCTTTCACCGCCAGTAATACTGTCCAGTACAAATCATCTTCATTATGATTCATTTCGATGAAGTGTTGTACCATCGGAGCCCCTATGGTACCACAACGTATACGGGATTTATGTTGTATAATCCTCATCTTAATGGCCTGAGTCGTCTGCCCAATGTATGTTTTCCCACATGGGCATGTCACAGCGTACACTACGTTTTTGGTGTTACAATTGGAAAAACTTAACTGTGAGTGTACCATTTGCAACACAAATACACAGCAACAAAAAAACAACAAAGCGCTTCTCTACTGCAACATAATGCCAAACACAACAGATATGCACAAATGTTCTTGTAATTTATTTCAATTGGAGTATCCTTTTTTCAAAATACCATGGTAAAAAGTGTTTGGAACACGCACTACCTTAATTTACTACCAAGAACATGAAATTATGCCAGTCATAAATGTTTTGTGAGCAGGCCGCATTCTTGCTTTTTAAGAATTAGGAACAAAGTAAATGTTTTATTTACTTTGTGTGCGTTCCCACCAATGTGCGTGAACTTTTGCGAAATCTGAGAGAAATGACTTGCTCTAATCTAGGCTGATTCTCGTTGTAAAGTCGTTGGACTGAGGAAAAGTATGCCTCAGGCTGTAATCCATGTAGAACTAGGCTGCGCTGCTTTTAGAAAAATAGTTGATGAGAGAGTTTTAAATTCATCCCCACATGCTGACTGTTGCGGTGCTCAGAAATGCATTACTGTAAGAAGAAATCTGCATGGGTAAAATTATTTTATGTAATTTTGTTTATCTTGAATCTTTAGTTAACATTTATGATTTGGACTCAGCTTGAAAATGTGTACTAGAAGCAGGACTATAAACAACAGTTTAAAAACAAAATCTGTAACCCAGATTCAGCATGGAATGAGGAATCAGAAGTTTAATCGGCATTATTATTACTTAGTTACATAGTTGCCCCCAGTGATTTCTTCAGAAAAGTATGCATTACTGATGCAGTATGCCGTATTTCAAGCCATTGTGGGCAACTACCGTAATGGTAATGATGGGTTTATGGTGTAACAGTTATGTTGCTTTGATTCTGAAAGTCTTTATGTAGTTATCTGTAATGTAACATTAAACTTTGTTTTTCCAGTAAATGTTTATGTTTAAAAAAATAATAAAGCAAGCTGTTGATCGCTGTGTGCCCTACCCCCTGCAGTGCACAGCTTTTTCGCCAAACCCTTGCAGGCTGACTATGCAATGTTACATTATAAAGGGTATTATTTTAAGTAAGGCAGACTTACTGACTTTTCCAAAGGGTCAAAACATCAAAATATTTTTAAAAAATGGGCCTATTGACTTTATCAAGGAGTCAGCATATCAACATATACAAAGCAGGCCTATTGTCTTTCCAAAAAATCCCTAATAATTGTAATCAAATGTACATTTCATTAATTCACACATTGCAATTGTTTAATGAAAGAAACTGTCATAAAAAATGTAATAACGTTTTATTAAACAAAATATCAACATATTTTTTAATCTTTCTTTGAAAAATTTCCAGCCCACAAAATTTAAGCAGAAAACCAATCACATGCGGGCCCTGCACTCCAGCTGAAGAGCATGCAATGTTACATTATAAAGGGTATTATTTTAAGTAAGGCAGACTTACTGACTTTTCCAAAGGGTC
Organism: Triturus cristatus; assembly: GCF_964204655.1. Lineage (NCBI taxonomy): Eukaryota > Metazoa > Chordata > Amphibia > Caudata > Salamandridae > Triturus > Triturus cristatus. The sequence continues at coordinate 449,978,779 of NC_140584.1, forward strand.
AAAACATCAAAATATTTTTAAAAAATGGGCCTATTGACTTTATCAAGGAGTCAGCATATCAACATATACAAAGCAGGCCTATTGTCTTTCCAAAAAATCCCTAATAATTGTAATCAAATGTACATTTCATTAATTCACACATTGCAATTGTTTAATGAAAGAAACTGTCATAAAAAATGTAATAACGTTTTATTAAACAAAATATCAACATATTTTTTAATCTTTCTTTGAAAAATTTCCAGCCCACAAAATTTAAGCAGAAAACCAATCACATGCGGGCCCTGCACTCCAGCTGAAGAGCATACTTCTAGTTTGGATTGCTTTAATAAATATGGTAAGCTCTTATGAAGTCATGGATTTAATGACCCCAGGAGAATTTTTTTTTTTATGTTGCTCAATAGCCACTCACAACATTAAACAAATGCTTGGTGGTGCCATCTCCCCTTGTGGGAAAATCAGTAAAAAGCCCTCACAGGGCATTATGTGGCACTGCATGCCAGAGCACTGAATAATAAATGAGCAGCTACTGTCGCTCATTTATTATTCTTTTTTACAATTTTTTGAGTGTCCCAAGGCTCATCCGGGACACCCACATCTTTCCTTTTTTCAGGTGGGTCACAAGGGATCCCCAGGGCATCTGCAGCCTTGCAGACTCACTGACAGGGGTCTCATGAAACATTGCAGGAGCTGGCAACACCATTTGGTATTTTTTGTTTTCACTTAGGGTGCCTACTTGAGGCACCTAACAAAATATATTACTTTTATGGGCCACTTGGGAAGACCCCATCCCCCGTGGCCTCACCAGCTCCCTGAAAGCGCAGAAGCCAGCCACTTATTTTTAAATAGTGGGGTGCTCACCCAGGGCTCTCCACACCGTTAGCCAGGATGGAAGCTGCAAGAGCTTGGGTAAGGAGAAACTTTTCTTCTTCCGCTGGGTGGTAGCATGTAAGACTTCCCTGCCTGCACTCTTGCGGGAAGGGAAATAATGGTGTCCAAAGCCTGGTATCTCCAGGACATCATGCAAGAGCTGGCTCTGGGGGATGGGGTCCCAAGATCTATAGAATGGCTCATGGAGGGGGGGGGCACATGCCCCCTCCCCAATAAAATCTAAATGGCCGTAGGGATGGAGAACCAGAGGTATGAAAGAGGCTCAGGGAGGGGTGTCTCCCATTAAGAAATTAGGCTCCCGAGATGGAGCCTCTGGGGTCTCACGGAGACTCAGGGAGGGCGCCGCATGTCCTCATCCCCCAGTTAAAAATGTATTCTCTGGGAATGGGGCCCTCAGGGCCTTATTGAGGGTCAGAAGGGTGGCCACATGTCCCCTCCCCTTAATGAATTAATTGGTCCCAGTGGATAGGGTCTCTATGGTCTGAAAATAGGCCTGGGGAGGAGGGCTGCATGCCTTCTTCCTCTTTAATAACATATTGACCCCAGGAGATGGGGTCCCCGGGGCGTCAAGGAGGCTTGCGGAGGGGAACCACACAGAGGCTTTGTGAGCAGGACCCTTCTGGGACTTATCCACCAGGACAGGGGACTGAGTCTTAAAATGGCTGCCATCACATGTTTGTTGCTGTAGTAGCAGCCAATCAGATCGTATCTCAAGATTTGTTGGCTCTGTGGATCCTTTGCTACGTGAAATGTCTATTTTATTTTTATCTTACTTTATTGCAAACTACTGAACAGAATTACACCAAATCACAAACAGTGCACTTTCTAGACCAAGCTCTTGCTTTCTGCCAAATTTGGGGCAATTCCATTCAGCCGTTTTGGTACCCTCCCCACTCCCCTTTTTCTCGGTCCCCAGATCACTTCAAAACTTTCCAGGAAGGAAGGGAATGAGACTTTATACATAATGGTAATTATTTTAAATATAGTAAGTACATTTAAACATTTTACTTTAGGTGGGATTTGCTTTAATAAATTAAAAAAATAATTCCTGTGCATTTCAAGAGGATGGTACATTATAGACAGCAATCAATCTAGAGAGACTATTTGGTGATAAATTCTGACTCTCTTTTCATCATGAATAGACACACTCAACAATATACACTACGAATGTATTTTATGACTTTAATTAAAATCTACTCCCTTTTCTAGATGTATCTATAAAAACAGTACAGTGGCAATGCAAGCAATAATTAAACAAAATATAGGGAAAATTGCAATATTGTAATGGGCTTTCAGATATTCAGCACATTACATGATGAAACCCGTCTCTGTTCTCTAACCCCTTCTCTCTTGCTCCTACCGAAGCTGTCTTAGTATCAAAATGGCATGTTTGTTTTCATAAGGTGGCATACCTTAGCTGAACAACAGCCATACAACAGTCATGTTTTTCTGTGCTGACATAATTCTCTCTCTCTGCATTCAGTTAGTTGTGGCATTCCCTGCAAACCAGCAACAAAGACCTGAAAATTAAAACTGGCTTTTAACACCAGTTCTTATCCTTGCAACTTCTTTCAACATTTTGTCTATTGACATGACTTCTATAAATCAATCTAATCAATTATATAGCATCTGGGAACACTTAGAAAGTATCAATGGCTACAGCTAAATACTGCACAATCTACAACTATATTTTGCGAAGTGGAGTTGATTGAGCCTAAACCTCGTATATGCTATAAGATGTGCATTTTCTGCCATTCCTTTAAAATATTCACAGGTCATCCTAACCTGGTATATTTTATACATGTAGCCAGAGAAGAATGTTTGGCCAACAATGTCGGTCTTGTTTGAATACAAAGTGACTTGTCAGCCACTTTGTCAAATGTCTATATGCAGAATCATTCATTTCACCACCCAACAGTGCATTTCAGACCTTAAGACCATTTGCCAATACTTCTCTTCCAACCTGCAAGGGCGTTTGACTCAATGTAAGTCCTACTAGTCCATCCTCTTACATATTAATAAGATCTGACAAAAGATACTTCTCCTTTACTGGTCAGGGTGAGCATGAGCAAAATCACAGAGGAAGGGGTGGTTTCTATAAATAATCCTCTAATTTACAAAGTTGGATGCTCACGTTTACCATCAATTCTGGGCCATCTTTTGTCATTACTGGCTGCACCATACTAGCACAGATGGGATCGCAGTATAACCACAATGCTGTTTATTAAACAGTCCTTATTTCCTTTACTTTCCTTTCCATTTATTTTAAAGCTGAGTTATCTTATTCTTTTGCGTTCCAACCTCTCCCTTCAATGTTATCTGCCTTTTTGTACACTTATGCTTTTTTCCACATTGGAGTCATGTAGGAAATTGGGTTGCTGGTTTTCCTCCTTGCTCAGACCCATTCTTCGAAAATCGTGCCCTCTGTCTTGGCTCTAGCACTCATTGCAAATCTGACCTTTCTCCTACCTGGATGTAGTATCCGGCTGGATACGTTCTAGTGTTCCAGTTGACATGTAACCCACACTGAACACCCACCCACCACAGGCGTCACCAGTCAGGTGACCCTGACAATAAAAGGGGCCGAGCGCATGTGCTCCTGGCCAGTTTACAGTACCAGCCATCCTGTGTCCTGCGTCCCTCATTTGTATGCATGAGGGCCTGAGGGCCCAATTACCACATTGGCGACGAGAAGATAGACTGCCTGCATGCCGCATCAGTCTCAAAGCTAAGAGAAAGAGAGCCATATACCCCAACACAGCGAAAGGAGGGAAAGGTGCCACGGGGAATGCACAGCAGCGAGGGGAAAAGCTGCAACACAGGAGAGCAGAGTGGAGTAGGCACGACCGCCCACACCCGAGTGGCAAATGCTGACAAGTGCGCACACCAGAGGCCCTCCAGAAAAAGACCCTGCTGACAAGGTTGCGTGGAGTGCGGTGACGCCTACTGGCCAGGGGTAGTCGCCGCAGGAGTGAAGACACCAGAGTGCACCAGCCTTGGGTGGCAAGGTTGAAGAGACTCGTCAAAGCAGCAAGTCTCAAGAGGATCAGAAGGAAGTGCGCAGCACGTGCATCCACGGAAGCAACTAAAGAGCGCATTCAGAAGCGCGCGGAAGCATTGCCACTGCGAGAGAAGAAAAGAAATGGTCACACGACCACCCGAAGCCGACCAGCAAGATGGTCGCAAGGAGGAAGCAGCCGACCAGCAAGATGGTCGCAAGGAGGAAGCAACCGACCAGCAAGATGGTCGCAAGGAAGGAGCCGACGGCCCAGATGGTCGCACGGAAGGAGCCGACGACCCAGATGGTCGCACGGAAGGAGCCGACGACCCAGATGGTCGCACGGAAGGAGCCGACCACCCAGATGGTGGCACGGAGGAAGACGACCACCCAGATGGTCGCACGGAGCACGACGCTGACCACCAGTTGGTCGCAAGGAGGATGCAGGCCTACAAGAGGTCGGAGAGCACACTGACCTGCCAAGGGTCAGAGCCGGAGAGAAGAGGAAGTCCGAAGGGACGTCAGTGAAGAGGACCCCATGAGAGGTTCGCAAAGAGGACCAGGAGGAGTAGGAAAAGAGGTCCAGTACGTCACTCGACATCAGAAGCAACATCCGAAGCAACTACGAGACAGAAGGTCGCGATGATCGGTCCAGTCACAGAGGGAAAGGAAGACAGTGTCCTAGTGGCGGGACAAGACCAGAGGGAAACGCGTAGAGTGCACACTACACGAAGAAGCCTGGTAAGGACGAGCAATAAGGCAGGAAGACTGGATCGCGTCGCAATGGAAGGAGAAGGGGAACACCCGAAGAGGAAAGGAGAAGAGCGCTTAGGTGTGCGTGACAGATCAACACACACACCAGAGGGAGTACCCGAAGAGGGAAGTGAGAAGGTGCAGGGACACCCAGACGCAGTACCTGGAACACAACATCAGCACCACTAGGAGTATACGTCGATGCGCTAACCCGAAGGTCACCCGGGGATGACAGAGACGAGCAGGCCGGTCCGTTGGTACCAGCCACCTCTGGGACGTCACGGAAACAGGACCGTGGACATCCAAGGGGCAGAGGCCTCAGGGACACCGGTGGCAGCGGATCCCCAAGACGAGAGATGGACTGTTGAAGCTTGCTCTGGAGCTCCTGGGAGAACAAAGGCAGAGCGCGAAGGACCAAGTGCCAACAGCACCCTTTTAGGTGGAACTTCGGACACGGAAAGAGGACCCGTAGCGACTCCTCCAACGCGATTGGAGCGACAAGGCGGCGGTCAACCGTTCCAGTGGAAGCCTGGCAACAAAAGGGCCTCCGGGTCGTCCAGTGAGAGGGGACACCCACGAGAGAGGGGTATCCGTGAGAGGGATATCCTGCAACGGTGAGTCCTGTAAGAAGACAACTACTAGTTGGAGGAAACACCTCTACCAGGGCATACAGCGGAAAGTCGAATAACGAGGGTCCACCATCATTCCACCCACACTTCCACCGACGGCGGTACAAGAAAGAGACTGTGAAGCGCACTTCCACGTTGTAAGTCCAAAATCACGCATCCATAGAGCACTCGGACATTGTGCCAAGGAGACAGAGTGGTCCCGGCTGTCAGAACACCCTCGCCGGCAGTTGACCATCAGCCAAGAGACTACGTGGAAGTCCTGCTCGCCAACTAATGTTTTGTTTGTAACTTGTGCGTTTTCTCCCACAGGTTCGGACTTCATTTTGGTTCAACTTTCATTAAAGTTTGGGAGGGATGTAGTATCCGGCTGGATACGTTCTAGTGTTCCAGTTGACATGTAACCCACACTGAACACCCACCCACCACAGGCGTCACCAGTCAGGTGACCCTGACAATAAAAGGGGCCGAGCGCATGTGCTCCTGGCCAGTTTACAGTACCAGCCATCCTGTGTCCTGCGTCCCTCATTTGTATGCATGAGGGCCTGAGGGCCCAATTACCACACTGCAGATTTCGGCAGTCTTTCTTTTCAGTTTCAAATTCTCTTAGTACTAGAACGTAGAGCTCAATGACTCATACCCATGATCATTAGTGTTAGAAATTGGGTAACTGGTTGAGGAAGTGGAACTCTACTCAAGCAGCAGCTACACTCCTTGTCCGGGTGACGTTGCAAGCAAACCCCAAAATAACCTATTTTAACCCTCTGGTAACTTGGCACAGAGCAGAGAGGCTTCTATTTTTTATTTTTTTATTTAAACTTTATTTATGTTTGAAAAACAAAACAATACAGAGATCTCAGCGGTGTGTTCAATAGATTTCAGTGTGGGAGATACATTACGACAATTCCGTTCCTTAGACCACGAATAACACATAAGCAAGGCTCAGAGCAGCAAGGACCCACCAATCATCGCAGCAATCCCACCCGTCCGAACCCAAACAGGAATACCTTAGAACAATGACCCTCCCTATGCTCTTCCATGCCACCTATACCATCGACCTTCATAGTTGCAATAGCCAATCCACACGAAACCCACGACTCCGGACCCGAAGTGAGGATACCCACAGCGCTGCATCCACCCCACGGCCTCCCCGAATGTGGAACTCCGCTGCTGTATAACCTATCCAACCCCTGTGCGCACTATCCCCGAGCTGGAGTGCGATTGAGAGGAGCTCGGCAGGTTCGCGATATATGTTTTATATGGGCCCCAGATGTCTTTGGGACGTGCCACGGTGGGGAGGAGACTGGAGTAAATCTCGCTGTTCGTGTTGCAGAAAGCCATGGCGGTAAGCCACGCCCTAGCCGTGGGAGCTGTTCTATCACCCCAACGCCTAGCAATTTCCCGCTTGGCTAACAGCAAGCCCAGAGACGCAAGCCTCCGAACTGTCTTGGGGAAATTTACCGTGTAGCCCAGCAACGCAACCTCAGGAGTGGGAACCAACGCAAGCCCTAACATCTCCTCTAGGATGTTGTGCACCTGCGTCCAGTATGATTGCAATCTCGGACATGTCCAGGTCATGTGTGCAAAGTCAGCATGAGGTGCAGCGCATTTCCAGCATGTGTGAGGCCGCGTGGGATCAATGGAATGGAGTCTATCAGGGGTCATATAGCTGGGGCGGAGAAACATATAGTGCAGAAGTTTATGACGACTATTGAGCGATATCGTGTTAGTGACCTTGCAGCAAGCGGACCATTGTTCGTCCGTAATAGGCCTACCCAAGTCCGCCTCCCATGCCGCCCACAACTGGTCATCCGCACAAGGAACCAGATCAGCACATGCCCTGTACAGTTTGGAAATAATGTGTGCCCCTGTATCCTTGTCAATGAGGAGAGTGAGGGGTTCAAAGGAAGCCGGCTCGAGGGGGAATCCCTTAATTTCCGGCCTAGCCGTAAAGTAAAGCCGGTTAAGGATGAATTTGTCCATGAACGTGGCCTTGCTGAATCGTGCCTCTTCTGATACCGAGAATATGTGCCCCCCCGGGTATAAATCCCCAATCTTGGTAAGGTTAAATTCCGTTAAAGTAAGTTGCACAAGCTTCTCGTCAGTGCCCGGCAACCAACCTGGATTGGGAAGCCGGAGAGAGGAGGAATATAGAATGGGCTGGTCCAAGTAGCGCGAATCTATTCCAGGCCCAGCTGGTGGTGGACACCGTTTGAATATCCACTGAACTCCTAGGGACACCCTTGGGCAATACCGCCGACAAGCGACCCGGGAGAACAAAATCCGCCTCCGGACGAAGAAATGGGATCCGTGCGTCAGGGTGGTACCAGGCATAGGCGTGTGCACACTGAGCGACCAGATAGTATAAATACAAATCCGGTACTCCGAAGCCGCCCCTGTCATGCGGGAGCGTGAGAGTCTTCCAACGGATCCGGGGGTGTTTTCCGCCCCAGACTAGTCTAATCAAATGGGACCGTAGGGTGGCGAAAAAGGTCTGGGACAGAGAGGCTTCTATTAGAGGCAATGTGCATTTTTTGCATAATTTCAAACGATAGTAAAATAAAAACACAGCATAAGAAAAATCCAATACCAATTTAGACAAACAGACTGCAATGTAAACAATATTTTAAGACCAAAATTACACAAATCCAATCAGTAGAAATGGAGATATGAAATTTTAAAGATTGAATGGAAAATAGCACTAAAAAGCACAAAAAGTCAACTGGGTTATTTGGTTGTGCCAGAACGGGACAAAAACACAAGGTCAGGATAACTGCAATGGAGTGCAGGCCAGCTACAGGGCCCCATTTAGACCCGCTGAACAAGAGTACCTTAAATCCTGGTTGCGGAGCAGTGTCATTCCTAGGAGCAGCGAAGCTGCGAGGCAATGTCCTGCATCATCGCCGAGAATGGCGTCGACAAGGGGCTTGCGATGCAAAGTCCTGTATCGAAATACGTTGCGCACCAGCTGGTTTCTGAGAAGCACCGGGGCTTGTGATGCGGAGTCCTGCATCGTTATCGAGGATGCAGTAGACAAGGAGCTTTCAGTGCAATGGCCTGCATCGAGGATGCGTTGTACAGCTGCGGTTCCTGGAAGGCTGTGGGAGGTGATGCAAATTCCTGCGCCAGAGATTAACCCCACAGCCATCCCAATGTGGTGTTTGTTGAGGTAAAGCATTGGGCAGTGGCTCCAATGTGGAGTTTCTGGTTGGTGGTGCATCACGCTGCAGTTCTGATGGGTCGGTTCTACTGGGATCACAGTTGGGGCTGGTAGAGTACCTTCAAGACCCACCTCCAATGTCCCGGAGTCAGGGCCTGGGTGGCACCTCTTGGGAGGGTATAATAGTCCACATTTGTAAAGCGCGAACAATCACCCGTAAGGGTCTCTAGGCGCTGGGGGCCGTCGGGAAGATTAAGCAAGCTATTGCTCAGAGTCACATGGTGCTGGGCTAATCTGCCACCGGCGCCGGGGATCGAACAGTCATCCCCAGATTACGGAGTCAGTCTCCCTGGCCGCGGCGCCACACCTCTGAGTATGACTCACAACAGGCAGAGTCCAGGTACTGGGTATAAGATGGAGGAAGCCTGTTCTGTCCCTGAGGCTTCTGATCAGGAAGCCCGCCTATTGGCCCTTTGAGTCACTCTAGTGGTCCTGGGTTCAAGATGCAAGTCCAGTCCTACACACAGACAGGTGGGCCACAGTACAGCAGAGCTGTAGCTTTTCTTGCAGCAGAGCAGCACAACAGTCCTCCATCTGAGTCTTTCACTGTTCCAGTTGTGTACTGAAGGGTTAGGATCTGAGGCTAAATATGTATTCCTGGTGCTCACTTTGAAGAGATGCTTGAGATTTGTTGCCTCTGTGCCCTGGCCACTGATTGTCTGGAGTCACAATAGACTAATGTCAAACTCTTTATGAGAGTGCCCAGGTAGGGCCTTGCAGATGTGGAAGTTTGGTAGGTGACAGCATCTCCCCCTCGTTAACTCCAACACTTAGAGTCCCTTTGTCTCACTGACTGAGAGCAATACACAAAGATCAACTTCCAACAACACCTAGTCATGTGACCCAGGATATAGGCAGCATACACCAAATGTTTGAGACAAGAAAATGCCAACTTTCTGAAAGTGCCATTTTCAGAATTGTGACTAACAATCTGACTTTAACATTAAAGAAGGCTTTTAATTCCATTTCTTTAGATGATAAATGTGTATGAACCAAGATGGCAGAGCACTGCTGAGTTGGTCTATGGGCGTTGCTCTCCGAGGAAAGCCCTGAGCAGTTTACCCTCTCGACATGCACAGAGGGGAGGATGGGTAGAGGTCAGCATCGCTGTTGAAAAGAACTGTCAGATGGATGATTTGATAAAGGATACATACAGGATGGCAGCATTCCTGCTTGCTCCTCTGTGTGATGGAATGACGATGCCGGAGATCGCAAAGGTGGTGTTGCTGGTGGCTTTGCGTGCTTCGGCACCTAGGCTGTGGTTGGTGGTGTGTGGCGGCGATGTAGTCGCGTGATGGTGGATCGCTCCATTGCAGGACGTGGAGAGGTACGGTTCCGCCGTGCACCAAGCGGGTTGGCAGGGTAGCAGTGTCCTGGCGGAGGTCTACGTGGCTCTCAGCAGGCTGGGGCTGCCTGTGTGCCTGCTGGTGGACCACAGGGGCAAGCTGAAGGGAGCAAGATTACCGGGCAGCAAGCGGTATTGGAGGAGGATGCAGGTTCCCAGACAGCACAAAAATAAGCAGTCACCTAGAGTCTTATTTCAGCACTCATCTGAGCATACTTTGAGCAGCAAATATAAATAGAAAGCACTTTTTTTTAACCAAATCTTTTTATTGATGACAGCTTTAACACTTTATAAACATTGCAGATAGGTAATCACGGAGTGCATCGACAACGGACCGTACTTTAACAAACCTGTTCTTACATGTGTACTTTGGTGACACTTTCCCCCACCCTTATTATTCATTATGCAACGCACCGCGACGTCCCTCCGCTCGTGGGGGCTCGCACACATTCCCTCTGTATTCGTTCCACTTTCCCCATATTTGTTACCACTTTTTGGGACAGCCCCTTGATTCGTATACTGTCCTTTCCATTAGCATGCACCAGTCCATATCCCTGTTCCATGGAGCGAGTGTTGGTGTTTTCTGAGAGCCCCACAGTCTAGCTATATTACGCTTGGCCACTATCGCTCCCCGTGTCACCCAGGTCCTTTCTTTGCTGTTAAGGTCAGTGGGTCCCCAAATATTCAAGAGGCATAGTCCTATCTTGGGTTCTATTTTAATATTCAGTACTTCTATGCACTGTATCAGTGCTGACCAGTATCTCCTAATTATGTATTATGCACACACCAAACAATATGGATGAATGTGCCTTTTTGACCACATTGTCTCCTACACTCAGCGTCTGCTCTGTAGCCAATTTTAGAGAGCACCGAACCAAATAGATAAGTTCTGTGCAGTATTTTTAACTGTACCGTCTTAACCTGGAAGAGATTGCGATGTCTCTGGGGGAAGTCAAGGCCTCCAGCCATTCCTCTTCCTCCATCTCCATAATGTCGTGCTCCCAGTGTGCCGGAGCTGGAGGAGGGGGTCAGGTGTGTTATTTTTTAGGTTCTTATACGTCAGTGAAATGGACTTATTCAGCATATATTAATTGAGAATTCTGTCTTCGAGTGGGGAGAGTTCTCGATGCGACCCCTCACTTGGGATGACAGCCCGCAGTGCCTGCCTTACCTGTAAGTATCTAAAATGCTCTGTGTGTGCCAAGCCAAATTGTATTTGCAGCTTTGCAAAAGGAATCATGTCTCCTTTTTTCCACAGATCTCCTACCCTGGAAATCCCTATTATATCCCATCAGTCAAAGCCCTTGGTGTTTCTTAATTTACAAAACTTGTGTGTGTCCCAGAGAGGGGTGGCCTGTTTGATCCTCCCCGCACATCCCATACTCTTGTTAACTGTGTGCCATGTCTGGACCTCGTGTGCCGTTGGACCTGTTAAGTGTAATTTATTGGGCTTGAAGTAGAGTGCTCTAATGAAATTTCCCCCTGGAAGAAGCCACCTGTCCATTTGATATCCAGGGCCGTACTGGGGTCCGTATATACCTTGTTTTATGACCGCCAGCTGTGCTGCCCAATAATATCTTTTGACGCCAGGTAGTCCGATTCCTCTGTCATACAACCCTCTTATCAGTTTTGTGGTCGATATACGGGGTGGTTTTCCTTCCCACAGGAACTCTCTCTATTCACTTTCAATAGCTTTAAGGTAATCTGATCGTAGGAGCGCGGTGAGTTTTGTAGGATGTATGGAAAGTGTGGTAAGGACATCATTTTAAATAATGCGACTTCCAGTGTTTGACATCACTTCTAAGTCAATGGGGACAAGAGGTTCAAATCGTGATACAATGTTGAGTCTTTGGTGACGTATATACCCAGGTATTTGAATGCCTCGTGTGCCTCTGCCATAGTATACCCTTTGGGCAGAGAAGAGAACTTGCCCCTTAGCACCGAAATAATTGATTTGGTCCATTTTATGCTGTAGCTTGAATATTTCCCAAAGTTGCTGAATATATGTAACGCCATGTATTACAAAATGTCGTCGGCATATAGGGAGATACGGTCTTCCCAAACCTCTGACCCCCTGAGTCCCCTCAGAATTGGGTCTCTACATATCCACATCGCCAACGGTTCCAACAATAGGGCAAAGAGCAGCGGGGACAAAGGGCAGTCCTGCCTGGTTTCCCTCTCAAGGGTAAACACTGGAGCTCTCCTATTGTTGACCACCACTCGGGCCAGTGGGTCCCTGTACAGGACCTGAATCCAGCTCAGATAATTGGGGCCAAATGATTGATTGATTGATGAGAGACTTGTATAGCGCAGCTATCGCCCTACGGGCATCCTGGCGCTTAGACTGAGAGACGGCAACAAAGATGACAAAAGGAGGATCATGAGAGCTTGCCTAGAATTAAGCTTTAGGATATAACCAGGTCTTAAGTCCCTTACGAAATTCAAGTAAGGAATTGCACTGCCGCAGGTTCGCTGGAAGCTTGTTCCAATGTTCCAATGTTTCTTAGGACTGAGAACATGTATGGACATTCTATTGTGTCAAATGCCATGGTGGCATTCAGTGACCCCACCACCGCATCTTCTCGGAATGTGTCTAATCGTCCCATGACTTCGTGCAAGCATCACAATTTGAGGGAAGTATTTTGTGCCGGCATGAAGCCTGATTGGTCAGGCTGCACTAGTTTCGTAATAACCTGCAGCAATGGGGTGGCCAACAATTTTGCCAAGATCTTGACTTCTACATTAAGCAATGATATTGGGCAGTATGAGGAACATTTACATTTAGGTTTGCCACTTTTATGAATGACAACTATTGTGAGATGTGGCACTATATTACTTGGGGCTACCTTGTACAGCTCAATGGGAAATCTGTTGGGGCCCATCGCCTTCCCTGCCTGTAGACCTCTATGGCCCGCTCAACCTCTGTGCATGCAAGCTTGCTGTCTAATAGAGAGCGATCCTCTGCTTAGAGGGTGGGGAGGGGCATGTCAGACAATAGGGAGTCTGCCTCGGCCTCCGTGGAGGCATTGTGGGATTTATAAGTTTGCATATAGTAGTTTCCGAATTCATTTCTGTTTGCCTGTTCTCTGCGATCTAGTGTGGCCCTATGTTGTGACTGCGCTGCATGTATTCTTTAGCTTTTAGCTTTAGCAAATGCTCCTCTGCCTCGCCCTCGTGAAGCCTCCCTTCGAGCTTTAACATGTCCGTTTCTAATCTGGCAAGGAGTGTAGCTTTCTCTTTCTGGGTTCCAGCAATCTGCGCGTCCATGTGGCCCTTGATCACTGTTTTAAAGGCTTTCCAAAGTGTATCTACAGATCCCTCGTTCTCTTTGAAGTAGAGCTCCCCTTACTGCGTGATTTTCTTTTGGACCGTTGGAATCTTGAGGTACCAGTGATTTATTGGAGCTATTCTTCCTGCCTGTGATTCTCCCATCCCCACCTGGGCACAAACAGGGGAGTGATCCGAGATGCCCCTAGACAAGTGTCTCACCTCTTTGAACTGCCCAACCTGACCCGCCGGCACCAAGACATAGTCAATTCTTGAGAGGCTGTTGTGAGCTCCTGAGTGGAATGTATACTGTGTCTCCACAGGGTGGAGTGCCTGCCACACGTCCACCAGTCCCATAGCTCCCATAAAGTCTGGACCTGAGTTCTTGATGGCGGCACCACCCTCAGGGGATACTTGTCAACAATACCCCTGTTCCGGATAATGCCTAATTGTTATCGTAAAGTGTTCGCAAATGGAGCAATCCCTTTTTCTGTTGTGAGTGTGTGTCATCTAAACTGTGTGTGAAACTTAACAAAAAACCCAGTCCCCCCTCCCTGCTTCCCTGAAATCTAGGCTTCAAACTACCCATGCCCCCAACTATGAAGAGTGCCTGTCGCCCCATTTGAGAATTACACTAAAGTGGTGGGAGCTTCAACCTCTAAACCTTTACCCAGTGCTGTTATCCTTCTAAAGGCGAGTGTTTCCATGCAATTATAGTAATTTTGATAATGAAAGTCACTTAGCTGGTGTTGAAGAAACTTGTGGTTGGGCCACCTTGCTGTGTGCGTTGATCCGGTCCCACTGGTTACGACTATACGACTTGTAAGTAACAAAGGCCGATTCATACCACCACCAACAGATGCCACCATACCACCACTAGCAGACGCCTTCATACCACCATCACGCACCACAATGCCACTAGCAGACACTGTGAGTATTGGTAGTGGTTCGCTACTATCTAGGATTTTTCCCACCTTATAATATTTCACCCCTCAACCACACACTCAGCAGAACACATCTTTACTCTCTAGAGGAAGAGGTACAAGAGCTCCTTCAAATAGGGGACATAGAACCAGTGTCCTCCACCCACCAGAATGGCGAGGGTGTTTAATCTCTCCATTTGCTAATTCCCAAGAAGGCATGTTTCCCCCAGACCCATCCTGGACCTCAGGCCAATCAACCGGTATATCCTCTTTAAACACAACTGTATGGAAATACTGCGGGATGCCATCCCTCCTCTTATCAAGGTGACTATATGACAGTGCTAGACCTCAAAGATGCCCACTCTCGCATTCCACTTCATACTGCGCGCCAACACTGCCAGCTCTTCGTGGTAAGTGGCCATCACTGTCCGGTCAAAGTACTTCCATTCAGCATCAGCACTGTCCCAAGGTTCTTAACCAAGTGCCTAGCAGTGGAAGAAGGGGGGTGTAGAAAGCTGCCTCTGTTTATGAAATTGACACTAGTCTGCAATACCATGCCCAGAGTCCAGAAGTTCCCCAAAAGCGTACAGGGCTCAATATAAAACCCAAAGTGCTCTATTAGCAGTAGTGTGGGCGAGCAGCCTTTGGCCTAACACAGAGGATTGTAAGACATTTATTGCACACAAATGACCAATAAACGGCACCCGACTCAAAAAGGAGATCCACACCAATTTTAGAAATTTGAGCTTTGTTTGTACTTTATTTTAAGAACAAGATCTTTGTAATAAGGTAAATACGTTTTAATATATAAAAACTTTTCACTTTCAAAAGTCGACACAGTGCAATTTCTGAACAGTTCAATGTTATCCTATGGAGGAAAACAATAATGTGGTTAAACAGGTAAGTGCACAAATTACAATTCCAGCCCTCGGGACCAAAGGTCGGCCAGGGTCAGTTGAGTACCAAAACTGTACCACCAGCAGCACAGGGGAGACTAGGTCCAGAGGTCAAAATCAGAGTTTGGCCCTATGTGTTACAATGGAGACTGGGGGTTCTCAGAGCCACTCAGCTTGCAGGTAGGTAAATCGCTTGCAGGGGACAAGCTTTGGGGGTTAGAGCAAGCACAGTGGGAGCCACAAAGCAGCACCAAACATACACCACCAGCGGCACAGGGGTGGCCGGGATGCAAATTAGACGTTGGTCACCCTGTGCTCTTCAGTGTAGACTTTGCTTTCAACAACAGGATGCAGGCGTCGCCCTGGAGGTTGCAGCAGGGAGACCAATGACAGCAGTGGTAAGTGGAGGTGTATAGGGTAGTAGGGGCACCATCGATTCAGTTCACCAAGGCCCTGGGTCGTCCGGTGCAGAGGTGTCATTAGACGTTGGAGTTTTCTTACCGGAGCCGGTCGCGGTCAGGGGGAGCCCCTGGATTCAGGTTGCAGGGACAGTTGTGGAGTCCAGAAGGGGCCAGCAAATGCAGGACTTGAAGTCAGGATTGCTGGGGAACCTGTTCTGGATCAGTGGTCCACCTGGAGACAGGGCCGAAGCCATCGGGTGCAGAGTGGGCAGGACTCGCTGATCCGCAGGGCACCGGAGCCCTTTGTGTTGGATTCTTGGGGATAGAACCATTTTGATCTTTTTAAAAGTTCAGGCAGTCTTCCTTGGGTTTCAGGAAGTCGTTGGCTGCAGGACAGGTGTCAACTTTTCGCAGGGTCGCTGAAGCTGGAGACACGCCGGTAGGGCTGAGGCCAAGTCAATAGTCGTCTTCATTCTTCGCTGCACGTCGTCTTCTTAGTCCTTCTTCTTAGGTTGCAGGCAACTAGTTTCTTAGGTCTGGGGGAGCCACTTAAATACTAAATATAGAGGACATTTTAGGGGAGTAGCAGGTAGGGCCAGTGGGCACTATGTCCCCCTCGAATGTAAACACTTTTAAAGCAATGCTCCTACCATCTTGTTAGCTGCAGCCTACCTGTGCCCCAGATTGCAGTGAGCAGAGTCCAGGAAGTGGTAAGGAGACAGACTAGTGCTGTCTCTTCCCTAAAAAACGATTTTCCCTACCTGTGATTGCATAATCTTTTCTTTTTAAAATTTCTTTAACTGTTTTTGCCTGTGGTTGTTACAGTTTAAAATTGTAGTTTTAACCAGCCCATGATTGCATAATTTATCACCTGTTTTGTGTTTAAACTTGTGTTTTTTCCTGCCCGTTTTAAATTTAACCTGTTGAATTGTGGGATTTGCAGTTCAAACTGTAGTTTTTCCCTCTCATTCCCCGTGACTACCAGTTTTTCCTCCAAATTTCTCCTTTGCTTTGTGCTAAAACCTGTATGTTAGTCAGTGCACCCCCAGCCACCATTTTGTGTTAACAAGTCAGTGAAACCAGCCCACCCTCCACTCCCACCCACCAACAGGGATATTCTACATCAGAGGGTGCTCTGAGACAGCAGTAATCTGCTGTATGCTGTTTAAGCTGTAACTATTAGGGACTGTGCACTTTGTTTTTTGGCCAGGAGAGGGAGTAAAGGTTTATTCAAACAGTATTGTTAAAGGACAAGCTTGTTAGGCCCTTACCTACAGAAGTCCAAAGTGTGGATTGAGCCTGTCTGTCTCCTAGGAGATTTCTGAATAGAGCAGCTCCCCAGTCCCAGCCCCACCCCAGGCCAGCAGACCTAGGACTGTTGATTGGTTTCCCCAGCGCCAAGCAAATCGGAGCCCTCCTCTCACACCTGCCCAGGACCCTTAAGGCTTTGCTGGGTGCACCCCAAATCATTCTCCTCCATCTTGTGAGCTGCAGCCTACATGTGCGCCAGATTGCAGTGAGCAGAGTCCAGGAAGTGGTAAGGAGGCAGACTAGTGGTGTCTGCTCCCTAAAAAACGATTTTCCCTACCTTTGATTGCTTCATATTTTCTTTTTTAAATTTCTTTAACTGCCTTTGCCTGTGGTTGTTACAGTTTAAAATTGTAGTTTTAACCTGCCTGTGATTGCATAATTTATCACCTGTTTTGTGTTTAAACTTGTGATTTTTCCTGTCCGTGTCTGCTTCCATTTAACTTGTTTTTTTTTAAAAAAAACTCTGTTTATTTAACATAAGGGAACCGTGGTCAGGATATACAGTTCTTTGCATCCTATGTTTCACTTGCATCATGTTTCACACGTATCAGTACATATTTTCCAATGCAGTGGGTATAGTTACATTACATACATTTCAATTCACACTGTAATGTGGTCTTCTGGGGATGAGACACTCGGTGGTTCACATAGCCCCCCCCCTGTACACATTCCATTTAGACCAAATTGCTAACCATTTTTTGGGGCATCCCCGTGCAACGTATACAGTTTTCTCACGAACCATATACCAGTCCATATCTTCTTTCCATTTCTTCAACTTAGGTGACGCAGCTGCACCCCACAACTGCGCTATGTTGCTCTTGGCAACCGTCTGCCCGAGTGTGACCCATAACCTCCCTTTCACGCTTAAGTCTGTTGGCTCCCAAACGTTCAAAAGGCATCTCTTGGCCTCAGGCAGCAAGGGCACCCCCCACACAGTACTCATAACTTTCAGGATATTCCTCCAGAAGACTTGAATTACTGGGCATTCCCAGAGCACGTGTAGGTATCCGCCCTGCATTCCACATCCCCTCCTGCATACCCCGTCCACACTACCCCCCATGTGGATCAGCTGGGACCCTGAGAGGTAGACTCTATGTAAAATCTTCAGCTGTATTAGTTTTAATTTGGCGGATATAGCCACCTCCTTGGGTGAGGAGAGTGCCTCCTGCCATTCCTCATCATCTAATTCCAGTCCATCTCTTACCCATTTCTCCCTAAGCGTGGCGAAGGGATCAGGGGTGTGATGGATGAGTTTTTTGTATGTGAGGGAAATACATTTGTCCGGAAGATGTCCATCTAGCAGTTTGTCCTCGAGCGGGGACGCTTCAGGTAGCTCTGTGTCAGACCGGATGGTGGCCTGCAGCGCATGCCGAATCTGTGTATAACGGAAGTGTTCTGACTTCGCCATTTCGTATGTCTGTTGCAGTGCCGCAAACGTCACTACTCCATCCCGCCCCCATAGGTCCCTAATATGCGAAATACCGATGAGGTCCCATTTTTCAAAACCCTTGGTTCGCCCCAGAGTGCCCAGCCGTTCCGAGTCCCAGAGGGGGGTGGCTAACGTGAGTTTCTCGGCCCATGCCAGAGCTTTGTTGGCCACATGCCATATCTGGACCGAGTGTCTAGTGGGCCCTGTGAGCCTATACCTCGTAGGTCTGGAATACAGCGCTCTCGTGAAGTCCCCGCCTGGCAGCAACCACCTATCCATTCCGTATGCTGGGTCATCTCCACGTCCGTACTGGCATTGGTTAATTGCAGCCAGTTGCGCAGCCCAATAGTACTTCCTGATGTCCGGCAGGGCTATACCTCCATCGTACCACCCCAATGTGAGCTTACCTAACGCTATTCGAGGTCTGCCATCCCATAGTAAATCCCTCTGCAAGGACTCAACGTCCTTAAAGAAGGCTTGCGGTACCATGTCTGGGTAGTTTTGAAGGGCATATAGGAATCTCGGCAGTGCCATCATTTTGAACAGCGCCGCCCTCCCGAGCATGGACAGGGGCAGCTTCTTCCAGACATCGACATCCCTTCGGAGCCTTTGCAGTGGAGGCACCAAGTTGCGTTCGTATCACTTCCTGACATCCGTGGTTATGAATATACCTAGGTAGCGGAAACCGTCCTCCGCCACCTGGATTGTGCACTCTCTAGGGAGAGGGGGAGCCATTCCATGGAGCATGTATAGCATTGACTTGCTCCAATTGATACGAAACCCAGAGTTTCTTCCGAAACTGGAAAAAATATCTAACACCACTCGTAAGGAACGTGCAGGGGAGGAAAGATAGAGTAGGATATCGTCTGCGCACAACGATATCCTGTCCTCCCAGCCCTCAGTCCAGCGGAGTCCGCGGATGTCTACATCTCTACGTATCCAGGCCGCTAGCGGTTCGAGGGAAAGAGTGAATAGTAGCGGTGATAGAGGGCAGTCCTGCCTGGTTCCTCTACCAAGCGTGAATACTTCTGACATCTTGTTGTTGACTGACACTTTCGCAAGCGGTTCGGTGTATAAGAGACGCACCCATCCTATACATTTGGGCCCAAAACCAAGTTTCTTGAGTACTGCAAAGAGGTAAGCCCATTCCAGAGTATCAAATGCCATGGTTGCGTCCAATGACACCACCATGGCGTCTTCCTGGATTCCGGGGCAACGCCCCAGAACTCCGTGCAGGTGTCTCAGGTTAAGGGCTGTATTGCGATGAGGCATGAAGCCCGATTGGTCAGGGTGTACTAGTTTGGTGATGACGGTACGAAGTCTGTTGGCTAAGACCTTGGCCAGTATTTTGGGTTCCGCATTAAGGAGTGATATTGGTCTATATGATATGCACTCCGCCTTCGGTTTCCCTGGCTTGGGAATTAGCACCAGTGTGGCTATGCGCTGATCTCTAGGTAATATACCTCTCTTCTGACTATCGTAGTACATGGCTTTCAAATATGGCGCTATCTTATCTGGCTTAAGCTTGTACAGTTCAATAGGGAGACCATTGGGGCCCAGTGCCTTACCCACCTTAAGATCACTCATTGCCTTAATTAGTTCCTCAGACGTGAGATCTTCTTCCATCTGGTCGTATTCCCGGTCTGTAAGGGTTGGCAGCTTGATGTCAGTTAAGAGGTCAGCAGAGTCGTCCTCCGAGAGGTCGGACTGTCTCTGGTACACCCTCTCAAAGTGTAAGGCCAGTTCTCGCGCTATGTCATGTGGCTCGGTGAGGATGCTCCCCGAGGCACTCCTCAGTTCAGGCACCACTCTTTGCTCCCTTTCTTCCCTATCCAGCCATGCAATAAGTTTGCCCGCCTTGTCACCCTGGTCATATATACGCCCCTCCCTGTCGCGAGCAAGGGTTTTAGCTGCTTCTGTGGCAATGGCTTTGTATTCCGCTGCTCTGAGTTGCAATTGGTGGGAGCACTCATCATCGGGGTCTCGCCCGAGTCGTTCCTCTAGGCGCGTGGTTGCGCGTTTGATAGTGGTAAGATGCTTTTCTTTTCCCTTGCGCCTACCCGCTATGATTGAGAGAGCTTGTCCCCTTAGAACTGTCTTGAATGCCTCCCACAGCGTGGACGGTGAATCCACTGTACCCTTATTATCAACAAAGTATTGGTCAATTACTTTTACCAGTGTTGCTCTGGTCTCTACGCCTTTCAGGTGCCATGGATTTATTGGCATTAGGCCTCCGAATCTCTTGTTCCCTATCGTCAAATGGACCCATATTGGCGAGTGATCCGAGATGCCTCTAGACAGGTGTTTAATTTCCGTCGTGGTCAAGTCTGTCTGCACCGGGGAGAGAACGTAGTCGAGTATAAGCAGGGTATGGTGTGCCCCCGATAAGAAGGTATATTCTCTACTATTTGGGTGATGTTTCCTCCAGAGGTCGACAAGGCCAAAGGCGTCAAGGAACTGGGGGAGCCACTGTTGGCCCACTCCTATAATACGTGAAGGACAGGCCCGGACTGGCAATGCCGGGCACCGGGCAATCCCCCGGTAGGCTGCCAGGGGTGGGGGCCGGTTTTGAGGCAGGGGGCCGGTTTCGTTGCTGGGGCCGATGTTTTGGTTCGACGCGCACAATTATATCTATATCAGATTCATCACTGTTAACTGACATCACTCTCATGCTTGGGACTGGATTCTACACTGCCTGGGCTGCGCCGCCGCCTTCGCCGGCAATAATTTATTATTACCTGCATTAATAAAAGGGGGTGGGTCGTTGGGTGACGGTTACGCTCGCGCGCAGTCGCAGAAATCTCCGCAAGCGCCAGCCCGCGCGTGTGCGCGTTCTCAGTTCACCCACCTTAGGGCCTGGGGGCGGCCGTGTGGTGACTGGTGACATGCGCATTGGGGTTCCAATAATAAAAAGTGCGCGTGAGTCGTGACACCGACGAGGAGCATTCCAGAACAACAACAGCCAGTCATTAAGAAGACAGAGACTGAGGGAACAAGGCATGGTCGGTCACCCCATAATTTATTTCTAATTCCAGCCTCTGCTTGCTGCCTGTACCTCCCTCACTCGTACCGACTGTCAGTCCGTCCTCTGTGGTAAATAAAAATTCCTTTACCGGGACTGAATTTGATACAGAAACATTATAAAATAGCTCAGTAAAATGAGAGGCAGAATCCGTGATGTTAGAGTTTCGGAATGGGCTTTATTCCAATAATCGATTATAATCGGATGCTTCAAGTTCCATCACCACGGGGGTTCAGGAAGTGAAGTACATACTTTATTGACAAGAAGTAACTTTTATAGTACATACATTATAATGAAGTGAATACAGTAGGCGTAACAATTGATAAGGACATTGACGTTTGGTCTGCGTAACCGAAAATGGGTGTAATAATGAGTAAAAAGGAACATGATTGGTTATGATGTAATACATAGGTGGATCTATAAGATAATACTTGGCATTGATGCGCGCGCAGCAGTATGACGTGTAATTGACGTGTAACTAGGGGGTGACGGGGACTTGACATTTAGCTCTATATGTGGAGACGAGAAGTCTGGGGGGTCAAGTCAACCTAATCCCAAATCATATCTAACATCCTATGTTTAAAGAACTATGTTATCCATAAAAGAGGGACTCTCGGACAGAATCTATTCTATACTGACTGTGCGTGCGTGTACAAGCGTCTAAGTGTCTACACTGAATGCGAGGGGGTAGGAATATTCCATGGTAACAGGGCTATGAATTACTTGCATGAGGACAGAGAAGATGGGCCTTTTTGCTTGGTAACTGGAAGAATGTTTACTTAAACTACTAGGCAGGAATGCATCGGCTGAGGGGGAAGCAGATAATTCGAAGGTGAAATACAGTTCTTGGCAGAGAGTAGGCTGATGTCAGGCTTCGTGAGCCGCGCAGAGAATGAGACAAAGTTCATGGTCACAGATGCAGGCTCGGACTGGAGCTTTCAGAGGCAGAAGGCAAGAGGAGTTTTGATGACAGAATCAGGGCCTACTTGCCTGGACTGAAAAGTGGCATAAGTGAACCATATAAAGCCGGTGGCCTTTCATATTTAGGAATGGAATATCCGGCCTATTCATGGCGGATCTGTCAAAGGACATGTTGACAGTGGACGCACATGTGTTTGCGTCTTCATAACTGGAACTGGAGGGAAACATACATGTACTTGTAACATGCACATGGGACCGTTGGGGTCCAAGATAGGGGACATAACTGACCAGAAAAATCCATATTTCCACACCTCGCCCGCCGCCCGCTACCTGCAGAGGTGAGTCAGTGACGTCTTTTGCAAATTATTTATCATCAGGATGGAATTGGAAACGATAAATTCAACATGGCACTGGCAAAGGAATTTGTTTGGCACTACTGTGGGCCGGGCCACGGGGCAGGGATTAGGCAAAGGGTATAGGCCTTTCCCCCGGCCCAGGGCCTTGGCCTAAGTAAGGGCCTACGTAACGCCTATCACCTATACTTTTCTGTTGATCCCGGCCCGGCCGGTTCTGCACAGCGCACTACCGCCTTGGGCAGCCCCTGAGTCTGGATTGGGGATTTAGACATTTAGTCAGGCATTTAGAGCACTGAGCAGGCCTCCTTGCTGTTCATGAGCAGGGGCCAGGGGGGAAGATGACCAGGCGTCTCCGACTGGTGCCGGAGCGAGGTGGTGGTGGTGGCTGGCTCAGGCTGCCAGGCTGGCCTGTGCCTGCGAGCAGGAGTCCGGCTATGCTAGCAGTACCACTACCTACCAGGCCCGGTTCTAGAGGGTGGGCCAGGCCCACCCAAACATGAGCCTCCTTGGCCCTCTCAGTGAATCTGCCACCGATGTACAACAATAAAAACTGTTAAGATAACTTGTGATTTACGATCCTGCTGCAGAGCAACCATTGTCTGTTGGTAGTTCTTAAATGCAGATTAACGGAATTTTGTGGGAATAGCTCAGTGGATTACTACCTCTGTCACAGATATCCTTGTGTTACTTGCAGTTTAGAAGTTACTATCATAACATAAGACAGTGACCTATGAACTAGCATTAAAGAACTGCATACAAACTTCGCTTTTTTGTGTTGTGATGTAGTTAGAACTTCTCCATTCTTTCATTATTCTAATGTTACTAAAAAGAGCTTGTTTGGGCAGCTATACATTTTCATCAGTAAAGCCAACCCTGACAACTGAAGTGATTTATTGTCTCTGTATAATGTGTGCTGTTATGTAAAGTACTGTGACACCCTACACTCATATGAGTAGCACAATACAACAAATGGAATGGATAGGAGAGAGGGGCAACGGAGAGATGAGGGGCACTAGTGGAGGGTGGCAGTGAGGGAATCCCAGGAAGAGGTCATGGGGTGGGGGGAGCTACAGAGAGATGAAGGGTGTGGGTGGCAGTGAGGGAGTCAGAGGAGGAGGTCACGGGGTGGGGGGGAACTACAGAGAGATGAAGGGCACTAGTGGAGGGTGGCAGTGAGGGAAGCCGAGGAGGATGTCATGGGGCAGGGGGAACTACAGAGAGAAGAGGGGCACTTGTGGAGGGTGGCAGTGAGGAAATCCGAGGAGGAGGTCATGGGGTGGCGGGAAACTACAGACAGATGAGGGGCGCTGGTGGAGGGAGCAGTGAGAGAATCTGAGGAGGAGGTCATGGGGTGGGGGGCTACAGAGAAATGAGGGGCACTAGTAGAGTATGACAGTAAGGGAAGCTGAGGAGGAGGTCATGGGGTGGGCGGGAATTACAGAGAGATGAGGGGCACTAGTGTAGGGTGGCAGTGAGGGAATCTGATGAGGGGGTCATGGGGTGGGGGGAACTACGGAGCGATGAGGGGCACTGGTGGAGGGTGGTAGTTGGGAAGTCTGAGGAGGAGGCCATGAGGGGGAGTGGCTACGGAGAGATGAAGAGCACAGTTGGAGGGTGGTTGGTAACTTATCTATAGAGAAAGAGGTCCAAAAAGAGATCAAAAAGACTTTTGTAACAGCACTAAAGCTGGCCCTGTCATGGCCTTTCTGTTTTTGTTTATTTAATTAACAGTCATGTGATTAGGGCAACTGTGGAGCATACTTTAACATGCATGCTGATTACATTTACTGCTATATTCAATGTTTCAAGTTTGAAGGTGATTTTACTTTTGTTTTTTACTGGGAATAATGAAAATGGAACTGAATGGTGGCTGATATGGGGCTGGGTCCCAAGGTCAGCTGTGAGATAAGGTGTAATTGAGAGGGGTGGTAGAAAAGTGGATAATCAAGTCTGTAAGGGAGAGCGCTGCACAGTCATGGGTCAGGTGGAGGTAGTAATGAAGAGGGTTTCTCCCTGAAGGCTCGCACTGAGGGAGCCCGAGTAGAGTCACTTGCTAGATACTCCCACCTTAGAAACCTCCTCTTCCCATCAAAGGGACATTACATGGAAGAAAAGCACTTTTTGAGAGTGATAACATTTAGAAAGAGACTTGGAAAAGAGTGAGTTTTACTGTACCTTGTAAGACTAAGGAGAGATAAAAGGAGGGCCCAGAAGCAGGCCTTGTTAAATATATAAGCGATAAATCGGGCCAGCAGTGAACCACCCGAATGTACCTATAGCCCACCCAAAAAAAAAATCCTGGAGCCGGGCCTGCTACCTACACCCCCCTTTTGCAGTCAACCCTTTGGTTCCTCCTTCCACCGGCGGAGTCCACTGCTGCTGGAGCGAGGTGGTGGTGGGTGGGTGGCTGCCTGCCTGCCTGGCCTGCTTGTGCCAGCCTGTGCCTGCGAGAGTCTGGCTATGCTAGTGCAGCAATGTGGATACGTGTGACTGTGCTCCCTTTGGTGGCGCTGTTGTGCTGCTTGACTCTTGGGGGGCTCTAACTGGGGCGAAGGTTGGGGTCAGCAAGTCTGCTTAAAATATATATTTTCAGCAAAAGCCCCAACTTGGAGCTTGTGCTGAAAAATATACTTGAAGCAGACAACAGGGCTTTCTAGAGTTGTTGTTGTTTTTTTTTTTTTTAAGTTTTTCTTACACGACTGAGTCCTTTTGTTTTGTTTTCCACTGGCCACTGCCTGGTGTTGCCACTGGGCTCTGGCACTTGCGCCGCTTAGGCTAACGTGGGGGGCCTTTTTTAGCTCATGTTCAGGACAAAGGCTTTGTGCTGAACATGAAAGATAAGTCTGTTTTTTGGGAAGGAGTCCGAGCCATGTGGATTACCGAGTTTAACCGAACATACTGCCAACACGTGGCAGCCAGCCTGGTCAGCGCCACGTTCAATCCTTACATCAGGGTGGTTGTTTTAGTGTAGTCCGCATTGTTTCCTGAATTAGGTTAGATGTTTCAATTCGGTGTCAAATTATTGTGTGGTGCACATGGATTTTTCTTGTATCTAGATGTCATTGTGATTGTGCAGTCAGTATTCACGCTAAATAACCGATGTAGTGTGCTGAGAGACAGCGCATCTTGACCGGCTGCTAACACGGTGCCTGATTTTGTATTCGCTGTAGGAAGTGTGCTTCGTATTCAAGGCACACAGCGACAAGATGATGAGCTGCGCACAATATTTACATGCCTTTACTTATCTCAGTAATTTCAGCATCGCATCGACAATATCGGCGAGTGACCTCAACATAGAAGAGGGCATTGCATTGAAACACAGACATAGGCAAGTCAAAGGTGGCAGCTGCTTTTCTTTAAAGATGGTGTTTATTTTAGGGCCACACCCTTGCAGCAACATTCTCCTCTCGCTACCATTATGGGGATACATTAAATAAAAACAGTACTAGACAAATCACATCTCTCGGGAGAGCAGCATTTTATTAAAGCACTCCAAAGTGTGCCCCTCGTGCACGTTCTTATTAATAAAGTTTTCACCAACTAATGCGAACAGAATTTGAAGCTAGCCTACAAGAAGTGTCTTAGGGGCTCCAGGATCATTCTCGATTCTGATATAGGATTGTAATTTAACATCTTATGGTGCAGGTTATAGAGTAAAGGGCTTAGCGCTGCTACCATCTTCTTCAATGTAACTTTTGACCTCTAATGGGCCTTTGTACCCTTGTATCAGTTCCATCTGTTAAAGGTCGCCCTCGGTGCGTTCCCTATGCGCTGGCTCAGTTGCTTCATGAATCGTGACCTATGTTTTGTTTAATTTTCCGGATTTCAGGCCGGATTTCACAAGAAAGGAGTTTGCGCTGGTAAAATGCGCACTTGCGTGTTCAGTGCTAGTGTCTCTTTTGAAAGTTGCCTCCTGCTGCTAGGGCCTGCTCTTTTGCTGTGTGAGGAAACCGAAACGGCCCCAATCAGTTCTGCTTGGCTAGCGAGTTAGCACTTGGCAGCCATGTGCCAAACAACACTGACCCTGGCGCACATAAACAGACACACACTCAGGGAGGCGGTGACGTGCTGGTGGGTGCAGTGAGGGAGGTTTGGGGGGGGGGGGCAAGGCGTGACTCTACCAGCAAGTTAAAGCTGAAATTGGTCGCTTCAGTGTTGAAGGGGAGGAAAGAAGTAATACCTTTCCAGGAAAGCTATTACTTCTTTGTCATGATGAAACCAATTGCTATTGGACACTTCTCCAAGTAGCCGGGATCGCGCACTTCTATACGGTGCAGCTTTTTATGCGGTTGTACATTCTGAAGCAGCGCATTGATTCAACAAGATAATCTGCGACCTCCCCCAAAACAGTGGCTTCTATTTCCGCGCTGTGTTCTTTATCTCGCAAGTACTGCTACCTCACTGAGGCCGGCAATCAAATATGTAATCACACAAATATGCGAAATCTATAGCAATTTTACACTGACTCACTTCATGTGGCCTGCCACTACAAAATGATATAAATAGAACATCATGCTGCAGTAAGGAGGAGAGCCTGAGGCCAGATCACTTAAGAAGCATTGATTGGCACAGGTACCGTACAGTAGCAGAAATCACGCAGTCTCGTAGAAATAACACCGGCCTTCCGCATTGAAGTTTCTACCTAACTTTTCAAAACATTCCCATTACAGTTTGCATTGCATTGCCTGCTCAACAATCTCATTGCTATCTCTGAATAATTGTAATACTGATCTGTTGAGAATGGGACCAGATTTACCATACCACACTAAATGTCCACCACTGTGACCGCCCCCCCCATGGCACAAGATCACTAAATTGTACTGATAAAGGAGATAATTGTATGTTATGGTTACAAGGCCAGTGTCATATGTTGAAATCCCCCAGTGACGCAATTAAAGCCAGGAAATGCTGGAGAGGAGGGAAAGGAAAGGGGGGAATAATGGAAATTTGGGGGGAGAAACTTGGAGGAGATAACGAGAAAGACGTCCTGTTCACTCATAAGCTTTATAAAGGATCCATTTTGCCCTTTAGCAGCAGGTCCATGTACACCATAGTACCCCCTAGTAGTGGTTGCTCACTGCGCTTGCTCGATTCACACCATGTGGGGGCTGGTCTCACTTTTACTTCTCTCTGATTTACTACTTGTGCCTATTTTTGGTGCTCTCTGAAAGAATGTCTATGGGTACATATGACTGGGTGGGTAACCTGGTGCTCTTGAAGGTCATCATCTACTATTTACTGGGGTTTGAAAGTTGATACAATTGAATATGTAATGAAAAATGTGCTGTAAAATTCACAATTTTGGTCGGTTGTTTTCCAAAATTTTCTTGGGGGGAGAATCCCACCAAACCCCCCTAATAGCGTTCAGGCTCGCTCGCTGCGCTCGCTCGCTACATGCTGGACGGGGGCTGGTCTGCCAAATGTGACGGGGGCTGGTCTGCCAAATTTTGCCAGGGCTGATTTCAGTTCCCAGTCCGGCCCTGGTGAAGGATGCCTATCCCATTCCCCCGATACCACGGATTTAAAATCTCCGCCAATCACAAGGTGTCCCGTAGGCAGGCCTAGTAAAAAGGCGCCCAGCTCCTTGTAAGATTGCGCTTGCAATCCTGTCGGAATGTACGCCGCCACCAGGATGAGTGTTTGGCCTTCCCACTGTCCCGCGACCGCGACGTAGTGCCCTAATGGGTCTGTCCATGTGCGTTGAACAGCAAGGGGGAAAGTGTGGCGCACCAGGATCCCAGCCCCTCTAGACCCCGTCGTGAACCCCGCATGTGTCGCCATTTTATAGCCCCACCTGTTAAGCGCTTTACATGTGTTTCCCATTAAGTGTGTTTCCTGTAGCAATACGACGTCAGGGGAGTGTCGTTTGAGGTATTGCAGCACAATACTTCTTTTTATTTTGTCTCCCAACCCGTTGACGTTCCAGCTGATAATTTTAAGACTTTTATCCCACTGCATGTGTGGCCTGGAAACAGAGAATATGGTGCCTTTCAGGCCTCAAGTAGCCCGACCGTGTGACTGATGCTGTGCATTTATTTGACCAACAATAATCCCCACCACCTCCCACCCCCGCCATCATCAACCACCCAACAAACATGAACCCCAAAGGTATCAACTCCGGTGTCCCCGCCCCCCTCCCTGCTACCCTGCCACGTAGGTTCCAAACTACCCACATCCCCCAACCAGCAGAGTGCCTATCACCCCAACTTGTGAACAACTGTGCCTTGGGGACTTGGACAGTAGCCGATCCCAGCCGCTCGAGCCTCTCCCCCGTGGTGAACTGATTGGTTGCCATATACGGGATCAAGAGCTGCCGCTATATACCCCTATAGTGTCCGCCCCCGCGGGGAGCGGTGCATCCCCCTCCGTTACTGTGTGGCGCAGGGTCAGGCTGTGTATCTGTACCTCCCGGTGTTGCAAAAAACAATAAATGGTGGTAATGAGATTGATTAGATACTGGGACCCACCCCCTGGTTCCCGTTTAGGCAGCATCCCCCCCCCCTTTGTACATTACGGTTTTGCAGTCTTCTTCAAAGTGGAAGGCAGAGGGCCTATGGCTCAGAGTCGTGGTTTGATGGTGCCCGGACCGGGCTGCCGGACCGCGACATCCAAGCGCGGTCTGCGCGCAGTCCCCTTGCCACACCGTCTCCCGCTAGTGCTACCCTTCGAGTCGCAGGCTCCATCTTTCTCGCGGTGTGACCGGTGCGCTTTCGATGGTCTGCCTTCCCCTCCAACCAGTCCTGTACCTCCTGATGGCTCGTGAAGAAGAGTGATTTTCCATCCGCAAGGACCTTAAGCTTCGCAGGGAAAATCATCATATATTTGATCCCGCGTTGCCGCAGGGCGGCTTTCACCCCTTCGTAGGACCTCCGCTCTTGTTGGACCTTTAGAGTGAAGTCTGGGAAAAACCGTATAGTTGCATTCTCGTATTGCACGTCTCCCTTGATCCTCGCGGCCTGCAGGATGGCATCCCGGTCCCTGTAGTTCAGGATTTTGGCAATGATCGTTCTAGGAGCCGCCCCTGGTTTCGGCTTTGGGAGCAGTGCCCTGTGCGCCCGTTCCACTGTGAAGAGCGTGGAGAGTCTTTGAGGCTTGAGGTGATTAAGTATGAGGCCCTCCAGGAAGACGTCCATACTCGGCCCTTCCAGTCCCTCTGGAACCCCCACCACCCTGATGTTACTGCGTCTGGCCCGCCCTTCTTGGTCCTCAAGCTTCGCAGCCATTTGGCGGTGTTGATGAGTCAAAACGTTTATTCTCTCCTCCAGTCTTTTCGTAGTCGTCTGGAGGTCAGTGACGTTTGATTCTGTTTCTTTGACTCGCTCGGTTGTTTTCTGCATGTCAGCCCTCATAAGGTTCATTTCGATTGACATCTTGTCCATTTTTGTTTCGAGGGTGGTTCCCAGTCCCGTAATGGCCGCCATGATGGACTGCAGTGACGGCTCCGTCTCCCCTTGTCGGTTCTCCTGCCCCTCTGCGGACGGTTGGGACGCTTTAGGAACCGCATATTTGCCCAGTTTGTTGGATTGAACCGTGGAGCCGTGTTTTGGCTTCATGTTCGTGGTAGGGCCGCTGGCCGGCTCTCCTTCGCGTCCCGACCACTCCAGTTACCGCCTGCCGGCTCCTTCGGGAGCGGTCCCACCGCCGATCGCTGGGCAGGCCACCCTTCGTCCCCACGGAGCCAAGCGCGGCGTAGTTGGCGGCGTCCACCCTTTCTCGGTTTACCTCCCCACAGCCGGGCAGCCGGCTGGCTTCTCTCGTTCACACTGGTGCTGTACCTAGGGGGCTCCAGGCATAGATTCCCCACCCCGTGTCCACCACCCGGTCCGGCTGTTGGATTAAGGTGTCATGCTGGGGGGGGGCATTTCCAGCAGCAGCAGCCCCGCGTATGGCGGCCCACCACCTGGTCCTCCTCCGTACACGACTGAAGCCGCCTGCAGCGCCGCAGCGACCATGTAGCGGTCGGGACACCCGGAGGGCCCCCGGCGATTCCCACACTCCGGGCAGTCCGCCCACTGATTCCACTAGTGTCACAGGCAAATGTTTGACCACGAAGCTCCGTATGGCAGTGCAGGCCCGCTCTCACCAGGTGCCCGCCATGGTGCCCCCTCAATGGTGTGTGGAAGGCAGTCCTACTGTTCCATATAGCAAGCAAATTGGGCGCCCTTACCGCACGTGTCGGCCGTCCCCCTGCTGTTCACCCAGTGTAAGCCGGCCGGATTCCAAGTTCCCTCGTTGCGTCCTGGGGATTTTGCTATAATATCTGCGTGAGACTCCCAAGGGCCCCCAACATAAAGGAGTCCTGCAGTGGGCCGGAGCGCAAGCTACCCCATCAGCTCACTGCACGCCTGCCTCTCTCTGGCACAGCTCGCCCCCAGACTGTTCAGTAGCTGCTCATGCGCCCCCAGGCATTGATTCAACGGGGCCCAGGGCGCCGGGTCCTCCACACTACTCTGCCGCCGCCCGCCTCGGGGCCGACGACGTAACAGGCTCCCGCGGCACAGATCTCAGGCCGCTCCTCTCCGGCTGATGCAGAGTGCGCCGAGTCGCCGCAGCAGCCGCCGCGTGATGTCTTCCTGCTCCACGGGCGAGACCGCCACTGCAATCCTTCAGCCCCGGTGCCCTGTGACTCCGCCGCCCTCCGTTGTGTCATGCGGGGGGGGGATTCCCCTGGGGCGCCACTGTCCCCGCCGCCGTTATCCCCTCCCGCTCGAGATCGAGGTCTGCACCCCCTCCGGATTTGCAGAGCACCGCTCACCCACCGGTACACAGGGTCTTCTCTGCCGCTCCGCAGGCGCGAGCCCCTCCGGCAGCGCTCGCAACCCTCGGCGTCCCTCTCACTCCGAGTCGTAGGCCGCCGGCGGGGCAGAGCGCCAGCTCCACGTTCACGCGGCTCCCAGTCGCCGCCAGACCCGCACTCCACCAACTTCTGCAGGCTCCCTTGCCGGAGCCAATGACTTTTCAGGGGTCGCCCGGTGCCAGGGTGCCTCCGACGTCTGTTTGTGTGCTCAGCTCCCGTAAGGCCGGATTTATAAGCGGATTGTACGGGTTCTTGAGCCCTGGCTCCGGCGGAGCTCTGTAGTTAGGCGGCCATGTTCCTCGGCGCCAAGCCACGCCCCCCCCATTTAACTTGTTGAATTGTGGGATTTGGCGTCCAAACTATGTCGTTTTTCCCTCTCATCCCCCGTGACTACCAGTTTTTCCATCCAAATTGCTCCTTTGCTCTGTGCTAAGACGTGTATGTTAAGCAGTGCTCTCCCAGCCACCATTTTGTGTTAATAAATCAGTGAAACCAGACCCCCTTTCCCCCCCCAGCAAAAAGGATATTCTACATCAGAGGGTGCTCTGAGACAGCAGTAATCTGCTGTATGCTGTTTAAACTGTATTTAATAGGGACTCTGCACTTCGTTTTTGGCCAGGATAGGGAGTAAAGTTGTATTCAAACAGTATTGTTAAAGGACAAGTTTGTTAGGCCCTTACCTGAAGAAGTCCAACGTGTGGATTGAGCCTGTCTGTCTCCTAGGAGATTTCTGACTAGAGCAGCTGCTTCCAACTCCCAAGCCAGCACATCTTGTCTGAGGTAGCTGGGACCTTATATAGTCTGCTATTGTTTGGTACATGTGTACACTGATTGGTGGTTGTATCTGGTGTTTCTTTTGGATTAGGGTTAGAGGCCTCATTGGCTGGGTATTTGAGGGCTCTGATTGGTTTCTGGGTCTGTGTTTCAAACAATGTAGGGTTGGGACTAGGGCTAGGGTTAGGGTTTCTATTGGAAGTAGGGACTAGGGCTTCCTGTGTTATTGGTTATTGGGACTAGGGTGGGACTAGGGCTAGGGTTAGGCCTTTAATTGGAAGTAGCGATTAGGGCTTCTGGTGTGATTGGTTGTTGGACTAGGTGTGGGACTAAGAGTAGGGTTAGGCTTTCTTTTTTAAGTAGGGACTAGGGCTTCCTGTGCCATTCGTTGCTTGGATTTGGGACTACTGGTAGGGCTAG
The DNA here is from genome assembly GCF_964204655.1 of Triturus cristatus. Lineage (NCBI taxonomy): Eukaryota > Metazoa > Chordata > Amphibia > Caudata > Salamandridae > Triturus > Triturus cristatus. Next base: position 450,011,126 of record NC_140584.1, read on the forward strand.
GGCCTCTATAGAGATCAGGGTTTTTTAAATCGATTGGTTGCTTGGACTAGGGCTAAGATTGGCTGTAATGTCCTGGTCTCCTACTGGTTCCAGATTTTAGGGGTAGCGTGATTGAATAGTGTTAGGGCTAGGGTTCCCATTGGCTGAAGGGGTCACCTGATTACTAGGGCTATAAAAGGCCAGGGGTAAGGCGTCGAGGCTAAGGGCCTGTTTTAGCCTGTTAAGGGCAGAGAAGACAAGGGCAGTTGCCTGTTTCAACCTGTTCGAGACTGGTCGAGAACAGGGCCAGAAATGCTGCCCATGTTCCCATTCAGTAATACCCACCCACAATTTATTTTCCCTATAGATATGTACCTATCTTTGTGCATTGATTTGTATAAACATGTAGAATAATTATTTTGTTTAAAACAAAAAATCCTCTTTGGTCTACATGTACTTGCTTCCATTGTGCTTGGATCTGTCTGTCTGTTACTTTTCTCCTGAGAAAGAATATCCAAAGCACTACCATATTTCTCATCCTGTACCTCTATCAATATCTTTAATCTACATATACTTACCACCTTTATGCATCTAGAGACTTTCAATGTACTTATGGATCTATATATTTATCACTTTCTTCTAATTTGGCATTTCCAATGCACTACCCTATTTCTCAGCCTATACTTCTCTCAATATATCGTTTAGCCCAACTTTCTGGCTCATCTCAAACTACTTTCTACTACTCTTTCCAATGCACTACCCTATCTCTCACCCTATACATCTATCAATATATCCTCTACATCCACTCTCTCATTTATCCTAAATCACTGTCCACTACTTTGATCTCCAAAATAACCCTTTCTAGACTCTCTCCTACTCTACCCCTCCTTGCATCATCTGACACCTCTTTTACTATACCGATCTCCCAAAAAACCTCTCTAAACTCTTCCCTCTCACTCTTCCCCTCCAAAACCCCTGTTTACTCATCCAAAAGCCTCCTCCTACTGCTATGACCTAAAAAACAAAAAATTAAAATAAAATCCTTCACTCTTCTATCCCTCCACTATCCTTTTCAATCAAAATAACAGACTAACATGTCCACTTCTCAAATTCCGGATTCCACTATACTAACTCACCAATAACCCTTTATGGGTTCCAGAGTAGCATGCTACTCTCCAATAAAGCGTTTCAACACCCCCTCAGGGCTACAAGCGCTATATAAATGCAAAGCTTTGTTCCCTTTTCTACTCCTCCCCAACCCTTCTCAATCCAAATAACTGACTAACATATCCTCCACTCAAATTAATTTTATGTTTCACCATACTAATTCAACACTAATCCTAATGGGTTCCAGAGAAGCGTGCTGCTTGCCAAAAAAGCTATTCAAAACCCCATCAGGGGTAGCAAGCGCAATATAAATACAAACCTCTTTCCCTCTCCTATCCTGCCACCTACACTTCTCTATCCAAATAACTGAATAACATATCCATCACTCAAATTACTTCATATTTCACTATTCTAATTTTCAACACCAATCCTTTATGGGTTCCGGATCGTGTGCTACTCGCCAGAAACCCATCAGGGGTAACAGGTGCTATATGAATGCAAACCTTTCTTCCCCTTCTATCCCTCCGCTATCCTTCTCACTCCAAATAACTGACTAATATCCACCACTCAAATTACTTTCATATTTCACCATACTAATTCACCACTAATCCGTTATGGGTTTCCGGAGTAGAGTGCTTCAACACCCTATCAGGAGTAACAAGCGGTATATGAATACAAACCATTTTTCCTCTTCTATCCTTGTGCTATCCTTCCGAATCCCAATAACTGACTAGCCTTTCCACCACTTAAAATTGACTTGCATGTTTCACTATACTAATTCAACACCAATCCTCTATGGGTCCCGGAGTAGCGTGCTACGCGCCGAAAAAAGCTCTTCGACGCCTCGTTAGGGGTAGTAAATGCTATACAAATGCAATTACAATACAATACAACACAACACAACACAACACAAAAAACCATAATGATTTGGTATATTCAAAATCATATATCAAATACTGTGTCACATAGATCTTTGTTTCTTTTTTGATATATATATGTTATTTCATATACAGCTGCCCAAAAATATTAAATCAATGACATTTTGAACCATAGTGAAAAGAGAAACACAATACAAACACAACAATAATTTAAAAAAGACACATATGAATCATAATGAACAATAATAGAAATACATAAATGTCTGTTTATAGTTTTCTAAGTTTTCTTAGCATAGTTGACAGAAAGCATTATGCAATGCTGGTGATGTTTCGATCCTATGTGTATGCGTTAATGACTAAGCATCACAGCGGGTCTTTCTCAGGACTGAACAGAAGAAGAGAGGACAGACTGTAAAGCAAAAAATACCTTACATTAGCATCATATTGATGTTGGATATGTTTGGATTCTTTGGTAACTCTAGCCAGATCTGGAGGATTTGTTCCTGTGAAATACACATTGTGAAGGAGAGTCGCCTTGAGGCGTCCTCCTTCTATGTTTAGCTTTACACACAACACACACAACGCTAGTGTAAGGTCCTTGACATGAATGTTGACAGTGCAACATCATATACAATTCTTTTGCATGAGGATTGTGATACTCAACAGAACACATTGTAACTCATAACATTGTATACCCAGGTTCTGAGAGACAGAGGGCAAGCCTATTATATTTAATGATCACTAGAAGAGAACAGCACATGTAAAGCACTGAGAGCTAGATTCATGAAGCCTTTTGTATTCGCAAACAGTCGAAATTGCAAAATCGTGGCGTTTGTGACCACAACAAGTTTTTTTATTATGTATGAAACCCAAATTGCGATTTGTTAGAGCGTGTTTAAGGCATCCCTTCCAAGTACCGAATCAGAATTCACAGACGTGCTGGTCTGCAGGTCTCAAGGGGCCACCATCCCTGAAATGGCTGCGATTCCTAGTGGGTCACAATTTGCAATCTACCTCATTAATATTCATTAATATTTGTGCGGTTGAACGAACGGTGACACACAATGAATCAGTATTTTGCAAACCAGCTCATTAGCTCAGTCGGTTAGCAGAATAGCACACTGGTCACAAAAATACTAGTTTGAAAATTGAGACTGGTTTTTGCAACCAGTTTTATGTACATCTTGTCCTGAGTGACAGACTGTTAGACACACACATGAAAGCAACATCCACAATCACTGTGGCCAAGTGTTTAACCTGGGTGTGGTCCATCTCAAATTAAACTTGGAGGCATCTGTAGCTGTCCTGAATTGGGGAATGCTGCACTGACCTGTTCACTATGTTTGTGGGCGTTGAGTTAGTGTCCAAGTTCATGTATGACACTTTAAGTCTCTCATTTTATGTCCCCAGGGACCACAGAACTCAGTCACTACTGCTTAACAAGAGGATTTGTTATGAGTCAGTTGTTACAATCATACATTTGGCATTTTTTCCATATTAGACATAATTAACATTTTGGAAACGTTGATGACCAGAAACAAAACAAGTTTTCACTTTCTGGATTTTGAAGAAGGCTAATCATTAACTAGTGGTACATCGCTCGTAGATCAATACAGATGTACGTGGTGCCGGGCCTGTATTCAAATTAATTTGCTTGGGATTTTATATCATTAGATGAATGTGTCAATTGTATTCAACCACTGGTGATATTGGCTGTTATCAAATAATAATCCAATGCAATACCCTACTGTACACACGTTTGTTGCCACAGTCTTATCAGCGAGTTTACAGACTCTTTATTGAGCAACAAATATGGAAAGAGAGTGAGCTTTTGATTAACCACCTTTAGACTTTGGATAGCGTGCTTTTCATGCTTTGCCGGTTGTGGGTCAGTCCCGTGTATCCATTTGCTGTTGTGGTTTTTATGGCTTGGATTTGATTGGGCATTCTGGTTAGTAAATCTGTGGAATTTTACATTGTACCATTACCGTTCCCAGCCCTACTGGTTTTATTTAATTAATTTATTTATAAATTTGAGACTTATTGGACTTGTCACTGACCATGTCATGAGTGATGTAATATGTGATGTCATCAGCAGTGCATTGCAGGGACGCGAGTTATACTTAGCTCAACTAACTACAACGGCTGAATTTCTCTGGTTTTGTACGAGTGAAATGTCCAACTAACTGTAACGTCCCTGAAACCTGTGGTTTTTCAGTGAATTTCTATGAATTTTTAAATGCTAAGTTCTAACTATAACGTCCCTGAAACCTATGTTTTTTCAGTGAATTTGAAAGGTTTTTTTTAAATGCTAATTTCTAACTATGCCTACAGAGGTAGGACATGTGCAGAAAGAGGAAGAAAGGTGCAGAAAGAAGCAAGATAAATGCAAAAAAAGGCAACAGAAGTCCAGAAAGACAAAGAAAGGTGCAGAAAGAAGCAAGAGATATGCAGAAAGAACCAAAAGAGGTGCAGAAAGAGGCCATGTTGCAAAGTCATCCTGTGTCCCCAACATTTTGCTGACTGGTACTGGTGGTAACTGACTAATCAGGCCCAGAGCCAGTGCTATGCTGAAAGACACTTAGAATACAGTGAAAACACCTACATACACTAGGGTACACTATGGGTTGGGGTACCCCTGTGATTGGCATGACCTCCCCTGTAAGGCCCTAGTACATAATAGGACAGGGGTATTAAAACTACCTCTAACGCAGAGGTGCAGAAAGAGGCAAGAGAAGTGCAGAAAGAGGCAACAGAGGTGTGGAAAGAGGCAAGAGAGGTACAGAAAGAAGCAAGTGAAGTGTAGAAAGAGGCAAGAGAGGTACAGAAAGAGGTGAGAGAGGTTCAGAAAGAGGCAGGAGGGGAGCAGAAAGAAGCAAGAAAAGTGCAGAAAGAGGGAAGAGAGGTGCAGAAACAGGCAAGAAAGGTATAGAAAGAAGGCAGACGAGTGCAGAAAGAGACAACAGGGGTGCAGAATGAAGCATGGAAAGTGCAGAATGAAGCAACAGGGGTGCAGAAAGAAGCAACAGAGGTGCAGAAGGAGGCAATAGAACTGCAGAAGAGGCAAGTGAGTTGCTGAAACAGGCAAAAGAGGTACATAAGAGACAACAGGGGTGTAGAAAGAAGCAAGACAGATGCAGAAAGAAGCATGGAAAGTGCAGAATGAAGCATCAAGGATGCAGAAGAGGCAAGAGGAGTGCAGAAAAAAGCAACAGGTGCGGAAGGAGACAAGAGAGTTGCAGAAACAGGCAAAAGGGGTACAGAAAGAAGGAACAGAGGTGCAGACAGAGGCAAGAGAGGTGCAGAAACAGGTAATAGGGGTGCAGAAAGGCAAGAGGGGTGCAGAAATTTATAAGAGGTGCAAAATGAAGCAAGTGAGGTGCAGAGGGAGGCAAGAGAACTGCAGAAAGAGGCAAGAGAGTTGTAGAAACAGGCAAAAGGGGTGCAAAAAGAGGGAACAGGTGGGCAGACTAAGGCAAGAGAGGTGCAGTAAGAGGGAAGAGGGGTGCAGAAAAAGGCAAGAGGGGTGCAGAAATCTGGAACAGAGGTGCAAGAAGAACCAACAGAGGTGCGGAAAGTGACAAGAGGTGTACAGAAAGAGGCAAGTGAAGTGCAGAACGAAGCAAACGAGGTGCAGAAAGAACCAACAGAGGTGGAAAAAGAGGCAAGAGGGGTGCAGAAAGGAGTAGTAGAGGTGCAGAAAGAGGCAAGATCGGTACAGAAAGGGGCAGGAGGGGTGCAGAAAGAGGAAGAGAACCTCAGAAGCAACAGAGGTGCTGAAAGAGGCACAAAGGGTACAGAAAGTGATAAGACAGGTGAAGAAAGAAGGAACAGAGATACAGAAAGAGGCAAGAGTGGTGCAGAAAGACAGAAAGAGGGAAGAGAGGTATAGAAAGAGGCAAGAGAGTTGCACAAAGAGGGAAGAGGGGTGCAGAAACAGGCAAAAGGGGTGCAGAAAGAAGCAAGTGAGGTGCAGAAAGAGGCAAGAGAGGTGAAGAAAGAGGCAAGAGAGTTACAGAAAGAGGCAAGTGAAGTACAGAAGGAGGCAAAAGAACTGCAGAAAGAGGCAATAGATGTGCAGAAAGAGGCAAGTGAGGTGCAGAAAGAAGCAAGATTAGTGCAGAAAGGTGCAACAGAAGTGCAGAAAGTGGGAAGAGGGGTGGAAAGAGAGGTAAGAGGGGTGCAGAAAGAAGCAAGACAGGTGCAGAAAGAAACAAAAGAAGTGCAGAAAGAAGGAATAGAGGTGCAGAAAGAGGCAAAAAGGGTGCAGAAAGACGTAACGGGGTACAGAAAAAGGCAAGAGAGGTGCGTAAAGGGGGAAGAAGGGTGCAGAAAGAGGCAAGAGGGGCACAGAAAGAAGCAAATGAGGTGCAGAAAGAGGCTACAGACGTGCAGAAATAGGGAAGAGAGGTGCAGAAAGAGACAAGAAAAGGGCAGAAAAAGAAAGAAATGTGCCAAAAGAAGCAAAAGAAATGCAGAAAGAGGCAAGAGAGGCGCAGAAGGAAGCAAGAGTGGCTTGCACACCATTAGTACAAATTTAACACCCACATTTAGCAATAAGTAACAGGTGACCATTCTAGGTTTGCAAAGGGCATTCCACCACGCTGTAACATTTGTCGCTGCATTTTTGATAACGTTTGAGCTAGAAACAAGGCTTTTTTTGTTCAAATCTGCAGATCAGGGAGCAGACGATTAATTATGTGGCTAATGCAGAAAATGTATGATTGTGCGTAAATCGGTGCAGCCAAACAGTCGCATAATTCCAGTGGCCCTGCTTATACCTCTGACTAGGTCCACAAGTGCTCCTCAGTGTTTCCTTCTTTTTTTGTCTCACTCAGTTCATAGTTGAGCTTCTATGGAAACGAGGAAGATTAAACCTGAGGTTACCACTCCATAACACAGACTACCATACCACATAATTACTAAGCCTGGGCGTTGAACTACGCTCCGTTCGCGGAGCTTGCAAAGTTTAGGCAACTTCGCGATTCACGTAGAACGCGAAGTTGCAGATTGCTATGCAATCTAGCAATCTAGCGCGTAGCATAGTAGTTTTGCTTCCTCACATGCTCAATATTCATTCTCGTGCGCGCTGTAACGTCTTACCGTGATTCTGCGATCGCCAACTTGCTTTTCTGTCCGTTCGCGTGCGCCACGAGATTTGCAATATGGCTGCCCAAACCCGCAAGAATGTGCGAACACGTAATTCGGGCACGCGAGCTGACTTTCGGCGGCTGTCTTGGTAAGATCGCGATCCAGAACATGCAAAAATTACAATCTGGCGAAGAATATCTCTCGAGCTTTATAAAACCTTCTCTAAAATGATCATTTTGCTGAGGAAAACTCCTCAGATTGTGATTTTGCTGTAGTCTTTTGTGTGAGGAGTCCTTTAATTTTTTTACTCTTTTTTCAAGAGGAAGGAAGTGTCCCTGAGTCTCCAACTTCCTGTTCCTGTCCAGCAGGCTCCTCCCAGTGCTTTGTCCATGTGCTGTTCACTTTCATTTGGATTTGGAGCTGGAAGGATCACTTTTTGTGTCTGTCTGCTGCATCATACCATTGGATTGGATTTATTTGAGGACTTTTTGATTTGAGATTTAATTTACTACACGTAAGTTGGAGAATTGGTGTGTTTGTTTCATTGGGGCTTGTTTGTACCTACATTTTTCTGGGATTTTCATTGTTTTTAAAAATTATTGTTGTGGGTGGCCTGTACTTTCAATAGGGGCTTAGTTGTTTTTCTCTGCAATTTCTGCCAGTAGGGTACCCATGGGTCCATGTTTCGTGGTGTCTGTTGAATTTCAACATCATGTAGGGCATGGATGGCATAGGATTGAAATGCTAAATGTGGCTGTGGTGTTTTTCACTGTTTGTGTGTGTGTGTGTGTGAAATACCTTTGTTGGATGTGTGTGCTTGATGTGCAACTTCTTTCCAATCCTTTCGTAGCCCTGTGGATTTTCATTTTTGTATTACAGCTGTGTTGTTCAGCAGGCCTCCTTTGTCCAGTCATATATAGGCCTGCTTCAGTTCATTGTTTTCCATGGCCTGTTGTGACTGTGAGTGGCCATGTGGCTTGTGGCAATTTTGTGGTGGTAGTTTAGTAGTGTGCGCTTCTTTTTCCATAAAGGCCTGCATTTCTTTTCTTTGTTGTGTCCTGGCCATGTGTGTGGCGGCCATTTTGTGAAGGCAGGCATTGTGCTTTTGCCATAGGCTTACATTGTCTGTATTCCATTTCTTGTTGTTGTGGGTGTGTAGCGGCCATTTTGTGGAGCCATCCAAGCAGAGTGCTTGCTTTTGCCATTCTGTTCCAAGCTTGTGGCCTACTCTGCCAGTAGGCCCAGAGGTAGTCATCCTCAAATCTTTGGTGCATTATTTAAATTTACAGTTTGTGTTGTCTGTTGAATTTTTTTTACACCATGGATGGCTTTAGATTGAACTGAAAAAGGTGTTTTTTGGGGTGGAGTAGCAGTTTTTGGGTGTATGTTAAATAAATAGGGCTTTTCAGCCAGTAGGTAACCCTAGGGATTCAGCTCGCGTACTTTTGGTAACTCTGCACTGTGTGACAACGCGGACTTACAGTTTTTGTCATTTTCGCGCTCTCAATATGCGTGTTCGCGCACGCGATAAAGCCTTTTTGTACAGTTTGCGATCCCGAACACGCAGCATTTGCAATCTGGCAAACAATATCTCGCGAGCAACATAAATCCTTCTCGAAAACGCTGATTTTGTGCATTTTGCTAAAAAAACTCCTCAGGTTGTCATTCTGCTGTAGTTTTGGAGGACGGTGTCACTTTTTTTTTTTTTTAAATATTTAGGAGAGGAAGCAAGTTCCACAGAGACTACAACTTCCTGTTCCTGTCTTTTGTAATCACTTTTTTTGTTATTATTGTTGTGGGTGGCCTGAGCATGTGTGGCGGCCATTTTGTGGAGGCAGGCATTGTGCTTTTGAAATAGGCCTGCATTGTCTGTCTTGTATTCCTGACCTTTTCTTGTTTTTGTGAGTGGCCTGGCCATGTGGTGGCGGCCATTTTGTGGTACCAGCCACTGTGCTTTTTCCATAGGCCTCCAAGCTTGTGGCCTAGTCGTACAGTAGGCCCAGGGGTACTACTCATCAATCATCACGGGTGCATGGAAGTTAAACAACTGTTTTTGTGTTGTGCGTTAAATTTCAACATCATGTATGGCTTTGGATTGAATTGTAAAATGTGGGCTTTACTTTTTTTCGGGGGTATATTTCACTTTTTGGGTGTTTTGAATAAATGCCTTTAGTTTTTATGTGTATATGTTCGTTGTTGTTGCTCCCTGATGCTGCATCCATCCCATAAGATATACAAATTTTTATTTAGGGCAAACAGGCTACACTACATTTATGTTTTTGTTCTTTGCTATTCTTCTTCCTGAGTGTACACAGTACAAGTACACCAGGAGCCCTGGCCTTGTCAGTCTCATAAATGGCTATACTGTTGTTGTTCACTGACTTCATAAAATTTAATAATTGTGACCACCCACCAGACACTAAGAAGTTATATATTATATTATTGATCTTTTGACTGATGTTCTTCTGGCTTTTTTGCTTTTAGGTGCACAAAAGACGGAAGAGGTGTGTCATCATCATCGACCGTTGTGGTGCCAGACCGACGTCCTGCTGCTATACACGGCGTGACGTGTGAGTGACCTGATCAGGCATCTCTGCAACTTGTGCAACTGAGTGCTGTTTTGACATCTGAAGAAGATGCCCCCAAAGAAAGCAGGTAGCAGGTCCTCCGGTACCAAGAAAGTTGCCATGGAGAAGAAGGAACAGAAGAGAAAGGAAGTGTCACTTAAGTCTGGTGTGCCTCCCAAAACCTTTTTTGGGACACCAAAAATGACGCCTGCAGCAGCGGTGTCCGGGGGCCAAGCTGGGGGCAGCACCTCCGCATCAGTGGGCCCAACCCACCAACCCAGGCCCAAGCAGATGAGTGTGGATGAGGTAGTCAGCCTTATGGTGGAAAGCAGTGATGCTGAGTCTGAACTAAACTTATCGCTATCTCAAAGTAGTACACAATCAATGCAGGAGGGAATACAGATAAGTGGTCAACAGCCGCAACCACCGCCCGCAATAGTAGCTGTAGTTCCTCCCGAAGTAGGGGCAGTTCAGGAAATTGAGCCTCATGCAGAGGAAGAAGAGGAAGCCACTCCTTCAGAAGTTCCATTGTCTTCCAAATCCCCAGCAAGGAAAAGAAGGGTTAGTACATCAAGTTCTTCACCAAGCCCCCCTTCTGATGATCTAGATGCCACTTGGAAGCCACAAACAGTCTGAGAGGGAAACACGTCACAAGAGCAGGCATGGGAAAAGGAAGGTTCCAGAAAGCCTAACACTGATGGAGGTTGATGTAGAAGAGCAGGATGATGATGATGATGATGAGCCAGTCATCACGAACATCACTCCCGGGCCTGAGGAGATGGAGACCAACATTTTTACACTATCCAAAATGGCTGCGAGGGATGTAGCACGCATACCTCCAACACAGGTAACACCAACACGACCTCCAGCTTCCATATTTACATTAGCAAAGGGCCGGCAGCGTCCTACATCCAGCACAAGCACCACCTCAGCAGAAATAGGTAGTGGTACTGCACAGAGTCAAATTCAACACACACCCTCCAGTTCATCCGGCATTGGAAGTGGCACCTCCAGCAGGAGACAAAAGTTAAGCTCCCCAGTGTGGGACTTCTTTATGGTTAGCGGAAAGGAGGAGAACATTGCTATATGCTCCATTTGTCATACCTCTGTTAGTCGTGGTAAGCTTGGTGCAAACTATGGTATCGGAGGCCAAATGACCCATCTGAAAAAACACCACGCAATCCAGTGGGAGGAGCACCTTAGTCGCATAAAAACTGGAACCATTGCTGTTGGGGATAAACGAGTAGAAAGTCCACTCACGGTGGAACAGGAAAAAGAGGGAGACATTCTCTGTGATAGTGGTACACAAAGTAGCCCTGTCCCCAGCACTGCAGTGGTAACGCCCACATCCTCAGCCACATCTCAGTGGCACAAGAGTAAGAGTCACCCTGAGACACCAAGGAGTACTGCTTTCAAAAAAAGTGCGACGTTGAGTACAGGAAGGAATACCACGCAGCCTACCATTCTTAGCATGTTTACTAGGCTGGAGGGGCAGTACGAACGCAACCACCCAATAGCATGTTTGTACAATGCGAAGCTGGCTAAAATGTTAGCAATGGACCTTCTCCCTTTTTCTTTTGTTGAAGGGGTGGGTTTTCTAGAATCTGTGACCACCATCTGCCCAAAATGGAAGGTTCCCAGCCGCTACTATTTCGCAAGAGTTGCTGTTCCAGCACTACATCACGACGCGCTGGAATTGCTTGGAAAAGCCTTAAAACAGAGTGCTGTTCAGAGTATCCACCTGACAACAGACATGTGGACCAGTTGCCAAGCCACTGATTACATGTGCATCACTGCACACTGTGTTCTCTTTTTCGGGTGTTAAAGATAAGATATCTGACGGTGTTGTTGACACCGCTGAGATTTTTAAGACACCCGCAAACATGCAACTATAGCCATGTTTGCTATGGAGAAATCTCATACTGCTGCAAACATTTTGGATGAGTTTAACAGCAAGGTATTTGAGTGGCTGCGACCAAGAGGTCTTACCATTGGTTTTGTTGCCACGGACAATGGCAGTAATGTAGTTAGGGCCATGAATGATGGTGGCTATTTCAGGGTCCTGTGTTTGGCACACTGCATTAACATTGTTGTTCAAGACTTTCCGAAAATGAAAGCAAAGTCAGCAGCTTACTGACCACCTGCAGAAGAATATGCACACATTTCAACCATTCTTTTAAAGCCCGGAAGCAGCTGAGGGTCATTCAACGTGAGCATAAAATGCCAGTCAAAGCACTCATCCAGGAGGTGCCAACACGTTGGAACTCAACTTATTACATGCTTGAGCGTCTGTTTGAGCAGTACATACCACTCAATGCTTATGTCATGAAAAGGTTAGGAGATCCTACTGTGAAAAGCATGACCGTTGAGATGGCCCAATGGGACCTCGTTAAATGCCTGACAGAGATGCTACTTCCTTTTGAGGTCTTCACACGTAAAGTCAGCAGGGAGGACTGTTCTATGGGCCAAGCTATCCCATTGGTGGACATGCTAGAGCAAGAGCTGAAGGAGGTGTCAGAAATGTACGCAGGTGTGGATGACAAAGTAGACGCATATTATTTGGCAGACACCTTAGCCGCTCGCTTATCTGACAATACAAGGATTCAAAATAACATTGTGTCACATCGACATTACATTACTGCCTCAATTTTGGATCCACGTTACAAAATATTGTTGAGCAGTAATGAAGTAATTCCTTTTTCAGAAGTGGATGTTGCCAAGTACAAAACTTTGATAGCTGAGGAAGCCTCTGACTTTGAAAACGAACGGATCTTAATTAGAGGCCCGCCACCCCAGGGCAGAAAAAGTACTGCAGGGCACCCAGAGTCAAGTTCTACTTCAGAGGCCGAGAGCAGTGCGTTTGCCTCCCAGCAGTCAACAAAACTGCCAGCAATAACATCAACAGCACCAACAAGATCATCAGCCACATTTAAAAAAACGGCAGGTGATTGGTTTCTACGGAAAGGGTTTTGTACGTCCATGACAGATGCAAAGGCAAAAGAGGCCAAGCAAATCGGAGCACCCCTGAACATTGAGCGGATGGTTCAGGCCTATTTAGATGACACAACAGAGGTCTTCATGGAGCAAAGCCCATTGGTGTATTGGTATGGGAAAAGAAGCCAATGGCCAGTGCTCAGCAGGCTGGCGATAAAGTATGTGGCTTGCCCTGTTGTAAGTGTCTCTTCAGAGCGTGTTTTCAGTGCTGCTGGGGCCGTTGTTACTGTAAAAAGGACCAGTCTCTCGCCCACAAGCGTGGAGAGGTTAACCATGATCAAAATGAATCAACACTTTATACCACCGGAGTACAAAATACGTGAATCACAGCAGGAAGAGGAGAGCGACTTCGATGACATAAGTAGTGGGCTCTTACATGACGTACTTCTGTCCGAACCACCAGAGTTTGAGGACGAGCTCCTCTTCCCTGACAACTAGGCTTTCAAATTGTTCTCCCTTCCTTTATTTGTGTGTGACTGTGTATCTGTTTTTCTGGTTCAAAATCTAATCACAACAAATCCATCAACAGTCTCCTCTTTTTATTTCCCTATTGGAGTTGCACGTCTGTGCATAATTGTCCACTCCACTCCTCAGGGTCCTGCTCCATCTTCCTTACTCTCCCTAAATACATTTCAAGCAAGCCAGACATTGAATGGAGACGGAGAATAGTACAATACGTGTTGCCTCTAACAGTCCCTCCATAAGAAGTGAAACGTGACTCCAGCTATATTCCGTTTTGTTTCCAAGCCGAAAGAAACTCATCACTGACTGTCAGAAGGCTAGGCAGGCATCAGATCTGACAGCCAAAGAGAACAGCAAGACAGGTAATGAGTGATTATTGTGAATGATGGCATGCATTGCATTGGATGCTTGCTGACTACGAATGAATGTGCATGAAGTCGTACTATACTAGTTTATCGACAAAGGAAAAGTGACTCAGGTCAGGTGACAGTCAATGTTTCCTTGTTGTTTAATAACCACATTGTACTCCTACCACTGCAGGTGCCGCCCAATATCCGTTGCAATTTTGTAATATGGAATATATTATAAACTTAATCAGTCACTACAGACTGAGTTGGTGTTGGAGAACACGTACCACACGGTCATCATGATGCTGCTGAGCATACTATCTTTGCACACAGTCAGTCAGTTGGATCGGAGATAATTAATGGAATAACTGCGTTTCATGGACTGCCTTAAAAGGTAAACAGTTTCAACAAGAACCACAGCAGACCTAGGCTACATGTCAGTGTAGTGGTGTGGACTGGAGTAGAGTGTAGTAGTATGAGGGACAGTGGCGCATTGATTTAGTCACTTCATTTGGAAAATGCTAGGTTGCTGCAGTGCATATGCCAATTGTCTGGCTCGGTCAAAATGTAAGGTATGGGGTAGGGTGCCTGGCCTGTGCCGTGGTCGTCCTGTTCTGTGCCTGTGCTGGCTCCTGAGTCCTGTCCCGTTGTTGTTGTAGCTTAATGCTGTAGAGTAGACACTATGTATCCTATCCAAGCTGCCTCAGTCTGAAAGTGTTCTCTCAAGAGTCTTGTCTTCTCTTCTTGCACGCCACTGTAATTGAGTTTATTTTTTTTAATTCAGTTATTTTTCAATACCCCTTTTGTTTTTCCATCTACACTTACAGGCCGGCCTTTAACCTGTGCTATAGTGGGAGAAACAACTCACACTTACCTTACCAATCCGCATCAGGCAGGCAGTGGTACCCAAGATTGATGTGTGGAGTGTCCATGGAAGGCAGGGCCAAGAGGAATGACGAGAATGATGCAACTCCACATTTGGACCAGGATAATACAGTAACTTTAGTATCATTCATCATTCGTCTTTACATTTATTTGATTCCTTTTTTCTCTTCAATCATTACGACTGTGTGTTGTGGTTTGTTTGGTAATTGATCCCTCCAACTATTTTTTAATTTCCTTTGCTAGCTTGAAAAATAAAAGTAAACCCGGTACAGCATGTAATTTGGTTCGGTCTGAGCTCTGAGGGCAGCAGACAGGCAAGGCAAATTTCATATTAATAATTTCTGCCCTGTACTGTCTAATTGTGTAGTAGTAGTTAGTAAGTACAACTCATTATCATTAACCATCAAGTTCTCTTCCTCAGCATGCATGCATTTCCTTTTTCTCACTTTATACTTTGATTTCTTTGATAATGGATCATGGTCGTCTTACAAGATTGTGTTTTACTTTTGTTGTGTCCATGTATACTGTCTGTTTTTCTTTCTCAAACCTTTCCCAAAACCACACTTCCATCCATTCATCAATCCCTAACCCTCTTCCCCCAGGCTGTGTGATTTATATTGAGGTGTGATGTGACTACATTAAATGTACACCAACAATTGATCACACGCTTGCTGGGGCAGATGTGGTGAAAGCAACCCTAATTGAATTTCAACTAAGGCAGGGCAAGGATCTTCTTCTGCTTGCCCACCCATGCTGTAGTTTACTTTGTTCTACTACTCCTCCCACAGTCTCTCAGTCAAGTGACTTTCTCTTTCTTTTTTCAAATGCTATTGCCAGTGTCTACTACTACCACCACAATAATGGCATATTCTCCGTTCATTTGGGAAACCAACCATGCAGCCATCAGTGTGCCGAACTTCATCATCATCAATCACAGGTAAGATACGTTTGGTGGGAGGTATAATGGACTAGGAGGAGAGACTGACAGTACTATTATGACAATTAATAATAACTCAGTGAGGGGTACTGCATCTATCGGTTTGTGTGTTACAAAATCGGCAGATCTTTTAAATCAAACACTGGCTGCGGGCATGCAGCAGCAAGGAAACAAAGTAACAAACCATGTAACTTAGATTGATGGCGGAAAACAGTAACCCACCGTAAAAACATTAACATTGTATGTTTAAGTAAATAATATAAAATTTAATAGACCCTAACAAAAATAAACTATCCCACTCTGACCTAACCCACCCCCTCCCTAACCCCAACCAATGTCCACAACGAAAGTTCAAGTCTCAATGTCCAAAAGTGAATCCCCAACACCCAAAAACCCACCCACCAACAAAAGGAATTAAAAAAGGGGCAAACGACAAGGTCCTCTATAGTCGGCGGGCCTTCAGGTGTTTATCCACCAGGATTTTTACCCTCTCCTCTAGGTTCTCCTCCAAGCGGGCCATCCGGCGGAGCAGCTGGCGGCGAAATGCCCTGCAGTTACATGCAGGGTGGGGGGCAGCAGTGGTTGAGATGGAGGCTCGGTGGCAGGCGGCTGCCGGACCACGGCGCCGTAAAACTGGCGGCAGGGCCTGACTGGGGCCCGGGGCATTGGAGGAGGCTGCAGCTGCAGCCGCCTCCTCCTCCTCCGCCTGAGCCACCAGCCAGCGATATTCTTCGCAAATGGCCTCCAGTTTATGGCGCCGGGCCCTGGCGGCCAACTCCTTCCTAGATGGTTTTGGTGTGGATGTGGAAGGAGTATCTATATCAAGAAAGAAAAAGAACATGTTGTAGCCAATACTCTTAGCAAAACAGACACTAAAATCATTCAACTCATAGTGTCACAGTATCACTAGCAAGCACAGTCCATAACATTTGTGATTTGGTGGTAAGTATCTATACTCCTACTTCCTTGGACTCTAACATTTGTGGAGTTTCCGACATTATACTCGTACTATGTACACCGGTACACCAGTCGTGTTGTTCTTATCTCTAGTTTAGCTCAATTACATAACCTTGTTGTAGCCGGCCCGGCATGCCAGCTCAGTCAGCTAAGCTTGCACCCAAGAGAAACAGATATGAGTCACATGATGCAGACTCACGTTAGTTTTATTTACTACTACTGTCTGCAGGTGGGGAAACTTATAATTTTGTATTACGCCTTACGGCCGGTGGCACTGGCCATACTCTGTGTGTTACATGAGGGCAAATGATCAATTTCACTTACACCCTGCCCTGGGTACTACAAAAAGGCTGATTATTTATCTGATCCAATGATCATTGCTTATATTTATATTATAGATGGTAATACGAGTGACATCAGGTCAGTAGCGGTCGGTGGTGGGAGTGCTGCCAGGAGGTGACGTGGTAAGGTGCAGGGTGGGGGTAGTAAACTATGGATTACGGACAATCACAGGTAATTAAACAATACATACAAAAATAATTTAAAAATTCGTTGCACGCACTGCATCACATTCGGCGGTGCAGTGCGCACAATGAAAATCATTTTATTTATTTTTATGTTGATTACCTGTATTTGGCCGTTATACATAGTTTACTTGCCATTGCCACCCACCCTGCCCCTCCCCATGTCACCGCCCGCAAGCACTCCCACCACCAACCGCTACTGCATAGGGTACTTTGCTTTCATTGATTGTGTAACCATAACCAACAGATAGGCCACCCTTTGCAGGCTGGCTTCACTGAAAAAACCATAGGTTTCACACATGTTATAGTTAGCTGGACATTTTACTGATAAAAAACCTATGAAATTCCCCCGTTATAGTTAGTGCAGGCAACTATAACTCACGCAACCGCAATCCTCTGCTGATGCTAATACTGTATTTAGACACTTATTTGCCCATGTCTTCTTGCATTAAATTTTAGCTATACATATATTACAAATATTTTTTTTTCATAAAGACACATATGTCATCAGCAGAGGATTGCGGTTGCGTGAGTTATAGTTGCCTGCACTAACTATAACGGGGGAATTTCATAGGTTTTTTATCAGTAAAATGTCCAGCTAACTATAACATGTGTGAAACCTATGGTTTTTTCAGTGAATTTGCAAGGTTTTTTAAATGCTAATTCCTAACTATAACGTGTGTGAAACCTATGGTTTTTTCAGTGAATTTGTACGGTTTTTTAAATGCTAAGTTACTTTACGCCATTCGTGGCGTGCGCGTCCACTTAACGCAGTTCGTTCCGTGCGCGCACGGTGCGCTTCGCGCCCCGTGCGCGCACAGTGAGCACGCGGTGCGCATAGCGCACCGCGCCCCACTTTACGCAGTTAGTGCCGTGCACGCACTGTGGGCAAGCGGTGCGCTACGCGCACCGCGTGCCCACGTTACGCTGGATGGGCCATGTACGCACGATGCGCTTCGCGCACCGTGCGCACATGGAGGGCATATTATGCGCTTCGTTGTGCAAGGTAAACTTTTACATTTTCATTGCTTATATATGCAATGCACAAATGGTGCCCTTCGGGCGCCATTTGCACACGGGGTGGGGAGAGTATGGTTAATTTTTTTTTTTTAAACATTTACATTTTCATTGTGGTTATATGCCATGTACAAATGGGGCCCTTCAGGCACCATTAGCACACGGGGTGGGGAAATTATGGTTAATTTTTTTTTTTTAAAAAATTTTTACCGTACGCGTACGGTAAGCGTAATCGGCGATTTTCCTAAAATAAAAATTATTGATTTTTTGCCCTTGGGGGTTCTTTGGGGACACCTTCATCAAGGCTAGGTGGTTAGGAGCTGTCTAAACTGCCCCTTTACATGATTTTTGCCTTTGTTTTTCCTCCCCCCTCAGAGTGCGAGAGAGAAAATGGCGGCCGCCGCTTCCTGGTTTCGACCGATTCGAATGTTTACTAAGATCTAACAGCCAATCAGAATCGCGCTCGCGCACGTCACCGTACGCGTACGGTAAGCTTACCGTAAGCGCACGGTAAGCGCACCGTAAGCTGCCACAGATATATATTGATTTAAATGCTATTTTCTCAGGAACTACTGAACAGATTTACACCAGACCTACAAAAGGCACTTCCTTGACCTGAGGACTACCTCTCTGCCAAATTTTAAGTAACTCTGTTCAGCCGTTCGGGCTGTAGCTGTGTCTAAAGGTCCTATGGAAAAATGCATGGGAAAAACGCGTTTTGGGACCCCCCTTTTTTCTCAGCCCCCGCTTGACGAATCCCCCCGAGACTTTCAGGGTAGGAACGGAGCGTAGCGCCCCACCTATTTTGAAAATTTCGCGAGGATTCGTCGACCGGCGCCAAAGTTATTCCAAATAGAATGTTGCGGATTTCCTATGGAAACAGGGTCCTAACTATAACTACCTACTGGCGACCGCCAGTAGGTAATATATACATATCATATATATATATATATATATATATATATATATATATATATATATATATATATATAAATGTTCCACGTACTCCGTCAATTATCCTGCTCTCAGCACAGCGGGTGCTCCAGCCGCGAGGGCGGAACTCGCGAATTAATTTCAGCCACAATTTCAAAGATTGCTGCGCACTCTGGTCAATAAGCAATTCAGTAATTTCAGAAATCCGCAACATTCTATTTGGAATAACTTTGGCGCCGGTCGACGAATCCTCGCGAAATTTTCAAAATAGGTGGGGCGCTACGCTCCGCTCCTACCCTGAAAGTCTTGGGGGGATTCGTCAAGCAGGGGCCGAGAAAAAAGGGGGGTCCCAAAACGCGTTTTCCCCATGCATTTTTCCATAGGACCTTTAGACACAGCTACAGCCCGAACGGCTGAACAGAATTACTTGAAATTTGGCAGAGAGGTAGCCATAAGGTCAAGGAAGTGCCTTTTGCAGGTCTGGTGTAAATCTGTTCAGTATTTCCTGAGAAAATAGCATTTAAAAGCATATATATATGTGGGCGGAGCCTAACCACACATCTCATCCTGAGATCTGATTGGCTGTCAGCACTTCATCCAAGAAGTGTTGGCAGCCATCTTGGGACCAATATACATGATAGCACCTCATTAAAAAGCATTGCAGTTAATAGAAGGTTTTAAGACTTTAGTTACATTATAAATCATTTGTTGATGGTACCATACTCATTTTAGGAATTGTGGTATGTTCTAAGGTGATTTCACCATGTGAAAAAGCCTTCTGCTGGGATATCATGATTGAGAGAAAAATATTTTCTCATGCTTTTACCACAGAGGTTTGGAAGGTGATCTATAGGCTAAACTGAGAGCTTATTTTCTGTAAATTCACATTATCTTTCTCAGTCATGTGAGAATGAAGTCTGACATTCTCAGTAAAGCATGTACATCCAACAAGGGCAGAGACTGTCAGTTGATTCCTTTGTGTTCTACTGCAGCTTCCCAGAGTGTTCCAAAGAACTACTAGAGCGCTAACAGTCCTACTTATGATAAACGTATGGCACACCTTAAGCCATCTTGCTTGGATTAAAGTGGTAACTCTTAAAACATTTAATTTAAAAAGGAACAAAATGAGGGGGTTCATTTTTC
The DNA here is from genome assembly GCF_964204655.1 of Triturus cristatus. Lineage (NCBI taxonomy): Eukaryota > Metazoa > Chordata > Amphibia > Caudata > Salamandridae > Triturus > Triturus cristatus. The sequence continues at coordinate 450,030,947 of NC_140584.1, forward strand.
CATAAAAAGTATGATTAGTGCTGCAGAAAGAAAAATTAGGGCACATTTTGAGTGACTTCTCAAATCCTCTTCTATTTCATTAAAAAATTCTGACATGCAGACTGAAACATGCACTTTCAATACCAGCAGCAGTTTTCCCTGGTGAGCAGTAGCTTTACTACAGTGATCTAATGAGCAACTAGAGTGCTAACATTCAGAATTTATGGCAAATGTGTGACATATCTGAATACCTTCATGATGGAATCAAAGTAAAAAACTGAAAGCATTTCCTACTGAGGAGACTGCAGTACATGAGGAAATTAGGAAACTTCATAACAAATAAATCTCCCAAGATGGCCACCGGAGACAAAAGAGCCCAAATGTAGCCCAAAATCACCCAGATGTAGCCCAAATATAGCCCAATGACAGAAGTGTGCAAAACACTTATTATTTTGTGTTTTTGCAGTGTAATATAGTGCAGACTTGTCAGGTATTGGAGTGCTTTACATGAGCATTGGTTACATCACACAAGAACAAATTCATTTTGGTTGTAGACATGGGGAGACTAAGTGATTTGACCAGAATCACAGAATGTCGAGCTGAAGCAGAAACTTCAACCTGGTTCCCCAGTTGCAAAGTCTGCAGTTCTGGAAGTAACACCACATCCTCTCCCCTAAGTGCAACATTTAATCAAGTGGTCAACTGGATAAAAAAACATAAAGATAACAAATAATTTAAAAGTGCTTTGTCGCTATTTGAAAACTCAGAAAATATGTCCTTATTTTAGTCTTTTAGAGCACTAACCATAATTTTGATGCCAATAAGACCCTCTCATATATGTAATTTCTAAAGGAAATGCTCTAGGTATTACAGTTTTGATTACATCAAGATGATGTCAGGCGTTCCACACTTTTGTAATAAATATAGAATGTTAGCAATCTAGTTGTTCATTAGGATACTGTTGAGAGGCAGAGGCCAGGGGCACGGACTCTGAAAATTGAAGGCAGGTAGGAGGGTGCAAAGGCAACAATTTAACCACACTGAGCAGGCAGGAAGGGCCGTGGAAGCACAACAGACTATGGAGGGCAGTGGAAAGGGGGGCAGGGGCAACAAACCAACAATACAGGACTTGCAAGAGAGGCTGTTGGAGGGAAGATCTATTACGGGTCAAGGAAGCTAGGGGCGGTCCCCAGATCCCCAGGAGCCACCACAGAACTGAGCAGGAGAGTGAGTCAGGGACAAAAGGGGCACCTTAATTTGAGCCGGGGTGCCTAGGAACGCTTGCTCCAAAAATGAAGAAAACAGACATATGAGACATGGAATTGGAGGCAGAATACAATGGCAGTTTAATGAGAAGATGCAACTTCAAAGAAACCGCAGAATAGAGACATAAAGTACAAAATACAGAATCCAGATAATCATACAGCTGTCATAATATTCTCTGTATCTCAATTAATGTACTGACAGAGAGAGAGAGAAAACACATCTATAAATGCATCATGAGAAACAAGTTACACCAAGGAAAATGTTACCTAGGAACACTCACGTTTACTCTTAGAGCAAGCATTCCTGCAATTACAATACAAATCTTTTAAATGCAAAAGTAAAGAGAACAATGGTTAAACAGAACATGACATTTCATATAGGTAAAATAGAATAAGATACTTCAAGCAAAGCAGAGCAAGACATTTTAAGCAAAGGAAGACAAGAGCTCCCAGCTCTTGGGGAAAACCTGCACTGCCTGTTAACCTACATACAGACGGCGAGGTAGTCCGTCGATATCTGTGGGTGCTCCCTTTTTATATCATTTTGTGGGCTCCTTTGCACGCTACATCTACCTACGTATGCTACCCAAAAGCTTCGTCTGCAGATTTTACCAGACATTTCGTCATTTACCCACTTAATGCTGACAATGGACTGGGTGAAAAGGTCAGTCTCTCAGGCCAATCGCTTATCGTAAGTTCCATAGAGCAAGCAGAAAATAATGGGTATTGTACGGGAATTCAATATATTCATGTATAAAATCTCCTCAGTTCTCCTAACTTGACGCTCTGCGGTTGCCACTTCCTTAAAAGCGGGAAACCTGCCCAGGAAGCAAGTACCAGTCCAGGATGCAGCCTACTGTATGTCGACAGCTTCAGGGGGATGTTGAACTTTGATACCGAGCACGGAGCACTCGGGTAGGGTGGGGGCTACTAGTTTGGATCAGAAGGCCTCGCAGACCTGCCTTCAGACTGCTATACACTAAAATTGCAGAGCTATGGTCAATTTAACAAAGAGGCCTACATATTGAACAGAAGGGCCTACACAGGGGTTTTATGCTGGCTGAGTGGTAAGGATGTCTCAGGATAATTATATAGCAACACAGGACCCGCTGGTCAATTTAATACGGCCTACAAATGCAGCTGGCAGGGCAAGGACAAGGGTCTCATACTTCAGGTGTGGACAGAACGGGCCAGGGGCCCCCTGTGATACAAAATCTACCCTCCTTCAAGGCTGTGGCAATGTAATAGACCATTGTGGGCAGAAGGAAGAGGCAATGGTAGTACAACCATACATGCCAACAGACCCGATTCAGCCAGGAAACGTCCAATGTTTTTAAGCTCAAATGGGCTTTATTTGATCTGTCTCCTGTCTACAATATCCTCTTTTTCAATGTAACTCAAAGGGGAAAATCAATACCCCAGTTTTTTTTCAAAATCTCCCTCTTACCAAGTTCAAAATGTTCGCAAGTATGGTACATTGGATCATGGAAGGAAATGGGATAGGGACATGGACTTGGATAACAGAGGACAGGAGGGACATGGAGAGGTGCACCAAACTGACCCTGCAGGGCAGGCATCAGGGTTTGCAGCAGCACAATACACCACACAGGTCATGCAGGACGGGAGTGCAGCACAACAATCCATAGAAAGCAAGAGGGAGGGGACAGGACCATGCACATGGACAACAGAGAACAGAGGGGCAAGAGGCAATGGTAGCTAGCTGACCATAATGGACAGACAGGAGAGAAAGCTGCAGTATAACAGACCATAAAGGGCAGGAGGGACGGATCAGGGGCATTACAATGGAACAGACAAGCCAGGAGGGAGGGAGTAGGGCTGGGGGCAAGGGGGCAGGGCAGGAGCAGCAAGATGGCCATGGAGGTCAGGCAGGATGGGCACTAGAAGCAAGACACAACATGAAGAGCAACAGTGAGACTGTGATGGCATACACACAGACCATGGAGGGAAGGTGGGAGGGGGTCAGGGGCAGCTAACTGACCACACAGGGAAGGTGGGAGGGGCCATGGCAGCACAGAAGACCATGCATGGCAAGTGGGAGGGTTAGTGGCAGCACAATGGCTATGATGGGCAAGAAGGAGGGTGCAGGGGCATGCACAAAGGACGATGGAGGATAGAAGGGAGGGTCAGGACCTGTGCACAGACAAGAAAGTTCAGGGGAAGGGGCCTCACAACAGACCACACGGGGCAGGCAGGAGGAGCAGTTGCAGCACAACAGACCAGGGAGGGCAGAAGGGTGTGGCAGTACAATGGACCATGGAGGACAGGAGGAAGAGGATAGAGGCATGGCATGTGGACAGGCAGGGTGGAGGTGGCAGGGACAGGTTACAGTCATCTGACAATGCTAGGCAGGTGGGAGGGGAGTGGCAGCTCAACAGAACACTCAGAGTAGATAGGAGTGGCAGGTCCATGGGACATGGTGGGCAAAAAGGATGGAGCAGGGGCATGCACAAAGACATCGGAGGGCAGGGGGAAGGAGAATAGGGGCAGCAAGCTAAGCACAGAGTTTAAGCAGGAGGTCAATGATGGGGCATAGAATTGGGCAATGGAGGGCAGGAGGAGTGGACTGGTACATCATACTAAATTGAGGGCAGTGGCAGCACATCAGACCATGCATGGCAGGAGGGAGGAGGCTAGTCCATGGATTCACACAACAGAGGATAGGGAGGAGAGGGATGGGGCAGCAAGCTAACTGTTCAGATAAGGCGGGTATTAGAAACGTTATTGTTTTTAAAACATTTTGTCTGTGCAAACTACTTAAAATATGAACAAGTATGCAGCATAATCTCACTTTTATTCAGGAAGAAGAAGACGTTAGTGACTGTGACTCCGGGCTCACTTGGCAAAAACACCCCCTGACCCTCCACCCCCTATCGCAAAATGTAATGCCCGTGAAAAGGGTAGGTGAACACAGTGGTATATAGAACATAGTCCTGAGAGCACGATTGAAAATGAAAACTAGATATAGTGTATGGTATAAACTATGCACCAAAAAGTGTGATATAAGATGAACCAGGCGTGAAATATAATATGCAATACATTGTGCGCAATGACAGATTCATTGGAGAGCGCGAGATAGCACAGGCACTAGCGCGTGCTATGCGATATGCGCCTTGGAGTGTAATATGCACAGGGCAGTGTTGTGTAACCTAACTAGTCTCTAAAGTTGTAATATAAAATATGTGCTGGGGAGTGTAACGTTGCATATGCACTGTGACAAAGATATGGATCCCAAATTGTAATATGTATGGCATAGCACTGTGCGTTATAACATAGGCATCGAGGAAGGCACGTTAGATGGGGCAATATAACCTGTGCGAAGACAAGTGTGGCATGACATTTTCACGGGGTGGTGTTACAGTGCACATGGGCTAGAGAGTGTCATAGCATATGCACTAGCTAGTGGAACACAATACAGAGGTGTGTGGCACTCGGCAGGCAATGGTGGGTGTAACACAGCATTGGGCTCTGTCAGGAGCGCGCTGTGACTCGCAAGTGATGTTCGTCCCCTTTCCAGAGAGTAAAATAAAAAGTATTACACATCCGGCAGTGGATGTGTGTTTTATTAACTGTGAGGGGGGTTTCTTGCATAGTTTTGGTCGAATTTTTGTCGAATCCCCTTTGAATGGCTTGGTGTGCATGTGTATTAAACGTGCCCGTCAATAGCTACCCATGTTTGTATAAATAAACGACAAGGGTGTCTACCGGGATTAGGCACGGTAGAGCATCAGACATGTCAGAGCTTCAATAGTGGTGTAAATACATTCCACGTGGATTAATTGCATGCATAGTCGCCTTTTAATGAATATCACGCAAATCGTCATGGTGATAGGTACGTACGGTTTGTCCAGCATGTCCTAGGTGTGTCTATAAATATATATTTTTTAAAAATAATAAAAAACAGTGGCCGGCCCTGGGGATTGGGGTCAAAAAAATATAATTAGGAGACAGGCCCTGGGGGATGGGGTCATCAGGGCCAATAAATTAGAATAAGAAGGGGAACCACACAGCCCCCCTTCTTAAAAAAATAAAATAAATAAAAGACTGGCATCGTGCCGGAGGCCATGCCCCCTCCATGCAGCACTCTGCAAACGCGCCCCCAAAAGGCATCTCCAGTATGCGCCAGGGAGCTGCGCTGCAGACAGGTGTTCTGAGGCCAAGCCCCTTTTTACACCTCTCTGCAACGCAGCTCTGTGGCGCTTACTGGAGGTACCTAGTGGTCTAGTGTGACCCTAGGGACCCTTAGGATTCAAGGGGACTTAATCTCTCAACTTAGAACAGCCACAGGGCGCGTTTACACAGTGGTGAAGGGAGGGGACGGGGCCTGAGGTGACGTGTGCAAACACGCACCATGGCACGTTTTAAATTGGGGATATAATTTCCCTTCAATACTGAGGGCCCCTGGGGGCTAACTAGCCCACCAAGTGCTTCCAGTAAGCGCCACTGAGCTGCATTGCAGAGAGGTGGTCCAGGCCGTGCCACTTTTTACACCTCTCTGCAACGCAGCTCTGTGGCACTTACTGGAGGTACCTAGTGGGCTAGTTGGACCCTAGGGACCCTCAGGACTCAAATGAACTTAATCTCCCAACTAAAAACGGACACAGGGCGTGTTTACACAATGGTGAAAGGAGGGGACGGGGCCTGAGTTAACGTGTGCAAAAACGCCCTGTGGCCTGTTTTAAGAGGAAGTTTTAATCCCCATGCCCTATTATATACTAGGGGCTTATAGAGGAGGTAAGGCTAATCACAGGGGGACCCCAACGCATAATGTTCCCTAGTGTATGTAGGTGTTTTCACTGTATTCTAAGTGTCTTTTAACATAGCACTGGCTCTAGGACTGGTTAGTCAGACTCAGTTACCACCAGTATCCGTCTGAAAAAGTTGAGGGTACAGGATGATTTTGCAACAAGGCTTCTTTCTGCTCTTCTTTTTGTTCTTTCTGCACGTTATCCTTCTTCCTGCACTTATCTTCGTATTTGAGGACTTCTGTTGCTTCTTTCTGCACTTCTTTTGTTTCTTTCTGTGCATTTTTTCTTCTTTCTTCACATGTCCTATCTCTGTAGGCATAGTTAGAAATTAGCATTTAAAAAACCTTTGAAATTAACAGAAAAAACCATAGGTTTCAGGCACGTTATAGTTAGGAATTAGCATTTAAAAAACCTCAGAAATTCACTGAAAAAACCATAGGTTTCAGGGGTGTTATAGTTAGCTGGACTTTTCACTTGTACAAAACCATTGAAATTCCCCCGTTATAGTTAGTTCAGCTAACTATAACTCGCGCGCCCGCAATGCACTGCTGATGACGTCACATATTACATCACTCATGACATGGTCAGTGACATCACTCATGACATCACTGATGACATCTCAAATGACATCACTGATGACATCACTGATGACATCATCCTTGTGATAGAGTGGCAGACCTCCTCTTCCCCTAATATAACCTTTGATACACACATTCAAAAATAGAAATTAAAATTTTAAAAACAATGGACATACCAATACCAGTTACAACAACCTATACAGTAATTCTAAGATCCACATACACATCCACTCATTCACCAACAGTCCTATACAGTCACTCATACATGTACTCACTCATCATATGTACTCATACACCTATACATCCTGTTACACAATGCCACTCATCCATAGAGGTACTCACACACATAGTCACTCATGCTAATAAAGAATCAAACATACATTTACTTGCATATACAGTTATACACACACCACCACACTTACTTCTACGGAAACTTACACATACTTAGTCTTTTAAACAATCACTTATAGAAACACATACTTATTCATATAGGAACTCTTTCAATCTCTCACTGTCACATATACTCGCTTATATACACCAATAGTCACATATACTAGTTTAAAACATATGTAGTTACTCATAAAGACACTATTGAGACAGTCATTCACTCACTAACACACCCATACACTCACTCATCCACCCATAGAGTCCTGCACACATGCTGTCTTCAACACATACAAAGAGTGAGTCATTCATTCATGCACCTATGCACTACGTAATACCCCCACCGAACCATGCAGACACTCAGACTGATACTCATAAAACCAACTAATAACCTATATAAACACCCATGTAGCTACTCACCAACCCATGCAGCCACTTATACACAAAGTGAGAGACTGATACAGATATTTACATATTTAAACATTACTCACTAAGCCATGTATTCACTATGAAACACTTAATCAGTCAGTTACACAATCAATTTTTCAAAAACAAATCATCCATTTAGACACTTATATACCCATTTATTCTTCCATCGACCTTGAGATATACATATATAAAACATATTTAATTTTCAGAAACACACACATTCACTGGATGATGTCATCAGTGATGTCATTTGAGATGTCATCAGTGATGTCATGAGTGATGTCACTGACCATGTCATGAGTGATGTAATATGTGACGTCATCAGCAGTGCATTGCGGGCGCGCGAGTTATAGTTAGCTGAACTAACTATAACGGGGGAATTTCAATGGTTTTGTACAAGTGAAAAGTCCAGCTAACTATAACACCCCTGAAACCTATGGTTTTTTCAGTGAATATATATATATATATATATATATATATTCACTGAAAAAACCATCGGTTTCAGGCCTGATATAGTTAGGAATTAGCATTTAAAAATCCTTTGAAATTCACTGAAAAAAACATAGGTTTCAGGCCTGATATAGTTAGGAATTAGCATTTAAAAAACCTTAGAAATTCACTGAAAAAACAATAGGTTTTAGGGGTTTTATAGTTAGCTGGACATTTCACTAAAACCATTGAAATTCCTCCGATATAGTTAGTTGTACTAACTACATCTCGCGCACTGCAATCCACTGCTGATGATGTCGCATATTACATCATTCATGACATGGTCAGTGACATCACTGATGACATCTCAAATGACATCACGGAGCTGCGTTGCAGAGAGGTGTAAAAAGGGGTGTGGCCTCATTACACCTCTCTGCAACGCAGCCCTCTGGCACATACTGGAGGTTCCTGGTGGGCTAGTTGGCCCCCAGGGACCCCCAGTATTCAAGGGGAATTAGTTCCCCCTCTGCAAACGCACCAGGGGGCACGTTTGCAGAGTGGTGTAAGGAGGGGGCATGGCCTCCGGCCCGATCCGGTCTTTACTTTTTTTCTTTTTTTTTTAGAAGGGGGGCTGTGTAGACCCCCTTTTTCCCCCATTTTTTTTGCCCTGTGGACCCCATCCCCCAGGGCCTGCCCCCAATTTTTGATTATAAAAAAAAAATCGGGAAGGGAGCCACGTGGCCCCCCTCCCGAGGCCATAATTTGCCCCGGGGACCCCATCTCCCGGGGCATGGCCCTTTCTTTTAATTTGTTTTTTTTTATGGAGAGGGGCTGCGTAGCCCCCCTCCTCTGGCCACTTTAAGGCCCCGGGGAACCCATCCCCTGGGGCAGGCCATTGTTTATTTATGTATTTATTTTTTAATTGGGGAGGGGGGCCGTGTGGCCCCCCTCCGAGGCCGCTTATGGCCCCGGGGACCCCATCCCCCGGGGCCTGGCCTCTGTTGGGGACCGTGGGGGGGTCCCTAATCCCCCCACGGTCCCAGCCGGCTCCCCGCGTCCTGCGGGAGCCGGCATTGCTTTTCCACATGGGGAGCAGCTAACATGCTGCTCCCAAAGTGGAAAAGCAATCAGCTTTGCTTCATTGAAGCGAGAGCAGGTTTCCCTGCTCTCGCTTCAATGAAGCAAAGCAGTTTGCAATGACAGGGTGGGAGCCGCGAGGCTCCCGCCCTGTCATTGCAAACTACAGTGTCCCGGGGGTGGGCACCCCGGGACACTGCAGGAGCCGGCTCTGGGGGGTGGCGGTCCCCAGGCCCTATTCAAGGCTCCAGGAGGGGGGCCGCGTGGCCCCCCTCCCCCACGGACAAGTTGCCCCGGAGGGTGGCGGTCCCCGGGGCTGGGGGGCCTGAGAGCCCCCCATCCCAAATAATTTTAAGCGCCGGGGGGTGGTGGTCCCCGAGGCTGCGGGGGGGGCCGGGAGCCTCCCCGCATATAGTATCTCTGAGCCCCGGGGGGTGGCGGTCCCCGGGGCAGTGTGGGGGGATTGGGACCCCCCACACTTTTTTTATTACTGCCCCCGGGATTTGGCCCCCCCGGGGGCCAATTACCAAAGAAGCACGGGAGCCCCGCGCTTCTTTTATATTTATTTTCGGCCGATTAAAAAAAAAAAAATGCTTTTCTTGGCCCTGGGGGTCCTTGTGGGACCCCCTGAGCAGGCCTAGGGGGTCAGGGTGTTTCTACCCTGCCCCCTTGTCACGTTTTTCACATTTGTTTTATAGGTTTCTTGTGCCTCGGTTCTACCATGCATGGGGAAAACGTGTTTTGGGACCCCCTTTTTTCTCGGCCCCCGCTTGACGAATCACCGTGAAATTTTCCGGATAGGAGCGGACCAGAGCTGGCCAAAAGTTAGGAAAATTTTGCGAAGATTCGTCAATCGGCGCCAACATTATTCCAAATTGAATGTTGCAGATTTCCTATGGAAAATAGGTCCTAACTATATCTACCTGCTGGCGACCGCCAGTAGGTAATATATATATATATATATATATATATAACGTGCTTGCAAACTACTGCGAGTCAACTGTATTCTGATAATACTACCTATATTCCCCTAAGCTTTGCTACTGTGGCGCAGTTTCTTTTACATTTTCTTCAAAGTAAGACTCTCCAGTGACACTTTCCACCTATGCTGTCTATTGATGATAGTACATCCAGGCATACATCCATTAAAGTAAACGTTTATCCTTCTTTTTTATATCTATCTCATAACAAACCTTAGTTGGTTTCACCAACAACCACCCATGCATCTGCTCCTTCCTTGCTTGCCTTGGCTTTGAGTTTGAACCAAACACCGCTGCTTCTTTCTATCTAGTACTATCCACCCATACTGTGTCGCCCACCCAGGCAGGCATTCTCTTTCACCTTCCACCCATCCTTCAACAACCCATGCATCTGATCTGATTACTATCAGCCACCTATGCATGCTTCCAACATATCCTTCTCTGCCAGTCAGTCATATTATTTATCTCGCCCGTCCTTCCACCCTTCTTTCCCTCTTTGTTCAACACATCAATCAAGGTCATCTGATCTGAGTTTGTCTTCTCCATTAAACCTTCACAGCTGATTTTGGAGTCAAATAGAAGAGGCCATTGGTTACTCAACTCACGCTGCTAATGCTAAGTAAAGGGTGTCTTCTTCAAACGTTGTATAATATTCACCACAACTTAATAAGTCGCACAGTACAGTGAAGTAGTGAACACACTTCCATCTAGTAGTAATGTCAAGAAGTAATGAATATAACTTACCACCGCCGGCCACTGCTGCTGGCTCCCCCCTTGTCGCTCCTGCAGGTGCCGCCAGTTCTCCTGCCCCCTCCGGAATGGCCGCATCGCCGCTGGCCCCGCCGGCACTGGTGGTTGGTAGTGTGCCTAGAAAAAAACATCACAAATTTTTAGATGCCTGGAAACCTCCTCCTATTTTATTAGTGTTCACTTGGAACATTGAAAAAAAAGTTAATACAACATACATCAGCACTAGAGTAGTAAGTACAGTCAGTAGACAGACACTAGTAGTGATATGGTTCCTAGGGTCATCTAGTCCTACTCTACTCTTTTGAAAGTTAGCCTGAGCCATGTGTAACCCTCTTAGATTCATCATGTCGACTACTACTCTACTCTTTTGGCGCATATTTAATTATACCTGGCAGCTTATTGACATGTGCAGTAGACGCCTTTGAGGCCACATGACTGTTGCGTACAAGTGAAGAGGTCGAAAAACAAGGCACTTTGGTATTGAGTTTGGTTAGTCCGTATTGCTTAGCCATCACATACATGTTACACTTTTTGCCATGACTGCAAAATGCTTGCATTCACCAGTATACTATCTAACGGCTAACGCGCAGCATTTTTGTCATATAATAGGCGGAAGATTCCCTTCTACAAACACGAGATTTACAGAGATTATGACGCATGATGTAACCAGTATTTCTACGTTCTACGGTGAGAGGTCTCCCAGAATTGAAAAGATTTTCAGCCTCATGCATCAAGCCAAAATCCAGTCGGTAAAATACCGAATCGCAAATAACACCCGTTAGCGATTAAAAAAAAACGAATCCCAATGCATCAACCAAAACGGTGACCAAATAACTAATCGCTAAATGAAATCCGGTAAAATACCGAATCGCAATTAACCAACATGCAAAAATACCGATTAGCTAAATACCGAATTAGCAATCACCGAAATCACTAATAGCTCCCGGCAAGTGCCAATGGCTAATAACGAATCGCTACCCAATGCAACAACAGTCGCAAATACCGAAAATCCCAAAAATCGCTATTTTGCATGAGCTAAATAAGGGGAATCAGAACCTGGAGGTAAAGTTAAAAAAAAAAAACTGTGAATAAAAAAAAATGATCCTACAGGTGCAACTGATTGTGGTAATCACCAACCCCTTAAATGTGGCCAAGGAGACCCTGTTGGCTACCACAAAATGGCAGCCCTCTACGTGCTTGCAAGGAGGATGCGTATCAATGCGGCAGGACAGCGCAGGAGAAGGGTCCAGGAGAGAGTTTTCAGACTGCGCATCACCTTGCTCGGCCAGAATGAGGACGAGGTGTACGAGAAGTATCGACTCAGTCGTGCCATGATCATGCGCCTCATTGCAGACCTGGAACCATTACTGCAGCACCAGACACACCGGACCAATGCAATCCCTGCGCACGTCCAGGTCCTATGCAGCCTGCACCTACTGGCCTCAGGAAGTTTCCAGGGGGTAATTGCGGTAGCCGGAGACGTATCGCAAAGCGCACTCTCACGCTTCTTCCAGCAATTCCTAGATGCCATGCTGACAATGCTACACTCCCACATCAGCTTCCCCACAACCCCACAGCAGTTGGACCGCAACAAACAGGCATTCTACCAGGTGGCACAATTCCCCCATGTAATTGGATGCATCGACTGTACGCATATCGCCATATGTCCACCGGCAGCAAATGAGTACATATTCCGTAACCGCAAGTCATCCCACTCAATCAACGTGCAGGTTGTGTGCGATGCCAATCACATCATAACGGACCTAGTGGCACAATTCCCAGGGAGCACACACGACTCCTACATATTCCGCAACAGTGGAATCCACAGGCGTCTACTCAACGGAGAATTTGGAGAGGGACTCCTGCTTGGTACGTACAAATCCCGCTTCCCAACATGAACACCACACATGTATGAACTTCACCATTGCTAAGTCTTTGCTTCTATCTTCTAGGTGACAGTGCTTACGCCCTGTGTGATTTCATACTCACCCCATACATCAATCCAGCAACCCCACAGGAGCAACGCTACAACGCAGCACACATTAGCACCAGGAATGTAATAGAGAGGACATTTGGGATTCTGAAGAGTCGCTTTCGAATCTTACACAAGACTGGCGGTGCCATGCTATACAAACCTGAAACCTGCTGCCGGATTATTTCCGTATGTGCAATGCTGCACAACATTGCGACCAGAAGGGGGATACCCATAGAGGTGGACAGGAATGGGGACCACCGGGATGACCAACCACCCGCCCAACACCGACAGGCACACGTCCCTAACACAGCAGAGGGCCATAGGAGGCGGACATACATCATTCAACATCATTTCTGAATCAGGTGAGAATGATACATAACTAATTTGTTGGGGGTGCAACTGTTTAATGCACAGTAGCACTGCGGTATGTGCAACAAAACAAGCAATGGAAAAAATGCACCACATGTAAGAAGTTAAAACAAATGTGCGTTAAAGTCACGGCTCAGACTCAGGAAGGGGAGGACCATAGTTGCCCCACCACGGTCAGGTAGGCCTGTAATTCTGTCTAGTGGCGCTTGCCACGTACACCAAGCCTCCGCTCAGGTGTCTCCGACGCCTCACCACGCCCTGTCCCCGTGGAGGCCTGCGAACTGCGGCGCCTGGTGCTGGCCTCTGCCACTGACACACTGCTGACACTCGAGGCAGCCTCACTGCCATCTTCCCCTCCCAATGCACCAGCACTGAATGTGCCGCTCTGTAGGTGTTCGACAGCAGCGGTCATCTGCCCTAGTGCCTTTGCTACATCCCCGCAAAAGTGCCCAAGGTCCACCTGCAAGGACACAGAGCGGCGTGCCAACACTGCGGTGCTGTTGCTGAGACGTGTGATGGCCTTTGTAGAGGCCGCGGACCTCAACAACTGCTGACGGTGCCTCCTCCTCTCGCACTCATGGCCCTCCCTCATGGCACGGGTGAGCTCTTGGATGTCCTCCCTGAGGTGCCCATTGCCCTCTGCCACCACAGTGGACATGTCCCTAACCGCCGCACTCATGGCACGCATTTCCCGAGCAAGGCGCACGATATTCGAGCTAATTGTTGCCATGTGTCGTCCCTGCAGGCGCTGTACACGTAGCATCCTCTCCTCGATGGCAGAAGTGTGTGGGAGATCAAGGTCGCCTGAGGAGACAGAACTTGGCCGAGCCCTGCGCCGCTGTTGGAGTCTGGCGCGTCCAGGTGGTGCAGCAGGCGGTGTGATGGTGCGCAGACTTTGTCCCAATTGTGTGGAGGGTGTTTCCATCACCTGCAAGGGCGCTACTTGGGACCTGCGCCTCTGCGCTTTAGTGGCTGGTGTTGCTGCAGCTGGTGTGGATGGTGCAGATGCTGGTGTGGCTGGTGCTGGTGCTGGTGGTGCTGGTGCTGGTGGTGCTGGTGCTGGTGGGGTGGCAGGTGGAGGTGATGGATGCGCATCCTGCGCTGTCTCCATGTCGGAATCCACCGGTGTCTCAGATATGATCAGCTGGCCGCTGTCGTCCGATTCCCCAGGAGATGCATCTGTGTGTGAAACAGTGCATGGTTAGTGGGATAGTTACACCTCCGTAGTGTTGTACACGTACATGTCCCTCTGTGATCCACTAAATAAACAGTCTACATCCCTGTTCAACTGATGTGGTGATCCGTAATTGTATTTACGCCTGTACATGCACACTGGGCTGACTAGACTAAAACTCCCATGATGCACTAGTGTTAAGAGTAAAACTGTGTGGCCCAAAGCTGCATACACACTCAGGTCCTGCTGGGGGCATGGGAATGGATTTACGCTATGCTGGGTATGGGCACAGGCATGCATCTTACCTTGGGCACTTGTGGCTGCGCCGGACGTGTCCATCTGGGTCACTCCCACGACGGCTTCCCGCTCGATCGTCCCTTCCACCAGGTCCTCCAGGGCAGTGTTGGATTGTACTGTTGAAGGTCCGCCTCCGGCCCTGCTTGCCTCCCGGAGCCTCTCCGCAATCCTCTCCTTGGCACGCTTCCGCAGGTCGTACCACCTTTTCTTGAGGTCGTCGATGCTGCGGGGCGTTACACCAACTGCATTCACCCTCTCCCGGATGCGCAGCCATATGCGCCGCTTCTCCTGCTCAGGCACCTTGAGGGACAGCTTCCCGAAAAGGCGATCGTGCTTGCTGCTGACTCCCTCTATAATGTACTCCAGCTCCCTGTCAGAGAACTTGCGCTTGCGTGCTGACTCAGTGCTGGATGGCACTTCCTTCTCCATGTTGAATAGGTTTTGGGTTTTGCACAGTCGGTGTGGCTTCACTCTGCACAGGCAGGCTTCACTCACAGCTCCTGTTTGCTCCTCTGTCGAGGCAATGAGGGTGGGTCTGCAGTATTTCCTGGTTGGTGATGTCATCTGCACGTTCCCGGAGCGACGCGGTCAATTGCGATTTCGCTAATACCGAATTCGCTAATTGCAAATTCGGTATTACCGAACTCGCAAATAGCTAATCGGAGTTTGCATGCCCCGCTATTGATTATTCGGTAAATATAGCGATTTTTAAGGAATCGCTAAAATTTACCGAATCTGTTGATGCATGCTCAATAGCGATTCCTTAATAACGATTCCTTATTTCTCGCTATTAAGGAATCGCTTTTGGTTTGGTTGATGCATGTGCCTCAATGTCTCTTGTCGTCATGCACTTGTAAATGTTTACTGTTTTAATCTTATGCATTTTTTTTGCTGGCTTATTGACGATGGCTGTAGTAAATTAAATTTCATATAACGACGTACAGAGCTTGTTACTTGTTTCAAATAAACCTTTTGAACTTACACATAGACTCTGTGGTATTTGGTGTGGTGGGGTGGGGTGGGGTGGACTTACACAAGTGAGTGAGCAAAATGGTGTTATGTTCTGGGTTGTCTGTCTCAGTCATCATCAACATTGTGTATCTTCTTCGTGGGGGGGGGGGGTCGGGAGTGGGACCCTAATGTGAGACACTATAGCTAGTCGGTCAGAGGATCATGGGTTCTTCGGACTGGTGTGTGATCAGTAAGGTCCAACCTCCCATCACCAACATCCTATTTTGTTGTGCATAGTTCTGTATGTGGCTCTGCAGAATCACTACAACAATAGTAGTATCATGTACCATCCGATCCAAAATACTAGTCAAATATCTGGATGGCCATTTTGTTTGTGCTAATTGTCAAAGCCTCAACATTGAGAAGACTAGAAGAGGACAACCCAAAGGACAGAACACAGTGGCTAGAGCAATTGGTCAATCAGAGTTTTATTATTCCAAAGAAAACCTTCAATAAAGAGTGGGCAACTGTGCAAGCTTCGCTACAGACAGAATAATAGTAGTAGTAGTACAGAGAGTCATAGCAGAGGCAGTTAGAAGGAACTTAGTTAGAGGCAGGGATAAACAGAATTTGGAAACAGATAGTCAAGGTCAAAGAAGCTTTTGTAAAAAATAGAATTAGAAAGTGGAACCATAATTAATAGTTCGGAAAAAAAAGATGCAGTAAAAGTTAGGGAAATATAACTGTCAATATAACCACTGGAGGACTTACTGGGGCCAGCAGCAGGAGCCTCGGCAGAGGAGCGGTCCTGTGGTTCCCCCGCCGACTCCGACCCCGTCTTCTTGCCCCTGTGTGGTGCTGATGATCATGTAAAATATAATAAAGAAAGAGACAAACATTAAGGAGTGATGTGAAACAAATAATAATAAATCATTAGGAAAAATAAGTCAAACAACATTTTAGGAAACAACAATTGCAATAAAATTGACCTATCTAATCAGATGGATCGACTACTGGCTGCTTCCTGCATTCATGGATCGTCTACTTATTTATGAACACTCCAGTGTTCCATAATCATTCTGATTACAAATACTAACAAAGCCTAGTAAGTACCACCTGACCTACACCACCTATTCCAGACGGGCCAATTGTTCACTAAGTCTGCATTTCCATTTTTTTCAGCCATCAAATGCATAGATGAGATGGAGGACACATGCATAAATTTGTGCATACATAAAACAAATTGTCAGTTGGTTGCATGATTCTGATCTAGTTCTGCTACTGACTGACCATGCTAAGCCTACCACTCACTAAACAAAGTACAAAAGGTTCTATGGAGAACTGGGGTAAGCAGCACTCAGTGACAGAGGAGGCGTCACGCAGACCGCATAGAACAATTATACTAACAAAATAAACCTAGTATCCAATATCCATCCACCACTATTTCACAGTAGGACAATGGAAGGACTAGAGTCTCTCTAGCAAATCGCATTACCTAACTCCAGTTCTCTAAAATAAACTCTTACATAATCAGCACAAGCTAGCGCAAGCTAAGTTGCAAACAAGTTAGCACCTGGGTCCTACAATCACAGAAGATTTTGCTTTTTGGAACGTAATTTACCAGCAACGCGTAGCACGCAGCAGTAATCTTGTTATTCTTCAAATTGAATTTATACACAATAAGTTAGTCACCAAGCCCGATGACCTCCACACCTAGCAGGTCCAACAGGTCCTGCTCCCGGTCCAGGATGTCGGACCACCGGTGGGCCAGCTGATTATGGGTGTGCCGAACCCCAGTGCACCGGAACACTGCCCGGCGCACCTTCGCCCACCGACGCCGGAGCCGGGCCTGCCGCATGCTGCCAAGGTCAAGGGGAGGTGGCGCTGAATGAAAAAAACAAGGGCGGCCGCCTCCCCAAAAAGTTGCCGGGCCTGCACCCCTGCTGGACGCATTCTGCCGCAAGGCAGGCGGCCCTTGTCTGCTCCTGCAGGTCCCTTGCCCTTGGCACTAGGTGTGCCCTTAGCCATGGTTCTGGGGTGGGTGGGAGGCAGAAAAGAAAAGTTAGAAGGGGAAAAAAAAGTTAGGGGGAAGAAGAAAGAAAGAACTTAATCAAAGTAAAAAAAAACAGTAAAAGTAGAAATAAAACGCAAAATATAAACTTAGGGAAAGAGAGAGATAGATGATAACTAAAAAAAGTCAGAAAAAATGTTTTAAATACAAAGGATTACAAAGATTAAGGGAGGATAGAAAAGTAGGCCCAGAACCATAGCATAGAGTGAAAAACAAGATGGCCACGCACATTCGCGACCGCGTGGGTAAGTTCGCGCGATATTTCTCGCGAACATGTACTATTCATCGCGAACAAGTAAAATGCGCTCCCGAACACGACAATGCGCATCACAAACATGCTATCCGCGACCCGTAACAGAAAATAAGGCATCGCGAGCGGGCGGAACAATTGAAAAACAAGATGGCCGTGCCCATTGGCGACCGCATGGGTAAGATCGCGAGATATTATCCCCCGAGCATGCAGACAGCTCCCCGAACACGCTCACCGCGCTCCCGAACAAGAAAAAGCCATCGCGAACGGGCGCCCCAAGCAACTACGCAAGCTCGCGAAGCTACGCGTAGCTCGCGTAGTGCAAGTACATCTTTGCGTAGCATCGCGAAGCGCGACTACGCGAACTACACCCAGGGTTAATAATTACTCTCCATAACACATAATCCCACTCTATATAATTCCTATACACTAAATACCACATACTTTCCATCCACATAATTTCACTGCAAAACATACCACATAATTCCACTACACACAACGTTCATCCTCTCTACACCAAAAAACATTAGTAAAAAACTTTTACATCTACAACGCCAATAGCTCTAACTCTCGCAAATGCGAGCCCTATTACATTGCAAACACTTCTTTAACTAGTAGTCGC
Source organism: Triturus cristatus (assembly GCF_964204655.1). NCBI lineage: Eukaryota > Metazoa > Chordata > Amphibia > Caudata > Salamandridae > Triturus > Triturus cristatus. The sequence goes on from NC_140584.1 coordinate 450,049,293, forward strand.
ATTTGCAGAGTGGTGGAGACTGGGTGCTGGGCCTCCGACCAGCGCTCAGGAATTCCGCTGCGTAGGACTTACAGGAGGTACCAGGAGGGCCCCAAAGTCCCTCAGGAGTAAAGTGGACTTTAACCCCATCCAATAGTCTGCCAGGAGGCAAGTTTGCAGAGCGGTGGAGAAAGGGGGCGTGGCCTCCGAAGACATTTTAGCAATCCTACTGTGTGGGATTCACTGGAGGTAACAAGAGGGGTAGTTGGCCCCCAAGGACATCCTTGGGGCCATCTACCCTCCTATTACCTCCAGTAAGTACCACACAGCAGGATTGCTAAGTTCTCATACCAGGCCACACCCCGTTTGCCCACTACTCTTCAAACACTCTCCCTGGCTCGTTCTTGGATGGGGATTAAAATCCCGTTCACTGCTGGGGGTCCTTAATGGCCAATTAGCCTACCTCTTACCTCCAGTGGGATTGTTGAGAGGTGGACCCAGGTCACACCCCCTTTCTCCAGCACTCTGCAAACGTACCTCTTGGTTGGCGGATGAGGGTCCCCGGGGGCCAACTAGCCCACCAGGTACCTCGAGTAAGCCCCATAGAGCTGAGAGTGGTCTGAGGCCATGCCACTTTTTACACCACTCTGCAAGCGCACCTCCTGGAGCACTTCTGCACGGGGGATGAAGTCCACTTGTGTCCTGAGGTCCTCAGGACACAAGAGGACCTCATCGCCCCACCAGCAGTGCGCCAAGAGGCGCGTTTGCAGAATGGTGTAAAAAGGGGTATGGCCTCGGACCACCTCCCTGCAATCCAGCTGTGTGGTGCTTACTTATTCGCCAGATAAATGCTGTTATTTTCTGACCACAGACATTCTGCCTCCCAAAAGCCCATTGTTAGATTCGCATACGTAGAAGCGAATAACGTCCCCATGGCAGTACCTTGTTTTTGCCTATAAAATTTGCCATCTAATATAAAAAATATTGTTTGTTAGGCAAAAGGACATCATCTCTAGGAGCATTTTTGTGTGACTAAGTAGGCTCAGGGACTGTGATAATATAATACTTTCCCAAATCCTTTAAGGGAAAGAAAACCAGCACTCAAATTCGGGGGAATATAACCTGCTTATTGATTCAGGTCTCCCCGGACAACGGAAATCAAAGAGTTGCGTTTCTGCAGTACAACTGCCTTTCTGAATCTGACTTGCACCAAATTGGGTCTCCATTTTAAACATCAAACATAATAAACATAAACAATATTGTTTCCAGACGCAGCAAAAATAATGGGGCAGGTGGGAAGATTTAAAACATTTAAAATATAAGACATTACAATGGCTTCTCAGTATTCTAGGCAAAGCTACTCTTAAATGAGTGATTAAAAATGATGTCCAACCTGTGCACCTGAGTGCCATTCAATAAGTTTACTGATGTTAACATTTTCCATCACACATCACAGTGGCATGTATGAAAACCTGGACTGGAATGTAATTCAAGTCCTCTTCTGCTATAGGAAATTATTAAATGTCCATAAATAAACGCAAATCAAAATTGCAACTGCTAAATCCATTTTTGAAAAAAACACTCAAAATTACTTTCTATAAAGCCACAGTGCCGACTTCCATACATGACCCGAGACTCCTGTGAAGTTAAATATTTGCATATCAATCTTTGAGGAAATACACTGCCTCGTATTCCCAATAAATATTAAATATTGTTCTCAGAGTCTCATATTTTTTCTTCCAATTGGAATACTGACAGTGAAGCCGGCACTCAACTTGGCTAATGTTCATGTGTCCGGTTTGATGCAATCCTCCAACAGGTATCAAGGTCCCATGACCTCACTATTCGGCCAGTGCCTTTAGCGTGGTGCCCAGCTTCAAACATGGGTGGCAATCCTAGGTTGAGGTTAAACCAGGCTTGTTGTGGAGGTTCCACAGTCCCCTCCATTGGAGCCCCCTTCAGAGACTCCCATGGTGGGGACTGTGCATGCGCTGTACCACAAATACTATTGTGAAGCCAAATGGCATGACACGTTCAAGTCATATATAAAAAAGCATGACATCTACTAATGTCAAGGAACTAACCCTACAGAGTCAAGCGGGCCACAATTATTGTTCCCTTGATCTGTAAAACATATTGCCCATCAAACTCAAAATAATTGCGAGTCATCGAGATTGCCAAAAGATGAATGATGAATTCAGTGGGGACAATAACTGGGCCGGGTCTCATGTTGAGAGCATCCCTTACCACCTCAATTCCTTCCTGTTGAGGAATGTTGGTATACAAGGACTCAATGTTTAAGCACACCAACAACTCCCCAGCTGGATTAAAATCCATGCTTTCAAATTGCACAATCATGCTGCTACTGTCACAGACATTGCCCACTAGTAGCATATAATTTACAGGCCCGGGTACATGTAGTACCACTTTATTAGGGACTTATCAGTAAATTAGATGTGTGAATTGGGTTTAAGACAATTTTACTATGTTTAAAAGAGCACTTTAGCACTAGTTAGGAGTGGTAAAGTGCACAGAGTTCCAAAAGCCAACAATAACAGGTTCAGAAAACAGGAGGGGTAAAGGAAACATGTTTGGGGGTGATCCTGCAGAGAGGACCAAGTTCAATTACCACCCTGTTCAACAAGGGTCAACACAGCAAGTGACTCAGTAAATAAATGTTTCCTCCTAAATGATATGCAGCTGAAGTGTAATAGCATTGGATATCACATCATATTATGAAGGATTCTTGGTTGTATATACACAGTTGTCTTGGCAGTAGAAGTCCTCCTTTCTAGTCCTGTTGATGGGATCCATTTAGAATCTTTTCTTCATTTGTACCTGTTTATAGAACTGTTGCACTTGGCGGAGAAGCATGTGGATACTGATGATAGCATAATTTGCTGCTAGAAAGTTGGGTGAGGGCACAGTCTTCTTCTATCGTCTTGGTGACTGAAAAGAGCACCTACTTTACCATGTCATGCTCCTGGATGATAAACGACGGGGTACTGAAATCTTGTAGAAAACAACAGCCAATGAACTTATCTTGAGTTTGCACACTCCTGTCATATCTGTGCCCAGGGCTTATCAGAGGCTGTTCACAAGCTGATGAAGCCTTTGTGCACACTATACACTCAGATGGCATGTTACTAGAAGCCGAGTCCTGTGCATTGCTGGGTGTCCTCGTGGCCTGGGATGTACTAATGATTCTCTAATCACAGTCACCCAGAGTGCTGTTCAGGATCAGTTGGAGACATTAGTCAGTGCGGGAGGCAGTGCAGCTGCGGAATCTGGTTGTGGACATAGGGGGTCAGACTTGGTCTTCTTCTCGAGTTGAGCTGACACCATGAGTATTAAGGAAGCGACATGGTCAAGCCTATGAACTATCCTTCTCAAGATGATGAATTGTCCACTGAACTCTATTGGAGGTTCTCAATCCAAGATTCAATATGAGAATTTCTTGTGATGCCAGTTCCTTTTTGAATCATATATAACGGATTATATCATGAGAAGAAGATACATCACAAGACATTCGTTTCTTGTTTATCATTGCATTAATTGTCTATTTGTTCTTTATTTTTCTCCTTGATTTTTGTTTCTTGCATCTGGATTCCTTTTGGATTCATCATGTGGATCCTTTGGCCTGGCTCTTCTCTTTTCCTCCTGTCAGCCATAGTTTGTTTTGGGCCATTTCTACTGCAACATAAATCTCCATCTCCAATCAAGTACTGTTATATTGCTGGGTAGATTTGTATTCTTGTTCTTTATTCTTTTTTCGTGGAGATCTTCAAAAAGAGACACTTGATAATTTTCACTTGTGGTATTTTCTGCATGTGGATACTTTCCTTGAGCAGTCAATGAAAACCTGAACAGACCTTTGCAATGTACAATCTGACAATTGCAATGCAACCAACGGTATAGGTTTGTTCATGCTATGGATAGCTCTCAGGAGCTTGAACAAGGGTTACAACAATACACACTGAGAATTTAGCATTAAAACAGATATTGGTTTTTAGAGATAGTGACGTTGGTGTATTTTTCGTTCCAACCTGGACAGTTTAATCAAGATCCAATAAGGGTGAGCTACCTTATTGATTGCTTTATTGGATCTAGTTTGGCTTGGGATAGCAGTCCCGTAATCTATTCAGATGGCTGTTTGGAAATGTCTGATGCCTTTTTGATAGCTGGTAGGACGATATTTGAGCATCTTGATTTGGAATATTCTGCTGAAAAAGGTTTGTGTCATATTCAGCAAAATGGAATGGTTGTTTTCACTTATGTGTGAGAATGCACTAACTTGCAGTCTTGATCCAGTGGGTGTGATGTGTGCTTCCACACTTCTCCATACCCTCTGCCAACAATACACTGATAATATGTTAGTTAGAAATGGACCAGGGGAAAGGGAAATTATGTAAGAAAAACAGAGACATTTGTTATCATCACTGTCTGGTAGTGCATCTGGGCACAGTTTGCACTGCAGGGATATTGATGAAGAAAGACAAGGGGAAACCTTTAGTGATGTCATCATTCTGAATTCTTCATCTGATTCCTAGTATTATATATAATATATCTTTTGATCTCTGTCTGCCCAACTTTCTGTGGCTGGTGAAATTCTGTGTCTTTCTAAAGCTGTAATATCATTTAAAGCTTTTTATCATATGGCAGGGGCATTCTCAGTTATTATGCCTTTCTTTCTATAGATAACTACCTTCAGTATTATATGAATATGTTCTGACGTTTGAATTAATGTCAGCATGATAGGTTCACAAACTACAACATTAGAAATGCACCCTAGTATTATGGACTTCACCTAACAACAAGCAATCACTTCTCCACCTAAGTTAATTATCTTAGTACCATATTTGTCTCTATAAGAAATGTTATCAAAGTTCTTGCTAAAAAAAGGTCCTTCTGGTTCCTCTCATAGAAACAACAGATGCAAAAACAAGAGCTGATAATCCTCAATGGATGACTGTCAGGATTAGGGGCATTCAGAGGCACTAGATCAAAAAAGACTGGAGACCTACAGGGCATATGAAAAGTAGGGAGAAGCGAGATTGGTGCATCTAGAGGGATGATTAGGGGCACCACAGTATGATATTAGCCATCCAGGTCAAGGTTACTGAGAAACCAATCAGAGTCTGGCCTCGGAAGAAGGGAGGAATTTACAGGGTAATTTAAGAACTAGCAGAAACCGTGGTTGTTTGCCTCATCCTTGCTTAGTTGTCTGGCTTTTCCAGCTCATAGTTATCACCCACCACTTGCTTCTTGTATGCATCTTTGTTGTTTTCCACTTCCCTTCCTTGTTCTCTTCCCCCTTAGTGTCTACCTTGTTTGGCTTGCACACTCCTCAGTTAGCTATCTCACTGTTCAGTTATGCTTGGAACGTACCTTAGCTGATTTGTTGCTCCAGAGCATCCTCTTGTAATATTCTTCTGGCTTTCTTGCTGTGCCATCTCGACCCATCCATTTTCTGGTCCTCATTTCTCCATGTTAGCTGAGGTTTTTCGATACTCTTAGCCCGTTACCGGATCTTCTTTTCTTTCAGTCTGGTAACTACTGGACTGGAGTGGGGTTGCGGATGGAGGGGGTTCTTCTGTGTATTACATGTTGCCTACGTCCCTTTATGCAGATGGTACTGGGAGGACATGTACCCACAAACATGGGCCTGAAGAACCACTAATCCATACGAAGCTGGTATCGAACCACTAATGATGCCTATAGTGTTTCTCTAACCCTAGCCCCAATTTCCCCCCAGTCGATAGTGTGTGCTCTACATTCCTGTCACTTAGTTTTGCGTAACTCTTCAGGTTACTCTCTTTGGAATTAGCATTGAAATGCACCAAACATGTAGTTTTCAAACCTCACCTCACAATGAATGCCGACAAACAGGGCCTGATTCACAAAGCTAAACTTACATTTTTATGTAAGTTTAAGATTGCTTGCTATCCACAATGGGACTTACGAGTAGTATCTCTACAAGGGCGGAATCTTCGCACATAGTAAGATAGGTTTTTTTTATGTGCAAAGACATCTCACTCATCAAGATACTACTCGTAAATACCTTTGTAAATTGCAAAAAATCGTAAACTTACACAAACGTGTGCGTTTACCTTTGTGAATCAGGCCCGCAGTGTTCAAAGGTAAATTTACATCCTTAGACACAAGTATGGCCCTAGAATACTTCTCTGTATCCTATTTAGTCTTTGAATATAATGACAATCTGCAAAGTTACAAAAGCTCTGGTGACAAAGTCCCAACTGCAGCATCTGTGTATCTCAAGTGCCTAGCAAGGATGCGCTAGACCATGAGGAAATTATAGTTCAAGAGTTCAAGATGGCTGGCACTCTTACAAGTCTAATGAGAGTTGTGTGACTGCATGGTATATGCAGTCTTTATTGACTTTACTCATGTGTTTTGTATAGTGCTTTCTTCAGTGATGCAAAGCCTCTTTTCAAGCGATTCCCACACTATACTTACACTGACGGCCTCTACGGTTTCCAAAAGCCCCTACATTCAGGAAGTTTAGTGTCTGAATGCAGGACCAGTGTGACCCTCATGGGTCACAGATCATGAAATGATGTGGCTTGTTTTTGTAAAATTGTCAGTGGAAACTACTTGGGTTGAATAATCTCAAATTCATTTTTTCCGATGCGGGTTGAAAGAGAAGATTAAGGATGAGTCGGTTTGTCCCAAATGTCATGCATCTATTTCTGAACATATTGATCAAGCACAGTTAATTGAAAATAGATGAGGAGAGAGAGTAAAAGAAAAAACTCATGTGAAAATATTTCTAAGTGATTCATAGTTACCTCCTATGGCCGATCAGAGTTTCTAAGTTTTTTTTTTCCTGAAGAGGAACCCCTGAAAATAGGATTAGTAGGACATTTTTTGACTAATAGTGAAAAGGAATGCCATTGAAAGGCTGAATTGTGTTTATATTGTGGTGCTGCTGGTTATATGAGCCTGGCTTGTGCAAAACAATCTCAGAAGTATTTGTAAAAAGTGCAATCAGCCTCTGAGAAAGGGAGGTAAGCTGGAGAGTGCTTGCTACCTTATATCAGCTCATCCATAAATAACACTGATGGCCATTTATTTCTTTTACCAATTGTTTTCTAAATGGAATAAGTAAAAACCATTAATGCCTCTTCATTTGTAGATAGCGGTGCCTGCGGAATGTTTCACAAGGAGAGTATAGAAAACTTCTGAAGTTATTTGAAGAGTTGATGGTTCTCCATTGACTTCAGGCCATATTCGAGAAGTCTTAACACCATTACAAGTCATTTTTGGAAATCATAATGTAGTGCTGTCTTTTGATGTTATTGCCTCACACAATTGGGCTATAATATTTGGTCACATTACTTTCCCTCACCCCATTAAATATGATTGAGCGGTCCAACTGAACCTGGTTCTGTTGTTCCCTTTGGATTTGTTGATTCTTTGACAGATAAAGGAAAAGATATCCTAAAGGTTTACGTGCAGGAGAATTTACAAGATTCGTTATTTTTACCCATACCTTCTAAAGATTCTAGGGTTGATTTTTGGGGTCTAAATAAAGGTAAATAAGATATGAAGTTTGTTCAGAGAACAGGAGCCTTCACTAAGCTTGATTTGTGAGGGGCTTATCTTCTGTGCATAAAGGAGGGCAACAAGTCACAGTTGACTTGGTGCATGCCATTTGGGCATTTTGAGTAATGAGCAAAGCCATCCGGGTTGCACAATGTCTCAACTATTTTGTAGAGTTTCATGTTCGTGGATTCCATATTTTTGATGGTCTGAATCAGTTTGCATTGCTCTGTTGGATAATACACTGGTGGAACATCGAGAACATGTAAGTCCGGTGCTATCAAGACTGCAGCATCATCATTTATTCTGTAAACCCAATAAGAGTGAAATTGAAAAAGATGAGGTAGAGAATCTTAGATTCAGATTGGATCTGCTGTTCTTTCCATGGATCAAAATATGCGTTCAGCAATTTCGAAATGGTATTCATCTAGAATCAAAGTTTCCTTTCAGTCACAAACTTTTATCATGAATATATTAAGACCTTTCCAGAGATAACTGTTGATATCTGTCATAATGCCTTTCAGGAGCCACAGTGCAAGCATTGGTCGTTGGGGTTATTGTACACTGGTCTCCTGGGGTTCCCTACTTCATGGGGGATCCTCCTTCAATGGTATGACAAACTGAGCTAGTACACCCCTACCACACTTGACTCTCGAGTTAGCAAAGGCGACTAGTCCAAGGTGTCTACGGGAGATAGCAATGGAGTGGGGGAGTAGAGACTCAGAATTAAACAAATGAAACAAGAGGCACAATGAGTGAACGCTTAGGCCAGTATTTTTTCTTTTTAGAAAAGAGATATACTTTAATCACATCAAATATAATTTATCTCATGTTTTGCCCGAATCGAAGTGGAAATATTTAGTTTTAGAGGGAGAACGTTTAGCAAAGAAAATGAAAAACATTTTTGATGTGCACTAGAGACCCATTTGCAATTTTAACTGATCATCAGAATTTACAATGCCTGCAAAGTCTTCAGTGCAGGAATAGTCAACAGGTTAAATGGGCTTCTTTCTTTGTCCATTATGATTTCGTTATCACTTATATTGTATTTCTGGTTCACGTTTAAAAAAAAATAATATTTTGTATTATTGTTTACCTGAGATATCTCTTACTTACGACCAACATGTATTCCCTTCTGTTAAGTAGATTGACTTGTTCAGTCCTTCTTGAACTGAACTAAAGTGTCTCAAGAACAAATAGATCCAAGGGAATTAGAACATCTGCATCTCAAGATTCTTGCAATTTGATGAAATTATTTATTTCTATCAACAAGCAAGTTTGGTTCTGACTAGATAAGTACAATTGGATACTGTTAATTCTGATGTCCTGGAATATGTTCTTGCTTGTCTCATTTGTGCCCTACACAAGTCAGTACATCCTATCTTGTGGATTTTTACAACTGCTACCTGTGGTTTATAAGCCTTGGCATACTATTTCTACAGACATTATTATGGACATTCCACCTTCTCTGAATGCCCAGTAATAATGATTACTGCGGAGGCTGTGTACAGTTAGAGGATGACTGTGTGTGCACCGCACGCCCACATGGAGAGTTGGTGGATGCTGCACCCAGTGCGTTGCTGGGCATCCTTGCAACCTGGGTCGTTCTGATCATTCTGTGATCGTGGTCAACCAGACATGTGTTTCATGACCAATTGGAGTCATTAGCGAGCATGGCGGCCGTTGTACTGCAGATCCAGCAGTAGTCTTCTTTGTGTGTTTAGCTGACACCTTGATTCTGAAGGAAGAGGCATAGTTATGCTTATGAACTACCCTTGCCGGAATGGTGTTTTTTTCTGCAAAATCTACTGAATTTTACCAATCCAAGGTGAACCATCAGTCTTTTCTTGTGATGTCAGTTCCTTGTACCACAACACATTTGTTTCCTATTATTTGTCACTGTCATTACCCATTTTTTCTTTATCCTTAGCCTTCATTTTTGCTTCTGCTGTTGAATCCCATTTGTATTCATCTTGGGCCATATGTAGATAATTTTTATTTACCGATTCATAAATACCGAATTTTACCGATTCAGTATTTATGAATCGGTAAATAGAATGTAGGTAAACATTCGGTAATTATTACCGAATCGGTAATATTCGGTATTACTGATTCGGTATTTACCGAATCGGTAATAATGCATCCCTTCCAATTCATTCCTATGGGCCTGGAGGCCCATAGGAATGAATGGGAAGCCATTCACTATTACCGATTCGGTAAATACCGAATCGGTAATAGGGGGAGCATATTCATGGGTGCCAGGGTGTCACATTGACACCCTGTTGCACCCCTGAATCGTGCATGTGTGCACATGTGGCGCACATACATGCCCTAAGGGCATGTATGTCTGCCACATGGCACTTTTCAAAAAGCACAAAATTGCTTTTTAAAAGGTATTCGTTATTTACCATCAACTTGTAGTTGGTGGTAAATAACGAATCCAGAAACCAAAAATGCACTCACTTGAGTGCCCCCTACATAGGATTTCAGGATTCGGTAGTTTACCGAATCGGTATTTTACCGATTTCTTAAAATTCCGATTTGGTAAATTACCGAATCCTGAAATCCAGCCACCTACATCTCAATTGCCTAAATACCGGTCGGTAACGGGATATTTACCGATTTTCAGCCATTACCGACCGGTATCTAGGTACCTACATATGGCCCCTTGTGCATTATTTGGCAATATTCTTTTCTCTTCCTGATGTCAGGTGAAGTTTAGTGTGTATCTTAAGTACTCTAGTGTGGTCTTTCCTTCCTATCCGAGACACTCTTACAGAGACACCTGGCATCATCTTTCAGTTGCGTTATATTGTGCGGTGTGACACCATAGCTACTGCAAGGTGTTGTCCTTTCCTCTGGCAACTAATAAGGATACTGAATATACTTTTGTCAAGTTAATACTGCAGGACCTTGTCATCCTCAAACTCCTACAAATCCAAGTTTTTATGATTAGTCCAGATCCTAACAATATGGCCAGAAGGTCGATCTCATAAATAAAATAGTTTCTTTCTGCAGAATTCAGTGCTCTTAAGTATTAGGCTATGAGATGAAGATAAATGGTAATGTGATCTAATCTTGCACTATTGCTTCGATAGCAGAGCTAGACTGAGTGTGAATGAGTGAGAGTGGATTCAGAGTAGGAATAAGTGAAACAGAATGGGTATGAATGAGTGGGACTGAGTGAGAACGAGTGAGACTGAGTAGGTCTGAGTGAGTTAAAGAAAGAATAAGTGAATCAGAATGAGTTAGAATGAATGTCAATGAGTGAGAGTGGGTTCAAAGTGAGATTAAGTGAAACTGTGTGAGTCAGTGAGACTGAGTGTGTCAGAATGAGTAAAAAAAAAGTGTAACAAAGATGTTTTACCTCTTCATAGTTGAACATACAGGGCTAAAGTAAGCAAAAAAGAATTGTCTGCTGGCATCACAGATGCCTTACGCAACTGGACTGGTATAACTGCTGCACGTTCAAATAAATGTTTCTTAGACATTCTGTTGTGTAATTTATATTTGAAATGTGAGAGTGAGATTTATTTCACAGGAACTAAGTCTCATCATTAATCATGTCACAGGTACCCTTGTGGTGGCAGAGGGGCTCGCTGATTAAGCCCACATAGACTCCCCAGGCCCACAATCAGATGCATGCACAGGTTGTATTGTGCAGCGCTAGGACCACATACGGTTTACGCCCGTATACATTATAGCCTTTGGCCAAGCCTGGCTAGAAAATGTACTTGGTGCACATCCGGGTGTGGGGAGGCCAAACGAGTCCGGTTGGCTCACTACAATCCTTCCCAACTCAGTCTTGAAGATAACTGTTTATCTAATTTTACACACAAAGTCTCTGAGCCGCTGACTTGGCTGTGGATTCGTCCAGAAGTTGTATCGCTGGTGTTGTGACCTACTCAGTAATCCATCTTGGACTTTAGTGTTTTGTGTGTCTTCGTCTCCATCTATTGTTTTCGGTCTGTGGCTATTTTCTCCCTTGGTAGGAGAGGTGTCATCACATTCTTCAGGTTCGGGCCAGTCAATTTCCTCCTGGTCCTCTATGTTAGCTGTCTGTTGGATTCCAGCGTCAATTTTTTTGAACCACTAGATATTCCTTGTGACTGTTTCTCTGCCTTTATATACTGTAACCATGGTTCCATCAGTCCCCAACACTGTCCAGGCTCTTGATTTGTAAGGTGTTCTGAACTTCCATCCTGGTCGGCAGTCTCTGATGGCTACCATGTTCCCTGGTGAGATCGTTTGTGTTTTCCCTCTTCGCCTTTAACTCGTTTGCACATTGCTCTGTGTGCGCAGAGTGGGAGTTTCCTGCAGGTCATATGGGGGTGGCACCCACCCCGAATATGTTAGGATGGTGTCTCACTGGGGTCCATTGAACATCAGAGTCTATGTGGCCTGTTAGGTGGTGCAATGAGTTGTTCCCCAGTATTCACAGAGGAACAGCTGGAGGCTTCGTTCGGGGTTGGTCTCTTCGGCCAAAGCAATCGGGAGATTTTTGTTCAAAGTCCACATAAGCCTTAAACCCCCGCCGTTAGCCTCAGGCCATTGCGGGGTGATGCGGCGATCATGTATCCCTAGTTGTTTCAGTCAGTCTTGATTTCGGAAGGCAGGCCGAACGTGGTGAACGTTTTCTATAAGATGGGGGCAACGCAGTGAATGCAGTCAATTCATCAACCTCGGCAGTCGGATATTTGGAGTAGCCGACTATTATTACCATGGTAGCCCTCCCATCTGGAATGCTCCCAAAGTCAAGACTTAGTTTGGACCATGGGACGGTGCATGGATCTTCAGTAATTTTACGTGCCAGGTTTCCCGAAGGGCTTGTGAGCTGGCACACACGGCATTGTCGAACAACTTCATTGACTATGGCCTCCAGTACAGTAAACAATACCTTTTCTCACATGCAGGACTTTATCTTCATGGTGCCTTGATGTCCCGTGTGCCAGTAGCATCACTTGGTGTTGTAATTCAGCTGGGATTATGTGCCTGTGTCCGCTTAACAGCATGCCATCCTGAGTGGTGATAGATTTGTCACATACTCGCCACATTTTTGGTAACCTTTCCTTGTCTTGGCCGGCCCAGTCATTAGCATCTTGCAAGAAATTCTGCCAGGTAATTCTGTATGGCAGCTTTCACTTTTAATATTACAGGGTCTCTTTTCGCGACTTCTTCGATGTGATGCGGACGAAGTGCTTTGATTCATGCCGTTTGTGAGACCATGTTGACATAGTCTTCCAATGTATTGACACTGTTGGAAGCTGGGTTGTCTGTTGAAGTAGGGTGACAGCAGAGGAAGTTTGCTGGGTTCTTGGCCCTGGGTCGATATACTACCCTCATTCTGTAGTGTTGTAGTTGTATAGCCCACCTCTCAATACGTGGTAGTGGATGTCAGGCTGATCCTTGAAACCACGGGACAGGAGGCTGGTGGTCTGTGATAACCTTGAAGGGTTGACTGCTTATCTACAGGTGAAAATGCCCACACGATTGCCCGGGCTTCCGTTTAAATTTGGGTCTAGCGTGTTTCAGTTGGCGTCAGTACTTTGCTGGCAAACACCAGTGGTTCCAATCTGCTCGGTTCAAGTTCTTGAGTGAGGACTGCACCGAGCCCCACTGGGCTTGCAACCACCAGTAGTTCAGTTGGTTTCTCAGGGTCGAAATACGCCATGGTGGTGTTGTTGAGAAGGGCGCCTTTAAACTTCTGGAAGGTGTCTTCTTTTTGGATCCACATTCATCTTGCATACACTTTGGTCATGGCTGCTCCTGGCAGTTCTTCCAGCTCTTTTTCTTGGCAGGTACCTTGATCCGAGCGAGTTCTAAAGTTCTGGGGTCTGGGCCCCGATATTTATACTCAGTTTCTCTTTGTTCTCTTGGGCAGGGAGTGTCTGTGCTCAGTCCAAACCATTTTGGTACTCTCTGGCTCAGCCTCCCAAGAGGAGGTAGAGACAGCATTGTCCAAGGCAGACCAGGCCCATTCAGGTGCAAGGAAATCTCCTCCCACTACACTAAATGCAGCCCAGGTCTATTCAGCCTAGCCCTGACTCATCCAGGAAAGGCAGGACACACCTCGACTCACCCAGTGGCTGTCTGAAGAGAATGAATATCCCCAGCCCCTGTCACTCCAAAGCCAGTCTGTCCACTGCCCAGCATAGGCTCTCAGGATGTATAAGCAAGGAAATACCTACTTTCTAAAATAGGTATTTACACAGAACCTAAAAATCATCTTTATTAAAAATGCATTTCTAAATCCTGAGCTCAGGCATACTAAACACCATATGAAGCTGTACTTGTAAAATGTCACCAAGTATTCCCCATTCTATCCTCTGGGACAGATAGCCTTTCAACAGTGAAAAAGGAATAACACGGTAGTTCACTATCAGGACATGTCTCACACACACCAAGACATGTCCTACCTTTCACATACACTGCAACCTGCCCATAGGGGTAACTTGGGCCTACCTTAGTGGTGACTCACATGTAATAAAAGTGAAGGTTAGGGCTTGGCAAGTGGGTGCACTTGCCAAGTTGACATGTCAGTAAAACCTGTGCACAGACACTGCAGTGTAAGGTCTGAGAACCCTTTGAAAGGCTGCTCATCTGGGTGGCACAATCAGTGCTGCAGGCCCACTAGCAGCATTTGATTTACAGGCCCCGGCACTCTTAGTATACTTTACTTGGAACTTACCAGTAAATCAAATATGCCAATCATTGAAACCCCAATCCATAATCTAATTTACAATAGAAGCACTTTCACTTTAACACTGAACAGCAGTGAGAAAGTGCACAGAGACACTAAACCAGCAAAAGCAGAGTCAAAACCAGGAGGTCACGAAGCAAACAGACAGGGGAAACACACCAAGAGATGCCAGGTCTAACATTGGTTATGCCTGATACCTTTGGGTTTCCTACTTACTGCTTTCCTCCTTACCTCTGGCCCTGCTCATTTTTGTGGTATACTGGTCTGTCAGGAGATCATCACAGTAACATCTACCTCTAGGACTGGTAAGCCTGATTTTACCTTACTCTTTCATAAAGCTATTCCATTCCATATAGTAGCTTGCAGTCAATTGTGTCATGCTACTTACCTTCTAGGTGGTCTGTGATCCCTCGAAACCTGGCAGCTCCACTTGGGTGAGACAAATTCTTTCAGAGGGCAAATTCAGTCTGATGTTTTTGTCTAAGCCTTTCGAAATGTTTCTGCTGGTTCCTACTGCAGGCTGTCAGAAATTAGGTTACTGGTTGAAGGGGGAGGCGTGAAACCCTACTTAAGCAGCAGCTCCATTTTCTGTTGGTGAAGTCACAAGCAAACCCCTAATTAACCTATGCTCAACCCTCTGGTAGCTTGGCACGAAGCAGTCAGGCTTAACTAGGAGGCAATGTGTAAAGTATTAATGCAGCACTTCAAACAGTATTAAAGTGAAAACACAAGAAAAATCGCACACCAATTTAGAAAAATTGAGTAAATTCTAATAACTAATTTGACACCAAAACGACAAACATCTTATCTGTGGAACCGGAGATATGCAGTTTTAAAGATTTGAGGTAAGTATATAGTCTAAAAGCAAAAAGCGTTACTCATGGTTATCTGGTTGTGCAAGACTGTGTGAAAGTCAAAAGTACAGGCCGACAGCAATGGAGCATGGGTCAGATACAGGGAGCAGGTTAGTCCTGCTGAAAGAGTTACCTTCAAAGTCTAGTGCAAAGAGTTCTGTTTTGGTTTAAGGGGCAGATGCAGAGAGAGTGTCACGGATGGTTGTCTATCTAGTGCAAAGAGCAGGCTGGGTATCACAGATGGTCGTTGTTGTAGTGTGAAGATCCTCTTGGGCGTCGCGGACGGACATTGCTGGAGCTACGCATTGGTGGGTCACTGTGAGCTAAAGTCAATTAGATATTGTAACAGCAAAAGCACAATGGACCCAAATCTTCAATCATAATAGACGTTCTTTTATTCCTTTAGAAAACATGGCCAGACGACACGTGTTTCGTCAGGGAAGATCATCCCACGACTCCTCAGGACTGGGAATGAAACAAATATTTTGATATAAATACAAGGATTTAGAATCACAGTTACTGAAGAGACAAAACCTCTCAGTCAACCATAAAGTGATTTTTAAAAGACCATGTGGAAACCCAAACAAAGACATCTATGAAAAAGTGCTAACTGTTCAAAAAAGGAGTAATCGGTACAAAGTTGAGAATTCATCATCATGCCCACACAATAAGAAAATAGGTGAAACACATAAAAAGGAAAAGGACCGTGTAATAGTAAAAACGTCGTTGTGAAAATACCAGTGTCAAACATGTAATACAAAAGTACACCGAAAATGTGTAACCAGAAATACCTAAAAGACAAAGAATAAGGAAGAATGAGAAGAAAAAAGACCCATAGGAGGTATGCGGAAGTCCAAAAAGATGAAGAATATAGAAAAGAGGACAAGAAATAGAAAAAGGGAAGGTACCTGAAGCTAATAGCTACAGAACAAAACGACTCGAAATTGGAAAAGGTTCCAACCAGGCTGGGTGCATAAATAGCACAGTCGAGAAAACAAGGCCAATGGAATTATGTAGATAATCTACGAGAAAAGCAAAAAGGGAGCACACACGGTAATTGATAGTGAAACTAATCAGAACTATACGTAAGACGAAAAATTCGCCTATAATCACAAGATTCGAAAATGAAAAACAGAACATCGCAATGGTAAACAGTCACGCCAAGACAACAGTAATGTGATCCAGCTACATTATAAGTATCAAAAAACAAACAATTAAAAACAGGGGTGTCTAATGATTCTTTTAGATAATCCAATCGTAAGTTAAAACACCGCAATATGAAAATTCAGTAACCCAAAGTATAGGAAGTACAGTCTAAATCTTACCTAAGTCATTACATGGAGGTATGGAGACGAATAATCCCTGTGTCACCGGACAAATGCAAAACAAAGGGTAATGTCACTCATATCATAGGGCAACGATGGGAAGATCAAAGTATGCTTCTGTACACGAGTTCCAGAGTAGTTGGAGAAAAATGTAAATCCAAGTAAATGATCACCAATTCTAACGCAAAAAAGAAAACACACCATGTCAAAAATGACTATAAGAATGGATAATGAAACTGGATGAAATCTAACCAGTCCTATAAAACTTACCAAAGAGTAGAGAACAGCGAACATCGTAACTGTACCGGTATGCACGAGTGTGTGAGCGCGTTGCGCAGGAACCGGAAATAAAAGGGAGACATGCCAGTACTACAACAGCTATACCGCTGCTCCGCCGGCAATGATCAGCCCGGAAGTGTGAAAAAATCGATGTCCTTCTCACATACTGACGGTCAGCAAAAAAAAACACACAAAAAAAAAAAACCAGCTAGACCGCCACTCCGCCCTCATTGCTTACCCGGAAATGTGCAAAAAGCGATGTCCGCCTCACAAACTGACTAACAAACAGTAACTAGAGTTAAAGACAAGGAAATAGAATCATACCACGTAGTAAAACAAACATAAAATAAAAAGAAGAAATTGGAAAATAACCCAGGTGAAATCAAATTAAGTGTAAGGATAGAGAGAGAACCAATCCAAAAGCAGAATCAGGTGGAAAAAATAATTGAAAACTAAAACGAAAAAATATATGAAAAATGGACATGATGAGAATACCACATAGAGATATTATTCTGAATGAGAGTAACAAACAATAAAAACAAAAAACGCAAAAACATGATAAAATGCAGTAATAGCACATCAAAATATAAATACAAACATATACAAAAGAGGATATCATAATGACACCTGTAAAAAATTCATAATAGACGTTCTTTTATTCCTTTAGAAAACATGGCCAGCCGACACGTGTTTCGTCAGGGAAGATCATCCCACTACTCCTCAGGGCTGGGAATGAAACAAATATTTTGATATAAATACAAGGATTTAGAATCACAGTTACTGAAGAGACAAAACCTCTCAGTCAACCATAAAGTGATTTTTAAAAGACCATGTGGAAACCCAAACAAAGACATCTATGAAAAAGTGCTAACAAGATAAAGGCATCTTGATTGCTCACAAAGTGAAAGAGCAATAAAAATCCCATTACATTTTGTAATCTTGTCACATTTGCTGGTTTTCAGAGACAGAGGTCAAAAGTCAGCTTATTTTATTACATTTATTTTTCTTTCTGCGACTTAAGTTGGAGGATTTTGTAAAGTGAACTGTGTGACAATTTATCTGTGCAAAGCATGTTAAATGAAAGGCTGTAACATGTCAGGCTTTTTTCTAATGCAACACAATATTTTTGCTCTCGATATTCTGTCAGGCAACCATATTCTTTAGGTAAAGGTTTGACTGTGACATGATGGTGGTCTCCCTTGGCTTCTGGTGACCATCCATGGCTTCTGATTGGCACCCATGGCATAAAGAGGGGATCCCTAACATCTGGCAGCTGTTGTGGCTCATAGTAAAGTTTCATAATCTGTAATGGTGGCACGAGGCCATATGAGGATAAGTTTGCCCTTGTGGGGGCAGTAGTACTTGTAAGTCCTGCATAACAATGTGTATTTTATTAAAATGAGAGTCTGACATTTGGATATAGAAAGGTTATTTTCGGAAAATACACATTTTTCGTTTAGTGGTGTTGAACCTCTCTAATAAAAGGATGGTCTCCAGTTGTAGTAGTGCCTAATCCTTTATTCTTTACATCATGAATATCTTTTCGTTTGATTATATCACTCCACATCGTTCATTAGATTGACAATAGGATGACAGTTTTTTTATGTTGCCTTTTGTACTTTTGTGCATTTAGCGTGCTTCATTGATAGCCAAAGTTTCTCTCTCTCTCTCCCTCTTTTTCTTGTGGTGGACTCCCTCACTCCCCCGCCCCTGATTGGTTAGTATTCACCTAGCCCACCCTCTAGCCCTTCATTTGGACTTCTGATCCTCTGACGTTCTAAAAGGGATTGTCTATGCCCCTTTTAAAATCCAGCTCCACCCCTTGCACGCAGGAACCCGCATCTCTGCTTCTCACTGAGACATTTGGGCCATATCAACATTCGGCCAACTCCCCATCCCCGGTCTTTCTCATGCCCAAGAGTCCAGAGTTTCTGTCTGCCTTGCAAATGGAGACATTGGGGCACCTATGTGGGTGTTTGAGGAACTCCTCAGAATATCAGTGGTAGGGTTATAGCTTGGACAGGTCCCTTCAAACTGGGAATGTGGGGCCGGTTCCCATACCCACCTAATATCCCTGTCACCCAAACAGGAGAACCAGTAGAGAAGATGTCATCAATCCAGCAGTGTTCACCTTATTCCTTGGTGACAGGGATATGTGAGCCCAGGAACAAGGTTCTGCATCATCCTTGCAACTATATGAGGTGCAACAAGGGGTAATTCAATAGAGTTCATTTCCACAAATTGAGAAACTAGTACTTAGTAGCAAAATATATGTATTTTTGAAAAAGTTCGCCTGATGTTCTTTCATCATATATTTGAAGCTAAAATGTTAATCGTGAATCATGCTGATTCGGAAGCACGTATTTCTGGTGTCATTTATTTGGCTCGTATTTCGTGACTGATGTGGAGGCATCTTAATGTCTGCATTGCTATAGATTTTATGACATTACCATAACCGTTGCTGCCAGAGATTTTCCTAAACTGTAACCTAAGAAATATGTATGCTGTCTGAACCTGTGGTAATCGTTTCCAACCAGAGATTTGCACATCTGGATTGCATTTCATTTTGTCTTCATCTACTGCACAGGAAATTCTGAGTCGCAAAATGTAACTTATAATCAGAGTTGAAGTGGGTAGTATGGGGAAATGAAATGATGTTGAAGATAGAAGTGAAGAATGATGCGGTGTATCTTGAAAGCTTATAGGAGACCATGCCAGATAACTGCCGTCTCGCAGAGAAATTTGGTCATCAACATTAATTTATGACCTAATTTATCTTTTTTATTCCTGCCAGACATCAACAAAGGGATTTCTTGTGGACATAAATAGTGTTAAAAATTCTGTTCTTGTAAATCCCAAAAAAGGGGTGTGAATGGTGCATTGTAAGGAATAGCTTGTTTTGGAAGTTTGGCAACTCCCACCAATGTATATTTGAGAGTTTTCTCGGACTGCAATCTGGAGCCTTCTCACCCTGGAAATTGTTAGAGATTTACTCTACCTAGGGGCTGGAGTAAATCCCTTTCCAGGATGGGAAGAAGAATGTATCATTCTTACATTTGGTTGAGGAGTAGAAGGGCTTTTTTCCACTAGAAAAAATGTTTCTCCACGAAAATGATTTCAAAATAGTGCGTTTGCACAAGTGGCTGCATTCCCCCGGTGTGGACGTCTCTGATAAGAAGAACTCTGCACAGTAGAACCCGATGGGAAGAGTCACCTGACGTTTCTAATAGTATGCCTGTAAACCTTCACTTGGCACAGTTTTCCAGAAATAGTAAATCTACACCTGCACAAAGACATACATATACCGTTGCAAATGTTGGATTTTTCTAATGAATAAGATCTCCAGGGTGGAGCTCTCCATAATGGAGAAGTCTGCACACGGTAATGGCACTTGATCTGCAAATGCCTACTTTAGTTTTTTCTCCACTCCTTTCAAAAGTTCTACAGGCACAACTATCTTTCATTGGTTGCAGTCTAGATACTTTGTGATTTGCTTTAGTGTGGTCAAAGGCTGGACAGTCTAGGTTAGAAGCCAGGATGTGAAGCCTCTCATAGCCTACTTTTAAACCTTTGGTGGCTGCTATCAGACCCATCTGAGGGAGGGGCGGGGGCGCATGGCAGGCATGGCTACTGTTCAACTTCATTGAAAACAGTGTAACTTTATTGAAAATCACAGATAATCATTGCTATTTTATCTACCAGTGGGAAGTTTCACCCATTCAACCAGTGCCCAGGGGACACACCCTTCGCTTAGGGTTTGCTATATCAGGCATGGCTACTGGACCACAACTGTGGTGGTTGAGGTCATTTGCCCTGGGGTCCATTTTACTATGTTCCTGAACCCTTTCCACACTTGTCTTTTACAGTTAGCAGTCCCACGTCACTCTCATGTAAGAGGAGATAAAGTTTGTTGCCCAGTTGAACATCAATCTTTTAGGAAATTCAACCCTTGAAAAGATCCCTAGGAGTTCACTAGCTATTTCCGTTACAGACATACTCCTTAGGGGTACCACCTCTGGTTACCTGGCATATGACCCACTATGGCCAAGATATAGTTGCTGCCTAATGCTGAATGGGGGGAGGGGCTGGTGTGGGTCAAATGTGCTGACAATGTAAATGCCCACCAGCTTTAACTGGCATGTGACAACAGAAAATGTCTGTGCTCTAAGGGAACCACTGGCCTCTGGCTAGCTCCTGGCTCAAGATTCGAAAGCTCACTGTATGACAGTATGACCTCAAGCCAACATAATGCCTCCAACCGCTCTCATGCTGATCTGCTCATGATCTTCTTTCCTAAGTCCCATACGTGCAACGCCTTGAACTTGTGCATAGTGGAATTCTTCATGGATAGGTCCTCCAGCATTTAATAAACTCTGCAACTTAAGCAGCAATATAGTCAAGCCTGGTCTGTTTTAGAGGGAGGTTTTCTCATCTTCCTCTGCCTCTGGAGCAGCGGCAAGGGGCCACAGACTGTGGCTTCCCATAATCTGCCCTGATCCTCTCACTACCTTTCTTGGGTCCTTGCAAATCTGGGATGGTTCCAGTCTCTTCTGGAGATTGACATGCTCCAGTCAACAAAGCTGATGTGGTCCACACCATGTAGACTTTTGGTCTTGGTACTCAACCAGGGGCAGTCAAATCACTACCAAAATACATCCAACACCTTGTTTGTATCTCTCATCCATCGATCATGGTCAACTTGAATTGGTTTCTACTGCCAATCATGCAATCAAGCACATCGTGTAGTTCCTACTGGCTATCAAGCCTGTTCCATTGGCACCAGGAACAGGCTTCTTGAGCCTGAGAAACTTCCTCTCAACCAGAGTCTTATAAGCACCTGTATTTGTTGGGGTAGGAAATTTCTCTAGGTAATACTAGCCTCCTAATCAAACCCCATTATATTTATTTATATATATTTAATGATATTTCGGTGGATGTTCTTTAGAGCAGCTGTGTACCTTTCCCAAATATTCATTTCTACTAGGTTGAGCAACACAAGTCCCTCCCGGGTCCCTTCACATACAGTTAATTCCCCGCTATTGGGGGTCTGGCTGGTATATGGTCTTTGACCTGACAGTCCCTTTTGTAATGCCCCTCCTTGTGACTCTACCTACAAGAAATCGCTTTGGGCTTTGAAGAAGTTCCCTTCCTCTCTTTTTCTTATCCTCTAGTTTACAACCAGTCTGTTGAGAATTCACCTTCCCCTTTGGCTTAGATCCCTTCTGCTCTAGCCGTTTGTTAAACCTGTTAGCTACTCAATGTCAGCCAACACTTCATGCTTCTCTAGGTCCTTTTATGTCAAGTCAGACAGATATTGCTTAAGTAGGGTAGAACATTTCCCTTTGAGTGGCTCTCTCACAATTAAAAGGTAAATTACATGAATATTGTTGACCTCCATCCGTTTGACCCACTCATTCCAATGAATTCAAGTTCTCAGACTCAACATCATGCTCTCATGCTTTCTTTGAATCTCTGAAGGTACTGCGCTTGCTCAGCTCAAACACTCCGATCAGGGCTTCTTTCATTTGTTCATATTTAATTTAATCAGCTCCGAATGACTGTTGTTCCTTCTACGAGCAAGTAACTTTTTAAAGTTATTATTGCGTTAGAGACATCTTTCAAAGTCTGAGCTCCACAAATAAGCTGAAAACTAATAAACCATTCCAAACTATCTTGGCCTTCCACATACATGTTTGCAAGGTCTTTTGACACCTTTGCAGCTTCTCCTACAAAGTTGTAGATAAATTCTCCTTTGTTTCTACTGCCATCCTGAGCTGTTTCTTCTCTACGGGCCACATGTACGTAGCATTTTTGCCATCAGAAACGGCCAATTAGTAGTTTCTGACCCCAAAATGTTTTTACATACGTTTATGGTGGTCTGCTGACCCCAGTAGGCCACCATCCCTGTGACTTTTGCAATGCCCAATGGGTCGCAAAATGAGAGCTACCGCATTAATTTTCATGAGGTAGGTCTATTTGCAACCCACTAGGAAGCGCAAAAAGTATAAAACACATTTTAGTGTTTGTGGTTACCAAAAAGCAAATCGCAAACATTTGTTATTTGGTTTTCGCAAACACTAATGTTAGTACATATGGCCCTAAGTCTGTTCTCTTGCCTTCTTCTTTCCCTTGTCTCCCCTTACCTTCTTATCTTCTCCCAGTACAATTCCTCCTGTCTCTCCTGCCTTGTTTCTTCTTGTTACTGGTGAGCTAATCTCAGTTTCTACCCATCAATTTCTGCTTTCTCTTCTTCCTTAGTCTCAGCATTTTGAAGAGCAGACTGCAAGTTCAGGGTTTGAGTCAGTCTTAACCCACCCAAGTGAGTAACTTCTGGAACAGGGGCGGTATTACCCTTGAAGTTGGGGAATGGGGGAATGTCTTTGGGAAACCATGGAAAGCAAATGTGAGGATATACACTAGGAGTGTCTGGCGAAAACCTGTGCTTCGAGGCTAAGAGAGCCTGACAAAAGAGCACTCCCTCTGTTGGTTGCTACCATGATGCCATCCTCAGAGCCTATCACAGTTTCTTCTCTGCCACCCAATTTCTCTAACTGGCCCTTAATATAAGAGCCTTCCACC
This sequence comes from Triturus cristatus, assembly GCF_964204655.1. Classification (NCBI taxonomy): domain Eukaryota; kingdom Metazoa; phylum Chordata; class Amphibia; order Caudata; family Salamandridae; genus Triturus; species Triturus cristatus. Next base: position 450,072,572 of record NC_140584.1, read on the forward strand.
CTCGCTCCAAACACAAATCGCTCAACTGATCTAAGCAACAGAATGTGAAGGTCTTCTCCCACCAATATTATTTATTTAAAGATGTTTTGAAATCTGACCTTAAACATGACCTATATTTCTCTAATTACATGGAGTCTCCAAATTGATGTAGTTACATAGAGATTACAACTGATAGTAGTAGCCATGCAATAGTCTGAACAGGTTCATTAAACAAATATATACGGGTGCTTCTCATGGGATAATGATTACAACATAAGATTCCACGTCAAGTCTGTGTCAGGGCAGAAACAGTCCATTAGGTAGTCTATAGGTAACTGATGTATTCATGAGTGTGTTCATGGAGACTATTGTTGTGAAGCCTCCTAAATGGTCTTGTGCTATTCCGTGGGTACTGGGATACCCCAGTAGCAGGCCATCTATGGCAAACTCATGAGGTGTGAAGTTTCTGAGCGGGAAGAACTTGTTCTTTAAAATTATTTATGCCTTCTTTTTTAAATTAACAGCAGATGTATTGGTGCAAGTCCCAGGTGGGAGGGGAGTTTCAGATTCTGAGGGCTGAACTGAAGAACATTCACATATCGGTTTTACATTTCTTGAATCTTAGAGGTTTCAGTAGTTTGAAACTTGTCCTGTGTAGTGAGCGGCTGCCTTCCTAGATGACAAGGGTGTGCTAGATATTTCAGGGTGCCAAAATGTACTGCTTTATGTGTCAGACATGCAATATTTTTTATCTTTTTCGATTAACGTATTTTATTACTTTTTCCAACTTCACAACATTCTTATACAACAATTACCAATACCCCTCCACCCTACCCCCGCCCAGCAATCTGCACCCCCATGCCGAGGGCGTGGGGGACCATCTCTCCTTTGTAGTCAGCTGCAGTTTGTATGCCCTGCGTCCCTTTCTGGTGCTGCTAGTAGCCCAATCTCACCTTCCTCTCTATCTAATGGGTTGCATCCAACTGCTCTATTGCTCACCCACCCAGCCATTTAAAATTCCATCAAATTTTGGGATCATCCTCTCTCCTTGTATATCATCCTTTCCTGCATGTAACAAATATCCATTTCACGTTCCCAATCTTTCCCCGCCGGTACCAGTGAAGAACCCTAATTCTGTGCCACTTCTCTCCTAGCTCGAAGGAAGACCAGATTGAATAGAATCCACTAGTAGGAAGAAGCATCTGTTCCGCTCCATATCTCTATCAATACCAGTGGCGCTCTCTAATCTATGTGTCACCCCTTCCCAGTACTCTCGGAATCTCAGACACTCCACAGTGTGTGAAGAAACATGCCCCTCTGTCCACAACCTCGCATATACTCCTGAACTTTACCCATTTTTTTTAAGAGGAACCTGGTATAGTATTCCCAATGTAAAATCTTAAACCCTATAGATAAATAATGGGCTTTAATCACTAATGTCCTGTTGAATCGCAACGCATCACCCCAATCCTCGTCTTTCACATCCCCTTGCCACCAGCCCCTCAGAGGTTCTAATTACCCCAGTGTGTTCCTCAACGTAGTTTGATAGGTAAGAGAGATCGTCTTAGCGAACACCCTGCCATTCAGCAATCTATACTCCATAGTAAGGTCTCCAAAACATTTGCTTCAAGTGGGTTCGTCGCCTCCAGCACATGGGACAATTGGAGGTACTTAAACACTTGTGAGGGCGGCATCTCATTTTCTAACCTAAGATGGTCAAACAGAACCACCCCATTTGCATCCCACACTTTAGCCAGTGTACTGATCCATAACTTGCCCCACTTCCTGAAGCTGCAACGACCCAACACTGCCCCCATCCGCGTACCCAGCCACAGCGGGGTTCTATGTGTGAGGTGCCAATGCCAGCCCATTTGCCTATTCAGCCTCAGCCAGATTTCCACAACCGTTCTCGTCGCCAGATGGGCAACTGCTGACACCCTTCCACCATATAGTATATGCAAGTACCCTTTCCCCGCAGACCCTCCTATCCAGGCGAAAAGCCGGGTCATCTAGCTGCGCATGAGTACAGTCACTAATCACACTGATCTGCACTGCCTCATAATAACGCCTAACATTAGGGAGTGCAACCCCCCCTTATACATGGAACGCTGAAGAGTGAACAGTGCTATCCTCAACGAGCCCCCATGCCACAGCAATTTTCTCAGCAGTGCATTGACTGCCTTAAAAAACTCATTGATTATGCCAAACGGGCTATTTTGGTCACAGCGGCCCTCAATCCAGGGTGGATCACCAAAAACGAGGCAGAATTCTTGACAAATCAGAACCCCAGGCTACCCTACTTTTACATCTTGCCCAAAATTCACAACGGGGTCAATACACTCCCAGGTAGACCCATAGTCTCGGTTATAGGGTAAGTCCTGGAACCGCTTTCCAAGTTCTGCGACCACTTTATGCAACCCTTGGTCCTCAGAACCCTCACTTTCCTCCAAGACACTAGGGATGTCCTAAAACTCCAACCAACTTAGAGGGCCCCCTGCCAGATGTACTACTTACACTGGATGTGGAGGCCCTCTACACCAACATTCCACAACTGAATACACTTGATGTGGTAGAGGAAACACTACATGGCATTACTTGGACTTCACCTACCCCAATCAGCTTTGTCATGGAATGTGCCCACATCGCACTCACTGAAAACTTTTTTCAGTTTGAGGAATGACTGTTTCATCAGACACAGGGCATGTCCATGGGCAGTACTTTCGCCCCAAGTCTGGCATGTCTCTACATGTCGGACTTCGAGGCGAGATATGTGCTCACGGATTCCAACCCGTTCACGAATAACGTTCTCCTTTGGAAACTTTATATCGATGATATTTTGATTTTCTAGAGGGGTGACAGGAACACTATCCCTGACTTCCTCCGGTGGATCAACAACCTCAATCCGTTCCTCAATTTCACAGCCAATTGCTAATTCCTTGATCTCATGATCATCAAGAAACCAAACAGGTTGGAAACCATCACATACAAAAAACCCACCGACAGTCACTGCCCCCTCTTGTACCAAAGTTTCCACTCCAAAGCCTGGAGGGAAAATCTACCCTACGGGCAGTTCCTACGCATCCGTAGGAACTGTAGTAACATTGAGGACTACAAAAAACAAGCATCTGAACTAAGTACGCACTTGGTCAAGAGACAATATCCACCACGGATCATAACCAATGCTCAAAAACGAGCATGCAACACCAACAGGTTAAGCCTCCTAGAAACACATACCAAACCTGCCAGTAATATCATCACGTGTCACTACCTACACCCCTGAGTTGAACTTGTTAAAAAGAATCGTAAACAAGCACAGGAGAATTCTGGGAACAGGGGATCTTACACTAAGCAAACCACTGTTCGCCTTTAAGAGGACAGCCAACATCAAGGACCTACTGGTCAATACGAGACCAAAAAAGCAAACGTCCAGGGCCCCTAACACTCTCTGGAACCTACCCCCTGTGACTGGACATTATCCTTGCGGCCAATGTGTGGTCTGTCCTTTCACTCAAGCCACGAAAATCATTCCACTAACTAACAACTGGACGTGGACCCAAAACAAGCACACAAATTGCAATACGCATAATTGCATCTACCTCATTACGTGTCCCTGCCCACTCCAATACATAGGGATGACCACTCGTGCTGTCAAAACAAGAATCATAGAACATAGGAGCAACTTTTGTTGTAAAAAAACAAACACCAAAATGTGTGCTCATTTTGTGGAACATAATCACTCAACCAATGACATACAATCGACAGTTCTCGAGGTCTTTCCTACTATCACCAAGGAAGCTTTATTTAGAAAGGAACAATGTTGGGTTTTCAAATTGGGAGGGCACATTAGGGGACTCAACGATCATATTCCCTGGGCAGAACTAAATCACTAGTGAACATTTGTCCCTCCTTCAGAATATCTAAGCCACCCCTGTACTTGTTCGAGTATATGTCTCAAGTGCATTACGTTCCCTTGATGGAGAACTCACCACCTTGTATACCCTCCACCGACCACACACTAACACGTTCACCGCAAATTTTTAGTCTCTGCATGGTGATTCCAACTATGAGTATTCCAATCAGAACCATCCCTAGTTCCCCTTGCTGCTATTATTCGTATTGGTCGCCACTTGGCAGATCAGTGTCCCTCCTCTGCCCGAAGGTTATTTTAATTCATTGTAACACCCATGAGTTATAGAAAACACTTTGTCCTTCACATACAAATCACATATTGCAATTTACCCCATAGCACAGACCCTCCACTTCCTGGCTCACCAACTGTGAACCCCGTCCGTTTTTACATGAACCGTGTCCCTCTCAATAAAGTTTCAAGATTGCATTCCTCCAAGATGGCCGCCAACACCACTAGCATTCTAGCCTTTACTATAAAACAGGAGACCCGGAAGTTTTCACTACGGTTCCTGGAGCAAGGGTAGGATGAAGGCAAGTTGCCTATTGACGCCTGTAAGTATACCTCTCATTCAGGAGCTTCCACACTACAGGTAAGCCATCGGCGCCTTTTAATCACGTTTGAACTCACCGTTTGTTCCTTTCCAGATCACTGGAGCAACGACGTGCTCTGGCCAGCCCCGTGAGCCTATGATGCTGAGAATAGGGGTGAGTTTATGCTAGCAATGTGAGGGTGTGTGAATTTATATCGTTGCTGTTGTGCGAGTATTCGTACTTATGTCACTTGCCAGTAGGCACCCGTAGAGTCCCCACCACGCTGTCATCAAGGACCAGTAAGAACGCACACCAATTTTTCACTGCCAGCATTAAAGTCTTTTAACTTTCAGCACTGTGTTCCGTTCCCATTACCAACACGTCATTCGGGTGGCCACTGATGCATAAGCCCCTTCCCAAACGAAACATTCCACATTGTGATAATGCCACCCGTGTAGTATGCTAATAGGTCTCATGTAACCACGCATATTAGCATTGACGATACTATCTTTGATACAACACACGTACGTACGTCTAGAAGCGATGTCGGGACCCTTTTGCCACGCAACCCGTCACGCTTAACAGTATTAATGCTCATACTTATATGAGACTGCTGTTCATTTGCCATGATTACACTTAAGTTTACTATCATGGTTTTAACTTTTTCACTGATCAGCCACTTCCATTGTCTTACTTGCCCAAAAACCTGCCAGTTTTGTTGAAAATTGCTTTTAATTGATCCACTGACCAGCCGCACCCATTGGCGAACCTGCCATATGTAATTGATTTACTAATATGTATCCATGAAAAGTTGTGGTTTCATGCTGTGTTGCCACCACGGCAACACATGGCCCCTCCTTTTGTTTCCCATAACCCTGCCACATGTGTTGAAGATTGCTTTTAATTTATTCACTGACCAGCCTCACCCATTGGCGAACCCGCCAGATGTAATTGATTTACTAAAATGTATTCACGAAAAGTTGTGGTATCATGCTGTGTTGCCACCATGGGCAACACATGTCATTCACCGAGGCTAATGCTTTGACACCTTTCTCTTGGTTGTTCCTACCCTTCTTGTCTCCCCCTTTTCCTACAGGTCTACAGAACTCCCCAGTACACGTCTACTAGGTCATTCCTACCGTCCCTGGTAATTTATGTCACTATACTGAATACCAGGCGGTAGTGCACTTTATCACACCTTACCGGTCCTGACGAAGTGCCAATTGATCCGTTAGGGGCAAACCAGGCACAAAACATGTTGACCATTCACACATAGATTGACCCTTGAGGAACATTATTTTCCACACAGGGGCACACACACAGTTTTTAATTAGGCTAGAGCTACCTAGTTTATTAAAATTTGATTCAATAGGACTGCGCCATACCTATTTTAAATCTTTCACCCCCTTGTGCACTACCTAGCCCCCACACACGTACACACCTTATGGCTTCTTCTTCAAAAGGTCCCCGGCAAAGAGCCCCGGTTTCGGGAGCCCGTCAGGCATTGCAGCGCCGGCCTGACGAGGGGCAAACGCCCTATGATGAAGCATGACACCTCTCGGGGTGTGCGAGGGCATCACGAAGAAAGACCTTTCTTTCCCACACGTCCTGACAGGAACTGCACACCCCTTCTAGTTCTTGTTTTGAAGTATAGACATAAAACGAGGCAGGGCTATCCTTTTAAACAGTGCCGCTCTACCCACCCAGGAGATCAGCATCACCGCAGAATGTCCAAAATCTGTCTCCAGCCTCCGAAGCAGCGGTGCGAGATTATCTGCATAATGGGAGTCCTGACCCCTGGAGATCCATAAACCCAGATGTTTAAATTCCCCAGTTCAATACTGAGTGACATGGGGAGACTGTGGCCTGTCCCCAATTTACCTACTGGAAAAATCAAGGACATCTCCCAAAATAATCCGCAAGCCGGAGTACTCCCCGTAAATCTCAAAGACTTGCCCACCCTTGCCAGGGTTCAATCTGAGTCGACCAGGTATACTAGTACGTCGTCCGCATAAAGCGAGATGCGATCTTCCAGGGTGGGAGGTTCCACCTTCATCCTTATATTCGAGCATCCACTCGCATCCACTCAGCCAGTGGCTACAATGCAAACCGCATCGGCCACAGAGGGCAGCCTTGCCTCGTACCCCTCAGAATATGGAAATTTGGCGAGAGGACCCCATTTACTTTAAACCCAGAACTGGAACTCGTGCATAGTAAACGGATCCAAGAATTTTGGCCCAAATCCCAACTTCTCCAGAGCCACAACAAAATAGGGCAAGTCCACCAAATCAAAGACCTTATGGGTATCGAGAGAAACCACCTCCAGTGATACCCCCCACACCTCTTGCCACTGCAATGTTGTTCTGGATCGTCCCGTTTCCCCTGGTTTAGGATAGGGTCACTGTGGCCATTCTCACATCCTGTGAGAGCTCTCCCTTTTAATGATCTTCTACATACATTTTATGCAGTGGGGCTGTGATTTTACCAGATAATTTCCTCAGGCACTCCACTGGGTGTCCTTTTGGGCCTGGAGCTTTACCAGCCTGCAACTGTGAGAACTCTATTTATATCTTTCTGTCCGCCAAGCCATTTTCCGGCTCCATTGCCCTCCCTTGCTCCGGCTTCTTACAGGAGCAGTCCCTGAAAAAATTCCTCAGCTCCAAATCCTGAATAGGTGGCCGGTCAGAGTAGAATTCCCGTAGGTAGTCTGCCATGACCCCCGCTATTTTGTCACGCACCCTTACCCGTCTGGCCCGCAAGCTCACCAATGTGCAACCTCTCCGTATCCCTCACCACCAGTCACTCTAACAGTTTTCTCACCTTGTTGCCCCCTTTGTAAATCCTACATCGCCAGGCCAGGCATACCTGTTGTACCTCATTGGTGGCCAAGGCCCAGTACTCCTTCAGTATCTGCACCAGCTTCTGACTAATATACTCTGTTGGTGTCTGGGCAAGCCTATCTCCAGAATATGGACATCTCTCTTCCCTCACAAACAATCCCTCTCCCTCTTCTGTTCATCCCCAACTTCTACCACAATGGTCTCCCCCTCTTATCGTCACCATGCTGCCATCCGCCACTCGCCCACCCCTCAATCATGGGGTGGTCAAGATAATTTCCAGTGGGGAATGATCTGAGATTTCTTGTGCCTTAAAGGCCACCTCTGTAACTCTAGGGAGAATCAATGCTGGTGCAAAAAATAATTGATTCGGGAATGAGTATTAGAGGCCGCAGAGTAATAGGAATAACCCCCTCCCCTATCCATTTACTCATCTTCAAACATTCTCCAGACCCAACGCCTCAAAAAATCCTTTCAATTTTCCCACATGGGCTTTTTGTATCTGCCGAACGTATGTCCGGTCCAACTGGCGGTCCCTGATCATATTGTAGTCACCCCCCCAAGAAGGTTGTCACCTGCAGGACGTCTGCCATAATGAGGTCCAGTTGTTGGAGCGTGTCTGTCTGAAGCCCAGGGGGGATGTACACATTTTTAAACACCAAAGTCTCACCTTCCAAGTCCCCCAGGATCACTACATAAAGGCCAAGAACCTCTGGCTATATGTTTGCCACCACAAGCTATAGGGATTTCTTCACCAAGATCGTCACCCCTCTGGACCCCATAGTGAATCCTGCATGTCCCACCACTTTGTATTTTCCTTGCCGTAATGTTGGTGCATGATTCCCCCTTCATGTGCATCCATTGCATACTGTGTGCATGCCTCCGCCACCAACCCATGCTTAATTCTATGGCCCAGGCCATTGATATTCCTCGTCAATAATGTAAGATTACCTACACCCATACATTATTGACCAGAAGGTGCCTGTGAGGCATAGCAATACTCTTTCCAGATTCTGACCCCTCAATTCTCTATCTGTACATTGCCACGGCAGGGGAAAGAGTCCACCTCCGCTCCAGTCCCTGGAACACCCAGGAGTCCCGGCCCTTCTCAAATGATTTCCCCTGAAGATATTGGTGTTACCACCAGTGGCAACACCTCCCTATCTCCATGCGCGACATCTCATCACCAGCTTCCTCCTCCCTACCCCAAAGAACATCCCACCTTGTACTCATGCCCCTGCCCCATTGCTGGTGAAGCGCCTCCACCACTCTTGGTCACTCCAGCTCTGCCTCCACAGTGTGCAGCAGCACTTAGCCTCCTCATAATACGATGTTGAAGGGTCTGCAGATGCCCTTTTGGGGGCCCGGAACACTCGCTGCTCCAGCCACTCCCATCTGTCCGTCGGAGTGGAGAACAAGTACATTTACCCGTCCAAAGTGATGCAGCACCTGGCAGCATACAACAGTGCATATTTTATGTACAGGCTTTTGAGGTGTCGCTTGACAGCTGCGAACATCTCCCTTTGCTTCTGCACCAAAGCGGTGTTGTCCGGATGAATATTAACCATGGCCCCCTCCACCTCCCACGGCCTGTGTGCCCTGGCCTTTTGCAATATTGCATCTCTGTCTCTGTAGTTCAGGAGTTTTGCTACCATGGCCCTTGGTGGGACAAGGGGCCTAAGCAGCAAGTGGCTTGCCTGGCACCCTGTGAGCTCACTCCACAGTGAACCATTTAGAGGGTAGTGCGCCCGTCCTCAAGGTGCAGTTCCTTAGACAGGCCTTCCGCTCTGTCCGGTGGGCCCACTACCCTAATATTGTTTCGTCATGCATGGCCTTTCAGTTCATTGACTTTCCTCCACAGCTCCTTTTCCAACTGCTTAATGAAGGTATGATCCTCCAACACTGTTAAGCAAGTTTTTGCCAGAGTTAATTCTCTGTCCACCACCCTGTCAACCAGCTTCCTATGGTCGTCCCTAACTAGGTTCACATCATGGGCCACTATCTCACTCCTGACCGGGCATTCTCACAGCCGCATCCGACAGGAACTGCAGCCCTAGTCCCTCACATGAACAGTCCTCTTCTCTGGCCTCACGTATCAGATTCTTCCCACTGAACCTCACTATTCAGTTTGGGCCGGGTATCACTCCCAATAGACGCAGTGCAAAGTAGATCATTTCCGATTACCTTAGGCAGGGTATATGCACGGTAGGGTGGGGGGTCACCACTTCTCCCCCTCCACTCACCGTGATCCTGTTGAGGTCTCCCTGCCATTGCCCCTGAGGCCTCTAACAGCCAAAGCACTATCCTCCCTATATCCTCCTAGTGGGGAGAAGGGTGAGGCGGGGGTTTGGGACCCCGCCGGACCCCCTCCACAACACTCAGGCCCCCACCCCGTTGTCTAGGCATTCACTGCCAGAGTCACCACTGCGGCGCAAATACCCTTTCTGTCTCTGCTCCCTCTTAGGCTACCTGTGGACCAGGCGGTGTGCTTCTAGGCTTTCTAGGGGCTTTTCATGCAGGGCATCCCCTTCACTGTTGCTCCCAGTAGGGATGTCTATTAAGGGGTGAGCACCCTCTTCACGCCCCCACCTGTTGTTTTCTCGGAGTTCTCTCCACAGCTACTCCCCCGGGCCCTCAGATTGCCCAGTCTCAGCTCTCTGTGCGGGTGTGTGCAGAGCAGGAAGGGGGCATCACACCCTAAGAAGCCCCCCTTGGCAGGCAAGTCTTGCACCCCTGCTGTTCCTGTGGTTCACAGGAGCCTTAGCAGTCCTCGCGAGGCCCTTCACATCTATGGTACCCGGCTTGCCACCAGTGCCTGCTCCATCCTGAATCGACCGATGCCCCGCTTGGCAACCTTTCTTTGTGTCCCATCGCCTCTCTTCCAGCTTCTACTGTCAGTCAGATCTCGGGCTTGTCCTCAATCAAGCCTCAGTCGCTGGAGCTTAGTGGTTACATCGCTACCTCCATGTATCCCAGGCCGTGGCCCCCAGACATGCAATATTTAACATGCTTCTGGGTTCAATGGGAAGCAACTGAAGCAATACAAGAGAGAAGTGACATGATTGAAGTGCCTAGTCCCTGTTACCACCTTTGCTGCTGCATTGAGTATTGCTTGAGAGGAACAAGGTGGGATTTTGGTGTTCCAATAACAGTAGCAATACCATGGTCCAGTCTGGTTAAGACTTGGGTTTGGACAACTTTCTTGAAGTCAGGTGGTGGTAGGAACAGTTTCACATTCTTTAGGCGATTAAGTTGGAACCAAACACTTCTTGTGGATGCACCTATGTGAGCTTGCATGTTCAAGTTTTTGTCCAGGCTTATTCCTAAGGATTTAGTGAAGTCGATGATTACTGGTTTGTAGTTTAGGGCGTCAAAGTGGTTTAGCCACTCATGTATTGGCGGGGAGCTGTTAGAGGGGAGATGAGAGGAAATTCTGTCTTCAGGCCATTCACTTTGAGGTGGTTCTAGGCTAGCCAGGTATGGATTTGGCCCAAAATATTGTTGAATTGTATAATGTCCTCTATGGAGATTTTCAGGTACAGCTGCATGTCATCTGTGTACTTGTGATATGCAAGATTGGACTGATAGAAATTTGAAGTCAGTGGTTACATGTATAGTTTAAAGACTGTAGATGAGAGTGTGGAGCCTAAAGTACTCCCAGGCTAACCAATGGATGATGTTGATTGGGAGTACTCAATTCATTTTAATTATTTGTGATCTGCTGTTTAGATATGAGGAGACATACAAAACAAGTTTGAGAGAGAGAAGGGAATTGTCATAAAGATGGAGGGAAATACTCCTAGTCCCCTTGAGATACTGTTATCAGGTGTCGAAGCACACCCGGATGGCACTCGGCTATCCGGGTGGGACCCCGATGATGAAGCATGTCACCAACCAGGTTGGTGAGTGAGAGGTCTTCTAAAGCAAAGAGTATTGTTCGTGCCATGCGCGCTTTTCCCAGTGTTTTGGAGACTCTGATAGGTCTCCTGGATGTACTCCTTCTTTTGTTTTTCTAGATATGAGGAGAACCAGTTGAGCATGGTTCCTGCAACAATTCTGTCTTTTAGCGTTTTCATGAGTGTAGAATGGTTTACAGTGTCAAAAGCCAAAGATGGGTCCAGGAGAATAAAAATGCAGGAGTTGTTTTGTCCAGGATTTTGAGTGTGTCATCCATGACCAGTATTATTGCCATTTCTCTGCTGCAGCCGGTCTTAACCCTGACTGGAAGTTGACAAGTAGATAGAATATTTCAACATGTTGTCAGAGTTGGCAAAGGGTACATATTTCCATGACTTTTGCCTGGAATGTGAGGCACATCACTGGACAAAAGTTATTTAGATTAGCAGGGTCAGCATCTGGTTGTTTCAGGAGTGGTGTCATTTGCCAATTTTCAAGCAGTTCGGAACTATGCCTTGGGTCAAGAGGCATGTACAATGTTGGTCTAGAGAAGTGAGAAGAGGTGGCTGAGTTCTTTGGAGAGATCTGCGGATCCCTAGTTGGTGAATTATGATGTGACTTTGAGTGACATTATGAACTTTAGGATATTCACTTCACTGACCACTGTAAATTCAGTCCACCACTCATTGTTTTTGGGGTTACGGAGAAGGTTGGGAGATTGGATCCTCTCATTACCAGTATACTGTTGTAGGTTGGCAAGCATGTTGATTATGTATGTTGAGAACCCATTGAGCTTGTTTGAGATAGAGTCTTCAATGTTTCTTATCTTCTCCTCAAAAAGGTTTACAAATTTCCCACAGGTTTCAGAGGAATGGACTTGATCATAGCAATGGTCAGGCGGGTTTGGTGCTTGATAGTTTGGAAGAGTTTGAATGGCCTGTTTCTGGCATTATCAAGTATTTTTCCCCTCTTGAGTTGGTCTAAATGTAGGGCTGATGGCTCTTGTTTCCATCTTCTTTCTGCCAATCATAGTTTCCTCTTTTCTATATTAAAGATTTGGTTGTACCAAGGATGGGATCATTTATTTTTCTGTACTATGAGATGACGAGGCTCCACTTCATCCGGTCGCGGCTTGGTTGTATTGCGAGGTTAGCTTCTGAAAGTCGTGCATCTGACTCGTGGGTATGAGCTTTCCAAGGCAGAGTGCAGACTTTTGTCTTGTTTGTGTTTTTTAGTGTCCCCTATGAAGCGCTCGATTTGGCCACTTGTACTTTGTTACTTGTGTGTATGCTGTGACGTAGAAGAGGAGAAGAGGATTGTGTGATGATCCTACCAGTCCTTTTGTTAGATGAATTCCACATACTGAGCTCCTTTGGATATGAGGAAGTGTAGCATTGCTCTTTTAACATGTGTTGGGTCTGCACAGGCTTGTCGGATTAGATTGGTAAGGATGTTTTTCAGTAAATCTACTTGTGCGTCATCCTCATCTTTCCAGTGTAGGATGAAGTCCCACAGAAAAATGAGATTTGGGTGCATGGGGATTGTACTGTGATGATCTACATCAGCTACTCAGCAAAGGGTGGATTCTCTCCTAGTGGCTTGTAGATGCGGTGAAGTTTACTCAACGACTTGAGAAGAGCTCAGGATGGCTATCTTAGGCACAAGGGTGGGGGACAAAGCTGCACACAGCTCCACTTGGACTTCAAAAGACTGTGAACTGCACACCAGCCAATTGTACCTGCAAGCAGACTGGGGCCTGGATGCAGGAAATTCCAGACACCTCTATAGGGGGCAAATTTGCAGAAGCTTCTCCCACTTCAAAGGGGGCACCAGGTATAGAAATGGGATACTGAGACCCACTGTTCAGTACACTCCTGGACCTGTGGATACTACAGAAGAAGGATGCCCTGCTGCACTGCTTCTTCAGCCTGCTGTGCTGTCTGAGAAGGAAGACTGGACATGTACCCTTCATCCCAGGCTGAATTGACTCCAAGGGTCAGCTGACTGACCTCCTGTTTTGAGCTACAATAACACAACAGGCTCCAGAGGCCTCTCTGCAACTGCCCAGCTGGCATGTTACCTCGACCTGCAAGTGAACCTGCATCTGGAACTGCCTGCGCCCTGCTGCCTTATGCTAGAGTGAGTCCCTGAATCCCAAAAGGTAACTCCCGAGGCCCTGGCCCTTGACTGGCTCAAAAAGGAGAAATCCTGAAGTTTTTGGGCTGTTCATTTTATTTATTTATTTTGAGTGTTTTGTATAGCGCGAACAAGACCCTTGCGGGTATCAGAGTGCTTTACAAGGCAGATATAGGTGGTAGACATAGGCGTAAACACTGTGAGTGAGATAGATACATAAATGGTATCAAATATAAATAAACACATATATACATTAACCCCTTGCGTGCTCATGACGGAACCACTCCGTCATGAGCCACGGGCGGCGTGTGCTCATGACGGAGTGGTTCCGTCATGCTGCGGCCGCTCCTCCCACGCGGCACTGATTCCCCGCCTATGCGGGCGAAATAGAGAGTGGGCGGAGTTGTGACGGAACCACTCCGTCATGAGCACAGCTCGCCCGTGACTCATGACGGACTGGTTCCATCACGAGCATGGCGGTGCCGCGCTCACCCTGCACCCCCCCAGCGCCGCGGCAGAATTCGCGCCGCGGCAAAGGGGTTAATACAAAATAGTCCAGGGGAATTTGGCGAAAAGGATGGCTTTCACTTCTTTTTTGAAAAATGTTGTGGAGGTGTTCAGTCTTGTGTCAGGAGGCAAGGCGTTCCAAATCCTGGGGGTCATTCCTGAGAAGGTACGGTTATATGTTTTCTTCTTGGAAAATCGTTGTGGTTTCAATAGAAGGTTATCGGAACTCCTGGTAGTTCTGATACCACCCGATGGTACCAATTTCTCCACTAGATATCTTGGGGTTTTGTGGTGCAGTGCCTTGTGTGTCATGCAGGCAATTTTCAAAATGGATTCTGGCTTCGAGGTCATGAAGGTCAGGGGAGCTGTGAGAATTTCTTTTGGAGCCTGTGATGAGTCTGGCGGCTGCGTTGATTGAGGCTTTGAGAGGGGCTGTAGTGGATCTGGGAAGGCCGCAGAGAGCAACACTCCCATAGTCCACTCTGGGAATTACAAGAGCCTGAACTGCTTGTTTAAAGTCATTTGTGGGTATGAAGGGTTTCAATCTTCTCAGCGTAGTCATTTGGAAATTTGCTCCTTTCGTTGCTGCGCTGACGTGAGTCTGCCTATTAAGTTTATTATCCAAAGTTATTCCTAGTGATTTCACAGAGTCTATAATTCGAGGTTGGCCGTCGAGTGCAGTTAGATGCTTCATCCACTCGCGGATGGTGTTTGTTTAATTGGGTGGGGCGATTAGGAGGAATTCCGTTTTTAGGGTGTTGAGCTTTAAGTGGTTTTTGGCAAGCCAGGTCTGTGTTTTATGTAGCGTTGAGTTTAGGGACTTGATGTCTTCCAGTGAGTGGACCTTAATGTAGAGTTGTGTGTCGTCTGCGTACATGTGATATTGGACATTTGAGGAGGTGAGAAGCACGGTGAGTGGTTCCATAAACAGATTGAAGAGTGTCGGAGAGAGGGAAGAACCCTGGGGTACTCCTAGAGTGACAGGGGTGGGCTTGGATAGAGATTGATTGATCTTGATTTTCTGTGTTCTGTTTTGGAGGAAGGAAGTGAACCAATTTAGAACTGTTCCAGATAGTCCCATTCTATGCTTCATGAGGTCTAGTGGGTTTTCGTGTTTGACGGCATCAAAGGCTGAGGATAGGTCGAGGAGGATTAGCAAACAAGCTTTGTTTTCGTCCAATATTTGAAATGCGTCACCTATAATATGGGTCATGGCTGATTCGGTGCTGTGCCCGGACCGAAAACCAGATTGGAATTTATCAAGCAGGTTGAAGTGTTCTATGTGGTTGCTAAGCTGATTGTGGACACACTTTTCTAATAGTTTGGCCAGGGTAGGGATGTTGCATATAGGGCGGTGGTTATTCAGGTCAGAGGGTTTCTTCAGTATGGGGGAAACCTGTCCAGCTTTGAGGATATCTGGGATAGCTACTCGGAGAAGGAAAGTGTTTATGATCCTAGTCCAAAGGGGGACTAACATTGGTATGAAGTCTTTCGGGTGGGTTGCAGGGAGAGGGTCAAAGAAGTGATTGGGGGCTTCAGAGACGTGAGTGTTTTTAGGATATTTTCTTCACTGTAGAGGTTGAAGGCGATCCAGGAGGCATTGTATTTGAGTTCATGCTTTGCAGGACAAGTAAGTAAGGTCATCATTGATGTCAATGAGGTGGACATGGGTGGGTCAGTATGGGATAGTGGATCGTTAATGAGTTCAATCTTTGTTGTTGGTTTTGGTTGTGAAAAAGGAGGCAAATTCTTCGCAATTGGGGAGGGATTCTGAATCGATTTGGGGGGAGTGGGCAAAGCCCTTAGATTGAGATTTGTTTATTTCGAATAATCTTTTGGGACGATTCTTGGCCTGGTCTAATTGTTTGCTAATAAAGTCTGCTTTAGATCGTCTGATCTTTCTGTAGTAGGAGTTTCTCGTGCTTCTTAGTAGTTTGAGGTGGTCGGAGGATGATGCAGCTCTCCATTGTCGTTCAATTGCTCTAAGTGATCTTCTGTCTTCATTTAGCCTACCATCATACCAGGGGTTTGTTACTTTAGAGGTGGCTCTTTTCAATTGTAGGGGAGCTAGATTGTCTAGTGCTAAGTTCATAGCGTGGAAGTAGTGATTAGTCAGATCATGAACATCCTCTAATCCATCAGGGGGAGACAAGAGGGTTGGACAGGCGGTTACGAGTGAGACAGGATTTACGGTATTTAGATTTCTCTTCCAGATTTTTGATCTCGTGGGTTGTACAGAGAGTGGTTTAATAGCTACATTGATATGGAAAGAGATGATGTGATGGTCAGACCAGTCACAGGGGAGGATCGATTCCAGCTGGGTAGAGTCCGTTTTGGAAATTACTAGATCCAAGGTTGAACCTTTATCATAGGTGGGATTATCACAAATTTGGGAAAGGTTAAGGTCGTATAGGAACGCTTTGAGGCTATTTACCTCTGGGTCATCAAGGTCGTTCCAGTGGAGATTGAAGTCCCCCAGGAAAATCTGAGAGTTCTGTTGTCCATCATTAGTGGCTAGGATATCCATTATGTGTTCAATGAGGGTCAGGTTATTGCCTGGTGGATGGTAAAATGCAGGTAGTGAGCATATTGGCTTGTTATGGCTAGTGACGTCTAATCTTAGGTATTCGCAGGATGAGAGGACGGGCGAGTTGGAGCGGGTCACCACGAGGTAGTTTCGGTGAATGCAGGTGATGCCCCCACCTAGCCTATCAATTCTATCTAGTCTTGTGATGTGATAGTTTGGGGGAACTAGAATGTCTAGGATAGGTGTGGATGCTTCATTAAGCCAAGTTTCCATTGGGATTATGAGGTCAGGTTCATTGGTTAGTATGAGGTCAGCTATTTCTGCGGCATGTAGTGCGGCCGACCTACAGTTTAGTAGGATACATTTTAGACTGGTCTTGGTAGGAGTAGTGTTGTGATCATCTATGAGTACTCTCTTGAGATTACTTTCCATAATACCTCTGGGAATATGTCTTAAACTCTAGTGGCATTGGGAGGGATAGGTTGAATGAGGGACGATATCTGTGTGTTAGCTGTGAGCTCAAAATTATCGGGGGGTTGGGAGCTTGTAAGAATGTAGCAGGGAAGTTAGATCCTTCGCTGAGAGCGGATTATCACTTCTGATTGGGCGGGATGAGGCATTGGGGAGAGGTAGTGTTTTCCATCTGACGAACTTTTGTGGCGGGGAGTTATCTCGACGATGATGGGTGAGCTTCGCTTGTGTCTTGGGTTGTTGCCGGATCAGGTCATGGAGTGTTTGAATATCCTGTTTGATTTGCAGTATGGATAGTACTATTTAGCCTATTCTAGGTTCCGGTGTCAGAGATATCGTGTTCATATCCTGGGCTGTGGTTATGTGAGGAGGAGGAGGAGACCCCACATATGTTATTATTTGTGTGGGGTCCTGTGATGTGGGGTGAACCGGTTTGTTATGTGGGAGTATTACCGCGGTGTAATCAGTGGGGGGAGAGAAGGGAGGTGAGGGGAAGGAGAGGGTGGTACCATAGATTGATCGGGTGTGTGGGGGACAGGCACGAAATTTGTGATGGGATTGCTGAGGATGGAACGGAGGGGAGTGTCGGAGGGAGAGTGTCTTGGTGAGGAGTTATCTGGGAAGTCGGGTTGAGAGATGGGGGAGCAGCTTGATGGAGAGGTGGGATAATGTGTTGTAGCCTTGGTTTTGATAAGCGGACAAATGTTGTCTAGTAGCTTTAGGTTCTGGTCTGATGCTTGCATGAGTATGATCCCATTATGATAGATAGTAATTGTAGCCGCTGCATTGTAAAACAGGGAGGGAAAGATGGATAATGTGAATCCATGTGCTGTTTTTTTGGAGGATGCAATCTAGAATAGGGCAATGAAGGCTTTCCACCATTGGGCTCTTCTTTTAGTATAGAGGATGATGTCATCCGTTAAATGCCCTTTGTTAATGGAGTAGTAAGGGTCAGAGATTGGGGTTTCTGGGTGTGATTTTAAAAGATTGTTTGTGGCTTTTTGCTGCTTTTTTAGTAAGGTTGGGAGGGTATTTAATGGCATAGGTGTGTAGGCCTGTGAGATCCATAGTATAAGTGTAGCCTTATAAAAGGGGTATAGGATGTCATAGAGTGAAATCATGAGCATACAAAGGGTAAATTTGGTGATCTAAAAGCCATTTTAAGATGGCTTCTTACTTGATTCGATAGTAAACTCTGGGCTATTGTCCTATCGCTCTTTCCATGAATCAAGTATCACTGTGTATAGTCCTTTTTCACTTTCTAGAGAGAGATCATTGGAATAATTGGTCCTTTCTTTCTGTTTTGTAGTGCATTATCCATGGTAGTCCTACTTCTATTCCCATGAGTTGATGTGGACTAGGTAGACCTGTTTCAATTTAGGAATTATGAGTGCCATTTTGAAGGGAGGCACTGCTGGTGAATTATACCTTGCGTGCAAAATGGAGACCTTGTGCTGGAAAA
The DNA here is from genome assembly GCF_964204655.1 of Triturus cristatus. NCBI lineage: Eukaryota > Metazoa > Chordata > Amphibia > Caudata > Salamandridae > Triturus > Triturus cristatus. The sequence goes on from NC_140584.1 coordinate 450,090,828, forward strand.
CGGGCCATCCAGGTGATTATCGAGCAAGTGAAGCACTCAGCATAAACTACACAGTGATGTACAAGAGAGATCGATCAAGACCCATAAGCCTTCAGAATACTGCCAAGCAGGATTGGTTGCTCATAACACAGGTCAGTGCTCTAGTGCCCATGCATTTGTGAACAAAGCGCGTCTCAGTCCCCTAGATTTGGGAGGAAAGCAGCCAGAAGTCAGCGATTTCGAAACCCGGAGCAAGTCTCCCTTGCATTTTCCGCCGTGAGCCTCAGACCCTGGGGGCTCGCGCCCAATGAGAGGGAGGGAGGGCTGGTCCAGACGGTAGCGATCCCAACGCGGTGACTCCCGCAGGTTGAGGGTCTGACTCTGAGTCTGAGGGGGATCATAGGCAGGGGGAGCAATGCCCAACAGTCTAACCTTAGCTCTGATCACTGTCGCAGCACACCATGGTTCACAGCCGTGGAGACGCTCACTCCGGGACCCTCGATGCGCCTCCGGGGCCGTTGCGGAGCTAGTGCACGGGGAAAAAACCTCAGTTGGTGCAATCTCGTGATTTGTAACTGCAGGTATGTCGTCCCGGGGGCTCTCGGTCCTCCTCATGGGATGTGGTGCACGTGGGCGCGGGGCAAGTCCACAGCGAGCGTCCTGGGCGCTACAATGATCCTGGTCAGCGGAGGGCAGGGATCACCAGCTGACCGATCCCGTCAATACAAGGGTGCAATCTTGAGACAGCGCATTTACGGGGGCCCTCAGTCATTCACTGACGATGCGGAGAACTCGGTGGAGGAGAGGTTCTTCACCGCCAATGCCCGGGCTCTTTCAATCGTGGGCATTGGACAGACGTCTCGGGCAGATAATCGAACCTCCGCCAGTGCAAAAAATCTCCCCATTGCAGAGCGCTAGGATCCGTGACTCCTGCCTTTGTAACAGTGCTTTGAGGCGACGGTCTCGCTTGGGCTATCAGCGATATTTTAGCAAGTTACGATCCCTAGCCAGCGGAGCTCATTCATTGAGCTCTTCACCAGTCGCCATGTTGACCGTGAGCTGGCTCGTTCACTCGAAGATCTCGCTACCTGCACCAACTACCAACGCGAAGCTGTGGTGAACCTGCCTCTTTGCTCTACAGCGACTGTCTGCGACGCCAGCTGGGTCCTCTTGCTACAGTGATTACTATCCTTGATTCCTGGCCTGCCCTTCGTGCTACAGCGACGACCATCCGCAACGCTCTCCTTGCTCCTCTCAGCCCACTCCACCACAAATGTAACTCTTCTCGCTGGAATTCAGATGGTCACTTTTTCAAGCCCATCCCGGTGTCCAGGCCCACACTCCATAGCGGTCTGCCTGAATTTGTGACTTTTACCTGTCTTGGTTCTGTTTTTTTGATTTTTGTTATTTTGGTGTTAAATAATTGTACATTTTTGTCTATTTATTTAAAGTAGTATGGGGTTTTGTTTGTGCTGTGTTTTTACTTTTTTTACTGTTTGTATGCCGCATTAATGCCTTACACATTGCCTCTAAGGTAATCATGAATGTGTTTGTGCCAATCTATCAGGGGTTTAAGCACAAGTTAAGTTAGTCACTTTTGTGATTCACCCTGACAAGGATTGTGGCTGTTGCTTAAGAAGGGCTCTTACCTCCCCTCAACCAGCAACCCAATTTCTCACAGAAATTACCTGGATTTCAAATGTAGGCAGTTGCAGAGTAGTCTTGATATTTCTGTACAACCTAAGGAGGGAGAGAATGTATGCCTTTGTGAGCCTGCTCTGTGATATCTTGGGTTGTTGGGCATTGTTGGGTGTCGAGTGCGAGGTCTGATTGGGACCATGTATCCCCAGTATTGAGGACATGAGGTGGTCCAGTCACATGTTAATGTGCCATGTGGAGAATTTTGTCTTATTGTGGCTTTTTGAGTTTGCTCTCACCATCACGATTGGCTTGTCCAATTAGTTTTTTGATCACATGAGGAGAAAGGGGGTGGTCATGGGGTCAGGCTGAGGATTTGTGTCATTTCGTAGAACTTTCATAGTTGCAACTGTCCTAATACGACAGGCCTGCAGTGGGGGAGCTATAAGAGCTCTGGGGCGAGGTGGTATTGTAGAGGGGAAACAACCGCACTTACGGATCCTTTACCACGCATTCCTTTACTACACAGGAGAGTTTCACGTAGTAAAGAGGCTAGTTGATGTTGTATAGGAACTTGTAATGCACATCGGCTTGTCAAGCCGAGTCAATGTGGATGGGTGTGCAGGGGTGTTGTGTAGGGTATATCTGGACCAGGGGAGGGATATGGGAGTTGGGTAGTAGATCAATAATGTCTGCCCTAGTTTGGCCAGCTGTGCCCCTGGTGGGCCAGTGACTTACTGGGGTAGCAGTATCGGGTGTCTGTATGAGGGGCATTGCGATCTGCTGTGCCTTGTTAAAGGATTGGTTGAATAGCCTTGGTGTGTTGTCAGAATTGGGGCCAGTTTGTGACATTGTTGAGTGGTATTGAGAGGGGAGTACACAGGACATTTGGGGTGAGGGAGAGCAGACTGGATTTCTGGTGCCTGCCTCATGGGGTTTGTGCTGATGGGCGGTGACAGCCCTTATGTAGGGAAAGGTGAGATGGGAAGGGGTCCTGTGCCTTGTTGAGAGGGACTTACTGCTTATAGAGGTGTGGGGGACGGGTAGTGGGAATTTTGGTACTGGGCCTTCCAATGAACTAGCAAGATGTTGTTGCTGTGAGCAGTTTGGATATGTGTGTCAAACTAAGGGGGAAATGCTTGGTAGAGGGGATATCACCATTGTCTGTGTGTCGAACTTGGTGGGAGATGCTTGTGAGGGCATTCATCAGTTTCATCGTGGGTTGTGAGTGTAGTAATGCCATGGGGGCCTGTGATTGATCTGGCTGAGAAATAGCATGGCTCAGGGATCTCCTGTCAAATTGATATTCATCAGTGAGGAGCAGAGCCAATTTTAAATCTCCAAGTTTGGGTTGGAAAGCTTGGATCAGGATGGAGATCGATACTTCTGTCTTAATGGCAGGAGAAGGTTTGATGGTCTGATGGAAAGTTTGTCCCTTCAAGAAACTGTGTTATTGTTTGTAGGAGTGGAAGCTCTACTCAGGCAACAACCACAATCCTTGTCGGGTGAACCACAAAAGTCACTAAGTTAACCTGTGCTTAACACTCTGGTAGCTTGGCACAGAGCAGTCAGCCTTAACTTAGAGACAATGTGTAAAGTATTTATGCAGCACACAAGCAATAATAAAGTGAGAATACAAAACAAGAAAAATCCCAAACCAACTTAGACAAATAGAGAAACAAAGACATTTTTCATAAATAGAATGATACCAGAAAGACAAAAACCCAATCAGTAGAACTAAAGATATTCAGTTTTAAAGTGTTGAGTAAATATAGCACCTGAGCTGTAAGGCCAGCCAATGGTCCAGGACTCACTCTAGTAGAGGCCAGCAGGACTGAGGCAGGTCCAGGCAGGTTTAGTGCAGCAGTTTAGCAGGGCAGGGTGGCCTCTGGAGTTTGTGGTGGCCCTGAAGCTCTGAACGGGAGGTGAACTATCTGATCCGTGGAGTCACTCAGGTAGCCTGTGATGAAAAGTGCAGGGATCAAGGAGAAGGAGAAATCTTTGGGAACAATGCAGGCCTCAAGCAGCAGGGCAGTCTTCTGAAGAAAATCTCAGGACTCATGCAGCAGGGCAGTCCTCTGAGGAGCAAGGCAGGCCTTAAGCAGGAGGGCAGTCCTCTGGGGAACAAGATGGCCTCAATCAGCAGAGCAGGCCTCTGGGGAACAAGGCAGTCCTTCCTCTTGTATTATCCGCAGGTCCAAGGGGAAAATGAGGAGTGGCTCTGAAGGTCCAATAATTATACCTGATGCTAGTCTTTGAAGTGGAGGGATTCCCTATGCTACCCAAACATCTGGTTCTTGAAAGGTCTTCCGTACCTCTGTCAAGATTCCAAGAAGTCTGGGGTGACAAAATACTAGTGTCAGGCCCCTTTATGTGTGCAGGAGTCAAAACCCTTTGAAATGTAAGTGGGGCTGGGTGAGCTCATCCTGGCAGGATGAGCCATCCTGTCCACACATAATCCATTTTTGTGTCACTGAATAAATGCACAAACCTCAACAGCAGAGCCATTCATAGTCATGTGATTCCCGATACAGTCATAAGGAGCAAATGGTTAGGCACAGAAAATTGCAACTTTCTAAAAATGGTATTTTCATAATATTGACTTAAAATCCGACTTACCATTAGAGAGGATTATAAATTACAATTAATTGGAGTGTAAATACCAAACTTCTATTTGCTCCCAAACAAAGGTTATCACTTATTAAATGTAATAAGGTAACTTTTAGAGACTTGTCATCCTTAGGGTGGTCTTTTCCCCCTTTTTGCCTGCTTATCTTTACTTTGTGCTCCAACTTTTTGTTGGCCTTAGGACTCTGAGCACTTTACTACTGCTAACCACTGCTCAAGTGCATGTGTGTCTCCCCTAAAACACTGACACTGGTATATACCTGATTGGCATATTTAGTTTACATGTAAGTCCCATGTAAAGTGGTATACCAAATACCGAGGACCTGCAACCTAAATGCTACTAGTGGGCCTGTAGCACTGGTTGTGCCGCCCACACAAGTAACCTTTCAAACCTGTCTCAGACCTGCGGTTGCAGGATCTGTGTGTGCAGTGTACTGCCACTTTGGCTTGGCATGTAAAGCCACTTGCCAAGCCTTAAACTCTCCTTTTGTTATAGGTCACCCCTAAGGTAGGCCCTAGGTAGCTTTATGGGCAGGGTGCTGTGCAACTTAAAGGTAGGGCAAGCACTTTCATGTTTTACATGTCCTGGTAGGGACAAACAGTTAAAATTATTTTTCACTGCTGTGAAGCCTACTCCTTTCATAGGCTAGCATTGGGAATTCCTTAAAAAAATGTAAGCAGTAATTCCTTATTTGAAAGGAGCAGTTACATCATGATTACATCTTTGTAATGGTAGCAATAAATACTTTTTAGTGGTAAAGTTGGATTTGACAATACTATTTTAGAAATGCCACTTTTAGAAAATGGAAATTTCTCTGCTCTTAACTTTGCTCTGTGTGCCTGCAGCCTGTCTCCAATACACGTCTGGGCTGGGTGACAGCTACACTTTGGACATTCCCTCTAGACAGCCACAAACACAGGAAGGGTGGATGTGACAGAGGACTCATTTGCATTCATCTGCATTCTGATAGCCTTCATGGACAGGAAGGGGGAGAGGGAGCTTACTCTTACATTTGCATAAGCTATGTCCTATCCTCACACACATGATTGATTACCTACCACAGACAGCCTGGCAGACAGGGCTGGGATGAAAGCGGACCTGTGCACTTCAAGGAGCTGCTTTGAAGTCACCCCCCACTTCAAAGGCAAATTTGGGTATAGGTACTGGGGCTCTGACCCTACCAAAACAGTACACTACTGGACCTGGGAAGACCGCTGCTGTAAGGATTGACACTTTGCCTTGACTGACTGTTCTGAGGAACTGCTTCTCTGCTTTGCTGAGCTGCTCTGCTGCCTGCGGATCTCTGCCCTGCTGAGGACAAGGACTGGACCCATCTCACTTTAACCCAGCGTGACTCCAAGGGCTTTCTGGCTTGCCCCATGTTCTGAAATCTCCGGGCCATCAAAGACTTCCTTCAACCCTGCAACAGCACCTGGACTTTGCCATCTGTGATTCTTACCCGTGCCTGAGGTGCCCCCACCAGTCATGGGCCTCAGAAGTGGGTTTTGCAGCTGTTTCTCTACAAAATAGACACGTCGTCACCACTGCGTCAGTCGGAACCAATGCATCGCCCTTTGATGCCAACGCAAAGGCTGTTGAACGACAGCAGTTTTCCAGCCTACACAGCCCAATGATGATGCTCTGCATGGCTTGACAACAACACATTACATTCATCCTAACAGAACCCGACATTGTGGAAAAGATCGAGGCATTGTGCCCTCCGCGTCGACGCTTACTTCCATCCAAGGAACTCTTTTAGCGGGACTAGCGGGAGTCTTGTAGCCAGTCGGCCCTCCATTGCGGTCAGCCTAAATTTTGGATTTACCCCGGTCCCTTGCAACCTCAAGTAACCTTTTAGCTCTGTTGGCTTTTAAGCACTGTTGTTGCATTTATTCTTTAAAATTTCATATCGCGACTTACGGGTAATGCCTAATTTCTTATATACCTGGGCCATTGACTAGGACATAAAAGGTGTCCTCTGGTCAGTCCTAGTTTTATTGGAAATCACACTCTTGAGAAAAACTCAAACATGGCAGGGACTAACGAAGTTGTTGTCATACTGGACAATGGAATGGCTTTGGGGTATCTAGTCGCGTAGTCCACCAATACCAGAATATATTCGTAACTCCAAGTAGAGGCTACTAATGGTCCAATTAGAGCCATACTGACTCTGCAAAAAGGTACACCGATGATAGGCAGTAAGGGAGCTTTTGACGTATGAGGAGGATTAGTGACCTGACACTTTTCACGAGAGGCACCGAGTTATCGAATATCTGAAAAGACCCTGGACCAATAAATGCATTGTAATAAATATTCCTCAGGCATTTCGCGGCCATAGTGGCTGCCTCCCGCTTAGCTATAAGCTAGATGTAACACCTGGTGTCTGAAGGGGAGTTGTACCACCAACTGACTCACGACTGTATCCCCTTTCTATACCTTTCTGTACAGCAATCCCTTAGATATACTCAAATAGGGGCCTACATGACAATGGTCATCTGGTATTGCCTGTAACCATGCTGTGGTCAAGTTGGGGTCCTCTTTTTGTAAAGCCCGGAGTACATGTGGTATCTCCTGTTTCAGCTGTGGATAAAGAAACAGTAGAAGGATCAGTTTCTGCTGCTAAGATAAAGAGCCTATTGTGTAGTAGTTTTTCCATGTACATTAATTTTCTGTGGCACGTATGCCCTTCTATGTGTTTATGTCTGAAGGGGGCCTCCCTCCATAAAATGGACTCCTTTTCTTGGTCGCCCTTAGAGGACAATATAGGGGAGAAGTCCTGATAATCAGTTCCTATTATCATTTCTTTCACCAACTGAGGAATTACTCCTACTTTCAACATCTCGGACTGACCCTTCCAGTTTATAGAAACTGTTGCTACTGGGTAAGGTTTACCGTCCCCATGGCCACAGGCGGTCATTACGCTCCCCCCTGGTGCCATGGTTTAAGTCTTACTCTTTCTCAGCTCACCACCGATTGCCGACAACTTGAGTCAACCAACACAATCAACAATATTCCATACACCTTCCTATTTCTTTTGTACTTGCTGGGACTACCTCCAGCCAACAGCACTCTACCACAGGAATAACCAATCACCATGGCTTCACTTTGGGGGATTTTCTGGAGACAATTGTGTGCTATGTGGCCCCACTCGATGCACTGAAAGCTCTGGGGGATCTGTCCCACCTCCTTCCCAAGGGGTCTCTGGGAATCTTTGTTACATCAGGGAGGGGGTTTTGGGCTGGGTCTCTTCCACCTGGCAACCTGAGGTGTACCTGTTCATGTTTGGGTTGCTCTGAAGTCTTGAGATCGATGGAAGGTGCAGACTAGATCAATAGCCATGGGTGCATTTACGTTAGAATGTTGCTTTATCCAAGCCCGGGTAGAGGTAGCAGAGGTAGGTAAAGCTTCCAAGAATGGCACCATGAAGATTTTATCTCATATGTCCTCCAGGGTCGCCTCCTTAGGTCTCAACCACCTAGTTCCCAAGTCTTGGATTCTATAAAAGAGGGCTGTTGGATTGTCTTATGAATTACATTTTTCTTTCCGGAACTTTACCCTGTAGCATTTGTTATCGAACACCAAGGGCTCTAGTATGGCTCTCTTAATGTCTCGATAGGGTATTCTACCGGCTGGAATTGTGGCTTGATAGGTCATTTGTAATTCACCAGATAGAAGGGAAGCAATATACTGCCCCAGCTTTCAGGTGGCTAGGCATCTGAGGTGGCAACGTTTTCTAATTCATAAAGAAAACATCTGGATCCTCTGGGCTGTCTGGGCTTCATCTCTGTCCAATTACGTAGGTGGTATCCTCAGGGATAAGAAGACACAAACAGGCCTTAGTGTTTCGGTCCTCTATTTTTTTATGTATATAAATCCCGACACCACACACCAGGTGCTGTCGGTGTTCCAGTTCATGGACACGCCTTACACCAAAGACGGTTCTGTGCCTCAGATCACACCTCACCCCAAGCCCGAGGGGTATTAAGATTGTCACAGCTCCGTGTGTCCATGTGGTCATGCAACAGTTACAGTCAAATACAAACTCCTATGCTACTGCCTACCATTCCCTTCTGACAGTGCCTCTGAATCTCACTTGCCTGAAGCCACAGTTCTGTACCAGAGCCACTGCGTCTTTGTCCTCAACGACTCTCCTCCTTATTTAAATATTTACTCAGCAGGCAGGTGTGTACGGCGTGGGGTGTACTGCAGGCCCTGTGCCCAACCTTGCGCCCAACCTCTGTGGGCAGGCATGCAAAACCCAACCTCATGGGAAGATGTACATGGCATGGGGTTGGCCGTGTATCCGTGACCCTGTAGTTTTAGGAACCCCATTTTTCTTGGCCCCAAATTGACGGATCAGCCTAAAACTCATTTCCAGGTGTGGTCCTTACTATAAAATACCCAGTGGTGACTGCTACTGGGTAATATATATATATATAAATTCACTGAAAAAACCATAGGTTTCACACATGTTATAGTTAGCTGGACATTTTACTGATAAAAAACCAATGAAATTCCCCCGTTATAGTTACTGTAGGCAACTATAACTCACGCGACCGTAATCCTCTGCTGATGCTAATACTGTATTTAGACACTTATTTGCCCATGTCTTCTTCCATTAAATTTTAGCTATACATATATTACCAATATTTTTTTTTCATAAAGACACATATGTCATCAGCAGAGGATTACGGTCGCGTGAGCGCACAGTGAGCACGCGGTGCGCTTCGCGCACCGCGTGCCCACGTTACGCTAGATGGGCCATGAACGCACGATGCGCTTCACGCACCGTGCGCACATGGAGGACATATGATGAGCATCGTTGTGACAGGTAAAATATATGTTTTGTTTTGAACTAAAAATAAGCGATGCACAAATTTCATTAAATTCTGTTCAGCCGTTCGGGCTGTAGCTCTGTCTAAAGGTCCTATGGAAAAATGCATGGGAAAAACGCGTTTTGGGACCCCCCTTTTATCTCAGCCCCCGCTTGACGAATCCCCCCGAGACTTTCAGGGTAGGAGCGGAGCTCAACGCCCCACCTATTTTGAAAATTTTGCGAGGATTCGTCAACCGGCGCCAAAGTTATTCAAAATAGAATGTTGCGGATTTCCTATGGAAAGAGGGTCCTAACTATAACTATCTACTGGCGACCGCCAGTAGATAATATATATATATATATATATATATATATATATATATATATATATAGTAGATAGTTATAGTTAGGACCGTGTTTCCATAGGTGGGGCGCTCCGCTCCGCTCCTTCCCTGAAAGTCTCGGGGGGATTCGTCAAGCGGGGGCTGAGAAAAAGGGGGGTCCCAAAACGCGTTTTCCCCATGCGTTTTTCCATAGGACCTTTAGTCCAAGCTACAGCCCGAACTGCTGAACAGAATTACTTGAAATTTGGCAGAGAGGTAGTCCTCAGTTCAGGGATGTGCCTTTTGCAGGTCTGGTGTAAATCTGTTCATTAGTTCCTGAGAAAATTGCAGTTAAAAGCATATATATATCTATAAGAGCGCACCGTGCGCGTACGGTAAGCATACCGTACGCGCACGGTGACGTGCGCGAGCGCAATTCTGATTGGTTGTTCGATGTCAGTAAACATTCAAATCGGTCGAAATTAGGAAGTGTCGGCCGCCATTTTGTCTCTCGCAGTCTGAGGCAATGAAAAACAAAGGGGGAAAACGTGAGAAGGGGGCAGGATGGACAGGTCCTGACCCCCTAGCCTTTGTCAGGGGGTCACTGAAGAACCCCCAAGGGTAAAAAAAAAAAAAAAAATTTCTTGCGAAAAATCGCGGGGTGCGCGCACCGTACGCGCACGGCACGAACAACGCATCGTGGGCGCTTGGTGCGTGCACGGTGCGCGAAGCGCACCGTGCGCGTACGGTACGCGCACGGTGAAAAAACTTTAAAAAAAGAAAAAAATACATAACTTAGCATTTAAAAAACCGTACAAATTCACTGAAAAAAACATAGGTTTCACACACGTTATAGTTAGGTATTAGCATTTAAAAAACCTTGCAAATTCACTTAAAAAACCATAGGTTTCACACATGTTATAGTTAGCTGGACATTTCACTCGTGAAAAACCATTGAAATTCCCCCGTTATAGTTAGTGCAGGCAACTATAACTCACGCGACCGTGTCTTTCTGAAAAAAAAATATTTGTAATATATGTATAGCTAAAAATTAATGGAAGAAGACATGGGCAAATAAGTGTCTAAATACAGTGATGTAATATCTGACCTCATCAGCAGAGGATTGCGGTCGCGTGAGTTATAGTTGCCTGCACTAACTATAACGGGGAAATTTCAATGGTTTTTCACGAGTGAAATGTCCAGCTAACTATAACATGTGTGAAACCTATGGTTTTTTAAGTGAATATATGTCTATATATATATATATATATATATATATATATATATATATATATATATGAATAATGGTTGTGACTCACTTTCCATAGGAAAGGCATTTTTAGTTTTTTATTAACTTTGCTGGCGTTCAACAAATCTGTGTGAAATCGGTCATACAAAAAGTTCACATACCTCAGAGAACTTTGCTGTCGAAGGCAGAAAAAAATTGCTGATCAGAATGATACCAAATTTTGCAAACGGTTAGAACTTTACTCAGAGAGCATGTTTGCCATTTTTTACTGTAAATCTGCAGATCTATTTGAGAAATGTGTGTTTAGAGAAGTGTTTGTCTTGGTCATGAAAGTGTTAACCGCCTAAAAAAGTTACTGATATCTGGACCTTCATGTCCTGCAGGACTTCTGAAGGGCGCCTGGGGTACTGAAAATTAAAAGAATACTTGCCTGCCATTGATTGAGGAAAACCTCTTCTACCATCAGCCAATGGGTACCTTGCTACTCAGGACTGTACCTCGCAATCTGATTGGGAGCTGCAATACCTTGAGAAAATGTTGCAGTGGCCATTACAGGATTTGGGGACTCAGCCCCGCTATGTGCTGTAAACCAAAACAATATGATGCAACCTTGCAAAGGAGGGACACCCTGGCCCCCCTGCACTGGTATGGGGAACCCAGAGGGACTCACCCATAGTGTTTTCAATTAAGAAAAACATGGGATGTGGGTTCTGCATTACACCCACTGCACCCATTACAGCCCTCCGTGAGGTATTGTGGTACTCTCACAGTACATGTATTGCAAACTTCCACCCTATGATTAAGTGGTACAATGCAAGCTGCAAGCTTGAAGCTTGGACGGTACCGTTGTACATTGCATATAAGCTTGCAAGATGGGTACTGAAAAAACTAATTTAAAAAGAAAAAGGGAGAAGGGACATGGACATGCACAGCAGGGGTTGGCTCACACGGGGTTGGGCACAGGGCCTGGTCTATGCCAAGGCAGTGGCTGCCGGCACAGGTAAGAGCAGTGGGCGGGTGGTGGGGGACTTGGAAGTCAACATACAACAGGATAGGTTATATTAAGCATCTCAGCGATGCGGTGAGCTCAAGGTAAGTGCTTCTTTGACATTTTATTTATTGTTGCATACCCTGTCATATGTCAACTTACAGCCCCTTGCCCCACTGCTCTTACCTGTGCTGACCGCCACTGTGCCAAGGCCTGCGGCCAATTTCCGCTGTTCACAGTCAAAGTCCATTTGTGGTGGGGTTTGGCTACTTGTGAAGGGTAGGCCATTAGTCCAATTTAGAGAAAAGCCCTGAAATAATAGAAAGGTTAAAGTGATGTTATTTAGGCCAGATTAATTTCTAAGACTTTCATTCAGAGAAAGTTGAAAGTGACTTTACATGTAGGTTATAAAATGAGACATGAGCTAACTTAAAAAAAGCCCAAACCCCATTTTAACGTTACATTAATTTTTAAATAGAAAGTTATTAAAATATTTTAAAATATAATCATCAGTTTTTATTTTTTAGATAATTTGTTAAAACATTTTTAACATTAAATATAATTTATTTATATTTTTATCTAATTTAAATAAGTGAATGTGCTTTAAGATTATTTCCAATGGGGTTTTATTTTAAGTCACTACCTCCATTATTGTTTATGGGCAGGTATCGCAATACCAGTGACAGGCCATGTATGGTGCTGGATGTACTGGAATACATTTACTACTGTTTTGGGTCATTTTTGGCTATAGTAACTTTAGAAGTACAGGTTGTGAATAGCAATGGGCTTACTCTTTTTTGGATGAGTGAATGTCCCTCCCTAAATCTCTCCTTACACCTCCCTAACCCCCTCCCACTCAGTAGTAAGTATGCTTCTTTTTCCAGCCAGCTCCCCTTGTCCCCCCACATTTACTTCTAAGTAGTAAAATTATACATGTGAGGATCTCCCTCACACATTTGACTAACTATAACTGGTGTATTTCATTTGGAGTATGTGTGTGTGTATGTGTATGTATGTATATATATATATATATATATTTGTTTAAAAAAAAAAGGTTCAAGGGACATTATAGTTAGGTGAAAATATCAGTTAAAATTTACTATTTTAAATTAACAAAACCACTGAAATTCACTAGTTCTAATTTAAGGTAACTATAACTCATGCAATAAAGTAGCTAGAATTGTTGCCCCTGCCATTTACAGTGTTGCCATCAATTATGTCATTTCAGATCTTGCAGATTTGTTATCAATGAGGTCATAGAACATGTAATGAGTGATGTAATATTGTGAAGTAATTAGCAATTTCTGGCAAGGGTGTGAGTTATAGGTACTTTAGGGCATGAGTTATAGATTCTTGAGAAACTAAAATTGGAGATTTTGTTCTTTTTAAAGGATATTTTCTAACTGACATTTTCACCAAACTATAACATCCCTTTCACCTTCGATTTTTTGTATTTAATTAAAAAGGGATTTTTGAATACCTAACTATAACTGTCCTTTAACCTTTGTTTTTTTCAGTGAATTTCTAAAGTTTTTTTAAGGCAAGTTACTATCAATATACAGAACAAGACTAAGACTATTGTTTTTGTCAATAAACATCTCAACAAAGCCTTTATAGTCAAAACAATATTTTGTGCCATCCTTTTTTATTTTAACCACTCTGACCACATAATGCAGCCATCAAATCAACCACAAAGGAGCCCTGCATTCCCAAGCTGAAGAGCAAAAACTCCAGCTCTGGGAATGCTTAAAAACCTCCATACATTTTCCTGGGGTCATATTCTGCCGACCCAGAAACATATGATTATTTTTGTAAGCATTTAAAAGCACCTAAGAAACCATCCTGGTGATGCAACTTCCCAGATAGGGGCACCATCCTGCAGCCCTATGTATGCCAATTAGAAAATTAAGGAAATAATGGGCAGGCCAGGAACAGTGAATAATAACTGAGCAGCTCTGGCAACTCCGTTATTTTTATTCCCTTTCTTATTTTTGTATAATTCATTTTTTTTAGTGCTTCTACCTGGTGGCAACAGCTTTCTGCTCTACCAGGTGGGAGCACAGGAGACCTCCTCGCCCACACTCCTGCAGGCAGGGTAAAAACAGTGTCCCAGGGGATGCCGTCTCTGAGGAACTTAACATGAAGCTGGCTGGGGAGGATGGGGTCCCTGGGAGGCCATGCCTTGCTGCACACGCCCCTCCCCAATAACGTTCAAAAGGCCCCAGTGAATGGGGTCCCTAAGGTCATAAATTGACTTTGGGAAGGGGACATGTATGCCCCTCTCCCTCAATTAAGTTTATCAGCTTAGGCAGATGCAATCCCCAGGGCCTCAAGGAGGCTTGGGCAAGGGGACTGCATGTCCTCCATCAAATAAAATTTGCCGTCCATGGACCCTGGCCCACCCTGGGTTTTTAACATCATTTTTAGTGCAGATCTGTGGATACTTCACAAATTTGCCATACATGATTTCAGAAAATTACATTTTTGGCCCCAGAGGGGTTCTTCTGGGCCTCCTCCCCCATCAGGTATCTTTACCCCGCCCCCTTATATCATTTTTTATACTCATTTCCAACTCAGTCCCTGATTCCTAAAATTGGTGACCATCATATCGTATCTTAAGATCTGTTGGTTCCGCAGATCCTCCACAGAATGAAATATAAAAAGTTCATAGCCTTAATTTTTCAATAATTACTGAACAGATTTATGCCACAAAAAGCACACTTTCTGGTCCAAGATCTAGCTTTCTACCAAATTTGGTGTCTTTCTGTTCAGCAATTTTTGCCGTGTCTCTGTTCAATTTTCTATAGAAAAATTAATGGGAACACCATTTTGGGACCACCACTTTTTCTTGGCCCCCGCTCAAGGAATCAACCTGAAACTTTCCAGGAAGGAGCTGAGGTGGATGAGACTTTATATGGAAAGTTTTGTGAATTTAGCGTGAAAGTTAAAAACAAACCAAAAAATGTTTTGCTATGAAAATGAGACCTAACTACAACTACCGTCACTGAGTTGTTTGTGCGTGTCTGTGTGTGAGGTTGTGTGTGCAGTTCAGCATAGTAAACCTATAATTTCCTATATATGCTTACCTTCAAAACTTTTTGTTACTCGATATGTAAGCAATTACATTTTTTTAATTGTTTCTAAGAGATTCTGGTAGTATATGCTGTCTTTTAAAGATGGGGGTACTTCACATGTTTCCCCAAACTAGAAACAAGCAATAAGACACACTACTACAACAGCTACCACCATTATGACCACCATCTAACTTACCTGGTTTCAGCTGGCCATCTTCCATCAGGCTATTTCAAGTGAATAGAGTAGACATATGCATCTACCAAATACAACATTTTTTATTATGAACTGATGAATTATTCAGGAAACATTCGACTTTTTAATTTTTTGTCATATTTCATTTTATGGTGAATTTTTGGGTACTTTATTATTGCCAGTGCTTGTTTTAAGTTAGGGATGGTTAGATTGACTCCATCTATGGGTAAGAGACAGTGATAGTATTCCAGTACATTTATTAGATTCCCTATTATGTCATTGTATGACATTGACTGAGGGTTAGGCAGGGGGTCATTTCTTAACTGGATCATTGCTACACAAGTAGAAAACCATATCCCTAATAGGGTTAGGCAAATTGAGACAGATCTGTTTGTTACAAGAAGAAAAAGGTGTATCCTCAGGTCCTATTAGGAGGAGGGAGCAATTGACTTAAGGAGAAATTAAAAAAGAAAGACATAAAGGTGCAAAAGTTATTGTCATTTACTAGATGCTGAGAATCACCAGGAGTAACAATTAACATAAAGAACTGTTGAAACTGTGTAGGTGATCCTGCCAGGGAAACTGTTCAAAGGCCGATTGATTAAAGGATTTGGAAGCAGGAACTATAATTTACATTTGATACAAATAAGCCCGCTTCACCCCCTTCGTCTTCAACATACTTACTGATGGAACAGTGCTGTTATATCTCTTTTGGGTCTGTAAAAAATTATAGCTACAGGTGTGTGAAATTACACCTGAGACACACCTACATGATTCTAGCAAAATGTGCCTTCCAACGATAATGATGACGTTATGTACTTAAAATAAATACGCAAAACACATTATATCATTAACGTGACTGTTCGAAATTCCCAGCTGCTCTGGAAGTCTCAATGAGGGCTCATTTGAAGCTTCAAGCCTAGGAAGGGCTCCAGGAGGCCAGATACATCCTCTTAAATGTCCACCTCTGTCACACGCTGTGCACAGATTACAAGAATGAGTATTGCTCTGGTGGACTCATGATGAGGATGCCGGGACCTGGGTCCATGCGCTGGCCTGCCTTCTCGCAAGTGCTTCAGATGGGGTACTGCAGGCATCCAGAGGGCTCCTCATCTTGGCTGTTTGAGAAACCCTGACCCAGCCCTGGGTTATTGCTCTGGTTGTCCACGGGTAAAAGCTCCAAGTTTCTGGGCTATATTATCCAGTCCACTGTGTCGCAAAGTGCCCGGGATGGGGTCTCTCAGGCACCGGGAGAGCTCCACTATTTCACTGGATTAAAAAAAGCTCTGACCAGCCCCAGAGCTCTGGTGACCCTGGGATACAATCCCACATCTTGGACTCCATTATTGAGTCTTCTGTGTCACAACGTGCCTGAGATGGAGTCCCACAGGCAATTGGGGGGCTCCCCTGATTGCCTGTGTTAAGAACCTCTGACCGGGCCCTGGGCAAGAGCTCCAGCTGGCCCAGGGCTGGAAGCCTCCATCCCTGTGCTCCATTCTCCTGCTTCCTTTGTCGCAAAGTGTCCTGAAGGGGCCGAGCAGGAGTGGGGAAAGCTGACCAACTTGGCCAGATTAAGAAGCTCTAACCGGTCCCCGGGTCAGAGCTCCAGTTCATGTTCATTTTCTGTGTCGCAAATTGCTCTTGAAGGGGTCCCGGAGGCCTGGGGAGAGCTTCACTGCTTGGCTGGGTTAAGAAATTCTGATCCGACCCCGGGCCTGAGCTGCCAGTGGGGTAGAAGCTGCCATCCCTGGTCTCCGTTCTCTTGGCCACCATATCACTGGAAATGGTCTTACAGGCCTGGAGAGGGCTCTCCTGCTTGGCTGAATGAAAATGCTTTGGCCGGGCCCCAGGTCAGAGATATGGCTGACCCTAGGGTGGAAGACCAGGCCCTCGGCTCCCTTCACCAGCCTGCTGGGTCACTGTCAGCCCAGGATGGGGACCAGACCTGGGCAAGCTTCCTTTTCCGAGCTAGGTGAAAAAAGCTCTGACTGGGCCGTGGGTCAGAGCCCAGTTAGGCTTCCCCACTGCTCCATGCCTGAGGCCCAGCACTGGGGTCCAAGAACCATGCACAAGAAGCCTCTATCCTCTCCAAAGAACAATAGGATCTGATTCCTAAGACATGGTGCAACCAGATGGCTGTCCTTTAAGCCTGGCCATGTGGTCGCTCGTACCCACGCCATCTGGCTGTGCATGCAATAGGAACGCATGGCGTGATCAGATGGCTAGCATGCTCTAGAAGTCCAGATGAAGGCTCATTTGACTCAGCCTGTGCTCTAGGTGGCCAGGTACATTTGCTCAAATGCCCTCCTCTTTGTATCAGTGTGCATGGATTACGTGAAAAACAGGTAGCTTTCTTTCGGATTGGTAGGGTCATTAGGGATTCTCTTTTTATCCATTTGTTTTCCGAGGGTGCCCCAAGGGCCCATCCGGCCTGCCCTGGGCCCCGGGTCTGTGGCTGCTCTTCAGCCCTGTACAATAGGCCCTCCTTCTAAGCCTGCCTTCTCGTACAGCAGGCAGCGATGACAAGCTGACAGCCCGAGCAGGATGGTCAGCCCAGTGACGGTCCTGCCAGCACCATACTGTGATTCATTGTCTACACTTTGTCTGTTTAGGGATGGACTATTTGTTCAGCCTCAGCTGTTGTTTCTAGCACAGAGCTTTCACCCTACATGTCGTCGACTGACGTGAGGGTCTGCCTTTTGTAGAGGTCCTTCCTGAAGGCCACCCCACCCAACAGAGCCAAGGTCATGCAGCATGGCAGTTTTGCCCGATCCTAGTCTGACCAGAGTCGATGGGGTTGGGTGGCGCTAGTCCCAGGTGGTGCCTGGTAGGCTCGGTCCCTGCACGCCACACTGTCAACCTTCCCCACCCAGCGCATTTCTGCAGTAGCTGTTAATGACTGTTCCATGGGGTGTCCTTGATGCCCAGGCCAACACCGTGTGTCTCGTTTGGGCTGTGCCTCAGCCGGCCCTCGGTTCTGTCATCATGGAGCAGGCTGGGCCCTGCCCTGTCCACCCAAACCCTTGCAAGCAAGCAGGGTCTTCCCACAGCAGGCTCTAGATGGGTGCGAAGGTCAGTCTGGGTGGGCACATGGCTCCTCCTCCATCCAGCAGGTGCAACTACCTACATAATCCTGCCAGTAGCATATGCTTGTCTCTAAGATTAATCCATGTATGTGAAGAACACATGACTGGTACAGTGAAATGGTGAATTGGCTCATTAAGTCAGCTATAATTCCTTTGATTGCTCTGCCTGTTTCTTGGATAACTCTGGTAATTCTAGAGCTAATACATGCCGACGATCACTGACATCCTGGGTTGTATGCATTTATCAGACCAAGACCACTCTAGGTTCGCTCAGCTGCATTGGTTATTCTAGATAATCTCAAGACCATTGTACATCCCAGTGACAGCAATAATATATTTGGATGCCTGCCCTTGCAATGGTACTTTCTGTGCCTCTCATGGCGACAGGGAATCAGGGTTCAATTCCAGAGTGGAAGGCTGAGAGATGGCTATCACATCCAAGGAAGGCAGTAGGTGCTCAAATTTCCCACTCCTGACTCGGGGAGGTCGTGATGAAAAATAACAGTACAGGACTCTTTCCAAGGCCTGTGGTTGGAATGATTGCACTTAAAATTCTTAAATGAGGGACTATTGGAAAGCAAGTCTGGTGCTGGTAGACGGGGTAATTCCAGCCCCAATAGTGTATATTAAAGTTGCTGAAGTTAAAAAAAATTGTACTTGATATCTTGGGATTGAGCTGGTGATCCCCCATGAGGCGAACTACCACCTGTCCCAGCATTTGCCTCTTGAACTGTTTACTTTGAAAAAATTAGAATGTTCCATACACACCTGTCGCCTGAATACTCAGCTAAGAATAATGGAATAAGACTCCAGTTCTATTTTGTTGCTTTTTGGAACTAGTACCAGGATTAAGAGGGACGGCCTGGGGCATTCATATTGTGCCACTCACGGTGCAATTTTCGGACTAACGCAAGATGAACCAAAGTGAAAGTATTTTCCAATAATGTTTTAATCAATCAAAAACAAAAGTAGGGGGGTTAAAGATGATCAGATATATTGTAGTACCAACCATAAACGATGCCGACTAGCGGTCCAGTGTAGTTATTCTCAAGACCTGATGAGCATCTTCCAGGGTTCATGGGGGAGTATAATTGCAAGGCTTAAATTTAAAGGAATTTACAGAAGGACAAAATCAGAACGGAAGTCTGTGGCTTAATTTGACTCACCATGGTAAACCTGACATGGTCAGCAGACAGAAAGGATTTATAAATTGATAGTGCTTTCTTGATTCTGTGGGTGGTGGTGCATGCCCATTCTTAGTTAGTGAAGCGGTTTGTCTGGTTAATTCCAATAAGGAACAAGACTCTTCCATGATAACTAGTTGCACAACCCCCCAAGTGGTTGGTGTTCAACTTCTTAGAGGGCCAAGTGGTTTACAGCCACATGAGATTGAGCAATAACTAGGTTTGTGATACCCTTAGAGGTCTGGGGCAGTGAAGGGACCAGCGTGTGTCTACCCATTGCTGACAGGAGTGGATACCCTGCAGAACCCCCTTCATGATTGTCACTGGGAATTGCAATTATTTCCGATGAACAAAGAATTCTCAGTTAGTGCCTGTCATAAGTTCACATTGATTAATTTCCTGTCCTTTGTACATACTGCCTGTCCCTTCTACTGAATGGATTGTTTAGTGCTGTCTTTGGATTTGCCCCACCATGGTCGGCAATTGCCCTGATGGACTATTGAGAGGATGATCAAACTTAACTTTATAGTGGAGGTAAAAGTCATACCAAAACATTCGTAGGTGAACCTGCGAATTGGTCATTAACGACAAAGCATCCGGGGTGACTGACGGGGGCCAACCTGAATCCTCGGCCTCCTCCTAGACGGAACTGAGGCACAGGTAACTGGCAGTCTACGGACTCTGAGTTTTTGTGTGAGGACCGTGCATAGGATGGGCTCCTCTACCCGGTATCCTGCTGACATGCGAGGGTCTGGGATTGGTTACCACCACCCATCTAGAAGGAAATGATGCAACAGAAATCCCTTCTGAGACAGAAACAATGCTCACCTAGCCTGGCCCTGAGAAAAACTGAATCACAGTTACTCCCTTGGCTAGGAACCACTAAAGTGTGTGCCACATGGGCCCTCTCATGCCTGATACCAGTTTTTTGGAGCCACCATGGAGTGGCTCATCCGGCAGGGCAGCCTGGATGAAAATTAGCTGGGGACACCAGGGATTCCTGGCTCCAGTTGGCAGAGACACCATGTCCCTTGAAGCCAGTGCGAACTGACTCGAGGGGTGGGAGGAGGGGTCTAATCTAGTCGCACGGGCTTCTATACATGCACCCTCTCAGGCGGGCGTCATGTGAATCACTTTGATGGTGTGGGAGGCAAATTGGCTCTTCTCCTTTCGTGCCTCTCATGTGGACCTGGAGCCCCAGTTCACCCACATGGCCCAGGGACATCACCTGTACTGGGGACTCTCAATGTTGAGTTGCAGAGCTCGGGCTGTCACCAGGCTGGGTAACAGACTGTCGATGTGCAGGTGGGGGAACCATCCGGTTAATTGGTTGCCTGGTCCCTTGTGATTGGGCCGGGGTTTGAAAACTTTTGCCGTCTCGTTCAGGTTTGTGGGAGGGCTAATGGTGGAGGCCACTTTCCCTACCTTAGGGAGGATGGCATCAGAGTGGGAAGGAGCCTGCGACTCCTCCAGACAGAACTGCTCCTGTAATCTCTCCTGAGAGGTGGATGAAGCCATGATTTTTGCCTGGGACACTTGCTTTCTGCAGATCAGTTGTGCCAGCCATCAGACAGAACATCCTAACCTGCCGGGGCAGAGTGGTGCACCATCTGCAAGGGTTTGCCAGTTTTCAATATGTCCACAAGTTAGCTTGTCTACTGTGTGTTGTTGTGATGTGTTATTCTTAAGGATGATTCAGCTAGTGGAAAAGTATGTCAGCAGCCAAGCAGAACTAGTCTAAATTGTGCACAGCCCCATTCTCTATATTTTGAGAAGATTTGTTAGCGCATGAAGAATGATTAAGTAACAGAACTGTATGACTGATGCAGTAAATTACATTACAAAGCATGAAGACATACAACATACTGGGAAAAGGCTTGAACTCATTCTATACACTACTCATGGTACAAGTCCTCACAGTAAATCCTGACAAGACCTGAGGTCATCTATTTTAGGAATATGAGAGGTGTACTATTCCTGATGCATCATGATGCTAAAATAAATCTCAACCCAAAGCCATCACATGGAAAGTGCTGGCTAGCTATGGTACCTAGAAGCCCTAGCACTGACTACAACCTGGGATGGGAAAAGAACTACATATAGTTGAAGCTGATAGGCCATAGTTAGCTCAGTTTATTAAAACAAAAATATTAAATAGGAGTTTGGCATTTCTTAATTAGATTGCCAACTTCAGTACAATAAGCGATTGCAAATGGCAAACTTGGTTAAATGTTTTGTAACCTTTCTACTGTAAGCCACTTTGGGCCTGATTAAAAAAGATTAACTTACACTCTAGTGTAAGTGTATGCTTGTTTGCTATTAACAAGGGGAATTAAGAGTGGTATCTTACGAGTGCGGAGTCTCTGCACATAAAAATACCTATCTTTTTGTATGGAGACTCTGCAGTTGTAAATAAATCTACTTCTCATAAATTCCTTTGTGAACAGCAATCAATCATAAACTTATACGAACGTGTAAGTTTACCTTGGTGAATCAGACCTGGCTCTTCACCAAGCCCCAACCCAGGCTTGGCCAATATAGCTCCTGCTTCAGCACCAGGATACCCTGCCGGGTGAGTTGTGCGCTATACAACACTTAACATAGATAACATGGTCAAACAGACTTTTGTAACAGACCGTTCTGCACTTTGATTTCTCTCTGTATATTGTACAGGTAGTTTCATATCTGGTGATGTGGGTTTTATAACGAATGTGGGTCCGCAGCACATTTATAATGTTTTTTTTTGTTGCTATGATCAGTGTTACTTACATGGAGGGTTATTTACTAAGGATGTGTGAATGCTTGTGTTACCCTGAATTTTTTTGCACTGCACCTGCAGCTTATGTAATGGAAAATAAATCAACTTAATGCTTTTAATTTCTTTGGGCTGTGCAAGGGCCCGCCCATGATCTTAGTGAAAGATGCCCATAGTCTCAACAAGTGCCCGCAAAAGCTTTAAGTATATGTTTCCTTATGGGACTGTTGGAAAGCTCATAGGTAGAAAGTACTGCACAGGAGAAAGCATGTGAACTGTGAACTATAGATGGGGTCTGGTATTTTGTGAGTGCGTGGACCTTTGGGTATGTTAATGGTTGTGAGTTAGGTGCTTTCTGTTTCATTAAGGACTTGGTAATGAGTACATTCACTGCAGGGAAAGAACAAAGGGATAGATACCTGTTTAATTTTGAACGACAGGGTGATGATGTCTGAGCATATGCCTGTTGATGGCTGCAGAATCCAAGACTGCACTACCCTTGAAACAAACCTCAAGATAGACTTTATCCTTCTGAGTAATTACGTCTTCGACCCACAGATATAAACCTGGCTGTCTGCCATTGGCTTTGAAGGCTTAGTCTCCGTCACTCTCGCTCTCTCTATTCGTGCTAAGTTCCCAGGCTCCCATATAGGCCTATGTATCACCCAAGCTTTCGTCCAGTCCACCTTTTACCAAATAGTAGTGCTTAATTTGTGCCAGTGTTCGGAACTTATTTCAAAGCAACTGCACATATTGATGACATTCTACCTCATGTTGGTGCTGTTTCTATTTTTGGGAGAGCACATCAGTGAATAATTTAATTATTTTATATATATATTCACAGAAAAAACCATAGGTTTCAGGCACGTTATAGTTAGGAATTAGCATTTAAAAAACCTCAGAAATTCACTGAAAAAACCATAGGTTTCAGGGGTGTTATAGTTAGCTGGACTTTTCACTTGTACAAAACCATTGAAATTCCCCCGTTATAGTTAGTTCAGCTAACTATAACTCGCGCGCCCGCAATGCACTGCTGATGACGTCACATATTACATCACTCATGACATGGTCAGTGACATCACTCATGACATCACTGATGACATCTCAAATGACATCACTGATGACATCACTGATGACATCATCCAGTGAATGTGTGTTTTTCTGAAAATTAAATATGTTTTATATATGTATATCTCAAGGTCGATGGAAGAATAAATGGGTATATAAGTGTCTAAATGGATGATTTGTTTTTGAAAAATTGATTGTGTAACTGACTGATTAAGTGTATCATAGTGAATACATGGCTTAGTGAGTAATGTTTAAATATGTAAATATCTGTATCAGTCTCTCACTTTGTGTATAAGTGGCTGCATGGGTTGGTGAGTAGCTACATGGGTGTCTATATAGGTTATTAGTTGGTTTTTTGAGTATCAGTCTGAGTGTCTGCATGGTTCGGTGGGGGTTATTACGTAGTGCATAGGTGCATGAATGAGTGACTCACTGTTTGTATGGGTTGAACACAGCATGTGTGCAGGACTGTATGGGTGGATGAGTGTGTGTATGGGTGTGTTAGTGAGTGAATGACTGTCTCAATAGTGTCTTTATGAGTAACTACATATGTTTTAAACTAGTATATGTGACTATTGGTGTATATATGTGAGTATATGTGAGAGTGAGAGATTGAAAGAGTTCCTGTATGAATAAGTATGTGTTTCTTTAAGTGATTGTTTAAAAGACTAAGTATGTGTAAGTTTCCGTAGAAGTAAGTATGGTGGTGTGTGTATAACTGTATATGCAAGTAAATGTATGTTTGATTCTTTATTAGCATGAGTGACTGTGTGTGAGTAACTCTATGGATGAGTGGCATTGTGTAACAGGATGTATAGGTGTATGAGTACATATGATGAGTGAGTACATGTATGAGTGACTGTATAGGACTGTTGGTGAATGAGTGGATGTGTATGTGGATCTTAGAATTACTGAAGAGGTTGTTGTAACTGGTATTGGTATGTCCATTGTTTTGAAAATTTTAGTCTCTATTTTTGAATGTGTGTATCAAAGGTTATATTAGGGTGAGAGGAGGTCTGCCACTCTATCACAAGGATGATGTCATCAGTGATGTCATCAGTGATGTCATTTGAGATGTCATCAGTGATGTCATGAGTGATGTCACTGACCATGTCATGAGTGATGTAATATGTGACGTCATCAGCAGTGCATTGCGGGCGCGCGAGTTATAGTTAGCTGAACTAACTATAACGGGGGAATTTCAATGGTTTTGTACAAGTGAAAAGTCCAGCTAACTATAACACCCCTGAAACCTATGGTTTTTTCAGTGAATTTCTGAGGTTTTTTAAATGCTAATTCCTAACTATAACGTGCCTGAAACCTATGGTTTTTTCTGTGAATTTCAAAGGTTTTTTAAATGCTAATTTCTAACTATGCCTACAGAGATAGGACAAGTGAAGAAAGAAGAAAAAATGCACAGAAAGAAACAAAAGAAGTGCAGAAAGAAGCAACAGAAGTCCTCAAATATGAAGATAAGTGCAGGAAGAAGGATAACGTGCAGAAAGAACAAAAAGAAGAGCAGAAAGAAGCCTTGTTGCAAAATCATCCTGTACCCTCAACTTTTTCAGACGGATACTGGTGGTAACTGAGTCTGACTAACCAGTCCTAGAGCCAGTGCTATGTTAAAAGACACTTAGAATACAGTGAAAACACCTACATACACTAGGGAACATTATGCGTTGGGGTCCCCCTGTGATTAGCATGACCTCCTCTGTAAGCCCCTAGTATATAATAGGGCATGGGGATTAAAACTACCTCTTAAAACAGGCCACAGGGCGTTTTTGCACACGTTAACTCAGGCCCCGTCCCCTCCATTCACCACTGTGTAAACACGCCCTGTGTCCATTTTTAGTTGGGAGATTAAGTTCATTTGAATCCTGAGGGTCCCTAGGGTCCAACTAGCCCACTAGGTACCTCCAGTAAGTGCCACAGAGCTGCGTTGCAGAGAGGTGTAAAAAGTGGCACGGCCTGGACCACCTCTCTGCAATGCAGCTCAGTGGCGCTTACTGGAAGCACTTGGCGGGCTAGTTAGCCCCCAGGGGCCCTCAGTATTGAAGGGAAATTATATCCCCAATTTAAAACGTGCCATAGTGCGTGTTTGCACACGTCACCTCAGGCCCCGTCCCCTCCCTTCACCACTGTGTAAACGCGCCCTGTGGCTGTTCTAAGTTGAGAGATTAAGTCCCCTTGAATCCTAAGGGTCACTAGGGTCAAACTAGACCACTAGGTACCTCCAGTAAGCGCCACAGAGCTGCGTTGCAGAGAGGTGTAAAAAGGGGCTTGGCCTCAGAACACCTGGCTGCAGCGCAGCTCCCTGGCGCATACTGGAGATGCCTGTTGGGGGCGCGTTTGCAGAGTGCTGCACGGAGGGGGCATGGCCTCCGGCACGATGCCAGTCTTTTATTTATTTTAGTTTTTTAAGAAGGGGGGCTGTTTGGTTCCCCTTCTTATTCTAATTTATTGGCCCTGATGACCCCATCCCCCAGGGCCAGTCTCCTAATTATATTTTTTTGACCCCAATCCCCAGGGCCGGCCACTGTTTTTTATTATTTTTAAAAAATATATATTTATAGACACACCTAGGACATGCTGGACAAACCGTACGTACCTATCACCATGACGATTTGCGTGATATTCATTAAAAGGCGACTATGCATGCAATGAATCCACGTGGAATGTATTTACACCACTAGTGAAGCTCTGACATGTCTGATGCCCTACCGTGCCTAATCCTGGTAGACACCCTTGTCGTTTATTTATACAAACATGGGTAGCTATTGACGGGCACATTTAATACACATGCACACCAAGCCATTCAAAGGGGATTCGACAAAAATTCGACCAAAACTATGCAAGAAACCCCCCTCACGGTTAATAAAACACACATCCACTGCCGGATGTGTAATACTTTTTATTTTACTCTCTGGAAAGGGGACGAACATCCCTTGAGAGTCACAGCGTGCTCCTGACAGAGCCCAATGCTGTGTTACACCCACCATTGCCTGCCGAGTGCCACACACCTCTGTGTTGTATTCCACTAGCTAGTGCATATGCTATGACACTCTCTAGCCCATGTGCACTGTAACACCACCCCGTGAATATGTCATGCCACACTTGTCTTTGCACGGGTTATATTGCCCCATCTAACGTGCCTTTCTCGATGCCTATGTTATAACGCACAGTGCTATGCCATACATATTACAATCTGGGATCCATATCTTTGTCACAGTGCATATGCAACGTTACACTCCCCAGCACATATTTTATATTACAACTTTAGAGACTAGTTAGGTTACACAACACTGCCCTGTGCATATTACACTCCAAGGCGCATATCGCATAGCACACGCTAGTGCCTGTGCTATCTCGCGCTCTCCAATGAATCTGTCATTGCGCACAATGTATTGCATATTATATTTCACGCCCGGTTCATCTTATATCACACTTTTTGGTGCATAGTTTATACCATACACTATATCTAGTTTTCATTTTCAATCGTGCTCTCAGGACTATGTTCTATATAACACTGTGTTCACCTACCCTTTTCACGGGCATTACATTTTGCGATAGGGGGTGGAGGGTCAGGGGGTGTTTCTGCCAAGTGAGCCCGGAGTCACAGTCACAAACGTCCTCTTCTTCCTGAATAAAAGTGAGATTATGCTGCATACTTCATATTTTAAGTAGTTCGCACAGACACAATGTTTTAAAAACAATAAAGTTCCTAATACCCACCTTCTCTGAACAGTTAGCTTGCTGCCCCATCCCCTTCCTCCCTATCCTCTGTTGTGTGAATCCATGGACTAGCCTCCTCCCTCCTGCCATGCATGGTCTGATGTGCTGCCACTGCCCTCAATTTAGTATGATGTACCAGTCCACTCCTCCTGCCCTCCATTGCCCAATTCTATGCCCCATCATTGACCTCCTGCTTAAACTCTGTGCTTAGCTTGCTGCCCCTATTCTCCTTCCCCCTGCCCTCCGAAGTCTTTGTGCATGCCCCTGCTCCATCCTTTTTGCCCACCATGTCCCATGGACCTGCCACTCCTATCTACTCTGAGTGTTCTGTTGAGCTGCCACTCCCCTCCCACCTGCCTAGCATTGTCAGATGACTGTAACCTGTCCCTGCCACCTCCACCCTGCCTGTCCACATGCCATGCCCCTATCCTCTTCCTCCTGTCCTACATGGTCCATTGTACTGCCACACCCTTCTGCCCTCCCTGGTCTGTTGTGCTGCAACTGCTCCTCCTGCCTGCCCCGTGTGGTCTGTTGTGAGGTCCCTTCCCCTGAACTTTCTTGTCTGTGCACAGGTCCTGACCCTCCCTTCTATCCTCCATCGTCCTTTGTGCATGCCCCTCCACCCTCCTTCTTGCCTATCATAGCCATTGTGCTGCCACTAACCCTCCCACTTGCCATGCATGGTCTTCTGTGCTGCCATGGCCCCTCCCACCTTCCCTGTGTGGTCAGTTAGCTGCCCCTGACCCCCTCCCACCTTCCCTCCATGGTCTGTGTGTATGCCATCACAGTCTCACTGTTGCTCTTCATGGTGTGTCTTGCTTCTAGTGCCCATCCTGCCTGACCTCCATGGCTATCTTGCTGCTCCTGCCCTGCCCCCTTGCCCCCAGCCCTACTCCCTCCCTCCTGGCTTGTCTGTTCCATTGTAATGCCCCTGATCCGTCCCTCCTGCCCTTTATGGTCTGTTATGCTGCAGCTTTCTCTCCTGTCTGTCCATTATGGTCAGCTAGCTACCATTGCCTCTTGCCCCTCTGTTCTCTGTTGTCCATGTGCATGGTCCTGTCCCCTCCCTCTTGCTTTCTATGGATTGTTGTGCTGCACTCCCGTCCTGCATGCCCTGTGTGGTGTATTGTGCTGCTGCAAACCCTGATGCCTGCCCTGCAGGGTCAGTTTGGTGCACCTCTCCATGTCCCTCCTGTCCTCTGTTATCCAAGTCCATGTCCCTATCCCATTTCCTTCCATGATCCAATGTACCATACTTGCGAACATTTTGAACTTGGTAAGAGGGAGATTTTGAAAAAAAACTGGGGTATTGATTTTCCCCTTTGAGTTACATTGAAAAAGAGGATATTGTAGACAGGAGACAGATCAAATAAAGCCCATTTGAGCTTAAAAACATTGGACGTTTCCTGGCTGAATCGGGTCTGTTGGCATGTATGGTTGTACTACCATTGCCTCTTCCTTCTGCCCACAATGGTCTTTTACATTGCCACAGCCTTGAAGGAGGGTAGATTTTGTATCACAGGGGGCCCCTGGCCCGTTCTGTCCACACCTGAAGTATGAGACCCTTGTCCTTGCCCTGCCAGCTGCATTTGTAGGCCGTATTAAATTGACCAGCGGGTCCTGTGTTGCTATATAATTATCCTGAGACATCCTTACCACTCAGCCAGCATAAAACCCCTGTGTAGGCCCTTCTGTTCAATATGTAGGCCTCTTTGTTAAATTGACCATAGCTCTGCAATTTTAGTGTATAGCAGTCTGAAGGCAGGTCTGCGAGGCCTTCTGATCCAAACTAGTAGCCCCCACCCTACCCGAGTGCTCCGTGCTCGGTATCAAAGTTCAACATCCCCCTGAAGCTGTCGACATACAGTAGGCTGCATCCTGGACTGGTACTTGCTTCCTGGGCAGGTTTCCCGCTTTTAAGGAAGTGGCAACCGCAGAGCGTCAAGTTAGGAGAACTGAGGAGATTTTATACATGAATATATTGAATTCCCGTACAATACCCATTATTTTCTGCTTGCTCTATGGAACTTACGATAAGCGATTGGCCTGAGAGACTGACGTTTTCACCCAGTCCATTGTCAGCATTAAGTGGGTAAATGACGAAATGTCTGGTAAAATCTGCAGACGAAGCTTTTGGGTAGCATACGTAGGTAGATGTAGCGTGCAAAGGAGCCCACAAAATGATATAAAAAGGGAGCACCCACAGATATCGACGGACTACCTCGCCGTCTGTATGTAGGTTAACAGGCAGTGCAGGTTTTCCCCAAGAGCTGGGAGCTCTTGTCTTCCTTTGCTTAAAATGTCTTGCTCTGCTTTGCTTGAAGTATCTTATTCTATTTTACCTATATGAAATGTCATGTTATGTTTAACCATTGTTCTCTTTACTTTTGCATTTAAAAGATTTTGTATTGTAATTGCAGGAATGCTTGCTCTAAGAGTAAACGTGAGTGTTCCTAGGTAACATTTTCCTTGGTGTAACTTGTTTCTCATGATGCATTTATAGATGTGTTTTCTCTCTCTCTCTGTCAGTACATTAATTGAGATACAGAGAATATTATGACAGCTGTATGATTATCTGGATTCTGTATTTTGTACTTTATGTCTCTATTCTGCGGTTTCTTTGAAGTTGCATCTTCTCATTAAACTGCCATTGTATTCTGCCTCCAATTCCATGTCTCATATGTCTGTTTTCTTCATTTTTGGAGCAAGCGTTCCTAGGCACCCCGGCTCAAATTAAGGTGCCCCTTTTGTCCCTGACTCACTCTCCTGCTCAGTTCTGTGGTGGCTCCCGGGGATCTGGGGACCGCCCCTAGCTTCCTTGACCCGTAATAGATCTTCCATCCAACAGCCTCTCTTGCAAGTCCTGTATTGTTGGTTTGTTGCCCCTGCCCCCCTTTCCACTGCCCTCCATAGTCTGTTGTGCTTCCACGGCCCTTCCTGCCTGCTCAGTGTGGTTAAATTGTTGCCTTTGCACCCTCCTACCTGCCTTCAATTTTCAGAGTCCGTGCCCCTGGCCTCTGCCTCTCAACAGTATCCTAATGAACAACTAGATTGCTAACATTCTATATTTATTACAAAAGTGTGGAACGCCTGACATCATCTTGATGTAATCAAAACTGTAATACCTAGAGCATTTCCTTTAGAAATTACATATATGAGAGGGTCTTATTGGCATCAAAATTATGGTTAGTGCTCTAAAAGACTAAAATAAGGACATATTTTCTGAGTTTTCAAATAGCGACAAAGCACTTTTAAATTATTTGTTATCTTTATGTTTTTTTATCCAGTTGACCACTTGATTAAATGTTGCACTTAGGGGAGAGGATGTGGTGTTACTTCCAGAACTGCAGACTTTGCAACTGGGGAACCAGGTTGAAGTTTCTGCTTCAGCTCGACATTCTGTGATTCTGGTCAAATCACTTAGTCTCCCCATGTCTACAACCAAAATGAATTTGTTCTTGTGTGATGTAACCAATGCTCATGTAAAGCACTCCAATACCTGACAAGTCTGCACTATATAACACTGCAAAAACACAAAATAATAAGTGTTTTGCACACTTCTGTCATTGGGCTATATTTGGGCTACATCTGGGTGATTTTGGGCTACATTTGGGCTCTTTTGTCTCCGGTGGCCATCTTGGGAGATTTATTTGTTATGAAGTTTCCTAATTTCCTCATGTACTGCAGTCTCCTCAGTAGGAAATGCTTTCAGTTTTTTACTTTGATTCCATCATGAAGGTATCCAGATATGTCACACATTTGCCATAAATTCTGAATGTTAGCACTCTAGTTGCTCATTAGATCACTGTAGTAAAACTACTGCACCATGGAAGTCTGCTCCTGGTATTAAAAGTGCATGTTTCAGTCTGCATGTCAGAATGTTTTAATGAAATAGAAGAGGATTTGAGAAGTCACTCAAAATGTGCCCTCATTTTCTTTCTTCAGCATTAATCATAATTTCTATGGCAAAATGAACCTCCTCATTGTGTTCCTTTTTAAATTAAATGTTTTAAGTGTTACCAGTTTATTCCAATCAAGATGGCTTCAGGTGTGCCATACTTTTGTCATAATGAAGACAGTAAGCGCTCTAGTTGTTTTTAAGAACATTCTGGGACATTCTGTCATTGGGCTATACTTGGGCTACATCTGGGTGATATTTGGGCTACATTTGGGCTCTTTTGTCTCTGGTGGCCATCTTGGGAGACTTATTTGTTATGAAGTTTCCTAATTTCCTTATTTACTGCAGTCTCCTCAGTAGGAAATACTTTCAGTTTTTTACTTTGATTCCATCAAGAAGGCATTCAGATGTGTCACACATTTGCCATAAATTGAGAATGTTAGCACTCTTTTTGCTCATTAGATCACTGTAGTAAAGCTACTGCTCACCAGGGAAAACTGCTGCTGGTATTGAAAGTGCATGTTTCAGTCTGCATGTCAGAATTTTTTAATGAAATAGAAGAGGATTTGAGAAGTCACTCAAAATGTGCCCTAATTTTTCTTTCTGCAGCACTAATCATACTTTTTATGGAAAAATGAACCCCCTCATTTTGTTCCTTTTTAAATTAAATGTTTTAAGAGTTACCACTTTAATCCAAGCAAGATGGCTTCAGGTGTGCCATACGTTTATCATAAGTAGGACTGTTAGCGCTCTAGTAGTTCTTTGGAACACTCTGGGAAGCTGCAGTAGAACACAAAGGAATCAACTGACAGTCTCTGCCCTTGTTGGATGTACATGTTTTACTGAGAATGTCAGACTTCATTCTCACATGACTGAGAAAGATAATCTGAATTTACAGAAAATAAGCTCTCAGTTTAGCCTATAGATCACCTTCCAAACCTCTGTGGTAAAAGCATGAGAAAATATTTTTCTCTCAATCATGATATCCCAGCAGAAGGCTTTTTCACATGGTGAAATCACCTTAGAACATACCACAATTCCTAAAATGAGTATGGTACCATCAACAAATGATTTATAATGTAACTAAAGTCTTAAAACCTTCTATTAACTGCAATGCTTTTTAATGAGGTGCTATCATGTATATTGGTCCCAAGATGGCTGCCAACACTTCTTGGATGAAGTGCTGACAGCCAATCAGATCTCAGGATGAGATGTGTGGTTAGGCTCCGCCCACATATATATATGCTTTTAAATGCTATTTTCTCAGGAAATACTGAACAGATTTACACCAGACCTGCAAAAGGCACTTCCTTGACCTTATGGCTACCTCTCTGCCAAATTTCAAGTAATTCTGTTCAGCCGTTCGGGCTGTAGCTGTGTCTAAAGGTCCTATGGAAAAATGCATGGGGAAAACGCGTTTTGGGACCCCCCTTTTTTCTCGGCCCCTGCTTGACGAATCCCCCCGAGACTTTCAGGGTAGGAGCGGAGCGTAGCGCCCCACCTATTTTGAAAATTTCGCGAGGATTCGTCGACCGGCGCCAAAGTTATTCCAAATAGAATGTTGCGGATTTCCTATGGAAACAGGGTCCTAACTATAACTACCTACTGGCGACCGCCAGTAGGTAATATATACATATCAATATATATATATATATATATATATATATATATATATATATATATATATATATATATAATGTTCCACGTACTCCGTCAATTATCCTGCTCTCAGCACAGCGGGTGCTCCAGCCGCGAGGGCGGAACTCGCGAATTAATTTCAGCCACAATTTCAAAGATTGCTGCGCACTCTGGTCAATAAGCAATTCAGTAATTTATTGTAATTCGTTGCAAACACGATCTGTACACGATCTGCTGACAAACGCGTTTCAGCCTCCTGGCCTTCGTCAATGTCAATAGTGCTCAATTTCCATTTTCTATTTAAGCATTTGATTGGTTGTCATGATCATAGCAAAATGGAAATGAAAAGCGGACTTCATGCATACAGATATTCAACATGGGAAGATTGTCGGCCATTTTAACACTATGTCATGCCACAATTCTCAGTACTCGAGTAAGACATCAAGTCTGGGGGTTCCACGTTATAATTCATAAATAAATAAACAGAATTCTTTACGTTTTACTCTCACATTATAACAACATATAATTTGTAAATCATAAACGAATTCATCCATTTCAATTCACCATTGAGTAAATAGAATTCTAAGCATATTGCTTTTAAATTTATAACAACACAATGTAAACTAATCATATAGGTGTTCATTTGTCTCCCCTGTATTTTTTACTCGAGTTTTTAACAGAAATCACGCCCTGAATGGGCTTTCTTCCATTGTTGAATATCTGTATGCATGAAGTCCGCTTTTCATTTCCATTTTGCTATGATCATGACAACCAATCAAATGCTTAAATAGAAAATGGAAATTGAGCACTATTGACATTGACGAAGGCCAGGAGGCTGAAACGCGTTTGTCAGCAGATCGTGTACAGATCGTGTTTGCAACGAATTACAATAAATTACTGAATTGCATATTGACCAGAGTGCGCAGCAATCTTTGAAATTGTGGCTGAAATATATATATATATATATATATATATATTCACAGAAAAAACCATAGGTTTCAGGCACTTTATAGTTAGGAATTAGCATTTAAAAAACCTCAGAAATTCACTGAAAAAACCATAGGTTTCAGGGGTGTTATAGTTAGCTGGACTTTTCACTTGTACAAAACCATTGAAATTCCCCCGTTATAGTTAGTTCAGTGATGTCATGAGTGATGTCACTGACCATGTCATGAGTGATGTAATATGTGACGTCATCAGCAGTGCATTGCGGGCGCGCGAGTTATAGTTAGCTGAACTAACTAGAACGGGGGAATTTCAATGGTTTTGTACAAGTGAAAAGTCCAGCTAACTATAACACCCCTGAAACCTATGTTTTTTTCAGTGATATATATATATATATACATATATAAACATATAATCTGCATATCTATATAAATATAAATTCATGCAAACATATACATATATGCATACATATGCATGGTATGTATATGAAATTTTGAAAAACACTAATAAAAGCAAAGCTAAAAAGCCACCTAATTATAAACAGAATTGCTTTAACTTAAACGAGGGCGAGACCTATTGCATTTTCAATGCTTGTTTACTTTGGTTCCATCAAGAAGGCATTCAGATGTGACACATTTGCCATAAATTCTGAATGGTAGCACTCTAGTTCCTCATTAGATCACTGTAGCAAAGCTACTGCTCACCATGGAAGTCTGCTGCTGGTATTCAAAGTGCATGTTTCAGTCTGCATGTCAGAACTTTTTAATGAAATAGAAGAGGATTTGAGAAGTCAAAATGTGCCCTAAGTTTTCTTTCTGCAGCACTAATCATAATTTCTATGGCAAAATGAACCCCCTCATTTTGTTCCTTTGCAAATTAAATGTTTTAAATGTTACCACTTTATTCCAATCAAGATGGCTTAAGGTGTGCCATACCTTTGTCATAAGTAAGACTGTTAGCGCTCTAGTTGTTCTTTAAAACACTCTGGGATTTCTGTCATTGGGCTATACTTGGGCTACATCTCGGTGATATTTGTGCTACATTTGGGCTCTTTTGTCTCTGGTGGCCATCTTGGGAACCTTGTTATGAAGATTCCTAATTTCCTCATTTACTGCAGTCTCCTCAGTAGGCATACTGTCAGTTTTTTACTTTGATTCAATGAAGAAGGCATTCAGATGTGTCACACATTTGCCATAAATTCAGAATGTTAGCACTCTAGTCGCTCATTAGATCACTGTAGTAAAGCTACTGCTCACCAGGGAAGTCTGCTGCTGGTATTGAAAGTGCATGTTTCAGTCTGCATGTCAGAATTCTTTAATGAAATAGAAGAGGATTTGTGAAGTCACTCAAAATGTGCCCTAATTTTTCTTTCTGCAGCACTAATCATACATTCTATGGCAAAATGAACCCTCTCATTTTGTTCCTTTTTAAATTAAATGTTTTAAATGTTACCACTTTATTCCAATCAAGATGGCTACAGGTGTGCCATTCCTTTGTCATAAGTAAGACTGTTAGTGCTCTAGTTGTTCTTTGGAACACTCTGGGAAGCTGCAGTAGAACACAAAGGAATCAACTGACAGTCTCTGCCCTTGTTGGATGTACATGTTTTACTGAGAATGTCAGACTTCATTCTCACATGACTGAGAAAGATAATGTGAATTTACAGAAAATATGCTCTCAGTTTAGCTTATAGATCACCTTCCAAACCTCTGTGGGAAAAGCATGTGAAAATAGTTTTCTCTCAAACATGATTCATGATATCCCAGCAGAAGGCTTTTTCACATGTTAAAATCACCTTAGAACATATCGCAATTCCTAAAATGAGTATGGTACCATCAAAAAATGATTTATAATGTAACTAAAGTCTTAAAACCTTCTATTAACTGCAATGCTTTTTAATGAGGTGTTATCATGTATATTGGTCCCAAGATGGCTGCCAACACTTCTTGGATGAAGTGCTGACAGCCAATCAGATCTCACAATGAGATGTGTGGTTAGGCTCCGCCCAGATATGTATATGATTTTACTTTTGATTTTCACAGGAACTACTGAACGGATTTACACCAGACCTGCAAAAGGCACTTCCTTGACCTTATTGCTACCTCTCTGCCAAATTCCACGTAATTCTGTTCAGCCGTTCGGGCTGTAGCTGCGTCTAAAGGTCCTATGGAAAAATGCATGGGGAAAACGCGTTTTGGGACCCCCCCTTTTTCTCGGCGCCCGCTTGACGAATCACCCCGAGACTTTCAGGGTAGGAGCTGAACGGAGCGCCCCATTAGTTTTGAAAATTTCGTGAGGATTCGTCAACCGGTGCCAAAGTTATTCAAAATAGAATTTTGAGATTTCCTATGGAAACTAGGTTGTAACTATAACTATCTACTGGCGACCGCCAGTAGATTATATATATATATATATTCACTGAAAAAACCATAGGTTTCAGGGGTGTTATAGTTAGCTGGACTTTTCACTTGTACAAAACCATTGAAATTCCCCCGTTATAGTTAGTTCAGCTAACTATAACTCGCGCGCCCGCAATGCACTGCTGATGACGTCACATATTACATCACTCATGACATGGTCAGTGACATCACTCATGACATCACTGATGACATCTCAAATGACATCACTGATGACATCACTGATGACATCATCCAGTGAATGTGTGTTTTTCTGAAAATTAAATATGTTTTATATATGTATATCTCAAGGTCGATGGAAGAATAAATGGGTATATAAGTGTCTAAATGGATGATTTGTTTTTGAAAAATTGATTGTGTAACTGACTGATTAAGTGTATCATAGTGAATACATGGCTTAGTGAGTAATGTTTAAATATGTAAATATCTGTATCAGTCTCTCACTTTGTGTATAAGTGGCTGCATGGGTTGGTGAGTAGCTACATGGGTGTCTATATAGGTTATTAGTTGGTTTTTTGAGTATCAGTCTGAGTGTCTGCATGGTTCGGTGGGGGGTATTACGTAGTGCATAGGTGCATGAATGAGTGACTCACTGTTTGTATGGGTTGAACACAGCATGTGTGCAGGACTGTATGGGTGGATGAGTGTGTGTATGGGTGTGTTAGTGAGTGAATGACTGTCTCAATAGTGTCTTTATGAGTAACTACATATGTTTTAAACTAGTATATGTGACTATTGGTGTATATATGTGAGTATATGTGAGAGTGAGAGATTGAAAGAGTTCCTGTATGAATAAGTATGTGTTTCTTTAAGTGATTGTTTAAAAGACTAAGTATGTGTAAGTTTCCGTAGAAGTAAGTATGGTGGTGTGTGTATAACTGTATATGCAAGTAAATGTATGTTTGATTCTTTATTAGCATGAGTGACTGTGTGTGAGTAACTCTATGGATGAGTGGCATTGTGTAACAGGATGTATAGGTGTATGAGTACATATGATGAGTGAGTACATGTATGAGTGACTGTATAGGACTGTTGGTGAATGAGTGGATGTGTATGTGGATCTTAGAATTACTGAAGAGGTTGTTGTAACTGGTATTGGTATGTCCATTGTTTTGAAAATTTTAGTCTCTATTTTTGAATGTGTGTATCAAAGGTTATATTAGGGTGAGAGGAGGTCTGCCACTCTATCACAAGGATGATGTCATCAGTGATGTCATCAGTGATGTCATTTGAGATGTCATCAGTGATGTCATGAGTGATGTCACTGACCATGTCATGAGTGATGTAATATGTGACGTCATCAGCAGTGCATTGCGGGCGCGCGAGTTATAGTTAGCTGAACTAACTATAACGGGGGAATTTCAATGGTTTTGTACAAGTGAAAAGTCCAGCTAACTATAACACCCCTGAAACCTATGGTTTTTTCAGTGAATTTCTGAGGTTTTTTAAATGCTAATTCCTAACTATAACGTGCCTGAAACCTATGGTTTTTTCTGTGAATTTCAAAGGTTTTTTAAATGCTAATTTCTAACTATGCCTACAGAGATAGGACAAGTGAAGAAAGAAGAAAAAATGCACAGAAAGAAACAAAAGAAGTGCAGAAAGAAGCAACAGAAGTCCTCAAATATGAAGATAAGTGCAGGAAGAAGGATAACGTGCAGAAAGAACAAAAAGAAGAGCAGAAAGAAGCCTTGTTGCAAAATCATCCTGTACCCTCAACTTTTTCAGACGGATACTGGTGGTAACTGAGTCTGACTAACCAGTCCTAGAGCCAGTGCTATGTTAAAAGACACTTAGAATACAGTGAAAACACCTACATACACTAGGGAACATTATGCGTTGGGGTCCCCCTGTGATTAGCATGACCTCCTCTGTAAGCCCCTAGTATATAATAGGGCATGGGGATTAAAACTACCTCTTAAAACAGGCCACAGGGCGTTTTTGCACACGTTAACTCAGGCCCCGTCCCCTCCATTCACCACTGTGTAAACACGCCCTGTGTCCATTTTTAGTTGGGAGATTAAGTTCATTTGAATCCTGAGGGTCCCTAGGGTCCAACTAGCCCACTAGGTACCTCCAGTAAGTGCCACAGAGCTGCGTTGCAGAGAGGTGTAAAAAGTGGCACGGCCTGGACCACCTCTCTGCAATGCAGCTCAGTGGCGCTTACTGGAAGCACTTGGCGGGCTAGTTAGCCCCCAGGGGCCCTCAGTATTGAAGGGAAATTATATCCCCAATTTAAAACGTGCCATAGTGCGTGTTTGCACACGTCACCTCAGGCCCCGTCCCCTCCCTTCACCACTGTGTAAACGCGCCCTGTGGCTGTTCTAAGTTGAGAGATTAAGTCCCCTTGAATCCTAAGGGTCACTAGGGTCAAACTAGACCACTAGGTACCTCCAGTAAGCGCCACAGAGCTGCGTTGCAGAGAGGTGTAAAAAGGGGCTTGGCCTCAGAACACCTGGCTGCAGCGCAGCTCCCTGGCGCATACTGGAGATGCCTGTTGGGGGCGCGTTTGCAGAGTGCTGCACGGAGGGGGCATGGCCTCCGGCACGATGCCAGTCTTTTATTTATTTTAGTTTTTTAAGAAGGGGGGCTGTTTGGTTCCCCTTCTTATTCTAATTTATTGGCCCTGATGACCCCATCCCCCAGGGCCAGTCTCCTAATTATATTTTTTTGACCCCAATCCCCAGGGCCGGCCACTGTTTTTTATTATTTTTAAAAAATATATATTTATAGACACACCTAGGACATGCTGGACAAACCGTACGTACCTATCACCATGACGATTTGCGTGATATTCATTAAAAGGCGACTATGCATGCAATGAATCCACGTGGAATGTATTTACACCACTAGTGAAGCTCTGACATGTCTGATGCCCTACCGTGCCTAATCCTGGTAGACACCCTTGTCGTTTATTTATACAAACATGGGTAGCTATTGACGGGCACATTTAATACACATGCACACCAAGCCATTCAAAGGGGATTCGACAAAAATTCGACCAAAACTATGCAAGAAACCCCCCTCACGGTTAATAAAACACACATCCACTGCCGGATGTGTAATACTTTTTATTTTACTCTCTGGAAAGGGGACGAACATCCCTTGAGAGTCACAGCGTGCTCCTGACAGAGCCCAATGCTGTGTTACACCCACCATTGCCTGCCGAGTGCCACACACCTCTGTGTTGTATTCCACTAGCTAGTGCATATGCTATGACACTCTCTAGCCCATGTGCACTGTAACACCACCCCGTGAATATGTCATGCCACACTTGTCTTTGCACGGGTTATATTGCCCCATCTAACGTGCCTTTCTCGATGCCTATGTTATAACGCACAGTGCTATGCCATACATATTACAATCTGGGATCCATATCTTTGTCACAGTGCATATGCAACGTTACACTCCCCAGCACATATTTTATATTACAACTTTAGAGACTAGTTAGGTTACACAACACTGCCCTGTGCATATTACACTCCAAGGCGCATATCGCATAGCACACGCTAGTGCCTGTGCTATCTCGCGCTCTCCAATGAATCTGTCATTGCGCACAATGTATTGCATATTATATTTCACGCCCGGTTCATCTTATATCACACTTTTTGGTGCATAGTTTATACCATACACTATATCTAGTTTTCATTTTCAATCGTGCTCTCAGGACTATGTTCTATATAACACTGTGTTCACCTACCCTTTTCACGGGCATTACATTTTGCGATAGGGGGTGGAGGGTCAGGGGGTGTTTCTGCCAAGTGAGCCCGGAGTCACAGTCACAAACGTCCTCTTCTTCCTGAATAAAAGTGAGATTATGCTGCATACTTCATATTTTAAGTAGTTCGCACAGACACAATGTTTTAAAAACAATAAAGTTCCTAATACCCACCTTCTCTGAACAGTTAGCTTGCTGCCCCATCCCCTTCCTCCCTATCCTCTGTTGTGTGAATCCATGGACTAGCCTCCTCCCTCCTGCCATGCATGGTCTGATGTGCTGCCACTGCCCTCAATTTAGTATGATGTACCAGTCCACTCCTCCTGCCCTCCATTGCCCAATTCTATGCCCCATCATTGACCTCCTGCTTAAACTCTGTGCTTAGCTTGCTGCCCCTATTCTCCTTCCCCCTGCCCTCCGAAGTCTTTGTGCATGCCCCTGCTCCATCCTTTTTGCCCACCATGTCCCATGGACCTGCCACTCCTATCTACTCTGAGTGTTCTGTTGAGCTGCCACTCCCCTCCCACCTGCCTAGCATTGTCAGATGACTGTAACCTGTCCCTGCCACCTCCACCCTGCCTGTCCACATGCCATGCCCCTATCCTCTTCCTCCTGTCCTACATGGTCCATTGTACTGCCACACCCTTCTGCCCTCCCTGGTCTGTTGTGCTGCAACTGCTCCTCCTGCCTGCCCCGTGTGGTCTGTTGTGAGGTCCCTTCCCCTGAACTTTCTTGTCTGTGCACAGGTCCTGACCCTCCCTTCTATCCTCCATCGTCCTTTGTGCATGCCCCTCCACCCTCCTTCTTGCCCATCATAGCCATTGTGCTGCCACTAACCCTCCCACTTGCCATGCATGGTCTTCTGTGCTGCCATGGCCCCTCCCACCTTCCCTGTGTGGTCAGTTAGCTGCCCCTGACCCCCTCCCACCTTCCCTCCATGGTCTGTGTGTATGCCATCACAGTCTCACTGTTGCTCTTCATGGTGTGTCTTGCTTCTAGTGCCCATCCTGCCTGACCTCCATGGCTATCTTGCTGCTCCTGCCCTGCCCCCTTGCCCCCAGCCCTACTCCCTCCCTCCTGGCTTGTCTGTTCCATTGTAATGCCCCTGATCCGTCCCTCCTGCCCTTTATGGTCTGTTATGCTGCAGCTTTCTCTCCTGTCTGTCCATTATGGTCAGCTAGCTACCATTGCCTCTTGCCCCTCTGTTCTCTGTTGTCCATGTGCATGGTCCTGTCCCCTCCCTCTTGCTTTCTATGGATTGTTGTGCTGCACTCCCGTCCTGCATGCCCTGTGTGGTGTATTGTGCTGCTGCAAACCCTGATGCCTGCCCTGCAGGGTCAGTTTGGTGCACCTCTCCATGTCCCTCCTGTCCTCTGTTATCCAAGTCCATGTCCCTATCCCATTTCCTTCCATGATCCAATGTACCATACTTGCGAACATTTTGAACTTGGTAAGAGGGAGATTTTGAAAAAAAACTGGGGTATTGATTTTCCCCTTTGAGTTACATTGAAAAAGAGGATATTGTAGACAGGAGACAGATCAAATAAAGCCCATTTGAGCTTAAAAACATTGGACGTTTCCTGGCTGAATCGGGTCTGTTGGCATGTATGGTTGTACTACCATTGCCTCTTCCTTCTGCCCACAATGGTCTATTACATTGCCACAGCCTTGAAGGAGGGTAGATTTTGTATCACAGGGGGCCCCTGGCCCGTTCTGTCCACACCTGAAGTATGAGACCCTTGTCCTTGCCCTGCCAGCTGCATTTGTAGGCCGTATTAAATTGACCAGCGGGTCCTGTGTTGCTATATAATTATCCTGAGACATCCTTACCACTCAGCCAGCATAAAACCCCTGTGTAGGCCCTTCTGTTCAATATGTAGGCCTCTTTGTTAAATTGACCATAGCTCTGCAATTTTAGTGTATAGCAGTCTGAAGGCAGGTCTGCGAGGCCTTCTGATCCAAACTAGTAGCCCCCACCCTACCCGAGTGCTCCGTGCTCGGTATCAAAGTTCAACATCCCCCTGAAGCTGTCGACATACAGTAGGCTGCATCCTGGACTGGTACTTGCTTCCTGGGCAGGTTTCCCGCTTTTAAGGAAGTGGCAACCGCAGAGCGTCAAGTTAGGAGAACTGAGGAGATTTTATACATGAATATATTGAATTCCCGTACAATACCCATTATTTTCTGCTTGCTCTATGGAACTTACGATAAGCGATTGGCCTGAGAGACTGACGTTTTCACCCAGTCCATTGTCAGCATTAAGTGGGTAAATGACGAAATGTCTGGTAAAATCTGCAGACGAAGCTTTTGGGTAGCATACGTAGGTAGATGTAGCGTGCAAAGGAGCCCACAAAATGATATAAAAAGGGAGCACCCACAGATATCGACGGACTACCTCGCCGTCTGTATGTAGGTTAACAGGCAGTGCAGGTTTTCCCCAAGAGCTGGGAGCTCTTGTCTTCCTTTGCTTAAAATGTCTTGCTCTGCTTTGCTTGAAGTATCTTATTCTATTTTACCTATATGAAATGTCATGTTATGTTTAACCATTGTTCTCTTTACTTTTGCATTTAAAAGATTTTGTATTGTAATTGCAGGAATGCTTGCTCTAAGAGTAAACGTGAGTGTTCCTAGGTAACATTTTCCTTGGTGTAACTTGTTTCTCATGATGCATTTATAGATGTGTTTTCTCTCTCTCTCTGTCAGTACATTAATTGAGATACAGAGAATATTATGACAGCTGTATGATTATCTGGATTCTGTATTTTGTACTTTATGTCTCTATTCTGCGGTTTCTTTGAAGTTGCATCTTCTCATTAAACTGCCATTGTATTCTGCCTCCAATTCCATGTCTCATATGTCTGTTTTCTTCATTTTTGGAGCAAGCGTTCCTAGGCACCCCGGCTCAAATTAAGGTGCCCCTTTTGTCCCTGACTCACTCTCCTGCTCAGTTCTGTGGTGGCTCCCGGGGATCTGGGGACCGCCCCTAGCTTCCTTGACCCGTAATAGATCTTCCATCCAACAGCCTCTCTTGCAAGTCCTGTATTGTTGGTTTGTTGCCCCTGCCCCCCTTTCCACTGCCCTCCATAGTCTGTTGTGCTTCCACGGCCCTTCCTGCCTGCTCAGTGTGGTTAAATTGTTGCCTTTGCACCCTCCTACCTGCCTTCAATTTTCAGAGTCCGTGCCCCTGGCCTCTGCCTCTCAACAGTATCCTAATGAACAACTAGATTGCTAACATTCTATATTTATTACAAAAGTGTGGAACGCCTGACATCATCTTGATGTAATCAAAACTGTAATACCTAGAGCATTTCCTTTAGAAATTACATATATGAGAGGGTCTTATTGGCATCAAAATTATGGTTAGTGCTCTAAAAGACTAAAATAAGGACATATTTTCTGAGTTTTCAAATAGCGACAAAGCACTTTTAAATTATTTGTTATCTTTATGTTTTTTTATCCAGTTGACCACTTGATTAAATGTTGCACTTAGGGGAGAGGATGTGGTGTTACTTCCAGAACTGCAGACTTTGCCACTGGGGAACCAGGTTGAAGTTTCTGCTTCAGCTCGACATTCTGTGATTCTGGTCAAATCACTTAGTCTCCCCATGTCTACAACCAAAATGAATTTGTTCTTGTGTGATGTAACCAATGCTCATGTAAAGCACTCCAATACCTGACAAGTCTGCACTATATAACACTGCAAAAACACAAAATAATAAGTGTTTTGCACACTTCTGTCATTGGGCTATATTTGGGCTACATCTGGGTGATTTTGGGCTACATTTGGGCTCTTTTGTCTCCGGTGGCCATCTTGGGAGATTTATTTGTTATGAAGTTTCCTAATTTCCTCATGTACTGCAGTCTCCTCAGTAGGAAATGCTTTCAGTTTTTTACTTTGATTCCATCATGAAGGTATCCAGATATGTCACACATTTGCCATAAATTCTGAATGTTAGCACTCTAGTTGCTCATTAGATCACTGTAGTAAAACTACTGCACCATGGAAGTCTGCTCCTGGTATTAAAAGTGCATGTTTCAGTCTGCATGTCAGAATGTTTTAATGAAATAGAAGAGGATTTGAGAAGTCACTCAAAATGTGCCCTCATTTTCTTTCTTCAGCATTAATCATAATTTCTATGGCAAAATGAACCTCCTCATTGTGTTCCTTTTTAAATTAAATGTTTTAAGTGTTACCAGTTTATTCCAATCAAGATGGCTTCAGGTGTGCCATACTTTTGTCATAATGAAGACAGTAAGCGCTCTAGTTGTTTTTAAGAACATTCTGGGACATTCTGTCATTGGGCTATACTTGGGCTACATCTGGGTGATATTTGGGCTACATTTGGGCTCTTTTGTCTCTGGTGGCCATCTTGGGAGACTTATTTGTTATGAAGTTTCCTAATTTCCTTATTTACTGCAGTCTCCTCAGTAGGAAATACTTTCAGTTTTTTACTTTGATTCCATCAAGAAGGCATTCAGATGTGTCACACATTTGCCATAAATTGAGAATGTTAGCACTCTTTTTGCTCATTAGATCACTGTAGTAAAGCTACTGCTCACCAGGGAAAACTGCTGCTGGTATTGAAAGTGCATGTTTCAGTCTGCATGTCAGAATTTTTTAATGAAATAGAAGAGGATTTGAGAAGTCACTCAAAATGTGCCCTAATTTTTCTTTCTGCAGCACTAATCATACTTTTTATGGAAAAATGAACCCCCTCATTTTGTTCCTTTTTAAATTAAATGTTTTAAGAGTTACCACTTTAATCCAAGCAAGATGGCTTCAGGTGTGCCATACGTTTATCATAAGTAGGACTGTTAGCGCTCTAGTAGTTCTTTGGAACACTCTGGGAAGCTGCAGTAGAACACAAAGGAATCAACTGACAGTCTCTGCCCTTGTTGGATGTACATGTTTTACTGAGAATGTCAGACTTCATTCTCACATGACTGAGAAAGATAATCTGAATTTACAGAAAATAAGCTCTCAGTTTAGCCTATAGATCACCTTCCAAACCTCTGTGGTAAAAGCATGAGAAAATATTTTTCTCTCAATCATGATATCCCAGCAGAAGGCTTTTTCACATGGTGAAATCACCTTAGAACATACCACAATTCCTAAAATGAGTATGGTACCATCAACAAATGATTTATAATGT
This sequence comes from Triturus cristatus, assembly GCF_964204655.1. Classification (NCBI taxonomy): domain Eukaryota; kingdom Metazoa; phylum Chordata; class Amphibia; order Caudata; family Salamandridae; genus Triturus; species Triturus cristatus. The sequence continues at coordinate 450,135,311 of NC_140584.1, forward strand.
AACTAAAGTCTTAAAACCTTCTATTAACTGCAATGCTTTTTAATGAGGTGCTATCATGTATATTGGTCCCAAGATGGCTGCCAACACTTCTTGGATGAAGTGCTGACAGCCAATCAGATCTCAGGATGAGATGTGTGGTTAGGCTCCGCCCACATATATATATGCTTTTAAATGCTATTTTCTCAGGAAATACTGAACAGATTTACACCAGACCTGCAAAAGGCACTTCCTTGACCTTATGGCTACCTCTCTGCCAAATTTCAAGTAATTCTGTTCAGCCGTTCGGGCTGTAGCTGTGTCTAAAGGTCCTATGGAAAAATGCATGGGGAAAACGCGTTTTGGGACCCCCCTTTTTTCTCGGCCCCTGCTTGACGAATCCCCCCGAGACTTTCAGGGTAGGAGCGGAGCGTAGCGCCCCACCTATTTTGAAAATTTCGCGAGGATTCGTCGACCGGCGCCAAAGTTATTCCAAATAGAATGTTGCGGATTTCCTATGGAAACAGGGTCCTAACTATAACTACCTACTGGCGACCGCCAGTAGGTAATATATATATATATTACCTACTGGCGGTCGCCAGTAGGTAGTTATAGTTAGGACCCTGTTTCCATAGGAAAACCGCAACATTCTATTTGGAATAACTTTGGCGCCGGTCGACGAATCCTCGCGAAATTTTCAAAACTAATGGGGCGCTACGCTCCGCTCCTACCCTGAAAGTCTCGGGGGGATTCGTCAAGCAGGCGCCGAGAAAAAGGGGGGGTCCCAAAATGCGTTTTCCCCATGCATTTTTCTATAGGACCTTTAGACGCAGCTACAGCCCGAACGGCTAAACAGAATTACGTGGAATTTGGCAGAGAGGTAGCCATAAGGTCAAGGAAGTGCCTTTTGCAGGTCTGGTGTAAATCCGTTCATATTACCCATCTGAAAAATTAAAATATTACCTTTCACAACGAAGCGCATCATATGTCCTTCATGTGCGCACGGTGCGCGAAGCGCATCGTGCGTACATGGCCCATCTAGCGTAACGTGGGCACGCGGTGCACGTAGCGCACCGCGTGCCCACCGTGCGTGCACGGCACTAACTGCATAAAGTGGGCGCGCGGTGCGCAAAGCGCACCGCGTGCTCACTGTGCGCGCACGGTGCGCAAAGCGCACCGTGCGCGCACAGAACGAACTGCGTTAAGTGGGCGCGCACGCCACGAATGGCGTAAAGTAACTTAGCATTTAAAAAACCGTACAAATTCACTGAAAAAACCATAGGTTTCACACACGTTATAGTTAGGAATTAGCATTTAAAAAACCTTGCAAATTCAGTGAAAAAACCATAGGTTTCACACATGTTATAATTAGCTGGAAATTTTACTGATAAAAAACCAATGAAATTCCCCCGTTATAGTTAGTGCAGGCAACTATAACTCACGCGACCGCAATCTTCTGCTGATGCTAATACTGTATTTAGACACTTATTTGCCCATGTCTTCTTCCATTAAATTTTAGCTATACATATATTACAAATATTTTTTTTTCATAAAGACACATATGTCATCAGCAGAGGATTGCGGTCGCGTGAGTTATAGTTGCCTGCACTAACTATAACGGGGAATTTCATTGGTTTTTTATCAGTAAAATTTCCAGCTAACTATAACATGTGTGAAACCTATGGTTTTTTCACTGAATATATATATATATATATTTTTAAAGATAAAGCTAGCACTTTTGGGCCATCCCTACTGTTTGAGGTGACTTGTCGTGGTGCAATATCTCTCACTTGATCTAGTGTGATTGGCAGTTGGTAATGCTGGCACAGGTGTTCAGCAGCAGTGACAGAAGATGTGAGTAGGTCGAGCTGCAGTGGACGCTTGTGAAATCCCCTGGGCAATGCCACTTAATTTTTTCAAATAAATTAGGCACTAACAGATCGTTTTTTAATGAAAAATCACAACCTACCTTCCGCGATAGTCAAATTTCTTTCGAGACCGCAACATGTTTTCCACCATAGAATAGACAATAGAACTCCCCCACACAGGGCACCCCGACATCCCCTTTGGCATGTAGAAAGCTGCCTCTCTCTCTCTTCTGCAATACTAATTACATGGTCTTGAAAATGTACTTATATCACCCTCCCTGCAAAAGGACGTTTACGAAATAACCACATTTGAATTATTATCTAATTCAAAAACCTCTCATCTACAAAGTCATCTTCAACCACACACTGGAGCACATGCCAGAGAAACAACTGTGTAACAACTTCCGCCCCACGTTTTAGTCTCTGGCAATGAAATGGTGGTCTCCCCTACCTCAGGCTCGACTTGACATTTTCTACAGTAGGTGAAGTACTGAAGTAGCACCTATTTTAATGATCTCTATGCAGCAAGTCACCTCTGCTCTTCCCTACTGTGAGCATAGCCACTAGCCAGCTGCAGTAGTCAGTGGTACCCTGTAACCGCTGTGCAGGTGCGTCAAACACTTCCACCATCAGAATAGGCCTCCTATGATTTTGTGCTCTCTTTATATACAGGCCACACTAACAGCATCCGTTTGACAGATTCCACACTTTACGGAAAGGTACTTTTGAGAGTGTACTGTATGCAACCCCAGGTTACCACCACTTAGCACAGGAATGGGAGAAATGCCATCTAATAGCTTGGGTGTCTGGAGTTGAGTTACATCAGGAAAAGATGACTTTTCACAGAGTGATGGAAAGTAAATTAGTTTCTAATCTTTTGTCAGCTGTGTCCGGAGTGCATTCCTAATTTTAGATGCCCAGACAGTAAATGACCTGCCTCTGGTGCAATACTTTTCAAAATAGGATGACGATGTGGCCTAGGTAAGCCATATAGAGATAGTCTATTCTCTGTGGATGTCCTTTTTTGTTTGTTAAATGATCTTTATTGAGTTTTTAGGAGAAAAGAAGGCGTATCAACGTTGTGCATCCATGTCTGTGCAGGGACAAAAAATATACCAACAATAAGATCATGTAAATATGTATCTCAACGCCCCACCTACCCACCCAGCTCTTGTGCACCCTTTTCAAACATTGTGATAAAGCATGGATCAACTGCTCAATACAGGCCTCAAAGTGTGGTAAGATAGCCCATCCTTCAATTGGGTTTATCTCGAGATGATTGACTAGTGATCACATCCATGGGTGTGTCCTTCAACTCGGATAACACAACTGCCCAAGCTCTGAGGTCGTCTTTCAATTTTTAATCAGTGCAAACATATTTCATTCGGATTTCTTCCGCTGTGGCCCATTCAGAAACGTCTTTGAGCCAATCAATATATCGGGGGTAGGAGGGCTCGGCACTCATTCATTTGATAGCAATGCAGCGCTTTGTCAGTGTTATTCCCAATAAAGCTAACTTTCTACTAAGTGCCCTACCAGAGGGGGAGGCGAGTAGACCTAGTAGAACGTGTCATATTTCTAGTGGTGTTTGCCTCCCAGAGGCTCTTTTAATATTGTCCAGGATCAAACCCCAATAGGGCGAGAGGGCCTTACACTCCCAAAGCATGTGTATAAAGTCTGCCAGTGGGTGTTGACATCAGAGACATGTCACAGGGCGTGTAGGGTAGATAATGTGCAATGTTATGGGAGAGAGATAAGTTTGGTGGACGATCTTCGGGGATGTATTTTATAAAATGGGGAATCCATTTGTGCATGTCCTCGCACACAATGCAGAGGAATCTAAAGGAGTTTGGTTCCCGACGACAGAATACCAGTTGAGATATCTCATAGTCAGTGGTATTTGGTAGCTGTGCTTGGGGCAAAGCAACATCCCAGCTTCTGTCTTCTGCCGACAATGTAGCGGTTGCTTCAGGGACTGAGGAACACCCAGGTAGGCCCTATTTGCATATATTTTGGTTGGCATTATAAATGCTTTTGCTGCTGGGACCCTATGGGATAAATGAGCAGTGGCAGAATCCTCATTCTTTAAAAAAATATATATTTTGATTGCTTTTTGAGGCAACTGAAGTGAGCAATTTTCACAACTTGGCCAAAAGTATCTGCTGTGCTAGGATATTCTTCATAGTTATGTTTCCTTTGTTGATGTGCCAGTCTTCTAAATGTTCCACTACATCATATTTGATAAAGCAGATTACAATTACCTTGTCACTCCTGGCAACAAATCTAAATTTGGAATTATCAATGTTCATATATCTAAACTGTTAGACCCTTTTTGCAGGTTTATCCCCAAACCTTTTGCTTTTTGCTTCCTATATTTCTGACCTGTTTTTGCTGGGTATATGACCGTGGGCACTTTACCACTGCTGATCAGTGCTAAAGTGCATATGCTCTCCTTTTAAATTGTGAATATGATTGGTTATCCATCATTGGCATATTTCATTTACTGGTAAGTCCCTAATAAAGTGCAGTGCGTGTGTCCAGGGCCTTTAAATCAAATGCTACTAGTGGGCCTGCAGCACTGATTGTGCCATTCACATAAGTAGCCTTGCAAATGGGTCTCAGACCTGCCACTGCAGTGTCTACGCGCACAGTTTTTAACTGCCCTGTCCACCTGGAAAATGCACCCACTTGCCAGGCCCTCAACTTCCCTCTTCATACTTGTAAGACACCCCTAAGGTAGGCCCAATGTACCCCCATGGGCAAGTTCATGTGTATGTGAAAGGTAGGCCATGTGCTTGTGTGTTTTACGTGTCCTGATAGTGAAATACGGGGTATTTCATTTTTCACTTTTGAAAGTCTGTCTGTCCCATAGTTTAACATGGAAGCTTCCTTGTAACATCTTACAAGTGTAACTTTCCATTGGGACAAGATAGGGAAATGGAGTTTAGGCTCTCCGAACTCAGAATTTAATAACAAACCTTTTAGTGAAGATGTTTTTTCAATTGTGTGTTTGAAAATGCCACTTTTAGAAAGTGGGCATTTTCTTGTTTAACCATCCTATGCGCCTCTGCCTGTTCGTGTATGGAGTGACAGGTGCTCGCTGCGGATGTGCATTCACTCTAGACAATCACAAAGAGGGGTTGAGGTGTGTCCTGCCTTTTGCTCGGTGACTCATAGCCAGGATGAATAGACTTTTCTGCATTTAGAGAAGTGGGAGGAGTTTTCACTAGCACCTGAATAGGCTGTGTCTGCTCTACATAATTCTATCTCCACCTACTGTAGTGAAGCTGGGTCAGAGAGGACAGAACTGATTTTTATTGAGCTCAGAGACTCTTGAAACAAAGACTAAAATGGGGTATATATTAGACCTAAAACCCCAGAACTTTAGATTACTTATGGATCAAGAGGACCCTCTACCAAGCAGAAGGGCTGAAGAGTTGTGAGGAGGAGTACTGCCCTTTTGCTGTATGTTGCTTTGCTGGGTTGGCCTACAGTTGCCTGCTTCTACCTGAAAGGGGACAAAGACTGAACTTTACTGTGAATATTGCTTGAGAAGATCTCCAAGGGCTTGCAGTAGAGCTTGCCTCCTGTTCTGAAGTCTCAGGGACACAAAGACATCACTTGCAGCATCTCTGAACTTAACTGCTGGGAGTTCTGACCTGCCTAGTTGAGCCACTTCTAGTTCTGGCCCACTGGAGGTGTTTGCTGGCATGCAAACCCCAAGAAGAAGATTCCTAACGCCGTTTCCAATGCTGCTGCGTCCACCGGCACCGGGGTCACAGCTCGCTGGTTGAGCAAAGCACTGACTGCGATGACACAGCAGTCCCGATGTCTGCCGATGCCATCTCTGCATCGACTCCAACATTATCATCAAGGCTGCTGCCTGCACTTGACTCACGAAATTGAGCCGTACCGGTGCAGACGGTGAACTTTCCCTGCGGCAGGTGTCAGCTCTGCGACTTGCCAGGAACTATCAAGACTTTACGGTCCTGGGATTTCATTGTACGTCGCAACAAAGTCCATTATATATATTTTGTTGGAAGTACTGCCACAACATTGGTTTGAGCTGCATAAAGAAATCACATACAGAAAGCGGCTCTCCTAGGGCTTTCCCTTCGCCCTGTCATTGAGACAGTTGGAATTAATAGAGGTTTCCTTTTGCCCCAGTCCTGATGAGGCCCAAAACATACGGGCTGAAACGTGTCGACTCCAAAATTTGGAGAAGCCCTGCACAAGTTTAAATAAATTGAAAAGAAACTATTGCACATCCAAATTCAGATAGATGGCTAAAAAAAAGTTTTCCTTGGTTGTGTGTTATCTCTTAGGGCTATCTTCTTCCTTTTTTACGGATTGCCTTTAATAATCATTGTTTGGGATTTTTTGCATCCGTAGAATCAAATAAGGGTAATAAGGATTGATGTTTATTTCCAGGTATATGTATTGTTTTTGGTGTTTGTTGTATATTTAATTTGTGTATATACAATTGTTAATTGTCCTAATCACAAAAGTATATATATATATAAAAAAAATCCTTGTTTTGTGACTACACTTGGAAGTTGGTTTCTATAGTAAAATAAGTAATTGGACATTAATTCAAGTCTTGAGAGGGACTTATTTAATTTTCCCTTTAGAAATAGTTTCCCTTTTGATCTATTCCGCTGTATCATTGTTGTTTTTCCAGCACTTGGGCCAAGGGCACCGCTCGTGGAGTGCGCCAAGCACCTCCCTGCGCTGACCGATTCCAGCACCTCCCCTGCACCATCACGGAGTTGATAATCAATGTGAGTGACTGCCTGCCACTGCACCATCATAAGGAACCGACGTACCGCCGCCGCTTCACCTCCCCTGCACAGTAAGGAACCAACGCCTCACCTCTCCTGCAACAGTAAGGAACCAACGCCTCACCTACCCTGTGGCAGTAAGGAACCGATGCAACCCGGCTCAGGCATCGCGTCACCTCCCAGACGCCATGCAACGCCGTTGTTTGGATCTTCACAAAAGGTACTGTTTCTCTGGGGGTTCGTGTGATTCCGTGGCCAGCCCGCGCACCTCGTGGTCAGCACCGCACTTTGGATTTGCACCTGTCACGATGTTGGGATAGCCTCAGTGGGAGATATTGTCTTCTAAGAGCTATATTTTTGGCAAGAAACCTTTTACAAGTGATATTTTGAGTTGTTTATGTTGGTCATTTGGTCTTGTTTGCTTTAGATAAAGATACTTTATTTTTCTAAATTGGTGTGATGTCCATTTATGGTGTTTTCACTTTGTTACTGTAGGTTATATAAAAATGCTTTACACATTGCCTCTGTAGTTTAGCCTGACTGCTCTGTGCCAAGCCTACAGGGTGAGCACAGTCAGTCAGGCAAACCTAGGTGTGTACTTTACTCATTCTGACTAGAAGGAAGGGTCCCTACTTGGACAGGGTGCAAGCCACTGCCAACTAGAGACCCCCATTTCTAACACAAACACTTTCCCAAAGGCCCATTTTCCAAAACGTGTTTGGGTAGAACAATCAGATGTGTAGATCACCCTCACCTTACCCCCAATATCACACACTCTCAATCAGTTGTTGCATGCATCCGGGAGAAATAACATGGAATTACTGAAGCATATAGTATCAGCTCATCACTGTCTTTTAATGAGCTTACCTGTTTTCTGTGCATTTTCTTTATTATGTCCTCCCATAATTACTCCATTGTAAAGTTCCTCTGGGTACATGTAGGATGTTTCTCAGTGTTGCCTGTGAGATTACCTCCGCTCACAAGTTTGATATGATTTTAATTTTCTTCAAGAGAAAGAATCAATTGTACTAGGATTATGATATCTCTTGTTGCTGCCCTTCTGTTATCAGGGCACAAGGCACAATGGATCTATTATGTATCTCTGTGCTCTGTTCAACTAAAATCTTTTTGAAAATAGTGTGTATTAGCTTTCAAAAATACAAAACAATGCATAAACAAGTGTTCAGCGTAAGGGGTTATGTTAGAGTGTGCTAGCAGTCATTAAACCAGTATAACTTAAATGTTCAGTGTTAATCGACATTGACTGGAATGATCCTTATTTGTGGCTAATTCATACTAGCTTTCATCATGATCCCTCGATATGTTTATAGTCCACCAAGTTAATCTCATTACTTCCAGTTTAAAGTATTTGTGCCAACATTTGTAGCATGGTTTGCATATCTTTTCAAAGTTTTTGCGACACTCATTCCCATTTTAACGTACTTCTGAGATCGTGCACCAAGCCAAACCCTCTGCCATATCATTACTTCTGGTTGTTTGGGTCTCTCTCATTTGTAGGCTGTACACCCCTCACCCCCCCCATGGAAAGTGCAGTAATAGAGGTCATTGACCATTTTTCCAACACATACACGGTATTTCCTAAAACCACAAATCTAATCTTGTTTTGGGGAAGTTTGGTGTCGATCAGAAGTATACAAGCACAACTTCCATGAGACCAGGTTTTCTTCAAAGTGGGCAGGCCAATACCTGAATGAAGTCAAAGAAAATGGACCCATAGTGTCCACTATTGGTTGGGGAATTGCGAGGAGCTAACAATAGAAGGAGAGGGGGGTTGTGAGGAAAGGAGCAGTAGAGATGGTGTGGATAGCAAGAAGAAAATAGAAGAAGTGTGAGTAACTCAGCAGAGGAAATAAGTAAAGGAAGACCAGTAGAAGAATAGAGGAGCAAAAGGGATATTACCGAGAACAGAGGAGCAAAGGAGCCAATAGAATGAGGCAGAGGGATTCAAGGAGGTGAGGAGCAAGTAGGGACCAGTGGAGTAGCTGAAGACTAAGACTCGACCGAGAAAGAAAGAGAGGGTGAAGATGCAAAGTGCCACCTAGACATTAGCAACCTGATAGTCCCTACTAATGGGGGACACATTTATCACAACTGCTGTCTGGAGAAAGACATGGAGTTATTTCCTTCAGCTACAATCTTAAATGAGGACCAATGCTCAAGGCAAGTAGAAGGGAAGTGTTGGGCCTGGTGGAGGAGCTGCTTGGTCTCACAAAAGGTGTACACTGTAGGAGCTATAAATCTTTGATGGGAGAGGAGGTGAGCTTTTAAGGAGAACCTTACCATTTGGAAATGTAAACACATTTAGGTAATGCCACACATTTCTAGATCATAAGATATCTTGCCCTTATCAATATCAGAAAAAAATTTGAAAACATAAAATTATCAGGAACACTACAAATGCATAAATATTTAAAATGTTTTTATTTATGAAATGTGTGCACACATTTATTATTGATATTTAAAGAATACTATACCTGAATAGATTTGTCCCTCCTTTAATTTGTTTTTCAGGACTTTTCAGGTTCTAGACAGTAATTTGTTTCACAATGTGGCTATATATCAAATGATTGGTTATTTTGTTCACAATGTTGATATTTATCAAAGACTCGCATTTTATTTCCATCTGCCATGCATTAAATCTGTAAACTTCACCCTAATGGATGTCATTCTTCTAGATCTCTATAGCGCAACAATGCATGGCATGCATTTAGCATGTGTGAGCCACCATTTTGTGAAATCTGACTATGTCAGAAAATAAATATGTCGTACAATATGCAGCAAGCAATCAATCCATGATATAAAATTTATTTCATGCTAGATTTGTTTTTTTCATAACATTGTGCATGCAGTTTTACTTAGAGTACTAAATTGCGTACAAGTTTATCTTGTGTCTTAATCTGCAAGATATGGTTATATTCAAGTTTTATCCTAAATTTGTACAATATGTTCCAGCTTCAAAATAATACTTTTTGAAAAGTCATACTGCTTTTTAAATATGAACTCTCTGTTATGATCTTTACATCCGATATGTACATCAATAAAGTACAATAGAACCAGAGCCAGTAATTTGATCTAGAACATTTACAACCATCAGGTACAAGGAAGGGTTCCATGTGTCACAAGCATGCCAATGGAAACAGACAAGGGGAACCTAGTCCTCAAAATTTACACAATTGCATTTGTTTCAATGTTATTTTGATTTCCACATAAGTAAGCACATATGAAGGCCTAGTCAATATGACCGATGAATGCCTGATCGCACTTTTTTAAACCAATATCTTGCAGCTTTCACACGAAAAGTAGCAATCCATGGCAAATTAATGTACAGATGCATAATGCTTGAAGTTGGCTACAAGAATGTATATACATGTAAAAGACTATGAAAGAAAATATATAACCCTTTTTTCTTCTTAAAAAATTGTATGTTTTCAGTTTTTGTTTTGTTTATTTACTTCATGCAATTCATGCAACACAACCAACATGTCTTCTACAGTTTGTTAGACTTTGGCCGCGGAGAAAGCCTCCGTCTCCAGTACAACTCCTTGATCATGTGATGTTGTCCGATAAACCTGCTTGGAAAGAGCGTGTCCAGACGAAGAGGTCTTCAATGCCTGCACAATTCCAGACAGATGCGTGTTGGCCTCCATTTTCCATCGGCATCTCAACTTGTTAAGTCACTCTGACTGCCTCTGATTGCATATACTTAGCAATGACAGGGCTTTCTTTGCAAAGATCTGTATGTAAAGAATACAATGAATACTTGAGCTTCTTCCATGTTCTTTCAACAAGTTCCGATTAGTTTTTTTAAAAAGTCAAGGAAGGGGCATGCAGAGGCAGGCATATTTGTCTTTAAGTATAAGTCATTAAAGCAGCCAGTTATACCTGTGATCAGTTTATATTGTATATAGTATTGCTTTCAATTTATCCTATACCATGCACATGTTAATCCCTCTGTGCGTGTTTGCTCAAACTCCTGCAGGGCTCTTATGGCTCAAAATATCCTGAGAAAAGGGATTAATCAAATGTTGACTTTTTTATAGTTTATACAATAGGGAGCTGATCCATTTCATGCGAACCAGTGGATCCATGAGGATAGTGCTAAAATAAGGACTCGGACAAGAGTTACTATTAAACAATGAACTGCTTCATCCAGTTCATAAGTAGCAAACAGAGTATGACTTACGAGCAATAGGTAATGCCCCCCTACTTATTTGTTAAATATTTCCTGTATTTTTGTTAAAACTCAAAATATGCATCAAACACAAGACACTGCAGTGAGATATGACTTTGGCCTCTGGAATCAATGCAGCATAGAAGAGACCAGCCACGTATAAAGCAGGGTTGTCTAATGTAAGTCCAGGTGGGCTTGATACATGCAACATTGTCAGGATAGCCACATAAGGTACATATACATTGAATCTATATAAAACGTATTCCAATAGTGTTTAGTTTTGACCTCCAGCAAGGAGCCGGCCTCCTGGATTTGCATTAGACAACTCTTGCATAGATCTTAGTAGTCAATTTTGCTCTTCAATCATGCTACACAGTGAGTTGGATGAGAGATCATTAATGTCTTGTACAAAAGCTGTAGCATGCCGAACCTTGAGACAGTCCTACCACAGTTCCACTTATGCATCTATGTTGGTAAGGCTCCATGACATTTGACAACCTTCCTTTAAAAGTTAAAATGTAAAGTAAAGCACTGTGTGAACAACATCGAGGACATATGAACATGGTCAACTGGTCAACATAGTCTCCAACAACTGTTCCATGCACCAACATGCTGTGAGTAAGATTATCAAACAGCAAACATAGAAACACAGGCAATGCATAGTATGGCGGCTGAAATCGTCAGACTTGGCACATTAGTTTCATAAGTCTTTTAGAAATGAATATGGGAAAGCAAAAAAAAATCTAAAGGGTAGAATCATGCGCAAACAATTTGTGATTGGGTACTCTGTGGAGCAAGTGTTGGCTCGGCAAGTCACTCTGCTATGTTGAACTCTTTCCCATACATTTTCTTTCCCTGAGAGACATAAGCTACTCCTACACATGTAGTTCTTTTTATAGCACTTGGAAATCATAACATGACGTTAGTAAAACCTAGTAGAACAAAAATACATAATGAAAACCCTTTGATTTGGTGTTTTTTTGTGTGCTAATTTGTCAGTTCTCAAGGAGGCAGCCCAATAAAGGTTTGTAAATTGGGTAAGGGTGGAAGTGAGTTGTACAAAGAAACATTATTACAATTATCTTCATCAACGTGTGGCTTTGGTCGCGTTGTGAATTGATAGGTAATGATGTGCAAATATTTTTTAAGTTAAGTGATTTCCACTCCTTAGCATGGGAATGGGGCATACTGAGCATGTATTATCGTGATGGGTTAGCATGTCTCCTGTTGTCATAGTGTTACTATTCTTTGTTCACAGCAACATAACCTAAAACACTGAAGCATGCAGATATTTGTTCATTCCGATACATGCACACAAGCACAGCAGAGCAAGATGACATATAGTCACACGCAATGAAGTCGGTTTCAATGAACATTCATGATGCTTGGAAACGTGGTCCTAATGAGCCTACCATATGCTGACTTGTTTAATTTTAGCCAAAGTGATTCTTCTTTGTCACCGCATTTCTCATGCCTTCTTGAGCAGTGCAGAGTACGAAAGGTACATCATTCCTACCAAAAGATGCACCTTTTCGAGGAACCACACAGCATTCCAGGCAACCAAAAGCCCACTTTGGCTAAATAAGCATATTCTGTATTGATCCAATACAGAAAATTCCAACGACTTGCACCAGGAACAATCCCATAGCAAATACACAATGTATACTAGGTGTTGTGGGCTAACATTATAGTTACATAGACTAAAATTAGTATTTCACTAGGTAGAGATTGTTGCCCATTAAAACTGCCACATGAACACTCTAAACATGGCAGTTTTATGCATTGCTTCTATATTTGAACATACCTGTTTATATTGTATATTATCTGCAATGTAGAACTTATTTACTGTGGTTGGAGTATGTTTTTCATTTGATGAAAAATGCCTAGCAAAGTCTATGTACGTTGGTATTGTTTACTGTGGGAATATATATTCATATTTACAAGAGTCTCAATAATTAATGTATATCGACAGGACTCTATCTATCAGGGCTATAATAGGCTGGAAAAGTGACTGAATGAAAAAACAAATCCATTTCAATTTGTCAGCATATTCAAAGCTATTAAAATGCGAATGTGTGGCAGATTTGTAACAGTCAGCAGTCAAATGACTCTAGAATGGAAATATGAGATTGATGAATTAAAAATGAGCCCCAAACATTGGCGTTTGTATGGGAAACTTAGATTACCATACCTATTTGAATCCCTGTTAAGTGCATTGAGCTCAACATAAGAAAGACATTTTAAGAAGTAGATTAGACAAAGACAAATCTAATATAGTCGGTACAGTGGTCTGGACCTTAAAGAACCGTTAAATAATCAATCACAATATTGTTACCAAAATTTAAATATTTAACTCTACAGCTTGGTAAAAATAATTCCAAGACAAATGTTGTGCCTTAAATATTTGAGGCATTCTTAAATATACTTCGCTGAATCTCACCAGAAAGCCTGCAAGGAAATTGACAAGCGGCTTCATTCAACTGATGAAAATTCTAAGAGTCTTTGATTTCCATTTAACTGTTTCTATAGAAATACATTGAAAACACAGTTTGTACACATCTACATAGTGATTTATATACATAGACACTGATATACAACAATCCAAACTTAAGATACTATTTTGAGAAGCTTGTATTCTCTAAACATGGCAACAGATCACTACCCGTGTGGTTATATGACCTAGACTACATACCCTTTCTTATTCCTCCTTCAGGTGGACATGGGTACTCCCTGGGTGATAGGAGGAAGCATGGTCCATCTCTCTTCCGAATGCTAGAGTGGGTATAGGACAGGGCCTCGTCAGGCGATAGTGCCTGGTCTATGTGGGGGCAGTCTTCGTTTGCCAGCGCCGCCTTAGCCATCTCGCCATTCAGTTTCCAAGCTTCAAACATATAAGCAAAAGGCCATTGAAAAATATTGTTTACTGCAGGTTTGTGTCTGCATTGGGTTCATTGTTAATTTTTACAAGATAACGTGTTAACAAAAGGAAGCACATTTTTTCCAAATCACAATTTAAAATTTGTGAGGTTAAGAACATAGACATGTAAAAAAGAGTTTGACATTTTGCTACATTATGTTACTGCTTCCTCTATATGAATCATTATTAGGGTATTTTTATCTGAATCGTATGCTCTGTAACTATGAGGAAAAATCTTCAGAAATTAATTAGAGAATATATATTTTGGGTTATATGAATTAACTTTGTAAACTGAAGACTGACATCAATAGGCCTATGCATAAAAAAATATGGGGGCATAAAAAGGTAATTGGACTCCTCTTTCTTATACAAAACTTTATGATCCGACATTTTTGAAAAAATCAAACTATTTCAAAAGCATTAAAGGGCGGTAAACGTAAAAGTGATACTCCTTGACACACAATAGCTAGTGTTTTACCTATCATTGGAAACTGCTATTTGTTTTGTGCGTTTTAATTGCAGAATGTAATGTGTTTTGGAGTGATTACAGCAAACATAGTAATATAGAATGACATGCCATGATTCCTTTGACTGACATACCGTGTGAAAATTGCATACCCCTTTTTCTTAAGAAAATACGTTATCTTTGTACTGTAGTATTTTATACTCTCCATTCATAACGACTGTTTGGAGACGATGGTTTTGCTGTGACAAAAATGATTGTGATTTTGCCTCAACCACTTTATTTCCCTGAGCCTCTGGGTCCTAGATGTGTGCGATACACATCTAAGTATGTAAAAAAAAAAACTAGATGTGCATAGTGTTAACTGGTACTAACTCCACCCTATTCCACTACACTTTGGTGTCTGTAATCCATTCTCATCCGGGCACTACACAATGTGGTGTTTGATTTACAGCGCCTCGTGTTTACACCTGAGCAACAGGAATGTCAAATTCCAAAATTGCCTCTGTCCTGGATCTATGCTTAGGCTATATATATAAAGAACCCAAGCTGTTTAAAGAACCTGGGCAATTTGTAAAGTGTCTGTAGACTGTTCCATAATTCTCTTGGAAAAAAAATCAATGTAGAAAACCAATTTAGATCCTATTAATACTTGGGCTATGGTTTCACAATGATATCTCTTCATGATATGGGTTACAATCGCTCAGTTGTCTCAGATGTCTTTAGTTAATTAAACTAAACGTCATGCTTTATTGAACTGTAAATGCGCGTTTTAATCTCTTTGCAAGAAACACATCAAAGGTGACACTGGACGCACTCTGCCGTCTAATGATGGCGCCAGCTGAGAGCACTGAATGTTGCACAGCCCACTTAACCAGACCGCGACACAGGGAGGGAGGGCACCTCGAGTTTCCTCTTGCAAGCAGGCTGTAACATTTCAAGTTTTGTCTGGTCAGCTGCTTAGCCACTTACTGGCAATTGTATTTTGGGTTTGTGGTCACCAGTGCTTAACTTGTGAAAAAAGTGCACATGCCAAAATGCTTTTTTAGTAGCCCACCACTAATGCTGTCAAATGCCAGGTGTTTCAAAGTGCTACAGCTGCCTATTCTTGATTCCTCCTGATGCCTCTTTCTTCCACCATCCTACACTTTCATTCTCTTTATTTCACTCTTGTAGGTTCGTTTTCATGTCCTTTTTCTCCTTTTGTCACCATTGTCCTATCTTACTACTCCTCTCTCCTTTTTCTGTCTTTCTCTCTCTTACTCTGGATCAAAACCTGATAATAAAATATAAGACCAGGTCCTCAAAAATGAGTGCCAATACCCACCACCTGGGAACAGCGACACAAATTAAGCACTGTTGGGCAGCTCGCCATTAGGATTTAGAATGGTATTATAGCACAGTACTCTGGCCTGAGACCTCCTCATTGACTCTGGAGGGTGGCCCCTCCATATCCTTTGCAGGAGACCCCCTCAAGGTTCGTTACGCCACTGCCTACCTCCTCACAACACATCCATTGGCATCATGGGTGTCCAGTGTCAATCCATGTAAGGTTCCGCGATAGCCACTCAGTATGTAAATAAGTCCCATTTGCACTAATTCCATGTAATGTCTACTTCATGCACATTCTGTATATCTGACATGAATTAGTCCAGCATGAACCAATGTCGAACCCCTTTCCTTTTCTACACTTAGAAAGTAAAATTTAATAGAAATGTTGTTCTGTGCTGCGCAAGATAAGCCCCATTGCGATATGCATTTTTTCACACAACTGTCCCCTCATTTATTCATTTTTATTATAGAAGCACATGTACACTGAGAGGTTTCATGGTGCTTATGGCAACTGGAACTTTGGGAATAAAACCAGAAGCTAACTCAGGATCAGCAGCTTGTTCACTGATCTCCTGAATTCAAGATGGCTGCTCTGTACATGAAGACAAATGGAATTCCAATACAGGGAATCTAGAGCTCCATATACCCAAACTCTAGTCTGAACTTTAGAGGACACAAGCAGAGAAAATTAATATTACCTTAAACTTAATCTCAACTTTCTCATTTAAAATCGTGGCCTGAAATATGTTTGTTCTAAGCAGCTCAAATAATACACATGTTCTTTTCCCATTGTTGTGGTGTACGTTTCTAATAGGCTTGCTCTATTTCTCATTAAATGTACATCAAAATAGTGCAGAATGATATGATTCTTTTTCTGCTCTGGTGCAAAGGTTAACCTGCTTGTGTGTTTCCTTTAGGACCAACAATAATCTTGGCCTGCAAAAATGAGGCATTTATCAAAATATGCAATAGCTGTGCAGGGTTATGTTGAAAGTTCTATGGGGAATACAGATGTTAAGATCCCTGATAGGGATGTGCAAAGATGTGTGTTGACAATACTATGCTTGGCATCCCTGCATGCTCTTGAACAGGTGCACAAAGGCACGTACTTCTTGTACCAAGGCTTTTTCAAGGAAGGCTTTTGCAAGGAAATATTTGCTGATTACTCATGATTACTTGTCCTGCAAATGCTTAGCATCTCACAATACTCAACAGGATTCTAATTGTAAACCAGTTACAACTCTCCAAACAAAATGTTTTGGTTCATAAAAAACATAAAAGGAAATTATCTGCATTAGGAGATTAGGTGCCAGATGTAGGTGGCCAAATAGCGAGCGTTAACGCTGAAATTCTCAGAATTTGCCTATTTGGCAGCGAGCAATGTAGGTAAGTTGTAACGTACTAGCAAAATAAGGAATCACAAAATTGCGATTCCTTATTTTGCTCTTGCATTTAAGGAATCGCAAATTGCGATTCCTTAAATGCAATGTAAGTAGCACAAAAGAAGGTGCACTTTGGCCTTAAGGAATCGCTAATTACCACCAACTTCATGTTGGTGGTAATTGGCGATTTCCTTTAAAAAAGCACTTTTTAGCTTTCTTTTAAGTGCCATGTGGCACACATTCATGCCCTTAGGACATGTATGTGGTACAAAAGGGGGTGGTGATGGACGGAGCATCAGAACCAATTGGCAGGGTATGCTCAGACGTGAGTCCCTTGCTCACTTTGCCACTGGATTCAAGCAAGCCTGGCTGAAGACGACTGAAATGCCAGAAACCGGTCCTAGGAAGCTTGTTTCCGGTCCAGGGAAGGCATGGCTTGGCAGTTCGGGCTGGACTGTTCCCATGAGGCACAGGGTCAGACTGATTTGCATATGGCCATGTCTGAACTGGGGTGGCAGAGTGGGCTAATGAACGGTGATGGATCAAACCCAGATCTGTTGACTGGGTGTGAGTGTTTGATTGGTTCTGATGCTCCATCCATCACCACCCCCTTTTGTACCGCTTAGGACATGTATGTGCGCCACATGTGCACACATGCACATTTCAGGGGTGCAACAGGGTGTCCTTTTGGAATTTGTGAGTGCCTCTTGGTGACTCGCAAATTGCGGGAGCAATTCCTATTCATTCCTATGGGCCTCTTGGCCCATAGGAATGAATAGGAAGGTATTCCTTAATTGCAAATCACAATTTGCGATTCACACTTAAGGAATATTAAGGAATCTCAAAAAATATTGCGATTCCTACCTACATGGCATTTTGCGATTCCTTAATAGTGATTTCCTAAAAATCGCTATTAAGGAATCGCAAATATGCATTTATCTACATCTGGCCCTAAGATACCCATGATAGTAATAACAATGCCACAGTGTTAATATAGGGCTGTGTGAGACCTGGCATGCTTGGCGTGGTTTGCCCCCTAAATGCTTGCCTTCAACACTCCTGTTTGCAAGCTTTAGGGCTCTGCAGACTTTGCCACTTCTAACCAGTGCTAAGATGCTTGTGCTCTTTCCTTAAAACATGGTAGAATTGTCATAAACCCAATTGACATCTTATGTGTAGTTCTTAATAGTTTGTTTGGAGGTAATAGGAATGCTGTCATTCAGATAGAAAATAAGCAGACAGTTGTTGATACGCATGTGATTTTGTCTTGTATTGTATTGTATTGTAGATGTCCCTGACGAAGGGATCCTCCCGAAATGCATTGGGCAAGTTTTTAATAAAGTCGTGACATATGGAAACCACCTCTTCGCCTGTGCCGTTGTGACCATCTTCGCATTACAGTTGAATGAGTAAAAAGAATTGAAACAAGTAGATTAAAAGGAGTAAAAAAGAAAAAGTCAAAATATGGATTAACTTGGTGAAATATTGTGAATTTGATTCATTTGACTCGTTCAGCAACATGGCTGTGCAGCTACTTTTAGAAAGGTCCCTTTGTCCTTCCTTAGCCATTTGGTGGCTGCAGCCTGCCTCTGGGTCACATGACTGGGTGTAGTTGAGAGATGGGCATTGTGTATTTCGCCTAGATAGCCACACACAGTAGGGGGCTTAGGTGTGCCTTGATGGGCCATCACTGGCAGTGTGGGAAGGAGGAGCTGGACCCAGCCCTCTTTACACTTGTATAAGCTGTCTCCACACAAAGGGCTGCATACCATCTCTGTAGTTAGTCTGGTGCCAGGACCAGGAAGGTAGGGCATCTGTGTAATTCACAGGCCTGACTCTAGAAGCCTCTCACCACTTCAAAGTCACAACTGGGTATACATACTTTGCCAGGAAGGAGTGCTGTGCTGCTTGACTGCTGCTCTGAAGGAACTGCTTCCCTGTTGTGCTGACAAGCTGCCTGGTGCCCTCTTGCTTGGGTGAGAAGGATTGACCTGCATCTCTTGAGCCCAGAGTGACACCAAGGGCTACTTGGCTGTCCTCCTGATCTGAAGCCTCAGGGACCCAACAGGCTTCCAACAACCCTGCACCTGGACATCTGTGAGTCTGTCCTGCCAAGTGGTGCCAGCTCAGTCCTGGACCCTTGGAAGTGGGCTTAAGGTGCTCTGTCACCATTTGTGAACCAAGCGGACCAATGCATCTCCTCTGCTTCTCGGTGCAAACCCGAGCAAAATCAACAAATTCCCGCTGCTGCATGGATTGGACCTGTCTCAAAGAACCACATTGATCACAGCCTTTCATAACTGCTGCTATGTGATGCATCCGCAGCTCAGGCCCTCGCATCCCTCGTCAATGGCAGCCTTGATGATGACACCAGACTGTATTGCAGTCTTGTAGCTCCTTGGAACCAACACATAACCTCTACTGTGTGGCGCAACCTCGACGCCGGCCTTTGCATCGCAAGCCGTCATCAACATAGTCCTCGACAATGAGATAGGCCCTCGCACTGCAGCCTTGCTCTAGCTTGGAAGCAACGCATCGCTTTGGCTGTGCGGCGCATCTTTGATGCAGAACCTTGCAACGTTCCATAAATCAGGATTTCAGGTGCTCTGTTCAGCAGGCCTCACTGGGTCCCCATATGCGGCCTGCGGTTCATCACGGTCAGCCTGAACTAATGACTTTGTCCCTGTGAGGCTCCACTAGATCCGCAGTTGGTGCTTGTGCTTTTTGGTGCTATTTTCACTAAAATCTTTACAATTGCAGATGTCCGGTTCTACTGATTGATTTCTGTCGTTTTGGTTTTGTTTTATTTATTAATGAAAATTCTATTTCTCTAACTTGGTGTGGGATCGTTTTTGTGTCTTGTTGTGTTGTTCTCTCTATTACTCTTTGAAGTGTTGCACAAATACTGTACACTTTGCTTCCAAGTTAAGCTTGACTGCTCTGCATCAAGCTGCCAGAGGGTTAAGCACTGGTTAATTTAGGGTTGGCGTGTGCCTCACCCTGACAAAGATTATGGTTGCAGCTTGACAACGGCTCACATACTAGTCAACCAAGAACCCAATTTCTTGCACGCTGTATATTGAGAAGTGTAAAATGGCAAATCACTCCACAGCATTCATTGCCTCACTCACAAAACTATTTGTGCATGTACAGCTGCAGGTGCAAATTGCCTTTTTTACCAGTGCAAAATCCTCTTGTAATTCGGTCAGTTTCACATTTGTGAAAGGACTAAGAGTTTGGGACCGTATTATAGAAGATGGTGCACTCCTTGTTAGCGTCCAGCTCACCTTTCAAAAGGTGCGCTCAGCGTTAACAAAGAGAGTGCGCCATATTATATTGCTGCCCTGGGGGCAGCGCATTCAAGTGAAATATGAAGCGGCTTTGAAGCAGCCTCTCCATATTTCACTGTACTGATGGCAACCTGCCGGCACTTTTAAGGGGGTTAGAGATCCCCTTGCAGGTGGGTGCAGTGAGTGACTGCACCTACTTGCACGAGAATGTCTAGTGGGTCCATATGACCCCCTTCAACCCTCTACAGAGAGCTGCCATCAGGGGGCGCACTGACAGTGAGCCACTTTTTAAAGTGGTGCACCTCCTGACATCTTCTGTGCCCACTTCTATCATACCGCGCGTGCGCAGAGGCAAAGGGATTTCCTCATATGCAGGGGGCCATGTCCCCATGAAATGAGGAAACACCCTCTGCTGATAGCGCTGGTGCTGTCTGCAAGCACTCTCTGTATTACAGAAGGGTTCACACAAGCATCTGCTGCACTTTCTGTAATACCAAAGTGCTCCGGAGGCGCACAAACTGGGCACACATGTGACTGGTTTGCAAATGGGTGTTCAATTTTCAAAGCAACCTTTATACTAATAGGATCTAACACAAATGATCTACCTGTAAGGAGAAGACAATGACCTGTCTAATGAATATTGAATAGGAAGGTCACTGTTTACGACCCCACATAATTGAATGCAAATACAGGGTTGGTGGCCTGCAAAGGCAACATTATTATTTTTCTTTTTTTTAAAGCAGTGTTACGAACTTTTAACTTCTTCCCCCAAGGCCACAGACATGATTCCAGATGGGAAGATTGCCCACAAAGACAAAGTGTCCTTCGTAAAGCAACAATTTTGGGTCCTGTAACAATGCAAACAATGGATTGCGACCACAATTGCAATCTGTATGCATCAAAACATTCCTTTCAGGTTCACAAATAGAAGAGGGACACTTCTTTTACGCCCCTCTTTTCCGAAAGTTAAATCTTTTCTGAATCTTAAAAGGACTTTTGTACGTTTTTAAAAGCCCTATTGAGGTTTCAAACTTCATGATTTTGTGAATTGTAGGGTTTGTGACCAAAAAAAGGATTTTGTGAGGCATGAGATTCGGAGTTTTTGTGAGCTATTGACCTGGAACTGTATGAACAAACACAAATACATGTTTCCCCATGTTCACAGGTAATTTTCGATCCCTTTCCATGATGGACATTTTATTTCTCCTGTGAAAAGCAGGAATAAATCCCTTTCCATGGTAGTAAGTAGCAGGCAACACCCCCAAATTGGTGAGGATGTGGAGAAAGGGTTTTCTTCAGGAGAAAATATTTCCCCTTGGAGAAAATAGAAAACAAAATGAGCAAGTTTATTTACTCTGTTTTTTCACTGTCAGAAATATGCTTCCATATTTGTGCATGCACATAAGGAATTCACAAACTTTTCAGAGTTTTATCTGGAAATAATAGTTTAAGAATCTGGCTCCCAGCATTGAAATGTGCTCATATTCATGCATTTTACCTTTAAATTTTCCCATAAGGAGTTCTAACTTTACTTGAAACTAAAGGGCACATGTAATGATGAGGTGCAGAAAAAAAGCCTTGGCAAAGACAATAGGTCTTGCCTGTGAAACCTATAGACTTTCTCAGTGATTTATTTCTGCTAGATGACTGCTGCAAATTCACAAGTATCCACTGTAGCCATCTTTGAATTTATTCTCTTATGCTTTAGGAAAAGTCAATCCACAATAGTCTCCATGAATGCACACGCACCCTTGCACATCATCTTTGAATTGGATTTATCTAAACATAACAATGGACGCCCCACTGGCAAGTGTGTGCACATGGGGCAGCCTCTTTTTTAATGATGAAAAACATTTTAAGATGACTGCCCACTGTTAGCTTAGAGTGCAGTGCTGAAAGCACCGGGGGAGAATGTATTAATAAATAGAGGCATGGGAGTGGATAAGGAAGAGCTTGACAAACAAAAGGAAGTGAGGTGTGGTGATGGTAGGGAGAAATAGTGAGAGATAAAAGAGTCTTTCAAATGCTCTGCAAATTAAGGTCTAATATCAGCAGGGGAAGGGTACATGCCATCAAATTAAAACACAGTGAGCTTGATTTGCTACTGGGCCGGACAAACACAAGAATGGGGAGGGAAACCGTTGAATAAAGAACAGGAAAGTGAGATAGACAAGAATGCAACCCAGGCATGTATAAGGTGCTAAGCTAGAGCCATTTCTATGTATTGAATTATTCATAATACATCTTCAAAAACAGAATACTAAATGTATATGCATGTGAAACCTAAAATCTTTTTTTTATTAAAGAATGTGGAAAACACACAATCTAGATTCATCTGTTTACTTTCTCTCTTAATTTCTGTCTCTTTGTGATGTATAACGTTCAGTTACATTCAAGCAATGTGGGTGCCCTAGAAATACTAATTTATCTATGTGCACAAACATTCATTTTCTATTTAAAATGCATTACCTAACCTTTGCATTCAAAAACCAAAATTACGCCCTTCTGAAGAAACCCACAGCGGACCCTAAAGACCTCAAGAGCTTCCGCCCCATCTCTCTTCTTCCCTTCCCTGCAAAAGTCATCGAGTAGACCGTCAATAAACAGCTGACCGCATTCCTCAAGGCAAACGACTCCCTCGACCCATCCCAGTCCAGATTTCGAGCCAACCACAGCACCGAGACCGCCCTCATCGCAGCCACCGACGACATCAGGACCCTGCTTGACAACGGGAAAACAACCGCTCTCATCCTCTTAGACCTCTCAGCCGCCTTTGATACCGTCTCTCACCGCACCCTAATAACCCGCTTCCACAACACTAGGATCCAAGGAAAAGCCCTGGACTGGATCACCTCGTTCCTCTCCAACAGAACCCAGAGAGTCCGCCTCCCTCCCTTCCGCTCCGCGGCCACCAAGATCATCTGCGGCGTACCCCAAGGCTCTTCACTCAGCCCAACCCTCTTCAATATCTACATAAGCCCCCTCACTGCCATTGCACGCAAACACAACCTCAACATAATCCACTACGCCGACGACACCCAGCTGATACTCTCCCTCACCAAAGACCCAACCACCTCCAAAACCAACCTCCAGGAAGGAATGAAAGACGTCGCGGAATGGATGAAGCTCAGTCGTCTGAAACTGAACTCAGACAAGACGGAGGTCCTCATCCTCGGACAGTCCCCATCCGCCTGGGACGACTCCTGGTGGTCCACAGCGCTGGGCGCCGCACTGACACCCACGGACCACGCAATCAACCTGGGATTCATCCTGGACTCCTCCCTCACGTTGACCAAGCAAGTCAACGCCATCTCATCCTCATGCTTCAACACCCTGCGCATGCTCCGAAAAATCTTCTGGTGGTTCCCCACCGGAACCAGAAAGACGGTCACCCAGGCCCTCGTCACCAGCCGACTGGATTACGGGAACGCCCTATACGCAGGAACCACAGCCAAACTTCAGAAAAGACTTCAGCACATTCAGAACGCCTCCGCACGACTCATCCTCAACATCCCTCGCCACAGCCACATATCTGCCCACCTGAAAAACCTGCACTGGCTCCCCGTCAGCAAAAGGATCTTGTTCAGGCTCCTCACCCATGCACACAAAGTGCTCCACGACATGGGCCTCGAATACCTCAACAACCGCTTCACGTTCTACACTTCGACCTGCCCGCTCCGCTCCGCCAGCCTCGCCCTCGCCCCCGTCCCACGGATTCGCAGAACCACCACCGGAGGAAGATCGTTCTCCTACCTGGCCGCCAAGACATGGAACTCCCTCTCCACCCAATTACGACTGACCCAGGACCATCTCACCTTCAGGAAACACCTCAAGACCTGGCTATTCGAGCAGTAGCAGCACCCCCCCCTCCCTTCAGCGCCTTGAGACCCTCAAGGGTGAGCAGCGCGCTCTATAAATGGATTGATTGATTGATTGAATGAAAACTTGCTGCTGTTTTAATGTCACTTCTGACACAGTTCATAAACAATGCTCATCAATATCTTCTTATAAATGCACACTTGGTCCGTCCCTTTTACTATTACTGTGTTGAAGATTTGTACAACTGGGGTAAGATTATGTTAGCTTTCCCCAGCTATATTTATACAGAGCTATCATTAGAAAATTGTGTTCTTGCAAAAGCAAGTCACTGCTCACTTGATTTTTGCACTAGTTAGTTGGTGGGAATGGCAGTGCAAACATTTCACTGTACCAAGTCAATGTTACCTAATCTCATGACTTACTATCTCATTCCCTCAACTTTTGCACTCGGGTACTCCTCAGAGTTGCATATCAAATAGTGAATTTACTTAACCAATTTGCCCTTTAATAAGCAAACTTAGAACCGAACTAGGGCAGTGATCACTAAAAATAAAGTTTGTGTTTTGAAATGTATATAAACTGGAAGTTGGAAAGGGCCCACCCCTTTAAATATACTATAGAAAATAAAGTTTTCCCATGAGCATCTGCTCCAGACCCTTTTCACAGAATTCCACCCCACAGTCAAGGTATAAAAAAACTTTGTTAGATGTACTTTTTCGCTGGGAAATATCCTTACCATTGGACCAGAGTCACTTTTAAATGAACTGTGTCATTTAAATACATATATCTATCTTTAAAAGATGATAAACAATCCCAGACATGTTTGGACTTGTGAGTATGAAATAGTCGACATTTGAGAGTGTCTTATATCTGGATATAATGATGAGCCAAGAAAGAGAAAATCACAATGTGTGTAATGTTCTGTAAAAACGAACATATTCCATGGTCAGGCATATGTAGTGTGCAGCCCCTCATTGCAGACTTCTAAAAACAGAATTCGAAAGGGTGCCTATCAACATTTCACTGAAGAACTCACATCTTTTATATTAGATTTTATAAAAATAAATCCCTACCACTCCTCCCTTTTTTCTAGCACAATCATGTTCTAGCATCTATCCTGCCTTTTATGTTTAATATCATACAATTGTGATTGTAAACCACACCCAGGAATCTGGGTGTGTACCTTATATTGAACTCTTTGAATGTCTTTTAACATGCTAATTCTTCTTGCAGTTCCATTCGTTTTGACACTACCTGCTGTATTTCCTCAAACTTCTCAATATCTTCTGTATATTTCTTTCTAACTAAACGTGCTATTAATGCTTTATTACTCGACAATACAAGTACGTTTAAATTGTCTTCAGCTCGACACCTGTTAATGTAATCCTGCATTGGTTTTTCAGTAGGCACATCCACTCTGATGTGCACTGTTACATACTGAACTTATATAAAACCCAGCCATGCATTTTCAAAGGTCGAAGGATTTCCATTTAAATCTCACAGAATACACAGATGGGTCGCGGGAATTGATGCAAGCCAGAGCTCCAAATGTGATTTGTCATGGGGATTGATGGTAGCCCAGCCCAGATGTTGACTTCTGGGGTACTCCTTTAAATTGTCTCTCAGCTACCTACACAGCTGAAAAAACAGTCGCTCATTCCAAGAGGTCAGTGCTTCACATGGGAGAAAGAGCAACGTAACAGAATGGAGCGTGATATTAATGCAATGTAACATATTTACGAAATATGGAAATCTGTGTTAAAGCTTTTGAATGCTAAAATATGCCTTAAACAGAGCGATTAAAATCAACAAAGTGTACAAGATTGGCACCAGGGGGCCATGCATGCCCTCTTTACTTACATGGTACTCTCTCACCTTTCCCCTCTGTGACTAGTGAGCAAAGTAGTTCATTTTGGCAATGCACTCTTAGGTGTATTGTCACCAGCCAAGATCAGCGAATGCTTTTTAAAGATCTAAGGGCCAGATGCATAAAGAAACCGTTTCGCGATTTCCTAATTGCGAATCTTTAAGATGCGCAGTTAGGAAATCGCAAAACGGAATGCATGAAACTGTGTGGAACACTTTTAGCAATTCCTAGGGAATGGCAAATGACCTACATCAAGAATATTAATGAGGTCTGTCGCAGTTTGCGACCCCCTAGGAATCTCAAAAATCACAGGGATGGTGGCCTGCCGGGTCAGCATACCACAATGTCTGTGATTGCTTTTAAATAAATCAATTTGTTTTTTGAAATGCAACCCGTTTTCCTTAAAGGTAAACGTGATGCGTTTCAAAAACAAAAATTAAAAGATTTCTTTTCGTTTTTTAAGA
Source organism: Triturus cristatus (assembly GCF_964204655.1). NCBI lineage: Eukaryota > Metazoa > Chordata > Amphibia > Caudata > Salamandridae > Triturus > Triturus cristatus. The sequence continues at coordinate 450,161,662 of NC_140584.1, forward strand.
GCAGGCAGCACGTACTACTGCCTGCTCATAAAAAATGATTTTACAAACGTTCACAAAGGAGAAGGGTTCCACTGGGGATTCCTTCTCATTGCGAATGGGTTACCAACTATTTGAAGTAGGTGGTAAATTGCGGATGTTTTGACACCACATTCACGGTCACAAAACATTCATGCATACCATTAGGATTTGCTATTTGGAAGGTACACCCTAAACACGCCCCTTCCGAATAGCGAATCGGCAACCCAGTTTGCGATTCGATAACAGGTAATCGAATCGCAAAATTGTGTTTGCTGCATCGGAAAATCATTTTTTGTGATCGCAAATGGGCCGAATCTAGTATTCAGCCCGTTTGCGAGGAGAAAAATGCTTGATGCATCTGGCCTCTATGCTACATTGTTTTATAACTTAACGAAAACGAGAAGTTATGGCTTTACCTTGGAAGAGATGCCCCTAAGCTACCCTTCGTGCACTTTTTTCCCTAAGGTAGATTTGTCCTTTTCAAAGATTTACATGTGAAACAAATACGCTATTCAACAATAATTGCTATAATTGGAATCATTTTCAACTACTGATAGGTGTTTTTGGGACTACATTCTGAAACAACTGACTGGGACTGACTTCATGTCTTAGGGGGCACATTATGATGCAATGGGAAACATCTATTGAATAGGTAACAAAACAAGATAGCAATCACAATGCATACAAAAAAGTCTGAAAAGACACAAAATACTCAGAAAATCAAAACGTATTGATTTGCATTGAAAAAAAGTATATCATTATCTAAAAAAAATACTGTTTCTTACCTCAATAACGATTAGTCTGCAAACAAAATTCACGAGGGTCATGTACTTAAATAGCACTGTGGGAATTCCTCAATACGATATTTTTGTTTTAGTACCAGCAGTTTGCCATATTGTGTTTCCTTTTATTTCTGTGTTATACTTAGAAGACCTGTGCACACTAATCATAATCCAACAACTGCTTTTTAGGAAACCACGAACAAAGCTATTTGTATATGGTACATGGATGGGTAAACACTGTTATGACACTGACCCTTTTACCACGTGCATTCCCCTAATTAAACCTCACCTATGTTTGCATTACCAAGAAAGAAGGGGAGTATAATATGAATACAAGACATGTTTAGGGAAAGATCCCAGAGGGTTTGGTGGAGGACAAGATAACAGAAAGTTTAATAATAGGCGAATAAAAAAAAGGGAGACAGCAGTACAGCAAAAGGAAATCAGGACAGGATGTACAGGCGCTGGGGTGCAGAGAGCAGATGGGCTTCGCACTCTTTCTTTCTTGGCTTTCCCATTTCTTCTTGATAATGTAACTAGTAATGTTGTTTATGATGAGATATGAACAGTGACGCTCAAGTGATTTGAACAATACAAAAATAAACAGTCAGAGTGAGGTGTGCAAATGCCATCCTTTGTAAGTGTAAATTCAGTTCAGTGAGTCACAAAAAAGGGAGTTTGCCCTTCTAAACGGCTTTACTTACAAATAAAACTACACTGTTGTGGGGAAAATGTATTTGTGTGAAAATCTGCTTGCATGACTGATGTGTAGGTGTGAGATTGTTTAACACTCCAGGAAAAACAGCATTTTTTCCTAGTGAAACGTTCATCCTGCAATTAAAAATGGAACATTTACCGATCTTTTGTAGTAATTTGGTGCAGTCACTAAGGCCCCATTTTACGAGTTACACAGCTGGGCGCAAACTCTGCTCCTGTAAATACCAGTAGTGTATCGTAACACCCTACCAATACAATAGACTTACAAGTTAAACCCCTCGAATGTCCCGTTTCAAGGGAGGTTCATGTGCAGTGGGGACTAGGGAGATGACGTAAGAAGTCTCATGGCAGTTGTGAGCATGTAATGCTGCCCTCTGGCTACTAAAAGAGGTTGGGTTTGGTCGTGGGATGAGGTCTGGCTGTGTTGCAACCCAATCCTAAAGCGATTTTACCAGCTTGAAATTCGTAATGACTTTCAAGAAAAGGTAGAAATTTACTCTCATATTAAGATTACATTTCCGTATTTAGAGCTGAGACGTCTGTGAACTGGGCACAAACTTTAGTTTTGAGATGCAACCAATGACAACAAGTTTAAATTAAGGATAAGGCACCTTGACTTCCAGCCTTCAAACGTTTGAAAATATACCATTTGGAAATTACTTGAAGACAATATTGATGATTTACTGGTTCAACTGATCATTTTCAAATATTATCTACAGAAACTCTTATTTTTTTATAATGAGTATTACACTGATAAAGTGGCTGTAGGGTTGTAATCCTAATAGTACATTAAAAAAAGGTGTATTGCATTTACCACTTCTTTACAGTTTGTGCCGGTGGTAGTAGGTGGTGGTCATGGACCCAGACCACTGTACCAACAGACTTTGACCCAGAGCAAGAAAGAGGAAGGTAGGAAAGGGAGAAAGAACGAAAAATATAAAGATAGGGAAAATGTGACAAATGGAAAAAGTGCATATGAAAATTATCTGCAAGAGAGCGAAACAGAGATAGGAAAAGTAGGGTTGTAGAAGAAAGAGGAATGAGGTGAAAGCAAATTCCGCAGCCTTGCTAGGCGGAAAACTTGGAAAAACCATAAAACGTGACACCTATTTCATAGAAAGATGCTCAAGGGAAGAAGGACTACCCTGTTACACAACTCACGATTTTTATATGAAATGTATTGTCTCTTGATATCTCTCCCACCATCATCGTCATTTTATGAGGTACACAAGCGAAATAAACACAATAATTAATAATTTGGTAATCTGAACATGTGCATCTATTCATTTAAAACCTGTTACACAGAAAGTCGGAAACCAATAAAAATGTGATGAGTTGGAATTAAATGGCACTTCCTGCTGCAGCAGGGCACACCCAGTTGACACCTCTATTCTCTCTGGGGCAAAAATCTCTGAAATTAATGTCACCCAGTATGCTCTGTGCTAGTAAAAACACATGCAATTTATCATGTGTTGATAACTGGATTCAATCGCAGTGCCCACATCAAGAGCAATGTGTATAGGTTTGGCAAAGCATGCTTCTTAAGTGTTGGGCTAATTTAATGTAGACTAAAAACAAAGTATACACTGTGAGAATTTTGCCGTAGTGGGCTATAGCGGCTATTAAAGGCCCGTTCCAGCGTTAAAGGCCCGAGCCGAAGGCGAGGACCTTTAACAAGGGAGCGGGACTTTAATAGCCGGTATAGCCCAGCTACGAAGGGCTATAAGGCTATTAGAACATTCTGCCACTAGAGGACAGTATGTCCTAACAAATAAAACAAAGGCTTCAGGGAGCGCGAGGGGATTGAAATCCCCTCAGGCTCCCTGAACCCTTTGTTCACAGCCACAGCTGTGAACAAAGAAACATTGGAATGTTGGAGCTCCGGGCTTATACCAGCCAATATAAGCCCGGAACTACTCCATTGTTTTCAATGGAGCTCCAAAAATTCCAATATTCTAATAAACATTAAATTTGTCACGTTCTTCTTCAAATACCAATGGCTATTTTAAACAAACCAACTTAATACGTGATCGATTTTGTTAAAGTATCTGCCAATTGAGAGATGACCAAGCGTATGAAAGTGGTGAGATTATATAATATATAGGACTAAAGTAAAGGGAAATGGAAAACACTTGTTGGCTCAATGTCCGACAAATAATGTGATACAGATTATGAAGTCTTTAATCAGCAATCTCCAATTGAATTCAGCCTATGTGATAGACTACTGCACTGTGACTCACTTAGGCCCCCAAAGATTAATAGATGGATTTTAAAGGCTCCAAAGTCATACCATCAAAATCTCTCTAAACTGATAGACACATCTTTATCTATCTCTTCATCTGTTCCCACAATGCCCCTTCAATTAACAGAATCACGACCACTGTTTCATGGCAGTGCTGGGTCCTTAAGTGTTTGACATCCTGGAATTCCAACTGAAAGCTGAGACAAACTACCCCAGATACAGGAAACTCCTAAAAATAGTTTCTCGAGGTAATGTGGCTAAAACTTCTGTCCTGGCACCACACTACTATGGAAGAGTGTCAGAAAGTGAAATGCATTCATACTTCTGGACTTATGTGGCCAATTGATTCATCTGTACTTAACCGAGCTGTGACATTATTTTAGGATTATGTCCACTACTTCACAAAATACATAAAACAAGTCAAACAAATAAAGCATACCTACCGAGAACAAGAGGCAAATATGCTTAGTTTAAATGTATTCATACAAATGCAAGAATATAAATATATTAACCAAAACAGGATATTCTAGTGGATGCAAAAGGCCAAACAGAATCTCCTGCCTTGAACTGAATGTCTGAGCTCCACTGAAGGACATCCATCACTTGTATTCCGTTGAAGCAAGCCTGCAATGTAGAGAGATCACAGGCAAGCAGAACAAGTATCTTAAAAGCCAGAACTATAAAGAAAAATCACTATTCAATATTGTGAGAAAGTGGATTATTAGTTGAGGTGGATGGTAATCTACCACAATTTGTGGACATTTTACCACGGGGCAATCATCAACATACTCTTCACGCTGGTATTTGCCCTGTTGTGATTGCTATTTTTTTTTTTAACTGAGGGGCCTCCCTATCCCCCTGCTCCTCTCACTATGCTGCCCATGGGCTTTTCGCCACCTACAACTGCAGCACTAGTTAATTAGGCACTGCAGTGCAGGCTTCACAATATCTGTTTGCAAAAAAATGTGGCACAAAGTCTGCATAGCGTCCACCACATGGAATAATATCACTATTCTTGTTAGATCCAGTAAATGTTTCAGTAATATAAACATGAGTTCAACCCTTGGTAGCTATGGCACCGAAGAGACAGGCTTACCTTAAGAAAATATGTAAAGCAATTATAAGTACCAAAACATTTGATAAAGTCAAAAGTCCAACACAATACAAAACCACCAAAACACCAAAAATCCAATAAGGAGAACAGGAGCATATTTAAAGTTTCAGATAAAAATATTGCCAAAACGCATTAAGCACAAACCACGGTGATCCGGTTGCGCTTGCTTGATCAGTACTTAGACACAAGTTAAGGCCGGCATCGGTGGACTGTGGGTCAGATACAGTGACCTGGTTTGTCCCACTCAGGAGTATTACCTTCTGACATGGGGCCTGATTACCAGTTTAGCGGATGGGATACTCCGTCACAAATGTCACATATATCCTGTTCCCTGTATTATGAGATCCATAGGATATAATGGAATTGTAATTTGGCAGACGGTATATCCACCACTTTTGTGACAGAGTAACCCCATCCGCCAAACTCGTAATGAGGCCCTTGGTCTCTGAAATGGAAGTCAAAAATCCTCAACCAGACAAGGCTGCAGACTGGGCTGAGACAGGTTCCATGAGGCCAGGTAGCTGTTGGATGAAGTCCCGGTGAAGTTGCAGACTTTTGGGGAAAAGCTCTGAGTGGTAGCAATTTTAAATTTCTACCCTTGGAAGGTCTGTAGCTGTCTGGATTCTTTGGGCTCCTTTGCCCAGTGAAAATTTCTACCTTTAAACTTGGTCACTTTTTGGGGGGGGACTCGGCTGCAAGGTAGGTGGGGCAAGGATGCTAGCTGTAGCAGAACTTTGCTCGAAGAAACTGGATACCTTCTCCGCTTTGTCATGTAAAATGGATTTCTTGCTGCAAAAAAACTCAGAGTGGGAGGAACCCAAATCTTTGTCCCAATTGCAAGGCACCTCCTTAGGAGTGACTTGGTAGGTGTGTCCTGATCTTCTGTCAATTCTCCAGGCAAAATATCTTGAATACGTTTCTAAGTCTAGGTTTTAGGGTTAGGCAGGAAAGTACACTCTGAGACCAGTCAAGGATTCCAGAACTTCAGGAGCAGTACTTGATCGTCAAGACTCTCTCCAACAGAAGCCACCACCAGGATCCAGGGCTGTTCCACTTCCAGCTGGTCAGCTGGGCTCTTCAGGAAAGTGGGCTTCTTGCAGCTTTTATGTCCCTGCAGCATAACAGGAGGTCAGCCAACTGAACCTTGCAGTCACTTCTCAGCCGAGGGTACAAGTGGGAGCAGGGCCAGCCCCTATGGTTCTCCTCACAGGTTACCACAGCAGATGCAGTCCTTCTCTCTTTCACATGCCCAGAAGTGTTCTGAAGAGAGTACTGGAGGTGCCACATTCATGCAAAGTGCCAGTCCAGGAGTGGGGGAAACTCCTGACCACTCCCTAGCCAATGGGATAAAAGTTCCCAGGGATGACACTATCAACTTTTGCAGCACGCCCTGCATGTTTTACTGTAAACATCCCACAGTATCCCTCTCTACCTAAAACCAACATGGTAGAACCTTACTTTCCTTGTGCAGAGCTCCCTGTGCACACCGAAAGGCTCAAAAATGATAATGGGCAACCTTTCCTCGTGGTGACTCAAAATCAGTTCTGGGGGCAGCTTCTCTCCCACTGGGAGTAGTGCCTTTGATGACTGACTAGACAATGGAGGGAGCATGCCCAGGTGAGAGATACATCTGTCATTCTGTGAAACCAATTCAGTTCCTGGGCACAGCCCATAGGGCCATCCTGTCAAGAGAATCTCAGCCCCCACTCCCTTTGTCTCAGCTCCGGGAACCACTTCACACCTAATCAAGATGTCATTCAGCTCTGGCTGACAGTGAATACTGGCAGAAAAGCACATTTGGCTCAGGCAGGAAAATGGCAACTTTGCAAAAGTGTCATTTTTATAATAGACATATAAAATCCCACTTGACCATTAAGTGGGATGTAAAGTTACTATTAAAATGAGTCCTTGAAACATTTTTCTAGCTACTCCCAAATTGAAGTTAGGCATTATAATGTACCCACGTATTTCTCAATGGGAGAGCCAGCCTTGCCACGGTGAAAAAAGAAGTTTGTAGGTTTTTCATTGCCATGACATGTTAAGCATAAAATATACATTTCCTACTTTTTAAATACCATGAACCCTCTTCTATGGGCATTTAGGGCCTACCTTAAAACTTATAAGGATTATAAAGGGAGCTGAAGGCCTTGAAAGAGGTTTATTTTTCCAGGTCGAATTTGCAGTTTTAAAACTGCATGCACAGGCTGCAGGGGCAGGCCTGGAGACCTGCTTTGCATTGTCACTTTAGTGATGGCACAATATGTTCTTCAAGCCACTAGTGACATTTAACTTACAGGCCCTGGGTATATTTTTGTACCCTACACCAGGGACCTATAGGTAATTTATATATACCAGTCAAAAGGGTGCCCAATTTCAACATGCTTTAGGAGTCAGAGCACATACAATGGGCACTGGATAGCAGTGTCCCAGTATGCGGAGTCAATAAAGCAGCAACAAAATCTAGCAAAAAACGGGGTGACCACACAAATAGGGGCATATTTCTACAAATATAATATAAACAATCCAGTGCATCCCCGTGGACCAAACCATGGTGATTACTACCCTTTTTCCACTAGTAGGCATCCACTGTGCCACCTAAAGTAAGAGGCAGCAAGCCATAAATTACGGACCAAAGCTATGCACATTTACATACATCCTAAAACGTGTTACTATCTCTTTCTCAGGACACTAAACAGACAATATATCTTTTTACTCTAAAAGAAGAAAGCATGTGAATTTACCATTAAAATGGCTTAAACACAATAAAACCATCCATGTAATCTGTGCTGCACAATCTTACAGCCATAGCGTTTGAGCAAAAATGGTGTTAGCAAAATCTATGCAAAGGGCAAGATAACTAACACAGTAGTGCTTTGAACATATGAATTGTCCTCCCTAATTTAGGTAAAGCCTTATCTCAAACCATCTGAGCTGTGGTCCTCACATGTGTTTTACCAATGAGCAATTGAACTATTGATAATTAGAAAATCAAAATAATATTAAACTATCATGTTTTCGCATCACCGCATAAAAAAAAATATTGAAAAGTGAAGAAGGAACCAAATTGTGTCCCTCCACTAAGAGAAATTTGGCATAGTAATCATTCCTTCTAACTCAATATATGATACAGACAAGAGACTTGTGTCACTTTGCCACTGGATTCATGCTAGCCTGGCTGATGGAGGGTGTTACCCAGAAACTGGTTCCAGGATGCTTGTTTCTGGTTCAGGGAAGACCTGGCTTGACAGTTCGGGCTGGACTGTTCCCATGAGACACAGGCTCAAGACTGATTTGCATATAGCTGGGTCTGAACTGAGGTGGCGAAGTGAGCTAAACAATGATGATGGAACCAACCCCGATATGTGACTGGGGGTGAGTGTCTGAAAAGTTTCAGCCCTCTGTCCATCATCTCCTTGTGTTTGCTTTGTTCGCAGAAAGTACCCCCAATCCTTTTACCTTCTGAGAAACAAAGGTTATCTAAGGGAGAGCAAGAGATTACTTTTTTTTAAAGTGTCTCTTACCCCTGTTGGACCAATTACAGGGGGCATTGCTCCTTAGAAGTGTATAAACACAAAATATGTTTAACTGGGTATTAGTACTAAAGATTTATGAGCATGATGAACACATTTTTGATGGTAGACATATTGGACAATTTGACTAAAAATGTTTTCAAAAAGGTGAATCGAGATATAAAATTAGAAATCTCTTGGAATAATTCTCTTCTTCTGATATATCACTCTGTGTTCAATTAATTGCAGAGTTTGATTTTTAATAAATAGTTCAGGAAAGTACCTTTTAGAAAGTTACATTTCACCTGTCTGCACCTCCAATAGGCCATTTACCTGCTGATAGCTGGTCTGCCAGTGCTCGATCTTGATGAGGAGTGGAAACTGTATCCAGAGCAGACACTATGGCCTAGGTGTAAGGAGGTGTTTTTCTTTCCCTTGCTGGAAGACCAATTAAGATGGACACAGGAACTTCATTAACTTGTAAAGGGCCTACTCTTTCACTAATAAACAAAAGATGAGACACGTTGAAGGCAAACCTTTGTTCTCCCAGCCAGGCTTGCTCCAAATCCAGTGGGACGGAAACTACCCACAGAGGCAATTTTGATGGACGACAAAAGAGGCGGCTTCTCAGTTCCCTGGATGGGCACATAAGCTCTGCACAAGGGAGAAAGGGATTTCCTATTTTGGATATTAGGAGTAAGGTACACTGTGGTATTGTTTGCAGTAAGACCAACATGAAAGGCTAAAAAGTTGGGTAGGGTTTCTCCTCGGACTTTTTACTCTATTGGTTAGGGAGGAGACATGAGTCACCCCCACCCACTAGCTAGAGTCAACCATAAATGTGACATCACAAAGCACTCTCCTCAGAACACTTTCTGGACCTGCAGAGAACAGAAGAGGACTAAACTCTGCCTGCTGTAACCTGAGAGGAGCTCAGAATGACTGGACCTGCTCCTTCTTCCACCAAGGACCAAGAAGTGGACTCCAAGTATCAGTGTGCGGATCGCATATGTGACTTCAGGGACACATTAAACTGAGGAACCACTTTTTTCTGGATGACCAGTTGCCCACTAACAACTGGACCTGCACTGGACCATGCGCAAGGCCTTTACTGAATCAAGCCCTGAATTTCTAAGTGCCCCCATGAAGTATGGGAGCCTTAGGTGAAGAACTGAGGAAGAAGGGGCTTACCATTACAAAGTTTAGCGACTTGGAAAAATTGTGAGTTGCAGCTGCCGGAGGACTGGGACCAACTCCCAAATCCCATTCAGGAGGAAATGTGACCCACCGACTGAAGAACCAGGTTCAATGTGCCTGGAGCCTCTCCGTAGCTGCAAATCCATTTCAGCCAGCCTTTAGCATGAACATATCCGACCATGTGAAGCCCTCTTTGGATATATCCTGTTGCCTTGTCCTGCTAGAGAAATCCAAGCTCTGTTTCATAGACTAAGTCAGAAGGTAGAAATCTTGACTAAGGCAAAGGTACTGAAAGTATTCGACCAACACGATGACGGCCGTCGCTCAGCACCTGCCCGATTTCAATGAGATCTTCCCGGATACAGTCTGCTGGCTTGCCCCACTGAGATGTTCTGAATTCAATTTTGCAGATGAAGTTGGAAGACAAAATCCTTGACTAGCACATCCCATTTGGTATTTTCGACCTTGGGACCTTCATGGTTTGCCTCAAAGTGTGCCTATGTCCTGATCTACCGCCATCATAGACTATATCATTGGCGCATAGTACTTTTTTGCACTATTTGACTTAAAACTTAAAAACTCATTTATTCCAGTCCCCCACATTGAATTTGTCATGTTGGTGTCAGATATGTCATTCAAATGTATTCCATTTGACTAATTTCCTTTGAGATTTTTATTGTTTGGTGTTTTCACGTTATTACTGTTTTCGTTCTGCATACATATATTACACATTGGTCTAAGTTAAGCCTGAGTTCTCTGTGCCATAGCTACCAGGTGGTTTTACTCGGGTTAATTTAGTAACTTTTTAGGGTTACCCTGTTGGGATAGTGCTATATTTCCTAGAGGAGGGTGTCCTCCTACCCCAAACAGAATACACTTTCTACAAGATTGATAACCAAGTGTGAGCTTTTTAACCATTTTAATTGTATTTGCCCAGCACTCATTGGTTTTAAACGGGCTAAACTCATACATTGTTGACCATGTCACAATAGAGCAACTGTTGAGCACTATGGTATTAAAACCTTCAGAAAAGAAAATAAAATATAATGATTATTAAAGAAAAACAATGTTAATTACTTGTGCTCAAAACCTATGTATTTTAGGATGAATCTTTTAAATTAGCAAAGGGAGAGGTTAAAAGGCATAATTGTTCCCTTGCCCTTGAATAATGGAAAAGAGTAGCCATTACTTTCTGATCCCATTCATCCCATTATGATTGATGTGAAATTGCTACTACTAACAGCTCATATCTGGATTTAGAGGTGCCTTTCCCCAATAGGCCTAGCTCTGCAGATAGCAGTGGGTCAACACTTTGATACTCTGTGGAGGAACTTAGTCAATGATCATCCTGCTTCTTTGTTGATGGAATAAGACAGACTCAAGATAAAACCACACCGTGAGGAGGATCTGGTCAATCCTGAAAGTGCAAAGTTGTCAAAGGTACGCTCTAGTGCCCCTGTGTAAAAGCACAAAGGGTGGGCAACCATGGCATCTTCCCAGAGTACCCTTGTACCACATGAACAAAACTACACCAATGTTGGACATGAAGTGTCTATTATTTGGCTTGGCCGTATACTAGATGGTAGTTCTTTGCAAGGGTCTGTGTCTGACTTAGACTTTAGCTGGCTGTGATCTTTTTTTTCTAAGTGTTAGACCTACAATCAATAGTAGCTTTACTTTTTCGTTTATAAAAATAAGGAGCTGCTTCCATATTCTGTATTATTGTATAAGCGTCATGCAAGGGTAGCAAACAAACAAGATGATATCTACCATTCAAATGGATTCATCGGATGTTCATGGCGAAGTCAAAATTTGGCAAGGAGCAGTCTTTTGAGGCTTAATGTACAACTTAACCTGAGTTAGTTGACTTAAGCAAACTGGTGATGGATGAGAAATCTTCTTGAGAATTATTATTTGAGACACTAGAAAAGCCGAATCCAAGGTCTCAAGAACTCAATATAAGGGTTCCACAACAAACATGTAAACTGCATCCTTTTAGTCTCAGGAATACCTACACTGCAGTGATGCAGTGATGCAGCTTGTAGTTTCAGCAGGCCAAGTAACATGAATAAAAAAGACCTTGTATTATGCATATTTATCACAATCCAATTACACGCAAATGACTGGTGCTATTCCAACTAGATTTCAGATGAGCTGCTAATGTCTCAGTTGAAATATCTCTAACGAAAGAGAGATCCGTACTATTTCTCCTTATCAGCGATGCTGACTTCCTTGTCATGGGAGGGATACACAATTAGGAAAACCAAGATGTCGTGAAGCTACCAGAATTAAGTGGTTTAATTGGGGTTTAGGATAACAGTATTGTGCGTCAATACTATCTGCTTTGGATTCAGTCAGGAATGTCCCCACCACCCAACAAAGGACCTTTAGAAGGAATGATGGTTTCCTTAAGGGGACCATTGGAATACAGATAAAATCTAAAAATGTGCACACTATTCCTCAGCCACAATGGTCCATTTCCTTTACAAGTGATAAACATTCTGTCCTAGAGGTGCATATAGAACCCAATACAATGTTTAAAGACCAGGATAAATTGCACAAAAATTGGGCATGAGTAAATACCACATTTTCTGCCAGTTCATGGAAATAGCTGTAAAATAAAAAGGTGAGAGCACCTACATCTCAGTCTTGAAATGAGAGGTAACTTCTCTTGTGTCAAAAATGCATTTATGAAGGTTTTAAAATATGGCAAATGATGTGCCTGATAGAGCCTCTAACATGTCTTCATTGCTCTAAAGACGGCCAACAAGATTTGAATCAATTTTAACAATCGTTGAAGAAACTCCCATGAATTGCAATTCATGAAAATTTGAAGAAGGCACTTAGAAACTTTGGTTTCAGAACTTAAAATAGCTATTGATATAGCTACTCAAAGCAAACAAATAGCTTGCTCAAGATATTTTCCTATGTAAATTGTACAAGAAATCGAGCTTTCGTCTACACACTACCTTTACATGCTATTTGAGAAAACCAAATCATAGCCAAATCAAGCAGCAACTATAGTTTAACTTCACTTTAGATCTAACAATAGAAGCATAAAGTACACCCACTGTGCACCTTTTTTAATTTGAACCCTAAATCTCAAAACACATTGTTGATTGAAATAAAAGTAAAACATTGAATATTACAAAAAAGATAACCTGCAATCAACTAAGAGGTGAATTAAAAAATGAATGTAAAATAAAAACATGTATTTATTTAAGGAAGTATCATTGCCAGCTTATAATAGTGCCAGACTGTCTAGGTGCCAAGAAATAACTTAATGAAACCATGAAAGCTGTGGGGCAATCAGAAAAAGTATTTTACAGCTTGAAACGTGATCATTTACAAACCACTTTCAAAATAGGGCAAAGGAAAAGGAAAACAAATTGCTTCATGATCTTAGAATGAAAGCACTGCTTCTACAGCCAGCCAGCACACTCAACTGTATATTTGAGGAATTTTTTAAATAATAGCAGATCCTGACCTGCACAAGATGCTGTTCGAGTGGAATTAAAGCCTAAAGAATAACAGAATTTAAGGCATATGGTAGAAAATGCTAACTGTTTAAGGTCAGATTGGTAGAAAATGGACATGGATTATGCTGGAATTAAGAAGGGGAATTCTTCTTATTATAGTAGAGCAGTAGTTTAACGGGTAGCCCAAAGTATAAAATATGCTGTCTATGTTGCGCTTCATGGCAGTAAATGGTGTCTCAACTCTCAAAGCATCTTTTTACTGAACTCTGGGCATTTGGTATGTGATCTCTGAAGTCCCTATTTATTACTTTCTGAGCAGGCCTGAATTACAAATGTTCGATTTTAAAAAGATGATATTTTTTATTCTTAATAAATCAACTGTGTTTATGTGCAAAGTTTTACACACCTGTAAGGTGTACAGAAATGTACTGCTGGAGTAAAGATGTTTCCGCTATTACTCAAAACGATAACACATGCAGACAGCAAGGGGCATATCAACAAGCGGCAGAGATAATTATCGCTGGCCGCTCTTAGCGTGAGGAATTTTATCGCCGGCTATCGCAGATAATTATCGCCATGCTAGCGCTGTATTAACAACGCATAGCGCAATGGCGATAATTATTCCAGTGATATCGAGGTTTTCCAGCGATGTTCCATGGAAAACGGCAATATCCTTGGTGATTGGGCCGGTGGTCTTAGCCACACAATCCACCCCCCATGCTAGGTATGCCTTAGTCAGGAATTTAACAGACGTTAAATTCCTGCGTTAAGGCATACTTAACGTGATTTTAAATATCGCTAACCCTCGTTGTTAATATGACGAAGCTGGGTTAGCGATATTTACCCAAGGGAGTCTGGTCAGGCACGCCTCCTTTGCATCTCACTAACGATGCGATGGAAGGCATGCTGAGAAGGGGCGCTAATGCAAGGATATACACGCTAGCGTGCCCTTTTTTTTTTTTAAACTTATTTTTATTGCCATTTTCATATTTCATACATTGTACATCATTCATAATCTTCAAGTAGTCGTATCCGTTTCTACATCCTGTAATGGTACTTAACAACTGTACTGATTGATGATTCGTAACCAGGAAGCATAAACAATGTATACAGATATCGTGACGTTTATATCCTGCTGTCACGGGTTCCATATATGGCAAAGGAACTGGGGTTTAACACAGGCATAAACTAGGGGACGGGCATGGAAGAATATATCCAATTACACTAGTGAGGGTATGTAGCATTGTATGGGTAAGGCACCTCTGATACTCATGTTTGCGTATCCTAGTTGGTGCGACCTAGAACCGTAATAGTGTACCTGAGGCTAGGGCTTGTTATAAGCTCGCGCTGGGATTCTGCGAAATCAGTTGGGCAGGGTCTGCGACTGTATACGCTGGATTAACTGTGTAGATGAGCCGTCTGGTGGGTCCGCCCCCGGGGAGAGCTGCCTAAACTGGTACAATAACATGGCCCATTCCATTGATATAGGGTGCTTGCGGGTCCCTTTCACCTCCTCCTCCCGTAATGTCTCCTCCTCCGCCGCCGCCCATTTGTGCGTAGCTCCCACCCACGCCGCCAACGGTGGACCGGTGGGGGAACGCCAATGCATGGCGATGCTGCGTTTGGCCAAGAGCACCGCAAGGGAGAGGAAGCGAGTCTGCACCTTGTGCTGCTTACTTACGCGAAAGATGCCTATGGCACTGGCCTCCCAAGTGTTCATACAAGTTAGCCCAGTGAGGGTACCCAAAGCAGTGTGGATGTGGTGCCAGAAAATTTGAATGACGGAGCAGCTCCAAAACATATGCCGGAAGTCTGCATTTTGCTCATGACATCTGGGGCATAGGAACTGGGTGTCAGGGTAGAATCGTTGGAGGCGTGCAGGTGTTAGATAGGCTCTGTGTAGGATGTAATATTGGATGTTTTTAAAGCGTGCGTTTCTGGAGACCTTCTTAGGGTACTTCAAAGCTCTCTCCCACTCCCCCTCATGGAACACCTGCCCGATTTCCGCCTCCCAGGTGGCCCGGAGGGTTTCCAATGGTTTATTAGTCAGTTCCCGTATGGCTTTATAAAGCCATGTAGTGAGATGGCGTCCTGCTCCCATGTGTAGGATCGTGTGAAGCACTGGGTGTGTGTGTGGTTCCCCTTTACGTAGGTCCTGATGCGGTCGGTAGCTATCTAGGAGTTGGCGGTGAAGCAGGAAATGTCCTGGGGGTAGATCGTACTCCTCCACCAAGCTATGGAACGGTCTTAGTTGCCCGTCCTCGAAAATGGACTCTGCCTCCGTTAAGCCACACCTCGTCCATGTGCGAAGCGCGCTATTTGTGTAGTAGTGTTCCCGGTTGGGCCATCCTACCAGAGTGAGTAGAGGGGAGTACAACGGATTCCCCGGGGACATGCGGTGTATCCGCAACATGCACTTACGCGCCACTGACACCTGTAAAGGGTATGTGCGCTTTGGGTGAGTGCCAGGGAGGAGCAAGCGACGGATCTCCGGAACCGATACCCGTCCTGCGATGGTATGAGTTTCCACATTATACCTGTCTGCCGTCCAATGAGATAGCCATTGCAGTTGTGCTGCCAAGAAGTAGGCTTCGAATGATGGGGCTCCCAAGCCACCCTGCGTGGTGGGCAGTTGTAGTTTTGTCAGGGCTATTCTGTGCCTGGCGGACCCCCAAATGAGCGCACTGAGGAGGGAGTCTAGGTCCCGACAAAAGGCTCTGGGCGGGATTACTGGCAGGTTGGTAAAGAAATACAGCAATCTTGGAACCATGATCATTTTGGCCAATGCCACTCTCCCAATTGGAGCCAATGGAAGGCTCTTCCAAAATCCGATCGTAGCCCTAATACTCGCCAGTGCCCTGAAATGGTTACCCTCGAACATATCTGTGGAGGAGTGGTAGAGACGGATACCAAGGTATCGGGGGGCCTCCGCGCTCCAGGGCACTCGCTGAGCTCCTATGTGAACCTCCTGCGGAGGCAGTTCCGGATGCAGCGGATATTTTGTGGATTTATCCCAATTCACCCGTAGTCCCGAGGCCGCGGTAAATTCCTTCAAAGTTTCCCAGAGGGGGGTCAAGTCGTCGGTAATGTCCCGCACATAAATCAGCAGGTCATCAGCGTATAAGGAAACACTATGCACTGTGCCTGCTATCGGGATGCCCCAGCTCTCCCCTTCCCGCCGGAGTCGTATGGCAAGAGGCTCCACCGCCAGAGCAAAAAGCAGAGGGGATAACGGGCAGCCCTGTCGCGTGCCCCTCTGAACCGCAAACTCCGTCGATATGCACCGGCCTAGGCGCACCCGCGAGGTCAGCCCGGTGTACAGTAGGCGCGTATGAGCTAGGAGGGTGGGCCCAATGCCTACTCGCTGCAGCACCGAAAACAAAAACTGCCATGTGAGGGAATCGAAGGCCTTCTCAAGATCTAAGATGAGACAGGCCGCTCGAGGGTATATCCCCCGTACCTGGTCCTGGATGTGGAAGACTCGACGTATGTTCTGGGACGTGCATCTGCCGGGTATAAATCCGCACTGATCCGGGTGAACCAGAGAGCGTATAATTTGTACATATCTATCCGCCAGTGTCTTCCCGAAGAGTTTGCAATCGGCTGACAATAGCGATATTGGACGGTAGGAGGCCATTCGCTGTGGGTCCCTATGTGGTTTCAGGAACGTCACGATTACAGATTCTCGCATGGATTTCGGCAGTTCTCCCTTCTTCAGCGCCGCCGCAAACACCTCTACTAACCGAGGGACTAGGTGCACCGAGAATGTCGTGTAATATTCTAGGGGGAACCCATCCAGCCCCGGAGCCTTATTTCGGGCCAGGGCACGCAGGGCCCGTGTCACATCCGCCGAGGCTATTACGGCGTCTAAGGCCTCCTTCTCTGTCCTCGTGATTGTTGGGATAGGTAAAGGATCGAGAAATCGATCCACTACATCTTGCGGGGTAGAGGTGGGGTCGTTATATGTCTCTGCATAGTAGTCGCGGAAGGCCCCTAGAATCTCCGCTTGGGAACGCACTAACACCCCCCCAGGGTCCAGGGCTTGACTTCCGTGTCCTGCCTGGCCAACCACGCCAGTAGAGTGCCCGTCTTGTCTCTCTCTCTATGCATCCGTGTAGCGTATGATCGGAAGTTGTACCTTCGCAGATCCGCGGAGGCCGTTTAATAGGCAGTTTTTGCCTCGGCTATACGCCGCGTCTCCTCTTCGGACGTAACGTCCCGTTTGGTGAGGGTCGCCAGGCGGTGTTCCGCGGTGGTGAGGGCCTGTTCTAGTACGCGCTTAACCCCCGTTATTTGCTTCAAGCACTCTCCCCGGGCCACCACCTTAAACGCATCCCATTCCACTAACCTGGATGATGCTGTCCCCGAATTGCGTGTGAAATAGTCCTGGATGCTACATTCCTAATCGTGACGAAAGACCTGGTCTGATAGACAGTCCCGCGGTAAGCGCCACGTGGGGACCGGTGGGTGTGGGGGCCGCCAGTGTAACTGGAGAATGTGAGCATCATGATCGGATATGATCCTGCCCAGGTAGTCTGTGTGGGCAATCTTGGGCAAGATAGTCACCGTACATAAGAAGCGGTCAAGTCGGACACGCAAATTGTGTGGGATGGAATGAAAGGAATACAAGCGGACCAGGGGGTGGCGCATTCGCCAGGCATCAGTGAGCGACCAGTGCTTAATCCAAGCCCGGAATCTATCGGTTTGCTTATGCGCCGGGGAATGCGGTGGAGGCGGGTGCGACCGGTCAAGGTTCAAGTCAAGTGAGCAGTTATAGTCTCCTCCCAGGACCCAGGGTATAGAAGCAAATGGGGCAAGGACCCCTGTGAGATGGTCCCAAAACTTGTCTTGGTCAACATTAGGGGCGTAAATGCTACCGAGAAGCACTACCTGTCCGTCCAGCAGACCCTCCAGTAGCGCATATCTACCCTCTTTGTCGACTACCCTCCGAAGCTCCTGGAAGGGAGTTCCCGGTCGCACCCAGACCAGCGCCCCTCGTGCATATGCAGAATAGGTTGTGGCACATATGAGACCCCTCCATTTCAACTGCAGTTTCCCGACCTCTTTTGCAATGAGATGCGTCTCTTGTAAAAAGACTATCGGGGTGTTGTGACGCTTTGCATAGGAGTACACCGCATACCGTTTGCGTGGAGTGTGAAGCCCCCTAACATTCAGGGTGAGGATGGTACTATCAGTGTGTGGCGTATGATGCGTCATGTTTTGTGTCTGCGCGCCATGCGCGGGGACTACGCCTATTGAGGTGCGCATAACTTGGTCGCTCCAGTTGGCTAAGGGTGTCTGTATCCCCCGACGCTGTATAGGCATAAGTAGGAGATGGCTGGATCCGTATCATTCCATATGGGGGGGTGGGAAAAGTGTTGAACTGGGGCAGACAACTGTACAAATGGGGTCGGGGAACATCCACAATGCCTAGGGCCCATCATCAAGGACGATGCGTCCAAACCTGTTTACCCAATTAAGGGAGGTACAACAATATAAGAAGGGGGCGGCGGTGCATGCGTACTGGGCCAGAAACAAATCGGGCCATTAGTAGGGAAAATGGACGTTGCTCCTGCTATAGCAGGTAACGAGGTTGGGGTCGGAGTTCAACAGGTGGGGGAGAAAGTACATTTGGCTCAATGGTAGTTTCAGGAGCCCCTCTTATTTCGCACGGGAGCCAGATTGTTCATCTAGAATGAGGTCCGCCGTCTGCGGAGTGACCATGGGGGGCGTCACGGAGTCCTCCCCCGACCCTGTTCCATCACTGTCATTCTCCTCCTCCGAGGTAAAGATATGCGGGGGCCGGTCAATGTCGTCCGGTAGGGGAGATGCCTGCAGGTCGATCACCGCTTGTAAGGCCTCTCTCCGTTCTTTCACAATTTGCTCTAGGTCAGGAGAGTCCTGGGTGCGTGCACGAGCTCTGCCACGCGCGCCCCCGCGTGGGTGCCGCTGTGATCGCTTTCCAGATCGTGGAGGCTTAGGGTGCGGGTCTCTTGCGATCTCCGCCCTAGACTGTCGTGTGCAGTGCTGGTCCGCCCAATCTTGGGCTTCCGCGGTATTAGTGAAAAACACAGTAGAGTCGGCATAGACCACCCTGAGGCGGGCCGGGAAAAGCAAGGAGTGTTGGATATTGTTCTCGCGCAGCCGTCGTTTTACATTCAGAAAGGACATTGTTGAACTGCAAGGACATTATTGAACTGCCCGTGCATAGTCGGGAAACACCATAACTCGCTGGTTGTCGACCCGCAGGGTGCCCGCCACTCGTGCCGCGCGTAGCACCGCATCTCTGTCTCGGAAGTGGAGGAACTTTGCTAACAGCGGCCTCGGGGGCACCCCTGGGGGCGGTCTGCGGGCCGGGACCCTGTGGGCTCTTTCCATAGAGAAGAAGGCGGAGCGATCCTTATCCGGAGTGAAGGATTTCACCCAGGTCTCCAAGTATTGCAGGGGGTCTGTGCCTTCTATTCCTTCGGGTAGCCCTATTACACGAATGTTGCAGCGTCTTGAGCGCCCTTCTAAATCGTCCGCCCGTTCCTCCATGATGGTTAGGCGATGTAGCACCTCCTGGAGAGTCTGCTGGTGTTTATCGAGCGTTGGCTGCATGTCCTCCATTTTCTTCTCTCCGTCCTTCACCCTATACACCAGTTTCTGATGGTCGTCACGGATAAGGCTGATGTCCGTCGCTAGCGTCCCGAGTCGCTCCTCCATTGAGACTCTGGAATGCTCTATGGCGGCCAGAACCTGGTCCAACTTGACGGAGACCGAGGAGTCAGGTGGTGGCTCCACCGCGCCCACCCACGTTCGGGCTCTGGGCATCTTCCCCTGGGCCGTCTCGGGAACCGCCGTCTGTTGGGTCCCCCGGGACTTCCCCATTGTTGCGATCGGGGTACTTCGGCACGTCGTGCCCGTCCGCTGGGGAACGCGGGCTCCCTCTCTTCCCGAGGAGGCAGGGGGGGGTCGCCTCGTTGCCGGTCCCGCTCTCACCAATGATTTGTGTCCCCACCGGAGCCCTTCGTACTCCGCCACGGGTCGCCTCAGCTCCACGAGATCCTCCGCTAGCCTGCCCCCGCCTGTGCGCCAACAAGGAGGCCGCCATCCGTCAACCTCAGGGACCGGTATTCAGAGCACGTGGGAGGTGGCGTCTCACCTCGTGTCTTCTCTCGAAATGGGCCACCGCAGGACACTCCGCCGCTCGGCACCCTTCAATAGATCCCCAGGATGGCCGGGCTCTTGGGGCCCATTGGTAATGTCCGATTCTGGGTGCCATCCATATGTATGCCTCCCTGCAGGGTGGGGCGTCCCAGGTTTGATCCGGGAGGAACGTAGGCCGCTCTCCCCTAATGCCGGTGTGCCCTGCCCTCCGTTACGGGCTCCAGACCTTGCTGTGGCGATGTCCCGTCGGGCGCCATCTTAAGGTCAGGCGTCCCGACCCTGCCTCCAGACACACCAGGGCTCCCCCCGTAGCTCCTCACGCACCGCGGATGTCGCAGCCTCCAGGCGCCCCCAGGGAATGCGTCGTCTCTCGTCCAGTTTACCTCGTCCTCTCAGCCGCGGGGTTGATTACTGCGTGGGACGCGCACTGCAGGCGTCATGGCCGCCCTCTCTCTTCGTGTCAAGACAGGTAACGGGACGCTCACGCTCTCGATCTGCCTCCGGAGCTCCGCCACCCATCAGCGTCATTCAGGCACCGTCCTCGCCTCAGTGGGGGTTCACAGGGGAGATTTGCCGGCTGTAACCGAGTTCCAGCCGTCCTCCAGGCACACTATCGCGGACCTCAGGGACCGCTCGCCGCCATCTTGCGACCCCAAGCCCCGGTCCGGAGCTGTCCCGCGCCGCCACTTCTCTTCTCCCCTTCAGTGCTTCGCCTCCTCAGATCAGTAGACGCCCGGGTCACTCCGACGCCTAGGGTTGCGTTTTCCTGTGGGTGCAACGTCTGGAGTCGACCACTTGTCCGGCCCGATTGTAGAGCCCTAGCAAGGTGCAGCCGCCATGGTAGCTGGCTTGGCCACGCCCCTACACGCTAGCGTGCCCTTGTTGATAATGCGATAATATTATCGCCGGTTTTCGACCGAAAACGGCTCTAAAGCGGCACTAATATTATTGCCGCACCTTGTTAATATGCCCCAAAATGTTTTCTGGAGTCAGGATGGAAGACCATTTGTAAAATGTCACATATTAAGCACACCCCATTTTTGCTACACTTGTAAGGGCCATGCTATCATATAGGTGATTCATCCAGTATAAAATGAAATTATCAGCTTTAGTTAACCTGCAAGGAGGTTTCATCACGTTTTAAGCAATTACATTTATTCTGCAAGAAAGCACTGCCAAATGCTTTACTAAACTACAACGTACACAAACAGCTGGGCGTTCACAAGTAAGAGTAAAGAAGTGTGTGATTCTAACATTTTAAAGGAAGCCAAGAAATATATTCATTTATAACAGGCCCAAAATAAAGGAATTCTGGTCAGAATAACCAGGTTTTTTTTTTCTAGAAGCAATACACGAGGGAGAGGATGGCCAAGAGTTCAAAATAAAGGTAACTGGAAATTTTCTCCCCACATATGACATTGAGGAGCAAGCGAGAGCCAATCTGACAAAGTAGGCCTTGTCTCTTGATGACATACTGGGCCTTAGCACAGACTTAGGTTTTGATCCCACCAGAATGCATGATCCTTATTGTAGTAAGAGGGAAATGAACAAATGATTGCAACAATGTGTCTTTGTCACTTCTTTGACAGTTATTCATCCTCCACAATGCATTCAAGCTAAGGTGAGTGCATTTGAGAAGGCAGTCTTAAAAGACCAAGAACCTTGAATAAGAGGGGTCTTTTTGTTTCAATTACATACATTGGACTGAACGAGAATCCATCAACAATCTTAGGCAAGAAGAAGATATCATGAATCTAGTCCATATGAAAGGAGCAGTGGTGATCCTACACCTCAAGATATATAACCAGGAAGCCACTAGACTGTAATCTGATGAAGCAAGTAATAAGGCCTATTATCAAGATACTCTTACTCAAAGGGTCTATAGTGGGTTAGATTAAATAACGTGATGTTGATTTCCTTAGAGAAGACACTCTAGTAAGCCACATGTTTACATTCTCCATACAATACACAAAGGGAGATTGTAACTACCACAAATACCCATTGTATCTAGCATAGTCTTTTTTTAATATTAGCACTGCAACTTTTTTCCCTGATCAGAGGTAACAAGCTGTCACCTTATCTATAAGATATTACAGACATACTGCATCCGATCAAAGACCTTGTACCCTGCTCCACTGGCTAATATGTGAAGGGTGTACATTTTGAGATGCTCTACATGGGTATTAGTCCCGGTTTGCACTAAACCTAGCAAACCTATACATCCTTTTCTTTGAACATACCAAATTCTTGACCATCTCAAACCCTTTCTATCACCATATGACACTTTATGTATTTACTTGTGTGGGATTTATAAAGTGCAAACCTAACCGAAAGGCAGCAGAAAGCTGTATAGAGCCAAAGGTAAAGTCACAGTCAAGATGTGATAGGAAGGGTGGCTTGTTTGTGAACTGTTATTGCTTCATGATGTAGTATTTCTTTAAGAGATACTTCTTTATCTCTGGTAATAATACAAAGATAGTGTACTAGCCATGTGGAATGGAGAGAAAGACTCTGGATAGTTTCATGGTCTGACCCATAGCACAATACCTTCATTCAAACATTCTTGCCACAATGGATACAATGTAACAGTTATTCTTTAACCCGTTAATTACAGAAAAGCATGTTGGCATAGCGGGTAAGTTGGAAACCGACCCTACAAACCATACTTCTATGTTACACTGTGATAGGTGATATCCCATAGTCTAGACAATGAACCTCATATATCAAAGGGTTTAACCTATCCTAGGACCATGGGAAAATATGCTAGTACATATGGGCCAATATTCCTTAAGAAACAAGTGTTCATATTTAAGTATGTCAAACTATTTATAAGACTGACACACGCAAGTATGATGAGATAACTTCCCCCCCTAGATGTTTTTGCTACCCAACTGAAAGGTACTCATTTTATCAACCTCAGAATGTTAAATTTCTCCATGTTTTACTATTTCCCTTTCTCAATAGCTCCTGAAAACCTTTGACCCTTTATCCCTTATTCATATCCTATTTCACGCCCCATTATACTCTCTCTGGCTAACTCCACTCCTGTGTCTTTCCCTATCCAAACGACTCCTGATGCAACATATCTCTTCTTAGTCCCATTTTCTCTTTATTATGTATCTTCTTACCCCAGTCTAATTTCTTCTTTCATGTTGTAGCTTTTTCTGCCTCTCTATATCTTCATCCCTTTTTTATTTCTTTTTTCCTTCTTACCTATTTATTTTATTCCACCCAGGAAACCCACTTTAACAAGGAAGAAATGTAGTATCCATTACACATGTATGCAAAAAACATATTAGCATTCTCCAATAGTTAATTTGTGAAAAAATAAGTGCCTTGGCTCAGGAGGCAGTTTGCATCAGCCCATTGCTCCTATTAGCACTGCCTACAACAGAACCAACTATTAACCCTGAAACTCTAAGTGGGAAGAGCATGTGGTGTAACGGCCAGGGCTGCTGACTTTGGTGCTGAGGAACCAAATTTGAGTCTTGGTGTAGGCTTAACATCCCCGCCCTTAGTATTTAACTTTTGTTTCTTGTAAGCATAATGTTCTCGTTGGAAAAAGGCAGCATGGTTTTCACGTCAGTGCATGTTACCAATTCTCTACAAGCGTTGATGTGAGTAAACCTCTAAGAGAGAATACCTGGCATTCTTAGACCGTCTAAGGTCTCCTCTTGGGAGAACATAATGTGATGGACTGACAGCTCTGAGGACGAGATGGGACACTCTCATGTTCCAAGGGTACCTTTTTTACTTACTGGCTGTGTGACAGGGGTAGCTTGGTCAGTATATTGCGCAAGCACCCCTACTGTTGACCTATCGAAGAAGCCTATTGGCATTCAACAGGAAGGTTTTTAGTAGTGGCTGATTTCTACATACTGAGGTCTTTAGCTCCCCCATGAAGGCCTGGGAGGGGTGACTTTAGCACTCCTTGACTCCTCGAGGGAGCAGAGGGACAGACCACTGCTCTTACAGGTCTGACTGCTGGGTCGCTGCTCTCGTGTAGACTGATGCCCTTTTTTTATATTGTTTTGTAACACACTGAAACATGGCTGGTGCAGTGAGCGCTGTTCTGAAGCTTCAGTGCAGTTTAGCGGACTTTAGAGGACTTAAGTGTTGGTGCTGTTTGGCTGACACTTGGCATAGTCTTTAATAATCTGTAGTCACTCATTATTGCCTTCCTGAAATTTGTAACACCAGCACAACCTTTCGACAAAGCTACCGTTTAACTCTTGTGTGTCATTTCAACACATAACATTGTAATGGTCCTAAGATCCATAACCTGGATGTGTAAGCTTCTCCCATTCCCATTCCTCACCATAAGGAGCTATGTATAGCATTTTTTTGTTACAAATACCAAAATCCATAGACACCTTTTATCTTAAACATTATTCCTAATATTGCAGCAAATGATATACTTACTTGTGAATTCTGCATGGCAGCAACCAGATTTCTTTTACGTAATATAATTTTTACAAACCTATGCTTCCTCTAGTTTAAACAGTTACTGTCTTCCAGGTACTCTCACATAGTTACTCTTTTAAAATTCAACTTGGTATTAAAATTAAGCTGATTGGATAGTTGTTTTCAGAGATCTTGTTTTATCCTTTGTGAGTAAATTTCTCTTTTCCAGCGTTCTGGCACTTTAACTCTTCTTAAGAGATTTTCGCCAAAAATATGTTGGTTATTTGGCTTATATAGCACCTATTTCATAAAGAACAAGTAGGTTAAGGCTATCTATTTTAGCCTCTTTAGATATTTTCCAATTTTCAGTTGCTACTTTAATTAATTTACCTTAAATTTCAATTATTATTTTAATATGTATATATATATGTATATACACACACACAGGTATCATTCTTTTACACTTGTGACAATTGAAATCTCCGAGGCAGATGCAGTCACTATAGAAAATGATTTGATGAGTCCTTTAATATGGAAAATCTTCAATAAAAATGTTTTTTTTAATACCACAGTAGAAACTATGAAAGACTTTATTACGAGTACAACGGTTTACAGGACTGCATACTTGCGGTGGCGGTCGGACCACCACTGTGGGTTGGCCTGCAGTATTCAGAGTGTGGCGCTCAGACTACCACAGGACCGCCGCATCTGCCGCAGATCCAGGATCCCATGGCAGAATGCAACATGTTTTAAGTTTGGCATATAATCCCAATGCTATGCTTTACAAAGTAACCTGTTTAGTAATGGCGACACCTTAGACTGGAGCAAGTCGGGTGTCCTTTGTTTATGTTTATCAGTAAATGTATATTTAAACCTGTCTCATGCCGGCGCCGGCCACTATTGATAAAGGCGGGAGCCAAAATGCTTCTGGTCGTGTAGTAAAGAACGCAATAAAATCTGGGGGATAACGTTCCTGTGAGTGCTAGTGCATTTATTTTGTGCCGCGAGCTGTGGATTTGAGGATCCGCGTGGTGTCCGTCACCGCACAACAAAGCACCCGATCGCGAGTGAAGGGAAGAAAAGATGGAGAGCGAGCGCGATGTTAATTTCCCTTCACCGCTGAGAAGCAAGTGAACTGGAACATTGTATCACCGTAAGTCTGAGAGGCTGCGGCGGGAACGCTGTAGCGTGACGCTTCAAAGATTGAGCTAAACACGTCTGAGGAATCGGTGAGATTGACAAAAGTCGATGCTCGGCTGAGCGTTCGAGCAAGTTAACTGCAACATTGTATCATGTAAATCTGAGAGGCTGCGGTGGGAATGCTGTAGCGCGACGCTTCAAAGACTGAGTTAAACGCGTCTGAGGAACCGGTGAAATTGACAAAAGTTGACGCTCGGCTGAGCGTTCGAGCAAATAAATAAACTCGGCAGATCGAAGGAACGTTAACTACACGTGTAAGGAGCAACACGCTCGAATAGTATGTTTGATGAGAAGGCGCGGCGTGAGGCAGCCACAGAAATCTTCAAGAAAAAAGATTCACACAAAAACGGAGAGCACAGCGGAAGCAGCCGCGCACCAGCCACTGGCACTAATCTGCTGAAAGACCAATTCTTTCATTTAGAAAAACTCTACGAACGTGAGACTCGCAAATGGTGGGAGGCTACCTCCCTCCAAAATTATATCGAGGTTGAGAGGGTACCGTGGGGACTAAGAATATATACAGTCCCTGCATATGAGAATCCAAACCCGTTACTGCTCGAGGAATGGGCGGAGCATACGGCGGCATCAACTAAAGGAACGCTAGAAATTCTCAGTAAATTTGCATGGTGCGATAGAGATCAAGCACTACGCGATATCGAGGAATTGGAGAAACAGATTGCCAAGGACAGTGACAAGAACAAGCAGGAAGAACTACGGGAGGCTATGAAAAAACGCCTCACAACGTATGAACATAAAATAAAACAGCAAAAACAGGATAAGTTCAAAACAGATGAGAGGGATTATCTACAGGGACGTATCCTGACATTTGCGAAGAAATATGACCAACCCAGGAAGCAGCATTTAAGCAATAAGAATAAAACTGCATTGAAACAGAGAGAAACTTCTGAATCAGAGATCACTGATATCGAACAAAGTGAAGACGAAAGAGAAAGTAGAGCTTCTGTATCCGCGCAAGTTGCAGCCCCCGTATCGGCCCCTTTTTTGGAGGAGTTTCAAGTCATCAGGGAGACATGGGGCAAAGGGGGGAGAGGAAAGCCACCAGAGAAACTGCAACAAAGAAAGAAAAAAGCAAACGTCGTACGAGGAGAGGTGGTTGGCATAAGCACCAGCAGCGCCTCGCCAAGAGTGACCCGGAGCAAGAAACAGTGTAGAAAACGCTAGATGTAGAAATGCTTACTGTTGTAAACCTGACTTCAAGAAAATTGAAGAAGCCAGAAGAGGAGGTACTACAACTGGGTTTAAGCTTCAGCCCAACAAAGGCATCTGAATATACACAGACTAAAATTTACCTATTTAAGTTTGGTACGAAAATTAAGTTATTGAAATATTTCAAAGGCAAAGAACGTCCAGCTCCAACACGAGTCACTAATGATATAAGCAGTATTGATAATCTTACAGCTGACGATGTTGAAACCTTAGCAGTATTGAAGGATTTGGCAGATAAAGGGAATCCTATATCACTGATTCCATCATCGGTGTTTGATAAGAACCAGACAGGGGTGATACAGATTAATCCTGGTAGCCCTTTCAAACTTAAATCGAAGTTTTGTCTCTTAATGCCAGCTGATTCCATAGATGTCTTCACGGACATTGTGACCGAGGAACTCTTAAAACTTCGCAATTCAAACAACAGAAAGAAAGGTAGAAGGAACATTAAGGAATTGCAGAGAAAGGCAATTGCTGATTTGAAGTGGAAATGTAGTCTTGATGACAAATGACTACTACATAAAAGAGGCCCTAGTGCAGCTGAATGATGAGACAAGCTACAAGAGAGTGACAAGGAAAACGTTTGAGGACAGCATCCATGCCTACCGGACAATGTTGAACATATGGTTCCATAGAGGGATGTTGAGTAAGCAGGAGTATGCCTTTTTGGAATGCAAACATCCTCGCATACCCACCTTTTACCATCTTCCGAAGTTGCACACACATCCGACCTGCCCACCAGGTCACCCAATTGTGTCGTCGCTGGCAAGCCTGACAGAACACATGTCAAGGTTTGTGGACTATTTCCTTTTTGAATTTGTTAAAGAACTGATTTCGTACATCAGAGACACAAAAGACCTTTTGATAAGAATGGAGAATTTGTTTTGTGACAAGGACTTAGTAATGATAACACTTGATATATCAAGTCTTTATACGAGCATTGATCATCTACAGGGAATTGAAGAAGTTAGTTGGTTCCTCGGAACAAGATCAATGAACTTGGCTGAGCATAACAAAATGATATTGGAATTTTGCCTAGGAAAAAAACATCTTCCTCTTCCAGGAACAACTATTTAAACAGATACGTGGCACTGCGATGGGCACCTGCTTTGCCCACAGCTACGCAAATCTTTTTGTGGGCTGGTGGGAGAAGCAGGTGGCCTGGGCAGAGGGGAATGCAGACTGGACCCGCAGGGTTATAAGCTGGAACAGAAATATAGACGCTTTATTTATCATCTATAAAGGCACAGAGCAGTCAGCCAAAGAGTACATTAATGTCCTGAATATGAACAATCTTAATCTCAGATTCACAGATGAAGTTAGCAAAATATCGGTAAACTTTTTGGATCTGAAGGTCTTTCCTGCGGACGGAAGACTATGCACGACATTGCATAAAAAACCGACCGCAAGGAATTCCGTGCTACACGCAAGCAGTTGCCATCCTGGGAAAACTATAACTAGCATCCCATATGGCGAATTATTAAGAATAAAAAGGAACTGTATTGAAGGGATTGAGAGCTGGAGATTTGGCAGATTGGTTCTTGGATAGCATTCCAGGTACTTGGATTTCAAACTGTGCCTTGTGTTAATTTAGTCTATGGGAGGTGCTAATGACCAAATACTTATACCATTACATGCTTATCTGACAGTTTTATCCCAGAATACATATTTTTGAAGCAATCTATATCTTAGACGTACCTGGGTCTTTTGGATACATTTTATTTCATTTCTGCCAGGCTTCTGGACTGCTTGTTTTGATGCTTGGAAGAGTGTAAAATACTAGTTACAGTGTTTGCAAATCAGCAATTTACTTGTGTTTGATAATGGAAATTGGCAATTTTTACGACCATTTGGTTTTTTTTGGGCATAAACTTAGGGCTTGATTACGATGTTGGTCAGAAAGCTTCTGACCGATAGTCGGATTCCCCTAGACCATGTCTGAACCCATCTGCCTCACTCGGTCGAAAACAATTATGACTTACTGATTACGATGTTCGCAGTTGGAAGAGGAACCATTCGGTCATTCTGAATCGGTTCCAACCGGCATCCAGAGAATCCGAGGCGGTCAGAGCCGATTCGTACGGCTCTACAGACAGCGTTTCCGACCGAGCGATTACGATGCTGTATTCTGACAGCTTTTCCGAGTCGGCCTGTCAGACACGAAAAGGCTGTCAGAAACTGATTTTGGGGCCCCGTAGCAGGGCATCCCTTCATCCTGAGGCCTCTGGTCAAACCTGGCACTGTGTTGCAGGCACCATGGGTTGCCTGCGACATGGTGCAAGGTTTTCCGCAGACACCCATTTCTCCCATAGGAGCCTGTGTGGTTGGTTAGAACACAGGCTCCCGTTGCAGTCAATGGGAGTCCTTGAAAACGGTGTTTGGAGGCATCATATTCGGTCCGGCAGAACCACCGACTGTGAGTCAGTCGGAACCAAATCCAACAAGGAGTCCGGCGGTTTACTTTCCGACCAACATCGTAATGAGGCCCATAGGGCCGATTAGGATGGCGATGGGACTGCCACTGACAGCTCGTCAGTGGCGGTCCCACCGCCATCGAACCCATCACATCCCCCCACTATATTTCAATGGCAGGCGGAAATGTGGCAGTCGGAAAGACCAACTGCCATGCATGCCTTGAGCCCGCTGGTGCGGCAGAGGGGCTCGTAGTTCCTACAATGGTGGTGCCTACCAGGCACCACCGTAGGGATTACGTTTTCCCTTCCTGCCTGTTCATGGCGGTTAACCCACCATGAACAGGCAGTTGGAAAAGGACTTTGGGGGCCCATAGCGGGCCCCCATCTCCCCTGGCCCTAAGCCATGGGCACTGGGGGGGGCACCTATGGTGTCCCCTACATATCCCTCCACCATGTGGCAGACACCGCATGGTGCCTGCCATGTAGTGCAGGGATATGTAAAGTGTCCCATTTTTGCATTGCGGTGGGTGCTGCAGCCAGCAGCACCCGCCAAAATGCAAACTATAGGAATTGTGACCGCCGTGGTGGCAGTCGCATGGAAATGCTTCGTGCGGGACTGCTGACCGCCTGTCGGGTGGTCCCATCTACGATAGGGTGGCAGGCGGACAAAAGTCTGCCCGCCTTCCTAATCAGATCCTTAGTTTGTGTTGGCTTTCTTTAGCCAGTAATTTCTGTTTTGTTGATACCTTGTCGGATATTACTAAATAGCACCTCCTATAATGCAGACCTCAGGTGGTCAGAGGGGCAGTTAGTCCACTACACCCATCCCCTCTCAATGTCATCGACCCCCTTCCATGGAAAATTTCATTATGCCTTTACGGCAGGCCAATTGCACTACTCAAGGATCTACATCTCTAGCGAGAGCCAGAATTAGAAATAAAAGTAGTTGGGGCAATGCCACTCTCTTGAGACCTCAAGATCTTCCCGATAGGTCAATGATCCCCAGTTGCAGACCACATCTGCCACTGGAATCAGCTCCACTAGTTGCAATCATGACCAGGGTGCCTCCTTTAAAAGAGGGTACAAGTAAATCCGTTTCTGATTTGTATAACACAGTTATTCATTTGTGTAATGTTCAATGAAGACTTGGGGAACACTTTGCTAAACATATCATAATGGCAAGAAGATGTGACTGGGTGGGCCCTAGGGAAAAGATCCAAGAGGGCGACTGTGTCATGCTCAGATTTGACCAATCCCACTGGACTAAGCAGTTTCTAAATTTAACTGGTCAGTGTCTAGTATCTAAGTTGTCCCATTGGGCTCTTTGTATCCTCCTGGGGCATCAGATAGGGCCTCTGGAAACCCTTTCATGCACCAAGAGGCTTGTAAAGTGGGTGGTGAACCAATTCCGCTGCTGAATAATTTAATCCATTAACTTACTTAGAAGGGCTGATTGACTCCGGCGGAGTTCTGCTTTTGACACCACTACTCAGGATTTAGATGAGAGTGTAGGTTACTCCACATTTGCACACCCTCTAGGGATTATCATTTTAATATTGCTAGTTGGAATGTGGCAGGTCTAGCTAACGGACATTTGGATGCGAATTGGTTGACTTTTGTAAAGGATTCTTATATCTTGGGGCTGCAAGAGACTTGGGACTTGGAAATGACCTTTTATTGAAATGGATATTGCTCCTTTGTTTATCGGCTATACCATCATCCAGAGTTAGAGCAATGGGTGGTCTTAGTACTTTGGTCTCCTTGGACATCCCATCCAATATGGCCCAGGTTTCCACAGGATTTCAGTTTCTCCTCGCAGTAACTTTGATGTTTACACCCACATTAAAATTCCTAGTCATAAATTTTAATAATTTTAACACTCAGGATCCCCAGAATGAACATTTTGGCTGACTTCAGGGAAACGTAATGTGTCCTGACAGAGGGAAGTAGCTGAACCTTGAGGGGTACCTCATTTTGAACATACAGGTCCAGGGGAGTTTCTGTTAACATTATGGCTGATAACATTCAGCATCTTTTAAACAACAATGGGACTCGGAACAGCACAGATATGATGGTGCCCATATTTGTTGGGCGAGGTTATTATTCCACTGTTAACTTTATTTTGCTCTCCTCTATCTTAGTCAATTTTGTTATACAGTACAGTGTGGTGTGGAGCTAATTTAATGACCACAAGCCTTTGTGTCTGGCCTTTAACTGTGATTTGATGAAGAACATGAGACTTGATAAGGCTAGGGCTGGGAGGGATCTTAGATCAGTAGACCTTGGGTGATGATTGAAATGGTCCAAGGTCGTTGCCCTTAACTTTATGTCCAAGCTAGATTCAATCTGTGGGCTAGACATTTCCATTTGTTTGAGAGATTACTTTACGGCGGAGTGAATTCTGCATGCCTTCCACAATATCTGTGAGTTTATTAGGAGGTATCTCTTTTTGGGTAAGAATAAACCAATGGTGCTGGTAGCCGACTCTTGATGGTTTGATCATGCTTGTTCCTAAGCCCACCATTACCTGCTTATTGTCCTGAAAAAGAACCCCAGCAACACTAAGAAGGAGGAAAAAGTATAAATCTGTTGTGGCCAAAAGGAAATAGTCTATTAATCAGAATGCGTGGGAGCAACTCCTTCAGGTTGATGTCCTGAAGAACAGCGCCTGCTTCTGGGAAATTGTTAAATACTCCTATTTTGTTGGGTTTGCCAATGATAGTAACAACAGCATGAAGTGTCACATCTCACCTGAAGCATGGTACAAGAATTTTAAGGGAATTTAAGGGCTTAACATGGCTAATGAGTCAGGACATGACTGGGAACCGCCGGCAGGCACATTTAGTTTGGTTTTCCAGGTAAGAGAAGTCAAGGCAGCCATTGAAGGTATGTCCAACAATAAAGTGCCTGACTCTGATAGAGTTCCGGCAGATTTCTTTAAGACCGACTCAGATAACTGGCTAGACTTTTGACCAAATGTGCTGAATGCTACTGTGCTGTATGGCATCCCACAATCATGGGCCAAGTCAATAATCATGCTGATATTTAAGAACAGACTGAGAAATATTCTGAGTTGTTATCTACCGATTTCTTTAAAAGATTCAACAGTTAAAATTAAGGGATGAGTCATTCTTTCAAGGCTGACCGCATGGCTGGAGGAAAATCAGGTTCTGAGTGACCAGCAATATGGCTTTAGAGCAGGCAGAAGTACCATAGATCAATGTATAAACTTACAAATGGTCACTGATAAATATACTACTGCTAAATAGGGTCCTTTACATATGCCAATTATGGACCTATGTTTGGCCTTTGATATGGTCAATAGGAATAAGCTTTGGTCAAGGTTATCAAGTATGGGCCTAGATAAAGAGATAGTGCATTTTTTGTTTGACTTGCACTTTAACCTGGAGGCTAGTGTTAGATATGATCAAGATAGTAATACCGCAGCCCCCTTTAAGGTTCGTTGGAGTGAGGCAGGGCTGTATCTTGGCCCGAGTACTATTTACCCTTTATATATATGAGCTGGTGGAGACTGTTTGTGCAGCCAGTCCAGTTACCCCTCATGCAGGTGTTTGCCACAATTCGTCTCTTTTGTATGCCGGCGACGCGGTCCTACTTTCTAGGACCACGGTCAGCCTTCAAAGGATGCTAAATGCCTTTGTTACTTTTATGGATGGTCTGGATTTATACACTAATTAAAAAAATTCAGATATAATGGTCATAGGCAGGGGAGCCATGGGGCGGAGAGCTTATAGCCTGGCAGGGGGTGATATCACCACGGTTAGCACTTTCCCTCATTTAAGGGTTCTTTTCGATGAGAAGGGCTCATGGGTGCCACTTTTAAAAACTAAAATAAATGTTTTTAGCAAGTCAGTGGCCTTAGTGTTTGATTTTACAAGTTGTTTAGGAGCATTACTAATTAAGGCTCTCATTCAAATCTATCAATCTAAGTACATCTCTCTGGCCTCATATGGGAGCGGTATTTGGGGCCATAACAAAACCCATGACTTGCAAATCATTAAGAATACATTTTCTGAGACGTCTCCTGGAAGTGCCCCAAACCACAGCTTCTTTTTGTAATACATGAGGAACTAAGTGGGGGTTACATCTGGGATTTACTGGCAATATGGCCCCTGTTAAGATGGATTTCAATAGGTTCTAATGATGATTTGAAGTTTAATAGGATTATTTTGAGGGATTGTATGGTTCTGGATAAGGCCAAATTCATACCATGGCTGAACTATGTTAGCTCTGTTTGCCAGGAGTTGGGTCACTCTGACTTTTATTTTCATCCTGAGAACATTAATAAGGGGGATTTATCCTGGGTGAAAAAACATTTTAGTGCTAAAGCTCACGCTACCAGGGAGTGCACAGAATTAGTAAAACATTCTGTTTGCACGTGTGTTATCTTTACCACCTTTGTGTGGACCAAACCATGCCTTACCTTTGTCACTAACCCCCAGCCTTGTTTTATATGGACTCGCTTTAGTTTGAACCAATTACATTGGTTATTAGACTCTATTTGTTGGAATAAAGTCGATAATCTAGCCCCACGTATTTGTGATCATTTCTCTGATCAGGATATCTTTCATTTTGTCCTGTCTTGCGATCTTTATTGTGTCCCTTGCAGAAAATGTATTCTTCCTCTACTTAAAGGGAAGCTCTTCACTCATGCCAGACCCACTTTTATATTTTTACAAATTGTATCTAATGAATTTGTTTGTTTTAATGTTGCCTGATTTTTAATGGCTGCTCTTAGGCTTAGAAAAATAAAGGGGTGATTGGCATTCTGTTTATATTGTGTGCACGTATGGGTATTTTTATGGTGTTTATCAGGTTTTTGTGCCATCAGTATTTTTTATCCATTTTCTTCTCACAGATTTTATTGGTTTTATTTTACATATTGTATTTTTAAACCATTTTTGTTTTTATTATCTCGAGATTGATTCTGTCTCTAAGCTTAATTACTTCTTACTGATTTTTTTGTTTGTGAATGTCTGTCATGAAATGTTTTCACTGTTCATTTGTATCTTTCATGCTTTTTATTAACCAAATAAGGATTATCTGACTGACTGACTAGTAAACAGTACATCAAAACATGTTGATGTGAAAAAACTTGACTGGAAATAGGCATAACATAGAGAGAAAATAATTCACTATGATTACTGCTTACTTTAATCATCTTTCAGAAGCAAGTTCTGTAGCATCATCCATGTATTCACATTTTCCCTCTGGTGTCCATTGCTATATATTGTTGCAAGAAAGCATCCACAGATCAATGTCCCTGTGGAGTGTCAAATGTGTTAAGAAGACTAATAGCAGATCTGATGTCTCTCTCACTATATTCCAGATACATTGTATTTAAATGCAGTCTTTTCTATGTATGTTACATGGGATGTTTACAAATAATGTTTTTTGTATCCTTCACCTTTGGCTTACAACAACATAAAAGAGGATCTTACACTGCATCAATGTCAAGTGGTCCATTTTGTTGCTAATTGGTCAAACCCTAGTATCAATATAGAATACAGTACTCACATTTGTTGGGGAGAGACTAGTCCTGACTCTGACACCTGTACATGCATACTCATATATACTCTAGATAGTGCCTTATCATAGGGCATCTATAAATATTTTCCTTGGTCTCATCACAATTTCTCGAACATGCCTCAACTGCAGCATCGTCATAGCCCCTTGTGAAGCCATGAACTTACATAGAGCAGATGCATATTAAATCAATTCTTCAGTGAGCCACTACCTAATCCAATATTACATAAACATTAGTCTACCATCCAAATCTCAACTCACTGTGATCAATCTGACAGCTCCTTAAAAAGCACTAAAGACACAGACTGAGATTAATACCAAGAGTGTTTGTTTAAAATTAAAGAGATCAACCAGGATTGTATTTTAGCTTGTTGGCTTGCCTTTTCTCTGTTGGGAGATTTCCCACTTTCCATCTTTAGTGGAAAGTTGAAAAGTGTTTCGGAGTACATGGAATGCACAGAAGCCAATTGCTGAAAACACCAGATTATCTTCAGCCCCATCTGCAACATACAGCATAATGAAACCTCTGTTATCTGGCTCAATTGAATAACATTTCAATGTCTCTCTGTTGTTTGAAACATAGAGCTGGCCTGATCTGAGACATTATCTGTCAGAGTGTCACATACTATCTTTAGTTTCTTACAATTTGTTTATTGTTTGGTGCCACTGAGCTGCTGAATGTTCAACAGAAAGCACACCAATTATGCCATGCTTTGTAGTAGTTGACTTTAAGGTCTCATATTGACCAGGTGCATTAAGTTATCAGGTAAATACAAAATACGCCTTGAGCTCTTTCGAGTGCATCATAAATAAAGCTGTTGTAACTAGCTCTTCTCTTTTTCATTTTGGAAACTTTACTCGTTGAACGGATTTAGAAATGTATTAAGGAATTTTTCCAACGTGCACAATATGTCATTACAATGATTCCATAAGAAAAGATGTGATGGTAAATGCACTTCACAGCATGCTCCTTGGGTGCTGTGGGTACCCATAATGTGGTGACATGTTCCTTTTTATCTAGAATCTTATTCTGCTTGTGCTGCATTTAAGTCAAATTATGGACTAACATGCACTGTTAAAAATGTCCACTAGACCATCAGAATAAGTATGTGAGGAGTTCCTAGTGGATATGCCATCTTTCTCAACCACTAGCTGAATCTTATTTGTTGTGAAGTTGTTTTCCAGGGAACTTTCCATTGTGCATCCAGTGTTGACAATTGCAAAGATCACGAGTGGTTTTGAAAATCATTTTTGTCTGGATGGACAACCATTTTAGATTATTCCACAACATTTCACACCATTGTTGACAATTTATTTTTACCTTTTGGCAATTACTTTATCAGAAATTAAGAATTTGCAGGGAATTCTCTTCAAGTTCTTATTCACAAAGCAATGCACAAGCAGAAAAGAAAAATCAAGCAATGGAATCATACTTACGCTCCCAGATCA
The DNA here is from genome assembly GCF_964204655.1 of Triturus cristatus. NCBI lineage: Eukaryota > Metazoa > Chordata > Amphibia > Caudata > Salamandridae > Triturus > Triturus cristatus. The sequence goes on from NC_140584.1 coordinate 450,198,110, forward strand.
GTGCCACTCAAGATGCTTGGAGTGATTACTTCTCTACAGCAGAGTTTTTGTGCAATCATTCTATCCATTGTTCCTAAGGGAAAATACCTTTCTGCTTCATTTAAGATCTTCTCTTTGTTTAGCGCCTGATCTTCATTATCATCTGTATTCATAACAATGAACGTGATCAAATCTCTGCAGTCCTTTCACACAAAGTCGGCGTAGCACCGCAGGAAAGTCAAAGAACCACGAAGCTGTTAAATTGCCTAGCCTCCACAGTTGGCTCCTGGATATAATGTTGGTGACCATGTGGGATTGCTACCAAAATGCATTAGTGGCAAGCCTTTTGTTGCTTTGTGGCTCCATGTCCAAATGAGAGTAGGAAACAACTGGGTAGTTTAAAAGTTTGAAATGTCTGTAGCAATGGTCAAACTTTCTTTTTGTATTTCTCCATATTCAAGGCTTCCCCTCCTTACCCAACTTTTAGTATTCAGTACACTTTCCCATCTTATTGGAGGGTGAACCAGAAAATAAAGTCTGTCAAATCCGGGTCTGTAATATAACTCACAGATTGTAATAGCATCTGACTGGGTAATTCATCTAAGATAGCTGGGTAATATACCATATAATACTTTCTTACTTTTTCTTTGATAGCTCCTTCCCCCCTTTTTCTTTGCTGTAATATCTTTATAATCTATCTGTTTGTGCGTTTTCCTTGATATTTTGGTGGATCATTCTTTCATTAGAAACAGCAGTGTGTAGCATGCAGCACCGTATAAAATCTATTTAAGGTAGGGTAACATAACATAACATAGTATAACATAACATAACGTAACATAACAGCACATCACATCATATAACATAACATGACATGACACAGGAAACCATAACATGCCATAACATAATATAAAATAACTTAATATAACATATGCCCTTTGGAGGAAAAGCCCTTTGCTTATTGACCTTAGCTACAGGTTCAAGTGCTGGGTATTACTAGCTGTCTTACAGCCCATAGAATGAATAATTTCCACAGAATTAATGTGCTGATCTCACCCATCCAATTTTCTAAAAGAATCATGAATTCCCAAAGTAAATCCAGAACTTGAGCCAAATAATTCAAATAATGCTCCAAATTCTGTAATGCTTTAATACATATTTAGAAACCTGCTTCTTTATCTCCCGCCCCCCCAGGGTATCAGATATCGTTGAGTATTTTCCAAAGAATTCTACCAAAATAGAATATTTAATTTCTCCCAGTTACACAAACCGGTGTTCAGTCTAGGCTGCTCTGTAGCCGATTGTCTTCCATCACCTTTCCTTTCTTTTGAAACCCGCTGTGCCTTTTCTGCGATACTGTTAGGAAGCCTTGGCCCAGGCGAAGTCATCTGATTTTTCAGTTCAAGTCCAACTGCATCTGTCAACTTCCCTCTCCAAAAGAGATTTCAGGCTCCTTTGCAAAGAAACTCCAAATATGTTGCTGAAGCAATCAAGATCCCATATCCCTACATTTTCCATTAACGTTCAGAGGTGCAGGGTTTGGCATGGGCTTTTGCAGACACTAGAGTGTGTCGCCATTGCTGCCATCCTTCCGGAATGAATTGTATGTCTCAGGTGATATTGTCTGTGTTTTCATTAATGTCGGGATCTTGCATCCGCATCCAGATCGGTGTGTAAGAACTTGCTGAACAAGACAAAGAAGATGTTTGAAATTTTCTGAAAGATTGCTCAGCTCAGCATTCTGTGGGCTTGACACCACACCTGAAGACATTTAACACATTTGCGATATCTATTATAATTTTGAAAGATCTGTAATGTATTGTGTTTTCTGTAATCTTCTGTGTATTCTGCAACTCTTCTATGTTATATGATTACCACATTTCATTTTGTTCATCATTACGTACTCCACGCCACCATAGCTACAACCAACGCGAGGTTCTGCTCGCTCATCTCACATGGCAGCAGATCGCACGGCAGATTAGCTTGGGAAGCAGTAAGTTTCCAAGAATTGGGAGAATTGAGTTGGATCAATTTGAATCAGGAGATCAAATCTGAGGACCTTTGACAGCATGAATTTAGAAACAGCTAGCAAATTCTCACCTGGAACTTGTAACAGCAGTGTGGACTACTGGTACTTGAATTTTTTGCACTCATATAATTAGACCAACCCTCTGGATTATCTGGTGAATCAAGCATGATGACTAAAAATGTATACTTTCATGGACGTGGAGCATGTAGATTGAAGACATCATCCAGGAAATGTGATCTCTTGTCCCAAGCCAACCTGCAGTACCAGCCAAACCGTGGCATTCTGGAACCATCTTGATGACTGTCAGTCCGGAAATATTTTATGGATATTACCATCATCCCGGTAAGATAAGGTAACAAACTGAACTGCTGTTACAGAGTGCCCAAAGGATGGAAAGGGGAAAACTCCTCAGAGTAGAGCAGTTTCAAATGAAGAAAGTAAAGTTAGTCACTGTTTCCATTTGGGATTTCTTAGTAACAATTTGCAATCTAGCCAGTTTCTCACTAATGAATCCTGCCCAGTGCCTACTTTTGGACGCAAGGTACACGCCTTCTTTCGTGAGCATCACCTCTGATTTGGTATAGCTGAGATTCAGCCTGTTACTATGCATCCTTGCTCATGTTCCTTTGCTGTCCTCTTCTTACTTTTTTATTTAAATGATGCCCAGCTCAGAGGTTTGTTGTTATGCTCTGCTTTGAGTGTAGTATGGGTCATACTTAAAGGCACACTATCCATGTAAAACATTAAACATGAATCTCGCAATGCACAAGAAGGGCACAGGCAGAAAAATGGTTGTGAATGGATGTAAGGATTGGCAGACAAAAAGATGGAATTATAAGTATGGAGGCCTGTGTGTTGAAGTAATTGTCACACAGGGACACAAAGAAACAGTAAAAACAACAAGAATTGGACAGACAGGTAAACAACTTGATATACAGATAAACATAAACCTACTCAGATTGTAAGATTTTAACTGTATTTCTTACAACTCTGAGAACTAAGCAAACTTTTGGCACAGCTATAAGCGGACCATTTTACGTATCCAGTGGAGATGTGTCAAGTACTGAAGGACTGGAATATAGGAGATGTGATTTTCACAAATAAAAAAAGGATAACACAAGTGGCTTTTAAAAAGACCCTCCAATAAATTTGGATTTAACCTCACAGGTAAAATGCAGGTGTTTACACAGAATATTGGAACCAGATATATTGCAGGACAAAATATTGTGTCAAGAATATCAAGGACAAACATATTGTGAAGATAAGTTACTATAGGGTAAGTAACATTTTACTATGTGTATATATATATATATATATATTTATATACATATATTCACATACATATATATATATGTATTGTCAAGGAATGTAGATGTAGAGTTAAGAATAGTAGATCTATACTTACCTATTTGGGCTTACCTTCTCAATATTTGGTCCTCAATATTTGTGACCCAACAGTCTGCCCATTTGATATTTTTGGTTCCAATATTTTGTCAGTGATCTGAAATACATACTAAAGAGAACGAGGGGTAGACCTAAAATGTAGTAATCGTTTGAAGAAGAATCAGCAGTGTTTTGTGAAAAACATATCAGTGGTATCTAATTGGATCTTTGGAGAACTCTACATGATGCAAATGACATGGTTCACTTTGACTTAAATAAAGCATTTTAGATCACACCTAGCAATAAACTAGTAAAAATGAGAAAGCTGATTTGGGAGAGGATATTGACATACTGAAAAAGGCATGCTTGCTGTACTGTATAGAAAGCCCAGAGATAAATCAAGCTGCTGCAGATTACTTGAAAGTTTTGCAAAATTCCCAGACTTTTTTCTCACATGAAGCAGGTGAGCACTTAGCGTACTCGTAGTTTAGAAATTGTGCATACTTTAAAATTAGTTACAGTCAGGTGGATACATAAAATAGAAATAAAATGACAGGAAGAAATGATGAAGACAAAGATCAAGGTTATTGGGATAGAGTAATAGAGTAGCAAATGTGAAGTATTAAAATGGGAACACATTTAAAGGAACAGTTGAGGAGGGGAATCAGGGAAAGGATACAAAATTAGAGAATGACAGAGATTGAGGGAAATGGCATGAGGCAGGAAACAGGAAGAGGGTAAAATGGAGAGAAGGAGCGAACCATACAACTGTAGAGAAAGGGTTAAAAATACGACCGGAGTAAGAGAGAAAACAGGAGAAAATATAAACAGGGAGAAAGATAAAGGGAGAGACTGAGATGCACATTTAAAAATATGAGGTAGAGAATAGGAATTGAAAGAAGTGAAGCTATGAAGAGGTCAAAGTTAGAGGAGCAGTGAGATAAAGAGAGGTAGAGAGTAGGAATTAAAAAGAAGTGAAGAGATAAAGAGGTTAAAGTAAGAGGAGCACGTATAGGGAGGCAAATCAATGTGAAAGCAGAGAAAGAAAAGTAAAAGGGGAACATTTGGAGTGGGAAAGGTAAGAGAAGGCAGGAAAGGGGAGATGGGGGAAGGTCTTAAACAAAGGCAAAGAGTAAGGAGAAGGGGAGAAAGAAAAAAGATAATATGAGGAGCCAGAAGGAGTAGGAGAAACAGATAGTGAAGGGAGAAATTAAGCTAAAGGTATTAAAAATGGTAGCGAAAGAGAAAAATCATGGAATGGCTGATCAAAGGGAAGGAATGAGGTAGGGCAGTAGTCACATGCAGAGAATATAAATAAATGTGGATGATAAAAGCAGAAGAAAATGAGAATGAGTGTAAAGGAGGCATACAGAAAGGGGAGAATTGTAAGAATGAGAAATGATTTTTATGGAAAGGTAGACAAAATACAAAGTGGAGAAAGGGATCAAAATAAAGAAGTGGCATGTATTGGGATAAAAAAAGAAAAACAGAGAGTTAGAGAATGTGAGAAGGAGAGGAAAGTGAATAAGGAGAGGAAAAGACTGAGAAAGAGCAGGAAAGGAAGGGGTAGAGGAGGAAGTGAAAGAGAACGGAAGGAAGAGTGAAAAAGTAATGGAGCGATATGCACAGAAAAAGTAAGAAGAGACAGAAAGAACTGAAGGAGAGAAGACACGGGGAGAATGGAACAAAATGGTAAGGAGTTATAGTGGAAAGAGCACAAACAAATTAGACAGTAAACGATGAGAGAAGGTGACAAAGGAAAAAGAATGTCTAAAATGGCCAGAAGAAGAGTAGAAGGAAAGATAAATACGCTGCAATAGAAGGCTATATGTCAATAGGTAGTGAAGCTAATGTTCTGAAAAGCCCACCTTTAGTACATTGTGTTCAGTTTAGTCACCACTATGAATAAATCCTTTGACAAACCTCTAGAGAAGGGTGACAAATGTGTTTGGCATATAACAAAATAGTGTAAGAGCTTACTAATAGTGCTCCGCGTGTAAAGGTCAGGCTTGACAAAGAGCCTGGATAAAGTGATTGTTACATCCGTGCAGTGATGAACTATAGCAGCACTCACGAAACCATGACCCATGGGTTCCCATCAACATCTGCAGTTCCATGATGTCATCTTATTTTCGCTACTCTGCCAATACCAAACTCTCCATACAAAATCAAGTCAATATAACCTTTATTCGCACACTTATTCGGAAAGGGTTGCCTTTGCGAAAAAAGCAAATATGCGTATGTCAACGGAGCCCACCAATGGGAATATAACTTTTTTAAACAGTGTTGAGGCACAATCACATTTACCATATTAAAGTGAAAATATAGGGGCAAAACAACTAGCATAAAAAAGAAAAATCATCATTGGTTTTTGTTTATTATTTCTTTTACCATGCCTGATCATTTCCCATCACTTTTCTATTTGTTATGCCTCCTTTCTTCATTCAAACCAACACATCCCTTTTGCCTTCCAAATTCCTCATTTAACCTTCATTATTTCCAATTGCACCTACTTTGTTCCCTTTCAGCAAGCCACCCTTGTCCTGAGAATTTGCTCTCTGTCTTATTCAATTTCTTTGTTTTAATACAGTTCCTTTACCTCCCCCTTCAGGGAGAAATATCACATCTCCTTAAAGCTCAAAGGATGAACCAGCCCACCAATTATTATTGTCTTCACACTTATTCATTCTACTTTAGCTATTAAACATAGTTTGTGTATTTAACTTCTTTTGTAGGTATTGGGATGGTTATTTCTGTGATTTTAGCATAAGTGAGTTAATGCGTTTTAAATGTTCATGATAAAAAAAAAGATGAGCTCAAATTAGAAGTCTATCTTACAACAACCAATTAATTCTTTTTTAAAACCGATGAGTATGCAGCCTCTTATTATATGGAGCTTCCAAGATAATTTTTTTTACCCATAAGAAGTATAAACAACACATATCAATAACAATACAGGGTGGAGGCATTATCCTGTTTTTATCAGGTTTGCGTTCATGTTGTTTGCTCTTTGCTTTTAGTGTTCTTCTTTTCCATTTTTAATTTTGTGTTCTTGATTTCAAGCCTTTTACTACAGATTATTATAAGACCATGTCATGTGTTCCAGCAGGACTGTTTATGGTCCTCTTATAAGTATATCATCTGATATGCCCCAGGTATCTGTATAAAATCACGCTCAGTCTGATCTGTTCAGTGTTCTTTTGGGAACTCTTTTCATGTTTGTTTTTGTATATCTTGTATTTATCAGGGTATCACCATTTGGCATGGGTTTGCAATTGAAGGAAGGGTAGCCCTATTTCTCATGTCACCCTATTGAAATTGTAGGCCCTCTGCTAATATCACAGCGATCTCACATCCAAAGTCACACTTACTCCAGTGGCAGCACATGGGTACCAAGAAATCTCTACTGAAAATACAGGAAGAAACAAACTTTGGTAAAAGGCCAGTGAAAGAATAGACCATTGAAACTACTGTGTAGTGTGGGATGGGCAAATAGAAAGGTGATAAATAGCCAGTAGAATGCTTTGTCTCAGCAGATAACATATTTGGATAGTAAGGATAGTCTGGGCAGCAGTGGCTCTACAGAAGGCTATTTTTTTATATCTGTCCTCATATGTAGTTATACTTAATTTGGTTCTAAATATTTATTCACACCCTAGTTATATTAGTAACAAATAACACCAGTTATGGATATTATTAGGAAAATATACAATAAGCACAATATATTATAAAACTGTTGAAGAGTGTACAAGTGAGGAATTCATTTGTAACCCGACATTAAAATACATGTTGATTTTTCGAGGCATAAAATAATATTTCTGTCTTTCCGGCATCAGAGGGTGAAGATATGGATTGACGATCAAATTTGGCCAAGTGGATTCATAAGCACACCAGCAAGTGATTAGAAAGGACTTTAAGTTGTGTATTTTGGAAAATGGGTTCAATTATTGTAGCAGTTTTAGGTGTTGATAATAGCCACTCCATAGAAACATACACTCTGAATATATGGATATTACAGAGTTACGTTTTGAAAGATTGATTCTTCAGGAGGAAGCCCAATAGTAATGTATCTCTGCAAATGGTAACTGATTGACTTAAATCTTTGTGACAAATCAATCAGTTAATAGTTTTGTTACTTACCTGTGAGTTGGGCAACCACTGTGCAACCAGGTGGTGGGTGTGAAGTGCTTTATGTTTCTGGTCATCGCCTTGAGGTGGTAATCCACTTTTGGACATTATCTGGGCATCATTATGGACCTGGTGCTTCTGCCCATTATGTAAACCTCTGTGTTGATGGGAGGTTCTCTTTATGGCAGCAGTTATCCACTGATGAGGGTATGCATCATTACTGCTAGCAAATTGGTCCTGGCTAGGACCCTGCACTGCTATGTTCCCATAGAAATTTGGCCCGACCCCTTGCATGAATCACTGTGAATCATAATTTCAAAGATTAAGGTGAACTGCAGAATACTATTTTTTAAGAGGTCAAAATTTTGGAGGTCTGCTTTGGAGCAGTGTGCAAGGTTAGCCTAGAAAATCGGTATTTGAACCCCTTGTGGGAGGATGGATTCAGGTCATCTGCCACAACTGCAGAAGGACTCACCGAGACCATCTATTGGTTTAGCCCCCAAGCATCACCCATCTACAAATCTAACTACTTTGCAGCACTCATGTGGTAGAAATGATCAGGTGAGCGGGACAGGTGACAACTTGGCTCTTTCCTTTGCTGCCTTGAAGGAGAGGGATATATTTTCTTTATGTTTTCTATAATTCGAATCTGCCCAAGGAATTTACATACTAATGCTTTTATGTAATGAATTTAAAAAATGGCAGTTTTTTTTAAGGCATTGACAATATTTATTAGAGCACAGACTTTTTAAAAGTCTTAGGGGCCGATTAGGATGGCGGGCGGACTTTCGCCCGGCCACCAGTGGTGCGGCAGTCACGCACCTGCAATTAGGATGCCACCGCCACGGTGGCGGTGGCATCCTCTATTACCAGCATTGTGGCGGACGGTGCTCACAGCACCGCCCACCACAATGCTGGAAATGCACTGTGTGCATTGTCATGCACAAGGTGACAGGTAGCGCGAGGTGCCTGCCACCTTGTCCATGACAATGTATGGTGCACCCCATGTGCACCCCCCACCTCCCCAATACCCTGGGGGCCCGCAACTGGCCCCCGACAGCAAAATCCGCATGCCATTCCATGGCGGCGAAAGGCTGCTTCCCGCACCCATGCTAATATGGATGGCGGTGTCTAGCAGACACCGCCACCATATCTAGCTCCTTTTCCGCCCGGTCGACTGGTCGACCAGCGGAAAAACGGCAAACGGTCTTTCCGTCCGCCAGGGTCCCTTCGCCATCCTAATATGGCGGGAGGAAATGGGTGGCGGGCGGAGGGAAATGTAGGGCGGATCGCCACCACCATGCGGGCGGTGGCGATCCACCCTACATCGTAATCAGCCCCTATATGTTTAAATAATAAAATTAGACAATTTTAATAGCTGTATTTAAAGTAAAATTACACCTTACATGATTAGGTAAATTTAATTTACCTTTCGGTAGTACCTTTGATGCAATAGGTTTGACTGGAGGTACTGAACATGCTAATTCTCTAAAATATTATTTGTAATCTAAATTCATTTTGAGACATTTTTAGTTTGTAGTATTTTTAAAGGTTTGACGCGATTTATTTTAATGTTTCCCCAAAAGTTTCTTTTCCAAAGCAGTCGTTACATCTTAACAGGCTGTCATCTAGTTTGATAAAGTAATATTGAATAACTGTGTGTTTACGAAAATATGATAAAATTGTGCTCCATATTTTGGAGGAAAGTAAAACTTTTAAGAGCATATTTTCTTTTTTATATTAAGTTTCAATGATCTGTGCTGCAAAATTATCCATTATTTAGAATTGTACTCTGCTATTTATTATAAAAACACATTTCCATGTGTCTTTGATTTTCCATGAATGACTTATGTAACCCTTCTGTTGACCAAAATACTGTACCTCAAATATGTGGGGCTTTTTAAATTGGATGTGAAGAAGGCCTGGTGGTGCCCGAAGACCTAACCCTTATAGAGTAGCATAGCACATCACTGCTATGGTGGGCTGAGGAATATTCTCACTCCAGGTGACACACACCAAGACCGATCATGCCTTTTCACCTTAAAAAGACATTTGGTGTATAATATGGAACATGGTGCATACTCCCACTGACACACTATTGTATACCTCATTGCTTAATTTCTTGGTTAGCCCATAATAGATGCATTTGTAGTGTAGAAGAGTGTGTTGAAAGTGGTCTGTAAATTGACTCAAGCAAGTGAATGGACGTCTGTGCCAGACTAAGATCCTTTTTGTGGTTTGGAGCTATTTACTTTCCAAAACCATATTGACAATCCTTGAGTTGATGTCAGCCAGGCATACTCCTAGAACCTGGCTTTCATTGAGTTTGTTTCTGATGCCTGGGTTAGGTTGCATGCCTCCACTGTTTAACTATTAGAAGAGCATGTGGCTGGCAGTGGGAAACAGTTAGGGGTTAAAGAGTATGGTCTTTAACCCATTGTGTGCCCCGCCCTTTCCCCGCCCTGTGCCGGGCGTTGAATTAGCGGGCGGGGTTCATGACGAGATAGTCTCGTCATGGGCACAGCGCTACCGCGGCCCATGACGAGACCATCTCGTCATGGGCACTCAAGGGGTTAAGAGACAGACTGTGATGGATTTCATATGAAACATTACAGGTGTGTCCAACAGGAAGGCACCTACCTTGACCCCTTAAAATGAATTTTGAAACATAATATGAGCCAGAAGATGGATGAGTGCATGACTACTTCTACTCCGAAACCTGATGAAGTAGGATCTTGTGGTAGATACTGTGCCAAAGGCCAGCCAAGCTCTAGGTGGCATGCCGCCATCACCATCCTCTTTAAATTATTCCATTACACATTTTGAAGACTGCATTTTGGTCAGACAACCAGGGGAAAATGATTGAACATATTGGTTGGAAGAGGTTGAGTTAAACAGATGAACTGTTTTTTTTCTACTTGACTATGACAGCAAGGTGTGATGGGTTTTGAGTTTCTGATGATGACGAGGGTATTAGTGTGATTTTAGAGTAATAGTGTGAAAAGGCCTAGTCATTAGAATACAGAATTACTCTTTTTTTGAAGGGCTGACTGTGTGTTATACACCAGAATAGTATAAAAATGCATTCATTATGGACTCTGGTTGATATTATGTCTTTGCCTTAAAAGCAGAGCAGTAGCTTTCTGAGAATGCCATTGACAGTGAAACTAACGGGTTATGGTTTGAGTGAGAACCATTTACAGGCTTTTTTTTATCAGAATTAGTTTGGGTTGCTTCTTTGGAGATGGTTGTGACATTTTGGTCAATGTTTCTATAGATTTTTCTGATTTTATTGCTGCAGAACGTTGGCAGTGTTTTGTGGGATTGATGAGATTCAATCAATGAGAAATATAGGCTTGTTGGCCTTTTAGACTGCCAAATCTTGTTGAGTCCAACTGGTTTTTAAAAAGCCACATGTAGTTGCCTAAACAAACACCAAATCATGCACTAATGTTACTCAAAAGCAGTCCATAAATGAAAGAAAATGATATAAAAACAGAAAAAACTGCAATGGGAAACCCTTTACAACCCAACAATATGCATGAGGCTGGTCATCCAAATACCACAAAACCAACTGAAGGAAATGTATTAACTCTGCAGTTTTTAAAAGGTCCAATGTTGTATACTTCATACAAAGAAAGAACACCATTTCATATCCCTCTACTCGCAAGTCTGTGACATTGAATTTCTCACAGAAGACACTCTCTCACTCTCTCTTCCTCTAACACTTTCAGCAAAAAATCTCTGGTCTAACATTTGGCCATGACTTTAAAAATGCACTTGCCTTTATAGCAACTTAAATATTAAATTGTTTTCCATTATATAGAAGAGCACTGATAGGGTACCAGGAAAATATTTAATATTGTTAGATTATAAGTACATAGATATGAATTAAGGGTATATGATTCATTTTGGGAATTTGGTAAATAAACTGCTTGTCCTAGTCTGTAGGGTAACATTTGGATACACTGTGGCACTGCAGTTCTTTGATGTATAACTATGTGAACGGGTTGATAAAAACATATTTTTCTCTAATTTGGTTTCTGTGGTTATCAGTGTTCTTTGATAGTATAGGGGCACATGCATCAAGCATGTTTGCCTTTGCAAACGGGGCGAATGCAAAAAAATGCTTTTCAGATGCAGCAAACCCTATTTCGCTATTCTGTAACCTGTTACCGAATTGCAAAATGGGTTTGCGATTCGCTATTCAGAAGGGGCGTGTTTAGGGCGTCCTTTCCTTATAGCGAATAGGAATGTTTTGTGACCAAAATGAGGTCGCAAAACATTCACATTTTACCACCTACTTTAAGTAGATGGTAACCCATTTACATATGGGAAGGAGTCCCTAAGGGACCCCTTCCCCTTTGTGAATGTTTGTTACAGCATTTTTTAAGAGCAGGCAGTGGTACCACGGGGGTCGCAAATTGCGATCTACCTCATTAATATTAATGAGGTAGAGTGATTTGCGAACGCCTACAAATCGCTATCTGAAACTCTTTGAGTTTTATACATTGTAATTGCGATTACCTAATTGCGATTCTCAGAAATGTGCAATTAGGTATTTGCAATTTACCATTTTGATGCCTGTAGTCCCAGAGATTAGTTTACCTATGTATGTCAGAATTTTCATACCCCTAACACTCCAGAGCTTTTAAAGTTTACAAACAACTTTCCACCCACAAGCTACGATATTGAGGTTTCCTAGGCACACATTTGGAGTCCCAGATCTTGAAGATACCGCTGTGATCTCCAAACCTAATGCGCTACGCTAGTTTTTAACTTGTCTAGGCCATATTCATAGGTCTTTAGTACATGTCAGAAATGTGTCAGTTCCACATACAATATTTTATGATTCTGTATTATCTCATTAATCTGTTCATCATGGTATAGAAAGATATTTTCAAACGGGTTTTAATTGATAACATTGCCTACAAACAATGCTCATTCTGATTAATTTGTCAAATGTTTCGAGCATTTTATTAAACTGCACAGTGATATGTTACATACCGGAGGCCCTCAATATTGCAGGTGTTATGAAGCACTAAACACCTTACGTTCAATGTTGAGTTAATTCTCAGATCAGTTACCTCCCCCATATCTAGTTAACTCTATTTCACTTCTAGAAATTCTTAAGTCATTTTGGAGGAGACATTTGTGTTTACTAGTTAGTATCATTTTTCGATGAAATATGGAATATTTGAGAAATATAGTATGTATGTCTTCAGAATCAAAAGTAAACATTTGATATTACATTATTAATATGATCATTGCAAAGGCTTAGTATTGATTTTTTAATATCTATGAATACATTTTACTTTGATATTTGTGATATTTTGATAGCTTTGTTAATGTAACTTTAATGGCCAGAGACATTACTTAGAATACATTTTCCAACTGTTTTGTTATTGAATTATGATGTTAGGTTATTCATAACATTCAAATTTCAAACTTTTGAGATTAAGTTGAATGAGTGACTATCTTTCTCATGAAAAAATATAGTGGGCCCAATTGACAAGTTTTTACAGTTAATGAGCGTTATTCAGTCATATCTAGGTTTGACTAGTCCTGAAATGTTAGGAGTAAGTTACTCCTACCTATGGAAAAATATTTTGCAGATAAGGTCTTTTATAAGCATTTTAATATACAAGGGCATAATGGCCATTTTCAAATAAAGGCATACTGCCTGAAATGTTTGGTCTTAAGAGTGATTAGGGACATGGAGTTAAATTTGGTACACTAGGCTGTGATAATTGTCCACCTATTTACATATTTACAATGGTGAAAATGTAAAATTGTAATTCAAATGACATATATAGGCCTGCTTTGGTTTACCGACATGCTATTCACATTTGAATTCAACTTACATCATGTGCATTTTAGTAAATAGTTTTTCTGATTAATAATATTTTATTGAGATTTTTAGGGTGGATATTTTATGTTGCAGTGACTCACAAGGAATAGGATTATATGGGGAGATTAAACTAAACAGTGCCATATACTAATGACAAAAATATTTCAAAGTGAGAAACATACTAGTTTTTTGCCCAACCCACACTGAATATTTTACAATTAGTATAATATTCCGCTTGAGGTGCTACCAGAACACTGAGGGGCTCATTAAGATGTCGGTTGGAGTTCCCTCCGAACGACATTGCAGCGGATGCGGAATGACCAACCTCCAGTCAGCTGTCCCAAAACTGCAATTAGGATGCAACTGCAAATGGTGCGGTCGCAAACTTCCATTTTACAATGGGAGCTTGTGCAGCAGTCTGACACCGCCCGCAGCACAAGCTCCCATTGTGAAATGGAAGTTTTTGCACATCCCTGCACCGTGTGGCAGGCACCTCATGGTGAGAAAGGGAGCACCTATAAGGCTAGGGGAGAAGAGGTGCTTGCTAGGGGCCCCCAAAGTCATTCTTCAACAGCCTTTCAATGTCAGAAAAGCTGACATGGGAAGGCTGTCAGAAAACGACATCATAATCCCGATGGCAGAAACACTGTCCGTTAGGGATTATGTGCGGCTTCTGACTGGCAGTCAGTTTGACCTTACTTTTTGACATTATGATTCGGCGGTCGGAATGTAAACATACCATGTCGGTCGGAGCTTTACAGACCAACATCATAATTAGGCCCAGAGTATAAACATTGTGCTACAAAAAACAATTGCAGCCAGGATGTTGGATACTAAAGTATTGTGAGGGGAAGTATACATAGGTCAGTACAGTTATAGGCACCCATTTTGAGTGGCCTTCAATTCATGATGGACCGAGTGACAGATTTGTTAACAGCGAGATTACAGCTGCTGAAAGACACCCAAATCTCTGTGTGAAACTTTGTGGGTAAACATGATTGAATCAGTGTGGGAACACCAATTCTCAAAAACATGTAATACCCGGTATTAACTCAATTCCAGAATCATCAAGGCCTCTCATAATGGCAATTCTAGGACAGAGTAAAAACTGGGATTGTCACAAGATTTTGTTATCCCTGTTAATATTCTGTAATTTACAGTTTTCCTTTTCTTGTCTAGCCGTCAGGAGGCATTTGGCTGGCAAAGAGTAAGACAAGCGGGCAACTCTATCATGTCATTCAGGGTAAAATACTGTGTGATGCCACTTGCATAACCTTGGAATTTTGGTGAATTAACAACCATGTTGCTGATTATTGAGGCATATTACCCTGAGTTATGAATTTTAACAATGCAGAACCATGTAGAGGCACTTGTGGAATTATGTTTGTCAGCTTAATTCTTGTAATCCGAGCCACTTTTGCAAGCCATGGTGTGAGTTTTAATGTCATTAGAGAAAGTAAATTGCATTGCTTTGGACCTGGCCCTTGTTGCAAGGTTATGCCCAAATGGTTGCTTTCTTGCTTCTATTTTTCTGACCTGTTTTTGTTAGACTTAGGACTCTCTGCACTTTATCAATGCTGATCAGTGCTAAAGTGCATATGCTCCCTCGTGTAAATTCTGATTGTGATTGGTTTATTCATGAATGGCAAATTTGATTTACTAGCAAGTTCCTAGAAAAGTGCACTGTGAGTGCCAAGGGCCTGTCAACCAAGTGCTAGTAGTGGGCTTGCAGCACTGATTGTGCCACTCACAGGAGTAGCCCTGCAACCATGTCTCAGACCTGCCACTGCAGTGTCTGTGTGTGTAGTTTCAAACTGCCCTATCGACCTGGCAAGTGCACCCACTTGCCAGGCCCAAACCTTCTCTTTTATTACATGTAGGTAGACCCAAGGCAGCCCAATGGGCAGGGTGCGGTGTATTTAAAAGGTAGGACATGTACTGGTGTGTTTTACCTGTCCTGATAGTGATATACTACTAATTTAGTTTTTCACTATTGCAAGGACTATCTCTGCCATAGGTTATCGTTGGAGCTGACTTGTAACCTCTTACAAGTGTAACTTCCATTTGGGAAGAGATGGAGATTTGGAGTGTGGATTCCCTGAACTCCTAATTTAAAAATACATCTTTCTGTGAAGTTGTTTTTTTTAATTATGTGTTTGAAAATGCCACTTTCAGAAAGCAGGCATTTTCTTGCTTTACCATTCTGTGTCTCTGCCTGCCTGTAGAATCCAAATCTGGTTTAGACTGACAGTTGGGCTGTTTGTGCATTCACTCTAGACTGTCACACAAAGGGAGCTCAGGTGTGCCCTGCATATCCTGGTGGCCCATCACCAGGCTGATAGGCCTTCCTGAGCTTGAGTGGTGGGAGTAATTGTCACTGACACCTGAATAGGGCTGAGCCTGGCCTGACACAAAACTGTCTCCAGCCCCCTGTAGTGCGTCTGGACACAGGTCAGGGCAAGGCAGGATCTGTGCACTACAATGACTATCCTTAGAAGTTTGCTTACTTTAAAGCCATAAACTGGTATAAGTACTGAAGCAGTGACCCCACATTTTTAGAACATTTTCCGACTAAGAGGAGATTCTGTCAAGAAGAAGAGCTGGAGAAGCTGTAGGAGGGGAACTACCACTCTGCTTGTTGTTGTGTGGTGTTGGCCTACTGCTTGCTGCTTCTGTCTGTGGTAGGGAAAGGTCTGGACTTTGCTTTCTGTATCCTGCTTGCGAAGGTTCTCCAAGGGCTTGTGTGTGCTTACCTCCTGTTAAGCCGTCTCAGGGCCATCAAAGACTTCACCTGCAGCCCCCTGAACTCCTCTGCTGGAAGTTATTACTTTTCAAGAGGTGCCAGTCTATGTTCTGGGCCCTTGAAGGTGGCTTTGCTGCAAAGAAGAGAAGAAAATCCATGCATCGGCATTCAGTGCCTGTTTTTCCTGACACAGCACCGCCATGCGGTTGAAAAACCTGCACATTGCCGTGATGCAAGCGAAGAATCAAATCAGCACCTGCCCTGTGCCTAAAAGATCAGTGCAGCTTGAGTCCTGAGCATCATGTCTCCGATGTCTGAAGCGACTGCTCTGACTTCGACGCAGGATCTGCTGTGCAGCTCAAGAAATTGACACATCACCTGCCACCTCATCGACTCAGCTTGTCCCGATTTTCAGCGCATCTCACCTGTGTGCCATGTTTGTTGCCCAGCAGTAAGGAACTGAGGCTGTGTTTCCAGAAACCAACGCATTACCTCCTCTCACAGTAAGGAACCGATGAATCACCTCCCCTCACAGTAAGGAACCAATGCATCACCTTCACTTCGCTACAGTAAGGAACTGATGCATCACCTATCCTGGCAGTAAGGAACCAACGCATAATTTCCTCTGGGAGTAAGGTACTGACGCATCGCTTTGCTTTTCCGTTGCCTCACTTCCCCTGCGCCTGTTTTTGTCTTTGAATTTTGACGCATCCCATATACTTTGTGATAAAAGTGACGCATCCATAGTTTCCTATGGACTTAACTGTTTTTAACCTTTTAAAGTGATATCTTCACTTGTGTATGTTGGATTTTTGTCATCTTGGTATTGTTTTACTCAGGTAAATATTGGTTATTTCGCTAAACTTGTGTGGTGTTCTTTTGTAGTGTTTTCACTGTGTTACTGTGTGTTTATGTACAAATGCTTTACACATTGCCGTGAGATAAGCCTGACTGCTTGTGCCAAGCTACCAAAGGGGGTGAGCAGGGATCAAGGATTATCTTGGGTGTGTAACCTTACCCCGACTAGAAGAAGGGCCCCTACATGGACAGGGTGCAAGCCACTGCCAACTAGAACCTCATTTGTAACACATTGCATCTCAGTAGGTGTAAAATATATCATTGATCAGCAGCCCATAGTAATTCAGGAAGACAGCTGCAGTTCCTAATACAGCTACTTCAAATGCATAAGGTGAGAGTTTCTATCTTTGTCGCTACTTGCACTGAAGTGTCTGTTTGTGGAGATGAATGAGAACTACTCCTGGGGCATCCATCTCTGAGAATTACTGAAAGATGCAGCCTGAAGGTGTCATATATTGGCTGTTACTGTTTGCAAAATACCGCCCTGGGCAGATTTGAAAAACCATTATTAAACAACCACCAAGTATGTTGGAACATAGGTGATTCAGGGAATGCAAGCTTATCTAATGGCACTGGTGCAACAAGCTGCAGTAGGAGTCCCTGTATCTTGAGACAAATTGTTGAATTCCCCCACATGCCCTCAGCTTTCTTTTTCATTGAATCAGAGGTGGAAAATGCTTTTGGTGTCCCTTTTTACTAGGAAAGAGTTCAACAAATAGCACTGCATTGCTTAAATATGGTTGCAAGCAAACAAGAGCCTAGAGTTTAGAGGGCTTTGTGTGCTTTCAACATACAGGTGCTCATGTTACCAACTTTTCGAGTAAATCATACATCCAGTAGGAGTTTTCGCCTGGTATAATCCTTTCTTTAGACATTTTGTAAGTAGCACCTATCATTATTTGACTTTCTCACCAATATCTCTACAGCTACATGTGCAGTCATCCACCGTGCAACTCAACTACAATCACAACCAGGCACTCAAATTACTACCAGGTTTCTCGTGCCTTGGCTTAGGCCTATGATTGGCCAGTTCATCTTCAGTTATATTTACACATTTCTTCAACAAAGCTGTATTCCTTCTTTCTTATGATATTTATCCTTTCAATCAAACACCTACTTTTTACCTACTACTAATTCGTTTAAGTAAGTTTTCAAAGGTAAAATTAGACGTTTGGTCTTAGACCAAACGGTTAGGTTTACGACTTTGGGAATTCACAAAGGGCATTTACGAGTACTATCTTTATGTCTCCGGCCCGAGTGCGGACATAAATATAGTACTCATAAATGCTCTTAATGAATTCCCAAAGTTGTAAACTTAGACATTTGGTCTAATTTAGACTAAACGTCCAAGTTTACCTTTGTCAGTCGGGCCCTGAATGTGTAATGATTTATTACAATGGGATGTGATCACTTTAACTGAACCTCTTGTTATGACTGTAATTTAGTGAAATTTACTATTGGTTTTTATTATTGTTAAGAGAGTAATATCCATATGGTGAATAGACTGCCATTTTATTTAATATAGTTCCAACTTATCTTACCCAATGTTGCTTTTTAAAGTTTTCTCTGGGTGTCCGTGTATGTAACTTTCACTGGATCAACATGGCTTTACGTTTGCCACTGTTATCGTCAGTTTACTATATGCAGATGATAGTTTTCTGCATTTTTTATTTATTTTAATGTATTCCAATGCTCTTCCAACTTTGAAAGAATGTAAACCTGCATTCCGGGTATATGATAAGTGTTAATGTTTGTGGTTCGTGCCGAGTGCAGCTCCATGAGTAAACTGAAAAGTACATCCACAATTGCTAGACATAATCTGTCATATGGTTCAATGTTTTAAAATACAAATATCTATGTGCAGTGCCTTAGCATTCCAAATAAAGGATCCAGTGGTGATATTATAATGAGGGTTCAGATCACCTTTGCTCCTTAAAAGCATATAGTGACTTTAATTCTAAATGTAGGCTTTCTTATATATAGCAGTGCAATACATATGAATGGAACCACAGCAAGGCAGGTTTTCTACAAATTTTGAAATTCCTTCCACATATTTCATGCTAGCCTGTTCTTTGTGAAAATGTAGGAGAACAAAGAATGTGAGAAATCTTCATGGAGGGGACGAAGACAAGGTGAGAAAACAATCCTAAGAAAACCTAGGGGCTGCTTTAGAGTTTTGCAGACAGAGTACTCCACCGACAACATGACTGAATATCCTGTCCACCAAACTGACAGTCTGTCCACCTGATTTAGAGTTGGGCGGACCATCAGTATTTCTTCGACAGAGTCCCCATTGGCTCTGTCACTGGAATATTTCCTACAACATTCCGACGGAGTACGAGCCATTGGAGGAAGAACTTTTCATCATCAGCCTTATAGGGTGGATACTGTAAAGCCCTTTAAGCTGTCTGTCACCACCAGAAAAATCCTGCCAGTATGGAATAGTAAAAAAAAAAGAATAATGCCCCCCACACCCTGGGAGAAGATTCCCAGGGTGTGAGGGTCATCAGTTTGTATTATCTCAAGGTGGGAGATTAGTTTTCAAAACAAAAAGATTTTGAAAAGTTTAATGCCTGGCTGTCATGGTTAACTGTACCATCTGTCAAACTTTTCATATATATACAGGAACTACTGTGACGGTGGTTCCTGCCAATGTACAAAGTTATCCACAGGGCCAGCAGACAACTCAAAATTTGGTGTATAAATATCCACCAGGGTGACAGAATAAAGTACATCATTGCTGTGACAGACTATAATCCATCCGCTGAACTCTAAATCAGGCCCTTAGTTAAAGGATGAACACAATTATCTGATTGAAATGAATTTTATACTTAAACCATTAATAGAAATCTCTTTGCTTTTGTAACATGGACCATTTCTTAACTCTGGGACTTCTTGGGAAATTGTCACAGGAACATTTCTATAATAATGCAATCATGTAGAGTAAAACTGGAAATGGGTCCTTCTAGTTTATGATTTATCAATTCTTCTAAGTGAAATATACGTGGAAGAGATATGTGTGGTGCACAATTGGCTGAGGAAGTTTTCCTGAATCAGAGACCTAGTAATTCTGAAGGCAGCTATTTTAATCTTTTTTGATAGATACTGTTTTTATTTTTTTGTAATTTTAGATATTTCTTCCACAGCACTCTGTAGTTTGAGACTTGTAGCAAGTGCACCGGCTTCAGTTTATCTTTAAATATGGAACTATCCAGTGTCATAAGCATTTTCTAAAAGGTAATTTAATTAACTTTGTGCGGAACATCACTGATGCTTAAAAAAAATCATAAAGCGTTAATTGAGGGTAAAGTAACAGGATTGTCTTTTTCCACAAGGCCATCCTTTCGTTTCGTTTTCTTCAGCGTTTGCTACTTACATTGAAATAAAGCAATTTTATGATTGACACTTTAAACGCACATGAGGTTTAGTGAAGTCTGGCTAGGTGAAAGTAAGTAGTTAACTTATTTCCCAATGCAGCCTAGACTGCCTGATATTATTAACAAAAAATATCAAATATGTCACCCATAGGGGACAATCTAGCGTTATTTGTTCAGTACCTGTAGTTATTGGTCCTTATATGATATGGGCCCACACTGTCAATAAATGACTATAAGTAGTTATTGCCTAGCTCCACAGTCAATACCGCCATTAGCACATGGACATGTCACCACTGTCACCCCCTTTTACTTCCTGTATCTCGCATTCTGTTATCTTTTGTTGATAGAACTACCTCACTGTTATATTAATGAAAGTGCTAATTTGGAAATATTATCTGAGGGAATGTGCCCTCCCAAGTATCTTATCACCTTTGGCAGTTACTTGAGTGTTCCAAGGGATGCTGAGGGCTCGACTGTATCTCAGGCTAATTCCTAGTTAGGATGGTGGCCTCCCTCAACCAACAGTGCTCTATTGAATCAGCTCCTTCCACATGTCATGCCTCAGAATGAAATGCTTACAGTAGTTACAGGATGGCAGGATAAGCTTCTAGTTCTTCCACTCAATCGGTGTGTAATAATACTGGCAAAGTGGAGCTGGAGGGCGAGTCAAGGGCATTTTGGGGGGCATTATCTTCATCCAGAGGCATAGCCGAGCATCAGTAGAGGCCTATCATTAGTGGAAGGTGCATTCCTCTACTGAGACGTCACACCTCCATTACAGTGCCTCCTCCCCATGGTAACAGTGACATTTCCACCAACCATTAGAAACACATAAGAGATTCTCAGGAAAGCTTTATATAGAGCAGAAATCTTTCCTTGTTGATGAAGGAAAGGGCAGAAGCTTTTTTGTGCTGCAGAGGAAATTCCTACTGGTATTATACAGGGGGGAAGAAGAGGAATTTTCTCTCAGTCTAGCTTTCCCTAAATCCTTCAGGATTCCACGTGAAAGCCGTAGCCCTGTCAGTGGTTAATCTGTAAATTAAATGTAAGTGCCAGGGCCCTCACACGAGGTCACTGGAGCTTGCATCAGTGGAGTAACAATAACCCAAACAGTTTTGGGGGCCCCAGAGCTCCAGGGATGTCCATTGGGAGTGGGCCCCTGGAATGAGAGCTCCTGATTGTCTCCGACAGTGTCCAAATTGTAGGGATCCCCCTCAAGTTTTGCTGCGCCATTGGCTTTCACCACCCATTGCCCCCGACATCGCTGAAATTGACAGTACTAGCACAACTATTAACCATTGCACTCCTACAAATGTGACAGTACAGACTATTCCGGGCCCCCAAAGCTATAGGAATAGCTTGGGCGGTAGGTTTTAGTCATTTTTGAGTATTGTATTGTATTAATAAACATCTGTTGTTGTGCTCATCTCTAACTCAGAAAAACAGTGTCACCATGTGACAGACTGTCATATGTGCTGGTGTTGACAATTAAGTGCTGGAACCGATCACTGGAAACCACCGCCTCAATTTAAGCACTGACCCTGCTCATCTCCCTCACCGAAGTTGAGCAGCCAGCCGCCTATTTCAATGCAGTGATATATTAAACTATTAGCCAATTTACAATGTTTTTAATACCAATACGTTTGGAACGTGAAGCCTGCGAATGGAAATCTAATCCCTCTGCTGCCGTCCCTGACCATGTACGAGTATATTCACTTGGTAAATCGAGTAAACATTTTGTGCAAACCTTTTCTATAATTCAGCAAATGCTTGTACGTTTCCAGGCTAGTAAATTGTATGTCAATATTAATTGCTACTTCCTATTCACACCCTATTTCACCAGATGAAACAGATAACACACATGGGTAGAGGTAGATTGTGGGGTGAGAAATCTATGATTAGAGCCCCTTTACTCAATTTCTCCCATAAAACTGAGACATTTCCTATCTAGTCACATTGCCTAGGGATTGTAATATTTTCATTGTAAATGTGATTGTTCTTGTGATGCTTTTTGCCTTAATCTTTTTACACTGCCTTTCCTCATATTGCTGCTGTGAAACAGTAAAATGAAAAAGCATTCCCTGCAATTGGCGTTTCGTGGCTGACTAAAACAAACATCAAAAAGTCATTATTGTGAGGTCACTCTCTTGTTATAAAATCTAAAAGAGGTGATTATCCTCATTCCATACCTGCATAAATTGTCATATATGTAAAACGTTTTAGAGTGTTCCAAACTATAACAATAAACAAACCACACTTTATATTCATTTATCATGAGTTGATTTGCCAACTCTTGGGTCATGTTCCTGTGGTAAGTGTATGTGGGAGCTAGCACTTGCTGAGTGTGTAATGTTGTGGGGGAGCTTCTGGTGAGGTTTCTGCTTGCACGGCAGTAGCTCTCTGCTCAATGAATGTCAGTGTAGTTGTCCAAATAGACTATCTGCTTGAAAAAGTCTTTAGTTGTTAGTTCATATCTACTTTTATACAAAACAGGTGAGTAGTTACTATCAAACCTTCAAAAATGGACCCTGTGAGAATTCTCTGTAGCCTACTCTTGTTCGTTTGATGACCTTAGGAGACTCTACCACAGATTTCTATTGCTACAAACCACACTTGTCTCCGAGGCATTAGCAACACTTTAAGGTCAAGGAGCAGGCTGTAGGATTTCAAAAATTTGGCACAGAGGTAATGGAGCTTCATGACCTTTTGCAGCTTTGTCCTTCTAACCATAGGAAAAACGAAAAAGTTCCTAAGAGTAGGACTTTCCTCTTTACTTCTACTGGTCCTACTGGTTCACCTCCGCCACTTCATGCCACTTACCCCTGAAACCTTAACTGCAGCATCACACATTCTTGATGTGTGTTTGAGACTATAAATGGATAAAAATGCTACCCATTACTCTAAAGAAACAGTCTGGCTGAATCATAAATATCTAAAAAGGGAATGAGGTTAAAATTCAGATGGACATTCCTCTAAGAGGTTTCCTACCTGCTCTGTTAATGTCTAACATTTCTTCTTGTGCGAGTGGACATGTGTCGCTCTGAGTACTGTGGTGTGGAGAGTTTATGACAGATTTACAATAATTGGGGGATCCCAGTTGGGGTGGCCTTGGAATATGTTTCTTTTTTTTCTTTGGTAGTTTCTGTTTAGCCATTGCTAAGGAGTAATACATTCCAAAATTGTTCACAATGACGGGCACAGGCATGGCAATGGTCAACACGCCCGCAAGAGCACAGAGCGCCCCTACCAGCATGCCGGACCACGTCTGAGGATACATATCTCCATAGCCAAGGGTAGTCATGGTGACCACAGCCCACCAAAAGCCAATGGGTATATTTTTGAAGTGTGTGTGTTGACTGGCACTCGGATCATTGGGATTAGCACCTATTCTTTCAGCATAGTAGATCATTGTGGCAAAGATTAAGACTCCCAAAGCCAAGAAAATGATGAGCAGCAGGAATTCATTTGTGCTGGCACGGAGCGTGTGTCCTAGAACTCGCAGGCCTACAAAGTGCCGGGTCAGCTTGAAAATTCGCAAGATCCTCACAAATCGAACAACTCGAAGGAAGCCCAAGACATCCTTAGCAGCTTTGGAAGACAGGCCGCTGAGTCCAACCTCCAGATAGAAAGGCAGGATAGCCACAAAGTCGATGATGTTCAAAGAGTTTTTCACAAATTCCACCTTATTTGGGCAAAAGGTAATCCTCATCAGGAACTCAAACGTGAACCAAACAACGCAGACTCCTTCAATGTAGGTCAAGAAAGCATCAGTCTCGGACTCCTGGTAGAAGCGCTCCTGGGTCTCATTCCCAAAGGTTTCGATTTCAGTTTTGTTCACAATGGGATTAAATCTCTCGTGGGTCTCAAGGCAAAAGGTGGTGATGGAGACCAAAATGAAGAAGAGGGATGCAAACGCAATGTACTGCAAAGAAAAAGACAAGAAAAAGGACGTCAGCCATGTTGCACAATATGTTTCGTCTTCACAAACAGTTTTACAGTTGTCATTCAATAGGTTTCCTGCACGTGTTGTTGCTGCACAGAACAATTAATCGTTTTACAGTTTCAATCAGAGTCAAGGACATTTCTTTGGGACTCACACAGGAAGTATTCCTGAAGAAACTTCCACAAGTGTGCTCTTTTGGACACTTTTAACCCAAAACACTCAAACCTTCTCAGATCTACAGCTCCGTGTTCTTAATTTAGGAGGTATACCGTTAAGTAGGTGTGCGCATGAAACATGTTGGTGTCCCGAATCTCCCCCAGTGACGGTAGTGAGAGATGAAACAAAAGAATTGAACACGGTCTAGCAAAGGGATAGAAATCCTTCATCATCAGCGAGCGATGTAAATAATTAGACCTTATTGCCAAACATACTGTGCATGCTTAGGCCTTAGATGCAGATGCGATGTAATATACCAAAGAACCCAACCACACCCTGGCAATTATTGTTAATGTTGCCCTTGTAGACTTCTCTGGTCAGGGGTGCTGTCACATATGGAGCAGTAGGGATGACACAGTAATAGCAACTTTTAAGTACTTAGAGCCCCAGCAGCCCATAACCTCTAATGTCCTAGGGCCTTAGCCATTCAGTGGGGTGCTGAAAAAGTTCGACCTCCTCGTTGTCTTATTATTCACACTTTGCTATGTGGCACACAACGGCAGTGCACAATAGCCAATCAAGCACAAATTACATTTTGCATGTCTGCTTTCTACATTACCACCTTGGCGTGCACGTTGCCCCATTGCATACGTTCAGCTCCTTCAAAAACACGCCCCACAGACATATATTACTGTTATGGGCAGAGCAATCGATCTCCTTCCTGTATTAGAAAAGGGGCGTTGCTGTGCACATGCTGCCATACACGGCCTTTACCAAACAATGTCACATGCATAGCTTTCGTGTATTAGACTTCGACGGCATTGTCGTTTTAAGGAAGGGGGAGGCCCTGGGTAAGTGCGCTCTCTGAACAATGTCTTAAAACGTCTCTGTTCTTGGGTCTTCAGTACAGCGCTGAGGCTGGAAAGGGGCAGAGCATTTGGGATACACTGGCCCAATCCAGAGTATAGCAATTTAAGGGGATATGTGAGCTTTTCTTACTCCCACTCTTCATATCTCTGCTTCTCATTTTAACTTCTCCTCAGTCCACCTAACCCTCTCCTGTGTGAATTTCTGTTCCTCCCTCTCTTTTACACTTTCCTTGAACATGGTTCTCTTCCTGACGCCCAGTGTCAGCTCTTCCTTCCATTCCTTTTCTCTCGTCTAAATTTACATTGTTTTCTTTTTCTTCCCTACTTCTTTCCCTCTTCTAGGTCTCTGCCCTGTCCCTTGCAACCTTTATGTTTGCTTGTGCACCCATATTTTATTCACGTCTTGGTGCACCTCCTCTACATCGGCTCCGCGACTGCGGCCTACCACCACATCACTTTGTATTACGTCGTCCAAGGTATGCCTTATTATGCAGGTTAAGAGTAATGGTAACTTTTACAAACCATGCTGACCTGCACACAAGATAATTTAGAACACGGGCGATTACATAGAGGTAAGACGGGAATGACAAGCAAGACAAAAGCTGTAACTGACACAGGAGTTTGCACCCGGGGTTTGCAGCAGGTAAAACCTGTCACAAATCTCACGTTTGAATTGTGCACAATTCTGGTGCGTGCATCCCTCCCTCCAGACCAGGTGAAATTGCACGTGTTGAGGTGCACGTTTCTAAAAAGAAACTCAGATTCCTTAGGCCTCTCTTCACATAAAAACATCACATCGCTTTGTTTTGTGTACAACCATTCTGCAGCCGTTATTCTCTTTTCCATGCCTATAATCTGCATTCAAATTATTCATATTAATTTATTTTAAAGACATAGCCTTTGCATTTTTTTACCATATAAAGTTCTTTGCCATTTTTACATGCACGTTTATTGTCAGCATTTTTCCCCATCCAAAATGTTCTTTTTCACTGCTTTCCACACTATGCAGTGTTGGTTCTCACATTCATTATGTGTAGTTTCACTTTACCGCTGTATTGAAGGGTCACTCACTACCAACGTTCTCATACCTTGTGGTCACCTCTGAGAAGCACTTGTGCGCGTGCCATACAGCGTGGGAAGCTTGCCCACATGCACTCTCTCACATACACACATGGTACACCACCTCAAAAATGATACTGGTCAGTAGTAGTACATGTCTTTGGTAAACAACGAAATTCATTAAAAAATGCAGTAAGTTAGATATTAGGACAGTTTACAACAGTGCATAAAGTTGGAATTATAATACATATTTTAGAACTGGAAATTTTAGAAAGTGACCTGTTTTCTGACTAAAGCCTCTAAGACTAACAGTCCATTTGCATGAGTTTCCAGGGGCTGAATAGCCCTTTGATGAGGTATGAATTGGTGCCAGAGCCGAGACGGAGGCCTTGGGTGTGAGGAGGTTCTGTTCCTGTAGCGAGAGGACTATTTTGGCTGTGCCCAGGAACGTAATTACCGTCAAAGAAGCCTATGTTAGCTGACCCCTCGGTAGGACACACCTAAATCTAAGTGGGAGATGAGCTGCCCCAGAACAGATTTGAAGTGACCACAGGGCAGGAGTTGTTAATTTCCCTGATATTCTGTGGCAATTTACACCATTCGATTTATAATAATTTGCCTCCTAGAATAAATTCCTATGAATGCAGACTTCAATTTCACTGAAGACAGTTATTTGGAAGAGGAAGCCCAGAGAGCATTACTGAGGAAGTAACAGGCTACCACCACTCTGAGAACCCAGCTTCTCCGCCAATAACTCATTGACTGCATCTTAGCCTTTGACCCTAAGCAGTGCTCTAATACACATTGGCTAGGTTTGCCCTTACGTACACACGTAAAAATACGGCCATACGTACATAGAAATAGCGTGGCGTCTGGCATGCACCTCTTGATGCTGAAATGAAGACAAAAACAGACTCTTTGTATAAGTGACTTAGATCAACACAAGTGAGAGCAAGATGGCAGCCAGGCTGCTTGCACCCGCAGTCACTGAATGGCGAAAGTGAAACAGAAACAACAACGGCTTGGAAAAGTAAAAGTGTGAGGTATGAGAGGTGATAAGCAGGCGATTTGAAGCAATACTAATTCAAAAGTTATACAAAGTCGCTGGATTGCGTCAAGGAAACTCCGTTAGGGGAGCAAACTGGAGAGAAACATAATGGTGTCACAGTGATAAAAGGTAAATACAAAATGCCACTCGTTTAAAGATAATCGTGAGATGGTTCGCTGGATCGGTCGAGAAATGGGAAACCTCAGAGCAGGGCGCAGGTGAGGAGGCTTTATTTCTCGTTGGATATATTAGTATTTACACACAGCCACATCATTATGAGCGTGTTTTCCTACACGTATCTGCTCGTTCTACTATCCTGCTGCTCGTGTTATTCACACCTGGCATTGCGACTGAAATTGTGGAACAACATGGTAATTGTTAAAACCATCAGGCGTCAAATGCAGCAGGTTAGCTGAATGTAAAGCTGCTTCTAATCTACTTCTTCGCAAGCGCCTATAAGGGATCAGCGTGTTTGCCTTTGTATGTTACTACTTTCATGTAAAAACAAGATTTAAAGAGATAAATGCCCCAAAAATGATTTTTAGAAGCTCAAGTGTGAAAAAAGATCTTCGTACAATTTCTTTTATTAGAATAAAGAGAAAAATATTAGGGAAAAATCAACAACTGCATGAAGAAAAAGCAGTAGCCATGGTAACAGAAAATCACATTCAGTTTCCATAGCAACTGTAGCAGCACTGGCTTTACAGACAAGGACCATACGGATGGTCTCTTGGCTTAATCAGATATTGTATAATCATTAACGAATACAGGTGTATATAAAAAAATTCATGTATTTTTTCCCCGTTATTTTCATCAATATATCTGTACAGATTACATATTTTATCATTCATAGTATTAGGTAAATCAAGGTACAATGTTTTTTCAATGTGATTCTTTTTAAGAAATCTCGAGTTTCTTTCTCTAATGCATACCTATATGTATTTCCTTAAATTATGTTTATACATCTTTTAGCAAAATTATCCATTTTAATATGCGCAACTATGTACTTAAAGCTTTGGGGTTGTATTGCATGTTCTGCTTGTAAAAGAGGGCTGTGTCTTTCGGTTTAGTGTAAGGTGCATAGTTTAGCGCACTATGAAAATGTGCATTTGTTTCTTTTTTGCTCAGTCTATAAAGTTTAAACATTGACTATCATTTCACAATGTTGTCTGAAATATCACTTAACAAGAGCCGCAAAATAGGCAAGTACACAATATCCAACTGTTCCAGATCTGAGGGCTAGAGAACCTTCTACACACTAGTATTAATTAGTCACATGAAGTATTAGACGTTATTTTTCTCATTGCTTGCATTGACAGCTGTTAATTGCCAATCTGTAGGTTTGGGCCTTTGTTGAATGAGAGGGAGAAGAGCATTTAACAACAGTTAATTTCCAGCAGCACTTGGACCGCATACGTACCATGGACCTAAGACGATCTATGGATTTACATTTGAACCTCTG
Source organism: Triturus cristatus (assembly GCF_964204655.1). Taxonomy (NCBI): domain Eukaryota; kingdom Metazoa; phylum Chordata; class Amphibia; order Caudata; family Salamandridae; genus Triturus; species Triturus cristatus. The sequence goes on from NC_140584.1 coordinate 450,226,992, forward strand.
CAACAATACCCCAGTTCCTTTCAGCATTGACATCACCTAAAACGCCTCTCTCTCTTGGAAGAAGGGTGTAGTCTGTTGCATTCCTAAATGGGAACTAACGGTTGAGACAGTGGGTTGCCAGATTGAAACGCCAGACATCGCAGTAGTGTTTGCTCCTTGTTTTCACTCTGGCTGCCATTTTGAAGACAGGCAACTTGTCACTGTTAGACATCTTTCACTCAGGGACTACATTAAATAATAGCAGGTGTCTATCACAATGAGGACAAAAACATGTATTCCTACGCACACAAATTTCAGAGTTGGCTTGCAGCAGCACACCTGACAGAGGCCATGACTTCACACCCATACATGCCTCTGTACTCATAAGAATACCCAAATAGACACGCCACACATTGGACACTAGAACAAACAAATGCACTAACCAACAAGCAGCATGACCTACTCCAACTAACATTAACTGGAATGGGGTGATTCACATAACCTCAAGAGAAATGGACCAAAATAAATTCTCCCAAACATGTGCAATCATAGAATTATGTAAAAGAGTCAGCTCAAACGCTTCACTCTTAAGCGGGCCGAATTTTGTCGCTGCGAACATCGTGGCAGAGCCAGCCCAGATCCCCGCTCCGCTCGTTAGCGGGCAGAATTTTATCGCTGCGAACTTCGTCGCAGAGCCTGCCTCCGCTGGGTGAGATCGTCGCAGAGCCAACCAAGATCATCGCACTGCTCGTTAGCGTGCCGAATTTTATCGCTGCGAACATTGTCGCAGAGCCAGCCAAAATCATCGCACCGCTTGTTAGCGGGCAGAATTTTATCGCTGCGAATATCGTCGCAGAGCCAACTCAGATCATCGCTGGTGAAATTGTCGCCCCGCTTGTTAGCGGGCCGAATTTTATCGCATTGTGCCTTAGCGAGTAAATTTCTACCGGAAAAGCTACGCCTTGGAATCCATACAAGTATCGTCTCACTCCCCATGCAGACCGGATTCGTCGCCCACGCCCACTGTGTGCAGCGGGGTTGTCGCCTCGCCTCCCCAGGGTCTCAGGACTGACGCTGTTGCTTGTTTTTCGACGCCTGAGCGCCGCTAAGAACTTTTATCGCATCACCAGGTACTGTTGGCTAAAATTGACGCTAAGGTGAATGATTTTGTCGCTAAGCTAAGAACTCTTTTTGAAACCATATTCTTGAACTGTGTATGTTGGATTTTTGTCGTTTTTGTCTTGTGTAGTTTATATAAAAGTACTTTACTTATCTACACTGTTGTGGAGTCCATTTGTGGTGTTTTCACTGTGTTACTGTGAGTGTTGGTACAAATACTTTACACATTGCCTTTGATAAGCCTGTTTGCTCGTGCCAAGCTACCAAGGGGGTGAGCAGGGGTTATCTAAAGAGTGTATCCCCCTTACCCTGACTAGAAGCAAGGGTCCCTATTTGGACAGTGGTACCTACCCCTGCCAACTAGAGACTCCCAGATCTAACAATTGGGCACAAGTTGTTTGTGTCCACAAAAAAGGGCTGCCCTCTGCACAGCTGTGTTCATTCTGTTTATTTATCTAGCTGCCTAAGTTTGAACTTTCAGAGGAAGATACATAACATTGGAATGCTCTTAAAGTGGCCTATATAACTAGATAATGTATGTTATTTTTCTCTGCCAGCAGCATAGATTGGAGTAGGGCAGTCAGTAGGCTACATGGATTTTAGGTCTGACTTGGCAGTGCGACTTTCATCTGAACTTTTAACATACACCAATATTATTCTACATCTCTTTGCTTCAACACAAATGCGTGTCAATATATTTGTAATGTTTCACATTACCATACAACATTCCTTTAACACCAGACCTGTTGGTATTGCCAATTCTTGTTCCTCATGGTATGTATTATTATATGTGCTTATTTTCATCATTGGCCTTTTTGTTATGATAATGCATGCTAAATTCTCTTTCCCTGGGTTTGATAGAATTCCTGCTGTTGAGAGTTACACAATCACACTTTTGCCCCAATGACTCAGAGCCTGGGTTTTCGAGACTTCAACTGTGATAGCCATGTTGAGTTACTTGATTACCTCCAGCTGTTGGAGAAAAACAAAACCCAGGCAATGAGTAGAATAATGACACCTCAGAAGATGCAGAAAGCATCGGATGTATGTTGCCTGGAATCCAATCCAGCCGGTAAGCAGAAAACCAAGCCTACTGAAAACCACGTCCACTGGCAGCAATACTCCCAAGGTTGTACTCACGTTCAACAACCCCCTCTCAACTTGACTTGGGTCGGTCAATTTTTGCCTGGCTACCATAATAGAAATAATTCACCCTATGCCTAGAGCGCAAGAATCTGGTAGATATTTGTCCAGACACAGAGTTAAATGACCCTCGTGCTAAAGATGAACCCAGCCTAATGTTCATGTAATGGAGTTGAAATGCACAGCATTGACAATGATATTCAATGAGTGCTTAGCTGTTGCAGATGAATTTACAAGCCTTCTGCCTTTCATCAATGGTATTATGTCTCTGGGCTACTATAAAAAGGACGGGATTGACCTTGAGAAATGTCCCCAAATTCATCATACCTTCAGACATCATGTGAGCCTCATCCCCTGAAGCAATGATCAGATTAGCAAGAGTGTGATCTTGATGTTACCTACGAGCTTCATCATGTATCTGTATAGGCCCCCCAGTTGAATTAATAAACATGCTATCTAAAGGTAAGCAGTTCCCCTCATAGGGATGCCTGGGAAAGAAAGCACGCCAAGCTATCCTTGTTTGTAAATTGCAAACTCAGTGGGGTTTGGTGCAGGAAAGAGAGTGAGGGAATTCCTTCTTTCAGAACTAGGGTCCTCTCACACCCAGCAAGCTAGGTGTCATGCTTCATCAGATGGACCTGCTCCTCGTTGGGTTGGCGCTGCAATACCCAACGGGCACCTATGAAGGGGCTCTTTACCGGAGATCTTTTGTTCCTTGCCGTATGATGTAGTTGGAGTGTGTGGGCAGAAGCGTGTTTATATTGTGCAAGGGTGATTTAAAAGAAGTGGGATAGTCCAAATAAGTCTTTTATTCTGGCTGGCTATCCACCTCCTTAAAATATACAGAGTGGCAGCCTATCTAACTCCAAGGTTTAGTTTAGGCTATGCTCAACTCTACAGGTCAACATGTTTCATGCCTATTGGTCAGGTTGATCTGTGGCAATTCTTCAGGACCTACTCTGTGAATCTATCTACACAGCACGGTGGGGTCTAAGTACTACCTACCATGTGTTCATACTACGAGTCAGATAATCTGTAGTATCTTCCATTTACCTAAAAAAGGGGGGGGAGTTGGGGGAATACAGAATGGAATCACAACTGTATCACAGGTGTTTAGGCCATTTATTGTCCATTACTCTCTCTCCGAACACCTCCTGTATAGTCCTTTAATTTGTGCTCAAATCTAGGCAATTGAAGAACAAAAGGGGGGCCTAATTTAGGACACCCGGAAATGTGAAAGATTTAAAAACAGAATCTAAAAGCACAGAAGACTGTACTCCCCATATGGTGTCACCCAGGGGAATGTCATTCATACATATTAACGTTGTATCATACGTCAACTTAAATTTGCTCATAACAACCACCAGTTCATTGTGACCCAGTAATTGTGGTGGATCATTTTTGTACATAACTCACCTCGCTATAGTGAGGGAGTCACTCCAGTCAGTGTCCGGTGGCATCTGAGGACACCTGAAACATGGTGTCCTATAAGGCATAAATGATAAGGTTGGATGGAAACAATGGATCACTTGGGCATTGGTTAAGAAACCAACCCCACGTAGGTCACTTGCCCTATTGTGTGACAATCAGGGAGTACGTCAATTGTACACTGGCTCCCAAGGGTGTCTAGGTAAGAGAAAGGGTTCCCTTAAGGCACAAATAAAAAACAGGTGTAAAATAATGTACCTTATGACTTAACAAATACATACAATAAAATATGGAAAAGTTAAAAGTTCATTTATTTGAATATATTAAAAAACAGTCAATAGGGATAACTAAACTAAATCCCTGAACTAAAACAAGATAAAATTAAGACAATATATATAATTGCGACCTGCACAATTACAAGCAGACAGAACAGTTACAACACACATTTGTTGGATACAGGTTTGTATATTCTTTCTCCGCTCTAATGACACCAGAGTAGTATCACTACCAAATCAGCGTATCTATTATGGTGTTGGAGACTTGAATTATACGCTTTAGGTTGCGTCGACGCGTTTGGGTGATAACTCCTTCTTATAATCACCTTTATCAAGACATAAAATTTGTCTGCCAGAACCAGAGGGTATGTAAAATTGCCCCTGGAATAATATTGACGATCCTTTATAGGGATCACTTCACGTTTCCTAATTGGAGCGTGGGCTTCTGTAGTCGCCTTATACAAAGCTGCTGGTAGAAGTATATTTCTGTTTCTGTTCCGAATAAATGCGATCTTTTGTTGTTCCCCTGATCATGGAAGACCAAGGGAAATTGGTTGTGTTGTAGACCATAAGAGTTATATGCGATCAGGCCAAAATTGCCATGTGTAAATATAAATATCACAAATTCTCCACTTCTGACGGGTTATGTTACAGGAAGTTGTGGTTGTAATTCTCTTTTAGGCTTCACAAAGGTAACCTATGATATATGGCCAAATATAATGAGAGTCTACCTAGTTAGTAGATAAGGGTTCCGCTCTCTATAAGGGTCTGAGTCGTGTGTCTACCGGTGCCCCCTGGTAGTTGGATGAAGAGGAAAGGGGGGTCCACCAATACCCAGGCTGGATTATTATCCTCACAGGCAGCGTTGGGCGCCCACTATCTTTGGGGCGTCCGCCCGCTTTCCGGACTCACAATATCAGCCAAAACGCCTTGCAGTACAGCCCAGGGCCCACCGTTAGAACGATCGGTTGCGCGTTGTCTCCACTTAAGCACTCGTCTGTTATCCACCCTAGTAGCTTGCCTATTCCGTTATGCTTCAAAACCTTTTCCAGCGGTCCATCATTACCCACCATTCCATAGTTAAAGCGGGCCAAAGTCACCTACCCTCTCTCGTCGGCACCGGAGAATAGTGGTTCAGCCCCTGTGGAAGTGCTGAAATACTCTTCCGGGTGTACGCGATATGGGCGGGGCTCAGGACACGTCATTACGTGTTGTGGCTTGGAGCTAAAGTATTAGTGTTTCGTGGTGGCAGTGGCGGCCATCTTAGAAAGGAGAATGTATCCCTGGCATTGTACACTTGTCGTGATGGTGTCTAAATTAGGCACCATTTGTAATAATTGACATTGCGGTGTTTGTGTAGCCAATCTACGTGTATATGTATCACCTCCATTTCGTAGTGGAGGAGTGGGATCGTTCCCCTTTGTTGGTTGAAGGGGCTTACTCTATCGTGCATGTACTCATGTACTCAGTCAACCCCCATGTAGTATCATGTATGGTGGTGGGATCGTATCACACATTTATGTCCGGTACCCAATCATATTTAATAATCATGATTCATACCATTATACAGTGCAGTGCGGGGTACGGAGTCTAGTGCATACGTTGGTATATTCTGGTCATGCAAGTGTAAGGAGGCCTTAGAGAAGCTGTGGACGAACCTGACCAGGTCAATATTACCTGTTGTTCAGAGAGGCCCACGGAATGTGATCGGTCAGTCCTTGTTGGGCACGATAGAATATAGCTTGTATTAATAATATGGGGGTAGACACTGACTGCCTGGAGTATGAATGTAGTCTTTCTTTAGTAAATAATGGCAATGGAGCCAATGACAATCAAAGGCTTCTTGTTTTATTCACTATCTGGAGCCGTATTACAAATGACTGCGCCAGCGCTAATTGTCGATGTGCATCGAGTATGTCTGTGTTTATGTGCGTTTGTGCGCTAATAAAATACGCGCACAGACGCAAATGCACATAAACACAGAATTCAAAGTCCGAACCAACATCACGGCGCATCACAGACAGATCCTTTGTAATGTCGTTGGGCGCATACTCGGGCGCACAGCGACAATTAGCGCTGGCGCAGTCATCTGTAATACGGCCCCTGGTGTGAAATCACCAGAGAAAGAGTGTTGGGGTCTTCATATTTGAGCAAATCTAGCCTATAATGTGGCCATAGAGGAGTTGGTTTAATGACCAGAAATTTGAAGGTTGGGAAATTCTCTTCTAACCCCTGTGAAACCTGTGCACCGCAAGGGATGGAAGTATGGCTGGCGGCAGCATGATGCAGCCCCTGAGGACCTATAACGACACATCTCAGAATGAACAATGAAGAACTGGAGATTGTCGATGACTTAGATTTTATATGTTTGCAGCAATGTCATGACTGCGATTGCAGCCCTGAAGTCAGAAGACAGGTAATACTGAGAAGAAAAGCAATGATGAACCTGGACAATGTGATAAAGAGCAAAGATATCTCTCTGACAGCAAAGATACGAATCGTCAAAGCAGTGGACTTTCCTGTAACAATTTATGGATGTGAAAGCTGCACAACTTATAAAAATGATCGTTCAAGAATTGACACCTTCAAACTCTAGTGCTAGCGAAGGCTTGTGCAAATCCCATGGACTGCTAGAATGATTTAATCAATACTTGTCCTGATAAAGTAATGTAAGGTAGATTTGTAGAGCACTGTTTGTCACCGTGAGGGTACCCAGGTGCTGGAAAATAATATTATGTTAGGAATGATGGAAGGAAAACTGAAAAGAGGAAGATCAAGAGCACAGTGGTAAGTCCCCAAAACCTAAATAATTCTGTTATCCACAGAAACAACTGGAGCATTTTTGTAGACTAAGTAACATTCATAATTCTTTATACATTTATTAATTTTTTTTGCAGTTTTATACAGCACAAATTCGACCCCGAGGTATTGGAGCACTTTACATGAGCAACAGCTAAATAAAACAAGGTCACATTTGTTTTTTTGGCACAGGTAGAATTTGCTCAGAATTACAGTATGTTGAGCTGACACCAAGACTAGAACCTAGTTTTCCATTTCCAGAGCAAACACAAGGAGATGATGGACGGAGTGTTGAACATTGCCAGCACTCACCCCAGTTAACTGATCTGGGTATAATCCATCATCATTCTTTAGCTCACTCTGCCACTCCAGTTCAGACATGGCCATATGCAAATCAGTCTGACCCTGTGCCTCATGGGAACAGTCCGGCCCGAACTGTGAAGCTATGTCTTCCCTGGACCGGAAACAAGGCTGAATTGCATATGGCTGGGTTCAAACTGGAATGGCATGGTGAGCAAAAAAACGATGGATTTAGGCCCAGATCTCTGTACTGGGGTGAATGTATGACATTGTTATGCATTCTGTCCATCAACTGTTGTTTTTGGATTTTTCACCCCGAGTGGGAAGGGTATGCCCAGACGTGGGTCCTGTGCTCTCCATGCCACTGGAATCGAGCTATCCTGGCTGAAGAGGGGTGAAACCCCAAAACCGGTCCTAGGATGCTTGTTTCCAGTCCAGGGAGGACCTGGCTTGGCAGTTCGGGCTGGACTGTTCCCATGAGGCACAGGGTCAGGACTGATTTGCATATAGCTGTGTTCAAACTGGCACGGCGAGCAAAAAAACTATGGATTTAGGCCCAGATCTCTATACTGGGGTGAATGTATGACATTGTTCTGCATTCTGTCCATCAACTGTTGTTTTTGCAATTTCCATTTCCAGAGTCAGCAACTTTGACCATAATACCACATCCTCGCCCCAATGTGTTGTCATTAACAAATACCTACTTTGAAGAGCTGCAAAGGGCGTTGGCTGCAGCTTTTGGGTTAACGAACCCCTTTAGCTGCTGAAGCAAAATATTTGGCTGGGGTTGAATCACACTCACTGGAGCGTAGCCCCTCGTTGGAGGACTAGGAGACCTAATGGTTTTAATGTTCATTTTTTATTTACAGATTTTTGTAGCAAGAACCTTAATCTCCGGGTAACACAACTCTTTACAAGGGACCAGCAATGTATACAAATATTTAGCACCAATACACAGGTCGATAGTAAGCAGAACAAAAGTACTTATATGTAACCAGGAAGCTAGCATTTATAATATAATTTTAGCCCATTAAACACCAGGCAATGTTACAATTTCAGAACCCAGGAGTGTGGATTAAGTGTTACTTTGAAAGGCCTCTTTGAAGAATCTTGTTTCAAATGCACCCTGTTCAGGTTGATTTTTCGGATCTGGGCACAAAGCAATCCAGTGCTGGGTTTTCAGTATGCAGATTGTGTCGTAACCATGGCTCCTGCAGAGCAATCTGGCCTGTGTGAACTAATTTTCCTGATTAAACCAAGAATTATGAATTGGTATATACATTCACTACAGAGACTTTGGTCTGTGGCCACCAGGGCCCGTATTATGTATCTATTTTTATTTCTAAAGAAACAAGGGAACCCTGAAAGTCAGAGGGACCTAGGTCAGAGGTGATAATCAGTGAAACATAGAAATACAATGAAAACTACGTTTATCTTCTCTAGATGGAGAGTTGGATCATTTAATAAATCACACAATAATTAAAAAACATAGGATAATTGGGCAAAGAAATTGATATCACAAGATTGCCAGACCTCAGGCATTATACAAAGAGTGACTCAAGAGTAAATGCACATTCACTAAGTCACAATTGTAAAAGTATCTTTGCTCATAAAGAATACAAGTAAAACTGTTTGGGCCTCATTTATGAAAACTGTTGCATCGCTCCGATAAAACAGCGATGCAACAGTTTTCACTGCACCCTCCTTGCGACATGATGGATGGGCCATATTTAAATGTACGGTGCTCCATGTTGCAAGGAATGACAGATACGTCAGGAATCCTGGCGTATCTGTTGGGCGCAATAGTTACGCATTGCTGGAGTTGTCTCGCAAGCATGAAGCAACTCCAGCAATGCATGGAGTAGGCCTGTTCCCATTGCACTGCATCACCCTTACGCCTGCCATGAGGCCATGAGGCAGGCGTAAGTAAGGCTTTGTTGCAGTGGAGTCCTTGAAGTGTCGCAGTGACATCTCCTAGATTTCACTGCAACACTTCTATGACCCTTTTACGTGGCAATGCCCACCCTGCATACATTACACCTGACACAGGTATAATGTGGCGCAGGGCTTTACAAAGTGATGCACCTGCCTAGATGCGTGACCTTGTAAATATGGTGCAACATGGCGCATTGTTTACGCCACCACTGCGTAACAAAAAGTAATGCAACAGGGGCGCAAAAGTGTTGCCTAGACTTCATAAGTAAGGACCTTAAAGTCAAGACCCAGAAGTCGATTACGTTTTAATTCCAACTAAGGTTGGGGTATCATCTTCAGGACACAAGAATTTATACCTGAGAAATTTCCTGGTGAAAAAGGAATAAAAGGAAAATTAGGGAGAAAGAGGGAGAAAAAAGAAAAGAAAAGAGTTATACAAGTCTCACAATATTAGGACTAATCAAAGCACCAATGTGTAGTCAATCACAGACATGCACTACTGTTCCAGTAGAGTCACAATTATAGTGCGTGCATGCGTGCCTGTGTAGTACGCACCAGCTCAAAATTATCTAAAGGAGTGAATGATTGGTACCGTGTCAATGACAATGCACTAGTATCAAAAACAAGAATAGAAATAATAATAATAATAAACTCGTGCTGGTAGCGCGGTATAAACAAAGTCCCAAAATTGATTAATAAAGTGAATGCGGACTAGTTAGCCACTGACCTGCTAGTTATACCTAGATGAAATATCGTGTAGAAAAATCGGCCACAGAGTGAGTAAAAATGCCATGCTGATATTTACCAGAGTCGGTAATCCGACGCAAAACTCAACGATTTCTGAGGATTCAAGAAATATTAAGTCAGGATCCGACAGTAAAACAACACGTATTATGCATCTGGCACACTGTTCCTGTTTGAGCCAAGACACACCTTTAAACAGCTGCACCAGGTAACACAGTGCACCCTATTACAAGTAATGCGCTGCCCCCAGGGCAGCCTCATACTTGGGCATTAGGGATCTGTGCAGGCGGCAGACACTTGTACTTTCAAGAGGGTACAAAGATCCCCAAGCAGGTGGCTGCAAACTGTGGCCACTTTTTGTGAATTGAATAATAGTTCTTCTGGCCTTGGCTTCCCTGAGCCCGTGGAAACCAATGGCCTGTTTATTGTGTGAAAGGAGGCGATTTCTGTAAGTTGAAACAGTGTCTTGCTGATTAATTCTGCAGTGACTGGAGTGGAGCTTCAATTCTTTGAGCCTCAGGCCTGGAATATGTAAAAAGCAATCCTGTCTCGACAACATAAATGCCCTGTTCAACTTGATGCTAACCATAGTAGCTTTCTTTGTAAATGATATTAAAATTAGTGTTTTTGATAACTGGCTACAGAATGAGTCTGGGTTGAATTATATGTATGTTACATCTTGGGAAGAAGTCAGAGTGGCTCCTAGAAGCTCTTGCCATACAGAGGGAAGACTGTAGTAGAATATGCCTCCAACTCTGTGTGTTTTTGTCTTTGATCTATTCAGGCAGAAGTAGCTCATCTTTATTCGAGTAGAATTGTCATTCAGGCAAGACATGATGTTATCGAAGAGCTCATTTTAGCTATCCACGTGGCTATGGAGTTATATGTTGTATACATAACTTTAGGTACTATTGTGAGTTATCTTTGGCCAGTGGTCTCATGTAAATGTTGAGTAATGGAGTATAGGGGAGATATTTCATCATGAGATGTGTCTCATAGTTGAATAGCATTGCCCAGTTCTGATTTGCTGGCTGCAGTTTAATAAGAAAGAATGTAAACATTGGATAACAATTTGGTCATTTGGGTCCATTCCATAGGTGCTTCAGTAATGCATTGTAGTCCACTGTGCCATTAGCAGAAGTCAAGTCAAGTAGAATTTAGATTTCAAATTGTCTCAATTGCAATGATGAAATAGGATGTTCCCCGAAGTCAGCTACTATGGATTCTATCCCTCTCTCTGGTGTGAAATCAGTTCAGGTAGATGCAGCTAATTCCTGCAGTTGACATGCAACCCTGCCTTCCATGATTATACTGACAAAGGGTAGGTCTGAGATGGGTTTGTAGTGCTTAACTGGTTACAGGCTGATCGTTTCCGTTGTAGACAAGCGTTTGCAGCGTGTTTTAGAGCCGTAAGGGCAATTTCACTTTGTGGGGGTGTAGCAATGATTCTAGTTAAATCCTAATCAAGTGTGAAAAAAATATTTTTACTGTAATATTCAGAGAGGGCTCGACTGGGAGGTTTGAGGCTTTCCGCTTACCATCTGCCTTTCACTGTTGCTGATGAATCAAAACTGCAAAAGAAGGGGATAATGATATGGAATTCTGGCATTCTATCAGGTGCAGATTGGTGTCCCCAATTTCTCTTATTCCTCCACTTTGATCTTATGAGCTGTATTGTTGCAAGATAGGTTCCACCCATATTGTATGCCCAGATTGTTTGCTGTCTGCATCACCCGGTCTGTCTTTTATTTTTTTTTAAAAGGCTGCTGCGAAGCAGCTAGGGTAAGGGGTACTTGTTGGTTGCATGGGAACACGTGCATACGCATGTGCGCATGTGTGCGAGCTGCTCGTGGGAGACTGCTGTAACTGCACACAGGTAAGCTGGTGCAGGGGGACTCTGCAGGGTTAGATATTGACCTGTGTTACGGCTTATAATATTAGTGGCCGCTTACAGGGAAAGTTAATGTGATTTACTGTTTTGTCTGTGGTGACACATTATTATATATAGGAAGCAATCTGCCTTAGAGTGCGGTTTCTCTTCCTTAAATCCTACAAAGTTCCAAGGGGTATGAAACTGGGCTGGAAAGATACACCCAGTCCATATTAACCAGTCCTAGGTGCATCCATGTAGATTTATGGGCCATCCACAAATTTCATATTTCTCTGGCTCACCTCAGGAGCAGAGTCCAGGCCTTTTGTCAACCTGTTGGGCCAAGATAATAACATTTCTCTCCAATAGCAGGAAAAAAGGCCTCCCCACACAAAAGGTGTAATTAACAGTGCTTTTCTCAGCAGAAAGGGGTTTGGATGAAAATCTGCGTCTATTAATTACCTGTCACACTGTACCAGGGCTTTGGACAAAGCAGGTCTGCTGAACAAAGGAGGAAGTCCAGACAACCGAAGCCAACACAGAAGGTGGTTCTTCTTTGAGATTTTGGTGGGAAAGGCCCTGGCAGTGGTGTCTGTGAGGAGGCAGATCTAAGACCCCAGAAACAGATGTGACCGGTGACTCCTGGATGACGCCATCTTGAACTGTCCAAGCATCCTGTTCAGAAGGGTTGAGTCAGTGGTGGAGAGATGATGTGGCACCCTAGAATTGCCTGACTTCTAGAACCTTCTACCCCATTTTAAAAACAGTTGCACAAGGAAGAGATAAGGCTGTTATGCTTTTTGCTGCTGGTCCCTGGGACTGTGACAGCCATGGGCAATTTAAAGGGGGAATCCTTGAATGCCCAAAATGACTAAGGACTCTTTCCCAGCTGACCCCAGGACCAGTAGGCCTCTACAAAGGTCAGTGAGGCTTGTCCCCCTTATCTCTCCTGAGTACCATTTGGGGGAAAGACCTGGATGTCTGCACTGAGAAACAAATACCAGAAGGAAAGCTTGCATGGGGAGCAAGTGGAACTAGCTGCATGCAAAGTACACCACCTTTTAGGTCAGGAAACTAGCTGGAAGGGCTCCTGGTGGCTAGAACTCCCAAACAGGAGTAAAACAAGCCCAATTCGGTCCAACGGGGCCTGAGTCATGGCATTTTAAATGATTGTAACCTTTGACCCCTTTTCCAAAATGGAGCGTGTGGGGCTCCGCCGCCTGGTCAGCAATCCCTCCCAGGGTGGGCCTGGGCTCTGCGCTGGAGTACTCTATTTATTAGCCCCAGTGAGGGGGCATGCATGGGATTCCCTCCCCTCATCTTTAATTGTCCCTGGGGGCAGAATCAAGAGGACCGGGAGAGTGCCATTGCACTCCCACAATTGTAGTGGGCCTGCTTCCTGCTCCCCATGCCTGTGCTTGGGGGAAGTGGGGTGGTCATCAGGAGAAAACGGACAGTGCCAGCAAGAGCGGGCAGAAGAGAAGATCTGCTGGCTCCTGCAGCAGCAAGGATGCTGTGGCTGAGCTAAGCTTGGCAGGGACAACCCGGGGTGGTCTCCCCAAGCTGGCCCCCACCGCCTTGGCATTCAGGGGGGCCCAGGTGGGACCGTGTACCTCAAACAAAAAGGAAGCATGCTGCACAAGACTGCACACCAAACAAAAAGGAAAGTAGAAGAAAAGCTTTGCGAGTCTTTCCATCATAGTAGGAAAGACGCAAATAAACTAGTCACTGCTCTAGGATGGAGTATCCCAAAATGCCCTGTTGGGCTGACTAGTTTTTATCTTGCCTTATGCTGGCCCCAGGAGGACAGGGGCACCACCAATGAATCTTGAACGTGTTGTTGGAAGCTGTAGGAGTTTCAGCAGCTCCCCAGAAGTAATATTTGATAACTAACCCTATGCTTGCGGGGTCAAGGAATGCATGACTCTTTATGATTTTCTCATATGTTTTTTTAAAGCTCTACCAAAGCTGGAGCATTTGCTCTATAGCTGGGAGTGCAGTACTTTCTAGGAGCTAGTTTTATGACTGCATTTTATGTGGCCTGGAAGTATATAAAGAAGATGCAGAGCTATGGAGTACATCACTTTCTAATGGTGCAGTCTAGGGGATTGATATCCTTTATTGATATTAATAATTGTATTTACCAATGATTATTATTGAATATTGTATTTAAAAACAAAATGATGATGTTATTAACATGTGGTTTGTTGTTCATGCAATATGGTGAACCTTCGATAAAGCCAATAGACCTGTTTTACCTAAAGTGATATCCCCTATATTGTGATGTGTTGTATGGTATAGGTGGGTGGCACCGGAGTTTTGGGAGTCATGATCCTTTAGGGGTCAAATGTGATCTCGTAACATCTATGGTATTTTCAATCTGCCTTATGTAAATATTTGTAAATTAATATGTAGTATTAAGTGGTGTCTGTCTAATAAATATACTTTTTCGAAAGAGAAAGCACTGACTTGACAGTCATTTATTAAGTGTTATTTTTGCGCACCAGCGAATGGTGACACCACCTCCCCTGAGTAGACCTCTGACTGCTCTGCTTCGCTAGCCTGCGAGAATCAAGTGCTACAATCGGGTGCTTGGTTTCCAGTAAGAGGAAATTGTGGACCTATTACTTGTGTAGGCCTCACATCCTAATCTCAATTTCCTACACATAGTCTTCAAATGCATCAAGTCATCACACCGTTGGTAGGAAAAAACGGAAACATTCTTTAACACTTCTGTTTTCTTTGCTTCCTGGAATGTTTTTAAGGATTTTCTAGTTTGCTGATCCTTGGGTTTTTCTATGCTATCTTTACATTGTATTGCCCTTTTATTTTATGTCAGTCATCTCTGAGTTGAACAGCTAGTTGGCCATCTTTCCAGCCGATTGAGGTTGTTTTGGTTGACCTTGAGTCACTACCATGAAAAAGAGATCTAGAAGAAAAGCACAAGAGGCTGGTTTACAGAATAGGCCAAACTAATTCATTTTGCCCAGTAGGTGATTTTCTGTCATCTCACCCATAGTATTTGTTGAGAAAACATTCTTTTAACATGTGTGACAGGAGAGGCTCTGATATGGGTGTCAATATTCTAACAGCGTAAACTTTTTCTGCATGATGTACACATGCACAAAACGCAATGTCTTATACAGGGCATACTTGTCTGGTGCTAGGACATCAATAGGTCCTTTGCTGTATGTATGATCTACAATAGACAGATAGACATCTGCTCTGCTTTATTTCACATCTGGGTGTAAACTTTATCTTCCTCTCAGTGGAAAAAGAGAGCTATGCATTGGCTATGGACTTGCTGCAGTGTTGGCATGGAGACTGCGTGATATCTCCCCCTCCCCAGGGCCATGCTCAGCGAAGCTGAGATTTCTCACTCTCTGTGCAGCAGTTTACTTGTCAGATGCACCCTACTGTGGAGGGTCAGATGGGAGAGTGATGTAGGTGAAAATAGGCAGTGCTTGCTGTTATCAGAATTGAATGCAGTACTGGTTGACTAACTTGATCCTTGCTCGATTCTGACTGATGTACGGTTGACTCTTGCAAAATCATGTCTGAGGGAAATCTCCACGTAGGATTGAATTATGAGGGACTGCTGTACACTTCTGGCTGATGGACTGTGGAAACTCACTAATGGAGAACTGCTGTGAAGAACTGACTAATTGAAGGCTTCTTCTGTACTACTGGTTGCTGGAAGTGTTTTTGCATAATACCAGCTGATAATGGATTATCACAAACACGTTTTCTGATTATAGGGGTCTGAAAAGTACTGCTCGATGGGGGAAATAGGCATTCTGGATTGTCAACGACATTGGAGCAAAGGTTTTTTTTTTCCCTTTCAACAGTGTCTCATGTGCATTGTTGCATAATAATCACTACAGGGCACACTCATTCAATTTTAAATGATGGTGACTATCAATGGTTCAGTGTTAAGTTTGTTCACCTCATATTAATGGAGGGGTGCGCATTTGTGTTCTGAGGAATTACAAATCACATCTGACCAGATTTTCAGAACTTTTTGCCCAGCTACAATGAGCACAAATTGATCTAATCATATCCGTGTGCACAGAACCGTGGTCCAGATTTATCAAACGTTCACGCATCGCAATGCAGCAAGACACCTTGCTGCGCTGCGCTAAAGGGTGAGGGCAGGAATTTGCCATATTTACCATTATATGCACCAACGCAGGCCCCTTTGCACCAAGGACGGCTCCTCCGTTTGAGCGGAGGAGCATCGCCCAACTAAGCAAAATGCCTAAAAACAAAACCAAGAGATGAAAAATAAAATGGTAATAAAGTTAATTTATTACCATTTTATTTTTCGTCCACCCTGTCCGGAACCAAGTGTCAGGACTGGGCGGGGCATGTTGTGTCGTAGCAGCAGGGAGGGGGGTGGGCTGCCTTGGCGCATGTGCCTTTGGCCGGCCGTCTTGCGACAGTCAGCCAGACATAAGCACTTTGAAAGCTCTAACCCAGCTGTGTTAAGACAGCTGAGTTAGAGCAAGTGCAGGGCTTCAGTCTGCTCGTTAGTGGCAAGAGAGGCTGCTCTCTCTAATCCTGGTGTTGTTCTCATGCAGCATGGGAGCAGCACCAGGATTGGTTAAGGGAGTTGTTGAGGGTCCCGCGCTAGAGAATACCAGAAGATAGAAACCGGACCAGAGCGCGGAGGACGTTCGTGCAGGTAAGTGTGTTTTTCTTTTTTTCTTTCTATAATGTGTTCTCCACCCATTTGCCCACCCCACTACGTTGCAGGCAGGATTGCTTTTGTGCAGGAAGGAGCAACACCGGGCACAAAAACAATCCTCTGAGGCTTTTTCCTTTTTCTATCTGTGTTTCAGAATGCAGCACAAATACAAAGAGGAATAAACAAATAGAATAAAGATATTTCTCCTCAGTGTGCCTCCGTTTGGGAAGGTGTAGCATTTTGAAGTATTCCCAGGTGTACCACTAAGGGTAAATTCAAGCATGTACCAAAATCCAAGGGTGGAAGTGTGGAAACACCCATGCTCCACCCATGGATGCCTCCCACTGGCGTAACGAAACTTGAGGGATCCTCCCTGCAAGGCACATGGAGGGGCCCGGTCTGGGCTCAATCAGGAGCTCTGCAGCCAGAGTGCTGTGCTGTGCTGAGGTTGCACCGCGGGGCTGCGGAGACCTGTGTTACGCCCCTGACGCCTCCCTGGGGCGGAGTAACGCAAGGCAGCTACTTGCTCTACCTTGCGTTACTCCAGATTTACCATGCACTGCAAGACCATGCAAGGTGGCTTTGCATTGCTTAGTAAATCCGATGTTAGTGTTGCATTGCCCTTGGGTTACCTTGCGTGACGCAAGGGCAATGCAACACTATGAGTAATCTGGCCCAATATGTTTCAGCCACAGTGGCAATTAGAGAATTGCAACAGTTCTGCCGAAAATGTATAATGGTTCAGGGATGCTGTTTTTGGTACTGGTTAGAACACATTTCCTGTAGTGCAAGTACTTCTACAACAGATGATGAGAGTTAGAGAAGGCCATCATGCGTCAGCCTATAGAGATAGAGTGCTCAGCCGTTTGTTGCAACCCCCCCCCCCCTGCCTCTCGAGCATTAGTTATCAACATAATCAATGAGATAGTTGAGTTTTTGGCCTTTGTGGCTTGATTGCTGCTTGGATGCTGAACGCAATGGGCCATAGGGGTCACTTTCTGTAGGTCTAAAAAGAGGTTACATTGGTAAATTATTTAGGATGATTATTTGAGTATTTTCCTAATTGGCCAGACAGAAGTAATGGACCACCTTCCATACCTTTTAGGCATTCCACGTATTTTGCAGTAGATTTGGAGATGCCATTTATTGTTTTGTTGATGAATCAGAGGCATTTCTTACAGATCATTAGGAGACTAGAGTGACAGTGCTGCATGGAGACTGCAAACTGAAGCCGCCACAACTCAGACACCTGCAGCAGCCAGAAACACTTATTGCAGTCATACACACTTGAAAGCAAATATCATGGCTTGAGATAGGGGAGACAGGGCTCGCCAAGGTGAATGTTTACCTTCCTTTTCCAAGCATCCTCGCAGTGCTGCACTTACTTAACACAGTCACGCGGAAAAAGAGTCTGCTGGATGTAAAGAGGGCTGCTAATCTAACATGAATCAAGCATTGGCAATGCCAATAGGTCTGCTTATAAATTAAGGTGCCTCTACAGTCACCTATTGGTTTATCACTCTGATTTTGTCTAAAATCTCTTCCTTATAACTCGTAGCTTGAAATGTATCCAGCATTTCTTTTTCAATGATCCCATACTGTTCAGTTGTACCACAGATTCTCTTGGCTCCTAATAGTTCCCCATATGAGATGCTGACTTTTAATGGGGCTGGGTAAAAGCGGTTAGCAAACAATGTACTGTTTCCTGCAGTCGATTTTCTGTACCAGGTACTAGTGAGCCTCACTTCAAACACTTCTAATAGCACATCAGGAAATTCCAACTTTTGGTTATTAATATTACTGGTGAAGGTGAGATTTCTGTCAGATACATCTCAATCGGCCACAAGTGTCAATTACAGTGAATTTTAGAATAATATCTCATGAGACGCTCACACAGATAGACACCCTGTTTGCTAGTGAGGAAGGTGCAAGTGGTTTTAAACCCCCTTCTAAATTTGTACCAATAGCTGCACATGATAATGACATTTTCTCTGAATTGGTTATAAAATAATTTCGTAGTTTACAAAGCAGAAGTATGAAAACAAAGGTCCTTTATGACACTAATTTAGAAGCAGTTTATGAGGAGCCTCTCAAAAAGGTGGGAAATTTAAAGTTTGTGGTAATTAGAAACTCTGATAAAGGGGCTAATTCAGTCTTGTGGGTGACTGAGAGGTATATGACTGAATCCTACAAAGAATTATCCAATGCAGAGTGTTACAGTAAGGTTGAGATGGCGTATTATCTAAATTTGAAACCAGAGTATTTCAGAGAATTGATTGAATGAAGGAAGTAGGTTTGATTAATTTGGATGAATTCAATTTTCTTAAAACTGACCATCCTAAGTTGCCAGTATTGTCTTTGATCCTGTAATATTACAAAGATATGAATGTATCTCCCCAGGATAATTTCGGCACAAGGCAATTTGTCAAGAAATTACCCCTACATTGGAGAGGAACTCTCCCGCAGACCTTCAATTACTTTTCAAAAAGCCTAGTCTATAAGGGACAAACTGATTCACAGTGAAGCCAAAATGAAACAAGAACTTAATGGGTGGTTGACTTGAAACCTAAGACATGTTTATTTTTGTGCATAATGTGCAAGGTATGTAAATATGGTAAGATCATTACTGAAAGTGCTATTATGCATAAGAGAAACATAAAACTTAAATACCACCTTATGTGTAGAAGTCAGTTTGTGGGTTACACATTTAGAGGCCTATGCTCGAAGATGTATATTGGGAGCACAACGCAAACAGCCCACAAAACTATATTACATTTGTAGGCAATAAAAAAACAAAGATGAAGAGTTATCCAGTTGCTAGGATTTTAATCAGGAACATGGGGATGTAGACAAATTGTGATTGATCAATTTCAAAGAAAAATAAGAGGAGATGATAGCGAGAGAGAATTGAGAAGACTAGAGTCTCGCTACATCATTACTTTGGATACAAATTAAACCTTGGGACTAAATATTGATGAGGAAGTACATAATAATTTATGAATTATTTCTAAATATGTGTTATTTAAATATGATCCTGCTTGCAAATGAATAATAATTGTTTTTTATCAACAGCTTTAATTTTAACTGGTATGTGTTTTAACTATGTGCTATGATCTATTTCCCATCTTTAGATAAAATATGGAGCCTGGCACAGTGAAGGGTTCCTGTCAACTTAGTCAAGTAGATAATGCATGTTGGAGTGTCGTGAGATAAGAAATTGTTAGGGTTATTATTAAAATACAGGACAATACAGGAAATATTCTTCTTATAGATCATTAGATCATCACACAGATTTTGGATGCTGACGGCAGCAAGATTATCCCTGTGAAACATCGAGGTATGCAAGTCAGCAAAGAGGCGAGTCCTCAACATATTTGATATGTAAGTCATGCAAAAACCCTCATGTAAAAATATAACGCCCCTCAAAATTCAAAAGAGGTGTATTTCTTTAATACAATGAAGTTGTATAGCATTTTAGTGGCATTTATTAGAGGTGATAGCTTCCAAACATGAGCTCAGAAGGATAAATACCCCTCACAGCACTACGCAGATGAGGACGCTGTTAGTGAAACAAGAAGCAAGTCAGTTATTATGTGCAAACTCTATAGGCCTTAGTTACTATAGATGAAGCATTATTATCAAGGACTGGGAGGTTTATTTAGTTCTTTGCTTGATTGCCTGAGAAAAGGTCAGCTTCTCCTGGCAGCCACAGTGCCACCCTGCTTAGTACAGTATATGTGAGGGGTATCAAATGACTCCTTAAGTGGGTCCCGGTGAAGAGGAAAAGAGATAAAATGCCTCCTTGGGAATCTTGTGGCTCTTGATTGAGGATGAAGATAGACAATGAAGTGATCAGTAACGCATCCAACTTCTCCTGGCATTAGGGACCTGACATCAGAGAAGTGGATGTTCTTCATCTTAGATGGAAAAGCATTCTATAGATAAACCACCATCTTGAAAATGGAAGCTTATAAGGTGTGACCCACAACTTTCCAAAAACTCATGGCACCCATTTGGCTCATGTTTGACATCCTTGCCCCAGTGCAGAATTTTGTTGTCCCGCCATCACATTTCATACCTGATGTTCTATTTTGGCCACAGAACACCCTTCCAGGTGAACATGCCTGTGGAAATGCCAGTGCAGTCTAGATGTTGAGGGTCCTTATCCACACTCTGATCATGTAGTCAAGGAACATGCTGCTTGACAGCGCAAGGAGCATTCCGTCTTCTACTAAATGTGTGTAATCTCTGGTAAGCCCTCTTTGCAGACATGTGACAAGTCCATTAACACATCTACAAAAGATATATTTGTACAGTGAAGATGGTGAACTGATGCATTTCAGGGTGCTCGCTAATGTGAGGAGATATGAAAAGCCATTGTGAAATATTTTAATTTCATGGGATCACACATTTGATATAGCAAGGATGCAAGGATTTATCCCATGTTTCCCGAATTCATGTGCAATAAATGTTACATCAAAGGTTAATGCTTTGTCTTTAATGCTACATCTGAATACCTTGTTAAATGAAAATACATATTCCTTACAAAATCAAGTT
Source organism: Triturus cristatus (assembly GCF_964204655.1). Taxonomy (NCBI): domain Eukaryota; kingdom Metazoa; phylum Chordata; class Amphibia; order Caudata; family Salamandridae; genus Triturus; species Triturus cristatus. The sequence goes on from NC_140584.1 coordinate 450,247,828, forward strand.
AAAACAAGAATTCTAGAAACAAAAAGTTAAAAGTTAAGAGGCAGGATACTTTATTAATTTTGTTATCACCTGCTTTACCTAATCAAAGAGATTCTCCACACCTTCGGCAAATGCAATTACATGTGGTTCACTAACAAAATATAGAAACCACAAATATTGTGGGACATAAATATTGAGTCAAAAATATCTAACACAAAATATTGTTATCTTATACTTAATAATAATAATACGGATATTTATAGAGCACAAACAGCTACCTCCCAAAGGAGGTGTCCCGGCGCTATAACGACAAGTGACAGCAAAATAAAAAGGTCAGACACCAGCACTCCAATTGCCTTAATCCAAGTTAAAAAGCCAAGTCTTATCTATACAAGTCTTAATTATACTTGCAATTGAGAATAATATTGAAATTAAAATATCGTTATACACTAATATCTAAGACGAAAATATAGTTTTTTAATACATATATACCTAAAATAATAAACACTAATGGGCCTATCACGATGTCAGACAGACTTACGTCTGCCCAACACCATCTAGGAAATGGGACTGACCGACCTCAGGTCAGCGGTCCTGACTACCTCATCATGATGCGACAGAACACTGTTCAGTTGCATACTCCCATTCCTCTAGGAGAGGTCGTGTTACAGCTGTAAACCGGCCATAACACAGGCTCCCATAAGGAATGAGAGTCTGTGTTCATCTCTGCACTGTGTGGCAGGCATCTCAGGGTGCCACACAGTGCAGGGATGACCAGCGGGGCACCACAGGTGCCCCCTCAGCCCCCAACCAGAGGCCGCAGAGGCAAGGGGAGTCCTGCTGGGGGGCCCCCATGCTCGCTCTCCGAAAGGCTTTCTCTGTCGGAAAGCCGGACATGGAAAGCCTGCCGGGGACCGAGTATCTTAATCCCAAGGGCGGAAAGGCTGCCCTTTGGGATAACAGGCAGGCCTCCAACTTGCAGATGGGCTCCTTGAGCCCATTGGAAGCCAGTGGAAGGACTCCCCAGATTAATTTCCGATCGACAGCATTGTAATGCAGCGGTCGGAAATTAAACCAAAATGAGGCCCCAATAAATGTTAATATTTAGCGATAATATATTTTATAAACTATATATAAATATTTTACTTATTTTAAAATAGATGTATATTTTAAAATAAGTAAATATTTACCACCCCCGGGACATTGCCATTTGCTATGGCAGGGCGGGTGCTGTGAGGCTCCCGCCCTGTCATAGCAAACGCTGCTTTGCTTGATTGAAGCGAGAGCAGGCAAACCTGCTCTCGCTTCAATCAAGCAAAGCAGAATTGCTTTTGAGCAAGGGGAGCTGCATGTTATATATATATGTCTAAATATGTTTCTTAATTTAAACATTCAAAATAATTATTTAAATTTATATTATAATTTACTATATTAGTTATAGTTAGGACCTAGTTTCCGTAGGAAAAGCTTTTGGCGTTGTTTGACGAATGTTTGCGAAATTTTCAAAACCAATAGCCCTCTCTGGTCAGCTCCTGTCCTGAACAATTCGGGGTGATTCCTCAAGTGGGGGCTAAAGAAAAAAAGGGGGTCCCAAAACGCTTTTTTCCCTATGTTAATTTCCATAGGAAAAATATGAACAAGCTACAGTCGGAACTGCTGAATGGAATTACACCAAATTTGGCAAAAAGGTAGCCCTTGGTTCAGAAAGAGACCTTTTTTTTAAATGGTGTAAATCAGTTCAGTAGTTCCTGAAAAATGAAAAAAAAAATATCGATATCTGAGCACCGAGGAGGGTTCGCGAACTCTCCCGGGCACGAGCTTCACTCCGATTGGCTGCCAACACTCTAATCCAGAATGTGTTGGCAACCATCTTGCGAATCCTTCTGAGAAAATAAAAAAAAATGGGCCCTGGGTGGGCCAGGTCCCGGGGGCAATCACCAATTAATTTGCAGGGGCCCCGCAGCCCCGGGGACCGCCACCTCCCCGGGGCTTATTTAATTGTATGCGAGGGGCACTGTGTCCCCCCACAGCCCCGGGGACCGCCACCTCCCCGGGGCTGTAAAAACAACATGCGTGGGGAACCCAATCCCCCCCACGCTGCTCCGGGGACCGCCACGTCCCCGGGGCTTTGATAATAAACTGCGGGGGGTGTGTGTGGCCCCCGCAGTCCCGGGGACTGCCACCTCCCCAGGGCTCTTTTTTGTTGCTAAAAATGTTGTGTGGAGGGGAAAGAGCCCCCCACACGCCCGAGGATCACCACCTCCCCGGGGCTTTAAAAACTTGGTAGGGGGGTCTTGATCCCCTGGGGACCGCCACGCCCCAGGGCCAGCTCCTGCAATGTCCCGTGGTGCCCACCCCCAGGACATTGCCATTTGCTATGCTGCTTTGCTTGATTAAAGCGAGAGCAGGGAAACCTGCTCTCGCTTCAATGAAGAAAAGCAGAATTGTTTTTGAGCAAGGGGAGCTGCATGTTAGCAGCTCCCCTTGCTCAAAAGCAATGCTGACTCTCGCAGGAGGCAGGGAGCCGGCAGGACCATGGGGGCAATGGGGCTCTCCCCATGGTCCCCAATGGAGAGGCCAGGCCCCGGGGGATGGGGTCCCCCTCCCTTTTAAAAAATAAAAAAGTGGTCGGGCCCTGGGGGATGGGGTCCTGGGGCCGAAATCAGCCTGGAGAGGAGGGGTGCGTGGCCCCCTCCTCAAAATGATAAAAAAATAAAACAAATGGCCAAGCCCTGGGGGATGGGGTTCCTGGGGCCAATAGTGGCCCAGGGAAGGGGAGCCTCGCATTGAAGAGTCTCAATAAAGCAGGAGACTCTCCCCCGTGAGTGCTGTGTCTTTTCTGGGAGCGAGAGAGGATAAGGAGCGGTAATATTGGCGGCTGCACCTTCCGCCGTATCAGCACCCGCTCGCGAGTGCATGAGTATGGTGCAGGAGGAGCGCCAATATATATATAACCTACTGGCAGTCTCCAGTAGGTAGTTATAGTTAGGGCCTTGTTTCTATAGGGAAAGCATTTTTTCGTTTGCCAATATCGTCGTTTGAGGAATCTTTGTGAAATTTTGAAGACTAATGGGGAGGTGAGGTCAGCTGCTGTGTTAAAAGTTTCGGAGTGATTTGTCAAGCGGGGGCTGAGAAAAATGGGGGATCCCAAAGCGCATTTTCTCCATGTTAATTTCCATAGGAAACTTTAGACATGGCTACAGCCTGAACTGCTGAACGAAATTACACCAAATTTGGTAAAAAGGTAGCTCTTGGTTCAGAAAGCACTCTTTTCGTTAAATGGTGTAAATACGTTCAGTAGTTCCTGAGAAATGTAAACATTTCTCAGATATACAACTCTCAGATATACAACTGTGGCCGTGGAGGATCCGCAAATCCTCCCGATCTCGAGCCGGCAATCTGATCCAGGAAGTGTTGGCAGCCATATTGTGACTGGGTTGAACTGAGTCACAAGAAAAAAGGTTAGAAAACATGAAAAAACAAGAAAATGGGTCAGGGTAGAAACACCCTGACCCCCTAGGCCTGCTCCCACAGGGCCACAAAAAGCATTAAAAAAATATATTAAGTGGGATTTGTAATGGATCTGCGAATCTGGCCAAAAATTAAAAAGAAAAAATGAGTCGTGGGCTCCCGCGCTTTGTTTACTTTATGCCCCCGGGTGGGCCAGGTCCCAGGGTCAATGAGTAATAGACATGCGGGGGCCTGCATGGGCTCCTGCAGCCCTGTGGACTGCCACCTCCCTGGGCTAATTTTATGAAGTGCGGGGTGGCCACGCGGCACCCTGATCTTCAGGGACCGCCACCTTCCCGTGGCTTTATATTGTTTTAATGCATGGAGGGCTCCATCCCCCCAACCAGCCCCGGAGACCTCCACCCCCCCCCCCGGGGCAAATTATTTTAATGTGGGGGAGCATGGATGCCCCCTGCAGCCCCAGGGACTGCCACCTCCCCCGGACTACTACACTAAAATGCGGGAGCCATGCGCCCCCCGCTGCCCCAGGGACCACCACCTCCTCAGGGCAATTTTGCACATGGGAGGGGCCGTAAATGGCCCTGGTGACCACCACCCTCCAGGACCGGCTCCAGCAAAGTTTGCTATGGGATGGGATGGCAGGAGAAAATAGCGTGCTTGCTTTGAACAAGGAAGAGCACTTTGCTCTCACTTGCTCAAAGTGAGCACACTTTGTTTTTTATCTCCAGGGAGCTGCATCTTAGCAGATCCTTGGGGGTAAAAAGCAATGCTGGCTCCCGCAGGAGGTGGCAGCCGTCCGGGACCGCAGGGGCCTTCAGGTTCCCCCCGCGGTCAATAACCAGCTGGCCATGCCAAAAATAGCCTGGGAGGGGGCTTGCGCAGGCTTCCCTACCAAATTTTTTACAAATAAAAAACTTAAGGCCAGGCCCCCGAAGACGGGGTCCCCAGGGTCAAAATCTTCCTGGGGAGAGGCCCACCTCCCTTGAAATTACCATTTTTTTTACAATGGTTGGGCTCTGGGGAATGGGGTCCCCGGGGCTGAAATATGCCTGAGGAGGGGGGGCCCCCTTCCCATTTACAACCCATAAACTAAATATAGGCCCAGCCCCGGGGAAAAATCGGCCTAGTATTCGTATGGGTCTAGGAATGGGTTTGTGAATGTATGTGCGGGAGCGGCAGAGGGCTTATAAAAGAATCAATAGGCGTGTCAGTGGGTGTGTCAGACATGCTGTGGATGATGTCATCAGTGATGTCATTTGAGATGTCATCAGTGATGTCACTGACCATGTCATGAGTGGTGTAATATGTGAGGTCATAAGCAGTGCATTGCGGGGGCTTGAGTTATAGGTAGCTCAGCTAACTATAACTGCTGAATTTTTCTGGTTTTATATGAGTGAAATGTCAGCCTAACTACAACGTCCCTGTAACCTTTGGTTTTTTCTGTGAATATCTAAGGTTTTTTTTAAATTCTGTTTGCTAACTATAACAGCCATGCAACCTTTGTTTTTTTCAGTGAACAAGGCAGGTATGCCAAAACGGGTCATAGCACAAGAAAAAACGAAATAAACGAAAGGATGGAATAGCAACGCTACCCCTGTGTCTGATCTGAAATGAGCTCAGAATTGGTTTGGATATATTTATATATATAAAGTTCCACAAGTTGCCTTTGATTAGAGAGCACTCACGGCAAGTAAAATTACCAGGAACAACCTCGGTGAGAGTGCTCTCTAATCAAAGGCAACTTGTGGAACTTTATCTATTACGGCCAGCCAGGTCGGGGAGAAGCACCATTGCAGGATTCTGTGCAAATCCTGTGGCGCGCTGATGTCAGGCGCCACATTGGAACGACAAGTGGGATTTCATTTGGATTAACTTTTGGTGAATGTACTTATTTTAGTAAAATGAAATCATGTTGTTGACATTTGGAGCTTGTTCATTATTTCCGACCCACATGGGTAAAAATTTGGGACTCCAACTCCCGAGATGCTTTGCATTGAGAGGCCCACCTGGGCTGAATGTGATTTAAATGGGCTATTTAGTTGGAGGCATTACGGGAAGAACAGTGCTCTGCATGCTGCCTCTGAAGAAAGATAATTAATCTGAAACGCGTTAGGCAATGGCATGCCGATATTTGAATCTCACCGAGGTTGTTCCTGGTAATTTTACTTGCCGTGAGTGCTCTCTAATCAAAGGCAACTTGTGGAACTTTATCTATTACGGCCAGCCAGGTCGGGGAGAAGCACCGTTGCAGGATTCTGTGCAAATCCTGTGGCGCGCTGATGTCAGGCGCCACATTGGAACGACAAGTGGGCTTTCATTTGGATTAACTTTTGGTGAATGTACTTATTTTAGTAAAATGAAATCATGTTGTTGACATTTGGAGCTTGTTCATTATTTCCGACCCACATGGGTAAAAATTTGGGACTCCAACTCCCGGGATGCTTTGCATTGAGAGGCCCACCTGGGCTGAATGTGATTTAAATGGGCTATTTAGTTGGAGGCATTACGGGAAGAACAGTGCTCTGCATGCTGCCTCTGAAGAAAGATAATTAATCTGAAACGCGTCAGGCAATGGCATGCCGATATTTGAATCTCACCGAGGTTGTTCCTGGTAATTTTACTTGCCGTGAGTGCTCTCTAATCAAAGGCAACTTGTGGAACTTTATCTATTACGGCCAGCCAGGTCGGGGAGAAGCACCATTGCAGGATTCTGTGCAAATCCTGTGGCGCGTTGATGTCAGGCGCTACATTGGAACGACAAGTGGGCTTTCATTTGGATTAACTTTGGTGAATGTACTTATTTTAGTAAAATGAAATCATGTTGTTGACATTTGGAGCTTGTTCATTATTTCCGACCCACATGGGTAAAAATTTGGGACTCCAACTCCCGAGATGCTTTGCATTGAGAGGCCCACCTGGGCTGAATGTGATTTAAATGAGATATTTAGTTGGAGGCATTACGGGAAGAACAGTGCTCTGCATGCTGCCTCTGAAGAAAGATTATTAATCTGAAACGCGTCAGGCAATGGCATGCCGATATTTGAATCTCACCGAGGTTGTTCCTGGTAATTTTACTTGCCGTGAGTGCTCTCTAATCCAAGGCAACTTGTGGAACTTTATCTATTACGGCCAGCCAGGTCGGGGAGAAGCACCATTGCAGGATTCTGTGCAAATCCTGTGGCGCGCTGATGTCAGGCGCCACATTGGAACGACAAGTGGGCTTTCATTTGGATTAACTTTTGGTGAATGTACTTATTTTAGTAAAATGAAATCATGTTGTTGACATTTGGAGCTTGTTCATTATTTCCGACCCACATGGGTAAAAATTTGGGACTCCAACTCCCGGGATGCTTTGCATTGAGAGGCCCACCTGGGCTGAATGTGATTTAAATGGGCTATTAAGTTGGAGGCATTACGGGAAGAACAGTGCTCTGCATGCTGCCTCTGAAGAAAGATAATTAATCTGAAACGCGTCAGGTCATGGCATGCCGATATTTGAATCTCACCAAGGTTGTTCCTGGTAATTTTACTTGCCGTGAGTGCTCTCTAATCAAAGGCAACTTGTGGAGCTTTATCTATTACGGCCAGCCAGGTCGGGAAGAAGCACCATTGCAGGATTCTGTGCAAATCCTGTGGCGCGCTGATGTCAGGCGCCACATTGGAACGACAAGTGGGCGTTCATTTGGATTAACTTTTGGTGAATGTACTTATTTTAGTAAAATGAAATCATGTTGTTGACATTTGGTGCTTGTTCATTATTTCCGACCCACATGGGTAAAAATTTGGGACTCCAACTCCCGAGATGCTTTGCATTGAGAGGCCCACCTGGGCTGAATGTGATTTAAATGGGCTATTTAGTTGGAGGCATTATGGGAAGAACAGTGCTCTGCATGCTGCCTCTGAAGAAAGATAATTAATTTGAAACGCGTCAGGCAATGGCATGCCGATATTTGAATCTCACCGAGGTTGTTCCTGGTAATTTTACTTGCCGTGAGTGCTCTCTAATCCAAGGCAACTTGTGGAACTTTATCTATTACGGCCAGCCAGGTCGGGGAGAAGCACCATTGCAGGATTATGTGCAAATCCTGTGGCGCGCTGATGTCAGGCGCCACATTGGAACGACAAGTGGGCTTTCATTTGGATTAACTTTTGGTGAATGTACTTATTTTAGTAAAATGAAATCATGTTGTTGACATTTGGAGCTTGTTCATTATTTCCGACCCACATGGGTAAAAATTTGGGACTCCAACTCCCGAGATGCTTTGCATTGAGAGGCCCACCTGGGCTGAATGTGATTTAAATGGGCTATTTAGTTGGAGGCATTACGGGAAGAACAGTGCTCTGCATGCTGCCTCTGAAGAAAGATAATTAATCTGAAACGCGTCAGGCAATGGCATGCCGATATTTGAATCTCACCGAGGTTGTTCCTGGTAATTTTAGTTGCCGTGAGTGCTCTGTAATCAAAGGCAACTTGTGGAACTTTATCTATTACGGCCAGCCAGGTCGGGGAGAAGCACCATTGCAGGATTCTGTGCAAATCCTGTGGCGCGCTGATGTCAGGCGCCACATTGGAACGACAAGTGGGCTTTCATTTGGATTAACTTTGGTGAATGTACTTATTTTAGTAAAATGAAATCATGTTGTTGACATTTGGAGCTTGTTCATTATTTCCGACCCACATGGGTAAAAATTTGGGACTCCAACTCCCGAGATGCTTTGCATTGAGAGGCCCACCTGGGCTGAATGTGATTTAAATGGGCTATTTAGTTGGAGGCATTAAGGGAAGAACAGTGCTCTGCATGCTGCCTCTGAAGAAAGATAATTAATCTGAAACGCGTCAGGCAATGGCATGCCGATATTTGAATCTCACCGAGGTTGTTCCTGGTAATTTTACTTGCCGTGAGTGCTCTCTAATCCAGGGCAACTTGTGGAACTTTATCTATTACGGCCAGCCAGGTCGGGGAGAAGCACCATTGCAGGATTCTGTGCAAATCCTGTGGCGCGCTGATGTCAGGCGCCACATTGGAACGACAAGTGGGCTTTCATTTGGATTAACTTTTGGTGAATGTACTTATTTTAGTAAAATGAAATCATGTTGTTGACATTTGGAGCTTGTTCATTATTTCCGACCCACATGGGTAAAAATTTGGGACTCCAACTCCCGAGATGCTTTGCATTGAGAGGCCCACCTGGGCTGAATGTGATTTAAATGGGCTATTTAGTTGGAGGCATTACGGGAAGAACAGTGCTCTGCATGCTGCCTCTGAAGAAAGATAATTAATCTGAAACGCGTCAGGCAATGGCATGCCGATATTTGAATCTCACCGAGGTTGTTCCTGGTAATTTTAGTTGCCGTGAGTGCTCTGTAATCAAAGGCAACTTGTGGAACTTTATCTATTACGGCCAGCCAGGTCGGGGAGAAGCACCATTGCAGGATTCTGTGCAAATCCTGTGGCGCGCTGATGTCAGGCGCCACATTGGAACGACAAGTGGGCTTTCATTTGGATTAACTTTGGTGAATGTACTTATTTTAGTAAAATGAAATCATGTTGTTGACATTTGGAGCTTGTTCATTATTTCCGACCCACATGGGTAAAAATTTGGGACTCCAACTCCCGAGATGCTTTGCATTGAGAGGCCCACCTGGGCTGAATGTGATTTAAATGGGCTATTTAGTTGGAGGCATTACGGGAAGAACAGTGCTCTGCATGCTGCCTCTGAAGAAAGATAATTAATCTGAAACGCGTCAGGCAATGGCATGCCGATATTTGAATCTCACCGAGGTTGTTCCTGGTAATTTTACTTGCCGTGAGTGCTCTCTAATCCAGGGCAACTTGTGGAACTTTATCTATTACGGCCAGCCAGGTCGGGGAGAAGCACCATTGCAGGATTCTGTGCAAATCCTGTGGCGCGCTGATGTCAGGCGCCACATTGGAACGACAAGTGGGCTTTCATTTGGATTAACTTTTGGTGAATTTACTTATTTTAGTAAAATGAAATCATGTTGTTGACATTTGGAGCTTGTTCATTATTTCCGACCCACATGGGTAAAAATTTGGGACTCCAACTCCCGAGATGCTTTGCGTTCAGAGGCCCACCTGGGCTGAATGTGATTTAAATGGGCTATTAATTTTGAGGCATTACGGGAAGAACAGTGCTCTGCATGCTGCCTCTGAAGAAAGATAATTAATCTGAAACGCGTCAGGCAATGGCATGCCGATATTTGAATCTCACCGAGGTTGTTCCCGGTAATTTTACTTGCCGTGAGTGCTCTCTAATCAAAGGCAACTTGTGGAGCTTTATCTATTGCGGCCAGCCAGGTCGGGGAGAAGCACCATTGCAGGATTCTGTGCAAATCCTGTGGCGCGCTGATGTCAGGCGCCACATTGGAACGACAAGTGGGCTTTCATTTGGATTAACTTTTGGTGAATGTACTTATTTTAGTAAAATGAAATCATGTTGTTGACATTTGGTGCTTGTTCATTATTTCTGACCCACATGGGTAAAAATTTGGGACTCCAACTCCCGAGATGCTTTGTATTGAGAGGCCCACCTGGGCTGAATGTGATTTAAATGGGCTATTTAGTTGGAGGCATTACGGGAAGAACAGTGCTCTGCATGCTGCCTCTGAAGAAAGATAATTAATCTGAAACGCGTCAGGCAATGGCATGCCGATATTTGAATCTCACCGAGGTTGTTCCTGGTAATTTTACTTGCCGTGAGTGCTCTCTAATCAAAGGCAACTTGTGGAACTTTATCTATTACGGCCAGCCAGGTCGGGGAGAAGCACCATTGCAGGATTCTGTGCAAATCCTGTGGCGCGCTGATGTCAGGCGCCACATTGGAACGACAAGTGGGCTTTCATTTGGATTAACTTTTGGTGAATGTACTTATTTTAGTAAAATGAAATCATGTTGTTGACATTTGGAGCTTGTTCATTATTTCCGACCCACATGGGTAAAAATTTGGGACTCCAACTCCCGAGATGCTTTGCATTGAGAGGCCCACCTGGGCTGAATGTGATTTGAAAGGGCTATTTAGTTGGAGGCATTACGGGAAGAACAGTGCTATGCATGCTGCCTCTGAAGAAAGATAATTAATTTGAAACGCGTCAGGCAATGGCATGCCGATATTTGAATCTCACCGAGGTTGTTCCTGGTAATTTTACTTGCCATGAGTGCTCTCTAATCAAAGGCAAGTTGTGGAACTTTATATATATATATGTATATATATATATATATATATGTGCAATGTGCACAATACATTTAAAGCAGTAACAAATAAACTGGAAAGAATATAAAAAATGACATTTTAATGAAAATATACTCAAAATTACAAATATTACTAAATACTAAATACAAATAATATAATTTTAAGTACAATCAGCCCCTCGGAAGCATCGGTCAATTCCTCCGACCGATGCTGTCCGACTGACCGCATCATAATGCGGCGATTGGACCGCTCTGCTATATGTCGATCATACCGCCACCGACGGCCTGTCAGTGGTGGTCCGACCACCATCCTGAGGCCCAATATTCTCACAATAATAACAACAAATATAATGTTATTTACAATTAAAAACAATAACACAACTCACACGTAACATAAATAATAACAGTTTAAAAAAACAAAAACTATTTGTACATTTACTATAACTTAAATACCTTCCTACCCTATACCTCTACAAATTCAACAACCCACACCTAAAATAAATCTAAAAATGTATATTAATTACTAAATTCACATAATTAATGATCAATTAAACAATTTATAATAATAAACTACTAATAAAATTACATTTAATTAAAATTAAAATTACTTTAATTAACTTCTTACCTTTGTCCCTACAAACACACCTAATATATATTTAGAAATCATAATATTTACATGATTTATTTCTTTAATTATTAATGGAACAATTATTAACAATTACCGAATATTTTTTTAAATATTTAATTAGCTTTCCACCCTTTTCCCCCTACAAACTTAACAACTTGCACCTGATATATACCTTAATAATGATCTTAATTACACAATTTACATATTTAATTATCAATTAAATAATGATGAATAATTCACATTAATTATTAGTTATTATAATTCATTTCTACCACACCATTTGCCTCTACAAAAACAACTCACACCCAAAATATTACAAAATTAAATTAATTGCACAATTTACATAATTATCAATTAAATAATTAATAGTAATTATGATTAATTTACTTCTCACCCTATACCCCTACTAATCCCACAACTTGCGTCTAAAACTAAAAAGTTTTTTTTTAGTTACACAATTAGCATAATTAATTAGTAATTAAATAATTAAGATTAAAGTATTAAATATGAATTAATTATTATTAATTTACTTCCCACCCTGTACCCCTATAAAACCAACAACCCACTATGGCACTAAAAAAAACAATAGACTAATAAATTACATTTATAAACAACAAAAACTATAACCAACTATATCTAAAAACACATTAACAATAACTGCACAAACAACTTTTAACATATACAATTAAAATATATACTAAAATACATAGAAATTATAAAAAAATGATATTATTAACTATATTTTTGTAAACGATATTACAACACAGATATTAACAGCTTAGATATTTTTAACATCGATATTACTTACCTTAAAATCGACATTCTTCAATCAATCAATCAATCAATCAGGGATTTGTGAATCGCTACTCACCCGTGAGGGTCTCAAGGCGCTGGGGAGGGGGTGGAGGGTTATCGTGCAACTCCGTCTCATCCAAAGAGCCATGTTTTAAGACTCTTCCTGAATGCTCGCAGAGTGGGGGAACGTCTGATGCGGATTTTCTTGTCCATGATATTCTTGCATCATCATATTCCAAACTCAATATTGTTGCCTCTTGATATTTTATTTTCGATATTTTGTCTGAATACCCTTGGACGCATTAGCAAAACAAAGGTCTGGGAGAGTCTAAGGAGAGCCTATGGAGTTCACATGATACAAGATCACTTTGATACAAGATTGACAGAAGATCACTGAGAGCAATTGAAAGATAATGGAGAACCGCTCCATCCGCTGCCCACCTCAAACTACTAAGAAGCACCAGAAACTCCTATTACAGAAAGATTAGACATTCAAAAGCTGACTTCATATGTAAACAATTAGACCAAGCTAAGAATCGCCCCCAAAAAACTATTCAATCTAAAGGTGTCTCCCACTCTCCCCAAGCTAACCCAGAAACATTCCCCAATTGCGAGGAACTTGCCTCCTTTTTCACAACAAAGACTGGAAATTTAAAGACAGACCTACCTAACAACCTATTATCCCATACCCACCCACACATTACCACCTCGCTGACCACACCAGTGACCCCGCCTAACTGCGCTACAAAGCTCGACCTCAAAAACAACGCCTCCTGGACCACCTTCATCTTCTACAGCGAAGAAACTATTTTAAACACGCTCACAGCTCTGAATCCCTCCAATCATTTCACAGACCCTCTCCCAGCAACCCACTTAAAGACCTTCATTCCACAGCTAGTGCCCCTATGGACCGGGATTATAAATACCTCTCTCTTGCAAGGAACCATCCCAGACATCTTCAAAGCAGGTCAGGTATCCCCTATCCTAAAGAAAGTATCAGCAGACCTGTCAGACTTAAATAACTATCACTCAATATCCAACATTTTGACCCTGGTCAAACTACTCGAAAAATGTGTTCACGTGCAGCTTAATAACCTCATTGACTACTTCAACCTGCTCGATCAATTCCAATCTGGCTTTCAATCAGGGCATAGTACCGAATCAGCCATGACCCACATTATAGATGCCACACTACAAATACTGGATCAAAATAAAGCCTGTTTGTTAATCCTACTTGACTTATCCTCAGCCTTCGATACAGTCAAACACAGCAACCTACTTGACCTCTTGAAACATAGAATGTGTTTATCTGGAACAGTGTTAAACTGGTTCACGTCCTTCCTCCAAGACAGAACGCAAAGATTCAAGAACAACCATTCTTTATCTAACCCCACCGCAGTCACCTTGGGAGTACCCCAGGGATCTTCCCTCTCCCCAACACTCTTCAATCTGTTTATGGAACCACTCACTGAGCTTCTCAACTCCTCAAACATCCAATATCACATGTACGCTGATGACACACAACTCTACATTAAGGTTCACTCTCTTGAAGACATCAAGTCCCTTAACTCAACGCTCCAAAAAACACAGACCTGGTTGGCAAGCAACCATTTAAAACTAAACACACTAAAAACAGAATTCCTCCTTATCGCTCCCCCCAACCAAACAGCCATGATCCACGAGTGGATGAAGCACCTAACTGCATTCGATGGTCAACCTCTCATCATTGATTCCGCTAAATCCCTAGGAATAACTCTGGACAATAAACTAAATATGCAGAAACACATCAGCACTGCAACTAAAGGAGCCAATTTTCAGATGAACACCCTGAGAAAACTGAAACCCTTCATACCCGCAAATGACTTTAAACAGGCAGTTTGAACTCTAGTAATTCCCAGAGTGGACTATGGGAGTGTTGCTCTCTGCGGCCTTCCCAGATCAACGACCGCTCCTCTAAGAGCCTCAATCAATGCAGCCTCTAGACTCATCACAGGCTCCAAAAGAAACTGCCACATTTCCCCTGACCTTCGTGCCCTCAACTGGTTACCTTTAGAGGCCAGAATCCATTTGAAAATCGCCTGTATGACACATAAGGCATTGCACCACAAAACCCCGAAACACCTGGTGGAGAAACTAGTACTATCGGGTGGTAACAGAACTACTAGGAATTCTGATAATCTTCTACTTAAACCACGTTTCTCCAGGAATGGCCCCCAGGATTTGGAACGCCCTGCCCCCAGAAACGAGACTTAATCTGTCCGCTGCTTTCTTCAAAAAAGACATGAAATCGATTTTCTTGTCCAGATTCACCTGAACTTTCTTATACACTCTTGTAGATATGTGCTAGTCTCTAATAGTTACCAGTAATGTATTCGCATAACTCATCATATTTATATGTGTATGTCAATCACCTGCATTTGCCCTGTAAAGTGCTCTGATACCCGCAAGGGTCTTGTTCACGCTATACAAAACTGTCAAAATAAAAATAAATTAAAAAAAACAAGATCAGAGCTCAGCTGTGGAGAAAGTTTCATACAGGACCACAACTGTGTGTGCTTTTTGCACTTGTCATTACCACCTGGGTTGGGAGTGGCATTTTAGATGGACTGTCTATCAAGACCGTCAGACTGCTGTGAAAGTTCTCAGAGAAATAGCATTAGCTTAACATCCTTCTCACTTTCACAGGACTCTGAAGGATTTTCATTATCAGCCCATCTACAAAACAAATAATGTGCAACTCGGGGCAGTACCTACTCTGCTGCAGGAGGAGCAGGTGTTGAGGGAGGACTTCAGGCTGAGGAAAGAGTATGGGCACCAGAAGCCACATGAGGGCTGAGCTCATTTTTTGGCTCAAGAGTCCATGAGAACCTTGAGCTTAGCTAAGGTAGATATCTGAATTGAGCTTGGCTCGAGCCTTTAGTGGATCTTCCATTTCTAGTAAAATATCATTGTAAAGCATTCACAGATTGGTGAGGAAACACTGATTACTGCAGGTGATTTTCCAAAAATATGTAATCCCCGTTATTTCCCTGCCCCCAAATTAATGGGACCGGGCCTCTTGTAATGAAGCCCTTAGTTTGCTATTTTCCACATTGCTGCAGTAATATCCTCATTTGTCGTTTCCTCAGGAGTTTATTATTTCAGTATCCACAACACCTTATGAAACAGTTTATATATTAATTCACATGAACAGACACAGACTTCAGTGCATACAAGCCAACAAAGGCACACAATCAGGCGCACAAACAGGCAAATGTGTCAAGAGCCTTTATGTTACATGTGACATGCCGAGACAGTCCTGTCTTTTTAACCCACCAAACTTTGCATGGTAGGCGTAGTGAGCTGATAATTCTAATGCTAATGAGGAAATGAATGCTGCAAGTGCCAAAATACAAGGCTAAAAAGATAGTTATGTCCGATGACGTTGCTCATGAGATGGGACAACATAGTAGAAGTGGACACATGCAGACACATATATATGCAAATTCCTACATTCACACACCAAGGTACTGTGACACAAACAAACACATACACACACACAGACAAATTCATACAATATGGGCCTGATTACAGACTTGCGGAGGCGCAGCGGTAGCTGTCCAGCCACTACCGCACCCGCAGTCTGACCGCCCTATTACAACTAGGGTGGCCGGATCGCCATTGCACCTGTGAAACCGTCAGCTAACCGCACTCCCTGGCAGTACCCCAGCGGTCAGGGGCTCACAATATGCTGGTGGTGCGGCTGCAGCACCCCATGCATATTATGAATTTCAGGACCACCAGCGGAGTCATGGAGATTCTTCCTCTATGAAACTGCTGGCGGTCATAAAACACCTGCCATGCTGGAATGAACTGTGGCGGTCCTGCGGGGGTGCCTTTCTAAGGCATACATAGGTGCCTTTAAAAGGCACCACCACAGGACTGCCACACCATCCGCCAGACCAAAAAAAAACTTGTTATCTGGCGGGTGGTGGCCCGAATTGGGGGTCCTGGAGTGGGGCAGTGGTGTACCGGCCGGCTCCAGAACTGCCAAACTTATAATTGGGCCCTATGTGTCCTTTCACATCTAAATCTAAAGTATGGATGCTCTAGGGGAATGTTTTTTGCATTTGGGATCATGGCCTCTTGCATGCCAAGTGGTATAAAACATTATTTTTTTTAATTGTTAATTTAATTTATATTTGTCATCATATATTTATATTTTGTCACATTCATACTGGGCTAGTAATTGCTAAGCCTGTTATGCATGAAAATTCTTTGCACAGCTTACATTAAAAGTATTCAAGAAAGTACAATATGGCTTTAAAAGAGCTATGACGATTATAGAAGAGCATGTCTTGGAATGCTACCATGAACTACACTAACTCTAACAACTTTAATATTTAGTTCCAAAGTTCATTAAGTGATAAGTTGCAGGCTTTAGATAGCTCTTTAAAGAAGGACAGAGAATAATTTTGCTTCAGCTGCATTAGATAGAGGATTGACTCAACGCATGTTGCACTCTCTGATCAGGCACACTAAACATGCTCACTGGTCTGAACCAGCTGCATTCATATAATTGATCATGGCCTGTGTGCCAAGAGCTATTCCACACCTCAATCCCAGAGTAGCAACATTGAATGTAAGAGCTCAAATGAAGTAAAGAACAGTAATACAAGACCATCTTGGCCAACAAAATGCTCATACTATCACTGGTCTATAATGCTCGGACCACTGCCCATTTACACTGTAGAAAGGGACCCTAAACATGTGTGTGTGCGTGTGCGTCTGATGGGCGTGATGGAGCAGGTAGTGCAAAATTTTGTATACCTCCTCTACTTTGCATGAAAGTATTAACTGAATAACCTACTTATTATAATTTACTAATAGTGTGCTGTGATATATTAAAATTAACCAACCTGCATACACAAATTATACGTGGGAACTTGCTATTTGCATGGCAAAATAACTCTGAAATACTAAAATACGTACGCATATTAACAGTAGTATATGTAATAATTAGATTTTGCATGCTTTATGTTGCTTTTGTGACGTTTGCACCTTCGTGGAGGACCGTAAAGGTGAATATACTGCTTTAAATGACGCTATATGCTAGGAAAATACTAATACATAAAGGGATTAGTGAGGGTGTAACATTAGATGCATCATTTCTTTGTATTAATTACTCTTTTGTGTTTGTTTCGCTTAAGTTGACAATTTGGCCTATCAAAAGCATGGCGGCAGAGACCGAGTTCAGAAGTGGCCACCGTCTCATGAAGTGCGAAGTCTACTGCGCAGAATCGGATGGCTCCGTGAACTTCCTAACGACCTCTGTACACGCCGTTCCTGTCAAGGATAGGTTATTGGTGGACTACCAAAGGACCCCGGATATTAGAAACTGGTATAAATGAACAATGGACCTTTTAAACTAGAAGTCGAAATATTGCAACAAATGGAATTTGGTCATAACCAGAAACATATCAGCAAAATCCATGTGAACCTGGACTATACAAAATCGGATGTTTTCCCCCGACCAATTGGAACCTTTCTCCGCCCAAAAATGTTTCATGTTATCCCGAAATTTACTATAAAAAGAGTAGTAGAATAGGGAGGGGCTATCTATTCTATTCTTTCCAGACCTTTTCGATCACATTCGGCGGTTATTATGACTGCGTACCCTCTTTGACCCCACAGGCGATGACGGATGCTGGCACAATTTCTGGTCCTCTGACGATCTTTGGGACTGTGACGTGCTGAGCAAAGGACTTTCGGACTTTGAGATCTGGCCTGCTTTTGGACAAATTAACGACAAAATTCAGTTATGCAGAGCCAATGAATTAAAGAAAACCAAGATAGCCAGAATAGGTAAATATGATGTTCTGTGATAAGATTAAATTGATCTAGAAATTCTAAGCTTTTGAAGAGACAAATGATAATATTAATGAAATTTAGATAAACAAATATTGATTAACAGAAATAATGAGTTTTGGGTTTTTCGTTAAAGAGAATAAGGATTCTGAGTCTTAAATGTGTTTTAGCTGGTTCTAAATCACCATCAACCAATCCAACTAATTGGTCCGATCGACCAAGTGGGCGGAGTGCCTTGATGTTTAGGATTAGGAATCTATAGGTGGCGAATGTTAATGTATATGATGTAAGATAACTTTTCTTTCTCTATAGGTTATAAGGTACTCCCACCCACATGTCCAGCGCATCAGTCCCCCTCCTGTGTGCAGACCTGTGAATGAGAAACGTGCGAGTGTTGGTGTTATGGGCCCCACCAATGAATGCGTGTGTGAATGAGTTAGTGTGAAGGCGGTTCTGCTCTCACTTTTTCCCCGAGTTGTTGTTTGCGCTGGATCAGGCGCAAGTGTGTCTTTGAACATAAAACCTCCTGAGGAGTGACAGAAGCCATGTCAGCAACCAAAATGTCTGCGAGCTCCAAAAGGCCCGAGTCATCACACACCTAACAGTCATAAAAGAAACAGAGCCACTTAAACAGATTCTCTGTAATGTTCTAAAGGATTTAATTTGCTTTTCATTACTTTGGGTTTTCACCTTTCTTTCCGTTAATTCTAGGATCGAAATTTCTGAATTCATTTTTCACATTGTTAACTTTGAGAACACTCAAATTCTGCTTTGCTTTCCTCTTTTTTGTGTATTTTTGTTTTTAGGTCTGGGTTCAGACAGCTGTTAAATGACCTTATATTGGTTATATGTGTTAAATTAGAGTTTTAAAAAGCGTGCTGCCAAAATATTGTAGCACTAATATCGACTGCCTAAGAAAAATTGACAAGGTGAATGTATTTAGGTAAGCATAGATATAATATATAATATAATATAGATGTAATATTTTCACATAGTAAATGACGCTCTACTTGCCCTAGACTGCAACGAAACCTGTCTCCTTATTCTGCTCGACCTTTCAGCTGCATTCGACACAGTAAACCATACCAAAATACTAGAACGACTGGAGGAAAGGATGGGTTTAGTGGGCACAGTCCTAGAGTGGTTTAGATCGTTCTTAGAAAACAGATCACAAAGATTCATGGTGAACCAAAACCTATCAGCATCATCAGCTTATTCGAGTACCACAAGGGTCAACACTATCCCCTGCTCTATTCAATCTTTATGTAGAACCTCTAACAGAAATCTTACAGCAGGCAAACATCTCCATCCACATGTATGCAGATGACACACAGCTATATATCAAGATTTCATTGGTGGAAGAGATCAACATCATGAACCAGGCCTTAAAGAGGACCATTCATTGGCTAACTAATAATCATCTCAAGCTTAACCTGCATAAAACAGAATTCCTTCTGATTTCCTCCCCAAAAAGCGCGATGAGAATAATGGAATGGACCAAGCTAATCACTGCACTAAACTGTACCCTGAGTCTAGTAGACTTAACCAAGTCTCTTGGAATTGTGCTAGACAAGACCCTGAACATGCGAACCCACCTTAACACAATGGCAATAAAAAGTCAGCTTCCATTTAAGCTATCTAAGAAAACTGAAACCTTTCATAGCTACTTCAGACCTCAAAACGGCAGTTCAGGCACTAGTCATCTCGAGGATTGAATACGGATGCACAACTCTAGCAGGTCTATCCAAGATATCAACAGCCCCACTAAAAGCATGTCTCAATGCGGCCACAAGACTTCTTACAGGCTTCAGAAAATTTGACCACATCACCCCTCATCTGAAAGCGCTTAATTGGCTACCTTAGAAAGCAAGAATGCAACTAAAGATGGCATATATCACACACAAAGCGATTCACTACTAAACACCATTATACCTATCCCAGAAAATCACATTATCAGTAGGCAGCAGAGTCTCTTGGAGATATGGAGATCTTTTACTGAAACCTGCCCTCTTCCGAAAGAAGAGAACTTATGACAGAGATTTTCCTGGTGCGCCACTAAGAATTTGGAACTCACTCCCACTGAGCAGAAGAAGAATCGCATCCACTTCAGCCTTCAAAAAAGAAGCTAAGACCTTTTTGTGAACAAATTCCTCCCATAATAACAGTAGACTAGACTCTGCTTGGTTACTTTCCTGATCACACACCCTGTTAATACAAATCAATCGCTAGTAGTCGTCAGGACTTGTATATATGATGATGAAAATGATGACGAAAGCACAAATGTTTCTCTCTCAAATCGATGTACGTATACATATGATCTTGTAAGCACAATTGTTTCTCTCAAAGTGTTGTTCGATTGTTATTTTGCTTATGCTCATGTCAAACCTGCTGTACTAAGATTAAGACAATGTAAATGTGAAGCGCTCCGATACCCTATTGGGTCATGTCCACACTATATAAAACACAGAATAAATAAAATAAATAAATAAAAAACTTGACCTCTACCTCGAAGACATTGATCTAGTCAAGGTACTTATATCATTTAAAGACAGTCGGGCACCATATCAAGAGATCTCTGCCTGCATGGGGAGGAAGTGGAACTCTGTGATGAAAGTGCATCTGCAGATGTGCCAAATGCAGTTTCATAACTGATGAACACTGATCAAGGAAGATGCTTATGTCAAAAAGGTTGCATGTCAGAATGTCATATAAAGAAGTATTGTGTGACATAAATATTGTGTCCTAAATATTGGTTAGAAAAATATCTTCCCTTTGGGTGTAGAGGTTCCATTAACTTCACCTGAAGGATAGTTTTTAAACAATATTTAGAATATGATATTCATGTGTGAGGCTCTTCTGACTCCAATATGAAGGTACCAGACCGCCAGGGGGAAATAATTTGCATATTTCCCAGAAAGATCCGACAAGGAACATGGAGGCTGGTTAAAGCTAAAGTGCGCGTGTGTTAAAAGAATAGTGTCAAGGTCCCTTGCGGAAAAAATCTGAGTTAAATAGTTGTTGAAAATTGAGTCAGTAATGACAGATCGTCTCTGCCCACCATTGTGCAGGCTGCTGAGTGGAGTTCTTAAGTTACAAGTCAGTCTCTTATGGACTTAATTTTGGGCAGTCAGCGAGGTAAATCGCCAACTTTAACTTCTACTGAAATTTCTGGGGTTTAATTTAAGGAGCATTAATTGGATCTGGTGGCCACAGAAAAGGAGGCAACTCTGACACTTCTGGAAGCGAAGATCAAGAACACACGAATGGTCATAGCCTGGGAGGGGTTAGGTGCCATTAGCGAGCTCATTGTAAAAACAAGTTGATTCGTGTTGCAAATAATACATTTGTTATGTTTGCCTCGTTTCTACAGAAGTGAGGATGGGGTTGGTGTGTTTGGCGGTGCGGACAGTGGTTGGGATGGAACTACTTAAATTATTTTCTTGCTATAAAAAAAATAGATAACTTTCACCACTCTCTCAGAAAGGCCTATGCGACTGCCGGTGTGCCTTAGAGTCTTGCACTGAACTTAGTTTATTATAAAAGTCTTACAAACGCCTTGCCCTCTTGTACTAATATCTTTGGAGCTACTTGTTTAAGAGCTAATGTGTGCATGCTTCCACACTGTCTTTGGTTTTTGTAGCAGTGGTTCCCTGGATATTCATTCACATTCACACCTTAACTATGAATTATTATCAGGTAAAGAGACTTGAAAGTGATAATAGCGTGTAATTGCACTGAATTATTTTCTAGAGTATATGTTAATATTTGTAATCACATGCTTTTGTCATTTCCGTTACTTATGTTATGTATTTATATACATTCTGCATCTCATCGGCTGATGACATGACATGTTTCAGTGTTTCCACAACTTGAACAGATGTGACATTCACTGTAAGTTTGAAATCCACATGTTTTCTTATTATATCAAAATGTCTGGCAGATTAGTTCGATAAAACCTTATGTTTGTAGTCTTGTTAAGTTGTCCAATTTTGTTTTTGTAAACCAATGCTTTAATCTAATGCAAAATACTGGATTTTGAATTACCTATGACTTTCTTTGACTGAGCTTGATTTACAATCACGTGGTATTCACCACCTGGTGAATGGCGTCCCACCCTATTGCAAACGGCAGTTAGACAGTATTGCAAACCGCCACCAGTAAAATTGGCATCACCTACGTGTGGTAGTAAAGAAGAGACCCCCAAATGCATCACCGCTAGACAGCCCTTTCTGTGGCCGCACTCGTTTCAAGGAATATCAAACTTTACCACACATATGTTTAGACTGCATGCCTTAGTACTGCTAGCATTACACCCTGTGTGTGTATATACTTACCTCCCTTTACTTCTATCTACCCGACCCCTAAAAATCACTTACGTTCCTTTGCCTCTGCATCCTTGAACCCTAAAGATTTGTATCTCCCTTTCCACGTCCCACTCCTGTACCCTAAAAACCCTTTACCTCAGTATACCTCTATGCACCCCTAAACCCTTAAAATCCCCTTATCTCCCTTTATCTCTACCATTCCATAAACCCTAAAAACCCTTATGTCCCTTTGCCTCTACCCACCGACCCCTAAAAAACCCTTACCTTCCTTTACCACTGTATGCCCATGAGCCCTCACAACTCTATAACTACCTTACCCATACCACCATGGACCCTCACCCATAACTTAACTCTAAAATCCCATTTTTATAAATTGATATTGTGTAGCCCTCCCTCCCAGTAACATGCAACAATCCCATAGTCAATATAACCCTGAACTGCCCCCCACCCTCTGAGCAGTGCCACCAACCCGTCGCATTTCGCAACAAGCAACCGAACTGGCCACCGGCCCCATCCCATACCCATATTTCCCATCATAACTGTGTCAATAAAAACAAGGCCTCCGTTGCCAAAGTGAAAAATAGGGTCTTTCCCTGATACAACACCCTAAGTTTGGTAGGGAACATAAGAACATAACGTAAGTTATGTTTCCGCATTTCTGCCTTAACTGCTAGGAGGGTCCGTCGTTGCCCCTGAACTTTCAGGGTCTAGTCTGGGAACACTGAAATTGGATGGCCTTCAAAGTTTGGTGCACCCGTCACTCGACACATGTAGTAGTATCATGTCCCTGTAATTGAACATTTGAGCGATGAGGGCTCTCGGCAACTCCCTGGGGCAGGGGGGTCATGCCAGGGCCCTATGGGCACATTCCACTGTAAAGAACTTAGATAGTGGCTCCAGGTGCAGGATTTTGTGGCTGCGGGTGAGTGATTTTTACCAATCCATTCCTCAAGAAACAGCTCCGCCGATTGCCCTTCCACTTTTTTAGGGGGTCCTACAAAGCGGTGGTTGTTCCTCCGGGACCGATCCTCCGCGTCCTCCATTCAATCAATCAATCAATCAATCAAGCATTTATATAGCGCACTACTCACCCGGAGGGTCTCAAGGCGCTTGGGGAGGGGGGTCTGCTACTGCTCGAACAGCCAGGTCTTGAGTTGCTTCCTGAAGGCGAGGTGGTCTTGGGTCAGGCGGAGGTGGGTCGGGAGGGAGTTCCAGGTCTTGGCGGCCAGGAAGGAGAAGGCCCTTCCTCCTGTGTTGACTCTTCGGATGCGGGGGACGGCGGCGAGGGCATGGCTGGTCGATCGAAGCTGACGTGTGGGAGTGTAGAAGTTGAGGCGGCTGTTGAGGTATCTTGGGCCTTGGTTGTGTAGGGCTTTGTGTGCGTGGGTGAGGAGACGGAAGGTGATTCTCTTGTTGACCGGGAGCCAGTGCAGGTCTCTCAGGTGTCCGGAGATGTGGCTGTGTCGGGGGATGTCGAGGATGAGTCTTGCTGAGGCATTCTGGATCCGCTGGAGTCTCTTCTGGAGTTTGGCGGTGGTTCCGGCGTAGAGGGAGCTGCCGTAGTCCAGTCGGCTGGTGACGAGGGCCTGGGTAACCGTCTTTCTGGTCTCGGTGGGGATCCATCGGAAGATCTTACGTAGCATGCGCAGGATGTTGAAGCACGACGAGGAGACGGCGTTGACTTGTCTGGTCATGGAGAGGGAGGAGTCCAGGATGAAGCCCAGGTTGCGTGCGTGGTCTGTCGGTTTGGGTGCGCTGCCCAGGGCAGGGGGCCACCAGGAGTCGTCCCAGGCGGAGGGTGATGATCCCAGGATGAGGACCTCCGTCTTGTCCAAGTTCAGCTTCAGGCGGCTGTTCATCATCCACTTGGCTACGTCTTTCATCCCTTCTTGTAGGTTGGCTCTGGCGGTGGAGGGGTCATTGGTGAGGGAGAGGATCAGCTGGGTGTCGTCGGCGTAAGAGATGATGTTGAGGTTGTGTTGGCGTGCGATGGCAGCGAGGGGGCTCATGTAGACATTGAAGAGGGTGGGGCTGAGCGAGGAGCCTTGAGGAACGCCGCAGATGACTTCGGTGGCTTCTGATCTGAACGGGGGGAGGCGGACTCTCTGTGTTCTACCGGCGAGGAAGGAGATGATCCATTCTAGTGCCTTCTCCTGGATTCCGACGTTGCAGAGGTGCTGCACTAGGGTGCGGTGGCAGACAGTGTCGAAAGCCGCGGAGAGGTCCAGGAGGATGAGGGCCGCTGTTTCCCCGTTGTCGAGCAGGGTTCGGATGTCATCAGTGGCGGCGATGAGGGCGGTCTCGGTGCTGTGGTTGGCCCGGAAGCCAGACTGTGAGTGGTCGAGGGATCCGTTCGTCTCGAGGAAGGCGGCCAGCTGCTTGTTGACGGTCTTCTCGATGACTTTGGCCGGGAACGGGAGGAGCGAGATGGGGCGGTAGTTTTTGAGTTCGTGGGGTCCGCTGAAGGTTTCTTCAGAAGAGCGCTGAGTTTGGCGTGCTTCCAGCTCTCCAGGAAGGTGGCGGTGTCGAAGGAGGTGTTGATGATTTCCCGCAGGTGGGGTGCGATGACAGCGTCGGCTTTGTTGAAGACGTGGTGCGGGCAGGGGTCGGTTGGAGAGCCGGAGTGGATGGAGTTCATCATGCGACGGGTTTCTTCGGTGTTGATCGGGGTCCAGGCGCGGAGGGTGGTGGCGGGGGGTGCAGGTGCGGTCGTGGGGTGCATTGGCTGTGTGCTGAAGCTGTTGTGTATATCTGCGATCTTGTTGTGGAAGTAGGAGGCGAGGGAGTTGCAGAGGTCTTGTGATGGGGTGATGTTGTTGTTTCCGGCACTGGGGTTGGAGAGCTCTTTGACGATGTTGAAGAGTTCCTTGCTGTTGTGTGCGTTGTTATCTAGTCGATCCTTGAATGCGGTTTTCTTGGTGGTGTGGATCAGTTGGTGGTGTTTTCGAGTGGCGAGCTTGAGGGTGGTCATGTTGTCTGGTGTTGGGTCTCTGCGCCAGGCTCTCTCGAGTGCTCGGCAGTTCTTCTTGGAGCTCTTGAGTTCGTCGGTGAACCATGGTGCTTTCTTACTGCCGGGTCTGCTAGGCGCGGTCCTCAGGGGGGCCAGGTCGTCTGCGCAGTTGCTGATCCACTTCGTGAGGTTGTTGGCGGCTTGGCTGGGGTTCGCTGAGCTGGTGGGGGGGTCCTGGCTCAGGGATGCGGCGAGCTGGTCGGCTGTGATCCTGTTCCAGCTTCTGCGTGCAACCTGTTGCTGGTAGTGGTGGATCGTGTTCTTTTTGAAGCTGAAGTGGACGCAGCTGTGGTCCGTCAGGTGGAGTCCGGTGGCGTGGCTGAAGGCGATGTCCTTGCTGGATGAGAAGACGGGGTGTATGTCCGGCGTAGTGGGTGGGGGTGGTCACCAGCTGCTTGAGACCGAGGTTGGCGAGGTTGTCCAGCAGGGTGGTGGTGTTGCGGTCGTTGTTATTCTCCAGGTGGAAGTTGAGGTCCCCGCGGAGGATGTAGTCAGCGGAGGGGAGGGCGTGCGGGCTGATGAAGTCGGCGATGTCTTCGCTGAATTGTGTGCGAGGTCCCAGGGGTCTGTAGATGAGGGTGCCTCTGAGGGTGGTCTTGGGGTCGTTGTGGATATGGAAGTGCAGGTGTTCGGCGGTTGCGAGGGTGGGGGTGTCGTCGGTGTTGGTCGTGATGCGGATGGTGTTCCTGTGGATGATGGCGATGCCTCCTCCGGTCTGGTTGCCGCGGTCCCTCCGGGTGATCTTGTATCCGTCCGGGATGGCGATGGCGATGTCGGGGGCTGAGGAGGCGTTCATCCATGTTTCCGTGAGGAAGGCGACGTCCGGTGATGTTGTGTCGAGCAGGTTCCAGAGCTCTACGGCGTGTCTGTGGACGGAGCGGGTGTTGAGCAGGATGCACTTCAGGTGGTTGCTGCTGGTGCTCGGCTTGGTGGGTGCGGGTGCAGTGCAGGACCGGATGCAGGAGAACTTGCAGGAGTGGCGGCTGAAGGGTCCGTGGGTGCGTCTCGGGGTGGCTTGGTAGCATCCGGGGATTCGACCGACGTTGAGTGCGTAGAGGTCAGTGGCGTCGTAGGTCCAGCGGGTGGGCTGGTGTCTGCGGGGGCCAGGGGTCCGGGCGCTGGGCGCGGGCCAGGCACGGACGGGCGCAGACGGGCTTAGCTTTGGCGCGCCTTCGGCGCACAATCGGCGCGCCCGCTGCGCGTCAACGCTGCGCATGCGCACGGTCGCCATTTATGGCGAAGTGCGAGGGAGGGAGGAGCAGCTGGGAGGCGGGAGCGGGGAGGGCACAGAAGGAAAAGGGGGCGTGTCCGAGCTCACGGCGGCGGGAGGCGGGGAGCAGGGCGGGTGGGCACAGGGGTGACTACGGGGTCACAGCACAGGGGGGCACACAGGTACAGAAAGAAAAAGGGGGTACAATGCCTAAAAGAGGCTACAAGGCAACAAATAAGTAATGGAAACACAGTTAGCGCGGGAGCCCACACCGAGCGACGGCGGGGGGCGTGGTCAGCAGGCAGGCTCAGCGAGGCTGAGGGCAGCGGCAGGCGGGGAGCACACGCTACAGCTGGTGGCCGTGCGGCGCGGGGGTGTCATAAGAATAGGTCACCATTTGGTGTTCTAAATGAATGGTCAGTTTCTGGAGAGAGGATTCTGTTTCATTGAAAGTCTTTACATTCGACTGTAACTCTGCCACAACCTTACACTGTGTAGATCCGCCCTCAATAGAGTTATATCCATGGCTACAGAGTCTATTTTCTGCACTAGCTCTGTACAGGTGGCCTGAATGGCCATCATAAGATCTGAGAGCATGGGTTCTCTGGGGGGGTTTGTCATTGTGCGAGTGCATAGTTGGGTCCAATTTCTGCTCTGTGGTCTGTCTGGTCGGAGCAAGTACTTTGGTATAGTTATCCATGGTATTTAACTTGGCAGGTTTGGTGTTTTTTTCTTTACCCATAGTGGCAGCAGAATTCACTTGTGGGGAAGCCCTCCCTAGAACAGGTGAGATATGGTATAACTTCAAAGGCAGTGGCCACTGTCTGCTTGTCTGTGTTATGTCCAGGGAGTGTGGAGAACAGTAGAGCACCTTTCCAGTAGCTCATATATTCCTACACATATGCAAAGTTTCCGAGCAAGCATCCATCAAGCAGTCATTGGGCTACCCCCGAAGCATTTTTTCCCCCAATACTTACACTTGTCCCCTCAGAGCAGGCAGTTGGGCCATCTGATCAAAATGTTTTTTTTAAAAGCTATTCTTTTCAGCTGCAACCTCACCTTTATGTTAGATCTGCAGGCATATACAATAGAGGGGGAGGGAGTCTCACCCCCCCCGTTTGTCACATATGCTGTTAAGGTCATTAGACCTATGCAATCTACAGTGTGCAAGTCTCGCTGCTTCCCAGCTCACCTTTGAAGTTCCGGGCCATTCCCTCGCACCTTTGTGCTAGCCTGCAGGGGCCACCTTCATCCACAGGCCTGCAGTATCAGGCCCACGCTGCCGCAGTATGGGTGGTCGCAACTCTCTCCGTTGATCTGCAGACACCGCAGGCACACAGGAGGCTTCTTTCTCAGCAGGGGGAGACCCACAGCACCGCTTCCTGACAGCGGGGCAGTGTCTCCACCTGCACTCCAGGAGCAAGTCTTCCGGCCTGCAGCAGTAAACCCCCATGCTGCAGAGTGGGTGCCCCCCCCCATCAGCAGGGCTATCCATGCAGATGGCACACTCGGAGCTTGACTCTCTGGGGTGGTGCCACCGCATGATTTCCACCGCAGCCTCTCGTCCTTTTTGGTTATTCCCCCATCTTTCTCTGTTTAGGGAATTGCCACACTTGTGCCCTGGTGCAGCACGGTGAGGCACGCTGGGTGGATGTTTCATTCACAGCAGGATGTTTTGGGATGTTTGGGGGCTCGGTCGGAGCTCGATCAAATGGTGTCTGCCATGTTTGTCATCCAGGCCACACCCCCGTGACAGATTTATAGTTAAAAATGTAAAGCCCCTCTTTGTCCACGGATTCACAATGACTAACTCCTTCCTTTTCTTTTTGTTAGAGAGTTCACAGTGTAAAATCACTTTCAGTTGCATTTGTAAGCGTTATGAGTCTTATAGAGCGTGCTAACACCAAATAAGGCACCTATGTATGAACAACAAGAGCACGGAAATAGATAAAGGTGAGGAGAGAGTAAAGGAAATAAAAAACAGTTGTCTAAGGAGATTCATTTAAGCTACAGATTTAAAATGCCAGGTTTTGAAGTCCTTCCTAAACTTTAGAAGATTAAATTGAAATCGCAAATGGCTAGAAAGCAAGTTCCACCATTTTGTGTCAGTGTGGGAGAAACTTCTCCCCCCAATGGGCTTATCCTATTTTATGAACTTGTACTTTTTTGCCACTACCAGACTGCAAAGAACGGGAGGCGGAGTTTCATTTAAAATGCCTTGTAAATAGGAAGGACCATTTAAATGTATGCCCTTTGTGGACACCGCAAAGTGCTTTACACTGGATGCACACCCGGATACGGAGCCAATGGAGATCCCTGATAGAGTTGGTTACCAAGCAAAACTGAGAAAGATTCAACAGAACTCTTGTAGCCGCATTCTGTAGGGTTTGAAGTTTATTGATGAATCGAGTTTGAGCTCCTACAAATAAGGCATTACAGTAATCAGTTTTTGAGATGACAAGCGCTAAGATTACTGTTATTCGCAGCTCCATTGGAAGATATTGTAGTATTTTTTTTTAAATGTTCAACATCAAGACAGAGGATGATGTTACCTGATTTGAGTGTTCCATAAAAGTGAGTCTATTGTTGAACGTGAAACCTAAATTTCTTGACTGGAGCCAGTAGAGGTACCAAGTTAGGTGGTCACCAAGTGATGTTCCAGAAAGTGTCATTGTTGCCAAACAACAACAGCTCTGTTTTGTCAGAGTTAAGCTTTAAATAATTCAAATTCATCCATTGAACAATATTGCTTATACAAGTGCTGAACTGCGCAGCTACTTTTCCAGGATCAGGTGAGTTAGGAACCACTAGTTGGGTGTCATCAGCGTAACAATATACTGCAAAACCAAAAGATCAAATCAATTAAATCAGAGGTGTGATGTAAATATTTTAAAAAGTTGAACTCAAGGAAGATCCCGTTGGAACCCAACAAGGGAGCTGCAATTGGACTGGGGCCCCACTATTGCCTTTATCAACAGAATGGACCTGATCTCGTCAGTGGCTGCCAGCAGGGCAGACTCTGTACTATGTTTCGGTCTAAAGCCATGTTGTGTGGGGTCAAGACAGTTGTTGGCATCTGTGAAGGAAATAATTTCTTGGTTCATTGCTTTCTCCGGTATTTTCGCTGGAAGTAGTGGGCGGCGGGTGGACCTGTATTTATTTTCATTATAGGGGTCAAGGTAGGGTTTTATAATCAGTGATAGAATTGAGTTTTTTTTCCAAGCTGTCGGAAAGCATCCTGTTTCCAGAATCTTATCCACTATGGAAGTAAGGTGAGATGCAATTGTGTCAACTACTGGATGAAGCACCTCAAGTGGACAGGGATCTGTAGGAGACCCTGATTTTATGGTTTTTAGGAAGGAAACAGTTTGATCTACTATGAGGTATGTAAAAGAGTTTAGGATTAAAGAAAAGTCTAGACCCTGCATCTCTGGGGCTTCATTAACACCCACAGTTGTTTGTGAGAATGGGCAAAAACGTAATTCTTTGAGTTCACAAGGTAATACCCATTCCTATGGTATTCGTCAGACAGTTCACTGTGTGCTGTGCTGTGCAGTATGTCATAGAGTTCACATTTGTAAAAGCACCTTCCTGTTGAATTTTTCAGAGAGTTCATAATGTAAACTGCCTTCCTATTGTAGCTGTCAGAGATTACATATTTTAAACCTCCTTCTTGTATTTGTCAAAGTTGATAACCCTCTTCGTATTTCAGTTGTTAGAGAGTTCACAATGTAAAACTACTGGCTATTGTATTTGTCGTAGAGTTCGCAATGTAAATGTCCTTCCTATAATCCCTTCTTGTATTTGATAAATCTGATTCGGGATATCCCAGGGCAAACAGTAGTAACTGGGATCCAACTGGGGTCAATGGGGGGTATTTCTCCTTTGTGTCCGGGAGCATCTGTGCTTTAGGACCACAAAATAGGGAACAAGTACCCATTGTAGCACTTGAATCTCAGGGTAATGAAATAAAGCAGTCCACGTCTGACTCAGGCAGGTGCTAAGGTTTGAAAATCGAAAGGGGCGGGGGGGGGGTTGGGGGGAGGCTTGTAGTCTTAAAAACAATGCACCACAAAGAAACATAAGGATGAGCAACAAACCCGGTGCATGTAGTCTCTTTTAAGTACATGTGTGGTACCAGCCAATAATCTGCGCACCAACAGTCTATTAACCTATATTCCAGTCTTGGCCCTTTATGGGCCAATTGGAATAAATAAAGCTATTCACATTCAGCAAGCTTTGACTTGCAAGCTTTATCAAATGATTAACAATTTTAAAAGAGAAGACTACTGTCTTTGTCACCACATAAAAACATTAAAGTAAGCCTAATAGCTTTAACATGGACAGAAATATAGCTTTGTTGTCTCTTCTTATATAGACCTATCAACCATTTTATGCAGAGCAAATGTAAACATTGACATGCATAAAAAGTATTTCTCTTTTGACACCAAGCATTTGTTTTGACCAGACCTAAAGAGAGGCCTCTATACTAAATACTTTCCTATTGCATATCTCAGAAAGTTCATAATGGAAAACCCATTCCTGTTGTGTTTGTCAAATAATTACAACTGTAAAGTTTCTTCCTAGGAGGTTTGTCATGATGTTCAAGTTATAAAAAATGTTTTCTGTTGCATTTGATAGAGAACCCACAATGTAATACCACTTGGCATTGCATTTGTCCGGGAGTTCATAATGTGGAGCCCCTTTATATTGAATTTGTCATAAAATTCACAATGTAAAGGCCCTTTTTAAGGTTTTTGTCAAGGTATTCATAATATTAAAAACCCCTTCCCTTGGTATTTGTCAGAGAGTTCACAATGTAAAACCCCTTCCTATTGTTTTGAGAAATCCGGTTCAGGAGAACCCCAGGCAGCCGGAAGTTACTGGCCCAAATTGTGTTAGTGGGACTTTTTCACCCCGGATTCCTGGAGGCCACTGATCAGTGTAAATTGTATACTATTATTATCCGAAAGTAAGAGAAGAACATTTGCACAAATTATATATTTCACCAAATGTTTTTAAATACAAAAAACACACTGTTATCTACACATCTCTTGATGATCTCTCCAACCCCAAAGGCTTACCAGCACCCAATGTTGAAATTAAAATGATGCAGTAGTACTTTAGATTCTCCCTTTTAGGCTAATGAAGAACTTGAAACTATAGGAAGAGAAAGACAGAGGCAGACTGAAATTACATTGCATTGAACATTAGAAATATGAGGTTGAATATGTTCCGATTATGGTGGATTGAGACAGAAGATATCATTTTATTAACTTAAAATAAGCAAGGGGCTTTTGTAAACTGCAACTATTTATTTAACCAAATGTGTTAAAATATAAAAAGACACACTGTTATCTGCACATCTCTTGATAAAGTCTCAAAATCCCAAAGTCTTAGCAGCAGATGAAGTGAAAATGTTGCATTCACATTTGGTAATACATAGCTCACTAAAGGCACAAAGCAGTTCCGATCAACTATTATTCAATAGTAAATGGTACTACCAGTACCCAGGGCATGTAAATAAATTAAATGCTACTAGTGGGCCTGCAGCCCTCATTGTGCCATTCACTAAAGAAGCCTTTCAAAAAATGCCTCAAGCCTACCACTGAAACTGTAATGCAATTTTGAACTGCCATTTCAACAGGAAAAAATAAAAATTTTACCAGGCCTAAACCTTCCTTTTTAGGTCTCGCCTGACCCAGCGCATGCGCTGGTCTGGCGAGACTTATTGAGAGGGCTCCAAAAAGTGCTACCAGGCCAGCCTAGAGCTACAGTGCATGTGCGCGGGCGCGCGCGCCGCGCTTTACCGCGATTACTTTCACTTTCGTGGCCGCTTTGATGTTTGATCGCGGTCGCGATCACTTTCACTTTCACGGCCGCTTGTTTCCTCTGGTCACCGAGCTTTGTTTTCATACCTAAGAGGTTTTGCTCCTGTGCGCCTGGAGTCTGCACCATTACAATACCTTCCTGCTCCAGCCCTTGTTTTTGGACTCTGTCACGGCAACACCCCACACTGTAGCCGCGAACTCGCCTTCCTAGTTGCTATTGCCCACCACTTTCTGTATTTTTCTTCTGCCTATATTTTTCTTCTGTCAGTAATCCAAGAGTCTCCACCTCTGGATATTACGGACTGCAGCCTCAAACTCTGTCTATATTTTTCTTCTGTCAGTAATCCAAGAGTCTCCACCTCTGGATATTGCGGACTGCAGGCTCTAACTCCTGCCGCATGTGTTATTTAGACACCTTCATGTCTCTCCGTTGTAATACTTTTTTACTTAAACCTCGGACCCCTTGTTCCGAGTTTAATCCTCACCAAACTGATTTCCTGTATTCTCTTTTATCAGCCTTACCGTTAGATCAATTAGTGTTTTCGCTACCTGCAGACTGCAGCCTCGAACCTCATTATTGGGATTTCCAATTTGTCACTTTTATGACTCTCCGCTGTCATTTTCCCCCTACCTTACGGCATTTGCTTTACAACATATGGAACCAGCACCCACCGCGCTTTTAGCATCTGGACTGCAGTTGAAACCCAGCAATTACCACAGACTTGTGTGCACCGTTCTCTTGTGAGTATTTCAAACACCTCACCAGCGCCTCCCACCATGCCCCTCCTGGGGATCCCTCATACCGTCCTCTCGCTTTCTTACTTATGTGCCTCCTGCTTTCTCGTTTTCAAACCCTCCCTGGTCACTTGCGTATTATCAGAACACCGGCGCTGGGCACCCTGATGCTGCGGGTGATTCTACCATGGCATCGCGGCCCCCCACGGCCCCCAACACAGCGATGCAATACCGACCTCGTTTCTCGTTTCTCCCCACCACCTGTTTTCAATCTACACTCTCCGCTCAGACTTTCTCTATAAACTTTACAGATACTTCACAAAAACCGCATAAGAATTCCTGGTAAGTTGAACGTGACAGTGATTACACAAGAAATCCCGGATTCTCATTAGTCTGTCTTTACAATATTATGTACCATGGCTCACTAACCCCACCCTGTATGTGTATGTACCTTTGTTCCTATCGGAAAAATACCCGCATGTTACTGATACCTCCTAGTGGGTTGTACTCCATGTTTGACAACTGTTTTTTCCCGTTAAATTACCTGCGGGTTATTTCATTGTCCTGAACTAAAAGTTCCCCTTTTTTGGCTTCTACGTACACGCATATGCACCATGCCAACCCATTCCCAGTTGTTCGACTGAACAAAGGTTCAAAATGATTTCACTCTCGTGTTTCACTATACACAAGCCACAGAGGCCTTTTAAAACTGCGTGCATTTCCTCCTCTTCGGCGCATGAACCAAATCTGATACATGTATGCAACCGGATCCACAGAATGGGTCTAGCCTCCATTATGGCTCTGTCCCCCCTTTTAGATATTAGCATGATATTTTTGTTGCCTATTCGTTTCTTTAAACCCTGCCTTTGGTGCAGGGCACCCTGTAAGATATTAGCATGACTCTTTTGTTGCCTATTTTTTTGTTGCTTATTCGTTTCTTTAAACCTTGTACGCCTATGCATAATGTTGAAATGTTTTACTATATGAGCTGCATGTTAGCCTAACGTACCGGTATAGACTTGGTTAAGACCAATATGTTGGCCCATTGCCTCTGTATAGCAAATAGCTTGACATATATTGTTTGCCCATTCCCTCCTCTAAATCTTTCATGGGAGGGACTCTGACCCAGGGACCATCAGAGTGCTTTAAAGACAGAACGAGCATTGGCATAGCCAATAGGTCTCGCCTTTGGGACCTTATAAGTGTTTTGCCATGCAACAGTTATTGCTGCACCAAGGATATTGTGCTGCATAACCAAATACTTATAAGGTCCCAAAAGCGAGACCTATTGGCTATGCCAATGCTTGTTTAATTCTTATAAGTGACCCCTAAGATAGGGCCTAAAGCTTATATGGCAGGGCTGGGTGCATGGTATCTAAAAAGCAGGACATTCGCAATAGAGGACATGTGTGTTTACGTTT
Organism: Triturus cristatus; assembly: GCF_964204655.1. Classification (NCBI taxonomy): domain Eukaryota; kingdom Metazoa; phylum Chordata; class Amphibia; order Caudata; family Salamandridae; genus Triturus; species Triturus cristatus. Next base: position 450,282,291 of record NC_140584.1, read on the forward strand.
TACATGTCCTGGCAGTGAAAAACTCCTTAAGTGGTTTTTTTCACTCTTGTAAGGCCTAACGCTCCCATTAGCAACGACTAGGTTACCTTATTTTGATAAGTACTAACTTTAGAATGGCGGCTGATAGAGATATGCTGTTTACACTAAAATGAATTTAAAATAATCTTTAATGTTAAAGTTGGATTTTAACTTACAGTCTTGAAAATTACACTTTCAGAAAGTTGACTGTTTCTTGTCCCAACTATGTGTGCCTTCTACCAGTGTCTTGGGTCACATGACTGATTGGCTCTGCCGTTGTAGTTTGTTTATTGTTTCTAGACAGTAACCCAAAGGGGTTTAGGTGTGGGCAGGATGGGACATCCTAGCAGGTTCACTGAGAATGAGCTGTACCTAGCCCCACTTACACTTCAGAGACATTTTGCACAAACAAAAGAATCTGACACCAGACCTGCCTTGCATTTTGCCACCCCCGACAGTTTGGAGCCTTGACAGTGAAAGAATCTTTCAGAACCAGATGTAGGGGTAGGACAAGCACTGCCCTGCTGCTTGGTGGACTGTCTTGCTGTCATAAAAGAAAGATTGGACCTGCCCGCCTTTATTCTAGGCAACCTAGAGTTACTCCAAGGGCTAGTTATCTAACCTCCTGTGTGAGGTACAGGGACACGACAAGCTGATAGGCCTCTCTGCATCTGCCCTGCGGACCACCCACAACTAGACTTGCCTAAGCCCCACACCTGGTATCTGATGAAGTGAGCCAATGATCCAGAGGTGCCACCCAGGTCCTGTACCCTTGACTGGCATCAGACTGTAGTCCACCTAAAGAAAAGGTGAAAATCCTGAAATTTGTGCTCCTTGGGACCGAGATTAGGTCAGTTTGTGCCAAGATTCTGCTATCTGCGACTATTGCAAATGTGAGACTCCAGTGAGACCTGCACTACACATCAACAATGACTGAGCACAGCGATTGACCGCAGTGACTGGCAACGGGAAGCTACAGCAATGACCATCCACGATGCCAGACTAGCTCTTTGTGCTATAGCAATGACCATCAGCTACACTCATCCTCGTGGCCTCCTCGAACTCGATTGGAACTCTTAGAAAGTAACTTTTCAGCTAGACTAACTTGGATCCTATATCTGACCCACGCTTCATCATGATCAGCCTGAACTTGTGAGTTTTCCTTGGTCTAGAGTTATCAGATGACCGCTATTAGCACTTTTCACTTTTAGGTACTATTTTCACTTACAACTTTAAAACTGAATATCTCCTGTTCTACTGATTGAAAATTTGTAATTCTGGTGCCATTTTATTTACTAACATTTACTCTAATTTTCTAAATTAGCTTGGGATTATTTTTCTTGTCTTATGTTTTTACCTTACTAATAAACTGGATAGCACAAATCAGTTTTTAAATTCACTTAAATATAGTGTAAAATATATGTATTCAGTATGTATACAATATTGTATAGTATATAGGTGAAGAATCCTATTAGAGGGCTACATCATTACTATAATACATTACAATAATACATTACAAAACTATCACAACAACTACATCACAAGCTAAAATATAGTTACATTTGAGTAAGTGGATGATTAGTTGTGGTGGATGGTGGTCCAACACAAGTAATAACGTCATTGTTCTTGTTAGGAGTAGTCAATGTTTCAGTCATTTAAACCTGAGCTCCACCCCTGGTAGCTATGGCACAGAACTTAACTTAAAAAAATATGTAAAGCATTTAGGGTCACCAAAACAGGTAAAACCTTGAAACACAACACAATTCAAATCCTACTCCAGTTTATAATAATAGAGAATAATTTAATTAACCAAATGACATAAAACTGACATAAATCAAAAAAGGGAAACCAAAGCTATGAATTTTCAAAGTTTTCCATGATAATAGCACCAAAAAGCACAAAACGCTAACCTCTGTCAACTTATTGGGGCAAGAGTAAGGTTTAAGGCGGCACACAATAGAGTGTGAGTAGGATGCACAGGTCGCATTTGTCCCGGTAGGAAAGTTACCTTCACATTTAGAAAATCCGAGGAAGGGAGTGTCTTGAGAGGAGCAAGGCTGCAGGTTGGATCGGTTCGTTGACATGAATTGGTGAAAGATGAGGCCCCCGGAAAAGCCGTTGACGAAGGCGGTAAAAGCTTTGAGTTGGAAAAATCTGAGTTTTGCGTCCATGAAGTCGTTGATGTTGATTGGCTGCTGCTCGGCGTCAGGCACAATAAAGCTTTCAAAGTTTGGACTTAGGCTCTTTTCTGAAAGCAGATTTTCCTCAGCAAGGTAAGGCTGTAGGCTGTAGGCCAGGAAGGTTTAACATCGTCAGATGCTGGTCAGCGCTGGTGTGCTGATACATATTTTCTGCTGAGGAAAATAACGTAGTGGGTGCTGTTAGAAACCTGGTCTTCTGTTGCCAGAGGTATGCATCTTGTCCAATGAGAGACCACGACCCTAGTAAGGGACAGTCACAACACAATACTAACGTATCCTGTGCTCACCCCCTGGTAGCTTTGCATAGAGCCGGCAGGCTTAAATTAGAAGGCAATGTGTTAAGTATTTGTGCAATATCTCATACAACACAGTAATACACCACAAAACAAGACTTCACACTAGATTAGAAAAATAATGAATCTTTATCTGTGCAGTATAAAACCAAGATAAAAGAAATGCAATAAGGATACCATGAGTTATGCTTCGGTAACGGCAAAGGTCAAAAGTCAGTATTTTGGACCAATGAGTCTCTCTTAAAGCTGTTACGGTAACCCTTTTATTGTGCAGAAAAATAGAACGAAAATATGCTTCGGGACTCAGCACATCCCTTTGTTTCAGTACCTTATTGCCGACGGAAAGGCAGGCAGGCGTGCTCAGGATAGTGCTGAGGATGGAGACACGCGTTACAATTACTTCTCCGACTTGCCAGCGGAAACAGGCACACTCAGAACGGTGTGGAGAGGAGATGAAACACCGCACTCACTTAACGGGCATGCTCTGGACAGTCTGGGAATGATGTGGAGCACTGCGCTCACTTCTATGACTTGACAGCGGCAACAGGCACACTGAGAGTGCGTGGAGGAGATGGAGCACTGTGCTCACTTCACCCACTTGGCAGCAGTAATAGGCACGCTCAGAACGGTGCAGGGATGAGGTGAAGCACCTCACTCACTTCTCCATTTTGCTGGCGGCAACAGGCACACTTGGAACTGTGCAGGAATGAGGTGGAGCAATGCGCTCACTCTATGACTTGCCAGAGGCAACAGGCACGCTCAGGACAGTGCGGGATGAGGTAGAGCAATGTGCTCACTCTATGACTTGCCAGTGGCACAGACACGCTCTGAGCTGTGCAGGGGCTGAGACTAAGCACAAGGTCTTTGATGTTCCTGAGACCTTGGAGAGAACAGGGGGCAAGACGACAAGCCCTTGGAGGTCACTTTTGGGGAGAAGTTAGAGTTCAGTTTTCCTTCCACAGACTCAGGGAGCAACAGGCAGCAGGGCAACAACCAGGAAAGCAGTCCAGTTGGGTCCTTTGGGCTATCCAACAATCATCAGGGCAACACAAAAAAGAGCAGTCAAGATGAGTCATTTGGCCTATGTGAAGAGTAGGCCACCCAGCATTGAAAAGCGAATTTAGCTGTTTGTTACTTCTAGGACATGTAAAACATAAATGCACCTTTTACTTACATACCACCCTGTCCTTTGTGTTACCCAAGTCCTTACTTAGGGGTGACTTATATGTAATAAATGGGGAGTTTAAGATTTGCATCTAGTTTTAAATGACAAGTCGAAGTGGCTGTAAACTGCACGTACAGACCCTGCAATGGCAGGCCTGAGACATGGTTAAGGGGCTACTTATGTGGGTGGCACTATCAGTGCTGCAGGCCCACTAGCAGCATTTAATTTACCGGCCCTAGGCACATGTATTGCACATTACTCTTGACTTTAAAGTAAATTAAATATACCAAGTGGGTATGAGCCAATGTTACCATGTTTAGGAGAGCACAAGCACTGTAGCACTGGTTAGCAGCGGTAAGGTGCGCAGAGACTTAAAGCCACAAAAACAAGTACAGAAAGAGAGGTGGAATGAAGGCAAAACATTTGGGGTGACCCTTCAGAGAGGGCCATTTTCCAACAGGAGCAGAAGCAAACTCAGTCCCCCCGGTGATACACTCACTGGCAGATCGGCTGGCAGTTTGGCCCTGGTCCCTTAACGGTTCATCAAGCAAAAAGTTAGCAAAATGTCTCTAAGTTCCACTTTTTCAGGTTTAGGCAGTAGGAGTACACTCGGACACCAGCCAATTTTTCCAGGACCTCAGTAACAGTACTTAGTGGTCAGGACATACTCCAACAATAGCCACCAGCAGGGTCTGTAGCAGGCCCTTCTGAAACTGGTCAGTTGGGTTCTTTCAGGAAAGTGGGCTTCTAGCAACTGTTTTCCCCCTATAGCTTAACTGGAGATCAACTAAGACTCTTGGAGTCCTGGGTAGAAGTACAACCAGATCTAGTCCTTAAGGTTCTCCTCACAGGTCTCAACAACAGATGCCGTCCTTCTTTTATCTTCCACAGGTTCAGTAGTATTCCGAAGAGGTTGCCTATGGGTGCCAAATTTATGGCCAGCACTAAGCTAAGGGTTAGGGTGACTCCTCACCCTCCCTAACGAACAGAGAACATGTTACCAGGGATAACACTACTCACTTTTGCAGCTGGCTAGAGGGACAAAAGAAGTAGCTTTCCCAGGTGTTAGAAACAATGGGAATGGTGGTATAGACAATAGGAAAAGGCGCCTCAAGGTAAATCCACTAGGTATTTCAAATAATACCTCTAATCGCAAGGGTGCTTCAGGGTTTTAGAGAGAACCACCTGTCTCTCTAGTTTTTGTGGCTAGAGCAACAAAGAAACGTTCATTGGAAACCCAAGCACACATAGATTATCACTGTCAATTTTTCATAGGAAGTAACATAAAAGGTACAAAGAAATAAACAATCGGTTTCTTTCTATTTCTTTCTTTACATAGTTTAATGGATCTTCATGTTTTTCAGTCAATATGCAGTTCCCAAGCCAACACCTGTTTCGTCGCCTCTGTAGATAATACATGCGACTTGATCACGGCTAGGTAGAGAATAATATACACTACATTTAGTTGCATGATTCATTGATCGCAATTGTTCATTACTATTATAAGAGCCACACAACACAAAGTGCTACCAGGGGTATTCGAGTGGTGTGGTACTCATCGCATATCAGCACCTCGTAATCCAGTGTTCAGACATGCACAAGGTGCCATTTGTGACAATACAATCAAGTTTAAAAAAAATGGAATTACCATTTCTCACGTTAACACAATTTTTTATAAAAAAGGTGTTTGTGAAGTGAAAAGTGCATGTGATGGTGTATAATTCCATGATGCATTTGAGAGGGTCACTGTACTACTACACTAAATGCAAACCACTAGGGTGTCACCCAGTGACAACAACCGAAAACAAATCACCTAAGAATGTAAGAACAGGTCTAATAGTTATTTAGAGGTTCCAATAAAACACCTATTACTTATATCTCACTGACCTAAAAAGCATCGGTGTATGTAGATCTATAGGGTGAACAAAAAAACACAAGGACCAAAAGGGGTATATATTAGACATTAGATATACCTCTACATAGAAGAATGTATATAAAACAACAAACAAAACCTCTAAGTCAGGTCTGTGCGTAAAATAAAGATCAAATCCCATTGATATGCAAACTCAAACCTACTTGTAGTGGAGTGATAATTCCAATCCACACTAATTCTGTGGCGTGAGGAGAAGAATCTTTATTGACTGTATGTCCGAATCTCATTACTTAAAATATCTTTCACGGGAGGAGCTTCAATCTAATAGAAGAACAGAAAAGACAAAAAGCGAAGAAGAAACCTCCTTTTAGTATTGACGCTGGTTAAGTTAATTAGACGAAGCGTCGCGAGGGAGGAGGGTTAATCAAAGGACCACCTGGGATGGCAGGCAAACCGCTGATCATAGACCCGGAAGAATAGAGATTGCAAATACCTGTATTCAAAAGAAACTAAGGTGCCGATCCGCTTACATGACCTCCTCACGCCGGATTCCAAATGCGAGTGCCGGCGAGCAGAGGTGCCTCCTGCTAAAACGATTCCAAAACCACGTGAGCCCGTGAACCGTGCGTAATCACGTGTGTCTAAGTATACGGCGGCCCCCATCTTGGAAGGTGGGAATAGTAGTAATAATCATAAGTATCGTGAGTAAGAGTCAAGGGGAAAAAACCCAAATGAAGTGAATTGTGAACTCTAAGACCTAGCTGCCAAAATGTAAAAGTCCCAGAAATAAATGATATGAATTAATGGTGGATACTAACCACCATAAGTAATTCAACGTACATGTTGTCATAGAGCCAATTATAGTGTAGCGATCGTTCGTCTATAATGGCGGATGGCTCGTCGTCTGTATCTATAGATAAAGGAGTGGACAGTAAAACCCTTATTGATTACTTCTGTAGCTATAACGCATGCCCCCTGTAAAAAGTCGTCCTTGCGATGTCGGCGGCCATATTGAGAAGGTGAATCCCTCCATTAGAGGAGTATATTTGACCCCTATAACGTATTGTAAAAAGCGGTTCTTTACGTATTTATTCCATTAAAAAAATGGGGGGGGGGAGGGGGGCCTCTTCAATCGCCAATACCCGGGACTAGTACATAAAAAATATTATGGGCTACGCAATAATATTTTTTATGTACTAGTCCCGGGTATTGGCGATTGAAGAGGCCCCCCCCCCCCACTCCCCCCGTGTGTCTTGTGGGGCTCCTCTTCCTGTTTTCTATTGGAGCATAGTTATAACTTGGGGCCACATTTTGGCCCTCTTTTTTATTCGCCTTTATGCCTTCGTGCCCACAGCCATTCGGGTTTGTTTTTGGGCTTGAGCCTGCCAACTCCTGCCTTCGTCCCTGATCCTGTGCAATTTGATTCCAAGAGACCCTCCTTTCTAGCCCCTTGGTCAGCTCTTCTTTGCTTACAGGTGCAACCTCTTCTGCGCTGTTCTTCCCTTTTCTAAGGTGGGCTTGATCCCTTTCCGACCGAATCTGTAGTTCTTGCGTCAGGGGGGTTGCCTTGCTTGGCTGTAGCGGGATTGGCAGATCACTTATGTTGCTATTATTTAGGCAGAGGGCAGAGCCAACGTCTTTGATGAATGGAAATTTTGAATAGATTTTAGGTTGAAAGCTAGATTTGTTCACTGAGAATACGTTTGCGATCCCTCTCGCCTTTGTGTCTGGCGGACAGTTGGGGCTTGTGAGCAGGGGGTAAATCAAAGGAAGTTCTACCTCCTCATCTCCATTCCTTCCCTCGTCTGTCCCCTTATCTTCGTTGCTGACATTCATTCAATCTTTCTTGAGGTTTTTCTTTACTCTCCTTGGTCTTTTAGGGGGGTTCACGGGAGCCATATAGTTCGTTGACTTCCCTGACCTCATTTCTTGGCTTAATTCCTTATTCCTTTATTCCTTTATTCCTTCTTGCCCTGGGTTGCTGCGATTTTAGTTTGTTTGCTTATTAGCCGCGCAGGTCTTGTACCAGCACTGGGGGTGGACTTATCAACGGTTTAACTGGTGTCTCTAACTCCTGCTCCTACACAACACTGCACCGCACTCAGTAGGGTGTGACGGGGGCTCCGTTGGTGGGGGCTGACGCCACTCCCTCTTGCAGTCCCTCTTGCTAAATACATGGGTTGTTAACACACATTGCTTTTTTGATAATCGTGCTTTTCAAAGATTACTTAGTCTTTCATTTGTAGCAAGTATTAGTGGCTGATGATGGTTTTGTTGTGTTTAGTCTCTCTATAGCCCACCATGAGTGCTTTGGACTGTAGCATACTGATTCATAGAAATTTAAAGCAAACAATTGTCTATAGAGCTAGACTGAAATCAGAAGGTGTGTTTTAAAGTTTGCATTTTATGAGGCTATGAAAATGGCAGGGATACAGATAATAATAGTTATATTGTAGAGAGTGGAGGATAGGATTAGGCCAAGTATGAAGTCAAAGCTTTCTGAGTCAGATAATGGGAACACTGGCGAGAAGAGGATGGAAAAACATGTCAGAGTGAGAAGGCTGATGACAGGTTGCACCGTTTAATAGTTACTTTGTGTGTTGGGCTAAAAAACAGGTTGGTTTTGTGTTGGGGTGTGTGGGTTTTCCAAAATCTATACAGTTCTTTTTTACATTTTATACAGATGGGGATTTATATATTTATATCTTCATTGTACCATCATAATTCATTTACTTTTCAAAGTGCTAACGCCATTCCACTTAATGATGGGGTTTATGAATTTATTGTCATGCTTGAGAAATGGTTTCATATTCCTGGGGTTCAGATAGCTCTAGTTTATGGCCTTTGGCCTTAGTCTTATTGTTAGTGGGTGTATTTGGGAAAGAATTTTGACCTTTTTTTACAACCAGATGTATAAAGCTTTTTTGCAGTCACAAATAGCCTGATTTGCAGAATCGGGTAAATTTTGACTGCAAAAAGCTTTTGACAATATACAAAAGGCAAATTGAAATTTAGTTACTTGCTATTGAATCACAATTTGCATTTGCTACCAAATACCGGTTCAAGATTTGGAAGGGGCGTCCCTTCCTAATACGCAATCAGAATGGTATGCATTGATGTTTTGTGACCTAATTCCAGTCACAAAACAGTAATACTTTTCCATTAGTATATAACTGGTGGCAACCCATTCGCCAAAGCGAAGGGGTCGTTTGGGAGACCCCTTTCTGTCTGAGAATGTAAAAAAATATTTCTTAGGAGCAGGCAGTGATTCCACTGACCTACTCTTAGAAAAGAAAATTTCAAATTTTAATCTTTTCTTTTTATTTAAAGGAAAACTGACTGCATTAAAAAAAAGATTGATTTATTAAAAAGCAATCATAGGCATGGTGGTCTGCTGATCTCAGCAAGCCATCATCCCTATGATGGCTGCAATTCCTAATGGATCGCAAATTGCGACCTACCCCATTAATATGCATGTGGTACATCTATTTACGATCCACTTGGAATCGCTAATGAAAATCAAAAGGGTTTCATACATTAGGAATACCGATTCCGGTATTTCTAATGCTTGCACATCCGGCACTTGATTGCACCTCACTTACCATTCCAAGAACTGCAAAGCATACAGTCACAAATAACAGTCAGTCATAACATTTTATTCAAATAAACTAATAACATAAAAGCAGCACTGAAACTTTCGGACAGCCATTCAACAATTTAAAACGCAAAACAAGGAGACATTGTTAATTATCCAAAAAAGTGCAAGAATTCAGTGCAGTACAATTGCTTTATGGCAAAAACACACACTACCCATAGTGCTTCCTAATACTGATAGCCCCCCTAATTAAATGTTAAATGTCTAGACAAATTTCATAAGTTCCCAATGAGTATAAAATACTAAAACCATTCTTAAAAGAGCGGGGGCTATACAGCCTCAGAAACAGAAGTAAAAATGTCCTCCTCACAGAGTGATAAATGGGACTAAAAAAAATTAAAGTATAGTAGATTGTTTTGAGAAATTATCACAAGGATAAGGAGGGTGGACCTGTAACCATCCTCCTTGAATAAGAAAGGCTACCAGAAAAAGCACTGTGCCAAGTCTAAACTTAGTTAATTAATATCTATCCTGAGGTTTGGGAATAAATATCAGATAAAATTGAATTGCTGGTAAAAATAAATCATTCATTGGATTAATATACATACAAAGTTGGCGGGGAATAATTCTAAGGTGACTTACCAATGTCCTTTCCATATAAGCTGCCTTAATTTCTATTTTAGCAGAGGGCAAAATGGCAGCTGGATCTAAAAAATGATTGCTAAGGCCTAGATCTTCAAAGGCACGTCTAACGTGGCAGAACTATGGGGATTTTCTTATAATTACTCATGCCAGGCAATCCGTTAAAATTTGCCTGGTAGCAGACATTTGAAACAGTTCCTACAATATTTCCTTGTAAACTAAAGGTCTTAGTTTTAGTTCTTTTTGGGACACACACCATTAGGTGAGATTTTTTTAAATTTACTTTTAAGTCCAAGGAAGACATCAATTCCACAAAAGCGTCAAGGGCTTGTTTCAAGCTGTTAGCTGTCCTGGCCAAGAGGACAGCATCATCTGCATAAAGAAGAGTGGACACAGACTGGTTGCCAACTTTGGGATAATCCAAGTGCTTCTGCAGAAGGAAGGACTCAAGACCATGAACGTAGATGAGGAACATTAAGGGGGCTAGGATACAACCCTGACAAATGTCCTCAGCTGAAAGTAATGATTCTGTGCATTCACCACCAGGACCGTAACGCACTTTCACCATGGTGTTCCAATAAAGCCTATTAATGAGGTTAACTGGGGCTTTCTCCACCTCTATACCGCCCATCATCTTCCAAAGTTTCTCTTGATTTACCGTGTCAAAAGTGCTCGACAGGTCCATGAAGGCCATATGTATTGAGCTTTTCATGGACTTTGTATACTTATTAACTATAAGCGCTAAATTCAGACACTGCTCAACTGTCCCACGACCAGCTCTAAAATCATATTGGGTCCTATATAATATGTAATTTTCAGTGGCCGAATTTTCCATTCAGGCTAAAAGGACTCTCCCTAGGACCTTGGCTGTGGTAGCTATCAAGGAGATTAACCTATAACACGTTGGATCACTTCTGTCTACCTTTTAAAGATGGGCACCACTATGGCCTCTTCCCACGAGACAAAAAGTGAATCAAGCACCACAGCCCTAAAGATGTTGGTAAGGATTGGGACCTGTAAAGCATGGTTACTTTTGTAAAGATCAAGTGGGACCCCATACGGCCATGGCAATTTTATACATATGCCCAATTTGAAGGCCAATTATACCTCCTTAACTGAGATTGTAAAACTGAACTGAGAAGCCAGGATCATGTTTGTAGAGGTCATTCTAACACAATCCCAATCTGCAACTGCCTTAGCCAGGGGATTTAAAAATCAAGAAAAATGCACCATCCTCGCCACCCCATCTATCAGACTCTCAATCTTGGTATGAGAACCCTCAGTAAATAACGAATGATTAATAACGTCCCAAAACATTTGTGAGTCTTTAAAATGCCCAGCGGCCAACAGGTCAGACCAAGCTTCGACCCTAAGTTCTTCCTTTCTTGCATGGAGAATAGCTTTATAGTTTTTCCGTGCTAACCTAACTGAGTCCACTTTTCTGGGGACTTCATTAAGTGCGGCTTTAGGAAGTTTGTGTGCTTTACTGCAAGCACTATTAAACCAGTGGTGGTCTTACCAGATTGAGCTGGACGATTCACCGTCAGGTCAGATTAAATAAGTAGGCACAGCCGCTCGAAGTCCCTTATCAAAGCATCAGGAGAAGACTCATCTAATAGGCAATTATCAATCAAGCTGGCATATTCTCTTACTAGTTTGGCTTCAAAGGCCACAAAATTTATCTTCTCCCATTTGAGTCTGAGACCTTTGTTTTGATTGTACATAATGGGAATTTGTGCGGGTTGTGGGATTCCATCCTTAAATTTTAATTTCAGACTTACTGCCAGGGGATTGTAATCACTGACACAGTTTGGTATCACTTTAAAATCGCTAGCCAGGTAACAATAATTTCTATCTAATAGCATAAAGTCAATTGTGCTAGGTTTCGATCTGCAAAAGTGGGATAAGTAATAAAATCTTCTGTAGCACAGTCTGACAAGAAGATTAAATATTTTGGGAAGGCAATGTTATTTAAGGCATCGTCCTGCTTGGAGTAACTAAAATGGGCTACAGATTGACCAACCTCATTTACCAAATCACAAAATCTTGTATTGCTGAAATCATCGGATGGGGAAATTGAAATCCCCAACCCATAATACAAGACACATCCTGCATTGTTTCTCTTCTGAATTGCATCACCAAGCATATCAACGGCATCTTAATTATTCTTATCAAAAATAGTATGATCAAAATTGATCTAAATATCTACAGGTTCTAAGCCAGTTAGTAATAATAATTGAATCCATGGACACCTGCGGCTTGCAATCTCTTCCTGCTCATATTCGCCCGATATTGCGCAAGAATATCCCTTAGGAAACCTAGAGAAATGGCAAACAGTAAATAATGGGGCTACATCAGGATACAAACAGAAACTGAATTACCTCCAGGAAGGCTTGATACTTCAGAGAAAAGAGGGGTGGCCCAGCCCAGTCTTGAACGGCGGCAGACACGGAACATCTGTGATGCTTTCATAGCGCTGAGGATGCTGGTCCCTCCTGTTGGCAGGGTGAATGCTGGGGGACTGGGTCCCACCCCAGCAGGGCCTCTTCAAGCTGTGACTGCAGAGTTGGTGAGGGCTTTCCAAGACTGCCCAATAGCATGAATACCTGTGGCGCTTTCATAGCACTGATGATGCTGGCCCCTCCTGTTGGTAGAGTGACTGCTGGGAGACCGAGTCCCACCCCAGCAGGGCCGTCTCAATCTGCGACTGCAGAGTGGGTGCGAGCTTTCCAAGGCTGTCCGATAGTGAGTCCCCAATGACATTTTCTTTTTTATAAAATGATCAAATTGGTGGCTTTCTGTGTTTTGGTCCTTTTTTCTTAGAGTGCATGAGGAGAAAGTGTTCAGTAACTGAAATACCTCCTTTAAGCAACTGGGCAAAGATAATTTGTGTTAGTATGCAAGCTTGGCTAATGTATCAGGTAAGACTCTTAAGCATTTAGAGATTTTTAAAACAAATCTTTAGGAAAGATAGTGGCTGGTTCATGTTTAATCCCCTGGACCTTAAAACGCTTTTAATAAGAGAAAGATAGGATGAAAAGATGTAAAGGGTGAAAAAGAGATGGAATCAAGGAACTTGATAAAAAGAGAGGTAGAGAAAAAAAAGTACCTTAAAAAGACATCACAAATCCAAGGCCATTCCCTACCAAGAGCAAGCTTTCACCAAAGGGACGACTCACAGAATAAATGAACTTGCAGAATTAGTTAATTCTGAAACTTGTCATAAGATACTAGGATTCAAAAAACGCTACAAAAAATTATTAGACCAATATATCTTTACGTGAAAATATTTAGCATACATAACAAAATGAAAACCAACTATTTCCTTGCCCGGTTTTATATTGTACACGAGTCTAGATAACAAAATATAGAATTAATAATAGTGATGAATGCAGCAGATGTAACGTACTGGAATATTGATATGTGAAATAGAAGAACACTGGGCCAAGATCAATGCTATCATAACTCTTTCATTTTTCCGGCCCAGATCTAGTTGACACTCAAATATATTTGTTTTGCAGTAAGTACAGAAAACGTGGGAATTAAATTGTTATTTAACTTACTTATTATTGAGTGTCAAGAAAGTATTACAAAAATTACACCTAATAGAACTAAAATGTAAAGATAAGTGAGAGAGCATTACTAGAAAGGTGCTTTGAAATAGCAGTTGAGAAACAGGCAGCAATATAATATGGAAATAACCAATACAGAAAGAGGAAACAGGCCATATCGGAAAGGTAAAGGCAATTTTGTAAAAATGTTCAAGAAAAATTGAAGTTGAAATGCATTATAGTGATGAAGCAAAGTTTATAACAGCATGCCTCGCGCAAACCCCCAAACGAATCGATTGAGTGTATAAACTGCCTGCAATCAAATATAGAATTACAACATATAAACCAAACAAGGTGGAATGGTGTCTAGTGTTAACATAATTTCAAAAACATATAACCACATATAAGCAAAGGAGCCATGGAGCCGCCTAAGGTATGCTTAGTACACATAAATGTAAACATCAAGAGGATGCACTACAGTGAAAGTACTAACATACAAAGGTGACTGTACACCTTGCCCTTTATAGTAAATGAAAAAGGAAAGATGTACGGTGTCCTGCTTAATGATCCTCTTTGCTGAAGGCTCTATCCTTACTTGGGTAGTATATTGTTTGCCAGTCATCAGTTTGTCCCCTTCAGTAAACTCATCACACTGAATCCTGGATGTCACACAACCTTTGACAACAACTGAGAGGGAGTCGTTATCCACATTAGTCATATGAGGAACTTCAGTGCCTTCCATCCTTGTAAAAGACACTCTAATAGCATCCACTACCATAAAGTTCATTTACTTTTTCAGATTCCCACTAGTGCCTTGAATAGTTTCATATTTTATCACTCTGTTCAAAGTCCACTGAGAATTATTCTCCACTCTCAATGAAAAGCAGGCCATTGTAATTACTCTGAGATGTTTCAAAAGCTTTTTTTTCGTTTACTAGCCAATCCCAGTATTTAATGTTGAACCATATCTGCCTCTGGTATCACTGAACTTCTTACAGAAAACTTGGATCTTGCAGCTCCATTATAACTAAGATTGTGACAACTAATATGGGTGTTTTCATCTCCTAAGGGAGAGGACAAATGTGAATATCACTGATGTGATCTTTTTGGTCTCACAGGGATACTTAAAGGTAATATTTATGGTGGTTATCGCCTGTCTGCAGCAATCTGAATGGATTATTAGGTTGTTTAGGTCTGCCCAAATGTATTTTAGATCCCCCTAGGCATAGACCTCTTGATATATTTAAGGAAGTACGCTGGTGATTTCATTAATGTAAGATGTATCACCAAAGGCTGTAGGCCTTTGTTAAAATGTTCAATATCTTGAGCAAGCCAATAGACCTAACTATATTATAATGAAAAGCTAACAATGCTGCAAGAGCTCTCTGTAGGTGTATTGGTGGTTTTAGGGTTAGGGTCTCTTGATGTTTTGTTACTTTTAGTTAAAACCACAAGATTGGATACCCTTAGTGTGAAATTGCAATGCACCAGATTTAAGCATTGCAAGCAGCTCACAGTGGGACATATGTGTTTTCATGACCGCATAGGTGACCCTCCAAAGGCAAGCTGCAGGACCTTGTCCTGGTCTTCAGAATGTGGAAATAATGACCAAGTCCCACTTTTCTCCACCTTCTGGGAAAGTTTCTTATGGTTTCTCCTGTAACCCCCACTGGTTTTCAGAGCTGGTTTCTAGGTACCAGATCTCTCCCCAGCAAGGCCCCCTGCAGAATCCAGTGATCTGTGGCCTCTTTCATTCAGAATTCCTTCCACTTTCTATGTCCTTGGACCAGGCAAATAGGAGGTCAACCACTTGATCCTTGGAAATTAGTTACAGTACTTGGGGGTCCTTTTCTTTCAGCAGGGTTTTCCTTTTTCCATTGTTATCTTCCAAGGTCCTGGAATGCTGTCAGTGGTTGAAGGATTTCTCACTCCCAATCCTGACTTACCTCTCACCCTATGCCCACATTCTTTTACAGCATATTCTTTTCGGTTTATTGCTAAGCATCCCAGAGGCCAAGGTGGTTATCCCCTTCCTCTGCCTTTTAGGGCTCTTGATCGGCCATAACCAATCCCTTATTCAGATAAGGTTCCCTCCTCTTTGTCAAGGTCCTAACTGGTTTGATATCCTTTCTGCTAGGGTCCAAATTTGTTTTCCCCCATCCTGGCGTTGGAGCCAGAAAGTCTGGTAAGTATTTAGGAATGAATGTGAGCATTTACTTCCAGCCATGTTTGGCATCATCAAGTCAAAAATGGTTAATGATGGAAATCGGCGGCTCCCCTTCCATGCCTGCCTGGAAGGAGGAGTTGGAGAGGTGGGGGTTGGCGGAAAGTGGAGTCTTGTGAATGGATGAACACCGCGGATTGAGGAAAAATATCATCAAGATGACTTGGGACCTCCTCTTGGAGTCTTTCAGGGCATTGGACTTGGTAACAGCTTAATATTGTCAGACCGCTTCCATTAGTAAGATGCAACTGAGACACAGGGAGACACGTACAAGCCTACACACAAAATCTAATCCTGTACAGGATTGAAGCGCAGGCGACATCACAAATCTTGGTCCGGTTGGAGATGGACATAACCAAACGTCCATGTGCAATTTCACCAACAACACTACGTATCTGCAAACTAGCAAACATATATTCTACAATAGCATTAAGCGCAGATAGGATAGCTCACCCATTTTCTCCTTCCTTTGTTGCACAACGGTAGGTGCACCTGTCGGTTGGGAGGGGAAGGAGGGGGTTATTGACATAGTTCTTAACTAAGTGGGATTGCTTCTTATACACTGTTCTTATTATCCAGATGCAACCTGTTGGATTTCCAAACACCGATATGCATGATACTGCAACTTATTTGAAAGCTGTAACGCACACTTGCATACCATGAAACTATGTATCATGTCACTTCATCGTGTATTTGAAATGTAATGTATGCATTGTTATGTGTGCATCTTTTTAATGGAAAACCCAATAAAATATGTTATAAAAAAAGAAGGAAATTGCTAAGGATGTCCTTTGTTCTGTAGCTATTTTGCAACCCCTCCCAGATAGTTAATCACTATTAAGAGGCTGGTTATTGACAACACCCCTGCCTTCCTGAGCCCAGAGGCCAGGCCATTGTTCTCTCAGAACAGGATCACTAACTCCCAGCCGGGAATGTTTTTGAGCCTCGCAGTGGGGCTATGAGTCAAACTGGTTCTGAATCAGCATTCTCTCAGGCAGCAGAAATACTCTGCTCTAAAGTTATCAATTCTCTACGTTTACAACTGAATTTATTTTTGACACTGGATATCTATATAAAGGAGTTCATTCACCACTAGGCCTGTTCATGAAAAATCTAGCTTTGACTACTCAGTGTAATCAACTTTTGGGTAATGATTCAATGTGAGGGCACACTAATGCCAATATGAAGTATCCACACATATATTTATATAGCGCATGACACTGTGGGCTTACAGGGCACATTGTAGGGATGACTTATATAATATATAAACATATTAATATATAAATGAATTAATAATATAAAAATAGGTTTTTCTACATGGCAAAGACAATTTTTCCAGCCATAGGTCAATGCAGTGCTTTGAAACTGCTGAAACTCATAGATTTTATGTCATATAAAGGGGTAGTGTAAGTATGTACTGAAGTCCACATATGACATTCCATGAAATTAGTATCTTTTTTGTGCTATTTAACATGGCCCAAAAAGACATGGCAAATAGGCTAATGTGGTAAATTCAATGAAAACTACATACTGTAGTGCAAAAACTCAGGCACCATATCACTGTTTAATAGTAGGCTAGTGCACAGGGTCTTAAAGCCAGTAAATGCAATTAGTAACACCAGGGAACCACATTCCCTGGCGGAGGCACGTGGTCTGGGTCAGCAATATGGCTGGAGGTGCGGCTACGGCACCGCCAACCATATTCTGAGTTTTCCCACTGCGCTTTTTTCATGGCGGTGATCCCGCCATGAAAAGGCTAGTGGGAGGGAAACAAAGTTGGTCGTACAGGGCCCCCTGCCATCCCTGTACACTGGAATGCATGCTGGGGGGCTCATGGTATGCCCCCCGTGTGCATGCATGCCCAGTTCATGCACTGTATGGACTAAATAGTCCATGTCGTGCAGGAACTTGCTTTGGCATTCCTATTGAGATGCCTTTTTCAAAGGTACTGCAGTGGGAACCCCAAACCATGCGGCCGACAGTTGACTTGGAGGTGCAGGAGTAGGGCAGTGGCATGCCACCCAGCTCCCGCACCGCCAAAGTCGTAATGAGCACTTTTGGTTTTAGTTCTGGTAACCATTTGTCCCATGCTGCATATTGTAGTTCTAATAGTACTCAAGTCCATTGTTATGCTATCTTGCAAGAGGACTCCAGTTGCATTATTCAGCCAGGTGAATGTGTGCTTTCCATCACACAACCTCTATCAAAGCCCAGATCCCATCATATCCAATTAACATACAGGTGTACAGGGCTTACGCACAAACTTTGCACAAACCGCCTCAAACTTGTGAACTTCAGCAAATCATATTTTCACTGACATCCCGAAGCCTAGTTGTGCATCCTTAATAGTTTATAAAGCTCTTCTTGCTGAGTAAGTTTATATTCTACTTTAAAAACCAGTCCATAGACATATGTTGCTTTCCGGTGCTGGTCCAAATCCAATCCTTAAAAAGCCTCACAAAGCCATATTGTCTACTCTTCTTTCACTCCTTTTGTTGAAACTATTGACACCATATTCTATTTATCTGTGAGGCTATTTCCAACGATCAGACTGCAAAAGGAGTTTCTACAGATTGAAAACTCATGTACTTGAAATAAGGTCTTTGACTGTTGGCATGCTGCTTCCATCCCACAGCTGTATTTTTTAAATATAAGTATAGTTGAATATGATCTCTACTCCAAAGCATAACTTTTTATGAAGGGAATATGCACTCCATTTCCAGGACATTAGAGGAATAAAGCAACCAATGGCAATGTACTTATACAGGGCGGACTTAGAACCAATCTAAATAAAGTCACAAAAGAGATGAGTCAGAACTCACATCGTCAACCAGAATTGGCCATTGGTAATCATCAATGTTTACTTGATTACAGGGGCATCCTCATTATATTAGGATTCCATCAAATAATTGTATCAATGCCAGATCCAATACAGGACCATTGAAACAAAGCAGAGAAGGGGTTAGAATAGTGTTGCTTTATCTAGCAACTCAGTTATGCATTCAGTCAAAGCTTGATCGAACACTGCCCTATCTCATGGCAATAAAAGACAACTTGTTAGGTACCCTTGTATGTGTAACACTATTTGATTGATGTGATTCCACTTTAATTTATCAACTGTGGGGCATATTTATCAAGGTTTTACATCACCCTTTGCACCACGAAAAGAGGCACAAGAGTGACGCAAAACCTGAATGAGATTTAGCAAGCCACACGTGGCCAAGTGTGGCTTGATAAATCTAGAGTGAGGCAAGGCAGCGCAAGTTTGCTGCCTTGTGTTACTCTGCAGCAGGGAGGTGTGCCATGGGTGGAGTGTGGTGTTCCTACGCATCCACTCATGGATTCTGATAAATACCCAGATTTACCAACATTGGTAGACTTGGAAATGCGTCAGAACTGTACCACCCGAGGCGAAATGAGGAGAAATCTCTTTATTTCTCCTCATTCTTTCCTCTTTCTAAGTGTGCTGCAGCACACTTAGAAAGAGGAAAATACCTCTGAGGATTGTTTTTGTGCAGGAAGGTGTCTCTTCCTACACAAAACAATCCCGACTGCAATGCACGCACCCTTGTAACATGACACAAGGGTGCCTGTGTTGGCACTAGGCAGCCAAAAGTGCTCCAGCACTAGGAAAGGACCGGAATGCGCCATATAATGGTAAATATGGTGCATTCCTGTCTTTTCCTCTTCACACTGCTTAGGCTGCCCATGGCACGGGAGCGCACTTGATGAGCTAGCAGTTGTTGATAGAAGCAGACGGCTAAACTTATGCTTCGCGCGCTGCTCGCGCTATCTTTTAACCTGATTGTTTTAGATGCTCATTTTCAAAAAAATCTATTGTATGAATTCATTTTACATAATTGCTCTTACTTGAGGAGATGGTGTTTTGCGTGGTTTTGCACCTCCCCGGTCCACCGCAGCCATTAGCGGGCTGATTGTTGTGGAGGGAGTACCGCATTGACCCAGCCGGCGTAATTCCACTTCCGGTTGCCGTTTCCCTGCCGCCATCTTGTCAGGGGAGGCGGTCTAGTCTTCCATCCCCTTTGTTCTTGGACACACTACTAAGGCACACCAAAGGCAAGCCCGTCTGCGCCAGTCCGCGCCTGGACATCGCCAGACGCCAGAAATGTTGGCGGTTTTAAGTCTGGTGTGCCAATTTATACCAGAGAAGTTCGGGTAAGCCCATGCAGACAGCTCTTGGTGGATGCTGTGGAAGGGCCTTTCTGTTGTCTTAACTGTGGCTATGACTCCCGCCCCGCACTGCCACCCTGTCGTCCTCTGTCTCCACCCAGGCCCTCTATGAAATTTCTATACCTCAATGTCCACTCTCTGGCTAAGCATTACATGGAGATCTACAACTTAATAGAGGATGAATCTCCTGTTGTGTTCTTCCTAACCGAATCCTGGTTGACTGATGTTATGGTGGCTGAACCGGGCTTAGCACTCCCCCCGAGTTTCAGTATCTTGACAGTAAACAGGGAGTCTAGAGGTGGGGGCATAGCTGTCATCTTTAAGTCCTGTCACCGCTGCTCATTTGTCAAGGAGGAAGTGGCTGGGTGCGAATGCGCTCGTTTTGTAATTTCCTTTAGCGCCCACTCTACTATGACAGGAATGTTAGTCTACTGCACCCCCCCCCCCCCCCGGGCCGGTCTCGGAATTGAAATCGACTATCATAGAGGCCGCGGGTTCCCTGGCGCTGACGGCCACCAACTTTAGTATCATTGGTGATTTAAATCTACACTTTGACCGTCCCTCTGATCGCAGCTTGCTGACTTCGCCGCTTGCCAATTAAGATAGCTTGTGGTGGGCCCTATCCATATTGCTGGGCACTTGCTTGACCCTGTTATTTCTAACATCCCTTCTCTTCTGGTCAAGACACCCAGCCCGATGTGTTGGTCCGACCATTTTATGGTCTCCATCTCCTTCCCGTTATCAGAGCCAGTGCCCAGAGTCGATCCTAAGGCCTCCTTCAGACGTTGCTGGCATAAACTTAAACTGGAGGACCTGCATGCCATCTTGGCATCCTGTCCCCCTAGCCCATCCACTGATCCGGATCTGGCGTTCAAATCACTCTGTGACTGGATCCTACATGCCCTAGACACTCTCATTCCTGCTAAACGGTCCAAGGGTCACTGCTCGAATTCCAGTCCTTGGTTTAACGATTCTCTGGCCGCCCTGCGCAGTACCTGTAAAAAACTAGAACGGGCCCGGAGAAGGGTCTACGATCTTGGGGCTAATAAGTCGTACCAGGATGCGATCAAGTGCTATAACAAGGCCATACATCTGGCACGAGTGGATTACTTCACTAATGAGATCAAGTCTAGTAAGAACCCTACCAAAAGTATCTTCAAAATACTTAACGACCTCAAAAACAGGAAAGACCCCTCTATCCCGGTGATCACATCTGGGAAGCAATGTGAGGACCTGGCCACCTTCTTTGTTAAGAAGGTGGAAGCCATTTACAAATTCTTCCCTATATCCCCTATCGATCCCGCTGCTTCGCATGCTCCTCTCCCCACTCTCACCTTGGCAGCTATCCCCCCTATTTCCCAGGATGAGTTTCTCACGCTGAGCAAGAAAGTCAAATCTGGCTCCCCTATGGATCCTCTGAGGCCTGCACAATTTAGGGACTCCCTACCTGTACTCCTTACGCCTTTGTGTCAGGTAATCAATTCCTCTTTCACCACTGCTGTGGTGCCTTTGCTATAGAAGCAAGCAAGGGTGGTCCCCTTGCTGAAAAAACCCTCACTGGACCCGACTAAACCGGAAAGCTTCCGTCCTATATCTTTACTGCCTTGGGCTGCTAAAGTTGCTGAGGACCACACCAATAACATCCTCTGTGCTTTCTGAACAACACCGGCGTCTTGGATCGTTCCCAGAATGGCTTCTGCCCTGGCAACAGCACCGAGACTGCGCTCTTAGCTGTGACCGAACACCTGCGCACCATTCTGGATGAGGGACATACCGCGGCCCTAATATTGCTCAATCTAAGCGCCGCTTTTGATACGGTCTCTCACCGAATCCTCCTACGTCGCCTAGAGGAGGTTGGGGTGGTAGGTCTTGCCTTGGATTGGTTTCGATCTTTTCTGTCTGACAGAACATTCCAGGTCACTGCCCCCCCTTTCTCTGCCGCGCCCATTCCATCAAGCAGGGTTCCCCCAGGGCTCAGCCTTGAGCCCAGGACTGTTCAACCTGTACGTTCAACCCCTGGCTGCGGTGGCGAGGGACCATGGCTTGACCATGGTCTCGTATGCTGATGATACGCAGCTGGTGGTGGCCCTCTCCGATGATCCTACGTTGGGCGCCTCCAAATTTCGGAGCGGCCTAGCCGCATTCGCGCAGTGGATGACCACCAACTGCTTTCAGCTCAATGCTAATAAGTCAGAAGTGTTGTTGGTGGGGAGAGATAAGGGGCTCTGGAGTACGCAATGGTGGCCGGCGACCTTGGGCTGCGCCCCCACCTCTAAGTCGGCTGTGAAAAATCTTGGGGTCTGGCTTGATTCCACTCTTGGGTTTCAGGAGCACACTAAGAAGGATGCAGGCACTTGCTTTGGCCTACTCTGGGGACTGAGGCCCATGTTGGGTTTCTTCGATCCACTCACCCGCCAGTTGCTTGTCCAGGTGACTATTTTGTCCAGCCTGGACTACTCTAACTCACTCATGTTAGGCGCTAACAAGGCAGAAGTGACTAGTCTACAGCGAGTCCAGAATGCAGCCGCCCGAGTCCTGTTGAGGCTCCCTAGAACTTGTTCCGTGATGGGTGCAATGCGCCGTCTACATTGCTTACGCATGTCCAAACGGATTGAATTCAAAACGCTATGCCTGACTTTCAAAATACTAAAGCTTTCATCCCCTGAGATTCTGTCTAATCTACTGGTTCCCTATGTACCCACCTGCCAGCTATGCTCTGCTGAGCAATATTTGGCTACGGTCACTCGGGTGAAGCGCCTCAGAGCTGGGGGCCGGGCCTTCCAGCATCTAGCCGCTAAACTGTGGAATTCGCTCTCTATTCAGATTCGTCATCTGGATTGCTTGCTATCCTTTCGTAAGGCCATCAAAACCTACCTGTTCCCCTTGGTTTAGTCCCTAGCTTCCTATTGACACTGCTACCAGCACCGGGACACCTCTTCGCTGAGGTAGCTGCGCGCTATATAAGAATACCTAACATAACATAGTGCAGTCCAGCACAGCAAGGTGACTTGCTGGGTTGCACTGCGTGAAAGAATGAAAAATCTTCTCCTCTATGCAATGTAAAATAGACCTTTAAGCAACAGTGGAAGCTGGGTTGTGTCATTTGCTCCTGAGATGCACATTTATTAGCAGGTGTTTTCCTTGAGAGTGGTTCCTTAAAACAGATTATTTTAGCTAAGGTCTCTGCAGATGTTTTCGGGCATTGATATACTAACACCTTGACCTGTGTTTTCCAAGTTCCTTCATAGGAGAAAGAGAGAATGGAAATTTCAGAAGGAAATAGTACCCCACAAGAGAATATTTATTGCTATGATGGAAAACAAATTAACATTGTTAATCTTCTGGGCTACCTTCAATTCACATGACCATTGAGCTCAAAGCTACATAACAATCAAAGCTAAGAATATCCCCGCCATCAGGATTTTCCCCAGTAGATGAAAGCAGATAAATGTCCAAGAGCTAGAGGAATACTCTTCACTAAGTTTCCTGAAAATGTCTGTTCCACAAGGCACTACCGTTTTCTTTTAATTTTCTAAAAACTATATATTCTTACTCAGCAGAAACCATGAATAGCATCCCTTCCCCTTCCAAAAGCCCTTTACAGGAAACAAAAACTGTTTTTCTTTCAAGGTGTAACTAAAGGTCTACTCTTTCTGCTTTGGAGACTCCTCTGACACATGGAGTGCCACTAAAACACTCATCCAACAAAATCTAAATGTTAGCAAAAGGCCTTCCACTCCTTGTGCAGTTTCTAAGGTTCTCATTAGTGCAAGGCTAAATTACGGTCACTGTGTAAACATGAATTTACACAGGAATCAGGATTATAAATGGCGTGCTAATTATCAAACCCTCACAGGTTTCATATGATAGAGACCTGCATGTCAAACAAGCAGAATTTTAATAGCGACAAAAGGCCAGGTAAAAAGTCAAAACATGCAGAAAGTGGTGTGTTAAAAACCGATTATGCATGCTATACCTCATTTTCCAGCAGAAAACAAGGTATAGGTGGAATGTACCACACTTGGTAAATGCATCACCCTGGACTGGTATCTGGACAAAATACCGAAAAATATTGTGATGCACAGATATCGAGATGAAGAAATATTGTCAAGAATATCATTTTTTCAGGTAAATAATGTTATTGCTAAGAATATCATTGCAAATATTGGTTTCAATGATATAGTTTATTAATTTATTTAATATGTTTATATTTTATATTAGTTTATTGTGTTAGTATTATTTGTATAATTGTTATTACGTTTTTAAAATACAGATTGCAATTTTAAATGATTTGACAGTCTTGATTTAATTTTTAATAGTAATTTATTGGGTAATGGCGGGTTGTTGGATAGGGTGGGGAATTAATTAAGTAGAAATTAATTACTAATTAATTAACATATTTTAAGTAAGTATGCTATGTATGTTATGTGATATTGATTTGTTATACTTATATTTTGCGTGCAGGTTGCTACGTTTGTAGGGATATAGGGTGGGAAGTTAATTAGGTAATAATTAACAATCAAATTTAAAATCTATTATTAATTATTTAGTTGCTTATTAATCATGTAAATTTTGTGATAATCATATATTACAGTTATATTTAAAGTGCAGGCTGCTGGGTTTGTAGGGGCATGAGGTGGGAAGTTAATTAAGCAATAATTAATTAAACATTAATTAATAATACATTATTAATTATTGAATTGATTAATAATGATGTACATTGTGTAATATTGGTTTATTTTAGTGATATTTTAGTTGCAGATTTGCTAGGTTTGTGGAAGTATGAAGTATTATACGTTATTATTAATGTATAATTAAATATTTAATTTACTAATAATTAGGGGAAATTGTGTAATAATTATATATTTAAGTTACATTTTAGGTGTGTTCTGCTGGGTTTGTAGCATTGTAGTTAATTAAGTAATAATTAATTTAAATTAACTAATTATGTAATTGTTCATAAATTATGTAAATTGTCTTATACTTATTGATGCTCATTATATTTGAGGTGTGGGTTACTTGATTTGTAGGTGTTTAGGGTAGAAAGTTGATTAGTAATAAATAAGCACTCTTTTTTTATTGCATTGTTTATAAATTTTGTAAATTGCATATATATATTTTTTAATTCTTATATGTATTTTATGCTAAGTAATAATGTTTATATTTAGCTATTTATATTTTTTCTAAATAAAGAGGGTTGTTCAAGTATGTAGCGTGTGTGAAATGAAGTACTTTAACTTCTGTTGCTCAGATTGGAGTGGGCATAGTAAATCTTACCCCTCCGAAGTCCAAAGCTTTCCTTACTGTTGCACAGATTGGAGCAAGAATAGTCATTCTTACCCTACCAAAGTCCAATGCTTTTCCTACTGTTGCACTGACTGGAGTGGGAATAGTAAATGTATCCTCTCTGAAGTTCAGCACTTTTCCTTCAATTGCACAGACTGCAGTGGGAATAGTAAATCTAACTCCTCCGAAGTCCAACGTTTTCCCTATTGATGCACAGACTGGAGTGGGAATAATAAACCTTACCCCTCTTCTGAAGTCCAATGCTTTCCCTGCTGTTGCACAGACTGGAGTGGAAATAATACATTTTACCCATCCGAAGTCCAAAGCTTTCCCTACTGTTGCTTATACTGAAGTGTGAATAGCGAATTTAACCCTCCAAAGTCCAAAGCTTTCCATACTGTTGCACAGACTGGAGTGGGAATAATAAATCTTACTCCTCTGAAGTACCATGCTTTCCCTACTGTTGCACTGACTGGAGTGGAAATAGTAAATTGTGCTTTAATTTCAGTGTCCAGAAACTCAATGTGACTATGGCTGGTGTGAGCAGTACATTTTAGATTGTGATCACACAAGTTAACCCATAGTAAGAATTCAAAGAGTTGGCTTGAATCATTTGACCAGATGAAAAATATGTCATCTATGAAACGAGCCCTGTGTTTAATGGACTCGTAAAAGGGGGCTATTTCATTATATATATGTATTCTCTCAAAATAGGCCATATATATATATTTGCTACAGTGGGAGCGCAGGACACTCCCATGCTTACTCCCTTTACTTGGCGGTACAAATTACCATTAAAGTCAAAGGTGTTTTCTTCTAAGACAAGCAAGTTGCTGCCTGTGAATGCTGACATTTATCACTTTAGCTGGCGAGCCGAATGACGTTTCACTAGGTTTTTATTATTTTTTGGGTAGAGCTTGTTTTTGAGTAACAACCGCGTAATGTTTTATCAGGTTTGATATTCTTTGTCTAGTTGGTTTGTGTACTTCTATCACAGCCCAGTTACCTACCGCTTAACGGTCAGCTCTAGTATAGACTGAGCGATGTCATTAGCGGGTAGTTTAGGCTCAGCTAGCACATACAGGCATTCTTCTGAAGAATGTGCATATTTATGCTCATTATTGACGCCGCACCCAGTGGTTTAGTGAAGTCGACTGCACATCTTTCATTTAGAGACTGTCAAACATAAGTTAATACATTCGAGTAAGCAATAATCGGATTTAGGTATATACGCATGGCATTTTCGATTTAGTTTACATGAGCTACCATTCTGAATATCTATCTTGATTTTTCTTTATCACCTCTAGATATATTATCTGGCTAAACGCCAAATGCTAAATATATTGAAATGTAAGTATGCAAACTACACTTTTGTAGTCATAAATCAGGCTTGCTTTTAAAATTAACGTGCCACTGCTGGGACAAAAAATATAGAAATATGTACTCAATGATATCCACTAACTTGTATGTAACCGCCAGTGGTCATTCAAATTGTAACCCATTTCTTTATATATATCATTTTCTCTTTTCATTTTCAGTCAAAAAGGACGATCAGTTATTGTTATAAAACTCTGGGTCTGTGGTGTCACAGCAAAACACACTTTCAATTGGAGGTTATCGTTAAAGGTATATACAACAAACATATACGGTGGAATCACCCTTTAACATGAAATAATAGATATTAATATAGGTAATGCCTTATTTCCATAGTTCTTTTATAATTTTTGGCCAGCCGTAGTGAAAACTCTACATGATTGTAGAAGTCACAGATACAGTCTGATCTCTCCTTTGAGAGCGATAAGGTTCATTTTTAGAAATCTTTACACCGACTTATTTTTTAACCTGATTCACCTGTGACAGGAGTGCCAGGTTGACCACTAGGTGAAGGCTTTATTCATTCAACTTATGTGGTGGCTAGTTTCTTGACTTTCCCCTTTTTCATTTTTCATCTATTGGGATTCTTTATTCTTTATTTAATTATTCAATCTTGCTTTCCCTACATTAACTTTTTCAGTCTATCTGTAACAGATTATATAATTTACTTTTCATTCTATATTCCACATAGTCACACTAATTAAATTCACTACCTTCTAACTTTATTTAAATGCAAACAAAAAGTAATACATGCCCTTCTGGCGGCATAGAGTTTATCATATAGTGAGAACCACTTACCTGAAATACATATTTTTTTTCACAGAAATCATCATTGATCCATTGTGGCCCTCTTTCCTGACGAAGGCACTGCCTTGTGCTGAAACGCGCGTAGAACACAACTGTCTATTACCATTGTGCCACATTGTTTCTTTACGATTATGAAGATTAAGAAAATCAGATACTAATTGTTACCATTGCCTCTGTCAAAAAATAGTGTTTTTTATTGTGTGTTGATAGCACATTGTATGGATGCAGATACAAATGAATTAGTATGAATGGGATGCTCTTTTAGTATGAAATTGTTCTTTCAGTATGTAATTGATTATTAATAAAATATTTTTTGATACTTATTATAGAAATACAGATATGTTGGTTTTCCTTTGTTTTTCTTACATATTTTGTTTAGTCTATTTTTGAAATTATGTGATGTTGATATATTGGTTGCCTTAAGTCTTTACATTTGATTTACTAGCCCTGCCTTAAGGAACTGCACCCTATTTTCAGGGGGCCTCTGTCTTTACAATAAATGAGCCTGATTCACAGAACTAACTTAAGACAAAATCCTAAACTTACTACCATTTTGGTATTCACAGAAGGCACTTACTCATTTCGGTATTCACAGAAGTTAGGAGTCCTAACTTTAGGACTCCTAAATGCCTTCTGTGAATACAGAAAGTCTTACATTTAGGATTTTTCTCAGTTTAGGAGCTGTAAAGTTAGGACTTCTAACTTTAGGACTCCTAAATGCCTTCTGTGAATACCGAAAGTCTTAAAATTAGGATTTTTCTCAGTTTAGGAGTAGTAAAGTTAGGACTCCTAACTTTAGGACTCCTAAATGCCTTCTGTGAATACCGAAAGTCTTAAAGTTAGGATTTTTCTCAGTTTAGGAGTAGTAAAGTTAGGACTCCTAACTTTAGGACTCCTAAACTGAGAAAAATCCTAACTTTAAGACTTTCGGTATTCACAGAAGGCATTTAGGAGTCCTAAAGTTAGGACTCCTAACTTCTGTCAATACCGAAATGAGTAAGTGCCTTCTATGAATACCAAAATGAGTAAGTGCCTTCTGTGAATACCAAAATGGTAGTAAGTTTAGGATTTTGTCTTAGGTTAGTTCTGTGAATCGGTCCCTATGTACCTACAAACTTCGCAAGTCTAGGAAATGTGTGTAATACTTAGAAAACAAGTTATGGTGAGGCTGTTGTATGACTGATATCCAGTTAAACCATTGGCAATGCAATTAGGAAAGTATTTAATATATATACTTCAGTGTTGTTAACAGAATTCAG
The DNA here is from genome assembly GCF_964204655.1 of Triturus cristatus. Lineage (NCBI taxonomy): Eukaryota > Metazoa > Chordata > Amphibia > Caudata > Salamandridae > Triturus > Triturus cristatus. The sequence goes on from NC_140584.1 coordinate 450,310,770, forward strand.
TCCGTCCACGTTACTTCATCAGTATGGTACTGGTATTCAATTTCCACTTAATAAATCCACTTGGAACTCATATTTTGGTGGGGGTTAAGAAACAATACTGCAATGTTAATAACTAATTTGTCTGTAAGATATCATGCTAGTCTTTAGGTAAATTCACCATGTAAAGTTTTACATTTAAAAGATCTCATGCCAGTGTAGTACAAAAATACAAAACTTTGATGTGATAGCACAGCATGCGTTGATGCATGAGTGTGCAATTTCAAGTGAGATCTCTATCTTTTAAATGTTCAACATAATTAAGTGGGAATCACTTTCCCTCGCAAATTAGTATCAAAAAGCCTCAATGAATTAACGAGAAACTAAATAATAGTTGTTGGCATGTTGAAACAGCGATGGCATTAGGCCATTCCTTATTCCCTGAACCACTTAGCTTTTATTTCTTGTTTAATGCCACCCTAATGGATGCCAGCAAACAGAAGTGCAAACAAATGAGTCCCTTTGATCTTATTGGCAATATTTGAGAAGAAGTGATCCAACATGAATAAAACTGTATGTCTCTCTGCTTTAAACACACTCCTTTATGCCTTCTTTCACTTGGTCATGGTGGCTTTACCCGTTGTGTTGCAATGGGGCTCCCACTATTGGAAATATAAATATATTAAGAACATATATGCATACGTATAAACATGCATGCTAACATGACACTAGAAAAGGAAATCAGACACATTGAGTCTGACCATGTTTTGCTTCTGGTGCTTGTTTTGTGTGCTTCACCGGCTTATTCCAATTCTGAGTGTTGCTGTACCCCCGTTAGTAATGTAGGTGGGTCCCATTCTAGCTCTATTTGCCTTCACATCTAAGGGCCTCATTACGGTGTCAAACAGAAAGCCTCCACCCGACAGTCAGGATTCCCTAGACCACCTCGGAACCTTTCCTACCAACTCAGTCAGCCTACAATCCACCCGACCAATTACGATGTTGGCGGTCAGAAAGTGAACCGCACGGTTATTTCAAATCAGTTCCGACTGGCTCTCAGAGTATCCAGGTTGGTAGGAACAGCATCGTGCACCTCTACGAACAGCGTTTCTGACCGATCGATTATGATGCCGATTTACAACAGCCTTTTCCGAGTCGGCCTGTCCGACACAAAAAGACTGTTGGAAAGTGACTTTGGGGGACGCTAGCAGGGCCCCCTTCATCATGCGGCCTCCCACCTAAGTGACCCCCTTGTCAAACCCTGCACTGTGTGGCAGGCACAATAGGGTGTCTGCGACAGGGTGCATGGTTTTACACACGCTTACCATTTCCCCATAGGGGCCTCTGTTTTTGGGCAGAATACAAACTCCCATTGGTCGGCTCCCGAATCCGAGACGGTGTCAGACGGAAAGTTTCGGCTCGACATCGTAATGAGGCCCTTAGCTGTGAGTGACCCTCCTGCTCCACCTGACTATCTAATCTTCATCAGTGAAAGTGTGAGAGTGTAATGTTTCTTGTCTACTTCATCAGAGGATAGGAAAGTGGGAAGCACAGCAGCTGGGAGGACCTAAAAAGAAGACTGCGAATTGAAACTTCTGCAAGAAAGATCCGGATGTGGGGACTGACAACAGCATCCTTGTAACATGATGATATTTAGTTAGCTAATCTTCGCTATGGGTTTTAGCACTTCTACCAAGTGCATGGCATCCAACTACAATTCGATGAGAGTCTGAAACACAGCAGCATCACAATCATGCCACCTAATGCACAGCTGAAGGCGATCAGCAGTAGAAAGAATGAAGGGAGGGTTTCTATATTCCCATCATATTTGCGTACTGGAATTTTACTTTCATGTGGCAAGCCAAGACAGGATTCTACAACCTTTGTTGGCTAAGTACTTTCTATTCAGATTTAGAAAATGACGTTTGACTGCTAGAAAGACAACCAGGTTAAATTCCAGGGATTGGCAGCCATCTTTCATTCCTGCTTATAAGTGGGAAGTCTTCCTTAATGTGGTGAGGCATTTGTCCATTAAAGTAGAATACTATGAATACCTACCTGACCTTGACAGCTATGATAATTAATTATCTCCTTTTCCCTAGATCACAAGTTATTTTTCAGTCTTCGTGTTCATTTTGTCCCCTATTGCCCTCTGAGGTACATTACATTTCCTGTACTTCTTTCCTTAGGGAGCATTATTCTCTTCATATTTTTTCTACTAAGTGGGTACAGGAGGCTTACTGGCCCTCACTACAACAGAAAGAGTCTAAGTTGATATCCAGGATCCTAAATCCTGACTACACCAATTTACATATACTTCATTTTCACACCATGCAACTTCATTCAAATGATAGCTCCATTCAAGGCTTTCAGGCCCAATATATAAAAAATGGTATCACGTTAAGCCCAGTTCAGGCATGCAAATATAAACATGTCAAGCAGGGCTACTCTTTCAATATAGCCCTTCATGACACATGATATAATGATTGCTACTTCATAAAAAAGGCTGTCTTGCCATCATTAGCACTTTCTCTAAAGTGTAATAATAACGTTTTTTCATGAGATATGATAGCGGGAGAATACCTTCTGCCAACATAACTGTTCTTCGCACAACAGCTTCTAGCAAAATGGGCTCTGTGACCCAGCCCAGTGCCTGACCCTGACTTCAGAGACAATGTCATTACATCAGTGCATCATGTACCAGCTTTTGACTGCAATTTGTATGCTCTGAGGGTGCGTAGCTGCAGGACTGATCATTGCTCTGCTCCTTTGTGGGAGGAAAAGACATTGTGTATGTTCAGTTGTTACCTTTTCAGTAGCACCTCATTCCTACCCTTTCGGATTGGAAGTCATGGTAGTGCCATGTCCCTCTTGAAAGAAAAAGTGAGTTGCATAGACTGGATTTCGATGCAATTTTGTAAATTTTGTAAATATGTAATGTTACTGAAATAAACTACAAATCCCATCATGCTGCATAATGGGCTGGAGATGGGCACTTGTATAAAAAACACAAGTGAAGAAAGACACTGTGAGGTCGAAACACGTTGGTGTAGGATTGGTGTCTACCTAATAAAGGTTTCTTGATCAGGATAACTTTGAGTGTGACGTTCCTTGTTTGTTGAGTGCGACGTTCCTTGTTTGTAAATATATATATATATATATATATATATATATATATATATATATATATATATATATATATATGTATATATATATATATATATATATATATATATATATATATATATATATATACATATTATCTACTGGCGGTCGCCAGTAGATAGTTATAGTTAGGATCGTGTTTCCATAGGAAATCCGCAACATTCTATTTGGAATAACTTTGGTGCCGATTGACGAATCCTCGCGGAATTTTCAAAATAGGTGAGGCGCTCCGCTCCGCTCCTTCCCTGAAAGTCTTAGGGGGATTCGTCAAGCGGGAGCTGAGAAAAGGGGGGTTCCCAAAACACGTTTTCCCCATGCATTTTTCCATAGGACCTTTAGACACAGCTATAGCCCGAACGGCTGAACAGAATTACTTGAAATTTGGCAGAGAGGTAGTCCTCAGGTCAGGGATGTGCCTTTTGCAGGTCTGGTGTAAATCTGTTCAGTATTTCCTGAGAAAATAGCATTTAAAAGCATATATATATCTATAAGCGCGCACCGTGCGCGTACGGTAAAACTTACCGTACGCGCACACTGCCGTGTGCGAGCGCGATTCTGATTGGTTGTTAGATCTTAGTAAACATTCGAATCGGTCGAAACCAGGAAGTGTCGGCCTCCATTTTGTCTCTCGCAGTCTGAGGGGGTGAAAAACAAAGGTGGAGAACGTGAAAAGGGGGCAGGGTGGACAGTTGAACCTGCTAAATCTCCTGAGGCGGAAGCCGGGAGACGACCGAACTTTTTAAAAATTGTAACTTTCTGTGTCACTCACCAAATAACCTGTATTTTAACAGCGCACTCACCCGGCTGGCACCTCTGCAGCGGGCTTGAGACACGCCAAAACAGCGACCCCTTCGCTGCACCGAATCAGTAACTAAACAAACATTTGGACGCCATTCACGGCGAGGAATTGAGGCCACGCCCACTCTCAGGCCACGCCCACCCGCCACAGTACAAAAGCGCGGTCAACAGCGCTAAGTAATCAGAACCTGCTAAATCTCCTGAGGCGGAAGCCGGGAGACGACCGAACTTTTTAAAAATTGTAACTTTCTGTGTCACTCACCAAATAACCTGTATTTTAACAGCGCACTCACCCGGCTGGCACCTCTGCAGCGGGCTTGAGACACGCCAAAACAGCGACCCCTTCGCTGCACCGAATCAGTAACTAAACAAACATTTGGACGCCATTCACGGCGAGGAATTGAGGCCACGCCCACTCTCAGGCCACGCCCACCCGCCCCCTTTCCACCTATAAAGATGTGCAATCACCGGACGCGCAGCGGACGGGCGCAGCGGGCGCGCCGTCAGCGCGCCGAAGGCGTGCCAAAGGCGTGCCAAAGGCAAGCCCGTCTGGGCCCGTCCGGGCCCAGCCGGCCTTAGGCCCAGTCACTCTGCCCGCTGCAGCCACTAACAACCTGACCTACACTCGGGCTGACTTGCTTGCCTTGAACCCCTACAAACATCCCTCCTGCTCGCGCATCTTGACTGGAGACACTCAACTCCCCGGCTGTGACCGTTGCAACCCCGTCAATCAGACCATGGCATCAAAGGGTTTGCACCTAGGCCTACTTAACTGCAGGTCGCTTGTGAAACACGCACAAGAAGTGAACCTCCTAATCACCAATAATGCCTTAGACATTCTGTTTTTAACAGAAACCTGGCTTACCTCCAGTAGCGGCCCAGACATTGTTCTAGCACTCCCCCCCGGGTACGTTATGTGCTCACAGAACAGACCAGAGGGTAGGGGAGGTGGACTCGCAATAATCCTCAAAGACACCTTCACCTGCAGAACATCTGATGGCAACATCAAGGGTCATGAAAGCTGCCACTACACCATCATAATCTCCCCTGTCACCTCGATATCAGGAACGCTGATATATCGTCCACCAGGCAATTTAGGAGACTTTCCGACCAAAATTATTGACCAGACCTCCACCAAATGCACGTCCACTACTAACTACCTATTATTAGGAGATCTGAATGTACATTTCCTGGACCCTGACGACAAACTGGCCAATGAACTACTCCAGGATCTCACCTCAATGGGCCTTGACCTCAAAAACCCACAGGCCACCCACGAAAAAGGGCAACTGCTTGACCCCATTCTTTCCAAAATCCCCAACCTGAGATCCCTTGACCATATCCCCCTTCCCTGGACGGACCACTTCTTGGTTCCCCTAGTATGGGACATTATCACTGCGCTCCCTCCACCCCCAAAAATCAGAACGTATTCCAGACGATGGCAGAAATTGGAACCAGACGTCTGGGCAGCCAAACTCCGAGAAAACGTTCCCCATCCCCCCAATAACACCTTAGTAGGGGACAAAAAATTCAGTACCTGGATTACCCAATCGCTTGACGCCATCCTGCCTAAAACCCACTCTTTCAGACACATCAAGAGAGTTAATCCTTCGCCCTGGTATACCCCGGAACTCAATCTGCTACGTAAGGCTTGCAAAAGAAATGAACGTTTCTGGAGGAAGGAAAAAACCGAGGAACGGAAAGAAGCATTCCGCACCGCGGTAAAATCCTACAAAAAAGAGCTCCGTAGCATCAAAACTAGTTTCTACGAGGACAGAATTAAAAACGCTGCCTGCTCGGCCCATGAAACCTACTCAGTTCTAAAAGAACTACTCCACGCCCCTGACCCCCCACTCAAACTCCTCGATCCCAAAGCAGCTGAAACTAAATGTAAAAAATTAGCCACCTTCTTCGACGAGAAGATTCAAAACATTCTTCTAACCATACCCCCTCCCGAACAGGACCCCATACAGCCGGATCCTACCAGCACCACCACCAATCCTCCTTTGCCGCCAGCCCCCCAACCCTCCCTGGACACTTTTGGTCCCGTAACAACGGAAGAAGTAGGAGCTACGCTGGCCGCAATCAAAAGTGGCTCCCCCCTTGATCCTGCCCCCCTCCGTTTCCTAAAAAAAGTGTCAAGTACCATCATTCCCTCCCTCACGGCCCTGATCAATTCCTCTCTCTCAGAGGGTATTGTCCCCCCAGCTGGAAAGCGGCAGCAGTCAAAGGTCTACTGAAAAAACCCTCTTTAGACCCGCAGGATTTCGCCAACTACAGGCCCATATCCCTTCTCCCTGGAAACAGCAAGATCGCAGAGAAGCTGGTAAATAAGCAACTATCGCTTTACCTAGAAAGCAACAACCTCTTAGCGGCCTCCCAGACAGGATTTCATCCAGGTCAGGGCACGGACATCGCCCTCCTGACAGCAGTGGAGAAGGCCAGAAGCATTCTGGACATGGGAGGATCAGTGGCAGTGATCCTCCTAGATCTCAGTGCGGCCTTCGATACTGTAGACCATGCCACCCTAATCCACCGACTGGGAGAGATCGGATTAAAGGGTATGGCCTTGAAATGGCTAGAATCCTTTTTGACTGGACGCTCCTTCCAGGTGCGGGAAAACGACAGCTGCTCATCCACCATCCCCCTCCGGTGTGGAGTGCCACAGGGCTCATCTCTGAGCCCTACACTTTTCAACGTGTACATGGCCCCACTGGAGAAGAGGGTCAGCTCGTACGGCGTGTCAGTTATCAACTACGCCGACGACACTCAGCTGGTCGTTACCCTTTCTCACCCTCACCACGCCCCATCCGACCTCCACAGCTGCCTCTCCGAAGTCCACCGATGGATGAATCTCTCCTCATTAAAATTGAACGGGTCCAAGACTGAGATTCTCCTGATGGGCCACAATGGGCCCTCTCTACCATCTCACCTTTGGCCTAAGTGCCTAGGGGACCCTCCCGCACCCAAGGAAGAGGTCAAGAGCCTTGGTGTGTGGATTGAGAAGGACATGAGTTTTAAAACCCAGGCAAAAAGAACCGCAGGGACATGCTTTGGGCGACTTAGAGCCTGCAGGAAGATCTTTCCCCCGCTCCCAGATACCGCAAGGAGGCTCCTCATTCAGGGTCTAATCCTGGCAAGATTAGACTACTGTAACGCTATATACTTGGGAGCCCCTGAAGCCACCCTGAACTCATTGCAAAAAGTCCAAAACGCCGCAGCCCGCCTACTTACGGGCACACCTGGAAGATCCTCCGCCAGGCCGGCCCTCAACTCTCTCCACTGGCTCCCAGTCAGAGAAAGGGTCGTTTTCAAAGCCCTCTGTCTGGCCCATAAAACCCTCAACAACAACGGTCCCCCACTTCTGAAAGAACTCCTAATCCCATACAAAGCAGAGAGAAATCTCCGGTCCAATACAGAAAACCTCATTGCAGTCCCTAGAGTGAGAAAAGCCAAGACCGGTGGCCGTCGCTTTTCGGTTCACACGGCCAAACGATGGAACCATTTACCCCGAAAACTCAGGACAGAGCCGAACTATCTCCAGTTCAGAAAAACCTTAAAGACCCTCCTTTTCCCGCAAATATAATTTTCACTAGTTGGCTAAAACCCCTGGAGAAGCAGATCAGCGCTGGGATGCTCTTCGGAGTTACTACGCGCTTTACAAAAAACCATTAAAATAAATAAAACATTAAACAGTTCCTGACCCCCTAGCCTTTGTCAGGGGGTCCCAGAAGGACCCCCAAAGGGGCAACATTTCCTTTAATTTTTTTGCGAAAAATCGCGGAGTACGCGTAGCGTGCGCGTACGGTAGAAACGGAAAAATTCCGCGAACTGCGTAACGTGGGCGCGCGGTGCGCGAAGCGCACCGAGCGCCCACAGCGCCCGGTACGCGCATGGTGAAAACCCTTAAAAAAATAAAAAATAAAAATACATAACTTAGCATATAAAAAACCGTACAAATTCACTGAAAAAACCATAGGTTTCACACACGTTATAGTTAGGAATTAGCATTTAAAAAACCTTGCAAATTCACTTAAAAAACCATAGGTTTCACACATGTTATAGTTAGCTGGACATTTCACTCGTGAAAAACCATTGAAATTCCCCCGTTATAGTTAGTGCAGGCAACTATAACTCACGCGACCGCAATCCTCTGCTGATGACGTCAGATATTACATCACTGATGACATATGTGTTTTTCTGAAAAAAAAATATTTGTAATATATGTATAGCTAAAAATTAATGGAAGAAGACATGGGTAAATAAGTGTCTAAATACAGTGATGTAATATCTGACGTCATCAGCAGAGGATTGCGGTCGCGTGAGTTATAGTTGCCTGCACTAACTATAACGGGGGAATTTCAATGGTTTTTCACGAGTGAAATGTCCAGCTAACTATAACATGTGTGAAACCTATGTTTTTTTTAAGTGAATATATATATATGGACAAACCATGTCCTTGTTCACAGGCATTAACATCCGGGAAAACAGCAACTCTATGAAGGAACACCTTTTATTGCTTTTCAAAGTCCCGCCCTGGTGGGCACGGGGCGCATTGCCTCCTGGTCCTTGCAGTCCCTTACAACAATAACACCCTCGTGGTTGCTGCTGTACATCTCGTCGATATATCAAAGTCTTACCCCAGTGGGTTGGAAAACAGTGTGAACCCTCGGTGTCCTGCTATCAAACCACAACATGAGACTCCCTGCTCACACGCCGCCTCGTGGTTACGAGGCGCTGCAGTTCTGCATAGGTCACAGCAGGGTGTCTCCACGGCTGGGAAGCCGCTAATATATCCAACAACATGGAAGCCCTGCTAAGAGACTCCACACGCAGGGAGCTTCATTCCTCCTTCATTTGTGTACTGCAGAAAACATCAGGGTCACAAACTGGATCCTCAGTGCACAGCCCGACGCGTTTCGGACAAACCATGTCCTTGTTCACAGGCATTAACATATACATGCAAAACCCCTGCTCCCTAAGGAAAAGAGCACGCACACGAGGACTGCAGGATTAAGGCTTCTTTAATGCGCTGGGCCTCCCTTGACACAACAATCAGGAGAGATGCGTTTTGGCTGTGGCACAGCCTTTGTCAATCTGGTAAGCGCCATTTTTCTCAAGCTCTTTATTGTGTCACATACATAGATATAGTAAAAATACCCCATGTTTCAATATATTTTAAAAACCATCAACTAATGCATGAAAATACATTGCAATTTGTGTGCATATGAATATAGTGGCAGTGATTGACCTCTCAAGATTATATACTAATAATAAAGGAGCAATGCACCAACTGTGCCTTTGTTGCCAATACATGTGCAGTCCACTAAAATACGATAATTACCCTGCACATAAACATGAAATCTAAAATAGTTTCTTACATCTTTTTAAAACACCTCTTTTTCTTTCATAGAGATTAGCACAAAACCCCCTCAGGTAGCACTATCAAATGACATATGCTGCTTATTTTTCCAACATTAAGAATACGTCAATTAGCCTTAATTATTTCCTTGTATATATTTTATATATATATATATATATTCACTGAAAAAACCATAGGTTTCACACACGTTATAGTTAGGAATTATCATTTACAAAACCTTGCAAATTCACTTAAAAAACCATAGGTTTCACACATGTTATAGTTAGCTGTACATTTCACTCGTAAAAAACCAATGAAATTCCACGTTATAGTTAGATCAGGTAACTATAACTTGCGCACCCACAATAAACTGCTGATGACGTCACATAGTACATCACTCATGACATGGTCAGTGACATCACTCATGACATCAATGATGACATCTGAAATTACACATTGTGGATTGCGGTCGCGCAAGTTATAGTTACCTGATCTAACTATAACGTGGAATTTCATTAGTTTTTTACGAGTGAAATGTACAGCTAACTATAACATGTGTGAAACCTATGGTTTTTTAAGTGAATTTGCAAGGTTTTGTAAATGATAAATCCTAACTATAACGTGTGTGAAACCTATGGTTTTTTCAGTGAATTTGTACGGTTTTTTAAATGCTAAGTTATGTATTTATTTATTTATTTTTTTCTGGTTTTTCACTATGCGCACACCCTGCGCGCACGGTGTGCTTCGCGCACCGTGCGCGCGCTGTGGGCGCTCGGTGCGCTTCGCGCACCGAGCGCCCACGTTGCGCAGTCCATGCCGTGCGTGCCTCGCCTTTTTTTACGCAGTAACATTTGTTTTTTTCTCCCTTGTGGGTCCGTTAATTTATTTAATAAATGTGATTGTTACTTCTTTATTTATTTTTTTAAATTTTTTTTGCCGTGCGCGTACGGTAAGCTTACCGTACGCGTACCCCGCGATTTTTTTTTAAATTTATTACATTTATTTTTCGTACTTTTTGGGTCCTTCTTGGACCCCCTGACAAACACTAGGGGGTCTGCAACTCTCTTCGTTGCCCCCTTTTCACGTTCCCCACCTTTGTTTCTCAGTGCGAGAGACAGAAAGGGCGGCCGACACTTCCTGATTTCGACCGATTCGAATGTTTACAGTCATGTAACCACCAATCAGAATTGAGCTCGCGCACGGCACCGTACGCGTACGGTAAGCTTACGGTAAGCGCACGGAGCGCGCTTACAGATATATATATTGATTTAAATGCTATTTTCTCAGGACCTACTGAACAGATTTACACCAGACCTACAAAAGGCACTTCCTTGACCTGAGGACTACCTCTCTGCCAAATTTCAAGTAATTCTGTTCAGCCGTTCGGGCTGTAGCTGTGTCTAAAGGTCCTATGGAAAAATGCATGGGGAAAACGCGTTTTGGGACCCCCCTTTTTTCTCAGCCCCCGCTTGACAAATCCCCCCGAGACTTTCAGGGTAGGAGCGTAGCGTAGCGCCCCATTAGTTTTGAAAATTTCGCGAGGATTCGTCGACCGGCGCCAAAGTTATTCCAAATAGAATGTTGCGGATTTCCTATGGAAACAGGGTCCTAACTATAACTATCTACTGGCGACCGCCAGTAGATAATCTATATCTATATCTATATCTATATATATATATATATATATATATATATATCAGCTTTCAGCCTTGCGCCAGATGAAGTACAGAACAGAGCACTCGCGGGGGTGAGTCACGACAAAATGTATTTACGGACTCAGTTACACCAGACGTGTTTCGGCAGTCGCCTTCTTCAATGGTAATTGGGCGTGCCGGAAATGGCCACTTTTAATGATAAACTAGTTCCGATTTCCCAACTCGGGTATCGACATAGAAGAGGACCAACTTCTGCAATAGCATATTGCCATCTTGAAACATGTAAATACCTTATTATACAATTATATTTCTTTTTCAAGCTACATATTCCACTGTTTCAATGGTAAAAACATGTTTGTATATTTGCAAATCTATTCTTTGTTTACCGCATTCAGTTTCAATTTACGATATATATCGCCAAAGAAAATCATCATAGATGAGCCCATGATCGACATCAACATGTTTACATAATCCATATTTATGCCCAAGGCTATAGGTTAGTAGCTCGTCAAAATTAATTACATTTCGCATGTCATACAATCCTCTATGCCCCATTTGGCTACAGTATATACCGGAGATAAAAAGTATTATCTTGCCCTGTATGGGCACTTGGTCTTTCAATCAAATTCAAAGGTTTATACAGGTTATGATCACTCTCATTTTGTTATCTTTTGCTCCCCATAAAAATTCAAAATCACATTTTTCTTCAATTGAAAGTCATATCACGCCTTTCATTAAATCATTGATTCATTGATTTACGTTGTATACTTTGATTTGTTTGAAAACTAGGTATTTTTACCATACGGCAATATCCAGTCATAGGCATATTACTTGGAACCCATACTTACTTATACACATCTATGATAACCTGTGGTAAACAGTAACACCTCATTGTGTTACCGCAAGTATCTTTATCATTCACTGTACACAGGCTATTGCCCTAGATGAGTTGCTAACTCTTCATTGCTCTTCATACCATGTGGTGTCTAAGGGCCAGATGTATCAAAGGGTTTTACCCATTCTGTGCCTATGGGAAAATGTGTTCATACATATGGCCCTTAGTTCGAAGATCAATTATATATCTAGATTCCAGTCTCCTGAGACTAGTGACCCTATCTCCTACTCTAGGGTGGGATACTACATGGTCGAGAGCAAAAAATGTCAGGAGATCCCTATTGCTGTTATGTTTAGCCATAAAATGCCTCGCTAAGAAACATCTCAATTTTTTATTGCCCTCAAGGAGACCTTCCAGAAGAAGATCCAGAAGTTTGGTAAAGTCAGGGAACTTTTTGCCAACAAGCTCCAAGAAGTGACTGACTTGATGTCGAGAGTCAAGCCGACTACCTTCAACCGCGACCCGGCCTGGATTTCAGGTTCGTCCCACTGAACACTCCATAGCTTCCGACTTCCAGGATTTGACCGATGCCTCACAGAGAAACAATCCGACAATGTCACAATGAAATTGGTCTGCTGGAGGGAACCTCTCGACGTAGAAAAAACAATTCCTCCAGAAAAGTTTCTAAGTCCGAAGGTAACATTTTGGCCAAGTCCTCCTGCTTAGTGTAACCAACAAGGGCTCCATCGCGGTCAGCCTCAAACTTTGACTTTGTCCCGGTCAAGTGTGAACAGATGTTCTAAAGTGGCGCTATATTTTTTAAGCCCTAGAAAGTGTTTATTCTTTTAAAATTCATATTGTCGGTGCCCTACATTGGATTTTTGTTGTTTTGCTGTCTATATGTTCATAAAGATATAATCTATGTTTATAAATTGGAGTTGGATTTTTATTGTGTGTTGTGTCTTACTTATTTAATGTTTTAAACGCTTTACTCACCTGTCTCCTAATTTAAGCCTGCCTGATAGTTGCCAGCTACCAAGGGTTGAGCAAGGCAATAATTTTTTGAGAACCTAACTGAACCTTTTATTGTGTTTGTGGCCTTATTACTAGTGGTAAGTCAGTATTTAGCACTACTAATAATCCACTTTCCAACATTGGCGAATTCCATGGATATACCTGGCTATGATGGATAATAATAAGGGGACAGGATGTAGCCTAATGGCTAGAGAGGTTGATCTCTAATCTGGGGAACCGGGTTTGAGTCTCTGCAATGACTCTCAACATCCTGTGATTCTGGGCAAATCACTTAATCACCCCGTGCCTACTAAAAATGAATGTGTCCTTGTGTAATGCAACTCATGCTGATGTAAAGCGATCTGATACCCGATACCTTCGGGTCAAGTTCGTACTATATGAAACTATGGAAAATAAAGAATAATAATAAAAAAGCCATCCCAACGCTCTATCTAAATAGGGCCGACAGTCATGGCTTACCTCTGACAACCCCAACTCTCTCAGGCCATCGCAGGAAGGTTTACGCTAACAGAGCCTACTCCATCGGCATAAACCTGGCAGTCTACTCATCTCTAAATTAGGTAGATGGACCAAGAACTTGGTAGAGAGGGTAGGCTGACACCATTGAGATGGAGCACACCTCCAGAGCCAAATTCTAAATCAGCCCCAAGTTTCCTTTTCATTCTGCCACATAGAAAGAAGTCTCTCTAATTAAATGAACATTAAATAGCTGAACGTTATGGAAAATTAGATTGTGGAGTTTGGGGCTGACGAGTAGAGGAAGCTTCCAGGGCACTCTGAGCCTCATAACCTGTTGGACAAGGGCAATAGGAACTTGCCTGGTAGTTATGAAGAACATAATTAGCATCAATGTGACTACAATGTTGCCTCACAACTTCTGTGAGTTGTATGATACCTGCTGTTAGTCTCATCCACCATTTGTATTCCTCCACTTTTGTTGTTTTCCCCACTACCCTTCAGTTCCCTTCCCATTCTCCCTGACTTCAGGTCCTGTTATTGTTTGGCAGCCTTTCCACACCTCTTTTGTCAAGTTAGCTCCCTGCAGTGATGCCACCTATGCACACTGCAGTCCTGCCCCATGACTCTTCTGCTCTCTGTTACTTACTAGCATTCATGTTTTCCCCTTGTTTAGGAAGTTTCCTGGTACCCAGAAGGTATGGGCACAGTGCTTGGAATACTGAGAAAGAGAATCTTTCAGCAAACTATTTTTGTATTTGAAGATATTTGATCATCGAATATGTTACATATGCCTTTATCACTTCTTTAGATTAGATTGATTCTTGAGAGATCACAGCATTCCTGCCTGCTATACCTGAACCAAATCCATGGAGAGTACTAACTATTGGTTTACGTGAATGGCTACGTCTGAGTCTCACTCAGATTGTGAAGCAGCCTGTGGAGCTGTGGTGCAGAAAGCGCGGGCTGTGCAGCTGAACGGTTGTGGAGCAGAACAGCGTGGGCTCAGTTTATTGGAATTGAATGCAGGTGGTAAGGTAATTATGCTGCAATAAGAGATCCTAATTGTGCCGACGGTATGGATGAAGATCTTTGAAACAGATATGGTGATGAACGAGTTCTTTATTGGAACAGGCTGCGGCTAACTAAGGTGAGAACACTGTGATGAGAGGCGTGCTGGAAGTAAACTGAAGCAGAACCCGAACAAGCATGTGGCCTGCAAGGAAGACTGTTTACCTTGTCAAAGAGCTGTCAGTAAGGTTCTGAAACTTGGGGTTTATCATAACCTAATTCGTAGTTACACATAAAATGAATGGAAAAACAGTAGGGATACTATATGTAAATGATATCATACCCATATTTTGTTCAGAATTGGATGATCTCTACTTGGGATATTATTTGTAAAACTCTGTTGACATTTTTACATCATTATGTCCTGATGAAGTTCCATTAAAAGGAACGAAATGCGTTGGCTGTTGTCCTGTGTGTTCCTATTTTTATATGAAGATGAATAAAGGATTGTTTTGAATAAGATCACGGATTTGTGACTTCATTCCTGGTGCCGCCTCCACTTTTCTTCAGAGAGTACTAACTATGCCTGGGCAAAATTTCCGTCAAGCAGGCATAATCTTTAATAATTTTGTTTCATGCTTGATACATGATGTCACACTATTATGACATGTCGCTTAATTTCATGCTGTTCACGCCACAAATCTCATGTAGGCTCATAGGAACAACGTGAACTACAAGAAAGTGAGCAGCTGCTGTTTGCACCACTTCTGATTTTTGCTCTTTTTTAGTACAAAATGTGTCCTCCCTTTTATGGGGCTCAGTACACATTTCCTACTAAAATATAGCCAGGTTTGCTTTTTACTTATGTATGCAAATTTACAGAAAAATTAGGCAAATTAACGCACATCCCTAGAACAGATGTCAGATGCAACTATTTCTCTCCTAAGCATATGCCCTTTCCCCTCTGAATGGGACTTAGTAGTTGGTTGTGCTAGTTTTCCTATATATGTTGTCACTTTGTGCAAAAACTTTGGGGATTATCATTACAGACTGCCCATATATTAGTCCTCATACTAAGCTCCAGACACTCTGTTCCACAAAAATAAGTATTTTATCCGGCGAGCCTATGGAGTGATTGTGAAAATGGGACCATCACAGTTGGTGAATCAACTAAAAGAGACTTTCAGTACTTTGAGCAATGGCCCAACAAGCAATGACATACAGACATCAACTGCTAATGATTTTAAGGACTTTAGAGTATTTTCAGAACAATAGTTCAATAGTTTAAAACCCCAAATCTCCAACTATATTTCCAGGATTAATTTCAAGAAATTATGGTAAAACTAAAATTGTAGGAACTGTTGCCTATCAAGATGGAACTGTATCTACTGAATTTAAGGAATCTATAATAATATCCTTTGTGAAAAAAAGATAAGAACCCATTAGATGTGGACTCTTTTAGGTCAAACAGCTTACTTAATTCTGATTACAAGATTTTAATGAAAGTATGGGCTCAGCGCTTCCTCCCTGCTGCTCAAGAAATAATACATAAGGATCAGACAGGTTTTATAGCAGGTCAATCTATGGCTACTAATACTCAATTTTTAATTCATGCCTTAGATTTTTTTAATACTAACGAAATTCCTGCTGCAATATTTATGGTTGACGCTGAAAAGGCCTTTGATCTTGTGAATTGGCAAACATTGTTTTTAACTTTAAGGAGTATGGGTCTCTCACAACAGATTGTTAATATGTAAAAGAATATTTATTATAGTGCAAGCGCTAAGGTGGTTATTAATCAGGAACAAGTAGGAGAAATTATAATAAAACGGGGAACCAGGCAGGGTTGCCCGCTCTCCCCGCTACTTTTTACCTTTTTTATTGAACCCTTGGTTCTAAAAATACGTAATAATGCTGCTATTTTTTCTCCTATACCAGGGATGTCTAAAGTTAAGTTGTTCGCTGACGACATTATTTTGTATTTAACCCCGACAAAAAGAGAACCTAGAGCTTGCCTTTAAAGAGTTTTTTTTGTTTCAACAAATCGGTGGATACAAAATAAATGAAAAAAGACCGAGATACTGGCTCTTAATATTGATCCTAATGTTCTACCTAATAATTTGAGGGTCCAAGCTATGAAAACTGACCCGATAAGATATTTGGGTATCTATGTTACTAACCAGTATCAGAAATTATTTGAACTAAACTATCTTAGAACTAAACAGAAGATCAAAGGCTTTTTCGAACAATGGTCTACACTCCCCCTTACAATTATAGGGAGAGTCTCTTTGATTAAAATGTCCATTCTTCCCCTATTGATCTTTTTATCTTTTTATTCTTAAACGTCCCTATTCGCCTCAATCAAACTTACTTCAATGAATTAGATACATTGTTTAGGGAATTTATTTGGGCAAAAAAGGTTCCCAGAGTAAAATTAACCACAGTACAGCTGCCCATAAATCAAGGGGGTCTAGCATTTCCGCAGATACGGACATATTATCAGGCTGCCTTATTGAATTTAGTGGTTGACCTAACTTTTTATAAGTGCATCTATGATAGCTTTTTTATTGATAAAATGATAGTAGAAGGGGGAACGCAAATGCCCGCCTTTTTAAAGACTGCCAAATTACCTAAGAGGACCCGCTACAAGTCTCTACGAGAAGTTCAGTTTAGGCTTCAAGCAATCTTTAAAAAAAATAGCTCCTCAGGCTTTCAATTTCTGGGTCTGGGTGAGTGTAACAGTCTCGGCCTACATCTGCAACTAAGATATATTGAAATTTGGGGTGAGTGTGGGTTTTCTCAACTTAAACACTTCATTGCCCATAACAAAATAATATCCTGGCAAGAAATAATGGATAGGGCAGAAGGTTCTAGAAAGCCCACATTTCTTGAATATATGCGGATAGTTCATTTTATTTCCAATATTGAGGGTATTTTGAATACTCCACACTATACCATGGTAGAACTCTATGATTTAAAGCTTTCGGGACTTGGGAAATGGTATTCTGTATTGCGGAAGGAGGAACAGGCAAAGGGGATAGTCTCCCACATTGAAAAAATAGCAAGGAATACTGGTTGCAGATTGAGCCTTAAGGAATGGGAAAAAATATGCCTTCTAGGGCATAGGTCCCTACGTGCCGCTAATTTTAAAAGAATGTCCTTTTTATCAAGATGGCTCGCTTATTGGACCCCATCTATGATTCAGAAACGATATCCCGACCATCTCAATAGGTGTTTCCGCTGCCACCAGGAGGAGGAAGGAGGATGGCTACACATTTTTTTTTCCTGCCCGCAACTGGTGCAGTTCTGGGGGGAGATTTTCAACGATTTGGGAGCAGTTACAGGCATGAGTGTCTTTCCCCAGGTTGAAACTGCATTATTCGGGTATTCAAGGGACGAGGTTAATCTATCTAGCTCCGATAGGGTTTTTGTAGCTATATCTTGTATGGTGGCGCATTCCTTGATACTTCAAAATTGGAAATCTAAGGAGATTCCGAATCATTTAAATTGGTTTAATAAAATGAAAAGGATCTGGAAATTTGAAGAGGCATATGCCAAGAGAGTAGGGGGCATAAGGAAATATTAGAAAAATTGGAAAAAATTTGAAGAATTACTCCTACTCAAGGATAGGTCGTAGAGATGGCGCGGATCTTCTAATTGTTAAAGAGTAATACAGCTTGAATTACTAAATCACTATTGATCCCCAAATGGACCGGGGCAATGATTTTCTACTTGTATAAGTTTTCTACTATTCATAACGTATAATTTTTTGGGGGGTCAGTTACGAAAATGTTGTTCTCTTTTTTATGTGATTTTAGCAGCTTTTAATTGGCTGTTATTTGTATTTGCACTTTACCCTGTTAGCCTTATATTGTGTATTGTATGACTGCAATACTGTGTTTTTCTTTTAAGTCAAGTTCTGCTGCTAGTACAATTGCACTTTAAACGGTGATAATGTTAATAGTACTGTATTCTAACAAGGCAAATTCCGGCTGCTTTTGCATTTGCACTTTAATCTAGAACCTAATTAGGTCCTTAGAGTTCTAAGACGAGTTGAGTTATATGTGACTTTGTAGTTTCATTTTGCATTTGCACTTTAGTCGTCAATATTTGTATTTGACGTTAAGAGTACTGTATTTGCCAAGGTTAACTCTGGCTGCTATTGCATTGGGCACTTTAATCTGGATTTTAATTTTTATCTTAAGTGATTTAAGATGAATCGTATATCTCAGTTGAGTTATAAGTCAACTTGTAGTTACATTTTGCATTTGTACTTTATTTGTCAACTTGTCAATAGACAATGGAATGATATGTGACTGCTAATAAATATGAAAATGCATAGCACTCCGTACTTTACTTAGTAAGTAGTCTTTCAATATACCAATATCAATGGTTGGTCTAATTGTGGTGTTTCAAATGTTGTTTTTGAAAATATGTATGTACCTTTTTGCTCTGCTCAATAAAAAAAAATAAAAAAAAAAAAAAAAAGGTGGAGACCCATTCGTACATTTAAAACTGATGAAAATGAATCAGTAAGGCATCCTTCATGCACAAACATCTGTTTCCTCATCACTGATGTTGCCTTATGTTTCAACGCCTACTTCACTAAAACACTATTTAATTGTTCAGGTTCTGGTCTTTGTTTTACCTGAAACAATGTGCCAGTGTTATACTGAATTTCAGATGTTTTCAGAAAATTGTAATTAACTGTTCATATGCTCTTAAAAGCAATCTTATGTACACTACTATTTAAGCAGTACAATGCCCTTTTTTGTATAGCACTTTAATACCCATCGAGTTTGGCTCAAGCTATATAAAACTATAAAAATGTATACATAATTAAATAAATAAATCCATAATTCACTCAATTATTTCCATGTCTGTTACCTCTTATTACTTCATTACATGCAATTAAATTCCATGTTAGTATACGTATTTTAAAGTACCTATTGACCAGGAAATGGCATCTTTGTCCTAAAGACCAGATAATGTCATCCAAACTGAACTGAAGTTTTGCAAAACAATTATGGTCGTCTGGTCATAGATTAATAGTTTGTGGTCACACTGGAATATTACATACAATTATGGGTAACTGTGATGATTCCCATTTCTTAAAAATCACTGACTAGTAGCGCACTGATACTTACTGAAAACAGTGTCAAATTTCACCAATATGCTGATTATAACCAACTATTGTTTAAAGTCTCTTCTATTTCAGACATACAGTGCCTCAAACACTTGCATGTCACCCAGACTTAGGTGTCCAATATCTACAGGAAGTTCAATTTCAACAAGACAGAATTCTTATTTGTCAGGAACAACAAACAAGTGCTAGAACAAGTCGGGCTCAATTACATGAACCTTTACTTCTTTGAACCCAATGCCAAGTCACTTAGATTCACCCTCGACACCAACCACACCCTCAAGGAAGACATTACCTAGAAAACAAAGCACCTGGTGCAAAGTCTCCCTAATGAAGAAAGTTAAACTGTTCCTCCCAGAAAGCGACTTCAGAACTGTTGTTCAAGCGGAGAGTTCACATCTGTATGATGGAACAATTAGCTCCATGTTCTTCCAGACTCCATGAGAGTCCTTTTATGAACATGAGACATGCAATAGCATGTCTCATCCAGGGACTGAAGAAATATGAACAACATTTTGGTTAAAAAAGCATGATGTTACTTTATTGTCACATGATAGCAGCACGCCTCATCTATAGTCTCGTTTCAAGCTACAACTGTGCGGTCTTTGTTAAAAGCCTTTTATACGTTTGAACATTATGAGAAAGTAATATTAAGCTTTGGAATGTAGACTTCAGACAGGAGCACAAACCAATATGTGTAATGGAGGAAAACATCTTAGAGTGATAAAAATGT
Source organism: Triturus cristatus (assembly GCF_964204655.1). Lineage (NCBI taxonomy): Eukaryota > Metazoa > Chordata > Amphibia > Caudata > Salamandridae > Triturus > Triturus cristatus. The sequence goes on from NC_140584.1 coordinate 450,330,939, forward strand.
TCAAAAGATAGACCCCAGTCTTTTCATAGGATTAATGTGATTAGAGAGAGTGAGATAAGGTGCTTTTTTGAGTGTCTGAATTCCCACCCTTTAAAATAGAGTTTGGGTTAAAGTAGACAATTAGAACAATGTAACTTGGGTTTACCTACACTTAGGGTCTCATTACGATGCCGAGCAGGAACTTTCCTCCCTACTCCTTCTCGGAGTTGGTTGTGACCGACTCATGATGAGCAGTTTTTGCATGGCCGATTACGATGTTTCCGAACACCGTACGGTCAGACTCCTATTGACTCCTATTGGAGCACGTGTTCCAACACTGGCTCCTATGGGGAAAATGGTTGTCTGCAGAAAACCTTGCACCCTGTCTCGGGCACCCAATGGTGCCTGCTACACAATGTGTGGTTTTAAAGGGGGGGGGGGTCCCTTGGGTACCCCTAAGGCCCCCAACCGGAGGCCTCAGGATGAAGGGGGCCTGCTAGGGGCCCCCAAAGTCAGTTTCCAACAGCCTTTTCATGTTAGACAGACCAAGTCGGAAAGGCTGTTAGAATCCGACATCCTAATTGGTCAGGCAGAAATGCTTCGGCTCTGACCAACACAGATTCTCCGAGAGCTGGTCAGAATCAATTCAGGAAGACTGTGCGCTTTACAATCTGACATCTTAATCGTTCGGGCGGATTGGATTCTGACCGAGTCGGGCGGATGAATTTCGACACGGTCTGGGAGAATCCGACTGACGGTCGGAGGATATCCACCCAACATCGTAGGGAGGCCCTATGTTGCCATATATATGGTACAAAAAAACATTTTCTAGGTTACATGCTAGTGCCCTAAAAAACCCTTACTTTGTCATTCTCGTTCCACCTGTGTTATACAAAGATGAACTGTGGAATCAGTCGGGCTTCAGAACAGCATATTCAGAGCGCTCAGTTCTCTGTTCTTTCCATGGGGTCACCTGCTGTGTGCTCATTCGTTAATGTCAATATTCTCTTTTTATGCTATTCTTTGTAGTGTGTTACTATTGGGTATTTTCCACAATGAAATCTTATTTCCCTGAGATCTTCTGGGACGTGTTTGTACAAAGGGTAGATGACACTCCTTAGAAGAGCTATATTTCAATCCATTAATTTCCAATTATTTGGATTTGCGCATATCACAATTTTCGCATTTGAAACAGATATGGGGAAGTTATTGAAGCCACTTTGTGTTCTGTTCTTTAAGTGGACTTTGCACCCAGAACCTGAACCTATTTCAAAAATATATATTTTTCCAAATCTGCGTCTGGTTGTAAAATCTGCAGGGACTCACTTGAACTCCCACAAATCAACAGCCATTGGATGTGGTATGCACACTTACTCAAATGGTGGTTTCTGTCCAGAATGTGGAAACCTAAATGTAGTCGTTATAAACTGGGCAGGGTACATCTCCAAAGAGGTGTCGACCCAGTGTGGGACTGGACCCAGAAGGTGTTTAAGCACACGGTATGATTTAATATTAAAAGGTGCTGTGACTTACTGTTGCCTTCGCTGTGACATGATTTGGCGGAAATTATGTTCCACGTTCACCTTAGTCCCAAAAGTTAATGACTAGTCATACAAAGCAACAGACCTTTGTTAAAGCAACAAGGATCAACATTTGTATATAATTGACTGTGGATTATACAATAATGCAAGCCCTTATAGTGTGGAAAGTTACACCCATTTTGAGTTTTGATTCTGTTTCTTATGCAACGTGGATCGATAACACAATACAGTACAACCCTGACACCCAGGGGCAACAGGTTAGAACGTCCACACAGTCCACATATCACCATTAACAATGGTCCTCAAGAATTGCCCTCATCTTTTCCTGCTCGGATGTGCCCCTTCTTATTTTTCAGAATAGTTTGTGCAGCTTGAGGATCTGTAAAGACATGAGTTGTCTCATCACAAGTAACCCCGAGCTTTGCAGGGTAGCAACTAGAAGCTCCATAACTCACTTCCAAGATCTTACATCCTATGAATTTTAAAGCTCTGTTTGGTAGCTTAACAAGTAACTTCTTCATGAGATTCCAGCGTCCCCAACTCAGCTAAGATGGTTCAGCCCCAGGTGTCCTCACTCCCTAACCGCGTGTGGGAAGATGGATTAATTTATGCACATTTAGAATTTGCTTGGTAACCTTCAAGTTTTTAGGAAGTCTAAAAAGTAATCATTTAGCTTGATAAATTCCCACAGACTGGGGCTCCTTCACCCGTCACCATGACAAGTGAGGAGAATATCGCCTATTCCTCCCTCGCACCATTGAGTTTAAACGGGCATGACAAGAGGAAAATCCTACATAGGGATCGTAGCACACAGAAACTCACAGATTACTGTGACCTCTGCGCCAGGTCGCATACATGGAGCTGGGAAGTCTCTGGTCAGCCAAGCAGCCCGCCCGTGGCCAATGGCAGATGGCAGGGTCTTGCTCAGCATCCGGTCTTCCGATGGATCCTCAGTGTACAGTCAACTAGTTCCTCCCTCTGTCCTCAGTTTGTGAGCTCTATCCGAGGTGGGTGCTCTCTAAAAGAGCAATGCAGGTGCCAAAAATGCTCAAGCAGTCTCGACCGCTGCACCTTTTTGGAGTGAGTGGCAGTGACCATGTGGATCCGCCACCACTGGTTCATGGGCAGGTGCCAGCTTTCAAGGCATCAGGTCCACATGCCTTGAATCTTCCACTACTCTGGCCTTTCAAGTGCTGTACCCTCACGAATCCCCCACAATCAAAATCGCCCCGATTGTGAAATAAAAATTGATATATCACCCTTACAATACATTAGACATTTTCTGTATTAAACGTTCAAAATTCATAAATGCGAAAAACTTCAATAGGAAACCATGTAGATATGTTCTCAATGCAAATGTGAAAGTATGGGACGTTTGAGATGTTTGATGTGGACTTCACTCAAAATATTTCATAGCTCTAATGATATCTGTCCTGTTGTATGCAAAGACAGCTGTAGGAGGTCTAAATCAATCACCTAAAATTGACCTTTTCAGGTAATTTAGTTAATACAAGGCGGGCGCCACAGCAAAACATTGATATGAAAAAATGAAATGCACCTAGCCGTAAGGGCAACTATAGATTTCCTCCAAGATATTTTGAATGTTTTTTTAAAAAACGAATATTTTTGCCACATATCTTGATGGACATGATGTCAGTAAGTGAGGGCGGCTACTCTCAGATTTGTTTAACTTCTGTACAAACATTCATCAAATGAAGGGGACGAGCACTTGCAGTTACAGCTGGGTTAGGGCGGAAAATAGCACAGCACCAGGATTAGTAGGGCTCACCTGCTGATGAGCTCATCGGTGGTGCATGGGCTAAATCCGGCTGTTTTGTGTGACTTTCCGCCTCATGCTCTTGCACAAAGGTAAATCGGCAGTGTCCTATTTCAGATTTGTTCTGGAGGAACAGCCTCCGGTACACATTGCTACATATAGACAAGAGCAAAGGGCCAGACATGTAAGATGTGTGCTGTAGGGCAAAGTGCAGCTTCATCATCTTGGGATATTAGGCCATAAACTGCTTGGCCCTTGCTTGCGCCTGCTTTTACTTGGCATTCGGATTTAAGGCAAAGCCACTTTAGTAGATTTGGCTTTGCACCAAACGTATGAGTTTTGCACCGGCCTGCACCAGACAAACCATCCTTGCGTGCATAACCTGGAGATGGAGCAAAGAGTTTTGGGCACAGTTCATTGGTCAGTTATCAGCACAAAATAGCGTTTGCACATAAAAGTTGCTCCATCGCTGACGTTGTGCCAGTGCAAACCTTTAGAAAACCTGGGATGTCTGTAATCTACTTATGTGCCCTGTGCCTATCTGTCAAACAGGAATGTGAATCTGCCGACGCTGGTTGGAACACTTTTTGTGGCGTGCTTAGTACAGCCACTAATGTCATGCAATTATTGACTGACAGATGGATTGTGAACGCATGTAATGTTACAGAAGTTTTTATTTGCCGTGTTTTCTTATTTAGTTAAAACTGTTTAAGCTGTCGTTGCTTGATTGATGTCTACATGCTTGACTTCAGATGGGAAACAAGAACAATACTGACTGTGAATCCAAAATGGAGACAGCATCTTTTGAAATTGCCCTGGTGAGCTAGGGTTTCAGGCATCCTACAAGTAGGTTTCAGTAGGAATTTGGCAAGGCTTGATTTTGTTCAAATCTAGACTCCGAGGTAGGTGCGAGAGAGGGCTTATTTACAGAAGTGGGGACGCAAACCTATCACGTCCCTAATCTGAGCTTAAACATCACGTTATCTGGCCTCCAAGACTTGAAATGTGAGTGAAGAACTCAAGATTAATGGAGCTGATTATAGAACAATAAATGTGCAGTCTGTCTGTCGTTGAAGAAGCGCTGCGACAAAAATAAAGGTAAAGGCAGTTGTGTGGGTGGGTTGTGGTTGCTAAGCGTGTTGCTATGGATCAGGGTAGTATACTGAACACATGCTTCTTCTTTTCGAAATTTCCTTTAGAAGCTATCCAAGTCTGTGATGTACTTTGACACAATACCATGAAGTGGAACAAACATTAGCACATTCTCGTTCTTTTTGGAAATCTCCCTTGTAATCCAGAAATATCTCACCCAGCCTCTGATTCACTCTTCTGATTAGTCACTTTCTTGTCGTACTGCTAGAGAGAGAACCTAGCTAGTTATTGCAGTAAAAGAATGTTTAAAAACCGACCGACCTCGAATAACAAAGATTTACTTTGCAGGTACCTGTAGGTAGCATCTTCTGAAGATCTCAGTTAATCGATTTCTTGGACAGACCTTTAGGAAATGCAAACACTTAATGTGCGTTATTTATCTTTTTAATCAGATTTTCTGGTAGAGCAGTCGAAGTGAATTAGCAGCCAACCTTGACAGATAGAATGTGACTCTTCAAGGACCTTCCAATAAGAGTAACTGTATTTTTAACTACATCCCCAGATCACTCTTGCATACCATGAACCACCCCGCTATCACAACTTTTTTTTTACATACTACTCCTGTTGTTTCTAAGCACTACACATATAAATTTGAGAATTTGGGTTCTTGGTTGAGGGGTGTGTGAGCCCTTCTCAAGCAACAGCCACAATCCCTGTCAGGGTGGATCACAAAAAGTCACTAAATTAACCTGTGCTTAACTCTCTGGTAGCTTGGCACAAAAGCAGCCAGGCTTTACTCAGAGGCAATGTGTAAATTATTCATGCAGCAACCAAAAAGTAATAAAGTGCAAACACAACATAAGAAAAATCCCACACGAATTTAGAAAAAATAGACTTAAAATGTAATAAATTATTTGGCACCAAAGCAACAAAAATCCAATCAGTAGAACAAGAGATGTGCAATTTCAATCATTTATGGAAAGTGTAGCACCTCAAAGCAGACAGCAGCACTCGTGGCAATCTGGTCGTGCAAGAATGGGTGCAAGTGACAAGCTCAGGCTGACCACAATGGAAGGTGGACCAGATACAGGGACCAGGTTTGTCCTACTGAAAAAGCTACCTTCTAGAGTCCAGTGCGAAGAGTCCAGGTAGCGGCGGAGGAGGCCACAAGAGGCAGAAAGAACATCACAGATGGTTCTTAGCTGTAGCACAAAGAGAAGGCCTGGCATCGTGGATGGTTGTCGTTGTAGTGCAAAGGTCCTGTTGGGAGTTAGGGATGATCATTGATGGAGCTTCATGCTGGCAGTCACTGCATACGGTTGATGCTGTAGTGTGATGGGCATATCTTGCGTTGCTGCTCATCGCTGATGGTCACTGTACTGTGAAGAGTCAGGTTCACCAAAGATTTGCATTGGCAGTCGATGCAGTCGGCAAGATCTTGTCGAAAATGTGCCCGTTTGCGGATCCGAAGAGCCCAAAACTTCAAGACTTCTCCTTTTATTTTAGGAAGCGCACAGCAGAGCTCCACCAGAGTCTAGGACCTGAGGGCAACTCTTGGGCTTCAGGAACTCACTCCAGCAGAGGCAAGCAGGGTTCAGGCAGGTCCAGTTGTAGGTTCAGTACATCATATCAGCTGCGCAGTTTCAGGGAGGCATCTAGAGCTTTTTGTGTACCTGTAGCTCAGAACAGGTGGTCAGTCAGCTGACCTTTGGAGTCACTTCAGCCTGGGGGGAAGAGTGCAGGTCTATTCTTCCTTCTCATACAGCATGACAGACCTCAAGCAGAAGGGTATTCCTCTGGCAGGAGGGCAGTCCTTCTTTAGTATCCACATGTCCTGGAGTCTACTGAAGAGGGGTCTGAGGTTTCCTTTTTTATTCCTGGTGTCCTCTTGGAAGTGAAGAAAACTTCTTGAGTCTTCCTCTTACATAAGTGGCCGGAAAACACCACACAAAAAGCATCCCACACCAAGTTAGAAACATAGATCTTCGTTTTAGAAGAGGTGTGGCGCAGCGGCCAGGGTGCCTGACTCCGGACCACAGGGTTCGCGGTTCGATTACGGTTTGATCCCCGGCTCTGGCTGCAGGTTAGCCCAGCACTATGTAACTCATTCACGTCATCTTTCCAATGGCCCCCAGCGCCAGGACACCTCTCTGGAGGTAGCTGTGCACTTTACAAATGCTGGCATTTACATTTACGTTTAATAAATAAGTCAAGACCAAAACAATAAATCTCCAATCACTAGAACCGGAGATATTCAATTTTAAAGATTTCAGGTAAAAAAGCACCAAAAAGCACAAAGCTCCAACTGTGAATATCTGGTCATGCTGGACCAGGACAAAGCCACAATTTCATGCCAACTGAGATGGAGGGCGGGCCAGCTACAGGGACCCAGTTATGCCTCCGAACAGAGTACCTTAAATCCTGCTGTGCGGGGCGTTGTGAGGCTGCATGTCGAAGATGCTTTGCACAGCCAAAGGGATGAGTCCCTTGAGATTTGGCAAGATTGTGATGCGAGGCTGTGGTGTGTGGTCCTGCATTGTTATCGAAGATCCCGTCGATGGGGCTTGCAATGTGAAGTCTGGTGTAAAGGATGCGGTGTGCAGTCGGGGCAATGTGTCGCTTCTGAGGAACGGTGAGGCTGGGATGTGGAGTCCAGCATCGTCATTGAAGTTGCCGTTGATGAGGGATGCGAGGGCCTGCACTGAGGATGCAACATGCAGAGGGTGGTTCTGATGGGACTGCGAAGGCAATGCAGGTATTTGCGGTGGGTCCAATCCATGCTGCAGTGGCTCGAGTTTGCGCTGTGCAGAAGAGGAGGTGCGTCAGTCCTGCTGGATCCACAGAGGCTGACAGAGCACCTTATGCTCACTTCCAAGGATCCAGGACTGGGGTGGCACTGCTTGGCAAGGCAGACTCACATATGAAAAAGTCCAGGTGCAGGTGCAAGGTTGTTGAAAGTCTGTTGTGCCCCTGAAGCTTCAGATCAGGAGGCCAGAAAACTAACCCTTGGAGTCATTCTGCGTTCAAGAGATTCAGGTCCAGTCATCCTCACCCAAAAAGAGGGCAGCAGTTAGCAGGTCAGCACAGCAAGGCACCAGTCCTTTATAGCAGCAGTCCAGCAGAGTGGCAGCCCTTTCAGCAGCATAGCAGTCTTTCTTCCTGGCAGAGTATCCAAAGGTTCAGAACTGTACTGGATCGTTGGGGTCTGGGGTCCAATATTTATACCCAGTGCCTACTTTGAAGTTGGAGAAGCTTCTGGAGGTTTCCACCCCTTGAGGTAGCAAGCATTCCCTTCCTCCCTGTCCTGTCCCCAGCTTGTCTGGGATCACAATAGACTAGTGACAGGCCCTTTGTGAGAATGCTCAGGCAGATGTAATGTGCAAGTGTGGTAGGTGACAACTCCTACCACTTGTTACCCCAGAATGGCCCATCCTGCCAACACCTATCTTCCCTTTGTCTCACTATCTGGGAGCCAACTGCCAGCTACATCTAGTCATGTGACCCAGGATCAGGCTGAAGGTACCTAATGATTAGGGCAAGAAAATACCAACTTTCTTAAAGTGTCATTGTGATTAAAAATCCAACTTTGCCATTAAAGAGGTCTTTTAATTACAATTCCAAACCTGATGCATCAACCTGGTCCCAATTGGAAATTACAGCTTATTAAATTGTTATCCTATGGGAGAGGTAGGCCTCACAGTAATGACAAACGAATGTAGGTGTTTTTCACTACAGGACATGTAAAACTTAAAGTACATGTCCAACTTATTAAGTGCACTGCGCCCTGCCCGATTGGTTACTTAGGACCTACCCTAAGGGCAACTTATATGTATTATAACAAGAGGTTATGGCTTGAGAAAAGGTTTATTTTGCCACGTTGAAATGGCAGTTTAAAATTGCACACACAGGCTGCAATGACAGGCCTGAGACAGGTTTTCAAAGGGCTACTTTAGAGGTTGGCGCAGTAAGTGCTGCTGGCCCACCCCACTAGTGTTATTTACTTTACCAGCCTTGGGAATATTGTAAACCACTTTACTAGGGATTTACAAGTAAATTAAATATGCCAGTTGGGTGTTTGCCAATTTTACCATGTTTAAAGGAGAGAACACTTTAGCACTGGTTAGCAGTGGTAAAGTACGTAGAGTCAAAGAGCCCACAAAACCAAGTTCAGCAAAACAGAAGTGGTGAAGGCAAAAAGCTTGGTTGGACTACCACTCAAGGTCACTAACTATACCCCCTCTCTCAATTCAGGGGGTGGTCTTTGTCTCTACCTGTATGAATTAAGTTATACCCCCTTTTCTACTAGTTCTACTAACTATGTTATTGTTGATCCTACTACTCTCTTATAATTGAGCCCTCATGTCTTTACTTTGTGATTTACAAAGCTCCATTCTAATCACATTCATTCTGTCATCTTGATGTGTTCCTGGCTATGACCTCTTTATGTCCTTGATATCACTATTATATTAACTACCACCATTAATCTGCTTTTCAATATACACTATAGATCTCTGTTGAATGCACATGGCCATGCTTATATTGACCTTTAACAGTAATTGCTATAATCAGTTATTAACTCTATACATTAGTATCCTTTTTAACCAATCTAATCACTGCCAAATATTACCTCTAAAGTTTTTGTACAAAAAGTTACTTCTTATTTCAGACAGCATTTCTGTTAATACTCATTGTATTCATCAGCTAGTCTCTTATACGGACATTAATCTTAACCTGGTCAGCTATTGTTCTGTACATTTTCATGTGCTATTTGTGAAATGCAATACTGTACTATAAAACACCTTGAGTAAATACATTTACTAACATTACCCAGAAAACTGGTGCAGCTAATACACTACTTACTATTGTATCACAATGAATTGTACTTTGCTCTACAACCCGTACAAAGCATGAGTTTGTGCCATGGAAACAATAGATGAATAATTGCGGATATCAATTAAACAATAAATAATAAACAAATACATAAATAAATAAACATTCACTGGTTTTACTTACTATTGTATTATCCTATGCTACAATGCATCCTGCTCTATGTGAATCTAAACATCTGAGCAGAAAACAGCTCTGCAGACCGTAAACATGTACATCATGAACATTCATTTACACATGGGACTATGAGAGCACACATCAGTCACATGCATGCAACACCTACTTAATTGCATGCAAATCTTAATATTTTATATATATGTGTGTGTGTGTGTGTAGATATATTAACATATATATTCACTAAAAAAAGGTTACAGGGACGTTATAGTTAGGCTCAGATTTCACTTGTACAAACCCAATGAAATTCAGCAGTTATAGTTACCCGAGCTAACTGTAACTTATGCCCCCGCAATGCACTGCTTATGACCTCACATATATTATATCACTAATGACATAGTCAGTGACATCACTGATGACCAGTACCATAGCAAGGGGGTCATGGTATTCCTACCCTGCCACCTTTTCTTAATTCTTTGTTTTTTGGGGGGACTCGGCTGAAGCTGAGTCCCAAAATGGCTGCCAACACTTCCTGGTTGAAGTGTTGGCAGCCAATCAGATCTCTGCACGTGATTGGGCGGGTTTGTTTCCCTATATATACAAATTGGTTTTCTTTTATTAAGTCTAAAACTACTGAACAAATTATAACAAAAAGCACTCTTTCTAGACCAAGAGCTAGCTTTCTGTCAAATTAGCAGTTTGTGTTCAAAATTCCTATGGGAATTAACATGGGAAACACAACTTCATTTGACCCCCCCCCCCCCTTCCCCCCTTTTCTTGGCCCCCAGTTGACGGATCATCCTGAAACTTTCCATGGACAAGTAAAATCACTGGCACACTTTTTTGGGGGGAAATTTTGTGAAGATTCATCAAACAGCGCTAAAGATATAGGCAAGTCAAAAAATGCTTTTCCTATGGAAGCATGGTCCTAAATATAACTGCTAGTAGGAAATATATATATTAACCATAATATGTAATATATATTTTAATATGCAGAGACGTGTAGGACAGGTGCTTTACTTAGTGAGCCTCTTACCATAGATGAATCCCACAAAGTAATCTATGTAGTGTCTTAAGACTAAAAGAGTCAGGATCCCGCAGGTCTGGGCGCACTCAATGACCGAATCATGTAACCATTTGGGGAGGTGTTTAGGTGTGGTTATTAAAGGTTAGGAGATAATGAGAAGCTTAGTTGACTGTTGTATGCTGGTGAATAAAGACGCTATTTAGGAGCTGTGTGTGTGGTGTTTTCATTTTGCATGGTCCTGGGCCCATGCCCATACATATTGCAATCAAGTTAGCTTGCAGATTGTAGAGGCACAGATTTATGTGCTGTTCCCTTACAGCTGCCACTTTAGTGTATGTACATGACAAAATATAACAAATAATAGCGCTGTTCTAAAATTCTTTACATCGTCCTCAAAAGGCAGGTAGAGGTGTGCTTAAGTAAGTGGAGCTCATACAATGGAAAGCACTGCAATGCCATTGTAATGGCAGATAACACATTATATAATTGCTAAATACTAATAACAACATTAACAATAATAATGCTCAAATATCTCCCTTATTTTAACATCAACCAGTATGAAAATAAAGATTCACGGCTAGTGGGTGATGATAGAATACTTTGATATCCCTTACTTTTGTTTTAAGTGTAATTAATACTGCAGTTTACACCCATAATGCAGGTTTCTAACCATTTGTATGGAAACTCACTCTGTGTTACCTAGTCCATTACCAAATATCTATATGGTAGACATAGCTGACAGCACTCATCTTCTCTCCCAGTGAATGGTGCTCTATACCTTCTTACTGTGCTATGCAGAAGGTAGATATATTCGTTTACTCAATTTACATAGGGCTGTATGCCTAGTACAGACCAGTACCATTGCCCAGAGGACTTGCTGGGCATGCCTGCCTCTGTGCTGAATACCCCTTAGGCTGCAGTACCCCCTAGTCATTTTCAGCATTTGTGCAAATAGACGTGTGTCATAGCTAATCCTTTAAAACCCCCACAGTGCAGCTACTCATAATATATACTGGTAATGCCAAGTAAATAAGGATTACAAGTCAACACCTTTGACGATGCCTTGTGCTCGTGACACTAAAAGTGTTAATGGCCACTGGCTGTCACCAAGGCAAGAAGATAAAGGGCTCAGAGGTCAGTTTTCAGTTTTTAGCTCTGTACTGTGCCTATTGTTCTTCTCTATACTGCTCAGAGGGCCCTAGGTATAGTGTTTGTTTCTGTCCTGTGACCCATGTATGGCACCCCTACCTACAATACGCACTGTATACAGTGCATGATTTGGCTATGCTCTGTGCCCAGTGCCCTCTCCAAAGGACCCATGCCATGTTGCTCAACACCTCTGCCTGCTATTCCTGTTTGCTCTAAATCTAATTTGATCTGTAACAATTAGTCATCATAAATTTTTATTGTCATTTAAATAGCACACAATGTGCCGTGTAATAATAATTATGACAACTCTGTAGAATTTCAGCCTTTCCTATATATATCTAAGGGCACATATTATTGTCAGTGGTACCACCAACTTTCTTCCCTGCATAATATTTGTGGGGACATCTATTACGTTTCAGTGGAACTGCACCTTTTCAGTTGCATGAAATATGTATGAATACAACTACTGATGGTCAGTGATACTGCATCCTTTCTTTTCCATGTAATGATTTCAGGGTATCTGTAAACTGTCACTGCAGACTTTTTGACACTTAACATGTCACATATGAAGGTACAATACTGATATTATCTGGGATGTTATCAGTCATCACAAATGTGATGACACAGGTAATGTCTTCAAAGATGTTTTAAACGATGTCATGCAAGAGGTCTTGTGAAGTTTATCAGACATGCTACTGTGATAATGCTACAGTCGCTTTGAATAGCACAAGACAGTACTGGATCATCAACCATCAACAAAAGACAGTCACTCAAATTACTATTAAGAATGACTAAGGTTCAGATTTAGACTTTGGCAAATGGGTTACTCCATCACAATTCTGCCATATTACAAGTGCATTGTATCCTATTATGCTCGGCATATCCACCAAAGTCTTAATCAGGCCCTGAGTCAAAATAGTGTAATGAAGGTAAAATATCACAAAACACTATTGCTATAGTTTGTTTCTTTAGTAAGAAATCCAAAACACTCTAAAAATGTAATTTTTTCGATGTTTTAATAGTATATATTTTAGTAATCCATATATATTTTGTAGAAAGCAAAGAAATTCATTGAGTGGTCTGTGGCTGCTCTCAGCGCATCCTAGGAGGTGTCCAATATCAATGTATTTTGACTTACCCCTTAACTCATTTATCTTTTTTTCCTGTATATTCACTTTCATCATGCTCCAACTTCAGCCCTGTTGCGGCAATGCAGTCCCACTACTTTTCAATGAAGTTATATGAAATTCATTACCTTAAGAATAAATCTAATTACCATAAACCTAGCCTGTATAGAGCAAATCCTTTTAAAGATCGAATGCAGTTTGATTGTATTTCAACTTGTAATGCGCGTAGTTTTTAATTGTTGAAGGAAAATCATTTTTTGGTATCATGTTCTCAGCACTCTGACATGAAAAGATTGATGTTTGCTTTTTAGCACACAAAGTTGTGTAAATAATACTTTGAATGTTATTCTTTGCCTTATGGAATTTCAAATTAATATCTCTCACATGGCCCACGTCTCTCTAAAGTTAAAGGGGTCACCTTCACCCAAATTAATATCTTAGAAATGGAGAAAGCAACCCTTAATTTCAATTAGATTCCAGTAAAGTACCAAATAAGAGTATGACTGGGATCCCATGTAGTTTTGACTGAAATCAATTTACAAACAAATATTTGTGTGACCTGCTAAAGAACACATGTATTTTTCTCTGATTGCAACTCATTCTCTCATTTCAGATTTATTTTACACTTTATTCTGTAATATCTGCTTTTTGTAGAACGCTTTATACTTAGGTTCACTTTGAGTCAGTAGCTGTTTTAGTTTCATTTTTGGATAAAGTAACTTCTTTTAGGTGGCACGAATCTGTAGAAATTGTAATTGACTTATGTTATTGTTAAAGTACTGGCAAAACATGCAGTTCACTTATTTTTCTTCACTGGTGTGCATGAGGGAAACGTCCATTAGAACGAAGTCTGAATCCTGCTGTGCCTTCACAGTGCCGGCAATAGAACAAACGCATCTTTAGTACGCATTTGTTCAGCACGCAAGTTGTTATAACGACTTGCTTTAGGGGGGCGCATTGGCGGAATGGTGTTGTGTTTAAAGTCCAACACCTACTGTTGCGCAGACTGGAGTTGGAATAGTAAATTAACCTATTCCAAAATCCACCGCTCCCCTAAAGCAAGTTGTTATAATGACTTGCGGGCTGAACGAATGCATACTAAAGACGTGTTTGTTCAAATGATGGCACTCTGAATGCACAGCGGGATTCCAGCTTGCGGAATTCCATTATACATTTGTGCATGAGCATAAGACAAGAATGTCTGGGCAGCCCTAACAATCACTGGAGAACTTTTAATTTTGGAGTTTGTATGATGCTGGTAAAAAACGCATGGTCAAAATATTTGTTTGGTGATGGTGGAATTACATTGGCGTGCTCGACAGGAGCATTAACATCAGTTACAATGGACACATCAGAAAAGTTAGAAGAATGTGGATAATACACTTTATAGCAGCTCTCACTTGACTTGCACGTGATAGTCCATAAAACAGGTAAGGAGCAATACCTAAAATGTTTGACCAATTGTGATGTCAATAATATCAGCATATTAATTTGCCAGTACCTTGCCTCTTCCTACCCCACTACAGATCATTTGTTGGTAGTGAAAGATTCAGCCCAAGACATGTATTATAGGCCCGCTCCAGGGTTGGTTTCGAGCCTTTAACAAGCGAGCGGGCCTTTAATGGCTGGTAGAGTCTGCTATGAAGGGCTCTAAAGCAATTAGAACATTTTGCCACTAGAGGGAAGAATGTATTGAATTTGTAAAACAAAGGCCTCAAGGAGCTCGAGAGAGTTGAAATTGCCTCGGGCTCCGTGAGGCCTTTGTTCACAGCTGTGAATAAACATTGGAATGTTGATGCTCCGGACTTCTACCAGACATTAGAAGCACAAAACACTCCATTGTCTTCAATGGAGCGCTCAACATTCCAATGTTGTAATAGTAGTTACACACTCCACTACCTGTTCACACTCAAAAGTCCAATAAAGGTACTAATCAAATAATTCGTACAGGGTTCGTTTAGCACACCTCAGTTCCCTGCCCTCATGAGTCTACATAATTGTTATGCAATCAGTTTGTAAGTGATAAAACAATGTGTTTAGCTGCTCGTACATGGGATGTCATGCAGCAGCTGAAATCTAGGCAATGGCCCTTTGAAACGTTGAAACAATAAAGAATATTTCAAGTACGTGGAGCACAATAATTCACTTTGAGGCAGTGGGTGTACTTTCGGCACACATAGGGCATTCAACTGAAGTACTGAGACAGTTTTCCAGCATTCACGGAAACATAATCGGAGCCTCTGGGAATTCACTATTCTTACGGAGGTCAAGAGTAAGCACAATAATATTTCCAAAAAAGCACCTCATACACACAAATAGAGCAATGAAAGGAGGCACTGAAGTTGTGATGTTGTAATATCACCTGTCTTCTCTATCAGGAGGGAAAATAATCACAACTTTGTAGCAAGAAAAGCTGGTTGTATGGCTATGGCAGTTAAGCAAGTCTTGTTGAAATCTGGGTGTAACCTGCAGGATTGATCCCAGCAAATCAAAGCATTGAGCATCATGTTACAGGAGGATAGCAATGCCTTTTAGGTACCTTGTTACATCAACATTACAGTATCAAAGACTGTATCAAAAACAATGTTTTATTACTGTAGAGTTAATTGATGGCTCAGACAGACTGCAGGTAGGTGGCATGCCTTTGTTACTCCTACAGGGGTAGTGATGTTACACAGTATATTTGTTTCCAAGCCACTTCTTATAAAAAATTTGCCTAATATATATACGTTTTAACATTTTTCAGTTCATGGACTATGATTTACTGATACGCCTAAACTGGATGTATGAAGGCACAACACATTCCATTGTAACGCATGCAGTTACAACATGGACGTTTTAACACAAATGCCTTTACCACGCAGGTTTTTACAACAAGTATGCCCTTACCCAGCATGTTTTTACAACTAATTTTGTTATTAAAGCATGAATATTAAAGGCATATGAGTGGTAAAGGTTTTCCTTGATCCCAGCCCTAAGCTCTAAATCTGGCCCGCAGCACAACGCTTCCTAGCCCCTAGCCCTCCCCCCCAAAAACAGCCCCAGCCCTGAGCCCTAAAACTGGACACCGGCACAGCCCTCCCGGCACCCTGGCCCCAGTATTTTAAAAAATAAAATACCCAACCCCAGCCCTGAGCCCTAAAACGTGACCATGGCGCAACCACCCTGGCCCCCAGCAATAAAAAAAAGGCCACAGTCCTAAATCCTAAAATTGCCTGCTGGCTCTACTTCCCCCAGCTCCCTGCCCTAAAAAACCCACCCACCAGCCCAGAGTCCTAAACCCGGAACCACCACAGCACTATACTTGAAAATCCCCCTTCCCCACACCCTCCTATAGAATTCCCTTTGCCTGACGAAGAGGCAGGTAGCTCCTGAAGGCTGACCTGCAATGCAGATCGTGTTTCCCCGGAGAAAAAGTGGAAGGGTCTCTTCGCTCCTCTAACGGCATTGATAGCCTTTACCAGACCGGTGCCTTTACTACCATTACCACGTGTATACCTTTACCACCAGTACCACGCATATGCCTGTACCATTCATACCTTGATAACGTTAATTTGTTGTAAAGGCATGTGGAGCAAAGGCATATGCGGTGTAAAATTATTAGTGGTAAAGGCTATGGGCCCGATTGGGATGTCGGGTGGAGAGCCACTGGTAAGTTGTCGGAGGCTCTCTGCCCGACATCCTGGGTTTCCCTCCAACCGGTGTATTTTGATTATGGCAGTCAGAGGGAAAACCGCAAGGGGACTCTGACCCTCTTCTGACGGGCTCTGTGATCTCATCAGAACAGGAGCGTAATAGTAATCCCTTCAATGACAGCGGAGTCAGGCTCTGCCATCGGAATTACAATGTCAGTTTTGGACAGCCATTCCATGTCAGCCTTTCCGACATGGAAAGTCTGTCGGAAAGCGAAGTTGAGGGCCCCCCAACGGGCCCCATGGCCCTCTGTTTAGGGTCCTGCAGGGCACTTATGGTGCCCCTCTGGATATCCCTACTCCATGTGGCAGGCATCATGAGGTGCCTGCCACACGGTCGAGGGATTTTCACAAACTCCCATTTCTTAATGATAGCTTGTGCTGCAGGCGTTTTCTGCCCGGTGCACAAGCTCCCATAGAGAAATGGGAGTTTTGCATTGTAATCAGGTGTCCCAAACCGCCGACCTATGGTCGGGTAGTTCCCTCATCGAAACGGTGTCAGTTGGAGGCAACCCTGACTGACATCGTAATGACGGCCTAAGTGGGGTAACGATCCCACGCGTTGTAACAATGCTATGCGTGGTAACAGCCATGTTGTAATGGCTGTTTCCCACCCAAACTGTTAACATTCGAGTGACAACCTAGAGATGTTTGATTGTCACAGATTAGGCCTTAAAGTATTTACTGAAAAAGATGGGCACAGATTGAATATTTTTGTTCAAAAGGATTGGGTTTTTCATGAATTGCACGAGAAATCATTTAAGGGTGCTTCCTCTTCCAGTTTCATTTGTTTGTATCCCTCATCAATGCATGTTCATGCTGGCCATAAAGTCAAAAGAAGCAGGTAAAAGAGGGATTTTAAGGTTCATATAATTCTTGAGATAGGCCAGTTTAAAGAATATATCGTAAACGCATCTGTTTTTTAACTTCTCTGCTAGTTAAGTTTACTTTGTTATTGTCAATATGTAACACGCAGTTTTATCCATCAAAAGCTTGATGATAAAACATTATGCAATATGTATGAGGTGAAAAAGGGTGTTAGGACTTATTTCTAACCTTCTCACAGTACTACAGCACAATTATGGAAATTTGGCTTATTTTGCTCTTGTCTCGAACATATATGGCCAGTGTGTGTGTGTGTGTGTGTGTGTCTTATGTGCGTGCCTTGTGTGTATTTGTGTATGTGCATACACTTTATTTTAAGGCTCCTTCAGTTGTAAGCACATAACAATGTTAATGTTAATGTTAGTGGGAATTTGTAGAGCGCACGTACGCCGATTGGCTTCATGGCGCTAGGGCTCAAAGTTGACAGAGAGGCAGAAGCTAACCCTGTGTAAACAGCCAGGTTTTCAGGAGTTTCCTGAATTGGAGAAGGTCAGTGCAGGATCGAATTTCAAGCGGAAAGGAGATCCACAGTTTGGGGGCGAGAATGGCGAATCTGCGGCCTCCTAGACGTACCAGTTTAAAGTCTGGGATAGTGAGAAGAGATAGATGAGCGGACCTTAGGTAACATGTAGGAGAATACCTGAGTATCAAATTATTGATGAACTCAGGGCTGGTGCCATGCAAAGATTTAAAAATAAGGCGACCAGTCTTAAAAACACAGCGCTGTGATATTGGAAGCCAATGTAGTTTCCTCAGCAATGGGGAGGCAGAGTGCCATTTAGGTTGGTGATAGATCAATCGCGCTGCCTGGTTCTGAACCAACTGAAGTCGCTTGAACAAGTAGTGGGGCATCCCCAAGTAGACAGAGTTGGAATAGTCTAGATGAGATAGAACCGTAGAGATCATGGCTTGAATCAAAGCGTCGTGGGTGAGGAAACGGTGGATTTTCCTAATTTTGCGCATTTGAAAGAAGCACTTGGACACCACAGCTCCTACCTGGATTTTCAATGACAGATCACTATCCAAAAGTACTCCTAGCGTTTTAGCTGAACTGGAAGGGGTGGGTGGAAGACCGAGTTCTAGGGGCCTATAGTGAGGGCCCCAGTGCTTATGGCTATCACCAGTAAGGACTATTTTTACGTTTTTTCCAGGATTCAGTTTAAGATGATTGAGATCCATCCAAGTTTGGATATATAACATAGTATCCTGGAATTCCGTAATAGAGTTGTTAGAACTATCAACCCTAAGAAGGAGCTGAAGGTTATCAGCATAGTTGAGGACCAGCACGTTTCTGTCTTTGAGTGACTTGATCAAGGGAACCATATAGATATTAAATAGATGGGGAGAAAGAGCCGAGCCCTGGGGTACCCCACAGGTGTTAGTATGTGGATGTGATAAAATCAGACCCAGGCGAACAGCTTGTGAGCGGTCCTCCAAAAAAGAGGTGAGCCATGGGCCGCGGTCCCCCGAACACCTGCCCTCCTCACACGGTCGACCAGAATGCTATGGTCGACCGTGTCGAAAGCCGCGGACAGATCCAACAAGACCAAGGCTCGGGGGCAGCCTTTATCAGCATAATCTCGCAGGCTATCCACAGCCATCAGAATCACAGCTTCGGTGGAGTGGGCGGGGCGGAAGCCAGCCTGATGAGGGTCCAAATATTTTGACAACTCTAAGAAGTTAGAGAGACATTTTGCTATGTAGCCCTCCAAAATGTTGGCCAAGAAGGGTAGCAGAGAAATCGGACGGTAGTTGGAAAGGAGCGCAGGATCAGCTCCCAGCTTTTTCAAAAGAGGGACCACTATAGCTCTTTTAAAAGCCAAGGGGACTGTGCCTGATATAATAGATTCATTCAGTAATGCGAGAGCAGGACCAGAATGAATTGCAAGGCACTCTTTTAGAATGCGAGGGGGGCAACAGTCAGAGGGAGCGCCTGATTTAGTTTCCACTAATAGATCTTGAAAGGCCTATGATAGGGAAGCAGCTTAGGGTTCTGTTATTGCAATGTGGACTAGGGGAAGAACCCAAAGGAGAGAGATGAGTAGGAATACTAGCTTTTATTAAGGAAATCTTATCAATAAAATAGTCATTCAATGAATCACATAGGCCTTGGGAGGGGGCAGCCTTCAAAAGGATACATAAACAAATGTATTTAGTTTAATCTCTTCTTAACAGAATTGGAGCATTTCCCATATGACAGTTCCTAATGGTTCACTGCCAAAATATGGAAACCCTAAATATCGTGGTAAAAATATTGTGTCAAAAATATTGAGCACAAAAATATTGTTTCCTATACCTATATTGTAAATGACAAAAATATCGAAACAAAAATATCGTTCTACACTAATATCGAAAAATCTATACAAAAAATAGTTTTTTAAGATATAGTTGAACATAGTAAACATTAAATATATTAACACGTAACAGTAGTATAATGTAGATTAAATATATTCAAATAATATGAGATATATACATAAATATATACTTATTTAAACAAACACACATAAATATGTGTATATGTTTATTTACACATATGAAATGTACAACTATTATTAAAATAATAATTGTAATTTATATTATAATTTACAATTTTTTTAATTCAATAATATAACAATTATGTATATAAGTATATATAAATACACACACACACAAATAATTAAAAACATACCAAATAAAATGGAAAAAATGTAAGACAAAGACCAATTTATATATACATAAAAAAGTAAGCAATCTAAAAGAATACATTTTACTAAAAAAATATTATATATATCAAACATAACTAATTAATAAATATATAATTTTAAATGCACAGAAACATAATATTAATAGAATTTTAAACAATATAAAGAAAACTATACACTTCTAAAAATAATACATATGTTATTCCCGCTCCAGTCTGTGCAACAGTTGGGAAAATGTTGGACTCTGGAGGGATAACATTTACTATTCACACTCCAGTCTTTGCAACAGTAGGGAAAGTGTTCGAATCAGGAGGTGTAACATTTACTATTCCCACTCCAGTCTGTGCAACAGTAGTAAAAGTACTTCACTTCAAGCACATACCTTATTTTAATACAAGCATTGATTTAATAAAATTATAAAATTATTAATTTAAAATTAAATATATACAGTGAAAACAATTAAAATCCTTTTACATTTAAAAAAAATCATTATAAGAAAAAACTCTTATTTAATAATTATTTCATTAAATTCCCACACTATAGTCCCACATACCTAGCAACGCACATTTAACATATATGTGAATTAAAAGAGTATTATAAGTACACAATTTACATAATTAATTAACAATTCATTAACCAATAATAATTAAATAATTTAAATAATAAATTATGATTTCAATAAATTCCCACCCTATACCCCTACAAACAAAACAACCCACACCTAAATTGTAGCTTAAAAAAGTATAATCACACAATTTACATTTCAATTAACAAATAATTAATACACTTATCTGTAATTTTTAACTAATCAATTATTATTTAATCAACTTCCTATCCTATAGCCCTATAAACCCATCAACCTACAACTAAAATATAAATTGAAGAATAATAATTACACAATTTACATAATTGATAATTTATTTATCAGTAATCAATAATTAATCAATGAATGCTGTTCCTAACTAGGGTATGCTATAGATTGTTTATCAAGTACAATTGATATTCAAGTACTGTCCCCAATAGAGTTTTATATCATAGGTCAATTTACTTTTTCTGAAACTCATCGAGAATGAGCAATTTAATATTCCCTGCAATTTTTTCTATGAGCTGCATATTATCATTTCGGCAAAACTCAAGAATTTACTCTGTCTTCAGAAATATCATGTTAAGTCCAAACCTGGGTTTAGGTCTCAATGTCTGTTGATCAGGGCATATCTTTCTTAACTTATGCTACCAGGAAACTCCCAGTTTGGAAGTATCTGAAGGGCAACAGTCACATTCAAAATAATTTCTGAGTGAGTTTTCAAACTATGAAATTCAAAGTAGTCCTGGACCTGAAGAACATTAACTGAAAAACATGTTTTCCCCTTAATCTCCAAATCTCTTTGGGAGTCTGGCTTACATGATACACGTTGATCCTCAGTTAGCAGAGGAACTATAATGTGCCCAAAATATTAGGCCATGTCAAACTGAGTGCCAATAAGTACTTGAATCATATATATAAAAGTATATATATATATTATTGTCACACAAAAATCAGAGATGCTATAGTTAGATTCAGATTGTACATGCACAAAACAAAAGAAATTCAACAGTTATAGTTAAAGTTATGTCTAGAAACTATACCTCGTACCATAAGGTAACTGTAATTCACGCCCCGCCATGCACAGTTCTTTCATCAATAACTTTACAGCAAATGTTGCACTAATATTATCAATGATGTCATAGAAGTTGTTATGAGTGATGTAATATGTGGGGTAATTAGCAGTGCATGGCGTGGGCCCGAGATATAGTCAACGTAGGGCGGGTGTTATAGTTTCTTGACATAACCTCATAACTGCTAAATTGCTATGGTTTTGTGCGTGTAACATCTGAACCTAACTATAACATCGCTGTACCTTTTGTTTTTTTAGTAAATTTCTAAGTTTTTTTTAATTCTATTTCCTAAATATAACATCCTGCAACCTTTGGAATAGTTAAGTAATCTTTAATTACCTTACATTAATCCAACCCCCTCCGTGCATGCCCTTTGACTGTGTGCAGCAGGGGGTTTGCTGCATAACCCCCTTCGGGCAACCAATCCTGCACTGCGCAAGGCCTTGGCTATGCGGGGTGAGGCCCTTACAGAAAAACCTCTGCAGGCACCCGACTGAAGGGCAGATATGAGCTTTATCCTCCATGAGCAGAGATTCCTCCTTTGTGTTGAAACCTGCGGATAAAGGAGGAAATGTGGTTCTATAGGATGTAAACAAATATGAACAGGAAGCTAAGAGACAGCAAAATGTATCAGGCAGTTATGAGAGATGTACTGTGAATTACTACAAACAAATCAATCAGAGATACCGTGCTGGCAGATTGGCATAAGGAAGGAACACTGGGGGTGGAAGAGTTCCAGTTCTTATATGTGGATAAACCAAGGACACCATGTTTTTACACGCTGTCAAAAATTCACAAAAATAGGCAAAATTCCCCAGAGAGGCAACTCATTTCAGCCAACAATAGACTATTGGAGAATTCATCTAAATACCTTGATTACTTCTTGCTGCCATATGTTCTTGGTCTACCTTCCTATTGTAGGGACTGTACAGATTTTATCTTCAAAACTGGGGACATCCCATGGAGATCTGATTATACTATGGTCACCATACATGTTATGTCATTGTGCACATGCATTAATCATGAATCAGGCATCCAGGCTTGCAGATATTTTGTTAGGGACAACTCCTATTTTTGTATGATCATTCTATGATGCTCCTGGACATGCTATGTTTTGCTTGTAAAACAGTTGTTTTCTGTTTATAAGAACCAGTGGTACAGGCAATTGACTTGAACAGCTATGGGAAGTTGCTTCACACCCAGTTATTCCACTATTTTGATGGGCTGGTGGGAGGCAAGGCACATTTGAACAGAAGCAAATAAGAGGTGGACAAAGCATCTGTTATTTTGGACCAGCTATATAGATTGTGTTTTGGGATGGTTCACATAGAGACCTGCTTGATTTCCTTGAATACATCTCCGATAATGACCTTTAGTTCACACATAATATACACAAATCTGAGATTGAGTTTTTGGATGTTTTTGTTAAAGTGGAAGGAAACACAGTACACACCAGTCTCGTAAATAGTATCTTGCATGCACACAGCCACCATCCCAGTTCTCTCAAATGGAGCATTTCCGTTGGGGAAATGCAGCGAGGAAAGCGCAACCGAAGAGCGCCTCAATCTATAAAATATGAACAAGACAAGATGATAGGCAGATTTATTGCTAGAGGTTACCTTAAAAAAGGTTTAAGAACAGCATTGGAGAGAGTGCAGGACAGACCAAGGGAAAGTTATTACAGAAGATAGCAAAAACACAGGAACAGAATACAGTGAGATTGATAATGACATTCAATAGTGAGTCATGCTGGGGAAACATTGGCATTTAGTGAGTGCATACGTGGTGATTGGCAACCTGGTGAGCCCTCATCCTGTGGTGTCCTACAGGACAAGTAAATCAATAAGGGTCTTGTTGGTACATATCTACGCCACACCACAAAGCAACACAGGGTAGTGGTTGAAGGAACAGCAGGGATTCTATAAATGCAGAAAGTGTAAGGCATGTTGACACAGTGTGAAGAGAAAGACATACACATTGGCTACAGGGAAAACAGCTAAGATAAAGAAATTCATTGCATGTACTTGTGATTTTATGATTTATATCTTGCAACGCCCTTGTGGACTATGCTATGTGGGTAGTACTATCTTCCCCATGAAGAAAAGAGTCCTGGAACATTTTCGAGCCATAAGAAACTGTGATCCTAACTATCCTGTATTGAGACATTGGCATAAAATGCATGCAGGGGGCAATGACAAGTTCTAATTTTTTAGGTTTGACAGGGTACCAGTAAGTCTGGGAGGTGGAGAAAGAGAGAAGAAAATTAGGAGAGTGTAATCGGAATATATTAATATGTTCAACAGCAAATTTCCTGGAAGTCTCAGCTTAGACGAGGAACCTAATGTGCATATTGGCTGTAATTTACTGTATGGTTTAAACACCTCTCTCTGGCATATCTACAGTTAAGAACAGAGCAGGAGCTGTAACCATATGGTTCGATTTAATATTATTTTTAGTTATAGTTTAGTTTTCTGTTTGATCAATATGCAACCAAAGCCTTTTTTTTATATCAATATGTACTTGCGAAAGTATTCCTAAATTTCGCTTCTTTTAGACCTGGGGTAGCACTAGTTGTGAACATGGTGATAATGAATTTGATTTTTCTTGTTGAGATATTGTCTTAGATTAACAGACTACTTGGTCAGAATATATTACCTATAACGAGGTCCTTTTGTTTAGACGGAAGGCCCTGTTTGATTCTTTAATTTTTTTGATTTCTTAAAGAGGAGTAGGATATGGAATATAAAATGTAATTTGTTTATTCATGCAATTACATGCCACTTGGCGGAAGAGCAATTTGTTTGTTATAATTGCAAATGTCAACAAACATGATGGTGCAAGTTCCCCTCGAGGCACCTCTCATTTCGTTACATTTAAAAAAAAAAAATTCTATATAAATACTGTGTGGTTACTTTACCGCATGTGATTTTTTTGACCAATGGAATGTGTTATTAACATGTACTAAAGGCACCCCTTCTAGTTTCTTTTTATTATCGTTTCCGTTGCTTTCAACCATGCATTGATTTGAACGGAGGATGTGCAGTATCTCTACTATCTTTATGGTTTTTGGGTTGTTTTTAAAGCTGATGGTGCACTGGGTATGTGATCTTGGTTGTTATGAAGCCCGTTCTGGTCGCATGTGATATACCTAAATGAACTAAACACCTACTGCCGATATTTGTGGATAAGTTACAGACAACAATGCTAAATCGAAGAATAGCTGACTCAGCCTTTCCTCCTAATGAAGTCAATAAAATCAGTACTATTCAGTTCGGCAATAGAAACCTATTCTAGTTGCAAACTTATGAAATAGTGACATATTTGGTTGCTGACTCTATAAAACACAGGTTATCAGTATACCTTAATTTGGACCATGTATATATTTTGCATTCATTCACCACCAAAGGAATCATTAAAACACCCGCGTTAAATATCAAAGTCCTGTTATCCCTGTTTGAAATGAGAGCTCTGTGTAGGTTCAAAAGTGCCACACTGCTGCCACCAAAGCATGGGGCTGCGACAGAACCCAACACGCGTACAGTATGTCTGACCTAGCATGGTAACAACCTCCAGCATAGACTAAGCCATTGATGATGTCTGCAGGTGTCCATTAATTATTAAAGCAGCCTACTGTGGCATAAATGATTCAGAGTGCTGTTGCAGAGAGAGACGGCTTCAATCTGTGCACGTTATTCTGAATGTCTGCATATCCTACATGTGTGTGAGCGAGCCTGGGCTGTTCAATTGTGTCCATTCCAGCAAGGAATCTTCTCACGCATTTTATGCAAACCCTGCACCAAATCCATCACTTTATTCCCCATGCCATTCCTTTTCAGGGCACCAGAGCTGCATGTTCATCTAATTAAATGTATTTTCTTTTGAAGAAATGCATTTGATGGACCTGAAGCAACTATTTCAGATAAAGTATTCCATAAAATACATTACATGCATGTTACAAGTCACCGAGCAGCTCTTTTGCTCTATATGGGTTTGAGGCAGAAGACAGTTTTTTGTAAAGTCACAAAACTCCAAGGTGACGTTTACTATCAACATAACATGGGCTCGAGGGTCTCGTTTAAGAAATTTGGTTTCCCACTCCTCCTTCTGAAAGAGAAATACTGTTTGCAGATACGTACAATCAATGTGGAATCTGTACAGTTAAATTAAGCACCAATATGTAAATTATATTTGGCTGCAAAACAGATTAGATAGCAGGGGAACCAGAAACAGCCCGAACAAAAATGCTCAAACCAGCCCTTCTCCCTTGATCTCCTTGCACTATCTCTCTCTCTCTCTCTCTCCACGAATCGACTCTCTCTCTCTCCTCTCTTCTCTCTCTTTGATCTCTTCCTCTCTACCTTTCCTCTGCCTCCCTCTCTTTTTCTCTCTATCTTGAAGCCTACCCATGCCTGCTGCAATTAACATCAGGAAGCTGGGGAAAGTGACAGAGGCACTGGGCTTTCAACAGCTGTCTCTTAGGGCCCCAGCCCACAGAGGAAAGGCCCAAGGGTCTCAGTCCACAGGAGAATTGCCCAGTGGAATAAAAGGCATGTCTGGCCCTATTAGATAGTTTAACGGGTGGGGGAGAGGGAGGGGCTACAATTCAGAACGTATTATGCAGTCCGTATCTTGCATTCTTGCTATGAATTCCAGCAGTTCAATTAATAAACATAGTCATACATTTCTCCTTATCAAGGTAATTCTTGTGAATTTTCAGAGGGACTAATTCGGAAGGTACAGCTGAAGAATGAGTTATCCCTTCCATTGTTTAAACATGAGTTGTAATTCTGCTCAGTGACCTTCCTTTCGCAGTGTCTGCCTGCTCTGGCAGCAAGCATTGTGATGTTACAACTCAGCTGTAATAAGTTATTATAGTAGAGTAGCAATGTAATTTCCCTATTAAAGGTGAGTATGGATGTTACAGTCAGACTGTAACAACCAGATTCTAGATAGATTTTCATTCAGTGATTGCATGCTCCATGTATTATATAACTTTACTTGCATCGGCCCAACTAATGGTGCAACACAGCATGCAAAGGGTCACCATTTGAACCGAAGATGAAATCACAATTGATAACAGTATCTTGTTTAATCATTAATATAAATATTGCCATATAATTTTTAAAGCAAATACATAACTGTTAAACCGCAGTGTGACACGCGACAACAACCTAGTACCAGATGTATTAACTGTGACAAAAGCAGCACTAGGCACAGAGCAGCCTTTGCACTCTAGCAAAGACAAGTGTCAATTTACCAATTTGCACCCGCTTTACTGTCTCTAAGGAGAGTCTGTGACCTTGCACGCCATTATGATTCAGTGTGCAAGGACTAGGGGCTTCCACATGCTAAGAGAGCGTGTGGACATTTCTAAAATGCTTGAAGCTAAGATTTCTACGACTATCATGCAGTTTGGTAAGTACTAACCATACTTAGGGCCTCATTTATGGCATTTTGACGTAGGGCAGCACAGCCAAAGTGAAAGGATGTGCTTTCATCTTTCCATGTATGCTGCAGAAGCAGCACACATGGAAAGAGGACAAAACAAGGAGAAATCTAGTTATTTCTCCTCGTTATGCATCACCTCAGTAGGCGTACAGATTGGGAGCTTGCCCAGGTCTGGGGCAGCATCAAATTCTATGAGTGTTGCGTGGAAAAACCCACTGCAACTCCCATGGAATGCCTCCTGGGTGCAGAGTAAAGCGATGCAGTGATTTGCTCTGTGTCCCCTTACTCATGATTTATAAGGCCACTCAATGCCATGCAGGGTGGCTTTATGTGGCTTCATAAATCTTTATGAGAGCCCTGCGATTACCTGGTGCAAAAATGATGCAGGGCTCTCATTAATAAGGCCCTTAATGTCCTGAATGCTGTGGTATACCTCTGACTTGGGATAAAGGCCAGAAGTTTAGTCGCAGATGAACCAATCTTGAACAGACTTGAATCGGATGGCTGTGGGAGTTAATCGAGGTTTGCTGAACTGTCAATCTTTGCTGGCTCGTGGGGGCTTGACCCTCAGTCTGCCCATCCACATTTGATTGTAACCAAGAAAATGTATTTTATATGCACTGCTGAGAGTGCAGAATTCTGGGTGGAGCTATCGGGAAACATTTAGGATTAATTATACGTAATGAGGATTTTGGAGTGTTGAAGGTTTTTGGACCTCCAAGAGTCTTGGTTTTCTGGGAGCTGTGAACCACTCAAATCCCTAATGTCAAAAGTGAAAGACATGAATTTGACCCACGACTTGTCATCCAGAAAAGCTCACCTGAATCAAAGTCTTTCTATGGATGCATGAAGTCCCAACTGAACTGCATCTGCCATCTGTATGAATTAGAAATAACAAAAGATGGCCCAAGTTCTGTGAACTGCAATGTCATTGATTGATGGGTCCTTTTTTATATAAATGAAGACAAACACAATTTCCTTTTTAGTCATGTTTCCCTTTCAGCTTGATTTGAAGAGTTTCAACATTAGGGTATATAAAATGATCATTTGCTTGTATCATGTACTTACGTACAGAGTACTCTACGTATCCGCCGACAGAACATTGTTTATCTATTTTGCTAGTATGCTGCATAGAGATAATATAGATTCTTCATTTGTTTAAAACAGCAATTCAGGAATGGCCAATTGCAATTAGAAGACTTATGGGCTTTATATTGAATACGATTCCTTCTCTAACATTTAAAGAAGTGCGAACACCAGGTATGTGGTCTAGTAGTTTAGATGTTCATGGTGAAACTGGGGGACATAACTTCTAGCCCCCCTGACTCCTTGAAATCATAGATCTGTGTGTTCCTAGACAAATCATTTTACCACACTCTCCTTCAGTTTCCTAATTCCTGAAATTAACCAATGAAGGTAACTTCTAAAGTCCCCATTAGAACTTGAAAGGAAGTCTCTGTCAGAAGCACTCGCCCATTTGCCTAATTCCCTGCACAGTTTGTTCTGTAAGATCTATGCGTGATACTCTTTTAGAACAATGCAGCAATCTGTGGCGGTGTGTCCGGGCTATCAATTGTGTGCATCTGCTGAAACGCCATAGAAGAAAAGAGGAACAAAGGGAGATGAATGTAGGCAGTGAGCTGGGATCTGACTTGAAACATGCACACCAAACTTTGTACTCACAATGCATTTGCAGATGTTGGCCAAGAAAATTGTGATTATCCTGTCAACCCACACGTTGAAATTGCCCATTGCATCCAAACAAGCAACTGACTTCCTTGAACATACGAGGACATTAGGTCTCATCCAGGTTGTTTATGACCTGTGATGTACTGCTGGCCACTTGTACTTAATTTAGACACCTTCAACACGTTGGTGCAACTGCTTTCATGGACAGATCACTCCATTATTTCCCAGGACCTCTGACATTTGTTACACTTTCCTTTCCTGTGCAAGAGTCAAACTTCTAAATCCTTTTCTATCAGTCCTTACAAGAATGTAGCTGTTGAGAAGTTTGAGGTTATCCTACATTCAGTCTGAACACACTCATCCAAAAGCCCTGCTGAACAGCTTCTGTTGAAACATATTAACCACGCCTGACAAACATACTCACCTCAGAACCAAAAGAAACCAAAAACCGGCCTTCAACTCTACTAATAGGTGGTTTAAGAAGAATGTTTCAGAGATTAGATAAACCTCCAATGCCAGTGATGCTCATCCATGATGGAGGCAGGCCCATCCATCTGCAAGAGGCACTGAAGGAGACACAAACCAAACAAGGGACTTCTTCCACATTAACCAGGGCATAATTTTTAGACCTGACGTCCTTGGTGTGGTATTTACCTGGGTATCCTGATATTTGGTGAACTCACTTTTGTTGGCATTATGACTCTGTACACTTTATCCCTGCTAACCAGTGCTAAAGTGCTTGTGTAGTGTTTGGAATACTGGAATTATCGTGTTGAAGAAAGTATTGAAGAATTGACATAAAACTGAGTACACTGTACTCACATTGTTGACTATATTGGTCTATGGACCTGGTGGTTGTGCATCCTGGGTCTGGTGCACCTTTTGGGAACCAGCTAGCGACAATAGCATGTATGCGAGTTTTGGATAAAGCACACACCAGGGTTGCACACCAAAACTTTGCCTGTGAGCGTTTGAAAGAATGTTGATGATTTTGGAGTGCATTCTATCATTCATATTATTAACAATAAAACTTTTGCCAGGCCTAAGTTTATTTATTATGCATGATTAATTAAAACCTTTGCATATACAGAGGTAAAATTCCACTCATTTCATACTAAAATCACTATGTACAATAAAAACATTTTTATCACAATCAATAAAATAATTAACACAATTTTGCGAAAGTTAGCTGTTGTTATAGCAACTATAGCTGAAGGTGGTTTGGTCAGGATTTCATCTAAACTTGGTCTTTCAGCAATTCGATCCGGGTTTCTTTTAGTCTCTTTGCGGTAATATCAAGAAATTTAAGAAATTTAATTAACCTACAATTTAGCTGAACCCAGGCGGGGTTAAAGCACAACATTAGTGCTTGTCTGCATGTTCTGGCTCCATGTTGTTTAAAGACGGGTTTTAGTAGGGTACTCCTGATGTCTTTTAGCTTTTTACAAATGCATATAATGTGAATTGCGTCTTCTGTACCGCCAGGCCTAAAACTTCCTTTTTTAATAATGATAATTCACCTCTAAGGTAGGCCCTGCTAAACACAACTTTATTTAGTGACTTTTGTGGTTTATCCAGACGAGGATTGTGTTTGTTGCTTGAGTGAGGCTTCCACCCCTCTCTACCAATAACCTAATTACTTACAATAAATCCAGGCACCATTAAAATACAGTTTAGGCATCTTATTAGCAGTACTAGGACCTCCTGATATATTTCTAGCCGAAAAATCAAAACATTCCAGGACTTCATCCCCTATATCTCAAAACCCTGAATTTACACTTCTATAACCTATACAACTTCCATTTTCTACATTCAATCCAATAGTGAAACACAAAATCAATGTAAGCGCACATCAGTGAAGTTTCTAAATTTCCTCCTTAGCTGTGTCCATCCACTTATCTGAATCAGTTACTTTACTCATTAGAAATAGATCCGACATCTGTGACCAAGACATTCCCCTTCCAGTTTCAGACCATAGGGAGGCAACAAATCTCAGGCATCCTAAAAGGCTAAGAAATTCTCTTGCTTATTGATTGAAAGTAAGATATCAGATCTGAAATTCCAAGACCTTTCAGACACTTATGATAACTAGGACCACAATTTACTTTTGTGCAGACTTGAAGAATTTACTCGATTGTCTGCAACTGCCTTGGAATTAATCAGATCCCTTGTCTACTACAGCTGCCAACAAATCACAAGTTGGCTTGGGTGAAATTTGCATGATTTCCTTTGCAGAAATGACACGAAATGCCCCCAAACTTACGTGGAATTCGCTTTATTATGTGAAATGCCTATTTTGGAATTTTCTCTATTTTTAAGACTCCACTTCTGGGCAAGGATGCATTTTGTGCTAAAAAAAAGCACAACATCACGTGTGAAGGGGCTCAAATTAGGTTATTTTTTATTTCCGGGCTCTTGCACTAGGGTTTTTATCCAAACGCATGTCTCTATAATGCAACATAGCCTAATGGCGTGATTTCAGGCATTTCAAGTAACAGTTGTAACACAAACTGCCATAAATCACACAAGATTATGCCAGTGTAAATTAAATTTCACTAGTGCCTATTCAGAAGTAGAGCATTTGAAAAGTGTCAAGGGATGGTTTGGAGAGATCTACCCTCTTCTGCCTACTTTTCAATATTTATATGGCACAGGCTAATCGATTTTATAGTTATATCACGGTTTGATAGTGATCACAATGCCCTAGTACTTGAACTCAATGAGCTTAATCCTAGGAGTGTCACAAGTACTTATAACCCCATCGATGATGGGCTGACACTCTCAAACTGCAGGAGAAGAGTACGCTGGTCGGATATTAGTCAGTCACAAGCCAAACTTAGCGCCATTTATGAAGCTATGATTTCGGTGTTTCTCACTGCATCTAACTCAATTTCCCTCAATGGGGATAGAATCGATCCCCAGATGGCCGCCATGAACCATGTCAAACTAGGAGAAGTCACATTAGACTTTTTTTTCCCTTCAAAAATGAACAGGCAAAACCGGAAGATCCCCCATCCATGGTATAACGAGCAGTGCCGCAAATCCCAAAAAACCTTGGTACAGTCTATTAAGGCTAATGACCGTCCCTTAATTAAATAATCAAGCACGGCCTATAAGGCCGCAGTTACCGAGGCTAAAAAAGGGTGGGAATCTGATAAGTGGGACATTTTGAGAGGTTCCCTGGGTTCTAGGGACATGAGGACCTTCTGTAAAACTGTTATCATAGGTAGCTCTGGTGTCAAACCACCAATAGAGCCGAATCTGGATGCAGAGGTCTGGCGGGTTCACTTTGAGGCCCTTTATTCAAGGGGAGAGACACTGGAAGAAGGGGCAACTAAGGGATGCTCTGTGGGGTTTGATTATCCGACCCGAACAGAGCTCTCCAATGATAACGATGGTGAAATCCCCAGTATAACTCTAAATGAGATCAGCGGTGCTCTTTCTAAAATAGCCCCAGGCAAAGCCCCTGGATTAGATAAGATCCCTGGGGATTTATTTTGTAGCGAACCGACTATATGGGCGCCATACCTTTGGGTGTTATTCAACGCCATACCCCAAGGCATGAAGATCCCTGCCATTTGGGCTGGGGCCGAAATAATTCCCATCCACAAGAAGGGCTCACCGTTGCTGCCAACCAATTATATGCCAATTAGCCTTATTAACATTACGCAAACATTTTTTGCGCGGGTGTTGCTGCTTAGGCTGCATAGCTGGATGGAGGAACAGAAAATACTTACCCCCCTACAGGCAGGGTTTCGAGAAAAAATGTCCACACTGGACCAAATCCTCAGGCTACAAATATTATACTGGAAGACCGTATGTTTGGAGGATGGCAGCCTCTACTTAATATTTGTAGACCTGAGGTCAGCTTTTGATTTGGTCCCTAGAGAAAAACAGTGGGCAGTTCTTCAGGAGATGGGGGTCCCACCATATCTATCCCAAGTTATAAAACGGCTCCATGAGGACAATTATGCCCAAATCAGGTTTGGCAAGGAGGAAAAGCTAACAGCTCCCATCCTGATAAATCGTAGTGTTCGACAGGGTTGTGTGTTTGCCCCCACTCTTTTTAGCCTCTATATTAATGGTCTAGTAGACTTTCTGCTTGCAGAGAAAGATCTTGATGCCCCTAAGTTGGCATCACGCAAAATCCCTGCAATAATGTTTGTCAACGATACCTTATTAGTCTCTAAATCACCTATGGGAATCCAGAGGGTACTCAATAAATTTGAAGCGTTCTGTAATGAGAGAGGATTAGAAATTAATCTACAGAAAACCAAATTTATGGCATTTAACATCACTAAAAGTACCCGAGCAAATCCTACTCCAAGCGGTATACCCCTCGAAAGAGTTTCCTCTTTCGATTATCTTGGCATCACCATCACAGAGACCATGGATTGGGGGGCGCAAATGAAAAAATCAACTCTGAAATTGGCACAATCTTCAGACGGCCTAATGACGTTTTTTTGCAAGTCCAGCCACAAACCAGTGAGCCCTGCTATTGAAATATATAAGGTTCAAGCAAGGGGAGGGGCTTTATATGGTGCTGAATTATGGGGCCATTGTAGCTCTGAAAGCCTCACCCGGATAGAAAACAACTTTTTTAGACAGTTGTTTAACCTCCCACAGAGCACCCCTCTCACTCCGATCGGATTAGATCTGGGTGTAAGGGCAATTGCCGAACAATCTAATCTCAGACCTCTTTTATATTGGCGGCGTCTGTGGGTCACTCCAGAACTTGCAGTGTACAGGGAAGAACTAAAAGAGGTGATGAATCTACGGGGGGCGGGTAAGCTCCTGTGGCTTGCGTACATACAGCACATGACAGCTAGTTTGGGGTGGGATGATCTCTGGGGTGACCCAGAGCTCGCCTGCTCCTCACTTTCAAGGAAATCATTAAAGGTCCACTATGGGGAGTTCAATCTAGCACAGCTCCACCATAACCCCCTAATAGGCAAGTTGACCTCAGCTTTTGTAGAAATTAAAGATAGATATAACTTTGAGCCGGCCTTGGATGATATCAAGCCGGCAGCTGCAAGAAAGCTTTTTCTTCAATTCAGATATGGGTCCCTGCCTCTTCGCTCTTTTACACACAAATGGGGGGGTCTGCAAGCTTTGAAATGCCAGGCATGCGACTGCCCCGCGGAGACAGTCCTTCATGTGTTTTTTTGTTGCCCCGTATATCATAAGGCAAGAAAGCGTTGGTTGGTACAGATTTGCAGAAACTTGGGAACCAGGAGTTGCTCTGAGGCCTTCAGGATTCTGAAACATGACTGTAGCACCCCGATAGTATACTCAGTAGCAGGATTCCTTTTTTCCATGTGGTGCACCCGCAGAGCACTTTTAAAATTATCTTAAATAGTACATACCATGGCTCTGCACAAAGGAAATGGGGTTTCTTCTTAAGGACCCCCTTATATTATTGGCAGTCTGTAAAAAGTACACATCCATGGACCCGTTCTGCAGCTAGGCCCTATCGTCTAATGACTAGCTGTACTTGAATTATGTATTCAGTGTTCGGCATCACGCCTCTGGAGAAACTGACTTTTTAATCAATATTTGTTTTAACTAGTTATTTACTATGCATTATGCACTTTTAAATGCTAGTACTGTTTTTCGCCCTGATTAATTTATTGTCATACTAGATGTGATTATTTCCTGGTGAAATAACCCGAAATGAGGGCACCTTATAGTTATGGCAGGCAATACTTTAAAAAAAAATATTTGTCACATATAATGTCCATATAATGTTTTAATTAAATCTTTTCTATGTAGTATCTGAGACTATGTTTTAGGATAAACTGATCTTTATTATTATTTATTCATTTCGCACTATGCACTTTCAAATGTGAGCACTGCCTCCTGTCCTGACCAATCCACTGCCATACCCGAAGCGATCAATTTATCTGGTGAAGTAAACTGATTAGAGGACATCCTAATACTGTGTTAGGCAATCTTTATCGACTAATATGTATGCCAAGTTTTGCCTACTCTTGTTTAAACAACTGTCTTTGAACAAATTTGTATGCATTGTTATTTGCACTTTTAAGGTCATACTGACCGAAATAAAGCTTTTATTGATTGATTGATATTCATATGCACCCCTGGCTCAGAACCTAGGGCGGTATAAGGTGACCCTTCAGCGGTTCTCATGTCACCCAAATTCACTTACAGTTGGAACACTGGCCAGTAAACCAGGTTAACATCATAATTTAATTGAACCACAATTTACAAGAAGAGCACATATGAACTAAACCTTGACTGAAGTGATGACATGACAAGAAGCTACTTAAGACTAAGTGCTATTAAGTCTGCTCCGCCCCAGCTTAGCTTTGCATCTTTCTATAAAATTGAAAGTGACATTGAGAATCCTTTTTGACTCCAAGCTTTCCTTCATTTCATAAGTAAATTTAGCAGCCAACAGTGACAATTGAAAGTGACATTGAGAATCCTTTTTGACTCAAACCTTTCCTTCATTTCATAAGTAAATTTAGCAGCCAACCGCGTGAACTTGCAACTTTCCCTACTTTAGACACTTCTGCCACACCTCCAAAAGTACCACTAGGATGGTTAAGGTTCTGCACTATGCAAGATCATCTACACCGGGCTTCCTAAAAAACTCATCAACAAGAGCACCAAAATCAGGCTGCCAGACCGCATAAAATCTACCCCTAAATGGCCCACTGGCTCCAAGATTGTAAAATTCATATTCAACTTACAAGTCAGGTTAAACAACAAAACATCAGTCCAAATATTTCTTAAAAACAAAGGGACATACAAAAGAATAAGCAAAAAGCAAAGGGCTATATGCGAACATAACATTATAACAACCAATGGAATATGTGGTACTTTTTATAATTACATAATACACCTTTCCATGCAGCTTATTCTCATATAGTGTAAAAGTGGAAATGATATGCAACTTCTTTTCTTCTTTATGACTAGGTAGCATCTATCAGGTTAATCTCCGTTTGACAATTAAACTAAGTGAACCTAGACATTCCTTTTCAAGTTTTCTCTCACAAGTCAATGAATCAGTTTAGATAGTACTTCTTCCTTGATGTCTTCTCTACACCCTTCTCTAACAATGGTCTGAACTCTTAGACCAATCAGATCCTAATTATCACATATGGCTTTAAGCAGATGCCATTTCCGGATTCAAATACTAAATATAGATCAAATGGGTATACACAATACTTTATACCAAATGGCTGCCCATATACGTACATACGTGGAAGAACATAAACACTGTGACATGTGTTAGTGACGTTTTCCAAATTACTGAATTGACTTTTAAACGTATTAACTGTCTTTATTCTGGCTCTATTACTTTGACAACTCCATAAGTAGTTCCTTTGTCCGATCTGACCTTGGACATATCAGTTAAACTGGTATGTATTATATTGTCTTTATAGTCCACTAGCTTTACTCCGACTACATTACCAGATTGTATGGACAGGGATGATTAGACTTTGGGTAAAAGAGGCCCCTAAGATGCCCTTGAGCATCCACTTAGACAAATGTGGCATTGTTTTTAACTAACAGCCTGCTTTCTCTCTGCAGAATTTTAATACTTTGTTCTTCAAATTTGACAATTGCCAGCTCCAATTAATTGCATTTGCTCCTGCAGATACAATTTTACCTAACTTCCTCACAGCAGGACAACAATTTCATCTTACTCTAGGTAAGAGAATCTGGGGGCTATTCAGAAGGGTTACCTACACTTGTGAATAATTTGCCTCATTACGGCCTGTCAGTTGTCTGGTGCCACGGTCCGACTGCCGCATTATGATACGTAGTAGTTGGAAGCAGCGGGCGCAGCAACAGACTGATGTTTGCGACGGGCTGAATGTCAGTCGTAATGTAAAACCCTACAATGGGGTGATGCCTGCTCAGACACCGCTGTAGGTAGCAGGCACAGCCATAGGGATTACGATGTCCCTATCAGACAGCATTTCTATTGTGGTCTGATTGCCATAGAAAGGCAGTGGGAAACGGCATTTGTGGGCCTCTAGCAGCACCAACATCCCCCACGCCCTCTGCTATATGGACTGGGTGGCACCTGTGCCTGCCACACGGTGCGTTGATGTTTTTAAACATACCATTCACCATTGTGGCTTGTGCTGTGGCCCTTTTCCGACTGTCAGCACATGTCGCTATGGTAAAGGATATGTTTGCGACTGCCCCAGTGTGTTACACTTACCCTAACTAGGATTGTGGGTCCCTACTTTGACAGGGTCAGCCAACTAGAGACCCCCATTTCTTACACAAGGATGTATAGTTGCTATTTGTATTACAGTGACAGTATAACTTTCACAGTTTTTTCACTCTATCTAATGTGTTTGGTCCACATTTGCCGTGCCTCATGAGTGTACATGAGGTAAATAACATCATGATGTTTCAATCTAAAATTAGTATTTTAGATATATGTATATATTAATATTACAATCAATATGTCAGCCTTGAGAAAGACTCAGTCATAGGAGGCGGGTAGGACGAAACACATGCTGCCTCATCCATGGCAATAAATAAGTTTGTTAAGAATTGTTGCTATCAAGTCATAAAGAATGAATAAAGTCTCCAAGTTTCTTATCACTAAATGTTGACCTCCTTGATTCTGAAAATGCTTTGAATATGCCTGGAATCGAAGGCTTTACCTTTGTAAGAGAAATGCACAGAATTCCAACAAAATATAAACATCAAGTACTAAAGAGAGGCAATGAGTGCAGAGCTGTGAATTAAGGGGGGGCTAACCATATAAAGAGGCATACCTTCAAAAGGAAGAAAAACAATCACACAAACCAAATCCTCTCCTCCAACTTCTCCCAAAACCATCGCTCAGAAAGTGAAAGTCACACCCATATACACTTTCTGGGCTGGGCTTACCAACTGTATCTCACAACCGTGTACAACATTTCCAGAGAATCTACCTAGTGTATCCAGGCAAATAGAAATATTTTGAATTGGACATTTATTCTTGAAGGATCACCACATTCAGCATTTTGTCCTTCACTTTATGGATTGCTTGTATCACCCTCCATCGTTGTATCACTTTCTTCTGGTAACTGGAGTCTCGCGTTGGTAATGTATTCCCGCACATCCTGTCAGGTCCTGTCACTTTACCCTTCCAGACGACTCTGGGAGATGCTATCGTTTCCCCTAGTGACTTTCTAAGGTCAGCCTCCTACCTTGGGAAGTACAAAATACTCACACTTTCTACCAATACCCTTAGTTGTTGAAAAATGTCCTAAATGTTCTGATTAACACGCAGTTTTCAAAATACTTTTGAAATGTCATTGAGATCTCTGTCAGTAAAAATGAAATGATGAAATGCCCTCTTACTTTTTCACCTCTGCTTGCTTCTGATCTGCGCCCTGAGCTCTTTGCCAATCTTGTCTCCGAACCGCGCCTTTGCAGCCTTTGCAGCCTTTAGGTTGCTGTTATTGATTGTGCTGTACATTAATGTAATCTCTCATCTCAATTTCTTTAGATTTGGTCTGCAGAGTGTCAAGATTCCTCAGTGAGTCCCCAACACTAATTGAGAAAATGCTCTTTTGCAAATGGTTATTACTGCCTCGACTTCTCTCTTATCTCTGTTTTCGTTCCCATCATACTTGGTGCGGAATCGCCACGAAAAGAGCCCCAGAAGGTTCCCAGCGCACTAGAGCTGATGCTCCACCGCCATTGCTATTTATAAACTCATTAATATGATTTGCCAGCTGTTCTCCACAACTTCCTCTCTCCGGTGGTTTCCTGCTGCATGTGTGCTGGCACTGCAAGGACCATTGAGCGATGACCATCACGACAGGATGGGCAGGCATGAGTTTGGGGCAACCGCATCCATTCTCAAACATTGATAAAAGGGAACGGCACTCATATAAAATGCAACTTCCGCATGATGTCTAGTAATTCACACTCATCCATAATGTATGGGCGGAGATGTTTTACTTTCAGTCCCCTGGGCAGATCATATGAGCTGAGATCACACAAAGAAGTAAACTGCAAAGGCCCTCAGCCAGGACTGTGAAGGTGATACAAGAAGTACCTCCCTGAGATGTAGCCGTGGCTCATTCTGTCAGAGGAAGAGTCTCTTGTATGTTACATGCTGTACTACCATTTGTATCAGTACCCAGGGCCACATTTACTAACATTTCACACAACGCAGCGCATCGCAGCAACTTGCTGTGCTGCGTTGCATGAGAGGGAGACATCTGAAATTAGTCATATGTGTAATAATAGGGTGCATTTCTGCTGCCTCCTTGTTCTCGCACACTGGGTGCTGCCTAGCGCCAACACAAAAACCCTTGCGGCATGGTGCAAGGGTGCCTACGTTACAGGCGTTACAACAAACAAATGATGGACGGAATGCTGACAATGCAGACATTCTCCCCCAGTCAAGAGATCTGGGTTAAATCCATCGTTCTTTTGCCCACTACGCCACCCCAGTTCAGACATGGCCATATGCAAATCAGTCTTGACCCTGTGCCTCATGGGAACAGTCCAGCCCGAACTGCCAAGCCATGTCTTCCCTGGACCGGAATCAAGCATCCTAGGACCGGTTTCTGGCTATCAGCCGTCATCAGCCAGGATAGCTTGACTCCAGTGGCGTAGTGAGCACGGGTCCCACGTCTGGGAATACCCATCCCACTTAGGGCGAAAAGCGTTACAACAAACAAATGATGGACGGAATGCTGACAATGCAGACATTCTCCCCCAGTCAAGAGATCTGGGTTAAATCCATCGTTCTTTTGCCCACTACGCCACCCCAGTTCAGACATGGCCATATGCAAATCAGTCTTGACCCTGTGCCTCATGGGAACAGTCCAGCCCGAACTGCCAAGCCATGTCTTCCCTGGACCGGAATCAAGCATCCTAGGACCGGTTTCTGGCTATCAGCCGTCATCAGCCAGGATAGCTTGACTCCAGTGGCGTAGTGAGCACGGGTCCCACGTCTGGGAATACCCATCCCAGGCAGCATTGTTTTTGTGCAGGAAGGAACACCTTCCAGCACAAAAACAATCCTCAAAGGCTTTTTCCTTTTTCTATGTGTGATGCCGAATGCATCACACATAGAGCAAGCATTTGCAACGCAATCGGTCTCACCTTTGGGACTTTATATGTATTTGGCCATGCAGCACATTAGCCTGAGGGCTTAAACAGCTACTGTTCTTTAATATGGAGGGAAAGTAAGCACCAAACTGCGTGACACGCCAGGTATGGGAACACATGGAGAGAAATATTGCCTTTCAGCGGGAAATGGTATAGTGCAAAGCTGTGTTTTTTATATGAAATCAGGGCCTTCGGTAGTCATATCACTGAAAATACAAGATTTGAAAAAAATATTATTGTCTACGTGTGCTTGTGGAAGACAATTTCCATGGACTGGAACCTAGAGAATGCTAAAGTGATTCTGGTATTTTACTGACCTCTGCTGGTCGTTCTCTATCAAGAAAGTTAATTAGAGGCAGTTGCCAGAAAAATAAAAAAAATAAAGTTCCTCAGCAGAAAACAATTCTGGTATTTTACTGACATCTGCTGGTCATTTTCTATCAAGACAGTTAAATAGAGGCTGTTGAACAGAAACAAAAGTCCCTAAGCGGAAGCAGACAAGTCCTGGGGCTGATCTCCAGAGCCCACAAAGTACATACCAAAGTGCATACATATATAAGTATATACTAAAGTACATAAGTGTATACTAAAGTATATACAAGAGGTCTCGAATGCTCGACCTAAAAAGGAAGTAACAAGGAGGAAAAAAGATATTTCTCCTAGTTACGCCTGTGTCTGGAAGGCATATCATTTTGAATCATTACCAGGTTTACAACTCTCTGTAAATCTGGGAATGCTTCGAAATCCATGGGTCGACACGTGGGAACACCAATACTCTTCCCATGGAAGGCCTTCGTGCTGCAAGTTAACACAAGGCAGTGGTGTGTGTTGCCTTGCATACTCTGAATTTACTAAATAATGCAGAGCCATGCAAGATGGCTGTGCGTGGCTTAGTAAATTTCACTAAAGGACTTGTGTTGCCTTGCGGCGACCAAGAGCAACGCAAGCCCTTAGTATAGCTAGCCTTCAGTCACCAGATTCAAAGTGGCTTGTAACTTTGTATTTTGGTAGCCTGTCATGTTGTATTGAGGTAAGTTATCTTGGGTAGTGGTCGACTGGGGTGGTATAGACTATACAATCGCATTCATTTAATACTTGAGGCAAATGCTGGACTTCTTGTGTAAATTTAACCACTAGAGCCGGAGAGCCTGAGATCGTGTGTGCCCAATATGCTGGAAAATAAACAGTAGTCAGAGTTGACAGCTATCCACTAATCATTCTGATTACTTAAATAATAAACACACGTTATAAAAAAAGTATTCAATTTTATTGTTACTCTATGTACTATTCTTTTGCTGTCGCCATATTTTATTATAAAAACGTTTTTCAAAAAGTATGCTTTTTACCCCTGAACAATCCGACCCGACCTATGGGTGGTTTTTGATAATCTCATAGTAATTTTATAATTTACAAAAGTTTGTTTCACCCTCGCAGGGCACAAGTCGGGGGTACACCCAGGTACACGGCGTCCACATAGGGTGGACGCCATTCTCCATGCCAAGAAGATTGGACCACACAGAAATATGCTGAACGTGTCCCTGTGTAAGGCAGGGGGACATGTTCAACAGCGCCTGTTTGTCTGCTTTCAATTTCCAGAAGCAACGTGCAGGCAGCGAGGGAGTTTTTTTCACCTCCAGCTGAGCCATAGTTAAAGGGCCATCAGGCCTCCTTTTGTTTGAATATCCTGACTGGAGGCGGCCTGGAACCTCACACTTAAATGTAAATGGCACAGAGGGGAAACAAAGGCACAGGGCTTGTTATCTCTTCACAGGTACTTAAGAGAGGCATGCTTTTGCCTTTGTTCCGTCCCTGTATTTGAGATGCATGCACTGTAAGAATGTCAGATGGGTTGGTCTGTCACATTATTTACGCAAATACCAATTTCAATAGCACTATTTTATTTCTTTTATAGTGCTATTGATTGTTATCAATGCGGGATGTCAAAGCTCTGTATGGAACATACACATTATAAATTGACAATAAATCACGTACATGTGCAAATCAATGTACAAGATGAGTTACATGAGACAGGATTACAAGATGTAGGAGTCACATGTCCTTCATAGCTCACTGTGCTATATTACAAGGAGTACAATTTATGAACTGCAGGAAGCAAAAGGATCTCTGTGTTAAAAGTACTAACCCACTTACCTATCTATAAAATGAAAATCTGTCATCTGCATGTTATGTGGTGTGCTTTGCAGGAGACACATTAACCGTATACGACTTTGATTCAAATTTGGGACTTCACAAAACACAGATCCCTTCAACAAATGCGTTAAGCTCCAGTGTTATCTCACCATTATTACTATTCACTGAGATTTACTGGGCACCTTTGCAGCAGATGCCTTAACCCAATAAAATATTTTAAAATGTAGACTTTCCAACCAATTAAGCATAACAGCTATGGCCTTGTGTCTCCTTGTAGCCAATGTGTTTGTGGCAGGGCTCTAAAAAATAAATATTAGTTGAGTCCCAGATTTTGTGTAGGGATTGTGCCACTTTTTTGGCACAACCCAGACGCCAAATCCCATTCATAATGCGCTTAAATGTACTCATGAAATACCTGATAATCATGTGGGAGTTCTTAATATCTGATGTCACGTCTTGTGATGTCCCTTCCTATGTCACATGCAATGTCATGCGTCGTGACATGCGATGTGAAGGCACGCGTCATGATTGCACTTGCATACTGCTGAACCTGGTTAGTCCCCCCACTTATTTTTTTAGGACTTGTGCCCTGCAACCTTGTAAATGGATTTATTCACATGCAGGTTTCTGTGTGAGTAAAACTACTTCTGTGGGTATGGATTGATCATCCCGAGGCACGAAGGCCCTCGAGATTTGTGCACAGACACAAACTTTCACAATTGTAGATCTTTACCAACCTTTTGCCGACCCATTTCTACCCTTAAAAAGGTTATACATTTACTTGTGCCAAGGGCAGTAAAGGAATACGATCCCCGAGTTAATGAAGTGAAGAGGAAGGTATAATTCCAAAGGCCAAAATAGTTAGAGCATTTTCACTTGCTTTGCTATTTTTCGCATGCAAGAATTTTCACTGGTATACTCTTGCATGTTCAACTGCATAAGTCTGCCTTGATG
Source organism: Triturus cristatus (assembly GCF_964204655.1). NCBI lineage: Eukaryota > Metazoa > Chordata > Amphibia > Caudata > Salamandridae > Triturus > Triturus cristatus. Next base: position 450,373,894 of record NC_140584.1, read on the forward strand.
TGGCAAATGCCTAAAATCCTGGTTGCTCCAAACACAATTTTCTCTTTATTCCCCATAAACTAAATATTTAAATTGTCTCTATTTAAGGTGCAAACTCTGTGAAAAAGTGAATTATTAACGAGGGTGGAATGTAGTCATTAGTTGGGCTTGTGTAAAGTATTTAGAAGAACTAAGAGTTGAAAACACAACACAATAAAAATGCCACTCCAATGTATAAAAAAAATTAAAAAAATTGCTCAACAAAATGACATCAAAACAACAGAAGTTCATTAAGGGAACCAGATAAAGGAGTATTTAATGTTTTAAGTCAAAATTAGTACCAAAAAGTGGAACGCTCCAATGGAAGTCAATGGTCGCGGTAGGCACGATTTCAGGCTGACTGCGATGGAGCGTGAGTGGGATACACCAACCTGGGTTGACCCAGTTAGAGGGAATACCTTGGGACTTTTTTCTGAAAATCAAAATCCTACTGCAGGGCAAGGCAACAGTCTGTATCTAAAGAGGGCCCCACAAGGCTGTATACTTTATCGGCAAAGTCCAACTGAATTGGATTTGTTGCTGCAGAGAAGCCCTGAGCAGGGGAAACCTGTTTCTCCAGCCCCAGCAGCAAAGCACCTCTGGTGGATTGACTTAGCATGGTTGTACCAGGCCTCCAGAGGTCTGATGACACAGGTCTCAGGAATGTTAGGAGGAGTACAGGCAGATACAGCAAGTGTCCCAGGACCTCAGGAACAGCACTTGGGGGTCAAGACACACTGAAGCAGATTCCATCAGCAGAGTCCAGGTCAGGTCCAGGCGGTACTTGTCAACTGTGCTTCAGGGAAAAGGCTTTTTGCAGATTGTTGACCCTGTATCATACACAGGAGGTCAGCCAACTGACCCTTGGAGTCAACTTCTTTGTCCTGAGTACAGGTGGGAGCAGGTCCAAGCTTTTGGGTCTCCTCATAAGTCGCAAACAGCAGGTGCATTCCTTCATCTGTTCTTCCATAGCTCATGAGTGTTGTACGAGGGCGCAAGGGGATGCCACGTTTATGCCTGGCACTAACTTGTGGTTGGGAGTGACTTCTTGACCCTCCCTAACCAATAATGAAATTGTTCCAAGGCATAAACCTATCCACTTTTGCAGCAGTTCCTGTGTGCTTTACTATAAACAACCCCACAGTAGAGCCTCACTCATTAAATCCAAAATGAAGAAACCTTTCTTCCGTAGTGCAGAGCCTTTGTTTTCACCCAGTGATCTTGCTAGGGTAATGAGCAGTCATCTTCTCCAAGCCAGTTTTATGGGCAGCCTCCACACACTTTTGATGTCAGCCTGAATGGGGCTTTGGAGGCTTTCACCCTTAAACAAATAGATGAAATTACAAATGGTGTAAATCATCTTACAGATGATATATCACATCACCTTTACAACCTTCAATCAGACAACTAGTTTGATTATGTATTGTTGTTTAATTTAGATTTTAGATTTCAGTGTTTTTTCAATTTTAATTTATAACCATAATTGCACTTTAACTGTGTTTTTTGGTGAATTTCTGAGTTTTTTTTAAACACACAATAAGGTTTTTTAACAAAACCAACTATAGCTTTACCATCACCTTTGATTTTTTTTCAGTGCATTTCTAGTTGATTTTTGATCACATACCACATCCAGGATTTCCCTCAGCCTGACTCTTTGAAGCCAGTGAACCCAAGCTGCACATAACCTGTGTCCTTACACAGCAGGAGTTGGCTACATGGCAAGGTCTCTGGTCAGGCAGAGCATCTAATTATTCTTCTATGGGCAGCCAACCTAACTTGTGCACGTATTCAGCAGGGATTTGCCAGCGGGGGCGGACCTCTGGCCTTGCCCTGCACCTTACCCTCCATCGTTGGGCAACTCCCGCTGTGCACCTGAAAAGTGGGGATTGGCAGCAGGACAGGGCTCCAATCAAGCTCTGTGCCCATTCCTCTGTTGTCAGCTAACCACTGCTGCACATGGACTTCTGCCCTGTGCAGTGGGGTTGGCTGCAGGGTCCTTGTGCCTCCATTGGTGATCAGCCCCTGCTGTGCAGACATACAGTGGGAGTTGGTGGCAGGGCCTGGGTATAGGCTTCTATCCCACAGCAGGCAGCCAGCTCCCACTGTACATGGCAGCCGCATCCGCAGCATGGGTTAGCAGAAGGGCCTGAATTCAACCCTACGTAGGCAGCCAATGCTGCTGTGAGCGTACACAGTGGGGAGTTGGCTGAAGGGCCTGGCCAGAGGCCAGGCTATATGCCTATCCTACCATGGTTGGCCAACCCAAGCTGGACATGGCCAAGCTGGGCATGGCCTCTGGCTGCGTGCAGAATTGGTTAACCACAGGCCAGGGTCAAAGGCCAGGCCCTGCACCCATCAGCCAGAGGGAGAGGGAGATATAAGGGGAGAAAATCTATACTTACATAGATTTTACTATCTTCACAATATTTTTGTAGCTGATATTCTTGCTGCAATACATTTGTAGCACAGTATTTAAAATTCAATATTCTGGTAGTACCTCCTCCTTCCATGATGTGGTTGGCTCCCCCCCAACCCTTTCGCTTGCCCTTGCCCTGGAGGTTCCAAGGTGCACAGTAATTTAGATGTCCTTTAGTGCAGTTCTTGTAGTGCAGGCTGAGCCAATGTATGTAACCAATCAGCTGGGCAATGCCACTCAAGGTGATGTGGTCCACGCCTGGCCCACCGAGTGAGGATCATCTGCTTTCTGCCCTGACGCAGCAGACATGCTTGTGGCCCATAGTCTGTGCACCAATGCACTCCCGGTCAGGCGTGCATTGGCAGCTCCACTACTGTCAAAGGAGCAACTGTGCCTAGCCTAGGTTGTGCTGCTCGTAGTCCAGTGGGGCTTGCTTCCATGAATCCTCCTTGCAAGCCAAGCTTAAATTCCAAACTCAAACAAGCTAGGAGCCCACCACGGGTCCCAGCAGTGAAAACAGGCTCTTAGTCACACCCCCTTTGGGGACAGGAGATGTCTTCTTTATAAGCACAGATCATTGGGATTTTCAGTGGGTGCGGTCGGAGGACCTCGGCATAAGAATTGCAAAATACAACACAGAAACAACTTTTTAAAATGTTCGCAAGTGTGTAAATATGGCTAAATCGGTGAGGAGGGAGGTAATAGGAAAGGGGGGGCCTAGATCAGTATGAATACAGTGCATTAGTTGTATGTATTTCCATTACTGTGAAAAAATACAGTCTGAAGTCCGCTTCCAATTCAGAAAACTATTTGCAATGCTCATCAGTCAGGAAATCTAGTGCTTAATTTTAAAGTGAATTGTGTGCCGGTGTCCAGACCTCTACTCAGAAGCCCAAGGCCTGTGCAACCGTAGTCTGAAATCTATTTCTTGGCTCTTTAATCCACTACCAGACACACCCTGCCCCTTTATCTCACTCTTGCATGTTCCTCCTTTTATTCTTATTTATTATTTTTGAGTTTTATATAGCGCTAGCTAGAACAGAAGGTATCAGAGTGCTATACATGTTACATTAATGAGCTCATTTGAACTACATGCGAGGGTGCTTTCTCTGTTTGCTATGGTTTTTCCATCTTTCTCTTCCCCTGTCTTTCTGCTTTGTGTGTTTTTATCTCTCTTGCTATTTTGCAATGTATAATACAAAGAAAAAGTTGCCAGTCATCAAAAATGAGTGCTGGTGCCCCCATTGGCAACTACTGGCTCAAATTAAGCACTGAGTAAATTGCTAATTATTTGGATTCCTAACTCAGACCTGTCTGCTCAATAGAAGGGGATTCCCCTAGTCAAAGTCCCGCATTCCTTTATATAGGTGCCAAGGGCCAGACTGGGAACTGAGAGAAGCCCTGGCAATTTTGTCAGACCAGCCCCCACCCCTGGGGGGTGAGTGAAGCACTGCTGCTTTTGCTCCTGGGGGCCGATATTACAGCATCGCTGCGATACTGGCCCCCAGTAACAAAACCGGCCCCCACCCTTCCAGCCTCCCTGGCAAATGCCAGCCAGTCCAGCCCTGTTTCTGCCTCGGCATGACAAGACAGAATAATCTTCCACGTTTTCAAGAAGAGGCTACAACAGGGTTTGCGGACCCGTATGACATCTATTATGATAGTCAATAAGTTGGACTGACATGGTGGCAAGGATTCTCTTGATCTCCACCGCTGCTGGGGTATTGTCTCGTGGGCCACATGAGTGTCAATGGCATGAGCCTATGCCCTGGCAAAGTGACATTTTGTCACCGCATCCCTTGTCACGGGGGCCATATTTCACGCTTCTGGGAGTAGTGTGGTGTGCTCCCCAGCTAGTGGGCCCTGGGCATCTGTTGCCTTCAATCGCTGTGCTGTACCATCAAACCTGCACCCAGCCACCTGCCACGTGAGCATGCTCTACTGTTTAACTGTTCTTATGATGACTAATCTAAATGTCTTGAATATCATGATTAGTGTCAAGCCTGAAATTGCTTTTGTCTGTATTTGATCCTTTGCCGTATATGTCCATTCCTCTACCTTAAAAATACTCATGGAGTATTCATTTCCCTTCTCAGAAGGCCTTTTAAAATTCCAAATGAATAATGTTTAAACAGTACTTTATCATATGTTAAATCTTCAAACTCTTTTATTAGTTTTATCATCTTTGTCTGGAGGTTCTCAAGTTTGGCAGTGTGTGTTTAGGCCTGTAAGTAAATGCCCATCAGCAGGCCACACAATAACTGGTTGCCGAGGGACACTGGGAGATCAATCACTGTCAGAGGCAGGCTGCTTTCACTCTTCTCCTCCCACCTCTGGCAGCAAAGTAGCCTGTGTGACAAGGATGAAGATTGATGGGGTTGGTCCTGTGTTCTGGCAAGACGTGGAATCCTTTATTCCTCCTCTCTCTTCCTCTTCCACGAGGCTTATTCAAAAGTATCCCTTGTCCGCGCAGTAATTGCTTTGTCACTTACAAGTGCAGAGGCTAGATCAAAAGGGGAGAGAAAAAACTGCAAGGAGCCAAATTTACTCTATTTACTAAAAAGTCAGGACTATGCTGTTGACTGACATATGTATTGTATTGTAGTTGCATTTATATAGCGCTTGCTACCCCTGATGAGGCGTCAAATTGCTTTTTCGGCAAGTAGCACACTGCTCCGGAACTCATAAAGAATTAGTGTTGAATTAGGATAGTGAAATATGAAAGCAATTTGAGTGATGGATAGGTTAGTCAGTTATTTGGATTCAGAAGGATAGCGGAAGGATAGAAGAGGGAAAAAAGGTTTGTATTTATATAGCGCTTGTTCTCCCTGATGGGGTGTTGAAGTGCTTTTTTGGCGAGTAGCACACTACTCCGGAAACCATAAAGTATTAGTGGTGAATTAGTATAGTGAAATATGGAAGTAATTTGAGTGGTGGATATTAGTCAGTTATTTGGATTGAGAAGGGTAGCGGAGGGATAGAAGGTGGAAAAAGGTTTGCATTTATATAGCGAGAGGGCCTTTAGTTGAATTAAGTTCCTCCCAAACTTTCAAATTTGAAGCCTACTCCCAAGATGTACATTAAGGGCCTCGTTCTGATCTCTTGCACAGTTCTTGAATCAGGTGCAAACCCCAGTTTATACCCGATTCGCGATTACAGGTTTTGTGGCAATTAATGCGACAATGAATGTTCTGCTGGAAAAAAACTTCCATAACTAGAGGATTAGGACTGTTTGCAGATGTCACAAATGATATGGGACAAGCACCTATGCAAACAATTCCCCGTAAAGGTCCAAAATGCAGTAGAGAGCGATATGGTGCTGAAGTGCCCCAGAAACATGCTCCACACTCCGGGTCCCAATTCATTATGTAGTGCTCTGTTATGACTGTCCTCGCCCCCAGCCAAAAGCATGCACATATTGCTTGGTTGTAAATTTGCATGACATCACGCTCTGCTATACCAAAGGGGATGATGGCTATCCATTTCCCTAACAACTTTGATCCAGCACAATGGACTGTAATCAATAGGAGGAAGATTCGGTGCAGCTCTTCCCAAACATACCTGAAGACAAGCTCACTCCTTGCACTGGGCCATAATCCAGAACCTGAATATCTGATGTGGCCACAACTAGAGCATGCACACCGTACTGTGGCAAAGGTTCTGACTGCAGTGTATGATCACTTCACAAATAACTACAATTACTGCATAATTGTGATTACTGCACTTTTCTGAACGATTTACACAGAGTAACTACTGATGACCTGAGTATGGCACAATAACAGTTGCTTTCTGCACAGTTCTGTATATACTACAGAATGAAGGTGGATGCAGTGATTATGGCACTGTTAGACTTGACATCTTTGGCATATTTTTCCCATCTTTCTTTTGCTTCTGACCTCCTGTTTTTGACTGTGTGCTGTATCTCGTTTCTGCTGGTTTTAGAACTCTGGGCTCTTACCACGGCTGATCAGTGCTGAAGTACAAGTACTCCCTGGGAAAATTGTGATTGGTTATCCATGATTGACATATTTGATTTACTGGTAATTCCTTAGTAAAGAACACTGTGGGTGTCCAGGGCCTGTAAATTAAATGCTACTAGTGGGCCTGCAGCACTGATTGTGCCACGCACATGAGTAGCCCTGCAACCATATCTCATACCTGTCACTGCACTGTCTGTGAGTGCAATTTTAAACTGCTATGTCGACCTGGCAAGTGCACCCACTTGCCTGGCCCAAATCTTCCCTTTCTGTACATGTAGGCACCCCTAAGGTAGGCCCAGTGTAGCCCCATGTATCAAAAATATGGGTTATGCCCTAAACCCCCATGGAAACATCTGGGCAAAATCAAAGCAAGAAGCACAAAAAAGATGTCCAGGAAAAAATATGCACAAGCGACTATAGCAAAAAGACAAACAAATAGGTCTCATGCATGGGAGCAAAGTCCCCAGCTATAACTTGTCAGCTCTTAATAGACTCATGAGGATGCTCTCAGATCTTTTAACATATCTTTCTTTTATTATAGATATGGGTATCTGCACGGTTAAACATTTATCAAAAACGAAAAACAATATATAAACACATAATCACAATCAAAAGTTGATCAAGATCTTTTGTAGTACCCATCCATTTTAACCTGGTTGCACTCAAATGCAATTGCACAGCAATACAGATGGAGGTAATACACACTACCTAGACAGAGAGGCAACCTCCTATCTATTCAGTCATTTATATAGTTTGTAACAAACATATTCAAACATCATATTTCAATTTAGATGGACTCCTCCTCTTCATATGTCGACGCGTTTCAGCCCACTGAGTCGGGCCTCCTCAGGACAAGGGTAACACAATTGAACACAAATACTCCTTTGGTCGGGCCACAACAACTTGACAAACTCGGAACCAGATGCCACCATGCATCTCTACCTGAAGTATCCTGTTGGGGACTCCTACACAACAGGATCTTAACAAGCTGGGACCGGGGTAAACAACACGGGGTCAACGGGAGAATGGACGCTTTCTATTCTGTCCGATCACACTTCTTCCGAGAAAGAGCTGCTTTCACCAGGGTGCCGGACGTCCCGTCCCGTAGCCCCATAGGCAGGGTGCAGTCTACGTGAAAAGTAGGACATGTGCTGGTATGTTTTACATGTCCTGATAGTGAAATACTGCCTATTTCATTGTTCACTATTGCAAGGACTAGCTCTCCCATAGGTTATCATTGGAGCTGCCTTTTTAACCTCTTACAAGTGTAGCTTTCAATTGGGAAGAGATGGAGATTTGGAGTTTGGGGTCCCTGAACTCACAGTTTAGAAATACATCTTTTTGTGAAGTTGCTTTTTAAATTGCGTGTTTGAAAATGGCACTTTTAGAAAGTGAGCATTTTCTTGATTTACCATTCTGTGCCTCTGCCTGCTTGTGGAATCCACGTCTGGCTTAGACTAACAACAGTTGGGCTGTTTGTGCATTCACTCTAGACAGTCTTACAAAGGGAGCTGAGGTATGCACTGCATATCCTGATGGTCCATCACCCGGCCTATGGGTCTTCCTGAGCTAGAGTGGGGGAAGCCGTTGTCATTGACACGTGAATAGGGCTGTGCTGGTGTTCGCACAAAGCTGTCTTCATCCCACTGTAGTGTGTCTGGAGCCAGGTCAGGGAAAGGCAGGGTCTTATGCACTACAAAGACTTTCCTTTGAAGTTTGCCTAATTCAAAGGCAAAAACTGGCATAAGTACTGGAGCTGTGACACCATACATTCAGCACTCTTCTGGACTAAGAGAACATTCTGCCAAGAAGAAGAGCTGGAGAAGCTGTAGGAGGGGAACTGGCACTCTGCTTGTTGCTATGTTGTGCTGGCCAACTGCTTGCTGCTTCTGTCTTCAGCAGTGAAAGGACTGGACTTTGCTTTCTGTATCCTGCTTACCAAGATTCTCCAAGGGCTTGTGTGTGCTTGCCTCCTGTTAAGAAGTCTGAGGGCCATCAAAGACTTCATCTGCAGCCCCTGAACTCCTCTGCTGGGAGTTCTGACCTGCTACGTGGTACCAATTCCAGTTCTGGGCCCTTGGAGATGGCTTTGCTGCAAAGAACTGAAGAACATCTATGCATCGTTCTTCAGCACCTTTTTTTCCCATTGCAGCACCAAGTCAGCGATGCGGCCAGCTCAAGGTAAGTGTTTCTCTTTTTTTTACGTTGTTTTCTCTCCTCATCATCTGTCACCCCCCTCCCCCACCCTGTCACCCTACCCCACCGTGCTTATCTGCACCGGCCGCTCCTGCTATGGTCACATTTGTGGAGGTGATTTACCAAGTGTAGATTCTGTTATGTTATGGCTGAATTCTCTTGTGCCCTGAATGGCTATGTCCGTGTGGGTCTGGGTGAGGGATTAGAGGGGTTGGGAATGGTCAAAGCAAGTCTGCAAAGAGCAGAGATCTGTGGCCTTGGAGATAGCGAGAGCATGCTTACCCTTGCAAACCTCTACTGTTGTGTCATGAGGGCAACACATCTGGCTTCCCTCACAACAAACCATCCAAAAGTATTGCTGAGGATGCAATTTTCAGCTCCTATTTATAGTGTGGCAACATTAGTGGACCCTACCCACTAAATGAATGAAAGGGCAGGCCCTGCAGTCCCTCCATTAGGCTTTGACTGTTTCAAGCATCCATCATGCCTCAGAAAGTCAATACTGCGATGAGCCATTAACAGCTATATTTCACCATTGCTAATGGACAGGCAACGTGTCCATCAACTAGTTTAAAGGCTTTGAAATGTCAGTGGGTACCACCCTATGTCCACTATTTACTTCTGTTGATGGCAGAGTGTCTGGACTCCACAGCAGTGACCTGAGCACATGCTTTAAATATTTTATAGATTAATGTATAATATGTTGTACGGATTAGCCATTTACGATAAAGATAGCAAACACATTCCCCCTTTCCTCACTGTATCCCTGGGGTTCCTTCGAGGAAAGCACATCACTTAAAAACATTCTAAGTGTACTTTATGGTCAAAGAGCATTTGCACAGTCTTCCAGCAGCCCATAACACAAAGTGCTGCTCAAGAGTGGTCAAAAGGGGTGTTGTCAGCTGTGTTGTGTGGCGTCATAGAGTGACCTGGGCAGCAATAATTCTTTGATTGCACTCCTTCTTCTGCATGCCTCTATGTCTCCCATTTACGTGAGTGTGAGCTATTGGCATTGTAAATGACAATGCCCTTTATTTATGTTTTGGTTTTTGAAACATAAATAAAACGCATTGTCATTTACAATGCCACTAGGAGACCTATTGCATTGCAAATGCTTGTTATTTTAGTCCTTGGGCAATTAAGTAATTTGCCCAGAATTACAGGATGTTGAGCTGAGGTAGGTCTCATACCCATTTGCATAGTTCCCAATTCGGCAGCTCTGACCCTAACATTACACCCTCTCAATTGTCCTCCCTCGGAAAGGTGCTTCACAGCAAGGCTTATACAAACCTCCCGCCCCCCCCAACACACAGGGATCCCCGAGCTGGTGATGTCGAGATGTCCCTCTTGATTGTTGGGATGGTGGTTTAGCCAGGCCTGTGTGGCATGGCTGTGCCCGGGCAGCCATGAGGGGGAGAACCAAAGGCCCTGGGACTGCTGTGGAGAAGACAGGACACTGGAGCAAGAAAGCTCTGAGGCCAAGGAGGGCACGGGCCCTGTAACTGTCCCTGGTGCCTGGGAGATCCCTGTCTGCCTTGCCCACACCGTTCGACAGGAGTGGAGGCAATCGGTTGTAGAGGGGGCCGTACGCTTTCATTGGCCTCGAAGTGAGCCTCGGCTTCGTTGAGGCAGGTGAGCTGTGACGGCCTCCCGGGAAGTTGGAAGGACGGCGAGGGACCCCACTAGAGGCTGGTGAGAGGCTTGGAGTAGGCTTTGATTTTATCAGCCTCGATCCTGCAGGGCTGCACTAGGGAGGCCGCCTGCTGCACGGCAGACTTAAGATTCCTTGGGGAAGGGTCGTTTATGGGGAGGGTTTTCAACACCACAAAATCAACCCAGCTCGCGTCTTCCATCACCCCCTGACCCACCAAGCAACTCTGTTCTCCATGCATTTCTGAGTGCATTGCTTCCTTAAAGGGCGTATTTGAAGCGCCTGTGATTCGCAGAACCTTCAGATCCTTGTGTGCCTTGTTCCACTCTATTACCCTTCCTTTGACCTTTGCCTCTTGTCTGTTCCCCCAGGCAGCTCTCTATGACCCGCCTGGGCTTGAGCCCCTCACCATGTTAGCGGCTGCTCGGATTGAAATGTCGCACGCCTCTTCCTTCCTGCAGCGGGCAGAGCGTTGCCGGTGCGGCGGCTCCGTGTTCCTTGGAGCCCAGCCCATCCGCTGCAAAGTTGGGGATCCTGCTCCTGCAGAGTGACCCGCCCGGATCCTGCCCGCTCACTCCTCCATGCTGCTGCGGGCGGCGCGGAAGTGCTGCCCGCTGCCCACCTCCTCCATGCTCGGAGACCTTATAACGCAGGAACAGGAGCCATCCCGGGGTGCACTGCCCAGGCGTGTGTTTAAAGAACATGCGGCTGCCATTGTCCAGGCTCAATAAATTTCACCTCCTGGGTAACAGGCAAGTAAAGAGGCCAGTAGCCATGGAAGGATACAAATGATGACATGGACGTAATAAGGAGAGACTAACAAGCCTATAAACGAATCCGAAGGCAGTATTTACGAAGGACAAAGACACAAGCCAATTAAAAATATGAGCGGGGGAGTGGGCGGGGATTCCCTCACGTACAGAACTACAGCAGATCTTCACCTGAAGAATCGCTGATGTAAATAGCATACTGTACATTTCCCTTCAAATACTGTGCAGGAATATGGCTCTTGCACACAAAATTGTTCTGCTTAACGCTGATGAAACAAATTGTATTCCACAGTCATAAATGACCAATCTCATTTGTTATTTCTAAGCTAAAAAAGAGATTCTTACTTTTTGTAACAAATCCTGCACATCTGACACACGTTTTGTTCTCTAGTGTGGTAGTAAAACTAGCTTTTGGCTAGCTTTATCAAGGCTTTAATGTAATATTGCTCATTTTACGTGCCCTCTAAGGTGTGGGAAAATGCGTGCTTAAACAAACTGAGAACTGCTTGTAATAGTGTTATGTTATGTAATATTACAATGGAAAGCTTCTTTTCTGCCATTGTATTCACCATATTAGAGCTGTAACGTTCAACCTCGTCATCCAAACCTGTTAACAAAACATCGATGCAAAATATTAAGCGTCCTCCAACATCTTTCACGACTGTGTGGTAGGGGCAGAATATTAAAACAGAGAAAGGGCACTATAAGCGTTTGGGATTACTGTGAGAATATTAGGCCAGGATTTGCCCACAGATGAATACAGGGGCGTGACAAGCCCATGCAGCCTCTGTGGTGCAGGAGTCCCACACCCCTTCAGGACCCCCCTCAACCCTTCAGGAGGGGCCCATTCACGCCAAGATCAATGAACATCTGTGGATGTGGAAGACTCATGGAAAGTCTTCCTAGTCTGCAAGTGGGAGGGCATCATTTTGCGTTCCGCCAATGGCTGATACTCGTCCTCAGCACTGGCCTGAATGCTATTGCTGTAGGATGAAAGACGCACAAGTATCAAACAGAACCTTCTCTTCAGCCGGCTGCAAATGGTCTGATACTAGGAACCCACAATGCTTTGCGCACCACGGTCGCCACGGTCTCTCTCTGAACGTTTTTACATCGGTGCTGCTGGTACCCCGATAACTCTCTGCCAGACATGATATTTGTCAGAAGAGAATGACCGAAGCGCTCATCATGACTGACGTTAAAGTCTAGAAACTTGAAAAACTGGAGCTGGACAGTGTAACTTGTTATGTAATTCGAAACAACCACAGGTTCTCAGGCCCTCCGAGATCTTACCCTACAAAGACGTCAGCCCGCATTGGAATGGACCCTATGACCTATCATGGTGCCGTTTTCTGTGCTGCCTCGGTGCAGAACGGATCTTTGTGCTTCCTTTTGGCGTCTCCATTGCGTGCATTAACTTGAAAAATCTTCGAGTTCATGCATGTTTTGCTGACAGCAGAGCTCAGAAACGCAGGGCAGTAATTGCCTCTTTGTGTTTCCGGCGCTTCTCTCAGCAAGGCATGCATTAACTCCAGGGGTTTTTAAGTTAATGTATCCGCCGAAGACGCCAAACAGGTGCGCGCAACAGACATCCTCGCTGACGCAGCGCAGAAAACAGCATCGTGACAGGAGCCTACACGTTCACGTTGCTTTCTATCGACTTCAGTGTGTTCCTGCACATTTGCAAACAATTGCAAATGAATTTGTCACTAATGGCTTGCTTTACTCCTGCCGAGAATCTAGTCCAAGGCTCTACATCCGTGAAGCTGATGAGAGCAATAGACCTCCGCTCTGCTCCTGCATCTATTGGTACCTTCTCCTCCCATCTTAAAACGACATTGTGATCAATGTCTGCCAATTTCCAGCTAGGATCTCACCGCTGGTCCTTATGGTGATAAACTGCGCTACACAGCCGCTTGCTGTTAATAGGCGCTGCATGGGACACTCATTTGCTTTTGACTAAAGGTAATTATTGATGATATGCCTGTTCCTTCGAACTCATCGACAACTGAGCATACGTGATAAATGCTTTCAGCCTCCATCAAGCAGCTCATAAGCAAGAACCTGCAAACGACCAGATAAGTGGAGCGGATGGGCCAATTGCAAAGTGATCGATCGAGCTACTTGAGGAGTAACAACGTCAAAAACACATTAGGCTTTTGCACTGGGGGCATCTAGGTATAATTGAAGACGTTTCACAAATGATAAAACATAAAAGATTCATGCTTGATTTATCTCAGGCGTCCATTTTCCAAACAGGCCGCACCCAGCCTGTCCAATGCTCTAGGACCAGAGAGGAGTTATGGATGACCTCACCAAACTCATCAAGTTGGTTTCATGGTAGAACCCACGCCACAATCCCTTGAGGAACCTTTATGGGATTGTATTAGGGGTGGGCGGAATTTGCGAAAGTGACTTTCGCAAATTATCGCGAAAATGTTAAAAATCTCCGCAAACACGCGGAAATATCGCGAAGATGCAGAAGTTTTTTTCCCGCCCGTTCGCGGTATTTTCTGCGTGGTCGTGGCTCGCCAACTTACCCATGCGGTTGCTCGCGGGCGCGGCCATCTTGTTTTCAATCTTCTCGCGGTGCATGATCGCGAGAAGAAAGATGTGATCGCGCGACCAATGACATTACTGCGGGCGCAAACTGTCGCGAGACAGCGCAAATGGCTACCAACAATCCAACATCTCGTAGAGAACGTGACCGGATCGGGAAAACTTGTCGGCGAATGCGGGGATTCAGGTAAGGCGATCGCGCGCGCGCGAGAATGTATTATTTTACAGCGCGAGCAAGAAACAAATTATCGCTAAGCTGCGGAATGCGGAAATTTTGACATTTTCGCGCTCTCCGCGGAACGCGAAAATGTCAAATTATCGCAATTTCCGCGAGCGGAACGGAAATTTAGCCCAGGCCTAGATTTTACTCTGGAGGACCCAATTGAGAGAACTGGCGCATGGAAGAGCCCATTGCAGGTTCCCTCCCCTCATCGCATGAATATATTACATTCCAGGGGGGAACCCCATGGCTTCTGTACCCCTGTGCTGGGGGTCATTCATGGTGATTTTGTTGTTGTGCACATTACTGACGGATCTTTTCAGGGGGCGGTGATGCATCCAATTATGCTGCCGCCCAATTAGAAGCTGTCAAGCTCTAATAAGTGGCTGTGAGCGACGTGTCTGTTACATAACTGCTGAAGAGAATGTAATGACAACTGCATCCCAAGCAACAGGACGCAGGTTACTGCTCCCTTCTGCACCTTTTTATTTATTTGTTTATTTAATTCTTGACTTATTTTATGCATTTATATAGAGCACCAGCTCCTCCACTTAAATCTTGAGGTGAAGAATCCCCTACTTAAATACATCAAAACTTTTTGTTTTATGGCTTTGATTTTTATTTGGAGATATAGCTCATTTACTTTCACAGTCTCTCTGTGATATGTCCCAAATGATGAGGTGCCGCCTTCGATGTTCATTTATGTCATTAAGTACAAATGTATTCTATTTGTGTGAATCAATTTTTTTTCTTCATGCTGCTTCTTCTCCCCAAAGTTCTCTAACCCCAGCATTTGAGGGTGTCTTCTTGGTGTGGATAGGCAAGAAATTAGTTCTTCAGGGCTGCCCATTCCAGGTTTACTCCTGAGAAACGGGGAATAAAGTTGGGATTGATCCTGGCCGCTATCTCCACGTGTTGTTTAACACACCCTTTTCATTAGCAAGTTTGCCTGCTTTCAACAAGTAACATGTCATTGGCTAAAATTGTGAGTTGTGATTTTCTTGTGTCACTTGAAATTTGCAATCCTCCAGTAACTCAAGTTACCAATTAACTTGGGAATTATCACCAGCCACTCAGAATGAGAACTTAGTTAAGTATTTTAGACTGTTTTCCATTTGAGATATTGTCAGTGATGAGGATTTAATTTGCAAAAACCCAACAATATTGGGCATGGCTTCCATAACCACCCCACTCATACAAATACAATTGAAACCTGTGCGAGAATACAAGGGGCGTCTGTTCTCAGTAACCTAGCAAGAGACGCTTAAAGTGCTTAATTTCGACTCTACAACATCTTATCTCTAAGATGAGGGATATTCACAGACTGACCACTGTGTTGCTTGTTCTCTTTATTGCACAGAAAAGACAAGGCCTCTGGATGACCACCCCTATTTGCACAATGGAGAAAACAAGCATTTAAAATGCAATAGGTCTCGCATTTACGAGATTTTGAGCTATTGCCAATGCAATAGCTTAAACTCTCACAAATGCGAGACCTATTGCATTACAAATTATTAGTGCCCATGCTGCACTTTCACATTCATGGAGACCGCGCCCCTTCCTTTAGACAAGCCGCATCTAAAGAAAGGGACGTGGCTGACATTAAAGTGAAACTGCGGCAAGGGGAGCTTTGATCAAAAAAAGCATCTGTTTGTCAACTTGACAAACAGATTTTCTTTTGTAAAAGCGCCCATGCCGTGCTTTCACTTTAATAGCGGCTGCGCACCTTTCTTTAAATACGGCTTATCTAAAGAAAGGGGCGCGGCCTCCATGAATGTGAAAGCGCCGCATAGGTGCTAGTAAACAAAAAAATAAAAAATAAGTTAGTGCAGCCATTATACCTAAAGTGGACCGCGCTACTAAAATTAAGAAAGAAAGAAACACCGCCTAAATAGTTAAAGCGGACCACCATTAATGAATAAAATAAAAGCAGGCGGCCTGCAGTGATGTAGTTGGTGCTTTAGGGGCAAATCATTAAACAAAATAGTGCTCACAGCCAAGATAAAGCAGACCGTGTAATAAGACGAGTAAAAGGTCCAGTTGTTATGGGAGGTAACAAATGCAGACACGGCGGTTCCAAGGAGGGACTAACAAGCCTAATAACGACTAGGAAGCCAGAGTTTAGGAAGGACAATGACACAAGCCAAATCAAAATATGGCCGGAGAGCGGGCGGGGCTTCAAAGCCATACTACAATACTGCATGCCTTGCGGCAGCGCATGCGCTGCAGAGGCTCGACCTAAAGGCCACATTTGTTTAGCTGTCTGTGATTTAAATTCCAATTCTTTACTGATAGTAAAAGGCAGGTGTTTATATACTGATGAAAAAAAACTCTCTACCACATCAAAAAGAGATGTTCAAAGCAGGAAGTCAACAAAGTAATTTCAACCAATTTGCCAAGTTAGTTAGTGTAAAACCAAACATGATCATGTATTCAACCAAATCTCTTCCAATTTCCAACAAACCCACAGAGATGCTGAAGAGGTTAGGTAAACTAAAGCATACCCCAGTGTGAACAACAATAAAGCTGGATTGCATCCCACAAAAATCTCAATACTCCACAACTAGAAGAGCAAGCTGGCTCAAGGCAACATTTTCATGGCTGTGACACTGAAGTTTATGCTACCCAGCCAAAGCAGCCCCTCTCAGGGCAAATGCAGGGTTATGCCTTTTAATTATGGATGACAAAAAAGCAGGACCCTGCTTGTAAAATGCTCTATATGTCACTTAAGCGACCCTAAACCGAGTTATTTGTGTGACAGGGAGACACTGAAGTTTTTTAAGTGCAGGAGTGGCATGAGTGTGGCTGGTTAGTTTGAAAAGCATCCTTGCAGCATCGTTTTATGACCTGGAGTTTACGAAGGATAGTGGAAGGGAAGTCAAGGTAAATAGAGTTGGCGTAATCAATGCAAGAGAGTATGGTTGCTGTAATGGCCGACCGCAATGCTTCGAGGGAGTAAGGAGGAAGTTTTCTTATAATTCTCAAAAAGCCTATGCATTTAATAGTAACTGTGTTGATATGAGGGTACAGAGAAAGTTGGTACCCCAAGGCCACCCCTAAACTTGAGGCTGATGGCTGAGGGGAATGAGGGTTGCCCTATTTCCGTTGGCCAATCATAGGGTGTCCAAGGGTTGAGTGCCTTATTGATTCCCACAAACTCAGTTTTATCTGGGTTTAGCTTGTGTGAGTTCCTCTGCATCCACCAGCAAATAAAGCTCATCGTTGATTGAAGTTCCAAGTAGGAGCTATGAGTGCAGTAGCGGCTCCTCGTGGGGGTGCTGCAGGATGGTGGGGCGGGGGAGGGGCAAGGTGGGGGGTAGTAAAATTTGGCTTACGGACGAACGGAGTTCAATAAATAAATAAATAACTAAATAAAACGAATTACATTGCGCGCGCTGCAACGCCAATCGGCGATGCAGCGGGCGCAATGTAATTAGTTTTATTTATTTATTTATTAAACTCCATCCGGCCGTAAGCCAGAGTTTACTACCCCCCACCCTGCCCCTCCCCCGCCCCGCCCACCGGCCCGCAGCACTCCCACGAGGAGCTGCTACTGTATGAGTGCCCTCCAACTGAAGTATGAGCTGTGAGTCTTCTGTATAATTATAAAGACAACAACCCCTAGAGGCAAGAGTCTTAACCAGGGGGCATGTATAGATGTTAAACAGTAAGGTCGATTAAGAAGAGCCCTGCAGGACACAGCAGCCAAGTTTTACAGTAGAAGAGGTGAAGTATCCTAGCTTAACCTCTTGGGTACGATTGTTGAGGAACGAAGCAAGCCAACTCATCGCTAGCCAAGATATCTCGACGCCTTCGACCGGGACGTCAAAATCCTGTAGTGCACCATGTCAAAGGAGGCACAGATCTCCAGTAATACCAGAGTGGAATTGTGGCCTGCATCACATTCCATGCACAACAAATAAAGGGTCAGTGGGACCCTATCTCAGCGCACTGTTGCTGCTGGGTATTCCATTTCTTTCAAAATTATAAACCTCTCTGTTGTTTGACTTCTGTACTTTTCAGTTGAAATGAAACATAAACATTCTTCTGAATTCAATACATCACAATTTTATTCATTGGATATAATATAGTTCATTTCTTGTTGTTTAAATTAATAAACTCCTTGGTCGATCAATGCATTCTTTAGGTTGCCCTATGCATTTCGAGCCTACTCGGCTCTTCTTCAGGGGCTTGGGATTCTAAGATAAAAATAACGTTTAACTTTAGTAATGAAGATGTTATGGAACGCGTCATCTCAGTCAAGTCAATACTAACTATGTAAATGCTAGTCAGTGTGTCACTCAGAAAAAGGATGTGTGTCAGTAATACCTCCACCAGGGAAAGTGATCGAAAAGATAGGGACATATGGCTTCATGCAAAGAAATATTGGTTGCATACCTGGTTCGAAATTGAAGAAAAAAGTACCCGTTCTGAGGAGGAAAAATCAGGATGAAATCGTATCTAGAGAGAAACATCGCGGGAATGAAATATAGAAAGAAATCGCCATGAACTTACTGGGATCGTAATCTGCGTGGTCTCTAAATCTGAGATCGTTACAGGGTGGTGGACGAAGATTCTGGGGCCACAATCTTCATCGGATAGTGTTGGGTCGAAGCCGGTAGCAGGTATAAATACTTCTGGGTTTGCGAGTGTGAGCGTTGAAATCTCGCGACAATGAAACTCTGTCAGGTGGATGCTGAAAGCTCAGCGGCCATGTGTAAGAAGTAGACTGTTCAATGGAAGAAGCGCTTACGAACTAATCACTAGTCCCCCTTTTAAGTATAGTTGTTCCCCCAGTTGTTCCCCTTGTCCGACTTTATTACAGTTTCACCCGTGATTAGTTCGTAAGCGCTTCTTCCATTGAACAGTCTACTTCTTACACATGGCCGCTGAGCTTTCAGCATCCACCTGACAGAGTTTCATTGTTGCGAGATTTCAACACTCACACTCGCAAACCCGGAAGTATTTATACCTGCTACCGGCTTCGACCCAACACTATCCGATGAAGATTGTGGCCCCAGAATCTTCGTCCACCACCCTGTAACGATCTCAGATTTAGAGACCACGCAGATTACGATCCCAGTAAGTTCATGGCGATTTCTTTCTATATTTCATTCCCGCGATGTTTCTCTCTAGATGCGATTTCATCCTGATTTTTCCTCCTCAGAACGGGTACTTTTTTCTTCAATTTCGAACCAGGTATGCAACCAATATTTCTTTGCATGAAGCCATATGTCCCTATCTTTTCGATCACTTTCCCTGGTGGAGGTATTACTGACACACATCCTTTTTCTGAGTGACACACTGACTAGCATTTACATAGTTAGTATTGACTTGAATGAGATGACGCGTTCCATAACATCTTCATTACTAAAGTTAAACGTTATTTTTATCTTAGAATCCCAAGCCCCTGAAGAAGAGCCGAGTAGGCTCGAAATGCATAGGGCAACCTAAAGAATGCATTGATCGACCAAGGAGTTTATTAATTTAAACAACAAGAAATGAACTATATTATATCCAATGAATAAAATTGTGATGTATTGAATTCAGAGGAATGTTTATGTTTCATTTCAACTGAAAAGTACAGAAGTCAAACAACAGAGAGGTTTACAATTTTGAAAGAAATGGAATACCCAGCAGCAACAGTGCGCTGAGATAGGGTCCCACTGACCCTTTATTTGTTGTGCATAGATTTGCAAGTATTGACTGTCGCTTGCCTCCTCAGCAGCACGCTTTTTTTAAAAAAAACTATCAACTAAACTGAAGTCTTCACAATAACAAGGGAGTGCCTCCTCTACCTACTTTGGCTGCATCACATTCCCACATGAGGTCATCCAGCAGGGATAGAATTACTACTTCAATGCTGTGGGCGGCTCGAAAGCACGCTTGGTGTGGATGCAAGAAATTAGAGGTGGTAAGAGAACTGGTGAGTTCCTGGGTGACATATGATTCCAGCACTTTGTCAGGGTACGGGAAGAGAGAGATGCGGTGGAAGTTCTTTAACTGCTTAGGGTCATCTCTCGATTTCTTCAGCAGGGCGAGAACCACTGCTGATTTAAATTGTGGAGGTACTAGACCCTGGGATAGTGACATATTAAGTAGCTCCAACATAGGGTATACTACAGTCTCGGCTAAGGACTGTAATATTGTTGGAGGGCAAGGGTCTTTGAGGGAGCCTGATTGTACTTTATTCAATATAGTGAGTAATGCTATTTTTTTTGCATTCGTGCATATTGACGGAAGAGGTGCGTGGGCAGCTTCTTTCTTGTGATGTAGGAGGAACTGGTGCAATGTTTGTCTTTGGTAGTTTGTATTTCTTCTATAAAGAACATATTGAGGGAGTCACACGACTCCTGAGTGGGCTGCAACTCACGGAGCGACTTTTTGGCACCTCATAATTCATGTAAGAATGTAAAGGTTTATTTTTGTTTGTTTATGACTCCATTCATGCTGGCACTTTAAAAGGGGGTTTCAACCCTAAAAAAAATTGCTTTATACATTCTTTTTTCTTCTTTAAAATCTTTTTGTTTCTGGGGCTATAATCCGTGCGCATGCTCCTCTCTTTCTGCGAAAGTTTGGTGAACCTCAATCGCTCACTGTACCATGAGGCGTGTTTAGACGCGGGTCTAAGGAGGCCATGGTGTTCCGGAGCATGATGGTTGCAGGCGTTTGTGATCCAGCACTTAAAGCCCGTGGCTGCGTCATTCAACTGCGCTGTTAATTTAGAGCTGAAAGCCCTAAGAGTAGCTGCCAGGTCGACGCGATTGACTCTTTTACAACTGAGAAAAAGATTATTGGAACATTTGGCTTGAGTAACAACCACTTCTAGTGAGATATGAAAGAAAATAAGAACGTGATCTGACCAAGCACAGGGAATGGTATGTTTATGGGTAACAGGTGTGGTGTAGGACCATAGCATGTCCATAGTGTAAACATTGACATGAGTAGGGCCTTGGATTCATTGAGTAAAGGAGAGCAAAGCCATGACTGCGAAGAGCTCTTTATGAATGATATGCGGCTGATCATACCACATGTGGCAGTGAATCAATTGTAGGTTGTGCGCAGAGTGCGCATAAGTTCAAAGAAGTTACTTGTGAAGTTAGACATGTGCTGTAGGGGATGAAATGGCTTCCACACACATCAAGCAGCATCATGGAAGTGAGATTTCCACTGAGGCAAGCTCGGCGTTAGGGATGCTATTACATTCCACAGCCAAGATATTCAGCGAGCTGCGGGCCAAAATTGCTACCCCACCCCCCTTTCCTCTGGTTGCCCTGATTTTTGTTAAACATGATAAACTGAGGAGGCGGGGCCGCCAGAATGTCTGAGTGTAGTGATCCTTCAGCCAGGCTTCAGTGAAAAAGAGAGTATCAATAGCGTCAACGGTTAGAAGATTGTAGAGTTCTTTGCTTTACTTGGGCAGAGAACAAGTGTTTAATAGGACCATGTAAAGATGAATGTGAGGACTGATTAGGCGACCTCGCAATGAAGGGCTGGAAAGCTGCATGTGAGGGGGCATTTTTAATACAGGGAGCCTGTAGTGTGCATGCTGAAGGTAGACTAAAAGTATGCCCTACCTTCTTCTCCACTAGGCTATTACTAAGTTTGTGGTCTGCGGCAGAGGATTCATTGATATTATGTATGTCAAGGCCATCTGTGTGAAGTAGGAGGAAGGTGGACTACTCAATGGAAGAGCTTATTGGTATTAAAGAACAGAGCCTTTGAACAGGAGTAAAAACTGCCAGAGTGGCTGGCCCCTGGTCCCAAATGGGTGTGGATGGGCACAGGCAGGCTTGACTTTGGCACACATATGGTGCACCAGCAGGGCTCCAACTGTGCGTGTACGCTGCCAGAATGCACGCCCCGGGCATTAAAGAGCCCTTGAAACAAAATGGCACCCAAAAAAACTAGACCGATAGCCCTACAATGGCAGGGAGTACAGTTAAAATAAGGCAAAGGACGAAGTAAAATCAGATAAAAACAACTGGGCACATTTTTGTACGTTTTAAGTTTTCTGAGCAAATAAGCAGAATCACTCTGCCCCTCAGAGTCTCTAGCTCGACTGGGCTGCCCTGGGCAATAAATAGCCCTTGAAACAAAATGGTGCCTCAAAAAACTAGGCAGCTAACCCCAAAATGGTGAGGGCACAGTTAAAACTACGCCAAGAACAAAGTAAAATCAGAAAAAAAGTGAGCAGATGTTTTATACGTTGTGTACGTTTTCAGAGCAAACAGGCAAGTATTTCTGTGCAAATAGGCACTATAGTGCTAACAGGCGGTCACTCTCCCCCCTCAGAGTTTCTGACCTCACGTACGACCTTAACAACACAATTATGCATCACATGCTTGCTTTATAGACAGCTTGGTTAGTTTTTGGAAAAACCTCTTAATCAAGAGTTGCATTCTCATACTATGTTCCAGAAAAGTTGCTAATAGGAAGCTTCAACATAGGAGTCTACAGTATTTAGAACAAATGAACAGCATACCTAGCATGGAACTTTCACGCACTATTTTTCAATTGGATACTGGCACTTGTCACCCAAGAAACTAGACAAATAAGGGCCTAATCCTAGCACACATTATCAATGAAGCAGTATACAAGTCCCTATAGGAACTGGACAATCCTTCAACGTGAAATACTGGACCCAGACACCTAGAAAGACCAATCATAATCTGAGCATATTAAGGCAGACCAACAAAATGAACATGGGCGAATATCAAAACATTTATAGCGCAATCCATCTATGAACACAGGATGTGACATACCTAGAAACTCTCTCGGAAGCCGTCAACTTTAACATGGCCTGTACTTGAGTACAGGTTCCCTTTAAAAAGCAAAAGAACAGTAGCCTGAGAGCAGAGCAATGCCAATGACAGTGGCACTTCTACAACACCTGTGGCGGCAAAGTATGCACATGAGAACACGTAAATGTGAATCAAACAGTAGTCCATAAGGCAATAAAGGTATACCACAACAATAAAAATAAAGAGACAGCTACCCAGTAAATCAAAAGAGCAATTTAATATTTTCCATGCTTGTGTACAGAAGTTGCACTAAATCATAAAACGAATATTTAGGTGCCCAGAAGATCTGAGGTCTCAACTTCAATATACCAACTCCCAAAAAAGTGGCTAGCCGAAGAAATACAAAAAATACGCTTATGATTCAGCTGGCACAGACGTGGTATAAATTCGACGCATGTCATTGGCACTGATCGCATTATGTGCTACAAATTACTCGTGAATGAGTAAGAAAAAACTATCTAGAAGGCAAAAGGAGAAACTGCAGTCATGTTATCAAAATAATTAGATACCCACCAACTAGATGGAAGATTTTTCCAGATTGTGTTAGCCTTAAAAATGCACATTGCACCACAAACCAAACAACATTGAATGAGAATTGTTTTCAATGAAAATGCTCAAATTCCCTGTGATCACAATGCACAAACCTCTCAACCACTCACAAAACCATTGGCCGCCACCTGCACACCTTACAGTCCTCTTTGTCGGCTTTCAAGCTTTTGGGACTGAACAATGTTGCAAAGGCAGCATCCAATCTGCTTGCAGAACCTTTCCCAAATCTTGCATCAAAGAATTCTTTAAAACATCTTCTGCCAATATATTAGAATTTTTAATACATCCCTTTGCTGTGTCATAGTACCGGTCCCCAACCCTCTCTCCCTGAAGAAATCAACATGCCCCAAAAACATGCTAGAAAATAGCTAACTTAACACCTCCGGGAGTATGAAGTTGGGCAGATTAGACATACTGATGACATTTTTTTAAATTCGACACACTAAGTGGCCAAAAGAAAAAACCCTCACTCCCCTCCAGTCTGAACATGCTTACCTGCTCCACTAGCAGATCGCAACGTAGGGACTCTAGAGATTGGCGGAGAGAGTACTCAATCGCAACTACGATGGAGTACCCTTTCTGCCAAACTGAAGGCCTGCCGTCTTGATTTACAGAGGGGCGGAACTCCAGTATGTCAGTGATGGAGACTACCACATCTCCATCACTGACATATTCCTTCGACGGCTTGATGGAACAGGAGCTGATGGAGATTTTGCCCTTTTGCTGCGCCCAATTTAGAGTGGGTGGTCAAATGTCCAGTTTTTACTTTCACATGCTGCCATTAAAAACGTGGTGGTAAGTGAAAGAGATAACTTTTAAATGACCTTCATACCATGGAAGAAACTCTCTTGCTGACGGGTTCATTCGTTTTGTTATTCCCCCCCCCCCCCCCCCCCCCCAAAAAAAACCCGCTTTGGCATTTTGTTTTTGAAAATAAATCACATTTCACTGAGCCGCATGTCACACTTTGTTTCAACCAGGTGTGCTTCTCGAAGTACGTTCGGGGGTGATCGGACTTGGAAGATAAAATCACCAGTTGCTGTGGTTTTTGTCTGAACAGTCTTCTATGAAGAGCAATCCAGGTTCTCGCGCCGCCATTTAGCCCTGACCAACTATTTTTAGGTAAATTCTAAACATTGAGGAATATGTAAGTTTCAATGCGAATTCATCTTACACTTTTTCACGTGTACACATTGATGCATGTCACAGACCTGTATCCCATTAACCCCCACAAATCGGGGTCATCACGGCTGAGATTATGTTTTTTTTCCTCGTCCTGATGAATGCGACAGAACCTACAGGGCTTTTTCAGGCATGAAATATGTCGACCACGTTGTTGTGACCCTGTGGATGATTATAGCCCCTCTTGTATTTTTAATCTTGTCTTGGATTCCACTATTAATCACTGAAAATCAAATGTTGGTCATTCATAGACAACTTTAATTCATCAGCACCAATCTAATTCATTCACCTACCCCTCTAGCTTTTTAAGGGATCTTCGTCCATTAGGTCCTTGTGGTCTATGAATGAATAATTAAAAGGAACTCCAAAAAGTGCTCCTTAAGAAGCCCGTTGGGATTGCACTCTCCCCGCCCCCCACAAACGAGGAGCACGCCCCGATGATGAAGCAAGCTACCTCCATGTGTGGGCACCGTGCAAAAGAATGACCTTTGCACCTAAAAGCAGCTGGCTTCAGATACGTTATCCTTTATTAGAAAGTCGCACCTTTTATGTGCAAAATTCCTGCCAGCCATGATGTTGTTTTGAAGTTATTTCTCATCGTCTATACAATTAAAACTCTTGTGCATATTACCAATTAAAAGGCATGTTGATTAGGACAACCTTGAAACGTTTGTGTTGGTGCAGCGCTGTGTCCGTCGACATTGCTATTTTTCTCAGTTAACTTTCCTATCATTTGTCACATCACAGCGAGAAAAGGAACAGCGAACACAAAAGAAGTAATTATGTGTAATGAGTAATGCTGTGGATGGAGAAATTGCGCACGAAAGCATCATTTACTATGATTTCCCTCTCAGATGCATAGTGCTGCTGATGACTACAAATGCAGGATGCACAACATTCTATCCAGCTGCCTTTTTCTCTGCAGTTCTGTCAGAGCTGTTGCCATGGCAACGCTAGGCAGCTGCAGAGAGCACATGGTTGATATGCCTCCTTTGAATCGAAAAAAACACCTTCATTAAGAAATCTAAACACTGTCGACACTGCAATGTACACATTTATATGCGCCTGCATATAAATATATCTTGTCCGCTATTCTCGTGGTAACCGTCTCCAATGGTTGTTTGTCGTGCCTCGCCCGCACCGGTCCTAGCTTTTTTTGAGGGCGGTGATAACGGGAGGGTGCTTGCCTTTGAGAAATAGAGGGCACGCGCACCGCGGTGTTGCATAACGTGGGAGCATCTGCCTGAGCGCAGCCTCCATTTTGAATTGCTGCATGGTTCAGATGTAATTGACTAACTTTGGAGCAGATGTTCATTAGGCGACGCAGTTTATTTCTTCAAAGATAAATTCTGATGTTAGGGCTGTTTTCAGCCATACCATCCAGCGAGGAGGCATGTTTTGTGCAGATAAAAATGTCAAAGCCTGCAAGACTAAATAACGTACTGTTATGTTGCTGTAACTGGGGTTTCATAATGTGCTGCTCTTGATATGGAAAGCCTGTTCCTTAATGGTGTGAAGAAAAGGCTGGAATTCCATCTGTCATGCTTATTGGCTAAATATAATTGTATTCAACTGTATACTGGCCAACATGGATATAAGCACCACAGGTTTTGTGTTGTGAATGTGAAGGACTGAGATTGCTATTTTGTGTTTGCTATTGGCGGCATAGTGCAAAATGTGGCAGTGCAATTGCAGAATCTCTGCTTTTTTTTTGTTCTGTACTGGTGCACGTGGGCAGTGTGTGCCAGAACCCAGTGCTCGTGTTTATCATTGGAACCAATGCAAAAACAACAGTTGATGGACAGAATGCAGAACAATGTTATACATTCACCCCAGTACGGAGATCTGGGCCTAAATCCATCGTTTTTTTGATCACCATGCCATTCCAGTTTGAACCCAGCCATATGCAAATCAGTCTTGACCCTGTGCCTCATGGGAACAATCCAGCTGGAACTGCCAAGCCAGGTCCTCACTGGACTGGAAACAAGCATCCCAGGACCGGGTTCGGGGTTTCACCCCTTTTCAGCCAGGATAGCTTGATTCCAGTGGCATGGAGAGCACTGGACCCATGTCTGGGCATACCCTTCCCACTCGGGTGACAAATGCAAAAACAACAGTTGATGGACAGAATGCAGAGCAATGTCATAGATTCACCCCAGTACAGAGATCTGGGCCTAAATCCATCGTTTTTTTCCTCACCATACCGTTCCAGTTTGAACCAAGCCATATGCATATCAGTCTTGACCCTGTGCCTCATGGGAAC
Organism: Triturus cristatus; assembly: GCF_964204655.1. Lineage (NCBI taxonomy): Eukaryota > Metazoa > Chordata > Amphibia > Caudata > Salamandridae > Triturus > Triturus cristatus. The sequence continues at coordinate 450,400,502 of NC_140584.1, forward strand.
AGTCCAGCCCAACTGCCAAGCCAGGTCTGTTCCCATGAGGCACAGGGTCAGACTGATTTGCATATGGCCATGTCTGAACTGAGTTTGTGGAGTGAGCTAAAGAATGATGATGGATTAAACCCAGATCAGTTGACTGGGGGTGAGTGTTTGATTTGCTCAAACGCTCCGTCCATCATCCTTTGGTATCGCTTTGTTCACCCTAAGTTGGCAGGGTATGCCCAGGCGTGAGTCACTTGCTCACTTTGCCACTGGATTCAAGATAGCCTGGCTGATGAGGGTTATGAACCCGAAACCGGTCCCAGGATGCTTGTTTCCGGTCCAGGGAAGACATGGCTTTGCAGTTCGGGCTGGACTGTTCCCATGAGGCACAGGGTCAGACTGATTTGCATATGGCCATGTCTGAACTGGGGTGGTGGAGTGAGCTAAAGAATGATGATGGATTAAACCCAGATCAGTTGACTGGGGGTGAGGGTTTGATTTGCTCAAACGCTCCGTCCATCATCCCCTTTGATATCATTGGAACCAAGGTATCAGATTGTGACAGTGCTGCTAGATGCGAGTGAATGTCCCTGCACCACCGGCTGCCTTGGTAGGAGACTCCTAAACAGCGTGGTGAACCCCATGGCTACACCTCCTCTCTTCAGGTGGTTTTTACCGTCACTCATAGCCCCTACTCCCCCTCCCTAACTAGACTATGGCATATAGACACTCCAGACATTATCTAAGCATTCTGTCTCCCATATCTGAAATGGCCTTGGCAAAGCATGTTTCCTAACAGCAATGGCATTATGAGGCAGGGGATAGGGCTTACTTTGAGAAGTTGTCCACAAACAAATGAGGTCACCCCACTGTAGTTAATTTGCAGACACCTGTGCCTGAATTTCACGATACGCATGACGCCGGTTTATGCCAGGCCCATATCACAACAGGTCACCAAACACAAGTTAGGGCTCTTCTAGACTATGCCTCCTTTACCCAGGGGATCTTTACCACCACTCAAAGCACCTTCATGGAGTCGCAAACATATCGGGCAGATTTACAAGAAACTGACGCATCTGTAGAGATGAGTCAGTTTCCTGCGCCAGCCTGCAAAACCCTTGCGCCACCATGGATTCCCCGTATTTACAATACGGCACACCATGGTGCAAGGATTGACGGATGAGTCAGAAGTTCTGACGCATCTGTTGGCGCAAAAGTCACGCATTGCTGGAGTCATGTCGCAAGCACAACGCAACTCCAGCAATGTATGCTGAGGCTTATTCTCAGTACACTGCGTCACTCCTTACACCTGCTTCAAGCAGGCACAAAGTTTTGATGCAGTGGGGTCCTAGAAGTGAAAACCTGTAGATTTCACTGCATCACTTTTACAAGGCTCTCCTGCTTGAGTATGCCCACCCTGCATACATCATACATGACGGAGGTATAATTTGAAGCAGAGCTTCACAATGTGACGCATCTCCCTAGATGTAAATTGGCTGTATTTTTTTACACCCCCACTGCGTCACAAAAGTGACGCGACCGTGGCGCAAAAGTGTTGCAAGGGGCTTGCAAATCTGCCCCTTAGACTCCCTAGATATTGTTTAAATGTTTGATTTCTCTGTTTTGCTGCACCAATGCAGATCGGGACTGTGCACATCATGACTAAAAACAGTATTTTATAAGTGCCTATCCTAACTCTCTGAATTAGCATATTTATTGCAGACACAACCATTGAGTGTGCAGGTTTCCCCACAACCCTTCACGGGGACCCTTAAATATGACTCCCACTTGCGGGGTTCTTCTGAAATGTCCTCAGGAGACGGCCATCAGCCCAGGCACATGTACTTTATTTATTTTTATTTTAGGAAGTTTACTCAGATCACATCACTCACCCAGTATACAGTTTCATTGTACCGATTGCTGCTGAACGTGTGGACCACATATGGTGTCTTGAAGTGAGTAGTTGAACATCATAAAGTCATAATTTAAGGCTTATTGAAATATCAAAAGTGTAACTGAATTTATTATCTTCGGAAAAATGGAAATTCCACAGCTGTTCACCTGAGCGATGAGAGCTCTTCCACTATTCAATTTAAATTTAGGAATGTTGAACAAATGTTTGTTCCTGGATCTCAGTGACCACCAAAGGAGGGGCATCTCACAAACGTATTGCTCCGAAACGTGGGTGATATGTGAAGAACTGAATGATATCTATTTGTTGACTGGAAGCCAATGAAGTTGATGCAGAGTAGTGGAGACATGGGCAAACATTTTTAGGCAAAAGAGAGCTCTAGCTCGGGCGTTGTAGATAGACTGCAATTTCTAAATGCTCCTTTTTGAAAGGGCTACAAATACAAAATTGTATGGTGTATGTGAGATGTGACAAAACGGCTGGACGGCTATTGCCCCATGAGGAAGGTATGAACTGTGATGATCTGAGATTGTTCAAGCATGTTTAGTCGCTGTACTGTCTTGTGTGTCATGGCGAAGCCTTCAGCAATCAAAAGGGCAAGAGTTCTTACAACTTGAGGTCTGCATGGACCGGGCAGCGATTCAAGTAGTATTCTGGCATCCATCCATTGTGGGGATGCTTTGCCATCATCAATGTACCTTTTCATTGAGTTACTTTGAGAAACCTTGCGCACATCGGCTCATGGGTGGCTCCATGTGCCATAGGTAGCTTCTTTGTAACCAAGACCTAGATACCCTCCCTTAATATTGAGGAGTATCTGAGTGTCTTCAGCATACATGTGGACCTTTGGCAAAGACAAACAAAATGTGCTATCTAGACGACAGGGATAGAGATTAAAAAACAAGGGGCGACCGTAAGGATCCCTGTTCCTGTGGGATTCCCCAACACATGGTTCTCGGGGTCAAAGTAAAGGAGGCCAGCTGAACTGATTGTGTTCTGCTACCAATGGACTCCAGCCATCTCAAACCATCACCTTTAGCGGCTGATTCAGCCAGAAAAGGATTAACATCTAGTGATCGACAGTGCAGAATGCTGCTGACAGTTCTAACAAAGGTCAGTGCACTGACACTGCACCCTCCGTTATCATCCGAAGGTTGTCTACTGAAGACATTGACACTGTGGCTCATCAGAGGCTGCCAATGTCTCTACAGGAGCACTCATTGCCTGCCCTTGGATGAGCACCACCGGCTCTCCTTGCTCTCTAAGAGTATGCTAAAAATGTGCATTATACGTTATCTGAGACCTGGGCGAGGCACTGTTAAAGTGTACTTCTAGGGATTTTTTTTTAGGTTGAATACGTTTTGATTTGTTTTCAAGCAAAACATTTTGAATCAAAAACCAGAACTCCCCCATCTACCCCAAACCCTCCAATTCCCTTCCATGTGGAGTAGCTAGTGATGTAGTTGCCAATATCTATAACTCTCACCTTCTGGGAGCCCATCTTCCTCCCACAAGCACTTAAATGATTTGATCTGGCCCCCTTCAAACATGACACAAGGTTTTTTACAGGCTCGCTCCAGCCACACTTGATATGGCTCTCTTGTCTTCCTAGAGGTAAAGTCTGTGTTCGAGAGAAAAGGGCGAGGGAAAGGTGTAGTGTTTCCTTCCAGGTTTAGAATACTTGGGCCATGATGTTCTGGTCTCAAGATTCCTTTTAGAGTGTTATGTTTTAAAATATGTGACAGTTGTCTGTACAAGGGTACATCGCTGAAGTTGGCTGCAGCGCAGCACCTGTTTATCTTATTAAACTTCACCTTATGAAACTACTATGAAGTGACTCGACTTACTACAAATTATATGGCGACAATCGGTCACAGGTGTCTGCAGAACCCACGAAGCAAACCACGCTTCATCAGTGAGTCGGCGCTTCAAAAGATAATAGCATCACGCTGTGGTGGATGCTGGATCGCAAGTTCTTCCACCGGAGCTGAATCTTATGAGGTACTGTGTTGTTGTCAATTAAGTTCAATTGTAGCAGCGGCTGAAAGAGGACAACGAGTTGATCCTCATGTCACGGCCCGTCATGGCCCATCACTAAAGGTTAGCGTTTCAGTCATTTGGAAGTACGCCATCTTTGATGTACACGCAGCGTTGCGTAAAGATTTTTAAAAAAGAAATCTTCAGTTTCAATGAGGTTTTGGGTTACGTCCTACGTCGGCGCCATCTTGTAGTTGGTGTGACTTCACCGTTCCTCGATTACTTTCTCGGATCAGCATTTTCTTCACATTGCACGTCATTGTTAATTTTTTTTTATTTTCATCATCGTTACTCTACGCGTTTGACATCGATGACACGCACATCATTTATTGTGATTGTTCCAACTTGCGAAGCTCCTGCGTGTTTGTTACCGGTGGCATGCACACCTTTTTTCTCCATTTAAGGTACTTTGCTTCATATTTGATTTAAAACGGTATTCTTCAGCATTAAACAGTTTAGAATCACGGTGATGCGCACACCAAACGCTTGAGTCCTGTACATATTAAGCAGGCATCTGTACAAAATAGTATTACTACATGGTTTTGCGCACACCAAGCGGATAAGTATTAAACACGCATTTTTGAATTGTTATGTGTAAGCTCTGAACTGTTTTTTTTATTCTTTTTTTTAAAACGGTAATATATACATCAAGCACATGAGTTTATCTTTCCATCAACTGTGATGTGCATGCCGAGCACACATCTCAACTACGTTTTTCTTCAAGAGTTAGTAGTTTTTCAACGATCTTGTGCACACCAATACTTTATCTTAATTCACGGTGATACACACACCACTAATTGTGTACTTACCTTGGAGGAAGTTTGTGAGGGTTATTTTTGTTTAATAGTTTTACACAGAATAGCTGTACTTTCATTATGCAGTCTGTTTCTCCACCTCCACCCTTTCTTGAGACACTGGGTGAGCCACCCATCTCATGGAAAAAATGGTATCATGTCTTCATAACCTATATTGGTGCTGTAGGTGGTTCACGCTACTGAGCTGAGAGAAAGAAGTGTCTCTTATTAAATGTTTTGGGGTTCGAAGGAAGAGTCATCTTTAAACATTTACCTCCTTTAGTACGTACTGCTGATGATGAGGAGATTGATGAATTTTAAGAGACAGTTAAAAAATTGGAGCTCCGATTTGACGTTCAATTCAGTCTTGTTGTCAAGAGGCACAAATCTTGTAAGAGAGAACAGAAAGTTGGTGAAAAAGTTGAAGATTTCATTTCCGCACTACGTATTCTAAGTGCAGAATGTCAGTTTGAAGGGTTTAGAGACCAATTGATAAGAGACCAGTATATTTGTAAATGCACTGACAAAAGCATTCAACAAAAACTACTCTCCTTAGGTAATCCCACGCTGGAAGAGACCATTCGCATCGCGAAAAGCATCGAACTTTCAAAGTTCTCAGTAAAAGAACTAGATGAGAAATCTTCACCTACACCCATCAAAGAAGATTCTGTCAATGTTGTAAGGTCAAAGGACGTTAAAAATAACACCTTTGCACGTAATGAAAATAAGTTTTTCAAACAGACAAATATTTGTTTTAAATGTGGCAACTTTCCTCATTTTAAGTCAGGACGTCCTTGTCCTGCCAAAAATGTCATTTGTAGAGTGTGTGGTAGAATGGGTCATTTTGCAAAGGTTTGCCAGAACGGCAGGAGAAGCTTTTCTTCTCCTTAAGATACTAAACAGGCCACTAGTTCTTCTTCCTCTGTTGCTAATATTTCTGTGTTTGAATCCAAGCCTGATGACTACAGCAAAATTAAGGATGATTTAAGGGACATGGTTGTTGTTGTCGGAGATATGATTACGGAGTCTAACATATTTTCTGAGTGTGTGGATCCTTACGTGGATGTGGAAATTGGTAGTAAGAGGGTTTGCTTGTTAGTTGATTCGGTTGCAAGAATAACAATGTTAACACAATAAAAATTTAAAGAAGTTTGGGGGTCTCGTCTATTACAACCCCCAGATAGATCTCCAGTTTCATACGAAGGGAGAACCATTGAACTGGCAGGATACTTTGAGGACACTCTTGAATTTAGGGGAAGGAACATTTTTGGTAAAGTTTATGTAGCCATCAAGGGATTAAACATCCTTGGATAGTTCCACCAGGGACTTTTCAAAATGGTACTTAGACCAGGTACTAAGGACCAAGTTTCTATCCTTCCTTCAGATGATTTTATAGATATGTCCGAACGTTTTCCAACTGTTTTTGGTGATGGTCTTGGACAAGTTAAAGATTTTGCTCATGTCATCAAGGTCAAGGACAATGCTATACCGGTTAAACATAGACTCAGAAATGTACCATTTAGTATGAGAAATCAGTTAGAACAAGAGCTTAATGGTCTTTGTAAGAAGGGAATGATCGAACCTATAGAATCGTCCCTTTGACTTTCTTCTTTGGTAGTAGCTAAGAAGAAAAATGGTGAGATTCGTGTTTGCATAGACTTACGCAGTCTTAATAAAAATATTTGGATCGATTCTCATCCCCTTCTGAAGATTCCTGACATGCTTTGACTAATCAATGGTTCTAAGTGGTTTAGTAAGCTGGATTTGGCATCAGCTTATCACCAAGTTGTTCTTGATCCTTCTTCTAGGCATCTAACTGCTTGCGGTTCCCCTATTGGGACTTTTCAATACTGCCGCATGCCATTTGGGCTGGCCTCTGCGGCAGCAGTTTTCCAGAGAATCATGTCAAATTTGCTGAGAAATATGAAAGGTGTAGTTGTTTTCCAAGACGACGTTTTAGTTCACGGTGAAACGTGCGAGTCACATGATGACACCATGTTTTGTGTTTTGGAGGCTTTGCGTGATGCTGGTGTTGTCTTAAAAAAAGAAAAGTGTGTTTTCAGAGTACAAAAGCTGGAATATTTAGGTCATGTTCTTTCCGAACATGGAGTTGAACCAAGACCAGGTCTTGTAAAAGCTATAGTGGAGTGTCCTCCTCCCAAGGACAAGGTTGGGCTCAAGTCATTTATTGGCCTGTGTGAGTTTTACTCACGAATTTTACCAGACTATGCTTCCAGAGTTCAACCCCTTTCCAACATGCTTAAAAAAAAGTGTTCCTTTCCTCTGGGATAATCTTTGCAATGATGTTTTTGAGTGGATCAAGCGTCAGCTAATTAGTCCCAAGATCCTCAAACCTTTTGACCCAAACGTTACATGTACTATCACAGTGGATGCCAGTGGTTTGGGTTTGGGTGCTGTCCTTACCCAAAACATCAACGGGAATGAGCACACTTTAGGTTATGCATCTAGGGTATTACGTGGTTCCGAATTTAATTTTGCTGTTATTGAGAGAGAGTTGTTGGCATGCTGGTGGGCTATAAGAAAATGTAGTCCATACATTTGGGGTGAACATTTCAAATTGCGCACGGATCACAGTCCGCTAGTATCTATTCTCTCTGGTGGTAAACTGAAGGAACATACCCCGAGGATTGCACGTTTGTCTACTAAACTGTTACAATATGACTTTGAGGTCACTTATATTCCTGGAAAAAAGAATGTCAGAGCAGATTATTTTTCTAGGCATCCTGTTGACTCTGACAAGGAGATTGTTGATGATGATGACGAGGAGTGTTTTGTTGCTTCTCTGGGACTGGACGAAATGTGTGCCGTTAGTGAATCAAAGAGGAGAGATCTACTTTCAAAAGATGTTTTACTTTGTGAAGTTATTAATTGTGTGAAAGGAGGTTGGCCGAGGGAGAAGAATGCTCATTTTTCCCTCCAGACATTTGTTAAAGTTTCCCCTGAACTCTCTGTTGAGGATGGCCTACTTGTACGTGGTGATAGACTAGTTCCTCCTGACTTGCTAAGAACTAGGTTGATTTTAGGTGCACATGAAGGTCATTTAGGGAGGACACTTACTAAGAGAAGATTACGTGAACACTTCTGGTGGCCACACATGGACAAAGATGTTGACATGTTTGTTGGGGAGTGTGTTGTCTGTTCTAATTCAGAAAAGAGTTTGAAAGTTCATACACCTCCTCTTCAACCCATTGAGTTACCTAATAGGCTTTGGGAAAAAATTGGTATTGACCTAGTTGGACCTTTTAATATGCTTCCTGCTAATTCTAGATATGCTATTGTGGCAATTGATTATTATTCAAAATGGCCAGAAATACGTTTTATCAATGAACCCAATTCAAGGAATCTTATCGACTTCTTGAAAGATATTTTCTTGCGAGAAGGTTTTCCCTCCACTATTGTAAGTGACAATGGAGTACAATTTGTTAGCCATGAGTTTGATTGTTTTTTGCGCCAAGGTGGTATTACGCATTCCAAAGTGCGCTCTATCACCCACAGACCAATGGTTTGGTTGAGCGTATGAATAGAGTACTTAACAATTGTGTTCAGTGGGCTTTGGCTGGAAGGTGCAATGTACAGAATGCTGTGAGATCAATGTTATGGTTCTATCGCACCACTCCGCACTCTTCAACAAAAGTTTCCCCTTACGAACTACTACGAGGAAGGAAACCCTGCTCTAAGGTTTGTCTAAGATGGATGTCATAATGGGTAAAAATTGATTCTTTATGTGATGTGGATGAGTTTGTGAGACATAATGTGACACAAGCCCAGTCACGTCAAAAACTGTATTTTGACTCCAGGAAAAGATCTGTTTCTCAACCTATTATTGTTGGAGCCATTGTACATATTAAGATTCCAGTCCATATCAAGAAGGGCAGCTCAAAATTCTCTGAACCTTTCACCGTTGACAAAGTGTGTAAAAATGCTGTAAGAGTCAATTCTAAGAACTGGTGGAATGTTTCTAGAGTAGGAAAAGTCACTGAGCGAATCAATCAAAATCCCCTGCGTAATCAAAATGATGTTTCTTCTCCCATTCCCACTACGGTGGGTTTACGCAGGAGTTCCTGGCAACGTTTTGTTCCTGCCAGGTATTGTTAAAACCCCTTTTCCTTCTACTGTTTTCTTTTTTTATTTCTATTCTGTTTTCTTTTCTTTATTTGTTTATGAGGAGGAGGATAATGTAGTGTTTCTTTCCAGGTTTAGAATACTTGGGCCATGATGTTCTGGCCTCAAGATTCCTTTTAGAGTGTTATGTTTTAAAATATGTGACAGTTGTCTGTACAAGGGCACATCGCTGAAGTTGGCTGCTTGCAGCACCTGTTTATCTTATTAAACTTCACCTTATGAAACTACTATGAAGTGACACAACTTACTACAAAAGGTCATAAGCCCCTTTCGTACCGCCTACCTATTTCAGGTCTCTAAATGTCGCTTTTGCTACCGGTGATTTATAAAGTGTAAAGTTTCTCTGGGTCTTTCTCCTCTATGGCACTTCCCACAATGAACCTGCCATTAGTGTGTGGTCTGTCATGCACCACGCCTTGTTGGTCTCCCAGCGGGTCCAGTGGTAGATATAGCGGATGTGGAATGCTATGTAATAATAGGTGAGATTGGGGTCCCTAGACACCTGTCCTTGTGTTGGAGGAAGCTCTGTCTTTGCGACACTCTTCCTTTCTTACCTTGCCAGATGTAAGTCTGGCAGACCTCCTGTAATTCGTCAATATATTCTTTGGGGATCCAGAGGACCAGAGTTTTGAAGAGGTAGAGAATGCTGGGGAGGATCAACATTTTGAACACTGCTATCTGTTACAGGAGCAAGAGGGATTTGTGTCTTCAATTGTTCGAGTCCAGTTTCACTCACTTTTTAAGTCTTCGGAGATTTATATCTTTAGTTTTGAACAGCGTGCACACCAGGGCTAAGCATGGGTTTTCTGTAAACCCTGAGACTGTCTGATAGTCACTAAGTTCCGTCATGAGCTGGGGGACCGAGCAGCTGGGGTCTGTGAGGGAGGCCAAAATGTCATCTGCAAACATGGTCAGTTTGATATTCTATACCCAAAACTGGATACCTTGTATCCAGAGGCTTGTCCAATCTTATGGGCTAGCGGCTCCAATGTTGCTGCAAATAGGAGTGGGGATAACGGGCAGCCTTGCCGTGCCCCACGTGGGATGGAGAGCCATCCATACAGTTTCCCATTCAGTCGAATTTGTGCAATTTGGGAGGCTATCAGAATTCCCTGAAGCCCATGCTGTGAATGGCATCACCCAGAATGTTATTATATATCAAGAAGAGAGAGAGGAATGGAGAACTAGTCCAGATCACCTGTGGTAATCTTATTAATCAGCGTGAACTAGTCTGTCTAGACGTGTGGGGAAGTCGCAAAAGTGTATGTAGTATGATGTATGTAAAGGGGTAGAGTTTACCCTTTTAGAAAGCCCTCACCCACCAACCTAGTTGGTGGCATGCTTCATCATCGGGCCCACCTGGTAACACCGAGTGTGTTCTGGGTGTGTTTCTATGCCTGATTATAGCGGAGCAGGTATGTTGCTGAGTGTGCAGTGTGGGTGAAGTGAAGAGTGAAAGGATAAAAATCTGTCAAGTGGTCCCAAAAAGATTACTTTATTTTTTGGGTCTCTTGCAGTGTTAAAAAAGCAAGGCGTTGGATGTGAGTGGAGTTGTATTTAGGGTACTCCTACATCCGGTGTGCGGTCTACATGTTTCAGCCAGGCCTTGAATTGTAACTGGCTTTCCTCAGGACCTATTCGAAAGGTGATAAAATGAAGTATGCTACAAGTAGTGACACAGAACATAGACTATGTGCTGCATGCGCTAAGGTGCATTATATGTAAGAGAGGGTTTCCCTCTCAGGACAGTAACAAGCGTTATGTTCCTAGAGTCCCATGAGTATCCTGGCAAGGGTGCTGGTACAAATGAGTCCAGGACCCTCTCATCAACCTGTTGCTGCTGCCAAAGGATCTCCGACGTGCTGTCCGAGGGTGCATGGATTGCATTTGTCAGTTTCTCCAGGTGACTGGAGACTAGTTATTGTGTACTCATGCATTCCGATTAGTATGGCGTGTTATTGTCTGCATAGCGTCCATCCCGACTTACCATGTTGGAGTGGTGCTTGCAGGAACGACTGAGCAGGATGTTCTTCTGGAAGTTTTTTTAGCATGAGGTGACCAGGTTAGTGAGGACAAGGCAGTAGCATTCTACCTCATGAGCTAAACACCCTTTTCCTCTGTTCTCTGAGGCGATTTTGAAGAACTCTTGTACAGCAATTATTGCACACTGGTGAACATTCAGCTGGTTATTATGAGTGCCCTGTAAATTTTCATGGGCCAGTAATAGGCATCACCAGCCCACTGATGAAATTCCTCAAAATACCATGAGATAAAAGACATGAAGCATAATTTAAGAGTTGTCTTCTTTACTGTACAGAGGGCTCTAACCCAAAAGGTTTATGTGGTTCTGTCTACATGGGACTCAAATGACGATTTGCAGTCAGTTTTTTTTTCCGTATGCAATTTGCTCCACTCAGACATTTTTTTTAATAAAACATGCTCAGAATCGTGATCAGTCATGTCAAACAATCGTCTAGAAACAGCGATGGTACAGCCAAAGGTGACCTGTGCACTCCCTTTAAATGACTGAGCTGAGTGGCTCACGATTGGCACCAATTCTATTTGCCACACGCCAAAATAATTATATTGTAGTTAAAAAGTGACCCTTTTTTTTTTTTTTACAGATTTTTGGGGAAATCATATAAAATTCACTGTTCCGTGTGTTGCGTCATTTATAACACCTTAATGAGGTGTTCAGTCATTTAGAAATTATTAATTCTGTTGAAACTCAGGTGAACTGTGTGTTGTTAAATATTCATGACAAAAAGCTAGGAAATTCAAGAGCTGCTCTAACCATGTTTAGTTTTTTCACACAAGCATCAGTAAAATATGTCAGTGCGCATGGCTGCAAGAAATCTACCTTCTACCTCTTAACTTCCATCAGCAGAGTGATTTACTCCGTGCTCCCGGCGGAACAATGCAAACACAAGGAGATGATGGATGGAGCGCTGAAACTTTCCAGACACACACCCCCAGTCACAGATCTGGGTTGAATCCATCATCGTTCTTTAGCTCACTTCGTCATCCCAGTTCAAACACAGCTATATGCAAATCATTCTTGACCCTGGGCCTCATGGGAACAGTCCAGACCGAACTGCCAAGTCATGTCTTCCCTGGACCGGAAACAAGCATCCTGGGACCGGTTTTGGGCTAACAGCCCTCATCAACCAGGCTAGCTTGAATCCAGTGCCAAAGTGAGGAAGGGACCCACATCTGGGCATACCCTGCCAACTTAGGGCGAACAAAGCAAACACAAGGAGATGATGAACAATGGGCAGTCCACCGCATTATAACTCACATCCTTAGGTTTTTTAAGGTGTGAGCCACAACTTAATACATCAGGGTGCACAACTTAATACATCAGGGTGACACCCATGTGAGATATAGAGAAAAAAAATATTCCAGAAAGGAAGAGGGCATGCTCATTTAGCAAGATATTGGGTGTCTCCACTCAGTGGACTAATGCATCAGCCCCAGGAATCTGTGTTTGAGCTTGTGGTCGAAGTTGGGTCGTGGTGGGATCCTAGTGGGTCTACTCATCTTTTCATCTTCTGACATAGATAAAATGAGTACCAATTGGTTTAGTAACAATAAACATCTTTTGATCAATGCTAAGTACCTTCATACCCCCAAGGAGTACTTCACAGAAGCAAATGTTATATTAAGATATTCCCATTTTTTTTTTGGACAGAGGGAATAACATGCTATGCCCAGCTGTCGACCTACAGAAACACACAGGAGGAAAGGTAAGGCGCATCTGCTGAACACGTTGGAGTGACTTTGACATTGGCCTATTAGAATACGTGGACAATTCTTCCTAATTTTGGAGACAAAACAAAATGTAGGAAACAAGCTTGTTGACCCCAGCATGGTGCATTTCCATTTTGGTAAATCCTCCAAAAGTCATATTAAACAAAATGTCAACAAAAAAAAAGGTTGTTGTTTGGCAGGCTTCTACCAAAAACATAGCAGAGGAATGTCAGAAATGTCAGAAATAGGGCACAAAAAACTGGGTGAAATGTTACCAAGAAGAACAGGGTTTGTCAGCCTGATGAAAACTCTTCTTGGTGACAATTTCAAGGAACTTTTTTTGGAATGAATCTCTGTAGGCAATGGCTTGACTACCTGCAGGAAATGGCCAACCAGAGCCACCGCCTCCATGCTCCGAACAATAATGTAAGCAAACGAGCTTCTTTATTTCAAAGAAGCATCCCCTTGTCTCTGGAATTCTCTTCCTCTCTAGATCATGAGCTCTGCACATTCCTGTGCTACTTAAACAGGAACCACCACCTCTTCTCACGGGGCTGCAGTTAGCACCAAAAATCAACGAAGGACCAACAGCCCTGATGAACGACTCCAGCATCGTGGTACCTCTGAAGGCCTCGTCTCTCAACCAAAGCCCAGCCACGGTCCTAAATGTTGCAAGTAACTGTCTTCGTTTGTATGCATTTATTTGCACAGTTCATTATTTGAATGCATAAAATAAAGAGTTGTTTACATAAGGAGTAGTGCACGTAATAGGTTTAAACCAAATGAAATAATAAAAGACATGTAAGGCAGGCCAGATATGGATGAGCATGGCGTGGCCGGTCTTTAATTTGCAGATGGGTTCTATTTGAAACTTCTAGTGATTATGGAGTCTCACTTAGTTTGTCCTTCCACTATGTCACTGCATATATCTGATCGTATTGCATTCTTACAGGCGTACAGATGTAATTCCATTGTAGCTTTGCTGTGCTACCATTATACCATATAATCAGTATGTGTGCTCTCGGTGCATAGCCAGACACTGTTTACATGGACGTCAATTGAGGGTAGCCAGCGATAGCAGCTATTACGCCTGACTTGCCCTTATACACCCCCCCACACTGCCACGGCTACCCTTCGTCTCAGGCCGGAAGTAATCAGGTATCTAAGAGATGTATTTAGTGCCTGTAGTTTTTACTCTGTGCCCTCAGCCTAACCCATCCGCAGCATATAGCAGGCTGTTGACAAAGGAAAGAGTGCGGCAATACGTCAATACCGCTTCCCCCTCAGTGTAGTGAACTGAAGTTGATGCTGTCTGGCTTTTGACTAAAAAAGAATGACAATAATGAGCAATGATGCTTTATTCCTGGACTAAAATAAAAGAAATAACACCCTTAATACAGTAACATTTTATACTATATCAATTTAATTTAGCTCTGCATCAAGACGCTGGCATGGGGTTAAAGTGCTTTCTGCAAAATAGTAGCACAGTGGGGAGCGCAGGTGAAAGTAAGTCAGGGCAACACCCTCCAGATGTGATTCACAGTACAGTCATGAAGGAGGGAGAAGGCCCTCAGCAGGTGTTTTTGGAGGTTCAGGCAGTGGGCTGCAGTTCAAGTGATTCATCTCAAAATCTGTGGTAGCGACATCCAGGAATTGGTTCAATTTCATCTTGGCAGCTCCTTGTATTAAATGCATTGCCAAATAGCTTGCAGGGAATGCCAACGCTGGATTTAAGCGACATCCTCTGAGTAAAGAAATTAGAATTCAATAACACCACCGTATGAATTAAAGTGGTCTGCCACAAAGGCAGGCTGACCTGGCTCAAAAACACACACACAAGAGCACATTGAGAGATTCCTGCTGCGCGTTGTTGCACAGTTCGAAGATGCTGTGTTCACTGGAAGGACCTGTTCGATGGACTGGCTGCGCATGGCACTGTTAATGAAGTGCGTAAGCTGGGCATGTGCCAGGGTCCTGGCACTCTCGCCTACTAGGTAACAGTAGACCCAGAAACCTTAGAATGAGGAGTCAAGATCATGAGGCCAGCCTCAAGATAACTTTAATACAAAAATAAAGATTGTGGAGCATGAAACATGCCCAATAGCAATATGGACCTTTAGCCCTGCACGGATAATGATGTAGCCGTGCGCACATCGGAATTAACCCCTCTGTTGTAGGTGTCTTCACTTGCAATGCATAGAAGTTTCAATAGAAGAGCAGCCCCTTATAGGTGAACAATACCCATGTGTTCTTTCAGAGCTCAGATACCCTTCATGGTGAACGTGCACTTTTCCTTCAGGGCCAATATCAAAACATACTACCTCTTAGGCTTGGGTATGGGTTACTACTTTAGGTAGCCCATCAACATGACTCTACTCGACTGGTTTTCTACTTCTAGGTCTCTACATTCATGGGGTTGCAGTCTTGTCATTAGGCTGCTGCTGTATAACTAGTGCAGGCAAGGGCCGGAAAATTGTCTGTTCCAAGCTTGTTAAACCCTCCACAGTAGTGGGCATCTCCAAAATGGAGAGCGATCAGCTACAACGGTGAACCAAGGGATGGTGAACCAGGGTATTAGGGAGCAGGTAAGGGGAACACACCACCTGGGAGGGGAAGATACCCACAATGAGAGCGCCAGAATGGCAAATATAAAGATGCAGAGTGTTCAGATATTAACGTGGAATGGTAACGGATTGGGGAACCAATTTAAGCAAAGTCTTCAGATCTATTAGGCACATGCATCAAGCTAAGAAATAGCAAATCCTTATTAGCGATTTATAAGGAATCGCAAATAAGGACTCGCTATCTCCTATGCATGAAGCAGATACCGGAAAAGTACCGAATCGCTAAAAATCGCTAAACGCGTTAGCGAAAATGACCAAAAATGCGCAATTTCAGAAAACACTCATATAGCGAGATCGCAATTAGCGAGATCGCAATTAGCGAGATCGCAAATAGCGAGATCGCTAATTGCGATCTCGCTAATTGCTAAAGTCGCATCGGGAACAGCCTGATGACATCAGAACCAGGAAGTAACTCTTCCCATGGTGCATGCTGTTCCCAGAGGAAGCCAGAGCAGGAAGCTGAGTGCCTGCAAAGAGCTGTGCAGAGGACCACTGAATATCCAGACCACTGACAACCCAGGAAATGGCCAATAGATCTGCTGAGGAGGGTGCAGGTGCCAGGAAGAGAAAACTGAAGTTCAGTGAGAGGGAACTGGAGTACCTTATAGAAGATGTGGTGAAGAGCCATGACAAGCTCTTCGGGAAGCTCTCCCTGAAAGTCCCAGAGGCAGAGAAACGACGCCTCTGGAACAAGATAAAGACAAGGGTAAATGCTGTGGGTGTGACACACCGCAGCATAGATGACTTAAAAAAGCGCTGGTATGATTTGCGCAGCCGTGCAAAGGAGCGCATCGCCCAGAGGCTGAGGGAGGCTAAGAGCACCGGAGGAGGACCATCTACAGTCCCGGACAACACAGCCCTGGAGGACCTGGTCGAGGGCACTATCCTGCCTGAAGCTGCTGCGGGGGTCACGCAGTTGGATACATCCGGCGTAGCCTGCAGTACTGAAGGTAAGAGGCGCAATGATATACCCATCAATGTACATCATAATAGCGCCCATACAGGAATACGAAGGCAGGCAGCTGTAACCAACCCCAGTCCACAGTCCATATACAGTAACTGATGCATCATGGGAGTTGTAGTCCCCTGAACCAATCATTGAGTCACATAGCACATAGTGAGACCATTGTGGCCAAGATGCATTACAGACAGGGAATACAGAGAGTGAGAACGTAATAGCAGACATAATCACAATGTAGCAAAACTTAATCCAATGAAACATTAATCCTGCACTGTTTCACACAACAGGTGCTGAGGAAGGAGACAGTGATGACAGCGAATGTGGGGAGCACGTCCAGTCCACCGCAGACACTGCCGTCGCAAGACCAGTCACACCTCCCAGCACATCCCAGGCACCCACACGACGCAGGGCTACTGTCCCTCCCATGCAGCCAATGGAGAGCTCTCCTGAACCAGAAAGGGCAACTGCAGAAGGGGCGCCTCGGGTCCGGTCCACCACCACCACCCAGACACCCGTCCCGACGATGCGTAGACGCAGGGCAAGGGGCCAGACAACTGCGCAGGAGCCATCTACACCAAATGTCTGGGGACCCGTAGAGCTGCAGATGACAAGGGTGCAGCACCTGCAGGCACGCCACATGGGGGCCATCAGCCTTCAAATGTCCAAAATGAACAAAAACCTCTCCACCATGGCAGAGCGCATGAGTGCCCTCACTCAAGCTGTTGTGGAGGGCAACAGGGACACCAACGCAACATTTCACGAGCTCGTGCGTGTGATGCAGGAGGGACAGATTAACGAGCGAAGGAGGCATTGCCAATTCATCGGGCGCCTGTCCGGATTGACATGCTCAAACCTCAAGTTGAGCAATGCCACAGCACTGCTGTCACGTCGGTCGGTGGCAATGCAAATCGACATGGGGCATTGTTGTGGGGACGTGGCCAGGGCCCTTGGACAGGTTACAACAGCAGTTGAGCAGATCCATGCTGGTGTAGGTGGACTCAGCACTGCCACTGGCGATGAGGGGAGTGAGGGGGCATCCAGCGTAAGCAGCATGTCTGCGCCAGTCAGCACGGGCAGAAGGGGTAGTGCACGCCGTTCGACGCCTACAATTCCACCAATGGGTGAGGAGGGCGCAGCAGGAGATAGGCGCCTCGGTGTGCGTGGGAGGAGGCGCTGAGCAGTGACATCCTTCCGGACATTTGGCCATGGTGACATAACCATGGTCAGGACCTACAGAGGGACTGACAATTGAGTCCTAAACCTTGTTAATCATCGTGCCTCGGTACATGACGTCAATGTATCCTCAGACTACATGTCTGTTCTGACATCCAAGAATCCATGTGCAAGTGACAATAAAACTTAGCATTTGATGGATGATCGTGTCTGTCTCATTAATAAGTACCTTTGTTGTGATGTTGGGTGATGTGGGCACGTATCAACTGCCCCGCCGCATAGCTTCCATGATGCTGGTGTAGTGGGTGTACAGGGGGCTGATTGTCCTCAGTGCCGTGGTTATCTATGGGTATGCGTATCGTGGTAGCTACGATGGGCTACATTGCACCTGCTGCCACCTTCCGACAGCAGGTCACCGGCTGGTCCTGCATCGCAGCCCTAGGTCTGTGCAGGATGTGGAGGCGACTCTTGACCTATCCAAATGTCCTTTCAATAACATTACCTGTGCTTGTGTGTGGTGCGTTGTACCGCAGCTCCAGTTGTGCGCCTGTGTTCAACTGTGGATTCAGGATATCGTACCTCACCGCGCATGCACTATCACCTACAGGGTAGCGTGGAATGTGTATGTGTCAGGTTTGCATTGCGATTACAGTATTCTTTAGTGTGCATGAGTATATTGTCTGACCTAGCAGGTGTCCCTCGGCATGTCCCCCCCTGAGCAGGCGTGTGTGAATGCCAATGTTTCGGAAGATGTATGGATCATTGATGCTCCAAGGAGATTGCGCTGCGATATCCGACATGATGTCATCCACATTGCACATTGGTTGGACGTGGATGGAGTGATAACAATTCCGGTCATGGAAGCTCTACTCATTGACTGATGGTGGACATATGGGTCATGTGGGCTATCTCGCCATTCAACTCACATCAGGGAACTGTGCAGTCATATTTGTATGGAGTCTTGGTGGAATCAATTCCTTTTGGGTTCTGGGGAGGCTGATGTGGTCGTGGGTCTGAGTCATCATGCCAGGCAGGGAGGTTATCTGGATACGTGAGTGGGAGCCCAGTGATACCCCTCCCGCTAATGCCACTACACCCTGGACACCTCACGATGCTGTGGGTGCAGGCAACATTACAACTGGACATGGGGACCCTTAGCATGGCTCCTCTGTGTTTAGCGCAGCATTGGTGTTGTCAATTTGGATTTGTGGGTGAGTTGTATCGCAGCGTTGATCATGTACTACTCATATCAGTCCTCTTGGGTGTGTCACATCTGAGTGATGCGCAGGCAGTATGCCCTCTCCTGGAATCTCCGTCTGACCTGCCCTGCTGCATGGGTCCTCATCCCCCCATCACACATGTTGTGTGCCGCCTTTGTGTGCCTCCTACATGGACTCATTGGTTAGTTGCAATAGCCCTCACCAGCTACATCATTGTTTTTGCATAGAAATGAGAAAGATACATTTTTACCACCTGCTTCTGGTACTCCTTATTCGGCACTTGCTAAATAGCGATTATGGGTAAAATCGCTATTAGCGACTTTTGATGCATCCATTTGCGGGTTCATTCTGCGATTCCTTATTTGCTCCCGCAATTCTGGTTGGTGTAGAATCCGAATCGCTATCTCTCGGGGATCCCGGTAATTGCGAGTCGGTATTTTTGCGATTTTCGGGGATTTGTTTGATGCATGGGAAATAGGTGGTTTGCGCTCGCAATTAGCTACTCGCAAAGGCTTGATACATGTGCCAGTTAGTCCTGATGAGATTTGCAGTGCACATGGTGTTTCTGCAAGTGACGCATCTTAAGGGCTCGAACTGTGGTTTCCCGGGCAGGGAGAAGTATACAGTGGCCAGTCACTCTAGTTATACTTTCAGTTTAAAAGAAGACATGATACTAATAAAGGAAGTGTTAGGATTTGGGTCTCTAGTAGGCAGAGGTTTTCAGTCAGGGTAAGCTAGATACACACTTTAAATTAATCTGTGCTCAGGCTCTGGTAGCTTGGCACAGGGCAGGCAAACTTATGTTAAGAGGCAATGTGTAAAGTATTTGTGCAACACACACACCCATGGTAACAATCAAAACACCACAAAAAGTATCCACACAGGTTTAGAACAATAGAGAATATTTATCTAAGTAAAATAAGACTGAAACAATAAAAATCTAATCAGTGGAGATCGAGATGTGAATTTTTAAAGAATAAATGCAAAAATAGTGCTTAGAAGTCACTAGTGGTCAAAAGGTTACTTGAGGTCGGGAGGGACTGGTACATATCCAAAGTTCAGGCTGACCGCGATAGAGGGCACTAGTGGTCAAAAGGTTACTTGCGGTCGCGACAGACTTGTACAAACCCAAAGTTCAGGCTGACCGCAATAGAGGGCAGTTCGGCTATGAGACTCTCACTGAAATGTACCTTAAATAGTGTGTCTACATCAAAAGCACGATGCGCCGGTTCCACTTCATGTTGTGGGTTCCAGCATCAAGCTCAGTAGAGCTGAAGGCACTGTGTCATCATTGAGCCACACAGTGTTGTTGTCAGACCTCGCAGGCTGTGAAGCCGCTGTCGTAGAACAACCTCTGCCTTGACATCAAAGGGCGATGCTTCCGTTCTGACAGGTGCAGTGGTGATGATGTGTTGGTTTTGAAGCAAATCAGCTGCAGAACCCACTTCTGAGGCCCAGGACTGAAGGGGCACCTCAGGCGAGGGTCAAACTCCCAGGTCCAGCAGCACCACCAGGATTTCAAGAAGTCTTTTGGGTTCCTGAGACTTCAGAAACAGGAGGCAAGCCAGCAAGCTCTTGAAGTCACTCTGGGTTCAAGTGTGATGGATCCAGTACTTGTCCTCAGCATGGCAGATATCCGCAGGCATCAGGGCAGGTCAGCAAAGCAAAGAAGCAGTTCCTCAGAAAGTGGCAATCTTTACAGCACAGCAGTCTTTACCCCAGCAGAGTTCTTCCCAGGTCCAGTAGTGTGCTTTATTTGGTAGGGTCAGAGCCCACGTACTTATACCCAAGAGTGCCTTTGATGCAGGGAGTGACTTCAAAGCAACTCTATGAAGTTATGGGAATGTCCCAAACTGCAACCCTTTTGAAGGAGTATAACCCATAGGCTGGAAGAGGCCTCAGGCTAACTATAGAGGCAAATACCATCCTGATACTACTGGGCATATGAAATAACTCTTGGGTACATTGTGGTGAAGAGTGAGATAGCCCAGAAATGGGGCAGTAAAATAGGTCCAAAACTGCACAACTTGGAACTGGGAATGGAGTTGTGTAGGGTAAAGGAAAAGATGGTGTATGAAGGCAGAGGATCCTCTCTCAAATATGAGAAAATATGGGGTGCCTAGGACACAGGACGATAAAAGGATATAGAGATCTGAGAGCAGACAGTTGGCAATGGGCTAGGGAGGGAGGTCCGGGATGCAGTAATAAAATAGGAACAATAGTGGATATAGGCGATAAAACCCAATCCGTGAACAGTTGAATCTCGAGGGAGACTCAGTGCTAATATGATCGCCATAGTGTAAGCTGAATAAGAGGGGTGGTG
The DNA here is from genome assembly GCF_964204655.1 of Triturus cristatus. NCBI lineage: Eukaryota > Metazoa > Chordata > Amphibia > Caudata > Salamandridae > Triturus > Triturus cristatus. The sequence goes on from NC_140584.1 coordinate 450,421,418, forward strand.
AGGGGGGAGGGGGGAAATTGTATCACTGCTGCATTTGATTTAAACTGCTGATCTATGTTTGAGCACGTCTTATTTGACAATAAATGACAATATATATTTTTTTTAATTGCTAGGTAGGGTGTTTTTATTTTATTTAGTTTAAAAAATATTATTTCAATCGTAAATTAATATATTTAAATTATTATAATTATTTAGTATACCTTTAGTTTGACTGGGGAATTCACTCCAATATTTTATTTTATTAGTTCAAGGGCAAAATAATTACTTTAATTTATTTTACATTTATACTTTACAATAAAATAAACGTTTTAAATTAAAAAACTTCAATCATTTTCCCTAGTCATTTCCATTGGGGGATCCCAACCGCAGACATGGAAATCTCCACCACACTGGCAGAGATCCTGGACTAGATGTGAAAGGCTACAAGGAGTAACTTTGCACGCATAACTTTGGTATTTCCCTGCTACATAGATCTAGTACTTATTTACCTAATGCATTGATAGGTACACTACATTAGCAGATAGCTAGACCCTGGGAGCTGACATCTAGATTGGTTCTTACACCGATCACTCTAGAGGGCCTTAGGAAAAGACAAGCACTGTACATACACTGGACCAGATTTCATTGACTCTGCCATTCAATTATCAGCCGGGGATATTTTTTATGAAGAGGCATCTAAGAGCAGACCAAAAATGTAGATTCACAACCCAAGTATACTAAGGGCCCTTCATAAGTACAAAGTGGAAGGATTTGGGATTTATACTGCAAGAGATGTCTAGAGAAACTCCTCACATTAGGTAACCTCCACGGTTGAACGACCCAATGACAGCTTGCAGAACTGAAAATGTAGTCCGTCCACTGCCTGTGCGCTCATGAATGTAAAACCCCCTTCGTGCACCACATTCTGCTTGACTGAATGTAGTAATATTTCATCTTCCTTTCCAATTCCCTGAATACCAGCGCTCCTTCTGTCATATCAGTTTGACATCGGCATGAACCATGCAAATGTGGGATAGCAGAAACTATACTCTTGTCTCAAAAAGGAGAAAATCACTTTCCAGTCCTTCCTGGAAAGACTGACCCTCATCTAACTGCTTATAAATATGGTCATATAGGGTCCAGGAATGATCATGTTAAGTACTTAATTAGGAGGCAAGTCAACATGGTGAAATGAGGCATGGCATATCTGCATGGCAAAAGACAAAGTGGGAGTGCACTTCTAGGGATTTCTGGGCTGGTGAAAGGGTGGACCTTTCGCATATTTGAGTGTGGTGCCACAACTCTCCTAAACACCCATTATTGAAGGGGTGGATGGAAATGTCACAGACAAAGAATAGCACATATCTAGGCTTTTCAAGTGTCTTTCTATAAGATTTATCCATACATCATGACCTAGAAAGAATGTGAAGCATCTCCTGGAACAAAACCCCTCAGGCTAAGTCTCCATTAGATCCTCTTGAGTATGGGCACCTCTGTGACTGTGTTGTGTGATTTACAAGAAATCCCACAGACTGGAAATTCTCCAATTTGCCGAACTGCTACCGTGATGAACATCGTTATTGTTGAAAAATCTGTAATTTCCGTCCACCGGACCCAGGACTGAATGCAGGGCCAATGGTGGCAAGCATTATTTTAAAAAAAGTTCCAAAATAGGGTTTAGAAAGATCAATAATTTAAAGCAGCTAAAAAATGAAACATTCACTATTTAGAAAAATTGTCGTGGTGCTCTGTTTGGTGCTCTATCTTCTGGTTCTACTGTAACTGGAGTCCCGAAGAGAAGGAGAAAGATACACGTTGGAGATGCATGATGGAAAAGAAGGTAATTCGAAGTGGGAAAGTGGAAACAGAGATCCAAGAGAAGCTAGACGTGGGTAGGAAAATGGCATTCCCAAAAGAAAGAGCTGAAAAAGGGGTAGGGGTTGAAAAATAAAAAGTAAGGGTTTAGTTCATTGAGGATGTGGGAGGATGAAGAGTGTGGGGGACAGTATTAAACGGTGAGTCGTTAAAATGTATGATAAAAAAGCAGAACGTTAATGGTTAGAAGAAAATGATCCAGGGGAAAAAAATAAGGAGGAGGCAAAAGAAGGAAAAGTGGTATATTAGAGTGAACCCAAAGAGGATTTCCTGGTCCAGTAATACTTGTGTAAGGTATTACTGGGCAGATGACCTAAGAAAGAAGATAGGGCGAAGGTGATCATGGCAAAATTAACCTGTAAACCATTTTTCGAAATGAAAGTCTTTCCTCAAGCTGGATTCTACACCTTGGTATAAGTCATTCATTTTGAATTTTTTTTGAGAATCAGTTTAATAGAACAGTTTAATCAGAACAAGTTTCAATGTGGAAGCAAGTCAAATCAGAGATTACGTGTCTGACGCATTGCAAACCTTCTTCATGTTAACTGGATAGCTCTATGGCTTATAGTACAGTTGTCCGGGATTTGAGGTGGGAAAAGCTGTGGAATTGCACTGTGCCTGGCACATTGCGGCCGACTAAGCCACTGGAACAGAATTTAAACCTCCTCAGAAAGGAGACATAAAATGTGGGTCTTTTGTTGAAGTACTCTGTGAGTACTTCGATAAAAAGGTCATTGCACACCTGAAAATTGAGAGATGTCTTTTGGAAGAGCTGAGATTGTACATGGTGGAGGCCAATCCATTGTTCAGCGACAAGTACCTCGCCCCACAAGCGCCTCATGTTCAAATGTGATGAGAAACACATTTGTCAGTAGTGCACTTATGTTAGTTGGTCTCAGTTGCACAGTATAAATATTTAATAAGACAGGAGATAGATGGCTAAGCCAAAGGATGTTTAGCTGTTTAATCCCTTATCATTTATTTATTTTGGTATGTCTTTATTAAGGTACTTTTAAAGCATTACACAAAGCCTTTCAGTTACTTTGGGGCATTGACTGTGAGCAAAAAGTGTGATTTTGTGGGTAGAGGATGTCATTTAATTCAAGATAGACACTATATGGCCTGGTACTTCCGCAGCCCACCAGACCTGCATTTCTGACCTTGATCAAATCACCTAATTTCTCTGATACGATGAAAGTATTTAAATCTAATTTAAAGCGCACCTCCACTGACTCTAGTTAGCCCTTCAGGTGTCTTAAAATTAAATAGACAATGTATTTCCCACAAAACCATGAAGTTGACTGCTATTCGCAGAAAAAAGTCCTATTTTCATTTGAACCCTTATTTTACTACCAGAACTAGCAAGTTCTACCTGTTTCAAATTCCTCAAATATTTTGACAAACTAAAAAGGGTTAAAGCTGCTAATGACTGATTTAACCTTATTTTGACATCTGCTTCAGAAAGCACCAGGTCTGAATGTTGAAATCACAACTATTATATGAGCCTCGCCCAGGAAACTTTAAATAACACAGTTGAGTTAGGTAGTGCCAACTCCATTGCTAAAACTGACTACCAAAATCAGGCGGGTTTGCTCTTTGCCCTCTCGCATGCAAATAATATAGTGGATTCCCAAAATAATCTTTTCTATGATCATTAACTCTTGATATGCTAGTAAGGTTTTCCCTAGTTCAATGCTTATTTAAACAATGTATTGAGAATGTTGAGCAGAAAGAACTAATAATCCAGTTTCGCATATGAAACAGCACAAAGAACAGGTACTGTTAGCAAATATTCCAAGAAGTCCACTATGAGACGAGAAGAAGTAGGCTAAACTATAGAATATCTATTTATTGCACAGGCCCAGGCTATGAAGCCTGACTATAAGAATTTGCACTCAAAATTTTACGGCCCATATCTTCCCTGAACCTTTAATTGTTTATTGATAAGTACACCATTAAGGACTGGCACTTAGTAAAGCACTTTCCACAGCTCCATTAATCGCATCACTTTACGAAACTTCTGAAACTCTTGGATGCACAGTACAGTAGATGCAGTATCCAAATATATCCAGGGCCAAACCAACAATGTCTACAGAGGGGTTCTCCTATCGAAGTGATGGTATTAACTAAAGACAGAACCTCAGTTGGGAACCCCACCCTCTAACAAACTGCTCAATTAACTGATCAAAGATGGTTAGACAGATTAGGAGTCAGTGGCGTAGCTAGGGTGGGGCGGGGGTGGTCAATCGTCTGTCAATCTCGCCGCATCCCCACCTCCCCACTCATCATCGTCTTATGCCAGCACCCACCTCCCCCTGCTCTTACCCGCATTGGGCGGCAAAGGAAGGCATCCAAAGCTCTAGCCACGCCACTGCTGTTTGGAGTAGCTGGATACACTACAGGGAGTCCTGAGGGGGGTGATGGGAGGACTAGAGGGAGGGCCCCAGGTTACTCCTTAGCAGATTCTTCCAGGAAACTATGTCACACGCTACTTGTTGTACATACAACTTGACTGAGGCCGATAATGTTTATGCCTCCCGCGAGTGGCTTACTGTATTGGTTTTTTATTGGGTCTGTATAGCTATGAACTGAACAACTACTTGGTAAAAAGATTTCTATTAAAAAAAAGATGGTTATACAGAACCAATAGACTCAGGGCTCACTCAATAGATCTACCCCACAGGTTCCATAGACGTGCAGGTTCTTCTGTTAAAGAACAGAGCTAGCCATAATGGGGCATGGAACCTAGGGTCTCAGACCTAAAAGAGTGGTACTGCCTTTTGGGTTGTACAGGTCTTATGGCCATTCATTTTAGAGAGCAGAGCTATCCTTTGGGCTACACAGATTCTACTGCTGTTCCATATTAGACTGCATAGCTATAGGCCAGATTTCACACACCATAAGTACTCATGCCTCACACTGCAGAGCTATCCCACTAATCACAAAGATCGGACATGTTTTGACTTCAGAATGCAAACTTATCACTGAGTTTATACATTCACTACACTCTTGTTTACTGTGGACAACAGAGTTATTTCACAGCCTACAGAATTTACAGGTTCAGGACTCAGACAGCAGAGCAACCCTGTCAGTGGCGATTTAGAATCTTACAATTGGGTGTCTAAGTAAATAAAATATACAACAAACGAGTGAGTTTCACAGAATAGCACCCAGCCCGTGAGAAGCGAGATAATCCTTGAATGAAACACAGCCCCTAGATTTCAATTCCACCCTTAATCTTTCCTAGCTCATTCTAGGTTGCATTGGGGACCTTCAAAATTCAGAGGTTACTTGAGGTTTGTTTTAATCTCAACTATGAGCTTGTTTAATATGATATAGCATTTTATTACTAATCCTTTATGCACAAACTCGCTCTCGTGAAGGTGTCATTCAAGTAGATTTATGAGGCACAATAACCCTATGGGTATCCACCTTCTAGCACAGACACAACAATGCAACACTCCATCAATGCATGCACTAAGGCCCAGATTTACTATGATTTTGCTTTGGGGCTGCGTCACGTTTTGCGCAACCCCGAAGCAAAATCCTTTTTGGTGTTTACTAAGTCACACAAATTGCCACACAAAGTTGATTTGTGTGACTTTGCGCGGTTTAGTAAATACAAAGTAACGCTTGTGTTAATGTGCATCAGGTAGTCATTACATGGGTAGAGCATGGGCGTTCCCATGCATCCACCAATGCATTTTGATACAAACCCAGATTTGCAAAGACGTGTAAACCAAATGCTTGTGCGAAAATGTGCTCCTATATGTCAGAGGCGCAACGAGGACAAACATCTTTATTTTTCCTGGGTACTTTCTATTTCCGCATGTTGCATTCTGCAGCACACATGGAGAAAGTAATATGTCTCTAAGAATTGTTTTTGTGGAGGAAGGTATGTCTTCCACCACAAAAACCTGCCCACAATGTAGGCCCCCTTGCACCATAGTGCAAGGGTGGCCTCGTTGACGCTAGGCAGCCTCAAGTTTGCCAAAGATGGGAGAGAGCTGTAGAGCACCATATCTTTAGTAGATGTGATGCTTTTCAACTCCCTACCGTTCATGTAACACAGTGAGGCAACTTTGCTTGCTGCTCTGCATTGTGTGGACATTTGATAAATATGCCCTCAAAAGATTAGCACTTTTGCACAGTGTCTAAACATGCCATCTTTTTGTCTTCCCTCAAATCCACTTTGAACTCATTCCATCATTTGCTCTGAATAACTTACAGACATTTTTCATCTCAAGCTCTTTTCCGACAGTCAGTGACCTTGCGTTAGCCTCTGCCGTGATGTGCAGCATAGTGTCCCAATAGGTAAGGGTAAAATCTAGTTCTCCAGTCATCAAACCTGTTCTGGTGAACAGTCTTCTGTAACATAAATGATGCCTGAAATTTCTCTTCACTGATGACTAGGAGCCAGTGGACTGACTGCAATGTAGGACTGAATTATTTGTGACGATTAAATCCAAGCCACAATTTGAGCTGTGCAATCCTGAATTGTTTGTAGTCTGTCCATTATCTTTTTTGATACTCAATATTCCAATATCACATTCTGGCTCCTATGATGACCCTTGCACACATGGCTCGCCTATCCTCAGGTATGAATTATAAACCCAGGATTTTGAACAACATTCCCATATCCATCAGGACAGCCCCAATACTGTTCCAATTTACGTAAGATTTGAAGACTCACCTCTTTAAAGAACACTACATCACAATGCATGAATCATTCACAACCCAGCTTCATCTCCTCTTACTTGTTGATTTTATGCTTGTCTTTGACTCTGAACATCGCTCCGGTGCCTTTTGGCCAGAGTAACATATACATACATACATAATACATAAATGCATGCATGCATACATACATACATACATTATTTTAATTTAGTCAGCAGGTGGATGTAATAGCAGCTCAATTCTTAAGATGGTTAACCTGTTCCTCTAACATATAGAAAGCTTTCAAAACTAGCCCCAGAGTCTTCACTATATTTGGCAATCCTATTTCTGTATCATCCAGCTTTCCTATGCTGTGATTCTCACTTTCTTCTCTGCGGCTCCATATCCTTCTAACAACAGTTCTGTCTTTCTGAAATTGAGTAGCTCATTCCATCATTAACTTAGAACCAGATCTTGTGCATCAGGCTGTGAAGCTCATTCACTGTGTTCCATAGGGAAGCTGGGTCAGTTTAAAATCACAACTTATCAGACTCGCCAGCTGTGAATCATCGGTGTAAAAACAAATGCAAAATACGTATCTCCAGTAAGTCACAAAGAGGTTCTATATAGACATTGGAAAAACCAAGATTAGAAGGGACACCTGAGGAACCTCATAGATGTAGTGGGTATCACATCCCTGATGATCTGAAAGCACCGGCCAGCAGGAAATTACTCAAAAACACTTATGAGAGAGGGCTTGGAACCCAGCAACAGTACAGGCCTTAATATCCGGAAACTATTCACAATCTACATAAGGCACTATTTGGATTCTGGCCCCATCCTTACCCACAAATGCAACATAGTTTCCCTTTCCAACATGGACGTCCTCCTTTTTTATAGAGAGTAAGAGTGAAGTAAAAACACAGCACACAGACACCCAGGGTAGAGTCGGAGGACCAACAACTGACCCAAAGAGTCACGAGGAGCAAAACGAAGGAGCCCACTCCATACACGAACAGGGACCCTCCAGTGCAGTAAATCCTAGTACCACCATCCTCATGGATGAGGACCTGGGGGATTTATCAAAAGGATTGGAATTTGTCCCCACCTCACGAAGAGACTTGTTTTCTCTACATACTGAACAAGCACAGTTCTTCAGTTGGATCAAATTACAGGCATTCTTTGAAAATCAAGATAACTCCACAGAGGGAGAACAGAACACTGGTCTGCGGAGAAAGTTGACCTTCCAAACCCCTGCATTTGAACAAGCAGTTTGAACAAGCAGTCCTTAGGGATATAGATGACATCAATTGCAACACCAAGAACTCATTTCACAATCTAAACAAAAAGGAATAGAGAGCTCTAGAAGCCCTAAAGAAAAATACAGGATTGATCAGAAAACCAGCTGATAAAGGGCGGAACAATAATGATCATGGATTAAACCATGTACAACACTGAGTGCCAATATCTCCTCTCAGAAGGAGACCGTTTAGAGTGCATGACTGAGGACCCCACTCTTGGACTAATCAACACGATCAACAGAATAGTAGAGGAAGCACAGGCCCATGACTGGATAATGAAAAACGAGGTGGAATTCTTCATTGCAGTAAGACCAAAGATATTGAGGTTTTATACCTTACCAAAAATTCATAAGCAAAGACTACCACTCCAAGGAAGACCCATTGTCTCTGGGACTGGTTCATTGCTAGAATCACTGTCACAATTCTGCCACTGGTTCCTAAAATCCATTGTAAAGTAGTTTTCCTCATACCTACGTGACACAAAAGATGCCTTATGGTTACTCAAGGACATTGTGATCAAGGTACCTGAGAATATGATAATAACCACTTTATACAGAAGCACTATATACCAGTATTCCACAGAGGCACCCACTGGAGGTTGTAGAAGGAATTCTGGTAAATACAGAGTGGAACTATATCACTCCAAGGAATTTCGCGTTGGAGTGTGCGCAGAACTGGTGCTAACGGAAAACTTTTTTGAGTTTGAGGAGAAGATATACCATCAGATACAGGGGACGTCTATGGGGAGTACCTTCGCCCCTAGTGTGGCCTGTCTCTATGTGCATCAGTTTAAGGTGGATCACATTTTCACCCAGGACAACCCATACAAAGATAACATCAAGCTTTGGCATTGATATATTAATGATGTACTGATAGTATGGCATGGAAATGAGCAATAGGTAATATAGTTTACTAACTAGGTTAACTCTAAAGACAGGCAGTTGAGGTTTACACACAAGATTTGCAGGAAAGAGGTGGTATTCTCGAATCACCATTGGGCCCAGTGGTATAGGGACAAGAGTACGGAACAAGATGACAGACAGAAACACTCTTCTTCTATATGATAGTTTCCACCTAAGAGCCCTCTGTGAGAGCCTTCCAGTGGGCCAATTCCTGCAAGTGAGGCACAACTGCTCCTCCTTGGAAACTTTCGAAACCCAGACCACCACCCTTGAGAAATAGTTACTGGCACGCATCTACCCGAGCATAACAGTCAAAAAGCATGCAAAAGGGCAAAATACAATAATAGAGAGGCACTCCTAGAAATGCACCAAAAACCAGAGCTGGATAGGATGGCCTGTGTGACTATATTTAGCACTATTTGTTACAGAGTACAGGGTACCTTAAAAAAACACTGGAAGATACTAAACTGTGGAACTAAACTGTGACCCCCTCCACGTTTTGCATTTAAACACAACACTAACATATGGGATATGCTAGTATACACCAAAACATTAGCACCTACTAGCTCACCACAGACAAGTCTCTGGAACAATGAACTCCGGTGGGTCACTACCCCTGTGATACCTGTGAGGTGCTTTACTGCACCAACAAAGAAATTAGACATCAGTAGAAGGAGACCATGCGTCCTGAAGAGCCTAAAGAACTGTTGTAGTGAAAATGTGGTAAACCTGATCACCTGTCCGTGCTGCATGCTCTATGTTGGCATGACTACTTGGAAGATAAAGATACAAATAAATGAGCATCGAAGCACTATATGGTGCAAAATGAACAACATCAAATTGACGCAACACTGCTCGGAAGCTAACCACAATGATGGTAGGCTGTCCTGGGTGGTACTGGAGAAAGTGGCAGCAAATGCCCTGGACACAGCCCAAAAATTGGTCACTCCGGAACTGAGGTGGGTGTATCACCTGAGATCTTAGAAAAATGGTCTGAACGATGAAATACCATGGCTACAATTGTGAACCGCTGTCCCTATCAGTTAACACTATGCATAGATACTATATCTGAGATATTATTGAGCACGTTGGTCTAAGACAAAATATTACCCCTGGCAGGGCGAATGGCCCTTTGATATCATTACCCTTTGGTATCAAAGCACTAAACCTAAGTCCTTAGTATACACAGCAGGGCATTATTCTTGTCCATAGAGGCAATAAAAGCCTGTTGCACAATCACTCTATTTTGTCCCTTGAAATCCTTTTTATAAAAACACAGTGCTAACATACCACTACAACCTCTGGGACTCAGCATTTTTAAATATCAGCAGTGATTTAAGGGGAGTGCCAGGCATCTGAACAATGCTTTCTCAGCGGTGGCCCATTGGTCCCACTTGTACATCTTCATGTTGAGAGGGACACCCCCACATGGTCCACAAGGGCAGAAGGCTGACCGTGTCTCTGCTAGCACGACTCAGATGCTCTTGTCATTGAGGGGAGCTCATGCAGAGAAATGCCTTTTGGACCGCTGTGCCATTGCTCACAGCTGCTGTAGTTCTATGATCAGCAGCGGAGATTACACTCCACGAGGGGGGGCGTGCATACGGATGCATACACAACTAAAAGAAATAACTGGAACACAGCTGAGAAGATTCGTAATGGAAGCCCGAGGGATGCACCTTGCAGTAGTAAGTGGGTAATGGGGGGAGATAGGTATCTGGCACTACAACCTCTGGCCTAATCTTGTTTAATGTTGATAACAAGGGGGCTACAATGAAGATGGTTGCTGTATTTCCCTCCTACACCGTGTGTGACTGCACAGGTTCTTGACCCCTCCTCCATGGGGCACAGATGACCCACAGTTAGGGTAAGAGGGATGTGAGCTGGCCTCACATCATTTCAGTATGGAACGTGTGATGCACGAGTGCAGTTTCATACTCACAATTTGTGCATGCAAAATGTGCATGCTTTGTGTTTGTCTGTTGATTTCAGCCTATCGTATTAAACATTGTGTGTGCTTGTTATTTTCTAGGTACCTAGAGACCTGGGATAGTGCGGGACAACAAAGGTCAGCCTGAGTTAAAAGTGGCACTAACAGCAGTACATGCCTCAATATGATCCTGTGTGCCATCCTGACGAATGCCTTAGACTCTTGAGAGCCAAGATGGAGAAACATGTTGATGGCCTAAGTGGGAATGGGGTATTGGTTCCCCCAGTCTCCACACTGGTGTTTAATGCCAAGTGATATTTCATTCAAATTAAAAGGTCATTTTGATTTATCACATTGGTTTTTACATTTTCATATCACAGATTTAATAGATAGAAGTGCCTCCTTAACTATACAGCGTAGACCCGCTATTCATCAAACAGGGTTTTTGAAGAGCAAGGGGAGTCCTATGATGAAGCATGAAACTTGGTGGTGTGTGATGACATCCCGTCACAATTTTTTGTGTGTTCATAAATAGGTTTAAGGTGGATAGTCACTTATAGAGAGGAGCAAATTAACATATACCGTGTCGCTTTTCTAGTTATTAATGAGCATGAACGTCAACCTGATCCCTTCCCGTGTCTGCAGACTCCAAAAGTAATTCCTGGACATCCATCAGGGTTGAGTCAGTAGTCCAAGGGGCCTGAACCCCAACCCCACATCCCCCCGCAAATCAAAGGCCTCAAGGTAGGTGAGCAGTTTTGTAACTACCATCTCAATGCTCTTAAATGATATCTCTTGAAAAATAATTTCACAATCAGCGCCATATATTTAAGATATCTATAAATTAAAAGGATTGTTAGTAGACACTTACACACTGTAGACAATAGTAAAACTACGCTTTTTGTGCCGTTGTCTTTTTCTTCATTTCTAAGTAAAGTGATACACTGTGGGCATGAAAACATTTAAAAGAATGCAGAGAAGCTATGTGAGTGGGTTCTAAATTTAAAATTCACAATATTTAGTAAGTTGGAACAAATTCAGTGGCAGGGATGATGCTTCACAAATTGAGAGCGCACTGTGGAAAAATGAGGACAATCAAATCTAAATGCAATTAACTGCTCCATTGTTAACTTGGGTGTTCAGATGTGGATTTGTAAAGCCTAATGTGGATCTGCTCAATGCAGTATTGATTAGCAATTTACTATTAATTAGCCACATTCAGACTCCAACCCTGGAAGGCATCTGGTATGCATTATCTCTTTACAATACAGTTTGATAATAGAGTGCGGGTGCTGGCAACAAGCGACCCAACACCATTTTACTTCCAAGACATTATGGTGACGTAAATGCTGCAAAAGATTTGCTTTAAATGAATCCCAATTCACTCATTTGCTCTGTAGGTCAAGCAATGTTTCGTGGACCTGTTATATCTGACAGGCAAAAGGGAGCATCATGGCTGGGTATCAAGGATAAATCTTTAGGCCACATAGGGTCTTCAATGCTGGAGGAGATGTGTCACTGCCTGCTGAGATGTGCCCGGCAGCCTTATCTTCGGTCAATGTATATGTTGCTTAAACTGACGTCCGATTCTATGCTTGGTTCAATTAGAGCATGTTTTATTTGAGCGCTACATGACCACTACATAGGTGTTTTCTCCACAAAGTTGCATCCCTCTGGAAGCACAGCATTCACTCTCAGCTTCACAAATACTCTGTGTACATTTTCCACCTTTGTGCCTGCATCTGGAAAGCTGTGAATAAGAAGCGGCGGTGTGGGGGTAACATTGTTTTGAATCAGGTTGCATTCATTCATTTTTCAATCACACTGCTTGGCACAAGTGGATTCAGACCACCTGTGCGAAATCAAGAGGCATGGCAAAGTCCATTCGGGATATATTCAGTTCTAAAACAATTTCAGATTGTTGTCCTCATAACAAAGTGCGACTGACCATGAGTTCCACGGCTTGGACAAAGAAATGAAAAGGCGTCACCTCCTCTTGTGACGCTGCTAATCTGCCACCCTTCTCTTGTGGGTTCACAACCTCCTCTCATGCAGAGGTATATCACCTCACACAATTACAGGCCTAGTCTGCAGTTTTTATTAATTGCTTATAGGCGCCCAGAGCCCACTTTGATAATCCTTCGCAGCCCTTCATTGTATTGATGACCCCTTGTTCCCATTTCTACACACAGTTCTTCGATTTCCCCTCAATTGGAGGTTGTGGAATGTCTACATAGGTCTGAGGAAAGCAAGAGTAGGGCTTGGTGGTTAGCCTCTAAGCGTTGAATGCAGCCAATGGTATTCAAATTCACCCACTGATAACCACCAATCGAAAGACCTATCGATTATTCGTGACATTTTGCCCTTAAGGTTGTTGTAAATTGTGTGTGGGGGTGAATCCTCTTTTGAGCCCTGATAACACAGCCCTTAACATTTAGATTTTGGATACATTATATCTCTGTTTGCTTTCCTGGACTGTACGGGTGCGACCTAGCACTTCAGGAAGGCTGCACGTGACCAATCAGACCAGAGGCACCACATTCTAGTGAGTGAAGTGTCTGTGGACCTGTAATAAAAACACGCGAGCTCCACCTCTTCGACAGTTTCGTAAGATGGCGAGTGCTTCAGCAATATCCCTTTTATTTATGGACATAGATTAACAAAACCTAAATATTTTGAGAAGTCTTTCTGTGAGTGCATGGGATCTCCATTCCTGTGGCACTCAAAACAATCCTTCATATTGTCTCCCAAGTACCAATCAATGCCACGATTTCAGTTCATTCCTACAATCTTTCTGTCAGTTCACATGAATCCAACCTGCAAGATGCACTCAAAACACCAGTCTGACCTACACAGTATCCGTGTACCACACCACCACCAGCCCTTCTTCCTGTGCCTTTGAAGCCACTGCTGAAGATACCTGACATTATCCTTCCTCGAGCCACCCATCCATTTAGTCATCTGACAATATGGGCATCGTTTACATTCATACTCCGCATCATTGCGCTTTCACAGTATCCTCTTATATTCCTATGCTGTGAGTCTCAGTTTCTTCTCTGAGGCTCCAGATCCTTCTGACAACAGTGCCGTAGCTCATTCCGTTATTAACTTAGAGGCAGCTCTGGTGCATCAGGCTGTGGAGCTCATTCACGGTGTTCCATAGGGAGTAAAATCACAACTCATCAGACTCACCAGCTGTAAATTCCACGCCCATCAACCACCTGCAGGAAGACAATCTGCAGAAAAGCACAAATCTGCAGGTCTCTGTTGAATTAAGGGCCTTTGTTCCAATGTGAGCATGTCTTGTTCTAAAAAAGAAAAATTGTAGTTCCTTAGAAGCAAGGAGTGCCTTAACCGGGAGGGTATCTTGGCGCTGAGCAGGTGTGAGTCTAGACACCCCTTGGGCCTAGTGGGACTACTGGAAAAGCCAGGTCTTCAGTTTCTTGTAGAATTCAAGAAGTGAGGAGGAGGCTCTGGTGTGTGTAATAGAGGAGGAATGTGTGTACTTGTTCAAATCAAAAGGAGGGGGGTTAGAAGTGTAGAAAATCACACTTCTTCCATGCACCATAACATTTTTAATCAAAAGGGAGTGAGTCCTGGTAATCCAGGACACGGGGAAAAACAATCTATTCCCGAAACCCTCAACCAAAATTACCCGTGAGCGGCGTATGTGAATCACCACTGGAGTATTGTTGTTTGGGCAGCATCCTTATTGGGTTTCGCACCTAGGTACTTACTTCCCTAAATGAATACCGCCTCCTGTCGAGTCTACGTCTCATAGTGTCTAAAATTACCTCCTGTATCTTAAATAACTCCTTTAATATGAGTGAACGGCACAGAGGTATGATTAAAAGAAAGGCGATGTTCTAGGAAGTGTGAAATAACTGTAACATCTTTCAAAAGTAGTCATTGTGGCATCAAATACGAGTGGTCAACATGTTTCGGCTTTTCAAACCCCATTGGGTCTATGCCTTCGTCAGGACCGTATGCTGTTTATACGGGTCCCATTATTACTTCTAGACCATTATTCTCGGTCATCTTTTTTCAGCACGCAAGCCTTTTACTCCTGTGTCTGTGGTCCGTGATATATGCATCGGACAAAATGTCCCTGGCTTCTTTTAGCCTATAATTTGCTTGTGCTTTAAAGGTGCATGTCTCATAGGAATCTGGTGCAGTGGGGTGCTCCTTCTATTGGCCACTTGTCGGTGAGAGGGCCCCCAGTGCATTCACCTACATTTTCCTCGCCTGTCCTGGCTGGTGTCAGGGAGAGGAATGTGTGTACACCTACAGGTGAAGGGCTCCTCAATGACTCTCATACTTTACTCTGTATAACTTGAGGATTGTAATCCTTTCACCATTAACCAGGAAGCAATGTACCTAACTATAGAAAACAAGATATCTAAGTTAATGTAACTCTCCCTGCTGACATCTGTATACTCTGTAAAACACAAGTTCAAATCCGGCAAGGGACATCCCGAGTCCATTCTGTAATTCAGATACTACAGACGTCATCTCTCTCCTACTTAGCACACATGAACACCATGCTGAGTTATCTCAAAGCGCAGTGTGAACCTTAACCTGCCACATCTGGAACTTTTTGTGTTGGCAGACTTTCGTCTGTTCTCGAATGGAAACAAATGTTTGTTTGCTAGTTAGCTTTCCAGTTCCTCTGACTGTTTGGCATACTGGTAATTAAGTACCTTGGAAGTGATCTGTTTGAGAGGTCTATCTGCAATGTAACACAATTTGTAGCATTTTCTTTGTATACTGTGCCAATATTCATTGCTGTTTATTTATGTACTTTGTGTGTGAATTCACTATGTAAAATATTTCTCCCCCACCATTCTTCCTTGCTTTCCCAGGTGAGCCAGTGGTCTCCTGGGTCAAGTGGAAAAAGAGTTTTGTTAATAATTTGAAAGTTTGTGGTTCGAGCATGGTACCTGAAATAGATGCTTCCATGCTTCACTGCCTAAGTATTGAAGGGCAGGATGTTTTTGAAAACCTCCCTAAATGAGAGGTGCAGGATGATGGTGATGGGGAACATTCTGGGAATAGGTTTGAGAGAGTTCTTAAGAAATTAGAAAACCATTATCTGCCAACGGTCTTGTTAATACTGGAGGGATGTCACTTTGGCAGGAGGAAACAAGGTCCTGATGAGTTGGGTGAGGAATTCATCACAGGTTTATGCAAACTTGCTTCTTCTTGTAATTTTGGGGCTGGAGTAGAGGAGCGTATCAGAGATCAGCTTTTGCTGCAATGCAATTTAGATTAAGTCAAGGAGGCATTGTGGTCTAAAAATGATCCTACATTGTTAGAAGTCATCCTCATATCAAAGAGGGTAGAACATTCTGTGGAGTGTATCAAAGAACTGCAGAAGCAGAAGGATCATTCTCTTCCGGTACTGGTAGTGAACACCAATAGTAAGAAAAGTGTTCCAAGCAATGCTACTTTCAAAGGCTTGTGCTTCAGATGTGGGAGCCCGAGTCATTTAACTAATTCTAAAGGGTGTCCGGTTATTAGCGTCATCTGCAAAAATTGTTCTATGAAGGGACACTTTGCGAAAATGCTGCAGATCAAGACCTGTCAAGAAGAAAGATTAATGAGTTGGACTGTTTTGATGAGCTGGTGGTCTTGCAAGTGGTAAAGGATGTGAACTGTGTGTTGGAAGCTAAGTGTGATTATCACTTTGATAAGGTGGAAGTCAATGGGATTCCGATTTCCATGATGATCGATTCTGGAGCCAAGTTGTCCCTTGTATCAGATTCTGAGTTTGAAAGGAATTTCTGGGGTAAACTTAAACTGGACTATCTGGAAGTTATGCCATACAGTTATGGCGGTAAACCATTTGAGCTTGTGGGATATTTTGTCACCAAAATTGAATTTCCTGGTACTGTTATACAGGGCAAAATTTATGTTCCTGTGAAGGGGGACACCATTCTCAGTTGCCCCCATTCATATATCGTTAGCAATATTTCTGGATCCCAATGCCTCACCACAAGTACAAGTGAGGAAAATGAAAGTTGAAGAGGCTAGTTTCTTTGATTTTAAGGTTGATTTTCCAAATTAATTTCCGGAAGTCTTTTCGGCCCAAATTGGCTGTGTTGACGGGTATTTGCACCGCATTCGGCTCAAAAAGGATGCTAAACTGGTTTCATGCAAAGTGATGAGTGTCCCTAGTCATCTACAAGAGGCTGTTAAGCAAGAATTAGATTGATTGTGGGCAGCCAGGAGCCTTCAAACAGACATTGCAGAGGAGCTCTGCCCGACCCATATTAGAGCTCGCTATGTTCCTGCTTCCCTGCCATACTCTTCCTGAAGCGGGAGTCCAGGGCGCCAGAGAGTTGCAGCATTGCCCTGGGCACTAACAAGGCCACCCGCATCTCATCAGGGGTGCTGGGCCACCAGGAATGTGGGAGGTGCACTTCCCTCTACTCACCCAGCAATGCCAATGCCCGCAATCCCCTGTGACCAAGGCAAGGAGAGTTTTGACGGGGATTGGTGCCCAACTCTATCTCATATGAACTGAACTGCTAAACAGCAAGTGGAGCTGGCTTTGGGGTGACTTGGCCCTATTAAAAGCAGTGCGATTGGATCTGCAGAGCCACAGAGGAGGTCTTATCCCTGCACTGCGCACTGCACGTACCTCAGGACATCTTGTGAGTGGGGAAGAGCGACCCTCCACTGCTGTGGCTGGTCTGTCAGCTATACATGTTATTGCCTGGAAAACTTTGCAAAGGGTGAGTCGCCACTGAAGACGCTGCCGCTGGGACTCTAAGGTCCACAATCCCTTGCTCTTCACATAGTTGCATGTGCTGTGTAGCGCCTCCATTCCCATCCTGTGTGCCAGGAGGTGATAGGGCAGGGCACCCTCCCCGCCGGCCCCTTTGCAAGACAGTGTACAGCTGATAAGAAGTGACTACAATTATCTTAAGAGTTGTTATACTAAAACTGCTATCCACTGACGTTTTTCCTTGAGCCTGAGTCTAGTCCTATAGAGTAGTACCTTAATGACTTAAACTGCCTGGGCCTGGCTAGTGGGGGCTGCCCATTTGACTGGCTTACAGAATATGTCTGTGCTCCGCAACCACACATCAAGTCTGCCGCCTTATTTGCCCATCTCCATAATACTTCTGGAGCAGCTGCTGCCACCGAACTTGGTTTATCCTCTGTCTGCTGTAACCCATGTATGATTGGCTGCGAGACTCAAATAACTTTTGCTGGGCTTGCCCCCCTCATTTACTCTGAGTCATCCTGCACTGCTGGTGTAATCGTGGTATTTGTGTGTAGCGCTTCCGGACTGCAGGATATTGTGGGTGTCCTCCTTTAAATGCCTGTTGACTTTGTCTAATGCAGGGTTTAACTGTTGCAAAGAGGGATCTGATGCTCATCATTTTCCTGGATCTCCTTACATCCCACACCAAACGTCTTGCTATACCACTCAAAGTAGCCTTTGATCCTCCCTGCAAAACAAGGTCACAGGAATATAATAATTTGGTTTCCACATCACACACCTAACTTGGTGTAACAATGTCATGCTGTTTAGAAATCTACCTAAGCCTAAGACAAAACCATTGGATAGCATGGGGAAGAGAAGGGAGGGCACTGCAGCCAAAAATCCCTTAAACACCGTAAAGTTCTCCAGCATCGAGGGGTTCTTGACCCGTGCGGTCTCTGTTGTCTCAAAAGAGATTGAACTAGCCAAGAGTAGGCTTTCTCTTTCGCTGGAGGATGTTCTTGCAAAGGAGTCACAGGACCCTAGTCCTATGGAGCCTCCCATCCTAATTTCAGACATTAGTTCCCCACCCCCCCAGAGGGCACAGGTGGAGCTGCCCAAACGAAAAACCAAAGTGCCTTATATCCACTAGTAAGGAATGGCACTAGTTCATCGAACAAACAGCCCAGCCCCACCACTGGCCCCAGTAATCAACAGAGGAGACTTATGGCCGCCCGAAGAGAAAGAGTAACCTGTCTTCAGTGGGAGTCTAGACAGATACTTTCCTTGATTATCCAGCACACACTCCTCCAGGGATAAATTGCAGTAAGCACCCTAAACTGGATCTGATTATCACTCGTCTAGACCGGTTAGCAGGACACTTCGCACATCTTATGGCCCAGATAAACAATCTAGCCACATTGCAAAAATATATATATATATATATATACAGTTGAGGGTGGAGTCCACCAACATTAGTACCAACTTAAATACAAAGGTGAACACTGTTTCAGCTCAGAAACCAAGTCTGCTTGGTAACTCCTCTGAGCAAGCGCCCTTAGTTAGGCAGTCACTCAGGAAGTCTCTCATTGCCCCGCATAGATCTTCCATATCTACTGCACATCGGGATGCCTCACACTCTAAACACTCCACAAATGTGGCACAGTCCCCACTGTTTAGGCCAAATATTGTGATCAGTCTCCCCCCTGAATCAACCCCTTATGTAATAGTGCCTGGGAATGTACCCTCATACACTGAGTCACAACAGGAAACGTTTGGGGAGCTAAAGAATAAGGCGGTCTATTGGTTGAACTCAAACTCTAGCACCGGTCCGGAAATGTACAATTAAATTAACATGGTGAGACGGGTTGATTGGATAGGCCCGGATAAGAAGAAGTGGCCAGGGGACTGTGGAGTAATTAACTTTTAACAACCCCGTTACTGCTGCACTCCTCCATCCACCTTGGTCCTACCAAACTCTGCCCGGTTAAATGGTATTCAGGTCTACCCACTGGGATTTTTGTTACAGACCCGAAACCGTATGCCGCTTCCGCATGATTCCAGCATAAGGCAGATTAATTCATAGCGAATTTTGTCCCTTGGCCTAACTGACAAATCCACCGCTGACCCTTGGAAATAGGTTTGCTCCTTTGAGCAGCCTAGACTCATGCGCTTGACTTCGTGTCACAGAACCTACACTTGTTTTCCACATATTAGTTGCCCAAGGTTCAGGTAGCAGAACAGTTGCTCGCTGAGGCCCCACAGGAAGCCCTGCTAATCATGTCTACTTCCCAATGTACCACCCATTGTATTTCCATACACAGAGCCATGGGGCACACGCTGAAAGTACTCAGCTGGAACATTACAGGTTTACAATCTAAAATGTGTTTCCCAGAATGGCAATCCTTAATACGAGACTATGATATTATTATGTTACTGGAAACCTGGGATTGTGGTTCTATTATGCTAGATCGGTATTCATGCTTAATATACCGGATATCCCTTCCAGCTCAGAGCGTGCCTCTGCGGGGTTAACTACCTGGATAAAACTTTTTATAGCAGGTAGCACTGAAGTAATAGCTACCAGTGCAACCAATGTTTATACTGTACTCCATAAGGGAAATCCTACAATTTATATTGTCAACTTTTATAACAATAACTTTACGAACAACCTTAATTAGAGATTTTCTTAACCCCTTCGGTGCTCATGACGGAACGGTTCCGTCATGAGCCACGGTTGAGCTGTGCTCATGACGGAACCGTTCCGTCATGACCACACCCGCGCAGGAAAAGATCAGCACAGCAGGGGAATCCGTCCAGCATGGAAGGGGTTAATTGTTCTGTTTAATTGAGTCCCTTGTGGAGTCAGCCACTGGTGAATGCCATCAGGTTTATTTGTGCCTAGCAGGAGATTTTAATGCCAAATTAAAGCGCCCTATGCTGGGCAATCACATACCGTTTTCTGGGGGATTTGATCAGAGGGATAAAGAACTGAGGGGCATATTATCAAGCGAGTTATCGCCGCTTTAGCGGCACTTTCATGCCGTTAACGCATTTTTTTTATCGCACTATTATCAAGCTGGCGCAAACAGGGGTTAGCGACAGCTTTCCGGCAATAGCAGCCAGATTTTTTATCTCCTTGCATGCCAGCGATATTTATCACTGATGACATGCAAAGTAGGCGTTCCTTCCCAACACTTCATGGAAAAAGTCACTAACGCAACATCGCACTATTATCAATGATGCCCCAGACCCGCGAAGCGACAAGAAAAGTCGCGCTAAGCCCCGTTAGCACTAGGAATTTAACACCACATAAAAACATGACTTAAACTGGTGATGAAAGGAGCTACATGGGTAAGACTAGGCCAGAGCTCCATCAGTAGAGCCACAGACACCATGGAGGTGGTGATCATGCAGTTTAGGGATCCCACTAAGGCAACAACAACCACTGCCAATGCCAACCCTCCCAGGACCACCCCCGAGGCAGCGACGAAGAAGACAGCGGGTACTGCGCAGATGTAACAGGCGCTAGTCTAGCGGGGCATCCAGGATCGCATTATGGTAATCCTGGATGTTGGGGGGCTTGAGGGGGGTTGTTGCTGTGTACTGCACTTGGCCCTGGGTGCTCAAATCTGTATTTAACGTTATTGTACATCTTTTCTATGGTAGGTGGACTGATAAGCAATTTTTTCAAAGTCCACACTTGCGGGTTAGCATGCGTTTTATTATCGGTAAGAGCTTATTGCTTGTTTCTGTCCGCTATCGCCGGTTTTCCTATCGCCATCTCGCAGCGGTTTGCGGCAGTTTTCGCTGAAGCTATCGCCTGTTAGCATGTGTTGATTATAGAGCGATAACAGGGCGGAAGAAACAGGCAATAGACAGCGATAGAAAAACTAGCGCTAAGCTAGGCTAGCATTAGTTATCACCAGTCCTTGATTATATGCCCCCGAGTCTTTCTTGGCATCCCCGGATATATGCAACACACTCGAGGTGGCAGGCGTGGGTGAAGCTGGCATGCCAACTTTCAGGGGCAGGAATTGCTTTTTTTAATATAGATTATATTTTTGTCTTGAATAACCTATCTGGCTGGGTGGTGTCAGAGGCTATTGTGCAAGCAGACTTTGGAGGTTACAATCCCATTGCAATTGATTTACTTATGCCATCTAGAGTAGTCCCCAAATGTTAACCAGAACTCTGCATCTGTATCCACTGACAACGCAAGGGTCCGCTGGAAACTTCCTGACCCCCTCACATACACTAATAGAAATCATCCAGAGTAATCTTGTATTCATTTTGGGCTGCCTTTCCAACAAGAGTTTTAGTGGAAACACTCATATAGTAAGTTTATTCGTGCTTCTCTGCTCAAATAATAAAATGCACCTCTCATAGGTGGTAAATACCATCTGATGTTTGCTCCACTCCAAGATGGTTTGTCCAAGAGTGCTCAGCTGTTAACTGAGAACTCCGGAAGGCTCTAATTGCTACCCCTAGAAACCCTGCAGACGTGATTAGAGTGCATAAATATTCTAAAATAGCAACCAAAAGAAGGAAGGTGGAGGTTATTACCCAGCAGTGGACCAGTCTAAAGCACTCAGCCATGACCGAGAACAGTAAGCCCTTCTGGGGATCCTTTTCAGCCCTGAGGTCAACCAATGGTCAGAGGGTGCCAATTAGTTGTCACATTAGCAGTGAGGCGTAGGAAGCACACTTTGCGATAATCTATATGGCATGAACTCAAGCCGTGTGTGTAAGTACACTGGCTGGGAAACACCCCAAAATGTCAGTGTCTTTATCTGAAGTCTCAATTGCAATATCGACAAAGCGGGGGGGCAATGCACCCAGCCCAGACGGCATCCCCTTTTATCTCATAAAATTCAATGAGATCATATTGGGCACCCCTGTTGAGCAATGTTTATAGCAATCTAGATTGTACATCCCTAACTGAGTCATGGGCATCCTCTACAATTGTACCCATCTTTAAAAAGGGCGATCGAACTTCACTGAGCTGCTATCATCCAATTTCTCTCATAGACACCTCAGCTAAAATCCTTGGGAGGGTCTTGTATTATAAGATCGTTGAGTGAGCAGAGGCAAACAAGATCCTGAACCCGTGCCAGTATGGTTTTCGTAAGCACATTGGAACTCAGAAACAGTGCTTAAACCTTGATCTAGTATTGGGCAAATATACCATAGCAAAGCGCACCCCGATGTACTTAGCATTTATGGACTTAACTATGGCATTCAATTGTGGAAACCATTCTAGGCTTTGGCAAATACTATTAGAAATGGGGATGGAGGAACCACTTGTGCATCTTTTGGCTTCTATGCATATGAACACCAAGGCTAGAGAGAGGTTCGGCCACGGAGGATAGCTCACAAGAGAGTTCCATATTGGATGTCGGATACGCCTGGATTGCCTGCTCACTCCTCTACTGTTTGTTCTGTATATAAACAAGCTTGGCACACATTTAATAACATGTATGCCAGACATTCCTATGGTCCTTGACACTCCATGCCCTGTTTTGTTAGATGCAGATGATGCAGTTTTAATG
Organism: Triturus cristatus; assembly: GCF_964204655.1. Lineage (NCBI taxonomy): Eukaryota > Metazoa > Chordata > Amphibia > Caudata > Salamandridae > Triturus > Triturus cristatus. The sequence goes on from NC_140584.1 coordinate 450,444,325, forward strand.
GCACGTACCCCAAGAGCCCTGAGATTACTCGTCAAATCATTAGTCACACTTATGTCAAGGTAAAGCGCCCACAAGAATCCTACTCTGCCCAAAGGAACAGCCGTCTGGTAACATCATGATTCATGAGACCTCCCTTAGGTTCAGGTTAGCCCCCCTGAGGTGGAGTTCACCCTGGTAGTATCATCTCACCAGGGTGGGACGAGGTGGAAAACGATGAAGCATGTCACATTACGTGAGTGAGCGTACCTTGTCCAATTCTTGGAATTGGCCATCTTTCTGTAGGGATGCTAGCAGTAGGTAGATGGGCACATACAAACTAGGGCTAGGGAGACAATTCCCTATGCACGCAAAAGAGGGTGTCACGCCAATTCTGTGTTTTGAGTGTTTCCCAAGAGGCAGGTGTGAGCCCAGGGTATTGCCTCTCTCTCTCTCATTGGTGTTTTTACTGCTTAAATCCTTTACACTTTGCCTCTACGTCAAGCATGATTGCTTTTGTGCCAAGCTACCAGAGGGTTAAGCACAGGTTAATTTGGGGTTTTCTTGTGTTTCAGTGTGCAAGAATTTTGGCTTTAGCTTGAGTAGGGTTTCACTTCCCCTCAACCAATAACCCAATTTCCAACATAATCAATGTGCTGAACAGTGATAGACATTTGCAGATTGTTCTTACACCCCATGTGCTTGGAGTCAGGGGTCAGGAGCATGAATGCTGCTGTATATCAATTCATGGAAGAAATAGATCGATCACTGATTTATGTCATAACATGGATCTCCGTTAGTCAAAGAAAAGAAAGTGGTAAATTATGTGGACTGCTACCGGCTCATAGAATTGTTGCCTTTACTGTGAGCAGAATTTATTGAATACAAATTTCTGAAAGGAAACTATGTAATACTGTAGCAGTAAAAGTTGCAGCCAAGGGCTATACTAGCTGTGAAAGGCTGTGCTACTATGTTACAGGTCTGAGCTGCAGCTGAAGGACTATTACTAAGGAGAGGGCATTTAAGAAATGGTACAGCTGGAAGCAGAAGAGCTAAGAGGCTATTACAACACTCCAACCATTGAGGGTATAATGTTTGAAATTAAAAAGGAGAAACAGAAAGACAAACATTGACGATCTGTACCAGCCATTATTTGCCCTGAGCTACTCCATTGCCTTTATTGGTACTGCCACTATTCCAATGTTCTATTTAGTGTATGTGATGTAAAGGCCGATGGCAAAACTAGGACAATTTTAAAAGAAGAAAATAAGCCAGGAGTGGAAAAATGGGTTTCTGATTACAGGAGGATATTTCTCTGAGTTTGCAAACTTTGAGCAACTGGACGAGTATGAGGGCATCGCTTGCTTTCATTATAAGCTTTTGCACATTATTATGGACCCTGTAGGTACATTTTTTTATTATAGGCAACCAGCAAGAAAATGGTGTTAGTGGGTAGGAGGTGCCCCATTCATCACCATAAAGCTGTTTCAATAGCAATCCTCAAAGGGACATAGTAGGCAGATTGAAAAGAGAAACGTTATGTAAGGTAGGCCGGCTGCTCCCGCATCACAACCCGTTGTCCTTATTTATTTAGCTACTAGTGGATCAGGATTAAGGACCTTTATGTACCAACTCCCATTCTACACTCTTAAAGCTTGGACCACCATACTTCACACATGAGCTCAATTTGCGCCGGGGTTACAGGTGGTGGGCACTGACAACTCATGTTTGGGGCCAAGGACTTATTTTTCATTATCAGACTTTAACCCAGCGCAAGAAATAGAAATGTAGAAAAGGGAGAAAGGATAAAGAAAACTATAGGAAAACAGTGACAACAGAAGAAAAAAGGTGTGAAAAATATCCTGCAAGCGTGAGATTAAAAGACATGAAGTGCAGGGTGATGGAAGAAAGAGACATGAGCTGGAATTAAAAGTAGGCAGCTTACTTAATGAGCTTGCTTGGCTTACAATAGTGGAAGAGACAGGTTCCTAAGAAAATATTTATGGCACTTATTTTGTTTTTATAAATGATCCACTGCTTCACAGGCCGGGCACATTAGTGAGCAAAGTGGCCAGATCTGCAAACTGCAGGTAGATGGTAAGTACAGGAAGTTGTATGTCATGAATTCCGATTCTTTCCACTGAAGGCCCTGTTAAACTTTCCCATTATTAAGAAAAAGCACCTTCATTCACACATCAGGTCGACTTGGTGACCTTGATGCAGACTTAAAGTTTGAGTATATCCTATCTGTCTTTGCTTGAAGGGGTTTTGTTAAAGTGCCCGGTTTCTATTGAGGCTGGTTTGTATACGGCTGATCCCTTTCTGTAATGACACAGCCATGCTAAAAACGCTTTAATGTGGCTAAGGCCGATCACCAGAGGCTTCGATTTCTTGAAGAATTCCAGCCAAAACTTTTTGAGCTGTGCTCTTGAAAAGTGGCATATTCTCCTATAAAAATAAATTCTCCTATGCTGCAAGTACCTCCCTGCATTGTAAGTAACAGATTCTATTATTAACTAATGCAATTGAAGCCATTTACCGACTTCAGAAGGGTGCCAGGATGAGATGGTGTTGCCAGGATATTAATATGACCTTCAAATTACATCAGATGTCGACATTGAGCGTTTAACTCACAAATACTTCTGCCCTTTATAAACTTGGGCCCTCATTTACGGGTATTTGGCATAGGGCAGTGCAGCAAGTCAGCTAGCTGGGCTGCCCTACGCCAAAGTGAACGGGCAAGAATGCACTGTATTTATGCAATTCCTGTATTTCCCCTCTGTGCTGGCACTGTTTCGGCAGCCTAGTGCAAACGCAGGCACCCTGGATGGTGCAAAAGTGTCCTTGCCTGTGTTGTTGACAGGATTGTATTTGTGCAAGATGGGGCACCTTCATGCAGAGAAACAATCCTAAAAGGTGTTTTCTTCGTTCTATGTGTGCTGTAGAATGCTGAGCTGTAGAATGCAGCACACAGAGAGAAAAAAACGAGAAGAAATAAAGTTATTTCTCCTCCTTACGCCTCACCTTGGGCGGGGTATGGTGGAGGCACTTCCCCAGGTTTACATGCTCTCATAAATCTGGGTGTCAACATTCTTGGGTGTTAAGTGGGAAAATTAAGGCAACACAGCCATTAGTTCTGCCTTGCCTGTCTCCATATCAGTGAGGCCATTAAAAGCCACGGCTTTGCATGGCCTCGTAGATATGATTTTATGATTTGGGACTCTTAAATATGCCCTTTGGTGCATTCAATCATTTTACCATTGACAGAGTGGCGAAGCTGCAGCGGCAGGGTTCCCGCACGCTCTGAGCGGAGATAAATTAGGTTGTGACGTCATCTGAGTCTTCCATCTGAGACCTGAAGTCGTCGCTACAGGTTCGCATGGACAAGGGAGGACAGGCAGGTTCAACCAAGCTGAGCAGGTGGAGCACAGACCCTGCAGCCCTTGCACGGAGCGCCCGCATCCTCCGCCCACCACTATGAAGGACAGAGTGAAACGTCGGAAGCGCAGAACCGATGTCAAGGGCAGTGGCGTAACGAAAGTTGAAGGGACCCCCTTGCAAGGTACACAGAGGGGCCCCCGCTCCGGATTTAATCCAGAGCTCTCCGGCATGAGTACAGTGCAGAGGGGATCCCCTCCAGCTCGGGGGCCCGCCCACACTGCGGGGGATGCAGGGTCTGTGTTATGCCCCTGGTCAAGGGCCGAGACAGCAGGCACGGAAGAATGCGCATCTCAGCCTTACAACCACTGCCCCTATAAAAAGGACATGGGGGGGCTCTAAAGGACCACGGGATCTGGGCAACACAATCTTACAAACACTGCCCCAATAACAAGGGCACAGGGGGAACTAGAGGAACACTGGCCCTGAGGATCACACCTTCACATATACTGTCCCAATAGCACGGGCACTAAAGTGCCACGAGATCTGGGCATCACAACGTCACAGGCACTGCCCTTATAACAAGAGTAAACCGAGCACTAAAGGATCACGAACTCTGGGCATCACAACCTTGCAAACACTGCCCCAATAATAAGGGCACCGCACTGGAGAAACACCGTCACTGAGAATCACACCCTCATAGATACTGCCCCAATAACAAGGGCACTAAAGTACCACGAAGTCTGGACATCACAACCGCACAAACACTGTCCATATAACAAGGGCACAGCTGGCACTGGAGGAAGACAAGTTATGGGCATCACAACCTCACAAACACTGTCCAAATAACAAAGGCACAGAGGACACTGGACGAATACAAGCTCTGGGCATCACAACCTCAGAAACACTGTCCAAATAAAGGCACAGCGGGCAGTAAAGGACCACAAGGTCTGGGCATCACAACCTTACAAACACTGCCCCAATAACAAGGGCACAGAGGGCACAGGAGGAACAAGGGCCAGGGCATCACCGTTTTGCAAACAGCACACTGCGCCAATAACAAGGGCAGAGCGGACACTGAAGGAACAACAACCCAGGACATCACAACCTCACACATACCGCTCCAATAACAAGTGCAGAGTGGGCGATGAATATATGCTGCCCCTGGGCATTACAACCGTAGAGAGGTGGCGCCTGTATTAAGGATAGAGCGGGCACAAGAAGAAGAATGACCTCACACCCCCTGTCCCAATAATAAGGGTAGAGCGGGCACGGTAGGAACACGGGACCCACATCGACACCTCACAAGCACTGCCCTAGTAACAAGGACGTGACAGGCACGAATTGCCCAGGCACAGGGTGCCAAGTACTCACTGCCCAGTGAACGGAGACGTGGGTACCCCACCTCAGAAAGATTGCCCCCGTGACAGGGACGTGGCAGGCAGGCTCAGACCGGCTAGGGCTCCGGGCACATGGCACATGAAAGCTGAGTCCTGGTTGGGCATTACCACCTCACAAACACTGCCCCAATGCAAGGGTGGAGCTGGCACAGAACGTTCACGTGCCGTGGATATCACCACTGCACAGGCATTGCCCTAGTGACAAGCGGAGGGCAGAGCCGCCTCACAAACACTTCCCCAGTAAGAGAGACAGGGCGGGCCCAGAATGCACGGAAGGCCCTGGGCCTCACACCCCCTTCCCCAGTCCCAGAGGCAGGGCTGGTTCTCCTTCGTACTTACCCGTGCGAACCTGGACGAGTAGGGGTCCTCGAAGAGCGCCCAGATGCGCGGCTGCCAGCGGCGCCACACGCCCCCGGGCTTGCCGTCGGGAGAGTCGCTCATGGCCAGGCGCTTGGTCATCTCCAGGTCCTCGTCGCCCATGTCGGCCGAGTCTCCGGTGCAGTCGGCGTCGCCATCGTCGCCACACGTTTCCGGGGGACCCCCACCGAAGCTGTCGAGGGCCTCCTCGGCGTCACGGTGCTGGCGGTAGGTCATCCAGCAGCAGGGCTCCACGTCCGTCTCGTCGATGCCCCAAAAGGCCAGCTCCTCTTCGTAGAGCGGCCCGCACACGTCGGCAGGGCAGTGCAACTTGCCCGTGCGGTAGTAGTTGAGGATGTGCGCGAAGACACCTGGGTGGCGGTCGAAGAAGAACTCGCCCATGCGTGGGTCATAGTCGAAGTGTCCGTGGGCGTCGGGCTCGGCCAGCCACGCCAGCCTCGTGCCGGGCAAGGTGCGCAGGGTGCTGCGGTAAGTCTGGTGCCGGGTGCCCCCCACATTGATGGTGATGCGCTCGCTCTCCTCGCCCTGGCCCATGGCGCCCTCCCCTAGGCATGGTGCGGGGGAGCCGGGGCGGGCATCGGAGCATCGGGGCCCGGCGCCGAGCTCATCCCGGGGGTACCCTCGGCATCCAGGTGCGCCTGGGTATAGATGGATGGGGCTGTAGGGATCCGTGGGGGCGCGCAGTGACTCCTGCCCCCGGGCTCGGTCGCACAGGGAGACCCGGGAGGTGGCGCTGTCCGCTCTCGGGGTGCTGAGCGCCGATTGCACCGTGGCCGGGGTGCCGAGCACGACGCTGTCACAGAGCAGCTGTCCCTGGGAGGCTCCTATATTGTCCCCTTGTGGGGCTGCCTGGGCAGCATGGGGGGCAGTGTTCACCTGGGCCGCGGCGCAAAGGGGTGCCGAGATCTGAGAGCTGCACTTGCCTTAGTAGATTAGATCTCTTTCTCTGTCCTTTTGGCCAGAGATATGCTTCTTGTTGGCGTAAGTCGGTCTCCTCCTCCCTCCTATTGCCTGTAGATACAGTTCTCCTTGGCCTGAGTAGATTTCCTCCTCCCTCCTTTTATCTAGGTGTCTTTTACACTCGCAGATAATATCAGTGAGAGTGCGGACCTAGCTCCGGAGATCTGCGGCTCCTTGGCCCCAGTGGCTCTCCTGCGCCCTCCTCTTTTCCGGAGTTCTTGTTCTCCTAGTGTTAAGTCGGTGGACGGTCAGTATTATCAGGGCTGCTACAGTCGGAGATCTGCTGCTCCTTGCCGTCTTCGAGGGAATGAATCTCCTATCCGGAGATCTGCTTTCCGCTGGCGTTAGGGCAGTGGGGTGTATCCTGCAGTCTGCCTTTGCTCTTGTTGTTAGCGGTGCCGAGTCCTCTCTCGTTATTCGTGCTGCTGTGGCCTGGGATTGGCTTCGCTGCCGCTGTCCGTGGTGCTGAGTCTAGCCTCATACACCTGTTCGTTCTCTCTCGCGCTGGTTATAGCGGCCCTTCTACCCTCTCTCTAGCCCTGTGGAGCCCGCTGCTACCTCCGTTCATCTGCAAATGCACCCTGTTGTGTCGCCTCTCCCTGCTTCGATCTGTCGCGCTGGATGTTGCGGGGTCCTCTTCCTCTGCCGTTGTCTGTCAGTGGTGATGTACCCGCGGGGTCTGCCTCTCCCCTCTCGTTGGTGGGGGTGAATTCTGCAGGATATGCCTGTCCCTCCTCTCTTCACTGAGGGTGAATCCTGCCGCCGCTGTCTGTCTGCTGTCACCAGTGGCTCTGTATCCTGCAGGCTCTGCCCCTCTCCCGTTGCCAGTGCTGGTGAAGCCTGCAGGGTCTGTCTGTCTCTCCCTCCCCTCACCACTGTTGGTGAATTCAGCAGGCGCTGCCTCTCCCTCTTCTTTTCAATGAGGGCCACTGGATCTCCAGATCCAGTCCTCCCGTCCAATGAACGGCGCAGGATCTGGGAGGCTCGGCTCCCCCTCCCATCGGCGGTGTAGGTTCACCCCTCTGATATCTGCGGTTGATCTCCGTCCCTCCTTCACACTACAGTGGTGCAGACGTGATCCGCGGACTGTGCTCTTGCCCTCTTCGCGGACCCCGCTCAGGGCTCGTGCAGAGCAGGAGCCATCCGCCTCCCCGAGGGTGCTCGGGTCCTGCAGGTGATGCCTCAGACTCCGTCTTTCCCGTTGACAGGTGCAGCGGCCAAGCCTGGAGGGCATTCAGCCAGAATTAGTCAAGGTGCGCTCCCGCAGCCACAGATGTCAGCCTCTGACCCTCACCCTCCTCACCGGCCTGGGCTGGGGTAGACGAGCAGCAGTGTCGGGCGGCGAACCTCCTTGCTGCCATGTCCCTGGGAGAAGATTCCCCCCCCCCTGCAGTGTGTGTCCTTCACCCTCCGCAGGAAGACGTGCATCCACCTCACCGGCTGCAATGGCTGCACCTCACCCTTCAGTGTTGTGCTCTCCTAGCCAAGCAATGCCAGGGCGACCCCCCCTGGACTCGCGCAGACCGAGGGCCCCACGGTGCCTGCCCAGTTGTCGGCCAGGCACACGGGGGTGACCTGTTCTCCCGGTGTCCCCACTGCGCAGGCGCCTTATACATCGACTTTCTAGGCTAATAACCAACCAGACATTCAGGTCAAGACTTGAGCCCCTTCATCATGCAACACCGGGAATGCAAATTAAAGCGGCATATCTATGAATTGCTTAAACGTGCGCCTATTGCCAAAATACCGTTTTGTTGTAAATGTCATGAGAACACGAGCAGGGAGTCGCTCCATGTAGCGTTTTGATCAAAACCTTTCCATTCATACACAAGTTCCATCTCTCATCCTCATTTGTCTATTTTTTCTTCCTTAGCAACTCCCTTTTTTCATTCACTAACCCTTTTCCCTTTCCCTTTCCTTTCCTTTCCCTTTCATTTCTTTTTCCTTTTCCTTCTCCTTTTCCTTTTCCTTTTCCTTTTCCTTTTCCTTTTCCTTTTCCTTTTCCTTTTCCTTTTCCTTTTCCTTTTCCTTTCCATTCCTTTCTCTTTCCCCTTCACCCCTTCCCTTATTCCTTTCTTATTAAACCAAATTAGAAACATAAAATAGGTTAAATTAAAAAAGACGGACGCCTTCACTTAAAAAATCCAGGATCCCGTGTAATGAATTTCTAAAGGTTTAAGCATAAAGAGAGTCCAAAAATGCAAAGCGCCAAAGTTAGTCAATGGAAGCTGGAGACTGGGACCTAGGCATGATTTGAGGGTGACCACGCTGGAGCCCTCTCAGTAGGATGAAACAAATGGATTGTTCCTGGTGAAAGTCTGGAGGTCAAAAAGTTCCAAAACGCTTTTAAGTCCCAACACAGATAGACAATTTGTCTCTTTTCAGAAGTCTCAAACAAACACAGTAGTACAAAAGCAAAAAGAAAGGTAGTAGTGTTTCTTAAAAAGGAAAAACACACACCAGAATATAACAATGTATATGATCCCTGTCAGACCTGCTAGTCCTCTGGCTGTCCCCTCCTCATTTTTTCTTCCTTTACCCTCTAATATTTCTGTCCACTAGTTTTTTTTGGTGTTGACTTAGACTCTGGGCACCCCATTATCACTAATTGATGGTGTGGCGCAAGGTGCTTCCCTAAAATGGAGGGAGGGAGAGAGCTCTTCCACAAAATGGTGGCCTAAACTGTCACCTCAGAACCTGGGCCATAGGCTGGCATGAGGAGTTCCAGAACCTTCTGGACCCCTCTGGACAGTCAGGGCCCAGGATATATATAGAGGTGAGTTGCGTCGGCTATTTTAGGTGGGGTGGAAGGTGTGAAGTGAGGTGGTCAGGAGCAAGGCACCTGAGTGGGGAGGTAGGTGCGCTGGAGGGGGGGGGAGAACTGACTGTTCTTAGGGCCTGCTTTTTCTCCCCCCACAGTTGAAACTACCCCCTACCTCGTGACCTAGACTTGCCTTCAACCTCTAACTCTGGGATCACGTTAACCGTCTATGTTCCCCGCCTAGTCAGGACCCCTGAAGAGAACTGAGTAAGAGAGTGACCTTCACCGACCTTATCCACCATTTCCCTGACTTTGCTTAGCTGAGGCGACCCTGTGAGCAGAGACATCTTAAGGATTTTGGGGGCCCTGGGCCAAACATATTTTGGGGGCCCCTGTGCAGAACAGCTTTGAATTTATGATACAAATTGAGCCCCTGTTTCCCACGCAGTTTCCGCTTCCTCAGCTGCGTTAGCGATCTAGTTTGCATCATGGGCATTAGGCTATATTTTCCCCGATGTAAACAGATGCGCGCAGCTGACAGCGGTAGGATTTAGTGTTCCCTGCCCTGCTACTAGGTTTTTAATACTTTTTAACTTGTATATATGTGGCTGAATTACTCTGTGCTTTTTAACAATTTCTCCTACCTATGCGCACTTGCACTTTACTTGATTCTGCTTGCCTACACCTCCTTAGCTGCTCCGATTCGCATCTCGCTTTTCCTCCAGTCCTTGTCCGCCGCGGCTGATACACCGATTGAGCGGAGGGCTGGGGCTACTATTGGGCCCCTCACTTCCGCCGTCACAGTTTCCGCTTCCTCAGCTGCATTAGCGATCCAGTTTGCATCATAGGCATTAGCCTAAATTTTCCCGATGCACACAGACGCCCGTCAGCATCCTGGAGGCGTCCGGCGCCAGCCATGCTGCCCAGTTCCCCCCCAGTGAGTTTCTTTCACTATATTACATTAGGGAAAAACCGCTTAGCCTTAGGCGGCTACCATTATGTCAGTGTACAGCGGCTGATCCGAGCTTGGAGGTAGACTTTCAACGCAATAAGTGCAACTGGTCTCCTCCAGCCAAGGAAACGTGCACCCAAGATCCTCCCACGCAACAATAAGTGTAAAAACAATAAGAAAACAGAGGACTTAAAGGCCACACTTTTAAATTGTCGCTCCATGCAAATGCATGAACCACACATTTATGACCTACTTTTAGATGAACAGCCTTATCTCTTATTTCTCACTGAGACCTGGCTGTCTGAAGCCACCAACCCTACTATCACCTCCGCCATCCCTACGGGTTATAAAATCCTTAGGAGGGAACGACCGAGTGGGAAGGGGGGCGGTGTCCCCATAATTTACAATAAAAAACTAGACTGCTCTCCCATCCCGATGGAAAACATTGAGGGCGCAGAGTCCTCAGGCTTCCGCTCAACCTTATCCCCCCATCATAGCATAGCTGGTTTTCTGATTTACAGACCTCCCAGTGCAATTGGAAATTTTATTACTACGCTTAATACATCCACCACCTCCCTGGCCTTAAAATACAACAACTGCCTTGTTGTGGGAGATCTCAATATACATATGGATAATAGAAAAGACCCTCAAACAATTTCCCTTATTGGAGACGCTGCAGGCCTGCAACATGTTTCCATGTATTTCTTCAGCCACCCATGAGAAGGTCCATACCCTCGACCACATTTTTCACAACTTTGACAGACCAGTAAGCTTACTTCTTCTCATTACCTGGTCTGACCACCACCTATTAAAATTCATCATTCCCAACTCTGCCACTGCCCCTCGGGCTAACGCAGGGCAGAGGGTCCCTAATTACAGGACATTCCATAAAATATCCATCCCAATGTTAGCAGACGCCCTCAGTTATTCCTCACCGGAGCTGTCTGGCTACCCCGACTCGGACGCCCTCTCAATAGATTCATGGCTCCGAACCAACATCGGTGCAGCGGTATCGGTGGTTTCCCACTCCTCAAAGAGGTGGGCCCCACCAGCTCCATAGTTTTACGGTTCCCTTAGATGTAGCAAAAACAATTGTAGAAAAATGGAACGGAAATGGCGTAAATCCTATGCACCTTAGGACAGGAAGGTGTATAAAGACACCTTAAAAACTCATTACATTCTCGTAAAGGCAGCCAAGAAAAACTTCTTTCAAACCAAGATAGAAAATGCCCAAAATAAGAGTAAGGAAATCTTTAGCATAGTTAAATCATTTACCGCCCCGAAAGCCGGGACAAAGGAAGGGTCATGCACAGAAGATTGGTCTAAGCAAATAGCTCAATTCTTCCACAAAAAGCTCTCTCGTGATCAAACAAGCATTCACTAACATCTCAGAGGAAGAACTGACCTTCTACCTTAGTTCTAATAACAAATTTCACCTCTTGGATCCTCCATCTTTACTAGCTTTCCCTGAGTTTCAGCTTGAAGAATCACTGACCCTTCTCCAAAGCATTAAGTCTGGCTCTCCTATCGACCCATGTCCAGCGAATATCCTGAACCTATTAGCTCCCACCATGAACCCCATGGTAAACCAGCTCTTTAATGCTTCCCTCTCCTCAGGGAACATGCTGAAATTCTGGAAGAATGCTAAGATTCTTATACTGATAAAAAAGGCTAACGCCAAACTGACGGACCCTGACAACTACAGGCCAATCTCCCTTCTTCCTGCTCTCTCCTAAGTATTAGAGCAGCATGTAAACAAGGCCCTCCAAAAACCCATTGAAGATGGGAAGCTCCTTCCTGAGTCCCAATCCGGTTTTAGGGCTATTTACAGTACGGAGTCCGCTTTGCTGGAAGTGACTGAATTTCTCAAGGGTAAGCTGGACCAGGGAGGCAAGGCTGTTCTGATACTGCTCGATCTGTCGGCGGCCTTCAATACAGTCCCACATGAGAGGCTCCTGGAGAGACTTGCTAGCATCGGCCTGGGGGGACCGCCTTAACATGGATGTCATCCTTCTTGGCAAATAGATCTCAGGACATCTGGCTCCCCCCTTTCTTATCCCCGGTTCCGGCCATGAATGTAGGTGTCTCTCAGGGCTCCATTCTCAGTCCTACCCTTTTTAATATATATCTATCCCCCCTTGAGTTTCTGGTAGAGGAAGAGGGCGTCAAAATAGTTTCCTGTGCTGATGACACTCAGCTGAGTTTTACATGTGAAAAAGGAACCAACTTTGACGGGCAATGATTAGGACTTTCCTCACAAAGGTTTTTAACTGGCTTAAGATCAATCAGCTGAAGTGCAATCCTGACAAAACTGAAGTTGTTTTCTTTGGTAATCCAGAAACGCTCTTGGTGACAAAAAGATCAGCCACCCCCGCCCGCAGAAAAGGAGAAAGTCAAAAACTTGCGCTTGCTTTGGCATGCTCCGGATGCCAACTAAATTCCTGCTACTGTTACCGCTTGAGAGTAGAAAGATTGTGGAGCAGGCTCTGATTACATCAAAGCTTGACTATGTCATCAGCTTGTACCTCGGTCTTCCCAAATCCATAATCCAGCGCCTACAAGTGGTACAAAATGCGGCAGCCAGAGCCATCCTGAGACCTAAACCCAGATCTAGTATGACCCCTATTCTTAAGTCTCTACACTGGCTCCGCATAAAGAACAGATCGACTTCATAGCGATGACCATCTTCTTTAAAGCTTTCCATGGCTTAAGAGCCAGCTAACTAAATAAGCGCGCTAATCGCTACACAACATCTAGACCCCTAAGATCTTCCAATGCCAACCTGGCCATCGTGCCTAAAATATGCCATGCCTGCACTGGAGGCAGATTCCTCGCCTTTCTAGGCGCAAAATTGTGGAAAAGACTCCCTGAGTTTCTGAGACTAGCCACAGACCTACTCTCTTTCAGGAAGAACTTAAAAACCTGGCTTTTTAATAACTGATGGGTCTTTCATGAATGTTTTCCTCCTACTGTCACTTTTTGTGACGCACCGGCAGCGTAAAAAATTTGCATGTTGCACACTATTTACAAAGTAACGCATCTAGGCAGATGCGTCACTTTGTAAACCCCTGCACCGCATTATACCTGCGCCAGGTATAATGTATGCAGGGTGGGTGTTACCCCGCAAGAAGCCTTGCAGAAGTGGCGCATTGAAATCTATGAGAACTCAGTGCGCCGCTTCTTGGACCCCATTGCGTCAATATCTTACCCCTGCCTCACGGCAGGTGTAAGACTGATGCATTCTCTTTCACGTGGGGCTGTCCCATGTGAAAAGACACATCGCTGGATTTGTATCTATTTTCAAACACACCCCAGCAATGCATCACTGTTGCGCTTACAGATACGTCAGAAATACTGACGTATCTGTAACTCCTTGCGACATGATGCGTCATACAGTAACTATGATGCATCCATCATGTCGCAAGGAGGGCGCACTAAGAATTGACGCATCCCTGTTTTCACACAGCGATGCATCACTTCTCATAAATAAGGCCCTGAATGTGTTTACATCTAATATTCAGGGATAGTTATGTGTGTTTTAAATATTGTACCACACCAGCAGCTCACCAATATTGCTGCAAATAATCCCTGTGATGCCCTCCCATTTCTTATATGTTAGGCCTTGTTTGATATAAAAGAAACTTTTTTTTATGTATATTGCATGAAACATAAACACAACATTTCTCTGCAAAATGGCAGTACTAGACTCTCACACACCAGCTACATAAAAAATAAAGTAAAGGAAAACAGTATTTAACCCCTTCGGTGCTCATGACGGAATGGTTCCGTCATGACCCACGGTTGAGCTGTGCTCATGACGGAACCATTCCGTCATGACCACACCCGCGCAAGATTCCGTCAGCACAGCGGCGGAATCTGCGCAGCATCGAAGGGGTTAAAACAATCTGTTTAAGAAATTTGCAAGGTCATGAGGGCAAAAGTCTGGAGAATGGAGATGACTGCCAGGGGGCCCCCTGAAAGGCTGGGGCCTGGGGCCAGAGCCCACTTGGCCCATGCATTAAAACGTCTCTGCCTGTGAGAGTAGGGGGCACTGGGTGTCAAACTATTCACCACCCCTCAAACTGTAGGCCTGGCCTTAATTTCTACACCCCCCATTGAGGAGATCCTTAAAGAACTCACCACTGTGGCCTGGGGGCCGGAAAGATTGTCCCTGCTATTGCTGGGGCCCGCGGAGAAGCCCGGGGCCCTGTCGCTGACGTCACAGCTGAGTTTGCGTGGCCCCCAGGGCTGAGGAGGCTGCTAGAGTTCAGGGAGGGCCTTGTTAGGCCGAGCAGACTAATCGAGGCCGCGTAGGCCAGAAGCCAGTGTCTCCTGTCACCTGACGGGGGCGGACTGTCAAACGCCGCCCCCACCGCTTCACCACTCGCTGACTGGGCTGCGGCCCCGCAGGCCGCACTGTCATTGGCGGCTGCGGGCGCACCCTGGCTATGGTGCGTCGTCAGTGCGGAGCCTCGAGAGGTGTGACCAACCCGGATATCGCCGGGAAACCTGCACGGCTGACGGAGGATCTTCGCAAGTGCCGGTAAGGCCGAAGTCTGAGGTAAACCCTGGGGAGGAGGGCTGGAGGCCTGGGAGAAGCCCAGTGCACGCCCCTCCCCCGGGGAATCCGATCGTCGGGCCTGCTTGGCCCTGCAACTACCGCGGAGTGGGGAAGCGGTCGAACCATGGCCCAGTGAATTCGTGCCAGTGTAATACTAAACGTTGGCCCCCAGAGTGGAAATAACTGACTCCCCAGTCAACATGAGTCCCCTAAGGAGGTAGCCAGTTCAATGCTCAGCGCTTGGTCCCCTTGATGAAAAGCATAAGTGAAGCGCTATATTTAATGACTCTACTCAAAGTACTATGTGATCGCTAAGTAAAGCGCTATATTTAATGTCTCTACTTGAAGTGCTATGTGATCCATAAGTGAAGCGCTATAGTTAATGACTCTACTCAAAGTACTATGTGATTGCTAAGTGAAGCGCTATATTTAATGTCTCTACTTGAAGTGCTATGTGATCCATAAGTGAAGCGCTATAGTTAATGACTCTACTCAAAGTGCTATGTGAATACTAAGTGAAGCGCTATATTTAATGTCTCTACTTGAAGTGCTATGTGTTAAATAAGTGAAGCGCTATAGTTAATGACTCTACTCAAAGTACTATGAGATCGCCAAGTAATGCGCTATGTCTAAAGACTCTATTTAAAGTGGTAGGAAATCGCTATGTGAAGTGCTATGTTTAGACACTCTATTTAAGGCGCTATGAATTCGCTATAGGTAGTGCTATATTTAATGTCTCTGTCCAAAGCACTATTGAATTGGCGGTACTGTGATTGATCATCAGGTGGCGTGCTTGATTTCATAACAGATTTAAAATGTTTATGCAATGCCAATCTGGTCACGAAGAAATGTGTAGACCCTAATGTGAAGCGGATAAAAGCTAATTAGGGCCACGTGAAAGGAAAGGAAAAGAATGATAAAAGAGAAGATAAAGCTTTTCTAATTTCTCTAAATTCCTTGGTGTAGTGTCGTTTTTAGTGGTGGTACGCTAGAGTGCTGAGGTGAGTGGAATGCAAGCACGACATAATACTCCGGAATGAAGCCTTATCACCTGAGCCAAGCTACCAAAGGTCTTTAGGTCCAACAAGTTGGTGTTCAGCGGTGGGATTCTGAGCTTGTGCTTGCGTCCACTTATCAGCAATTCAGTGTGCGCTACGCACCCTACACCGGATTTTAGTTTTTATTGGAGTTTTCTCCAGGTTGTCTCCCTGATTGGATTTCCTGAAATTATCCCTGTCCTGTGGTGGGGCTTTTTCTTGAAAGAAGGTCCTTCTTACCTTCTGAGTCCTTTTCCTCATTGTTTAGGGCCCCATCTGGCAGGATGGAGTTTGAGCTGGGTAGTCTAGAAAAGTACACTGTGGCCCAGTTAAAGTAATTCTGCCAGGAGAGGGGGGTATTTTCCAAGCGGGGAGCAAAGAAAGAGGAGCTCCAGACTAGCTTGAGAGCCTGGGTGATGGCCCACCCTAGCGGGGGACGGGAGGAGGAGGGACCAGAACCGGACACCACGGAAGGGACAGAATCACTTTTCCCCCCTAAGAGCAGCAATATGGATGCAGGACCCAGGGCACCTTCAAGGGGCCGGTAGTAGCGCTTCAGGGGGAAGCCTGTCTTCGGCTGATTTAGCCGATAGGAGGGAGGAGAGGCAATTCAGGATGGAATTAGCCCGCTTGGAGAAGGAGAGGGAAGAGCGGAGGTTCCTTCATGAGCTCCATTTGAAAGAATTGGATCTCAAGGCCCTTCAGTTCGGGGCCCCCGTAGTCCTGTTGGTGGCAGCGTACAGAAAGAAGTCACCAGGGAACCTAGACCCCACTTGCCAAAGGACGTAGTTGCCAGCTACGGTGTTGGGGACAACATCGCCAAGTGGTTGGCTGCCTATGAGGTCTCCTTACGAGCCCATGGGATCCTGGAAGCTCAGTGGGGGGGTGGTCTGTACAGGTACATGCCTCCGGTGGGGAGGGATGCCCTTTTAGCCCTAGAATAACGGGAGCAGACTAATTACCCCACCATGAGGGTCGCCTTGATTAGGAAGTTTGGGCTGACCCCTGAGAAATACAGGCAGAGATTCCGGGGTAGCCAAAAGCTGGCCGCCCAGAATTGGGTGGACTTTCTGGACTACGCCAAAAAGGCTTTGGAGGGCTTGGTTCAGGGCAGTGAGGTGAAAGACTACGAGGGGTTGTATAACCTATTTTTGAGGGAGCACCTCCTCGAGAAAAGTGTTCCGGAGCTGCGTCAACACCTGGTGGACAGCAAGCTAACTAATCCTAGGAAGCTTGCGGAGGAGGCGGACATCTGGGTTAGTACCCGGGTGTCTTCAAAAGGAATTGGGGGAATTCCCAAGGGACTGGACAGGGCGCTCCCAGAAGAAAGAGGGGGGAGACAAAAAGAGAGAGTTCCCTAAAGGCCCCCAAAAGAATTCGCAGGGAAAGGGATCAGGATTCCCTCCTAAGGTTGGCCCCCACAAACCCCCTTATTCTGACCGTGGTCAGCTGCCTAGGGTTATCCGTTGTTATGAGTGTGGCGAGATTGGGCACTACAAGGGGGATACCAAGTGTCCCAAGAGACCACACCCTCCCACTGGAGGAAAGAGCCCTGGGGTGGCGAGTGTAGTGCTCGGGGAGGAGTTGCCCCTTGATCAGGGAGGTGAGTGGGCAGGGCTAACATTAGTGTCCCTGGGAGATTGCGAGATGGTTCCTAAGACCCATGTGCCCTCGAATACCACCAAGTACAGGCAATGGGTCACCATCAATGCCCAGAGGGTACAGGCTCTGAGGGACACAGGAGCCAGCATGACCATGGTAAGGAGTCAGATGGTGTCCCCAGAGCAGGTGGTTCCCAAGGTAGTCCACCCGGTTGTGATGGCTGACAACCGAGAGGGTCACTATCCGGTGGCCCAGATTCCCTTTGAGTGGGGAGGGGTTACGGGTCCTCTACGAGTTGCGGTAAGCCCTGCCATGCCGGTCGACTGTCTGTTGGGAAATGACCTTGAACATACGGCCTGGAAGGAGGTCGAGTTCAAGGCTCATATGGAGATGTTGGGTTCGCCTGAGTGGACTTGTGCCAACACGCGGTCCGTGACTGCCCAGAGGGGGAGTTCACAGAGGTTGGAGCCTGGGACAAAGGCCCAACCAGCTGCCAAAAAGGGTAAACGGGGACAGGGGAAGCCTGCCCCGGCATCTGCACCTCGTAAGGTGGATGGGGCAACTGAGGTGGTGCCGGAGTCCACAGAGGGGGATGTGACTTCCCTGGAGGGCTTACCTACCCCTGCAGAATGGCAGGTGGAGGGAGGACCTACCAGGGAGGAGTTTTGTCAGGCCCAGAAGGAGTGCCCCACCCTTGAGGGCTTATGGCGGCAGGCCGAAGCCCAGGCAGTGGGTAACGATTCGGGGAACTTCCACATATACTGGGAAGATGGACTCCTCTATAGCGAACCCAAGGCTCCGGTGCATGGATCATCCCGGGCCTTGGTGGTTCCCCAGCGTTACCGAGCCTTCCTTTTGGAATTGGCTCACGAGATAACCTTAGCAGGACACTTGGGACAGGACAAGACCTTTGCTCGGCTTGTCCCTCACTTTTACTGGCCTCAGATGAGGATTACGTCTGACACTTTTTGTAGGACGTGTGTTACCTGCCAAGCTAGTGGGAAAACAGGGGTGAAGCTGAAGGCTCCCCTGGAACCACTGCCTGTCGTTGGCATCCCCTTTGAAAGGGTGGGCATCGACATTGTTGGGCCATTGGATCCACCAACGTCTGCCGGTCAAAGGTTTATCCTGGTTCTGGTGGATCATGCCACCCGGTACCCAGAGGCTATTCCTCTGAGGACCATTACCGCACCTGCGGTGGCACGGGCCCTGAAGGGGATTTTCACCCGGATGGGGTTCCCCAAGGAAGTCGTATCTGACAGAGGTACCAACTACATGTCAGCATACATGCGGGCTATGTGGAAAGAGTGTGGAGTCACTTACCGGTTCTCCACCCCCTATCACCCCCAGACCAATGGTCTGGTGGAGAGGTTTAACAAAACCTTGAAGGGCATGATCAGGAGCCTGCCCGAGAGCCTGCGGAGGAAATGGGACGTCCTCCTGCCTTGTTTGCTGTTCTCCTACAGGGAGGTACCACAGAAGGGAGTGGGCTTCAGCCCCTTTGAGCTGTTGTATGGACACCCTGTTTGTGGACCCCTCAGCCTGGTGAAGGATGGATGGGAAAAGACTCCCAGAAAACATCCCCCGGATGTGGTGAGCTACATGCTGGCCTTTCGTAGCCAAATGGCTAGGTTGTGGAAGCAAGCTTCCGAAAACCTAGAAGCCAGCCAGAAGGTAATGAAGGAATGGTATGACCAAAATGCTCACCCAGTGGAGCTGGAGCCTGGCCAGAAGGTGTGGGTCATGGAGCCTGGGGAGCATAGCACCCTCCAGGATTGCTGGTCAGGCCCCTTTGAGGTGATTGAGAAGAAGGGCAAGGTCACCTATGTGGTGGATCTTAAGACCCCCAGGCAGCCCCATCGGGTGCTCCATGTCAACCGCCTCAAGCCCTATCAAGAGAAATCAGAGGTCACTTTGATGATGGTGACTGATGGGTCAGAGGAAGAGGAAAGTGAACCTCTACCTGATCTTTTCGCATCCCAAGAGAAGGATGGGTCGGTAGAGGGAGTGATCCTCTCACCATCTCTAACTACCGAACAGCGGAGAGACTGCCGCTAGGTCCTGGAGCAGGATGCTTCACTGTTCTCACTTATCCCGGGAAGGACTCATCTGTGTACCCATGATGTGGCACAGGGGACAGCCCACCTGTGAAGTCCAAGTCCTACCGCTTGTCGGATAAGGTGAAGGCTAGCATCCATGGTGAAGTCACCAAGATGCTGGAGCTGGGAGTGATTGAACCTTCAAGCAGTCCCTAGTCCAGTCCGGTGGTACTGGTACCTAAAGCTGCCCCACCGGGCACTACCCCAGAACTCAGGTTCTGTGTGGATTACAGGGGACTGAACTCTGTGACGAAGACCGATGCTCATCCTATCCCGAGGACGGATGAGCTCATTGACCGGCTGGGAGCTGCCCAATATCTGAGTACCTTTGACCTTACATCCGGGTACTGGCAGATCTCCCTGACAGATGGAGCAAAGGAAAGGTCAGCCTTCTCCACACCTGAGGGTCACTACCAGTTCTGCGTGATGCCCTTTGGGCTCAAGAACGCCCCTGCCACTTTTCAGCGGCTGGTGAACCAGGTCCTCTCCGGGATGGAGGCTTTCTCGGCTGCTTACCTGGATGACATCGCCGTCTTCAGCAGCAGCTGGGAGGACCATTTGTGTCACCTTCAGGCTGTCCTTCAGGCCCTGCAGCAGGCGGGTCTGACGATTAAGGCTAGCAAATGCCAGATCTGGCAGGGGTCTGTAGTGTACCTCGGTCACTTGGTGTGTCGGCAAGGTGCAACCCCTCCAGGCTAAGATCGAAACCATTATGGCCTGGGAACCCCCCAAGAATCAGACGGAGGTCCGAGCCTTTCTGGGTCTCACCGGTTACTACCGACGCTTCGTCAAGGGGTATGGTACTATCGTGGCTCCCTTGACTGAGCTTACATCAAAGAAGCACCCTCGACGGGTAATCTGGACCGAGGTGTGTCAACGAGCCTTTGACACCCTGAAACAAGTAATGTGTGCGGCGCCTGTCCTCAGGGCCCCTGACTTCTCCAAAGAATTCATCGTCCAAATGGATGCGTCGGAGCATGGCATCGGGGCAGTGCTGTCGCAGCTCAATGAAGAGGGTCTGGACCAACCTGTGGTTTTCCTATCTAGGAGACTACTCCCCCGGGAACAGAGGTGGAGTGCAATTGAGAGGGAGGCTTTTGCGGTGGTGTGGGCTCTGAAGAAGTTGCGGCCATACCTGTTTGGCTCGCACTTCCTGGTTCAGACCGACCACGACCCCTCAGGTGGCTGATGCAAATGAGGGGCGAGAATCCTAAGTTGTTGAGGTGGTCCATCTCCCTACAGGGAATGGACTTTAGGGTGGAACATCGGCCAGGAGTGGACCACGCCAATGCTGACGGTCTCTCCAGGTATTTCCGCCTTAGTGAAGAGAACTCCCAAGGGATTGGGTAGCTCTCCCCACTTTCAGCTGGGGGGGACGCGTGTTAGACCTGCCAGTCCTCTGGCTGTCCCCTCCTCATTTTTTCTTCCTTTACCCTCTAATTTTTCTGTCCACTAGTTTTTTTTTGGTGTTGACTTTGAGGCTCTGGGCACCCCATTATCACTAATTGATGGTGTGGCGCAAGGTGCTTCCCTAAAATGGAGGGAGGGAGAGAGCTCTTCCACAAAATGCTGGCCTAAACTGTCACCTCAGAACCTGGGCCATAGGCTGGCATGAGGAGTTCCAGAACCTTCTGGAGCCCTCTGGACAGTCAGGGCCCAGGCTATATATAGAGGTGAGTTGCGTCGGCCATTTTAGGTGGGGTGGAAGGTGTGAAGTGAGGTGGTCAGGAGCAAGGCACCTGAGTGGGGAGGTAGGTGCGCTGGAGGGGGGGAGAACTGACTGTTCTTAGGGCCTGCTTTTTCTCCCCCCACAGTTGATACTACCCCCTACCTCGTGACCTAGCCTTGCCTTCAACCTCTAACTCTGGGATCACGTTAACCGTCTGTGTTCCCTGCCTAGTCAGGACCCCTGAAGAGAACTGAGTGAGAGAGTGACCTTCACCGACCTTATCCACCATTTCCCTGACTTTGCTTAGCTGAGGCGACCCTGTGAGAGTAGGGGGCGCTGGGTGTCAAACTATTCACCACCCCTGAAACTGTAGGCCTGGCCTTACTTTCTACACCCCCCATTGAGGAGATCCTGAAAGAACTCACCACTGTGGCCTGGGGGCCGGAAAGATTGTCCCTGCTATTGCTGGGGCCCGCGGAGAAGCCCGGGGCCCTGTCGCTGACGTCACAGCTGAGTTTGCGTGGCCCCCAGGGCTGAGGAGGCCGCTAGAGTTCAGGGAGGGCCTTGTTAGGCCGAGCAGACTAATCGAGGCCGCGTAGGCCCGAAGCCAGTGTCTCCTGTCACCTGACGGGGGCGGACTGTCAAACGCCGTCCCCGCCGCTTCACCACTCGCTGACTGGGCCGCGCCCCCGCAGGCCGCACTGTCATTGGCGGCTGCGGGCGCGCCCTGGCTATGGTGCGTCGTCAGTGCGGAGCCTCGAGAGGTGTGACCGACCCGGACATCGCCGAGTAACCTGCACGGCTGACGGAGGATCTTCGCAAGGGCCGGTAAGGCCGAAGTCTGAGGTAAACCCTGGAGAGGAGGGCGGGAGGCCTGGGAGAAGCCCAGTGCACGCCCCTCCCCCGGGGAATCCGATCGTCGGGCCTACTTGGCCCTGCAACTACCCCGGAGTGGGGAAGCAGTCGAACCATGGCCCAGTGAATTCGTGCCAGTGTAATACTAAACGTTGGCCCCCAGAGTGGAAATAACTGCCTCCCCAGTCAACATGAGTCCCCTAAGGAGGTAGCCAGTTCAATGCTCAGCGCTTGGTCCCCTTGATGAAAAGCATAAGTGAAGCGCTATATTTAATGACTCTACTCAAAGTACTATGTGATCGCTAAGTGAAGCGCTATATTTAATGTCTCTACTTGAAGTACTACGTGATCCATAAGTGAAGCTCTATAGTTAATGACTCTACTCAAAGTACTATGTGATTGCTAAGTGAAGCGCTATATTTAATGTCTCTACTTGAAGTGCTATGTGATCCATAAGTGAAGCGCTATAGTTAATGACTCTACTCAAAGTACTATGTGATTGCTAAGTGAAGCGCTATATTTAATGTCTCTACTTGAAGTGCTATGTGTTCCATAAGTGAAGCGCTATAGTTAATGACTCTACTCAAAGTACTATGAGATCGCCAAGTAAAGCGCTATGTCTAAAGACTCTATTTAAAGTGGTAGGAAATCGCTATGTGAAGTGCTATGTTTAGACACTCTATTTAAGGCGCTATGAATTCGCTATAGGTAGTGCTATATTTAATGTCTCTATCCAAAGCACTATTGAATTGGTGGTACTGTGATTGATCATCAGGTGGCGTGCTTGATTTCATAACAGATTTAAAATGTTTATGCAATGCCAATCTGGTCACGAAGAAATGTGTAGACCCTAATGTGAAGCGGATAAAAGCTAATTAGGGCCACTTGAAAGGAAAGGAAAAGAATGATAAAAGAGAAGATAAAGCTTTTCTAATTTCTCTAAATTCCTTGGTGTAGTGTCGTCTTTAGTGGTGGTACGCTGGAGTGCTGAGGTGAGTGGAATGCAAGCACGACATAATACTCCGGAATGAAGCCTTATCACGTGAGCCAAGCTACCAAAGGTCTTTAGGTTCAACAATCCCCCCCAAAAAAGTCCTTTAGCGTGTACCATAATATTGTGTAATTTGGATCGGGGTGCTCAAAGCAGCTATGATATCTACTACCCAGAGACATCACCAGCACATGAAGTACATAACATGCAAAAAATTGAAACAAAAAAGAAGCCTGAACAGCACACCCTTGTATTGATATGCCAGTCCAACATTAGTATATGTCGATTACCACATGCAAAGAAAAAAACATGCACTGATTGGTACATATGAAAGCTACAGAGGTCAATTCAATCAATAAGTAATCTTCGTGTCCAACAGAAAATCCATACCCAATCAATTTCGTAGATTTTCATCTTTATTGTATTAATAGAATTTCCAGCACACGATCTAGCCGACACGTGTTTCGTCTGTACTCAGACTTTTTCAAGGCGATCAAAAATTAGGGAGCATCGATGATTGCTAGTCACAACAACGATCGAAGAAAAATCCAGTCAAGCCTGATGTGGAATGGCCAAAGACACCTGCAAATCTATAAACCGAGTGTCCACTGAGCAGATATCTTTATAATTCCGTTAACGGACATCTGAAGTAACCTGTACAGTGCCGTACTGGAGTAAATCTATAAATAATACGTAGCTTCTGACACGAATGCGGTCTGTTTAGTGTACAGCAACCTTCCACCACGCTGTCTAAAATAAACTCTATTATATAATCTGTAGTGTCTTTATCAAACTCTAAAATGCCTATCTATCTATCTATCTATCTATCTATCTATCTATCTATCTATCTATCTATCTATCTATCTATCTATCTATCTATCTATCTATCTATCTATCTATCTATCTATCTATCTATCTATCTATCTATCTATCTATCTATCTATCTATCTATCTATCTATCTATCTATCTATCTATCTATCTATCTATCTATCTGTCTGTCTGTCTGTCTGTCTGTCTGTCTGTCTGTCTGTCTGTCTGTCTGTCTGTCTGTCTGTCTGTCTGTCTGTCTATCTATCTATCTATCTATCTATCTATCTATCTATCTATCTATCTATCTATCTATCTATCTATCTATCTATCTATAGAGATATATAAGAGGTCTTTACCTGTCAAAAATGCATTACTCTGACAGGTCTCACTGCAGATTTTATACTGTCCACTCAGGGTATACAGTGTAGGCCTGTAGCCATGCTTAAACTGCCACTGTAGTTGAGGGCACAGTAGGAGTTGCTGTCCATAAGTGCTATTTAACTTTTAGGCTTTGGGCACACAATCTACACTGTATACTAGGAACTTACAGGCAAGTTATGTGCCAATAAGGAATACGCCAATTTAACTATGTTAACGGGGAAGTACAGGAACTTTACTCTGGATAGCAAGGGTAAAGTTGACAGAGTTCCAAAGCCAGCAAAAATAAAGCCCAGCAAAAGATGAAAAATCTGGGGGGACCACACAGAAAAAGCAGATTTCCTACACTATATCCTCACTAGTCTACCTTTCAATTTTTAGAATGGCGGATTTGCACATTTTTATCGCTAGAAAAAATGGTTCATAGAGAAAAATGCCTTCATGGTTTTCAAAGTCAACTAGCCTCACCTGTGTTCATGTCAAAACTAAAATCATAATAGAGTTCAATATAAACTAACACACATTTAACATATGAAGCAGACTCAACTCAGTGCTACAGAAAGCCTTGCTAAAATGAAATTCAAAAGAAACCCAGAACATGAAATGAGTATTAGGGAAGCTTGTACAGTTTTGTGGAAAATCTTTAATTGCATGCAGGTTCAAAGGTAAACATACCCAAATGATCATCTTATTCTAGAAAAGAGGGTTCTCTTGACTGATGATTTTAAATTAAATAACCCTACAAAGCTCAAACCCTGAAGGTAGGTCATCTGGACACCTCTAGAAGTACTCTCCACTGGCAATGGTGAGGCCTGCTGAATCCTTCTCCCACTCCTGACTCCAGGGTCGATATTACAGACAGGGTGCACCACCCTGTCCTGCACTGCGTTGCATCTTAAATTGGGTACGCCCATCACAGAGCGTGTCAGTGCATAATGTCACAATGAATGTGCTGTTACTAGAGCAGTCTTATACTAGTGTCTGTCCTGGAGTAGCACATTATTGAAAAGTGGACCGACTGTTTGAAGCTGCCAGTCTGCTTTTACTATGCAGGTGGCAACTCTGACAGCAGTTGAATACCCAGCTGGGCCTTTGAAGTAAGGAGAAGCTTCTAGAGGCAAGCCCTTTAAGTGCACAGTTGCCCTGCCTTCCTTACCCTGGCTCCAGACTAACTACAGTGGGTATGCACCTCTTTGTGTGGAGGATGGATGCAGCCTATTCAAGTGTAAGTGGGTCTGTGCCCAGCTCCTCACTCCCATCCTGCCAGTGATGGCCCATCCGGGTACACCAAAGCTCATTAGTGTATGTGGCTGTCTAGGAGGTATGCACAAATCCCAACTGTCAACCACCCCAGCCATGTCACCCAGAGACAGGTTGCAGGCACTAAATGGCTAACACAGGAAAATGTCAAATGTCTGAAACTGGCATTTTCATAATTATAATTTAAATTCCAACTTCACCATAATCTGAGATTTTTCATTACAATTTCAAAGACACCAAACATGAAGTGGGTATCTGCTCCCATTTGGAAATCACAGTTTATTAAATGTAATAAGGTAACTCAAATGCAATCCTATGGGAGCGGTATGCCTTGCAGTAATTAAACAAATGTAAGAGTTGTTCATTACCAGTGCATGTAAAACTTAAAAGTGCATGTCCAACCTTTTAAATGGACTGCACCCTGCCCTCCGGGTTGTCCAGGCCCTACCCTAGGGGTCACGTATATGTATTAAAAAGGAAGGTCTGAGCCTGGCAAAATGTTTATTTTTCCAGGTTGAAATGGCAGTTTAAAAATGCACACACAGGCTACAATGGGAGCACTGAAACATGTTTAAAGTGCCACTTAAGTGGGTGGCACAATCAGGGCTGCTTGCCAACTTGTAACATTTAATTTACAGGCCCTGGGCACAGGTAGTATCACCTTACTAGAGACTTACAAGTAAATTTAATATGCCAGTTGAGTCTGACCCAACCATACCGTGTTTTAAGGAGAAAGCACAACAACTTTAGCACTGGTCAGCAGTGGTAAAGTGTGCGGGGTTCTAAGGACATCAAAGACAAAGTCAGCAAAACAGGAGGTCTGAAGGCAAAATGTTGGGAAAACCACGCCAAAGATGCCATGTCTTACAACAGTGCTTAGTTGGAGCCGGTGGTTGCCGGTGGGGGCCACTGGCACTCATCTTTGGGGACCAACACTTAGTTTTGATTGTCAGGCATTTCCCGAGTGCAAGAGAGGAAAAACATAAAGCAGAAAGATGGAGGTAGAGAAGGAAAAACCATCACAAAGAGAGAAAGCAGGAACCTGCATCACTAAGATGAAGGGGCAAGGGATGTCTGATAGTAGGTTCAAGAGGAATGAGGTGGATTTAAAATTCCTAGCTTTGGTATTTGGTGCACTGACATTTAAAAGCACAAGCTTTGTGCTTCTGAGCAAAGTCATGGGGACCGTCACTCTTTCTTTTACAATTTAAGCACTGACAATAGAAAGAACATCCAAACCAAGTTTTTAGAATAAAACAAATTTAATAGCAAAGTGTCATAAAATGAAGGGAATCTGATGTTTGGCTCAAAAGTTATCGTCAAAACTAATTGAAATACTAACTGAAGACAAAGTCAGATTTCAAATGCAAAATTAAAAGAATAGTGCTGGCTGTGGTTCTCAAAATGAGCCCTAGGTGTAGTAATGGATTTATTTTTTGCCACTGGAATCAAACAATGCCTTTAGGTACTTGATTTAAAAGAGAATATTTTCAGAAGTGTTTCTGTTTGTTAAAAACGGCTCTACTTATTTGGATAAAAAATGTTGCTATTTAAAGAGTATCTGGTGAGAATAATTTCCAGATCTTTTGGCCTGGTTTCTTGGGCACCATACCATACTTTCACAACTTAAGTTCCACACCAAAATGTCCATTAGAAACCGACTGCTGAACACCTTTCACATCAGCTTTAACCCTTTTATCTGAAGGGCCATCTCCGCTTCCCAAACACATGAGAAAAGTACTGAACGGGTTGGCACTAGAAATATACAGTAGCCACTGTTCTACTAGCTAACTTCTCTCTGTTCCATAATATTGTAGTATAAGTGGAAAGGGTATATGTGATAAGTATGCACAGATCTGTACTTATATAATAATATTATACAAATATTGGGCCTCATTATGATGGCGGTGGGACTGTTCCAGATCAGGGCATATAAATTCTCCCTACTTCCACGGATAGAGTAATTTCACAGATAAACGCACATACACTCACCATACGCTTGGTCCCATTTCACTAACATACACTCAGATTACTCTATCAATACCAACCATGGGAGAAAACACCTCCTAAACACCCTGCATCTAGAGTGAGGTCAATGAGACCAAATTGACACTGTCTTGAGTCATGATTTAAACAACAATAATCACAATAGAGTGCTCAATAAAGGACAAGAAATAACCACCAACACTGTATTTAAAATAATGGTACTTTATCTAAAATTAGTTCAAATGGAAAGGCAATCAAAATAAAATCATTATTCTCATAGTTACCTATTCTAGCTAAATGTCATAAATGGGTCAGGACAGGTCTCTCAGTAGAAGTCTCCCAAGTCACCGTCCTCACAGCATCGATCCTCACCAACGCAGGTTTGGGAAGAAGTGGCCTCAAAAATCCCGAATGCAAAGACCACAGACCCTCTCTAGTCTAGTATATATATATAACAAAACTTACAAAATAAAGCAACATAAAATGTTCTGAATTTCCGTTGAGCCGCTGAGCAGAGCGAGCAGGAAAGGATGTAGCATCGCTACATTTGGAAAATCTCCGCTCAGAAAAAATCACAAAAATAAAAAGACGGAAGAAGGAAACTCGAGTTTGCAAATGTAACTTTTACAAATGTTCTTCCTCGGAACCATCATGAAAACCACTACTGTAATCACAAAGTTCATTGTGGCTCTCTTTTCCTCCAAGGTTACTTGGATGTTTGCCTGGAGTCGCTGTCATCATGGAAACTTTCAAAACTCCAGCAGAAGCCACAGTCAGATGACTTTCAACAAGGCCTCTCGTCATCCATTTCACTCGAGCACAGGCTGTAAACGGCAGCCATTTTCTCTTAGGCCAAAACGAACCATCTTAATCGAAAGAAATACAAACAACGTTACTACATCATCGCAATGATTAAACAGTGTTAATTCCCACTAATACCCTTATGTGTATGCAATTAACTAGCCATCTGCAACATATTTAAGCATTAGTACACGTTATTTCAAAAGCGTTTTGTGCTTAAAACAAACAGCACTTAGCAACATTTATTTAATAAAACCTGCACATTATTATTAAGCAACATATATGCATTCCCACGTGTAATTTCTCTTTGTTAATCATGTTGGTTAATCAAAATTTTCACACAAGACAAATAATGACTAATTATGAATTAGTATTTTTAATCACGACTTATAGACAAAACTGGAGCTTATAAACCCAATAAATTTTCAACAGAAAACTCTGCTCCAGCAATCCCCCCTTTGGTGATATTATCACCAAATAAACAACCCAAAAAAAAAATTTTCTCCCATTTTAGGAGAAATTGGAAATGTCTTTTTTCTTTTTCACAACACTACACACCAGACTCCCTTTCATCATCCCTCTTCGTCTCCAAGTAAACACTCTCCCTCAATTCTTCTAATTCTATTTCTTGTGGATCTCTTTTTGACCTTTTATTTCTCTTTTCAATATTTCTTTTGATTAATTTCTTTTTCCCTCCCCTGTTTTTACAACACAAACACCCCAATCTTAGTATTAATAAAGCAACAATTACACAGGTCAAAGGAAACAATATCTTACCTATAATAGTACTACCTATTTTTGCAATAAAACTCTTAACAGCAACTATTTTATTAGCTATTTTGGTAAAGATACTTTCAGCTTCCAGTGGTACTAATTCTTCATGCAAATCAGTAATATTTTTGATATAGATCTTCAGGTCCTTGCTTTCGTCTGGAATGTAAGTGCAACAATGTTGAACTTTCAGCATTCCACAAACTCCACCCTCCTTGGCCAATAAAATATCAAGGGCAAGTCGATTTTGCATAGACATGGTACGTACGGCAATCATCTCCGTATTCACCAAAAGAAACCCTCCAGCGGTACTTGTCGATAAGCGATCCACCACTGTTGACAATTTCCGAATTCCATATGCATTTAAAGAAATTCCCACTGCTGGAATTAAAGCTCCAAAGATATCACCCACTATTTCTGACCAAGTCTCTCTCTTAAAACGTGTTAATAAATTAATATGTTGTACATCTTCTATTCTATCTATATGAAAGATCTTTGGAAAGACCAGGCCCACATAACACGTGCCATACCAATGGTCAGGCAACCTATAATAAGCCTTGTTCCCACAAACATAATACACTCCTGGGAAAACTGGATCCTCTCCTCCTTTAAAACCCCATCCTGTTGCAATGAAGTATGTATCATGACACTCACTAGTCCCAACAAAATATGTATCATATTGGGTTTTCTTCCTTGTAATGCATAGTTTACCCTTCTGTGGTGCATCTAGAGCTAAAGTTGGACTAGCCCCATTCCTCAACTCTTTCCCCATCTCAATGTCCCAAATTGTCTCACTCACTTTGTATTTCCCTGCCTTTTCGTGCATGCTCATTCTCCTTTCCTCTACCATGTTTAGGAAAGCCTTCTCCTCTTCTTTCAAGCTGCAAGTTAAATTTTTCTTAAAAATGTAATCTAATGTTAATTCTTCTTTTTCAATAAAAATCTCACCAAAAACATTAGCTTCTTTAGCTGGATTCAGCCTTTTGTTCATAAGCAATTGCCCAAAAATATTACCTTTGTTAGACATCACATAATCTATTTTCCCTAACAAATAAAAAACACTACTTAACACACTACAAGAAATTCCATACGTAGCTGGTAAATGGTGATAAGTAACACCCTCTGAAACGGATGCAGGTAATTGCATACATACGTAGCAATCTCTTACTTCCATTGTCTTCACATATTCATATAGCAATTTTGAAAAAACATTACTAGAAAAATCATTAATTGACCTATCTTTATGCATGTAAGTATTACTAAT
The DNA here is from genome assembly GCF_964204655.1 of Triturus cristatus. Classification (NCBI taxonomy): domain Eukaryota; kingdom Metazoa; phylum Chordata; class Amphibia; order Caudata; family Salamandridae; genus Triturus; species Triturus cristatus. The sequence continues at coordinate 450,474,215 of NC_140584.1, forward strand.
TCTAGTTGGGACTACTTTCTGTGAATTCTTCTCTACATTAGTCTCATTCTCAGTATGTATCTCAAATGTACCTATTGTAACCCCAAATGTAACTAATAAAGCTAAAACTCCCCATAATAGCATTAATAATCCAGTACAGCAGCAGCACATTCTACACCATCTTTTTAAGAAGGCACATCTACTTTGATTATTCTCTATGTTAGCCATTTTACTACTTTGGCCGTGTCTTTTGACTTAGCCTCTACTACTCCACTACTGCAATTCTTTATTTCTGGATTACTTCAGACAGCTACATTTCAGACTTTCTCCTTTTCACTTTTCTCCAAGTGATTTCTTCAGTTCACTCAATTTGGATATTCATCACTCTTCACTCCTTCTTCAGCAACATCAAATTGTATCAGATCATCAACAACATCCTGTGCATCCGACTCTTCTCCAATGTCAGTCAGGATAACTTTTAAGATTCCAACAGACTTTTCCTCTTCCTCAACCACTTTTCTCAAGATCCCCTCCGGATTGTCTTGATTCACTGTTTCTTCTTCTTCTCCTTCAGACAGTGCTACATAAGACCATTCCGGTGATCTGTACTTTTGGTTGGGTCTTCTAATTCTCTTTATCTCCTCGGGTTCTTTTGATTTCTTTTGCTCCTTTTTCTTCACTTCATTTTGACTTGACACCTCATTCACTTGTTCAGCTTTCGATGTATTTGCTCTTATCAGTCTGTATCTCAGCCTCTTTACTCTGTTGTTAGGCCAAAGATCTCCTCTTACAACCTTTTTTGGTCTTGTTTCTTTATTATTTCTTTCTCCAATCCAAGTTCTCTTTCTCAGAACTCGACCTTCTGATTTCTCATTCTCACTGTCATCCGATTCTGTTTCATATGCCTCTTGTTCTTCAGCAGTTTTCTTTCGCTCCACACTCTTTATCACCACTGTTTGAGACTTCCTTATTTCTTTCCCTCCTCGGGTCTCCGACACACAATCTTCTTGCTGTCTACTTGTCCCTTCACCTAGCTTATCAGGAATGTTCCCTACACCTCCTCGGGGGTCTTCCGCAATCTGTCCCTCTCAATCTTCTTCTGACCCTACTTCTTCAGATATAATCTCAAGTGGATCTTCAACCTCCTCATCTGATTCAGGAGTAGTCTCTGTGGAACTGCTCTTTTCTCTTCTTTCTTCTCCACTGCTTGTTGGAACTTCAGGCTCTCTCACAGAATCTGATCTCCCTTTTGAAACTCTCAATGTTTCTCTTGAAGCTTCTCCTGGAAAGAAAGAATCACCTGACTCTCTTTCTCCTTCACTCCTTCCAGAATTCTGATTCCTTGTCACTGGTTCTGTTTCTTCATCATCACTGGAATCTGACTCTTCAAAATACTCCTTACCAGTCCCATCTTTTGGGTTTGGAACTCTCAGAGTATGACTTGCATGTACCCAGTTTTTCACACCAGCACACTTCACTGCAGTTGTCGTAGTCAGAATGACTTGTCTTGGCCTTCCCCACCTTGGAACCAAGCAATTTCTTCTTCTGTGCACTTTAATCCTCACCCAGTCCCCTGGATTCAGATCATGAGCTTGCTTCTTCTCAAGTGTAGTAGCGTCTTCTCCAACCTGGTGAAACACAGAATGAACTGCGTCAGCCAGGCCTTTACAGTAATCCAAAATCATGTCATCAGTTATTGTCATCAACTTATTGACAGGCACAAATGCATGACGCATTGCACGTCCCATCAAAATCTCATGTGGACTCAAACCAGTAGTTCTATCTGGAGTAGATCTAATAGTCATTAGCACTAGAGGCAAGACATCAGGCCATTTCATTCCAGTGGCTAAACACATCTTACCAATCCTGTTCTTAATTGTGCCATTTATCTGTTCCACAACACCAGAAGCCTCTGGTCTGTAAGCACAATGTAGCTTCTGCTGTATGCCCAATGCTTCACAAATCAAACTCATGAGCTCATTATAGAAGTGTCCACCTCTATCAGACTCAATCGTTACTGGAAACCCGTACCTGGGAATCAATTCCCTCAACAGTAATTTTGCAACTGTTATTCCATCATTTCTCCTAGTTGGATAGGCCTCCACCCATCTTGAGAACAAACAGACTACCACTAGAACATACCTCAATCTGTTCACTTGTGGCATTTCAATGAAATCAATCTGCATTCTCGTAAAAGGACCACCTTCTCTGCCTATTTTTCCTAGACTCACCACTGTCTTTTTCCCAGTGTTAAATTGCTGGCAAATCAAACATCTTTGACAAATGCTTTCTGCAATCGTCCTGAACTTTGCATTGTACCAAGTCTGTTTAAAAGACCTGATCATCGCATCCCTTCCCAAATGTCCCTGGCCATGATACATCCTTGCCATTGTCGACAGCATAGAGTTTGGCATGACTGGTCTACCATCTCTATAGATCCAGACACGATCTGTTTCTCTTGGGGCACAACCTGCCTTGATCCAGTCTTTCTTTTCTTCCTTTCCTGCCTCATCCTGCAACTGTTTCACCTCATCCCACGTTTCTAGGACATTAGTAAACATCTCAGAACAAAAAGACATTTCCCCTTCTCGTTCCCTATTAATCGAGTGATTATTTTTAGCACAATACTGTGCTATATCGTTCGCGAAACGATTTCCAGTTGTCACAAAATCATCTCCTTGTCCATGAGCAGCACATTTTACAACTGCTAATTCTTTAGGCAGCTGTATCGCCTCAAGTAATTTTCCAATCACCTCAGCATTCTTTATTGGAGTTCCACTCGACGTCAAGAAACCTCTCTGTAGCCAAAGCTGGCCAAAATCATGCACAACTCCAAATCCATACTGACTATCAGTCATTACAGTCACTCTCAGATCTTTCCCAATTTCGCAAGCTTTCGTCAATGCCACCAATTCAGCAACTTGTGCAGATTTCACTCCTTTCAATGGCGATGCTTCCATAACTTCTGAAACCTTGCACACTGCATATGCTGCACTCAGCACACCATCATCATTTCTCAGACATGATCCATCCACAAACAGCACATGATCACTCTCAGGCAATGGAAGATCTCTTATGTCTGGTCTCGGTTTTGTACAGTAATCCAGCACATCCAAACAATTGTGATCATCTTCTTTCACACCCACATTTTCATTATCTGGCAACAATGTTGCTGGATTCACATTCACACATCTCTCAAGAGTCACATTTGATGCTCCCAGAATGACTTTCTCATATTTAGTCAGCCGACTATTTGACATATACTGAGTTCTGCTTCTTGTCAAAAGAATTGCCACATTATGGGGTACAAATACCCTTACAGGATATCCCATTATGATTCCCTCACTCTGTTCCAGACTTCTGCATGTTGCAGCTACAGATTTCAGACAACCTGGTAAACCCACAGCTACAGGGTCAAGTGTCGATGAGAAGTACGCAATAGGCCTTCTCAGTTGTCCATGCTTCTGGATTAACACTGAAAGTGCACATCCATTTCTCTCACTGCAGTACAACTCAAACTCTTTTTCATAGTCTGGCATACCCAAAGCAGGGGCTTCACACATTCTGCTCTTCAACTCCTCAAATGCTGCCATTTGTTCTCCATCTAGTTCCAATGGGTCTTTCATCTCACTCTTTGTCAGCTTAATCAATGGCTTTGCTATCAGGGAGAAATTAATTATCCACTGACGACAATAACCCACCATCCCCAGAAACATCCTCACTTCTCTCTGGGTCTTTGGGGCTCTCATTCCCTTGATAATTTTGATCCTGTCATCAGTCACCTTTCTCAGACCCTTTTCAATATTGTGTCCAAGATAATGCACCTCTTTCTTGCAAAATTGCAATTTGGCTGGAGATACCTTTAACCCTCCATCTGCCAGATGATTCAGTAAAGCTATGGTATCTACTTCACAAGCTTCACGTGTCTTTGATGCCACAAGTAGGTCATCAATATACTGCACTAGTACTGAGTTTTCAGGCATGATCAAACTCTCCAATGACTTTTTCAATAACTGATTGAATATAGAAGGACTCTCTGTATACCCCTGTGGGATTCGACACCATGCTAAAATACGCTGGCCAAACCTAAATGCAAAAATCGGCTGGCTGTCATGATGCAATGGAATTGAAAAGAAAGCATGACACAAATCAATCACTGTGTACCACTCAGCATCATGTGGAATCTGATACAAAATCACTGACGGATTTGGCACAATGGGACAACATGCCACCACAATTTTGTTAACTTTTCTCAAATCCTGTACAATCCTGAACTTCCCATTAGGTTTCTTTAGCCCCATTATCGGTGAATTACACGGACTACTCAGTAATTCTCTCAAATCTCCTTGCTGAATCATTTTCTCAATTATAGGAGTTATTCCTGCAATTATTTCTGGTGTCATTTTGTACTGGGGAATGTTAGGATAAATAATTCCCTCTTTCACTGAGATTTTCACAGGATCTCCATTATTCATCAATCCCACATCCTCTCCAGTAAAATCCCAAACTGCCTTTTTCACTGTGCCTCTCAGCTCTTGAGGCAAATCCTCTGGATTAAACACAGCATATGTACCAACCATCTCACTTTCTCTATTATCTAGAGTCATTCGGTACAAAACATCTTCATCTTGTGTTTCAAAAGCTATTCCATCCGGAGTACAAAAAATTGTACAATTCATTTTGCATAGCAGGTCCCTGCCTAACAAGTTCACTGGACTAGTGTCACAGACTACAAATCTGTGCATGTCCGAAAATTTCCCTATTTGTACCCTTACTGGTTCAGTAAGACGTGTCTTAATTTGTGTATTGGCTACACCAACTACTTGGATTGCTTCATCCGAGAGAGGAAGATTTCTAATATCTGCTGACCTGACAGTTGATCTCGTCGCACCTGTGTCTACTAAAAAAGTAACACTTTCTTCATTTATTTTCCCATCTACAAATGGTCCTGCCTGGTCTATTTCTAGAGTTGCACCAAGTATGCACTCTTCCTCCTCTCTTCGGCACCGTCAATAATCACCTTCAGACTCACTCCCTTCATTCTTTAACAAATATTGTTGTACCTGGTTAGAACGCCTTGGTTTGTTTACCTGCTCCTCATTGTAGAATCCCGAATCCTGATTGTACTTTTGTGACCCTCTACTCTGCGGCAAGGGCGGTTTTGGCTCTTGGCTCTGCTGTCTCACAACCTTCTGTTGTTGCTGCTGTTGATTATTCCCCTCGTTCTGCACCTGTTGATTTAAGGTTTTACTCTCATTATTCGCTAATGGTGGATTGGTACATTCAGATCTCCAATGTCCCAGTTGGCCACAGTTGTGACAAGGAAACTTTTTCTTCGCTTCCTCAAGATTCCCCTTTCCTTTCCCTGCATATCTGGGCCTATTCCCTCGATTATTTGCCTGTTCCACCAACTGTGCTTCTTGTCTCTCCGCAACTTTCACTTGTGCCCACATTGCTTTCTCTTTCAGCTTTCTCTGTTTCGCTTCAATTTCATCACTAAAGTACTTTGCATGTCTCAGAATCTCATCTATTTTCTTACTCTGCCAGTCCACTGTATGCTCACGAATTCTCTCACTAATCTCAGGTCTTAGGCCATATACAAATCTGTATACAAAATGACTCAAATCCTTGTCACCCAGGTGCTCATCCCCACTGAATTGTTTAAAAGCCAGTATCAGCCTCTCATAAAAAGCATGAACTGATTCTTTTGCTTCCTGATGTGTTCGATCTATCTTAACCCAGTCTGTCTCTTTTGGAGGTACTTTACTTTTCAGGTATACAATCACCTGATCGTACTTCCTCATTACCTCTGGATCTGGTGCTCCTGTTCTCTGATCTCTTGGATATTCCTCAGTAGGCCAACTTACAACTATTTTACACTCAGCCCACAAGTCTGCTGGAACAATTGTATCAAACAGACTATTCAGGTCAATCCACAGCACCTTTGACAATTTCACAAACCTGTCTACCTGCCTATACCACTCGACGGGCTTTTCTCTCAGTCGAGGGAAATCATTCGTAAATGATAAAATATCCTGTCTGGTCCATGGAACATGTACATATCCTCCTCCAGGTATTTCTCTCATAGGATAAGCATCCACTGTTTTCTCTTTTTCTCTCACAGGAAATGCTGAATAAGTCCTGTCCACTGATTCTTCCCTTTTCTTATACCACCTATCCTTCCATTTTTCTACGTCACCCCATTTTCGCAACAATGCAATCATTTCCTTAATCTGTCCTGCTCTACCAGCACCATTCAGATTTTCAATATCCTTGTCCGTAAAATCCATCCTATAAGACCTCTGCAATGTTTTCACCTTATCAATGTCAACTCCTTGCTCACTCGCTATTGCTCTTAACCTGTCATGCGTATTTTTAGCTCTCCAGGTAATGTTTTTACACATGAATAACAATTCTCCATCATGATGATTTTTTAGAATGTCTGTAGGAATTGTCCCTACAACAAGCTCCTCTAATTCTATGCGTAACCTGGCCACATCAATTGCCTGGGAATCGTTATCCCTCTTTTGAAGGACTCTCATCCAATCATTCAAATCTTCAGCTGTTATTTCAGTAGTTCTTTTCACTGGAACCACCTTTTCTGGCATTCTCTGTGGTTCTAGAATTGGCATCCCTGAACAACTAGCATCACCAGTATCCAATCTCGAATTAGACTGTACCTCTAATCCTCCACTGCATATGTCACGTCTGGATTGTCTCAAATCATCATTACTTTCTGTCCTTTTTCCTGAATCTCCTGAGGGACCAGCCAAACTTGTTATCCTATTCCCAACATATGGAACCACCAAACCATTTTCACCCGTCCTCTGCTTGTCAAAAACAGGCATAACCAGACCTATGGTTACAGGCACCGTAACAGCTTCTAGATTCTTCGTCAGTTCCCTAATCTTTTCAGTCAGTTCTGATGTAGTTCTGGCTAATTCTCTCGTATTCTCATCACCACATCTTTTCTCTCTCTCTTTTTCTCTGAAAGGGTTACCACTTCTTAATTCAGGTGTCACAACTTCTGTCTCAATGATACGCAATGTATCTCTCATCGGAGAAACAACTGGTGTGCTCTCTTCTGGTTCTGGTCTATATGGAGGTGGTCTCTTGTAAATCATGTCATTCAAGACCTCATCCTCATAATCGCTAACTCCATATCTTCTCACTTCTGCCTCAGGAACCCTCTCCGTACCCTTCCTTTCTTCCTTCTCGTCAACTGTTCTCATAGGATATAATCCCTCTGACATACTAGCATCTCGCCATCTTCTCATTCGATCATGATGAGTTTCACGATCATGTTTCCTCCCAAACATGTACCTATAGTTGCCTCCAGATCTCTGTTTTTCTCGCTCATGTACTTCCTCTTCCCATTCCACCAAAGCCTCAAACTGTGTCGGCCTTGGTCTAGGCTCTAGACCCATCATTTTCTCCCGCAAATTTCTCAACACGGCCAGATTAAATGAACCATGTTCTGGGAAAGCTAAGACACCATCTTCCTTAGTATACCTAGCCCAATTCTCCAACCATATACAGGTTTGATACCCATATCTCGCAACCATAAAGGATGCAGGCGTTTTCGTTGGAGGTAACAATTCACCTTCTCTTGTTTTAACATCTTTATCCTTGTCAAACCATCTCTTTATTTTTCCGAACAAGGATTTCTTCTTTTTCTCTTCTTGGTAATACATTTCTGTGTTTACCAAAACTTTCTAATCCCTTCCGTAATTCCACTGTACAGTATGATATTTTATCCAATAACAGCGCAACTCACACCAACGCACCAATCCTGGAGCGTCTACGTCACAGGAATATAGGGTGACTCCTTCCAATCCCTGCGCGGCTCACACCAACGCACCAATCCCAGCGCGAGCACTGTTCTGATTCACTATCCAATCAGAGCGCGGTCTGTATGACGTCAGCAGTCGCTGCAGTCGCTCCTGCTCCTGTCTCCTGTCACTCGTCTACCCCTCCTTTACAAAATCTTCTCAGTAGACTTCGTGTCAAATTTTACAAAATCTATTAGTTACAACATATAAACATCTCCATTGTCTGCTTCGCTAACCATAGAATAGTAAAGAAAATCTATTTCACAAGAATCCCGTCTTTTCCCTGAAACAGTTCTCACTTCTGCTTCACTACGGAATTAATACTCTCGTTGACACAGTAGCACATCCCTCTACTCTGCCCTTCTAACATGCATCCATTAACTGTTTCCTCTAGGACTGCTCCAAAGAGTCTTACAATCAACTAAATGCTCATACATTCACGCACTTTCATACAAGAAAATATAATACATACACACAAAATCCTGCCTTCCCGAGAACAGCGAACAGTCTGTCCCACTACAGAATTATTTCACACATTAACCAAGCAGCGCTTACCTCTGCCCAGTCCTTCAGACAAGCTCAGAGAATACCTATTACTCCTCCCGTGATAAGCTTTAACGGCAAACCTTACGGATCCCTGGGACTTAAGACCAGAGTTTCACAGATAACCTTCGCTATCTTACACACTCCTTTTATACTAGAAATATATCCCTAATAGTAACACACGACGATGTCACTGATTCCGAACCCAGACAATGTGACGCGCAACTTCAATTGTCACACGTTTTTCCTGCATACGTACAGGTAATTCCAACAATCCCGTCTTTCCCGAGAGCAGTATATACTTCCCTCTGCCCTACTACGGAACTGCTACCAGCTCCCAAATTCCAGAAGCACTACATAAAACTCAACACGACGATTCCAACATATAATATTAGTACATATACCAACATCAATCAATAATCAATAAATCAAAAAGCCAATGTACAAGCAATCTAATCAGATCAAGACAATAATCAAAACCATCAAATTCTGCTACCAGGAAATTGTTCCAGATCAGGGCATATAAATTCTCCCTACTTCCACGGATAGAGTAATTTCACAGATACACGCACATACACTCACCATACGCTTGGGCCCATTTCACTAACATACACTCAGATTACTCTATCAATACTAACCATGGGAGAAAACACCTCCTAAACACCCTGCATCTAGAGTGAGGTCAATGAGACCAAATTGACACTGTCTTGAGCCATGATTTAAACAACAATAATCACAATAGAGTACTCAATAAAGGACAAGAAATAACCACCAACACTGTATTTAAAATAATGGTACTTTATCTAAAATTAGTTCAAATGGAAAGGCAATCAAAATAAAATCATTATTCTCATAGTTACCTATTCTAGCTAAATGTCATAAATGGGTCAGGACAGGTCTCTCAGTAGAAGTCTCCCAAGTCACCGTCCTCACAGCATCGATCCTCACCAACGCAGGTTTGGGAAGAAGTGGCCTCAAAAATCCCGAATGCAAAGACCACAGACCCTCTCTAGTCTAGTATATTTATAACAAAACTTACAAAATAAAGCAACATAAAATGTTCTGAATTTCCGTTGAGCCGCTGAGCAGAGCAAGCAGGAAAGGATGTAGCATCGCTACATTTGGAAAATCTCCGCTCAGAAAAAATCACAAAAATAAAAAGACGGAAGAAGGAAACTCGAGTTTGCAAATGTAACTTTTACAAATGTTCTTCCTCTGAACCATCATGAAAACCACTACTGTAATCACAAAGTTCATTGTGGCTCTCTTTTCCTCCAAGGTTACTTGGATGTTTGCCTGGAGTCGCTGTCATCATGGAAACTTTCAAAACTCCAGCAGAAGCCACAGTCAGATGACTTTCAACAAGGCCTCTCGTCATCCATTTCACTCGAGCACAGGCTGTAAACGGCAGCCATTTTCTCTTAGGCCAAAATGAACCATCTTAATCGAAAGAACTACAAACAACGTTACTACATCATCGCAATGATTAAACAGTGTTAATTCCCACTAATACCCTTATGTGTATGCAATTAACTAGCCATCTGCAACATATTTAAGCATTAGTACACGTTATTTCAAAAGCGTTTTGTGCTTAAAACAAACAGCACTTAGCAACATTTATTTAATAAAACCTGCACATTATTATTAAGAAACATATATGCATTCCCACGTGTAATTTCTCTTTGGTAATCATGTTGGTTAATCAAAATTTTCACACAAGACAAATAATTACTAATTATGAATTAGTATTTTTAATCACGACTTATAGACAAAACTGGAGCTTAAAAACCCAATAAATTTTCTCTGCTCCAGCAGGACCGCCATAGTTTCGGGCACAGGACCGTCCGACAAGGATTTGGCGGTCCAGACAGCCCAATTACGATATGACCGCAGTGCTGGCAGTCTTAAACATCCCTTTTTCTATTGCTGTTTTTGCTGCAGCCCAGAAAAGAGCTTCAGCACAAGCCGCAAAAGAAAAAGGGATGTTTTCAAACATCCATTAACTGTGTGCCAGGCACCATGTGGTGCATTGCCCACGGTGCATGGATGTTTGAGGGAGCACCACATGTGCCCCCCTGGCCCCATAGCAGAGGCTCTCTTGGGATGGGGCCCTGCTAGAGGCCCCCAAAGTCCATTTCCGTCTGCCTTTACAAGGCAGTTGGACCGCCATGCAAATGCATGGGGAAAAGAACATCCTAATCTATTGAAATGAAGATGATGCAGTTCAATTAAATTATAAGTATATTTAATATGAGCAGCACAGCAACCAAGGATAACGGACCAGCAGTCTCAGACAGTGCAACTGCCCACAGAGCCTCACAGTGTGCCCAAGGTTCCATATGGAACAAGAATGTTATTCATAAGATGCCACAGTATAGAGGCATTACAATAGTGAATTAAACAAACATAGAAAATGTAAATGTAACATATCTCCCCTTTTTTTAAGATAGGAGAATATATATAAACTCATACATACATAAACAAACAAGTGTACATTAACTAACTAAATGAGTCCAAGCATTATTCATTGTCAAATCTTTTTGGAGCCAGTCTGATGCGATCAGAAACTTTAACTCTGGACGCTACAGTATCATTACCATGCACTGATGGACGATTAAATGTTTGACTGGGTATATTGTAACATTTTGCAACACGTTTAACATTCCATAATCTTCCATCTTGGGTTATTACACTGTTATCAAAAACCCTTACAATCTTCATAGGTTTACCAAAACTATCTGAACACTTTATGGTTAAACCAGGCTTTTTAACCCTGACCCAATCACCCCTGTTGAAATTGTGAGATTTGGTTTTCCACTTGCTGTCGTACCAGATCTTCGTTTTCACTTGTTTGGAACAAACTCTTTCTTTAACCCCAGTAATCATGGAGTCAGAAAAAGACTTGTGCTTGCATTTTTCTTTCAACCACCATGGACATATCTTGGAAGCAGGATCTCTCCCCTTTAAAAGGCTGAAAGGGCTGACTTCAGTAGTGGAGTGGGGTGTAATGCGGTACAACCATAATTTTTCTCTCACAAAATTTTTCCAATTACAATTAATATTTACTCCATCTGAAACAAACCCTTTTAAGACCCTATTAAAACGTTCCACAAGACCATTCTTGTGTGGTTCATAAACTGAAACTGTATGGTGTTTGATGTTGTGACATTTTAAAAAACTCTCCATTTCATTAGACGTGAGTTGTACTCCATTATCAGTAACCAATTTGGCTGACACCCTTCCCTAGAAAAAACTTCTTTGAAAAACTCCATGACTAAATTGGTCGAAGTACCTGATGAAAATTTTTCTTCTGGCTATTTGGAGTGGTAGTCCACCAACACAAAAGCATACCGAGAATCACGTGGCAAGCACAAAAAAGGACCGGAGATGTCAAACGCAACTTTCTTCCATGGCTCAGTAGGCCATTCAGTATTCTTTAAAGGAGGAGTATTCAGTTTTAACATTTTCTCAGTTCCCATGCACACTTTGCACTCTCTGACCATGCGATCCACCATGCGATCTAAGCCGGGCCACCAAAAATAATTTCTAACTAGACATTTCATTACTGATATTCCTGGATGTGACTTGTGTGCCAACTCTAGAATAATCTTTTGAATCCCAAAAGGAGGCACACACTTCCCATTTTTAAACATCAAATCACCTTCTAGTACTAGAACATCCGCAACTCTATACATTGGCATAAACTCTTCTGGTAACGCCTTTTTGTCTGGCCAGCCCTTCAAAATATACTGTTTAACAGTTTGCCATATGAGATCCTCCTTCTCACAACACTTCCAGCTATTTTCAGAAATGTCCTCAAACGTTCCAGCCACAACATCCTGAATAGTGGTAATTACTTCAGAATCTTCACACTTATTATTATCAGAAACTTGACAGGGAAGTCTGGACATGAAATCTGCCATGACATTTTTTTTTTCCAGGGACAAACACTGGTTTAAAACAATACTCTTGTAACCTTGAGGTAAGTCTTGCTATGCGGGTGGTAGAGTTCCAGCCACCACCCGGAGAAAGTATGTTAACTAACGGTTTATTATCAGTCCTTAAGACAAACTTGCTGCCCCAAATGTAGTTCCTATAATGTTCAATTGCCCAAACGCATGCTAAAAGTTCTTTCTCTATCACTGCATATTTGCGTTCAGTGTCATTTAGGGTGCGGGATGCAAAACAGACATTTCATTCATCCTTCCTACACTTTTTGGATAAAACACCTCCAATCCCATACAAGCTTGCATCCACTGTAATGATGCATTCTTTGTTCATGCAATAAGGTTTAAGTGTGCCCTAAGGATTTCAGCTTTGATTAGTTCAAAAGCTTGTTGTTGTTCTAAACTCTATTCAAACACCGCATTCATTCTTAATAATTTTCTTAAGGGTTCCATTTTGGTAGCAAAATTTTCAACAAATTTACTATAGTACTCACACATTCCTGTGAACGAAAACAACTGTTCTTTGTTCAATGGAGAAGGAGCCTTTACAATACCTTCTACATTGGACCTCTTGGGTACTACTCCATCACTAGATAGAGTGTGGCCTAAATATTCTACCGAATCTTTAAACATTTTGCATTTATTAGCTTTAAGAGTTAATCCACTATGTCTTAACCTTTCAAACACTTCGGTTAAATGTTTGAAATGTTCTTCCTCATCTATTGAAAAAATTAGAATGTCGTCCTGGAAACATTTTACAAATGTATCAACATCCCTAAAAATGTTGAACATAACTTTTTGAAATACAGATGCCACTGAGGCCAAGCCAAACGGCATTCTAGTGAACTGATATAAGCCTTGGGGAGGGATGAATGCTGTAAACGGTTTGGAATCTTCAGTGAGACAGATTTGATGGTAGGCAGACCTGAGGTCCAGGGTGGAAAACACTTTGGCACCTTCCAACATTGAGACAACCTCATTAATGTTAGGGAGGGGATGGCAATCAATAATGATGCCAGCATTGAGTGCCCTTAGGTCAACACACACTCTCAATTTTTTGTCTGGTTTTCTTACCAAAACAATGGGAGTAACCCATTCAGCCGAATCAATAGGTTCAATAATATTTTCTGAGACTAAATCATCTAACATGTTCTTAACCTCTTCTGTGCCCATGACGAGATAGTCTCGTCATGGAGCACAGTCCCGCTGTGCTCATGACGAGACTATCTTGTCATGAAACCCACCCGCTAGGGAAGCGCCAGGCACAGGAGGGGGAAAAGGCCTGGCACCCAAAGGGTTAAGCTCCTCCCTGACGTTAATTGGTACGCTTCTTTGTTTTTGTTTTACAGGATGAACGTCTCTTTTAAGTTTTAAATCTTTTAATTTACCCAACGTGTCTGAAAATGCGTCACTGAAATTTCCCTTTATGACATTTTCTTTTACTTGTGGGGAAACAAATGAAATATTGTTCACATGCACTTCCTCATCCAGTAATACGGGTTCACCAGAGCGGGGATTAAGGATGATGCCTAATTTTCACTGGTCCCACCATCCCAATACATTGATTCCTTTGGCGGCAATGTATAACTTAACATCTATTTTCCTTGTTTTAAACCGTAGATTCACCTCAAAATACCCAATCATATCAATTTTTGAGCCATCATAACCATGTGCAACTGTGTCAGAAGGTAACAATTTGGAAGGCAGTAATACATGACTCAGTTTTTCCTGAAAAAAGTCATTTGAAATAATAGTCCATGGTGAACCTGAATCAGCCATCAGATCTAAGAATACACCAGAGATCTCCACCACACACATAGGAGGTTTCTTACATTTGTTGGATACTGGATTGTTTATGCTAGAGATTTCTTCATACATCGAAACAACTAAACCTTTGTTATGTTCTGTGCAACCACAAGTACCACATTTATGAAGAGTGTCATTAACTTCAGACATTGAAGATACTTTGCCTTGAGAAGGGACATTGTTCCTCCTCACATCCCTGCATGCAGAAGCAAAATGACCAATTCTACCACATTTCCTACACTCTTTGTTGATCGCTGGACAGCCGCCATAATTAGCTAAGTGTAACCTGCTACCACACCTGTAGCAAGATCCAGCCCTATCATTCCTTTCTAATTTTTTTTGGAATGAATGGGTAGCACCACACAATGAATTAAGTCCTGGAGTGTTTTGCTCACTTTGTTTTGCTCTAGTCATAGGTTGCTCACTTTGTTGTGTCTCTGGACGTTTGACCACACATATATCATCAGATACTTCAGTTTTATTAATGGTAGTGTTTTTTACAGTTAACATCCACTTTTTAGATTGTTCTAATGCTTTTGCAGTTGAAATCGCTTCTGCTAATTTAGGATCACCAATTTCCCATAACTGTTCCTGAGTTTTTTTTATTCTTTACATGTACGATGATTTGGTCTCTAATCATCTCATCTCAGATTGCACCAAAGTTGCAGTGAATACTTAAAGCTCTCAACGCCGTTAGAAAATCATCAAATGATTCATTTTCATGTTGTACCTTGGTGTAAAATTTGTATCTGTTTAGCGCGATATTTGTGACAGGTTTAAATCAGTGTTCCATTCGTTGTAAAGCTTCCTTGTACACATTAAAACCTTCTCCTTCTCCTTCCAATGGGGGTACCTGAGGTAGAGCTCTGAACACCATTTGACCTTCCGACCCCAAACAATGTTGGAAAATACTTTTTTTTCCTTCTGCTCCCATACGTTCCCCATCAATCGCACTCATATAATTAAAAAATTCTTCTTTCCAACGTGTCCAAGGAATTGGCGGATCACCTTTGTTTTGAAGAAATTTGTCAGGTGGGTCAAATTGCATGTTGTTGTTTTGAATAAGTAGAGAACACAGAGTTGCAAAAAAAAAATATAAAGTACGTATTACAGAATTGGTTGCGTATATGTATGTAGTCCCACACAATATAGATTTAATATTATCTCACTGTTCAAATAAAATGTTTATGAGAGGGTGACTTCTTTTCAAAAATGTACTTTCTGGAAGTGGTGGTAATAAAAAGCAGTTGTGAAAACTAAGGAACAAAAATGTCCTTTATATTTCCACCTTTTTATTTTAAGATTAAAGAATGGCCCCCTATAAGGAAGTACAATTTTTTCTGGAATGTGCTGTTCTTGGCCGATACATACTTTTCTTTTTTTTAATGCAGATGAAGTCCTTCGTTGTAATGCGTTGTTATGGAAACGCATCGGGCCACATTACGAGAGAATAACACTTGAAAGCAGTGAAACGCATACGCGAGAGACGCTCGTTCCAAGAACGTTCTGTTGCTAACAATAGAGTTCACAGTAGAATGTCTCCAGAGGCGATCGTGCTTGAAAGCAGTGAAACGCATGCGCGATTGACACGCTTCCAAGAACGTTCTGTTGCTAATAATAGAGTTCACAGTAGAATGTCTCCAAAGACGATCGCGCGTTAGCAGCGAAAGCCTTCTCGCTGGAACACTCAGCACCACGGACAAACTGTGCGCGTGGAACGCCTCTAATGACGATTACAGGATAGCTCATGAGCGAGGTATTTTCTTTTAAACACACGCTCGCATCCTCGCGCTGAATTTGTTAAATTTAAATTTAAAATGTTGAAATTGCTTAAGATTAAATAACTCACGTTGCCTAAGGAGTTGAAAAGTCCGGTTTTGACAGGAAGGAAGATCCTGAGGCAGTGTCTTTATCGGCAGGGTCCGTTTCATGAAGTTGGCATAGAAGGATATTCAGAGAACACACAACACCTGTGCTGCAGCCATCTGGTTGGTAAGGTGTTCTCCTTCTTCATAACTCGTCGCCATTGTTGAAATGAAGATGATGCAGTTCAATTAAATTATAAGTATATTTAATATGAGCAGCACAGCAACCAAGTATAACTGATCAGCAGTCTCAGACAGTGCAACTGCCCACAGAGCCTCACAGTGTGCCCAAGGTTCCATATGGAACAAGAATGTTATTCATAAGATGCCACAGTATAGAGGCATCACAATAGTGAATTAAACAAACATAGGAAATGTAAATGTAACATAATCCCTACAGCGGTGCCTCCACAGGCACCACCCCCATTGTAGGAATTAGGCTCCGATCTCTACCCTGACAGGCTCCTTGAGCCTGTCGGAGGCAGCAGACTTTCCCCCACCTGAAGCATTCGACCACTGGCATCCTTATCCGGCAGCCGGACGGCTGTCTCAGATGTCGGACGGGTTGCCGCCGATGGGCTGTTGGTAGCGATCCGCCCGACATCATAGTTAGGGCCATTGTCACTTAAAAATTCTATGTACAATAAAAAGTAGTCTAAGTAGCGTACAAACATTTGGGGCCAAATGTATGACAGTCAGGTTTTGCGACTTACAAATTGGGATTTTAAGCGACTCGCGATTTGTGAGTAACAAAACCTGATGTACAACAGCATCTCAGACATTGTTTGTTTTTCCCAAATGGGTCACAAGGAACCTGCCTCATTAATATTCATTAGGCAGGTTGCAATTTGCGACCCATTGGGAATGGCTGGCACTCACAGGGATGGTGGCCTGCTGGGGTCAGCAGACCACCATGCCTGTGACTGCTTTTTAAGTAAAGCAATGTTTTTAAAATGCAGCCGTTTCCTTAAAAGAAAATGGGATGCATTTCAAAAACAAAAATAAAAAGTTTTCTTTTTTTTTTTTTACAGTGGACAGTGGTTCATGGGATCACTCCCTGCTCTGAAAAAATGTTGGCACCCCCCTTCAAAAAGGGGAATGGACCCCTTCCTGTTTGTGAATGGCTTACCACCAATTTGAAAATGGTGGTAAAATGGTGGTTTTGCAACCGCATCCCCAGTTTCAAAACATTCATACATACGGGTGCAACTTGCTATTAGGAAGGGACATCCTTTACAGACCTCTTCCTAATCGCTGCTTGCAAACCCTATTATGCGAGTCGGTAATAGGTTACTAACTCGCAAAATATGATTGGTACATAGGAAATTGCATTTTACTGGTCAAAAACAGCCCATCGTACATCTGGCCCAAAATCCCTTTTGAATTCGGGTGTTTAATGTTTCTTTATTATTCTCTCAGTCCAATATTACACTATGGCAAAAAGATCAAAGGGGGAGAAAAAAGATAAACAAACCTGAATGATCTAGAGGCGGATGTAAAAACTAATTTTCAAAGAATCATCAAAATATATTTTTTGCATAGCACAGTTCCACTAAACCTCTCTTATTCATTCAAGCAATGTTTTCCAGTTCCTCAAAAAATTAACTCTGGCAATGTAACTGCAAAATGTACAAAGTACACTTCAATCAATCAATCAACCAATCAATCAATCAGGGGTTCATAAAGCGTGCTACTCACCCGTGAAGGTCGAAGGCACTGGGGGTGGGGGGTGCAGCTCCTGATCAGTCAAAGAGCCAAGTCTTGAGGCACTTCCGGAAGATGTGCAGAGTGGGTGAGCGTCTGATGTTGACTGGGAGCCCGTTCCAGGTCTTTGCTGTGACGTAGGAGAAAGCTCTTCTGCCTGCTCTGGTTCTGCAGATGCTTGAGGTCTCTGCCAGGGCGAGGGCGACGGAG
This sequence comes from Triturus cristatus, assembly GCF_964204655.1. Classification (NCBI taxonomy): domain Eukaryota; kingdom Metazoa; phylum Chordata; class Amphibia; order Caudata; family Salamandridae; genus Triturus; species Triturus cristatus. The sequence continues at coordinate 450,492,101 of NC_140584.1, forward strand.
TGGAGGTTCCTTTTGGGTACGTGGAAGGAGACTCTATTGTTGAGGTATTTGGGTCTGATGTTGTGGAGGGATTTGTTGGCGTGGGTGAGTAGCTTGAAGGTCACTCTCTTCTCGATGGGGAGCCAGTGGAGGTCTCGTAGGTGCTGGGTCATATGCTCGTGTTGTGGGGTTCCAAGGACGAGTCTGGCTGTGGTGTTCTGTATGTTTTGGGAGTTTGTGTAGCAAAATGTTGTTGATTAGGGTGTAGAGGGTGTTGCCGTAGTCCAATCTGCTGGTTATGAGTGCGAGGGTGATGGTCTTTCTGCATTCAGGGGGGATCCACTTGAAAGTCTTGTGGAGGATGCAGAGGGTTGTGAAACTGGTGGAGGTGACGGCGTTTATCTGGCGGGTCAAGGGTGAGGGAGGAGCCCAGGATGATGCCAAGGTTCCGGGCATGGTCCATCGGGTGGGTGTCCGAGGGCAGGGTGCCACCAGGAGCTGTCCCACGCAGTGGGGGAGGGTCCGATCACGAGGACCTCCATCTCCTCTGAGTTCAGTTTTAGGCAGCTGTTGCTCATCCAGGCTGCAACATCTTTCATTCCTTCTTAAAAGCTGAGTCTGGTGTCTTCTTTAATCTTGCCATATATTTTTCAACATAATGGTGAAACAGTCTGGGGTTATATTAAATGTTCTTCTGTATTTTATTCCAGTTTTTGAAATGCACTAATCTAATATGAATAAACAATAGGCACAAAGCGAATACACGTACAAAAAATCTTGATCCTGCCCATCTACAAGAATCAAATGATCAATCCATTTTAAAGTAGCCTTCTTCCACCTTACATCTGAAGTATACAATTGATATAGACCTGCTCTCATTTTAAGTTAGGTAATAGAAGTGCTTTGCACATCAAACTATGATTTTTATTCCAGTCATGTCCAATCAGGATTCTCAATCCTCTTTACTTTTTTAAGTACAGATGCTTTTGACCCTATCCTGGCTGAGTGTCCTACAAAAGTATACTGCATGAAAGTTATCCACTACAAATTTATGACTGTGATAAAACAATGAACCAGTGTCTACAATAGGCATCTAAATTCCTACTTTTATGAAGAAGGTTTTAATAAACATATGAGTGTTATATCCTATCTTCCCTGTTTTGGGATCTGCCAAGAAGTCTTGATGTCAGTTTTTTGAAGTGTGTGATGTAAGAATGTGCGTGTGTGTGAGCAGCCTACCACAATGTGTTGAGAACTCAGATGATCTCGAGCTGAGCTTAGAAGAACATAGGTTCTGATGGAGTGCTACACTTCAGCCTGAAACTGTAACTGAACTGAAGCTTGAAGATTAACATTAACTACATATGTAAATACAAGTTGACAATGTTACATAATCATAATTCAGAATATTAATACAATTCAGTAATGAAAGGGACTGCAACATTCAAAGGGTATTAGAGGTATCCATCTCTAATACATTACACAGCCTTAAACTTTCATGACAAAAGTTCAATAATGACAATCTTGAATAAAAGCTGGAGGAAAATCGGAAGTTTTTTGTAATGTCAATGTTTTAAAGTAACTGTAACTTGTCAAAAATGTACATTTTCCACCTTCTTTTTTAAAAATGTTCTGGGAAGGCCTTTAGTTAGTTGTTAAACTTTCTTTGGATAGTAGAAGTCAAATATTTGATTATTTATATGTTTAGGAGAAAGAAAGTCAGAATAGAATGGAAACAGTGATCCTGCTTAAATGAGTGATTTTTATTGAGGTCCAAAAGTATACCTTTACAAAATGGAAGCCCCCAGTTGCTTTATAGTGTGTGAAATTATTTTCTAGCATTGAAAATGTACTGTAAAGTTTGCCTAACCTGACGATCCAGATCCAACAGGAGCCGAAGCTCATCTCCACACTTTCCTGAACCCACTGCCAACCATGCAAAGATATTATGATTGTCAACAGTAGACCCGGGGAATTGGGATTTGGACAAGAGAGAGAGAAAACAGAAACATTTGATATCTTCCCTCTGTCTGTTTTTAAAGCTGGACTCAATCTGCACTGCAGAAGCATTGATATGTAACATGAGAAATAACTCTTTAGCATTTAATGATTCAAATTCCAGTTCACTATTCTGATATGGCATATCATATTCTTTACAAGAGTCTCTGTTTTTCTAGCTCTTTACAGTGGGTTGAATTTTTGTAACATCATATACCTGAAATACACATAATCCACTGTAATACATGCAACAATAACTGGAGCGGTAATATGCATTTCGATGTTGAAAACTACTTACAATCTTTTGGAAATGAAGCCTGTGAGCCAAGTGGTTTTTGTTATAACCTATCCATAAGCTACAACATAATGAATACACATTGGCATTGTATGCTTCTTCCTTACAATAAACAATCACTTCCCACACACTGTCAATACCATAATACAATGCATGACTTAAGGAAAAATACAGACAAGGTCTACACAAGTGAGAATTCTTCTCTTCATCTAATTAAATAATAAGAGTAGACTTCATAATCTTTATAAGGAGGACCCCATGAGTAGTGTGCAAAATCAAAGTCTATCTAAAATATTTCTAAAGTATTGCCCCGGAACATGTCTCTGTTTTTAACAAGTCATTGATTGCCTCCAACGATAGTGCTGAGATTCCAATCTCTGAGAACAAGGGTTCTGGCTGTAGCATCTCAACATCTTGGTTGCCTAGCAAGGAACATTCTGAAACATGAGCAACTTATACTCAATGAATTCAAGATTTCTACCACAATTACAAATCTCATGAGAGTCCTGTGACGCGCTGGGTCATATAGTCTGTCTTGACTCCACTTGTGCGATTTGCTTAGTGCGTCACAAGAAAAGCCTCATCCCAAGCAGTGCCCACACTCCTCTGGTCCTAAAGACTGGAGTACTAGAAACGTTCAGAGAAGTGCATCTCCATACCTGCCCAATGTACACAGGTGAGCACAGTATGTGAATCAAGACAGATAAATACACTTAGAGAGAGACATCTCTTAAAATTGTATTCTTAGAAGGAGACCACATTCAATTCATCCACATTTGTAAGATCATTGATGGCTTTTAACGACCGAATAGGGAAAATTACATAAATAAATCCTATTCCATCATCTGTCGACATCCCCCACCTCACCCGACCCACTCCACCGTGCTTGCTTGCACGGACCACTGCTGCAATCAAGGGCTTATAAAGTGTGACGGCTCACCTGTGAGGGTCTCAAGGCGCTTGGGGGTGGGGCCTCATCATATAAAGCCTGCTGGCTTTCCCTTGATGTAAGGGAAGGACTTCCATTGCAGAGACAATGTCCCAACAGGAAAAACTTAGGTCAGCCTCTAATGGCCCTTACTCCTCAGGGCCGTCGGAGAAGAATAATAACAGCGTAGTCTGTCCGCATATAAATTTGCCGGGCTGACCCCATCCTAGGCAATAAGGATACTCCATCGTTGCTGTGGCGGACTATCCTTGTGGCCAAGAATTAAATCAAGCCCTCAGTATCAATGTAAAACATCTGACATTGACAAAACTGCTACGTCTATACAACTTGTGTTCCAATGCAGTCGACCTGAAATTCCACTTAGGTTCCGATTACTGACAACTGTAAACTATCATTGAAGAATTAAAAAAAGTTAGGGATGGAAAGCTTAATTTAATCAATCTAAACAACTGGCAATTACTCGGGTTGCATCACAACCCATCGCTTTTGTGCCCACATACCACCTCAGACCCATTCATATGCAGAAAGACCAGGACTGATTTGAATAAGGGGTGTCCCTGACTAGAATGGCACATAGGGTGAATAATAATGGTTTGGAAAGCGGCCCTAAGTGGCCACCAGTGGCTGAGATTAATTTGAGCATTCCTTCCATTATCTTGTTTTTGTGTAGACCTCATTGGTGCATAGCGTTTTCGGTGCTATTTTCATTTAAAATGTTTAAAACTCATATCTACGTGTTCCTTCATTTGATTTTTGATGTTTCAGTGCAATTCTTTTGATTAAAGTTTACCCTATTTTCTGATTCAGGTTGGGATTTTTATTGTTTGGTAATTTGACTTTATTACTATTTTGGTACTCAATAATTAATTTACAGATTGTCTCAAAGGAAGCCTGTCTGTTACCAGGGGTTGAGTTCAGCTTAATTTAGTGACTTTTGGGGTTCACCTTGACACGTGAGTTTTATTATTCCTCATGATGGGTCACCACCCACTCCAAATAATAAGCCACTTTCTTACAGGTCTGTTGAGTCATTTGAGTGGATGGGTTCCTCTGTCATTTGTAGCAGGGTGTGACCTTCTCCAATATGCCTCCTTACCCAGCCAGGTGAAGAGGAAGGAATCTGGAGACACCCATCTATATAGTGTTTGTTTCCTTTGGAGCTCTTGAGTCACTGGTCTCATCTTTACTGCATTTCTGCAGAGAGGTCTTGATAAAGCACAATTGGGCCTACCAAGTAGGTATGCTCAATAGACCATATAGCTTCCTAAAAGAATCTTTCTTTCAAGCGCTAATCTGATAATTTAGCTAGGGTGATCCATGACTTGGTGTTAGCCTCTTTATGTCGCTATCTTTCACTACTGATCTTCACCCTTCACGCTTCCTGCCGGCCTCACCAGGGACTACATCCCCCACCTTTCTACACAGCAGGAGGTGCCAGTGTCACGTTTCCTGCGACAGGGGGGCACATATGGAGCCCCCTACTGATGTTCACCCTTCACCCTTGCTGCTGGCCTCACTGGGGACTTCATCCCCCACCTTTCTATACACCAGGAGGTGCCAGCGTCACGTTCCCTGCGCCAAGGGGCACATAAAGGCTGTCTTGGGCTCCTGCGGCACGGGTCACACCCGGTCATGCCCGGGGAAAGCCCAAGCCAAGTGCGGGCCTGTCCATGCCTGTCCGAGTCCGGAGGAGGCTGGGCTGGGCCCATTCCCTGTCACCAGGACTGTGGGTCCCAAGGATCATCACTCTTAGGTACAGGTTTTTAAATACTGACTTCTCCTTTTAATATAAACGCATCGTGCATAGAATGGTTAAGCATTAAGGCACTAATGATTACCTAGGGGGTGGAATAGCAGGAACTCTAGATGCCTTTCTAATGAGGGCAGAGTCAGTTTTGACCCACGAAATTGAACTAAACGAGAGGCGTCTTTCTCTGGACTCTCTAGCCACTCAGAAGCGCTGCTCCCTTGGCAATCTATCTGTGGATAGCCCTCTTATTCCTTCCTCTCCAGTGCCCATGCCTACAGCCCCAGTGCCTGCGGCCCCTGTGTTGTAAGATGTACGAAATCCAAACTCCATCGAAACCTCAGTCAAAGCTTCAACCAGATCTAAAACAGCAACAACGGGCAAAGTCGCAACCGCCCCACTAGATACTATCAGTGAGCTACCAGTAAAAAGAAGAAGGGTTGGTGCCCTTCCAAAGCATAAGCTAAAGCAGAAACCGCATGCCATTGAGCAGGGAGGACCCAGAGACACTAAACCTGGCTTAAGTTTCAATTTGTGTCCTATGGCTGGTGACGGCACTTTTATTTCGCCAACCCAGGGGAGTTATGTTGAAATATGGAAAAGACTTGAGACATTGGTTACTGTCCTCCTCAGCCCATTATTAACCAAATTATCTCAAATTGAGAACAGGTTGTTGCATATTGAAGGGCTGGGTAGACCGACGCATGATAAAGGTGTATGTTTTGCCCATGCTCATGTTTTGGAGCAGCAGAGGGGCCACCAGCATCCGTAGGGGGGTCCCACCCAAAGGAGTGTAACAATGAAGGGCAGCATACCCGCATGGGCAGCAACGTACGTAACATAGCAGCTACCTCTCATCATAACCACCAATTGTCCCCTGCCTGCCCAATGGGGCATCCCTCAAAGCTAGATGGAGTTTCAAATCTCCCCCCCAGATGGGCCAGCTTCCAATGCACGATTAACTTTACAGGGGGCTGGAGGGTGGGAGCTCCGCCCTAGGCAGTGCAGATCAAACTTGGGGAGCCCTCGTATCGCACATCAGTTTGTACAGCCTCCCACAGGCCTCATCCCCTCTAATACTGATTCTGGGCGACGTCCCAATCCTGAGGGACGATCAGTCTGAAACTACTGCCCATTTAATGTACAAATCCCTGCATTGGTTAACTCATCAAACATCTAGTAGGGGAAATAGGGGGGTTCCACTGGCCAATCGAATTATTATGGCTAGAAGGGTGGAGTGGCTGGGACCAACTAAGAAAACAATGGACGGTGATTGTGTGATTATTAACTTCAACAACCATTATGCATCAAATGTCCTATTAGATCATCTATTTTGGGACCCACCTAAAGGCACACAAATCAGAGCACAACCGTATGCATTCTTCTATAGGCACCCCCAAACCCTGGTTAATGAAACAAGTGCTCCTATGGTGGGAGGGGGAAGGATGGACGAAGAACCATGGAATATAGTCAATGCAAGGGTAACCCTCGAGAATAGATGTGCCCCTCTATATGATCTGGAGCAATGCAATTGACTATATTCCTCAGTCCACTGGTCTTATCAAAGCAAAAATGGGCTAGTCAATCACTTAACTCCCCATATAGACAAAGTAAGTAAGGATGCTACCCCCTGCAAACCAATAGACAGCATAGATCTAGCATCTCCCCCCAAATCAGCTCAGATAACATATATTTCTTGGAACATTGCGGGATTGCAGTTGAAAATAGAGTCTTGGGACTGACTTGAATTATTTGAAATTCATGACATCTGCGTGTTCCAAGAAACATGGTCCCTAAACACTTTACATCGTTAAGGCTATCTTAATTTTTACAAACCGGCATCCTAAGGGCAAAGAGGTAGACCATCAGGTGGGCTGACTATTTGGGTAAAACAGGGCCCATGCTATAAAATTTGGGAAGTCTACATTGACAGCCCTGCCATTATGGTCATCTGTTTACAGATCAACCCCAATGCCAAAATAATAGTCCTTAATGTTTTTGCTAGAGGTCTTACTGGTGTAAGACTATCTAATACAGTGGCCATTTTAGAGGACTTCCTGGAAAGGACGACTGGTACCCCAAACGTTGCAACTGCAGGGGACTTAAGCACTACCTTTGAGCCCCTTGATAAAAACTATAGCAAAGTCACCGAAGAAGAAGATGTGCAATGGAGCATCCCTTCTTTAGAGGAGCCTCCGATCAAGAGATGAATGGAAGCAGCTTTACAACATAACGCATTATGTATGGGGTGGGGTCTCAGGGCAGTATATGGGCGAACCTCATCAGATAAGCTGAGTTCCAATTCTTTCAACAATCAACAATAGCGTGAGTATGAGTCGTATTGACTATATTCTCATAAATATGGAATACTGGGCCTCCCTCATTGATATGGAGGTCCAGGAGAGAGTAGAAAGTGATCACATTCCCCTATTATTAAAAATGAAAGAACTAGGATATAATTTGTTCCCAACCCTAACAATACACTGTACCACCAACAATGCCGTGGTCTGTAATGACCTGGGGAGGGTAAAGTGGAACAAAATAGTGGAAGGTGAAGAAACACTCACAGCAATAAGGGCAGATGTTATCAACACCTTGACAGAGCTATAAACCAGCACCACCCAGACACAGGTAAACCAAAATATAAGTAGGGCCCATGAAAACCTATTTGGTTAAATTATTAAATATTTTATAAAGCCCGTCATCCACTCCAACAAACGGGAGAAGAAACAAGCAACTTGGTATAACAAGGCCTGTAGAGAAGCTTACAAGTCATTGGTGGTAGTCATTAAGCAGAAAGATATGGCCACCGTCAAAGCAACCCGCCAGTAGTATAGAGCTATAAGCACAAAGCAAAGAAAGACTGGGACGAACTGAGATGGTATGATCTTCATCAGGCCAGCCTAGGGAAAAATCTTCAACACTTCTGGCAGTTGGTCAAATGGGGGGGAGGTGGGCAAGCACCACAACTGCAAAATCATGTAGCTCCCTAAATGTGGGTTGCACATTTTGCCAAGCAATTTGCTATAGAGGAAGAGGGAAAAACCGTAGACCTATTCCAAATTCCGTGGTATGACGTTGAATTGCACTTTGAAATAGGGGAGGTTGAAATAGCGTTGAGTGCTGTTACTAGTGGAAGAGCCCCGGGCCCGGATAGCATCCCAGCAAATGTGTTTTTATATGATAGGGTCATCTGGCATGAGTACATATTACAGTCAGCTAATGCAATAGCCAGTGGAGCTTCTATACCCGTCTCTTGGAGGGGCTCAGAGTTCTTACCAATTTACAAGACAGGTGATCGTTCAAGCCCCAGTAACTATAGGCCAATAAGCCTCATTGATGCTATACAAAAAATAATGGCAATAAAACAGAATCCAGGAATGGATCACAGACAATGATATATTGTCACCGTTACAGGCAGGATTTCACACCCATGTGAGCACAGTGGACCAGGTCTTTCGTTTTGTATTAAGTGTGTTGTAGTGCTGGCGGGCGGTACCATTTATGCCGCCTTTGTGGATTTAAAATCCGTATTTGACCTCGTCCCCCGTAATCAACTTTGGTGGGTCCTCAAGGATCTTGGGATGCCACTAGAACCTTTATCTGTCATGGTGAGTCTACACGAGGAAAATGTTGCACAGGTCCGGAGGGGTACACAGGGTAACATTACTAATCGATTCCCTGTATCCAAAGGGGTCCGCCAAGGGTGTGTTATGGCTCCAAAATTATTTTCACTATTCAGTAATGGGGCAGTCAATAATTTTACCACTTTCCCGACTGATGCACCCACCCTTGCAGGCATAAAAACACCTATACTCATGTTTGCAGATGACACACTTGTCATTTCGAAAACACAGAGTGGCCTGCAACAGACGTTAGTGAGGTTAAAGAATTTTGTGACGCCCATGGTCTTGCGATTAACACAAGCAAAACTAAATGTATGGTTTTTCATAAAAATCGGCCATCGAGGGGAGGGTATCTCTAAATAATGAATATATTGACCAAACAGATGTTTTTAACTATTTAGGAATCTCGCTAATTATTTGGAAATAAACATAATTGGAAACCCCAGATTGAAACCATGGACTTAAAACATCGCCAACTAGCAGGTGCATTGCTGAAGAAACATAAGTCCTCAGTAACAAATTCTATAAACCCTGTTCTGAAGATCTATATTACTAAACTTTTAGCACCTGTACTATATGGTGCTGAACTCTGGGGTTATGAAAATTTGACACCGCTAGATCTAGCCCAACACAAGTTTCTGAGAGGTGTCATCGGTTTATCTTAGAGCACTCTACTCAAGCCTCTATATTATGACCTGGGCTGCAATAGATTGGATGAGATAACAAGGTTTCATCCGATAGCTTTTTGGCGAAGATTATGGACCTCTCTTGAGCTATCACATTATGCCGTCGTCCTTAAAGTTGTCTGGAAAGCCGATACCTCTTGTAAAATTACATGGTTGCAAAAGGTGAAAAACATATTAGTCAACATGGGAGTGCGACATCTATGGGATGATCCAGAGGGTCAACAGTTCCCCTCAAAAAAAGAAATGAAAAAGCTCTACTGGTCTATGGTTATAATGAATAGTACCCAAACTTCTGGTAGTGTTACGATGACAGATAAATTCATAGAGTTTAGACCTTGTCCTCTGTATGGACCGTTCTGGGATTCTATAGCCAAGCCCAGAGACATACAGCTGTATTTTCAATTCCGGGTGGGTTCACTACCAGTGATCTCCTTTACGTGCAAATGGCATAATTTAAATGATAGCAAGTGGCATTTGTGTGTAGAATTTGAGAACACCTATTCACATACTTTATTTTTTTGCCCGGCCTAGAAGGCCCCTCGGAATAAATGGTTGAAACCTTTATGCAGAAATATGGGTACTAGGTGCAGCACCATTGCAATGAGGATATTGTTGACCAACACAAATGAATCATGGCTAATAGCAACTGCCAAATTCCTAAGTTGGATGTGGTCAATTTGTGATTTTTTTTTTAAAGATCCCGTGCCCATCAAACCCAGTGATTAACAAAAAGAATAAGTTGACGTATAGCATGGTTAGGCAAATGTCATATTGGTTGCCTGACTAGAAATATCTAATGTAAACTTCTGTCTGGGACAACCATGGTCATAGTTATAGAATTACACTTTTATTCTAGTGCTGTATATACTGCTGTATATTCGACAGTTCCCATGCACACTTTTTATGGCCATTCCCCATTGCATATTTCTTCTCTTTCTTTTTATTTTTTTAACTGGTCTTTTTATGACATTTTTATGAAATAAGAATTTAAAAGTTCATATATTAATGTTTTATATATGAGATGTAATGGTTTTATGACTAGCTTTGAATTTTTCAATTTATATGGCCTCGAAGCCCTTAAATTCTAATTGTAAATAACTATGTATATATGCCAATCACTATGACCATAGGGTGTATGCACCCCCAATTGGAATGCAGTGTGCATTGTTGTGAATGTCTTTTGTGATCTTGGCGATTGAAATAAAGATTATGAACTGAACCAATATCTTTCCAGAACTCTGAATTTTCAAGGCACTACCGAAGAGCTCCTCAAGACACTTGCAGACGTTATTACTTTTCATGTCTTCTGTGAGACCCCTTACTTTGATGTTGTGCCTTCTTGAACTATTTCAAAGTCTCCACATTTGTCTAGGGTTTCAGATGTGATATTTCCATATGCATTAATTGATGCAGCTCTTCACTCCTTTTCAGATGACTTTCCGTAATTGGCCGATGCTGGTTGATTCACTGCATGTCAGACTTTAGATTTGAGAAGTGTTTGTTAAGGTTAGCATTGAGTGACTTCAGACTGCCAGTCATAAATGTTTCCAGGTACTATATCAGTTTATCCAGGCATAGTCATAAGTACTCTTTGTTTAAGGCCTGGGTGTTTTTTGCTGCCATGATGCTTGATGGTTGACTTGTCTCAATGTTGAAAGAATCTGCCAATTTTACATTGTTTCTGCTTTTTGAGTGACCGTGACATTTAGGGTCTGATTATAAGTTTGGTGGTACGGGAGCGGAACCACCACGCCCACCAGAGTATGACTTTTTTTTGTCACTGGCAGATAGTTCTTGCCGATGAAATAAGCACTGGAATGGGAACGTCAAAAGCAGTACATGCATGGCATGGACTGGTGCAGTCCATGCCATGCAGTTATTGGGGTGCATGCACACAGGGGGCACAACATGTGCCCCCCTGCATGCACCCCATGGCCCTGAGGTTTCAGGGGGGCTGTAGGGCCTCCTTTTTTCCCTCTCCGCCAGTTTTCATGGAATAGAAACCGGCAAGAAAACTGTGGCATTCCTGCCAAGCATATTGCAGCCTCAAGACCCCTGTACCATCACCAGGTGGTTGAGGCGGTGCAATGGCGGTCCAAATGCCCTATTAGTAATAGGCCTGTTGGACCGCCGGTGTAGCAGTGGCCGGACTGCCACCACGTCACTATGAATCTGGCGGTCCGTGTACTGCCATATTCATAATCAGGCCTTTAGACTGATGGGCAATCAATGTATCCCCTGGCCTACTTTCTCCTTTCCAAATGACTCTCTTAGACATATTGGGACTGATTCACAATGGTAACTGACACTTTTGAGGAAGTTTACTATGTTTCCGGTTGCACTGTATCCCGCTCCATATTTACAAGGAAGCGATAAGCTACTTTGCGTGGCTTAATGCGGCCTTGTAAAATCCTTCCATTTGATGCTTTTTTATTTATTAAAGGGGTTGTGCATTGGGTGTTGCTGTGGGCATTCCCTGCAATACCCATGCCTTTTTGAGACTGCCCCAGATTTACGAGGAATCGTAAATTTGAGACAGCACCAAAAACCAATACTTTCCCAGGAGGTATAAGTTTGGCGCAACAAGGAGAAATGCTTTTATTTCTACAAATGATTGCTCTTTTTATGTGTGCTGCATTCTACAACACACGTAGAAGGAGCAAAATGCCATTAATGATACTATTGGTGCAGGAAAGTGTCCCTTCCTGCACAACAGCAATTATCCCTGCAACCCAGATACCCTTGTACTGTGGTGTAAAGGTGTCTATGTTAGCACATGGCTGCTGTTTGTGCGCTGGTGCAGGGGTGAGTCCAGGAATACAACGTATTCTTGTAAATATGGCGCATTCCTGCACTTAGACAATGACGCAGCTCGGCGCAGCAAAATTGCTCGCGGCACCGCGCTGTGCCATTGTCTTGTAAATATGCTCTCAAAGTGTAAGTCCCTACTAAAAACAAACAGTAATGAGTTGCATACTACACATGGTCAACCACTGGACTGCAACATCCTCCCATAGAAAATAAGGGCCAGATGTATCAACATTGTATTTTGTGAGTCCTTAATAGCGAATTTTATGATGGACTCGCAAAATGCAATGTATGTAGGTTTCGCAAATAAAATTGTGATTCCTACGCATTCCTTATTTGCGACTCGCAAATAAGGAATGGCTTCTCATTCATTTCTATGGGCCTAGAGGCCCATAGGAATGAATGGGAATTGCATGCGCAATTTGTGAGTACGCAATAGTACTCGCAAATTGCGCATGCAATTTCAAGGGTTCAAGGGTGCCAAAAGGACACCCTGTTTCATCCCTGAAATATGCATGTGTGCACATGTGGCGCACATACATGCCACATGGCACTTAAAAAAATGCTAAATTGTAAATTTTTCTAAGGATTTGCAATTTACCACCAACTTGAAGTTAGTGGTAAATTGCGATTCTTTAAAACAGGGTCACAATTTAAAAAGCGCTTCCTGCAATGCATTTAGAGAATCACAAATTGCGATTCTCTAAATGCATTCGCGAAATAGGTAATCGCAGAAATTGCGATTCCCTATTTTGAAATTGCCTTTTGGGATGATACATCCCAAAAGGCATTTTCCCGTTCGCAAACAGGCCGATTTTGCATACGGGAAAACGCTTGATACATCTGGCCCTAAAAGAGGTAGGCACTTAAAATAAAGCCCTATTGAAAATAATGATACATTTAATTATTTTAAATAGTTAAAAATATAAAGAAATCTAAATGAATGTTAAACAATAGACATAAAATAGTAAATATTTATTATTTTATTATAAAATATTTCACTAACCTCGATTTAAAACATAATGTACCAATACGCTTTATTAAAAAAAATGAAATTAATTTTAACTCATTCTATTGATTTCATTACAAATAACTACATTCATTTGAATACATCCTATATATCACTTTTAATAATTATTATTGAAAATTAACATTTCTATTTTTTGTCATATAAACTTTAAAAAAACATAATTTAATTTAATATACTTCTATCAATTACCATTTTATTTTAGAATTAATTTAATAGAGCATTAGCATTCTTTTTAATTTGTTTTAAACTTTTTGTATTTTTTCCCTGCATTTTAGCATGGCGAGATCTCCACACTGACTGCATAGACTCCCTATGGTAAAGTCAGGGGAAAGTTAAAAAATGTATGTAACCCAAAAATAAATATTCAAAACATTTTTATGTCAAATGTTAATGTAAATTCATTTTAGATATTTTCTTTAAATGTGGAACAAAATAAACAAAATGATTTAGCACTATTAAATTTAAAATTGAAACTTCAATTAATGGCAATATATTAAAATAAATTAAAAGAACATGAATTTAAAATTATTAATAGTGATCTATAGAATGAATGAAAATGAATTTAATTATTTTTAGTTAAATCTATTATTACATATTTTTTTAATTCAAAATAGGTTAATAAATAATTTAACATTATTGCTTAAGGTATTTTAATTTAAGCTCCTAACATTATTTTCTGTGGGAGGATGTTACAGTACCAGTGGTTGCCCATTTGTAGTGCTGGTCTTACTTTGTGAATACCGAAAACTAGTAAACTTACTCTGAAGTGTAAACTTACTCAAAAGTATAAATTACCTTCATGACTCAGGTCCATTGTGTCTGTGAGAAAGTGGATTATTAGTTGGGGTGAATGGGGTAGTTCACCTCAAGTAATCATGTCACTATTCATGTTTGGTCCAGTAAAGTTTCCAGTAATTTAAACCCAAGCTTATCCCGTGGTAGCTATGACACTTAGCAGAAAGGCTTAACTTAATAAAACGATAAAGCATTTAAAAGTACCAAAACAGTTCAAAAGTAAAAAAAAAAAACACTATACAAATCTCACTCCAAATTATGTAAAAAGAGAACATTTTCACGAACAAAATGAGAACAAAATGGCACAAATCAATTAAGGGGAATCAGAGCTATACATTTTTAAAGATTTAAATAAAAACAGCACCAAATAGCGCAAAGCACCAACTGCGTGCAACTGATTGCGCTAGACCGGGACACGGGTACGTTTTAAGTCCGATCAGGATAGAAAGTGGGTCAGATACACAGGTCAGATTGGTTCCAATTGGAAAGTTACTTTCACACTTAAAAAATTCATAAAAAAGTGGAGTCCTCAGCAAGACTGCAGGCTGGATCCCATGATGGGTTACTCGTAGATGGATCGACGAAGGACGAGGTCCCGATAAAGTCATTGAGATGAAGGGAAAAGCTACAGATCAGGAAAAGTCCAGAGTTCGTACCAAGGAAATCATCAACATCAATAAGATGCTGCTGGGTGTCGGTCCCGATGAAGCTTTTTACTTTTGGACATAGACCCCCATCAAAAGCTAAGCTGGATGGGTTGAGGTATGTACCACACATAGCAAATACCCTTACCCCAGGAAGAGATATTTACCCCATGTGGTAAATGTAGTTTGTAAATGAGGCATGACATCGAGAATCGGAATTTAACACACCGAATTCTACATTTTTTACCTTTTTTACAGACCTTTGCTCTGATAACAATTGGCAGGTATGACCTGCTGGAATTTATGTGAAAGTGTGATTATTATCTCACACATCATAATTCCGATCCCTGTGTAAACAAGTGTTTGCTCAGGGATCTGAACTTAGCCCTGAACTTGGACTGAGGGCCTTACACTCTTTTCTGGAAGTCAGATTCAATGGGGCAAGGCTGTATCACAAAGGCTTCAGCGTCAATGAATGCAGGTCAGCGCCAGGCTTACTGAATTGAATTTGCTGCTGTGAAGAAAAATGTAGCAGAAGCTGTGGATAAATCAGGCCTACCTGCAATGCACCCTCGGCGGATTGACTGGCATGTTGGTCCCGATCCCAGGACAGTTCTCCAGACAGAAAGTTAGCACCACGTTTCTAATTTCCAGGTGTTTAGGATTAGGCATGACGGGTACACTCTGACACCAGCCAAGGGTTCTAGGGCCTTGGGAACAGCAATTATGGAGGAGGGGTGGGGGGCTAGGCCTCAAACCAGCAGAATCCATCAGCAGGGTCTAGTTCAGGTCCAGTTGAACAGGAACGTGAGCTTGCTTCTTGCAGCTTATGTGCCCCTATAATTTACCAGCAGGTCAACCAACTGACCTGTGGAAACTACTTCTTTGTCCTGACTACAAGTGGGAGAAGCTCTAGCACTTATGTCTCCTCACAGGTCTCAATAGCAGGTGCAGTCTTTCTTCTGACTTTCAAAGGACCAGTAGTGTTTTGAAGAGGATGCTCAGGAATGCTACATTTATGCCTGTGGGTGGGGCTGATTCCTGTTCCCCTCCTACCCTCTAGGGATAAAGATCCTGGGGTAACCATAACCACTTTTGCAGTTGTTCGTGTGTGCCCTATTGCAAACAATCCCACAGTGCCCCCTCTACCTAAATTGAACGTAGCAGAACCTCTCTTCTGCTATCCCACCCTAGAGGTTTAGCCAAGGAAATGAGCAATTTTCTTGCCCTGATGGACTGATACATAGTAAAAACATTATTTCAAAAAAGGACATGCATAGACTGAGAAATGGCCCTGCCCTAGTCTCACCTACAACTGTCAATTTATCCAGCTGACAAATGTTACATATATGAAAAATGTATTGTGGGGAGTGAAGGAGCAGCATTCAAAGTGCAAAGTATTCAAATACCAATACGTTGATTAATCTGATATAGTTATATTTACTTATTTCACCAAATGAGCAGCATATTCATATAAGAGTTACAACATATCAAATATTGTGCCTCAATTTCAGGCTGTGTCCATTTTCACCAAAACTTCATTTAATCATGCATTTGAAAACCAACATATCGTGTCAAAAACCAAGTTGTTGAATACAGCATCAAAAAGTAGCCATAAGCATGAAGTAGTCAACGTTTGTTTCACGGGAAATCCACTTCTTCGAGGCTACAAGCAAGGAAAAAGAGAAACAAGAAAAATAAATACCAATAAGTTTCAAGCGAAAAGTTTTTATTTTTCTAGTCAGAAAATTCAAAATCATATTTATAGATACATTGGGCTTTGGCTCAACTAAAGCAATAAAACACATTAGTCAACAAACTAACTTGACTTTGCAGAGGAAAAAGAAAGTAGAAAGAAAAAAGAAAAGACAAAGAGGAAAATTGAAGAAATGAGAAAGAAGGGATAAAAAATAATAAATAATGATAAATAATAATAAAAATTAAATAAAGCCATATCAAAATGAAGAGTGCATATAATCGTCATGGCATGGGATATATATATATATACATATATCCACAAACAAAAACGCTTCTTCTGGACAGCTGGCCCCTCGGAAAGTGGCGTACACGCCGGCGAAGCAACCGGCAAATAATATATCCAAAGTTCAAAGATACGTGCGCTCTCAGGTCAGTAAACGACACATCCAGGTTGTGATAGTGACCAGGTTTATTCCATAACGCGTTTCGACTGCGTCCGCAGCCTTGCTCACATGGAACCGTGTAATAACAAACTTAATGCAACTATATACAGCGGACACAACTTTTGAGGGCAGTGGAGTCAAAATAGGACTATGTGAAAGACAGCGTCCGCCATCTTGGAAAGGTCAGCATTTGTAAACATCGACGATAACTTAGATGCAGTTTGGATTAAAATACCGAAATGCAAACAAGACCAACAGTGCAAATGAAAAGATATACATCCTCTACTATTTCGCATGTATAATGTGAATCACAATGACATATTTTATGTTCGGCACGATAGGCTGTTACGTGCCGGAATATCTCACAAGTGAGCTTAAAGTAAAGTAAAATACATAATAGACTGCATGCGTGGATATTCTGTGTCCTAAAAGATCAGGAACGCCTGGCAAGTGCAAGAGCCCTGCAAAGTAATGAGAAATAGCGATGCTGTAAGGTCATGGCTAAATAGCCAGTAAATCTAACGTCAAGGTTTGTTAAAACGATGAGTATCAGGGCAAATCTTAGGCGTGCAGTGGACACAACGCATAAAAGTGTTATAGCCACTGTGTAAGAATGGGTGATTGTGCTAGCAACATAATAATTTAGATGTCTCTCCGTGTGCTCGCTACACAAGAATGCATAGATCACCCTAAACAATGCACATGATAATGATAGATACATACACAAAGGTACAGGCATAGTGCTCGTGAAGTGCATGACATCTTGTCTACCAGATTATGGAGGATAATAAGCAGTGTAAAACAGTAACAAGCAAATGCCCTGGGTCAGTCAATAACCAAAATACACTTATCCTGTTGCTCTCTGTGCCCTTCTAGAGGTGTCCAATCGTATTAGAAGTGCCCCATTTCTCTTTGTGAAAGTGAAGAAGTGACTCCGAAGAAAAGGTTAGGCGACCTGTGCAGTGGGTAGGTACCTTCCTTCTCTCCTGCAATAAAAACATGAAATAAACACTTAGCTGACAAATCAGAAAAACATCTGAAAACAAGAGATGGTACATCCAGGGTTGCAAATAACAGACGTTGATCATAAGGGATGAATCTGGGTTAACATGTCAGAACAAAGTGTATAGGATTACTCTTTTTTCAAATGTATTGAAAGTTCCTCGTCTTGGTTCATACCCCCAGGAGCCTTCGTTTGGAGATCCACAATGTATTTTGACTCTCTCTGTCTAAGTTTAAGTGTCCTGTTGCCACCTCTGTGGTCTAACTGGACTTGTTCCAAAATAAATTATTTGAGTAGAGAGGAGTCAGAGTAGTGTCGTTCTTGGAAATGTCTAGCCACTGGGTATTTGGGGTCTCTGTTGGTAATGGCCCGCTTATGTTCGAGTATCCTTTTCTTGGCCATAAGGGTGGTACTGCCTATATAGTATAGGCCGCATGGGCATTCTATCACATATATAGCAAATGTGGTGCTGCATGTAAGGAACTGGGTTATTGCTCTCTGATTGTGACCTTGTTCGTATGTTTTACGTGAGGTACTGGCCGAACAAGCTCTACAATGGCCGCATGGGAAGAAACCTTTAAGGTTCTGGATACCTCTGTCTTGTGTCAATGTGATATCACTGTGTACTAGTATGTCCCTTAGATTTCTTCCTCGCCTATATGTGATATTAGGTCTGTCCTTGAAAGTGTGGCCTATGCTGTTATCATTTTTAAGTGTGTTCCAATTTTTTGAAAGGATATGTCTGATGCCATCAGATTCCGTATTATAGGTCATGATCACCCTGGTCTCTGCATCTCCAGTTCCCTCCATCACCGTCGTATCATCTCTGAGTATGTCTTTTCTATCCACAGACTCTACTCTACAGATCGCTTTCTTGAGGACCCAGGTAGGGTAACCTCGAAGTTTGAATCTCTCAATCATCTCTGCACTTTCTTTCTCGAAAGCTTCACTACTGCTACAATTCCTTTTTGCCCTCAGCAGTTCACCATAAGGGATACTCCATTTAAGCGTATCAGGATGGCTGCTGAGGGCATGTGGGATGCTGTTGCCTGCTGTGCTTTTGCGATATAAAGAGGTATGTAACATGTTAGATCTGACCTCATATTTATAGATATATTGGGCTTTGGCTCAACTAAAGCTGTTTTTTCTAAAAGAAATACAAGAGATACAAAGATAGCAAAATTTAAAAAGCAATAAGACACATTAGTCAACAAACTAACTTGACTTTGCAGAGGAAAAAGAAAGTAGAAAGAAAAAAGAAAAGACAAAGAGGAAAATTGAAGAAATGAGAAAGAAGGGATAAAAAATAATAAATAATGATAAATAATAATAAAAAATAAATAAAGCCATATCAAAATGAAGAGTGCATATAATCGTCATGGCATGGGATATATATATATATATATATATATATATATATATATATATATAT
Source organism: Triturus cristatus (assembly GCF_964204655.1). Taxonomy (NCBI): domain Eukaryota; kingdom Metazoa; phylum Chordata; class Amphibia; order Caudata; family Salamandridae; genus Triturus; species Triturus cristatus. The sequence continues at coordinate 450,511,234 of NC_140584.1, forward strand.
ATATATTTTTTTTTTTTTTTTTTGCACAAAGTTTAGTCGCACACATCAATCCTTCGTTTTAGATGTTTATTCAACGTGACAAAGGCTGCAAAGCCGAAACGCGTCGGTTGACAGACTGGCTCTGTTTTGAATAAACATCTAAAACGAAGGATTGATGTGTGCGACTAAACTTTGTGCAAAATTGAATTTTGGCCCTGGGTCCGGCCCGTAGCCTGCACCCGCTGCTGTGTGATCTGGCGTTCTGACCCCATTGATGTGGATATATATATATATATATATATATATATATATATATATATATATATATATATATATATATATATATATATATATTTTTTTTTTCTATTTTAGACTATAATACCCACAATGCATCATTGCAAGTCCAATTGGCTGGCGTATCAGAAGTAAAATTGGTATAAAGGACAATAGTCATATGACAAGTTGATTTGCTGATTACACACATGAATAAGGTCAGGTGACCGAAACGCGTTGGGGAAGCACTCTTTGGTGCCGATCACAATCCGGTAAAAAATTCCCCCGTGCGACTCGTATCGGGTCTTTTTACCGTACGAATCGTACAAGTGCCGTACGAACTGGCAATCACGATTCGCATGGTAAAAAGTCCATACGACCCGCACCGGGAATCATTCCCCACACGTCCTCGGGTCGGAAAATGTGTCCGACACGTCCTCGGACGATTTACCTTACAAACGTAAAAATCCAAGTCCGACCGAGGAATCACGATCCATCCCGTGCGTCCGAGCCTACAACCGTATGGAAAAAACACCGTCTGCACCGAACACCAATAGCAACCATGGAGACATGTGCCCGCATACGCGCCCAACACTCCCCCCAGCCCCCGTACGTCCGACACGTACCCCCCGTATATGTATACCCCCACCCGTCTATGTACACCCCAGTACGTTCCAGTCGTACCCCCACCCCAGTACGTGTCGTACCACCGTCAATGTAAACCCCCCCACCCCTGTACGTGTCGTACCACCGTCTATGTACACCCCAGTACGTTCCAGTCGCACCCCCACCCCAGTACGTGTCGTACCCCCCGTGTACCTACACCCCAGTACGTTCGAGCCACACCCCCACCCCAGTACGTGTCACAGCCCCGTCTACCTACACCCCAGTACGTTCCAGTCGTACCCCCACCCCAGTACGTGTCGTACCACCGTCAATGTACACCCCCCCACCCCTGTACGTGTCGTACCACCGTCAATGTACACCCCCCACCCCTGTACGTGTCGTACCACCGTCTATGTACACCCCCCCACCCCTGTACGTGTCGTACCACCGTCCATGTACACCCCAGTACGTGCCAGTCGTACCCCCACCCCAGTACGTGTCGTACCACCGTCAATGTACACCCCCCCACCCCTGTACGTGTCGTACCACCGTCAATGTACACCCCCCCACCCCTGTACGTGTCGTACCACCGTCAATGTACACCCCCCACCCCTGTACGTGTCGTACCACCGTCAATGTACACCCCCCCACCCCTGTACGTGTCGTACCACCGTCAATGTACACCCCCCACCCCTGTACGTGTCGTACCACCGTCTATGTACACCCCAGTACGTTCCAGTCGCACCCCCACCCCAGTACGTGTCGTACCCCCCGTGTACCTACACCCCAGTACGTTCGAGCCACACCCCCACCCCAGTACGTGTCACAGCCCCGTCTACCTACACCCCAGTACGTTCCAGTCGTACCCCCACCCCAGTACGTGTCGTACCACCGTCAATGTACACCCCCCCACCCCTGTACGTGTCGTACCACCGTCAATGTACACCCCCCACCCCTGTACGTGTCGTACCACCGTCTATGTACACCCCCCCACCCCTGTACGTGTCGTACCACCGTCTATGTACACCCCAGTACGTGCCAGTCGTACCCCCACCCCAGTACGTGTCGTACCACCGTCAATGTACACCCCCCCACCCCTGTACGTGTCGTACCACCGTCAATGTACACCCCCCCACCCCTGTACGTGTCGTACCACCGTCAATGTACACCCCCCACCCCTGTACGTGTCGTACCACCGTCAATGTACACCCCCCCACCCCTGTACGTGTCGTACCACCGTCAATGTACACCCCCCACCCCTGTACGTGTCGTACCACCGTCTATGTACACCCCCCCACCCCTGTACGTGTCGTACCACCGTCCATGTACACCCCAGTACGTGCCAGTCGTACCCCCACCCCAGTACGTGTCGTACCACCGTCAATGTACACCCCCCCACCCCTGTACGTGTCGTACCACCGTCCATGTACACCCCAGTACGTTCCAGTCGTACCCCCACCCCAGTACGTGTCGTACCACCGTCAATGTACACCCCCCCACCCCTGTACGTGTCGTACCACCGTCCATGTACACCCCAGTACGTTCCAGTCGTACCCCCACCCCAGTACGTGTCGTACCACCGTCAATGTACACCCCCCCACCCCTGTACGTGTCGTACCACCGTCCATGTACACCCCAGTACGTTCCAGTCGTACCCCCACCCCAGTACGTGTCGTACCACCGTCAATGTACACCCCCCCACCCCTGTACGTGTCGTACCACCGTCCATGTACACCCCAGTACGTTCCAGTCGTACCCCCACCCCAGTACGTGTCGTACCACCGTCAATGTACACCCCCCCACCCCTGTACGTGTCGTACCACCGTCAATGTACACCCCCCCACCCCTGTACGTGTCGTACCACCGTCAATGTACACCCCCCACCCCTGTACGTGTCGTACCACCGTCTATGTACACCCCAGTACGTTCCAGTCGTACCCCCACCCCAGTACGTTCCTGGCGCACCCCCAACACAACCTCCTAAGTACGGAGCGCACCCCATGCCCCAACATCACAACCGCATGTACGAGTCGTACAAAGCCACACACAAGGACCAAATCGTACAACCAAATGGCCCATGTACACACCGTACACACGCTCAAAACGCACGTACACAACAAGGACAAAACAAAACAACTCAACAATACACCATTCGAAAGGCACACAGCCACTAAACATGGCCAACAACCACTAAAATAACACAATCACTGACCTGCAACTGTCAAAAACAAACAGAGGCCCAATACACCACCACTCCTTATAACACACCCACCCAAAATTCAAACACTGCCACACCCACCCATGGACCAATAAAAAGGGCCCACACACACAAACCATGAGCCTTTGCAACAGACCCACTGCTGCCAGACACCACAGAACCAGACTACAAGCGACACCACATCTTACACTTGCACACCTTCACATGACCACCCTCACAAACACCCTCTCATCACATTCACACACACACACAACCATCCACACCCCCCCCCAACATCCACACACCCCCCACACCCACACCATCCCCACCCACACCCCTCACCATGCCCACTACCAAGAATCCAAAGTTCAGTCACCGAGAGTTGGAGGTCCTTGTTGATCAAATCCTCAGAGTCGAGCCACAGATCTTTGGAACATTGGTCAGAAGCACCAGCCAGGCAGCCAAAACAGCCATGTGGCAGACCATCGTCGATGCTGTGAATGCTGTTGCGGACACCAGGAGGACCAAGCAGGATTGCCAGAACAGGTGGTACGATCTGCGGAGGAGGGTCAGAGCCAAGAGACAGGAGGAACACGACCAGGCCAACGCCACCGGAGGAGGGCCCTCCCGCAGACCCGTACAGTACCATCCCTGGGAGGAGAGGGTGATGGCCATACTGCCGGTGGAGGCAGTTGAAGGAGTAGAAGGACTCCGAGACCCGGGTGAGTACACAAACAACGCACCTCACATGGGGGGAACTGCAACCACAACCAAAATTAATAACAGGCACGCAAACACCACAAGCCATCGCATTACTCAACCACACTCCATGAGCAGGCACATGCCACTGCTGCCACCATGCCCCATGCACCCAGCTGGACAATGTCAAGTCACAGGCCACAGAAGACAACAACACATGACACGGTAACCCGGATGGAGGGAGTGTGGGCACCAAGAATCACATAGTGCGACTCCAAAGCAGACAACAATGCCCTCTGCCCATATGGCCTAGGTCACAGCCAGACAAACACTGTGTCCCAACACAGGAATGACTTGCCAGCAAATGGCGGATGCCTTGCATCAACACATGGGGGTGAAGGCACTGTTTTGCACATGCCAGCAGCTAATGAACAGCCAACAGTGTGAAAGAGTGGCAGCACACACCACCACAGCAGCAGCGCACAGACACACAGCAGACAAAATGGGTGCCTGGAGATCAGAAACAAACTCACATCAACAGGCCAAGGGCCACTCAAAGATCTGCTAACAGTGTGTGCCCAGGAAGCTGGGCCAAGGTGACAGAGGGTGACACACGGAGGGAGGGAGAGGGGGACACAGAGGGAGGGAGAGGGGGACTGAGAGGGAGGGAGACACAGGAAGATGGACAGAGGGAGGAGGCTGACACACAGAGGGAGGGAGAGGGGGACACAGAGGGAGGGAGAGGGGGACAGAGAGGGAGGGGGACACAGGAAGATGGACAGAGGGAGGAGGCTGACACACAGAGGGAGGGAGAGGGGGACACAGAGGGAGGGAGAGGGGGACAGAGAGGGAGGGAGAGGGGGACACAGAGGGAGGGAGAGGGGGACACAGAGGGAGGGAGAGGGGGACAGAGAGGGAGGGAGAGGGGGACACAGAGGGAGGGAGAGGGGGACAGAGAGGGAGGGAGAGGGGGACAGAGAAGGAGGGAGACACAGGGAGAGCAAATCAGTCCTTTGGTGTGTGGGAATGTCTGCTCGTCAGCAGGTGGACTGCGTGCATGTAGACAAGGGTGCCCAGTGCCAGAACCCCCCCTCTTCATCATGGCAAAACGCAGGGCCATGTTACAACCTGTACACGAGCACAAGGACAGCCACCTGCATCATATGAGTGTGTGGATCCACTCCATGTGCACATGTACAGTGCTACAAGGAAGGCGCAAACGCATAGCTCGGCACACATGCACACTCCACTGCTGACTGCAGTCACACTTGACGCAGCAAGTAAGACTGTGCCACACATAGTTAAAGGGGCCAAATTGGTGCCCAAGGGACACACACATGCACAAGTGCACTGTGAGTGGAATGCAAGACAGATCCTAATTCCAAGAGGAAATGTGCCAACTTTGTAACGGATGCAACATGGATGTTGCATGGATCAAAAGTAACATTGTCTCTCTCACACACAGGTCAACGTCGTGCTGCACCCCCCAACACTGGGGGGGAACACTCACAGGACCCGGATCTGCAGGAGACCGATCCCACCGGCAGCGACCACTCTCACCACTCTGCGGACGACCCCGACCGACCTGGCCCCTCTGGTGTCCAACCACCTGCAGCACCTGCGTCAGGTACAACCGTGCCAACCACCACCCCCACTCCTGCCACATCCCAGGAGACACCCAGGATCCCTGCCCCAACACCACAATGCAGCCAGGCTCGCCAGGAGGGACACGGTGTCCCGGGCACCCAGGAGGAGGCAGGCGACAACGCCAATGCCACCCCTCAGGGGTCCCGGAGACCCCATGTGCCCACAAGTGCAGGCCAGGCGCAAGTGGGCAGGGGTGGTGGGAGTGGAGAGCGGCGGAGGCGCGAGCCTGACCAGTTGGCTGGGGATCCGGTATTTTCCCATGTCCGTAACATCCTGGACTCATACCGGCAGGACACCACGGGCATGGCCCAGGTTGTGTCCGTCCTCGAGGGGATCAAGGTCCAGCAGGCCCAGCAACATGCGGAGCTAATAGCCTGTCTACAGCTACACCAACGGAGGATGGAGGACAGACAGGCTGAGCAAGTGACGGCGTCCCAGGGGATTCACGCTGAACTCCGTCGGATGGCCGACACCATGGCCGACCCTCCCTGTGCCAGAAGGCGGAGAACATCACCACCCACAGGGAGGGATCATGAGGAGGAGGAGGAAACATCCGACGGAGCATCCCAGACGTCGTCACGGCCTGCTGCTGAGGTTCCCCGCAGGAAGCCGGGTCGTCCACGGAAAGGACCGTGAGGGTGGCTGCTACATCACCATCTCCCAGGACACCTGGCCTGGCACCTGGCCCACTGGAGCAACAGCATCACAGCATCAAGAGACATTCTCTGCCACATGGCCCTGCTGGTCACTGGCTGACCAATGTTGACAAAGACTGTGGCATGGACTCTGAGGATTTCCAATGGCAAGGACACCAACTCCCCTACTGAACTTTGGATTCCCTAATCCCGGAAAGGCCCTCACTTGGCCCCCCCCCCCCCAATAATAAATCACACTATTAAGAGTAGATGCCTGCTGGTAGCATTATTACCTAACATGTGTCTTGTACAGTCTAAACATGCCTGAGTCATCTGTTCACTTCAACCATCCACACCCTGGGGCCTGAGTCTGGCACAGGACACATGGGTCACAGTTTTCTAGGCAAGACAGACATGGAGCACCATACACACCCGTGATGGTCAGAACCAGCTGAGGGGGTGGCCGAACAACCGTGCTGACAGACACATTGAGTACAGCAACAGTCATGCGCAGAGGTCAGGGATCCTGGCCCGTGTCCTGGGGGGCACCCAGGTACGTGTAGACAGGTGGCAGAACCATGTCCTGCAAGCTTGAGTCCGGTGGATGCAGAGAATGGGGTCATGGACAACGTTGGATGCATGGGGATGGCACATGTCACAATACCCACACAGTCATGGACATCATGCCCATTACACAGTCTCAGCACACACACACAGCTTGCATCTTGCCACTCAACACATTGACACATAGCCACAATCAGGGAATACCATGCCAGACATGCAGGATGCACCATGCCAACACACCAGCATTGACTGAGAAGAGGCACCTTGGAGGCATAGGGACACCTTTAATAGTCATGTGTTTGGGATTGCAGAGGCAACTTGAAGTACACATGAACACATCATGTGGAGTAACATGTGGCTCCAACACTGGCACCCCCCTTCTGCAGCACAAATGCGTGATAGCCATGGAACTGGCACACAAGTGTCGGATAATAGCTAAATACCCACAGCTGCTCACGGAGAGCCTGCCATACACCATACATCCGCTGATGTGGAAGTCCCACGCCATGTCAAGACAATGTTAACCGTATGTGTCCGAGGGCAGTGTCACACACATTGATGCCTTCATCACAATCCACCATCCCATCACTGATGACTGACAACCAGGCAGCCCATCTATTCAGGTGTACCCAGCTGCATGTCGTGTCCCATGGGGATGCCACATGTCTGCAGAGGACCCAAACCCCGACCGGGGCAGTGTGCACACATCGTGAACAACTGCCACACCCAATACACCCCAGATGCATCCCTTACCCCATGGAGACTTCCAAACGTGTCCGTGCCTGTAACGCTGAGTCAGCCCACGATGCCATGTCCATGAGGAATAGCAGTGCCACAACAATGCAACCAGCAAACGGCATGCGCAGGTACCTGGGGAAGAGAGACACACAAGAAGTCAGCCACAAGAAGCACAGCCACTTGCATGTGCATGTACTCGACACATGTATGTATGACAACATGCTAGGTCACAATTATGTCTGGGGAAATGCTACCATCACTGCCACCATGACTCCAGTGACACACCCACACACACCTCTGAGCCACGTGCCATACATGCAGGTGGAGACACACATCACAACGCATGCCACACGGGGACCAATGCGTGCACACTCAGACCCTGGTACTCACCACTAAGCAAAGAAGTCGCGTATGAGCCGAGTCCGGATGTCCTCTTGCGGCTCCACATCCTCCACATCACTAGCCCCATTGCCAAGCCCTTCGTCCTCCACGGGTGGATGGTCCTCGTCATCTTGATCCAGGATGAGGGGCACAGCTCTTTCAACTGCCATGTTGTGCAGCATGCAGCAGACCATGAAGATCTTGCAGACCTTCGCCGGGGCATATGGGAGTGCGCCGCCGGTCTTGTGGAGGCACCGGAATCGGCTCTTCAGCATGCCAAACGTCCTCTCTATCACTCGCCTTGTCCGGCCATGGGCGGTGTTGTAGCGGAGCTGGGCCGGCGTGATGGGGTTGCGGAGAGGTGTCAGCAGCCAAGGCATGTTGGGATAGCCAGCGTCCCCTACATGGAAAGCACATGGATATCGTTAGAACAGGCGAAGCGGTAGTGCTGCTCGGCCAAACAGAATACAGGACAGACAGACTGTACCCACCAACAACACATGCACGTTCGTTGCGCAGCTGCATCATCATATCAGGCATCCCGCTACGCCTCATGATGTAGGCATCGTGTGCTGATCCTGGAAAACGAGCACAGACATGTGAAATCACCATGTTGGACAGACACACCACAAGGGCATTGATGGAGTGGTAGTGCTTCCGATTGCGGTACGCCACCTCCCGTGCGTGTGGTGGTACCAAACCTACATGTGTCCCATCTATGGACCCAATGACATGGGGCATCCCTCCCAGGGCATAGAAACCACGTTTGACCTCAGTCATCTGTTCAGGGGTTGGGAACTTGATGAAGTCATCCAGGTGAATCAACATGGCCTCCAAGAAATCATGCAGCACACCACTGAACGTGCTCTGGGACATGCCACCAACATGAGCTATGGTATTTTGAAAGGTACCCGTGGCAAGGAAATGTAGGGCAGCCATTACCTTCAGCTGGGGTGTCAGTGCCGTAGGATACCTGTGCTGCGGTTGCAGGTGTGGTGCCAGTCTCGCCGTCAGCTCCAGAATCAACGGTTGGGTGAAGCGGTAGAGCCGGATGCTGTCATTCTCCTGCATGGTGGCCAAGTCTGGAATTCTTCGGGCAACAGGAGGCGCTCTGCAGTAATTTGGAAGTGACAAGGAAGAGTGAGTGCACTACGAGAACAACTCATGTCTACTGAGCACATGTAAATCTGCCAATACACACATGCCACATAGGGAGTCAGGCATGTGCTACATGCCCAGGACACGTATGGATGCAAGGTGACACTCCTTCCAAGACCCAGCTACACACGGTGATTGAGAACCTCCCCATGCCACGCCATGGGAATAGCTGTGTCCCAGTGCAAGTGAACAGCCCGACGCAAGACAGAAGTGACATACACCCACACATCAGCAGAAGTAGGATGCCGATTGTAGAGACTGGTAGCGGAACACCGGAGCCACAGGTCACATGACATTACACTAGGCCTGCCCACACACCTTGCCATGAAGGTGCACATGTCATGACTCACCACACATTCCTTGTGAGGATGCTGACATGGCCTTGTCACGCTACTCCGTGTCCCATGCATACATGTGCACCTCACATCAGATACCACATGTGGCATGGTGTGCGGAACAGTGTGCAATGACAATCTACACACAGACACATGTTGGTTGCTGCAACGGCTGCAGCTTTTGAGGGTGCTACAACATCAACCTGATGTAAATCCCGGACACATAAATGACATAGTCACATTGTGCACTGTGGGTAGTGACAAGTCAGGTGTCATGACCCCTGTACCGGGCATCATGGGACACTTCCGTGTGTTGGTGTCCGTGCCATGCCAGTGACGCTCACCCCAAGTGCGCAGTACGACATGCACACATGTCAAAGGAGTCAAGGGCATGCCTGGCACACATTGCACCCTCACACAGTACACCTGTACACATCTCATCATACATCTGGTGCCTCCTCCACTCAGGAGGCATGTTCCACATCACAGCCTGTCACACCTGTGCCCCACACATGTAGTAATGCACAGACGATGCCTTGATGTCCATTCCTGGACAAGTATGTCCATCCATGGACAAGTATGTCCGCCCTATTCCTACCTGTGTGTCGACTATCACCACAGTGATGTGTACAAACCGGCGTACTGCTGCTAAGAGGGCCTGTGTATGTTCCCCAATCACTGTGGGAGTGCTGCCGTATGTGTACCCATCGTGATGGCGAGCGTACAGGCATTTGTAAGGTCCGTACCACAACGAGTACGCATACGCGTGCAGACCCATAGTGAGAGGGCCGTACACTCGCATGTACGCTCACTATCACTATGGTTCTGCACGCGTATGCGTACTCGTTGTGGTACGGACCGTACAAATGCCTGTACGCTCACTATCACTATGGTTCTGCACGCGTATGCGTACACGTAGTGGTACGGACCGTACACTCGCATGTACGCTCACTATCACTATGGTTCTGCACGCGTATGCGTACACGTAGTGGTGCGGACCGTACACTCGCATGTACGCTCACTATCACTACGGGTACACAGACCCATAGTGATAGTGAGCGTACAGGCATTTGTACGGTCCGTACCACAACGAGTACGCATACGCGTGCAGAACCATAGTGATAGTGAGCGTACAGGCATTTGTACGGTCCGTACCACTACGTGTACGCATACGCGTGCAGAACCATAGTGATAGTGAGCGTACATGCGTGTGTACGGTCCGTACCACTACGTGTACGCATACGCGTGCAGACCCATAGTGATTTTGAACGTAGGCATGCATGTACGGGCCGTTGCCATGCATTTGGGGTGCCCTAGGGCCTGGAAACGCACCGTACCTGTGTGTGATTCTCCTAATTACATAGGGGACAAGTATTAAGGCCTACATGCATGCTGGTTGTCATGGCGACCAGGTTCAAATTTCGATTTTGTTCTGGAAGGTGCACAGCAGAAGTCAGTTGGAATTCTTCTACTTTGTTGCAATGTGTTTGTGGGGCTGACATCATGCAGGAGAATGAAACCGATAGAGAACCCACAGACTGCTAGGTTTGAAGGGATTGGTGGAAACATAGGATGCAAATGTGAGTGACCAATCACTCTGTACTCCTGTGCATGAGACTGGGCAGAAGGCCACATATAAGGCAGCCAGGTCCCATGAGGGATTACTTGCCTGCACATCTTTGCATTTGTCGACCAAGCTGCTGCTACTGATTCCCTGGAACCATGTCAAGGGCTGTGGAGAGGACACAGCCATTCACCCTGGAGGAGAACATGGCTCTGCTGGATGTGATCCTCCCACAGTACCCCATGCTGTATGGGCGACCAGGGTATCAGGTGAGTGCATAGGCCACTGCCACAGACTGTCCCTATGTTGTGACTGTGTCTTCAGGCATTGTGACCCGGTGTGACACACATGCCATGTACTGTCGGGGGGGTACAAGGGGGGGGGTGCCTGATGCCTCCCAGCAGTGCCCTGAGACAGGAGGGGTGTGTGCAGAGTCCTCCCAGCAGTGCCCTGAGACAGGAGGTGTGGGTGTGATGCACAGTGTGAGCCTTGATCATTGATTGTGACATTGCCATCATTCCACCTGAGTACCCACTATGGCACGTACTGCCTTTTCCCTCACCAGAGGATGATGTCCCTATGACAGAGGTGCTATGCGTTGGCTGCATTACATGCCATGTAGTAACCAGCTATTATGTTCACATATGTCTCTCTGTGACATGTGGCTGGTGTATTGATGTGGTGTCACTTGTACTTCCTCACAGGTAGGCGCCACTGCCAAGGAGCAGATCTGGCTGACCGCCGTCAGTGCCGTGAGGCGTGTGGATGGTCGGAGGCGGAGCCTGTCCCAGGTGAGGAAACGCTGGCAGGATATCCGGTGCTGGACGCGGAGGATTGCACGGCTCCTGCTGGGGGACTCACCTGAGAGCCACAAGAACCGCGGCCGCCGCCGTCTGACCCACCTCCACAGGCGTGTGCTGCCGGTGGTCTTTCCAGACCTGGAGAGGCGCTTACAGGCGATGCAGCAGGCGGAAGGGGGTAGGTACATGTGCGTTTGTTGTGTGTCACCGGCATTTGTAAGGGCACAGTGGCATTAATTCACTGGCAGGGTTTAAAGGTGCTGTGCCCATCCAGTTTGCCCAAGTGTAGCGCTGCGCCCCTGCCACCCTTCCCCTCCTTGCAATGTGTTCCCTGGTCTGTGTGTAGTCACTCCTTCACAAGGTAATGTAGGCTGGCGCTTTGTCCACGAGAACAATGACTGTAGCATCATGGGTGGTGGTGGTGGGTAACAGGTTGTGGGACCTTGCCTGTGAACTGTCAAGTTCACTGCATGTGGGTTCCATGTCAGTTAGCACTGATGCTGGCTCCAGACATGGGAGTTGGTCTCTCATGTGTCATGCCTTACAGCGCGCATGTCCTATGTAGTGGCCTGTGACATGATGTGCATGAGTGTGCGCTACGCATAGTGCAGGGATGGTGACGTGTGTAGCAGTCATTCCCATTCAGTAGCATGTAGTTGCGTGCCCAATACTGTCCCCTGGGGCACCTTATCCTCAGTGTTGTTTGTGTCATCATCAACGTGGACACTCTCACTGTCTACAGCGTAGGTTGTGCTCTGTGCCATTGTCCCCTGTCACCATGTATATAGACGTGCTATTATGTACAGGTGTCCACTGTGCAGCCTGACCTGATTGTCCCTCTTCATACTCACAGTTGCCAGTGCCTGTGTGTCTTGTTATACTCATCTGAGGATGGGCACTGGTACCTCATTATTTGTACAGGCGCACCTTTGCTGTTTTGCGTCCAATCTTGCCTTTAGCCTGCCACTGTGTTTATCACCCAGACTATGAGATGTTGGTGCCACCTGTGTCTCAGCAATTAGCATCGTGTGGGGGTTGCTTGGGGCGGGCAATGCCTATGTGTCAAATCCTGATTCCTAATTGCTGGGTCTGGACAGTGTGTGATGTTACTGGACACACACGCAAGGTGCAGTGACCGAGTTATGTTGGGCATGTTTGCATCATTACCTATGCAGCATGTGTCTCAAGTTCATGGATATTGTCCCTGGTCATAGGTATTTTCACAAACGCTGTGTGGTGCAGAGGCAGTGCAGGATTGTCCCCAGGGCCTGGGTGCTATGTCAGACTCCGTTTCCTGTCATCAGCTATTGTCTCATGCTCTCCATGGAATTTCAGTGGCATGGTGGCTCAACCAACTGTGTTTCATGCCCTACATCGGTACCTTGTTTTGCAGATGTTAGGGATCTGCCTCTTCAGGCTATGCAATGTTGACTATGTAGATTGGACTCATGTGACAGATGTGTACAGGTGTCTGATTAATTTCTGTCTCTCCACCCTGCCCACAGCATCGTCGGGGGACACAGAGGGAGACATGGACACGGACCAGGCGGAGGGACCGAGCACCAGTGGCAGCCGTGACATCGGGGCTGCCACATTGAGTGGGACAGAGGCGGAGGATAGTGTGGCCGAGGACCTGTCGACTGGCACATCAGACTACGAAGCTGACAGGTCCGAGGAGGATGTCTCAGAGTTGGCGGAGGCTGCACCAGCAGCTGACAGTGGAACAACACCTGCCACCGCCCCCTCAGTTCCCACCAACCGCCTCCCACTTGCTCGTGTCCCTTCCCAGCGTGCCCGGTCACCGCATGTCTCCTTCCTGCCAGGCACCGCACCCCCTGCCCCTGTCTCCACTGCTGCCGCCAATGCTGAGTCTATGGACATCCAGCGGCAAATGCAGGTTGGTCAGGCTGCGATCCTGAATGTCCTCCATTCCCACGGGAAAACCCTCAGCAACATCGAGGCATTCTTGGAGGGCATTCATTCTTTGCAGGCTGACCAACGCAACTTGCTGAGGTCCCTAGACTCCACACTGACTGCAGCAGTGGGTCTCCTGCAGCGCGACCTCCCCCCACCTACCCCTGCCCCATCCACACTTCCCACTTCCATGCCTGTCCCACGTACACCCAGACGTCGGCATGCACCCACCACAACAGACACAGGCACCACACCAGCAGGGAAGGTCCACCGCACTCCTCCTGACACGCACACACAGGGTGAGATAGGCACACCCACTGGGTCGGGGGGCAAACGTGTGACACGCAGCCAGAGTGGGAGTCCGCATTCCACACAATCCACTCCCTCCAAATCCCCTCCCCTCAGCTCTCCTGGCCACATCTCCCCCAAGGACTCCTTCATGGCCGCTCTGTCCCTGAGCCCCACAGTTACGCCACCACGCAAGCGGTCAAGGAAGTCCTCGGTCAGGGTGGTTGAGTCTCCCCCCCTGTCTCCACCCTCCCCCGGTGGCGCTGCAACCCATCCCTCTGAACCCCCCCCCTCCTTGGGGCCTGAGGTCACTTCGGGTGCAGGGGACTCCCTGGAGGACCTTGCTAAGGTGTGTAGTGCCATCCTGGCCTCCGCCTTTGGCCATGACACACCCCCTGTGGTTGAGTCCTCCATCCCTGCACCCACAACGCCGCCCCTTTGCCCTGATGTCCCTGCGGTGCCTGTTGCTTCCCCCCCCCCTGATGCCCTCACCAGTATGGAAGACGATGGCATTTGACTGTGCAGGCAAGGTAGGGGACACACATCCCACTGTGTCCCCCATGCAGCTGGGAATAATTGACTGCCCTATGGCCTTTGTTGACTTTGAACTGCCTTTGATCCACGGACATTGTGCTCCTGCTGAATAAAGCTTATTTTTTTTTTCATGATTATCACACTCCTGCTATGGTGGTATTGGTGTTGGTGGGGCTGCTACATTGTTTTGGGTGGTGTTTAAGGCTTTGGGTGTGTGGGATTTGTAGTAGTGTTCTGCTCTTTGGGGCCACCCTAGGATCTGTGTGCCATCACAAGGTGTTGGCTAACTTCCTTAGGTCATGTCAGCAGTTACTGCATGGTTCAATTGTCCCAGGGTGTATTCCTTCCTCTGTGTACCCAGTTTCTTCCCTGCAGGGTGTTCCCAATGTTTAGCGCAGAGCTGTGTGTACATGAGCTGTGTGTGTGACGGAGCCCTTCTACTTTGGCCATGCATGCATGGCCATGTCTCCACCTGCAACAATCGTGGCATCCTTGGTGATCACTGTACTTGTGTGTGGAGTCAGTTGACATGAGTTCATGGGGACATGTTCCCTTGTAGGCAGTATGGATGTGGGTAATTGTGGCATCACACACATGTGTTACACCCCTCCTGGGTGTGGACACTGCTGGGAGGACTCTGCACCCACCCCTCCTGTCTCTGGGCACTGCTGGGAGGACTCTGCACCCACCCCTCCTGTGTCAGGGCACTGCTGGGAGGACTCTGCACCCACCCCTCCTGTGTCAGGGCACTGCTGGGAGGACTCCACACCCACCCCTCCTGTCTCAGGGCACTGCTGGGAGGTCTCTGCACCCACCCCTCCTGTCTCAGGGCACTGCTGGGAGGACTCCACACCCACCCCTCCTGTGTCTGGGCACTGCTGGGAGGACTCCACACCCACCCCTCCTGTGTCTGGGCACTGCTGGGAGGACTCTGCACCCACCCCTCCTGTGTCGGGGCACTGCTGGGAGTGATGGGCACCCACCCCTCCTGTCTCAGGGCACTGCTGGGAGGACTCCACACCCACCACTCCTGTCTCAGGGCACTGCTGGGTGGACTCTGCACACACACCTCCGATTTCTGGATATGTGCGCTTGGCACATACACGGTGGGGTTACGCACACTGCATTCGAGGTGAGGGTACGAGTCTACTGACACTGGTGTGGTGGGGGTACGCTCCGTACGTCCGCGGGTGTGGGTACGGGTCGTACTTACACTGTTGGGCAGGGGGGTACGCTCCTTGCATTCGTGGGTGGGGGTTCGAGTCGTACTTACACTGTTGGCATGGGGGGTACGCTCCTTGCATACGCGGGTGTGGGTACGGGTCGTACTTACACTGTTGGGCAGGGGGGTACGCTCCTTGCATTCGTGGGTGGGGGTTCGAGTCGTACTTACACTGTTGGCATGGGGGGTACGCTCCTTGCATACGCGGGTGTGGGTACGGGTCGTACTTACACTGTTGGGCAGGGGGGTACGCTCCTTGCATTCGTGGGTGGGGGTTCGAGTCGTACTTACACTGTTGGCATGGGGGGTACGCTCCATGCATACGCGGGTGGGGGTACGGGTCGTACTTACACTGTTGGGCAGGGGGGTACGCTCCTTGCATTCGCGGGTGGGGGTACGGGTCGTACTTACACTGTTGGGCTGGGGGTACGCTCCGTACGTCCGCGGGTGGGGGTACGGGTCGTACTTACACTGTTGGGCTGGGGGTACGCTCCGTACGTCCGCGGGTGGGGGTACGGGTCGTACTTACACTGTTGGGCTGGGGGTACGCTCCGTGCGTCCGCGGGTGGGGGTACGGGTCGTACTTACACTGTTGGGCTGGGGGTACGCTCCGTACGTCCGCGGGTGGGGGTACGGGTCGTACTTACACTGTTGGGCTGGGGGTACGCTCCGTGCGTCCGCGGGTGGGGGTACGGGTCGTACTTACACTGTTGGGCTGGGGGTACGCTCCTTGCATACGCGGGTGTGGGTACGGGTCGTACTTGCACTGTTGGGCTGGGGGGTACGCTCCTTGCATACGGGGTGGGGGTAGGGTCCGTACATATCCGTCCCCACGCTATGTGATGTTTGTGCGGCCCGTACCCAGGCCTTTGCCACGTGGGTGCGATCCGTCCCGCCATTGTTGGGGTGACGTGTGTGGGCGTGG
Source organism: Triturus cristatus (assembly GCF_964204655.1). Taxonomy (NCBI): domain Eukaryota; kingdom Metazoa; phylum Chordata; class Amphibia; order Caudata; family Salamandridae; genus Triturus; species Triturus cristatus. Next base: position 450,527,693 of record NC_140584.1, read on the forward strand.
TCCGACTCGTACCCACGCTCTTCAGGCGTGGGTACGGGACGTACCTGTCTGGTTGTGTTGCCGGTTCGCGTGGTGACGGACTTCCGTTGTGGCGGTCGCTGGATTATCAGGACACGCCCCCACCCCCTCGTGGTGACCAGGGCATGGGAGTCAGGTATGTCCAGGCCATGTGTAGTGTGTCACTCATGTGGTTGTTTTGTGGCCTGCCCTGGTCGTGCCACCCCCACCCCACCCCACTTTCCCCCCTCCCTTAGTTATTCTGACCTTCTGCGGCGTCGTAACCTGTAGAGGAGGTGTACTGCTATGAGGGCAGGGATGACTCGTAGGTTCGGGTCCATGTCTGTCCGTCGCGTACTGGTACTCCTTGCTCGCGTCGTCCTGTCGCGTACGGGTCCTCCTTGATCGCGTCGTCCTGTCGCGTACGGGTCCTCCTTGGTGGCGTCGTCCTGTGTGTCCGTCACGTACTGGTCCTCCTTGTTCGCGTCGCCGTCTGTCCGTCGCGTACTGGTGGTCCTTGTTCGCGTCGTCCTGATTTCCCGGCAGTTTTTGGCTGCCGCAAAATATTCGCCGTGCGGGGTGACGTCGGTGCGAATCGTGATTCCTGGGTCGTGAATGGCTGGCTGCGTGCGTCCCGACGTCAGGTCGGCGCTTTCCCGGATCGCATTGGTAGGTGTTTTTTGTTCGGTCGGTCTTTTTTACGATTCGTACGGTAATGGTGTACCCGTGCGAATCGTAATTCCATGTTTGTATGTTTTGACGACCGGGTACGCGTCGGACGGAGAATATGCTCCGTCCGACGGTTCGTACCCGGTTTTTACCGGATTGTGATCGGCACCTTTGTGTGAAAATTAATGGATTGGATGCTTGCAGTTGTGTGCCTCTCTCCTTCTCTGTGGGTATTGGAGAACTTAACTATATATATATATATATATATATATTATCTACTGGCGGTCGCCAGTAGATAGTTATAGTTAGGACCGTGTTTCCATAGGAAATCTCAAAATTCTATTTTGAATAACTTTGGCGCCGGTGGACGAATCCTCGCAAAATTTTCAAAACTAATGGGGCGCTCCGCTCAGCTCCTACCCTGAAAGTCTGGGGGTGATTCGTCAAGCGGGGGCCGAGAAAAAAGGGGGGTCCCAAAACACGTTTTCCCCATGCATTTTTCCATAGGACCTTTAGTCGAAGGTACAGCCCGAACAGCTGAACAGAATTACTTGGAATTTGGCAGAGAGGTAGTCCTCAGGTCAGGGAAGTGCCCTTTGCAGGTCTGGTGTCAATCTGTTCATTAGTTGCTCAGAAAATAGTATTTAAAAGCATATACATATCTATATGTGCGCACCGTACGCGCACCGTAAGCGTACGGTGCGCGCACCCTAACGTGCGCAAGCGTAATTCTTATTGGTTGTTATATGTCTGTAAACATTCGAATCGGTCGAAATCAGGAAGTGTCGGCTGCCATTTTGTCTGTCACACTGAAAAGGAAAGGTGGAGAACGTGAAAAGGGGGCAGGGTAGGGAGTTCCTGACCCCCTAGCGTTTGTCAGGGGGTCACAGTGGGACCCCGAAGGGCAAAAAAAAGATTTAATTTTTTTTTTTAAATTCGCGAGGTTCGCGCACGGCCAAAAAAAAAAAAAAATCATAATAAAAAAGAAAAATAAGTGTTTGGATGTTGGTTGGCTCTAAAAAAGAGCCGTTGTGTTCATTGAGTGTTTTTTGGTACCTACAAGTAAGTACCGATGCAGAGTCTAAAGTTCAAGAGGAAGACTCTGTTCCCTTCATCATTGAAATGTACACCGTCTCCTCTATAAATGTCTTGCATGTTGTAACGCAAGTTGTTGTGGTATGTAGAACCCATACCATAGTCTCTGAGGAAAGCAGAAACAGACTTATTGACGTGCTTTCTTGCTTTGTCAATCTGCGGACAATGTTGGTAGGACCAGTTCCACTTTTGCCTTTGGCATATATTAGAATATACAAAGGCAGTTTGTGGAAAAAGTGACATCAATTGCACAAAGGTGTCCTTAATAAGCATTTCCAGACCTACCCCAGTTAAAGTGCCTAGGTCATTTCCACCACAGTGCACAATAATAAGGTTAGGCTGTGGGAGATGTAGAAAGGTTTGCACCAAAGGCATTAATTGGTGCCACTTTAACCCTCTCTGACCAATCCATTTAATGTCTACATTTGGCAAAGCAAGATCTTTCACAATACCTCTTTTTCCTGCAAACTTTTCACTCCAGAAGACATAGCTGTGACCTATAATCCACACTGTGAACATCTTTCAAAGAGATCTGGATGCACTCAGAAGGTGTCTTTCAGTAGAATGGCAATATGAAAAGAAAGATAGTTGTAAAATAGAGGCTTACATACTTTTTTCAAAATAAAAAGAAATCATTGGCTGTTTCAGACCATACAACACTAAAAACTAGGTTGTATGTTTAAATTTTAAAAACATGTTTTGTATTGGTTCAGAAAAATGTGCTCCCACAGAACATTAGTTTGGATTTGCTGTTAGGTTTGAAAAGTCAAGCACTCTTTCTCTTTGGATTTGAAACATTGTGTGCTGAACTTCTGACCTCTCTGCTCACACCAGTGTTCCATGACCTGTTGCTATGGTAGCAGGCAGAAGTCATGTTGGAGGAAGGGATCATTTGGAAAAGAGTTGAAATTTGCAACCAATAGAAATGTGTGTTTCCATTTGAAAAAATGTGGGAAGCACAGTGATTTGAAATTAACATGTATATGTGTGAAAAAAGAGAGGGAAACATTGCCATTTACTGGTTCTGCTGAGAGGTGTACAGTTCAGAGATTCTGGCTCTGATAATCTGCTGTGTGAGTGGCACATTTCTTTCTCAACTAACTACTTTTAAAGGTGAGTTATGAATTTGAGAGGGGATGTATGTGGTGTAGTTTGATATAAATAATAAAAATGTGAATATTCTTATAAAGTTGTGTTTTACATTTTATTTTAAGGAAGATATTTAACTGCCTTGAACATGTCAGATATTATGGAGTATGTCTTCACCATAAGTTATGGTGTACTGGTATCACCCAGGGATACTGTTTTGTGCCTAGAATCACACCATGAGTCTGTCTGTACACAGGAATTTTTCACAGAGATTTAATTTGTGTTGCTGTTTCTCTGTTTGACTTGCACTAGCAGGAAAGGGGCAGCTTGTTTTCAAGAACTGTGATGGTTAGCATTGAGCAGAAATCACTTTCTCACAAATGAGAGGCAAATGCAAACACATTTGAAAATAGCATGGTACATTTTCCTACCACTTTGAAAGTTGTGTTTTACATTTTATGTAATGGAAGATATTTAACTGCCTTGAACATGTCAGATAATATGGAGTATGTCTTCACCATAAGTTAAGGTGTACTGGTATCAACCAAAAAAACGGTTTAGTGCCTAGACTCACACCATGAGTCTGTCTGTACACAGGAATTTTTCACAGAGATTTAATTTGTGTTGCTGTTGCTCTGTTTGACTGGCACTAGCAGGAAAGGGGCAGCTTGTTTTGAAGAACTGTGATGGTTAGCATTCAGTATAAATCACTTTCTCACAAATGAGAGGCAAATGCAAACACATTTGAAAATAGCATGATACATTTTCCTACCACTTTAAAAGTTGTGTTTTACATTTTATGTTAAGGAAGATATTTAGCTGCCTTGAACATGTCAGATATTATGGAGTATGTCTTCACCATAAGTTAAGGTGTACTGGTATCACCCAGAAATACTGTTTTGTGCCTAGAATCACACCATGAGTCTGTCTGTACAGAGGAATTTTTCACAGAGATTTAATTTGTGTTGCTCTTGCTCTGTTAGACTTGCACTCGCAGGAAAGGGGCAGCTTGTTTTCAAGAACTGTGATGGTTAGCCTTCAGTAGAAATCACTTTCTCACAAATGAGAGGCAAATGCAAACACATTTGAAAATAGCATGGCACATTTTCCTACCACTTTAAGAGTTGTGTTTTACATTTTATGGAAAGGCAGATATTTATCTGCCTTGAACATGACAGATAATATGGAGTATGTCTTCACCATAAGTTAAGGTGTACTGGTATCACCCAGGAACACTGTTTTGTGTCTAGAATCACAACATGAGTCTGTGTGCACACAAGAATTCTTCACAGAGATTTAATTTGTGTTGCTGTTGCTCTGTTTGACTTGCACTAGCAGGAAAGGGGCAGCTTGTTTTCAAGAACTGTGATGGTTAGCATTCAGCAGAAATCACTTTCTCACAAATGAGAGACAAATGCTAACACTTTTGAAAATAGCATGGTACATTTTCCTACCACTTTAAAAGTTGTGTTTGACATTTTATGTTAAGGAAGATATTTAACTGCCTTGAACATGTCAGATATTATGGAGTATGTCTTCACCATAAGTTAAGGTGTACTGGTATCACCCAGAAATACTGTTTTGTGCCTAGAATCACACCATGAGACTGTCTGTACAGAGGAATTTTTCACAGAGATTTAATTCGTGTTGCTCTTGCTCTGTTAGACTTGCACACGCAGGAAAGGGGCAGCTTGTTTTCAAGAACTGTGATGGTTAGCATTCACTTGAATTCACTTTCTCACAAATGAGAGGCAAATGCAAACACATTTGAAAATAGCATGGTACATTTTCCTACCACTTTAAAAGTTGTGTTTTACATTTTATGTTAAGGAAGATATTTAAGTGCCTTGAACTTGAAAGATATTATGGAGTATGTCTTCACCATAAGTTAAGGTGTACTGGTATCACCCAGGGATACTGTTTTGTGTCTAGAATCACACAATGAGTCTGTGTGCACACAGGAATTCTTCTCAGAGATTTCATCCGTGTTGCTCTTGCTCTGTTAGACTTGCACTCGCAGGAAAGGGGCAGCTTGTTTTCAAGAACTGTGATGGTTAGCATTCAGCAGAAATCACTTTCTCATAAATGAGAGGTAAATGCAAACACATTTGAAAATAGCATGATACATTTTCCTACCACTTTAAAAGTTGTGTTTTACATTTTATGTTAAGGAAGATATTTAAGTGCATTGAACATGTCAGATAATATGGAGTATGTCTTCACCATAAGTTAAGGTGTACTGGTATCACCCAGAAATACTGTTTTGTGCCTAGAATCACACCATGAGTCTGTCTGTACACAGGAGTTCTTCACAGAGATTTAATTTGTGTTGCTGTTGCTCTGTTTGACTTGCACTAGCAGGAAAGGGGCAGCTTGTTTTCAAGAACTGTGATGGTTAGCATTCAGCAGCAATCACTTTCTCACAAATGAGAGGCAAATGCAAACACATTTGAAAATAGCATGGTACATTTTCCTACCACTTTAAAAGTTGTGTTTTACATTTTATGTAAAGGAAGATGTTTAACTGCCTTGAACATGTCAGATAATATGGAGTATGTCTTCACCATAAGTTAAGGTGTACTGGTATCACCCAGAAATATTGTTTTGTGCCTAGAATCACACCATGAGTCTGTTTGTACACAGGAATTTTTCACAGCGATTTAATTTGTGTTGCTCTTGCTCTGTCAGACTTGCACTCGCAGGAAAGGGGCAGCTTGTTTTCAAGAACTGTGATGGTTAGCATTCAGCAGAAATCACTTTGTCACAAATGAGAGGCAAATGGTAACACATTTGAAAATAGCATGGTACATTTTCCTTCCACTTTTAAAGTTGTGTTTTACATTTTATGTAAAGGAAGATATTTAAGTGCCTTGAACTTGAAAGATATTATGGAGTATGTCTTCACCATAAGTTAAGGTGTACTGGTATCACCCAAGGATACTGTTTTGTGTCTAGAATCACACCATGAGTCTGTGTGCACACAGGAATTCTTCTCAGAGATTTAATCCGTGTTGCTCTTGCTCTGTTAGACTTGCACTCGCAGGAAAGGGGCAGCTTGTTTTCAAGAACTGTGATGGTTAGCATTCAGCAGAAATCACTTTCTCACAAATGAGAGGCAAATGCTAACACATTTGAAATTAGCATGGTACATTTTCCTTCCACTTTTAAAGTTGTGTTTTACATTTTATGTAAAGGAAGATATTTAAGTGCCTTGAACTTGAAAGATATTATGGAGTATGTCTTCACCATAAGTTAAGGTGTACTGGTATCACCCAGGGATACTGTTTTGTGTCTAGAATCACACCATGAGTCTGTGTGCACACAGGAATTCTTCTCAGAGATTTAATCCGTGTTGCTCTTGCTCTGTTAGACTTGCACTCGCAGGAAAGGGGCAGCTTGTTTTGAAGAACTGTGATGGTTAGCATTCAGCAGAAATCACTTTCTCATAAATGAGAGGTAAATGCAAACACATTTGAAAATAGCATGGTACATTTTCCTACCACTTTAAAAGTTGTGTTTTACATTTTATGTAAAGGAAGATATTTAAGTGCATTGAACATGTCAGATTATATGGAGTATGTCTTCACCATATGTTAAGGTGTACTGGTATCACCCAGAAATACTGTTTTGTGCCTAGAATCACACCATGAGTCTGTCTGTACACAGGAATTTTTCAGAGAGATTTAATTTGTGTTGCTCTTGCTCTGCTAGACTTGCACTCGCAGGAAAGGGGCAGCTTGTTTTCAAGAACTGTGATGGTTAGCATTCAGCAGAAATCACTTTGTCACAAATGAGAGGCAAATGCTAACACATTTGAAATTAGCATGGTACATTTTCCTTTCACTCCCGCAATGGGTGAGGTAGTTCCTACATGTTCAAAACTCCAATTAACCTTTACCACACATGTACTCTTACATACATCTCTGCAGTCTTCATGCAGTTCTACAAGCGTCCATGCAGATCTGTGTTGCACCTGACAATACATGGTCTCCAGAAGCACGCTCTTAGCACACAGACAGGTGCTTCTCCTGCACTCTCATGCTTACTATTCAGCTCTGTGTGGTATTTTAGATAGCAGTGTGTAATGCTAACACATTCAACGTCACCAAGGCTCATTTCCTTTGCTCTTCTCTAATCACTCACCCTGTAACACATGCTGATGGTCTCAAGTAGCTGTTAGGACGTGTACTCTTTTCTGCCTCTTTAAAATATAAGGAAAATGTGTCAGGCTGCCATAGTAATTATGACTTACTCTTCCACAGTAGTAAATGTGCTTTGAAATTGCCAAACTAAAATCGTTTTTGCCTAGAATCACACCATGAGTCTGTGTACAATCAGGAATTGTTGTCAGAGATTTAATTTGTGTTGCTCTTGTTCTGTAAGACTTGGAGTTGTAGGAAAGGGACAGGTCATGTGATAGAATTTGAAAAGCTCTGAAAAAAAATGGTAATGTATTAAAATTACATAAAGGTATTTTTTTTTAGTTTCTTTCAGGTATTGCTGAACAACAGTGACATTAATTAAAGATGCCTATAAAGTCAAGAAACAGAAAAGAACAGCAACAACATCTATATTTTAAGAAAACTGGACCAAAAAAAAATAGTTGAAGAACCTCATGTTGGAAAAAAGAAAAAGACTTCTGGTAAGCAGACTAAGGATTTTTAAAAAAATATCTTCAAACAAAGAAAAAATGTTAAGAAAATATGCACTGCAAATAGTGTTTCAAGTACAAAACAACAACAGAGTCGACAGAAAATACGAAAAGCCAATGTGCCAATGTTGAATCAGAAGTAAGAAAGAGTGACTTAACATGAAAAATAGATTTTAAAAACATTAGTAGAAAAATGTTTCAGAGAAGAGTGATGTTAAATTTGCTAAAGGATGTGAAAAAATATAAGAAGAAAACCAAATTTTATAAAAAAAAGAAATATATTGAAAAAATTGTTTCTAAGGCTTTGGAAATAAAACGAAAACTATTCATTTTAATTTGGAACAGGATGCGTAGATTAGAAAAATTAGTAAAAGCAATGAAGTCACAAAGCAAAAGGAAAAGAGTAGTGAAAAAAAATAACTTTTATAAAGTGTTCTTAGGAGAATGGAAGCATAGTTCAAGTACTGAGCCATTTTTTAATGAAGAGAGTTATCTTCAAAGTAATAGTTTGTTGCATGCAGTTGACACCAATGGTCGAGCTTATGAAGTTAAAGATGGTTGTGTAATGGAAAAGGAGAAAATGGTTCCAAGAAATGAGGAAGAAGTGTTAGCTGATGAGGTTATGGGGAGACGTCCTAAAGCCCCAGTGTACACTTGGAATTGTAGTAGTATTTGCACTGTGCGACAGGAATCTATTGATAAATTACGTGACTTCCTAAGAGAATATAGTAAAAAGAGTGTTAAACAGAAGATTAAGGTGCTTCAAAGACTAGACCCATGCAGAGTGAGAGAGAATACTGGTTGGCAAGGACATTCTCTTGCTTGTCTATCTAGGAAAGTTTGCCAAAGTGTTTTTCACCATTTTAGAATGCTGGCTGTTCATCATACTGAAATGAGAAAGTTTGTGAGAACATTGTATTTTGCTAAAAGTCCAGCACTAAAGTTAAATGAGTTGAATAGTGCTCTGTTCCGTGGATCTGTATCAGATGTAGTGAAGGTTACTGATGATATTCAGTTTTGTTACTTTGGTCCAGAGCAAGAAAGTGCAGGAAATGACACAGTTATTGAGGAAAATGTGGAAGAGAATGTAGAACCCACTGTTAGTAAAACATTTGAAGATCAAATGACAAAATTTACTATCATCTCTAATGAAAGACCAAATATTACTTGTATTTGTTGCCGGAGAAGCCATTATAAAAATCAAACAAGATATGTTGATCTCTATAAAAAAAAGTGAAAAAGAAAATAATACTAAGTGGATGGATTTTGCTACATATTTATTTCTGGAAAATTGTTTTGATTTGGGTGAATATCACCGTATTTGTAAATACTGTTATAACAAGTTAGAAGAAAATAAAATGCCAGCAAGAGCTGTACATAATAATTTAGAATTGGTTGAAATTCCTGCAGAACTTAGTGATTTAAATACATATGAGTCTATACTCATTCAATATGTCCATCCTTTTCAGACTATAGTTCGTATAGAGCCCAAAACAGGTAAATTACCTCCTTCGGATTTACAAAGAGGTTTAAAAGGAAGAGTTGTCTATTTGCCATTGGATTTGAAAAAAAATATGGAAACAATTGATGCAGATAGATTGGAAACTGAACCATTAGTTATTCTGGTTAATGGAGTACCAACAAAGAATAAGAAAATTTGGCAGGAGCTGGTAGATGTACGAAAAGTACAAAGAGCAAATTTATATTTGAAAAGAAATAATAAATGGTATGAAACAATTTATATGGATGAAGATGAAGAAGTTTTACTAGCAGACTCAGGAATACCAGCTGGGCAAATTGAAAAAGTGGATAAGTCAAAAGAAGAAGAAATTTATGAACATTTCAGCATACATCCACTTCATTCTAAATAAGTTATGGGAAACACTATTGATCTGTTTCAGATGAAAAAAGCACAAGGAAGTCCCGTGAGTGTATGGGAGGAGAGCTTGGAAGCTCGTTGTTTTCCCCAGCTGTTTCCTACAGGAAAAGGTGGACGATATGATGAACGTCCAGTACAGATTCCTGCTTCTGAGTATTGGACTACAAGATTATATACAGAAGATCCAAGATTTCGTCAAAGTATTTCTTATTTGTTCCATCTTTTATTTGAAAGTGACTTGTCTGCACTATCTTATGCATTAAATCACATTTTAAAAACTGGAGTACATCTACATAATGTGTCTGCAAAGGATTTTATGAACAAAGTGCAACAGCAAGATGATCATTTGGAATCTCAATTGATAAATTTGATGGCTTGTCAGCAAGGAACTAATGAATATTGGTACCGACGCCATGGAGAATTGAAATGTATGTTACGGAATTTAGGAACTCCTACATGGTTCCTTACCCTAATCTGTGCTGAGTACGCTTGGGATGATTTACTGGATTTTCTTCGAGAGGCAAATTCAAATATTGAAAACATCCAATACAAGACAACAGGAGAATTGTGCTCATTGGATCCGATTAATGTTTGCAGATATTTCAATCATAGATTTGAGGCTATGATGTCCTTCATCTGCAATAAAAAAAATCCACCTCTTGGAGAAGTTGTGGATTTCTTTTGGAGAAAAGAGTACCAAGCAAGAGGTGCTCCTCATATTCATATGCTGTTGTTGATCAAGGATGCCCCAAAATTTGGAACAGATTCTGATGATGCAGTTTTATCATTCATTGAAGAATATGCAACATGTGCTATACCTAAAAGCACAGAAGAAAAAAACTTAAAAGAGCAAGTTTTACGTTTCCAAAGACATCGGTGTGGAAAATACTGTCGACGAAAGTACAAGCGTAAAGATAAATTCTACACAAAATGTCGATTTGGATTTCCACGACCTGTTCTTTCAAAAGGAAGAGTAAACAGTTTTATGTCAGCTGTGTGACATACTATTACAAGAAAATCGCCTAAGAATACCTACAACCTAAGAAGAAAAGAAGAGTCAAAATATATAAATGACTACAACCCAGTCATTTTATCCATGTGGAATGCTAACATGGATATACAGTATGTTGCTGACAATTCTATTGCTGTTGCTCGGTATGTCACATCTTACAGCACTAAATCTGAGAAAACGGAATTGAAAGAAATGTGGGAAGAGATTTCTCACGAGAAGACTGTCAGTAAAAAGCTATACAGTTTCAGTTTAAAGATGTTATCGCATCGAGAAATTGGATCCTACGAATGCTCAGATAGATTATCATCTGCAAGTCTGTACTCCAAATCCAGAAGAATATTTTGGGTAAGTTTAGGCCTTGCAGGAATGAGAAATCGGGTACTGAAATCTATTCGAGAAATTGAATATTTAGCAGAGTACGAACCTGAAAGTACAGACATTTTAAGAACAAACATGTTGGACACATATTACCCAAAGAGAAGTCATCATCTTGAGAACATGTGTCTCTATGAAGTGCTGCAGAACTACATTTATAAACGGAATGTCACAGAAGACATCAACAATGGAAAATATAAAGTCATTGGTGAGGAAGGATATTTGGTAAAACAAACAAAAGGAAGTTTGATTAATCACAGAAAGCTGAGTTGTGACACTACTGACAAAAAGGAATGTTACTACTTGGCACTTTTACAGCTGTTTAAACCATGGCGTTCAGAGGACGAACTACTTGGAGATTTTCAGAACTATGAAGATTCCTTTAATGCTTGCAAAGATAGCATAGAATGCAGTACTTTCTCAACTTATGTTCAAATGTTAAATGAAGAAATTGAACAAGAAGCAACAATTGCAGCTGAAGTAGCTAGAGACAGTTCTCAAGACAGTCAAAGTTCTGGGACGTTCAGTCAAGATCCTCTAGGACAACCAATCGTAGAAAATGAAGCTGCAATAGCCATGACTGAAGTCGAAACAGCTATGAATCAAGCTCAGGAAGATTTAATAAACTTACCAAATATGGAACAACAACTGAATGATGAACAACAACAAATTTATGAGGAAGTCAGAAAAAAAATTGATCACGGATTACTACATGAAAATAAAGAGTTCTCATGCACATCGTTTGAACCAATCAGAATGTATGTGAGTGGACAAGCCGGAACTGGAAAAAGTTTCTTGATTAAAGTAATTAGAAGCTACCTACAGCAAAAAACAGATCCAACTTTGTCTTGTGTTGTTACTGCTCCAACTGGGTTAGCAGCATATAACATAAAAGGAATTACCCTCCATCGTTTGCTAATGTTACCAGTAGAGCACGAGAACAAAATACAATACCACAAGCTAACAGGAGAAGCATGTTTTGAAGTTGCAAGAGTATTGAAAAAAATGAAAGTTCTCATCATTGATGAGGTAAGCATGGTATCAAACTTAATGCTTGCCTTTGTGCATTTAAGAATGCAGCAAATTCTAAAGACAAACTATGACGTGCTATTTGGAGGAAAACATGTTATAGTTTTTGGAGATCTTCTGCAGCTTACTCCAGTTAAAGGACAACCAGTTTTTCAAACCCTAACACATGAAGACACGAAAAAGTCATTAGGAAGTATAGGTAATGTGAATATATGGACATACTTTGAGTACAAAGAACTCATTACCAATATGCGGCAAGCCAATGATGAGGATTATGCAAGTATTCTCAAAGATATCAGAATTGGACTACTAACAGAACATGGCAGAAAAGCTTTACAGAGTCGATTGCTATGTAATGTGTTTCCAACAGAACAAATAGTTCCAGAGAAAATATACAAGAAAATTGCTGGAAAAAATACTGTAATCTGCTTAATGCCAACACTACATGAATGCTCTATATTCAATCAAGAACTTTTGAAATTGGAAAATGAAGAGATTGTCAAACTGGAAGCTGTGGATAAAATACAACATGAAGGAATAACTATGATATTGACAAACAAATTGACAAGTAAATTGGATTCTCTAGAGAAAAACATCTCGAAAACAGCCGGTTTAGAAAATAATCTTTATGTATGCATGAACTGTCGAGTAATTTTAAGACGTAATTTGGATGTAGAGAAAGGTTTAGTGAACGGAGCTATGGGTAAAGTTTTGGGTTTTGTTAATTACCAGAAAAAAGTTGGAATTGAATTTTTAAAAATAAAATTTGATCAGATTGAAGAGGTTAAAGACATTTGTCGTTGTTCAGTTCGTTTCTTGCTTGTGAAAGACTTATATGTACGTAGGAAGCAGTTTCCGTTTTCTCTAGCATATATAGTAACTATTCACAAATCTCAAGGATTAACTGTAGATAGTGCATTTGTAAACATTGGATCTACTGTGTTTAAAGAAGGTATGGCATATGTTGCTTTGTCACGCGTGAAAAAAATATCTGGTTTATTCATGATATACTTTGATGACTCAAAAGTAAGTGCTGATGCAAACTGTGTAAAGGAGTATAATAGATTAAGAAGAAGCTATGCTCCTTATTTAGGTCAGTATCCTGTGTTTGAAAAACGTGTTGTTTGTCGGAAAAGGAGATTTGAGAATATCTGTAATGAGGATGTACAGAAGAGAAAACAAAAAGAGAGTGATGTGACTGCAAGCAAAAAGAAAAAGGACAGTGTTGAAGAGGTTGTTGGTTGTCATTTTGAAAATAGCTCTGGTGTCAACTGCTACGCAAATGTAGTGCTCAATGTTGTATTTTATCTTGAAATTTTGCAAGAGCAGATAATAGTAAATCATAAAAAAAGATTCTGTTCTCTGCTGAGTCTCCTTTATGAGAAGCTGAGTAATGATAAAACTAAAATAGAAAGTGCTTCTGATGTTAGAAATCTTTTAGATGTATGTTCAGGATGTACACAGTTTACTCAAAATGTCCAGCAAGATGCACAGGAATTCTTGATGTATATGCTTATGGTACTGGAAAATGAAGGGGTAGAAATAGAAAATATGTTTGGTCTCTCTTATAAATGGGAACATAGTTGTGAAAACTGTTTGAACACATGCAGCTCTAATGTTGATTCTGAAAGGTTCATATATTTAACATTACCAGAGAGTAAATCAGTGACTTTTAGTAAATTAGTTAAAGATGCCAATCACAACATGGAATGTTCTCAATGTTAATCAGACATGTTTTCAACGTTATTTTTAAATAAATATGGACAGTATGTAATTTTAATGATGCAACGTTGTAGAGCTGGTGGTACAAAATTGGACACTTTAATAAAGAAGTTTACAGGACATCAATTAAAAATATCTGGGAAAACTTTTGTTGCAGTTGCAATAATTTTTCATGATGGACCTTCTATAACTTCTGGTCATTACACAGTTTATCTTAAATGTGAGAAAGGAAGGACACTGTGTAATGATTCTCAATTGATTTTCAAGCTACGTTTGCCTTATGATTTACCAAATTGTTACTTAATTTTTCTAAAACCAAAATTTTAGATACAAATTGCACCAGCTGAACAAACCATTATTGCGATTTTATTGGATTACCATTGGATATTTCATCAAAAAAGAATTTAAAAATTACCATTTGGCCTCATGGAAAGGTAAAAATTTCTCTTGTGGACTTCTTTGACAGATATTATTTTGGTGTATGTGCTTAAGCAACAAGATTTACAGACGATATTTATTGCAAAAAGTTATTGTTCTTACATGATATTTTTATTAAATATGTTACATTTCTATAAAGGTATGTTTTACTGAGAAGAGATTCTGGGCTTTTTTTAAACAATATTTCAGATTGTTAATTGTTTTGCCCGCTGTTAAGTGATGAATGCAATTGGTTTCACAATTTGCAGTGAAATTCAATATATTCTGAAAACAGCAAAAAAAGGGCAAAAAATTACTTTGTTAAATATGAAAATATGTTTACTGTATTCTAAAATGTATTATTAAATATTAATACTTTTTTTCTTTTTTTCAGATCGAGAAAGAAAATTTAGGAACATTAATCCTTTTTTCTAGCAATTAAAAAAAAACTTTTATTTATAATTAATTTATTTTGTGGGTCAGATAAGTTTCAAATATCTGTATATCTCACCCCTTTACTTTCATGCTCCCTTTTTTTCACTTTTGCTCACTCTGCTTTTCTCATTCCCCTTGTGGTCCCTCAAGGACCATGAAGGGTGAAAAAAACATTTTAAACACGGCGGGACATTTTTTTAAAAAAAAATATTAAATTTTTTAAAAAAAATTAAGAGGTAAGGTGGCTCTAAAAAGAGCCGTTGTGTTAATATAGGGACAGAGGAAGGAAAGAATGGCAATATTATAAGGTGCCGCACTTGTGCTGCCGTATCTTATTATCTATTAGGGGAATACTGGACTCCCCAAAAGCAATAAGAGCGTAGCAAGTATTGCACCTTATATGTCCACTCTGAAACCGAGGGTAAATGTCCAGAGGAGCAGAAGAGGATGACACTCCCACCGCAGAGGAAGTGCTCGGCTGAGCTGCCGATGATGTACTCGGCTGAGCTTCTGCGAATGTGCTCGGCTGAGCTGCTGGAGGGGTTGCTCTAGTAGCTCGAGCAAAAGTCTTAGGGTGTACATCCCTAATGTGCCTGAACATAGTGAAGATTCTAAAAGAGTACTTCTTCTTAGGATCTCCTCTAGATAAGACACGCCCACAAAGTTTGCAGGTGATTAATGGAGCATTGACTTTCTTCTGCCCCTCTGGAAATGTAAAATATTGCCAGACAAAAGAATCTTTCTGTTTCCTCTGTCTCTGTCTGATAAGGCTCTCCTGCTCACTCCCAGAAGATGATTGCTGCTCTGCCATTGTATCCCAAAAACAGTTCAGCTCCTTCTCCCAGGGAATCAGAAGAAATAATGAGGGGAATGGGTGTGGTGTAGGAAGTTTCTGGAACTGAAAGTACTTTAAACCAATGAAAAGTATTGTTTCTTGATCACATGACTTACTGTGCGCGCACGGTTCAAGTACGCATGCGCGTACGTAAGACGCGCGCATGCGCATACGGTGCACGTGCGTACTACGCACGCGCGCATGCGCCTTAGGGGCATGCGCATAAGGCGGACGCGCGTACGACGTACGCGCGCATGCACGTACGTAGTCCGCGCGTACGCATTGAAGACGAAGTACGCATGCATACGTAAATCACGTACGCATACGCACACGGAGCACGTAGCTATGGAAACAGCATGCACGCACCGTACTTGGACCGTACCATGCGCGCACCGTAAGCTTACGGTGCGCGCACGGTAAAAATCCCTTAAAAAAAAAAAAATGTTTAGAGATTTGTAGAAAATATTAACTGTGCTGTTCAACTATATCTAAACATTTTTTAAAAAAAGGTGAGCCATTCCATATTGCAGGATACAGTAAATCTATCATTATATACATAGGTAGCATATTGTTAAAAAAAATAATAAATTCAAAAATTACCATTTAAAAAACCTTGCAAATTCACTGAAAAAACCATAGGTTTCACACACGTTATAGTTAGGAATTAGCATTTAAAAAACCTTGAAACTTCACTGAAAAAACCATAGGTTCACACATGTTATAGTTAGCTGGACATTTCGCTCGTAAAAAAACAATGAAATTCCCCCGTTATAGTTAGTTCAGCTAACTATAACTCGCGCGCCCGCAATCCACTGCTGATGACGTCACATATTACATCACTCATGACATGGTCAGTGACATCACTCATGAATTTCATTGTTTTTTTACGAGCGAAATGTCCAGCTAACTATAACATGTGTGAAACCTATGGTTTTTTCAGTGAATTTTCAAGGTTTTTTTAATGCTAATTCCTAACTATAACGTGTGTGAAACTTATGTTTTTACCAGTGAATTTCAAAGGTTTTTTAAATGCTAATTCATAACTAGAACGTGTGTGAAACCTATTTTTTTTTCAGTGAATATATATATATATATATATGATTGAGAAAGCCTGCTGTGCAGGCACAACTCATCTCTCTGCTATTGTGGGGTTGTGGGGGACCTGAAAACAATAAATCTGCCCTATTCCTACCGACCATGTGTATGTGCCGCTTTCTCTTCAGAGTTGGATGGATGGTTGTTTGATATATATATATATATATATATATTCACTGAAAAAACTATAGGTTTCAGGGGCGTTATAGTTAGCTGGATTTTCACTCGTACAAAACCATTGAAATTCCCCCGTTATAGTTAGTTCAGCTAACTATAACTCACGCGCCCGCAATGCACTGCTGATGACGTCACATATTACATCACTCATGCAAAAAAAATTTGGAAGGGGGCCTCCTTGATCGGCCCCAGGGACCCCATCCCCCGGGGCATGGCCTTTTTAAAAAAAAATTATTTGGGAGGGGGGCTGTGTTGCCCCGCTACTCAGGCCACTTATGGCCCCAGGGACCCATCCCCGGGACCGGCCATTGTTTTTTTTTTTTTTTTTGATATTTATAGAAACACCAAGGACATGCTGGACAAATCGTACGTACCTATCACCATGACAATTTGCGTGCTAATAATTAAAAGGCGACTATGCATACAATGAATCCACGTGGAATGTATTTACATCGCTAGTGAAGCTCTGATGTGTCTGACGCCCTACCGTGCCTAATCACGGTGCCCCCGCTGGTGGGTACTCTCCAAGTAGACACCCTTGTTGTTTATTTAAACAAACATGGGTAGCTATTGACGGGCACATTTAATAGACACGCACACCAAGCCATTCAAAGGGGATTCGACAAAAATTTGACCAAAACTATGCAAGAAACCCCCCTCACGGTGAACAAAACACACATCCACCGCCGGATGTGTACTACTTTTTATTTTACTCTCTGGAAAGGAGACGAACCTCACTTGAGAGTCACAGCGCGCTCCTGGCTGAGCCCAATGCTGTGTTTCACCCACCAGTGCCCGCCGAGTGCCACACACCTCTGTGTTGTATTCCACCAGCTAGTGCGTATGCTATGACACTCTCTAGCCCATGTGCACTGTAACACCACCCCGTGCATGTGTCATGCCACACTTGCCTTCGCACAGGTTATATTGCCCCATCTATCGTGCCTTCCTCGATGCCTATGTTATAACGCACAGCGCTATGCCATATATATTACAATCTGGGATCCATATCTTTGTCACAGTGCATATGCAACATTACACTCCCCAGCAAATATTTTATATTACAACTTTAGAGACTAGTTAGGTTACACAACACTGCCCTGTGCATATTACACTCCAAGGCGCATATCGCATAGCACGCGCTAGTGCCTGTGCTATCTCGCACTCTCCAATGAATCTGTCATTGCGCACAATGTATTGCATATTATATTTCACGCCCCGGTTCATCTTATATCACACTTTTTGGTGCATAGTTTATACCATACACTATATCTAGTTTTCATTTTCAATTGTGCTCTCAGGACTATGTTCTATATAACACTGCGTTCACCTACCCTTTTCACAGGCATTACATTTTGCGATGGGGGATGGAGGGTCAGGGGGTGTTTCAGCTAAGTGAGCCCGGAGTCACAGTCACAAACGTCCTCTTCTTCCTCAATAAAAGTGAGATTATGCTGCATACTTGTTCATATTTTAACTAGTTCGCACAGACACACATTTTAAAAACAATAACGTTCCTAATACCCACCTTCTCTGCACAGTTAGCTTGCTGCCCCATCCCCCTCCTCCCTATCCTCTGTTGTCTGAATCCATGGACTAGCCTCCTCCCTCCTGCCATGCATGGTCTGATGTGCTGCCACTGCCCTCCATTTAGCATGATGTGCCAGTCCACTCCTCCTGCCCTCCATTGCCTAATTCTATGCACCATTATTGACCTCCTACTTAGCCTCTGTGCTTAGCTTGCTGCCCCTATTATCCTTCCCCCTGCCCTCCGATGTCTTTGTGCATGCCCCTGCTCCATCCTTTTTGCCCACCAAGTTCCATGGACCTGCCACTCCTATCTACTGTGAGTGTTCTGTTGAGCTGCCACTCCTCTCCCACCTGCCTAGCATTGTCAGATGACTGTAACCTGTCCCTGCCACCTCCACCTTGCCTGCCCACATGCCATGCCCCTATCCCCTTCCTCCTGTCCTCCATGGTCCATTTTACTGCCACACCCTTCTGCCCTCCCTGGTTTGTTGTGCTGCAACTGCTCCTCCTGCCTGCCCCGCCTGGTCTGTTGTGAGGCCCCTTCCCCTGAACTCTCTTGTCTGTGCCCTGGTCCTGACCCTCCCTTCCATCCTCCATGGTCCTTTGTGCATGCCCCTGCACCTTCCTTCTTGCCCATCATAGCCATTGTGCTGCCACTAACCCTCCCACTTGCCATGCATGGTCTTCTGTGATGCCACGGCCCCTCCCACCTTCCCTGTGTGGTTAGCTAGCTGCCCCTGACCCCCTCCTACCTTCCCTCCATGGTCTGTGTGTATGCCATCATAGTCTCACTGTTGCATGGTGTGTCTTGCTTCTAGTGCCCATCCTGCCTGACCTCCATGGTCATCTTGCTGCTCCTGCCCTGCCCCCTTGCCCCCTTGCCCCCAGCCCTCTGTTTCCATGTGCAGACCCCTATTCCCTCCCTCCTGGCTTGTCTGTTCCATTGTAATGCCCCTGATCCGTCCCTCCTGCCCTTTATGGTCTGTTATGGTGCAGCTTTCTCTCCTGTCTGTCCATTATGGTCAGCTTGCTACCATTGCCTCTTTCCTCTCTGTTCTCTGTTGTCCATGTGCATGGTCTTGTCCCCTCCCTATTGCTTTCTATGGATTGTTGTGCTGCACTCCCATCCCGCATGCCCTGTGCGGTGTATTGTGCTGCTGCAAACCCTGATGCCTGCCCTGCAGGGTCAGTTTGGTGCACCTCTCCATGTTCCTCCTGTCCTCTGTTATCCAAGTCCATGTCCCTACCCCAATTCCTCCTGCCTTCCATGATCCAATGTACCATTCTTGCGAACATTTTGAACTTGGTAAGAGGGAGATTTTGAAAAAAAACTGGGGTATTGATTTTCCCCTTTGAGTTACATTGAAAAAGAGGAGATTGTAGACAGGAGACAGATCAAATAAAGGCCATTTGAGCTCAAAAACATTGGACGTTTCCTGGCTGAATCGGGTCTGTTGGCATGTATGCTTGTACTACCACTGCCTCTTCCTTCTGCCCACAATGGTCTATTATATTGCCACAGCCTCTCTTGCCAGTCCTGTATCGTTTGTTTGTTGCCCCTGCCCCCCTTTCCACTGCCCTCCATAGTCTGTTGTGCTACCACTGCCCTACCTGCCTGCCCAGTGTGGTCAAGTTGTTGCCTCTGCACCCTCCTACCTGCCTTCAATTTTCAGAGTCCGTGCCCCTGGCCTCTGCCTCTCAAAAGTATCCTAATGAACAACTAAATTGCTAACATTCTATATTTATTACAAAAGTGTGGAACGCCTGACGTCATCTTGATGTATACAAAACTGTAATACCTAGAGCATTTCCTTTAGAAATTACATATATGAGAGGGTCTTATTTGAATCAAAATTATGGTTAGTCCTCTAAAAAACTAAAATGAGGACATATTTTCTGAGTTTTCAAATAGCTACAAAGCACTTTTAAATTATTTGTTATCTTTATGTTTTTTTATCCAGTTGACCACTTGATTAAATGTTGCACTTAGGGGCAGGATGTGGTGTTACTTCCAGAGCTGCAGACTTTACAACTGGGGAACCAGGTTGGAGTTTCTGCTTCAGCTCGACATTCTGTGATTCTGGTCAAATCACTTAATCTCCCCATGTCTACATCCAAAATGAATTTTTTCTTGTGTGATGTAACCAATGCTCATGTAAAGCACTCCAATACCTGACAAGTCTGCACTAAAACTGTAAAAACACAAAATATAAGTGTTTTGCACACTTCTGTCATTGGGCTATACTTGGGCTACATCTGGGTGATATTTGGGCTACATTTGGGCTCCTTTGTCTCTGGTGGCCATCTTGGGAGATTTATTTGTTATGAAGTTTCCTAATTTCCTCATTTACTGCAGTCTCCTCAGTAGGAAATGATTTCAGTTTTTTACTTTGATTCCATCAAGAAGGTATTCAGATATGTCACACATTTGCCATAAATTCTGAATGTTAGCACTCTAGTTACTCATTAGATCACTGTAGTAAAGCTACTGCTCATCACGGAAGTCTGCTGCTGGTATTAAAAGTGCATGCTTCAGTCTGCATGTCAGAATTTTTTAATGAAATAGAAGAGGATTTGAGAAGTCACTCAAAATGTGCCCTAATTTTTCGTTCTGCAGCACTAATCATACTTTCTATGGCAAAATTTTGTTCCTTTTTAAATTAAAATGTTTCAAGAGTTACCACTTTATTCCAATCAAGATGGCTTCAGGTGTGCCATACATTTATCATAAGTAGGACTGTTAGCCCTCTAGTTGTTCGTTGGAACACTCTGGGAAGCTGCAGAAGAACACAAAAGAATCAACTGACAGTCTCTGCCCTTGTTGGATGTACATGTTTTACTGTGAATGTCAGACTTCATTCTCACATGACTGAGAAAGATAATGTGAATTTACAGAAAATATGCTCTCAGTTTAGCTTATAGATCACCTTCTAAACCTCTGTGGGAAAAGCATGAGACATTTTTTTTCTCTCAATCATGATTCATGATATCCCAGCAGAAGGCCTTTTCACATGGTAAAATCACCTTAGAACATACCACAATTCCTAAAATGAGTATGGTACCATCAACAAATGATTTATAATGTAACTAAAGTCTTAAAACTTTCTACTAACTGCAATGCTTTTTAATGAGGTGTTATCATGTATATTGGTCCGAAGATGGCTACCAACACTGCTTGGATGAAGTGCTGACAGCCAATCAGGTCTCACGATGAGATGTGTGGTTAGGCTCCGCCCAGATATATATGTGATTTTACTTTTGATTTTCTCAGGAACTACTGAATGGATTTACACCATTTAAGCAAAAGGCACAACTCTGAACCAAGGTCTACCTTTCTGCCAAATTTGGTTTAATTCCGTTCACCAGTTCGGGCTGTAGCTGCGGCTAAAGGTCCTATGGGAAATTGCATGGCGAAAACACGTTTTGGGACCTCCCTTTTTTCTCAGCCCCTGCTACACAAATCATCCTGAGACTTTCAGGATAGGAGCGGACCGGAGCTGGCCAAAAGTTTTGAAAATTTCGCGAAGATTCGTCAACGGGCGCCAAAGTTATTCTAAATAGAATGTTGCGGATTTCCTTTATATATATATATATATATATATATATATATATATATATATATATATATATATATATATATATATATATATATATATATATATATATATATATATATATATATATATGTGTTCAAAATCCAAAAATAAGTACGCTCTCAGGAAAGCAGGCACAGAAACCACGTATAAGAGTCCAAGGTATAAAATACTCCTCCAATATGCTTTCACAAATCCCATACTAAAGTGCCACACAATAGAGTTAGGGATCCCCCAAAAAATTTGTTGACATCAAAGGTTTGTTCTAGAGATTAGTGCAATCTCAAGTTGACAACTGGTGAAAACTTATATAATGTACCAATACCATGTGCAGATGTGCAGAACAGTTGCGGAGAAAAGGGTAAGATGCCCGTGCTGGTGAGTGCATGTGAAAGGGCTCCTTCCTTCACTCCTGTTGAGAAACATAAAACATAAAAAACATTCAGTTAGAATCAGATATATACACAATCCAAAGCACATCAATAGAGGCCAAGGAAACAGAAACAGAAAGTCTCAAAATATAAAATTATATATACACTGTAATGCAATATAAGCATTCAAATTAAAAGCAGCCAAAGCTCAAAACATTTACAATATAATAGATGGTCAATGCATATTATGTAGATTAGCAGTCATACTTTCAGATGAATGAACAATTCCTCATCCATGTTTAATCCCCCCCTGGCTCTTATATATCTAGATTCCCGTTGTCTCAGAGCAAGAACCCTGTCCCCACCTCTAGGATTTCTAGGGATGTGTTCCAAAATCATATCACTTAAGTCAGAAACATTGAAAAAGTGATGTTCATTGAAATGACGAGCAACAGGATATTTCGGGTCATTATTCGCTATGGCTCTAAGATGTTCAAGAACCCTTTTCTTGGCAGGACAGGTCGTACTCCCAATATACCACAGTTTACAAATACATTTAATAGCATAGATGAAACAAATTTGTACTATAGGTTAGAAACTGAGTGATCTTTTTAGAAATACCATTGTATTCAAGAGTTCTCTTGAATTTGCTATGTCTGCATGCTTTGCAGTGACCACATGGAAAAAATCCCATGAGGCCATGACCTGTGTTGGTAGGATATTGGGTAATATCATGTTTGACAACCAGATCTCGTATGTTTCTTTTTCTTCTGTATGTTATTGTAGGTCGATCAGGTAAGGATGTTCCCAAAACCCCATCTGATTTCAAAATACTCCAGTGTTTCGTAAATATGAGTTTGATTTTATGTACCTCAGAGTTAAAGGTTAAAATCATCCGTGTGCCTGCCTTGTCGTCATTTCCCTCAAGAATAGGTTTATCTTTTAAGGTGTCCATTCTCTGTACCTCATCCACATGATCTCTCGCTTTCATCAGGATCCAATTAGGGTAACCTCTATTGCGAAATTTGTTGATGATGATGCCCCTTTCATCAGAGAAAGCTTCAAGATTATTGCAATTCCTTTTAGCCCTCAACAGCTCCCCGTAGTGAGGAACTTCGATTTCTGTTCGCGATCGAATCGACCCGCCATTTTGTGCTCCACCGCCATTTTGTGTTGCCATCACTCAGGCAGCACGGCGAACAAAGTCTATTCTGCTTTTTCTGCAGCTTTGTGGTATAAACAGCCTTTCTGCCTCTATTTGCAAAGCTGGTATTAGGACTGGCCGAGTACACTAATCCCTGTCTGGCTTTTCTAATCCCCGTCTCAACTATCTGTTGGTTCACACTATTCTTTTCTGACTTTATCTTATCGTCTGGCCTTCACTGTCTTCTGCTAGCATTCTCTCGTTTCACAACTGTCCTCCAACACACACAAACGTATCTCGCCACCTGCAAGTTAGTTACGAATCCGTTAAAGAATTAGTTTGAGGGAGGGGTGACAAACATAGTTGGAGGAGAGGTTGCTTCGAGTCATCTGACACTTTTGTTTTCCAATCTCTCCTATTGGTTCTGTCATGTTGTCCAACTTTCCTTATTGGCTCTTTCTTGTATGCTCTGGTTGTACATTTGGTTAATGTATAAGTTATCTATATGGTATATAAGATTGTGCGCCACAGAGTGAAGTGGCAGTCTCCTGAGAACCTACTTTGTGTACTTCTGGGATAACTGTACTAGCTGCAGCTAATAAATCTGATCTTCTAACGCCGACAGAGTGTCCCGTGTCTCTGTGTAGCTGGGCAGGTGAATCCCGGAGATTAAGGCGTACCCTGCGCCACCAGGCCCAAAAGGTTCTGGTTCTTCAACTGGCGCCCAATGTGGGGCGGCTTCAGTGGTATCGGTTCTGCCTGACGGTCGTGAGGAACCCCGCAAGAAATTTCCGGAGGGTTTGCGAGCCACATTAAGCGACCCCTGTATGTGGAAAGTGGTCTGAAGGTCTTTTTCAGCGCGGTTACTCCTCCCTGGAGGCTACTGACAACCGCTGCCCTGACTGCTGCCCTGCCTTGGCCCTGCCTTTGGTGATGTATGGTAAGGCGAGACGATAGACGGGCCTCTGTTGGCGGGAGAAGACGTCCTTAGTTAAGTATTTTTGTGGGTCGCGCCCACAATTTTTGTCCTTTGTTTTGTTAGTATTTGTGGTCCTTAGATTCGACTATTGCAATAGCCGAAGCCGAGGGTAAGTGCATTTGTGCTGCGTAAACTGAGTTTTACCCCCTTGAAGTTTGTGAACAGTCCGGTGATATCACGAGATGCCTGGTCTGACTAAGTTTGGAAGAATTTGTTGCTTTGGTTGTAATAGGGATTCCCGACTTGAGGACTCTTGTCCGATTCCTTCGGTTGGAACTCCCACATATGAGCTCTATTCAAAACATGGTATTGGCCCCATTGCCTTTAGCGAGGCATGGACCCGATACACGAAGAAAGATGGTGTTCTAAAATGGCCAGAAAATGGTAGTTTTGATCCTGATGTGCTAGACAATTTAGAAGCAGTTTTATTCAAAAGAAAAGCCCGGCCGGCAATGTTTGACTCTTTCCGCCTTTGGCGTAAAGAAGCCAAACAGAAAGAAATTAAGCAAGCAAAACGAGATAGAAAAGCACAGGGTATGACAATAATACAGGCTGCCCAACAGTTTAAAGACGATGAAATTGATAATGCGACTGAAATCTCAGAAAGACAGCATCGTATGGCGATAGATAAATGCTATCCGGTGTTGCCTGTTTCCCCTTCTGATAATAAGAAAGATATAGAAGAAGATCCCCTAATGTCCCATATTAAGGTTGCCTCCGCCCTATGCACAAAGTGCTAATGCACCTCAGCCGTTACAGCCTGTTCAGCTGCCAGCGGTACCTCCGCCTGTTCCGGCTCTTCCACATTTGCCTCCTCCAGTATTACCGCCTCTGCCGGTTTTACCGTTAACTTCAACTTCTTTGCCCTCATCTCCTGATCTTAGATCTCTCTTGCCTTCTGCTCCTCCTGCAGTTATCGGTTCTCCTTCTGTCAGTCCTCCTAATACTTTGTCTCCAATTCTTATGTCTAATTCTCCATCTGTGTGTAAGCGTCTCACAGACACAGTCACTGGTATTCTATCTCCTTTCTTTGAAGCTTTAAATGTGTCTCCGGCTTTCGCTCGAAGACAGTCTCGTAGTCAGTTCCCAGATTTTGAAGAACGAGAAAGGTTAGATTCTCTTGCACGTAAATGGATCAAAAAGGGTCCTCAATACAGTGTGCTCGATATTATGCCTACTTTTCCACAATGGAATGCGCCTACGCAAAGATATGTTTGTAATGCAATGTGCGATACACTCATTAAAGGATGGGAAGATGTGAGTTCGAGTCCGAACCCACAAGATCTGTTAGAGGTTCAGACTGATTTTGATAAAGGACTTATTGTGGGTTCTAAGGTTGAGAAAGCTGTAAGGACACTTATTTCTTATAGATCCTTATTGTCCTCTCAGGCTTTCCTTGATTCTGATCCGTCGGTTAAACTGACACTGAAAAATTATCCTATGAGAGAGGTTCCTCCAGTATGGAAAGAAGAGGTTGCAGCAGCAGGTGCTAATCCACAAATTCCTGCTCATTTTCAACGTATATGGGTACATGTCCCTTGGAAGAGATCTGAAGTCTTGGCCCTTAAACAGACTCTACCGGATCCTCGTAAAAACCCTGCAGGTTATTATAAAGAATTATCACAGACAGTTGATGCTTGCATTATGAATCTAGCAGATATCGATATGTTGATGGGAAATGTAGTCCCACAGACAATATGGGCTAAGATCCGTAGAGAGGATCACGCGCAGGAATTAGGTGCTACTTGGGGTGTTATAACTACAACAGATAGAGATCAAGTGGGTGGTGCAAAGCCTGACGCTTTGATTTCGGAACTCCCTGGTAGGATTATTACATTAATGAAAACTATAATGCCTGCATTGAGAGTAAATTGGGATAAACTAGCAGCATGCAAACAAAAGAAAGATGAGAGTGTCTCTGATTTCTTTACTCGTTTTGAAGAGACATTTATTGATCACAGTGGTCAAGATATGGCTACAGAGGGTGGACAGCGATTATTTGTGGACAAATTTGTATTTAATTTGCTTCCCGAGCTATCACACAAATTGAAAGATTCAGAAAGTTCATGGGCTGTTTCTTCTTCTGCCCAGATATTGGCTACTGCGCAATATTATGAAAACAGGGATAAAGAAGAAAAAGAAAAGCAAGAGAAAAAGACGAAAGAATTAAAAATGAAGGTTCTCTTGCAACAAGCCTATCCTCCACGTTATGCTCAGCCTCAATTTCAACAGCCT
This sequence comes from Triturus cristatus, assembly GCF_964204655.1. Taxonomy (NCBI): domain Eukaryota; kingdom Metazoa; phylum Chordata; class Amphibia; order Caudata; family Salamandridae; genus Triturus; species Triturus cristatus. Next base: position 450,554,022 of record NC_140584.1, read on the forward strand.
CCGCAGTTTCAGAGGTTGTATCAAAAACTTGAGCCATATATTCCGCGACCTTTGTTAGGACCTAATCAATGTGCCTATTGTAGAGAGGAAGGTCATTTTAAGAATAGTTGTCCGGCTTTATTGCAACGCGGAGCATTATCTGCTCCACGAGTTCGTGCTGGCCTCCAGTCAGCAAACAGAGGTAGAGGTCGGGGTGTGTTGACTCAAGAACAGCGTGCCCTTCCTTCTCCCAATTCCATGAACTACTTCGATCAGCAGAATGTTAGGTCTACTCAGTATTACAATGAGGATTGTTGTATTGAAAACGGAAATTAAAGTCTTCATGCCAACTAGGACAGCCATGGACAAAGTAAGGGAGTTGTGTCGATTCCAGTAGATCAGAATGGACCTTATGTTAACGTCACTACAATGGGTGTATCAGAGCCATTTCTTCTAGATACTGGGGCGATGAGAAGTTCTTTCATTCACTCTAAACTCCCTGGGGCACCTTTGTCTGGCTTAACGAATGTTTCTGTAGGATTTTCTGGCGCCCCTGTTCGCAATCCAGTTTCTTGCCCTTTGCCTATTTCAATTGGTCCTTATGATTTGGAAGCTCCACTTCTGTTAACGAATGGTTGCGGTGAAAATCTGTTGGGTCTAGACCTATTGAAAAGAATGCATGCTACGATATATTGTTCTCCTTCTGGTGCACATCTTACTTTAGGACAGAAACTGATCTCTCCAATGTATTTGTCCAAAGATCAGTTTCCACCTGAATTGCTTTCTCTTCCAGCAACACTTTGGACCACGGGTGGGTTGTCTTGAGATTCCACCTTATGTTGTCACTCTTAAGCCCAATGTTGAATTACCGCGCATCCCGCAGTATAGAATTTCTATTGAAGGTGAAAAAGCGCTTTTGGAAATCATCCATGATTTAATTCAGAAAGGTGTGGTTGAAGAAACAAGAGGTAACACATACAATAGTCCTATTCTTCCTGTTCTTAAACGCACTGATCCTTCTCAGCCTCCTGTATATCGTTTTGTAATTGATCGGCGGGAGGTAAACAAAATTGTTGTACCACAATTCCCTGTTGTTCCAGATATCACTGCTCTATTGACAATGATACCTTCCACAGTGACTTGGTTCTCTGTTATCGATCTAAAGAATGCCTTCTTTAGTATTCCCATTGCAGAAGAGAGTAGGGACATTTTTGGCTTCTCTCTTGGAGGCCGAAGCTTCCGGTTTAAGCGTGCACCTCAGGGCTATTGTGAAAGTCCCTCCATTTACAGCCAAGCTTTAAAATGTCATCTTGATACTTTTCATTTGCCGTCTGGTGCTGCTCTTATCCAATACATGGACGACTTGTTAGTCGCCGCTGATTCAGAAGATATTTGCAAAAATGTCACTGTTGCATTATTACGGCATTTGTTTAATCTGAATCATAAGGTTTCACCTTCCAAATTACAATATGTTTGTCGAGAGGTTACCTACTTGGGTCATCTCCTATCAAAGGAGGGACGACGATTGACACCAGAACGAATTCAGGCGATTACGCAAATGTCTGTGCCATCCACACAAAGGAAGGTACGTGGCTTTCTGGGTATCACCTCTTATTGTAGGCAGTGGATCCCTAACTTCTCTCTAATAGCCAAACCTTTGTTGGCACTCACTTTAAAAGATACGCCTCAGCCCCTTCCTTGGACTGATGAGTTCCAAAAGAGTTTCACTGACTTACGTATTGCCCTGTGTTCTGCTCCTGTACTAGGCACCCCTGATTACAGTAAGCCTTTTACGCTCTATGTTCACGAGAGAGAAGGTTGTGCATTGTCAGTTTTAACACAGCAATTTGGAGACAAACAGCAGCCATGTGCCTATTTTTCGGCTACGTTAGATCCTGTAGCTAAAGCATTGCCCAGTTGTCTCAAAGCGACAGCAGCAGCAGCAATTTCTATTCGACAGTCTGCTGGAGTGGTGTTGGATAACACTCTCATTGTCATGGTACCACATGCAGTGGATACCTTACTAAACAGAACAAAAACGCAGCATCTTACGAGTGCTCGTCTAACTGGATACGAGCTGACGCTTTTGTCTAGTCACGTACACATTAAACGATGTAATACCCTAAATCCGGCTACTCTGTTGCCCCTTCCAGATGAGAAAAGCGTTGAAGCGCAACATGATTGTTTCTTCCGTACTGAGGAAGAGACAAAAGGAAGAATTGACTTGAAAGACACACCACTAGAGAATCCGGATGGAACTCTATGGGTAGACGGTTCTTGTTTTAAAATGCCAAATGGAGATACAGTTTCGGCCTATGCTGTAACTACTTTACATACAGTTGTGGAAACTGCACGCATTAGACACAATTCAGCGCAAGCAGCTGAATTGATAGCATTAACTAGAGCATGTGTATTGTCGAAAGGGAAGAGAGTGAACGTGTACACCGACAACCAATATGCCTTTGGTGTAGCGTTTAACTTTGGGCGTCTTTGGAGGGAAAGGGGATTCCTCACTTCACATGGCACCAAAATACAACATGGTCAGTTAGTGACTGATCTTCTTGAATCACTTGCCTTACCCACCCAAATAGCAATCGTGAAGTGTAGTGCACACAAAAAGATTACAGATGATGTTGGTCGAGGAAATGCATTTGCAGATGGAATAGCGAAAAAGACAGCGAGAGATGTTACATGGCAGAATGAACAAATCCCAAAATGCGCAGATAATGTAGTGAAACATTGTATTATTTGTTTAATGTACAATCCGGGAAAGGGAACCCCAACTCCAGCAGGTCACTTTGCTCCTCCAACATATCCATTTGAGGTGTTGCAGATCGATTATATTCATATGGAGCGATGCAACAACCTCAAATACGTTCTGGTGGTAGTATGCGCCTTTTCAAGACGGATAGAAGCGTACCCTCTAAAGGATAACACAGCCTTATCCACAGCTAAAGTTCTACTAAAAGAATTTTTCCCCAGGTTTGGTTTGCCGCGCATTGTCTGGAGTGACAATGGGAGCGAATTTGTTGGCCGAGTCATGCAAAAAGTTTGTGCAGGTCTTGGTATCAAGCAAAAGTTCCATGCGGCAAATCATCCACAGTCAGCGGGTTTAGTAGAATGCTACAACGGAACCTTAAAGTTAAAACTAGCAAAGGTTCAAGCTAGTACAGGACTCAATTGGCCCGATGCTTTGCCATTAGCCCTGCTGTCCACCAGAACTGCAGTACACTCTCGTTTGGGACTTAGCCCTTACGAAGTGGTTTTTGGACGCCCAGCTAATGTATGGGGAGTCCCTCGCCCTAAGAAATACTCAGACTTGCCATATCCAATGTTGATTGACTACCTGCATGATCTTACGACTAAATTGCATGTTCTCCATCAACAGGTTCAGAGTGCTCTGCCGGAGGCCTCCACAGACCCAGGTCATTCCATCCGACCAGGTGACTGGGTCTGCACCAAGAATTTCCAAAGGACGAGAAATTTGGAACCCAGGTGGAGAGAGCCCCGAATGGTTTTGCTAACCACGAGGACAGCAGTTAAAGTCAAAGGAAAGAAAAATTGGATTCACGGTGTGCATTGTAAGAAAGTGCCTTTGCCTTTACCCTACAATCAATGGGTGCGCAGGGGATTTGGTGACTCTGAAAGTGAGAAGGTTCCACGATTCGTGCCCTTTAGTGATGCACACCTAAATGGGACACTGTCTGAGAAAGAGGACGATGACATTCTTCAAGAAGCAATACCATCACATCGTCGCTTGAATACGACTAATTCACGAACATTGTTCCAAGATCAAACCACGCCTGGAAAGGAACACTACAATCTAAGACCTAGAACAAAGAACTCTTAAGATTTCTCTCTTGTGTAGTATTCTGTCCCGGTTGCAGGGTCACGGTAGGAGTCTTAATTGCGACCTGAGTAGTGGCAATAGGCCTGCAGGACTTGCAGTGTCATAGGACGGCAGATAATCATAATTGAGTGATCGAGGAAGATTGCCGTGAGCATCCATTAGAAAGATGAAAACTACACTAGGAAAAAGAGAGAGAAAGGATTAAATGAAGAAAGAATCCTGTAAAATAATGTACAGTCGTTTCAGTATAACTTTATGTATTATTACATCATTGTGTATTGCTTTGGCGTTTATAGGTTGGATTATTTATGCTCTGCAGCAAAAAGTTGTCTCTCCTTCTTCCTCTCCGTCTTCTTCAACTGTCTCTCCACATCTCTTTCATACTCTTCCTCAACATGAACTCATTAGAAGAACCGAATATTATAACAATTCCTTTGTTCAGTTATTACATCAAAATCAGTTAGTGGTCAATACAACTGACTGTTGGGTGTGTGGACTTATGCCACATACCACAGAGAAAGGAATGCCATATTTAGTTCTCCCGTTTTCTTATGAGGGTTCTGCTTGGGCTTATTTTGTCATCTTCTCCAATGCTTATCAAAGCAAATTCAGACGATCCGTTAGTTCATATGTTAGTGATCCGGATTTTAGTCATAGTTCTTTGATTAAGGAAATGGTAGCTATGGCTAAAATCAAGGAAAATAGTAAGATCTCCATTGACGAAAGAAAAGCGTACACTAACTGGAACGTCACCCAATATATGTCTAGCCTTAGTGATAAAGTTAAGAAAGGAAAGTCTTTACCGATTTGGACTATACCACATCAGGGCAATTTCTGCTTACAGATAAACGATCGCTCTTCTGACACCATACAAAGAAATAACTGCTCCCATACGTACATTTATTCCTCTCAAAACTCGCCTCCTCTAGTGCCGTCTCAAGGCACATATTTCATCTGTTATAATAGAGCTTACACATGGTTACCCACGGGTTTCTCCGGTACTTGTTATATAGCTTTCCTTCTTTCCCCCACATACACCGCTTCTGCAAATCATCATCGAAACAGATACGGCAGGGGGATTATTGATTCGAAAGATACAGCAGGACAAGAGGGAGGAGATTTCCTTAAAGGATTTCTTCCTTTTTGGGGTCCAATGGCCAACAGCAGAAATATAAGGCAACTGGTCCATGTCGAAGAGACCACAATAGACATCACTGTAGGAGCCTTAAGTAACATCACGGCAGAACTACAGGCGGACCGTCTTATGACATTACAAAATCGAGTTGCCTTAGATTTTGTTCTTGCAGATCGTGGTGGAGTGTGCAAATTGATCGGGTCAAGTTGCTGTATTTTCATAGCTTATGACGCTCCGACAGTATACCAAGCTATCCCCAAGTTGCACATAATCTCTGAGTCGATCCACCAGGACGAAGGAGATTGGTCTTTTACGGAGTGGTTTTGGGGACTACTGTCCAAATGGGGTTGGAAAGCATTGACATTCCTTGGAATAGTGTTGACCATTATTTTCTCCTGTTGCCTTTGTATGCACTGTGGTCCCGCCATCTGTGACCTTTGTGCTACTATGTGCATCCCAAAACCCAAACCACAAGTAACAGAAAACATAAGAATGATGTTACAGCAACAGCTCGATGACCTCATGACTATCGACATTGACTCAGATTAGCATGAGTCTATCTTGCCTGAGTACTGGCAAAAGGAGGGTCTGAGGAACTTCGATTTCTGATCGTGATCGAATCGACCCGCCATTTTGTGTTCCACCGCCATTTTGTGTTGCCATCACTCAGGCAGCACGGCGAACAAAGTCTATTCTGCTTTTTCTGCAGCTTTGTGGTAAAAACAGCCTTTCTGCTTCTATTTGCAAAGCTGGTGTTAGGACTGGCCGAGTACACTAATCCCTGTCTGGCTTTTCTAATCCCCGTCTCAACTATCTGTTGGTTCACACTATTCTTTTCTGACTTTATCTTATCGTCTGGCCTTCACTGTCTTCTGCTAGCATTCTCTCGTTTCACAACTGTCCTCCAACACACACAAACGTATCTCGCCACCTGCAAGTTAGTTACGAATCCGTTAATGAATTAGTTTGAGGGAGGGGTGACAAACATAGTTGGAGGAGAGGTTTCTTCGAGTCATCTGACACTTTTGTTTTCCAATCTCTCCTATTGGTTCTGTCATGTTGTCCAACTTTCCTTATTGGCTCTTTCTTGTATGCTCTGGGTGTACATTTGGTTAATGTATAAGTTATCTATATGGTATATAAGATTGTGCGCCACAGAGTGAAGTGGCAGTCTCCTGAGAACCTACTTTGTGTACTTCTGGGATAACTGTACTAGCTGCAGCTAATAAATCTGATCTTCTAACGCCGACAGAGTGTCCCGTGTCTCTGTGTAGCTGGGCAGGTGAATCCCGGAGATTAAGGCGTACCCTGCGCCGCCAGGCCTAAAAGGTTCTGGTTCTTCAGTAGGGTATGCTCCATTTAAGGGCTTCTGGGCGGCTGCTGAGGGCGTGTAGGATACTGTTGTCAGCTGTCTCCTTTCGAAATAAGGATGTACACAGTTTATCCTGTTTGATTTCTAAGCAAACATCTAAGTACTTAGTTTTGCTAGCATGAATGTTGCCAGAGGGTAAGATGTTATACTTGTTGGTATTCAATTTCACAATGAAATCTTCAGCCTCTTCCTTTAAGCCACTCCAGACTATAAATAAGTCATCTATGTAACGCAGCCATATAATGACTTTCTGGAGGTCCTCGTGAAGAGTGGTACTAGCGAAGATTTCTTGCTCCCAGTAGCCCATGAAAAGATTAGTAAAACTGGGAGCAAAGCAAGAACCCATCGCAGTACCCTTTACCTGCATGTAGAGGGCGCCATTGAAGGAAAAGATATTATTTTTCAGGCAAAAATCAGTCATCTCAATTATCATCTGACTGTGCTCACGATATTTCAAAGGTCTATGTTTCAGAAAATGTTCGCAGGCTTCCAGTCCCTGTTGATGGTCAATTATCGTGTAGAGAGATTGTACGTCAAGGACAATAAAAAGATAGTTAGAATTCCATATGAGGTTCTCTATCTTAGAAAGAAAGTCTTTGGTGTCCCTTAGGTAACTTGGTAGTTGTATAACAAAATCTCTCAAAAAATGATCTACATATTTGGAAATATGTTCAGTGACACACCCAACTGACGAGACAATGGGGCGTCCCGGTGGTTTGATCTTATCCTTATGGAGTTTTGGAAGGAGATAAAGTATAGGGAGTCTGGGATGATCTTTTTTCAAATAGCAAAATTCTTCCCACTCAAGGAGACCTTTTTCTCTCCATGTAGTAAGTTTCTCCCATATGTCAGTGATGCTTAGATTATAAACATCCAGAGAGACATGTACATAGAAATTAGTGTCATCCAATTAAAACTCATACTCTTAAGGTTACGATAACAGCTGTAGGGGCTCATATATGACAAGATATACTTTCTTGCTACACTAGATTCTAAAATACAATAAGAACCAGGAGTTCTCTCTTAAAATATCCACAATAGGGCTTGCTCTTCCATATCAGTAGTGCTAACTGGTGTCTATATACACTGCATGCAATCTAAAAAAAGCCATAAAGAATGAACCATGGACAGGCATTTCATAATTTTTTTTATTGTTTCTTATCTACTTCATTTTCTAATCCAGCCCTTGGGTGAGGAGGAGGCGTTGAAGCTACTGTAATGAATTATTGTGTCTATTCCAGATGTACAAATAAGTCCTCATCACTGTTCAGACCATTGGGGATCTTGCAGTCAAACATTAATATATAGCGGGACTCCAGTTTTCTTAAACTGCCCTCATGTTTACCTCCTCTTCTTTTCTTGGGGACTGAGTCTACCACATAGTAGGTTAGGTCCTCCACCTTGCCTCCATGAATCTCATTAATGTGACGAGCAACTGGATAGGACTGATCTTTATTCTTGACAGCCCTGAGATGCTGGAGTATCCTGATATGGGCCATGTGGATTGTGCTGCCCACAATATACCATGGGGCATGTGCACTGAAGCACGTATATCACATGGTCGCTTTTGCAATAAAAAAACTGAGGAATCTTCCAAGGTCTATTTATTAGGGGCAGTTGGACTTCCTTTATTTTTACACAATGCTTGCATGCCTTGCCCTTGAGGCATTTCTTAAAACCAGGATTTGCTTTTAACCAGCTTTCAGATTCAAATATCTCAGGGCTGCTGTTCATCAATTGCTCTTTCATTGATTTTGCTCTCCTATATGATACCAGGGGTTTGCGCGAGACCAGGCTGTTCAGAATAGGATCTCCTCTAACCAGGTGCCAATGCCTGTTCATGCAGTCTCTCACCCTTGCGTGATAGGCATTGTTCCCGGTTATCATCCTTATATCCTGTTTGGAGTCACTAGCATTTTTACTTTTTTCTGTCAAATAGGATTTCTTGTCTTGACAATTTGTCTACCTTTTATACTGCTTGTTTTAGTACTGTCTGACTGTACCCCCTCTCCAAGACTCTGTCAAATCTGTTTGGGCTTGTAACAACGAGCACATTTCACTACAGTTCCTCTTCATTCTAAGCTGTTCAGTGTATGGGATACTCTGTTTCAATATCTGAGGTTGGAAACTACTACAGTGAAGAACAGAATTTCCCGCCATGGGTTTTCTAAAAGTACGGGTATGTAGGCCACCATTACTTATGAAAACTTTTAAATCTAGAAAGTGCACAGAATAGTCACTAATAGAGCACGTGAAAGTCAAATTTAAAGTATTATCATTGAGGGCTGTTAAAAATACAGTAGTGTTTCCCTCCATACAATGAACAAGTCATTGATGAATCTACACCAGTCCTTGATGTTCTCATTCCATTCTTTCTTATATACTACCCCGAGCACCTGCTCCTCCCACCAGCCCATGTAAAGATTGGCATAGCTGGTGGCGAAGCAGGTGCCCATGGCCGTTCCCCTAAGTTGTTTATAGGTATCATTGCCAAATAAGAATAAATTGTTTAACAAACACCATTCTGACATTTGCAGAAGCATTTCTGAGTGTTGATATAATCGTAACGGTCTGCTGCCTAGGAAATGTCTGAGAGCTTTCAGTCTATCTTTATGTTCTATGGGCGTGTATAGCGAGGCTACATCCAGAGTTATTAGTAGATTTTTTTTTTCTTCCCACTGTAGATTGTGTAGTTTCCTTAAAAAGTCCCCAGTGTCTTGGATATAAGACGGCAAGGCTTTTACATAATCCTGCAGTAAGTTATCCAAATATCTAGATGATGTTTCGAAGAGGCGTCCAATGGACGATATTATTGGCCGACCTGGAGGAGATACCAAGTCTTTGTGGACTTTTAGTATTAGATACAGCATGGGAGTGACTGGGTTGTTTACTTTCAAGTACTGATATTCCGCTTCTGAAATTAGTCCCATACCTCTACATCTGGCCAGTTCCTTGTGATATTTGGTTTTTACCTCTGATAGATTACTCTGTGGGACTCGCTGGGAGCATTTCGTGTCTCTTAGCTGGAGCCTTGCTTCCTCATTGTATTTACTCAGCAGCCATAGGACTACATTGCCCCCTTTATCGGATTGTCTTATTACAATGTCCGTCCTTGATTTGATTATTTCCATGATCTTTGTACAGTTCCTTTCTTCCTCTTTTGTGTTTCTATTATAGTCCTTGCTTGACTCTGTAGAAATCAAAACCTTCTCAGGGGCTTCACTGATACACCTGGTCCTTTTAAACCAACAAAGAAGAGATTGGCACAGAAGCTGTAATATAAAAGACATCTTTTTATTTAACCTCTAAAGAGGGAAAAAATGTGTCACACAGCAGTCTCAAATCACTGTATGAGACATTTTCTAAGGTGTACAGAGAACAGGGGCATTATATACCCACACAGGGGCTGAAAAAAGGCGGTACAAGTACACATGAGAAGAGTTATGCACATAGATGGTCATACAGAAACTACACAGTCAACAAGTAGGAGGAGTAATAAGTTGCTGACATCAGTTAGAACAGCCTGACAGTTCTATACTAGGAACAGGTGCATTCTACTAGCTAGGCCCATCTGAGCATGTGTAAGACTCTGGGAGAGGGAAACAGCAAATGTCCAGCACATAGCTAACTAAAATGGCTGCCAAGTACAACATGGCTTTCAGCTCATGCTAAGAGATTAATGCAATCTTCAACAGATGGTCCTTTTAGCATGAGCTAAAGACATTTCCCATAATCCAGTAGGAAATATGCATATTAATTTTTTTCATAAATTTATCAATATCCTAATTCATTATTTGGTGGGCATTTCTCATTCTAAATATTGTTAAGCGGGTATGTATAAGGTATAAGCAGGAGTTCAAAGGGAACAGAGCATTGGGTCATACAGATAGCAGGAGAGAGTAATTACTGTTATCAGAAACAGAACTATTAGCTTTCTAGTCCTAAGCAAATCCTAGAACCATCCAGTAAAAACATTTTCAAGGCTCCCATGCATTTCCAGTGTTTCCTTTATGAGGTCTAGAGTATCAATCAAGGAAAGGGTAAAGTAACATTTGTCAACTGCTCAGAGGAACTTTTCTCTTGCAGAATAAACATTATTCCTAATACAATTATGAAAGCAGTCAGACATATTATTACAAAAATGATCCTGGATCCAGAGGACCAGGAGGACCACACAGGACCATGAGACGAAGAGCTGCAAAGGGCTGCTCCTCCTCAAAAATGGGACGACCAATGGGGTACATTTTCAACAAAAAAGAAAAAGAAGTCCTTGGGAAATTAAAGCCGCTGTACAACCAACCAGAGGGGAGTCTTCTCCCTGTGTCAGTTTGAGCCTCACAGGCAGGCTCTTGTTGTTCCCACGGTGGAGCTGTAAAACTCGCAACTCAGGAATCACGGCCCAGTTTCAAGGGAAAAGTTTATTCTTTCAGGATAGGGCAATCACCCACCTGAGCAAATGCTCTCAGCAATCCTGTCCAGTGTCTCAGGCAGTGCACCAGTTTTCTTCACTTTAATCTAACAGGCACCAGAGACACAGCACCTGTACCCTCAACTCAAGTCCTTCCCTAACTCCTGTATTGCTCTGCTGGCACACTGCTCTTTCGTTGGGGCCATAGATTGCATTCAGTGTGCCCAGGTATCTGTTGACCAACAAAGGTGAAGACTTTACAGCCACTTTGGGACCAGGATTCAGAGGCCTGATGCTAGGATCTCTGAAGCAACCCTTGTTTCAAAGGGGGTTACCTCAAGCAAAAACTTTCTCGCCTTCCTGGTCGGTCTGTGACTCTCGGCTGGGCATCAAAAACTTGATCCACGATTTCTCCTTTCTGAGTTGTGACCCCGTCTTTCACCCAAGACAGTGGCAGGGGTACACACTTCACATCCCAGTGCTTCCGGCCTTCTACCTTCACTGAGGTCCTGATTACCAGCAATGCCTGTGCTGGTTACCTTCACTTTGACTTCAAGCTGGACTGGTGCTAACTCCTCAAGCTAGATCTGACGTCCGCGCCCCTCTGGCAATGGTTGTAAGGCAGCAAATATCTATTGGTGGACAGAACAAAAGATCTTTAGACAAGGCACAGAAATAATCTATCAACAGAGAGGATAGTCTCAGAATACTTCCTAGTCTAGGGATGCCCCATATATTAGCAAGGCACCCAAGAACCACTTTCATCTATGTGAGAGTAAAAAAAAACAACAGGCTCGACCTAATGGCAAGTATAAAAGGAACTCTTTGGTGAACTGACAAGAGTAATACGTCACCCAATCCCAAGCAGCCAAGGAAGTCTGTGTTCATTTACTAAATTCTGAGGAAAAGAGAAAAACAATACAGACATACTCCAAATCCTTACATCTGTATATTCCTATCTTAATCATCTAAAGACCCTCAAGAAAAAAGGAAATGTTCTACACTTTTACTCATAGACTTTGCATTACTTGTACAGGACTGCAGACACTTCTAAAATGATTTCTCTTAATAAAAGCACCTACATTGTATGCTTAGGACCATGCTCTCATGTTATAGGAGCAACAGGAAAATCTAAAACTGCTAATTTAGCAGGGATTCCTATTACATAAAGAACTAAAAACTTCAACATAATGGGTACATTTTCTCCAGCAGAACATCTTGTGACTAACAGACTCCTATAAAACAATATGTTCCTCAAAAATGTTTGCTAAGGATCACATGGGCATCTTCCCTGCATTCTATTTTTCACAATCCAAACTATGCAACATCAGCTCTAGTAAGGACTGTCAGTTTATTTACACAGACTAGCTAATAAAAACTAGCAATGCCCTTGCAAAACTGTATGTAGCATGAGAATAACAAACAATAGTGGTGTTATCACCTGAGAATTTTAGAACAAAAACTACCCACAGCTAGTTCCCCTCAAAGATCAATAAGGAAACAGCAATCTAGACTACTCATCCTTTCATAATTTCATCAGGCAGGATGGGCAGTAACATAGCAAATTTATTTATTCATTTTATTAATGCTAATAATGTTTAAAACAGTATTACTGAATAGCCAATTAAATGTCTCATGGCTATTTCACAGACAGTTTAGACAGGCTCTAAAGAAATTGAGAAAAAGAGAGAGAAAACATACATTTGCCTACCCTTAATTTGTAGAGGAGCTAGCCTCCTACCCCCATTTTTGACAGTAGGAAACCTGTAACAGGTTTCATTCTGTCAACACTATCAACCCCTATTTGTAACAAAACTCTGAGGAGCTAAATAGCACATTGAGCTAGCTAAAGAACATATTCCCTTAGCAAATGTACAAGTGTAACACGAGGGTACATGAATTCAAACTAAATCCCATTGCTTCCTTAATTCAGCCCTAAAAGCATTAGTGCTATACATATGGCAGAGCCATTGTCTTAATAAGAGTTCACATATACCATTATTATTCAATCTGTTCATATGAGTGAACAAAAATTTGCTTTTGCCAAAAAAAGTAAGCAAAACCTCTTTCTGTCCCTGCCCTGCCATTTCGTCTTTCAAATGTCGAAATGTCAAAGCAAATGTTGCACTGAGCCTTGCTTCTAAATGTAGAACTTCAACCTTTAACCTATTCTCAGCTGTTCCATCTTGTGTGCAAGGTTTTCATGCAGTTTTACCAATTCAAAGTGACCCTAGAGACTGAGAGCGCAACAGCAACCCACTCCATTCCTGTCTACCAGCAATTCAGAGGTAAGCTTAATAACTTCTGCCAGTTTTTTTTTTGTACATATTTATATTTGTAAGCAGTGTGCTGAGTGCTTGTCTAGCAGTATAGATTCAGCTATTCATTCTATACGTACATATGTGCATTTACTGGAGCCTAAGGCAGTTTAAAAGCTGCTCTGATTGGAATAACCTCATTTAAATAGTGAATTCTACCCAATTTCGACTTTGATGTTTGGGGTACTTAAAAATGAATATCCTACAATGTTTTTTCATAATAGTCATCCCCAGAATGTCCTCTACATATCCCAGAGATGTGGCATCAGAAATGTATAATGTATACCCTTATAAAAATGAGTTTTGTACGCCTGGGTAAAGTGACATTTCACATGTAAGTGACCCCCTATTGCTGTATAGCATGGCTTAAATTCAATTTGGATGCTAGGAGGTCACAGCATCATTATTAGGCATTATAAATATTACAAAACGAATTTAATGCACCTATTTTGAATACAAATTTTTATATAATCAAAATTTTTTTTTTTTTAATAAATCTAATCATTTTGATGAGTCCACATATGAAAAGCAAGCTGCATCCCTTTGCCTATCATATTTAAACGCATTCATTCACAGCCCTAAGCACAGATGCTTAACTTGAAAGTCTGCGCCACTTTTAAATAAAGGACAGTCATTATTATTTAACATCAAAAACCACTCTTAACCTTATTTAAAAAGGCATTAAGAAAAGAAATCCCTACTGTCAATCTGTCCTCTGTTTATCAAAAATAATGAAACTATATTTTTAACTTTTAAAACAGCAGTCTGAAATGCAGGATTTTACACCGTGTTTGCAGTGACTTAAGGGGTAGTGACTTCAGCTGTTTTCTTTGTGTGGTCTGGAGTCAGAAATACCCACGTGCTGACACAGCTGCTTGACAGGTAAAGGCGTCGAATTCACACGCCTTTCAAGTCAGCCTTTCGAGCCAGCACAAATCTGTCGTTCTGTAATGTGTATTTTAGTTCAGCAACAACCAACTCACTCAGATAATGTGAATGCCTTTTAATACCTAATACAGAAGGATAAATGCTGTGACATTTTGTATCTTAATTTTATCTATTGCAAAACACACAATTTCTTTTTTTGAAGCTTTATTATTCCTATTCAATGTGGATTCTAATTTTTTCTTTAACATTGTGGCAATTTGCACACATGTATAGTGTCTTACTCTGTCAATTTAATGATAGTGTGCAGCTATTTAGCATATATTATATAATTCATTGCTGGATTCTTTTAAAATATATTTTATTTTAATGATATTTTGCATAACAGAATGATGACAAAAAAAAAAAACCATTGAGCTCATTCCAGACATTTTCAAAACGGTGTCATACACATAATACAGGGCACTTAAGGCGAGCCATTCTTGCACCAAGAGCGCAATCGCTACTTACTCACACAAGTACCACTAATGACAAACCACAGACATTTAAACACACATTTAACCCACAGATCAACACTTAAGACAGAAACAAAAGACAGCCCACAGACTGTACTTAAACCAAACCATTTGTAAATACTAGTTGTAAGTCATATTCACTAGATTTGGCTGGCAGAACACCAAGAAAAAAAATGCTCTGCATATCACCACTTATGAATGTTACTAAGTGCACAGACCAGGATCCTTTCTATGTACATATTTAGTTCCTCGGGGTACTAGTCATCAAGGAAGAAATACGTTTCTATACCTAAACCTAGTTAGGTATCCCCTCTAGGGGAGCCGGCTAATTCAATACAAGTTCCAAAGGGTACCTACAAGAAAAGCAACACATTCTATGATGTGTGCTAAGAACAGGCATGCTAAAAATATTGCAGCATATACAATATTATACACAAAGTAGCACTTAACTCAAAGTGTGCCGTTCAAGTTTACAAAAGTTTCTCATTACCTGCCTACATAAACTGCAGTTTACATATTTCCAAATTCCAAATATTGGCCAATTTCCATACAAATCCAAAAAGCGTTGCAACAAACGACCTTACCAAGCACAAGTTTCCAGATTCTAACTGCCAAGTTCTGAGTGACCAAACGGTCATTTTTAGAATACTCACGCCAAAAATGTTCTCAGTCAGGAGTGGTAACCAGTTGGAGGAGTCCAATCAGGAAGACCAGAAATATACTGGGCTGCAGAGACAGAATCTCAGTTTTAGGGTACCTTTTTACTAGAGTCCTGTTCTGTCCTCCTCAGTAGATTCCTGTCTCCGATCAGGATCACTCCCTTGGATAGCCACTTCTCTGATGAGCCTCACAGAGGGCACCAATTGTAGAAATCAAAACCTTCTCAGGGGCTTCACTGATACACCTGGTCCTTTTAAACCAACAAAGAAGAGATTGGCACAGAAGCTGTAATATAAAAGACATCTTTTTATTTAACCTCTAAAGAGGGAAAAAATGTGTCACACAGCATTCTCAAATCACTGTATGAAACATTTTCTAAGGAGTACAGAGAACAGGGGCATTATATACCCACACAGGGGCTGAAAAAAGGCGGTACAAGTACACATGAGAAGAGTTATGCACATAGATGGTCATACAGAAACTGCACAGTCAACAAGTAGGAGGAGTAATAAGTTGCTGACATCAGTTAGAACAGCCTGACAGTTTTATACTAGGAACAGGTGCATTCTACTAGCTAGGCCCATCTGAGCATGTGCAAGACTCTGGGAGAGGGAAACAGCAAATGTCCAGCACATAGCTAACTAAAATGGCTGCCAAGTACAAAATGGCTTTCAGCTCATGCTAAGAGATCAATGCAATCTTCAACAACTCTTTAGTCAATTATTTGAGATCCTTGATCACCCGATCAGAAAATAGATAGATGGAGTCTTTGGGAAGGATTGGTGTGAAGGTTGATTTCTTTTTAAAGGCAGTATTGCTTGTTCCATCAATGTTCAAGTCGAATCTATCAGCAATTTCTTTACAAGATAATTCCAAGCCTGGAATCTCCTTACTTCTCTCCAACTCATCCAAATCCCTGAGAAAATGTAAGTCTTCCACCACTAGGTTATCTAATGTCCCATGCTCTATACTTTCCAACCCCCAATGTTTTCTGGGTGGTTGATTTCTATTTCTAAAATGTTTCCTTAGTTTGGGTTTTCTAACAAATTTAAAGAAATCAATGCGGGTCTGCGCATAATTGAAGTTGGTCCGTCTGCAGAATGATAACCCAGTGATAGAGTATTCCTCTCAGTTTTGGATAGGGTTAGGTAGGATAGGTTGATCACAGTGATTGATGTTGTCTTCATTTGTTCTGCTTGTTGTCCCTCGTTTTGGACACTGACCGCAGCTCCATACCTCCTCCTTCTGCTTTTTCATTTCTTCTGTACCTACAGCACCTTCCCCCTCTTGGTGGTCTTTGCCTGGCGTTAATGTTCCAGTCCAGAGCTAAAAAACGCATCTCTTCGATTACAGTTGAGGGTTTGTCCAGACTGCCAATTGTTCTCCCACCTTCGTCGAGGTCTGTATTAACCTCGGAGCTCCAGTCCGAGCTTATCTCTGCTGCCCTCCTTTTGTCCTTGCTTTTACTTGCTGGGGCTGGGTTACTGGATAATTCTTGTTGACGCAGAGTGTCGAACCTTTTGGCAAACGTGTAGATTTGTCCCCTCTAATAGTCCAGGCGGTCCCTGGTAAATTTGGTTGCCTTTCTTTCTTTAATTGTTTTCTCATATTTACTTATTTTAACTTCTAGATCCTTTTCAAACTTTTCAATTGCTTCAGGATTCGTCAAGTTGCCTAATTCTTGTTGCAGACGCTTAATTTCCTCTAAGATCTTTTCTCTATCCTTTTTGGCAAATTTAACCAGGATCCTCATCATATTGCTGGAGGACTCAGCGCTGTTATTGGCCCACTCCTGTAACATCTCTGGGTCCAAATTCTCGAAAGTAGGGGCAATTAGGATCCTTAGACCTCGAGGGACTCTTCCAACCTGCGGATACTTCTTCAGTGATTGGATTTCCCACGATTTGGAAATCTCTTTATGCCTGAGTTTTTTTAATTTGCGCATAATTGAATGTACATCATTTCCTTGTGTGCCCCTTCCTGCACCTGTTTCTGTATTTAAATTACTTGTTCCTGGTATCTCCTCATTGAAACCGGCTCCCACCGCTTCTTCTCTTAGTTTCACCCACTCCTCCATTGCCGGTGTATGGCACTCTGAAAATGAGCCTGTCACTTTAAATGGTTGCTCCTCACTGTCTGACAGCGCGTTGAGCGTCAGATACCAGCCCTTCGTATGATTTGTTTTTCTTTCTTTATGATAAATGCCCGGACTTGCCCCCTCGAACGCACTCAGCATCCATGGGCAACTTACCCCCCTCACTTCTCGTGTCTGCCGTTCACTACACTGTGCGGGCGCTTATCTGCTTCCAGCTGTCCTCCGGCGCTCCGTACGCAGCAGCACTCCCGCCCCTGTCTTCGCGAGTCCTGCAGCATCGGTTGTCTTCTGGGGGGGGACCTCCACACGTTGTGCTGTGCACCAAAGTCCAAAGGATACCAAGTCACCGTGGGGCTCCAAAACAAGGGCGTGTCGTTAAAGCCGCACTCGGCGCAGTGGCTCATACATCAAAAACCAACTTCGGTACACCGGCTTGCCGTACCAAAGAACGACACCGCAATCCAGGCATCAGGTATATCTTGATTTATTGTACTTTCTTCCGGGCTATGACGCGTTTCCGCAGGGTCTCCTGCCTTGATCACCTACAGAGCCATAGTATACCATTCATTTTAAATGCACAGTTATGCATGGCAACATAGCGACATAGACATAGACAACATACTATGCAGAGTCGTAAAGTTCATTTTGTACATATTTCTCAAAACATGCATACGGAGAATTGTTACAACTTACTTTATATTAGTCTTGTTTGCTTTTATATTTTTACAATCTTTCTATATTTACCCTTTTTTTTGTGCTATCAACTTACATACTTCACTATTTGAATGAACTTTATTGTACCATGGACACACACCCTTTTGAATACAAGTCTACCTTGTACTTGCCTTAATGGCCGCTGCATAGAAGAGCTCCGAGATCCAGCCGACATCCCCGCTGATCCGCTCACTAATCCGCCTGCGCTCTACAACAAGACGCCCTGATCTTGGCATCAGAGGTGACTGAGTACCCCAGGATCCTACTTTAGGGCTTCTGAGTGGCGTGGGGACCATACATCATCTCTCCGTGCCGTGGCCTGCGCACAAGAGGGAAGCCGGGACCTCTTCCAATCCGCCTGAGGTGATACTGTGAGGGGGGCTACCGGGGAGGCGGTGATGTGGCCAGACACCCAGTGGAAAGCTCTGAGACATCGCTCGACGTGTTGCTGCGGGGCACCTAGGACCAGACAAGAAGACAGCGGGCAGACCGTCGGCACCTGTGCCGCATGTAACCCCTGGGTGCAGCACACCCAAGATCCATGAAGGTAGGGTTGGGCCTGGAGTGCTGAGAAAATGCAGCACTGACGCGCGGATACACTACATCGGCCGAATCTCGTTGTGAAGGGCCTGCATGACCCCCCCCCCCCTCCCCGGAGAGATCTGCCAGGATTAAGGTGAGCACAGTCCCCAATGTGACCTGGGGCCATCAACGTATTGCGCCGAGCCCCGTGTGTGGCGACATCGAGACTGTCCAGAACTGGCCTTAACATAGGTAAATGCCACTGAGTACTGTGTGCCTTCGGTAAAGGTGGCTTATAGCAGTGGAGCCCCCGGGGCTTGCTGGAAGAACCTCGCAACTTGCTCCTTGGTCTGCCTGGTCTCCATCCCGTTTGTCTGCTCACCGTGACAACATAGCCCCTTGCTGCACCTAGGGCCACGTGGCAAGAAACCCAAAAGGCTGTGCGTGGCTTCTAGCCACAATGCAGGCAGCGGCGATTACTGCCACGAGCGCCCCCCCATTCCTAGCGCCATGGGAGGCCGGGGTCAACGCACAATGCAGCAGCTGAAAATGGACAAATACGCGCACCCCAAAGATCACCTGGAACAGGCAGACAGACACACGGTGCAGGAAAAGACCCCAGCGCCTGAGGACCCGGCTGAGGTCACGCTACAAGGCATAATGTTTGCCCTCAACAAGGTCCAAACCACTGTGGGGACATTTTCCACCGACATCTTGCTGCTGAGGACGGACTTTCAGAAAATTGACGCAAGAGTGTCCGAAGTCAAAAGTACTACGACAGCCCTATCTGCTGACACAATGGCACTACAGAGACAGGGGCGCCAACTTGAGACAGACAATAAATTGATACTGGCTAAGCTGGACGACCAGGAGGGCTGCTCCCGCCGCAACAATGTCCGCATCGTGGGCGTTGCGGAGGGTAAAGGGGGTCCTGCAATGGATTTATTTGTTGAAGACCTTGTCAAAACCCATCTCCTGCCCAGAGGACTTTCAACCTTTTTCTCGGTGGAGAGGGCCCACCGCGTACCAGGAGGCAGGCCCCGGCCAGGAGCCCCCCCCAGGCCCATCCTAGCCCGCATTTTTAACTTCCGGGACTGCGACGCCATATTACAGACTGCGCGAGTGCCTCCCCCGCTGCGCATAGAGAACTCTGTAATTTAATTCTTTCTGGACTACACAGCAACAGTCACCAGACAGTGGCGGAGCTTCCTGGAGGTGACAAAGGAACTCCGCCGACGAGAACTTGCCAACTCAATGCTCTTCCCGGTCAGATTGAGGGTAGTCGGTGATGACAAAACGTGGTTCTTTGAGATGCCGGAGGTGGCCCAGGACTGGCTGGAGGGCTGGAGACGGGCATCGAGGCCTCGACGGGCTGGCAAGACCCAGGATCAACACCAACAGCGCCGAGAGCCAACGTCCGAAGGCTCGAAAGACACAGACTACGCAACCGACTCTACACAACCAGAGACCCGAAAATAACGACACCCGGACCACCCAGGCTTGGGTCCAGCAGCGGAGCAGATATTCCGGAAAACCCGCGCCAGGACAACACCCATGTTGGAGTGTATCTGCAGGGTGGACGTCTCCGACATGAGGCGCCCTGAGTGGCAAACAGCGGGGCGCCTGGCCGCCGATGCTTTTCCTACTTCACAACATGGACAGAATAGAGCGGACGATTATGGTATCGACGGAGGGGATGGATCGGGGTGATCTCTGGACTACTCTCCCCCGCACGCAAGTAACAGTTAATGGGGACCAAGCACTCTGCGAAGTTGGGGTGGCAGATAGTTATGTGTCCGTCCTGCAGGGAGGCAGGGAGGGGGGTGGTGGGGTGGGGACCAGTTCAAGTTTATGTTCACAGTTAGTTCTTACACATAGGTACACCGTTTGCTATACACGCCAACATGCCGCAGCTCACTGGCTACCACATGCTGCCATCTGTACACCGACCCCACTGATACATCC
The DNA here is from genome assembly GCF_964204655.1 of Triturus cristatus. Classification (NCBI taxonomy): domain Eukaryota; kingdom Metazoa; phylum Chordata; class Amphibia; order Caudata; family Salamandridae; genus Triturus; species Triturus cristatus. The sequence continues at coordinate 450,574,440 of NC_140584.1, forward strand.
ACTGACGTGAAGAGACGCATTGACCGAACCCATGCAAGTGCAACCAGAGCCTTCTGAAACAAAAGGCCCCCTTTGATGATTATTTCCTGGAACGTCAATGGCCTATCAGACAAGATAAAGAGGGGCCTTGTACTACATTACCTCAAGCGCCATGCCCCGGCGGTGGTCCTCCTTCAGGAGACACACTTGACGGGCTCTGCCACTAAATCTCTGGTTAGGTGGGGGTTTAAAATGGTGGCGCACTCTGATTTTACCACTGGGTCAAGAGGGGTGGGTATTCTGGTTCGCAAAAGTTTCCCACTCGTCATAACTGGGTCATGGACAGACGAACAAGGGCGCTTCACAGCCATCTCATGTAAATGGGAGGGACGACCATACATCCTACTCTCGGTTTATATCCCGCCAGCCCTGCAAAATATAACCCTCCCCGCACTTGGCGAATTTCTACTCGCACTCCCGCTGGGTGAACTGGGGGGCGACTTCAACGCCACTCTTAATGCAACACTTGACAGGCTCCCCGCTACGGACCACTGTGGGATCCAGCGACATATGGCGGAGTTCCTTGACGCTTACGGCCAAATAGATGTCTGGCGCATGCGTTTCCCCCAGATAAAACAGTACACTTTCCACTTAGGCGCTCACAACAGCTCGTCCAGGATAGATTATATTTTGACACACGGGTCTGCACTGGAGGGTGTGTTGGAGACCTCGCACCTCCCCAAGAGTATCTCTGACCATTCACCTGTTGTGATAAAATTTATGTCCTCCTTCTCAGGACGGCGTAGCACCTACCCTATATACCCCGGGTTCCTGAATGACCCGGACATCTGGAAGGGACTACGCTCTGCCATGAAACACTACCTTCAAGATAATGAACACTCAGTAACTTCCCCGGCTACCCTCTGGGAGGCCTACAAGACAGTTCTACGTGGGCAGGCAATATCTCCTATTACATTTCATAAAGCAGACAAGAGACGACATGTGCAGACACTTGAATAGGCAGTGAGCTAGGCTGAAGCCAAACACTCCCTCGATCCTACCGCTGACAATACTCATAAACTCCAGCTAGCAAAACAGGAATACAGGGATTATACTTGGAAGGATGCCAAAGCCTGGGTCTCCAAGACACAGCACACTATTTACGAAATGGGCGACGAAGCTGGCAAGCTATTAACGTGGCTAGACAGGAGGGAGCATGCAAATCGCTGGGTGCCACAAATACAAACAGACACCGGAGGGATAATCACGGACCCACAAGAAATAGCACAAGCATTCGCCACTCACTATGAACGAATATACACCCCAGAGGCCACAACCACCCTGGAGGAGAACTTGGCATTTCTCCACGATATCCAGATGCCTAAACTTGCGCCACATAAGGCACAGGCCCTGGAGTCAGACCTTACACCAGATGAGTTAACAATGGCCTTTAATGGGCTCCAATCGGGAAAGGCTCTGGGACCGAATGCCATTCCAGTGGAGATCTACAAAAAAGCAGCAAACACACTCGCACCCCACCGACTTAGAATGTATGAAGCTAGCCTGGAGGAGGGTGTTCTGCCTCGAGATCAACGCATAGCGACGATTGTAGCGATCCCAAAACCTGGCAAACCCCCACAGGAGTGCTCCTCCTATCGGCCAATTTCACTGCTTAATGCAGACTCCAACCGCACCTTACAACACTAATGCACCCCGACCAGTCCGGTCGGGGTGCTGGTCGGGGTGGTGAGCCAGGCCGCAATACGGCTCTTAATCTGAGACAGCTCCATGCCGTGATGGCCCGCATTCCTATTATCCAGGAGGAGGCCATAATACTCTCTCTAGATGCACGTATCGCCTTCAACCTAGTAGAGTGGCCCTTTCTTTTCGCTGCTCTACAGCACAAGGGCTTTGGGCCCAGATTCTGTGCCTGGGTTCACCTTCTTTACACGCAACTGATGTCACACGTGGTGGTGAACAGGTGTATCTGCTAAACCTCCTGAGGCGGAAGCCGGGAGACGATTGAATTTTTAAAACTGTAATTTCTGTGTCACTTTAAAAATAACCTGCACTTTTAACTGCGCACTCACCCGGCAAGAACCCCCACAGCGGGCTTGAGACACGCCAAACAGCGACCCCTTCGCTGCACCGATTCAAGAACAAACCAAACATTTGGACGCCATTCACGGCGAGGAACTGAGGCCACGCCCACTCTCAGGCCACGCCCATCCGGCCCCTTTCCACCCATAAAGATGTGTAATCACCGGACGCGCAGCGGACGGGCGCAGCGGGCGCGCCGTCAGCGCGCCGAAGGCGCGCCAAAGGCAAGCCCGTCTGGGCCCGTCCGGGCCCAGCCGGCCTTAGGCCCAGTCACTCTGGCCGTGGCAGCCCCCAACAACTTGACCTACACCCGGGATGACTTGCTAGCCTTGAACACCAACAAACATCCCTCCTGCTCGCGCATCCTAACTGGAGACACACAATTCTCCGGCTGTGACCGCTGTAACTCCGTCAACCAGACCGTGGCATCAAAGGGTTTACTCTTAGGTCTACTTAACTGCAGGTCGCTTGTGAAACACGCACAAGAAGTAAACCTCCTAATTACCAACAATAGCCTAGACGTTCTGTTCTTAACAGAAACCTGGCTTACCCCCAGTAGTGGCCCAGACATTGTTTTAGCACTCCCCCCCGGGTACGTTATGTGCTCACAGAACAGACCAGAGGGTCGGGGAGGTGGACTTGCAATAATCCTCAAAGACACTTTTACCTGTCGAACGTCTGATGGCAACATCAAGGGCTATGAAAGCTGCCACTATACCATTACAATCTCCCCTGTCACCTCGATATCAGGAACGCTGATATATCGCCCACCAGGCAATTTAGGGGACTTTCCGACCAAAATTGCTGACCAGACCTCCGTCAAATGCACGTCTACAACTAACTACCTATTATTAGGAGACCTCAATGTACACTTCCTGGACCCAGACGACAAACTGGCCAATGAACTACTCCAGGATCTTACCTCAATGGGCCTAGATCTTAAAAACCCACAGGCCACCCACGAAAAAGGGCAACTGCTCGACCCCATTCTTTCCAACATCCCCAACCTTAGATCCCTTGACCATATCCCCCTTCCCTGGACGGACCACTTTTTGGTTCCCCTAGTATGGGACATTAGTACTGTGCCCCCGCCACTCCCAAAAATTAGAACGTACTCCAGACAATGGCAAAAATTGGAACCAGATGTCTGGGCAGCCAAACTCCGAGAAAACGTTCCTCATCCCCCCAATAACACCTTAGAAGGGGATAAAAAATTCAGTACCTGGATCACTCAATCGCTTGACGCCATCCTGCCCAAAACCCACTCTCTTAGACACATCAAGAGAGTCAACCCCTCACCCTGGTATACCCCGGAACTCAATCTGCTACGTAAGGCGTGCAAAAGACATGAGCGTAACTGGAGGAAGGAAAAAACCGAGGAACGGAAAGAGGCATTCCGCGCCGCGGTAAAATCCTATAAAAAAGAGCTCCGTAGCATCAAAGCTAGTTTCTACGAGGACAGAATTAAAAACGCGGCCTGTTCAGCACATGAAACCTACTCAGTTCTAAAAGAACTACTCCACGCCCCTGACCCCCCACTCAAACCCCTCGACCCCAAAGCAGCGGAAACCAAATGCCAAAAATTAGCCACTTTCTTCGATGAGAAGATTCAAAACATTCTCCTAACCATTCCCCCCCCGAACAGGACCCCACACAGCCGGATCCTACCATCACTACCGCCAACCCTCCACTGCCACCAGCCCTCCAACCCTCCCTGGACACCTTCGGGCCCGTAACAACGGAAGAAGTAGGAGCTATGCTGGCCGCAATTAAAAGTGGTTCTCCCCTTGATCCTGCCCCCCTCCGCTTCCTAAAAAAAGTGTCAAATACCATCATCCCCCCCCTCACGGCCCTGATCAATTCCTCCTTCTCAGAGGGCATTGTTCCCCCCAGCTGGAAAGCAGCAGCAGTCAAAGGTCTGCTGAAAAAACCCTCTTTAGACCCGCAGGACTTCGCCAACTACAGGCCCATATCCCTTCTCCCGGGAAACAGCAAGATCGCTGAGAAGCTGGTAAATAAACAAATATCGCTTTACCTAGAAAGCAACAACCTCTTAGCGGCCTCCCAGACAGGGTTTCGTCCAGGTCAGGGCACCGACATCACCCTCCTGACAGCAGTGGAGAAGGCCAGAAGCATTCTGGATACGGGAGGATCAGTGGCAGTGATCCTCCTAGACCTCAGTGCGGCCTTCGACACTGTAGACCATCCCACCCTAATCCACCGACTGGGAGAGATCGGACTAAAGGGTCTGGCCCTGAAATGGCTAGAATCCTTTTTGACTGGACGCTCCTTCCAGGTGCGGGAAAACGACAGCTGCTCATCCATCATCCCCCTCCGGTGTGGAGTGCCACAGGGCTCATCCTTGAGCCCTACACTTTTCAACGTGTACATGGCCCCACTGGAGAAGAGGGTCAGCTCGTACGGCGTGTCAGTCATCAACTACGCCGACGACACTCAGCTGGTAGTTACCCTTTCCCACCCTCACCACGCCCCATCCGACCTCCACAGCTGCCTTTCTGAAGTCCACCGATGGATGAATCTCTCCTCATTAAAATTGAACGGGTCCAAGACTGAGATCCTCCTGATGGGCCACAATGGGCCCTCCCTACCACCTCACCTTTGGCCCAGGTGCCTTGGGGATCCTCCCGCACCTAAGGAAGAAGTCAAGAGCCTGGGTGTGTGGATTGAGAAGGACATGAGTTTCAGAACCCAGGCAAAGAGAACTGCAGGAACATGCTTTGGACTACTCAGAGCCTGCAGGAAGATCTTTCCCCTGCTCCCAGAGACCGCAAGGAGGCTCCTCATCCAGGGTCTAATCCTGGCAAGATTAGACTACTGTAACGCTATATACTTGGGAGCTCCTGAGGCCACCTTGAATTCACTGCAGAAGGTCCAAAATGCCGCAGCCCGCCTACTTACGGGCACACCTGGAAGATCCTCCGCCAGGCCAGCCCTCAACTCTCTCCACTGGCTCCCAGTCAGAGAAAGGGTCTTGTTCAAAGCCCTCTGTCTGGCCCACAAAACACTCAACAACAACGGTCCCCCTCTTCTGAGAGAACTTTTAATTCCATACAAAGCAGAGAGGGATCTCCGGTCCAATTCTGAAAATCTCATTGCAGTCCCTAGAGTGAGAAAAGCTAAGACCGGTGGCCGTCGCTTCTCGGTTCACACGGCGAAGAGATGGAACCAGCTACCCCGAAAACTTAGGACTGAACCGAACTATCTCCAGTTCAGAAAGACCTTAAAGACCTTCCTTTTCCCGCAATTATAATCCCATTAGTTGGCCAAAACCCCTGGAGAAGCAGATCAGCGCTGGGATGCTCTTCGAAGTTACTACGCGCTTTACAAAACCATTAAATAAATAAATAAATAAATAAATCTCAGCGGAGTTTCCCCAGGGTCGCGGGACTAGGCAGGACTGTCCGCTCTCCCCCCTCCTGTTTGCTCTGGTACTGGATCCCTTGGCGGCCTGGGTCAGGAGGACTCCTGATATCCGTGGATTAAAGTGGACGGAGGGATGGGAGGACCGCATCTCCCTCTACGCGGATGACATCCTCCTATACAAGGCATCCCCCAAACGATCGATTATTCAATTGCTAGACATCTGCACCTCCTACAGCAGGATATCCGGCTATGCTATAAATTGGGCCAAATCTGTTATTGTTGTCATTAATGGCCAGCCTCCACGGCTGCCGCCCAACTGCCCACTGCTGGGCGCGACCGGAGGGTTCAAATATCTAGGAATACACATTACTCCTATACCTGAACAATTTATTGATCAGAACCTCATGACACCCTTGAAGAGACTCCGGCACGATGTTAAATATTGGCACTCCCTGCCCTTGACTCTCCTGGGCTGCGCCACCCTGTTTAAAATGATGGCACTTCCCAGATTTCTGTACACACTTCAAAACACTCCATTCCCTGTCCCTCCCTCATACTTTAAGGCGATCGACGCTGAGGTTAGCCATCTCCTCTGGGAGGGAAAACCCGCTCGCAACTCAAATTGGTGTGGAGCTGGTACAATGGAGGCATAGCTCTACCCAGCATGAAAACATACTACTGGGCCTCACAGCTCACTGTGATAAACCAATGGGTACACGCTCCCCAAGATGAATCAGCATTCCGTATCGACAGACAAACGCTCGGGACCGGGGGGTTTCAGAGTGCACTCTACAACAAACCGCGCCGTCACACACTTCTGGGACCCACTGCACATACAGTCCAGGTTTGGTTTACGGCACTCCGGGCCCTCGGTTGGGAGGGGGTTTTAACACAACGCACACCACTCTGGGGCATCCGGCGCCTAGGACTCCTTTGTAACAGTAAAGGTTTCGCTCAGTGGGACCTCATAGGCATATCAAGGGTGCGGGACCTGTGGAAAAAGGGGGAGATCATTCCATTTTCACAACTGCAAACAACCTATGAGATGGCTTCCACAGAACATTACCGTTACCTACAGATCAAACACGCGCTCACAAAAGCCATTCCACCGGGCACCGACCTCACCGAGTCCTCTCCACTTGAGGACAGACTGCTGACTGACCACTTGACAAAAAAGGCCATTTCCCTGACCTATCGCAAAATAATCAATAACTGGAGAGACCCTACGGTGGCCCTCCGTGAGAAGTGGCAGGCTGACCTGGTGAACCTTGACAAAACAGACTGGCAAGGAGCCCTTGCATCCCCACGAGAAGTGGCCATACCTGCCAAATTGCAACTAGTACAACTCAAAATACTCCACCGGACCTACTATACACAAGTGCCACTACACAGAATAATTTGGGAATACTCTGTTCTATTGCTTTTCATATATATTTTTAACTGCAAGAATTATTGATAAACTTGCCAGAGAGATATTATTCAAATGTATTTTAACTAAGAAATATTTTTGTTCCTTGTGAGGACATAAGAACCAATGAACCAATCACAAAACAATAAATATTCAAGACACGGGTATATATAGAAAAAGTTTTTATCTTTTGAAATGTATCAAGGGTACTACACAGTTATACAAACAATGTAACCTGAGGAAAATAAATACAATTGTATAGTCCTTCAATGTCACTATTGTAAACACTTCTTCTCATTGTACATTATTTTCCAGAAGAGAGTGTGAATGTCGACGTTTCAGTCTCTATGCATTTGTCCATGAGACCATCTTCCGGACTATCATAAATGTAACAGTTGACCCTTGAATGGTGTTTCCAAATATTCAAGAATTATAGAAAACAATTGATACGTATATGTCAAATCGATCGTCGTTCTGTAGCTTTTGTTTAAGGTCAATAATCGTCAAAAGATACAGGTAAGTGAACTCTGGTGCTTTTTAGACAGCGTAATTAAATTTCCAGTCCCCAGCAACTTCTCAATTGAAGAAGTTTGTTCTGTTAAGTTTTGTAGAAAATTCGGCAGTCTGCAGTCGGATTAGTAGCAGACTGCTGAATTTTCTTAAATATTTCTTAGTTAAAATACATTTGAATAATATCTCTCTGGCAAGTTTATCAATAATTCTTGCAGCTAAAAATATATATGAAAAGCAATAGAACAGAGTATTCCAAATAAATCCCTTGAAGGCGCCTTTTACCCGTTCATTTGATTTGCCCAAGCCCTCAAGGGTAGATTGGGTTTCCCATTATATTCAATTATTAATTACTACACAGAATAGGCAGGGCCGACGACCTAATGTGCTTGAAGGGGTGCGGATCACAGGGCACCTTCTATCACACCTTGTGAGAATGCCCCAAAATCACGCAATTCTGGGAGAGGGTTATGGACACCATCACGCAGGTTTGTGGCCACGCTGTCCCCCCGAACCCGAGGCGTTGCCTCCTTAATATTTGGGAACCAACAGACCTTAACCATGCAGCGCAGGACTGGGCGACCCTGGGTATGATGTTGGCTAAACGTAATATAGCGCAGAAATGGGGCTCACAAGCCATCCCAACGCTTGTACAATGGTGCGGGGACATGGATAGAGCAATGGTGGCAGAGAAAGCTGTTTTTGTCCATAGAAAATGCCCCAGAAAATGGACTCGGATATGGGGCGGGTGGAATGCATACACAGGGAATATTTGCACTCTTCCCCTCGAGGAAGCAGACTCGGACCTAAGTGCATAGTTTATAATCTCACCCTTGGCAAAACTCAAGAGACAGATCTTTTCCGAGTGTATGGGGAGTCGGGGGCTCACAGGCACACTGTACTGATGGGAACATTACCGATATATTGGCATAAATGTACCTACTGTGTGTATTCATTTTGTGTTACCTCTTTGATTCACTGTCAATTACATGAAAAAACCAATTAAAAAAAACAAAAAACAAAAAACTTCAAATACATATATTTTTAAATATCCACAAAGTAATCACGCTCTCTCAATCCCCTCTCAGTCCCCTTGTGAGCAAGGGGACTGTGTTACCCGAAATACGTTACTGGAATAAAATCGAAGTATGAATTGATCTCCTGAGAGAGCGTGATTACTTTGTGGATCTTTAAAAACATATGCCCGGTAGGCTTCACCGAGACTCGCTCCATCTCCCTGGGCTGAGTGGGGCGGAAGAAGCACAGTGTCAGATATATATATATCTATATCTATATCTATCTATCTATCTATCTATCTATCTATCTATCTATCTATCTATCTATCTATCTATCTATCTATCTATCTATCTATCTATCTATCTATCTATCTATCTATCTATCTATCTATCTATCTATCTATCTATATATATATTCACTGAAAAAACCATAGGTTTCAGACATGTTATAGTTAGCGGAAATTTTACTGATAAAAAACCAATGAAATTCCCCCGTTATAGTTAGTGCAGGCAACTATAACTCACGCGACCGCAATCTTCTGCTGATGCTAATACTGTATTTAGACACTTATTTGCCCATGTCTTCTTCCATAAATTTTTAGCTATACATATATTAGAAATATTTTTTTTTCATAAAGACACATATGTCATCAGCAGAAGATTGCGGTCGCGTGAGTTATAGTTGCCTGCACTAACTATAACGGGGGAATTTCATTGGTTTTTTATCAGTAAAATTTCCGCTAACTATAACATGTCTGAAACCTATGGTTTTTTCAGTGAATTTGCAAGGTTTTTTAAATGCTAATTCCTAACTATAACGTGTGTGAAACCTATGGTTTTTTCAGTGAATTTGTACGGTTTTTTAAATGCTAAGTTACTTTACGCCATTCGTGGCGTGCACGCCCACTTAACGCACTTCGTTCCGTGCGCACACGGTGCGCTTCGCGCACCGTGCGCGCACGGTGAGCACGCGGTGCGCTTCGCGCACCGCGCGCCCACTTTACGCAGTTAGTGCCATACACGCAAGGTGGGCACGCAGTGCGCTACGCGCACCGCGTGCCCACGTTACACACCGTGCGCACATGGAGGACATATTATGCGCTTCCTTGTGATAGGTAATCTGTTAAATTTAATTTGTAAGTGATGACAATAATATGCCATGCACAGAGAGTGTTTTTTTTTTTTATTAAAATTTTTAGCGTAAGCGCACCGTACGCGTACGGTAAGCGTAATCGGCGAAATTTTCAAAAAATAAAAATTTACCGTTTTTGGCCTTTGAGGACTCAACTAACATGGCTATGTGCATGGGCGCTGTCTAAACAGCCCCTTTATATGTTTTTTGCCTTTATTTACAGCCCCCCCCTCAGAGTGCGAGAGAGAAAATGGCGGCCGCCGCTTCCTGGTTTCGACCGATTCGAATGTTTACTTAGATGTAACAGCCAATCAGAATCGCGCTCGCGCACGCCACCGTACGCGCACGGTAAGCTTACGGTAAGCGTACCGTAAGCTGGCTCAGATATATATATATTGATTTAAAGGCTATTTTCTCAGAATCTACTGAACAGATTTACACCAAACCTACAAAAGGCACTTCCTTGACCTGAGGACTACCTCTCTGCCAAATTTCTAGTAATTCTGTTCAGCCGTTCGGGCTGTAGCCCTGTCTAAAGGTCCTATGGAAAAATGCATGGGAAAAACGCGTTTTGGGACCCCCCTTTTATCTCAGCCCCCGCTTGACGAATCCCCCCGAGACTTTCAGGGTAGGAGCGGAGCGTAGCGCCCCACCTATTTTGAGAAAGTCGCGAGGATTCGTCAACCGGCGCCAAAGTTATTCAAAATAGAATGTTGCGGATTTCCTATGGAAAAGGGGTCCTAACTATAACTACCTACTGGCGACCGCCAGTAGGTAATATATATATATATATATATATATATATATATATATATATATATATATATATATATATATATATATATATATATATATATATATATATATATATATATATATATATATATGTGTATATATTTCTGACAAATTATAGACTACACATTCCATGGCTTCAAGTGGGTGGCCTTTCATCAAGATGGTTTGAGTGTGCACAGTGAATATTCTAAGACCTACCTCATTCAATAAATCATCTCATCAAGGGGAATATGTATCAAACGATTTTGTATTCGCAAATGCTGCGAATCGCAAAAAAACAGCGTTTGCGAATACAAAATTGCAAAACGCGATGTATGTGACATTTTCGCATCGCATTATTAAGGAATCGCTAATTGTGCGATTCCTTAATTTTTTTCGGAAGCATTTAAGGAATCGCAAATTGCGATTCCTTAAATGCTATGTAACACGCACCCAAGTTGTGCGAATTCTCCTTAAGAAATCGCAAATTACCACCAACTTCAAGTTGGTGGTAATTTGCGATTTCTTTGAAAAATGCAATTTTTGTCATTTTTCAAAGTGCCATGTGGCACACATACATGCCCTTAGGGCATGTATGTGCGCCATATGAGCACACATGTTCATTTCAGGGGTGCATCAGGGTGTCATCATGACACCCTTGCACCTTTGAAATTATTCTCAATTTGCGATTAGCAAATTGCAATTCGCAATTTGAGAATTACTTCCCATTCATTCCTATGGGCCTCCTGGCCCATAGGAATGAATGGGAAGGTATTCCTTAAGTGCGATTTCGCAATTTGCTAATCACAATTAAGGAATATTAAGAATTCACAAAATATGTGCAAATTTTTAAATACATCCCGTTTTGCAATTCTCAAATAGCGATTCTCAAAAAATCGCTATTTGAGAATCGCAAATACGGTTTTTGATACATATGCCCCCAAGTCTCTAACAACAAGCAAAGGAAGCATCAGTAACGCGTTGCATTCACTGTTAACTTTCATGTATAATTATATTCATGATCTTATTCACCCTTCTAACGTTCCAAAATCTGGTAATCGGATTATGACTTTATGGGACTAAAGAACAGAAAGTAGAGGGTATACTACATTAAAGTCTACCAAAAATGGAAAGCATGTTCTTCAGATTCCCAAAACCTACAAATAAATCCACTTGTAACAATTTCGGAGCCCAAGAATAGGACTAGACAAAAAGGCTAAAAAGACCTTCCTGTGTCTCTGCAGTGGGTTTTCCCTTTGGTTATCTTAGTTGTGCCCCCATGACCACTCCCATTTGTGAAGGAGGGTAGTGTCAGTCTTTCTTTAGTTGTTTGTCTGTTTATTATTGGGAAGTGCCATCTTGTGCCCTCTCCTTTCCCTTGAAACATTGTGCTAGAGGTTTTGTGCTTTTTCCCCTTGTGGACTGATGCTAGTTCTGTCTTAGTGAGGGCCTGCCCCTATTTTCCCTTTATTAATTTCTTAATTACACTTAAAATGTCAGTAAAACTTGTCAGGTGGGGCGCTGACTCCTTCTATGTCATGTGGGCCACACTGCACTTGTCTAGTCTCTTCCCAATGTCTTCCGCTTAGATGCACCGACTTCTCCCATGCACCATCTGCAGCTGCCAGTATCCCATGAGGCCTGTGCTCTCCAGTGTGTCGATTTCCACTGTGTTATGTCATGGCCTAGTTTCCTCTGTACTTATAGCGCCAGCTCCTTCTGAGACAGTTAGTTTTGACAGGTGTTCTCCGCCAGTGGTTGTAGGGGGGCGGGTCACGGGGACAGAGGTGGAGGAGGGAATGAAGAAAAAACCCAAAACACTTACCTGTCTGCCGCCGCCTCCTCTCCCTCTTTGCCCCCTTCCAGGGAAGGAAGCAGGAAGTACCCATCTCCGAGCCTCCCGATGGGAGGCTGGGCCTGTTCTCCATGAAGGCTGTAATGAAGCCTGCATGGAGAATATACAAAGTGCGCATGGCGGTTTGACCGGCCCGAGACGGCCGGCCAAAGCATCCTGCGCACTGGAGTTTGCAAACCACTCCTTCCCTGTCCTGCAAGCAGAGCAGCCCACACCTACCCAGATAAGCAAGGGGAAAAATAAAATGATAACAATGAGTTATTATCATTTTATTTTTTCCGTCTTTGACCTGCCTAGTTGGGCGCCGAACCTCTGCCTCAGTGGAGGAGCCGTCACTTAGTGGCTGACGTGTGCTCTCACCAGCTGTGAATGGGGATTGGCTACCATTTTATCTGCAGTGTAAACTCACAGTCACACACCTCCCCTCAGTGTTCAACTACCCCCCAAGACCAGTCCACGGCTCTGCAAACTCCCCTGCCATTCTGCTTATAACTCATTGCATTTCGGCTCTGAAAGAGCTTTAGTGTATTGGTGAGCAATGAGGTCAGGCCCTTGTTGCAGGGATTCTGCCCAAAAACAGAAGTATGAATAGGATTATGGGACCTTAGTGCATAGGGACTTAGTCATCCCACCCCCTTAGTACCCATGAGCCAAGGACCAACTAGCTATAGTGTCTCACTTGCTCTCCTTCTCACTCACAGAGAAACAAATAATTAGACACCCCAGAACATAACACTCCAAGATCTCTCAGGAATCGCGGTAATAAGACACACCCTTTCGCTCGCACTCTAGTACTTGTCCACAATAAGATTTGACAGAGACATGAAACAGTTTAAAATATTTATTTTAACTAACGTGCCCTAACATGCAGTATACGTGCACCAACAAGTAGGAAAATATATAGTACAAATACAGTAAGCATAGCAGCTAGTCCATAAATCATGAAGGTAGATGTCATCATGAAAACACAATAGAGCCTAACCTCCCTCCCCTTGCTAAGAAGCTGTATTAGTATATATTGTAAGATCTCTGGGCTTTGTCAGCAGACCTCATACCTTAGCCTATAGAGAGTAGATTTACATCATAGGTGCTGTCTCTCTATTCTACCTGGAAAGGTCCCCCTCCAACTATGTGCCCCAAATTCGTTAATCCCAATAAAACCTAAGTACGTTTTCCCGAACAACAGCTGCATCAGTATGTTTGTCTAAGTCCTAAGGTCTGGCCAAAACAAAGTAACAATGGGCATTGTTGTTCGACCTTGCTCACAATGTTCAGTCAAAATCCCAGGAACCTGCAGAGTGTGAACACAGCGATGAATTCTCAAGTAAAAACAGCCACAGAAATGATTGCAAAAATAAAGCTGTGTAGTATCATGCACAAAGCAGCGGAAAGCTGCAGTGTGCTCATACTGACTTACAGGAGACGACAATGTTCCCATGGGCCATGTGACACCCTTTGGCAGTAATGGAGCTCGGACAAGGATGTCTACGCCAGCCAGCTTTCCGACTACAAGGGATACGACTTCTATTATTATTATTTAAAAAGAAGACTCCTGAATGCTTATAAATCTGCATCTTGGTTGCAACACTGTGGTTAGATCTCCATCCATGCCTGCGACTGTTTCTAGAAATGCATGTATTTTAAATCCAACCACGCTAATTCTTATGTAGAGAGAAATTATGGGGCATATTTGCAAGTCCCTATTGCCACCAGAACGTCACTATCGTTGTAAATACGGTGCAGCCCTGCATTTAAGAAGTGGTGGAGCACGGGGTTAAGCCAAGAGGGCTATTGCTGCTCTCTGTCACTTCTTTGTAAATATGCCCCTATATTTATCCATCGTTAGTTTTATTGTAGCTAATGTAGGCCTGAACTTCAAATGAGTTAAAGTTGGTTGCCATCTTTGTTTAGTGACTTGAACATTTTATTTCTAATGAAGTTGAAGTTCAAATACGGTTGAAAACTATGCTCTTTTTCCTTTTTTCCTTGTGAAACTTTTCTTTCTAATAATTGAGGAATGTTGTTTAAAGGAATAGCGCATTCAAGAGACACCTGCAGTGTGCAGACTAAACCATGTGCCTTATCTTGTTACAAATAGTGTAAGTTTATGTATTTAAAACAAAGTAATTGGAAATCTGTTACAAAAAATGTCACTGCAATTGTTCTATAAATGAATCGAGAACTTTTAGTGGTTGCTATCACCCATCTTGGATGTGTTTTACTACCAGGGGAAAATTGGCAGTGTCAGCAAAAGATCCTTATGATACCGAAATCAATTTAGCGGTAACCAATGAGAAGAGCGTATGCCCTTATTTAAATCAGAAAAAATGGGTAACGTACTCGTCGAGAGAACGCTACGACAGTGAAGGAATAGGTGCAGGACACAGGCAGCACTTTAATAGGTGAGCTAAGCGGGGGATGCTCATGAGCGCATACGGCAACAGACATAGGGGAGCGCAATATTTTGGGGCCACATTAAGAAACGGGATTCCGTCAGGGCAAGCAGTGATTTTCTTTACACTAAGGGCGGTTACAGACAATTATGACTGGCGAGTAAAAACAGTTATCTAGATTACATAAGTATAGAATATTACTCTTGTAAACGTTTTGGAGTATAGTCAGGAACATCCGTAAATGAGTGAGGATGCGTGTTTCTTTTGGAATTAAGAAACCGCTATAAAAGTTGGGAAAGCTTAAATGATGCTTATGTTATGAGGTGATAAAAGGGATCCTCAGTTGACATTTGGTATTTTGTTGAAACAGCACACCGCGGAGGCGAAAGATTCATTTGTCCCTCGGGTGATTTGGAAAACAGAGCCCCGATAAGTGGCTTTATGTGAAATACTCTAAGGTATGATATATCTTCTAAAAGAGGTTAAATAAAAAGCTAACTTAATTCATTTGGGGATTGAGACTCTTAATACTCATCATTGTATTATTTTTATCATAGGGGGAATACTTGGAGACTTTATAGAGTTCAGCCGTTAATATTAAAACGGGCCCAGATACCGGAAAATGTCATGCACTACAAACAATAAGGTATTAATACAGTTATGATTATCGACAATACGACCTTCCTTTATTAGGGGACACGATTTAATATAATGTCTTTCTCTTTCTTGGCTTCAAATAGGTGGCAACTCTGTTTTTTATAAACCGCTTTTTAGAGAACATCATATGGTTTTTAAAATGAAACACATCCAAAATTGAAATAGAAGGTAACAAATGAGGAGTATTAATTAAAAGGAGTATATGAGTACTTATGGGAAATAGGTATAGTAGTCAAGGGATCGATCAAGGTCTGGGTTATGCCCATCCAGATACCCATACAATGTGAAGCTAATAGACATTAGGTTCAATTAATGGGCTTAATAGAAAAAGGGAACTAAATCATGTGGGATGATTTTCTTTTTTAGAAAAAAGTCACATAAAGTAAAGGAGCCACCAATTCAATGTACAAATTTTTGTATTTATATTAGGATATCTGTATTATGATTTAAAATATGGCAGGGGCATGTAGTATGTGAGGGTGGAATACATTGTTATCTAGACATAATTAAGATAGACTGTTGATGCTATCCATATATTTGTTTTTACGCAGGACTATAAAGAATCAGGAAATAATATGTAGAGAAAACTCTATTCTTTTGTCTTGAAAAAGATGGAAATAATTGGAAAAATCCATTGAAACGCATCAACGCTACTTTGATTACATAATCTCTATTGGAATATGGTCTCGTCATTGCACAAATAGAAGTTGAAAACAGACCATAAATTCACTGCTTTAGATGATATGTACAGTTAAAGACTAATGATAGTAGTCTACAATCGTGTTTTCTCTCTTGTTTTTATATATATTGATGTCTGTGTCCACATTTTATTATATATGTTAAATGGGAAAAAAAATGTTTTTAAACAGTGTGTATGTAGGAAGAGGAATTTTTCCTTATGCAAATGTAATGATTTTTATGTAATTCTAATTAAAAGAAAAATTTGTAATATGTTTTTAGTTTTTGTGTAAATTTTAATTGAACTCACTAGCTGAGTTTTTTTGAAAGTGTTACTTGTCTTGTGTCACGTATATGGTACATGCAATTTAGACTTGTCCCAAAGGGAACTTGCACTTTACTAGATCTCCATCCATGTCTGCGACTGTTTCTATAAATGCATGTATTTTAAATCCAACCACGCTAATTCTTATGTAGAGAGAAATTATGCGGCATATTTGCAAGTCCCTATTGCCACCAGAACGTCACTATCGTTGTAAATACGGTGCAGCCCTGCATTTAAGAAGTGGTGGAGCACGGGGTTAAGCCAAGAGGGCTATTGCTGCTCTCTGTCACTTCTTTGTAACTATGCCCCTATATTTATTCATCGTTAGTTTTATTGTAGCTAATGTAGGCCTGAATTTCAAATGAGTTAACGTTGGTTGCCATCTTTGTTTAGTGACTTGAACATTTTATTTCTAGTGAATTTGAAGTTCAAATACGGTTGAAAACTATGCTCTTTTTCCTTTTTTCCTTGTGAAACTTTTCTTTCTAATAATTGAGGAATGTTGTTTAAAGGAATAGCGCATTCAAGAGACACCTGCAGTGTGCAGACTAAACCATGTGCCTTATCTTGTTACAAATAGTGTAAGTTTATGTATTTAAAACAAAGTAATTGGAAATCTGTTCGAATAAATGTCGCTGCAATTGTTCTATAAATGAATCGAGAACTTTTAGTGGTTGCTATCACCCATCTTGGATGTGTTTTACTACCAGGGAAAAATTGGCAGTGTCAGCAAAAGATCCTTATGATACCGAAATCAATTTAGCGGTAACCAATGAGAAGAGAGTATGCCCTTATTTAAATCAGAAAAAATGGGTAACATACTCGTCGAGAGAACGCTACGACAGTGAAGGAATAGGTGCAGGACGCAGGCAGCACTTTAATAGGTGAGCTAAGCGGGGGACGCTCATGAGCGCATACGGCAACAGACATAGGGGAGCGCAATATTTTAGGGCCACATTAAGAAACGGGATTCCGTCAGGGCAAGCAGTGATTTTCTTTACACTAAGGGCGGTTACAGACAATTATGACTGGCGAGTAAAAAACAGTTATCTAGATTACATAAGTATAGAATATTACTCTTGTAAACGTTTTGGAGTATAGTCAGGAACATCCGTAAATGAGTGAGGATGCGTGTTTCTTTTGGAATTAAGAAACCGCTATAAAAGTTTGGAAAGCTTAAATGATGCTTATGTTATGAGGTGATAAAAGGGATCCTCAGTTGACATTTGGTATTTTGTTGAAACAGCACACCGCTGAGGCGAAAGATTCATTTGTCCCTCGGGTGATTTGGAAAACAGAGCCCCAATAAGTGGCTTTATGTGAAATACTCTAAGATATGATATATCTTCTAAAAGAGGTTAAATAAAAAGATAATTTAATTCATTTGGGGATTGAGACTCTTAATACTCATCATTGTATTATTTTTATCATAGGGGGAATACTTGGAGACTTTATAGAGTTCAGCCGTTAATATTAAAACGGGCCCAGATACCGGAAAATGTCATCCACTACAAACAATAAGGTATTAATACAGTTATGATTATCGACAATACGACCTTCCTTTATTAGGGGACACGATTTATTATAATGTCTTTCTCTTTCTTGGCTTCAAATAGGTGGCAACTCCGTTTTTTATAAACCGCTTTTTAGAGAACATCATGTGGTTTTTAAAATGAAACACATCCAAAATTGAAATAGAAGGTAACAAATGAGGAGTATTAATTAAAAGGAGTATATGAGTACTTATGGGTAATAGGTGTAGTAGTCAAGGGATCGATCAAGGTCTGGGTTATGCCCGTCCAGATACCCATACAATGTGAAGCTAATAGACATTAGGTTCAATTAATGGGCTTAATAGAAAAAGGGAACTAAATCGTGTGGGATGATTTTCTTTTTTAGAAAAAAGTCACATCAAGTAAAGGAGCCACCAATTCAATGTACAAATTTTTGTATTTATATTAGGATATCTGTATTATGATTTAAAATATGGCGGGGCATGTAGTATGTGAGGGTGGAATACATTGTTATCTAGACATAATTAAGATAGACTGTTGATGCTATCCATATATTTGTTTTTACGCAGGACTATAAAGAATCAGGAAATAATATGTAGAGAAAACTCTATTCTTTTGTCTTGAAAAAGATGGAAATAATTGGAAAAATCCATTGAAATGCATCAACGCTACTTTGATTACATAATCTCTATTGGAATATGGACTCGTCATTGCACAAATAGAAGTTGAAAACATAAATTCACTGCTTTAGATGATATGTACAGTTAAAGACTAATGATAGTAGTCTACAATCGTGTTTTCTCTCTTGTTTTTATATATATTGATGTCTGTGTCAACATTTTATTATATATGTTAAATGGGAAAAAAAATGTTTTTAAACAGTGTGTATGTAGGAAGAGGAATTTTTCCTTATGCAAATGTAATGATTTTTATGTAATTCTAATTAAAAGAAAAATTTGTAATATGTTTTTAGTTTTTGTGTAAATTTTAATTGAACTCACTAGCTGAGTTTTTTTGAAAGTGTTACTTGTCTTGTGTCACGTATATGGTACATGCTATTTAGACTTGTCCCAAAGGGAACTTGCACTTTACTAGATCTCCATCCATGTCTGCGACTGTTTCTATAAATGCATGTATTTTAAATCCAACCACGCTAATTCTTATGTAGAGAGAAATTATGGGGCATATTTGCAAGTCCCTATTGCCACCAGAACGTCACTATCGTTGTAAATACGGTGCAGCCCTTCATTTAAGAAGTGGTGGAGCACGGTGTTAAGCCAAGAAGGCTATTGCTGCTCTCTGTCACTTCTTTGTAAATATGCCCCAGTGTTTATCCATCGTTAGTTTTATTGTAGCTAATGTAGGCCTGAATTTCAAATGAGTTAACGTTGGTTGCCATCTTTGTTTAGTGACTTGAACATTTTATTTCTAGTGAAGTTGAAGTTCAAATACGGTTGAAAACTATGCTCTTTTTCCTTGTGAAACATTTCTTTCTAATAATTGAGGAATGTTGTTTAAAGGAATAGCGCATTCAAGAGACACCTGCAGTGTGCAGACTAAACCATGTGTCCTATCTCGTTACAAATAGTGTAAGTTTGAAGTATTCAGAGAGAAGCTTGAATTATGAGAAGCCTTGCAAACATATTGAGTATGTAATGGAATAATTTTGCGTTAATCTGATCGAACAGGCTTTTTGAGAACTGCTTGTAGTTGGGTAAAATGTCACAGTTTTTGTGTCTCTGGGATCTGAACAGAAGTATTTAGAGTGTTCTCTCAGGTAGAGGACCAACCATTTCTTTCTACTTCCCTTTGAGGCAACTCCATGCTGGTTCGACCTCTGCTTCATATAATTTGATCTAATTTTATTACCTGTTAATATAAGTATACACATTCTGAATATAAATTGCTGCTAACCTGATTGTCACCTGATTTTTGCCTTCTGTAATCTATTAACTTTTAATAAACCTTCATGGTTTGATACTTGTTGAAACTGGCCCTTTTTGCAGGGTCTCCTTTAAACTTTTTGCCTTCACTCCCTTCCTTTGCTGAACCTGTTTTTTTTAGCTTTTA
Organism: Triturus cristatus; assembly: GCF_964204655.1. Lineage (NCBI taxonomy): Eukaryota > Metazoa > Chordata > Amphibia > Caudata > Salamandridae > Triturus > Triturus cristatus. The sequence continues at coordinate 450,594,235 of NC_140584.1, forward strand.
GGACTCTGTGCACTTTACCACTGCTAACCAGTGCTAAGTGCTTGTACTGTCTCCATAAAACATGGTAAAATTGACCTACACCTGATTGGTACATTTAATTTACTTGTCGGTCCCTAGTAGATGGTACTACATGTACCCACGGCCTGTAATGCAGTTGTAAACTGCCATTTCAACCTGACAAAATAAACATTTGGCCAGAGCTAAACCTTCCTTTTTAATACATATATGTCACCAGTAAAGTAGGCCCTAAAGACTCATAGGTCAGGGTGCATTTTATTTAAAAAGTCAGACGTATGTTATCAAATTTTACATGTCCTGCTAGTGAAAAACCCCTAAAGTCATTTTTCACGACTATAAGGCCACTTTGTCCCATTGAGTAATACTGCCTTACCTTATTACAATTAATAAGTGGTAACTTTGGATTTGGTACATGTTAGACCTGGCACCATTGGCGTGGGTCACCCTTCCATTTTTGTCTGTGCCTCAATGTGTTTTTGTGTTGGTGTTAGCTGCTCAGGGCACTGTGCCGCTGCCATCCAGTGCCACAGTGCAAGTGCTCCCTATGGTAAAATGTATTATGTGAATTGACTTCCACGTTTGGTTTATTTGGTTTACTATCAGTCCCTAGTAGAGTGCACCAGGGGTGCCAAGGGCTTGTATATCCAAATGCTGCTAGTGGGCTTGCAGCACTGGTTGTGCCACCCACCGAAGCAGCGGGGTAAAATGTGTCTAGGGTCTGCCACTGCAGAACCTGCGCGCGGTCGGGTACCGTCGCGCTGACTGAGCAAGTGTCCCCACTTGCCAGTCCCTAAACCTTCCCTTAACTACATGTTAGTCACCCCTCTGGTAGGCCTAAGCACAGGGTGCATTGTAGGCATAAGGTAGGACATGCCCTGATGTGTGTGGCATGTCTTAATAGTGAATTACAGCCATTTTCGTTTTTCACTATTGAAGGCTACCTGCTCTCCATAGGCCAGAATGGGCTGCTGGGCTCGCTACATGCTGTGACCCCAGTGGACTCAGAGAGCATGGTAGAAAGTCATGTTTAGTATGCCTGAACTCGGGATAATAAAATACATCTTTTAGTAAAGGTTATTTTAATATCCTGGGTTTGCAAATGCTGCTTTTAGAAAGTTAGCCTTTGCGTGCCTGACCATCTCAGTCCGCCTCTGCCGTGGGTGTGTGTTCTGCCTAGCAACAGTACAGGAGCAGGGCTGGGGGATTCCAGGAGACAGGTTGGCTGCCAGGTGGTGGGTAGAGAGATTACACCAGGATGGGTGGGAGGAGTACACCCTGACTCTTGAATAGACCTGTGCTCTGCCACCACAAAGCCGGCGCCGCCCCCTGTGGAGCGGCTGATGTCTCTGGCCTGCTGCTGAAAGGAACAAGCCGAGTCACCCCAACAGAGTGCTCCAGAGCTGGACTGAGCCAGGCCCAGGCCCCCTGGCGCTAAAGAACAAAAGAATCCCTGTATAAAAGTAGGAGCCTGGCTCCTAAGAAATCAGATCCAGATTGAACCACGAAGGAACTCTGCCCGACTAGAAGGACCTGGAAGAAGCTGAAGGAGGAGTAACTTTCCCTGACCTGAGGGACTGGCCTGCAGTAGGTGCCTTGCTGAGGAAGGAGAGGAAAAGACTGAAAGAGACTTTGCACTTTGTTTTCAACTATCTCCAAGGGCTTGGAAGAAGAGCTTGCCCCCTGAACTGAACCCCAGGACCAGTGGGTTCACCGTGTCTCCGCTCGTCTGAGAACTTGAGCCGTGTGCTTTCTCCCGCCGGAGTGCTCTGCGCACCTTCGCATCCCTCCTAGGGCCGTGACACCCAGAAGCCTGGCCGCCCCCCCTCGCCGAGAGCCCCGCTCTACCTGAGTCGCTCCGGACCCATAGAGGCTGGCCGCCCCGCTTCCCTGTCACCTGCCTGCCACTGGAGCGTGCCTGGTGCCCTCTCGCCCTCCCGCCGGATTTCTAATTGGGAAGTGAAATCAAGCCTCGGACGGCCGCCCGTACGTCGTAACGTATCCGGCCGCCCCGCTTCACCTCCCAGCCTGAGTCTGACCGTGCCGCCCTCCGCAGTGACCTCCTGCACAGTCCGTGCCGGAGGCCCTGGGCCGCACCTGTCTACCGAGAGCCGCCCGCTGAATTCTTGATCCGGAAGACCCGCGAGGTGCAGAACCTGCATCTCCCCCGAAGACTCGTCCAAGCACATCGCACGTTCCCAGGTACAGTGAACTCTCTATCGGACTCGGGGTCCGCAACGTTCTGATTTCCCCGTATCACTGTACCCCGGGTGCACTGCGCATCATCGTGACTGGACCGACTCAACCGAGCCCTGTGAAGCGCTCGTGATCGAATAAGTTACCAAAGAAAAGAACAGTGCCTAATTATCATCTTGTGGCTTCCATTTCGCAACCGTTATTGATGGTCTTGTACATGCCTGCGTAACCAAGAATCTTTTATATAAAGCATCCGTATTTTTGATACAACTTACGCCTGGTGTCCATTTGTGGGGGATCGTCGTGGCTTACTGTGTGTGATCATAAATGCTTAACTGACTAGCTCCCTGAAGTTTAGCCCTGACTGCTCGTGCCACACTACCTATAGGGTGAGCAGGGGTTGTTCTGAAGGGGTAATTCTCTCGCCCTGAATAGAAGAAGGGACCACTGCTTGTCACAAGTACCTACCTGTGCCAACCAGAGGTTCCCCATTCTAACATTGGTGGCAGCGGTGGGGTTTTCGAATTTGCATTTATGATTTACATACAGTGAATTATTGATCACCACGTAGAGCAGACCTATAACGCAGCCACAGATTGATTGACAGTTGTTGCTAAAGAAGACTCTCCACCTTAAGAAACCATGCCTAGCTCAGTCGGTGGAGGCGGAGCGTCCTCTGTATTCTCTGGAGTGGATGACATCGATTGGGAGCCCGAGGCACTGAGGAAGTGCACAAATGATGTCCTGAAAGGATATCTCTCCAAGTACAGAATTAAGCAAAGTGGACTAACGACCAAGGATCAGTACGTGAAGGCGCTGAGAGCCTGGCACGAATCAAAGTTTCCAGAGAATGCACGAGAGGTGATACCCCCAGAAGGTGTTTTTGAGCCTAGCAGAGGCCTGTCGCCCGAGGAGATGGCCGACAGGAGTGCTGCACGAGCACATGAGGTGGAGATGGCAAAACTGCAAATGGAGATGGAAAGGCAGAAACTGGCCATGGAGCATGAGGTAAAAATGAGGGAGTTGGATCTCAAGGCCAGGAGTTTAGACAACTCACCCTCTGGTGGCAGCAATTCAACAGAGTCAAGGGTGCACATTCCTAAAGATGTAGTCAAAGAATATTATAAGCAGGATGATATTGGGCAGTGGTTCAGGGCCTATGAAGTAGCCATGTCCTCCCACCGGGTCCCTGAGAAGGATTGGGGAGCGGGGTTGTGGGGAAGGTTCCTGAGTGAGGGGCGGGACACACTGCTAGACCTCCCCTCTGATGTCCACACATCCTATCCACACATGAAGGAGGCTCTTATGACAAGGTATGGGTTAACTCCTGAATTGTACCGACAGAGATTTAGGGATTGCACCAAGAAACCTGGTACCACTTATGTAGAATATGTGACCTTTTTTTGCAGAGCGCTGGATGGTTGGGTGAAGGGTAGCAAAGTGAATGATTACCAAGGGCTGTTTGATTTAATTGCATGGGAGCACTTGTCGGATAATTGTTTTCCTGAGCTACGCCAGCACCTGATCGATAGCAAGCTGTCCAACCCGAGGAAGCTTGCTGAGGAGGCGGACCGCTGGATCAGCACCAGGGTCCACAAGGGTCCCGTGGGAGGCCCCGCCAAAGGTGTTCAGGGTCCCCAGCAGAAGAGTGGGGGGGACAAGGGTAAACAGAGGGAGTTCTACAGAGGGCCCCAAAGTAATTCCCAAGGGAACCAAGGGAAAGGTTCTCAGCCACCCCCACCCCCGAAGCAGACCGGGGCCCCGACAGGTAACCCTGTTCAAAGAGGGCCCCTCAGATGTTACAAGTGTAACAACCTGGGGCACATTTCCGTGGATCCCAAGTGCCCCCTGTATGGTAAACCAGCACCCTCTGGTGCTCCACCCCCCAAGCAGGTGAATAGTGTAGCCTTGGGGAGGGAGATAGATGTCCAAGGGGCGGGGGATCCCGTACAGATGACCCTAGTCTCATTAGGAGACAGTGAGATGGTCGCTGAGGCCCAGCTGCCCCCCAATACTCAAAAGTATGGGCAGTGGGTGACCATAAATGGCAAGAGGGTGGGGGCTCTTAGAGATACAGGAGCCAGTGTGACTGCTGTCAAGCAACACCTGGTGTCTCAAGAGCAGGTTGTCCCGCACGCATTCTGCCGTGTTGTCAACGCCGGCAACACAGAGAGTCAGTGTCCAATGGCTCAGGTTCCCTTTGAGTGGGGGGGGTCTCTGGTACTCTGCAAGTGGCTGTGAGAGAGGCCATGCCTGTTGATTGTCTCCTAGGTAACGATTTGGAGAGCTCCCCTTGGGAAAAGGTGGAGAAGACAACTCACCTGCGGATGGTGGGCTTGCCTGATTGGGCGTGCGTGACCACCCGCTCGATGGCAGCTGGTAGGGGTGTTGAAGGAACCCTGGAGCCTGAGGGAGAGGCCCAGGAACCGGCCTTAGAGAGAGGGCAAGGGAGGCACGGGAATCCGGCTCCCGAAGTTCCCACGGCCCAGGAGGAAGCAGACCTTGAGGGGGATGCCCTGGAGCCTACCGGGGAACAGATAGCCGAACTGGGGGACCTGCCTGAGCTGACCCATTGGCAGCAAGAAGGAGGCCCCACCAGGGAGGAATTCTGCAGGGAGCAGAAAGAGTGCCCCTCTCTAGAGGGTATGCGGCAGCAGGCTGCAGCCCAGGCCAATGGTGATCAGTCCGGAACTCACTTGATCTACTGGGAGAACGACCTCCTATACTCAGAGCCTAAGGTTGCTGAACCTGGGTCAGCCCGTGCGCTGGTGGTACCCCAGAAGTTCAGAGCCTTCCTACTGGGGCTGGCTCACGACGTGCCGTTAGCAGGACATTTGGGGCAGGACAAGACCTTTGAAAGGCTTGTCACCCACTTTTATTGGCCCCAAATGCGCAGGGGTTCTGACACTCACTGCAGGACATGCCAGACTTGCCAGGCAAGTGGCAAGAGTGGAAGGAAGCTGAGAGCTCCACTCCAACCTTTCCCTGTGGTCAGTACCCCATTCCAGCGGGTGGGGATTGACATTGTGGGGCCACTGGACCCCAAGACAGCCATGGGCAACAGGTTTATCCTGGTCTTGGTGGACCATGCCACCCGGTACCCTGAAGCCATCCCTCTGAGGACAGTGACGGCCCCCGTGGTGGGACGGGCACTGATGGGAATTTTCTCACGAGTAGGATTCCCTCTAGAGGTGGTGTCTGACAGGGGGACCAACTTCATATCGAAATATATGAAGTCCCTTTGGCAAGAGTGTGGTGTGACCTACAAGTTCACCACCCCTTACCATCCCCAAGGAAACGGGTTGGTTGAGCGCTTCAACCGAACCCTGAAGGGCATGATTATGGGTCTCGAGGAACCCATGAGGCGTAAGTGGGACGTCCTCTTACCATGCCTTCTCTTTGCGTACCGCGAGGTGCCACAAAAGTCTCTAGGGTTCAGTCCCTTTGAGCTTTTGTACGGCCACCCAGTACGAGGACCTCTTAGTCTGGTCAAGGAAGGCTGGGAGCAATCTCCCAGGAAACCTCCCCAGAATGTATACAGTTACATGCTGGCTTTCCGGAACCAGACTAGGCGTTTCAGGCAACTTGCTGAGGCAAACCTGGAAGCCAGCCAGGAGGAAATGAAGCGGTGGTACGACCAGAACGCCACTCTGGTTGAGCTTCAACCTGGCCAAAAAGTGTGGGTCCTGGCCCCTGTGGAGCCTTGTGCACTCCAGGACAAGTGGACCGGACCCTTTGAGATTGTGGAGCGCAAGAGTTCTGTCACCTACTTGGTGAACTTGCGGTCTCCTAGGAACCCCTTAAGGGTCCTACATGTCAATCGACTGAAGCCCCACTTGGAGAGGTCCGAAGTGGGCATGCTCTTGGCCACCGATGATGGGACGGAAGAGGAGTCCGAGCCTCTTCCTGACCTCTTGGTAGCCTCAGAGCGAGACGGGTCAGTGGATGGAGTTAACCTCTCACCCACCCTGACCCCTGAGCAACAGGGGGACTGTCGCCAGCTGCTGGGGCAGTTCCCTGACCTGTTCTCCCTGGTTCCTGGTATCACAAATTGGTGCGTCCATGATGTAGATACAGGAGACAGCTTACCTGTGAAGCACAAGGCCTACCGGGTAACTGACAGGGTCAGGGCCTGCATCAAAGAGGAGGTCTCAAAGATGCTTGCCCTAGGGGTGGTTGAGTCCTCCAGCAGTCCTTGGGCCAGCCCAGTGGTCTTGGTCCCAAAGGCTGCAGCGCCGGGTGCCACGCCCGAACTCCGGTTCTGTGTGGACTACCGAGGACTCAACTCAGTCACGAAGACTGACGCGCACCCCATCCCCAGAGCTGATGAGCTCATCGATCGGTTAGGGGCTGCACGGTACCTCAGCACGTTTGATTTAACATCTGGGTACTGGCAGATCGCCTTAACTGATGGGGCCAAAGAGAGGTCCGCATTCTCTACACCAGATGGGCATTACCAGTTCCGGGTGATGCCCTTTGGGATGAAGAATGCCCCTGCCACCTTCCAGAGGTTGGTCAACCAGGTGTTGGCTGGGCTGACCGAGTTCTGCGCCGCCTACCTGGATGACATCGCATTGTTCAGCGGCACATGGGAAGAACACCTGCAACATCTCTGGGAAGTGTTGATGGCGCTGCGCAAGGCAGGCCTCACGATCAAGGCAAGCAAGTGTCAGATCGGGCAGGGTTCAGTGGTGTACTTGGGACACCAAGTGGGGAGCGGCCAGGTGGCGCCCCTCCAACCCAAAGTTGAAACCATCCTGGCTTGGGAGCCCCCAAAGACCCAGACGGAGGTGAGGGCCTTTTTAGGACTCACCGGGTACTACAGGAGGTTTGTCAAGGGGTATGGCAGCATCGTTGCCCCCTTGACAGAGCTGACTTCGAAGAAGCAGCCCTGAAAAGTGATATGGACTGACACCTGTCAGAAAGCCTTCGACACCCTGAAAACTGCCATGTGCACGGCGCCCGTGCTCTTGGCACCTGACTTCTCCAAAGAGTTCCTGGTGCAGACAGACGCATCAGAGCATGGTGTAGGGTCTGTTCTCTCACAGATCACTGAGGAGGGCTTTGACCAACCCGTAGCCTTTATTAGCAGGAGGCTACTTCCCCGGGAACAAAGGTGGAGTGCGATAGAACGAGAAGCATTTGCTGTGGTCTGGGCGCTGAAGAAGCTAAGACCCTACTTGTTTGGGTCTCACTTCCGGGTTCAGACCGACCACAGGCCCCTCAGATGGTTGATGCAAATGAGGGGTGAGAACCCAAAACTGTTGAGGTGGTCCATCTCCCTACAGGGTATGGACTTTACGGTGGAGCATCGCCCTGGCACAGATCACGCCAATGCTGACGGTCTGTCCAGGTTTTTCCGCCTTAGTGATGAAGAACTCCCTGGGGTAGGGTAGTTCTCCCCACTTTTCAGCTGGAGGGGACACGTGTTAGACCTGGCATCATTGGCGTGGGTCACCCTTCCATTTTTGTCTGTGCCTCAATGTGTTTTTGTGTTGGTGTTAGCTGCTCAGGGCACTGTGCCACTGCCATCCAGTGCCACAGTGCAAGTGCTCCCTATGGTAAAATGTATTATGTGAATTGACTTCCACGTTTGGTTTATTTGGTTTACTATCAGTCCCTAGTAGAGTGCACCAGGGGTGCCAAGGGCTTGTATATCCAAATGCTGCTAGTGGGCTTGCAGCACTGGTTGTGCCACCCACCGAAGCAGCGGGGTAAAATGTGTCTAGGGTCTGCCACTGCAGAACCTGCGCGCGGTCGGGTACCGTCGCGCTGACTGAGCAAGTGTCCCCACTTGCCAGTCCCTAAACCTTCCCTTAACTACATGTTAGTCACCCCTCTGGTAGGCCTAAGCGCAGGGTGCATTGTAGGCATAAGGTAGGACATGCCCTGATGTGTGTGGCATGTCTTAATAGTGAATTACAGCCATTTTCGTTTTTCACTATTGAAGGCTACCTGCTCTCCATAGGCCAGAATGGGCTGCTGGGATCGCTACATGCTGTGACCCCAGTGGACTCAGAGAGCATGGTAGAAAGTCATGTTTAGTATGCCTGAACTCGGGATAATAAAATACATCTTTTAGTAAAGGTTATTTTAATATCCTGGGTTTGCAAATGCTGCTTTTAGAAAGTTAGCCTTTGCGTGCCTGACCATCTCAGTCCGCCTCTGCCGTGGGTGTGTGTTCTGCCAAGCAACAGTACAGGAGCAGGGCTGGGGGATTCCAGGAGACAGGTTGGCTGCCAGGTGGTGGGTAGAGAGATTACACCAGGATGGGTGGGAGGAGTACACCCTGACTCTTGAATAGACCTGTGCTCTGCCACCACAAAGCCGGCGCCGCCCCCTGTGGAGCGGCTGATGTCTCTGGCCTGCTGCTGAAAGGAACAATCCGAGTCACCCCAACAGAGTGCTCCAGAGCTGGACTGAGCCAGGCCCAGGCCCCCTGGCGCTAAAGAACAAAAGAATCCCTGTATAAAAGTAGGAGCCTGGCTCCTAAGAAATCAGATCCAGATTGAACCACGAAGGAACTCTGCCCGACTAGAAGGACCTTGAAGAAGCTGTAGGAGGAGTAACTTTCCCTGACCTGAGGGACTGGCCTGCAGTAGGTGCCTTGCTGAGGAAGGAGAGGAAAAGACTGAAAGAGACTTTGCACTTTGTTTTCTACTATCTCCAAGGGCTTGGAAGAAGAGCTTGCCCCCTGAACTGAACCCCAGGACCAGTGGGTTCACCGTGTCTCCGCTCGTCTGAGAACTCGAGCCGTGTGCTTTCTCCCGCCGGAGTGCTCTGCCCACCTTCGCATCCCTCCTAGGGCCGTGACACCCAGAAGCCTGGCCGCCCCCCCTCGCCGAGAGCCCCGCTCTACCTGAGTCGCTCTGGACCCATCGAGGCTGGCCGCCCCGCTTCCCTGTCACCTGCCTGCCACTGGAGCGTGCCTGGTGCCCTCTCGCCCTCCCGCCGGATTTCTAATTGGGAAGTGAAATCAAGCCTCGGACGGCCGCCCGTACGTCGTAACGTATCCGGCCGCCCCGCTTCACCTCCCAGCCTGAGTCTGACCGTGCCGCCCTCCGCAGTGACCTCCCGCACAGTCCGTGCCGGAGGCCCTGGGCCGCACCTGTCTACCGAGAGCCGCCCGCTGAATTCTTGATCCGGAAGACCCGCGAGGTGCAGAACCTGCATCTCCCCCGAAGACTCGTCCAAGCACATCGCACGTTCCCAGGTACAGTGAACTCTCTATCGGACTCGGGGTCCGCAACGTTCTGATTTCCCCGTATCACTGTACCCCGGGTGCACTGCGCATCATCGTGACTGGACCGACTCAACCGAGCCCTGTGAAGCGCTCGTGATCGAATAAGTTACCAAAGAAAAGAACAGTGCCTAATTATCATCTTGTGGCTTCCATTTCGCAACCGTTATTGATGGTCTTGTACATGCCTGCGTAACCAAGAATCTTTTATATAAAGCATCCGTATTTTTGATACAACTTACGCCTGGTGTCCATTTGTGGGGGATCGTCGTGGTTTACTGTGTGTGATCATAAATGCTTAACTGACTAGCGCCCTGAAGTTTAGCCCGGACTGCTCGCGCCACACTACCTATAGGGTGAGCAGGGGTTGTTCTGAAGGGGTAATTCTCTCGCCCTGAATAGAAGAAGGGACCACTGCTTGTCACAAGTACCTACCTGTGCCAACCAGAGGTTCCCCATTCTAACAGTGCACGTGACAGATGTCATGTTTAAACTCAAATGAATTGTAGTTTAAAATCCTCTTTAATTGTAAAATCTGATTTTCAGTCACAATTCTGAAAATGCTACTTTAGAAAGTTGGCATTTTCTTGTCCCAACCAATTTGTGCCTCTGACAGTGTCCTGGGACACATGATTGTCAATGGCTTCACTGTTGAGCTTTGCGAATTTCTCCCAGACAATGATAAAAGAGGGGACTAGGTTTGGGCTAGATGGGATATCCTGCCAGAATGGCTGGTGCGGAGCTGTTCGCTGTTCTACCTACACTTCAAAGGGCTTTCCTCCAGCCCACACAAAGGAACCTGACACTAGACATTTGTCACCCAGGACGTCTGGGAGCCTTGACAGGGGAAGGGAAGAACTTTCCAGAACCTGATGTGGGGGAAGGGCAGGATGCTCCTCCACACCGAAAAGCTGGCACCAGGTATAAATATAAGGCTCTCAGACAAACCATTCAGTATATTCCCGGACCTGTGTACATTACAGAAAAAGGACTGCCTTGCCCCCCCGAGGACTTACCTTCTGCTACCAGAGAACTGCCCTTCTGTTTGAGGACTGCCATGCTCCCTGAGACTGGACCTGTTCCCTTCATCCCAGTCTAACCTGAGGTCAGTCTAACTGACCTCCAAGGGTCAGTTGGATGACCTCATGTCTGAGGTACCTGGACATAATGAGCTTCAGAGGTCTCCCTACAACTGCTCAGCTGACCTGCTTCAATGGACCTGCAATTTGTCCTGCCTAAGCCCTGGTGGCATCTGAATTCCTGATCCCTAAGAGGTGTCTCCCCAGGTCTCCCCAGGTCCTGGACACCTGGCTGGCATCAGTTGAGCTTGTGAAGAAAGATGAAATCCTGACATTTTGGGATCTTGATGACCCTGAACAGGTCTGTTTGTGCAAGACTCTCTGCCACCCACGACGACCACCAACGCAAAGCTCCAGTGAACCCAACTCTTCGTGCTACAGCGACAGACAGCGATGACCGGCAACTCAAGATCTGAACTTCATGCTATAGCAACAACAGCCTACAGTGACAGCCAACACAAAGCTCCAGCTCTACCTGTCAAAGATTGTGGTTGTTGGTTGAGGAGGGCTTCTGCCCTCCTCAACCAATCACCCAGTTTCATACAATACTCAAACATTCTCTGTCTTTTTTTCTGGAGACCAATGTGCTTTACATAATATTGAGGGTCATTTTTATGAAGCTTTCACGCAGTGCAGTGCAGCAAGTCACCTTGATGCGCTGCGTGAAAGGGAAATGGCAGGAATGCACTGTATGTAACATAACACAACACAGTACTGTCCCTTCCTTGTGCTGGCTCACTATTGGCTGTCTAGTGCCAACGCAGACACCCTTGAGGCCTGCGTTGCCAATGGGATTGCTTTTGTATGGGAAGGAACACCTTCCTGCAGAAAAAACAATCCTCTGAGACTTTCTCCTCTTTTTATGTGTACTGCTGTATGCAGCACACATAGAAAGAAGAAAAAATGAGGAAAAATAAATATATTTCCCCTGTTTAAATAGCATTATGATGCATTTGCAGATTTACTAGTGTTGATAATGCTGTGAATGCGCCAGAATCCAAGGGTGGCTGCGTGGGAACACCCACACTCTACCCATGGAACGCCTTCCCAGGACAGAGTAATGTAACATAGCGATTTGCGCTGTATTTCATTACTCTGGATTTATCAAGTCATGCAGGGCCACGCAAGGTGGCCTTGTGTGGCTTGATAAATCCAAATTAGGTTTTGTGTCACTGTCGGACTTGGCCCTTTTTGGCTAAAGTTCCTTAAACTTATTTGCCTTCCTCCTAGACCTTTTTCTGACATTGTGTTGTCGACTTAGATGCTTTGGGCACTTTTCCACTGCTGATCAGTGTCAAAGTGCAAGTGCTCCCTGTATAAAGTGTTATGGTAATTGGTTGCCCATAATTGGTATGTTTGTCTTACTAGTAAAGTCTCTAGTAAAGTGCACTTTGTGTGTCAGGGCTGGTAATGTCAATGCTACTAGTGGGCCTGCAGCACTAATTGTGCTACCCACACAAGTAGGCCTAAAGAGAGATCTCAGGCCTGCCACTGCAGTGCCTACGCGCAGTTTGTTAACTGCCTTGTTGTCCTAACAAGTGCACCCACTTGCAATGCCTTACCCATCCCTTTGTATGCACATCAGACAACCCTATCGTAGGCCCAAGGTACCCCCCTGGGCAGGGTGCAGTGTTTGTGAAAGGTAGGACATGCACTGAGGTGTGTACCATGTCCTGACAGTGAAATACTGCCAAATTCGTTTTTCACGGTTGCAAGGCCATCTTGCCAATAGGACAGAATGGGGAATGCTGGGTTACATGTTTTCATTAAACAAAACAATTGGTTCTGTCGGGATGTATGCAATTTCTAAGAGTACTGTTTTTCAATACAGAGAGCAATTACTTATTTATAATGCATAGAACAATGATTCTTGAAAGAAAATGAAAACACACACCAAAATAAGATTCAGTAGTATATTCCAAAAGAGTACCAAATACTAATGACTGTCACAAATTACAAATTCAATTGCAGCAAGGAACAATAAGTGACTGTGGAGAAGTGTGGCTCAATGGTTAGAGTGGCAGACCCTGATGCAGAGGTCTGGCCTGGGACCAGGGTTCAATTCCCACTTCGGCGGCTCTTGGATTCAATTTCCCCGGAGCTGATAATTCTCACCTCGGTGCCTATTCTAATCATGGGTCCCACTGTGCAACTCTGGGCAATAGCTTGCTTAATCACCACAACGGCCCCCACAGCGCTAGGATGCCTGGCTTCACCTTGGGGGTGCCCAGGAGTGGACATCTCACAGGAAAACCAGGAAGGGTTCCACAGAGGTATGAATACAGCGCTACGCGACCCCTGGGTAGAAGTGCGCTATATAAGTACATTTACTGTGGTGAAAAAAGTGACATGTAGTGATTCAGTGATATAGAAAGTACACTATATACAAGACAAATATATGTGAGATAAAGGAGGGGTGGGGGAAATAAAACAAAAATAAGTTTTTGTTCTGTTTATTTTTGCACATGTGCTGCAAGATTCAATAATGAATTAAAATTGTGATCAAAATGGCTGTGGCTGTGAATCCCAACTTGCCGGATATTTTTCGAAGCTATTATTTACAGGATTGGCACAATGCGGGAATCAAAAAATTTTATTACTATTGATGGAATTAAGTCATTTATAGATTTAAAAACCCAATTCAATCTACGGGACCAAGATACCTTTAAGTACATCGCTATAAGAGATTTCTTGGTCCGAAAGGCCGGGGGCGCCATAGGATTTGCGCAGATAGATCTTTTTGACAAGCTAAGCGCCCCTCTATTACCTCGGATAGGAACAATCTATTCAGCTTTGAACAGCTGAATGCCTGATGATCTTCATAAGATAGCCGGCAAGTGGCATTCCAAACTGGGGATTCCCTATAACATCTTTTACTGTGCTCTAAGATCTGCCCAAGAGGATTTGTTATCAACTAAGTTACAGGCACAACTTTTTACAACTGCTTTCTTCTTGTATATCACACAGAGCTGGGTTGCAAAATGGGGGTCCGGGAAAGGGACGATGTGTCCTAGATTTTCAGAGTATGGGGCAGACTCAATCCACATGTTTGCCCCATGCCCAAAGCTTATTCCTCTTCTCGCTAAAGTACAGGATTTTCTTGGGAAAGTTCTCTCTACGGATATTGATTTAACCCCAACGACTATCCTACTGGGGATTCAGGACAAGGTTAGTAGGAAAAGGGGTGGAGCATTTATTTTTGTTGCTATGGCAGTTTTTCGTATCTGTTTAGCTTCTGTTTGGATTGATTTAAATCCTCCACTATTTTCTTACTGGTTGGCCCGATTGATCTCGACATGCCATCTTGAGAAAGCCATATATGCAAAGAAAGGCATACGGGGAAAAGGAAAGGGCCTAATAATATGGGATCCTCTCACTATGTGGCTAAACCATGTATAGAGGGAGGGCTTTTTGAAAGGTATGCTTTTTTATCGTTTGTCTAATTTTTTTCTTAGTTCTATTTACCTTATTTGCAGAAATTGGTTTTGTAAACTGTGACTATCGGTTTTCTTTTTGTTCTGTTTTGTGTTTGACATCAAGTGCCTAATTCTGTGTATATTGTTTTGGGTATTGGCGGTGGGGGAGTCTGGGGGGGCCGGTATTGACTTGATTCTTACTTTGTATTCTTTCTTATTTGACGAAAAAAAAAAAATGAAATCCTGACCCTATGGTCCAAATTAGGTGTACAATACCACTCGTATCAGGCATTTTGTACGTATAAGTGCCTGTATCTCAGTCGAGGTCCTTGCAATTTGAAGATCAAAGGTCTCAAGGGCGGAGGTTAAGGGTACGGTTTGCTGTAAAAGCATGGCTTTCAGTCTGCTCAAAGTATCAAACTGTATAAAGGAAACATTCAACGAAGGCCATGACAGCGCCTCCCTGACTGTATTCATTGGGGAAACAATACTTGCATACAGCAAGTAACCCTGGAATTCACAGTGACCAGATAGACAATGCCCGGAAACATCCCACAGCAACCTTGACTGTTCAGCATCAAGTACCTCCCATTCAAGGGCAGCTTGAATACCGGAGTAATCACGATTGCTGGAGTCCCTTTCATGTGGCAAGACAAAGTCGCCACCAACCATTACATGCTACGTGCAGTGAAATGTCCTGGCACATGAGAGAACCACTCAAAGCGTTTTTTGCAGGTTGTACCGCCTAGAAACACTTCTTGATCCCCACTCTGGCATCGAAATCTGAATGGTAATTCCCAGGATTCCTTAATGTATTCCTTATCCATTTTTTCATATTTGCCTGCCTGCTTCTGCTCAAGGCAATATTGAAAATAGTGACCGGTAGAGTTATGTGGCTATGGATCAGCCATTCGGTTGATGGCGAGTTTGCAAACCACTCCTTCCCTGTCCTGCAAGCAGAGCAGCCCCGCCCCAACCCAGATAAGCAAGGGGAAAAATAAAATGATAACAATGAGTTATTATCATTTTATTTTTTCCGTCTTTGACCTGCCTAGTTGGGCGCCGATCCTCTGCCTCAGCTGTGAATGGGGATTGGCTATCATTTTATCTGCAGTGTAAACTCACAGTCACACACCTCGCCTTAGTGTTCAACTACCCCCCAAGACCAGTCCACGGCTCTGCAAACTCCCCTGCCATTCTGCTTAAAACTCATTGCATTTCGGCTCTGAAAGGGCTTTAGTGTATTGGTGAGCAATGAGGTCAGGCCCTTGTTGCAGGGATTCTGCCCAAAAACAGAAGTATGAATAGGATTATGGGACCTTAGTGCATAGGGACTTAGTCATCCCACCACCTTAGTACCCATGAGCCAAGGACCAACTAGCTATAGTGTCTCACTTGCTCTCCTTCTCACTCACAGAGAAACAAATATTTAGACACCCCAGAACATAACACTCCCAGATCTCTCAGGAATGGCGGTAATAAGACACACCCTTTCGCTCGCACTCTAGTACTTGTCCCACAATAAGATTTGACAGAGACATGAAACCGTTTAAAATATTTATTTTAACTAACGTGCCCTAACATGCAGTATACGTGCACCAACAAGTAGGAAAATATATAGTACAAATACAGTCAGCATAGCAGCTAGTCCATAAGTCATGAAGGTAGATGTCATCATGAAAACACAATAGAGCCTAACCTCCCTCCCCTTGCTGAGAAGCTGTATTATTATATATTGGAAGATCTCTGGGCTTTGTCAGCAGACCCCAGACCTTAGCCTATAGAGAGTAGATTTACATCATAGGTGCTGTCTCTCTATTCTACCTGGAAAGGTCCCCCTCCAACTATGTGCCCCAAATTAGTTAATCCCAATAAAACCTAAGTACGTTTTCCTGAACAACAGCTGCATCAGTATGTTTGTCTAAGTCCTAAGGTCTGGCCAAAACAAAGTAACAAGGGGCATTTTTGTTCGGCCTTGCTCACAATGTTCAGTCAAAATCCCAGGAACCTGCAGAGTGTGAACACAGCGATGAGTTCTCAAGTGAAAACAGCCACAGAAATGATTGCAAAAATAAAGTCGTGTAGTACCATGCACAAAGCAGCAGAAAGCTGCAGTGTGCTCACACTGACTTACAGGAGACAACAATGTTCCCATGGGCCATGTGACACCCTTTGGCAGTAATGGAGCTCGGACAAGGATGTCTACGCCAGCCAGCTTTCCGACTACAAGGGATAAGACTTCTATTATTATTATTTAAAAAGAAAACTCCTAAATGCTTATAAATCTGCATCTTGGTTGCAACACTGTGGTTAGATCTCCATCCATGCCTGCGACTGTTTCTAGAAATGCATGTATTTTAAATCCAACCACGCTAATTCTTATGTAGAGAGAAATTATGGGGCATATTTGCAAGTCCCTATTGCTACCAGAACGTCACTATCGTTGTAAATACGGTGCAGCCCTGCATTTAAGAAGTGGTGGAGCACGGGGTTAAGCCAAGAGGGCTATTGCTGCTCTCTGTCACTTCTTTGTAAATATGCCCCTATATTTATCCATCGTTAGTTTTATTGTAGCTAATGTAGGCCTGAATTTCAAATGAGTTAACGTTGGTTGCCATCTTTGTTTAGTGACTTGAACATTTTATTTCTAGTGAAGTTGAAGTTCAAATACGGTTGAAAACTATGCTCTTTTTCCTTTTTTCCTTGTGAAACTTTTCTTTCTAATAATTGAGGAATGTTGTTTAAAGGAATAGCGCATTCAAGAGACACCTGCAGTGTGCAGACTAAACCATGTGCCTTATCTTGTTACAAATAGTGTAAGTTTATGTATTTAAAACAAAGTAATTGGAAATCTGTTCAAATAAATGTCGCTGCAATTGTTCTATAAATGAATCGAGAACTTTTAGTGGTTGCTATCACCCATCTTGGATGTTTTTTACTACCAGGGGAAAATTGGCAGTGTCAGCAAAAGATCCTTATGATACCGAAATCAATTTAGCGGTAACCAATGAGAAGAGCGTATGCCCTTATTTAAATCAGAAAAAATGGGTAACGTACTCGTCGAGAGAACGCTACGACAGTGAAGGAGTAGGTGCAGGACGCAGGCAGCATTTTAATAGGTTAGCTAAGCAGGGGACGGTCATGAGCGCATACGGCAACAGACATAGGGGAGCGCAATATTTTAGGGCCATATTAGGAAACGGGATTCCGTCAGGGCAAGCAGTGATTTTCTTTACACTAAGGGCGGTTACAGACAATTATGACCGGCGCGTAAAGACAGTTATCTAGATTACATAAGTATAGAATATTACTCTTGTAAACGTTTTGGAGTATAGTCAGGAACATCCGTAAATGAGTGAGGATGCGTGTTTCTTTTGGAATTAAGAAACCGCTATAAAAGTTGGGAAAGCTTAAATGATGCTTATATTATGAGGTGATAAAAGGGATCCTCAGTTGACATTTGGTATTTTGTTGAAACAGCACACCGCGGAGGCGAAAGATTCGTTTGTCCCTCGGGTGATTTGGAAAACAGAGCCCCAATAAGTGGCTTTATGTGAAATACTCTAAGGTATGATATATCTTCTAAAAGAGGTTAAATAAAAAGCAAATTTAATTCATTTGGGGATTGAGATTCTTAATACTCATCATTGTATTATTTTTATCATAGGGGGAATACTTGGAGACTTTATAGAGTTCAGCCGTTAATATTAAAACGGGCCCAGATACTGGAAAATGTCATGCACTACAAACAATAAGGTATTAATACAGTTATGATTATCGACAATACGACCTTCCTTTATTAGGGGACACGATTTAATATAATGTCTTTCTCTTTCTTGGCTTCAAATAGGTGGCAACTCTGTTTTTTATAAACCGCTTTTTAGAGAACATCATATGGTTTTTAAAATGAAACACATCCAAAATTGAAATAGAAGGTAACAAATGAGGAGTATTAATTAAAAGGAGTATATGAGTACTTATGGGTAATAAGTGTAGTAGTCAAGGGATCGAGCAAGGTCTGGGTTATGCCCATCCAGATACCCATACAATGTGAAGCTAATAGACATTAGGTTCAATTAATGGGCTTAATTGAGAAAGGGAACTAAATTGTGTGGGATGATTTTCTTTTTTAGAAAAAAGTCACATCAAGTAATGGAGCCACCAATTCAATGTACAAATGTTTGTATTTATATTAGGATATCTGTATTATGATTTAAAATATGGCGGGGGCATGTAGTATGTGAGGGTGGAATACATTGTTATCTAGACATAATTAAGATAGACTGTTGATGCTATCCATATATTTGTTTTTACGCAGGACTGTAAAGAATCAGGAAATAATATGTAGAGAAAACTCTATTCTTTTGTCTTGAAAAAGATGGAAATAATTGGAAAAATCCATTGAAACGCGTCGACGCTACTTTGATTACATAATCTCTATTGGAATATGGTCTCGTCATTGCACAAATAGAAGTTGAAAACAGACCATAAATTCACTGCTATAGATGATATGTACAGTTAAAGACTAATGATAGTAGTCTACAATCGTGTTTTCTCTCTTGTTTTTATATATATTGATGTCTGTGTCAACATTTTATTATATATGTTAAATGGGAAAAAAAATGTTTTTAAACAGTGTGTATGTAGGAAGAGGAATTTTTCCTCATGCAAATGTAATGATTTTTATGTAATTCTAATTAAAAGAAAAATTTGTAATATATTTTAGTTTTTGTGTAAATTTTAATTGAACTCACTAGCTGAGTTTTTTTGAAAGTGTTACTTGTCTTGTGTCACGTATATGGTACATGCTATTTAGACTTGTCCCAAAGGGAACTTGCACTTTACTAGATCTCCATCCATGCCTGCGACTGTTTCTAGAAATGCATGTATTTTAAATCCAACCACGCTAATTCTTATGTGGAGAGAAATTATGGGGCATATTTGCAAGTCCCTATTGCCACTAGAACGTCACTATCGTTGTAAATACGGTGCAGCCCTGCCTTTAAGAAGTGGTGGAGCACGGGGTTAAGCCAAGAAGGCTATTGCTGCTCTCTGTCACTTCTTTGTAAATATGCCCTTATGCTTATCCATCGTTAGTTTTATTGTAGCTAATGTAGGCCTGAATTTCAAATGAGTTAACGTTGGTTGCCATCTTTGTTTAGTGACTTGAACATTTTTTTTCTAGTGAAGTTGAAGTTCAAATAAGGTTGAAAATTATGCTCTTTTTCCTTTTTTCCCTGTGAAACTTTTCTTTCTAATGATTGAGGAATGTTGTTTAAGGACTATCGCATTCAAGAGACACCTGCAGTGTGCAGACTAAACCATGTGTCTTATCTTGTTACAAATAGTGTAAGTTTAAAGGATTCAGAGAGGAGCCTGAATTGTGAGAAGCCTTGCAAACATATTGCGTATGTAATGGAATAATTTTGCTTTAATCTGATCGAACAGGCTTTTTGAGAACTGCTTGTAGTTGGGTAAAATGTCACAGTTTTTGTGTCTCGGGGATCTGAACAGAAGTATTTAGAGTGTTCTCTCAGGTAGAGGACCAACCATTTCTTTCTACTTCCCTTTGAGGCAACTCCATGCTGGTTCGACCTCTGCTTCATATGATTTGATCTAATTTTTTTACCTGTTAATATATGTATACACATTCTGAATATAAATTGCTGCTAACCTGATTGTCACCTGATTTTTGCCTTCTGTAATCTATTAACTTTTAATAAACCTTCACTTGTTGAAACTGGCCCTTTTTGCAGGGTCTTCTTTAAACGTTTTGCCTTCACTCCCTTCCTTTGCTGAACCTGTTTTTGTTAGCTTTTATGACTCTGTGCACTTTACCACTGCTAACCAGTGCTAAGTGCTTGTACTGTCTCCGTAAAACATGGTAAAATTGACCTACACCTGATTGGTACATTTAATTTACTTGTAGGTCCCTAGTAGATGGTACTACATGTACCTACGGCCTGTGATGCAGTTGTAAACTGCAATTTCAACCTGACAAAATAAACCTTTGGCCAGAGCTAAACCTTCCTTTTTAATACATATATGTCACCAGTAAAGTAGGCCCTAAAGACTCATAGGTCAGGGTGAATTGTATTTAAAAAGTCAGATGTATGTTATCAAATTTTACATGTCCTGGTAGTGAAAAACCCCTAAAGTCATTTTTCACAACTATAAGGCCAGTTTGACCCATTGAGTAACACTGCCTTACCTTATTACAATTAATAAGTAGTAACTTTGGATTTGGTGCACGTGACTGATGTCATGTTTAAACTCAAAGGAATTGTAGTTTAAAATCCTCTTTAATTGTAAAATCTGATTTTCAGTCACAATTCTGAAAATGCTACTTTAGAAAGTTGGCATTTTCTTGTGCCAACCAATTTGTGCCTCTGACAGTGTCCTGGGACACATGATTGTCAATGGCTTCACTGTTGAGCTTTGCGAATTTCTCCCAGACAATGATAAAAGAGGGGACTAGGTTTGGGCTAGATGGGACATCCTGCCAGAATGGCTGGTGCGGAGCTGTTCGCTGTTCTACTTACACTTCAAAGGGCTTTCCTCCAGCCCACACAAAGGAACCTGACACTAGACATTTGTCACCCAGGACGTCTTGGAGCCTTGACAGGGGAAGGGAAGAACTTTCCAGAACCTGATGTGGGGGTGGGGCAGGATGCTCCTCCACACCGAAAAGCTGGCACCAGGTATAAATATAAGGCTCTCAGACAAACCATTCAGTATATTCCCGGACCTGTGTACATTACAGAAAAAGGACTGCCTTGCCCCCCCGAGGACTTACCTTCTGCTACCAGAGAACTGCCCTTCTGTTTGAGGACTGCCATGCTCCCTGAGACTGGACCTGTTCCCTTCATCCCAGTCTAACCTGAGGTCAGTCTAACTGACCTCCAAGGGTCAGTTGGATGACCTCATGTCTGAGGTACCTGGACATAATGAGCTTCAGAGGTCTCCCTACAACTGCTCAGCTGACCTGCTTCAATGGACCTGCAATTGGTCCTGCCTAAGCCCTGCTGGCATCTGTATTCCTGATCCCTAAGAGGTGTCTCCCCAGGTCTCCCCAGGTCCTGGACCCCTGGCTGGCATCAGTTGAGCTTGTGAAGAAAGATGAAATCCTGACATTTTGGGATCTTGATGACCCTGAACAGGTCTGTTTGTGCAAGACTCTCTGCCACCCATGACGACCACCAACGCAAAGCTCTAGTGAACCCAACTCTTCGTGCTACAGCGACAGACAGTGATGACCGGCAACTCAAGATCTGAACTTCATGCTATAGCAACAACAGCCTACAGTGACAGCCAACACAAAGCTCCAGCTCACCCTGTCAAAGATTGTGGTTGTTGGTTGAGGAGGGCTTCTGCCCTCCTCAGCCAATCACCCAGCTTCATACAATACTCAAACATTCTCTGTCTTTTTTTCTGGAGACGAATGTGCTTTACATAATATTGAGGGTCATTTTTATGAAGCTTTCACGCAGTGCAGTGCAGAAAGTCACCTTGATGCGCTGCGTGAAAGGGAAAGGGCAGGAATGCACTGTATGTAACATAACACAACACAGTACTGTCCCTTCCTTGTGCTGGCTCCCTTTTGGCAATCTAGTGCCAACGCAGACACCCTTGAGGCCTGCGTTGCCAATGGGATTGCTTTTGTATGGGAAGGAACACCTTCCTGCAGAAAACACAATCCTCTGAGATTTTCTCCTCTTTTTATGTGTACTGTTGAATGCAGCACACAAAGAAAGAAGAAAAAATGAGGAAAAATAAATATATTTCTCCTGTTTGAATAGCATTTTGATGCATTTGCAGATTTACTAGTGTTGATAATGCTGTGAATGTGCCAGAATCCAAGGGTGGCTGCGTGGGAACACCCACACTCTACCCATGGAACGCCTTCCCAGGACAGAGTAATGTAACGTAGCGATTTGCGCTGTATTTCATTACTCTGGATTTATCAAGTCATGCAGGGCCATGCAAGGTGGCCTTGTGTGGCTTGATAAATCCAAATTAGGTTTTGTGTCACTGTTGAACTTGGCCCTTTTTGGCTAAAGTTCCTTAAACTTATTTGCCTTCCTCCTAGACCTTTTTTTGACATTGTGTTGTCGAATTAGATGCTTTGGGCACTTTTCCACTGCTGATCAGTGTCAAAGTGCAAGTGCTCCCTGTATAAAGTGTTATGGTAATTGGTTGCCCATAATTGGTAGGTTTGTCTTACTAGTAAAGTCCCTAGTAAAGTGCACTTTGTGTGTCAGGGCTGGTAATGCAAATGCTACTAGTGGGCCTGCTGCACTAATTGTGCCACCCACACAAGTAGGCCTAAAGCGAGATCTCAGGCCTGCCACTGCAGTGCCTCTGCGCAGTTTGTTAACTGCCTTGTTGTCCTAACAAGTGCACCCACTTGCCATGCCTTACCCATCCCTTTGTATGCACATCAGACACCCCTATAGTTGGCCCAAGGTACCCCCCTGGGCAGGGTGCAGTGTTTGTGAAAGGTAGGACATGCACTGAGGTGTGTACCATGTCCTGACAGTGAAATACTGCCAAATTCGTTTTTCACGGTTGCAAGGCCATCTTGCCAATAGGACAGAATGGGGAATGCTGGGTCACATGTTTTCATTAAACAAAACAATTGGTTCTGTCGGGATGTATGCAATTTCTTAGAGTACTGTTTTTCAATACAGAGAGCAATTACTTATTTATAATGCATAGAACAATGATTCTTGAAAGAAAATGAAAACACACATCAAAATAAGATTCAGTCGTATATTCCAAAAGAGTACCAAATACTAATGACTGTCACAAATTACAAATTCAATTGCAGCAAGGAACAATAAGTGACTGTGGTGAAAAAAGTGACATGTAGTGATTCAGTGATATAGAAAGTACACTATATACAAGACAAATATATGTGAGATAAAGGAGGGGTGGGGGAAATAAAAATAAAATAAGGTTTTGTTCTGTTTATTTTTGCACATGTGCTGCAAGATCCAATAATGAATTAAAATCGTGATCAAAATGGCTGTGGCTGTGAATCCCAACTTGCCGGATATTTTTCGAAGCTATTATTTACAGTATTGGCACAATGCGGGAATCAAAAAATTTGATTACTTTTGATGGAATCAAGTCATTTATAGATTTAAAAACCCAATTCAATCTACGGGCCCAAGATACCTTTAAGTACATCGCTATAAGAGATTTCTTGGTCCGAAAGGCCGGGGGCGCCATAGGATTTGCGCAGATAGATCTTTTTGACAAGCTAAGCGCCCCTGTATTACCTCGGATAGGAACAATCTATTCAGCTTTGAACAGCTGAATGCCTGATGATCTTCATAAGATAGCCGGCAAGTGGCATTCCAAACTGGGGATCCCCTATAACATCTATTACTGTGCTCTAAGATCTGCCCAAGAGGATTTGTTATCAACTAAGTTACAGGCACAACTTTTTACAACTGCTTTCTTCTTGTATATCACACCGAGCTGGGTTGCAAAATGGGGGTCCGGGAAAGGGACGATGTGTCCTAGATGTTCAGAGTATGGGGCAGACTCAATCCACATGTTTGCCACATGCCCAAAGCTTATTCCTCTCCTCGCTAAAGTACAGGATTTTCTTGGGAAAGTTCTCTCTACGGGTATTGATTTAACCCCAACGACTATCCTACTGGGGATTCAGGACAAGGTTAGTCGGAAAAGGGGTGGAGCATTTATTTTTGTTGCTATGACAGTTTTTTGTATCTGTTTAGCTTCTGAGTGGATTGATTTAAATCCTCCACTATTTTCTTACTGGTTGACCCGATTGATCTCGACATGCCATCTTGAGAAAGCCATATATGCAAAGAAAGGCATACGGGGGAAAATAAAGGGCCTAATAATATGGGATCCTCTCACTATGTGGCTAAACCATGTATAGAGGGAGGGCTTTTTGAAAGGTATGCTTTTTTATCGTTTGTCTAATTTTTTTCTTAGTTCTATTTACCTTATTTGCAGAAATTGCCTAACTCTGTGTATATTGTTTTGGGTTTTGGCGGTGGGGGAGTCTGGGGGGGCCGGTGTTGACTTGATTCTTACTTTGTATTCTTTCTTATTAGACAAAAAATTAAAAAAACAAAAATGAAATCCTGACCCTATGGTCCTAAATAGGAGTACAATACCACTCGTATCAGGCATTTTGTACGTATAAGTGCCTGTATCTCAATCGAGGTCCTTGCAATTTGAAGATCAAAGGTCTCAAGGGTGGAGGTTAAGGGTACAGTTTGCTGTAAAAGCATGGCTTTCAGTCTGCTCAAAGTATCAAACTGTATAAAGGAAACATTCAACGAAGGCCATGACAGCGCCTCCCTGACTGTATTCATTGGGGAAACAATACTTGCATACAGCAAGTAACCCTGGAGTTCACAGTGACCAGATAGACAATGCCCGGAAACATCCCACAGCAACCTTGACTGTTCAGCATCAAGTAACTCCCATTCAAGGGCAGTTTGAATACCGGAGTAATCACGATTGCTGGAGTCCCTTTCATGTGGCAAGACAAAGTTGCTACCAAACCATTACATGCTACGTGCAGTGAAATGTCCTGGCACATGAGAGAACCGCTCAAAGCGTTTTTTGCAGGTTGTACCGCCTAGAAACACTTCTTGATCCCCACTCTGGCATCGAAATCTGAATGGTAATTCCCAGGATTCCTTAATGTATTCCTTATCCATTTTTTCATATTTGCCTGCCTGCTTCTGCTCAAGGCAATTTTGAAATTAGTGACCGGTAGAGTTATGTGGCCATGGATCAGCCATTCGGTTGATGGCGATTCTGCTACCGTAAAAGGTAATCTATCCAGTTTTTCAATACGCAGCATTGTATATTTAGCTCCCCTTTGTGCCATTTCAACCTGTTTATCTATTAGATTGTATTCAGAAAACAGAGACGTATTGTTGATAAAATGCCAAGGCACATAGCCTGCATGCAAAGATTGCAGCGTCCAGCTTAATAACATAATAGAACGTAACTGAGATTGCCCACTTTGTAATATGGCCAAATCTTGTTCTAGTATGTCTATCGCAGAAGAAACAATGAAGCCAAATGAATATATCCTGGAGGTCAAAGTTGTTAACCCATTGTCTACCACAGCTAACGCTTTTTCTAAGTTAATGCGGTCTATTTCCCGTATTCTCTCTGCGGCCTCTTGTTGGGATATTTTCCAAATTTCATTATAGGTAGCATAAATGCTAGCATATATGAAACATTTCTGATGGTGTTTCCTGGGACCCAGTAAAAAATCCATAAGATCCATGTCTTGTGTGAGTAAGGGTAAGTGTTGTTTCACTTCTGTGAGTGTTGAGGTTTCTAGCCAGTCAAGGCACAACTTCCCAACACTGTAGGATGTCACTACCCCTGGGTGTTCTCTTTGTACATAGCATGAGTCTGGCTTATGGATACTGAACCCGTCGGTGATACCCAAGAATCTTTTATGACATCTGCTTGTGTCTAAGGGCCAAATCAACCATTCTTTCCAATTAAGGTCTGATCTATTGTACTGTAAAATGTCCTCCACTGTTGCCCCTTCTTGTGACGTTGAATTTTGCCACCCCTCCATCTGTGATGATGTTGGAAACCAAGGTGTGTTAAGGTCCTTGTTCTTGGCTAGTCCAAGACAGGATGTCTGTTGCACAGTGTCATTTAGAAATATCATCTGCTGTGGAATGAGGCATGCTCTAAATAGCGCTTCTGTTCCCTGGACTTGTGAGTCCCTAGAACCCCAGACTAATTTTAAGTCTATTGTGTCCTTCCATAAAGACTGTTCAGGCAACTGGGCCATAAAGGAAGCAGATTAAATCTGTTTGGTGTTTGTCAACATAATTTTCAGTGCCGAAGTCGGTGTAACTTTATAATAAAATCAGGTCTGGTCAGTGGTGTTAAACCCTGAAAAATATGAAAATTTCTGTGCAAATGTTTGCGAAATACATTTTAGTGGTGTAGGGCAATGTTCCTACTGGTGGTACTCAAAAACATTTCTAGGTGTTATAGATTTGTGTAGGAAATGATGACCATAATGTTCGTAACAGTACAAAGTGTCATAGTCTGAAGTACCTTCTAACATTTCAGTGTTTGGAAATGCGTCAGTTTTCTCTAAATCAGACAGCATGTTATTAACAGTTTCAGTGTCCCAATCATCAGAAAATGTACTGGAGGTAATGAAATCACTCAATGAAATTTTAAATACATGAGAAATTTTTTAACGTTCGGTCGGGCCGAATATGTCGATATCAACCATGTCCCAAACTATACCGATCCTTATAGGAACTGCTGTATGGTTCACTGATGGCAAGTCTCTTTGTCCACTTTTTGGGCTGTAGAGCTTTGTTGAAGGTATTGTCCATTAATAAGCATGCTAAAAGTTATAACTAAACCTAGCCAGAAAAGAAAGAACAGTATCCCAGTAATTACCCAGAGTTCTACCCAAGGCGATACCAGGTAAGTCTTTTTGAGAAAGTGCAGAAAGTTCTTGACTTGTTGCTTGCGTGTTTGTTGGGCTGGTGTCGTTTCTGGTTCACTTGGATCCAAGAAAAATGTATCAAAGTTCATGAAGTAGCCAGAAGCAGTTCGATCAATTGTTGGAATTGCATCGGGATTTGTTGAAATCGTATTTTGCTCTTGTCGAGGCATGTTGACGTAGACGTCTGTATTTGGTCTAATTGCAACCTGGTTGTTATTTTGAGTTCGATTTTGAAGTTGAACTTCTGGTTCAAGGGGAACGAGTTCCATAGCATTGTTGCATAGTCCTTCATTCCGTTCAGGAGGCTCTTCGAACGTGATGAGTCTCTCTGTTTAAACTTCTTGGATTGTAGCGAGAGGAGGGCCTCTGCTACTTTGGAGTCCACGTGGCCTACTGCTTAGTATCAGCCACATTGAATAAGTCGATTGAGACAAATCTGTTCTCCTTTTTTCTGGCAAGAGGCAGCAAAAGTACATTTCTTGTTCCTTGAATTGCTAGGACAGGTACAGGTTTTCTGTATGATGGTCCTAAATTCTTTTTTGCCCGCTATTTTCTCTCTGACCAGATCCCCAATTTTTGGGATCCATACAGGTCTTGCCATGGCTGCCTTGACTTCCCCAGTGGTGGTCAGTCTCATGTGAAATTTACTTTGTTGTGTCCTGGATTCAGTTAGATCCTGTAAAACAGCCAAACGATCAAGGATATCAAATGGTTTCTCATCCACCACTGCGCCTTCACAATCAAGATCTCGTCCCAAATAGGACCTCGTAAGGAGCCACACCCCCTAGAGAACTTCTTGGCTGGTTGTTGAGGGCTCTCTGTACCCCATATAAGTGATTGACCCAACTACCACCCTTGCCTGATACCCTGGCTGTTAAAGATTGCTTTAAGTCCCGGTTTTTCCTCCCCACAACCAAATTTCCCTCAGGATGGTATGGAGAGGAGTACCGCAATGCTACGCCCATACTTTCCATGGCCTCTTTGAAAGCCTGAGAGCTAAACGCCGGGCCATGATCATAATGTAACATGCCAACTGCGTATGTCCCCATAAAGACTCGAAAATCTTTGATAATAGGTCGAGCGTCAGCCGAGCACTGAGGCCAAACCCATAGGAATCTTGAGCATGAATCCACTGCCACCAAGATATACTTGTAAGCCCCATCAGATTGTAAGGGGCCGCAGTGGTCCAGATACACACAAGCGAGTGGTTTGTCTGATTTTAATAACGATTTCTGTGCCGGGCGTGTTATGGTGGAGCCTTTCACCTGCTGGCAGATGTCACATTTCAAGACATAGTCCTTAGTTTGTTTTGTTAGACCTGCCCACCAATAGCGCTGTTTCAATAGTGAAATAGTTGCTGTAACGCCTGTGTGTGCCGAGCCCAAACCCTTGTGTGCTGCAACAATCAAACCTTGTCTACGATCCCTATTTGGTATTACTCTATCCCCCACTCCAGGAATCTGAGCATATGGAATGTTGTTTGCATCAGTGGAAATTTCTTTGGTACTGCTGAGCTGCCCTTGCATGAAGCAATTACAGCAACCATAACATCACCGTCTATCCTCGTATTTGAACGATTGATTGCAGTTACGGAAGCTGTGCGTGCAGCCCCCTTTGCGGCTTCATTAGCCAACAAATTCCCTTCAATGTGAACGCCATCACGTTGATGACTCAACTACCTGTTCCCATAGCATTTTATGCTTAATTGTGCCACCTTTTGCGTCTTTAAACCCATTTTGTTCCCAATGATGTAAATATTCATTGTATGATTGTACACAGTAAAAGGAATCACACACTATCGGAGTTGGGAATTCGTGATCTGTATTCACCAGTGCCAGTATCAGTGCTTTTAACTCTGCCAACTGAGCCGTGCAGTCTCCTAGAGATTGCGTCTTGGTGCAAATTGGATGAAACTTTCCATCCCTCATGCGACCTTTAACGATAGCACATGCTGCGCTGTATTGTTACTTACTCCTTATGGCCGGTCGAGCAGAACCGTCAGTGTAAATTATGTATTCATATTGATCTAGAGGCAAGATTTAATTTGGTAGAGGATATTCTTGTTCATATTGCAGAAATGCTTAAGCTTTTAGACTTAAATCAAATCTGTATTCAAAGTCTGTTGCAGTAAGAGAATTAGCCCATTGTATCCATCTCGGATGTAAGGCTTTTGCATTTGGAATGCTAGCCTTTGTAACAGCTTCTAAAGCTGGTACTGGGGTTACAACAATTATTCGTTTTCCCTGAGCCAGTGCTCTTTCTCTTGCTACAGTGGTCTGAACTGCTGTCAGGATTTTCTCTGTTGAAGTGAAACACATTTCTGCGTTTTTGTACAGGTGTGATTTGTAAGTGATTGGTACTGTTTCGCCTTCATTGAAGGTTTGGTAAGTGTACCCGCATTGACCCACTATTATACGGATCACTAAGTTGCGTACGTTTACCCACGTCTGTAAGTGTTTTGAAGCTATCATGTCTTCTTGTAGTGAACGTAGGATATTTGTGTGCTCATGTGTCCATTGTCTAACTGAAAAGTCGTAGAAAGGTTTTACTCTTTCTGCGTAATCCAAAATGTATGTTCTGCCGAAATTTATGAATCCCAGTAGTGACTGTAAATTTTTTCATGATGTTGGAGGTTGGAGCAGAGCACACTTTTCTAAAAAGTTAGCTGCCAGACTTTTCCCTTCACTTGACAGCTCATATCCTAAAAGCAGGACATTGAGGCAGGTGATTTTTGATTTTTTAAAGTTAAATTTGTAGCCGTCGGAGGCGAATCCCATAATTATGGTGTTCACCCTGGTCAAGTCTTCGTCTATCAGATAAATATCATCCACATAGGACAACGCTTCCTCATCAAATCTTTGAAGTGACTCAGTTACCCTTGCTGAAAATACCCTCGGGCTGTTCTTATACTCCTGGGGGAGGAGACAAAATTGTCGCTGGGACCTCAATGCTGAGAATGCGGTCAAATACCTGCTTTCAGGCGCTGTATTTTGGCAGAAAACTCCATTTGAGATATCAAGTTTAGTTTTGTATTTTTTCCACACAATGTTATTCATTAATGCGGCACTGTGTGCATTTTGGACAGCGAATGTCTTTGTGCATGTTTTTAAATGTCTATAATCTAAAACTAGACAATATGAGTTGTCTGGTTTTGATACAGGAAACAAAGGATTGTCCATTGGTGAGGTCCATGTTTCAATGACCCCTTGGTATTCAAGTTGATCTAAGATCTCCCTGACCTGTTTTTTTAGCTTCTTGCTTTATTGAATATTGTCTCTGTGCATTTGGTGAGACTTTTAACATGATCACGTGGTGGGTTAAATTCTCATCCCAGCCGGCATAATTTTGTATAATGCTGGAGCTAGGTCAACTCCTGTGCATATGTGTGTTTAATATGTATGGGAACAAGGTTGGAGAGGGCTGGAAAAATTATATCTTCCCCTCTAGGGCACTCCATAACGAATGCTAGCGGACAATCTTGTTCAGCTAATATGATGTTATAACCAGATGACAGGTTCTCTCAAAAGAGACCTTTAACTTTCCTGGGCTTATCCCCCTCCATTTGGAGTGTTATTTCATGTAACTTATGTGGGATGCTCAACCTCGTATCTGGTGTTACCAACGTGATGTACTCATTCAAGTCCGCTGCCACCAGAAATTCCATCAGGTTCTGTTGAGCTATTTTTACTTCTGCCGCACTGTCAAGCATCGTCTGAACCCATTCCCCGTTCAGAAATTGTGTCCTCAGTATTCTGGGCATGTCTGATCTTCAGGCCTGCAACTTTCTTCTTTTTAAACTGAGGTGTTGATTTTGGCTTTTCTTCTTTTTTGAAAGTATAATCTTGAGCGTGCTGCTTGTCTCTGGCTTAGTACGCTCTTCTTTGTGTTCTGACCGTCCTTCTCTGTCTGGGTTTTTCGACGAGCCCTGAAAGGAACGAGAGGAATATGCATCAGTATCCTGATACCTGTCAGGTTTCCTAATATTACCCCTATTCCTAAGGTTGTACCTCTTTTCAGAGTGCTCCTTTGGAGGAGATCTACATCGGGATTGGGATCTGTTTTCTGTAAAGTTTTGTTGTTTTTTACTATCCCACTTCTTTTTAGAAGAATCAGGTGTCTGCTTAGAAGTGTCCTTTTCAAGACTGCCCATCAGTTGTGGTTTTAAAGCTTTCCCACCCAAACTGTCTCTGCCTAATTCTGCATGCGCAATTTCAATTATTTGGGAAGTTCGTGTTGTTGGTTTAACGGACTGAACTCGCTTAGTCGTTGGCAGATTGCCACTGACGCTGCTTCCCCTTTAATATTAGTCAATATTATGGCTGATACCTGGTCATAGTTATTTAGTAACTTCATCCCTAAGTTCAGAGCAGGCTCTGCTCCGTACTCGTTATGTATTTGTCTTAATACATTCGGTATCACCGCTAATGAAGGAACACCATGAGTCCTGGTATAAATGGCAGCAAAGACTGTACCCCAAGTTGTACAGTCCTCTAATTGTGGTGTTATCCCCATGGGCAAGCAGATTGTTAGCATTCTATGTTTTTCAAATGGGGTAGTATCCGGGAATACTGTGTTATTTTCTGAGCTACCCATTTGTTTGCGTTTTTGGGCATTTTGTCCATTACCGCGTGTAACGTTTGTGGAGTTATTTTAGTTGCAGTACTCTGAGATTGAGTTCCATTTGTTGCAACTGCTGCTGGTTGGACTGTGAAAGTCCTCATGACGAATTGTGTCAAGTTTCTGTAGATTTTAATTAAATCTTTGTGTTGGATGAGTAAGTCTCCTTGTAGCATTGTTTTAATGTCAGGATGAGGTGTGTAGGCTGCTAATATCGGCCATGTTGCTCCTGGTCTTCCTAACGGACCAAGCCTTCCTCTTCCTCTTATGTGGGGGAGGGTGCCTTTAAATCAGTATTGGTGTTCCTGGGACGTGAGTGGAATCTCTATGTCCTCGAACAGATTTTATTCCGCTGGTGCATCTCTGTCTGTATAGTAGTCAAATGTCTGTGTTCGTGCATCTGCTGCTGGGAATGTAACCCACAAATAAAATACCTCTGTTTTGTTTGATTCATGTGCCTCAATCACAAAAGCTACTAAGCCACCCCTAGCTTGTAAACCATTGTCTAATAGCTTCAGGGTGATAGTATGTCTTAATTTAGGTGCAATTTGAATTGTAGTTAAATCTTCTTCTCCTGAGAGGTGCAGATCCACTACTGCGTTATTTTCGCCCGCAGTCATTTTGTAACAGAGATTAAGTTTGTTCAAGGGAACTAAGATAAGATTTTATTGCACAATTTTTAGGAACACTATGTCCTTCAAGCTTGATTAACCAGCAGCCAATAAATAGGATATTTCACCTACTCAGCTGTGGCGGAGTTTGCGCCCACCCACTCCAGACGTCTCTGGCGTTTTGTGAATAGGGGTCTCTGAAAATAGCACGACTGAACTACTCAGATTCTACTGTTAAATAAGTACCCAACCAATGTTGATGGCGCCATGTTGTGTAGTTCTTATATATTCCTATACAGAATCTGTACGTTCGGATAACATAAACTGTGGGATTGGTAGCAGACTGGCTCTGAGTACCCCCACCGAAAAGGTTAGCCTGTTTGCATTAGCTAGCTCACAGTGACACTAGAATCTCCTCATATAGGGGAGAGAATAGTTTCTGGCAACCTTAGAAAGTGACAACTGATCCCTCAGAATCGTGGAAACAATGTACTACCTTTCGCTCAGTCACTCGTGCTTACTTATTCGGTCTCAGAGAGTTACACAGAAGAAACAGTTGGGCGTGTTACAATAAGAGTTTACTGCACAGTTGTTCTTCTAGTGTAAAATAGATGTGCTGCAACAAAAGTTAGCAATAAAGTGAATATAAAAGGATAGTATAGTTCTACCATCGTGCAATAATCATAAATGAACATAAAATGCATGATAAAAGAAAGGGCATACTCCTACGATGGCTATCTAGATGTACCTAAGTGTACCTAGCATATGAGTAGGTGTGAAGACAAGAATCCCTCTAGGTTTAGTCTAACCTCGTTACCTGAAGCAAGAGAGTGTGGGAACCTGTCCTGATCTCGAGTTGGACACCCCGCGAGGGATGTGTTAGACCACTGTAAGCTGGAGCGTCTGCATGCAGGAGCCTCGGCGTCTCTGGTCAGTGTGTCAGCCTGGAAGTCTCTGTTCCCTCTCTTTGTATTTATACAGAAAGTAACTAGGGTTCCTTTGCCCCTTGTTTCTTGTATTAGCCATTGTTGGATATGAGGATGACCTATGGGATGAACCTTGTACATAGATATTATGCAGGTGGCTTAGCCCCTGCCTGGTTTCCAAGAACCCTTATGAATATTCATTCATACTGTGCGAGTCTATTGATTAAGTTATAGGACACTTTTGTCCAGGGAAAACCCTCCTTCTGTGCCCAGGACTAGAACTAGGTAAAGGTTCAATATTGAAAGGCTTGTTACTGTGTAGTGTAGGGGAGGTAATGTCGGTGAAGGGGTATGCTATTACTAAGGCCTATATTAGGGTACCTATACGAAACAAAACAAAAGGGGGCCCTGCTAGGGAACTGCAAAGTCGCTTTCCAACAGGTTTTCCATGTCGGAAAGTCCGACATGAAAAGCCTGTCCGAAACCGAGATCATAATCCCCACAGCGGAAACACCGTCCGCAAGATTATGTTATGGTCACCGGCTGGCTGACGGGCTCCGTGAGCCCGTCGGAAGCCAGCCGGAATGACCAGCCGGTTTGACTTACAACTGCCGTAATCATAATGCGGCGGTTAGAAGTCAAACCAAGGATGTCGGTCGGAAAGCCTCCGACTTTCCGACCGACATCCTAATGAGGGTCAGAGTTGCAAAAATAGAGGGCAGAAGTGAGCAGAAAAAGGAAAAATAATGATCAGAAACAATCAGAAAGATGGAAAATAATGGGCAGAAATTAGCAGAAGGAGGAAAAATAAAGGTCAGAAATGAGCAGAAAGAGGGAAAATAACAGGCAGAACAAACAGAAAAGGCAAAAAACAAACAGAAAGGAAGAAGAAAAGAAGGCAGCAAACAAGCATAAAACGAGCAGATGAGACACAAACCTAAGGCAGCAGAGCGTAGTAGACTGCGGGCAAGCTGGACAGGAGAACAGTCACAGGGGAGCTGGCATGAGGACCTGCTCCCAGTGATTTATTTCTCTGCCATACTCGATCTAATGGCTGCAGTGCTTTAATGAGTGCCTCAAAGCTATAGCCGCTGTGGGTGTTATAATCCAACAGCGCAAAGGCATAGTGATGGGGTATTCACTTATTGTGGTGTTTTATATTCAGTTGAGATCTTATTTACCTGCACTCGAACTCAGAACGTGACAATCAGCAGACTCACTAAACATGAGCAGGTGATTTTAGCAGTAGAAAATGTTTCCCTCAGGAGGAGTAATGTCTTAAATATTGCTCCTCTTTGGTCCCTTCTAGAGAGTAATTAAGACAGTAATAATGTTGAACATGACTGCCTTGATGTTACAGAGTTGTACACTAAGCCTGACAGTTGAAATGTCCCCCTGGAAGAGCCCAATCTTACCTTATTTGTAAATGGGTTTTGTTTAGGAGATATGCAAGGAATTTTGAGAGCAGCATATCAAGTTTGCACCATAGATGGTGCCGTAAAAGCCTCTTATTTATGCAATGTAACCTCTGTACAAGTAGATGAGTTGACTGTATTGACAAGTGCATGCTGTGTTTCCTATACATTGAGCACTACCATTTACACTAACAGTCAATATGGTTTTGCCCTGGTCCTTGATTTTGGAAGGCTTTTGTCACAGAGGGGTTTCCAGATCTCATTTGAGTTCCCTATCCCAAATGGAAACTATGCCATGGATTTTTTAGAGGCCTTACAGTTGCCTATGGAGATATTGGTTGTGAAATGTGCAGCTCACAAGAGCAGATGTGATTTTGTTTCTTCAGCAAACCACTACGCAGAACAAAAGGCCAGATATTGCGCTCTTGGGACCTGTACATTAAATTAAAATGCACAAAATGAAACTGACAATGGCTTAATTTCAAACATGTTGATGAAAATTGTGAATACTTAAAATGAGTTGAGAGAAAGCAGAGAAGGAAAAGTGGGTGAAGTCTGGATGTGTAAAGAATCTGAGCGAGGTTTGGGTTTTTACGAATGGGAGATCTAATATCTCATATTATGCTTTCCCCCAAGGCCAGACATTTCCATGATTACACACATGCAGGAAGGGATGCTATAGTTCACACATTCCAAAACTATTGGTACGAACTTCATTTCTGTGTCTTTACTGAAAATTTGTGTGAAAGGTCCATTACTTGCCAGCAGTTAAATGCGGGCAGAAGAAAAGTTGTGACCATGAGTCACAAAGGGAAGTCCGATGCTCCTTTTAATCAAATGGAGTTGGATTTTTTAGATGCTCGTATACAATGAGCTTCATCATACTCAAGTGATAGTGTGTCTCTTCTCCCAGTGAGTTGAAGCATACCTGACTAGGAGGTGTGATATTCTTCCTGTTACTAAATTATTATAGAGGGGATTGATACCTGGTCTGGCCTTCCTGTTTCTCAGGAGTCCGATCGAGGCACTCATTCTAAAAATAAGATCATTAAGTTGCTTTGTGCAGCTTTGACTTTTGAGCAGAAGTTCAACTGCAGTTGCAGGTCAGAACCTTCAGGCATTAACAGCACTCTGAAATCCAAGAGGGCTAAAGTGCATGCCTCTGCCTCTTTGAAAGGGTCCAATGCTCGACCTCTTGTTCTGATGAACCTTTGAAGTTGTTATGCTTATGCTTAAGCCTGTTATCTCTTCCAGTAGCAAATGGTGAGAAGAAGTTAGATGACCAGGGTACCTAAAAGATTATGTTACTTAGTGTTCAATATTAGTTCTGTGTATATTATTTCAAGGTCTCTTATTGTTCATAATATTCACAACATTATTTTTTTAATGTATTTCTTATGTCCTTTTATCTTCATGGTTTTTAGCTTCCATAGTAATTGCACATTATTGTACTGTTTTTATTTTATGTAAGGAAGAAGATGTGTTATGTCGATGCTTAAGCCAGCTGGAATGTTGGCTATGTCATATTGTGGGTCTCGTGCAATATAGAATGTTAAGGGTGACAGTTGGAGTCGCCTGCCACCTGTTACAGATGTGTTTGCCTTCCTAGGATCTATCTTGTGAATAAAAGAAGTTTATTCAACCTCAACTGAGTGGAATATACTCAACAGTTTTGGCGACGATTTATACAGGAACCTGCGCATCATTGGCGACAGATATCCATATGTCTGGATTACTTGGCATTTTCTTCTGAATTGACTCATGCTGTTTTCATGGTGACCATCGCTTTGGGGTGCCGTGAGTAATTGTCACTATACTTTTCTTGACATTTGGGAGGCCAGCACATTGGGTTTTTCCCTGTTTGCAACAAGTAGTCCTAAGGGACGTACAGTATAGAATTTCAACTGTCTTGAGTGTGTTGTACCTTGTAAAAATTGGTACTTGTCGGTGCGAAGTGAAGAACGGGCGCATTTGAATATTCTTACCTATTTAATGGTATGTCGTACTCCACACACAGTTCTATTTATCTCTGGCATGAGTGCCCAGTGTTAGGAGCTTGCACGCACAAAGAGGCTTCCAGAAGTATGTGTTCTTTTGCACGCAGGATATCGTAGGGATGATGTAGAACTCTGCCATTTTGAACTGGGAAAATTGCAAACTGTCCATCCCTGGATCCACTGCAGTGCAGCATTGTTGGTGCACATTACTGATTCAGCATTTTGCACATAGAAAAATCAATGACAGGCACACCAGTGCTTGCCTGTCTACATGATTTGCATTGGGTTTACGGCAGTAATTATGTGAATTCAAGGATCGGTGACAGGCACACCAGTTTTAATATGTTTTTCACTATTTGGAAGATTTTTCTGTTTTGTGTCAGCAGCAAACCTATTTATATGAGTTAGAAAATTGTTCACATCATCTCAGCAACAGTGAGGTGATTTAAGTATCAGTCACACGTCTGCCTGTCATAACCTTTGGAGACAGGCACGCTTTTCAGCAGCAGTGTGGTGAGTGAACTATCGGTGATAGGCACCCCAAACATCTACACGTCATAACTTTCAGTGACAGGCACACCTTTTATGTTTCTTAGCAATATTAGTATGCAATATGATGCGTGCTTCGCAAACATTTTCTTTGGCACCTCCTCAACCCTTCTTGGCTACTATGGGGGAACCTCAAATCAAGTGGCAGGGATGGAGAGAATATTTTTATGATTATATAGACACAATAGAGGAAGCAGATGAGGAACTGTCACAAGTACGAAAAAAGAAAATACTTTTACACTCAGGTGGGCCTCAGGGACTTAACGTTTATAACTCCATTGAAAAAAGGATTCGGATATCGAGAGATACTGATGTATTTCAGCTCGCCTTAGAAAATGTAGATGTTTATAATTCTACTTCAGTGTGCATTGCAATTGATCGTCATAAAGCTTATAGCAGGAAACAAGGGAAATCGGAAACAATTGTGACAGACTAGCACTCACTTGTAGAATTGGGACACTGCATGATGAGTTGCTTTTTGACCAAATCATCATGCATATCAATAATGAACATGTACAGGAACGATTGTGGATGCATGGTAAATCACAGTTATCAGAGGTGGTAGCTTAGGTTAAAAAAGTGGAGATTTAAAACAAGTGTGCTAAAGCTATTGCAGGTGAAACAAAGGCTGATCAGAAAGATGTTGTGAGCAAAGTAAAGTATAAAGCTAAAAAGATGTACCTAATCAAAGGGAATGTAAAAGAAATGAGTATAAACCAAGGGAGATGTGGTAGTAGGGATCACTTGCGGACAGCAGAAGAGGTCCAGCGAAAAACCAAAAATGCTGTGAATGTGGTTTAAAAGTTAAAAGCAGTAAGAAAGTTTCTATAGTTTGTTGTGAGAATGATGATTCAGAATCTCACACATCAAATGGAGAAGACCCATCCAAGGAAGTTGAGCGTGTTTTGGGAATAACATCACAGGGTGATGATACGGTTAATCATCTTAGCGTATAGTGCAGGACCAAGCCAGTCTGTAAGATAAGGTTTGGGGGAATAGAAACGCACATCCTTGCAGATTCTGGGTCCCCTTATACTATTATAGACAAAGTTCTATTGGAAAAGAATTTGTAGGTACCTTAGGACCATCATTTCTACCTCTAAATGTAGCTCCAGAAAGATTTACTGGGTAAAAGATTTCTCTATTAGGGTTTTTTAGGGAATTAATTTCTGAGTTCAAAGGAAGAATGGCTACAGGAAAATTTTACATTGCAGAAGAAGGACCATCAGTCCTAGGGTGGATGGACCAAAGAAAGTTGTTACATATTGTTCTAAACCCTAACAGTCCTAATCATGAATAATAGTGATCAGTATGGTTTCTGGTTCAAAAGAGAATTTTCAGAAGTATTTTCTGGTAAAATTGGCAGTTTGGAAGGGAATGTACACAGAATTAATTTTTTTTAAGTGCCACACCAAAAGTTCACAAGTCTAGAGACATACCGTAGGTTCTGAAGGATGAAGTCAGGAAAGAACTGCATACTTTACTAAAGGGAGGTATCATAGAAGAAGTGGATGCATCTGAATGGATTGCACCTTTAGGTGTGGCACCCAAGGCGAATGGTAAAATCCGTGTTGATTTGAGCAGTTTGAATGACAACATTGTTGTGGAGAAATTTCCCCTCCCAAAGATTAATGAGTTGATGGCATTGACAAAGAACATGAAATGGTTTTCTGTGATCGATTTGTCATCGGCTTATCATCAAGTAAAATTACATGATAAGAGTAAGAGCTTAACTACATTTATGATGCCACAAGAGCGCTACAGTTTTGTCCGCATGCTATTCGGTTTAGCATCGGCAGCAGCGATATTTCAAAAGCTTATGCATAAATTGTTTAAGGAGTTACCAGGCATAATTTGTTTTTCAAGATGACATCTTAGTCATGGCTGAAACTAAGAATGAATACTATAATAGAGTGTGTAATATACTTGAGAAATTGAAGAAGAGTGGTTTGACAGCAGAGATTTCAAAGTGCCAATTTGGTGTACAGACGTTAAATTATTTAGATCATGAAATCTCTGTTGAGGAAATTATACCTTAAAAGAAGTTATTAAATGCTATAAAGAATGCTACAGCTCCTCAGAATAAAGAGGAGTTGAGGTCATTTTTAGGATTAGTAGAATTTTATGGTAAATTTGTGCAGGGATTTTCTGAAAAAACTTGCAATTTGAGGCAGTTGCTAAAAAACAAATGCACATTTGTTTGGACTGGAAGTTTGCACTCTGAATTCGAAAACATGATGGAAGAAATATGCAAGGCAAACAATTGTGTGGTTTTGATCCAACGCTTGCATGTGTAATCACTACTGATGCAAGCAAAAGGCTTGGGAGCTGTTTTCTCCCAGAAAAATGTTGATGATAAGGAAGACACTGTTGCTTATGCCTCCAGAGCACTTTCACCAGCAGAGGAACATTATTCTGCCATTGAAAAAAAGGCTTTTGCTGTGGTATGATATTTAGAACACTTTAGGAGCTTTTTATCGGGACTTCATGTGGAGGTGAGATGTCATCATAAACCTCTTGTTAAAGTGTTGTCTACCCAAGGTATGTTGAAAGCTACACACAGAATAGCGAGAATGTTGGTGAGATCGTTTGATTACAGATATTTCTTGTGTTATCTACCAGGTGTTAAAAGTGGCTGATTGAGTAGAATGCCATTACTCTTGGAGAAAGACCCTGAAGTGCGGGATGAAATTAGTGCGCCATGGGTTGATGAAAAGACGAGAAATAATGCTATCAGTGTAAAAAAATTGAATGAAGCTTGTGTCCAAGATGACAGTTTAGCCTGTATTACGACTATTATTGTAAAAGGATGGCCAGAAAAGAGGACATTGACATAAGAATTAAGGCACTTTTGGGAAGTGTGTAACGAGTCATCGGTGATGGAAAACAATGTTTTAAGAGGAGAAAGAATTGTTCCTCCCAAGAGCTTGAGGGAAATTTTGCTAAATTTATTTTATGAGGGACACCTAGGGATAGTTAAAAGCAAGAGGAGAGTGAAAGAAGTATATTGGTGGCCTGGTTTGGATTTTGAGGTAGAGAGGGTCGTCAGGCAGTGCATTCTGTGCATGAATGCAGACAAGTCGCAAACATCCTTGAATCCGCCATTGTCACCAGTTCCGTGTTCTGAAATGGCTTGGGAAAACTTAGGTTTTGATATAATGGGTCCCATTAGTGATCAATGTGACAATTGGTTTATTTTAGTAGCTTTTAACAATTTTCCAAAATGGCTGAAGTGAAATTTGTGGAAAGGGCAGGTACTGAGAGTGTTATTTTGTTCATGGATGAAATGTTCCAAAGGGAAGGGGTACCTAAAAAAGTGATTACTGACAACGGCGTGCAATTTGTGAGTACAACTATGGAATAATGTATAAAACAAAACAGAATAGAGGACAAAGTTACTTCAGTTTATTATCCCAGTGGTAATCGAGAAGTGGAACATTTTAATCACATGATTGAAGATTCGTTGCAATTAGCCAAACAAAGAATTATTAACTTGGAGTTAAAAAAATGGTGTGGATGTATCGCAACACACCAACTGTGTTGGGATAAAGTCCCTTTCCCATAATAAGGGGTAGAGTACACTTTACTAAAGCCAATCAAGGTTGGTTACTTAAATCTAAGCTAAGCCAGTGGTCCCTGCTGAAGTGAAGAACATTAAAATATATCAGGATAAGTACAAGAGTTACAGTGACTTGAAGTATAATGCAGAAGAGATTCTTCTAAAGAAAGGGGATATGGTTCATGTAAAGTTACCTTTTAAAGTAAGGAAATGTGAAAGCAAGTATTCTGGGCCAATACAGATATTAGAAATATTTACCAACTCTGCAAAATTAAGTGCTGGATAAGTGTGGCACATGAGCCGCTTTGTGAGATTTAACAATGGAAAGGAGAATTGGTTAAATGATCTAGACAAAAAAGATTATTGTTGACTTGGATATCAACAAGTTGATGTTCATTTGCCACAGGATCAGGGACAGGTTGAGATGATGGTTGAGATACATCAATTGAATCCACAATCCGAAAATGGGTTGTCCTTATCCAATGATGTTCAGTCACAAGTGGAAACTGTTCCTGGTAACAACATTCCAGATATCTCTTCCAGTAGCAAAATGTGAAAGAGAAATTAGATGGCCAGGGTACCTAAAAGATTATGTTACTTAGTGTTCAATATTAGTTCTGTATATAGCATTTTAAGGTCCCTTATTGTTCATAATATTCACAACATTCTTTTTTAATTTTATTTCTTATGTTCTTTCATTTTCATGATTCTTAGCTTCCATAGTAATTGCACATTATTGTACTCTTTTTTATTTTATGTAATGAAGAAGATGTGTTATGTCTATGATTTAGCCAGCTGGAATGTTGGCTATGTCATATTGTGGGTCCCGGTCAATATAGAATATTAAGGGGGACAGTTGGAGTCGTCTGTCAGCTGTTACAGACGTGTTGGCCTTTCTAGGATTTATCTTGTGAATAAAAATGCTTATTCAACCACAACTGAGTGTAGTATACTTAAGAGACGTACTCCCACTTGAAATAACAGATTTTTCCCACATGAAGTGCTAATGGGGAGAGTCATGAGAATTACATCCATGGCTGCAGCTATACTT
Source organism: Triturus cristatus (assembly GCF_964204655.1). Classification (NCBI taxonomy): domain Eukaryota; kingdom Metazoa; phylum Chordata; class Amphibia; order Caudata; family Salamandridae; genus Triturus; species Triturus cristatus. The sequence goes on from NC_140584.1 coordinate 450,635,399, forward strand.
GTAAATATAATGGATTATATAGTTCTTTACTACTGTAAAGGATTGACTAATGCAGTGCATTCTGTTTCTAATCAGGTTGCCTTGGGAACCCCACCTGCAGGACAAGAGCTGTGCCATGACCTCAGTCCAGTCAACTGGCTTTTGGCTAAAAAACACACCTGGAAAATGTGTCTTAAGCCATGATGTAAGCGACCCTTTCAAGTGATTCTTGTGATTAGCACTCCTGTTAAGTGTGGCGGATTGCCGCACTGGATACAAGTCTCACATCCCAAAAGAGTGCGACAGGCTGGTAAAGAGGTAGTGATAATAGTCATAGATTTGCAGAGTCAAACTCAAGATCATTGCAAAAGTTTAAAGCAGAAGACATAATGCAAAGGTCTCGAAGTCAAGTTGTGATGAGCACATAGTCTGTAGCCAATGACCAGAGAATAACAACAATAATAAATCAAGCGGCTTAACACAAGAGAGTGCACCACGAATGGGAAATAAGTTCAAGCACGTCGGATAGCACAGTGCTGAGGGAAGAGAAGGTGCTGGATAGTGCTGAGAGACTGAAAAACATTGTGATGGAAGAAAGAATTCCAGAGATGATCAGGAAAAAATTAGAGCCGACCGAGCAGAGTGGTAGTGACAGTGAACAACTAGAAGTCATAAGAACTAAGAGACAAAGGGGAAAATTTACAAATCCCTATCGCCACAGGAACGTCACTTTTATCAACGTTCCTGTGGCGATAAGGGCTTTGCCTTATTCACAAGGCAGCGTTAAGCCACTTAACTTGGCTTAATGCCGGCTTCTGAATAAGGCACCCTTTCACGCTATACCTAGCGTGAAAGTGGTGGGCAATGGGTGTTGCGGTGGGCATTCCGCCGCAACACCCATTGATTTTGACCCTGCCCCATATTTACAAGGGTGGTGTAAATATGAGGCAACGCCAAAATTAAGACCAGGGAAAACCCGGTCTTAAACAGACAAAATGCTTTATTTCTCCTTGTTTTTGCTGTTTCTATGTGTGCTGCGTTATATGAGGACTATCACACGAATTAATTCAAGTAACCCTATTAATTTTACGGCTTCAGGTAAGCTGGATAGGACTGAGAAAGATTTCAAAGAGGAAATGATGAATGAAAATCAAAGGATGAAGCAGGCTTGAGGAAAGCCGAAATAGGTGTTGGGAAAAGGAAAAAGAAGAGGTTAAGGAATTAAGAATGCATCTGAAACAGCCTGGAGTTATAAAAGAGGGGGGATTTATAAGGGAGAAAGATCAGATTCAAAGTCCCCAATATGGTGGGTTGAAGTGATTGTGTACAATGGTTCAGACTTTTGGATGTAGTTCTGCCAGGGAAATAACTTATTGCTAGAGAAGTTTATTATGTGTGCGGATCGAATGCCTATTTTGAGCTCCCACAGAACTGGGTAGGGAATTGCTATTTAGCCTTAGTATTTCCTAAGGTATAGCATGTTAATGTTAATGTTATATGATATTTGTTAAGCGCTCGTACGCCCGGAGGCTTCATGGCGCTGTAGGAAGGAACAGGCGTGGCCATCGGTTGGTGGAGAAAAGGCAGCTTAGTGATGCGCCTGGGAGAAGAGCCAGGTCTTCAGAGAGTGTCTGAAGCTGAGGATGTTGTCACTAAGTTTCAGATGAAGAGGGAGAGAGTTCCAGAAGGCAGCTGCAAGATGGTCAAAGCAGCTGCCTCCGAGACGCTTCTTCTTATACGAGGGAATAGTCAGAAGGGCTTTATGAGCAGACCGGAGGTTGCGGGAGGGGCTGTATTTTTTAAATAGGTCTCTGATGAAAATGGGGCCAATGTCGTGTAAAGACTTGAAGAGGATACACCCAGCTTTGAAGGCCATGCATGCAGATTAGATAGATGCTAGGAGTGGAAAAGCTACTGGAAAAATTAAGCGCAGTGCTTCACAATTCGTATGATGTAGGTAGGTGTAGTTTTAAATGATGTGAAGATTAGAAAGCTGTCTTCTTTTGGAGATCAGTTAGCTAATAACATGGCTGGTGCATTAACTACAGTAAGTCAATGCTTATACCCATTCAAGATACAATGTTACAGAACAAACATGCTTTAGATAGCTTATTAGCAAAAGAAGGCGGAATTTGTCCCACGCTTTGTGTTCAGCAATGGTGTATTACTCTCCTGATGCAAGTTACCCGATTAACAAGTTCATAACTAATATGAAAGATATCTCTTACGAGGTGAAGGTTTTTGAGGAGACAGGTGCTTGGGAGCAAAAGGGAAAGGATTTCAAAAATTGGTGAGTGGTTTAGTAGTAGTGGAGGCAGAATCTTCAGGACAGTATTAACACCAATACTAATTCCTGTGATTTGAATGATAAGCATTTTCGCTTTTATGAGAGAGATTTAAATGGTTCAGATAATGGGTGGATCATATTGTAGGGGATCAATCAGCTGTCAGCAATGATAGGAAGAAAAATGATGAGGGACGAGACTGAAATGGGTGGCATTAAAGACAAGGGAGCATATTCACCAAAATGTCATGCAGCGCAGCAAGTCATCTTGCTGTGCTGTGTGACAGAGAAAGGGCAGGAATGCAGCGTATTTAACTTAGAAATACAACACTTTCCTGTCTTTTCCCAGTACTGGTGCACAATGTGCTGCCTAGCACCAATGCAGGCACCTTCATTGTAAGCAGGATTGTTTTTGTGCAGGAAGGGACGCCTTCCTGTACAAAAACAATCCCCTGAAAATGTTTTCCTCTTTAGAAAGAGAAAGTATTGCCTCGTTACGCCTCCCCTGGGAAGGTGTAGCATTCTGACGCATTCCCATGGCTACCAGTTTTGGTAAATCTGGGAATGCTTCAGAATCCATGCGTGGGTGTGTGGGAACACTCACACTCCACCCATGGAACACCTTCCCAGGGCAGAGTAACGTAACTCAGCGTTTTGAGCTGTGTTGCATTACTCTGGTTTATCAAGCCACTCAGGGCCACGCTAGGTGGCATTACGTGGCTTGATAAATCAAACTTGAGGTTTGCGTCGCTTTTGCACTCCGTTGCGTGGTGTAAAAGTGACGCAACCCTATGATAAATATACCCCAAGGTATAATGTGAACGTAAGGAGTTGGAGGAATTCAGATGCAAGCTGTGAAAACTGATGACTTCAGAGTAAAAGGAGAATTCTATTTGAGAAAGTGTAATTTGTGATGATTCCCAGAATCACCTGAGGGAGGGATTTGAGAAGGTTTTATATATTAGAGGCATATTTACTAAAAACACAGCACAGGGCAACAACTGAGCTGTGCTGTCTGACTGCCGGGATGGGGCACGAAGTTGAGCCTGCCCGTGTGAGCGGTTGACACCTGTCGACTGCAGGCATCAGTGGGATGCATGACCTATAGGCGCAGGACCCTCATATTGGTTGCGGGTACGAGAGATGACCGCAATCGTTCAGTTTGGTGTGACATACCAGTGAGGTGCAGACTGGTTCCCCCGTCAGCCCTGATGAAGTTGCCGTAAATAAATTGGCAACGGAACATGTTGGCCTTTCGTCTTTGAAAATTTCCAAATACATGCCATTCTTACAATCTGAGGACATTCACGGTACCAGATACATTTTTGTTTATGCAAGTGAGTTATACCTCATTTTAATTTAGAGAACTGAAATTCTCTTTCTTTCACAATGGGGGCCAGGGGGTACTGAATGACACAAGTACTTACAGTGCATCTGTACACATTTTTTCCTTTCCTTCTTTCTTTGGTTTTCTCACCTCTGAGAAATTTGGACACATTTTCTTTCTTTATGGTCCTGAAAGTTACCGATGATGATAGCGTGGGCAAACTGGTGAGTACCAACCAGCAGCTCCCCTGGTGAAGTTTACGTGAGGTACTTTCTGACCTTTCACTCATTTTTTCACCAAATACTTTTCACTAATCTTTCATGTCTTCAATCTGTTCTGGACACTTGAAACACATTGTGGTATATTGACGGGAGTCAAAATGGAACAGTTGGACGACCAGGTGAATGGCACGGAGTCCCGTGAGGGAAGTTTAAAGTTTGTTTGAAACTCCCTCTGTGTGCCATAAAAGCCAAAGAGGTAACTGTTTGCAATATTCAGGTCTTTTGTGTGAACAGTAGACAGCGGAATAGCTCCATATCAACTAAGATATGATGCTCTTCAGCTCTTTACCTGCGCTAACACACTTGAGGCTGCCTAGTGCCAACACGGAAACCCATGCACTATGGTGAAAGGACGCCTGTATTATGGACAGGATTGTTTTTGTGCAGGAAGGGATAGTTTCCTGCACAAAAACAATCATAAAAAGCGATATCCTCTTTCTCTGTGTGATGCAGAGGTAAATCTGGGCCTAAATGTTTTACATTAATGTGGCATTAGGGCCATCGCCTCATTGAACTACATACTGATTGGAGACCTGAACTTCCACCTCAACAACACCGGTGACCCCAAATCCACCATCCTTCGTGACAACCTCGCCAGCATCGGACTTAAACAACTCGTCACCTCACCGACCCACAGAGCAGGACACACCCTCGACCCCTTGTTCGTGGCAGGGACAGCGTCTACTTCAGCCACACGACTAAACCACAATGGACCAACCACCACTGCGTACACTTAGCCGTTGACATTCCCAAGGCACCCAAACCCTCCCCATGCCAACCACAAAGGAACTGGAGCAAGGTTACCGACGAGCAACTCAACTCCACCCTCACATGAGACAACCACACCTGGTCATCCGACGCAAACATCGCAGCCAGAGAATTCCACACTTGGATCTCCAACTGCGCAGACGAGCTTGCCCCGCTTCGCAACCCCAACAAAGAGCGCCCCAGGAAAGCTGCCTATTTCACCACCGATCTCCAAGAAGCCTGGCGCACCTACAGACACCTGGAGAAAAACTGGAGAAACACCAAGACAACCGAAAACTACTCCACCTACAAGAACGCCATGACGGACTACCACAACCAAATCAGAACAACCAAGAGGAACATCATCCACAACAAAATTCTCACCAACTCCACTAACTCCAAGGAACTCTTCAATGTCATCCAGGAATTCACCAACCCACGCAGCGAAGCCACAGACATCACCCCATCCCAAGACCTCTGCGACAACCTTGGAACCTACTTCCACCTCAAGATCAAAAACCTTGAAGACAACTTCATTAACCATCCACCAAACGCCACAGCTGCCCACTGCCGTCTAGAGACACCAGCCAGCCCACCATCACCAACTGGACACCGATCATGACCGAAGACACCGCCTCGACCATGGAAGGCATCCACTCAGGGGCCCCCACCAACCCTTGCCCTCCTCACATGTACCACAGGGCCGCAGCAGCCATCGCACCAAAATACAATGCACCATCAACACAACCTTCAAAACAGGCACCTTCCCAGACGACTGGAGGCGCGCAGAAGTCAGGCCCCTGCTGAAGAAGCCCACAGCTGACCCCACTGACCTCAAGAACTACCGACCCATCTCGCTCCTTCCCTTCACAGCCAAAGTTGCAGAAAAAACGCTGTCCTCAATCCCGTCCCAATCACACAGCACCGAGACTGCCCTACTCGCCCACCACAGACGACATCCGCAACCTCCTGGACCAAGGCCACTATGCAGCCCTCATCCTACTCGACCAATCAGCAGCCTTTCACACCGTCTCCCACCCACACTAGTCGCCAGACTACACAACGCCTGCATAAAAGGAACAGCCCTGGACTGGATCCGGTCATTCCTCACCGGAAGAAGCTAAAGGATCAGACTACCACCCTTCCTCTCTGATCCCACGGAAATCACCTGCGGTGTCCCACAGGGGTCATCACTGAGGCTGACCCTCTTCAACATCTACATGGCCCCACTCACAGCCATCATCCGACAACACGGCCTCAACATCGTATCCTACGCTGACGACACCCAGCTCATCCTCTCCCTCACCAAAGATCCCACCAAACATAACTTCCAGAACGGAATGCACGACGTCGCAGTCTGGAGACCAACAGCTGCCTGAAACTCAGTGCAGAGAAAACAGAAGTCCTCATCCTGGGAACCACCCTCTCAGCATGGGACAGCACCTGTTGTCCGACCGCCCTCGGAAGCCCACCTACCCCCTCAGACCACACCAAAAACCTCGGCATCGTACTCGACTCATCACTCACCATGAACCGACAGGTCAACGCCATCACCTCCAGCTGCTTCAACACCCTCCGGATCCTCCTCAAGACCTTCAAATGGATCTCCCCTGAGTCATGGAAGACAGTCATCCACGCACTCATCACCAGCAGACGGGTCACTGGAAAAGCATTCTATGCCGGCATCGACAAGTCCATACTCCAGACAATACAGAACACCGCCGCCAGACTCGTCCTTGGCATCCCACAGCACGAACACATCAGCCAACACCTGCGAAGACTCCACTGGCTCCCTGTGGAGAAAAGAGTCACCATAAAATCCTCACTCACATCTACAAGTGCCTACACAACAACGGACCTGAATACCTCAATGACAGAATCAACTTCCACGTACTCAAAAGAAACCTCCGATCCTCCAACCTCGCACTGGCTGAAACCCCGTGCATCCACAGACCCAGAGCAGGTGGAAGATCTTTCTCTCACACTGCAGCCAAGACCTGGAACGAGCTACCGATAGACATCAGACGAGCCCCCTCCCTGAACACCTCCAGGAAGACCCTCAAGACCTGGCTATTAGACTAAACAGATCGGCATGCCCCCACCCCCGCGTGCCTTGAGACCCTCACGGGTGAGAAGCGCGCTTACAATTCCCTGATTGATTGATTGATTGAGGCTTAGTCACGCTAATGCTCGTGTAGAGTGAAATTATGTTTATTCAAGTTTAGCTTTATAGTAGCTAATTTAGGCCTGAATTTTCAAAATGAGTTCAACTTTGTTGACATCTTTTCTTAGTGGCTTGAACATTTTATTTCTAGTGAAGTTGAAGTTCAAATGCTGTTGAAAACAAAGTTCTTTTTGCATCTTTCCAATGTGAAGCTTTTCTTTGTAATTATTGTGGAATATTGTTTTAATGAATATCACATTCAAGAGACACCTGCAGTGTGCAGACATGTACAATGTATCTTATCTTGTTACAGATAGTGTACGTTTGAAGGACGCTGAGAGAAGCTTGTATTGTGAGCAATCTTGAGGATCTATTGCGTATGCAATTATAGAATTTCTCTTTAACCTGATTCGCCAATCTTTTTTAACTTTGTTCCTTCTTGATTTATCTATAGTCATGTTCTACACCTCATAAATGACCTTTAACCCTTTTTGAGTTGTATGAAGCTACCCTGATATCTCTCAGCCTTGTAGTCTTGAGCTGTGACCTTCATGTTTCTCGAGAGTTTTTTGTAATGTGTCCTGATTGATTAATCGGAACACAGATGACATTGTACTGTCCTGTGGCTGAGCTCCTGCATGATGTGAATACAATATTGGGATTTCCATTTCGTAAGCCACAGATGATGATCTGCAGCACAGAAAGCAAATAGTCAGGATCGAAAAATGAGAACTATCCACAGAATACTTTCAGATTGGCTTTAAGGAAACGAGGAAGACTCCTTGCAGGAAGGTTGCATTAGAGGGGATTGGTAAACATCAAGGGGCATATTTAGGAGCCCCTTTGCATCACTCTTGCACCGTGCAATGTGGTGCAAGACCAACGCATATTAAAAATTAAATTTATGAAGCCACGCAAGGCCACCTTGAGAGGCCCTGAGTGGCTTCATAAATCTCAAGTAATGCAACGCAGCACGAATCGCTGTGTTGTATTGCTCTGTGCCAGGGAGACATTTCCATGGGTGTTGCATGGGCCTTCCTATGCAAAATCCATGGATTTTAATGCATTTCCAGATTTACTAGAAGTGGTAGATCTGGGAAGGCGCCAAAAACCTACACCTCATAAGGTGAGACGTAACATGGAGAAATATGTTTATTACTCCTTGTTGTTTCCTGTTTCTATGTGTGCTGCAGAATGCAGCACACATAGAAGAAGGAAAAATCCTCAGGAGATGTGCTCCTTCCTCACCAAAACAATCCTCTTTACAATGCAGGGACCCTTGCACTACTGTGCAAGTGTGCCTGCGTTAGCGCTAGAAAGTCAAAAGGGCACCATTGCCCTGGAAAAGGCATGAATGTGCCATATTGACTTAAGTACTGTGCACTCGTGCCCTTTCCTTGTCACACAGTGCAGCGCAGCAAGGTGACTTGCTGCACTGCACTGCGTGACTTGGCCATAAAGATGGCCCTTAGGAGCCTACTAGGGACTGATGCAAGGAATTGAGAAAAGCAACCATTGGCAGTCTAAAGATGTCTTCCATAAAAATGGAAGTGGCAGACCAATCAGATATTAGGTAAGAACAAGGTTTCCCCAAGCATCACTTAATTAGCCACAGCTGAAAACTTACTAGACATAGTGCTAGTGATATAAGGCAAAAAAGATCATGGTACCTCATGTCAGTATCAATCAATGCATAACAGGAAGGGAAATACATGACCTAACTAAAGGTTACCATGTATCAAAAGACTTTTTGGTTGTGTGAACATCTCACAGTTAGGCAGTTTCTAGTGTGGATGCCCTGTTCTCCTTTGCTCACAAAAAGTCACTTTGCACGGAGGTGCTTTTTTACAAACCCTGTGCGCTGCCAGAATGTCACTTTTATTTATGTTCCAGCAGCGCAGACTGCAGAGCCATATCGATGATGCCACGAAAAGTCACCATACATGGCTTTTCATGGCCCTTTAGATATGGTGTAAGGCAACGCAAGTCACTGCCTCGCGGAGGAGTGCCATAGGCATTGCGGTGTGCGTTCCCACTCCATGCCCATGGTATTCGAGATCTACAACACAATGGAAATCTGGGAATGTGTCAAAACCGTGAGCCTCCCTAGGGGAGGTATAATGATTGTTTTTATGCAGGAAGGTGATCCTTCCTGCACAAAAACAATCATGTCAACAACGTAGACACTCTTGAACCATGGTGCAAGGGTGCCTGCATTGACTCTAGGCAGCTTTTTGTGCTCCGTGTAGTGGAAGAGGACAGGGATTCTCTGTATATTATAGATATGGTGCATTCCGGCCCATTACTTTTGACGCAGAGCAGCACAGCAAAGTGACGTGCAGCGCTGCCCTGTGTCAAATTGCTGTCAATGATTTCCCAGCTGCCTTCATTTCAGCTCAAAAGCCATGGTCTGAACCTGGCAAATATAGACAGGACAGTGGATGGATTATAGTGGTTCACTGACGCTTTCAGCTGCGCTTCAGTGCAGAGTGGGCGCAACAGCCCTGAGCCTTGAGAAGGCTCTTACTGCCCAACGGTGGTCCACAATAACCTATAGTATAGTTAGTATTCATGATGATGTCACACACACACCTCTTGTGGTTAAATCTCAGGGTATGTAGTAATTGCAGAATTTGTAAAAGTGCACGAGAGCACCCAGCTTTGTTTTTCATTTTGCCTTCTTCTGAACCTGATCGGATGATTATTCAGTTGATATTGTTGCGGAGTCTGTGGTGTCCGCCCTGGCAAATTACGTGTCCTTCAAAATCAGATCATCACCGTCGTGGGCCTAGTTTCTTCCCATTGCATTTTCAGACACTATCATTTGAGGTTTTGAGCAAGCTAGATATGCTGAAAACCAAAAAGCAGGTTTATTTCTGGATTTTAAAGAAATGGGCTAATTTATTAACAGGTGAGGTGATGCACTTACGAACATGTTTGAGTAACAGTTTCCATTTCTTTTTTTCACAAAGCTCACTTACAGAAAGTGAGCAATAGACGCCTGGAAACCAGCTTAGCCATACCTGTTGGTTTACTGCTGTATTTGGGTCACAGTAATGTATCTTTAATGCTCCACACATTCTTGTATTCCTTGCTTGTTTTAAACATGTATAACAGATTGTTTTGAGAGCACGATGAAGGATCAATCAAGTGAATATACCACACACTGGGCCTCATTTATGAGACCCCTAGTGGGTGTCCCTTCCTGCACAAAAACAATCCCCCTTACAACATAGACACCCTTGCACCTTGGTGCAAGGGTGCCTGGGCTGGGGCATGGCAGCCCATTGTGCACCAACCCAGGGGAAAAAGATTAGCATGCGCGATATCCCATAGATAACGCGCGTTACGGCCTTTTTTTTGATGCAGGGCAGCGCAGCAAGATTCCTAGCAGTACTGCCCAGCGCCAAAACCTCATAAATGAGGTCCAATGTGTTTATATAAATAATCAAGGATTTTGCAATAGTGCTGGCATTTTTTGTATTTAGGGAATCAGACAATGAGGGCTTCATTTACGAGGCCCCAAGCAGCACTTTTGCAGAGCCGGAGTGTAACTTTTTCACGCTCTGGTAACGCAATGTGGCGCAGCATATTTACATGGCCACGCAAAGCCACTTCGCTCATTAAGTATCACAGCTCTAAAACAAATGTGCCCATTGAAAACAACCAAAATATATGCCAATCATTCATATTTATTCTCTGTAAAGTTGTAAAGTGCTTCAAGGCCTCATTAGAGGACTAAGTGCCATTTACAGCACAATGCAATATAATATAAATCGTCATGTAGCCTCTTCAAAATAAAAAAAATCTATACTTTTCAACATGCAGAGGCGTTTCAACATAGTACAATTGAATAATCATTTTCCCCTTTCTCTTTTCAAAATGTTCTCAGATGGGAAGCCCACAAACCTCCCATATGTCAGTTGGGCTCACTCACTAAGTCAAACTTCCCCCTAAAATTTGATCCAGCGCCAATACCAATGATCGATCAGGGATCAATACTCAACAACATCACTACAATGGCCCATACACATTCACCCAGTATCCCAGATGCGCCGGGGTCAATTTATTCGTTCGATCAAGTTTTTTTTCTTATAGATTCCATTGGGACATCCTTTAATGACTAATCTTTGATATCAGCTTTCCTTCTACTTGGTCGATGGACCAATTAGTTGAATAGTTGATGGCAATGATAGTTACTAACTTAGCAACCATTTAATCAATTGATCACAGATTCTCATTGAGGTTAATTATGAATTGTTATCTCAAATATAAAGGTCAATGCTCAATTGCATTAGGTCACAGTTACAAACATCAAATTTCATGAAAGGAGAAATTACATATAAAATACAGACTAGGGTAAGAGACAAAAGTTTCAGCAAATATGTATGCCAAACATAATATACCTAACGGAGGGATAGATGAAGAAACAATAGGTTCATCTAATATGCATATCAATATATTATTGACGGAGTGGCTATGTGGAGAGACAAAAGGTTCAGAGACAAACACATTAATATTTTAGATTAATATAGGTTAAATACAAACCTAAAGGTCTGTAGGGAAACCCACCCCCTGGACCCAGGAGATGATGGGGGTTCCCCGGAAGGAACCAGGAACAAAGGGTATAAGGACAGGAACAGGACAGGTCAGGAACAGCTAGGCCTCTCTGCAAAACGACGGACTGCGACACATCGCCCCTCTTCTCTCCTGCCAGCCTAAGCTCTAAACCACACCCCTAAAGAAACCTTAATTATACCCTAAAATTGACATGTCCATCCCACAAATGTTGCACTCTACAATCAAACTTGCACAGGTATTGGTGGGCTGGGGAGGTGGCGTTGTCACTCCACCATGACTTCACCTTTATTCAACAACTTTATTGTGGAAAATAGTTCCCATGGTCTGAATCTTAGTTTATTCGCACGTTCCCCACATAAGTTTCAAATGTTACATTTTTCATTTTTGAATTAGTATTATTCGCAGAGAACATCTCCGGTCCCACGCTCGGGTACAGTAGTTGGCAGACGTCTGATACTCTGGCCTTCACTTTTTCATGTCATCTACGGTGCACAGCACATCTTGCTTGCCTCGAAACAGAACGGAATCACTCTTCGGAGCTTCCCTCCTCCCACTTTGGACAAGTTAGGAAAATGGAAGCTTCATTCAGCACACTAAAGTGGATGAAAATGAACATGTATTAATTATATGGTAATGAAACCTTCACTGTTTACTACCCCCATTCACTATTCCCCATTAATGTTACCTAGCATATGCTTAGTGCAAAAACAGCAGTAATAATTACTTTAACCCGTTCGACGCGCATGACGGAACGGTTTCGTCATGCACGTCGGTTGCGCTGTGCGCATGATGGAACCGTTCCGTCATGGCCCCGCCCGCGCACGGAACCTTCAGCGTGGCGCGGAAATCCGCGCCGCGCTGAAGGGGTTAAAGCAGGATGCAACACGCACAATAAAATGCACATGCGGCCTATTTCGTGCAACTTCTTTTTTTCTTCCAAAGCACATAAGTTATTACAATACTATGTAATTACGTGTTAATTCAGGCATGCGCAAAGCAGTTCCCTTGTGTATATGTTGGTGTACTTTAGTTTTACTACATCTACTTACTGTTAGTACTTATTATGGGGGTATAGATTCGAGCAGGTTTCATTTTTTGCAAAACCCTGCTCCATCAATTCCCCCCTCTGATGGCTTGTGAAAGCCATCATAAAATACCTACCGTACAATGTGCCATCTTTATTCAATTTTAAAATTCTGTACTCTTTTCTCTTTTTATGGCACCCCCATCTAAATCTTTTATTAAATCATAGTACTCTCCTTTCATCTCCTCTAGTTCCATTTCTTCTCTTTTTCTCTTTCTTGCTCTTCGTTTGTTCTTTATTTCTGTCACTTCTTTTCTTTCACTCTTCCACTCACAACATTTATATGTTGTTATTATTACTAAAACTATGATTGCTATTGAAACTATTGTCATTATTATTTTCCCTAATAGACTACTTCCAAAGGTAGAAACCCAATCACCTATAGAGGAGAAACTCTTACCAAGTCTCTCCCAAACACCGTAAACCTCCAGTTGGGTCAAATCTTCATGTAATTTCGTAATATTCTTTATATATCCCTCAATACCTTTACTCTTATCAGGGATATAAGTGAGTGCAGCAATGTTGGACTTTCAACATACCACAGACTCCACCCTCTTTGGCCAATAAGATATCAAGGGCAAGTCGATTTTGCAAAACCATCGATCTGATTGCTACCATTTCCGTGTCATCAACAAGAACCCACCAGCAGTATCCGTAGATAAACGATCAACCACTGTGGATAATTTTCGAATTTGTTGTGAATTCAAAATGACTCCAACTGAGGGTATCAGTGCACCAAAAATATCACCTACTATTTCTGAGAAACTTGCTCTTTTGTTATGTGTTAGTCCTTGCTTTATTTCGTTCAATTTATAATTGCTTCGGTCCATGTGATACAACTTAGGATAAACGATAGCAAAATAACAACTTCCATACCAATGTGCAGGCAATCTATAATAGGCTTTCTTGCCACACACATAATAAACTCCTGGAAAGACAGGATCAGTTCCACCCTTCAATCCCCAACTTCCAGTAATTTGGAAGGTATGCTCACATTCACTAGAACCAATAAGGTAATTATTATAGTTAGTCTTTGTTCTAAGCAAACAAACTGGTCTTCTGTGACCAGTCCAGAGACATTGCAGCATATTTTTCGCCCTTCTCATAATTTCCTTCTCTAAAATCCCATGTTGGTACCAGGGACTTTTGTTCAGCAGCTTTCTTTTGGAAACTTTCCCTTCTATTTTCTACCATCTCTACGAACATTATCTCTTCAACCCCTTATACTACAGGTTAAATTATTCTTATAGTCATACTCTATGTCCAAAGTTTTAGTAATATGGAAAAATTCTCCCATGTATCATGCATTCTTACCACTTAATACCTTGTTCAGTTCTTTAATAACAGGAATTTCAGAAAATACTAAATCTATATTGGAGAAGTGGTACTCAAGTTTCCCTGTTACATAAAACAGGCTTGTAAGTATGCTGCAAGACACACCATAGGTCAATGGAAGCTGGTGATAGGTCACTCCTTCTGAGACAGACAAAGGTAATTGCATGCACACGTAAAAATCACTAACATTCATAGTTTCAATATATTCATAGAGTAATTTGGTGAAGACATTTAAAGAGAAATCTCTAATTGATTTATCATGATGGAGGATGCTTCCATCAAAGGTCACTATGGGCCAGATGTAGGTAAATCTGAAATACCGATTTCTAAATAGCAAATTTTACCGATTCGCTATTAAGAAATCGGTATTTCCTATGTAGTTAAAGATTCGGTAAAAAATACCGAATCCTTTATATTCCTTATTACCGAATCGGTAATTGAGATTCGGTAATAAGGAATACCTACCCATCCATTTCTATGGGCTTGGAGTCCCATTGGAATGAATGTGAAGACATTCACTATTAGCGATTCGGTATTACCGAATCGCTAATAGCGGGAGCACTTTCAAGGGTGCCAGGGTGTCAAAAGGACACCCTGTTGCACCCCTGAAATGTGCATGAAAGGGCATGAATGTGTGCCACATGGCACTTAACAAAAAACAAAAAAGTGATTTTTTAAAGGAAATCGGTAATTATCACCAACTTCTTAAGGCTCAAAAGCACTCTTTATTGTGCTTCCTACATTGCATTTAAGGAATTGGTATTACTGATTCCTTAAATGCAAGAGCAATAAGGAATCGGTATTTATCGATTCCTTATTTACCGATTCCCTACCTACTTTAGGAATGGCTAAATACCGGTCGGTAACGCTGACATTTACAGAATTTCGGCGTTACCGACCGGTATTTAGCCACCTACTTCTGGCCCTAAATTAGTTTGAATAGGTACAAGGACAATTAATAATACCCACATAAATGTTAATAAGAAGACACTACATAAGCAAGCTTTAATACACCTACGTTTAAGACTGGGTTTTGGGAGTTCAGTCACTTCTGCTTCAGCCATTTTCTATAATAAACTAAAAATCTATATATACTTCTAAAATTCTAAAAAAAAAAATAATAATAGTGTAATCCTACACTTCAAGGCTTTCTTCTTTACCCCCTTTCTTTTTTCTTTTTCTTCAGTCTGCGTTGAATCTTTATTTCAGTTTCTTTCAAACAAAAGGTTGCACCTTAATTTTATGGCAAGACCGGAGGCTAATCTTATTGCAATCTTCTTTATTTAGCATACCACAGCCACTTTAAAGAACTTAGGGGCATATTTATAATACCTGACGCATCCCTGCATATCAGCAGGGATGCGCCAGTTATTTTGCGCCCCAGCTCCGCCACCATGGATGCGCCGTATTTATAATGCGGTGCACCATGGGGCAAAAACGGCACAGATGCGTCACGCATCTGTGCCGTAAACGTGGCGCATTGCCGGAGTTACGTCGCAAGCGCGACGCAGCTCCAGCAATGCTCTGGGGGGCCCTATCTTCACAATGCTGCGTCAATCCTTACGCCTGCTTCAAGCAGGCGCAGGGTTTTGACGCAGCATGGGCTCAAAAGTGACTGAGTGAAATCTTGTAGATTTCACTCAGCCACTTTTAGGAGGCGTTCCTGCGCCGGAACGCCCCTACCTGCCCTGGAATGCCTACATGTGGCGCAGGGCTTTACAACGTGACGCATCTCCCAGATGCGTCACGTTGTAAATACCACACACCATGGTGCAGGATTTGCGCCGCTGCTGCATCACAAAAGTGACGCAACGGTGGCGTAAATGAGGCGCAAGTCAAACATAAATCTGCCCCTTAGAATGTTGTAACACAAAGAAAAAATTCCACCCAAATAAAAGGTCAGAACTCTAGTAACACTTTCTTCTTTTTTTGGCTGCCACAGTTGAGATAAGTATTCCCTTGAACTCCGCCGCTTTGCGCTGTTTATTTATTACTTTATCTCTTTTTTCTACCACTATATTCTATCTTTTCTTCTTATCTGCTGCTCTTTATCATGCGGTAATGTTTTTTACATTGTTCTATGCCGATAATGTTTTTTTTGTTTACATGGTTCTATGCCTTGTTTTATTCGCTTTACTGCCTTTTATACTGTTTATGCCCCTTGATCTTCTCTTTCCTATCTTGACGCTTTGCTGCCTTGTGCCCTAACCTCACTCTCACTCTGTGGTCTATCCTTTTAAAATTGCCGTGCTGCCCTTTTCATTTATTGCCCCCCTTACTCTGTTTCTCTTGCCTGCCTTCGCTCGTGTTGTCATGTGCCATCTGAATTATATTCCTTTGTTCATCGTCCTCCTTTTCTTCCGCTTTTGGATTTTTCCCTCCCTCCCCTTGCAGCTTGTATCCTTTTGAAGCCCCCGCTTACCCCGTAAAGCCATCCGGCGCTCCATGGTAACCTCCGTGGTTACTGCATGCGCCACACGGCCGCGTTGCTTGGAGCTCTAATAATGCTCTGAAGGCGGCCGAATTCCTGCTTGGCAGGCTCCTGTGCCCTTCACGCATGAACACTGCTTTAGGACCCTCATGCCCGGAAAGGCTTAAACGCACCCTCGCCTTCCGCGTACATGTTTTTTACCGCTTCCGCTTCCTCTAAAAAAAATAAAAATAAACGGTGGCAAAATAGTCAAAGGACTCAGATTACGTGGTCACGTATCCTCGGTGGCCATTTTCTTACTTTGGAAACCTTCCTATTAACTTATAGTTTTCCCATGTATTTTGCTTGCTTTTGAAATACTGTTAGTTAATCAGCTGATTTTCAGTAAGCCTCAAATCGTTTTTCACATCTGCTGCCCTTCATTTTAACCCCCTGTTGGCTATACATTCCTTTATCATTATGGATCAAGAAGACTTGTCCAACCAAGGGATTCCTTCCACTTCAAAGCCCTTTGAAGACAAATTAAAAGAAATGTTATAATCCGTTTCCAGAGATCTGGAAAATCAAATGGATAGAAAACTTGAAAAAATTGTCCTTGATGAAAATAGATCTTCGGACGAAGAGAGGTTTTGGTCAGCTAATGAAGACCCCCTTACCAAGATTGGACTGATAGAAAACATAAACATTTACAGGCAGTTAGTCCTAGTTTTAAAAGGGGTAAGTTTTCTCATTCAAAGAAAATCTCTGTCCATATGAATATTGGTGGTGTCGAGGACACACATGGGGACCATGGAAAGGGTCCAATTAATGAATCAGAAACTCAATTATCTAACGCTCGCAAACACAAGATTGTGCACTGTGATGGCTCCTTGGGGAGCGCTGAGGTAGAACTGAGCTGTTCCATTGATTTCGATTCTGATGAATCTGAGTCCTTACCACCTAAGGACATCAACAATAAAGTTTTTGTTTTAGAGGATCAAGATTCTGGGGACTTAGTTGACCCTTTTGGAGAACTTATGTTTAATCCTTCAATGTTGAAACACCCCTTATCCCTGAATGGACCCCAACTGCTCACGTAGCCAACTATATGCAGTTCTGGCTGAGAAAACAAATACCTAAGGACGTAAGACTTCATCTCAGATCTGAATGTCCTAGACCTTCTCTCCCCATCAAGATTACCCAAACACCAGATTTGGACCCTAAAATAATTGCCTCCATTTAAGAGCCCTAGGAGACCCTGGGAAAGGTTTTGACAAAGGCTTACGCATGTGTCAAGATAGACTCCTTGACCTATCCGGTCCTCTGACCAAGATTTGCGATCTGACTGAAGATGCCTTTGTTAATTCATCTCTTAATGTTGAAGAGTTAAGCCAATGGATACAAAGAGCTGTATGCCTCCTAGGCAATGCTAATACCGCCTTAAATGTGAAGAGAAGAAAGAGCATATTCCTAAAAATCGACCCCAAACTGGTGGAACTTGCTAACAATGAAGGAGGTCAGGAGGCTAATGGGCTCCTCTTTGGGGATGTCAAAATATGTTGGAGCCTTTAGCTCAATTCAAAAATCCCAAAGAGACATTAAAAGGGTCTTCGACAGACATGTTTTTGGAGGGGCCGGGCGATCAAGAGGCCGATTTCCCAGCTGAGGGCAAGCAAACTCAAGGGCCTCCTTTCAGAGGGGCTTTAGACCAAACCTCTACCAACCTCAATACTCCTATTCAAGCTTCTACCCTCAGAGGCAAGGCTTTAGAGGAAGAGGTTCTCAAGGCGACCGTCACTCAAGAGACTTTGTGGGGGAACCCGTCCAAGATCAAATCCCGGAAATCATAAGGTTCGACCAAGAATTATCAAAGCTAGTAGACCAAGAGGTAAAAGACCTTTTAGAGAAAGGTGTCATAAGGGAATCACTAGAACACACCAATGGGTTTATAAGCAATAACTTTCTGGTGCAGAAAAAAGAGAAAGGATGGAGACCAGTTATAAATCTAAGGAGTCTAAATGATTGGGTAGAGTACCACCACTTTAAAATGGAAGGCATTCACCTAATAAGAGATATTCTTCAACCCGGGGATTGGCTAACAAGATTAGATTTAAAAGATGCCTATTTAACCATTCCTATTTGCAAAGATCACCAAAAATATCTCCGTTTCAGATGGGGTGGAAAAATGTGGGAGTTTGTATGCCTACCCTTCGGCCTCTCCTCTGCCCCTTGGTGCTTCACCAAGGTTCTCAGACCAGTGGCAGCCTATTTAAGAGAACGGAGGGTATGTCTAATCATCTATCTAGACGACATCCTCATTATGGATCAAGTTAAATCGAGAGTTTTAGACCATGCTACTTTGGCAATAAACCTTTTAGATAATCTAGGTTTTGTGGAAAACAGGCAAAAGTCCTGCTTAATCCCAAACCAGGTTACTCAATTCCTAGGCTTCATGATAGACACTGTCCAAGGTCAACTCAAACTCCCAAGAGAAAAATTAAAACATATAAAAATGGAATTAAGGAATGTACTTTCCCTGGGGAAGATCTCTTTTCGAATGCTGGCAAGGGTAATAGGCTTGCTCTCCTCTACGATTCAAGCCATTTTTCCTGAACTATCGGGCGCTACAACATCTGAAGAGCAAACACCTAAGAGATGGCTTGAACTACTTGCAAGAAATTTCTCTCACTCATGAAGCGAGGGAAGAAATAATCTGGTGGTTAAAAAATATAGAAGCTTGGAATGGGAGCAATTTTTGGGTCTCTCCCGACCTCGTGATAGAGTCAGAAGTGAGTTTGTTAGGATGGGGAGCGAGCTGTGGCTCAGTTTCTACTGGTGGTCTTTGGAAAGAGGAAGGAAAGAGTTTACACATAAACTACTTGGAGCTTTTAGCACACTCCTTTGCTATAAAAAAGATTTGCGAAGAACTCTGCAAGATGTTCCATTCTTTTAAGGATGGACAATACCTCAGCGTCAAATATGTCAACAAGCTTGGGGTTCCCAAATCGAAGGACTTGACAGACTTAGCCAAAGTATTTTGGGACTATTGTCTCAAACAGAATATTGTAGTTCAGGCAGAACACATCCCTGGTTTGAACAACTTAGAAGCAGACTGGTTTTCAAGGAACCACAGGGATTCAAGCAATTGGTGTTTGAACAGGGAACTATTTCTTGGTCTGATGGACCTTTTGGGCCCTTCCCAAGTGGATCTTTTTGCAGACAGATTAAATATCCAACTACCAACCTCCTTCAGTTGGCGTCCGGACCCAGATTCCGTAGGGGAGGATGCTTTCAGACAAGATTGGAGTCTTCTGAAAGGTTATGCTTTCCCTCCTTTTTCGATGATTACTCGAGTAGCTGCTATGGTCCACAAATGGGAAGTTTCTCTGGTTCTTGTGACCCCCCTTTGGAAGCCTCAAGTATGGTACCCTATGTTATTAGAAATTCTAGTGGATTACCCGGTATTACTGCCGGTATTCCCAGAAATTCTTCTAGGTCCTTCAGGAGAACTCCACAATCTCGTTTTAGATGGGGATCTGAGAATGATGGCTTGGAAAATTTCAGGAATTTATGGGAAGTGCCAGGACTATCTGAAGAGGCATCAAACCTCATTAGAGAATCTTGGGCACTAGGGACATGTAAAATCTATCGAGTGGCTTGGCAGAAATGGGTTTGCTGGTGTGTTGAGAGGAACTTTGATCCCATTTCAGTGGATGTAGTGGAGGTAGCTAACTATCTTTCGGAATTGTTTGGGAAAGGTCTAGCTTACAGAACTATCATTGTTCACCGTTCTTCTATTGCTCATTGGTCATGTTTTGGTTAATGGTTATTCTGTAGGTCAAAATGTTCTTATTAAAAGACTATTAAGAAGTATTAGGATTTCTAAACCTACAATTTCAAGATACAATTCCCTGTGGGATGTTTCTAAAGTTTTGAAATGTATTGATAGCTTGGGTTCTAACAACTCACTATCTCTTAAACTTCTTTCCTTCAAACTGACAACCCTTCTCTGTTTAGTCTCTTTCAGAAGAGTCTCTGATGTTAGAGCTTTCGAAATTTCTAACAGAGGGCCATATTATCAAGGAACGGCGATAACATTATCGCCGCTTTAGCGGCAGTTTCCTACCTCTAAAGCGGTGATAATGGGCTTGACAATATGCCTTTGTGAATTCCCATATATGCCCAGGTTCACACCAGAACCTGGACTTCTATGGGAATTCACAAGGGCATATTATCAAGCCCATTATCGCCGCTTTAGCGGCAGTTTCCTGCTGCTTAAGCGGCGATAATGTTATCGCCGTTCCTTGATAATATGGCCCAGAGTTTTGTCTCCAGAAGGTATATTTTTCTACTTAAACAACAGAACCAAAACTAATTCTCAAACAATTTTCTATCCTTATTTTGATGATTATGTCAATTTATGTTTTGTCAGATGTGTTATAGAGTATGAACTGAAAACCTCTCTATTAAGATCTAACATTAAACAGTGACTGATTTCTTTCAGGAAACCTCACAAAGGTGTTTCACCTTCAACTCTAGCAAGATGGGTTAAAGAAGTTATGAGATTGTCTAATGTTGATGTTAGCATGTTTGGCGCACATTCTGTCCGTGGTGCCTGTGCTTCTCAAGCCTTTTTACAGGGAGGTTCTTTGATTGATATTCTTAAATGTGCTGATTGGTAAAATGATATGGTTTTTCGCAAGCTTTATTTTAGGCCTATTAAAAATCCTGCTTCATGTCTATTGAAAATGCTTTAAACTTGCAATAAGATTAGCCTACGGTCTTGCCATAAAATGTACATTTTCCCGAACTTTGTTGACCAGAAAATCTGGATTTTTTTAATGACACTGAGGCTAATATTATTCCCTCCCTTTTCCCATCCCTTTGCTTACTTGCCTTTTTATTACCTTTTAGGTCGTGCTCAACAATAATTTGGATGGATTTTCAGTGTCGACAAGATTTTCTCTCCACTTCAAGAGGATTTTATGGATTGGGACAGTTCTTGTTCTATTAATGTATTTATTTATATTTCGTACTTAAAAAAGAAGGAAGAGTTACTAGTGTTCTGACCTTTATTAGATTGGAATTTTTTCTTTGTGTTACAACGTTCTAAGTTCTTTAAAGTGGCTGTGGTATGCTAAATAAAGAAGATTGCAATAATATTAGCCTCTGTGTCTTTAATAAAATCTAGTTTTTCTGGTCAACAAAGTTGGGGAAAATCTACATTTGTAACAGTTCTTTCAGGAGGTCTTAGTTTGCTTTCCTCTGCTTGTTCAGTGTCTGAGTTGTCTGTTTCTTCACTTGGATCTGAGTTTTCAATTTCTTCCAATATTGGGTATGTCCATTCAGGTGCTCCGTATTTTCTACACGGGATTCTTACTCTTCTTGTTTTTCTTACTAATTCTTTTCCTGATTCTTCTTGACCTGTTTGACTTGAGACCTCATTACTTTGTTCTGGTCTTTTTCTTAACCTTCTCTTCACAAGAGTGTACTTTAGTCTTTTCACTCCACCTGACCAATTATCTCCTTTTCTTGGTTTCTTTGCTTTGACCACGTTTTCACCTTTTACAACTGGTTCACAGGTTCTTTTGCTTGCCCTTTCTTCTGGCTGATTTTCTTCTTGATTTTCAGTTTCTTCAGGTTTTTCTGTTTCTACAATAACTTCTCTTTCATCTGTGAACTCACTTCCTTCTGGTTCAAATACAGTTTCACCCATTTCAAGTTCAGCTGGAAGTTCACTTTCTTCTGGATCATCAGTGAACTCACTTCTTTCTGGTTCAACCGCAGTCTCTGAAACCCTAGAATCTCACGTCCACTCTACTCGACTTGTGCTTGGCTGTTCACCATCTGTTTGTTCGTCACAATCTGTCACTCTGGATTCATCAGCTTCACACACTTCAGTCACTTACCTTTGATTTTGATTCATCAGTTGTGGCTCTTTCGGTCTTTCAGGTGGATCTAGGGTTCGTGTAGTGTGGATTGCATGAATCCAATTCGGCAAGCCAGCACACTTCACTGCCGTTGTCGTCTCTAGGATGATTTGATAAGGGCCGTGCCACTTGGGGTCTAAACACGATTTTCTTACGTGATTCTTGACATAAACCCATTCACCAGGACTCAGATCATGAGCTTGATTCCGATGTATTGTTGTGGCATATTCTCCAACCTGGTGAGATAAAGAACGTACCAGTTCAGCCAATCCTCTGCAACAGTCAAGCACCAGATCATCAGATACAGTCATCAGTTTGTTCGCTGGTATATATGCCTGTCTCATTACTCTTCCCATGAGAATTTCATGGGGACTCAATCCAGTCTTTCTGTCAGGAATGCTTCTCAGACTCATCAACACAAGGGGTAAAGCGTCAGGCCATTTCAGTGATGTGGATGCACACACTTCCCCTAACCTGGATTTTATATTGCCGTTGATTTGCTCGACTACTCCAGATGCTTCAGGGCGATAGGTACAATTCAGCTTCTGTTCAATTTTAAATGCTACACAAAACAGCCAAATTATCTCATGATTAAAATGTGTTCCTCTATCTGTCTCCAAAGTGACTGGAATTCCAAATCTAGGGATCAGTTCTCTCAAAAGTAGTTTTGCTACTGTAAGGCTGTCATTTCTTCTCATGCGGTAGGTTTCCACCCAGCGAGAGAACAAGCAAACAATGACTAGCACATATTTTAGCCCGTTGCAAGGGAGAAGCTCGATAAAATCAATCTGGAGTCAGGTAAATGGACCTCCTGCTCTCTCAATTCATCCCCAACTTACAACTGTCGTACTTCCTGGATTCCGCTGCTGACATATTATGCACCTTTGGCAAAGGCTCTCTGCAATGACCCTGAACTTTGGATTATTCCATGTCTTCTTGAAGAGTCTGATCATTGCATCTCTTCCAATATGTGCATTTCCATCGTAAACCCAGGCCATGTGGGAAAGGAAAAAGTCTGGTAAAACTGGTCTTTCATCCTGATAAACCCTAATTCATCATCTGCTCTTTTTCTACAGCCTGTCATTTTCCAAATCTCCTTTTCCTCATCACTTGCCTCTTCCTGCATCTGCCTTACTTCATCCTAAGTTTCAAATGTTGGTGTTGTTGTGAACATAAGATGGCATTCGGTATTTTCTCTGTCAATTGATCTGTTTAAAGCCATTGTATGTCGTGCACAATAGCGTGCAATTTGGTCTGCATATCTATTGCCTTTTGTCACATAAACATCTCCTGATTGATGTGTGGCACATTTGACTACACCAATCTTTTTGGGCAATTGCTAAGCATTCAATAATTCTTTGCCAGTTTTGCCATTTCAAATAGGGGAACCTGAGGAGATCAGAAACCCCCTTTGCATTCATAGCTGGCCGAAATCATGTACAATTCCGAACCCATATTGACTGTCTGTAAATATTGTTACTTTCAAGCTTTTGCCAATTTTGCATGCCCTAATCAGAGCTATCAGCTCAGCTATTTTGGCGTAGTTTACTCCTTATAGACAGGATGCTTCAAGAACTCCTTCTAAGGGGCAAACAGCATAGACAGTGCATAATTCACCTCTTTCATTTCTCAAACATGACCCATCAACAAATATCTCACAGTCCAATTCTTCTAAGGGGCTATCCTCTATGTCTGGCCTGGGTCTGGTGCATAGTTCTGTCACATCCAAACAATCATGATCTGCTTCCTCTCTCACCTTCTCACAGCAAGACTTTGGCAGTAAAGTCGCTGGATTCACAGTAGTGCACCTGACCACTGTCACATTTTCAGCACCCAGAATCACTCTTTCGTACTTAGTCAGCCGACTAGAAGTGAGTTACTGGGTCCTAGTGCGGGTTACAAGAATCTCAACCGAGTGGGGCACATACACTTTGGCAGGGTAACCCATCCGAATCAGTTCACTCAGTTCCAGACTCATGCAAGTAGCTGCTACAGCTTTCAAACATCTTGGAATGCTGCAGCCACTGAATCCAGAGTAGAAGAAAAATATGCTACTGGACGTCGTGCCATTCCGAGTTAAGACTGAGAGTGCACATCCATCTCTCTCACAACAGTACAACGCAAATTCCTTTGGATAATCTGGCATTCTTAATGCAGGTGCTCGACAAAGACTGCTTCTCAATTTTATAAAAGCATCCATACCTCCATCATCCAAAACAATCGGGTATTTCACATCTTTTCGTGTCAACCTCTGTAGAGGTTTTGCAATCAGTGAGAAATCACATATCCACTGACGACAGTATCCAACCATTCCTAAAAACATTCTTACTTCTTTCTGAGTTTTGGGTGAACTCATCTGTTTAATCACACGGATTCTTTCTGGGTTTACTTTTCTAACTCCCTTTTCTATTTTGTGTCCAAAGTACTGTACTTCCTGTTTACAAATTGTAGTTTTGCTGGGGACACCTTGTGTCCTCCCTCTGCCAAATGGTTTAATAAGGCAATTGTGTCTGTCACACATGCCTCTCGTGTCTTTGATGCCACCAGTAGGTCATGAATATATTGAACCAAAACAAATTTCCTGGCATGACTAGAGTCTCTAGGCATTTTTTCAAGACCAGATTAAAGATTGAGGGACTCTCTGTGTACCCTTGAGGAACTCGGCACCATGCTAAAACACGGTCTCTGAACCAGAACGCAAATAAATATTGGCTTTCCGGATGCTTCCAGACAAGATTGGAGTCTTCTGAAGGGTTATGCTTTCCCTCCTTTTTCGATGATTACTCGAGTAGCTGCTATGGTCCACAAATGGGAAGTTTCTCTGGTTCTTGTGAACCTCCTTTGGAAGTCTTAAGTATGGTACCCTATGTTATTAGAAATTCCAGTGGATTACCCGGTTTTACTGCCGGTATTCCCAGAAATTCTTCTAGGTCCTTCAGGAGAACTCTACGATCTTGTTTTAGATGGGGATCTGAGAATGATGGCTTGGAAAATTTCAGGAATTTATGGGAAGTGCCAGGACTTTCTGAAGAGGCATCAAAACCTCATTAAAGAATCTTGGGCACTAGGGACACGTAAAATCTATCGATTGGCTTGGCAGAAATGGGTTTGCTGGTGTGTTGAGAGGAACTTTGATCCCATTTCAGTGGATGTAGTGGAGGTAGCTAACTATCTTTCTGAACTGTTTGGGAAAGGTCTATCTTACAGAACTATCATTGTTCACCGTTCTTCTATTGCTCATTGGTCATGTTTTGGTTAATGGTTATTCTGTAGATCAAAATGTTCTTATTAAAAGACTATTAAGAAGTATAGGGATTTCTAAACCTACAATTTCAAGATACAATTCCCTGTGGGATGTTTCTAAAGTTTTGAAATGTATTGATAGCTTGGGTTCTAACAACTCACTATCTCTTAAACTTCTTTCCTTCAAACTGACAAACCTTCTCTGTTTAGTCTCTTTCAGAAGAGTCTCTGATGTTAGAGCTTTCGAAATCTCTAACAGAGGGCCATATTATCAAGGTCTTAGTTTGCTTTCATCTGCTTGTTCAGTGTCTGAGTTGTCTGTTTCTTCACTTGGATCTGAGTTTTCAATTTCTTCCAATATTGGGTATGTGCATTCAGGTGCTCCATATTTTCTACACGGGATTCTTACTCTTCTTGTTTCTCTTACTAATTCTTTTCCTGATTCTTCTTGATCTGTTTGACTTGAGACCTCATTACTTTGTTCTGGTCTTTTTTATAACCTTCTCTTCACAAGAGTGTACTTTAGTCTTTTCACTCCACCTGACCAATTATCACCTTTTCTTGGTTTCTTTGCTTTGACCACGTTTTCACCTTTTACAACTGGTACACAGGTTCTTTTATTTGCCCTTTCTTCTGGCTGATTTTCTTCTTGATTTTCAGTTTCCTCAGGTTTTTCTGTTTCTACAATAACTTCTCTTTCATCTGTGAACTCACTTCCTTCTGGTTCAAATACAGTTTCACCCATTTCAAGTTCAGCTGGAAGTTCACTTTCTTCTGGATCATCAGTGAACTCACTTCTTTCTGGTTCAACCGCAGTCTCTGAAACCCTAGAATCTCACGTCCACTCTACTCGACTTGTGCTTGGCTGTTCACCATCTGTTTGTTCGTCACAATCTGTCACTCTAGATTCATCAGCTTCACACACTTCAGTCACTTACCTTTGATTTTGATTCATCAGTTGTGGCTCTTTCGGTCTTTCAGGTGGATCTAGGGTTCGTGTAGTGTGGATTGCATGAATCCAATTCGGCAAGCCAGCACACTTCACTGCCGTTGTCGTCTCTAGGATGATTTGATAAGGGCCGTGCCACCTGGGGTCTAAACACGATTTTCTTACGTGATTCTTGACATAAACCCATTCACCAGGACTCAGATCATGAGCTTGATTCCGATGTATTGTTGTGGCATATTCTCCAACCTGGTGAGATAAAGAACGTACCAGTTCAGCCAATCCTCTGCAACAGTCAAGCACCAGATCATCAGATACATTCATCAGTTGGTTCGCTGGTATATATGCCTGGCTCATTATTCTTCCCATGAGAATTTCATGGGGACTCAATCCATTCTTTCTGTCAGGAATGCTTCTCAGACTCATCAACACAAGGGGTAAAGCGTCAGGCCATTTCAGTGATGTGGATGCACACACTTCCCCTAACCTGGATTTTATATTGCTGTTGATTTGCTCGACTACTCCAGATGCTTCAGGTCGATAGGTACAATGCAGCTTCTGTTCAATTTTAAATGCTACACAAAACAGCCAAATTATCTCATGATTGAAATGTGTTCCTCTATCTCTCTCCAAAGTGACTGGAATTCCAAATCTAGGGATCGGTTCTCTCAAAAGTAGTTTTGCTACTGTAAGTCTGTCATTTCTTCTCATGGGGTAGGCTTCCACCCAGCGAGAGAACAAGCAAACAATGACTAGCACATATTTTAGCCAGTTGCAAGGGGGAAGCTCAATAAAATCAAGCTGGAGTCGGGTAAATGGACCTCCTGCTCTCCCAATTCATCCCCAACTTACAACTGTCTTTCTTCCTGGATTCCGCTGCTGACATATTATGCTCCTTTGGCAAAGGCTCTCTGCAATGACCCTGAACTTCAGATTATTCCATGTCTTCTTGAAGAGTCTGATCATTGCATCTCTTCCAATATGTGCATTTCCATCGTAAACCCAGGCCATGTGGGAAAGGAAAGAGTCTGGTAAAACTGGTCTTTCATCCTGATAAACCAATAATTCATCATCTGCTCTTTTTCTACAGCCTGTAATTTTCCAAATCTCCTTTTCCTCATCACTTGCCTCTTCCTGCATCTGCCTTACTTCATCCTAAGTTTCAAATGTTGGTGTTGTTTTGAACATAAGATGGCATTCGGTATTTTCTCTGTAAATTTATCTGTTTAAAGCCATTGTATGTCGTGCACAATAGCGTGCAACTTGGTCTGCATATCTATTGCCTTTTGTCACATAATCATCTCCTGATTGATGTGCGGCACATTTGACTACACCAATCTTTTTGGGCAATTGCAAAGCATTCAATATTTCTTTGCCAGTTTTGCCATTTCAAATAGGGGAACCTGAGGAGATCAGAAACCCCCTTTGCATTCATAGCTGGCCGAAATCATGTACAATTCCGAACCCATATTTACTGTCTGTAAATATTGTTACTTTCAAGCTTTTGGCAATTTTGCATGCCTTAATCAGAGCTATCAGCTCAGCTATTTGGGCGTAGTTTACTCCTTATAGACAGGATGCTTCAAGAACTCCTTCTAAGGTGCAAACAGCATAGGCAGTGCATAATTCACCTCTTTCATTTCTCAAACATGACCCATCAACAAATATCTCACAGTCCAATTCTTCTAAGGGGCTATCCTCTATGTCTGGCCTGGGTCTGGTGCATAGTTCTGTCACATCCAAACAATCATGATCCGCTTCCTCTCTCACCTCCTCACAGCAAGAATTTGGCAGTAAAGTCGCTGGATTCACAGTAGTGCACCTGACCACTGTCACATTTTCAGCACCCAGAATCACTCTTTCGTACTTAGTCAGCCGACTAGAAGTGAGTTACTGGGTCCTAGTGCGGGTATAAAGAATCTCAACCGAGTGGGGCACATACACTTTGACAGGGTAACCCATCCGAATCGGTTCACTTAGTTCCAGACTCATGCAAGTAGCTGCTACAACTTTCAAACATCTTGGAATGCTGCAGCCACTGAATCCAGAGTAGAAGAAAAATATGCTACTGGACGTCGTGCCATTCCGAGTTAAGACTGAGAGTGCACATCCATCTCTCTCACAACAGTACAACGCAAATTACTTTGGATAATCTGGCATTCCTAACGCAGGTGCTCGACAAAGACTGCTTCTCAATTTTATAAAAGCATCCATACCTCCATCATCCAAAACAATCGGGTATTTCACATCTTTTCGTGTCAACCTCTGTAGAGGTTTTGCAATCAGTGAGAAATCACATATCCACTGACGACAGTATCCAACCATTCCTAAAAACATTCTTACTTCTTTCTTAGTTTTGGGTGAACTCATCTGTTTAATCACACGGATTCTTTCTGGGTTTACTTTTCTAGCTCCCTTTTCTATTTTGTGTCCAAAGTACTGTACTTCCAGTTTACAAAATTGTAGTTTTGCTTCGGACACCTTCTGTCCTCCCTCTGCCAAATGGTTCAATAAGGCATTTGTGTCTGTCACACATGCCTCTCGTGTCTTTGATGCCGCCAGTAGGTCATCAATATATTGAACCAAAACAAATTTCCTGGCATGACTAGAGTCTCTAGGCATTTTTTCAAGACCGGATTAAAGATTGAGGGACTCTCTGTGTACCCTTGAGGAACTCGGCACCATGCCAAAACATGGTCTCTGAACCAGAACGCAAATAAATATTGGCTTTCCGGATGCAAAGGGATCGAAAAGAATGCTTGGCACAAATCAATCACTGTGTACCATTCTGCATCACAAAGAATATGATTACGGATCACTGCTGGATTTGGCACTACTAGACAACAGGGTAGTACAATTTTATTTATTTTTTGTAAATCCTGCACTATCCGGTACTTCTCACTGGGCTTTTTGATACCTATGATAGGCAAATTCCAAGGGCTGCTCAATATTTCTTTTAGCATTCCCTGTTCAATCATTTGATCAATTACTGGAGCACCTCCTGCAATCACTTCTGGACTCATTTTGTACTGAGGTGTGCTCGGAAACACAGCACCATCCTTCACTATTACCTGAATTGGATCTACTCTTATCATTAGGCCAATTTCCTTTCCTGTAAAATCCCACACATCTGCATTCACTGCACTCTTTAACTCTTCAGGCTGATTCTCTTCTGTGAGAAGTGAAAACAACACATTCACTTCTGTCCGTTGCTTTGATAGCATCATCTTGAATTCAACATCCTCATCTGGGGTCTGAAATGCAATTTCATCTGGGGTACAATAGATGGTGCAGTTCATTTAGCAGAGCAAATCTCTTGCCAAGAGATTTACTGGGCTCGAGTCACACACCACAAACCGATGCATGTCTTTGAAGTTTCCAATATGAAATTCTATTGGGTTTGTTACTGGCTTTCTAATATGCTTATTTGAGACTCCTACAACTTTGATAGTTTCTCCCTAGAGGGGTAGGTTCGGAATTTCTGCTGCTCCTACAGTAGAACGGGTAGCACCAGTGTCCACTAAGAATGTAATATCATTACCTTCCACCTTCCCGTCAACAAATGGACCTGACTGATCTACCGCCAAGGATGCGCCAAGTACTTCCTCCCCCCTCAGGCACCATCATTGAGATGAGTCTGAATCACTTCCATTGCATTGCAGCCAATACTGCATAATCACACCTTGATTCTTACCAAGCGGGTCTCCTCCGAGATATCCAGTGTTCACATTGTACCTCTGCACTTGAGCATTCACATTATGTGGCATGGGAGCTTGTGGCACCTGTAGCGGTTGAGGAACTATCTGCTGCTGTTGATTTACACCCACCTCCTTCTGCATCTGTGGAATTAAACGTTTGATTTTCCCTGTTATTCTTTTTAGCAGATCTACACTCATTCCTCCAATGTCCAAGCTTTCCGCACGCATGACAAGGACATTTCTTCATAGCTTCTTCTTTACTCATTTTTCCCTTTCCTTTACCTCCACTGTAATTCTGTCCATTCTGACTCTGACCATTAATCTGACCACCTGTTTGATTATTACTGTTTTCTTTTTGCTCTGCTACCTTCATTTGCGCCCACATCATTTTCGCCTTTAACTTTTTATGTTTGCTATCAATTTCGTCACTACAATGCTTTGCATACTGTAGGATTTCATCCACTGTCTTGCTCTGCCAGCAGATGAAATGTTGCTGTATCATGTTGCTAATCTCAGGCCTCAATCCATACAAAAAACAATACACAAAATGTCCCATGTCTTTATCTCCAATGTTTTCAAAACTACTATGCTGTTTAATTACCTGTAACAACCGTTCATAGTAGGCATGTACTGAGTCCTTTGGTTCTTGGGTAGTTCTGTCAATCTTAACCCAATCTGTTTCTTCCAGAGAGATTTTTCCCTTTAAGTAAGTGATTACCTGATTATACTTTTTCATTACTTTTTCTGAAGGTGCACCAGTTTTAGGATCCTTAGGTTATTCCAATGTTGGCTAGTCAACAGTAATCTTACATTCTG
The DNA here is from genome assembly GCF_964204655.1 of Triturus cristatus. Taxonomy (NCBI): domain Eukaryota; kingdom Metazoa; phylum Chordata; class Amphibia; order Caudata; family Salamandridae; genus Triturus; species Triturus cristatus. The sequence continues at coordinate 450,666,224 of NC_140584.1, forward strand.
TCCATAAATCAACTGGAACAACAATATCAAACAGACCATCTAAATCCTTTAACAAAACCTTTGATACCTTTACAAACCTATCTACCTGCTTGTACCATTCAACCGGTTTTTCTCTTAACCTAGGAAAATCATTTGTGAAAGACAATATATCCTGTCTCGTCCAAGGGACATGAACATATCCACAACCTGATACTTCTCTCATCGGACACGCCCTTTCAACCTGTTCTGTTTCTTTCATGGGAAACATGGATGCTCCTTCGCTAGCTGATTCTTCCTTATTTTTCGTCCATCTATTTTTCCATCGATCTACATGTCCCCATTTCTTCAAAATGTTCATTATTTCTTTTATCTGCAATATTTTTCCAGAAGCATTCATACTCTCTAAATCCTTGTCATTAAAAGCCATTCTGTATGATCGCAGTAATACTTTTGACTTTTCCATACTCACTAGCAGCTTTAGATATTTTCTTGTAAATTCTTCGCCCTTCAAGTAATAATCTTACACAAAAATAACAATTCTTCATCACGGTAGGTCCCTAATCTGTCTGGACTTATCGTACCAATAATCATTTCTTCCAAATCAACTTTTAACTGACTCACATTTATACTCTGGGGTTGAGGTTTCGGCTTCGTCATTTCTTTTATCCAATTATGTAATTCTTCTGGTGAGGGTCCTGCTGAACTCCCTGCTACTGGAGTAACATTCAGCCCTATTCTCCTTGGGTCTAATTGTATACCTCTTTGAAGGGTCTCAGTTATCAATTCACAAACCGGAAGATCTAACAACGTGTTATTTGCATTGTCCTGTCCATCCTCATTCGTACTACTCCTAATGCTGGTTCCCGGTAAGGCTAATGCATGCACTTTAGACACTTTCTGTTTATCTCCGTACAACGGAACTACAGGACCAATTGTTACCAGTACCTTCAATGCTTCTGCATTCAAACTCAACTGATTCAATTTCTGGACCTGTTCTAGTCTGGACTTATTCAACAGTTTTGCTTCATTTTCTTTCATTACTTTTGCTATATCTGAAACTTGCGGAGTCAACGGAGTTCCCATTTGCGGGGCACCTGGAGTAACTACCCTTAAATTCTCTTCATATGGCGGAGGTCTTTTATTCATGATGACCTCTATGAATTCATCGTCATCAGAATCATTCATATCATCTTTTACACTAGGAGTCTCTATGGTTTCTTTTCTCTTTACATTTACATCCAGTCTGCTCATCAACTGTTAAAACTGGGTATAATCCTTCCGTTACCACAGCTCTCCTCCATCTTTTTAGCTTTTCTTCCCTGCTCTCAAAAGGATAACCATATCTCCAACTTCTGTATCTTCCGTAACCTCCTCTATATTTCTCTCTTTCGAATGCCTCAACTTCCCATTCTTCCAATGCTTCATACTGAGTCAATCTGGGATTTGGGACTAAAGAATTCATTCGATTTCTCAAATTCTGCAATATCCCCACATTAAGGGGCCGATTCTGATCCGGGTCGGAAAGCACTCCGACCGAGTCGGATCCGGAGTGTTTTCCGACCGATCCGGACCCCTACAGTCCGACCGAGCGAGTACGGTGCGCACGTATGCTGTCGGACTCGGTTCAGTCCGACTCCCATAGAAGTCAATGGGAGCCGGTCGTACGACGCGTACATGGGCTCCCATTGACTGAATGGGTACGTCTCGAACAAGTGCGCCCCTACAGTGGGTACACGTCGGTGCCACCTGCACCGTAGGTGCCTGTGTTGGGGAGACCCATAGGTCTCCACCTGTGTCTGAGTCATAGGGCTGCGGGTGTCAGGGGGTCCGACGCAGACCCCCAAAGTCCGACTCCGGGAGCTTTTGCGAGCCGGACACTCCGGCTCGCACAGGCTGTCCGACGAGTGCATCGTACTGGCTCGGTTGTAAATCGCATCCATTGCACGCCACGGTTAGCTTCCGACCGGGACGTTCGGAGTGGTTCGGACCCGGAAACGACTCGGTCGGTGAATTTCATGTAGCTCGCATCGTACTTGCTCGCTCGTACGGCTGTACGAGTCGGCCGGAAAACACGCGTACGGCTCATCGTTTTTCCGGCCGAACCCGATTGGGTGCCCTTCTGACCGAGATAGGAATCGGCCCCAAAATGTATCATGTTGCGGAAAAGGTAAAACACCATCACCTTTTGTATACTCTATCCAATTCTCTAACCACATACACGTGTGATATCCTCGTTCCAACATCATAAAAGAAGCAGGCGTTTTTGGAGGCGGAATCGGAATTCCCTCTCTAGTCACAATTGGTTTGTCTTTCTTGAAGAAATTCTTTATTTTCTGCATCAACTTCATTTTCTGGCTTCCTCCACTAATGGGTCTTATCATGAATAAACAAAAACAACCTTTACGTAATTACACTTATTCTATTGGTTAACTTTCGCCCTATACCAGCGTGACTCACACCACCCAACTAATCAGAGCACTGCTACGTAAGCAAAGTCTCAACCAATTCTAGCGCGGCTCACAACAACCAGCTAATCGCAACTCGGTACACGCCCGCAGCCTGACCAATGTCAGCCCGGCTTTTTCTGATGTCAGTATTACTCCTTCTACTGACCCTCCCTTTACAAAAATTTTACGGCAATATTTTTCTATTTTCTTTGGCCAAAAATCTGTTAGTAACAACATAAAACAATGCTACTTTGTCTGCTCCACTAAATAAAGAGATAGTTTTCACTCTTCAAAAGATTCTCTTCCTATGGGTCCTAATAATGACCAGCGCTATTTTTACCCTTCAGACAAGCTCCAGGTGGACCTATTATTCCGCTAGGGATAAAGCCAAGATTTCACAAGAGGACTTTATTGGTGTAAAAAAGGAGTCTTGCTATTCTCCTGGAAATAAGGCTAGAGTTTCGGAAGTGAACCCTTCACTATTCAGACATTTTACTCATATACGAAAATTCCCTAAATATACCATCTAAAGCCCTCCAGAGCTTTTGGGTATTATTACAACAGACAAAGTACTTCTGCAGTGTGATTTCTTTACCACACTTTTCTTCTGCCTATTTCAGGAAAATTCCTTCCCGAGATTCCTCAGGTATCTCCGCACCTGTACTTCTAGACAACATAGAACATGACACTAACTTTTCATGTTAGAAACACAGTACCGATAATGAATAATCATTACCAAACTAATCAATAATTAAACCGTCCTCTGCTACCAAGAAACCGATCGAGCGCCAATACCAATGATCGATCATGGATTAATACTCAACAACATCACTACAATGGCCCATACACATTCACCCAGTATCCCTGATGCGCTGGGGTCAATGTATTCGTTCGATCAATTATTTCTGTTTATAGATTCCATTGGGATGTCCTTTAATGACTAATCTTTGATATCAACTTTCCTTCTACTTGGTCGATGGACCAATTAGTTGAATAGTTGATGGCAATGATAATTACTAACTTACCAACCATTTAATCAATTGATCACAGACTCTTGGTAAGGTTAATAAAGAATTTTTATCCCAAATATAAAGGTCAATGCTCAATTGCATTAGGTCACAATTAAAAACAGCAACTCTCATGAAATGAGAAATTAAATATAAAATACAGACTCATTACGCAATGACATTAGGCAATGAAGGAGTGGATAGGGTAAGAGACAAAAGTTTCAGCAAATATTTATGCCAAACATAATATACCTAACGAAGTGATAGATGAAGAGACAATAGGTTAATCTAATATGTATATCAATATATTATTGACGGAGTGGATACGTGGAGAGACAATAGGTTCAGAGACAAACACATTCATATTTTAGATTCTGCATTGATATAGGTTAAATAAACTGCTCTTATTGGTGCAATTAAATCAAAAAACAAGGTTAGATTGAACTCCTCCAGGAGGGTCTACAATGAAACTATTAAAAAGGCAAAAAAAGCATGGGAACTTGAAAAATGGGAGGGCCTGAAATTAGCTCTATCTAATAAAGATATGAGGGGTTTTTGGAAAATAGTCTCTAATGCAGGTAACAAGGACGAACGATCCCCAATTCTCCCGAACATTGCAGCATCTGTTTGGGAAGCTCATTTTAAGTCTCTGTACTCTACTGGAGATGACTTGATAGTTGTGGAGGGTTCCCTCCCATTAGTCCAATCTGAACCTATTGAGGAAATAACAGCTTTAGAAGTAGAGGGTGCTATTAAAACTCTTTCTAACTCTAAAGCACCTGGCCTCGATAAGATCCCTGGGGATTTGTATAAAGAAGAACCTTCCATATGGGTACCATATTTATGGACCATATTTAACGCAATTATGAAAGGTATGAGTATCCCAGACACGTGGCTAGGAGCTGAAATATTTCCCATATTCAAAAAGGGATCACCATTGCTCCCTGTAAATTACAGGCCAATTAGCCTAATAGATGTTGCCCAAAAGTTGTTTGCAAGAATATTACTTAATCGTCTGCATTTATGGATGGAAGAGATGAACATTCTGAGTGACCTACAGGCGGGATTTAGGAAAAGGGTGTCAACTGTTGATCAACTTCTAAGGCTGCAACTACTATTTTGGAAGACAGTATCAGTGGAGGGTGGTTGTCTCTACCTGATATTTGTCGACCTGAAATCAGCCTTCGATATGGTTCCGAGAGCTAAACTTTGGGCTGTACTACATGAGATGGGAGTCCCCCCGGACCTATTAGCTATGATTGTTAGATTGCATACTGGTAACTATGCTCAGGTCAGATATGGGAAGGTAGGCCAATTAACAGCGCGCTTTCCAGTCGACAGAGGTGCCAGGCAGGGATGCGTACTAGCCCCTACCCTGTTCTGCCTATATGTTAATGCACTGGTATCTCATATCAACAGGACGGATAATGGTGACTCCCCTAGACTCAATGGTAGAAAGGTTCCAGTTATGCTCTTTGCAGATGACACTTTATTGTTATCTAAATCCCCGATGGGTGCTCAACGTATTTTAGACAGTTTCTCAGCATTCTGTGTAGACCATGGGCTCGAAATAAACATTTCGAAAACCAAATATATGGTTTTTAATCCAGCTAGCTCAACACGATCTAATCCCACACTCAATGGAACGACCCTAGAAAAGGTTTCATTGTTTGAATATTTGGGAATTACACTTTCTGAGTCTTTTTCCTGGGCTCCTCAATTAGATAAAGCAGCTATGCGGCTTGCCCAACTCTCTGGAGCGATTCTAAGAACTTCTAGATACGCTACATACAAGGCTCCTGGCCCCGCCGCAGAAATCTATAAAATACAAGTGAGAAATGCAGCTTTATACGGGGCAGAATTGTGGGGCCACTCCCAGATGAAAAGTCTTTCTCTACTCGAGAACAAGTTTATTAGACTTTTATTGGGACTACCGCAAAGTACCCCTTTAATCCCATTACGTCTTGATCTGGCAATTCGACCAATAGACGAAGAAGCTGGCTTACGTCCTTTAACGTTTTGGCGAAGAGTGTGGCTCACTGAGGAGCTAAGACTTTATTGTAGTGATCTTGGCTCAATACTAGCACTATGCACTTCTAAGAAGTTTCCTTGGCTTGTCTATATCAAGGAAATGTGCTTTAAGATTGGCTTGTCTGAACTTTGGACTAATCCTGGTGTATTTTCTTCGACCCTTCCTCGTGTAAAACTGGTCCAGGCATATAGACAGTATAGGCTAAGTGTACTACAGGGAAGTAAAACACTCGGTAGTCTTTCAAGGCAATTTTTATCTATTAAAGACCAGTATATCTTTGAGCCTTTCCTGAATGAATTGTGTCCACCTTTGGCGAGGAAATTATACATTCAATTCAGGTTGGGCACCTTACCACTCAGGGATTTTACCAACAACTGGTCAAAAAACGCAGAAACAACTTGCCCAGCCTGTGGAAGGTCGACTGAGTCCTTAATACATGTACTATTTCTCTGTGTCGCATATAGAGCTCCTAGGAAATACTGTCTTATTCCTTTATGTAAAAGTCTAGGATTCACAAGATGTATTGAAGCCCATCGCATCTTAGCTAGTGATACAAGAACTGTTGTAGTTTTTGCTGTTTCACGTTTTTTACAAGCAATGTGGATCAAGCGTCTTAGTTTCAAATAATGTCTTGCTCTTATTTATACTCTGTCTTGGTCCATTTTAAATTATTTGTTTTTTAATGTTTTTATTACCTGTCTAAATGTATTTTATGCGACTTTTATGATCTTTTGATCGAAATAAAGTTTACAAATGGAAAAAAAAAATGGTTAAATAAAAATGGTCTGTAGGGAAAACCACCCCCTGGACCCAGGAGATGATGGAGGTTCCCCGAAAGGAATCAGGGAACAAAAGGAATAAGGACAGAAACAGGACAGGTCAGGAACAGCTAGGCCTCTCTGCAAAACAACGGACAGCGACACATCTCCCCTCTTCTCTCCTGTCAGACTAAGCTCTAAACCACACCCCAAAAAGACAGCTTAATTACATCCTAAAATTGACATGTCCATCCCACAAATGTTGCATTCTACAATCTAACTCGCACAGGAATTGGTGGGCTAGGGAGGTGGCGTTGTCACCCCACCATAACTTCACCTTTATTCAACAATGTTATTGTGGAAAATAGTTCCCATTGTCTGAATCTTAGTTTATTTGCACGTTCCCTACATAAGTTACACATTTTACATTCATGAATTAGTATTATTCGCAGAGAACATCTCCGGTCCCATGCTCAGGTACATTAGTTGGCAGAAGTCTGACACTCTGGCCTTCACTTTTTCATGTCATCTGCGGTGCACAGCACATCTTGCTTGCCTCGAAACAGAACGGAATCACTCTTCGAAGCTTCCCCCCTCCCACTTTGGACAAGTTAGGAAAATGGAGGCTTCATTTAGCAAACAAAGTAGATGAAAATTAACATTTATTAATTATATGGTACTGAAACCTTCACTGTTTACTACCCTCCATTCACTATTCCCCATTCACGTTACCTAGCATAAGTTTAGTGCAAAAACAGCATTAATAATTACTTAAAAGCAGGATGCAATATGCAAAATACAAATGCACATGCAGCCTATTTCGTGCAACTTTTTTGTTTCTTCCAAAGCATAAAAGTTATTACAATACTATGTAATTACATGTTAATTCAGGCATGCGCAAAGCAGTTCCCGTGTGTTTATGTTGGTGTACATTCGTTTTACTACATCTACTTACTGTTAGTACGTATTATGGGGGTATAGATTCGAGTAGGTTTCATTTTTTGCGAAACCCTGCTCCATCACTTTTACGCCCCAACCATTTGAAAAGTCACTAGCCGCCAATGGCAGTGAGACTGTTCAGTTTCTCCCAGGCATTCATTCTGGCATTCTTTGCAAGCTCGGAAACCCTTGCCTCAAAAATCTGCCTCACTCCATTGCCACCACACCTTAAAAATACTTTACCCTAGGTCGTTTCCAGTGTTTAACTGCTTAACTCGTCCATCTGCTTCTGGTGACATGTTTGTGCACAGTGTAATTTTCCGTCATGTACAAATCAACTTAAGTCAAGTCAAGTTTATTAGCATAGCTACTTAAAACCATTGCATAAAAGAACACTATACAAATGTCACAAAAATGATAAAATATTGTATAGGCAAATTGTACGAGTTCTTTGAGTGTGTCTCAATCTAATGTTGAGCGTCTTTGGCGGCGTAGCCCTTGATAGAGAGTCCTCTGCCAGGAGGTAGTGATTTGACATTAAAATACTGTAGAGCCCTGAAGATAAAAAGGTTAAACCTGGATTTGGCTGGCATGTCTTCTACTTCGAGCACAGTGAACTCTCTGGTCAGTGACTAACTTCTGGTCTGTGGTCCCTTTCCTAGTCTTATTTTCAATCATGACCTCTATGGTACTTTGACCGACTCTATCAATCAGTCAATCAATCAGGGAATTTTGAAGCGCGCTACTCACCCGTGAGGGTCTCAAGGCTCTCCCCCCAGACCTCCACCGTTCATGTATCTGTGCTCTTTCCCTCGATTCCAACCCGCATTTTAAACGACTCAATGGCAATAGGATTGCCCGGGCCACGTCTTAATCGTCAATTTCCAGTTGTTCAATATAAATGAAGAAATAGCTGCCCATCGGAAAGAGTAAAATAATTTAGCTCGAATACGTATGAAAAACGCATTCGCCTCTGAGCGTGTTAGTTGCTGCCATTTCTAGCAACTCGTAAAACCCTCATAGGTTTGAATTATTCATAAACAAAGGAAGGTGAGTATTGGGTGATTCTTAAACAGGCTCAGTGGTGTAACTAAAGACCGCTTCAGGGGGATCCGTGTCGTGTATAAAATGTTCACTTTAAATCTGACCTCTATTTATAAATCACTGGGATAACTCCTCATTGGTTTCCAAGACATGCAATACTCCCAGCGGGCGCATATCATTCCCAACCTCTGTAACCTTCAGAAGACATCTACCTCATGCATGCCTGTGTGGAAGTGTTTGGAGATGTTACAGTAGTGCTGTTGCTTGTGTCTTCTTTTCCCCTTCAGATGCCAGGCGAGGTTGTGACAGTGAAAGGGTCTGTTGCAAAAATATTAAAATCCAGTCACTTCAGCAGTGAAAGAAGGGCGCTTCTGTTCATGCAGTGCAGAAGGACAGGCTCTGACCTGTGCACTTAAGCAGGGGTTTAGCTTCAAGGGTGGTGCCTGGGGTGATATACTCTCCGCCCCTAATACATGTATTCTGAGGTAAATAGTTGGGCAACAGATGCTCTCAGTGGGGTATGGTGAAGTCTCTGCCAGGTTTCACCTGGATTTTTAAATACACACATGGATGAAAACACACCCACAGAATCTCTCTCTCTCTCTCCTCATCTGTTTTGAAGGTCTTCAAAAATGTTCTGATTCATGGGTGTGCACAGCTCAAAAAGTCAGGATAGCTTGTACCTGATGCTTTTTTAAGAAAAGAGATTTATTGGAATAAAGAAGTTATTTTTTCTGATTATGTGTTTCGATTGTACTTTTTGAGCTGTGCACCCCCATGAATCAGAATATCGTTTGATCTGGAGCACAGTGACACCACTCAACGGCTGGCTTAGGGGAAGTTTTGCACAGCGAACTCACAAATAGGAACTGGCACGAGGTGCGGCACAGGAGGTCCGCCGTTGTTGTTTTTGAAAATTCGTCTTCAAAAATGTTGGTTGTTTTACAAGATATTGCATTTCCTACCACTTAATTTCCCTAACGCACCTCACTCCTCTTCCTCTTCACTGCCCCTCAAGGCCCCCCACATGCTTCACTTGTTTTATCAATGTATTCTAACTGGATATGCCAGGGGGATTATTGGAATATCTGAATGTCACACCTTTCCAGTCTTTCTTACCAAGAACACCCCTGCCCATATGCTACCTCACGTGCCCTCATTTCTTAACAGTTCCAGAAGAAACAGCGTCATGCAGAATAGCATGTTAATCACTCAAAATCCAATTGGCTATTTGGTGAAAGTGAAGTCGACAGCTCTTTTATGGTTTGATGCTGCAGGTCACAGTGATAACGTCCCGGTTAAGCGCCGCTGCTCTCACCACACTGTTCAAGTTTGGACCAAAATCATATGAAGGTCCCTAATATATATGGGGGCAGATTTACAAGCCCCTTGTGGACACATTTGCGCCACTGTTGTGTCACTTTTTGTGACGCTGCGGCGGTGTAAACAATGCGTCACATTGCGGCCCATTCACAGCGTGACACATCTAGGGAGATGCGTCATGTTGTAAAGCCCTGCGACACATTATACCTGCAGCAGGTATAATGTATGCAGGGTGGGCATTCCCACGGGGGAAAGCCTCGTAAAAGTGACACAATGAATTCTACAAAAGTTCACTGGGCCACTTCTAGGACGCCACTGCGTCAAAACAGGTGTAAGGAGTGACGCAGTGTATTAGGAATAGGCCTCCCCATGCATTGCTGGAGTTGCTTTATGCTTGCGACAAGACTATAGCAATGCGTGACTTTTGCGCTGACAGATGCATCAGAATTACTGACACATCTGTCAATCCTTGCTCCATTGTGCGTTGTATTGCAAATAGGCTGGCGCAGGGAAACTGACGCATCTATACAGATGCATCAGTTTCTTGTAAATGGGCTCCATGATACTGATAAAGAAATGTGATAATGTATTGGTAACAAGGTTGATCTCATTTCAAATATGTGAGAATAACAATGAGGTACCAAGAAGCTGTTCCGAAAGCTGAAAGAAAGGGAACCCCTTTTGCTCGACAAAACTGTACATATTTTCTTTACTTTTATATACCATCCTTGTAAAAAAGAATTGACCCAAAAAAATCTTGTTTAATTATAGAAGTCGTTTACACCTTAATTCATAAATGTATTACTACAGTGCAAAGGCCAAATTACACATCATCACTTTACCACAACTGCCGCAGTCATGTTGGGGCATATTATCAAGGACGGCCTTAAAATTATCGCCGGTTTAGCGGCAGAAAACTTGATAATATGTCTTGGAGGATTCCAATAGAAGCCCAGGTTGACACCAGAACATGGGCTTCTATGGGAATTCACAAGGGCATATTATGAAGGCCATTATCGCCGCTTTAGCCGCAGTTTTCTGCCGCTAAAGCAGCGATAATTTTTTAAAGGCTTCCTTGATAATGTGCCCCTTGGAGTGGTTTGTAATCTTTGGAGGTAATATCACACATGGCAAGTTCTGAGTGCGCAGGGTGCAGAATTTGCTAAGTAAGATATTACCTCCACTTTCATCTTTTGCCATATTCCGGATGCGGAATTTGTAATATTGTGGTTCAAATTGCGGCTGGAATATCTGGCAAAATGAATGTAGAGAAAAACCTCTCAATTTGCGCGCAGTTTTCTCCCGATTTCGGTTGAAACTATCATTGTGGTTGAATCAGGCTGACCAGCCGCGCCTATGAATCCACTCTCGACCGGTGTGAAGCGAAAAACATCTGGCCCCATGTATCTCTCAACACGGAAGCAACCCGTGTCCTGGGTATGTTTAAATCCACTTGTATATAACTTTCGCGCATGTAAAAGAACGGCTTAAAATTATTGCAGTTCTCTCAAGTGTAGTGCAGTATTTATTATCAATGTACTAAATGTACTGGGGCTTATTTACAAGCCCCTTGCGCCGCCAGTACGTCACTTTTAATATTGGAAAAGGTGACTACTTGCGGCGCAAAGGGCTTGTAAGTAAGCCCCATTGTTCATTATCATTTTTTAGGATAAAAAGGGGCACCATGACCATTTTAGTAGCCAGGAAATCAACGGAGCCCACATATAAAAGGTATTGTTCATGATACTGAACGTTACTACGTGGATTTATTCCCTTGAGCCCTTCTCTGGTTAAATACCTTTATTTCAAACTTCCTAACATGAAGGTGTTCGGCACAAACCATATGCGCAGATCTGCAGAGAATAGTACAGTACTACTGTTTGTGAGCTAGGGGTCGCACATCATGACTTGCTCAAGATTTCCCCTGTTGTGAGTTTTAGTCTTTGCATACATAATTTTATATAAACTAACCACAGTTGCATACACCTATGTACCTAGATACATGCTACTCGTTCCTTTGCTGATTATAAACTGTTTGCAAAACTTTGTGAGTTATAGCGCTTCCCTCTACTCCATGAGGCACTTGATTGGATTTATCACTGAGCACATCTGCATTTACAGCAGATATCCACTAATGACGGTGCAGTTGGTTGCATGTTTGAGCAATGGGGTTGGAAGTTACACACTCCTGGGTGTATATACAGTATGTACAGTATATAAAGTGGTAACATTAACACAAGCCAGTGACTTGTAAGGTGCAGTGGCTTCTTAACCACTGGACAGTGAGTGGCAGTGGTTTAGTCTGGAATAATGGATAGCAGAAAACAATGATATGCTTTTTTTAAAGTTGAAAATAAAAGAGGGTATTTTCTACCTGCCAATTCACAACCCCGTGAGAAGTCAAAATCACACGGTGGCAGGGAAAACGAGCTGAAAACCACTGTAAATAGTGATTTTCAGATCACTTTAAGAGACGTTAAACTGCCGACGTCCATTAAGAGGTGTGAAAACACTCCAGGACATGGGCACCAACCTCAGCAAGTTTTTTAGGTCCAGCCTAGAGTCAGTGCATATGCGCTGCTCTGCAAGACTTGCTGTACTGAAGAATGGAATAGAAGCCCCACCCACTCTCCGCCCATATTTGTCATTGGCTTCTGTCTTTGTCCTTCTTAAATGCAGGCTTCTGAATCAGTAATCGGCTTGATAGCCCCTCCTTAGTACTGCCTTGTCTTCATTTGTAACCTGGCGACTGGCCCTTTTACTTCAGTTGTTACACGGTACGTGTTTAGTCTGTAAGGACTATTTTCTTTATTGAGTGTCTCTTACTACAGGCAGAACATGGGCGCCTGCTTTCAATAACAACACGGGCACCCACTTTCACTTTAACACGGGCACCCGCTTTCATTGTAACACGGGTGCCTGCTTTCAATAACACTGACGCCCTCTTTCACTTTAACATGGGTGCCCGCTTTCACTGTAACACGGGCGCCCACTTTCAATAACAACACGGGTAACCGCTTTCACTTTAACACGTGCGCCCGGCATTATCTCAATCTCCAACCCACCCTGCTGCTGCTTAATCTAGCTTTGTCGCCCTCATGTCTGTTTCTCCCCCTCCCAACAACCAGACCTAAAGCCCCACCTCCTCCACTTGACCGTCTACGTTGCCTCTATCTCTGTTCGTTTCTCTGGTCCCGGGTTAGCCGAGTCAGCTGGACCAGCCGCTCTGTCTGCACTGCTCCCTTTGAATAACAGCTCGGTGACATCTGATCTTGGCGCGGGCCTTCTACAGAGGGAAACAAGGAGAAAATGAAAGAAAAAACAGATATGTACATTTTCAAGAGGAAAACGACTGGATGGTTAAAAGAGAGATGTGCTCCAGTTATAAATGCAGTGGCAATATTTTCTTACAGGCTAAAGGACTTTATTGTGCATGTTTTGTTTGCCTCTTGAATATTAAATGCCCGCATTCTTGATGGCTTGTATTAACTGCATACTTGAGATTAGGAATGAGAGGAAAGTTAGCTTTAGGCCACACAATGTCATGGAGCAATCGTCATACATGAGGCTTGCACCAAGAACCTACATTGTTTGGACATGGTTAACATCTGTTATGTTATGTTATTGAGTCTTGTAACACGCGCGGCTACTCCTGGGAGTGTCCCGGGGCGAGCTTGACGGGGGTGAGGGGGAGAGGAGAGAGCTTATACACACAGATATGTCTTCAGCTTTTTCTTAAATAGGCCAAAGTCCTGAATGCTGCACAGATCTAGGCGAAGCAGGTTCCACATAGAGGCAGCTTTAACAGCAAGAGACTTGCCTCCAGATCTTGTGAGCCAGAAGCGGGGAATGCAGGCCAACCTCTGAGATGCTGATTGGAGAGATCTGACCGGAGAGTAGAAGTAGAAGCGCTTCTGTAAATAGATAGGGCCACTGGCATGTATAGCACGATGAATCAGAGTCAGTTCGACAACCAGTGGAGTGACCGCATCTGCTGCCTGACACTGCATCTCGTGGGAATGTTGAATACGATTCTGACAGCGGCATACTGGACAACCTGCAGTTTGTTAAGGAGATACCTCGGCAGACCGACTAACAAGGGTTAGCGTAGTCGATCCGCAAGAGTATCAACGCTCGGGTGACTTAGCTGTTCTGGGGAGAAGTGAGAGAAACTTCTGGAGAGATTTAAGAATACCGAAGCAGTGACCTGTCAGCTTCTTGATCTGGGTGGAGAAGGAGAGATCCTCCTCAAACCATATTCCTAGATTCTTTGCAGGTTGTCCTGTGGAGATTGGCATAAGGAATTCCAATGGCCAGAGAGCTTCCCTGAACTGGTCGGGAAATGTTCCATAAAGGAGAATTTCAGACTTTCCTTAATTGCACTTCAGTTGTGCTGCGGAAAGCCATTTAAAAACTGCCGACATGCATTTTCTAGCCTGGGATGTAGAATTCTCAGATTTTTCCCATGTAACTAGGAGCTGCGTATCGTCAGCTTACACAACGATTTTAGCTCCCAGCTCCTTTGCTAGATATATCAGGGGAGAGACATATGGATTAAAAAGCAGGGGGCTCAAGGAGGACCCCTGGGGCACTCAAGTGGAGACCGCCTGAGAAGAAGAGAATGGGGAAGCCAGAACTGTTGGCTGCCCCCGCCCAGAAATTATTTCAGCCAGCTCAAGGCGGTACCAATGATCCCGAAGTCTGCAAGGGGGACCGTATCAAAAGCCGCTGTGAGATCGAGCAAGAGGAGGGCCGCTCTGCCACCTGCGTCCAGGCATTCCAGAGTGGCTTCAACTTGGTACTATATGAAGTTCTCAACCCAGATTGGGCAGGATGAAGAAGGCCTGCCCTTTCCACATAGTCAGTGAGCTGCTTATTGACTATATTTTCGCAAGTTTTGGCCATAATAGGGAGGAGCGAAATGGGCCGGTAGTGGGCTGGGTTAAGAGGATACACTGAAGGTTTTTTTAATAGGGACAGTATTTTACCCTGCTTCCAGGCTGAGGGGACATAGGCTTCCTGTAGAGACAAGTTGATAAGTCTGTTGACTTTCGGATTTACTAATTCAGCAACTGAAGTTAGTAGTCAGGCGGTGCAGGGGTTAGATGGGGAGCCGGATTTCAAGGCCTTAAGAACCCGCAAAGAATCTGATGGATCAATAGGTGAAAAAGCGGAGAGTGGAGAGAACTCGGCATGAGACACCTTTAAAGAAGGAGGTCAACCTGGCGGTGAGTTCCCGGGATCAAAAGAGTCTTGGATGGTCCGGATTTTAGAAGTAAAATAATTAGCAAGCTCCTCGCACCATGTTTTGGAAACAGGGAGTGAGGTGGATTGTGCTCTACGGGCCATAAAGTTTTGGACAATTGAAAAGATCTCTTCCGAGTTATTCCTGGCGGTCAGTGTAATAAAGACTCTTGACCTGGGTGATGGCAGATTAATAGAGTTTCTGAGATTTTCGAAAATGGAGCTTTGCCACGGGACAGTAGGCCAACCGCCATTGGCGTTCTAATTTTTTACAGTACTGTTTCTGGAGCTTAAGCTCAGGCGAAAACCATGGCTTAGATGGAGTGTCCCTAACTAGTTTAATGAGTGTCGATGGACCGGCCTGGTGAATAGCTGTTTTAATCCAATTGGTAAAGTTATCAAGCTCACCGATCAGATTATTGAAGGGGACCGGTCTAGAGTTAAGTAGAGCCTTCCTAAAAGAACTAAGGTCGATTTTTGCAAAGGTCGGGCCCTGACCTAGTTGACTAGGAGGAGGATTGGAGCCTGAGATCCAAGAGAAGTAAGACAGGAAATGGTCAGACCATGTCACTGGTAAAGGGGCCTCTCCGAAATGGAGACATTTGAACAGATATGGTCAAGGATATGGCCCCCTAGGTGCGTAGGGGCCCTAATCCATTGTTTAAGTTGAGCAAGGGCAAGGGAATCCATACATTCTCTAGCTTCCCCAGTGTCTTCTTTATCTAGATGGATATTGAGGTTCCCCAGAAAAAATAAATAATGCGTAAAACACAAGGCCCGTGGAGAAATGACATCAGGTAGGTTTTTCAAAAAAAGGGCCCGCCGGCCCAGGGGGCCTATAAGCCAGGGTCCCGCCTTCTTGTCTTTTCACATTTTGAGTAAAAAAAAAAAAGCATATCATGTGCAGGGACCCACAGTGCACTGTTTGCGTTCACTGTGTGAAGGATCTCCCAGCATTCTCTGTCCCCCATGGAGAACACACATATTTTTACCCAATTACAACTAAGTAAACATAGACATGGCGAGCTGGAGCGAATAGAGCATTTGTTTGAAGTGTGGATGAGTTCAGGCCATTTGGGAAGTTGTTAAATTGAAGCAAATTGGGGACTACCACACACGTTCTCCTGTGATACCTCGCGCCGCTGTTTCAATGCGCTATGTCACATAAATGTAGGAAGCAGTACCAGGCCCCATTTGATGTGCTCTGACTTCTAGGGAATTTTTGGTATCATCCGTAAAGATCTTGCATTTAGTACTGTAAATAAAATGTTTCTTACGGGTACATTTTGTGTTAATTTTACACCAGATTGTGAAGCCACATTTTATAGCTTAACTTTGCAAGCTTTGTGGTTGATTAAAAGATTCTGTTTCCCTAAATGTAGATCTCTTTTGCGTTTTTGCAGCTGCATATTTTATAAATTGGGCTTTTAAAACAGCAAGCCTGATGAACATCTGATAGTTGCCATCCTATGGGGATGGTTACTTTTTATTGATTTTTTACCCTGAGCGCATTTAAAGCTGTTTTAGAAATATATTGGTTTGGTCGGCCTGCAGAGCAATGAACTGATGCCTTAAATTAGGTGTCTGCAAGATGTGTTTCCAAAAGCGGATATTCTAAACAAAAACTGTTCTAGTGCAGGTTAATTTTAAATTGTAAAATACACTTTATATTGATGGTGTAATGAATCACTGTTGTCTTGATGACTGCATGCTGGTGACCTGCTTGAGAACAATGTGAAATTTGACCAGACACCTCAACCCTGAGCAGTTTGGACTAAGATACTGTGGGGCAGATTTACAAGCCCCCTGCGCCACCACTACGTCACTTTTCATAACGTACTGGTGGCGCAGGGGGCTCCTCCATATTTACAAGGAGAGGAAAAGCCACCATGCGTGACTTTTCCCCTCCTTGTAAATATGGCCCCTTCACACGCAGCACTGTGCGTTGAAGGGGCGTTCCATGGGTGTTGCTGTGGGTGTTCACACGAGATATATATATATGAGAATACAGAGTTGCTTCTTCTAATGTTTTGTTGCACTGCTTGAACAGGGTATTGATCTGTAGCTTTTGTGTAGGTCTCAATACTTTGGATTGAAGATTTCCCCACTTACGGAGCGTTGTTTGAGTGGCACTCTGACCTCTAGGCGGTGTTAGCTGCTGTGGTGATTGAGAGAATGAAGTTGCTGAAACAAGTGCCAAATCTACTGCCACACTTATAATCACTGCTACACAGTCCATTGCAGTAATGTGGGATAACATAGTGCATGGCTAAACACTTATAAGGTCCCAAAGGCGAGACCGATGCATTGCAAATGCTTGTTTTTTTATTGTGGGAGGAGGGGGCGTGGGAGCAGGGTGGGGGTTCAAAAGTGCCTAGTAGGTACTACTCTGCAGGAGGCCCCACCCCTTCAAGGCCCTGCCCCCTCCTCACACTGTGAGATTGCTCTTCAAGTTGGCAGGCAGGGATTTTTTTAAAAGGTCTGGGATTGAAGATGGCACGATTGGCCGTTATGATAAACTGAGCTGAGATAGAGAGAAGTTTTGCTCATGTTTTATTACATTTTTCTGGCATTAGATCGAGCGTTACCCATGTCAACAGACACATAAAGTGATGTACCCAATAAAATGATGAACGGGATGCCAAGATTTGCCTTTATGTAATGGTGTTGGCATGTGGCCTATGTCATGATGCTGCTGACCTACCCTTGGAGTATACACTGGTGATGAAGTCTATGTTCAGTCATTTGGCTTGTGGCCTGCACCGGCCCCTAGGTTGTATTAGGATGAGTGTTGCCTGCATAGGCAGGCACATTGGATAACAGCTTCATGCCCAACTTCTGATTAAAATCTGCCATTGTGCACAGGTGGTCAGCTTTGCAGAATCTTCATCACCGGTCGTTGTCCGGGAGTGTTTACCACTCACACATGGCATTGCCAATGTATCTATGGAGGTACAACAGAGACCAACATCATCCTCTTGGCTATTTAATGCTTGTCTCATCTCTGTTTTTGGGATTTGAAATATATGGCATCCTACATTGATACATTACTTTGTTTCAACTGATACTGGAGCCATCCTTTTAGAGGTTGTCTGTTCATCATCACGTTGTAGCCTCAGGGATCTTGGTGTAACAGTGCTTACGGCTGAAAAAGTGGATCATTTTGTTTTTTGGCGCTCTCAGAAGAACCCTCCTAAGCCCTCTGCTCTGGAAAGTGGCTATAAAAGAGAGGGTTAATTACAACTATTATTATCATAGGTCTAGAATGATGATCCACAGTGGAAGGCAAAGTCTAAGCATCCTCACTGTGATTATATTTGTTCATCAATACCTAGCGCCTCATTCACAAATTTCTGACGCAGGGCAGCGCTGTGAGTCACTTTGCTGTGCTGCCGTGTGTCAAAAGAAAAACGGCAGGAATGCATCGTATTTCTGATATACAGTGCATTCATGTCCTTTCCCTTTGTGCTGGCACCATTTTGGCTGCCTTGCGCCAACATTGGCACCCTTGTACCACGGTGCAGGCTGTCTGCATTGCAGGAATCATTGTTTTGTGCTGGAAGGGACACCTTTCCGCACAAAAACAATCAATGGAGTCATTTTCCTCCTTCTATGTGTGCTGCAGAATGCAGACCACATAGAAAGACGAATACTGGAGGAGAAATAAAGTTTTTTTCTCCTGGTTACGCCCCCCCCCCCCCGCCTGCGGAGGTGTAGGCTTTTGATGCATTCCCAGGTTTACAAGTCCTTGTAAATCTGGGAATGCGTCAAAATCCATGGGTTTTGCTTGGGAACATCCACCGCGATGCCCATGGAAAGCCACTTTGACGCATAGTAAGGCAATGCACTAAAAAACCTTTTGCCTCCTCTGAGGCCAGGGGTCGCAAAGGAAGTGCCATGAGGAGCAGGGAGAAAGCTAGAGGTCACAGCTGAGACCCCCGACTACTCCAAAATGACATCCATGCTTACATCCCATTTATACTTTTAATTGATGGTTGATTCCCTCTTGAAACATTCAATGGACTCTAGCAAAGCTCTTAAATACAGCACCTCCAAGTGGTGGACAGTGGGAGTGACAGTCAGCATTATGAGGATGTGGAGCATGAGTGGAACTTCTCCCTGAGAGCACCTGCTTTTGACAACCATGTTTTGGGGCTTTGTGAGGAGCTACTAAGATTTTCTGACAGGATCATGGGACAGTAAGTACAGAGAACTGGATTCATAACTTAGTCATAATATTTAACTATGGCCAAGGTCCCTTGAAGTGAAACAATCTAGTGCCTAAAACATAAGAGCACATTTAATGTAAAGAATCCTGATCTTACACTTTTTAGCTTGACTCACGCAACAGGCTTCTTTTAGAGAAAATGCACATTTATATTTAGCACCACCTAAACAACATCAATGTTAAGAAATAAATTAAATCAATTTCCAAACCAATTTTGTAGAAGAAATAAGAGAGATGACACCTACAAGAAAAGGATATAGAATGTGAAAAGCCACACTCTTCCAATCTTAACTTCACAACAAAAAAAACATCCAGGCAAATGCTATGAAATCAAAAAGCACCAAACCTGGCCTAACCACCAATGTCAGTGACACTTTCTCCGGAACATTTGAGAATTTCTTGACCTTTTTCAAAGAGATGATAAGAAACATTGAAAGCTCTATCACCATGAGCTTGATGCAAACTGGGCTCCACTGAACTACCTACCCTTCTCCCAAAAGGAACGCATGTACATGGAGCTGGTCATAGCTTACAACCATCTTACAAAGCCCAAAAACTACGCTACATGGAATGAATTTAAGACTCTCAGTGAAGCCAACATCTAGAATTTCATAGCATCGCTGAAACCCACCTCACACATCACTGACCCGGTGTCCTCATCACTCACAAAAGATCTCAGTCACTTTTTCTCCTCTACAGACCAAAATTGTCAGTGTATCTCTCACCTAAGACACAATCCTAAAAAAATGATGTGCTGACCGAACAGTTCTAAACAACTTTCATCCAGTAAGTAATTACCCTATCCTGGCAAAAGTATTACAAAAATGTGTCCTCACCCAACTCTGTCATCACATTGAAAATTATGACCTGGTTGACTATTGCCAATCCAGTTTCAGACCAGTCTACAGTGCAGAAATGACAGTCTTACTATCATGGATGATGCTTTCAAAATCCCGGACCAAAGCAAATGTCTTCTCACCCTCCTTGATTTATCATCAACTTTCTACATTTCCAACCATATCACCCTAATGAAGACACTTGAGCACAAAATGAGGTTTGCAGAAAACATGCTCAAATGGTTCTCCTCTTATCTATACAACCACACACAATTAATCAAATTGAAGAGCTACTTATTTAACCGACCGTAGGTTCGATTAAGAGTCCCCCAATGCTCCAGCCTTTCTCCCACACTGTTCAGCCTGTACATGGATCCACTAACAGAGACTCTTCATCACTCAAATCTGGCATACCACATGCACATGAATGACACTCAGCTACACCTAAAAATATTCTTCCTGGGTGACAGTACATTTCTCAACTCGATGCCAAAGGTAAAAAATCGGCCTTGCCCAGAACCTCCTCAAACTATACTCCCTAAAGACTGAATTCCTCCTCATCTCTCCACCACACAGTATCACCCCCCATACAGGAGTGGATCATCCACTTAAACACCCTAAATGGTAAACTGGTCATCATCTAATCAACTAAACCCCTGAGGTTAACCTTAGACAAAAACCTAAACATGCGAACACACATCAGTGAATCCACACTCTGCGCTCTATTCAACTACTCCTGAAGAAGGTCAAATCATTCATCCCTATACCAGATTTCAAGACTGCAGTGAAAGCCCTGCTCATATCCAGGCTAGACTATTGAATTGCAACTTTAATTGGAATACCCAAATTTAAACTTGCTCCTCTCACAGCAGACATCAACGCTGCAGCCAGGCTAGTAACTGGGACTAAACTCTTCAATCACATTACACCCTCTCTAATATTAGGCCTGGGCGGTGAACTTTGCTCCAGTCACGGAGTTTGCGGAGTCTTCTGCACCCTGCACTCCGCGGAGTGCAGAAAACTCCGCTTCGTGATGTGCAGCAGAGTTTTTTCCCCGCTCGCGATCGTGAACGTTATGTTCGCGAACGCGAGCTGCCGCTCAGGTTGAATTTCTACCCAAGCTGCAGCAATACCAGCACAAACTGCAGTCAGCTCTGCACTCCGCCACTCACGTAACTATGCAGAGTTTTTTTTGTAACTTCACGGAGTTCCGCGTAGCAAAACTCTGTGAACTATGCCCAGCCCTATCTAATATCTCTCCAAAGGCTTCCCATCAAAGCCAGAAGCATGCTCAAGATAGGCTATCTAACTCATAAAGCCTTGCACTTGGGTACTTCTAAATATCTAGCCTGCAATCCCCCCATTTCCAAAAGCAGTCGCTCACTATGCAGCTCCAACTCCCTCCAACTTGAATCATGAAGATTCAAGAAAAAAAGGATCTATGACAACATCTTCTCCAGCAGAACTCCTGGAGTCAGGAACTCCCTCCCAACTGAGATCTGCCTCAACCCATCCTCTATCACATTTAAGATGGAGGTAAAAGCGATCTTGATGAACATATTCCTATCTCTCTAAACCTCCGTCTCCCATAAGGACATCCGGTAGGCAAGTGGCCCTGATATCGCCTTCCTACCCAGAAGAACTAGAAGTGAGGCACCATTCCCTCATCAACCTCCTCCTCCCTGTAAAGCTGAACGACATAAGACTCTTTTGGTGCTCCATGTGAAACACAAGGCGAGGTGCACATTTCTGGATTGTCCACGCATACCTCAGCACAGACAAGGGACTATTGATTTATGTTCTACTAATGTCAAAATGTATGTCGTGTGTTGTATGATTGTAGCATTTACTTTATCTCAATACTGTTTTCTCTCGACTTTTGTTCCACAATGTGTAAGTAGCTGCCTTGTACAGCGCTATGATACCCTTGGGTTGGCTTTGCTTCTGAATAGCAAATCCAGGATATCGTGGGACACTAATATTCTGGACAACATTTTGAGGGACAAAATATTGGAAGATAAGTATGTGTAGATTTTCTATACCTAACACCACATTTGTCCCTTACATATATCTTTATATATTCAAGGTACATAGATGTGGGGATAAAAATAATAAATCTACACTTCCCTCTGTGCACATACCTTCAGATATTTTGTTCCTTGATATTTTGTCCACAATATTAGTGTGTCCACGATGTTCATGCTTTCAGTATTCAAGAGTATAATCCCTTAAGTCATTAAAAAATAAATAAATAGGAATTTGGAGATAGTGCAAACAATTGTATTTAAAACTGTTTCATTGTAGGTACTTAAGCTCTACAGCACTCTATGCTTTAAAAAAAATCTACTTTGAGTAACTGTATTTGTGTTTAACACTGAACAAAATAAACGTAACATCCATTGAACGCCCCTTTCACGCTAAGTGCTGCGTAAATAGGTGCATTATTTATAAGGTGGCGTTAAGCCACGTTTAGTGGCTTAACGCCGCCTTGTAAATAAGGCGAAGAAGTTAACACCACCAGAGCATCACTTTTTATGACGTTAACTCCTTGTAAATATGCCCCTTGGTTTTGCTTTCTCCAAAGTCTAATAGTGTTCTGATTCAATGTGGTAAGAACCCCAACTTATAGGAGAAACAATTCTTAAGAGAAACAGCAGTGATTGGTGGACACCGTATCATATCTTGCAAAACTTCCCTAAATGTTTGTCAAAATCTATCTGAATAAGCATAATGTCAGTTTTTTTTGCAACTTGACAGAATGGAGTCTCGGTCCAGCTGAGCTGTATGGGCTTCCAAAGACCACACCAGTTACCCCCCCAGCTAAGAAAAACACACTGAAACTGGCCCTCTTTTTGTTGCATACTCTCCCTTCCCCCAGGTTTGAGCTGTAGTCTTTGGGAAGGCCTGGTTCAAAAGCCTTTTCATACTGTGTCATGTCTTTGACATGTGAGTGACAATAGTAGGATGTCATGTTTGCCTTCATATGGGACAGCTTTCGCAAACAGCCTCTCTACCCCTCACTACTACCTATCACATTTCCTGGCAGTGTCACATCTAATAATTAATTTTCTTTGTCTTGGAGATTTTAAGCCAAAAGCTCAATTGTCCTCTAAGCAAAACTCTAATTACAGCACTTCACATCTTTCTACCCGGAAAACATGGTTAAAGGAAGACATGCAATGTTGTTTGATCCCTACCTGCACATTTTTACGCAACACTGGGATTTACAGGCTATACCTGCATGGGGATTTTAAACCCCTAGCTGTGCATGAGATGGATCTTTTGAGCTTTTGAAGCCATTGCTGTTGTAAGAAATTGGAGCATTGGTTGAAAGTGGTGAGACTTCACTTCAAATATTAATCACAATCGTTGTCCAGGTGAACCACTGATGTCACCAAATAAACCTGTGCCTTACCCACTGAAGTTACTAAATAAACCTCGGCTTAAACGTCTGGTTGCTTGGCACAAAGCAGTCAGGATTAAATTAGAGGCAATGTGTGAAGTATTAGGTAGCAACCGAACAGTAATAAAGTAAAAACGTAACACAAGAAATATCCCACTCCAATTTAGAAAAATATAGAACAAATTAATTAAAAGATTAAACTAAAACGACAAAAACCCAAGAAGCAGAACCACAGTTTTTAATTTTTAAGGTTTGAATAAAAAATAGCACCAGAAAGCACAAAGCACCAACTGGTTTCATTTGGTCATGCTAGAACAGGTCAAAGTCAAAAGTTAAGGCTGACTGCAATGGATCGCTAACGATCATCGGATACAGAGACTGGGTTCATCCTGTTGGAAAGTTTACCTTCCAACTTAGAAAGTTTTGGAGAGAAAAAGTGGTTGTCAACAGGTTGTTGGTGGGGCAGGCTGCAAGCAGGATCTGAAGTGGGTTTAGACAGCTGTGGGTTACTGAAGAGCAGGGCTTCGGTGCAGTCATTGATGAAGGGCGGAAAGCTCTGAGCAGTTGAAGTCCAAAGTCTATTCACAGGAAGGCCTCGGCATCGATTGTATGCTGCTTGGCGTAAATCTCGATTAAGTCCTCTATCTTCAGGCTTAGAAACTTTTCTGGAAGTCGGATCACCTTCACCGGGGCAAAACAGCAATTTGAGGCTGACCGTCTATATTACATGGAGCCTGCAACTTAGCCCATGACCGGTTTCTGTCATTTTATCAGGAGGACATTTGGAAGCATTATCAGCATACCTGTGAGATGGCCACATCGGAGAAGATAGCAGGATAGGAATTATTTAGAGCCCTTCACAGATCTCCCACAAAACCACACATGTATGGGGTTGAGCTTTCCCATCATTTTAGCAGAAGTACAAAAATAGAGGTATACAATTTGATTACACAATCACAGGTAAACTATCAGGATTCCTTATGGTGATTCTGTACCAACAAAACATCTGACAGGTTAGAAGTTGAAAGCATGGGGGCGTGGCTATGGCGCCGCGTAAGATGGCCGCCTAGGGTCTCCGCTCTTCCACATCGGGACCTCCTCTCAACGTTACCGGCATGGTTTTCTGCCGCAACTGGCCGTTTGACACCCACATCGCTATAAGGAACACTCCGTGCCTCTGGTAAGGTGATTTTTTGATGCCAATAAACACGCGCTTCGCTGTTTGGATTACCATGGTGATTTCCTCGGAGCGGCCGCCATTTTAGCTATGCACGCGCCGAGATAACGAGTTGTTGTCTCAGCTGAGGGGATTTTCGTCCGCCTTGTAAAGCGTCATACTGCCTGCACGGAGGAGATTCTCTTATGATGCCATCTTCTCTGATTCCATTGTCTTGATATTTTTACCTCAGTCACTACTAATATCTGGAATGCTTTCATTTTACACATTACGCTATGTAGGCTCCTCTTCATGAAACAGACTCCTGTTTTTATGCCTAATGCAATGGTTTCTTCTCTCGACACCTGGGTCCTATAACTGTGTACATTTTTGTGACTCTCATGCCTCGCAGGAGCTACATTGTTGTCTGGAGGAGGGGATAGCCTTGTTCTTCGTCCATTTTCCCCTCTGTTGACTGCAACGCCACCCACTGGGTGCCCTGAGGTCTGAGGACTACTTCTTCTTTATGGGAAAGCTGCGTAGCACAAAGTTTGTTTTTGTCCCCTCTAAGCGCCCTCCTGTGACACCGAGTTCATCCTCCTCAGCTGCGGACCCTACTTCTAACGCAGACCCAATGGCGGGAGTTTCTTCCAATCGCCCTCCATCGGCGCAAACGTCGGCTGGTAAGACTTTTTCACCTACTACTTCATCTAAGCGCCTGAAGCAAGATCCTCCTTCTGCAGATAAGACAACGCCCCCTGTCTCTCTGGAACTTCTCCTGGATGAGATACGCGCTTTACGGCCGTTTGTTGAAGAAACTAATCACAAGATGCAAGTTCTTGAAGAGAAATGGTCCACTATGGAAAGCAGAGTGTCGTTGATGGAGCAGCAAGTTACAGATATTCCGGCCAACTCACAGCGAATCTCCTCCTTGGAGAAGTCGGTCCTCGCTCTTCAGTAGCACACAGAGGATTTAGAAAATCGCAACAGGAGGAATAATCTACGCGTTTATGGTTTGCCGGAATCTCTGGAAGGGGATGACCCAGTTTCGTTTTTCACCTCCTTTCTCCCGAAACTTCTGGATATGCCATCTACATCTTCTCTCAGTATCCAAAGAGCACACAGACTTGGTCCTCGTACATCTTCCTCAACCAAGCCACGTGGAGTCATCATTCTCTTTTTGAAGTTTACTGATCTTCTCTCGGTCCTCTCGGCTGCTAGATCCAAGCGTCAGATCTCCTGGATGGGACAAAAGGTGTTTCTCTCACAAGATGTCTCCACGGCTACTGCGACCAGAAGGAGGGAGTTCTTGAATCTTCGGGCTCCTCTTCGCTCTTTGGGCGCTAGATATGGCTTATTCCATCTATGTCTCTTCAAAGTCACATACCAGAACCAAACATGGTCTTTTCAAAATCCTGATGAACTCAAAAACGTTATTCATATTCGCGCTCCCAATGGCATGGACACCTCCACTTCTCCTAATGGTTGACCATATATCCTTCTTTCCTTACAGGTTTCGTGTTCCTGAAATTGCATTTCTTGCCTCCAGTCTCATTATGGTCATATTGCTTTGACGCTAGATTAGTTGTTTTTATGTAATGTCCCTCTCATACTTTACCTCCATTCTCGTTTTTATCTTTTAGACATCAGTGCTCTCAAGACTTCTTATCTTGTATATTTATTGATTGCTGACTACTTTTCTCCTTTTGAATTTTTTATGTTTAATTACTTTTCTTTGTTTTGTTTTATTCTAACAGGCTTGTTGGGTCTTTTTCAATTTGTGTGCCTCCTCTTCTGTTTTTTCTTTTTTTTATCCTGTCCTGGTGTGGTTCGGACTCCCCCATATGGCGAGCTCGTCTTGTTGAGTGTCGCCATCGCCCCGTTGCTTTCTGTTCTCCTCTCCCCCTCAGGTATGTTGTCTTCAGTCATCCTTTTGGATATGTAATGTCTCTTCTTGTCTTTCCCTCTCCCCTGTTAGCCCTTCTGTCCCTCTCTATTTATTGGTTGTACCTTTCTCTTCTCTTTTGCTCCTTCTCATTATCTCTTTCCCGGTACATACTTTTTTCATTTTTTCTTTTTTGTGCTCACTATGTTTCCCTTCTTGAATTCTCTCTTTTCTTTCATTTTCTCTTCCCTTCTATCTATTGGCATTCTTTTCTCTCCTTTTGTTCTGATGGCTTTTCTTTTTTCATTACATTTTTACTGTTTTCACATTCAAAGTTATTTCTTGGAATGTAAAAGGTTTTATTAATCCTATTAAGCGACAGAGAATACTTTCCCACCTGGCGTCTTACAATCCTGATTTAGTTCTTTTACCAGAAACTCATCTCACTGAAGCCGAGTCGCTTAAGCTGAAAAGAGGCTGGGTGGGGGCGGTCCTATTTTCCCCATCTTCCAATAAAAAAAATGGTGTTGCTATTCTATGCCACAAGAAACTAAAATGTAAGGTTGTATCCCAGGATAATGACACTGAAGGTCGATGGGTACTAGCTAAGTTATTAATTAATTCTGTACCTGTAACTGTTTTTAATGTTTATGGTCCTACTCAACCTGATTGTAATTTCTGGCCTTTAATTACAAAGAAATGTTTCCAACACAGAGATGCCATGTTTATTTTAGGTGGTGATTGTAACCAGATTGTTGATCCGTTTCTTGACCGCAAGTCATCTGTCCGCTTTATACCTCACAAATCCCATAAACAATTCCTTGACACTATTTCACAATCGCATCTCATTGACTCATGGAGGCTCTCACACCCTGACACTTCAGACTATTCCTTTTTCTCTCCCCCTCACGCCTCTCTTTCTCGGCTTGATTTTCTCTCCCAATCCCTTTCCCAAAATCTCTTATCCTCTTCTATCGAACCCATAGTTATTTCTGATCCTGCTCCTATTGTAACGGACTTTGATCTTCTTCCTTTGCGCCCTAAATCTTCTCGCTGGCGGTTCAATAACTCTCTTCTTACGGATCCTCTTTTCTCTTCTTCTTTTCTTTCCTTTGCCAACGAATTCTTTTCTCTCAATTCTGATCCTTCTCTGTCCCCCTATCTGGTCTGGGATTCTTTTAAAGCGAAGGCACGAGGGTTCATTATTGATTTTGTTTCTAAGAAAAAGAAACTCTTTCTTAACCCGTTCGACGCGCATGACGGAACGGTTCCGTCATGCACGTCGGTTGCGCTGGGTGCATGACGGAACCGTTCCGTCATGGCCCCGCCCGCGCACGGAACCTTCAGCGTGGCGCGGAAATCCGCGCCGCGCTGAAGGGGTTAACAAACGGAAAGCTTTGTTGGCTCATATTAAGTCTTTAGAACATAGGTTTTACACTTCTTCTGCCAATTCTGTCTTACCAGATCTCATACGTGCTAAACTCGAATTTTACAAATCTACTACTGATAAGGCTTCCTCAGTTCTTCTTCGAAGTAGTGCCCGTTACTACGGTGGTCGCAACAAAGCGGGTAAACTCTTAGCTAACTATCTCAAGTCGCGTAAGGAGCGTACTTCTATAGATTCTATCTATTCTTCAGATAATCTACTTGTTCACAAAGAGCAAGATATACTTACCCAATTCCAGCTTTTTTATCAATCCCTTTATACTCCTGAATCCCCTCCTTCTGCCTCTCTTATTCAATCATATTTTGAGAAACTTCCTACCCCTTCTACCTCACATCTCCATTTTCTTGGCCTTGAGCACGAACTCTCTCTTACTGAACTTGATAGCGCCTTAAAGACTCTTACTAAAGGTAAGTCGCCGGGACCTGATGGTTTTTCTGTTGAATTCTACATGCATTTCTCTGATCTCTTACTTCCTAAGCTTTCAACACTCTTTCAATCATTCTTCCTTTCTGGTAGGGCAGCAGGTACTTTCCATGAGGCCACGATTTGCCTTATTCCCAAGGAGGGTTGTGACCCCCAATTTTTTAAAAACTACAGACCGATATCTTTAGTAAATGTGGACTATAAATTATTTGCTAAATTGCTTGCTCTTCGCTTGGATCCTCTTATGCCCCATCTCATTGGCAAGGAACAATGTGGCTTTGTTAAGAGTAGACTTACCTCGGACAACTCCCGTCTTTTCCTCAATGTTCTAAATAAAGTCTCATCTCTCTCCATCCCTCTAGCTGCTATTTCTGTTGAGTGGATTGGTCCTTTCTGTTTGCTGCCTTACTCTGGCACGGTTTTGGCCCTAAATTCATCTCCCTCATCTCCCTACTTTATTCTGCTCCCAAAGCTTCTGTTCTGTCCTGTTCTGTCGGTCATTTATCCCCTTATTTTCCTTTCCAGCGCGGTGTCCGTCAAGGTTGTCCTTTATCTCCGCTTCTTTTTGTTCTAGCCCTTGAACCCTTTTTGACTTCGATTCGTAATAACGCATCCATTTCTGGTTTTCCGTACGGCAGTAACCAGTTGAAACTCTCTGCTTATGCAGACGATATCCTTTTATTTATCTCCGCCCCCGATTCATCTGTTCCTGCCTTATTATCTGAATTCAATTCCTTTTCACAGGTCTCTGGTTAAAAGATTAATTCAGATAAAACGGAGATTCTCCCCCTTACAAAATTCTGCCTTCCTCATCATTTTTCCTCTACTGGTTTTGCCAGGAATTCCTCACAAATTAAATATCTGGGTATATGGTTCTCTAATTCCATCTCCTCATCCATTCAATCCAATATGTCTGCGGTCCTTTCCCGTATTGACAAATCACTCTCCTCTTGGAATCCTCTTTATCTTTCGTGGTGGGGCCGGCTGGATTCGATTAAGATGATGATATCCCCTATCCTCATATATATCTTTTCCATGCTCCCTGTACACATCCCCGATATTCACTTTAAACGTCTCGACTCCTGCCTTTCAAGATTCCTATGGAAAAATAAAAAGTCTAGGATTGCTTTAGCCTCTCTTCGTCAGCCGAAATTGAATGGTGGAGTTAATTTCCCTGACTTTCGCCTCTATTATAAATCCTTTTCTCTACGTCAAGCCTCCAGATGGCTTGCATCAGAATCTTCTTCTTTCACTCCTCACTGGCTTTCTATAGAACTTACCCTACTTTCTCCCTTTTCTCTTACTGAGGTTATACCCATACTCTTCCCTTCTGAGACCCTTGGTCCAATCTGCCCCAATTACTCACGAATCCTTTTTGGAGACTCCCATTTGGCATAACTCGCTTATTCTCCTAAACAATAGACCTATTTGTTGGACTTCTTGGAGATCTATGGGTCTCATATGGGTTAAGCAACTCTTCGATGGTCTTCATCCCTGCTCATTTCCTCCTCTTTCAGTGTCCTCAATCCTTTTTGCGCAAGTTCTCCGTTCTCATGGCTCTTATTCTCGACGTTTACTATTCTCTTCCTTCCTCATCTTCACCTATGGCCCCATCTACTTCAAATTTGATCTACCTTTCCTAAAGCTTCTCTTATTTATACATTTTTCTCATCTCCCAATCCAAATCGTGTCAAGTCCAAACTGGAACTTGCTTGGGAGTTAGATTTGGGATGTGACTGGTCTGTTACTCTTTGGGATAAAATTTGGTCCAGATCTCTAAAAGTATCTCGCTCCGCTTCTTTGACCCAATCTTTGTTTTTTCTCTATCATAGACTTTGGTGCCAATTACGATCTGGTAAAAAAAATTCCCGTACGACTCGTATCCGGTCTTTTTACCGTACAAATCGTACAAGTGCCGTACAAACTGGCAATCACGATTCGCATGGTAAAAAGTCCATACGAACCGCCTTGGGAATTATTCCCCACACGTCCTCGGGTCGGAAAATGTGTCCGACACGTCCTCGGACGATTTACCGTACAAACGTGAAAAGCGAAGTCCGACCGGGGAATCACGATCCGTCCCAGGCGTCCGAATGTACAACCGTATGGTTAAAAGACCGTCCGCACCAAACTCCTATAGCAAACAATGGAGACGTCCAAACAGGTGCCCTGTACGCGCCGAACCCCCCCCGGCCCCCGTACGTTCGAGTCGACCCCCCCCAGCCCCCGTATGTACGCGCCGTACCCCCCCCAGCCCCCGCATGTACGCGCCGTACCCCCCGTGTATGTACACCCGAGTACGTGTCGAACCCCCCCGTGTATGTACACCCGAGTACGTGTCGAACTGTACGTGTCGAACCCCCCCGTGTATGTACACCCGAGTACGTGTCGAACTGTACGTGTCGAACCCCCCGTGTATGTACACCCGAGTATGTGTCGAACTGTACGTGTCGAACCCCCCGTGTATGTACACCCGAGTACGTGTCGAACTGTACGTGTCGAACCCCCCCGTGTATGTACACCCGAGTACGTGTCGAACTGTACGTGTCGAACCCCCCGTGTATGTACACCCGAGTACGTGTCGAACCGCCCCGTGTATGTACACCCGTGTACGTTCGAGTCGTACCCCCACCTGTGTATGTACGGTGCGTACCCCCAGCGCGTACATGCGGGGTCTGGGGGGGTACGGCGCGTACATGCGGGGGCTGAGGGGGGTACGGCGCGTACATGCGGGGGCTGGGGGGCGGTACGGCGCGTACATGCGGGGGCTGGGGGTGTATGGCGCGTACATGCGGGGGCTGGGGGGGTATGGCGCGTACATGCGGGGGCTGGGGGGTACGGCGCGTACATGCGGGGGCTGGGGGGCGGTACGGCGCGTACATGCGGGGGCTGGGGGGTGGTACGGCGCGTACATGCGGGGGCTGGGGGGGTACGGCGCGTACATGCGGGGGCTGGGGGGCGGTACGGCACATACATGCGGGGGCTGGGGGGGGTACGGCGCTTACCGGGCCACCTACTCTGGTCGTTTCGCGCCGTACTTCGCTTTTCCGGCACTTTTTGGGTGCCGTAAAAATATTGCCGTCCGGACTGCTGTCGGTTCGAATCGTAATTCCTGGGTCGTGAAGCGCGGCCTGAGAGCGTCCCGACGTCACGTCGGCGCATTCCCCGGATCCCATTTGTATGTATCTTTTCGTCGGTCGGTGTTTTGTACGACTCGTACGGAAATGGTGTTTCCGTGCGAATCGTACTTGCATGTTTGTAAAGTTTTACGACCGGGTATGAGTCGGACGGAAAAAAGCCTCCGTCCGACGGTTCGTACCCGGTTTTTGCCGGATCGTAATCGGCACCTATATCTCTCGCCAATTTCTCTTTCTCGCTTTTCTATCTCTATGGATTCTAATTGTTGGACCTGTGGCTTCCCTGGTGCTGACCTTCTCCACCTCTTCTTTCTTTGACCTCCGGTTGCTGCATTGTGGGATGAAGTTTGGTCCTACATATCGCGTCTATTTGCAACATCTATTCCCTATTCTATACCTCTTCTCTTTCTAGGCAGCCTTTCTGATTCCTTTGACCTCCTTCCACACTCCTCTGGTCTATTAGATCTTATGCTTGCTCTGGCATTCCAGCACATATCTTTTAATTGGAAAACTCTCAACAAGCTTTCTATACAATGTTGGTGGAATTCTCTTTGTCACCTTCACAGACTTGATGTGGCATTTGCCTCCTCCTGCACCCCCATTCTTAACAGAGATCTCTTCTGGGTACCCCTTACATCATACCTTGATCACATGGCCTTGAAAAACAATTCACATTTGTCTTCTGAAAATTTTAAACCTCCTTGAATGTTTTTTGCTCTGTCCTCTCTTTCTTAGTTTTCTTGCTTCTCCTAATATTGCTATATTCATTGATTAATATGTTTGATTTTCTTATTTTCCTATTTACTATGCCCTTATTTTTCTTCATATCTCCTTTGTAGAACTTTCATTCCCTCTCTTCCTTTTACTTTTCCCTCTCTTATTTCCCCTTCTTTCTTCTTTCCTTCTTATTCATAAAATTCTATAAAATGCTTTTGTCTTTTTTGCTATTTAGTATTAACCTATTGGCATTTCAGTTATGTATTGGATAATTTTGTTTGTAATGGTTGGTATCTCTCTGTTTTAACAATTCTTCTCAATAAAGCATTTCAAACATAAAAGAATGTGAAAGCATGCAGAGTGAATGAGAGATATGTTTGAGTTCCAAATTATTAATTTCTTGTTCAGGTCACCGATATTAGGCCTGCTCACATCTGCTAAAATGGAATATTACAGCAGCAAGTTCATCCGGATGAGTCCATTGCTAATTGTGGGATTATTTATCATGGTCCCTAAAAAGTGAAATGAATGGTATTTATTTATGAAGCAGAATCCACATTCAACTGATCAACATATTGTTCTTCTGTCTGAGGAACTCAGCAGCTATTGAAGGTACAATTGAGTCTTGGCAGTTTCCTGTGACTAATGAAAGGGGAGGCTTACTTTGCTGATCTGACGAATCGAAAATTGTCGCTACTATAAAATGTTTTGAATACACTAACAAACAAACATTAGCAAAACCAATATGCCTGCATTATACATGAAGGTTCCTGAATGCTTTCATCCATGCATTTATCCTATTGTCCATGCACTAAAGAACTCATCATTCATGTATTCTGGCACTCATTCGTGCACTCGCACCCATCTCTTCACCCACTCACACATGTATATTATACAAACACAAATTCACAAATCAATAAAAGGACACTTTCAGTTTCAGCTATTGGCTTTGCTGTAGTTTGTGAGGGGTGTGAATATGCATCTGGTAGAATGTGACTGCTACTCTGCGAGGGGTGCATGAGCGTTCTTGGCAGTGTGCCACTGCTCATTTGTGAGGCATGTGAGAGTGGTTCCAGTATTTTGTGACTCGTAGTCTGTGAAGGGTGTGATAGTGCTTTCAGGCGCACGAATCTGTTAGCGTGAGGGATGTGAGAATGTTGTCAGTAGTGTCAGCCTCTCACAGGAAATCACCTCCTGCTCTGCCTCTGCCTCTGCCTCTGGCCTCATGTGAACAGCTCTACAGCAGTTTCTAACAGCTACTCTCCCTGGCTGATGGTGATTCCAGTGCATAAATCTGCACTGGATGGGCAAAGTGCTCATCAGGAGCAGCTGTATTACCACTACGCAATTCATTTGATAAATATTAGTTGTCTTAATATAAGTTATTAGCACTATAATAATATTTGTGTTTAATGTGTTTTAGTATGTATAGTTTGCAAGTTTTTATATGAGATATATTTAATTTAATTCAGAATTATTTAAATAATTAATTGCTATTTTAATTAAATTATTTGTTAATTTTTAATTAATTGTTAATAGGCTGATCAGTTTAATTAAAAACTCAACTGTTTTAATTAATTTTATATTAATTAATTGTCTTAATTTACTATTCATGCAGTTTCATTTTTATAACAGTATTCATTTTGTTTGTGTGTCAACAAAGAATAGCGGGGAGGGAAGTGTTTTCATAGAAAGTTTTGTAATATTTTTTTAATGTAATTATTTTCTCTTTGTAATATAACATTGTTTTAGCTGTTTTATTTTTCAAGAATGTATTTATTCTTTTAAAAATGTTTAAAAAAATGTAGTCTATATTTAAATGTTAAATTAAAAAAAGTTTGGAGTGGGAAGAGTAGTCCTGACCCCTCCAATTTCCAACACTTTTTGCTCATGTTGGAGTGGGAATATTAAATCTAATCACTCCAAAATCCAATACTTTTCCTAGTTTTGCTTATAATGGATGGTTAAAAGTATACCTGACCCCTTCAAAGTCCAACAACTTTGCCACTGGTGCTCAGGTTGGAGTGGGAGTAGAGACGTTTACCTCTCCAACGCTAGCTGGTTTATTTAACTTATTTTTATTTCGATTGTAAATAATATACTTATTATTTGTACAATTATTTTTAATTATATATTTTTAATATATGCTGTAAGTAGTAATTTTTACATATATTTCCAAGTATAAGTATATATATTTTTAAATAGTATTATTTTTAAAGTTGATATATGCTTTAAAATTACTATAGTGCATAGTAGTTAAAATTCAGTATACTTATTGATTTTTTTAATGATTTTGTGGCATTTAATATTTGTTATTCAATATTATTTACTTTTCCTACAAAGTATATCAAGTCAATATTTGTATTCTCAATATTTTTTGGTGCAATTTTTGCTGCCAATATTTTTATTGCTGCTATTTCATTAGCCGGCCGTCAAGGGGTCACTGTACTAGTGGAACCAGACTGAGCACCAAGAACACTCCTTTAGCACTCGACCTCTGGAGGTGAGGCAGGGATGTCGAAGCCTCACTCAGGGTGCAGGTGTGGGTTAGTGTTAGATCTGGGGGTCTCTAGTTGGCAGGGTAGGTACCACTGTCCAAGTAGGGACCCTTGCTTCTAGTCAGGGAAAGGGGGATACACTGTTAAGATGACCCCTGCTCACCCTCTAGGTAGCTTGGCCTGAGCAGTCTAGGCTATCAAAGGCAATGTGTAAAGTATTTGTACCAACACTCACAATAACACAGTGAAAACACCACAGATTTACTCCACACCAGTTTTAGAAAAATAATGTATCTTTACTAAAAACTTCACAAGACCAAATACTACAGACAAACCAACATATAATTCAAAAAGGTTACTTTAAAGATAGTTCAAGAGTTTGCAGAAAGTACTCCAGGATGTAAAAGTCAGTGTCTTGCACAATGCGACTCTCAATGCACAAAATGCGACACTTTCGTGCCCAACAGTACCTGTAGTTGCGATAAGGTTCCCAAAAGCTATAACAAGGAAGCTTGCAAAGGCGATGCGATACTCCTGAGATCCTGGGGAGGCTTTGCAGCAGCCCTGCTTCACGCAGCAGAGGTGTATGCGCCGGCTCCGATCTGTAAGGGGAGGATGCGATGACTTTGGCCTTCCTTGCGTAGGTTTCTTAGGGGGAAGCTTCACGCACAGGTTCGATGCGACACTCTTCGATGTGGTGCGATGCGGGGCGCAGCGTTGCTTTCCGGCGCCGCAACTCTCGATGCGCCACGGAACGGGACTCTGCGTCGACGCACGCAGCGACTGGAGACTTTCACGCACCGGCAGTGGTGCGGTTCGCAAACTGGTTCTGCGACGACCCTCGCAATGCCAGGAATCTTCACGCTTCGGGACGATGCTCGACGCACTCGGCGATGCGGGGACCCTGCGTGTTGCGATGGTGCCGCAATGAAATTTTCCTCGCACTCTCGTCTTGCGACACGCAATCGGATGATGCGTTGGGTACCAGTCACTCTTGTTCACGCTTCTGCTTCCCAGCTCCCAAACACAGCAAAACGACCTCCTGAGGCCCCAAGACTGGGCAAGCACTCCAAGGCAGGTCAGAACTCTCTCAGCAGAGTTCCAGGGGAGCTGGTGGTGAAGTCCTTTTGTTCCTGGGACTTCTTAACAGGGAGCCAGCTCTTCTCAGGCCCTTGGAGATCAGAATCAAAAGAAGGGGACACAGCAAAGTCCTTCCCCTCTCCTTAGCAGCAAAGCAAAACAGCAAGCAGGCAGTCTTCTCCTCTTCAGTCCTTTCAGCTTTCTCCTTGGCAGAGGTTTCTTCTTAGTTCCAAAGTGATCTAAAGTTTTAGGTGTCTGGGGTCCACTTCTTATACCCCTCCAAGTCTTTGTCTCTCTTTGTTCCAGTGGGGGGATTCCCCTGCTCAAACCGGTTCCTGGGTGTGCTCTGCTCTGGAGCACCTGGTTCCTTTCAGAGTGAGGGGCAGGGTCGTTAGACGCTCAGCAGGAGGTGGAGCCTTCTTTGTGCCAGCAGAGGCAGAGTCCTCAGCCTGGCCAGCAGGGGGTGGAGCCAGCTTTGTGTTTGTCAGGGGCAGCCCTATTCAGACCCAGGGACTACTCCTCCCACCCATCTAAAGCAGATCTCCCTATTCACCCTGCTGCTGACTCATCCAGGCTCCTGAAGCCACCTAGCACATCACCTGACACCCTTCAGCCAACCAGCACACAGGCACACAGGAAGGTTAAACAGGAGAATAGCTACTTTCTAAAAAGTGCTATTCTCACACAGTGAATTTAAAAACCATCTTGCTAAAAAGATGTATAATTAAATTCTGAACACAGAGACACCAAACTTGGATTTTCTATCTTGCCCTTATGGGAAGATAGGCATGTAAACAGCCTTCCCCATTCTATCCTATGGGCAAGATAGCCTCTCAGCAGTGAAAAACGAAAATGGCTGTAATTCACTACCAGGGCATGTTACATACCTCAGTTCATGCCCTACCTTTCAGATACACTGCACCCCGCCCAGGGGGGTACCTAGGGCCACCATAGGGATGCCTGACATGTACAGAAAGGGAAGGATAAGGCCTGGTCAGTGGGTGCACTGGCCAGGTCGACATGGCAGTCCTGGACTGCACATAGGCACTGCAAGCAGGCCTAAGACATCATTTTAGCGCTACTCCTGTGGGTGGCACAATCAGTTCTGCAGCCCACTAGTAGCATTTGAATCACCAGCCCTGGCACACTCAGTGCACTTTACTAGGGGCTAACAGGTGAAACAAATATGCCAATCATGGATAACCAATCAATATAACAAATTATACAGAGAGCATATGCACTTTAGCACTGATCAGCAGTGGTAAAGTGCCCAGAGTTCTATTGCCAACAACCACAGGTCAGAAAAAATAAAGGAGGAAGAAGCAAAAAGTTTGGGGATAACCCTGCAAAAAGGGCCGTTTCCAACACAACCCCCTTCCAGCCTAAAGCCAGGGTAGACCAAGCGATACCTCGATGGGATTCCCTGCTTAGGGCGATAGAACACGGAAACTGGCCCAAACAGCAGGGCACTATTCCTGTTCTACGCCTTCCTGAACCCGGTTGGATCTCTCCATCCATACTCTCAGGGTCCACCAAGCCAACCCAGGTGGAACCCTTCTCCTCACCTGTGGACACCACCTGTGCAGCACCTAGCCTTAACTTGCTCACAGGTGTGTCCCAACAGACAGACAGCAAGCCGCAGTGACCAGTGACAGTGGTCAGGGATGAGACCCAGGCCTTATGCCTCTCAGGGCCCTCAAACCCCTGTGGCGTCAGAAGGAGGGGGGCAGTAGCCCCAGGTGCTGGGCACCCTTTGTCCACTTCTTTTCCTGTCAGGTCGGGTCTGACAACCTGGCACTGACCCACCAGCCCTGGGCCTGTATCCGGTGGCTGGACAGGAGGCTGGGGTAGACTTTTCCATACCCAGTCCTCCTCTTCTTTGGGGCTCTGTACCCTCCCACCTGGAGCGGTACCCCCTTCTAGAATAGTTAGGGTACCTGTGGCAGGTGTCCTGCACCATTCACCCACCAGTTCAGGGGTTCTATCCTGCAACTGGGATTCCAGGTCAGGGGGGACACCCCAGACCTGGCCCTCCAACCTAGGGTCTAAACCCTCCAGGTGAACCGGGGTCAGAGGCGAGGACTCCCTCCCTCTGCACCCCTTTCCAGAATTCTGCACCCTCCTACTCAGAGCGGTACACCTCAAAGACAAACTGGTAGAGACACTGCTTACAGATGTCCCTCCCTCCAGTTCAGGACCTCTCTCCAGCAACTGGTCTCCCAACCTAGGGTCTAAACCCTCAGGTTGCACCCCTGCCTGGCATGCCAGGACTTCTGGGAACTCACACAGTATCTCCCCGAGGGTGACACATGACTCATGTGTCTCGTGACAGTCTGCCTGGCGCAGATCTCCCGGCCCCTGTCCACCTGACAGTGCGCGAAGATCCCCCAGGACAGAAGTGGTGTCACCATGGTCACTCCTAGAGGACTCAGCCCTTCTGGCTTGTCCCTGACCCACTGGTTCTCCCACTGGGGAACACATCCCCCTCTCACCCCTCAGTCTGGACTTCTGCACCCTCCCAACTGGAGTGGTACCGCCAGACTCCAGAACCACTGGAGCTCTGTTTACAGAGGCTCCAGGTTCTCCTGACACTAGGAGATCTTTCAGATGTGCTAAAACAAACACTAGAATGACGACACATTTTCATAAAAGACAACATCCCCCGGAGTCCTTTGAGTGGTACGTCTTAGAGGCGCACCCGGGTATGTCTAAAAACGCTTTATTTCGCCTTGAACAGCGATGGGTTCTCAAACTATCGTGTGACAAAATAGGCCTGAATGAGGATATACCCTGGAATCTCCTGACATAATTTCAGGTTATCCCATCGAGATCGCCAGCACCTTCATCAGGGCCACATATTGTTGATCTCTAGTCAATACCATCTTGCTAGATTACGTGCGCTCAACTTTTATGCCTTGTACATCCTTTATACAAGGCTCTACCCATTGGAGTTCTTTAATTAATGAGCCCCGACACCAGGCATGTACACTGTCACCATCGGCTGAGTCTGATGTTACATTTACATTTACTTTTGTCTAAGACATTTCGGACAGGTTTGGTTCACACTGACCTTCTTTGTCACTTTGGCATTGATTGTACATGGGGTTCTACTTTATTCATTTTCCTTTATTTTCCTCGTAACTGGCCGTATACCTGGTCGTTCGTCTTTCTATCACCCTGACAACGACCACACATTAGGACGACCACGATTGGCTGCCCTTGCGATCACATGACCATCACGTTGCCAGGTGACCGCCACTCCAACTAGGCGATACTCGGGTTTTCCCTCGCGCTTGCCAGTTTCGCACCTTCCCATTGGCCCATGTTGGTCATGCCCCCTACGCCTTTTATTGATATTCTTGGCGGCGTACGAGTCCATCGAACAGCGCGTATGGACCGGTGACGCTGCTCGGGTAGGATAACAGTTTACTTCCACCAAGGAAACCGTGAGTAATTACTCCACTACCCTTTGATTAATCCTTTAACATCAGCCCGTTATATCAGCGGCCCACATGCTCCCCGCCGTCATCGAGTTAGGTTCCTCTATTATAACCTTGTATCGGGTGGCCTACATGCGGGGTGTTTTAAATGCGTGTTGTTTCAAAAGCGCTCGCTCTTCCGCCCAAATATTCGAGCCTTTTTTGGTAATGCCTCCTGTTGAAACGCACCTCTCGACCAGCACTCGCCAAACTTTGATGTGCCTTTCACACTCCTTTGTGATACGAGACGGATGGTCCGCACCTCACGTGACCACACTAAGCGTTTTAGATAACTCCTGCTTTTATTTTATTTTATCTTAACCCACGAGACTGACTTCGGTCAGATCCTTTAACCTAATGGGGTTAACTGTACATTTGTGCTCCTCTTTTCTGCTGTGTGATTTTAACTAACACGCTTTTATTAAATCAGGGCACTAGAACTCAGTGTCCGCGGCGACTGGTACTGACTTGGCCCGGATCATTAGAGACAAGGGTAAGGACTTACCTCATGTTTAAATATACCTAAGACTACGTAAGTTTCCGCTCGTCTTCTTTCAACCTCATTGTGATTATTTTACTTCCCTTCATCATCACCTGAACATCTCCTAATACATTGATGTTTGTTGCATCTAGCATGTCACAGCCCACGAGCTTTGTACACGCGTGTGATGCACTACCACTTGTTAAAATCAATCATATTGGTTTGTGTAAAGAGGTATAATAATGTTTTTTATCCCTGACTGTTCTAACTATTTTTATTATTTCCACAGGTTACATTTAAATTTGATTATACCAGAGGTACCCTCACACTTTTTTTAGGGTGCTGTAAGGGTGGTCACTTCTCACTTCATGTGTTTTGTGTCCACCACCAAAAAATGTGTGTAGGTAGGATTACTGTTTAGGTCCTGAAGAATTGCCATCTACTTGATAAAATAGGCATGAAACATGTTGACCACAAAAACTAGCGTATAAAAACACAACATTGTGTGTACATACGCGATTTTTTCATATTTTTTAATTAGGGGAAGAACCATATACATTAAAATAGTTTTGATTGGATTTTTTTCCCTATTTTAAATCACTTCACATACTCACTCATTCACCTACACTAAGACCCTCACTTACATCTTACCTAACGGCTTTGGAAAAAAGATCTCCGATAAGTAGGCCCCATCACGGGCGCCTGATCGGGCATTGCAGCGCCGGCCCGAGTAGGAGCAGGCCCGATGATGAAGCAAGACACCTTCTTGTCAGGTGTA
Organism: Triturus cristatus; assembly: GCF_964204655.1. Lineage (NCBI taxonomy): Eukaryota > Metazoa > Chordata > Amphibia > Caudata > Salamandridae > Triturus > Triturus cristatus. The sequence goes on from NC_140584.1 coordinate 450,706,545, forward strand.
TGAGGGCCTTATTCCAAAAAAGAGGAGATCACTCTCCTGTCGTTCACTGGTATTCCTTATTACAGTTAGAATTTTGTCTTTGTTTTGCCTCTTTAGTTAGGAACTGCATACTTTGTTGTTTATACTAGGAGATCCTCCTCAAATGGCCTACTAGCACCGTCTAGGCCCCCAACCTGGTGTTCCCTTAAGAAACCCTCCAGGCCCTGAGACTGGGTTTCGGGCACATTGGGACCCACAGTCCCACACTCACCCCTTCTCCACTGAGACAGGACGTGAGCCCCTACACCCCTCCCACTACACTGAGACCTAACCGGGCTACACTGAACCTCTTCCACCTCACAGGTCTGGAAGATATCTGGGCCACTCCTTTTGGGATCACTCCCCAATGCCTCTCCAGACCTTTTGGCATCCAACCAAAGGTCTGCCTCCAACGCAAGCTCTCTGGAACCAGAGAACTCACACTCTACCGGGTGTTGGCATAGCTCTGGAAAACAGGGACTTAAAATATGCTCTCCAACAAATGAATCACACAGCCCCCCACAGTTGTTAACCAAGCTACCGTTTGCCTCACCCTCCAGTGCCTCACACAAGTACCCCACACCACTCTCCTGAGATTGGCAAGACAGTACCTGACTGTCTCTGTCACACAACTCACACTCTTCTGGGCGGTCTTCACACTCACACACCAAGGTTTCTACCATGGGGGAACCCCTCTCCCTGTACCTCTCATCTAGGGTCAGTAGAGTGTCCCTCCCACCACTAGGAATATGGTCCCCTGTGCCAGTTACCCAATCCACTTCAGGGACACTGCACTCCACTGGAACTACATCATAAACCTGAACCCCCTGGTGTATGTCAACCCCCTCCCTCAAGTTAGGCGCCACATCTCTGGGTGTTTGTACCTCTCCCTCAGCACTGGATATTACAATCTTGCTGCCACCATCTGAGCTCGACTCCACCTCCAACTCAGCAAAGCTCACTTCTTGAGCTAACCATTCTTCTTCAGCTGAGACACTCATGGCCTCAAGCCTCTCGAGCTCCAAATCAAGCTCCCTCATTCTTAATTCATGTGCCAAGGTCAATTTCAATTCTTCCAAGGCATACATCTTCTTGCTCTCCTCCTTTGACATTTCCATTTCAAACCTCATGACTTCTAACTCCTGATCTCTAGCCCTTTGATTCTCCTCCAACTCCTCTGGAGTGAGACTCCTACTGGAATGGGAGCTGCCAGCCCTTGAGACTGTTCTGCCCACGGGCAGATCTTGGGGAACAAAACCATCCTCTTCATCTGCATCATCCTCCTCTTGGGCCTCCCACCAGGCCTTCAAGACTTTTTGGAGCTCATCCTTTCTAGCTCCACTTTTAAAAGGGCAACCACGGTCTTTGCAGAATCGCTTGAGCTCTACAACTCCGTACGAATACAAATCCGCAATGGAAAACTCCAATTCTGCCTTCTCACTTGTTGCCACCTGAGACATGATGCTCTTGAAGAGTTACTCAAAAATAGAATAAAAAAATATAGTATGTGGTTGTCTATTGGTCTGCACTTAAACTAGTGATGTACACCAATTACTGTGGGTCAAGTACAAATACAAGTTCAATCCCACCGCTGCCACCAATGTTAGATCTGGGGGTCTCTAGTTGGCAGGGTAGGTACCACTGTCCAAGTAGGGACCCTTGCTTCTAGTCAGGGAAAGGGGGATACACTGTTAAGATAACCCCTGCTCACCCTCTTGGTAGCTTGGCCTGAGCAGTCTAGGCTATCAAAGGCAATGTGTAAAGTATTTGTACCAACACTCACAGTAACACAGTGAAAACACCACAGATTTACTCCACACCAGTATTAGAAAAATAATGTATCTTTACTAAAAACTTCACAAGACCAAATACTACAGACAAACCAACATATAATTCAAAAAGGTTACTTTAAAGATAGTTCAAGAGTTTGCAGAAAGTACTCCAGGATGTAAAAGTCAGTGTCTTGCACAATGCGACTCTCAATGCACAAAATGCGACACTTTCGTGCCCAACAGTACCTGTAGTTGCGATAAGGTTCCCAAAAGCTATAACAAGGAAGCTTGCAAAGGCGATGCGATACTCCTGAGATCCTGGGGAGGCTTTGCAGCAGCCCTGCTTCACGCAGCAGAGGTGGATGCGCCGGCTCCGATCTGTAAGGGGAGGATGCGATGACTTTGGCCTTCGTTGCGTAGGTTTCTTAGGGGGAAGCTTCACGCACAGGTTCGATGCGACACTCTTCGATGTGGTGCGATGCGGGGCGCAGCGTTGCCTTCCGGCGCCGCAACTCTCGATGCGCCACGGAACGGGACTCTGCGTCGACGCACGCAGCGACTGGAGACTTTCACGCACCGGCAGTGGTGCGGTTCGCAAACTGGTTCTGCGACGACCCTCGCAATGCCAGGAATCTTCACGCTTCGGGACGATGCTTGACGCACTCAGCGATGCGGGGACCCTGCGTGTTGCGATGGTGCCGCGATGAAATTTTCCTCGCACTCTCGTCTTGCGACACGCAATCGGATGATGCGTTGGGTACCAGTCACTCTTGTTCACGCTTCTGCTTCCCAGCTCCCAAACACAGCAAAACGACCTCCTGAGGCCCCAAGACTGGGCAAGCACTCCAAGGCAGGTCAGAACTCTCTCAGCAGAGTTCCAGGGGAGCTGGTGGTGAAGTCCTTTTGTTCCTGGGACTTCTTAACAGGGAGCCAGCTCATCTCAGGCCCTTGGAGATCAGAATCAAAAGAAGGGGACACAGCAAAGTCCTTCCCCTCTCCTTGGCAGCAAAGCAAAACAGCAAGCAGGCAGTCTTCTCCTCTTCAGTCCTTTCAGCTTTCTCCTTGGCAGAGGTTTCTTCTTAGTTCCAAAGTGATCTAAAGTTTTAGGTGTCTGGGGTCCTCTTCTTATACCCCTCCAAGTCTTTGTCTCTCTTTGTTCCAGTGGGGGGATTCCCCTGCTCAAACCGGTTCCTGGGTGTGCTCTGCTCTGGAGCACCTGGTTCCTTTCAGAGTGAGGGGCAGGGTCGTTAGACGCTCAGCAGGAGGTGGAGCCTTCTTTGTGCCAGCAGAGGCAGAGTCCTCAGCCTGGCCAGCAGGGGGTGGAGCCAGCTTTGTGTTTGTCAGGGGCAGCCCTATTCAGACCCAGGGACTACTCCTCCCACCCATCTAAAGCAGATCTCCCTCTTCACCCTGCTGCTGACTCATCCAGGCTCCTGGAGCCACCTAGCACATCACCTGACACCCTTCAGCCAACCAGCACACAGGCACACAGGAAGGTTAAACAGGAGAATAGCTACTTTCTAAAAAGTGCTATTCTCGCACAGTGAATTTAAAAACCATCTTGCTAAAAAGATGTATAATTAAATTCTGAACACAGAGATACCAAACTTGGATTTTCTATCTTGCCCTTATGGGAAGATAGGCATGTAAACAGCCTTCCCCATTCTATCCTATGGGCAAGATAGCCTCTCAGCAGTGAAAAACGAAAATGGCTGTAATTCACTACCAGGGCATGTTACACACCTCAGTTCATGCCCTACCTTTCAGATACACTGCACCCCGCCCAGGGGGGTACCTAGGGCCACCATAGGGATGCCTGACATGTACAGAAAGGGAAGGATAAGGCCTGGTCAGTGGGTGCACTGGCCAGGTCGACATGGCAGTCCTGGACTGCACATAGGCACTGCAAGCAGGCCTAAGACATCATTTTAGCGCTACTCCTGTGGGTGGCACAATCAGTGCTGCAGCCCACTAGTAGCATTTGAATCACCAGCCCTGGCACACTCAGTGCACTTTACTAGGGGCTAACAGGTGAAACAAATATGCCAATCATGGATAACCAATCAATATAACAAATTATACAGAGAGCATATGCACTTTAGCACTGATCAGCAGTGGTAAAGTGCCCAGAGTTCTATTGCCAACAACCACAGGTCAGAAAAAATAAAGGAGGAAGAAGCAAAAAGTTTGGGGATAACCCTGCAAAAAGGGCCGTTTCCAACAGTTAGCAACTCTGCAAAACACAAAGTAGCACTTATCAAGTTAAAATCCAGTCAGAATTTTTTCTTGTAAAATGAAAAGGTTCTTTAAATAAAACACAACTAAATGCAAAATAAAACATTACACATGTACAGAATGAAAGCCAGATGCCTCTAACCACTCTTGAACTAGAGATCTGTATAAGACTATTGCTCATAGTTATACAATGAAACCCAAGTCCTAGGGCGGGTGGCACTGTGTTTACAATGTCAAACCACCTACTACTGTATTTGTCACACAGCTGCCAATGTAAAACATGTTCATATTTCATTTATTTGTGAGTCTAAAATGTAAAACTATTTCCATTTGCATTGGTGGAGAGGTGACAAAATAAACCCCTTTCCTATTTTATTTGTCAGAGAGTTTACAATGAAAAACCCCTTTTACTGTATTTGTCTTCTGGATTACACCATGCAAAGTCCCCTCCTAATATATTTCACTTAGGGTCTGCTTTAACAATGTCTCTATCAGCCATGAGTAATGTAAGAAAGTTAAGTATGAAGTAGGGCATATAGTAGTATACCACAAGTAATACAATGTCCAACTTGTTAGGTCCAATACAAGGTATCATTAATTTGAACCTGAGCTCAACCCCTAGTAGCTACGGTGCAGAGCAGACAGACTTAACTTAGAGAAAATGTGTAAAACATTTAGAAGTAATAAAACAATTAAAATGTCAAATGCACAACACAATAAAAACCCCACTTCAATTTATAAAAATCGAATGAAATGTAGTCTACACAATAACACCAAAACATTAAAAATCCAAGGAAAGGAACAGGAGAAATGAATTTTTAACGATTTAAGTAAAAAAACGCTCCAGGAAAAGGAAAGTTCCAATATGGAAAAACTGTTTACAGTTGACTGACACCTACGCACAATTTCATCCCAATTTTGAAGGAGCTCCGGTTAGACACAACAAGCAGGTTTGTCCCAGTCAAAGATTTTACCTTCTGTCTTCTAAAAATGGGCTCTCAGAAAAGCTACCAGTCCCTTCGCTTATGTCACATTCTTCTATAGCAATAAGACAGTCTACAAAGAGGCGGTGACAGCTTCATATTTTACAGCAGGCTGAGGGCGTGTGCGAATATATGTCTTTACAACAAATGCGCTACAACGAATTCCATTACAATGGGGTCGTTACAACCGCGTTGTTACAACGCGAACCATTACATCGCAAGTCATTTCAACGACTTGCTGTAGGGGGCGCACTGGATTTAGGAATAGTATAATTTACTATTCATACTCCAGTTTGTGCAACAGCAGGGAAGGTGTTGGATTGTAAATCCAACACCAGTGCGCCCCCTACAACAAGTCGTTGAAACGACTTGCGATGTAATGGTTCGCATAGTAGTGTATTCAATGTAAACGATGTTTCCCGTGTGTGCGCAGCAGCGAAACCAGCCCGCTCTTTGCCAGTGAACGCTTAGGAGAGTTAGCTCCTGGCACTGAAGAGGCCACCGCCTCCACTCAGGAGTGAAACCAGCCCCACTCTTCTTCCAGTAGTGTCAAGGGGAGTCATCTGCCACTGAAAAGACGTCAGCCTCCACTCTGGAGCAAAATCTGCCGCTCTTCTTCTGGCAGTGCAAGGGCAGAGCTCCTGGGGCTGAGGAGGCTGCTGCCAGTGTGACATCACTGTGCCCACTGTCTGGCTCTTGGATAGGCAGACTGGAGGTGGTACATAGGCTTCTGTGACTCAAACCCATCTTCAGTCTATGGTCCACTTGCTTTAAGCAAACAATAGGTTAAGGCTCTAGAGACGTGTCATAACAGCAATTTAAGTGGCCAGTGTGTACTGTAAACATGGTTTGCATGTACTGTAACATTTCCATGTGGCGATGCAAGCGTAGGTTTGAATGCTCTGGTGTACAAAAGAATGATAAGCATTACTTGGGCAATGCTGGATTTGGTGACCCCACTCTCCCGGATCCTCCCACAAAGCCACCTACCACTTTTTTCTGACACCTAGTACTCCATCATATCGCTATAACACTGGTAAAAGCACAGTGGTGTAGCCACTGTGGAGAAACAAGAATAGTGGGACGAGCCGCTTCTTACCGTATTTTCCTATTATGGTCATTTCTGCAGGAGGAACCCTCAGTTAGCAGCGGAGACTGATAACCCCAGATAGCCTGGCCATCATAGCCCAAGAGCACCGGTTGACAGCAGCTAGTTGCCATTGAGGAAAGGCATTGTAGCAATCATGATATTGGCCTTACTAGACTACTTCCTGTTAGTTAGAGGAATGACCATTAGAACCAACTCAATATCACATGAAGTGCATAATTGTAATGATATAAACTTCCTATAGTAAACTTGACGTTGCCCCTAACACAGGGAATCACTTGTTGCTCAACCACGCCCTGCAGTGTTGCAGATGAGGAGCAGTGGAGTTTTCGTTTTCTGGCCCTTGGGAAGTAGGCGTGCGGTGGAGGTTGCAGCATCTTCAGTGTCCCGTACCATCACTCCAAAGCACTGGTGCACACAGACCAAGCTCGGACTGCCTTGAGCAAAGGCTGTGGTCTCTTAGGGACCAAGATCTAGTGCACTTCGGCACCGCTGGACGAAGACACTGCTCAGGGGCTCCTGAGTGGAGGCTGCTCATTCTTGTTCTTTGTCAGGTGCCTTTGCAGTTTCCTGAGACCCTCAGCAGGGAGAGTTCCTGGTCCATCTATTATAAAGGGAGGCTTCCTTTGAAAGAGCACGTCATCTTCCTCTTCAGAAACAGCACATCAGGACTCATGGCTGTTTAGCCCTCATGAAGGCCAAACACATATTTGCATTTTCATGTGCTAAGTAATGTATCTTTGAGTACCATTAAATCAGGTTATAGTAAAACCTGCCATTCACAGTGCTTTGACATGGCATAGGCATGACTTGAAGCACTACAGAATAAAGTACGTTGTTATTGTGTATTGGTGATATGAGTGTGGTGATTACCTCTCAGGGCACAGGTTTGAGTTAAGCACCCACTTCCATTCACGAAAGAGGTTCACTTCTGATTTCATTTGACATCCTGTCTGTTTTTAGTTAGTAGGATTTGGTAGGTTTCAGAGTCATTTGGGTGGTCAGTAAACTCTGCCACAGGACAGTTGGCAGAGTTATTGCTGAAGTCCGCACACCAAGCAGAGCACAGAGTCCGCAAAAATGAATTCCGCAAACTCTGACGGCAGAGCGGAGTTTAACGTCCACCCTTAGTTTTGGCGAGAGAAGCTCTGAGTGGGAAAAGTCACATTTCACACCCTGCAAAGCCGTCTTGTTGGCCTGATACTTTTGGCGGCATCACTTGGTCAAGATTTCTACCTTCAGATTTTGTCTCTTATATAGAGAATGGATTCCTACAGTGGGGCAAGGCAGCAAGCTGTTTCCGGGAAGGTCATACAAAGCTAAGATAGGCTTGGCCAACTGGATTTTGAGGTAGCCAAATGCTCAGAGCACAACCAGCCTGATTTTTATGCCCAGCAAGTTTGCACCTAAGGTGGATTGACTTGAGTGGTTGTCCTGTTTGTTTAGAGGTTTGGAAGTCTGACTTTTTTCTAAGTCCAGAATAATTCCATCTGGACACCACTATGGCTCTCAGGAACTCAATAACAACATTTAAGGGCCAGTACTCACTCCCGCAGAGGCCATCACGAGGTTCGAGTCCTCGTCCAGTTACAACTGATCACTGGACCCTTCTGCTGCCAGGCCAACGTAAAGTAGCCTCCATGAGAATCAGACAGGGAAAGGTAACTTTTTAAAAGTTTCTTTTCTGAATATTTATAAAAAATCTAAGTTCACCGATGAAATGGAGGAAAGAAAATGTTACCGATAATGGTTTAACTATTTCTCTAGCGTATTCCAAAACTGAGATAACCGAATTATTAATTTGATATGTACTCACATTTTGCTCATAGATCGCCAGATCCTTCCACAGAGAAAATAGCTTTTGGGAGTTGTCAATGTAGAGATATGTTAACATTGCATTTCTGTTTGTCCCACTTTTAAACATCATGAACCGGCTTTGCAGGCTACAATGCCTACATAGTCGATGACACAATAAGTACTGCACTCCACAGCTGACATTTAACTTTCCATGTAACAGGTGTAGTTTCTACATCATATAATTTGTCCTTGCAGAAGAGTTCAATATATAACAAACAAGGATTACCTAATTTCTAGATGTTTTAGAGGTCAGAGCACATACACTGAGCACTAGATAGCAGAGCCCCAGAATGGATGGTCTAAAAACCAGAAATTAAATTCAGCAAAAAACGTGAGATGACCACACAAAATGGGCATTTTTTACAATATCTAGTTAATTGAGTATAATTGTGTGTCTTGCAATAATATCATTATCCACTTATTTGGAGCACAACGAAAATGCAAGTGCATCATGCCTCACACAAGGCAAGGCTGTGCAGGTATTTTTACTTAACTTGTTCCATATTTATATTTAGTAGCTACAATTTGTAATTAATATGACTAAATGCAGTCATATAATGTGATATATTAATCTGCAAAGCAAATAAAAAAATAATAAGCTGAAATTTTAAACAATAAATAGTTTCCTTTCTACAAGTCATCTGACGTGTGATTTACATGCTGCTGTTTTGATTGCTTGAGTCATACTTCCAAACTTGCCTCTCTTTGACTTTAGGGGGAAATTTATCAACACTGTGCATTGGTATGATTCACAAGATTGGTGTAAACCCAGTGCCAAAAGTTGTGTTTGGATTTAATTTCCACCACATATCCTGATTTACTTTAGGAAAGTTGCCTAAAGTATAACACATAGTAGAGTTGTGCACTACTTATGTGCTAATTTGCATCAGCAGGGCATTCCATGGTGGTAAATAGGTTTCTTAATGCATCAACCCATGGGTTTTGATGCAAAATTGCGATCTACTCACTTTGATTGACAGAGATTTTCAGCAAAATCATATGCCTCTTCAAGGTAGGGTTTGAGAAATGTTCTCTTTCCTCAAATCCTTTAAAAGTTTGCATGTGTGCTGCACTGTACAGCACTCTTAGAAAGTGGAAAAAATATGAAAGCATATTTTTTGTACTAGAAAATAACACTTTAAGTGCAAAGCCTTTGCTTGACAGACCGTACACAATCTCGCACCTTGGTGCAAGGGTTTCTGTGTTGGTTGATGGCAGCCAAAAGAGTTCCTGCGATGAAGAAAAGGAAAAGAGTGCAAAACAAAGTAGATAGGATGCTGTTTTTGTCTTTCCCACTGACACCACACAATGCAGCAACTTTGGCTGTTGCACTACATTGTATCAGCAATTAGTAAATCGGACCCTTGGTGTTTTCCCACTCCTAATTTCATATGGAATAATCTATCAGTTTTGGCCTGATGTACCCTTATCACTAGGTAGAACCTGAGGTACAACTATATTTTACATACTTGAGATAATTTAATTAGAATAGTTAGGTGTTTTGCTTGTAACACTTCAGGGTGTAACTGATTTATTGGTCGACAAGATCTAAAAAATTATGGGTCTAAATGCTAAGATCAGACATCTTATGGAAGAGAAGATTCAGTCAAACAGTGAATCCAGAATGAAAAAGTTGATATGGTAGCAAGATAGTAATCGGATTTACAAACTAATAAAATGAATTATTCTTGCTCGGTATTAACCCCTTCGGCGCTCATGACGGAACGGTTCCGTCATGAGCGTCGGTTGAGCTGTGCTCATGACGGAACCGTTCCGTCATGACCACGCCCGCGCAAGCAGCGCTCAGCACAGCGGGGGAATCCGCCCCGCATGGAAGGGGTTAAAGAAGAATGGTTGTAGTTAGACCTACTTTCTAAGCTCATAAGAGTGCTATATGGACACAAGAAAATGGCAACTTGAGTCAACAACAAGGGAACAACTGACAGTCATAGGGAGAACAGCTGTAAAGAAATAAAAACTGGGTGTGTCAGGCATAGCTGTAACAGTAAATATCATTCACATGAAAACATGTATAGAGATACAAAGGAAAACACAGTGGCATATGTACAAGCCCATATCGCCACCACAGCATCACTTCTACCGATGTTGTGGTGGCGATAGGGGCTGCGCGTTATGTACAAGGCAGCGTTAGGCCACTAAACATGGCATACACTGCCTTGTACATAAGGCACTTTTCACGCTATGCTTAGCGTAAAAGGGGTGGGCAGTGGATGTTGCGGAGGGTGTTCCACGGCAACATCCATTCATTTTGACGCTGTCCCCTATGCACAAGGTAAATCCTGTTCATAAGTTGGCAAAACGAGGAGAAATACATTATTTCTCCTCGGTTTTGCTATTTCCATGTGTGCTGCCTTCTGCAGCAAACATGGAAAAAGGAAAATGCCATAGTTTGTTCATGTATGGGAAGGTGCCCTTCCTGTACATAAACAAACCTTTAAAAAAATGCTATTTTATCACTTTCATGTCTGCTGCGTGAAGTAGCACACATGAAAGTGACAGAATGGCATTTTAGGATTGTTTATGTGCAGGAAGGGACACCTTCCTACACATAAACCATCATCCCCTGCACGCAGACACCCTTGCACTATGGTGCAAAGGAACCTGCGTTGGCGCGAAGTTGTGAAACTTAGCTCCATCACAGGGGGAAACGCAAGGCTGCACCATATTCTTGTAAATATGGTGCAGGCTTGCGTTTCAGAAGTGGCGGAGTGCGGCGTTAACCCCTTCGCTGCCAGGGCTTTTCCCCCTCCTGTGCCATGCCCTTTTTTGGCTATTTGGGGTAGTGCGTGCTGAGGCCCCTGTAACTTTTTGACCACATAAGGTATCCACGCCAAATTTGCGTCCTTTTCTTCTAAGATCATGGGGATTCTGAAGGTACTCAGGGTTTGTGGATTCCCCTGGAGCAGTCACTGAAATGAGCCAAAATACAGCAAAAGTTAGTTTTTTGGGGGGAAAATGGGAAAAACGGGCTGCAAATGAAAGCATCTGGGTTTTTCCCTGCAAATGTTATCAAAAAAGGGTTGGGGCTGAAATCACCATTTTCCCAGCTTTTAGGGGATACCAGACTTTTGTCAGAAACCCAACATCTTTTACACAGTTTTGGCATTTTTCTGGGACATAGGCTATTTTTGCTATTTTTTGTGCTTTCAACCTCCTTCCAGTTAATAATAGAAATGGGTACAAAAGCAATAATGGATCCTGGAAAGCTATACATTTTAGCGAAGTAGACAAAATGCTGAATTCAGCAAGGGGTCATTTGTGTAGATTCATCAAGGTTTCTTTATAGAAACTAACAGTTAAATATAGGATAAATTGAAAATTTGTTGAAAAAAAAGGCTTTTGTGTCAACGTTCTCACCTGTAACTTCTTCTAATTATGACAGCTCTTTGAAAGCAATATACCGTTACATCCGCTGGACATTACTGGTTGTGGGGATATATAGGACTTGTAGGTTCACCAAGAACCCGACAAACCCAGAGCCAAAAACTGAGCAGCAACTTGCAATGGTTTTTAATTATGTACCGGGTAAATAGTAATTATTCTGTAAAAATGTGTACATGGAAAAATCGGTATGAAAGACACCTATGTATTTCTGAAATGGGAACAAAATATAGAGTTTAGAAACAGTAGATATTTGCACATTTCCGAAATTGGGAATACTCATACTAGCATGAGAATTATCAGTCATTTTTTAGAATGACTTCTTTTTTACACAATGTCTTTCATTTGGAAGGCAGAAATGCATCGAAAGTCAATAGGTAATAACAGTTCCTTTACAAATCTGAATTACCCTAAGTCTCCCAATAAAAATGGTACCTCACTTGTAGAGGTAGGCACAGTGCCCACGACAGGAAATGGCTCAAAACCCAACGTGAACACACCACATTTTCACAATGCAAAATTACCCTTTTTTAGCAAAGTGCCTAGCTGTAGTTTTTTAACACTAGCTCTGCCGGCACCTAGGGAAACCTAGCAAACCTATACATTTTTGAAAACTAGACACCCAGGGGAATCCAGGATGGGTTGATTTGACTGTCTCCCACCAGGTTCTGTTACCCAGAATCCCTTGCAAACCTAAATAATTACCCCAAAAAACACTTTTTCCCCACATTTCTCTGGTGGAAAGTTCTGGAATCTGCGTGGATCCACAAATTTCCACCCACCCCGTGTTCCCCAAAGTCTTCCGAGAAAAATGGTACCTCCCTTGTGTGGGTCAGCCTAGTGCCCGTGACAGGAAACGGCACAAAACGTAACATGGACACACCTCAATTTCGTAGCAAAAAATGACCCTTTTTTGGCAAAGTGCCTAGCTGTAGTTTTTGAACCACAGCTCTGCCGGCACCTAGGGAAACCTAGCAAACCTGTACATTTTTTAAAACTAGACACCCAGGGGAATCCAGGATGGGGTGACTTGACTGCCTCCCACAAGGTTCTGTTACCCAGAATCCCTTGCAAACCTAAAAAAGTGCCAAAAAAAACAAATTTTCCGCATATTTCTGTGGTGGAAAGTTCTGGAATCTACTTGGATCCGCAAATTTCCACCCACCCCGCGTTCCCCAAAGTCTTCCGAGAAAAATGGTACCTCACTTATAGGGGTAGGCATAGTGCCCACGACAGGAAATGGCTCAAAACCCAACGTATGAAGAAGATAAGGTACGGTTGCACTCAAATGTAGACTGGAACGAAGAAGTTAATCAAGGTAAATTGCTTAGGTGCTAGTGAGACCACCTCCTAACCTCAGAGGTGTGCGTATGAAAGTGGAAACAGCGTCTCATAGGAAAGACGACCTCACATCAGCACTCAATGAGCGGAGACTCCGCTTTAAAGAAAAAGTAGACTGTGTTCGTAGTTCTTTGTAATGTCTTTTACTTCATCAGTAGCCAAGTATGATACATCTCATACTCAAATCAGAATTTCCATATTAATAGGCAAGAAAGTCAATATTTATGACATGGTTTCTCAGATGTCCCCGATGCATTTCGGGACTCGCCCTTCGTCAGGGGGGTGTATTTCTATGAGAAAAAGAGAGAAAATAAGCAGAGGTCCAGGACGTAGAGAGTGTGGATTAGTAAACTAACAAGCCGAAGCGTCAGGTGATCGATGGTAAATTACGAAAAGAAAAATATACCTCAGTGTATGTTAAAAGAAGAAATAGTCAGAATGCGGTCAGCAGTAGGTTAACGGAAAGGAGCTGGTATGACAAAAAAAGGGGTAGAACAAGGTATGTATAGTGCAAAACCGAAAGACCAACGGGTGAACCATTTTCTACGTAAAAACCCAGTCAAAATAGTGCGTCCGAAAGGTAAAGAAACATACGGGTAAATTAAAATACAACATTAAATACCTGAAAAAACCGCCAGAGCTTCTACAAAGTAGACGCTTGGAAAGGTGATACCGGTGCGAAATTTAAGCAGCGGAAGATAAAGCCCATTCACCCGGAAGTAACAGGTACGTGTACTGCGTAAAGTGACATGTGATCAAGAGCAAGTGAAAAAAGACTAGAATATGCGTGAGGTAGTCAAGGAAACCACAAAAAATGAAGATAATCGGAAAAGGTATCCGAATGTACAATAGCGTGATAACTGTGGATGCATAAACAACATAAAAACAAAGTAATAACGAAATAAATATAGCTGCATAAAACGTAAACCTCAAAAATTCAGTGTGGTAGAAAAGCGCATACAATTCAAAAAGTCCTTTACAGATAGCAACTGTATTCAACACGTTCATTCATTCCGAAGGGGTGAACTGCATTAAGTCTATTTATCCAAAATAATTCACGTTGCAATAGAAAGGCACTGTTATCTCTTCCCTGTAACAGTGGAACTTGTTCCAAAATCAAAAATCTCAGTTGGCTGCAGTTGTGTCTGTTTTCAAGGAAATGTTTCGCAACCGTAGACTTGGTGTTGAGGGTTCGAATGTTGCTTTTGTGTTCTATCAGTCTGGTTTTCATCTTCCTTTCAGTTTTGCCTACGTATGGTAGACCGCATGGACATTTAAGAAGGTAAATGATGTTGCTGGAGTCGCAAGTGGCTGTAACTTTTAGTTTAATTGAAGTTCCTTTCGAGGGGTGCGTGACACTGGTTCCCCTGATGATGTTGTTGCAGCCACCACAATTGTAACATGGGATAGTTCCTTTGTGTATTGTATTGGATTCGGGGGAGGTCTTGTTCAGAAGTTGTTGGAGGTTTGGAGTCCGTTGGTAAGCAAAAATCGGCAACTGATCAAAAATACCTTTAAAATCAGGCTCGGACTGCAAAAGTGGCCAATATTTCCGAATGGAGTTCTTAATTTTGTGACTTTGTCTAGAAAATTTGGATACAAATACCAATCTTTCGTTGGAAGTCATGCAGGTAGATTTTTTTAAAAGGGTAGATCTGTCTTTAGTTTCAGCACGATTTCTGGCATCTTGTAAAATAGGAGCTGGGTAAGATCTCTTTTTGAATTTATCCATGAGGATGTCACTTTGTTTCCGAAAAATCTCCTCTGTAGAAGATATGCGTTTTATTCTTAGGAGTTGTGAGTATGGGAGGTGTTTCTTCAGAGATTTTTGGTGAAAGCTGGAAAAGTGTAAGAGATTGTTCCGGTCAGTCGTCTTCGTGAAGACGGAGGTAATGATTTCATTATTTTGTACTGTGATGTCTACATCTAGGAATTTAATGTGTTTCTGATTTAGTTCATGGGTAAATTGAATACGGTCGTTGATGGTGTTGAGGTGGGTAATCACTGTCACCAGTTCTCTTTGGGTGCCATTCCAAATAAGGAAAATGTCATCAATGTACCTGTAAAACATAAGTAGATTCTTTGACCATGCTTCTTGTGACAAAATGTGATCAGTCTCAAAGCGATGCATAAAGATATTGGCGTAGGCTGGTGCGGCACAATTGCCCATCGATGTCCCCGACAATTGAATGTAATACTTGTCGTTCCAAATAAAGTAGCTATGGTATAAAGAAAAGTGTAGTAGTTCGAGTAAAAAAACTTTTAAGTCCTCATCCATAGTCGTATTTACAAGGAACGATTCAACCGCTTGCATGCCCAAATCATGTGGAATGGAGGTGTACAAAGATTTAACGTCGATGGTACATAAGACTATTTGACCGTTGTCTGGAACTTGAATTTGGTTAAGTTTGACAAGAAAGTCTGTAGTGTCTTTGAGGTATGTAGACATGGCTTGAACAATGGGTTGTAAGTGTCTATCAATATATTTCCCAATTGATTCATGGATGGAGTTTCTGGTACTAACAATTGGTCTAAATGGAGGTTTCTCAAGATTTTTATGAATTTTAGGTATCATATATAAATATGGTACCCTGGGATAGTCTGTGATGAGAAACCGTTTATCTCTATCGTTGATGGTGCCTTGTTCCAGTGCCTTATTTACAATTGCCAGTAAAACAGCTGAGAATTCTTTGGTAGGATCCGTGGTCAATTGAAGGTATGTGTCTTGATCGTTAACATGAGCGTTAACATTTTCAGTGTAAAAGGCAGTATCCAATACGACAAGAGCTCCCCCTTTGTCCGCCTTACTGAACGTGATGTCCTTATCCGCTGCCAATGTTTTTATGATGTTCCGTTCTTTGCGAGTCAAATTGCTTGATTTAGCCAATGGCTCTTGGAAGTAATTGGTAATTTCTTTACCAACAATGATTTCGAAAGAATCCAAGACTTTATGGCTCACCGGGGCCATGAATTTACTTTTGGGTCTTAAGCCCATGAGTGTGTCTTTATCTTGAGTCGTGGATGGTTCTATGATGTTGGTAAAAAAATGTTTGAGACGAAGATTACGCATGAACTTAAATAAGCATACTTGGGTTTCCAATTTGTTGGTGTTGTAAGTAGGTACGAATGAAGTGCCCTTCTGTAGGGTAAATGTCTCCTCCGGTGTTAGATGTCTGTGAGATATGTTGATGACTAAGTTTTCTGGCTCCGAGTTGTTCTCGCTATCGGAGTATCTTTTGTTCTTAGGTTTTGCCCTCCTGGTTCGTCTGGGATTTTTCGGCCTCTCCCTAAAAAAGGGGTTGTTTCGTTAGTGTTTTCTGTGGAGGTCGATGGTTGACTGGTAGTAGGGTCGTCCGATGGCTTAGATGTGGGTCTTCTCGGTTGAGCCTGTGTGTCATCAGACGATGATGTCTCTCCATCCGTAGATCGGTTGTATGGTCTTTGTTGTCTACGTACAGCATACACATCTGCCCATGTGTACACCTCCCCGAGCTTATAATCCATGGTGTCTCTCTTAAATTTGCGTATTTTTCTGTCGTTGATTTCTTTCTGATATTTATCAAGTTGACTATTGACGTCTTCTAATGTTTTAGCCATTTCTTCAGGAGTTATTTTGGCACTTAATTCTGTTTTTAACTGTGTGACTTCTTTACCAAGTTCATCTAGAAGAATTGATAATTCTTCAACAATTAAAAGGATGAGGTCCAAAGAACACTTATTAAGGATTGCGTACCAACGTTCAGTAAATCTCGTGTTGTTTTTGCAGAGGGTAGACTTTAAAGGAATGCGTAATCCCCTAGGTATTCGTTGGACTTTGTGGTAGCGAATCAGGGTACTTGCATGCAGCCTCTGGTTAATCTCACGTTTGGCTGTAAATATTAGTTGTTTAATTAATGATTGAGCTGAAACGGTAGTGGAAGTAAAGTTTTCTGTGTCCTGGATCAATGCATAAATTCGATTAGTTTCTTCCGTGGAGAAACCAAATGTTTCTGCTCTGTTTGCTGTAAGGTTGGCTATGTCGTCGTAAGACATGATCAGGTAGGTGCAAACCGTGTAGGTTAGGGAGTCAATGAATGAAGAAGATAAGGTACGGTTGCACTCAAATGTAGACTGGAACGAAGAAGTTAATCAAGGTAAACTGCTTAGGTGCTAGTGAGACCACCTCCTAACCTCAGAGGTGTGCGTATGAAAGTGGAAACAGCGTCTCATAGGAAAGACGACCTCACATCAGCACTCAATGAGCGGAGACTCCGCTTTAAAGAAAAAGTAGACTGTTTTCGTAGTTCTTTGTAATGTCTTTTACTTCATCAGTAGCCAAGTATGATACATCTCATACTCAAATCAGAATTTCCATATTAATAGGCAAGAAAGTCAATATTTATGACATGGTTTCTCAGATGTCCCCGATGCATTTCGGGACTCGCCCTTCGTCAGGGGGGTGTATTTCTATGAGAAAAAGAGAGAAAATAAGCAGAGGTCCAGGACGTAGAGAGTGTGGATTAGTAAACTAACAAGCCGAAGCATCAGGTGATCGATGGTAAATTACGAAAAGAAAAATATACCTCAGTGTATGTTAAAAGAAGAAATAGTCAGAATGCGGTCAGCAGTAGGTTAACGGAAAGGAGCTGGTATGACAAAAAAAGGGGTAGAACAAGGTATGTATAGTGCAAAACCGAAAGACCAACGGGTGAACCATTTTCTACGTAAAAACCCAGTCAAAATAGTGCGTCCGAAAGGTAAAGAAACATACGGGTAAATTAAAATACAACATTAAATACCCTTTTTTAGCAAAGTGCCTAGCTGTAGTTTTTTAACCCTAGCTCTGCCGACACCTAGGGAAACCTAGCAAACCTATTTTCTATTTTCTATTTAGGGAGTTTTGTAAAGCGCTTGGTGACGCACAGCGGCGTGTCCCCGCGCTAAGGAGCGGCTGCTAACTGGAACCTACAGAAGTGGAATACTTTACTGTTCGAATAGTGTAGTTTTGAGCTTGGCTCTAAAGATTTGTTCAGATGGTTCGAGACGCAATATTAAGGGTAATGTGTTCCATCTGACGGCTGCAAGGTACCTAAAGGATCTTCCGCCCATCCGTGCTCTGGACACCTTGGGGACAACAAGGCGTCCCGAGCCAGAGGATCTGAGGGAGCGGGACGGTTCATAAGGCGTCAACAGTCCTTTCAAAGGGAGAGGAGACCTCCCGTTGATGATCCGATGGCACATGCAGAGTGCTTTGAAATCAACCCTACTTCTGATCGGGAGCCAGTGCAAGGACCGAAGGGCCACCGAGGATGCGGCTCTTCTGGGTAGTCTAAGTACTAGCCTGGCAGCGGCATTCTGTAGGACCTGTAAACAGCTCAGATTCTTCTTCGGAGTCCCTAGATAGAGGAGGTTGCCATAGTCCATCTTTGAGGTGACTAGTGCATGCACAAGGGTTTGACGGGCCTTTACAGGTAAAAACTTCAATGCCTTCCTGAGACTTTTGAGGGTCCCAAAGCATGATCCGACCACCCGGTTGATCTGAGGGCCGAAGGTCAGGTCGGAGTCGAACCAAATGCCCAAGTTCTTTGCTTTCAGGCATGGGATAGGTGTTGAGCCAAGGCATGGAGGCCACCATGCCGACGTCCACGCCGATCGGTCTCCCCCTATGACAAGCACCTCGGTCTTATTTCCGTTAAGCTTAAGGCAGTTTGCGGACATCCAGGCAGCTAGGTCTTGCATACAGGCTCTGAAGATGTCCGCCGAAAGATCGGGTGCGTGTGACAGGGAGATCACCAACTGCGTGTCGTCGGCATAAGAAACCATTCGGAGGCCGTAGCTCTCTACCAAGGAGGCAATCGGGGCTACGTAGAGATTAAAAAGTGTTGGGCTCAGGGACGAGCCCTGCGGCACCCCCTGGTCCAGAGCAATTCGCTCAGAGTAATAGTCACCCTGCCTCACTTGGAAGCCTCGGCCTGCGAGAAATGAATAAATCCATTTCAACGCTGCCCCTCTCACCCCACCTTTGCTCAGACACTGTAGCAAGATGGAATGTGCCACAGTGTCGAACGCCGCGCTAAGGTCTAAAAGGATGAGAGCCATGGTTTGACCCTCGTCAGCACCCTGCCTGATAGTTTCGGAGGCCCTAAGAAGGGCAGACTCGGTGGAGTGGCGTGGCCGAAACCCGAATTGAGTCGGATGAAGAAGGTTACTGTCCTCCACATATTTCATTAGCTGCTTATTTACCACCTTCTCTGCTACCTTCGAAAAATAAGGCAGGAGAGAGATGGGGCGGAAGTTATCCAGCTTATCGAAGCCAATGTTAGGCTTCTTGCGGAGGGGAAGCACCACAGCCTGTTTCCAGTCCACGGGTAGAGAACTGGAACGAAAGGAGACATCTAGCAAATGCCTGATGTAAGGTTCCAGTGTCTCTATGCTGTCACTCAGCCTTTTTGGGGAAGCAGGATCGCGTGGGGAGCCAGATCTGACGGATCTGCAGATTTTAACGAGATCCTCCGATAGAGGAGTGGTGAAATGAAGTAGCAGATCTGAGTCAGCTTCAGCTCCTGCTAAATCTGCGGGTTCTTCCGCTAAGGGTGGCGTGTCGGGAAAAGCAGAGTAAATCTTGCGCACTTTGTCTCCGAAGTAGTTAGCAATGCGATTGCATGCTGTTACTGAGTGATCTTCATCTCGAGTAACGGTTATTGGGGTGGAAAGGGATTTATATATGCTAAACAATTCCCTAGCCGAGTTTTCAGCCACGTGAATTTTATCTGCATAGTAGGTGGCTTTTTCTATGCGGATTTTATTATGATAGGATCGTCGTTTTGTGAGGTAAGCCTCTTTCATCCGATCATCATAAGCCATTCTCCATTGTCTTTCTGCTCGTTTGCAGTCCCTTTTGGCACAGCGCAGCACCTCGCTGAACCAGGGAGCAGTTCTTTGTCTGTGGACAGCTTTATTAGACCAACCCAATGGGGCTGTGTGGTCCAGAGCAGCCGTGATACGGTCATTCAGCAATTTATTTGCCGCTATCACGTCATTTCCTCCTGGGGGCCCGTCCACGGTAAGAGCCTTATTAAACTCTCGCAGGGAGAATCTTGCCCACCTACGTCGAGGGTAGTTAAGAGGGGTGGGAGCGCTAGCTATATGCTTAGACAAGTAAATAGTAAACGGAACGAGAAAATGATCTGTCCAGGGCAAGGGCACTGGGGCAGCGGCTAAAACACCCTCCCAATTGGCGAATATTGGGTTGAGCAGGTGCCCACGGTTGTGTGTTGGCAGCTGACCTTTTAGCTCTAGCTGTAGGGTGTGAAGTTCTTCCCGGAACTCCACTGCTCCTTTGTCTAGTGCGTCTTGCAGGTGTATATTTAAATCTCCCAACAGCAAAAACTTGTCCCTCCTGATCGCTGTTTCTGTGACCCACTCTAGGAGGTTTCTTTTAAAACTGGCCATAGGTCCCGGTGGGCGATAAATTATCAGGCCCTTTATAGTCATGCTCCCATCAATTGCTATGGTGAAAACACCCGCTTCGCATCCCGCCAGGTCAACTAGTTCTAGTTTGCATGGCCATTGTTGTTTAAAGGCGATCGCAATCCCGCCTCCTCTGCCTATCGGTCTGTCCAGGCGCACCAGCTGATAGTCATCAGGTAAAGCTAGACACCCAGGGGAATCCAGGATGGGGTGACTTGACTGCCTCCCACCAGGTTCTGTTACCCAGAATCCCTTGCAAACCTAAAACATTGCCCAAAAAAACACTTTTTCCCCACATTTCTCTGGTGGAAAGTTCTGGAATCTATGTGGATCCACAAATTTCCACCCACCCCACGTCCCCCAAAGTCTTCCGAGAAAAATGGTACCTCACTTGTGTGGGTCAGCCTAGTGCCCGCGACAGGAAACGGCGCAAAACGTAACGTGGACACACCTCAATTTCGCTGTGAAAAATGACCTTTTTTTGGCAAAGTGCCTAGCTGTAGTTTTTGAACCATAGCTCTGCCGGCACCTAGGGAAACCTAGCAAACCTATACATTTTTGAAAACTAGACACCCAGGGGAATCCAGGATGGGGTGATTTGACTGCCTCCCAAAAGGGTCTGTTACCCAGAATCCCTTGCAAACCTAAAAAATTGCCAAAAAAAACCCTTTTCCCCCACATTTCTATGGTGGAAAGTTCTGGAATCTGCGTGGATCCACAAATTTCCACCCACCTCGCGTTCCCCAAAGGCTCCCGAGAAAAATGGTACCTCACTTGTGTGGGTCAGCCTAGTGCCTGTGCCAGGAAACGGCACAAAACGTAACGTGGACACACCTCAATTTCGTGGCGAAAAATGACCCTTTTTTGGCAAAGTGCCTAGCTGTAGTTTTTTAACCATAGCTCTGCCGGCACCTAGGGAAACCTAGCAAACCTGTACATTTTTGAAAACTAGACACCCAGGGGAATCCAGGATGGGGTGACTTGACTGCCTCCCACCAGGTTCTGTTACCCAGAATCCCTTGCAAACCTAAAAAATTGCCCAAAAAACACATTTTCCCCATATTTCTGTGGTGGAAAGTTCTGGAATCTACTTGGATCCACAAATTTCCACCCACCCAGTGTTCCCCAAAGTCTTCCGAGAAAAATGGTACCTCACTTGTGTGGGTCAGCCTAGTGCCCGCGACAGGTAACGGCGCAAAACGCAACGTGGACACACCTCAATTTCGCTGTGAAAAATGACCCTTTTTTGGCAAAGTGCCTAGCTGTAGTTTTTGAACCATAGCTCTGCCGGCACCAAGAGAAACCTAGCAAACCTATATATTTTTGAAAACTAGACACCCAGGGGAATCCAGGATGGGGTGACTTGACTGCCTCCCACCAGGTTCTGTTACCCAGAATCCCTTGCAAACCTAAAAAATTGCCAAAAAAAATGCATTTTCCCCACATTTCTCTGGTGGAAAGTTCTGTAATCTGCGTGGATCCACAAATTTCCACCCATCCCGCGTTCCCCAAAGTCTTCCGAGAAAAATGGTACCTCACTTGTGTGGGTCAGCCTAGTGCCTGCGACAGGAAACGGCGCAAAACGCAACGTGGACACACCTCAATTTTGTAGCGAAAAATGACCCTTTTTTGGCAAAGTGCCTAGCTGTAGTCTTTGAACCATAGCTCTGCCAGCACCTAGGGAAACCTCGCAAATCTATACATTCTTGAAAACTAGACACCCAGGGGAATCCAGGATGGGGTGATTTGACTGCCTCCCACCAGGTTCTGTTACCCAGAATCCCTTGCAAACCTAAAAAATTGCCCAAAAAAACACATTTTCCCCACATTTCTCTGGTGGAAAGTTCTGGAATCTGCGTGGATCCACAAATTTCCACTCACCCCGCGTTCCCCAAAGTCTTCCGAGAAAAATGGTACCTCACTTGTGTGGGTCAGCCTAGTGCCCGCGACAGGAAACGGCACAAAGCGTGACGTGGACACACCTCAATTTCACAGTGAAAAATGACCCTTTTTTGGCAAAGTGCCTAGCTGTAGTTTTTGAACCATAGCTCTGCCGGCACCTAGGGAAACCTAGCAAACCTATACATTTTTGAAAACTAGACACCCAGGGGAATCCAGGATGGGGTGACTTGACTGCCTCCCACCAGGTTCTGCTACCCGGAATCCCTTGCAAACCTAAAAAATTGCCCAAAAAGCACATTTTCCCCACATTTCTGTGGTGGAAAGTTCTGGAATCTGCGTGGATCCACAAATTTCCACCCACCCCGTGTTCCCCAAAGTCTTCCGAAAAAAAATTGGTACCTCACTTGTGTGGGTCCGCCTAGTGCCCGCGACAGGAAACGGCGCAAAACGCATCGTGGACACACCTCAATTTCGCAGTGAAAAATGAACTTTTTTTGGCAAAGTGCCTAGCTGTAGTTTTTTAACCCTAGTTCTGCCGGCACCTAGGGAAACCTACCAAACCCACACATTTCTGAAAACTAGACACCCAGGGGATTCCAGTGAAGTATGGCTTGCAAGGATCCCCCAAAGTTTCCTTACCCAGAATGCCCTGCAAACCTCAAATCTAGCTGAAAAAATCCCCTTTTTCACACATTTTTGTGTGGGAAAGTTGTGGCATCACCGGGCTGACACAAATTTCCTACCACTCAGCGTTCCCCCGGGTCTCCGATAAAAACTGTGCCTCACTCGTGTGGGAGGCCCAAGTACCCGCGACAGGCAAGGGCCCAAAACGTATTGAGGCAACATGAAAATTGCCTACCTCAAAATGACCTGGTTATGCAACGGGGGTCACTTGGGATTTTGGCCCATTGCTCGGTGGCCACCTAGGGAAACCTACCAAACCCACACATTTCTGAAAACTAGACACCAGGGGGATTCCAGGGAGGTATGGCTTGCGTGGATTCCCCAACGTTTCCTTACCCAGAATGCCCTGCAAACCTCAAATTTAGCTGAAAGAATCACTTTTTTCACACATTTTTGTGTGGGAAAGTTGAGGCATCACCGGGCTGACACAAATTTCCTACCACCCAGCATTCCCCTGGGTCTCCCGATAAAAACGGTGCCTCACTCGTGTGGGAGGCCCAAGTACCCGCGACAGGCAAGGGCCCAAAAGTATTGAGGCGACATGAAAATTGCCTACCTCAAAACGACCTGGTTTTGCAAGTGGGGTCACCTGGGTTTTTGGCCCGATGCTCGGCGGCCACCTAGGGGAACCTACCAAACCCACACATTTCTGAAATATAGACACCCGGGGGATTCCAGGAAGGTATGGCTTGCGTGGATCCCCCAACGTTTCCTTACCCAGAATGCCCTGCAAACCTCAAATGTAGCTGAAAAAATCACCTTTTTCACACATGTTTGTGTGGGAAAGTTGTGGCATCACCGGGCTGACACAAATTTCCTACCACCCAGCGTTCCCCCGGGTCTCCCGATAAAAACGGTGCCTCACTCGTGTGGGAGGCCCAAGTACCCGCGACAGGCAAGGGCCCAAAACGTATTGAGGCAACATGAAAATTGCCTACCTCAAAACGACCTGGTTTTGCAAGTGGGGTCACCTGGGTTTTTGGCCCGGTGCTCGGCGGCCACCTAGGGGAACCTACCAAACCCACACATTTCTGAAAACTAGACACCCGGGGGATTCCAGGGAGGTATGGCTTGCGTGGATCCCCCAAAGTTTCCTTACCCAGAATGCCCTGCAAACCTCAAATTTAGCTGAAAAAATCACCTTTTTCACACATTTTTGTGTAGGAAAGTTGAGGCATCACCGGGCTGACACAAATTTCCTACCACCCAGCATTCCCCCGGGTGTCCCGATAAAAACGGTGCCTCACTCGTGTGGGAGGCCCAAGTACCCGCGACAGGCAAGGGCCCACAACGTAGTGAGGCGACATGAAAATTGCCTACCTCAAAACGACCTGGTTTTGCAAGGGGGGTCACTTGGGTTTTTGGCCCAGTGCTCGGCGACCACCTAGGGAAACCTACCAAACCCACACATTTCTGAAAACTAGACTCCCGGGGGATTCCAGGGAGGTATGGCTTGCGTGGATGCCCCAACGTTTCCTTACCCAGAATGCCCTGCAAACCTCAAATTTAGCTGAAAAAATCACCTTTTTCACACATTTTTGTGGGGGAAAGTTGTGGCATCACCTGGCTGACACAAATTTCCAACCACCCAGCGTTCCCCCGGGTCTCCCGATAAAAACCGTGCCTCACTTGTGTGGGAGGCCCAAGTACCCGCGACAGGCAAGGGCCCAAAACGTATTGAGGAAACATGAAAATTGCCTACCTCAAAACGACCTGGTTTTGCAAGGGGGGTCACCTGGGTTTTTGGCCCGGTGCTCGGCGGCCACCTAGGGGAACCTCCCAAACCCACACATTTCTGAAAACTAGACACCCTGGGGATTCCAGGGAGGTATGGCTTGTGTGGATCCTTCAACGTTTCCTTACCCAGAATGCCCTGAAAACCTCAAATTTAGCTGAAAAAATCACCTTTTTCACACATTTTTGTATGGGAAAGTTGTGGCATCACCTGGCTGACACAAATTTCCTACCACCCAGCGTTCCCCCGGGTCTCCCGATAAAAACGGTGCTTCACTCGTGTGGGAGGCCCAAGTACAAGTATTGGTGATTTGATCACTGTGATATTGAGGTGCGTATCTCCTTTGTGATTTGCGTCAAATAAGTTTTGGTTTTATTATTGGTGATTTGGTAATCTGATTCATTAAAATCCAAGGGTTTGAGATATTGTTATTCAACCTTTCTGCAGAAAAGGTACTGTGGCTTGGGAGGTGATGCTCTCACATAGATATGGATTTTTTATATTTGCTCTTCGATGCACAGGAGTAGGTACACTAGTCAGAGGTGAATTGACACTGAACAGGACACTAGTTTAGTGTGAATTGAGTTTAACAAGTGCCAAGGGCGTTCTAGTTTCATTTTTTTGTTTGTGAAATGAATTTCATTCTAACTTACTGATGGTCCTATAAGTAGACAAGATTTATTTGTGTGCGTTCCTTGAAAAAGTAGTGCATTTGTTTTTCCATTCACAGGGAGAACACACTGTGATTGGTTAATCGGCTGAGGAGTCGCACTGGGATTAGTGAGACATCACCACAGAGTCACAGTGTCATTGGTTGGTTGCTGTCAAAGTCACATTGTGATTGGTTGACCTGTGGCATAAATTAGCAAAAAATAATGGGTGTTGTGGTGACAAAGCTTAAAACCTATAGCATACCTGTTAAGGAGGGACAGAAAATACCTGCACAGGGTTCGTCTGCTTACAAAATGTTGACAAATATTGGGCTCCATACATATACCTGGATTTGCGAGTTGGTTGAATACACCTTTTGTGACAAGGATTTGCAATTTTCTTTAGAGGGTACCTTTAACATTGAGGCACACGATGAATGAGAAAAAGGCATTCCATTGACCTACACAGTTTGAACATTGAATCAATGTGATTGGAAAGGCACAGAGAACACGAGAAAGAACATTAAAAAGCAGGTAAATTCTTCATCTAGACAATGGATAGAAAGCAAGTGGGACAATCAGGAGAGATGTTGAAGAGAGCATATGGTAAAGGGAGTTAGAGGTTTCCCTGCAATAGTTAAACAAACAGCATGCAAACAGAAAGTCAATAAGGGAGATTGAGAGATGCACGGCCAAGAACAGAATTCAGATGAGGAGGATAACTTTTTTAATTATCCAGACCTCCTCCACATATTGACGGGATGCAGAGACAGGTTTAGGCCTCCGCAGTACCTGATATGGGTGCAGCTGGAGAGGGTATGAGGGTATACAGGCACAGGAATTAATTGCACTTGCAGCCATAGGTGCATCAGCGAGTGCTCCGCTCAAGATGACATTGATAACTTTGCCACGTACTAGCAGAGATGCTACTATTGTATCTTCATTTCAAATGACATGTCTGAGAGGGAGATTAATTTTGGACATTTAAAGATTGAAGTTAGAGTAGTTTTACAGTGGACCATTGATTTAAATAATCTGATGTCATATAATATGGATGAAAAGTGATATTTGATCAGATAAGCAACAAGGTATGCAAATGAAGCACATCACAAACTTGAGGAATTAGCTGAAGAATGTGAGGTGATTATTAGCAGAATGAGAAATATACAGAGAAATTACAAAACTGAATTTGACTAAAGAATGAAACAAAGAATTGGGGGGCATATTTACAACAGACGGCGATAAATATCGCAAAGCGCGCTTAGCGCTTTCATATTTATCGCTGGAATTGATCGCCATGCTTGCGCTGTATTTACAACGCATAGCGCAATGGTGATATAAATTCCAGCGATAGCGGGGTAATCGCCGTTTTGCAGGGAACATCGCTGGTTTTCCAGCGATGTTACCTGCAAAACGGCGATATGCTTGTTGATACAACTATGTGGTCGTAACACAAGAATCCACCCCCCATGTTAGGTATGGGTTAGTCATGATTGTAGCAGACATTAGTTTTGGGGGGAAAACTGCGTTTTTCGGCCAAAACTAACATCTGCTAAAATGCGTGGGCCACCTTGTAAATATCGCGATGTGAACATCAGCGATATTTACAAGGTTGTACTGCCCAGTGATACCCACTTTGCATCTCATTAGAGATGCAAAGGGAGGCGTTGGTAAAAAGGGTGCTAACATGTGCATGTTAGCACCCTCTTGAAAATAGGGCGATATTTTTATCTCTGCTTTTTTGGCTTTAAAAGCCCAAAAAGCAGAGATATGACCCTTGTAAATATGCCCCTGGGTTTGGTGTCTTTACAAGTTCACATTAGGGATCTAGTTGATAAAACCTAAGACTGGAGAGATTTGAAGAAGTACAGGGATAAGTGGTAAAAGAATGTTACTACAAAAAAAGAGAAGTAGGGAAGAAATCAAAGGTGATTGCTAGTGATTAAGAATCAGAGAGAGTGCCAGAATCTTTTCCCAAGAGAAGTGCATGAAGGGAATTATGTGCATGTGCCTTGGACTAGAGGTGACCTTTAAGCATTTATGATACATTTCTGAAACTGAGAGAGGAACCTGACATGTGATACAGGAAGTTCATAGACTAGTGATGATTCAGAAAATAGTTTGGTTTGATTTTAATACGCTTTTTGAGATTATTTTTCCTAGTGGTCTATGGACTGAGTATAAGGCTTCTGTTGCTTGGCCAACTGAGGAACCAGCTACAGCTGCACCTTATTATGCTCAGTCAGTTTAGACCATTCGAAAAAGAAGGTGCCAGAGAAGGAAGAGATCTGGGCAAAGATCCTGAGAGCTACTTAAAAGCCAAAGGAGTAGGTGCATGCTTACCATGAGAGGCGCACGCTGATTTATAGAAACACAGCAGAGTTCAAGAGCTGGAGAAAGGTGTTATCTGTTTTTCATTGGTTGTTGTTAAGGGTTTGCATTCTAATCTTAGTTTGCATATTCAGCAGAGTGTATTGTGATTGCAGTCCAAGGGAATAGATGAGATCCTGAAATATGGCAAGTATAGTAGTGATTTGTTTGATGCGAAGAAGAAGAAAAGAATTAAAGCGAAGTTGATGATTGCCCAGACAAAGCAGGTTTAGAGAAATGGCAAGAATAAGATGATGGGGGGGCGTGGTCTGGCCACGTAGGAAGATGGCCGCCTAACTGTGAGGCTCTGCTCTGGGTCGGCACTCAAATGGATTGAACATCTATTTGCAGGTGTCTAAGGATGTTATTTTGGCATTTCTGAGTAATCGGAACATTGAAGCTGTCAGCTGTGAAAATTCCATCCTGCTAGACAATCTCTAACTGGCTTTTCTGAGGTGTGGATCCATTGTGGCTTGCCGGGCCTAGCAGAATCCTAGGATCCCTGGTGCTTGCGTAACCTGAACTCCCGATGACCTCACTGCTAATTGGGCTGGAGGAAACATTCCCGGTCAAAAACATTTTATCTTTATGAGGTAAAACCGGCCCTTTTTATAATCATCTATAACTGAAGTGTTATATTCTGAGGAAAAAACCACGTCACAATTCCCTTTTATTATAAAAGACTGCTAAAACAAAATTTTAAAGCAATACTGCTCATTTTATAAAAGTTGCCTTTTTAAGCATTTTTCCACAGTTCCTTTTCAAGCAAGAAACATCGTTTCAATACACTTCTGCCAGGCCCAGCAGTAATTTATATTCTCTGGGTTAAGGTTAAGCTTACTTCAACTGCTTCAGTGAAATAAGAAACATTGCTTCAACACACGCCCAGTAATAATTTATGTTCCCTGGAGCATGAATTCCTGCTGACTCCTCTGCAAAATGGACTAAGAATGGAACAATGTGAACCTGGATATAAGAAACAATCTTTATTTATGAAAAAAGGCAGCTTTACTTTTTGCTAAAAGCAATCAGTGTACAGACATGTGTTAAAAAAGGAAGTGAGTTGATAGCACATTATATTCATTGCTTACCTGCTAATTGGGCTACAAGTGTTGCAGGCGTCAGTCCGGATGTAATATTCCCGGTCTCATATTTTATATATGATGAATGATGACTCCACTTGAGGCTTAACATAATCAAAGTGCAAAACTGCGCAATCTGCATTTTTTCTCTCACATGAGGATTGTTACTGAAAGAAAGTGAGGGAAATCATTGTTGCAGTGATTTTTCCAGCATTCCCTGAAAGGTTTAATGCTGTCTGCATGTACATCAATATGCATCAATGCTATTCATATAGCCCAAACTCCTCATTTCTTTTTCTCCTTCCAACTTAAGTCTTTACAATATTCCATTTAGACATATGTCTATCAGCTTAAGAGCTCATTTTTGTTGATCATGCTTTTCATGCTCTACCACAATATTCAAATGATATCATCAATATTTATACGCAACCTATTTCTCTCATGATAATTTTCATTAAAATAAGATTTTTCAGCTGCAGGTTTACTGGTTGCTTACTCTACTAATCTACATAAAACTGCTGCGATATTATCCTCAATGCTTTTTGACTCCAATAGCACTTGATTATATCTAGCTTTGTGGAATCTGGCTCATATTTCATTTAAGTGCTAATTCATTTAATAACATGCCATGGATCGTCTTTTCCAAGAAATTTCAACAATCAGCTGTCGGCTAACAGACATGGATATAAACATTTCATCTCTTACCTCAGAAACTAAATCAATACGAGCTGACATAGCACTATTCCATGCTAAAGCGGAGGGTCTTGATCAACGTTTAACAATTGTTGAAAATAAAATCACTTCAACGCAGTCTAGAGATGAATAACTTCTTTTTCTGCATAGTAAGTTAGTGGATTTAGAAGAGCGCAGCAGAAGAGACAATATTCGTTTTTTTGGATTTCCAGAAAAAATTGAAGGCCAGAATACCAGAGCCTTTTTGTGTGGTGTACTCCCTAAATTAGTTGGCATTCAGTTCGATCCACCGCTTGAGATCCAGAGAGCACATCGATTAGGCCCTCCACGGCACGGTAAAGACACACGTCCAAGACCCCTTATTGCTTATTTCCTAAGGCATAAGCAAGTTCGACAACTACTGATCGCAGCACGTACTCAGGGTTCCTACTCTTATGACGGTTATGAAATACGATTGACAGCTAATTTTTCCCGTGACACCAATGAAAGAAGGAAAGCGTTCCTCTCCATGAGACCTCAATTGAGGAAATTGGACATTAAGTATGGTTTGTTTGATCCAGCACGCTTTCGAGTCTCTAAGAATGGGGACACCAGAGACTTCTACAATCCAGATGACTTACAACGTTTTTTGATTGACATGACATCTCAAGACATGGACACGCAGTCTGCTCCTACCCCTGCTCCTTCTCGGAATCCTCAAGCTATTCCCACATCTGTGGATGACATGCGTTGCAATCTACATAAATCCCGTCAAAGAGGCAGAGAATTTGAACGTTCTATTCGCAGTCAAGATTATACATCTTCCGCCTTAAATACTGTCTCCACCTTATCTCAGGAACAAAGTCGAGATAAGTCCCGTTCTCCTCTAAAGTCTGCCTCTAATGAGAAATAATTTTGATGTCAAGGCTCCTATATAACTTATTAAGCCATAGGTTGCAGCTACTTTTGCTTATGTCTCTCTAATTGACAGATATAGATGAACTCTGTGCTGTTTTACTGGTTAAATTCTCTTGTCCTTTTGGAATATTCTATTTATTTTCCTGTATTCATGAATAGATAGTCACAACTATGTAGAATGTTACATATATTAGTCATCAAAATGTCTCAGTATTAACTTTTCATGCTTATCTTTTATTAGGGCTATTATTTAGGTTATGGATTTTGATTATTCACTACTATTATATTTCTTGATGATGTCCTTTATAGGTTATTAGTGCATGCTTTATCTATCACATGCAATATAGTTATTTTATCTATGATGTTGACTATTTGACCTATTCTTAGATATTTATATATTTCAAATCCTATATCTTTATCAATATTTAGTTTACTATGACTTAAATCTCCTAATATATTTCCAAAATGTTATATTATAAATGTTCTGCTCCCTTAATATGCTATACTTTAAAGGGCAGATTTTATATCCCTTTATATTCCTTACCAGCTTAGTTCATATTTTCTATTTTTACTGTATTTTATTCTTTCAGGGTTTTTCTTTTCTAGCTTCTCATATCAATGTTATTGGCCCCTTTAAATTGCTTTTTTTTCTTCTTTTTTCTCTCTTTAAATGTTCTAGCCCTGGATTTTCCTTATTAATGGAGTCCCGGCCCAGAGCGGTGCTCTAGTGCACCCAGACCCGTGGTTAAAAGTCTATTATTATTCTATTATACTCTTTCTATTATTCTTTTGTAGTCTACAAATCTTTCTTTATTTGCTTTCTATACTTTATCTTTACTTATCTTTCTTAATGGTGTTTTTTTTTCCTTTCCTCTTCTATACCCATTTCCATCACATCTTTTTGCAAGTCTCTCTTTTATTTATGTATTTATTTATTTTCATTTTATTTATTTATTTTTATTTCTAACATGGTCCTTGCTCATGATTTATGTGCTATATCCTGGAATCTCAATGGATTAACACACTATATCAAATGGAAGAAGGTTCTTTCCTATTTCCAATCTAAAAAGGTGGATGTGGCTCTTCTTCAAGAGACTCATCTTAATACACTAGAGTCTGAAAAACTTCGTAGAGATTGGGTGGGTAAAGTTATCCACAGTAGTATCAGCAATGGGACTTCTTCAGAAGCAGGCCCTACTCGAAAATGTGGGGTAGCAATCCTGATCAGAAAAACATTACCAGTTTGTGTACTTAAAACATGGGAAGACTCACAAGGCAGATACGTTTTTGCAAAAAATGTGCATTGGTAATATTCATATATGTGTGGGTTCAGTTTATGCTCCTACTGGTGCTAAAAAAGATTTCTTTCTTTTTAAAAAAAAAATACTTTATTGTTCAGTACATAGCATGCAGGATTTATACATCAATCCACTTAATTAATAATGTAGGAAAAAGAGGAACACAAATAAACGAAAAGCAATAAATTTCAAATCGACACCTCCATATGTTGAATCATAGGCTGCCAAATTTGAATCCCTAATTGTTTCTTTCTCATCGATTTAATACGATACAAACTAAATTCCAAATTAAATATATTGTAAAACTTTGCACGCCACATTTCATATGATGGGGCCTCTGATTGGAGCCATATAGAAGCGACACATAATCGGGCAACAGCGGAGGCCATAAATAAAAGATAACGAAAAGGATAACAACTCTGAGTGGGTTCAGAACCCTCACCCACACCTACTAACATTATCTCTCTAGATATGCACACATTAACCCATGTAATTTGTGATAGGAATTCCGAAATGCTCCTTATAAGCTGTTTTAAGACTATACAATCGAAAAATATATGTACAATATCAGCATTCTCCGCCGAACACCTAAAACATTTCCCATCGTGGAGCCCACCCCACTTCATCATTTTCACAGGGGTATGATATAAATTAAACAAAGTTTTAAAATGTTGGGTATGCAAATTTGCAGTCAGCATGCCTTTAGTAGCCATATCTATTAATTGTTGCTCATAGGAACCGGTGTTCCCAAATCGGTCACGCCACTTTGCCTCATGTGTCTCAATATCATCCCGTTGAAGCTCCAACAATATGTCATACAGTACCCCGATCTTAGCTCGTTTAATCAGAGCCTCTATTAAATCGTTGGATGTCATAGGCGTGTATCTACAATGTTTAACAATAAAATCACGAATTTGCAAAAATTTGAAAAAATCATTCTTAGATAACCCATATTGTTCGACCAAATCTGAGAAAGAAACAATTATCCCTGCCCTATAGATGTCCCCTAGACGTTGTATCCCCTTAGCCCTCCAACTATCCATCTTTAAATCCCAAAAGATCGAGGGGAATATTTCCGTAGAGTTGAACGGCGTATAATAACCTATACGACTTATAGATATCATTTTACGTATCGCCTTCCAAGCCTTGCGTGCGGCCCAGAGTATTGTAAATCATTTTTTTTTAAGTAGCTTGGTTCATAAAACTTGAATAAAGCCTCACTCGCTTGAGTCCCCGTTAGCATTTGATATATATTGGGAGCTTCAAATGCTCGCACTTCCATTTCGGTCACCAAATACTGCATACTCTGTAGTAGACAGACTAAATAATAAAATGTAAAATTCGGGACCCCCCATCCCCCACGACCCAGTGGTAACAACATATATTTTGAAGCGCGCCGTGTTTTCTTCTGGCCCCATATAAACCTATCTGCCAGTGACTGAAGTTGTGATAATTGCGATCGCGTCAGCTCTAGCGGTACCGTCCTAAAATAATACATCACTCTGGGGAGAATACACATTTTTAAAACATTACAGCGCCCAACCATTGATAAATGAAGACACTCAAGCTGTTCCAGTTGCCTTTTTGTCGATAATAATATATCTGCCCAATTAACTTCTACAATCTCTTGGAGTGACATCCTAATCTTTATACCCAGATATCTTGCTTCTGATGTTACACGAGCTTCTCTAGGACAAAGTCCCTCAGTGCATACAACCTGGGTTTTAGAAATATTTAACTTATACCCGGCCACTGCCCCAAAATATTGAGTCTGGGTCTCAATCTCCCTTAATGCCTGTTCAGGATCAGATGTAATTACCGCTATATCATCAGCGTAGGCAAGAACACGCACTTGGTGCCCACCCACTGCCATTGACTGTATATCATTCGCTGTTTCCAGTATTTGAAGCAGTGGGTTTATATAAATAGCAAAAAGTTACGGCGAACAGGGGCATCCCTGCCGGGTTCCCCTAGTTATGTAAACAAAAGCAGACTCCATCCCCATTGTACAGATTTTAGCCCGTGGACGTTTATACATGGTTTGAAGCGCTTGCAAAAAACGAGGTCCAAACCCCATCTTTTGCATTGTGTCCCAAAGAAAAGACCACGATACGCGGTCAAACGCTTTCTCAGCGCCTAAGAAAATTAAGCCTATATGCTTTTGCAGTACAGTAGCATAATCTAATAGCGCTATCACCCTATGTAAATGATTAGCGGTACTCCTACCGGGCAAAAAGCCATGCTGATATCTAGATACCAATGGGGGTATAACCTGCGCCAGTCGAGTTGCAAAAATTTTAGAATATATCTTGCCGTCTGCATTTATTAATGATATGGGTCTATAGGACCCCGGAAGTCTAGGAGGCTTATCCTTCTTTTTAAAGATCACAATATTGGCGTTGTCCCAAGACGGTGGAGGGTTCCCGTGTTGGGCCTCTATGAAAGTAGCCAACATATCTTCCTTTATAATAGAAAAAAGGATCCAATATATCTCCAATGGAAGTTTATCAGGCCCAGCCACTTTCCCTGACGCTAAACCATACAATGCTGTCTGAAGTTCTAACATTGTAATTGGGGCTTCTAATGCTTCTCGTTCTGCTAGCTCAGTTAAATCGAGATTCTGTAAAAACCTCACTATATTATCATGCTCGACTGGGTCTTGAGTATATCACTCCTTATAATAAGAATGGAATACATCCAATATTCCTGCCGTGGTCTCAACTGTACCACCTTTACCATCTTCAAGAATTGCTATCCGCTGGGCGGCTTGTCTACCACGCATTCTCTGAGCTAAACATCGACCAGTTGCTTCCCCGTATTCATATCTTTCTGCCTTATATGTTTTAAATTGAATGGCAATTTCCTGACTCCACACCCCATTGATCTTGGCCTTACAGCATGCAGTCTTAATTTGTGCTTCCTGGCTATCAGCTTTAGCACTGACCGCTTGTATGAGTTCCTGCTCAGCGTTTTTTAAGTCCTCGAGCAAACCAAGCATTCTAACCTTCTAACGTCTCTGCTTAGCCCATCCATAGCTGAGTGTTTCACCCCTTAGAGCGGCTTTCAATGTATCCCAAACTATTGGTAAGGTAGCGGACCCTCTAATGCTCTCCATAAAAAGTGTAACCCAAGTTTGAATATGTTGAGTAAATTCCTCATCTCGTAGAAGTTTTTTATTAAATGTAAAGGATCGCTGCTCCCTTGAAAGACTAAAGCTGGCGAGATCCAATATCACTGGTCCATGATCCGATGTAATACGAGGCCATGCCTGCATCTTTGCACCAACGCTAATCGACCAAGGTAAAAAGGTATAGTCTAGCCAAACAAATTTATTATGTGGGAATGAATAATGTGTGTACTCTGGATTACCATGATTCACAGCAGTCCATCCATCAACAAGACCATGATTCTGCAAGAGCTGTTGTAGCGCCATAAATATCTTGGGTTTACGCTCAGTATATTTTACAAAATAAGGATCCCAAGTCTGGCCATCACCATGTATATTGAAGTCTCCGGATAATATCAATGGGGTCCCCCAAAGTGCTAGCTCAACATTCAAAAACTCCAGAGTCTCAGCCTCATCCAAATGTGAGCCATATACTGTACAGAGCACGATCTTGGTGCCCCCTAGGATACACTCAGTAATGGCCCACCTCCCCAGATTATCCACCTTCTCTCTACCCGTGCCTGCCATCCCACGGGCCAAAATCGCGACCCCCCTGTTCATGGTAGACTGTCTGGACGTTGCTAGCAAAGTGAAGCCCAACTCAGATAATATCCTACGGTTGGACGAGGGGACATGCGTCTCTTGTAAGCAAAGAATATCTGGATTTATGAGCCGAAGATCTGCTATTACACGTTTCCTTTTAAGGATATTATTCAACCCGCAGACATTAAATGTACATATACGCAGCCTCCTATCTGCCATTAATATGTGAAAATATTATTGCCATCAATATATAAAAATATGTCCCATCATTCCTATCGTTCCTACAACACATACTATGTACTGATTTTTTCCCCTTTAAGAAGTACCCACCCGACCCCTTACCCCCATGTAGCCCTCTACACCCCCCCACCACCAGCCAAAAGAGCCACCCCACCCCCCGAAACCCTCCCCCATCGTAGAGGCTTTAGGGCAGATCGCCCTATGATGCTCGGTGAATAGCCCACTTAGTGCTCACCCTTCCCGTATCCTTTTTTTTTTTTTCTTTTTTAAAGATATGCAACAGAGAGCGAAGAGAGAGAGAAAAAAAAAAGAGAAAGGAAAGAAATATTCAATGCCACATTAGTACATTAATACAATCTGCACCTTGTATATTTTCCTTTACCCCCTTTTTACCTTCCTTTCCCCCTTCCCTTCCCCCCTTCCCCTTCTGAATCGCCACACATAGCTGCCTTAAGCTGAGATAGTGCTCCTCCTCCCAAAGATTGAAGATATTCTTTAGCCAGGCCTGGAGAAGTAAAGAAACGCATCTGGCCCTTGTTAACCGTCTTTAAGGTGGCCGGCTGCAATAGGAACACTTGGATGCCTTTTGCTTGGAAAGGAGTAATCAACTGCCGTAACTGCCATCTTTTTTCCACTGTAAAGTGACAGTAATCAGGTCTCACAAAGAATTGTGTCCCCTTACCAGTTCTCTTCTTATCCGGCCTAGCCAAATCGTACAATGCCTGCCGGGCGAGGAAATTATTAAGAGAGATCAAAATAACCCGCGGCTGCTGCGCCGCTTGCCCATTGCTTACTGGCCGTTGCCGAAATGGAAATCTATGTGCCCGTTGGATTTCATGTGCCCACTTCCATTCCTTTAACTCCGGGAGCGCCTCCTCAAACAATTCAACAACAAATTTTCGGACATCTTGCCCCTCAAGTCCTTCCGGCACACCTAAAATGCGCAGATTGTTGCGGCGCAAACGATTTTCCAAATCGGCTAACTTATCCTGCACATCATCCTTATTGGATTTTATATCTGCCACTGCATCCCTTTGTGTGGCCATCTGATCTTCAAGCAATGATATACGAGTCTCTGCTTCCGCCATTCGCTCAGTAAAATCATTGCAGGTTTTTGCCAACCGCCTGACTGTATTTTGCAACTTCCTACAAGCGGTGTGTGTTTTTAGATTCTCTGCCCGTGTTTCTAACCTATGCTCAGAGATAGATCGATATATTGCTTTCAATGGTATTTGGCCTTGTAATTCTTCCACGGGACCCCCAGTTGACCCCAGATCCAATCCTTCACGCATCTGCTCCCCACCAATGGGCTCACAGTCAGTCATCGTTGTCATCATTGGGCCAGTCCCCCGAACCTGCATTTTCTTCCGAACCGTAAGGGGCTCTATAGATGTACCCCCTAACGATGATTCCGTACCATTGCTATTATCAATACTTATAGGGGAGGTATCTGGAGACCCCTCTTCCTGCAATTGGAAGTCCTCCTTCTCATCCTCATGTACATCTGACTCCTCTGAATGTTCAGATAATGAATAAAACTCGCTTTCCTTACTACTAATAGGCTCATTCCTATCCTCCACAATAGCATCATCGACGTTATTGCCATTCGTTAGAGCGAGTTTATCAACATTGGCATAAGGTGACTCAGCCGCTGCCACAAACAGATTACCTTCTCCACGAGGTGAAAAGATCAACTCAGATATGCAAGATTCAGGAGGGGCTAGCGGAGGTGTTGTCAGCTTTTTACCAGCGGTCTTTTGAAAAATCTGAGGTATCTCAAAAAAGATTTCTTTCTACGTTTGAATCATTTGCTGTCGGAGATTGATGCCTCACAATACCTCATCGGAGGCGATTGGAACTTGGTGAGAGGTCCAGTTTTGGACAAAACTGGACCTCTTGATAAGAATAATGCAGCGGTCAGAGCCCTTATGAATGATATCATTGCAGACAACGGCCTTATAGATCATTGGCGCTTATCACACCCAACTGATGTTGAATATACATTCACATCTCCCTCCCATGGCACCTTATCAAGATTGGATTACTTTTTAATTTCTCAGAGAATGGTCCAATTGATCCAAGATTCTTTATTTTGGAGGCATCCATCTCTGATCATTCTCCGGTCCTCTTGTGTCTACAGACTCGGACACCCAAACCAGGTCGTAAACCCTGGAGAATGAACATCCAACGTCATAAAACACACCTTGGTAAAAAACAATTGCAAGAACATCTTCATGATTATCTCACATTTAATCAAAATTCAGTGGATTCTCACAGGGTCATATGGGCTACTGCTAAAGCTGATTTTCGTGGTAGACTTAAGCGAGAAGCAGCCCAGTTCAACAAACAAAATATTGCTAAACAAAATCAATTGGAACAGGACATTACCAATTTCACACGTTTATATACTAAAAGCCCTACTTTACAAAATCGAAAATTACTGGAACAATCACGCATGGCATTAAATTCTCTTTTCACCTCTAAGGCGGAATATGCCTTACAAAAAATGAAAGGGAGGCATTATGAACAGGGTGAAAAAGTGGGTAGACTTCTAGCAGCACAATTGAAGCATAGAGAGGTTGTTATGGCTATCCCTGTTTTACAATCCTCTAAGGGTTCCATGTTAACATGTCCTCAGGATATTGCTAATGAATTTGCCACGTACTATAAATCTTTATATACTCCAGACACCCATATAGATCAGGGTAAAA
The DNA here is from genome assembly GCF_964204655.1 of Triturus cristatus. Lineage (NCBI taxonomy): Eukaryota > Metazoa > Chordata > Amphibia > Caudata > Salamandridae > Triturus > Triturus cristatus. The sequence goes on from NC_140584.1 coordinate 450,744,681, forward strand.
TGTTGTCTATTTTAAATGGATTAGAATTACCATCTATTTCTGATGAAGATAGATCCATACTGGATGAAGACATTAGCAAAGAAGAGATTTCTCACGCTATCCTTAAACTTCCTTATCACAAAGCACCAGGAGAGGATGGTTTTCCAGCAGGATTTTATCGCTGGTCCGGAGATAAATGTATAGACTGTTTGCATGCGGCATTTCAAGAAGCCGAATGTACTTCCACCTTAGGTTATATATCTAATAAAGCAGTAATAGCAGTTTTACCAAAACCAGGAAAAGATCCACTTCTTTGTAGGAGTTATCGTCCCATTTCACTTCTTAACTGTGACATTAAAATTTTAGCTAGTATTCTTGCTTCTCGTCTGCGCAGAGTTATTCCCTCTCTCATTCATAATACTCAGGTGGGTTTTGTACCTGGTCGATCTTCCAGAAATCATTTACGCTCCCTAGCTCACACTCTTTATACTGCTAAATCTTTACCGGATGACGCTTTGGCATTATCATTAGATGCCGAAAAGGCATTTGATAGAGTGGAGTGGGATTATTTATTCCTAATCTTAGAAAAATTTGGTTTGGGAGAACAATTTATAAGAAAGATTACATTGTTATATGAACAACCCACTGCACAGGTCAATTGTGGAGGATTTACTTCCGATACTTTTACTATACAGTGAGGCACCCGCCAGGGATGCCCCCTCTCCCCGCTTTTATTTTTATTAGCCATTGAACCTTTAGCGGCCGCTATTCGGCAATCTTCCAATGTGGTTGGTATTTCCTTACCGGTGGGTGAATCTAAACTTTATCTATATGCGGATGATATACTGCTCACTATTACTGATTTAAACAGATATTTACCATCATTACTTCAAATTATAAAGGAATTTTCTTCTTTTTCTGGGTATAAAATAAATTGGGATAAGAGTGAAGCACTTCCCATTTCAGATGGCACCTCAAGGGATGTGATACAGGGATATCCATTTCATTGGCAACCTTCTCGGCTAAAATATTTAGGTATCTTGGTAAATAAGGGATTGGACGCCATGGTATCAGAAAATTTAGGGCCTTTAATCATTAAGATGCAACGATATTTTGATAAATGGAAAGCGATGAGTCTGTCTTTATGGGGTAGAGTTCAAACGGTGAAGATGGTTACGTTACCGCGCTTTCTTTATATTCTTTATGCTTCCTCTTCATGTTCCCTTATCCACATTGCGCCTTATAGATTCCAAAATTAAATCTTTCATATGGGGTTCTATTAAACCTCGTCTGGCTATACATAAATTAAATGCTCATCATTCCTATGGTGGTCTCAGTCTTCCCTCCATTGAACATTATACCATTGCCTTGCATTTATCTCAGCTCTCATACATGCTCCAAGATAATTTAAATACACCACATTGGGTCCATGTTGAGCGTCATCTTCTCTCTGCAACAAATGGTCTTGCAGTTTTATATGGATCTGGTTCAAGCCGAATAGATCCACGTAACCCCCTATTATCTGCAATGCGTAAGATATGGCAAAGAGCGCATCGTATCTTGGGCATTAATTCTCGATTACATGTAAAGGCTCCTATATGGAACAACTCCAGAATACGCATTAAAGGTAGAAGCTTTCTCTGGCCTCAATGGAAATCAGCAGGTATTCTCACACTAGACGAAATTCTCCATGACGGGGATCTTAAACCTCTATCACAGTTAATGGATGAATTCAACCTACCCCCGCTGCAGCATGCCAAATACGATCAACTTAGAAAATCTCTTATCAAAGCTCTTGGTTCCACACCTTGGTCATTATCTATATCACCAATAGTGTTTTATTTACAAATTTAGGGCAAACAGAAAGGTGTCCTTTCAGGTCTCTACAAAACAATTACATCTCAATTATTTTCACACCCATTATTCTGCGATCTCCGACATAAATGGCAAACACGTTTACAGACTTCTTTTTCAGATATGGAATGGATGAATATACTAGATGGTTTGGATAAGGGAGCTCGTTTAAAATTTTGCTTATTTAAAATTCTACATGATTGGCATTGGTCTCTGGTTAGATTATATAAGGCAGGCTTGTTACCGCATTCCAATTGTTGGAGATGTAATGCTTCTGGATGTGATATTGTTCATATTCTTTGCACGTGTCCATTGGTTAAACATTATTGGTCTTACATAGGTCAGACCTTACATAAGTCTATCTCACTGCATTTACCCCTTTCCACTGCTAATGTTATATTACATGATTTCAGAAATGTTCCCACTCTTTCTAAACCACAATCTCGTTTCCTACATACCGCGCTTGCAACTGCTAAAATCTGTATATTAAGACAATGGAAATCTTCCACTCCACCATCTCAAGAGTCCTGGTTATCTGCTATGATTCAAAATGCTTTGCATGAAAGGATTATATATAATATTCAAGATCAATTAGAGTTATTTTCACAGATATGGAATCCTTTTTTACTTTCTTAACATGTTTGTATTTGTCATCATTTAACTTGATTGTATATGCTTTTTTACTCTTACCTTTATATATTGTTATATATATTTATTGTCCTAGATAGCATAATATTAAATATTGTTCTATATATGGATTTACTTTTTATTTCTATCAGATGATCCTTACCCTTATTACTTGTATTTGAGTTCTATTGTTTTAGTTTAATGATTCTGAAATGCTAATAAAAAATTTCAACACAAAAAAAAAGAATCAGATGATGTGTTTTGATTTGGATTTTGTGCCGCCTGACAATTTTGGAATGAATGTAGCACATCCCATGCAAGGTGTGAGAATGGGAAATGAGATGGGACAGATTCAAGGTCGTGGTATAGGAGTTGCGAATAATTCTGGAGTGAATGCAATGTGATAAAATCTGGCACTGGAAGTGCAGGTGCAAGCAAAATCCAGATTGAATTGTTCACCAGATACAACGAAACACAAATCACATGCAGATCCAATTAGTGAGCCGAGCCAGCTTCCATGAAAAATGTGTAAAATCAAGGGCAGTTCCATATGATTATCACTACACCTTGGTTATACAACAAAGCATGAGGCCTTACAGTTCAGGGTAAAAGCAGAATACAGTGATTCTGAATAATGATTTTTCTCAGTTTTCCACAGACACTAATTCCCAATGCCGGTGCCTGAGGGGGGAGGAGGATTTACATGTCAGGTGCAGTCCTGGGGTTAAACAAGTGTGACCCAAATGTAGAGGGTGAGGTCAATGGCCACCTCATATTATATCTAATTGGCACTGGTGCTGCCCGCTCTATGATTAGAGCTGTGGAGGTCTCAAGACTATCCCTTTTGAGAAGAGAAGTCCACATTGTAGGCATTAGCAATAAACACATTTTTTAACCCGCTTACAACAGATTTCCAGTTAAAATAGGCTCAATAAAGAACAATCATCAATTCATATTATGTGAAACAAGTCTTGCTTTGCAAAATTAATTGCGTGATTTATTGCACACAGGATGCCTTTGAAATCAAAACTCAAGATGAAGGTTCAGTGTTTTAAACTAAGTCACAGGATTCAAGAGTTCAGTTGCCCCCAGTTCTTGCCAAAGATGACCTGCCTCTGGATTTAAGATATACTGTCAAAAAAGAGGAATGGAATTTTTCAGGTAAAGACATAGGATTGCTAAAAAGTGCAAAACTTGTCAGAATCAATGTCAAAATCATTGCTGTTTTTCCTAGAATCAGGCAATACAGACTTTTAAGATATGCAGAAGAATGAATTGAGTCTGGGAGACTGTAAGCTAGATACAATTGCACTTCTGAATCATCTTGCTGACAATGGTCACAAGGTTTCTCCCACACAAATGTAGTATTGTAAAAGAGAGCTGATTTAGCTTGGACATCACATTGAAAAAGGAGGTTAGAAAGTCTCAAAAGAGCACAACTCTGCAACTCTGAAGACGAGTCCTCAAACCAGCCAGATGGAGGTGAGGATGTTCCTGGGCATTGTTGGCTACTGTCATCAGTGGACTACAAAGGTTTCCCTGAACGCAAAGCCTTTAATAATGCTAATTCACAGTGATATCCAGGCTATGGTACCATTTGACAATGAATGTATGAATGCCTTTTGGAATTTAAGAAAAGATTTATGAAATGTACCCACCCTTGCAATGACTGATTATAATATGGAGCTCTATGTCTTTTATGAAAAAGGCAGGAATACTCTGTCAGTATTGACGCAAAAATACGGTAGGATCATGAGGCCTGTGGCCTAACTATCTGCTGTGTTGGATACAGTAACTGTAGCTCATCTTGGTTGCTTGGTAGTGGTTACCGCTATTTGCATTGCAATTAAACAAAGTGAAGGGATTGTAATGAAACATATGCTAATTGTATTTGTACCTCAACCAGTCCAGATTTTGTTGACCCGTACTGAAAGCAAGTCATACTGGCATCTGAAAACATCACTATCAGAAGATGCAATATTTTAGCCTGCAACACTCTTTCTTGTTTCAGACAGCAATGAAGACAGAGACGGAAATGATGGCGAGGATGGTGAACCAGAACATGATTGTGTAAATGTCACAGTATTATGTACCTAACCAAGACCAGACATCAAAGAAATTCCTCAGGAAATCTCTTATCTGATTTTATTTGTAGTTGGTTCTTGTATGAGAGACCATCGTGGAGCATTAAAAGCTGCCTATACAGTATGCTCCATTTCTGAAAATGTTGAAATATTGTACCCACGTAACGTAACTTCACCACATGTGGCAGAGTTGATTGCACTGCGTGGCAGAGTTGATTGCACTGACAAGACCTTGTTGCCGTTCAGATAATCTGAATGTGACCATTTATACAAACAACCTGTATGATTTTGGAGTGGTGCATGATTTCAGGCAGCTGTGATCACAAAGGGGCTTTATTTAGGCCTGAGCAGAATTTTGATTATGCTGGAATAATCAGAATAATTTTGATAATTCCACATTACTCTTTGATGCGGAATTACCGACTATTACTTGATCACTCCTGCTCGTGTAATTAAGAGTAGTTTGGGGGAAAACATCCTACAGCAAGAGCATAATTAGCAAGCTCGAGAAGCCACTATTGCATTGAGTGCTATTTCTTGGCGCAATAAGCATTCTCACATTCATTTTGGATACAAGAGGGCATTTTGAATTAAGAAATAGAGCTAAATGCAGAATTCCTTTTTGTGTAATTTAAGCGCCATCTTGTGGAATTCTTAGGAATTTTTTGGGCTTAAGTTACACAGAATTAGGTGAGCTATGCCCACCCCTAGTTTTATGACATCCTCTAGTACTCCCATCAATCGCATATGTGTGATTTATTGGAAGCAATACTAAAACGAAAAGAAATTGCAGTGATTAAGTGTGCTGCCCATAAGGCTGGAGATTATTTGGTCCACAGGAAAACACATATGCTGAGAAGTGATATGCTATGCACTTGAGCATAAAACTGTGAGATCAAATGAGCAGAGCGTAGTGCAAGAAATAGACCTAAATCAATCAAGTCAAAATTCTGCTGAAAGTGCAAAAAATGAAAATTGTTTCTTGTTGAATCCAATTCAGATTTCACTTAGTGAGTTGAGGTAACTCCAGGAGGAGGTATCAGAGGATGAGTAACAGAAGGGAGCGAGCAGATTGCAAAATAGGTTATCATGATGTTTTGGTCACTCCTGAATATAAGTATGCTCTTCCGAACAGTATGTTATGTTCCGTAGCCTGCTATTTACATTGCCAGACAGGGAATCAATGACTGGAATTCTCAGAAAGTACTGGTTGAATCCTAAATTCAGAAATGTTGCAGAAGATCTGCGTCAGAAATGTGTCATTTGTCAGCAAAATATTCAGGGGAAAAAGAACTGTGGTTCTTGGACCTGACCCTATTTGCAGGGTCACTCCCATCTTTTTGCCTTTTTTTGCTGAACTAGTTATTGTTGGTATTAGCACTCTTTTCACTTTACCACTGCTTACCAATGCTAAAGTGCCTGTGCCTCTCACTAACACTTTCCATCTACCCGATTGTTACTTTTAATTTACTTATGGTTTGTTATGTTAATAAGATTTAAAGCACATGACTACCCCCGCAATGAGGCTTACCATCGCTAACCACAGTAGACCAGTCATTATATACATTAGGAGAGGCAGGAAGGCCACAAATAGGCCTATGTAGCAAACAGCTATATTGTTAATTTTTTTCTAAAACAGAGATTACTCTGGGTATTACTTAGATTAGGGGGCATGCTGTTCCAGAGGGCAGGGGCCAGAACCCAGCATGAGCGACCTCCTGTTTTTTTTCTATTGAATTGAAGGATCACTGCTAGATTTAGTTCTGCCCAGCGAAGTGCTCTGGCAGGATGATAGGGTAGCACAAGTTCTGAAAGAATGGGGGCTCCTGCAGCATTCATAATCTTGTAAGCAGTGCTGAGAATGTTAAATTGAATGCACTCCTTGATGCTCAGCCAGTGAGGCTTCTGAAGGAACCCAGAGGAGGAGCAGAATTTAGGAAGGGAGAACAGTAATCTGGCCACCACACTTTGGACAGATTGCAACCTCTTTAAGATTGATTTCTTGCAACACAGATACAGAATATTACAGTAGTCGAGGTGAGACAGGATGAGAGATTGAATGATTAACTCTCAGAAGGCCAAAAAAATTGTCTGCTAGAGTTCTCACTTGAGTTTCATAGGAGAGGGAACCATCTAGCCAGATGCCTACATTTTTTATGAATGGTTTGGTTGACAAAGGAGGCTTCAAGCTTACTGGCCACCAGTCATCTCCCAGGTGTTGGTGTGCTTTCCGAACAACAGGATGTAAGTTTTGTTAGAGTTGAGTTTAAGACAATTATCATCGATCCAACTGGCCACTGCCACCATACATTCCAGAAACTTAGGGATGTCTTGAGAAGCATCAGTAGAGAAGGAGACAATAAGTTGAGTATCATCTGCGTATGATACTATGGAGTCCCCAAAGGACTTCACAACCTCCGCCAAGGGCTTGACGTAAATGTTAAAGAGAATAGGGCTCAACAAGAAGCCATTTGGAGCCCTATGCTTCAAAGGTCTAGGTGAAGAAGAGAAAGGAGGAGAAATGACCTGAAAGGTGCAATTGCTGAGGAAGGAGGCAAGCCAAGAAATAGTCTTGCTGCCGACACCTATATCCCAGAGGCACTGTAGGTGCAGTGGTGCTCAGGTCCAAAAGGATGAGGGCCAAGGAGGTGTCTTCACCTGCTGCTCTTTGAAGAGACTCTGTCATGGTCAAGAAAGCAGATATAAAGCTGTGATTGGACCTGAATCTATTTTGGGACATGACCAAAAATGTGATTGCCTTTTAAAAACTCAGTTATGGGTACATTGACATGTTTTTCCATAACGTTACCGAAGAAATTGAGCAGGAAAATTGGGTGGTAGTTTTTAGGTTTAGTAAAGTCAAGGGACACTTTCTTCGGTTGAGGGATCACCTTCAACTGCTTCCAGGCCTGAGGAACAGTGACCGAGGACAAAGAGAGATTGGCCACCTCAAGAAAAGTAGGACAGATGATCTCATAGAGTTTAGTGACAATGTCAGGTTTAAGGGGGTCATATAGAGAGCCAGATTTCATGAACATGCACAGAGTGGAAAAAGAGGGCTGATCAAGGAGGGCAAGTTTGTTTGGCTCTTGCCCAGGCTATTACTCATCTGATAGACCAGGACAGGCCTATGAATCGGCGAGGCCCATGGGTGGGAAGTGAGAATAGATGTTCCCCCAACCCCATCTTAACCGGCAGCATCACTTACGCCTGACTGCTTTTGTGTCAAGCTACCAGAGGGTTAAGCACAGGTAAATTTAGTGAATTTTGTGGTTCATCCTGACAAGGATTGTGATTGTTGCCTGAGTGGGGCTGCCACACCCTCAACTAATGACCCAGTTTCGTAAAATGGTGCTTATGAATCACATTGGCAAATAAGAAGGCCCATTTATGAGACTCCAAGCAGACTTCACAGACTTCATTGAGATTCCAGTTTACAATGGCCTTAAAATATTCTCGTGATTGTCTGCTTTTTTGCTAAATGGGTTGAGGCGTACCGTACCCGGAGATCTGACAGTATGATTGTTGCCAAACTGTTGTTAATGGAATTGAAACCACAAAACTCATTTTGAAAATGAGATTCTCAAAGTGGTCTGTACAGCTCCCCAAATTGATCCAAGGTTCTATTGTAGTTATCATTTTCCAACATCTGACAGAGTGGAGAAGATGAATGGGACCATCAAAAATAAGCTGGCTAAAGTATTTGCATCCACTAGCCTGTATTGGCCAGATGCACTTCCTCTTGTTCTGATTAGGGATGGGGAAAATATTCCATCCTGCCAGCGGATTTGGAGAAATGTTGCCCACTCTGCGTTTCTCTAGTAATGTGGATTTCCAGCCAAATTCTGCCAATCACCAAGTGGCGGAATTGTTTCTCACACGCGGCTCCAGAACAGTAAGTTGGCAAGATTTGGTGTCTCCTTGCGTAATTTCTGGTCGCTAGTAGGACATCCGGCAAGATTTTTATAATATGGGCAGTTGCAACCGTTCACAGTCAGAAGCAGGGGCATGACACAGGCACCCGCATCCCGCGCAGTGCGGGTGGGCCCCCAGCCTCCAGGGGTCACCCTTAGCACTGCACTTTGGCTGGAGAGCTCCAGATTAAGTTCGGAGGGGGCCCCTCCACGTACCCTGCAGGGGGCCCCCTCAAGTTGTGTTACGTCACTGGTCAGAAGGCTGCATTTTGAGTAGAAAATCTACTCTAGCTGTAGGAAAATCAACTTGAGTAGCTTCGCCCTCGTGTGCCGCGTAGTGCTGTTCGCGTTGATTTTTCGGCAAGGAATGCACTCCCGGCACTAAGCCATAGTGCAACATGCTTATTTCTGTCCATTGTCAAAGTTCCAAAGAATCTAGCAGAATTTTTATATAACTCAGCAGAGTCAAATTCCAAGAGTTCCACCCACCCCTAGTTCTGATGAGCATTAGAAGTGACCCAGACAAAAAAACAGCCCTCTCGCCGCATGAAGTATTAATCAGCAGAGCTATGAGATTGGCCTACATACCTAAATCAATGCTTGTATCAATAACTGATGTCACATTTTAGATTACTGCAAAGATCTGGCTGACGTGGTGAAATCTGTTTCTCATAAGGTGAGTTTGGCAACAGCACCATCAAAAGAAACACAATGTTGTCCCCTGCAGCCAGCGACTGGATTCTTGTGAAGAAGCATGTCATAAAAGCTGACTTGAAGAACTATGGAAGGGTCCTTACCAGGTTGTGCTTGTTATTAACACTGCTGTGAAGTGTGGTGGAATCCCACAGTGCACCCACATCTCTCCCACAATGAGAGTGAAGGCTGTGGATGAAGAAGGGGTGACAGCAACCATTGATCCACATACTCAAATTTAACTTTGCAGCATGGATCCAAAGAGATGAAGAACATTTTGAAACTGGTGAAGATCCTGATGAAGGTACCAGTGGCTAGTTTCAAATAGAGGATCAGAGTGAGCAGATGTCACAAAGTCACGAGTGGAAGCAAGAAGAAATAGTCTCTGATTGGAAGGAAGAATAAATAGTCTCTGATCCAGCTCATGAAAGGCTCCAGTTGAAAATTTGAGTCACAAGAACTCCCAGATGGAAAAAAGTGTTCACAGTGAGACGAGTTGCTGATGCCTATCAAAGCACAGTCCATTAGTGAGTGAAGAAGACTCAGCACTAGTCACAGGTGAAGATGCAAGAGTTGAAACACCCATGGCAGTGAAAAGAACCTGCAAGAAACAGCACTAGGAGAATGAGAGGTTAGAATCGATCAAAGGAAAACCAGGGGTAGTTGAAATCAATTCAGAGAACAGTGAGAGTGAATTGCCTGTTGCTAAAAGACCAACAAGAAAGAGAAAAGCAAACAGTACTCTTCACCTGAATGGGCATATCTTGCATCTGTGTCTGAAGAAGAAGAGCCCGATACAGAGATATACGGTCCAATAAACTATTGCCACTTCATTTTGTAAAACAAGTTACAAGAAGAGCCACCTTGAAGATTTGTGAATTTTAATCAGTGGATTTTGCAATGAAATCAGATGAAGAAATAAACCTTTGAGATTGAGATTACGAAATGAAAAAGAAAGACTTTTAAGTTAGATTTTGATTTTCGATTCTTATTTTTAAAAAAGAAAGAAGAAAATATCTATTAATGTTTTGAAAAAAAGATTGTTCTTTAAACGGAGTCAAAATACTGACGGGTAGGGAAAGTAAGAAGAAAATAAAAGAGGAGATTGACGTTGAGTAAGCAGTTCGATTTTCAAATTGGCATACGAGACTGAAAATGGAGAATGCGAAAAGAGTGAATTGTGGATGGTGCACTATGAACCTCCAGGAGTTAGGTCAATGAATTTTTGGTTTCAGGCAGATAGTATTAGATGTATTAAGAGCTATCATCTCTTCCACAGAAGTACTAAGAATGATATGAACATTAGAATATTATCTATGCTTGTTGATAAGCTTGCTTTTAATTCTGCCAGAGCTCTTACGCAGATTAACACTCAGCTAATTGCCATGCAAGAAATGATAAAGCAAAACCGCGTAGCGCTAGATATCTTTCTTGCAAACGGAGGCAGTGTTTGCAGGGCTTTGGAGATGAGAGAGTGTTGTGCTTTCGTTTCCAATAACAGTATTGTTATTAATGCTTATGTTTGTAATATAACTAATATTTTTCGTGAATTCCAAGCTTTAGAAAAGCATGGCTTGTGGAACGCAGTCGGTTCCTGGTTTGAGAGAAGAAAAAGGGTTAAGTAATGTTGGTGACTGGATCAAATATTTGTGAAGTGGTATGTTTAGGATGCTAATAACCCTTGTAAACTTTGAGTTGATTAATGCAATTGTCCTGTTTCTCTGGTTCAAATTATCTGAACTAATGTTTCTAAATTGTGGGTGTAAGGAGAAAAGAGGTTTGTATTAGAGGAAACAAGATGAAACTGGGATAGAGGAGGCCAGAGATTGACTGTATATTCAACTGAAGCTGTGCGAAGAATCGAATTGCAAGAAGCACAGAGTGATGCAGACTGTTATAACTGTTGGATAAATTGTGTTTTTGAGTGATTACAGAATTATCAGAGGGGGCAGTTTGTTGAGGTTTTTGTGTACTTTATGTTTTGTTAATTAGTAAAAAAATGCAGAGCATGGATTTACTGTCAAATATACATGTACACACTGAAATGGTGCTAATGCATTTGAAACACGTCTGCTAGTAATTGTAAAATGTGTGTTATCAGGCTTATGTTAAATAGACATGATGGTGGAAATGGTGGAACTGGTGATGTCTCCTTCTGCACGTTCACTATTCATTATTTCTGCTGCACACAGTCAAGCAGAGTCATGTTTGTTTATTTCCATTTATATTGTTCTTGTTGTTCTCACAGAAATCTTTCTAACATGGCCATAATAATGTTGCATTTTCCAAAGCCCTTCCGCTAGCTCACTGTACTGCATACATTCAAAATAGTTTGCTGTTGTTCATGTAACTAGTTTGAAATGGTTATCAACAAATAACATTAGCACAGAGTGGGCAGAATAAATATTCATGTAGCTCAGGATGGGATGATTTCCAATGCAGAAACACTGTATATAAACCATTGATTTTATGCCAGAAGACTTTGTGATGCTACTAGAGATGCAGTCCATTTTCGAACGGTTTTTGCTGCTCACTTGGGACTTACAATTATTCTGATTTTGCACTTTACTCTGTATGCCCTGTTCACTGAGAGTCTTCAGGACAATGCCTTTATGCATTTGAATTTATGATTTCCATGTCACACCTTTTACATTTTTGAAATAAATATTTAACATTTATTTGAGCCCTAGAACTCAATTATTGAGTCTGTCCTTATGTAATTGACTTTAGTTTGATGTGCTGTAAGGTGCCTTATCTCAGGGGCACATTGCATAATGAAATGAAATCTCCAATTCACCCACCCATGAACGTGCTGTTTAGCTAATAATTTGAGGTGTAAAATGTGAGGGTTCCCCTGCTACCTACAGTGACACTAATGTCTCCAATATAACATAATACATGAAAGAAATAAAACAGATTTCCAGTAAACTCCAGTAAATTTCTCTGAAAGGAACAATAACAGGTTATTTATTAATTAGAATAAAAGTTCTAAAACGTTTTAAATATTTTTGGGGAAATCACTGTTAAATAGTCTGACATTGTTTTAACAGTATTATTGTTCGTGTTTTTTTTTACTGTAAGCACAAGTGACAAGCCAAAATAGTAAATTGGAAAAATACATGGCAGTCATCCTCTTTAATGGTACGGTTTATAGTCTCAAGAAAATGAACACAAATTACAATCAGGTTGTAACAAAATACAAAAATGGGTTTCGCAAATGACGTCTATTTCCATGAAATGATGAGGTGTGCCATTCAGTTTGTGTGTACTATTCTAAAAATAAATATAAGTCTATTTCCTAAAATTGTGAGACCTTTCTAAGTACTATAGCAAAAATCTAGATTATCGTGTACAAGTTATGTTTGGTTTCAGCATCTGTTCAGTGATGGGAATGATCCTCCATCTTGACCCAGTGAGGAAAGGTATGATCGATAATATACTTTATTTCACAAAGAATAACACGATTTTACTTCATTCTTCAGTTCTCCTTGCCACAGTGTCCTGCTCTTCTGGCTTCATTCGGTACTCCACTACTGGCATACGACTTTATGCAATTTGAAATGTTCCACTAAGTGGTGCCAAGTCCCAGTCCAGAATACAAAATTACTCAGATAAAACATTTCCCTGATACACCCTGCGTGGTCTTAGCTGTGGGTGCATGCATGCCTCTTTGCGTTATGTGTAAATCTAAAGGCAGCAGAGTATGACTTATATGTACATATGTGTATCTGTTAAACTGTTAACATTTATCATGCAGTTGGAATTGATATTGAATACTCTGTGTTTTTCTTGCATTGATATCAAGACTATCAGAAGAACCTTATCTTAAATTAAATGAAAATAGAAGCTGAAGAGGGGCCTACTGCATTTTAATATATGATATGATACACACAAAATGGCAAAAATTAGGCAAAGTTACCGTTGCCATTGTTCTCCTTTTCACCCTAGCTGTCTCGTTTTCCTGTATACCGTTGGCACATATTTAGAAAACCAGCATTTCTGAAAACATCCAAATTATTTGTTTAGAACAATACTTGTATAAATGGCATTGACAAAATAAATGTTTATGCAATTCCTATTTCTGCTGCAACTTTATGTTCTAAAGGTGAAAAATAACGTTATCACATTTATTATAATTTACATTTTACACAAGTGCAATGTATAGTCCTTTTTCACTGTTTTATGACCACTGGCAAGAGCAGTCTGTGGGTTCTTGAATGGTGTAGTTGACCCATGTTGAGTTACTGCTGCAGTATAACTGCACAACTCGTCTTTGCAACCCAAGTTCTCTGCAACATTTGCAAAACCTGGCATATGAATTGATGTTATAGTTGTAAATGCTGGCAGATGGGCACTTCCCGTCACAGGAAACTATGTTCACCTGAAAATAAATAGAACATAAGACAATTAAACAGTTAGAATCTTAAATAAGATCTGATGCTAGAACACTGCTATGAAGTGATTACACATGTGAAATAAACTAGATTCTGTACTGGCATTTCTAATGCATTTCCAATGTGACACAGAAAACAATGAGTGGAGCATTGTAAGCGAGTCTACTTGCCCACTCCGATGGTCCAGCAGAGGACTTTGTGAATTATCAAGCGGTACCCATCAGTGTAGAAGGGATTAGTTTGACAAAAGTGCTCCTTCCTACATGGCTGGTACACTTTTTTCAAAACTTGCAATGTCGGCTGGCCGCCGTGTCATAGTAGTCTTCTGCATTTGTTTGAATTTTTGATACACACCAAAAATTGAAACGACTGGCTCAAAAATACACATTATTCAACTGCCTTGACTTATAGGGAGGATCCTTCTTGTGTGTGGATGCCATGTCTTTATTTTCCTTTTTCCTACTACTGTGCCTATTATGTAGGTCAAGGGCAGAAAAAACAGTGTTGGAAGTTCTGCTCTAAGTAGACTGGGGTTTCTGATATATTCATTAGACAGCAGACTTGTGGTGTACAGGCTTGTTTCAGGTTGATTCTATTGATGGACCCACCTGAGGCAGACTCTAATTGAGGAGTGGAAATTGCGGGCTTGGCAGGAAGTAAGAACCAATGATTTGCAGAAGTTCCCAGATTCCGCCAAACCCTAAATTAACCACTGAATCAGGTTCTTATCTTCTCAACCACAAACCTATGTTAATATGATGAATTTCTGTTGTGAAATATGTCAGACAAGAAGTGGGTGTCTCTTTGTAGATATGAGGTGAATTGGTCATTTCCAATTTTTCATATTATTGCTGTGATACAATCTAATCTCCCAATTCCAAATAAAAGCAAACCTATAATATAGGTGGGATTATAGTGAATCTGCTGAGTGCCTTATATAAGGAGAAAGGATAGTCAATAATAGGGGCAAAGTAGTTAACTATACAAACCAAAGCCATGAATATTATAAGGTGACAAGTTTTTCCAATCAACATTGCCTTTCCATCACTGGGGATAGAATAATAACTATCCTGAATAACAGACGTGTTTTTCAAAAGCACTTCTACAATCTCATGAAATGTAAGTTTCCTGCGCTAGACTAAGATCAGCTTCTCTTCTGTGTATAGTACGTAAAATGACTTAAATCAGTCACATTCACCAAAAGAAAGTTAAGATCTACACCAGCAGTTTATATATTATACAAATAGTAAAACACATTGTTGTGTGACACTACTGTACTTTTTCTTCAATATCATGCATGTACACCAGATCACTGACCTGAACTTTCCCACCCTTGTTACAGAGTCTGAAGATACTTGCCCTCTAGATTAGACAGCAACTACCACTCCATTGGTTCACTCCATCTGAAACTATTTGCTCTTTTCTATGAATTCCCAAATGTTCATGAACCCAAACCACCATAACCACAAATCTGGAGAGCTCTGTCATTGAGAACATATTAAGCTCTCCACCACCACTCAATTTCCATGCTTAACAGAGAATCTGTCCGCAAAAGATGGCCTGTCCCAGGCTGAATACGCTAACAGTGTTAACCATATATAGGTATTTGAACGTAGCAAAGATTGACCTGACCTCCTACTCAAAATAAAAAAGTTGGAAAATAGAAAAAAGACAAATTACATGACAGCAGTTAAGCAATGGAGAAAAAAGAGAAGGAAAATTAATAGTCTCAGCAGCTTGAGATCTCCTTTAGATACTGTGCACTTTATATACTTCTGGAAAGTCCTTAAACCAGTGATTCCTAATCTGTGGGTGTTCAGTACTTCTCAAGCCATTCGCTACAGTTCAGAAAATGAAATGATATTAACAGATTAATAATATACGTATCATAAAAATGTCGAAATTTTTGAAATACTCTAAATGTGATTTTGGAATCCTTACATGGACTTGTGGGAGCAGTGCAAATACAGCAAATCGAATCTAGAATGAACTATTAGTGGCCTCATTTGAAGCACTGGTATACACCAAAACAAATGCATGAATTTTCGGCATAAAGTCAAAATGATATGCTCGCAGATTGCTATGTCTTTTTGAAAAAAATTTTTTTTTGAAACTCTCCAACCTTGAAATTTAATATTCCATAATGTATGCATTTGTTTGATATATACTTGTTTCAGTATCAATGTGTTTGAGTTTCAAATCATAGAAATTGCTTATAGTGGGGGTCGCCGGCATCCAATAATGATTTAATGGTAGTCCCTAGAAGACAAAAGAACTATTGTCAAGGAGTATAACTCGCATAACATTGTGACCTTGCAACTCAGTCTGTTTCAATTCAGCTATCAGGACCCACACTACACTTCACATTAATGGAAATATTAGAAACTAAAACCTGACTGATAAAAATATGCTCCTTTTTTTGCAATGGTCATATTATGTCATTTTTGCTGTGATCTTAAAGCAAAATAAGTCACCCAGCCTTAGTACTTGCTTTGGCAGTGAACAGGGAACCCAATACATGCAATTACCCACAGGTCAAGTCCTTCACATTCGGCCCTAGCAGGCGTGTAAGTTTTTCGAATTAGCATTTTGTGCATTAATTAATGGTGATTTTACACATCGTTTAACATATATCAACTGAATTAATATAATTACAATTGAAAAAGATTTCTTATTATGATGCATAGAAGTGTTTTCATTAATATGTTTTAGTTATGTCACATTTCTGTCTTAAAAGACATTTTGAACAAGATGGATACCATTTACTGCTGCTCCCCTCCCCATGCATGTCCACTTCTCATAGACTCCACAGCACACAGTTCAACTGAGGTCATATTCGTTTATTTTCATTGCTTTATTTACAATGAATATTCCATGGTGCGGATGTAAGGTTACAGAAAGTATCCATATTTACCGTCCCTTCACTGGGCCTAATCATTAAGAGAAAGTCTTATTGTGAAATGTTTCATATTTGTTTGAGCATCTCCGGATGGCATTAGCATGGAAGGTGTTGAATAATTATTCAAAGAACTTGGAGGATGCATATGTGTTAAGGTTATGATGTTTATTATTCTTGTGTTCATATTTGCTTAGGAAATTATACTTTCACTCACACCACAATGTAAAGTAATGTGCATAAGAACGCCATGATGTTTTGGGTGATAGAGGTGACTTTCCTATTCTACTAGGGATGCTGCCAAATTATTTCTGATTTTGCTACTAAGACTTAAGGGGGGATATTCTCAAGAATGTGTGATAATTATCGCAAAATTAGCTTAGCGCAACTTTACACATTGCCGTCTATCGCGGGAAAATAACACCAAATCGCGATACAAAATTCAGCGATAACCAGCGACGCGCCTGCAATTCCCATGCGTCATACGAGAAAAGGCACTATAAAAGCAGAACAAAAATAAATAAACTGCGTAGCACCATGGATGCACCCGGACCAAGTGCAGAGGACAACGCGAACCCCACAAGCCCCACAGATGACCAGCAAGGAACCTTGGGGTCGGGGAAGGCCAAGGAGAAGAGGAAGACGCGGTTCGGTCCGCATGAAAACAGGATCATCGTTACGGAGGTGAACGAACACTACCACCAACTGTTCGTCACCTCCAACGTATCATTGGCAATGAAGACAAAAATATGGCAGACCATCTTCCACCATGTGAATGCAGTTGCAGCGTTGAGAAGGACAATGGAAGAGGTCAAGAGGCGCTGGAATGATGTGAAGGGCAAAACCAAGAAGAAACTCGATGCCAACATGAAAGCAACAACGCAGATTGGAGGTGGGGGTGCAGCGGCACACCAGGAGCTGGATGACATGAAGAAAATGGTGGCCACAGTCAGGAGTTGGGGATCCGGACAATGCTCAACATGACCTGACACAACATCAACAGGGTGAGTACCGACCAGGGACTGGGGGGACGGGGGGAGATGAGCACAATGGCACACTTGCACAAGTGAGTAGAGCACACTGCACACGCACAATGACTCTGGATCATGTCCCTGATCCCCTGGGCACACTGCAGCACACATACAAACAGCAAGTAGGCCCTCGTCCACTATGGGCACAAAGGGGTTCCTTCCCACACAGCACCAATCTCACAACCAACCCATGCACACGTGTTAAAACCAGCAAAGCTGCATGTCTGTGAGCCACACCCACATTGCAAGTGACACTGCATGACGAATAGCATGGCTGCAGTCTGATTATCATGACATGGTGCACGCAAAACACTGAGGTGGCTGAGTGTGAAACACATCTGGAAAGGAGCACGTCACACTCTGACACATCCACGTGCACAAACAACCCCTGACGTCAACAACACATCTGCGGATAAACCATGCCCAAGAGTCCAAAATACGAACAAGAGCCAAAATTAACAAAGTCTGCAACATTTCAGCACTGTAGAAGCACCGAAGTCAAAGGCACACCGCCTCAAAGGGATAAGAGGCGGCAAAATCACAGCTGCAGGGGCGACTCTCCCAGAATGCAGCACACACACACATAGCACTAACAGCACATCAACATTGACGACAATGTGGTACAAAGTGCAACACTTTTACTACAGAAAAGAGGACACAACTGTTTCCGCTTGTGCGTAGAAACTGGCAAATCACATCTGGCATAGCAGGAAACTGTGAGATGAAAATGTATGTGTACAACCTCACATCCGTGATGTAGTTCAAATGTCCACTGTCCCGCATCAAATAGTTAGCTCCTCCCAAACAGTCACAATGTACATTGTCATGCAGTCTGTATGTAAACTTGAACAATGCGTAAACATATATGTTAGCACAATGTTAAAATGCATCTCTCCTTCACATTGCAGAGGGCCAATCAACACCTCATCAGTGATAATGAAGAGGACCTCCACACCTTCGACACAGACGCCCTACACAGCTCATGGACATCTTAGGCGACCCACCTCCAGGAGCACGACAGCGCAGCTGCATCAAGGAGACCCCACCCCCTGCACAGACCACACAGCAGGAAGCACCCACCACCACAGTTGGCTCCCAGCACCTCACCGAAGCACACATCGCATTTCAAGGCCAGGTGTTAGACTGCCAGAAGGAGGTGGCTGAACAGGTGCGGGTAGAGTTCGACCTCATGGCAGCCGAACTAGATCACATACGTAGGTGTCTAATTACCACCAGGGACCACTTACACTAACCAACGGACACCCACACTGCGACAGAGCCACACGCATTTGCACATTTCCAGTACTGAACCACGCCCAGAGCCCTGGGATAATCATTCACACCCCTACGCTGGACTTGGGTACGCCGGCCCAGTCCACTCCTCTTACATATAAAGGGCAGGACAACAATTTCCAAGGTCTTACCCACTGCCTGAGATTACATGGTTGCATCTGCTGTACACAGCACAATGTAATGTGGTAGGGCCCGGGGCCATCATGCATACGTAATGAGGACACGGACACACTTTGATAGTTAGTTGAACTGGCTACGGGCACGTGCGCCCGGCCACTTTTTATTACCAGGGTCACCTGACCAGTGATGCCTTTGCTGGATGGGTGTGGGGTGGGTGTGTGCCTACCCTCAGGGAGTGGTTGGTGCTGGCAACAACTTGAACAGTGATCACTATTAAAGCGGAAACAGAAAACACCAACATAACACAAACAACTGCGAAGCATCATGGTTGTAGCTGGAACAAGGACAGAGGTCACCCAATATTCAATCAGAGGGGTCTGTGAGTTGCAGTGCACTGAGGTAGGGGCACCAGAGCTGAGAGTGCTCATGTGAAGAAATTGTCTAGGATTGTGTCCCTTCGGGATATTCCTGCTGCAGCTGCAGTGGGGTGTGTTACATCTGCCCCATCTTCCTCATCATCGTCCCAGGTCTTCCCCACTTCCTGAGGTAACATTGTTGCGTTAGCTGCCCACAGCACAAAACTCAATCAGAAAGGGTCCATGAGTGGTGGTGCACTGAGTTAGTGGCACCTGAAGAGCTGAGCAGGGTATCAAGCTGATGATGGCATCCAAGACAGGTATGAGCAACTCTGATAGTCTGGCTGCAAGACTCATTCGACTCTGGCAGTTGTTGGTTGGAGGTGGTTCTGGCGGTGGTGGCGTGTGCAGCCAGCGGTGTTGCGTCGTCAGGGCAGGTCAGGACTCGATTTGATGTGTGAGCCCTGGTGGACCGTAGTTGAGGCCGGAGGCAGCGATCAGCGCAAGGCCACAGACACAGGGTGTTGATGACCCCCAGGCCATCGACTCAGAGGCCATCCAATATTCAATCAGACAGGGTCCATGACATGAGCTGCACAGAGTTAGTGGCCCCAGATGCACTTCGGCCAGCACAGGCACACCGCCACGGTGACTTGCGGTGCACTAAGGTAGGGCCACGAGAGCTGAGGGGGTCCTTGTCGATGACGAAGGTGAATGTCGTGGAGTGTTTCGGGGGACAGTGGAAGGTGTTCTTCTAGGGCATGATGCAGAGGGCAAAATCAAGCAGAAACAGGCAATATGGAGGAGATAAATGCTACAGACTAATTTTTAACACCAAGACAGTATCAGCTACATGATGATGAAGACAACCCCCAGGCCATATACTCAGACGCCACCAAAGTTCAACCAGAGAGTGTCCATGAATTTCGGGGCACAGAGTTAGTGGCACCAGAGCTGAAAGGGGATGCAGTCTGCTATGAGGCCTGTCCAATGGTATAAACTCTGCCATAAAGAAATCAAGACATGTGTGACCTACTTGACCGCAGTGTAGGCCAGAGGCAGCGGTCAGCAGGGGCCCACAGACACGTGTCGTTGGCTTGCGATGCACAGTTAGTGGCACCAGAGCAGTTGTCGGTGGTGTTCGATCACCTCCATAACAATGATCCTTTTTTCCTCCGGACTGAACCGCATCTTCCTCTTACTCATCTCTTTGCGTACAATGATATGAACTCGGCCCTTGAAAAATCAAGACTCAGTTCCAAATGTGTGACCTACTGGACCGCAGTGTAGGCCGAAGGCAGTAGTCAGCAAGGGACCACAGACACAAGACACGTGTCATTGGAATGCTATGCACAGAGTTGGTGGCACCACATCGAAGGGAGTACAGTAATATCAAACGTCCCATTAATATATGAACTCGGCCATTATGATATCAAGACTCAGTCCCAAATGTGGGACCTACTAGACAGTAGTGTAGGCCAGAGGCAGCAGTGGAGTACGTCAACGAGAAAGGAGTGCTGGGGGCCTGTGTCGCGGGGGCCAGCGATGGTCTGAGAGGCTGCCAAGGTCGCGGGCCTCAGACTGGGAGCTTGCACCGGCACGTGGTGGGCCCTCTTTGACACACGCCGGTGTCGGCAGGTGAGCAGTGAGGCCTGGGTGCACAGGGGCGGCCAAGACGGGTCTGGGGACCAGCAGCCTGGGGTGCAGCAGGAGCACAGGATCGCAGGCACCACCGCTCGTGGCATCGGCCTCGTGGCGGGGTGAGAGGTGCCGCCCTGGCAGACATGTTGGCCATTCCGTAAGAGAACCACGCCCAGAGGAACGTGCTTTTCATTCACACCCCTACGCTAGCCTGGCGTACGCTGGGCCAGTCCACTCCGCTCACGCTTACAAGGGGGGACGTAACAAGCTACATTTCCACGATCTTCCCCACTGGCTGAGGTAACATGGTTGCATCCACTGTCCACTACACTCAAAACAGCAGCAGTGTATGTCAACATGGAAATGTCTGTGGTCTGCATACTCAAGTGTCCAGCACATCCACGCCACACTTGGCATTGTGTACATTCTCATTCATGGGTCACTTGCCTCCTTCGCACATGCCTGGTTTCCACCTCTCCCCACATTCTGCTATTGTGTGGCTGAGGTGCCATGCCGTTGATGGCTTGTGTACATGGCTAGCCCAGGTTACCACATTAAGTTGTGTTATCGTGTCTGGTATGTGGGCATGTTGTTTGTCATTTTGTATGTGATTTTGTAATGGGTGCATTCTCAGAGTTAGGAGTTGTATGTTGGTGGAGTTGAATTGTGTGGTGTGTTCAGTTGGTACTTACTGACGAGTATTGCATTTCCATATATGCCAGCCTCAAAGTGCTGGTTGATGATGGACTGTTGGAAGATGAAGGAATCATGCACACTGCCTGTGTAGTTGGCGACGACATTGGTGAAGAGTCCCCGGTGGTCCACTATTGCCTGCACATTGATGGAATGCTTCCTGTTGAGGTAATTGTGTGCATTGGCGGCAGGGGGCACAAGGAGTACAAGTGCGCAGTCGATTGCCCCCAACACGTGCGGGAAGCCAGCTATGGCGTAGTTTCCTTTCTTGGTCTCCATCTGTTCATGCGCAGTGTGTGGGAAGTAAAGGTGCTGGTGTACCAAGCTGATGATGGCATCCAAGACACGTGTGAGGAACTTGGATAGGGCTGGCTGTGAGACTCCTCTGACTCTGGCAGTTGTTGGTTGGAAGGTCCCAGAGGCCAACAGGTGCAGCACAACCAGCAGCTTTGTCTGCGGAGGGATGTTGGTTGTCCACTGTGTTGGTACCGTCAGCCTGTGGGCAATGTGGGTGAGGATGGTTGTCCTTTCGAGCCTGTAGTGCGCTGGTGTTAAGTCTGTGCGGCTGGTGCATTTCTGAAGGTCCGCTTTCTGTGTCCGCGCTGCCTCTGTGGTAGTCTGGGGAGGGGGTGGGGGGATAAAGGGGGTGGGGGGCCTGGGGTGGTGGCGGTGGGTGTTGTGGCCCTCTTGGGGCTCCAAGTTTCATGATCAGTAGCTCCATGGCATCTGTTGTTCTTCTGGTGTGGCTGTGGGCTGGGCTCCCATTTCTGGTGCAGGTTATCGTCTGGCTTAATACCAGGAAAGAGCAGGTGTTAATTCCCTGCTGCTAACGCGCCTTATCGCATGTTTTGTGATCTCATCACCGATCTGGTTGGTCGTTGAGAATGTTGCGATGGGGTGTTGTTGCGGCACGGGAACGCCTACTCTGCATCTCATTAGCGTTAGTTGTCGGTGTCATCCGTGGCGATGTATTTTGCAGCTGCTATCACAGGAAACTGGCGATATCGGCTGTTAGTACCATCTTGTGACTAGGGCGATAAATCTATTGCCACTTTGGCTGCAATAAAGTGAGATAAGTCCTTGAGAATATGCACCAAAATATTTTCTGATTTGGCATTTGGGAGAAATTGGGTTCTTGGTTGACTGGGGTGTGAGCCCTGGTCAAGCAACAGCTACAATCCCTTGCAGGGTGAACCACAAAAAGTCACTAAATAAACCTGTGCTTAACCCTGGGTAGCTGGGCACAAAAATAAGTCAGGCTTAACTTAGAGGCAATGTGTAAAGTATGTATGCAGTACACAAACAGCAATAAAGTGAAAACACAACACAAGAAAAATACCAAACCAATAATAAAAATAGAGTACATTTTAATACATTATTTGACACCAAAATTACAAAAATCCAATCAGATGAACCAGAGTTATGAATTTCAAAAGTTTTTAGTAGAAACTAGTGCCTAAAAGATCAAAGCTCCAACCAGGGACATCTAGTTACTCGAGGCCGGGTCAAAGTAAAAAAATATGTCCAACCACGATGGAGCATAGTTCAGGTAAGGAAAGTGGATTAGCCCCGGTCAGCAATTACATTCGTACTTAGAAGAAATTCAGAGAAAAAGTGTATGAGAAGGTAGAGTTCATCCGGGCAAGGCTGCTGGAGGTGTCTAAGGAGGGAGCGTCATCGGATAGCCTTAGGCCTAAGCCGCGGTGAAGATTTCTATGTTTGAACTTGGTCTCAGAAATGGAAGTAAAAAATCTCCAGCGGGACGAGGCAGGGGGCGGTAGCCGAAGACTATTCCACGAGGCCGGATACCCCTTTGGTGAAGGAACACTGAAAAAGATTTACTGCTGGGGAGAAAAAATCAGTGGGAGAAGCTGCTAAGTCAATCTGAATGGCAATGTACCTCGGACACATTGGTGACCAGGTTGGTCCTAAATCAGTGGGAGAAGCTGCTAAGTCAATCTGAATGGCAATGTACCTCGGACACATTGGTGACCAGGTTGGTCCCGGTCTCCTCCTGGATCTCACAACACTTCTGAGTCAAAATTTGTCTAAGTCCACTGTTTTGGATTTTGGCTCTCTGGGCACCTTTATTACCACTTCCAAGGGTCCAGGACTGGAGGGGCACCACTTGGGTGGGCAGGTCTCACTCAGGCTGGGTCCAGGTTCAAGACAGCGGAAGTCTTTTGTGTCCCTTTGGCACTGAACAGGAGGCCAGCAAACTTGCCCTTGTAAGTCACTCTGGAGGTCCTGGCACAGATGAAGATCCAGTCCTTGTACTCAGGCAGAGGGTGGCAGAATAGCAGGGCAACAGGGGATCAATCCAGCAGGGCAGCAGTCCTTCAGAGCAGCAGTCCAACAGAGTGGCAGTCCTCCCAACAGCACAACAGTTCTTCTTCCTGGCAGAGTATGCACAGGTCCAATAGTGTACTGAAGAGTTGGTATTTGAGGTCCTACATTTATACCCTAGTGTCCTGGTTGTGGAAGGTGGGAGAAGCTTCAAGACAGCGTCTTTGAAGTGCTAGATATTTCCCTCCTATCCTACCCTGGCTCCAAGCTGGCTGCAGCAACAATATAGGGTCATTAGGCCCTTTGAGTGACGGCAGAGCACAGGCTATTCAGCTGTAAGTGGGACTGTACTCAGCTGCGGCCCCCATCCTTCCAGCCGATGGCCCATTCAGGCATACCTAATGCTTCTATTGTGTGACTGTCTGGGAGAAATTCACCAAGTCTAACTGTCAGCTATACCCAGTTATGTGACCCAAGATGGATGCAGACACAAAGGACTAAGGGCAGGAACATGGCCATTTTCGGAAAAAACTACCATGTTAAAAATGTTAATGAAAAATCTGACCTTAACATTAAAGAGGGTTTATCATCACAATTTCATAGATACCAAACATGACATAGCTACTTACTCCCAATTGAAAATTACAACTTATGAAATGCAATAGGGAATCCCCAAAGTTCAGCCCCACAGTAGTGAAAAATGAATCTAGTGGTTTTTCACTACCAGATCATGTAAAACTTAAATATACATGCCCAACCTTTTAATTACACAGCACCCTGCCCTATGGGCTACCTAGGGCCTACCTTAGGGGTGTTGTGTATATAATAAAAGGGATGTTTTAGGCTTGACAAGGGGGTTTTAATGCCAAGTCGACATGACGGTTTAAAACTGCATTCAGGCCGCAGTGGCAGGCCTGAGACATGCTTTAAGGTGCTTACTAAGTGGGTGGCACAATAATTTCTGGAGGCCCAAGGGTAGCATTTAATTTAAAGACCCTTGGTATATGGTATACCCATCTACAAGAGACATACAAGTAAACTGAATATGCCAATTCGGTATAAACCAACTTAACCATGTTTTGGGGAGAGAGCACAAGCACTTTAGCACTTGTTAGCAGTGGTAAAGTGCACAGAGTCCTAAGGCCAACAAAAACAAATTTAGCAAAAAAGTGAAGGGTAAAGGCAAAATGTTTGGGCGTTACCCTGCATAGAGGCCCAGGTCCAACAGTATTAGCTTTTAACTTTTGCATTTGAGAGCCTTCATGGCATTGACTCTTTAAAGCTTGATTTTTTGTGATAAAACCCTTTACATTTTCATTAATCTCGTACTCATTTATTGAGTGAAGCCTATTAGTTAATGAGCTGTTTTATTCCGCTAATTTGAGATTCGGGGAGGTGCTTTATCGCAGGGGCCCAGTGATTCATGAAATTAAGGTCCACCACTATCTCCGATCTAGTGAACTGGGTGAGATAAAGGTATGAGGAATGAGGTCAATTTTGGGGTATCCAGATTTTGGGGTAAACCTTTGTTGGTCCTTATTTAGTTATTTGTAAGTATCTCCACTGCTTATCTGACATCCCCGTCTTCATGATCACCAACACATTATAGCTCCTAAGTACTTCATTTGTGATTCTAAACTTCAGCACTTCCTATACTTTACACTTGCTAAGTGGCAACACCTTCAATTTGCATAACTCTTTCTTCCATCAAACCTGTATAGTTGTATAAATCATCAGATTTATTAACAATAGTGTTCACCTACTAGCTTTAGTTTACTAGAGCCTTGGGTGGCATGTGCCTTATTATTTGTTCTGCTTTGAAAACGAAAGCCAGGATTTCATGTAGAGTTAGATTCCCATGTTTTAGTTAACCCAGGTGATATATTTCTTTATGGATACAGACACAGACAAAGCTGAGAAAAATAACTAAATTCTTTACTTTTCTTAAGTGTTTAAGAACTCATACCAGACACTTTCTTGAGGAAATCAAATCTACAAATCAGTGGTGCTGTATGTGCCCTGTTAGATGCCATCCATGGGGCATTATTCAAGCTGGCAATGCTTTCAAAGTTAATGGCAATTAAAACCCACATAGAAACTAATTGATATTCACCCCCCAGTGAGCAGTCTGGTTTATTTTGTAGACTAATATTATGCCATAAATGTGAACACTTCCCTGAAGTCATACCCCCTCATCCACCTGGGTGGAGATTTCAGTCTGTTGTGCCAGAAGAGCTTTTCTAAATTAGAAATGTTAATAACAAAACTGTCAATATATATATATATATATTTTTTTTTTTGCAGAGTGTTATATAGCGCAAACTTGACCCAAATCCAATCAGGTATCAGAGCGCTTTACATAGCACCAGTTACGTTACATGAGGACACACATTCATATTTTTTGTTAGGCCCGGGGAGATTAAGTGATTTACCCAGAATCACAGGATGTTCAGCATCATTACTGAGACTCAAACGCAGTTCCCCAGGTCCGAGGTCGAGCGCCCTAGCCGTTAGGCCAACTCCTCTCAAATATATTGATTGAGAGGGAAATTATTTCCAGCTCCTGACTGATACACCTTTTGTATGCCAACCTTCTCAATTTCACTTTTCTTTACCAAAGTTATATGGTCCAGTTGTTTCTAATACCACCATTCTCGTTTGATTCGTTCTCACCCACAGAATTCTGATTGGGCTAATCTTCACAAATTTCACTATTTTCCTATGCTCTCTTTTCTGAGTTAGGGTTGATGGGTCATGTCACAAATATTTGACGCAATTTTGTTTTTCAGATCTGACGGTGGGATCAAGGGTAGAGGACTCTTCCACCCTGCTCTGTCT
Organism: Triturus cristatus; assembly: GCF_964204655.1. Classification (NCBI taxonomy): domain Eukaryota; kingdom Metazoa; phylum Chordata; class Amphibia; order Caudata; family Salamandridae; genus Triturus; species Triturus cristatus. The sequence continues at coordinate 450,771,380 of NC_140584.1, forward strand.
AACCAGTAACTGATATCTTACAAATGCTATTTTTATTGATGTAGCAAAATGTAGAATTTACCTATAGGTGCTTTTTAAGAAAGTTCCTTTGTAGAAAAACGAATTCTAGCCTCCACGTTTATAATTTATTTCAGAAATCAGCCTTACAAAATCTACAGACGCAAGATTTGAAAAAACATTATAGGTAAAAGTAACAAAGTTTCAGGACACTTCTCTATTACGGTTAGAAAGTAGAAGACAAAACAGGAACTTCAAGAGCAGTCAAGCAAAAATGGAAATATTTATTCAGTAGGTACATAAGGTATGCATACTATTTTAACCTACCAAAGTGAGAAAATTCTCGGAAGATTACCTCCTACTCTGTGCAGAAATATGTGGTGAATATATTCTGGTTTTCTTACATGATCATTTTCAGATGAAAGTGCATTTAATAGTTAGAGCCTGATGCAATGTAAGTTATTGTATGAGTGTCAGTCTGCACATGTCTTGACTACCCAATATCACACCATTATTTCTTTCTATTCTGGAGGATGGCGTTGGTGCACCTTTGTATTAACATGTATCAAGTGGGATTATTGAGCTGTGCCCTGGCTGCTCTGGGTTATCACCAGTGTAAATGGCAGATACCACATAAGGTGCCTATTCACAATATATCTAGAAAGGTTTATTTGATTCAATTTGACTCTTTCAGCAGGGCCAGCTTAGGTATCAATACTGAAGCCTCAGGGATGCCCACACTGTTGTGGGCAGTGCTCAAACTAGTGCTGCTCACACACATTTGCTTCCTGGCCCACGGACGGTGCAGATCCCCTTGATAAACTGACCACCTGCAGACTTTTGGGTACCAAAAGCATTAGAAATTGGTGAGCAGCAAGTAGGGTGGCCACTACTCACCTCACACCATGAATTCAGAATTCAATCAGCCTCCGAACAAGGCTCCCAGTGGTCATCTTTGGCACTGTGGTCTTTACCTTTTAAAGAACTGTGAATTTGGCATTGCACAATTTTCTAAATATAACGTTTTATGGCACATTAGACCCTGCACTAAGATCCTGGCTTTGCATAATACTTTGAACCTGACACAATTCCCTACTTTGAACTTGGCATCATTTGAACGAGTTTTCAATTGACTTTCAAAAATGGGATTAAAATTGACATGGAACTTTGATCAATGTCACAAGATTCATAACACCTAATGAGGCAGGTGTCTTCACCATGGTTTTGTAGACTCTATGTTTATCACTTTGAAGTTGGGATCGAAATTTAATTTGCACTGCAAATGGACCATGATTACAATGCAGGTCTGATTCATAGAAAAAAATGAGATTTAGGGTCATGATTTTGCATGTGGTGCATTCAGCATTTGTTAAGCGATTTTAAGTGGATGGAGTTGTTTTGTTTCTTTCTGGAAAAGGTAAAGTGATGTACCACTTTGATAGAAGTAAAATGCTTGTTTTAATTTTGGGTAGTTGTTATATGTATGCATTTTAATAAAAAACATATTAATTGCAGTGAAAGCATGAGGTAGTTTGATTTATTCTTAGAGATGTTTGGTCATTATTTGTAATCACTTAACATGCAGAGTATTTACATTATTCCACTGAACCTTTCTTTGAGGTTGTTTTTTCAGCTTTTAATTTCTGTAGTTTCAGTTCACCTTTTATGATCACTTGGAATCATAACCCTGTCATTGTGGTGTTCAGACTTTGGGTAAAATTTGCAGTTATGCCACTGCATCAGCTTCTGATACTTTAGAATAAGAGACAAGTGAGATCTCTGTTTTTGCAATCTGTTACAGGTATAAGCTTGTTACCCTTGTTCATAAAACTCACTCTTCCTTAAAATAACTTCTATGCATGTATTCTTATTTGTAGAGGGAAGATGTGCACTGGACACTGTTATATATGACACTGCACTTCTAATTGCACAACGTTTTGCAGATCTAACTCCAGAAGATTAATAGGGAATCCATACATCTTCCACTTTCTTAATATTTCTTTTATGCATCCACAAGAGCACCTTCAAGTCCGTTTTTCATGAGTACACCAAGACATATTTCATGTAATCTTCAGTAGTGGCTAAAATTACACCATATAACAAAAATGTATTGTTTAAAACAAAACCACTTATGTGAAAAGTGTGCATGTTTAATTCTATATTTTCCTAACAAATATTTTGCATTTTTATTTTGATATCACCAGTATACAAATACATGAAAAGCTTTATAAAATAGTAATTGTGAACATAGGAAATTAATAGTGAAAGTGAATTAATTAGAGTGGATGGCTCCTTTGAAGTTAATTAAGTTCCTGGACCAACACAGCTGGGCTTCCTAGCCTGATGAGAAAAACATGCCCCCACACGCAGACCATTGTCCCTGCTCTGGTAACAGTTTTCACACCTCATTAGAGTCAAGCACTTGCTGGACAGCTGCTGAAAGGTAGTGTAAGTTAGGAATTTCAAGCAGGGAAACATCAACTTTCTAAAAGTATCTGATCCCAAACTTTTACAAAAAATCTAACCTTACCACTGATTTGGGTTTTAATAAATATGGAAATAGTGTTGTTATTTGTCTAGCTGGTACCAAACTTTAGGTAGCAGTATTAATGTTTTAATCTGTACTCTAGCTTTCTAATAGAACAGTCAGAGCCTTTCACAGTGGAAATAGCTGTGGCTTATCACTGCAAGTACATGGTCTCATTAGATTTCTGCAATTCTCACTTTTAAATACCATGCACCCTACGTTGTGGGCTGCAAGGCCTACACATGAATGTTTTATTGTTATTTTAAATGAAGTATTTGCTTTCCTGTGCATACTGGTGGATGACACAATATGTTTTGCAGTCCACGGGTGGCATTTAACTTTCCATGTCATGGGTGTAGGTCCTACACCATATACTATGACCTTAGAGGAAATTTAAACATGCCCGTGAGGGATATGCCAATTCCAAATGTTCTAGGGGTCAGAGTACATACACTGGGCAAGATTCAGCAAAGATTCAGCAAAAATGGCAGTGGCCATGCAAAAAGGGACATTTGTCAGTAACCCTGCTACTGGGATGAGCATGTGCCACCGAAAAGATCAGCATGAATAATTATGAATTCAAGAAAAATTTACTTGGCTATTTCCCCTTATTTCCTTACCATGGGTTAAAATGAAAATAGATTAATGTTGCAAGATATTTTAATATTTTTACTTCAGCCCATAACTGAATATATGTATATAAAAATCAAAAACAGTGGCACTCACAACTGTGTAGTCATAGTTAGGTTAGAGTTTCCATATGAAGACCATTGTCTCTGCTCGGGGAGCAGTTTTCACACTTTATCACGTCTAAGTACTCACTGGGACACTGCTAAAGAGCTAATGCAAATTACCCTCCAGGAGATTCAGGCAGGGAAAATGTAACGTTTTAAAAGTTACTTTTTCTTAATACATATAAAATAAATCCATCACCAACATAAAGTTGGGCTTTTAATAAATATCAAAAATAGTGTTTTAGCCTTATTTCTAGCAGGCCCCATTGCAGAGATAACATAATTAATATGTGAAAATAGCTTTTGGCTGCTAGTCACTGTAAGGATGTTACATTTAAATGTCTACACCCCCACTTTTAAATGTTGTGCACCCCGGCTTGTGGACTGCACAGTCTACATAGGGGTGACTTATTAATATGTAAAAGTAAGGTTTTCTACAGTCAAAAAGAGTATATTTTGACAAGTCAGGTTGCATTGGCTGGCCTGGAATCAAGTTTGCCTGGTCAAATTAGTGGATGGAACAATAGTTCAGTGGTTCACAGGTGACATTCAACCTGGGTGTATTATGGGCGCCATATACTATAGCTTGGTAGGAAAGTTAAATATACCAATTAGGAGTTAGCCAGTTTGTACATGTTTTAAGGGCCTGGGCACAGACACTGGGGAATGGTTAGCAGAGTCAAATAACCAGCAGCATCAGTCCACAAATCATGTGGGTGATACACAAAATGACTAAGAGGCACTTTCTCTCAGACTGATTTGCATGAACTTTTCAAGGTCAGTCAGCTACTGACTCAAGAGTTTGATGATTCATGGATCACTTCTGAATCAAATGTTTCCTGCTAATAAAAAACAAAGGCAAATACTTTAAGTATCTGATTACATGCAAAGACTACACCCTTGATCCTGACCCCTCTTGCAAACGTCCACAGGCTGTGAACTGTAGGAGTAGGCTACAGGTGGTGGGGAGGAGCAGGATCAGAATGCAGGCAAAGATTTGCACCCACATTTTGCAGCACACAGAAAAAGCCATATGCAGTGAGGCTAACTGCAAAGGGTGGTACAAAGAGCCTGGTCACAAGCCAGGTCGTGTGCTGGACCCCACTATTTATTGCCAAAGGCTGTGCACAGCAGAGTTGGCTGATGGTAGAGGGTTGGGTTGAGTGTCTTGATGCAAGCCATGCCATCCACTCCAACCCTTCTGTGCACGGTCTTTGGCCACACACAGTGGGGGTTTGCTGATGGCAGGGGATAGAGCACAGGGCTCGGCTCCTGTGGATGATTCTGTACCAAATTTGGCAATCGGAGAGCATCATCAGCTAAGGTATGGCATGGCAATTTTTGTGAATAGGGATAAGTTAAATGGGTGAAAAAGATTTTTTATTTTTGCTCCCATAGGAATTTTTGTTCATGTGTATATCACTGTTGAAAGGACGTAAGCAAGGCTTGGCACAAAACGATATCCCTACGCAGAAAGTGGGCTTTAGTGGTTTGAAGTAAATACCTTCAGTAGTTCTCAGGATATAATCATTGATAGAGTGTGCTTGGTGGGCTTTAAAGGCTTAACAATGTTGTATAACTTGCCTGTTTTTCTCCAAAGAGGTCCATGGGCAAACTCTAGAATATACAGGCCCTGACAACAATGACTGGCTGACAATAATAGTTATATTACTATTGCAGCAAACATTGCAGGATGAGGGGCATGGTCCTCAAGTTCCCAAAAATTAATTAAAGTGAATGCCATCCATGACCACCATCTTAAGTGTATCAAGCCCAAAGCCTAGTTTTCAGAGCCATGGTTCACAGATGCCACTTTAGAGTGTTACATTTGTGGCCCAGAAAGCGAGTCCACGGCCTACAGAAATATTCGGGGGGGGGGGAGGGGCATTTTAAATTACAAAAATATCTTTATCTATGTAGAAATGGTGTCCCTGGACCTCATTCACATTCTTTGGATTTATTCATACTTAACTCAATATTTTTTTCTAATGTGCCAAGTTTGCAGGTCACCTCATGAGGATGTGGACCTGGCATGCCTTGCAACAGTATTTTCTGATAGAACTGTAGATGTGTATTGAATATTTTACATTTTAAAAACCAGCCTCAGATTCTGATTTATTTCCAATTCACGTAACCTTGATCTATAAGAAAAAGTGCAAGTTACTTGGCAAAAAATACATCATTTTGTGAGAAGCAGAAGACCTATAAAATATTTTTTAACTAAAAAACAAAAGTAAAAGTCACATTATAGTTAGGTGTTGAAATGTTATAAAATGTTATAAGAATTAACATTTAAAAACAAAAAATAACAGAACTGTGCTAGTTATAATTTACTGAGCTAACTATAATTGTCGCCCCCATAATGAGTTGCTTATGACCTCTCATATTACATCACTCAAGGCATGTTAAATGGTATCAGTGATGATGTTAGACTTCACATCCTTGGTGTGGTATTCACCCAAACTTTTTGCCTTCAATCATCTGGTTTGCTGAATTAGTTTTTGTTTGCTTTAGGACTTTGCACTCTTTACCACTGCTAACCAGTGCTAAATGGTACATTTGGCATACACCTAATTGGTACATTAAATTTACTTGTAAGTCGCTAGCAAATAGTACTACATACACCCAGGGTCTGCTAAATAAATGCTACTAGTAGTTTCATGCCTGTCACTGAAGTATGTTTTGTTGCCTTAAACTGCCATTTATACCTGGCAAAAAATATTTTGTTCGCACCCAAACACATGTCACACCTAAGGTAGGTCCTCTAAACTCATACAGCAGGGTGCCTTGTATTGAAAACATAGGACATTTTTCACCACTCCAAGGCCACTGTAAGGCCCAACTTATTACATTTAAAAAGTGATTGATTGGGAGCAGATAGAAATATGGGGGCAGATTTATGTTTCCTGGCGCATCCCTGCAAATCAGCAAGGATGCGCCAGGAATGATGCGTCACGCAAGTTTACCCTTGCGCCACACATGATGCGCTGCATTTACAATGCGGCGCATCATGGCGCAGGAATAATCAGATGCGTGATGCATCCAATGGCGTAAGGTTGGCGCAGTGCTTCAGTTGCGTCGCAAGCGCGACGCAACTCCAGCACTGTTCCAACCTACCCTATCCCTAACATGGTGCGTCAAGCCTTACGCCTGCTTCAAGCAGGCGCAGGGTTTTGGCGCATCAGCGTTGGGAAAGTGACTCAGTCAAATCTTATAGATTTGACTGAGTCACTTTTCAGGGGCGTTCCTGCGACGGAACGCCCCCCCCCCCTCTGTCGACACGCCCACGTGAAACCTGACGCAGGTTTTACGTGGCGCATGGCTTTACATCGTGGCGCATCTCCATAGATGCGTCACGATGTAAATATGGCGCAACGTGGTGCAGGGTTTTTACCGCCGCTGCGTCACAAAAGTGACGCAACGGCGGCGTAAAAGTGGCGCATCTCCAATATAGATCTGCCCCATGGTGTTTTCACTCAAATTAATTGAAATTCAAAGTCCTCTTTAATGGTAAAGTTGGATTTGAGTCATATCTGAAAATGCCACTTTTAAGAATTTGGCATTTTCTTGTCCTAGCCATTTGTGCCTTCTACCAGTATCCTGGGTCACATTACTGGAAACCGCGCTGCTGTTGGGGTTAGTGTATTACACCCAGACAGTGAGACATAGGGGACAGGTGGGCCATCCTGCCTGGATATTTGGGGGCAGAACTGTTTCCTGCCCACTTACATTTCAAAGGGTTTGTATCCAGCACATTCAAAGAAACCTGACACTAGTCTTTAGCCACTCAAGACACAGCATGTCATAGAACTGGGACCTTGAATAATGGCTAATGTCATTTCACATATCTACAATAATCAATATAAGAAGAAAGGTGAGAGACCAAGGTCAAGCCTTGTGTCTAGAGGTGAAACACATATCAGTTTCAATCTGTGTAAGTAAGTAAGTAATATGTTTATTGTGTAGTTAATTAAAACCATTACAAAAAGTTGGCCTCTTATAAACAATAAAACATCGATTTAAAAGGCTGATAGCCACTTTTACAAACACACATTAAAATTGCGGAAAAGATCACCGCCCCCGACCTTAGTGGCCCATAGTCCTGTTTCCTCATTTTTGTTTGCAGAGATTTGCAGCAGTTTGTGAGATAAAAATTACCCCCCTTGTCAGAGTCTTAACTACAAAGTGAGGGCAGGCAAATAGGTGCAAGTTTAAAGTGCATAGTACCACATCAACATCCATTAATTTGTGCAAAGACATCCTATGGTTAGCCGATTGATGCTTTTCCCTTGAGGCTTGCATGTGCAAAAATGCTTGAAATTATGTACTTAAAGCGCTATTCCAGTTATTACGCAAAGGGTTAACAGGACGTCTCCAACTTAGTTCTCATCAACTTCTTTGATAATCCGGCGGTAACTGTTTTAAGCGGAGATCAGCTGCAGTTAAAAATTTTACCAGGCAGCAGCTTAGTTGAATGTCTTCGCCAGAGAAGCTTGCAAGCACCGCTTGTCTGCGCAACCGTATTTGGTCCTTGTTAAAAATAGGTCTGAGTAGTAACCGGCGCTCCTGCATCAGTTCGCGGCAAATGGTTATGATATAAACTATGTCCTCCTCTCCTTCCCCGCAGAGACAGCACTTTGCAGGCTTCGGAGGGCACAGCCACGGAGGCAGATGGTATGCAGATGGTAATAAGCCTAACCTGAATTTCAAAACCTTCTCTTTGGTGGTTCTGGAGAAGTTAGAGAGAAGGTAAGCTGGAGGAGTCGCTTTACTGTAAGATTGTATTGTGAGCCAGCCATGTGAGCGGTCTGTCAAGGCCGCTTTGTCTTGTAAGATAGATTCTTTTTTGATAATGTTATTTACAATTTTTTTGAAGCTTGCCATGGTCCCCGACATTGCCCAGAGTTGCCGTAACCCCAACTGGTCCAATGCAGTGTCCAAAAAGTGTCCAGCTGGGCAGGTTTCCGAAGATTCTACTTCTCTCCAGAAATAGAAGTTTAACGTTTCTGGCTGCCCTTTTATGATCTTCAACCAGGTTTTAACAAAGGCTCCTTTTCGGGCCAGGTCTTGTCTTTGTATCCCAAATTCAAGCCTCATTTGTGCCGGAGAGGTATATCCAGGCAGCCCGTATATTATTCTCAGTGCTCTTGCGATGGTACCGTTCAATGTTTCCGCATCCCTCCCTCTCATGGCTCCACTTCCATAGGTGATTGATGGAATCAGTTTAGCCTGTATCACCTTGGTCAGAGGGAGAAAGCTTGGTCCAGCGGTCATATTTTTCAGGTTTCTTAATGCTACAGCTGTTGTTAAACCCCTCTTTTTTATTGCCTCGCATTGTGCTTTGTAATTGCCTTTATTGTCAATCGTGACCCCCAGATATTTGTAGTCTTGTACGACTTCAAGCTTGACTTTTGGCAAGTACCAGTTGTATTTTATTTTTATTTTCCGGTGATTTACACACATAACTTTTGTTTTATCTTGATTAATGCTTAGTTTGTTGGTCTCTGAGTCTCTGAATATTGAGATGTAATGTCCATCAGGCGTTGTAATCCTATGGGTGTCCGACTGATGAGTACTAAGTCATCTGCGTACAGGAGGTTAGATAGCTGACAGCCTCCTAGCTTCGGGGCATGCAAATTGCTTCCATTAAGTTGAACTGAAAGCTCGGCCATAAATAGATTAAAAAGTGTCGGGGCAAGTACACACCCTTGTTTTAATCTTTTTCGTTAAATGGTCTCCTGCCCCCAGTTTTACTTGTACCCAGGTGTTACTATGCAGAAGGATTAGTTTTTTTAGGAGCAGCGATGGAATACCTAACGTTTTTAGTTTTTGCCACAGGATATTTCTGTTTATATGATCAAACGCTGAACTGTAATCAATGAAGCAGATGTACAGGGGCTGTTTGATTACAAGTGCAGCGTCTATCATTAATGAGAGGGCGGAGATGTTAGTGGCAGTGCCCGTATCGCTACAGAAACCGGTTTGATTGTAGGGTATTGCTTTAATTTCTGTGGCCCATGTTGTTAGTTCTTGGAGGAGTACCCCGGCATAATATTTGGCTTCGTTGTCCAAAAGTGCCACCAACCGATAGCTCTTTGGATCACTCATATTGCCTTTTTTATAGATGGGAGAGATTATTGAGCCCCTCCATGATGATGGTACCGTTGATGTCTGCAGGATTCTGTGAAAGATCGGTTTTAAGACTGTAGCCCAAAATTCAGGATTTTGTTTGAATAGTATGGGGGGAATCCCGTTTGGGCCTGGAGCTCATTAACGTCTGCCTTTCAAGATTCTTTTGCGGACTTGGGTATTTGTAATTGTGAAATTCTGTCCATGTTCTACATTAGAGTTTGGCTGGAATGGTTGAATTTCCATTCTTGCCGCATGATTATTTAAGCCAATTTGGGGAATCTGTTCTTTGTTGAAGTATGGTTTGAGGTAAGTTATCCATGCTTCTTCTGTGACATTGGAGCTGATGCACTGACCTTGCGAGTTAGATAGGGCATTAATCTTCTTCCAAAATTGCGCGCTATTATTATTTTTGATGTCGTACAGAAGTCTGGCCCAAAGAGATACTTCGGCTTCCTTTTTATTTTGCCAAATAAGTTTCAATCTTTGTTTAACCATCATTGTTCCCCTCTGCAACCTCTAAACCAAGGTTGACTTTGCAAATGTGTTACTGTAAGTACGTAACCCACACTTGCAGCATCCTACTTTTACTATAATACTTACAAATGTTTTTTGGAGGGGTTTGGCTTGGACGGCAAGGCAAATGGCGGCTTGAGCCTGCTGCTTCAGTTGGCGGGGAATGTATAATGGTGCTACGTTGGTTCTCAGGCCACCAAATGGAGAGCTAGGGGAACACCAGGGGCAACCATATAGTTCAGAGAATAGACAAAGGAATTACTCTACTCCCCCAAAGCTAAGCTGTTTTATAACCTGCCACCGTGTGTGGCGATTCTTTTCAAAATAGCGGTTGGGTTCAAGAAAGGTCAGGCACAATGAAGATAACGGTATGAGCCACCCTGATCTGCATTCCCTGCTCCATACCCACCAGTCCTATTCAATGGGCCCGATTCACAGAACTAACTTAAGACAAAATCCTAAACTTACTACTTTTGGTATTCACAGAAGTTAGGATTTTGTCTTAAGTTTGTCTTAAGACAAACTTAAGACAGACTTAAGACAGACTTAAGACAAACTTAAGACAAACTTAAGACAAACTTAAGACAGACTTAAGACAGACTTAAGACAGACTTAAGACAAACTTAAGACAAACTTAAGACAGACTTAAGACAGACTTAAGACAAACTTAAGACAGACTTAAGAAAGACTTAAGACAGACTTAAGTTAGGATTTTGTCTTAAGTCTGTCTTAAGTCTGTCTTAAGTTTGTCTTAAGTTTGTCTTAAGTCTGTCTTAAGTCTGTCTTAAGTTTGTCTTAAGTCTGTCTTAAGTCTGTCTTAAGTCTGTCTTAAGTTTGTCTTAAGTCTGTCTTAAGTCTGTCTTAAGTTTGTCTTAAGTTTGTCTTAAGTCTGTCTTAAGTTTGTCTTAAGACAAACTTAAGACAAATTCCTAACTTCTGTGAATACCAAAAGTAGTAAGTTTAGGATTTTGTCTTAAGTTAGTTCTGTGAATCGGCCCCAATGTCTTTTCCCTGAGGCTTGCTTAGCCAGTTTGTCCCTCGGTGCATGTTTAGAACCCAGCAGCTCACTGTGAACAAGATTAAGCAATAAGACTCTCCTAAGATGACTTGCCTGATCTTAAATGGTGGTGCCCCACATGGCATAAATGTGGGAGGCTTGACTTGGCTGAGGTGCTTTTGCTCTAACTTCATTTTTACAAATCTAAGTTTTTCAGCAACACTTGGCATTCTTGAGACACACTTGAGGCATGGACACTTACAGTGAATTTTGAGTGGCACAGGAATAGTTCATGCAAAGCAAATGAATGGCACATATCCAGCATACCACATGGTATTCTCAATAATATGGCACTTCAGGAATGGCATAACATAATTAGTGCCACAGACTACAGCATTTCATTAATAAGGTTGGCTGCTTCCCCTGATTTGAGGTTTTTCAGGTTCTGGAGGCAAAATCAACAGTTTGGCCCAAGCTAACACCAGGGCTCAGGGACACTGTCTCTGTCCCTCACACATTCTCATCCCATTGAAGAACACCTGAATCGTTTAACCCATCTGATTGATCATTAGAGCCTAGAAGTGCTGTCTTGAGGACAGGTTGTCCTAATACCACTGACTGCATTATCACCCTGTGAAGCGGTGTGCAATTTATGGTTCCTTGAAGAGAGTCATGAATTTTGGCAACATGCCCTACTCATTTGTTTCATCTACACCCCATTCCAGTTGTAAAGGGCTACAAAGTTGAAGTCCAGATTTAGAGCTCTATGCTCCCCAAGGTTGGCGAGAGCCCTTGGCCATAGCTCCAGAGGTCGGAGATGGCCAAAAAAGACACTAAAACAAGTCTTAAATGCTCCAAGGCTGAGCCTCCATCTTCAACTCTCCAATTAAGGGAAAAGGGATATATATAGTACTATGGACATGATCTCAAAGAAACTAGCTGAAGGACATGAGCTTGATAAATCAACAAAAATCCAACACGGATATGATGCAACTAGAACTGTGAGCCATAAGATTTGATATTACCGCCATTATCACTAAAGTGACTAAGGCAGAGAATCGGATAAAAACAGTGGAAGACATGGCCACCAAATCAAACAAGGACATTACCAGGCAAGTATCCTCTAAGTCACTCCAAGGTGACATTGCGGAGTTGGAGGATAGAAATCAAAGAGTAAACGTACACATTTTCAGCATACCTCAAGGAACGGAGGAGTCAGCGATTTCTTGTATCTTGTTCCTGGAGAAGTAGCTGCCACAAGCATTGGGGCGGTCCTTTATTAAGGACTTCGAACCGAGTCCCCTCATTTAACCCATCAAATAATCCATTACAAGACAGATTATCTTTAGGCCTTGATGCTACTAGCATGGAGAGTTGATAATGAACTACATAGGTAAGAACAATCACATTATGTGGAATGGGCACAAACTATACATATTGCAGGACTACTGGAGGTCAACTGTGACTGTCATGAAGGGTTATCTGGCACTTCGACCCTGGCTACGGACCTCGAGCCTTCAATTCTCTTTCGCTGGTCCTGCAAAATTTAGAGTCCATGTCAATGGTAAGCTTCATATTTTTGTTGATCATAAAGATCTGCAGGCTTTTCTGGATGAAAGAGATTGCCTAGCCATGGAAACCCAACACAGGCCTGCCACCAGGAAGAAAAACTGATCTCTGTCTCTAGAAATTCTAAGCTATTTATGATATATATGTGATTCTGGTGTTGCTCGTATATACCACACCTTCGCTCTTCCTCTTGCTATTGGCAGAAAGGTGTACCTATGTGCCTGATACATTTACTGTAATGGTGAAGTTTAGTGTTTACTACTTATATCTGGCACTTCTTCACGTTGAGGTCTGCTGTTGTTACAATGTAATAATACTTTTTGCTTTGTTGTTGTCTGCCTAACTATCCTCTAGGTTGTGCCCTAACTTTCACGTTCATTGGACACTATATGTGACACAGGGATCTAAGTAAAGTGGGTTTATCAACATGGCGAGACCTTTGATAGCTCCTTTGACATTTAAAATGGGTGTACCAGCGCACCTGTTTCACTCAGCACTGTAATGTGGCTTTGTTTAATGTTCAATACTATTGGCTTTTTATGGCAGTTCTTCACAATAAGATGTGCTTTTGTTGTAATATACTAATACTTTGGGGCATACTTACAAGGAAATGTCAGAGTGCTCCTACATTTCCAAAACCGCAGGGATGCCCCATATTTACAACAATAAGGCACACCCCTGTGTTTCTTCTAGCCCTGGCACTTAAATTAGCTGCCTAGCGCCAACGCAGGTACCCTTGCACTATAGTGCAAGGGTGTCTGTGTTTCAGATGATTACTGTTTATGTGCAGGAAGGTGCCGCTTCATGCACATAAACAATCAATAATGACGACTTGCTACTTCTTTGTGTGCTGCAGAATGCAGCACACAAAGAAGTAGCAAATAATCATTAGTTAATGATTGTTCATGTACAGGAAGGAAAAAACCTTCCTGTACATAAACAATCATTAATGACATTTTCCTATTTCTATGTGTGCTGCAGATTGTAGCACACATAGAAAAAGCAAAAACAAGGAAAAAATAAAAGTAATTCTCCTAGTTGCGCTATTCTAACTCCTACTATTGCATGACATTGTAAATCTGGGGCAGCTTCAAAATGCAATGGGTTTTGCGGTGGAACACTCACAGCAACACTCACTGCACTCCCCTTTCTAGCAAAGGGATGCATGTAAAGGGGCCATATTTACAAGGCAGCATTAAGCCACTGAATGCAGTTAAGCGCCGCTTTGTAAATACGGAGAAGGGCATAGTGCTACCAGAATGTCACTAAAAGTGGCGTGGCACTATTCCCTTGTAAATATACCCCTATGTGTTCTGCTGGTCTCTAACTACATATGCTCTTGGATGTGCCTCCATTATTGCTGAGTATTCGGAAAACTGGGTCTATGTGCATGGTCTGCTAAAGCGAAAATATCTCCCTGTTCTGTTTATGGCTATTGGGTCTCTCTTACACCTGTTACACCCGTTACTAGGCTACATGTACATGTGGTCCAGTTATAACATGGCACCTAGTTAAAAACGTTACATTTTTTCAATTTTCCTATAGAATTAGATATTCATCACAGAAAGTTCACATGTGAGCCAATCGATGATTACTTTCCCAGTATTATATGTCACTTTGCTCTTCGTTCCTAGATCATATGACCACACTTACACTGCATTAGATTTGCTACGATACTTCTGTGACAGCTAAGATGCAGGCCTGCTGTTGTCTCTCCCACATTCAGTATTAGAGGTTGAGTGAGTGGGTCGGTGTGCTCGGAATTATGGGGAGGAGGGAAGCTTTTGGATGATTATTCTTTTTGTGCTTTTGTGATATATTTTTGCATTTTACTCGTTTGTGACTTACTTAAGTCCGCTATATTATAAAGAAACAAGGGACCCCAAGTAAGGTCTGCCAGGGACCTTGGGAATTAGGTTGGGGCATATCAGCAAGTGCTTTATCTCTGCTTTTTTGGCTTTAAAAGCCAGAAAAGCGGAGATAAAACCATCGCCCTATCAGCAAAAGGGTGCTAACATGCATATTCGCATTTTAGCCCCCTTTTTCACTACGCCTACCTTTGCATCTCTAATGAGATGCAAAGTGGGCGTTCCTGACATTCACTACATATCAGAACATCCATAATGCGGCTTCGCGCCATCAGCAAGGATGCCCTAGCATTTTAGCGGACGTTAGTTTTTGGAGAAAACTGCTGTTTTCTCCAAAAACTAACGTCTGCTAAAATCCGGACTTAGCCAACCCTAACATAGGGGGTGGATTCTGCTGATACGACCACAGGGTCGTATCAGTAAGGTTATCGCTGTTTCGCAGGGAACATCGCTGGAAAACCAGCGATGTTCCCTGCAAAATGGCGATTTCCCTGCCATCGCAGGAATTTTTATCGCCTTGGAGATAGGCGTTGCTAATTATGCGATATCTCCGCGATAAAAACCTGCGACAGCGGGCGTTAGGAAAAGGAGTGCTAAGCACGCTTTGTGATAGTTAACGCAAAGCGTTGCTAATATGGCCCTAAGTTATTTTTAAGAACAGTGGTTCCTAGAGAAACAACAGTAAAAATGGGGGGAGGAACGAATATAGACCCAGTCAGTACTATATTTGTATAAGTTGTCAAGCTGGACAGAGGTCAGATATTTACTATTTTAAATTCGAATAGGAACAATACAGACAAGACAATTTGTAAGTGGGGCACAAGCCTGCATCCAACTAAACCAAGCGGGACAAACAATTAAGAACACAAAAGGCTCAGGCAAAGCTGTAGGTTTGTTAAACACACATTATTCAATGTAACAAACAAATTGCAAGAGAACACCGTTACACATTAAATGACAATTTAGAGCAGTGTATAAGATGTATCGGGTGTCAACGGCGTTTTGATCCATATATACAATAAATGGATCATCATCAGGACATTTAGAATAAGCATGCCTGTGTGCAATTGCCTGTAATAAATGTTGGCAACTCCTGCATGGATAGTAACAAATATGGAACTGAGGGCACGAATGGTGAACAGCCAGACCAAGAAAAATACAATCAGAGGTGTAGGGGAACCGGACTGCTTAGAGCATCAGAAGGAATGGCGCGGTATTGGTGAGACTCATCCATTGATGAGAAGGGAAAGGCGCAATGGCTTGAGTATCCCAATGGGGGAAGGGAGCCGCAGCCACGTACTCCTAATTCCAGATATAGGGTTGTGCTAGGTCCGTGTTCCTGGGTTGCAGACAGTAAATGCCGGCTTCCGAGATGCACCGACATTTTTTAGATGCAAGGATGCTCTGTAATTACAAAACTACGGCACACCCCTGCATTTCTCCTAGTGCGGGTGCTACAAAACCTGCCTAGGGCCAGTGCAGGTACCCTTGCTCCGTGTTGCAAGGGTGGGGTGCCTGCACTACAGGGGAGATTGTTTATGTGCAGGAAGGGACATCTTCCTGCACATAAACAATCTTTAACGGTGATTTGCTGTTTATATGCGTGCTGCAGAATATTTTCTCCTTGTATCCACATACTAAGACCAGGTTTTGCCTGGCCTTACTTTTTGTCGCTGCCCCGTCCTTTTAAATATGGGGTAGCGTCAAAACGCAATGGGTGTTGTGGTGGAATTTCCACAGCAACACCCATTGCCCGCTCCTTTGCCGTAGCGGACTGCTGCTGTATGGGGCATATTTACAAGGTGGCAATGCAACCTTGCAAATATGGGGTAGAGAGCAATGCCATAGAAGCGTCAGAAGAAGTGACGCTCCAGTGGCGATAGGGGCTTGTAAATATGCCCCTGACTTGGGCGCAATTGTGGGTTACATACATGCCACTTCAATAGACACGATTAAAGACTCTGCTTAGTACCAATCAGGGGATCATACACAGCACACAGTGCAAATCTACATGCTGTGTACTACTCAGATACATCCCACATGACCCACTACATTGAGATATGGGCCCTATTTAGTGCATGCATGTGGAATATAAAGTTAACAGATTTTCCATATCACCACTGTGCTTAAAGGACATAACAGTAGAACATTAACATTTTCAATAAAACACTGGTTTCCATTCTATGCTAGAAAGTTGATGCCTCAATGTTGACTATTCCCCATTATTAAGTACCCTAATTATTTTTCAGAGTGTGACTACAAGCGCCCCTCGCCTCCGTGTAGAGCTCGTAGGGCAAGTTTAGACTGGAAAAAAGTATGATTTCTTTGGGGCTAACTACTGCACTGACAAAGAGGCATATGTACAAGCCCCTATCGCCAAGGGAACGTCACTTTTGTGATGTTCCTGTGGCGAAAGGGGCCTTTCTTTATGTACAAGGCAGCGTTAAGCCACTTAACATGGCTTAACACTTCCTTGTACATATGGCACCCTTTCACGCTATGTTTAGCGTGAAAGGGGCGTGCAGTGGGTGTTGCAGTGGGCGTTCCACCACAACACTAATTGGATTTGACGCTGCCCCTATGTACAAGGGTGGAGTACATAAGATGCAGCGCCAAAATTAAGACCAGGAAAATCCTGGTCTTAAGTTGGTGAAACGAGGAGAAATGCACTATTTCTCCTTGTTTTTGCTTTTTCCACCTGTGCTGTGCAATTTTGTAACTCTCATGTGTGCTGCTTTATGCACAAGTTACAAAATGGCATCTTAGGATTGTTTATGTGCAGGAAGAGACACCTTCCTATACATAACCAATCATCTCCTGCACGCAGACATCCTTGCACTCTGGTGCAAGGGTGCCAGAGTTGGCGCTAAGTTCTTAAACTTAGCGCCATCACAGGGGGAAATGCAAGGCTGCACCACATTCTTGTAAATATGGTGCAGCCGTGTGTTTCTGAAGTGGCAGAGCGTGTTGTTAAGCCCAGGAGGCTAATGACATGCTCTGCCACTTCATTGTACATATCCTCCAAAGTGTTTTCAACCTAGAGGAAGCACCTCAATTATGTATACTACTGGGCATTATTTACATAGGAGCGCTATACCGTGATGGCTCCATAGAGTGAGGGTTTTCTGTTATTTGTTGTTCGTTAATTTTTATACAGGATAAAGGGCACCAGTACAATGTCACGACTATAGAAAAATATATCACGTATTTTCCACAGTATGGTGATGGTAAATTAGTCGCATTTATGTATTTTTATCTTTCTAGATGGTTTTGAGGCATCATACCAAATAGGTCGTATTGAAGCAACATACCAGTTAGGTATTGTATAACGCTCACATATCATACCTTGACTAGGCACTGAGTAATACACAAGGCACTAGTGAGGAGTGGTATTAGGGATCAATTGTACTTGGTCCTGACGAAAAACCATAGAGGTAGGCTTGAAACATGTAGACCGGGAATGACACACTCATTACATTGTGCAACTCCCATACCCCCTTTTTGTTTTAGCAATACCAGCCTCAGTGCTTAATAAAGTTTAGGTTTTTAGTGGCCAGGTATTTTTTAGAATTTTCTTACTACTATATGACCCTTCCACTACTACTCTAGCAATATAGCCCACACCTCCAAAATACGTGCTCCCACGTATCCGTTGGTTGTAGCACACCCGGTCCCTGCAGCGTGGCGGGAAGAACCCGATGATGAAGCATGCCACCAAGGGCCCTTTTGGTGTGTGAGGGTTATTTTAAGAAAATTATTTTTTTCCCTTAGTGATCACTAGTGTATCTGGAAAGATATCATTTGGAATAGGCTTCTCTAGTGGACTTCTTTTGATTAAGTATATGATACGGGAGGCAAGGTCCAGTACATGCCTCCCTCTCCCCCCTTTTCATTAACCTGATATTGAGACAGTGTACAGCTGTGGGAGTCTCTTTTTCTTCTCCTTGGGGAAAGGGCAGCCCTTCTCCTTCCAAGTATTGTTTCTCATCTAACCATCCTCGATCTGACCAAAATCACAGGCCTCACCTTCTCGAATGGATTTTAGCCACAATAAGTCCTTTTGACTTTTGAGTAACAGACTTTCTCTGGAGAGTTGGGATTCAAAGTAATTCCCATGTCCCTCTGGTGCCTCCAACCCAGGAGATTGTCACCCCTTTTCGCCACATACACCTTTCCCACAGTCTCCCTGTCTTTATATTGAATTTTCCTGACTACATATCCCAACACATCTATTCTGACACCACCATACCCCACAGGATGCACACAACACAACAGGTTATAACAGTAACCCAGACCCCAACACAGACAGCACAGATTGGGATGAACTGACAGAACTAAGAAGAACCCAGATAAAAACAGCCCTACACGGGCTTATGATGACAGAATACCTAAGGGCCAATGCGGCCCCACAGGGCCTAATAGTGAGAAATGAGCCCTTCATCTTTACGTATGATAAGACCTTTAAGAGGGATTGGTCCCTCATCTCATGGCATTGCACTCGAGATTGGCTGATCCTCATAATAAATACAGCCACAAGGATTTCAGGATTTCACAAGAACTCAAAACAGAGATACAGACAATAGAGGTCAGACTCAAGAGCTACCAGTCAGTCAGCACCTTAAAAAAGAGATTAGAGGAGCTGAATCAGACGATTAATGATTTTGAGTAAAATCACCAAACTCAAAAAAGACACTAACAAATTCAACCATGAACGAGTGCACCCCTACACCAGGTTTGACTACACACAATCGGACAGACAACAAGATTTTAATACAGATGGGGATACATAGGACACAGGCTCGAACAGCTCGGGCTCAAGCAGAGACAGTAGACCAGGCTACCGTGGACGAAGGGGTCAAGGCAGAAGAGGTAGCCATCAAGGAACAAGGGGGTGGGCCCCAACCAAGGTCCACCTATATATCCGGTGCCTTTCTTCTACGGCCCGCCTGCCACACAGGGCCCACCAATACCCTTCAACCACTGGAATACACCACAACAGGATTTCCAGTATTACCCACAGAATCCTTTTTAAGGATCACGCCAAGGCCCCAGGAGAGGTCGTATGCGGAAGAGGAATCATACAAGAGCTGTACTTAAAGATCTAGAGGGCATAAACCCCAATGGTACTAAGGTGTTTCACAACACAACAAAGGAATAAATACAAGCTATAAAGGATTTGGGCAACAACAGAGAGCTAGTGATAAAACCTGCCTACAAGGGCGGGGCA
Source organism: Triturus cristatus (assembly GCF_964204655.1). Classification (NCBI taxonomy): domain Eukaryota; kingdom Metazoa; phylum Chordata; class Amphibia; order Caudata; family Salamandridae; genus Triturus; species Triturus cristatus. Next base: position 450,790,944 of record NC_140584.1, read on the forward strand.
ATAGTTATCCAACCAGCAGAGGCCTACCATCACAAATCTATGAGACACCTACAAGATACAAGATACAAGAAATTATGAAATACTGATAGTAGACCCAACAGAAAATCTATGGATACAGATTGCTAGCATGGTTGAAGAGGCCCTCGTCCACATCTGGATCTCACAAAAAGAGGGGGAGTTCCTACTAAAGAAAGACCCAGTCATACCTTACTCCTACTCGATAACAAAAATTCACAAAAATTTGGAACATCAACCAGGGTGACCCATAGTCTCCGGCATAGAGTCTATCCTGAAACCTTTGTCAAAATTTGCTGTCGCTTTCTTAAGACCATTAATTCAGAAAACTGACACCTACCTGAAAGACACTAAAGATGTTCTTCGAATTTTACATGACAAGCCTTTCAACCCTGAAATGGTTCCTGATGGGTTTAGATGTGGAAAGCTTGTACATTAGCCTCCCTCCTGAAGAACCACTCAACATCATTGAAGAAGTCCTTTTCGAAGTAGACTGGGATTATCAGACACCAAGAAATATCGTAATGGAGTGCTGCAAACTAGTTCTGACTAGAACGTTTTTCCAGTTTGAGGAGACACTCTATCTCGAGAAGCATGGGACCAGCATGGGGAGCACTTTTGCTCCCAGTATAGCAGGACTATACGTCCACCATCTTGAAAAACATAAGGTCCTCAACAACAACAACCCCTTTTTGCGTCACATCAGTCAGTGGAAACGACACATAGATGATGTGTTGGTGATATGAAACGGGAATAAGGAAACAGCACAGAAATACCTAACCTGGCTAAACAATCTGAACGATTTCTTGAAATTCACTAACACGGTATCTAATCAAGAACTAGTGCTCCTAGATCCTAACATATTTTGTCAAAACAACAACACAATTAAGCCAACTGCAAATAATTGCCTCTTGGTCTATGATAGGAACTGCTCGTACATCAAAGATTTCAAAGAACAAGCAGCAGATCTCCATCAGAAATGAGTGCAGCGGAATTACCCTACACATGTCATAGACAAAGCAATGAAATTGGCCTGTAACAACGACAGGGAAGCCCTGCTGGAGATAAAACCACAGAAACCAAAAGAAGACAGCGCATAACCACATAGAATACAGCCAGCAACCAGGTGAACAAGATAATTAACAAACACTGGCATTTGTTGAACTGTGGAGAACAAATTTCCCAAAACCAATGTTCTCACATAAAAGGGGAAGGAATCTGAGAGATCTGCTGGTACACACCAGACCACACAACACCAGAGAAGAAAAAACAGCATAAACCTTTCTATACCCCCTATCTTGCCATCATCCATGTGGGACATGTAGTGTTTGCAACCTAACCACCAGTAGTAAGAGGATAACATTTAACAACAACACCAATTAGGAGCAACGCCATTTCACAAATTGCAACACCAAAAACATCATATATATGATAACGCGCCCTTAACAATTACACTATATTGGCATGAAAAAGAGAATGATCAAAACAGGCATCTGTGAATACCGAAGCAACCAAAGTTGTGAAAGGGCCACGACCAAAATGTCTACACATTACATGGATAAAAAACATACAGTGCAGGACCTACAGTGGACCGTCATCGAACACATTCCCAATGAATCACAGCTGTTTGAAAAGGAACAGCGGTGGGTGTTCCGATTGAGTAACCACACAAAAGGGTTAAATGATGGTATTCTTTGGAGCCATTTTGCGTGAACAATGAACAAAAAGCCACTTTTAATGAAGTGAGAAGGACCCTCTGTAACTCTCTTTTTTGTACAAGGACTGAGACTCAGCCTAGGTCTTTCCTTAGCTATGCTGAAATACATCTTAAATATCAACATACACAAGAGTAAGTCTAATCGCCAACCCCATCCCTGTAACCAAGGGATGGGTGAGCAGTTTTCCCAGTCTGATTGCTATTGTGAAAAAAGCCAGTATGCAGTTGTATTTGGGTTTAATACAAACCATTCCTAAACTAAGTACTAGCTTTTTTTACAAAAAAACGGGCTGCAACACGTGCATCTCTAGACATCGTGGACAGTCATGTCGGTGGCATATGAACCAAGCAAGTTTTTTAGAAATAGATGTCGGAATTATTCATGGCTAACGTGCCTATTTGAAGAGGCTCCGCGTTTTTAGCATAATGTCAATTGGGGCACCCCATTGAGGCTGAGAGGCTATATGGGCATATTTCTGAACAAAATAGTCCACTCGCATTCTGATGCCACACCCCTTTTAATGATATAACAAGACTATCCACTTATGCCAATACGCACACTACCAAGGCACTTTGTAATGTCTAGAACCTTCCCAGAATGCCCCAGAGGCGGCCGAATCACGCTGCCATCCTGTTTGGTTAGCGGCCTGCACACCGCTAACACGTGGGAGTGAACGCGAGCCATCCTGTCATTTACTGGGGTTCACCTACAGAGCCTCAGGCAGGCACAATGTGCTGGGCGAGGGAGCAGCTTTTGAATAATTAGTACGGCATAGCCGCACCCCGGATCATTGTGAACAGTTTTTCGACCATTGCCCTATGCCTTTTCTGAGACAACAGCATATCCCGAAGGTTAACCATGCCTTTCCATACCCTTAATTATTTTTTAGAGTGTGACTACAGTGCCCCTCCCCGCCCATGTAGAGCTCATGGGGCAAGTTTAGACCGGAAAAAAGTATGTTTTCTTTGGGGCTAAGTACTGTACAGTCAAAGTGTTTTTAACCTAAAAGAAGCACCTCAATGATGTATACTACAGGGCATTATTTATATAGGAGCACTTTACCATGAATGCGCCATAGAGTGTGTGTTTTCTGTTATATGTTGCGGATTGTCTTGTTTGTTATTTTTTATACAGGATAAAGGGCACCATGACAATTTCATGACTGTAGAAAAATATATCACGCATTTTCCACATTATGGTGATGTTGTTTTACACTATTCAAACGTGTTGGCAAGTTAATCACATTTATTTAGTTTTATCTTTCCAGATTGTTTTGAGGCATCATACCAAATAGGTTGCATTGAAGCGACATATCAATTAAGTATTGTATAAACACACACATATCATACCTTGACTAGGCACGGAGTAATACACCAGGCACTAATCAGGAGTGGTATTAGGGATCAATTGTACTTGGTCCTGATGAAAAGCCATAGGGGTAGGCATGAAACATATAGACCGGAGTAACACTCTCATTACATTGTGCAACTCCCAACCCCCCTTTTTTTTTTAGCAATACCAGCCAAAGGGTCTAATAAAGTTTAAGTTCCTAGTGGCCAGGTATTTTTTTGAATTTTTCTAGTACTATCTGACTCCACCCCTACTCTAGCAATATAGCACACACCTCCAAAATAAGTGCTCCCATGTCTCCGTCAATCGTAGCACCCCCCGTCCCGCAGCAGGGCGGGAAGAACCCGATGATGAAGCATGCCACAAAGGAGCCTTTTGGTGGGTGAGGGTTATTTTAAAAAAAATACCCCGTAGTGACCACTAGTGTGTCTGGAAAGATATCACTTGGAATAGATTTCTCTAGTGGACTTCTTTTGATTAATTGTATTCTCCAGTATGTACATTGCTGATTTCCATAATGCTCGAGTCATCAAACATTATCGATTTCCATAATATCCCAATATGTCAAAAACACACAGCTAAATTTAGAGTTCGGAGGACAGGCTGTTCTGTTACAAATGCGACATAAGACCCCGTCAGCCAAATCTCCGCCCACCTACCTCATTTAGAGACAGGTGGACCATAAGCCAACGGGGCTCCTCCCATGGAAAACATCCTCCTACAGCCCTGTGTAGTAGGGGCTTGTGATAGAACGGCATTACACAGCCCGTCTTAGTTTGAGCTGATAATGTAATGTCTTATTTTCTGTCTGTCACTGCCAAAGGTACAGAAAAAAAGAGAAAAGTCCCAGGGTGTGTGGGTTTATTAGCTTTTTTTCTGAAACAAATTTCCTGTTAGGGAGTTTGTTTCTGAAAAACAAAATACTGTAAAAATCTGGTGAACAGTCATCATAAACGAAGACTGTCACCAAATGCTTTTACTGTGAAAGGAACTGTTGTGATGGCAATTCCTTTAAATGTACAGAGGTGCCCTTGGGTCAATATTGCATGGACGTTTTGCATTTTGAATATGTTATGTAAATAATCTGGATCACAGAAAACATTTAACATTGATGCCTAAGCGGTCATTAAAAGTTAAACTTCTGATATAGCAGACTGTCAGAAGAGCTTTAAATAGTGTAGAATATAAATATACATGAATTGAGCAAATGCATATCATACTTAAAATTTTAAATGTGTACATTTTTTGTTCTTAGAATACTCACAGGGGTGTTACTTCTGCAGTCATTCTTTCGTATGGTCATCCTCACTGTCACCTTTTTACAAAATTTTCCATCTTCTTTACCTGCAATAAAGAAATGAAGTGACTAATGTTAGAACGCTGGTTTCAATTCAAGGAAGAAATTATATTTTATATAAAGGAAGTTTCAAAAATATTTTTAAAAGGGGGGTCCAAGATCAGGTTTTTATTAAAAACATATGTGTATAGTTTAGGCCTTTGGATCCTAGCATAACTTATGAGCAGAGCAACACTATAGAAGTGAAAAGCTGCAACAAACTCTGATGAACAGCAGAAGCAAATATGAAACCCTTTATGTTATACACAGCTATTAGTTACATAAGAAAGTTATTGGTAGATGCCAAGCTTCTATCAGTATGTCATCCTGTAGGTCCTATATGCTGTGGTTTGGATACTTCCAAGTAGTCCAAGGGAATGTGCATACAAATAGAGCCTTCATCTGCAGTAGCCTTTGTTCCCGAAACAACAGACAGCAAGCGTTGTCTCTGTCCCGTGCCCTTGAACGAAGACAGATTGATTCTATCCAAGGCAGTGAAAGACACAAGGAAAGGCTGTAAGTGGAAGGCTATTATTTCTTCTGATTGATAAATATAAAAGCACAGTTAACGACGGAGGCCTCTGGTCCTGCCAGAAGGTGTGCATCAGAAGGCAGAGACTGTCAAGTCCAGTAAGGTGGAAGGGACCAATGATGCCATTATTTATCCGTTGGCTCCTTTTTAGGTCAAGCTTAGGCAGAGCATGCACTGTCTCTTTAACACATACTGCTTTCATTCTGTGGGCTTACAGCCTGCCCATTGCCTTTTTAATCGTCCCTTCGATTGGCACTTAAAAATGCTTGCTTGCTTTTGCTTATCCTTCCTCTTTGTTACTTCTTTTTGTGTTTGGTTTCCTCCCACAGATCACCAAACAATAACTGTTTAACATTACGCTTCTGTGTACACGTGTACATTTGGGGGACTATTTTTTCTTTGATTCCTGCTTGTATAACTGTTTGACCGTCTTTAGTAGTTCAGGTTTGGCTCCCTTTAATTAATCTGCCCATCCTGTTCAAATACTGAGATGAAATGCCAAAAGCTTCAGATGCTGTTTTTGTTACCACTTTAATTTTCTCTGACTTCAAAGGGCAAGGATTTCCTCCAAAACCCTCCTGCTTTGCTACTTGTTGCTTCAGCAGCCCAACCTTGCAGCACAGTTAAGGGCAAGGCTTGGGCAACTCCTGTCATATTTTCTTCTACGCTTGCTTCTATAATGTGAACTCGAACGACCTGAAGGTGTTGGCACGCTTAACAAAAGCATTAGTGACATTACACAATTTCAGATTACATTTTGGGGGCATTTTTATATAGCCCAAACTCCACTGACCCAAAGGTATTGAAGCGCAAAAGTGCCAGTTACATTACACAAGGTCAGGTGAATTTTCTTTTTTTCTAGTGTGCCAATGCCAACCATGTTTATTGGTTTTAGGTGTGCGGAGATTGTAATGCCGATGCTGCCCCTATTTATTCATTATATCCCCTATATCTGATAAATGGGAACACCATGCTTCCCTCCCGCCTCCTTCCATGTCGCTGCATGCCTGCCCCACTGCCTCTTCCTGTCGTCTTCTTCCTCTCAGAGCTCTAATTTCAAAGCACATTCACTGCAGCTCCACAGAGATGGGGAGGCATTTCTTTATGATATAATGTGAACTTGAGCGACATGAAGATGTTGGAGCACTTTACATGAGCACTAGTCACTTTACACAATGTCAGATTAATCTTGTGGGGCATTTTTAAAGAACACAAACTCCACTGACCTGAAGGTATTGAAGCGCTTTACAAAAGCGCCAGTTACATTGCAAAATATCAGGTTAATTTATTTGTTTTTAGGAGCACAGAGATTCAGTGATGCAGATGCCATCTCTGTTTAGTCACTATTTCCCCTCAACCTGACAAATCGGAGCACTTTGTTGTTGTTGCTATGTCTGGGGAAGGGAGATTGCTGGTAAACGGTAGGTGGGAGCAGTGTTTTGAATGGAAATCTTTTGAGAAGGGTGCCTGGTGAATAGAGGCCTGGGGTAGGAGGGATATGACATCTCCACAATTGGAAAGTACTTCACTGCTTTTTTTCATAGGCTGTTAATACTCTAGTGATGCAGTTGCACACAGAATGTATAGGCTTGTTGACTTGCAATGAGGCACTTTTTCACAGCCACTAACGTCCCTTAAAAGTGCCTCTCAAAATAAAAAAACACGATTTCCCTACATCCTAATAAGTAATTAGGAGTAGCTGAGATAGCAGCTGCTATCAATGTCTTGTCCTTTGTTACCCTTGACACTTCCCTTGTTAGCCCTTGCCTCATGGGTCATGATGACAGCGGTAGGAACAAAATTATACCTGGCTCTAAGAAGCACTGTTCCTTTCAATAATTACCACTACTAGCCCTTCCCCTCTCATCTCAGCAGAAAAGAAGAGGCTCTTCAGAGGCTAAAGCTGGTACAAGAGGCCAGCCCTATGATGTCATTTGAAGTCAAAAGGTGCGTGACATGAGCTCCATTACCCCTAGAAATTTGGTGATTGTTGTCTACACAAGAGAATGCATCAAGTTGAAATATTTTAAACATTGATGAAACAAAAGATTTTTTGACAGAATGTTTGGGGCTGTACTTCTGAGAAAAAATAAGAGGTGGGGCAAATCATTCTGTTCTACAAACGAATTTGCAGTTGTGCTATATTGATGCTTCAATTACCTATTCAAAACATGTTCCCTTTGCTCAAACCTTCTTTCATTTTTCCGGCCTTTTATGCCAATGTCTTTCTTCGAGCCCTGGCTTTTTCTCATTTTAGTAGTACATACCTCTTGCGCCTGTTCATCTAGTGACAAATGTATATCATAGCTATTTCTTCTACAAAGATTAATGCATTTACATTAACTGGTTGTTAGTTGCCTGATGAGTTTAATTGTTACAGTTGTTGGTTATACTATTTTGTATCTGGTAGTTTGAATTTGCTCCATGCCAAGCATCTTCACTGGGGTTTTGCAGTATAAAATGATTTTTTTTTCTTATGTGCAAGTCGCTTAGTGAAAAAAAAAAAAATCACCATTGCATCGCTTGTGTTTAAACAGTCAGATTAGATCAGTGAACTGACTCACTTTCCTTTTGTAATGGTAACAGGTAGCTTGAGAGAGGCTAAAGCTATAAATGTGTTTTCCATTTCTTGTTTCATATGGTTTAGTGTGGTATTCACGTGACTGTGCCTTAGATGTAGACAGACAGACAGGCAGGCAGGCAGGCAGGCAGGCAGGCAGGCAGGCAGACAGACAGACAGACAGACAGACAGACAGACAGACAGACAGACAGACAGACAGACAGATAGAAAAAATGAAGGTATGAAACTTTCCTTGGGGGAATAATTCCTGGTGACCTTCCTTGAAATGGTCGAGGACTTGCACTTTACATACTAACTCAGTGGCAATTTATAGTGCAAAGTAGAGGTATTTCATTTTCAGGCTACATATCTTAAAGGGGAAAGGTGAGATTATAGGTTAATTAAGCAGATTAAGTAAGATTTTGGGAGAAGAATGACTGAATCATCTGTAACTCCTGTCTCAACATCTAGAGTAGGTAATTCATGACAATTACTGTGGTAGAGTACTAAGATACATAAATCCTCCCCATTAACAATGGGTATTATTTCCACCCTCACTGATGGAAGCACAGATTTAGTTCTGTGTTCTGGCTCAAACCTCAGTTAAAGAGATTGAAGTGAGTCGTGTATACCCTTATATTTCTGAAAGTTCAACACTACTACCTTCTTCAGAGGTTTGCTAATAACGGTATCTTTTCCCTTTGAGGGCCCTTCTGTGAATGACATGCTATAATTAAATCAAATACACATTCTTTTCATATTGTTCTGTTCCTGCAATTATGATATCTTACATGAATATATTGTTGGCATTTAATTATTGATGTTAATCAATTCATGTTTAATCATTATTCTTGGTAGAAATGGGTCTCCTGTCTCTTCAGACGTGTGGGTTTGAATCCCACCGCTGCCACCAATGTTAGAAATAGGGGTCTCAAGTTGGCAGAGGTAGGTACCTTTGTCCAAATACGGACCCTGATTTATCCCAAAGGCAATGTATAAAGTATCTGTACTGAAAACATACAGTAATACAGTGATAGCACCACAAATGGACACCACACCAGTTAAGAAAAATAAAGTATCTTTATCCAAGCCCAACAAGACCAAAACGACAAAAATCCAACATACATGTAACAAGAATCTGACTTTTCAAAAGTTTCAAGTAACTGGGTCGATAGAAAACTATGGGTGAGTGACTCTACACAAAGTACCTGTAGATTCATCAAAATTCACAAGGCCAAACAGTCGCAGAGATGGAAAACATCGAGAAACAAAGAGATGCGTCAGTTCTTGAGTCCTTGGGGAGGTGATGCAACAGTTCTGCTGCATGAAGGAGAAGTGATGCATTGATTCCGGACTGTAGGGGGAAGTGATGCGTTGACTCCAAGACAATTCTGGGTTGCGGGTGATGCGTCGGGAAAACTTGGCACACAGGTACAATGCATGGAAATCCAGGATGCGTCTGTAATTTATGCGCCGGTGACTAGTGGCGCTGCGTCAGTTTCTTCAGCCACGATCCAACGATGCGTCAGTCCATGCAGCCACGACAGGTGCTGCATGTGTTTGGCAGCAGCGCAGCAATGCATGGAGATTCTTCTCGCACGCCGGTGCTGCGTCGGGAAAAGCAGTCACAAGAAGAGCAATGCGTCAATGTCTTTAGTTCTTCAGGTTTCTTTCAGCTCTCAACAGCAGGAACAACCTGCAGAAGCCCAAAACTCAAACAGGCTCCTCTTGGCTGGAGAGTTCAGGGGAGCTGAGGGTGAAGTCTTTGTGTCCCTGAGACTTCAGAACAGGAGGTCAGTACACACAGGCCATTGAAGATCTTCTTCAAGCAGGTTCACAGCATAGTTTTAGTCTTTGTCCTTTCCTTGGCAGAAACAGCAACTGCAGGCCAACCCCACACAGCGCACAGCAAAGAGGCACTTCCTCGCAGCTCTTTGGCGCTTCTCTGTGACGAAGGGGTCTCTTGAGTCCAAAAGTAATCTTAAGTTCTGAGGTTTAAGGTCAACTACTTATACCCCATTTTGTCTTTGTTCTCTTTGTGCAAGCAAGGGTCTCTGAGCCCAGTCCAAGCTAGTTCTGCCCTCACTGGTGCAGTATGACCACAGTGGGTGGAGACAGCATTGTGCAAGGGAGACAGGCACTATTCAGGTGCAAGGAACACTCCTCTCACAACTCTAAATTCAGCCAAGGTGTATTCAGCTCAGCTCTGAGTCATCCAGGCAGGGCCAGGTACACCTCACCCCCTAGTGGCTGTCTACAGTGAATGTACATCCCCAGCCCCTGTCACTCCAAAACCAGGCAGTCAATCCACAAACAGGCAGAGGCACACAGAATGGTTAAAAAAGTAAATGGCTTCTTTCTAGAAGTAATGTAAACAGTGAAACCTGAATGAGTATCCAAGGGCTCCAAGTGCACTACTATCAGGTCACTTAATTCTAAGTGTACATAAAATTACATGTATCCAGATAAATATATAATCACAAATGGAACAATCGTAAACTTGATCAGCTTCAGTTAAAACATATGAATCCAATCACTCATAAATGATCAGACGTGGAGAATGACGAGTAGTAGAATTTGCTTTAATTCAGTGGATTGCAGATACTCCTCAAAAAGGAACACGATGATGCTTTATCTCAGAAATACAAATCGGTGAGAGCATCTTTCCCAATGCATTTCAGGCTGTGTTATGCCCTTCGTCAGGGGAATCTAGAACATTAATAATCAAATAAATGCCTCAATAATGCTGACTCATATAGTGTGAAGAGGACAAGTAGACAGTAGAGAGCTCAGACGAGTGCAAGGCCGGGAAATACAGTGGCTATGACTAAACAAAATGGCGCTAGGAAAGAGATGTGATGAAAAGCAGGTTGGTGGCAGTAGAAATAAAAAACCATAGGTCAAATAGTCACCCAACGTGCAGTGGCATTACTAAAAAATTATTTTATACCAATCGATGTACCTGCTGAAAAACGCTGAAATCAAGGCCCAATGAAAATGTTCAAGCGCAAAAAACGTACAAACAGCTGTGAAAGAAAAGACGACAATACCATGTGAGCTTCACAGAAAAATGCCTAAAACAGAAACCAGTGTCCGACAGACAATAGGTAGTGCATACCTCTGGTGATGGCTGTAAAAGCTTAACACGAGGTAAAGGATCCTGTAATGCGAGAATACATGAAATGGTAAATGCAAAGCGTGGGACTAGTGCAAAAGCTAAGGTCAAAAATAAAAACCAGATGAAAACGCAAGTCTTACCAGCACAAGAACGCAAACGCCCGTGTAGCCACAAACCCGATGTCTCTAACGCGGAAACAGCGTCTCGCGAAAGTGTGTAGCTCGGCAGATTTTAAGACGAACGGCCGCGATGCTACGTGCCCAACGTAAAAGATAGATGCAGAAATAGAATAGGACTGTCCCAAAGCCATAATAGGAAATTGGTAAGAAAAGAAAATGAAATAACCCGGCATGAAGTTAAGAATGTTTGGTAAATACAGAATAAAGAAAGTGGTTAAAATTAAAAGATATGAATCATCAGAAAAATAACAGAGTACAAAACTATGAATGAAATAAGTAAATAAATTGTCCCAACTTTTTTAAGGTCCCTTCTGAAGGCCTAGGGGCACATAAAGATTAACCATTACAATCGTTCCCTGTCCCAGTCCACCTGTACTGCAGTGTGACAGTCCACTTCATCTGGCCATGTTTGTGTAACGTGGAACACTAATTTTTTCTTGACCAGTATCGCTGCCCCTCTGGACCCATTAACCTAACCTGTAAGTCCTACCACCTAAATGTCTAGACATTCTGAATTGTTACCTTTTTATTTGTCCCTTTTTATTTAGACATTCTGAATTGTTACCTTTCATATGCGTTTCTTGCAAGTATACTATCTCAGCTTTGTATCTGGTAAGTGCTTTCATCACCAATCCTCTTTTAACTTTATTACCTAAACCATTTATGTTATAGTTCAACAATGACAGTGTATGCATCATTTGGCGCACTTACAGACACCCCTTTCTGTCCTGCTCCACTCCAAGGAAAGAACAGTATATGTCTGAAGTGCCTGGTTTATCTGGTTTATCTGTCAATGTCACTGTGTAGCCTCAAACCCCCACCCTACCGTACCATGCTGTAGTCTTCAAACTGGAAACCACCTCAATTCACAACATGTCTGTAACTCAAATACGAATATTTCAACAGTTCCAAATTCCAATGAGTGTCTTCGAGTAGATCGGCTAAGCACTGGTAGTTTTCTTGATGGGACAGTAAGTGTTGCCACAGACTGTTTCTGACATGGGGCAATGCGTCTTTCATCTCCCAGTCATGGTCTTTGTAACTCTGTGCTATGCCTTCTTTTTCTGTTCTCTAAACAAAAGAGAGAGTGAAAAGAGAAAGGAAAGCATGTCCCTCTTCCCTTACTTCATATGCTCTACAAAAACAACAAGCTTGCTACTGTGCCAACAGTCACTCATGTCAATTAACTGGCATCTCGGGAAAAGCCATTCTTTTTTTTAAAAGAATACTCACCCACCAACCTAGTTGGTGGCAGGCTTCATCATTGGGTTTCCACCTAAAATGCTGAGTGCATCCTAGGTGTGCTGTGATGCATGATTACAGCAGAACTGGCTTTTTTTCTTTGTGATGAGGTAAATTTGTGAGTGAAATTTTAAAACTACCTCCAGGTACATTTTTATAATGGACTTCTGGGGTAGGGTTAAAAACGTGGGTGGGAGGGAGGAGCCTAGCGCGCAACCAAGATGGCCACGTAGGCTTGTGGCTCCCGAGGGCCTCCGCAACCTCCCACGTCTATCCTGTCATAATCCTGATTTTTTCCGATGGGCTTTTGTTTATGATCTTGCGCTAAGGTGCCACTCGTTTTTCAAATCGAAATTGGACTCCAGGAACGTGTTTTTTGGCGATCTGAAGTTTGCGGCCTTCTCCGGCCTTGGTGCCGAACTCGGGTTGGTGGGGTGTCCGGCTGCGAATTGAACAACAGCGGCATGCCAGGCTGGGCCTGCCCCGGACCCCGTGCTTTCACTTTCGGTTTCGAGTTGCGCTACCGAGACTGATGCGTGGGACATTGGGAGAGCTGCGCGGAGTACGGAGTGCAAGACCTAGTCTTGAACTGTAAACGGGCCTCTTTCAGTTGGCGGCCCGGATCTCCTGTCCTTCCTCCGGGTGCTGGAGGGTGCTGACCTTGCTGATCGCTGACGATGACGACGAGAGTGGACGGCGACAAACTGAAACCCAAATCTACCCGGAGGGGAGCCTATTCCCAGGCCAACAATATGGACCGCTATGCACAGCCAAAGGGATCCCCTAGTGGATCGCGTAAATCGCCTGAGCCGCCCAGGGAGGCCTCGGGCGCATCATCCGAATTGACCCTGTTGGATGTCATGGGGGCCATTGAGGAGATGAAGGTGACTGTGAACCAGCAATTGGATACTCTGGCTAACAAATTGGACTCGGTGCTAATTGATGTCACCTTGGTCAGAGCGGACCTGTCGAAAACCAACGACCGGGTCGACTCATTGACCCAAGCAGCGTCGAGCCTAACGGTAGATGTGGCCGCCTTGCAGACGACGGTGCGGAGGTTGCAGCTCGCCAGTGACCTGACCGAGCGTCGCCTTGAGGACTCCGAAGGCAGGGCCAGACGGAACAACGTCCGCATTATCGGCGTGCCCGAACGGTCGGAGGAGTCTGCTGTGGATCTTTTTGTGGAGGATCTAGTGGTGACTCATTTAGCACCCAAAGGTGGGTGCCCCCCCGCGGCCTATCATTGCCCGACTTTTTAATTTTCGGGACAGAGACGCTATCCTGCAGGCGTCGAGGGTGGCTGGGCCATTACGATTTGAGAACTCTAATGTTAGCTTTTACCCGTCCTGACTCGTGCAGATCCGGTTGCTCCCCTCTGTTCTCCTGCTGGGTATCGTAGCGCTTCTCCCACGCTGCTTGTAATATCTGCTTTCTTCAGCTGGACTACCATAGCGCCGCATTGTGCATTTGACTCACTCTGTCCTCAGCGCTGCTTTGCTGCTTTGTGATTGCTGCTCTGTGTTTGCTCTGTGCCCAATCTCATAGCGCCGCCTGTCACTCTTAATGTGCTGTGCTCATAGCGCTACTCTATGTCAGCCATTTATTTCATAAAATATATATTTTGATCATTGCGCCCCACTGCTCGCCCCAACCTCTCCCTGCGTTAAGTGTTTGTTGTTGTTGCAGCCATTTGGTTCCTGTGACGTCCTAGCCCGTCCCTCCAATCACGCTCCCGCCTCCCAGCTGAGCCTGCCTCCCACAGATAGATTAGACCGACCCCTCCCCCCCGATAGCTGTGACCGTCCTGACTCGTGCAGATCCGGTTGCTCCCCTCTGTTCTCCTGCTGGGTATCGTAGCGCTTCTCCCACGCTGCTTGTAATATCTGCTTTCTTCAGCTGGACTACCATAGCGCCGCATTGTGCATTTGACTCACTCTGTCCTCAGCGCTGCTTTGCTGCTTTGTGATTGCTGCTCTGTGTTTGCTCTGTGCCCAATCTCATAGCGCCGCCTGTCACTCTTAATGTGCTGTGCTCATAGCGCTACTCTATGTCAGCCATTTATTTCATAAAATATATATTTTGATCATTGCGCCCCACTGCTCGCCCCAACCTCTCCCTGCGTTAAGTGTTTGTTGTTGTTGCAGCCATTTGGTTCCTGTGACGTCCTAGCCCGTCCCTCCAATCACGCTCCCGCCTCCCAGCTGAGCCTGCCTCCCACAGATAGATTAGACCGACCCCTCCCCCCCCCGATAGCTGTGACCGTCCTGACTCGTGCAGATCCGGTTGCTCCCCTCTGTTCTCCTGCTGGGTATCGTAGCGCTTCTCCCACGCTGCTTGTAATATCTGCTTTCTTCAGCTGGACTACCATAGCGCCGCATTGTGCATTTGACTCACTCTGTCCTCAGCGCTGCTTTGCTGCTTTGTGATTGCTGCTCTGTGTTTGCTCTGTGCCCAATCTCATAGCGCCGCCTGTCACTCTTAATGTGCTGTGCTCATAGCGCTACTCTATGTCAGCCATTTATTTCATAAAATATATATTTTGATCATTGCGCCCCACTGCTCGCCCCAACCTCTCCCTGCGTTAAGTGTTTGTTGTTGTTGCAGCCATTTGGTTCCTGTGACGTCCTAGCCCGTCCCTCCAATCACGCTCCCGCCTCCCAGCTGAGCCTGCCTCCCACAGATAGATTAGACCGACCCCTCCCCCCCCGATAGCTGTGATCGTCCTGACTCGTGCAGATCCGGTTGCTCCCCTCTGTTCTCCTGCTGGGTATCGTAGCGCTTCTCCCACGCTGCTTGTAATATCTGCTTTCTTCAGCTGGACTACCATAGCGCCGCATTGTGCATTTGACTCACTCTGTCCTCAGCGCTGCTTTGCTGCTTTGTGATTGCTGCTCTGTGTTTGCTCTGTGCCCAATCTCATAGCGCCGCCTGTCACTCTTAATGTGCTGTGCTCATAGCGCTACTCTATGTCAGCCATTTATTTCATAAAATATATATTTTGATCATTGCGCCCCACTGCTCGCCCCAACCTCTCCCTGCGTTAAGTGTTTGTTGTTGTTGCAGCCATTTGGTTCCTGTGACGTCCTAGCCCGTCCCTCCAATCACGCTCCCGCCTCCCAGCTGAGCCTGCCTCGCCCCTCCCCTTCAACTATCCACTTATGACAGTGACTTTTGCGCGCAGCGTTCACGCGCAGCGATCGCGCCCCATTCGCGCCGAAGGTGCGCCAAAGGTAAGCCCGTCTACGCCCGTCCGCGCCTGGACCGCGCCCAGCGCCAGAGCCCCTGGTCCTCGTAATGCCCACCCCTCCCGCATTACTTACGATGCCACCACCCTCCTAGCCCTCAACCCCGGCCGTTCCCCCAACTGCATCCAAGCGGCTCCTGGACACACCCATGGACCCTTTTCCTGCTACTCCTGCAAGTTCGACGGCACCAAGAACAACTCCTCATCTACGAACACACAACAGATATCCGATCCCAACCACCTACAATGCATCCTGCTCAACACCCGCTCGGTCCACAGGCACGCCATTGACCTCTGGAATCTACTCGACACCATCTCTCCGGACGTCGCCTTCCTGACAGAAACATGGATGAATGCCTCTTCAGCCCCAGACATCACCATTGCCATCCCAGAAGGATATAAGATCATTCGCAAGGACCGTACCGGCCACACAGGAGGAGGCATCGCTATCGTCTATAAGAAATCCATCCGCATCTCAACCAGCTCAGACGTCAATCTCGCCAACTCTGAACACCTTCACTTCCAGATCCACATAGACCCCAAGACCACACTCAGAGGCACCCTCCTTTACAGGCCACCAGGACACCGTGCACAATTTAGTGAAGACATCACGGACTTCATCACTCCACACGCGCTCACCTCCGAGGACTACATCCTTTTGGGAGACCTCAACTTTCACCTTGAAAAGAACAACGACCGCAACACCACCACCCTTTTGGACAACCTCGCAAACCTCGGACTTAAACAACTTGTCACTACCCCCACCCACATCGCAGGTCACACACTCGACCCTATCTTCACCTCCAGCAAGCATGTTTCCTTCAGCCACACCACAGCTCTCCTTTGGACTGACCACAGCTGCGTTCACTTCACCTACAACAAGCCCACATCCAACAACCACCCCCAACCCACTCTGCAAAGAAACTGGAACAAAATCACCATCGACCAGATCTCCTCATCGCTTCTTCAAAGGCCCCCCGCCCACTCCTCAAACCCAGACCAAGCAGCCACCAACCTCACCCAATGGTTATCCAACAGCGCCGACATCCTAGCACCACTGAAAAAACGACAAATCAAACTAGGCAGCAAGAAGGCCTCCTGGTTCAACGATGATCTTAAGAAATCCAAGAAACTCTGTCGCTCCCTCGAGAAGGCCTGGAAAAAAGACCCAACCACCGGCACCAAGGACGCCTTCAAAAACGCCACCCGCATACACCACCAACTAATCCGAAATGCCAAGAAAGCAGCCCTCAAGGACCGTCTAGATAACAACGCCCACAACAGCAAGGAATTATTCAACATCGTCAAGGAATTTACCAACCCCTCAGCCAACTCCAACGACATCACCCCCTCTCAAGCCCTCTGCGACTCCCTAGCCTCATTCTTCCACAACAAAATTGCAGACATCCACAACAGCTTCGACAACCAACCCGAAGACCAACCCACCCAATCCCCTGCAGGACCCCCACCCCCCTTGAACATCCTCAATGACTGGAAGCCAGTCTCCACTGAAGACACCATCCATCTGATGAACTCTATCCACTCAGGATCCCCCACAGACCCTTGCCCTCACCACATCTTTAACAAAGCAGACTCCGTCATAGCACCACACCTCCGAGACGTCATCAACTGCTCCCTCAAATCCGGCACCTTCCCGGAAAGCTGGAAACATGCCGAACTCAGCGCCCTTCTGAAGAAACCCACAGCTGACCCCACCGAACTCAAAAACTACCGCCCCATCTCGCTCCTCCCATTCCCGGCCAAAGTCATCGAGAAAGCGGTCAACAACCAGCTCGCCGCCTTCCTCGAAACCAACAAATCCCTCGACTCCTCACAATCCGGCTTCCGAGCCAAGCACAGCACTGAAACCGCCCTCATCGCCGCAACAGACGACATTCGAACTCTACTGGACAATGGAGACACAGTCGCCCTCATCCTCCTCGACCTCTCCGCAGCCTTCGACACGGTCTGCCATAGCACCCTTCTACAGCGCCTCAAAAACATCGGAATCCAAGGAAAAGCACTGGAATGGATCACCTCGTTCCTCTCCGGAAGAACCCAGAGAGTCCGCCTTCCACCATTCAAGTCAGAGGCCACTGAAGTCATCTGCGGCGTACCTCAAGGGTCCTCACTCAGTCCCACCCTCTTCAACGTTTACATGAGCCCCCTCGCGGCCATCACACGCCAACATAACCTCAACATCATCTCCTACGCCGACGACACTCAACTGATCCTATCACTCACCAGAGACCCTAACACGGCCAAAACCAACCTACACGAAGGAATGAAAGAAGTAGCCGAATGGATGAAGCACAGCCGTCTGAAACTGAACTCAGACAAAACAGAAGTCCTCATCTTAGGTACCTCCCCCTCCGTCTGGGACGACTCTTGGTGGCCAGAGGCCCTTGGAAAAGCACCCATCCCGACGGACCACGCACGGAACCTGGGCGTCATCCTGGATTCCTCACTCTCGATGAACAGACAAGTCAACGCCGTTTCTTCATCTTGCTTCAACATTCTTCGCATGCTCAAAAAAACATTTCGCTGGATCCCTACCGAAACTAGAAAAACAGTCACCCACGCTCTGGTCACGAGCCGACTGGACTACGGAAACACCCTCTACGCCGGCACCACCGCAAAACTCCAGAAAAAACTACAACGCATCCAGAACGCCTCAGCCAGGCTCATACTAGACATCCCGCGTAAAGAACACATCTCTGATCACCTGAAAAACCTCCACTGGCTCCCCGTCAATAAGAGGATCACTTTCCGGCTCCTAACCCACGCACACAAAGCACTCTACGAAATCGGACCCGAATGCCTCAACACACGACTATCCTTCTACACCCCCTCCCGCCAGCTACGATCCTCCAACCAAGCCCTTGCCACTGTACCTCGCATCAACAAAACCACCATGGGAGGTAGATCCTTCTCCTACCTAGCTGCTAAAACTTGGAACTCACTTCCCACTCACCTTCGCCTTACTCAGAACCACCTAGCATTCAGAAAGCAACTCAAAACGTGGATATTCGACAAGTAACTCCCCACCCTTCTACAAGCGCCTTGAGACCCTCTGGGTATGTAGCGCGCTATATAAATCTTTTGACTTGACTTGACTTGACTTGACCCAGACTTTACACAAGCGGTTCAAAAGCAACGGATGGGATTCTCGGCCATCAAACGGCGCTTGAGAGACATGGAATTCAAGTATGCGATGCTGTTCCCGGCTAGGCTGCGGGTCGAGTTGGTCCCACTTCTTCGACCGGCCGGAGGCAGTGGGAGAGTGGCTGGATGCCCTTCCCAAGAGTCGGGATCGGGAGGGTCGGATGGCGGAGAGCGGTGAGGGTTTGACGGAGTAGGAATGGAACTGTGATCCTGGTGATGGACTGTGTTGGTAACGTTTTGCACCTGTGGCTGCACTGGACTCCAGTTTGTAACGCTTTGCCCCGTGGTATTTGGAGGTTGCGGGGGGCTTGCTGGGGCCCTTTCCTCCTTCTGGGGTTTTTTCTTGTCCTTTCTTCATATTGGGGCGACAGGCACACTGCATGTTGGGGGGGCTGTTCGGGCTCACGCAGGGGTGCAGGGAGGGAGGAGTTTTGTTGGGGTCGATGGGGGGGGTTGGGGTTTGTTTGTTTGTTTCACAAGGCAGGGTAATATTTTTTGCTGTGCTCCCCGGGAGGGGGATATTTTGTGCTGGGAGGGATGGGGGGTAGGGGACTGAGACTTCTTTCCTGGAATGTGAATGGGCTGGGGGACAGGATAAAGCGAGGGGTAGTCCTGCAGTTCTTGAAACGTATTTCGCCTGACATTGTGTTCTTGCAGGAAACGCACCTCATAGGGAACTCTTTTCATGCCATGAACAGACGAGGATATCGCCTCCTGGCCCATTCTGGTTTCACCTCTGGCTCGAGGGGAGTGGGCATCTTAGTCAGGACCTCTCTCCCGCTGGTGGTGGATGAGGTGCTCTACGACGACAGAGGGCGCTACACTGCGCTGGTGGGGAGGTGGGAGGGTAGATTGATTTCGCTGGTCGCGGTCTACGTGCCGCCGGGCCTGCAGACGGCCACCTACGCTGATTTGGGGCGCCTGCTGCTTAGGCTCCCGGGGGGGGTGTTGGTACTGGGGGGGGACTTTAATGCGGTGGTTTCCGGTGTTGAGGATCGATACCCCCCTAGGGACCTCCCTCGGGCCCAGAACTGGCTGGGGGGCTTTCTGGATACCCTAGGACTGATAGATTGCTGGCGGTTGAAACACCCTGGACAAGCTCAATATACCTTCCACTCCGGGGCCCACGGTAGTCTTTCGAGGCTTGACTATATGCTAGTGCCTGCGGCCCAGGCGGGGATGATCGGAGAGGTGCGACACTTGGCGCGCGGTATATCTGATCATTCCCCACTTTTGCTGCACCTAGATATCGCCCTGGGGGCTGAGGGGAGGGTGGCTCCGATCAACCCCTGGTACCTCCGGAACCCCACGATTCGTGCAGACCTGGTTAAGTCTTTGGAACACTATTTTACTGATAAC
This sequence comes from Triturus cristatus, assembly GCF_964204655.1. NCBI lineage: Eukaryota > Metazoa > Chordata > Amphibia > Caudata > Salamandridae > Triturus > Triturus cristatus. The sequence goes on from NC_140584.1 coordinate 450,810,762, forward strand.
GTGGGGTCGGTGTCGTCCGCCGTCTCCCTTTGGGAGGCCTTTAAGACGGTGCTCCGGGGCCAGGCCTTATCTCTCATTTCCCACACCAAAAAATGCGAGGCGCAGGAGGTTGTTCGGCTAGAAAATGAGATCACCGAGTTGGAGAGTGATTTGGAGCAAGGTGTTACGGATGACAGATTGCATGTGCTGGAGCTTAAGCAGGCCGACTATAAGGCGCTGGTTACTGAATCTGCTAGGAGTATGAGCAGGGAGCAACAGGGGCGATTGTACGATATGGGTGATAAGGCAGGGAAGTTGATTGCCTGGTTGGATAAGAAGGAGAGAGCGAGTCGAGTGGTGCCGGAGATTGAGAGGGTGGATGGTGTGCGTGTGACGGACCCCGGTGACATTGTTGATTGCTTTGCGGAGTATTTTCACGGGGTCTACTCTCCGGTCTCAGAGCGATCGGAGGAAGACTCTCGACTGCTGCTTCGAGACATTACTCTGCCTTCCCTATCTGATGAGGATAAAGTATTGATGGATGCGGCCCTATCGCCAGATGAGATTGCTTTGGCCATTCGCTCCATTGCCTTGGGTAAGGCCATGGGTCCTAATGGACTTCCCATCGAATTGTATAAGCTGCGCCCAGATGCGATTGCCCCGTATCTCCAGGACATGTTCCTTGAGGCTCAGGCGGCGGGCTCCCTCCCTTCTGACCAACGTCTTGCTACTATTGTTGTTATCCATAAGGAAGGGAAGCCGCGGGATCGGTGTACTTCTTACAGGCCTATCTCTTTGTTAAACGCGGAGCCCAAAATCCTCGCCAAGGTACTGGCCAATCGTCTGATCCGGGTTGTGGGCGACCTGATTCATCAGGATCAATCCGGTTTTATACCCCATCGCAATACCGCTTTGAACCTGCGGCGATTGCATGGCGTCCTTGCTCGCGCCCCGTTCATTCGTGAGCCGGCCATCTTGGCGTCCTTGGACGCTACCATGGCGTTCGACACCTTGGAATGGCCATACATCTGGGCGGCGTTGGCGAAGTTTGGGTTTGGCCCGGGGTTTATTGGTTGGGTGAAATTGCTTTATGACAACCCGCTGGCACAGGTAGTGGTCAACGGACGGGTGTCGGCTCCCTTTGTTTTGGGTAGGGGCACCCGACAGGGATGTCCACTGTCGCCTCTTCTCTTTGCGCTTTGCTTGGAGCCCCTTGCGGAATGGTTGCGGTGGCACCCCTCGATGCGTGGCCTTAGATGGACGCCGGAATACGAGGATCGTGTTTCCTTGTATGCGGACGATATCCTCTTGTATCTTGCGTCTCCGCGTAAATCGCTCATTGTATTGGTGGACGTGTTGAGCTCCTTTGGTCGCAACTCCGGATTGGTAATTAACTGGGCTAAGTCTTGTGTATACGTTCTCTCTGGGGAGGCCCCCCCCACTTCCGCGGGGGTGCCCTATCCAGATTGCGGAGTCGGGGTTCACGTATTTGGGTATCTTTATAACCCTGGATCCGGTGGCCCGGTATGAACGGAATCTTCTCCCCCCCCTTCAGCGCCTAAGGGCGGATGTGGCGGGTTGGCGGCGGCTGCCGCTCTCGCCGCTCGGCCGGGCAGCATTGTTCAAAATGATGTCGCTACCACGCTTTTTGTACGCTTTGCAGAACACTATGGACGTAGTGCCGGCCCGTTATTTTCGGGAGGTGGAGTGTCTCCAGCGTTGATTGTTTTGGGATGGGCGGCCGCGGATTGCTCTTGCCAAACTGACCCTACCGTGGTATGACGGGGGGATCGCCCTCCCTGACATTAAGCGATATTACTGGGCCTCCCAGTTGGCTGCCGTCAATCACGGGATGTATGGCCCTGCTTTGAACCCGGCTTTTGAGATGGACAAATTGCTACTGCCAGGCGGAGACTATAATCGAGCACTATACTCGGGGTCCCTTGATGCGCGGTTGACGGGCCCGACGCGGGTCGCGGTGCAGGTGTGGCATGCAGCAAATGCGGCGATGGGGTGGAGGGATCGCTTGACTCGGGCTACGCCATTGTACGCGTCTCAGCGTTTGGGTTGTCTGTATACTACGAAAGGCTTCGAGAAGTGGGATACGATTGGTATCAGCACGATAGGGGATCTCTGGACGAAAGGGAAATTTAAGACGTTCGACATGCTGAAAACGGAATACCAGTTGAATGATAGGGAATACTATCGGTATGTTCAAGTCCATCATGCCTTGTGTTCCGTGTTTTCAGACGTGGCGGCTATTCCGGAGCATTCCCCATTGGAAGACAGAGTATTGGACGGCTATGTGCCGGATAGCACAATTTCGTTGATTTATAAAAAGCTCATCAATGATCGAATGGGTTTGCTGGCCTCATTGCGGGAGACATGGATTGCAGATGGTATAGAACTGGACGACGAGGATTGGGTGTCAGCGGTGGCCTCCCCGAAAGAGGTGGCTATCCCGGCCCGATTGCGGTTCGTCCAGCTTAAGATACTGCATCGAGTGTACGTCACGGGGCCTGGCCTGATGCGTATGGGGTATTCGGTGGATGGTTTGTGTAAGCGAGGCTGTGGGCTACTGGGGACTTTTCTCCAGATCTTGTGGGAGTGTCCGGAGGTGACTCGGTTTTGGTGCGGAGCGCATGCGGTGTTAGAAGAAGTCACGCATGTTGCCTTGTTGCCGGAGGCACGTAGATGCTTGCTGAATGTCTGGGAGCCGACTGATTACAATGTGACGCAGACGCAATGGGTGACTCTAGGCTATATGATAGCGAAGCGTGACATCGCACAATTGTGGGGCTCCCAGAGGCCGCCAACGGTCTCCGAGTGGAAGGAACACATGGACTGGTGTATGTTTAGAGAGAAAACGGTGTATGTGGCGAGAGGCAAGCCTGGGAAGTGGATTAAGGTGTGGGGTCCCTGGAACTCCTATCGTGGAGGTATTTGCGCCCCGCCCCAGACGCGTGAGATGGATGCCGCTCTGTCTCCCTTGCCCCCGCATTCCTGTATGCTCCTGCGACATGCGACTTTGTCGATTCTGCCTTGCCCCCCTCCCCCCCCCCCTCTGTCTACCCGGGTTGGTTTACTCCCTCGATACGAGGAGCACATGTTTCTGCCATTAACCTCCTCTGCCTTGTGAGTTTGATGTTTTCTGTTTTTCAAAAATATGAAACCTTTTCTGCTTGTTTTGGGACTGCGGCTGTGGCTGACTGCTATGATTAGCACTTTAGTAACTCTTTTGCTGCTTCATTGATGTGCATGTTAAGTCGTGCCTAGGTTTACACTGCGTTTAGCGGCCGGCCTGTCTTGTATCTTTTCGAAATTGTAATAAAGGTTTTTAAAAAAATAAAAATAAAAAAAAACGTGGGTGGATGAGCAGTGAGAAATTAGTGGTCTCTCACATCCTGGTGTTTGGTCGACAGGTTTCAGCCAATATGCATGCTGTTTGAGTCACAGTGGCTTTCTTTAGGGCTAGGGCAACACGGATCCGAAACATGACACAGTAGGTATCAAGGCATACAGTAAAACTTGGCAAAAGTGTAACTATAGGCACCACCTCCCCCGGGATCCATGTTGCCCTAATTGGTAGCAACACGAATACTACAAGAAGTTGGGTGAAAAGCGTAAGTCACAAATAAACCACCCCATATACGCAGGCCTTAGTGAATGTGCTTCCACTATTCAGAGTTTTTGGACCCTGTGACTCAATCAGCACGCATCATTGGCTGAAATGCCAGGATGTGAGAGACCACTAATTTCTCACTTCACATCTACCACTGTTTTTAACCCCACCTAGGAGTCCAATATTAAAATGTATCTCTCAAGTGTGGATATCCTGGAGGTAGTTTTAAAATTTCACTTACAAATTCACCTCATCACAAAGAAAAAAACAGCTCCACTGTGGTCAGGTGTCATAGTACACCTAAGATGCGCTCAGCATCTTAGGTGGTAACTCCATGATGAAGCATGCCACCAACTAGGTTGGTGGGTGAGGGTTCTTTTGAAAAACCTATATTTTTTCTGCGATGTCAGTTAATTGTCACGAGTGACAGTTGAATGGCATGGTAGCATTCTCGTTCTCGAACTATGCTCAGTTCCAATGCTTTGTGGTGACAGCCATTTGAGTCAATACAGTTTACCTCCCCCATCCGGCGGCTATAGTAGTAAATGTAAAGTACCAGATGGCATCCAGCTTTCAATGCAATTTCAATGAAGCATTATATAATGTCATCATCTATCATTGAGGGTCACATGCGGGTCACTCTTATTTCCTGCACCGTGTTCAGATCCAGTACCCTTTGCACTGCTGTCTTCGTTATCTGCGGCTAGAGCCCTCCAAAAGTTGTTGCTAAGCAAGTTTGAGCTCTTCCACCATTTTGACTGGCTTCTCTATCATCTGTGCCTTGACTGGAGTTTTGGTCGTCTGAGTGTGTTTCTCTGCTGTCCTATTTTCACCTTCAAGTCAGGGTTTCTCTGTGATCTGTCATCCCATGGAGATTGAGGCCCCTGTATTTCAAGCCAACTCCAGGTATCCTTTGTCATCAAGAAGTGTGACCTCTCATTATGTATGATGTGCAGTTTGGCAGGGTAAAAGAGTGCGCACTTCACGTTTAACTGCCTTAATGTTCTCTTCACTGGCATTATTGCCCCCTGCTCTCTTTGCCCCGGATTTGTGTAGTCTAGGAATATGTTCACATTAGTGTCATGTTTTTGCCAGAGACTGTGCTTACAGGATATTTGTAGTAAGTTGTCTCTGTCTCTAAAGTTCATCAGGGTGTGCAGTGATGGACTGTGGCAGAACACTGGGCTTAGAAGAACCGAGATGGTTTGTCTTGCACGTTAGTTTTCGTTAGCCTCACCTCCAAAAACAGTTCCACGTTTGGTCCTTCTGTTCTTTTCTCCCGCATCGTCCAGACCATTTCTGAGAAGTTTCAAATCTTCACCAATTGTGGAGCATTTATGGTGAGTTCTTTCATGTTGGTCAAGTGCTGGTGATTGCTGATTCGGTCTCTGTCACAGGCTCTGCCAGCTTCCTGTGACCTTCACATAATATCTCAACCTCATTAACAACCATTACTATTGGTGCCTACTATGGTACCCTCTTGTCCTTAATTGCCGCTAATATCACAGCTGTATGTTCTTCAAGAGAGGCATCCATCCCCACTACCAGAGTTACCTTCTCTATAGCACTGTCTGCCATGGTTCCTCAAAACTTTAATTTCATGCTGCACAGTTTTCCCATTTCATAATGCCATGAGTAGCTAGGTGCCGGGATACACTTTTATACAGAGATCTGTAGTCTGTACGTGTTGTTGCCAACTGTTGTTACCTCTAACCTTATTACTATCCTGATGGGTTTCCCCTTCACACTGCAAGTGATGTCGTGCCCTCTCAAGCCTATAACAGTGATGTTTGTCGCCCACGGTGGCACTCTTCCACTATTGCATATTTGAGCCAGTATCACACACTCTGTTTCTTCCTTGTGTTTTACAGCATCAAATGGGTAATTTGGCCTTCGCTCCCTTCCATGCGCCTCTTTTTGAAGGCCGGGTGTCCAGGGGCCTTAGTCTTCCTTTTATGTTTTATCAGGCCTCCACTCTCAGAGTGTTTTGGCCTCATGCTGGTCTTCCTGCATCTCACTCTCCCCCAGCTGCCATGTCAGGGGCGTATCTCACTTACCACCCCCGGGGACACTATCCCCTCTGCTCACCTTGGCAGCTTGGTTATCACCCCCCGGCTGTTTCCAGGCCATGTTGGGTGTCTGTTTGGGCGACACGCCCATGCTATCAGCTGATGCTTCTCAGGTTCTGGCCATGGGCCCCAGGTCACCTCCTCTCTGACTTAGGCTGTTGGTTGCTTTATGCCCTGACCAACATTTTTTCAGTGAGTTGGGGCTCCAGTAACCGCAATTACTGTTCTTTTGCTTTGGCAGGACTTGTAACTATACCGCCGTGCTCCTGTAGCAACTCCCAGTTTGTAGCTCTCATTCTGGCATGGAAGATTTACAAAAGGGTTGCAGAGAGAGATGGAGAGATACGTCCTACTCACTTACCATGCAAGTCACAACCCCTATGCCACTCATTGTTGATTGTTTATCCTGAAAGTCTTCAAAAAGCTTCTGAATAATGTTGTAGAAAATGTGCATATGAAGTTAAGAGTTAGACAGGATCTTCATGCCAGGTGACAGAGGGAAAGAGGCACAATTGTGCACCCACCCTAAGTAAAGGCTGCTGGAAGGCAATCGGCCTATACTGGCTTTCTGGTTGGTGGCTTTGCTGGCTGTTTTTATCGTGCACATACAGCTACCTTTGTAAGCCACAAATTGAACTTATCCTTCTGCAAACAGTTATGCATGTGTGAACCGTCTCTGAAACTCAGAATATGCCTTTTTATTTACTAATGTATTAGAACTATATTAGGGCTTAGACGTCATAAACAAGGGTGTTATTGCTATAGAATGTATAGCAATAATTTTGGAGTACTATTTGTTGTTTACACACTTCATAAACTTTCTAGCTGCCTTTATGTTTATTTTCATTGTAGTTACAATCAATTTTGTGTGTTCAAGATCAAGGTTTTAGTTATAAAAATAAATATTTTGAAAAGTATATTCCATTTTCTAGGGATTCTTGAGTGTGTTATTTTATTTATTTATTTATTTATAGAGCGCAACATTCATCCGAAAAGGATATCACGGCCCTAGAGGAGCGAGATCCGACGGGAGGGGCGAGGTGGAATGAAGGTTGCTGCCAATATATCCAACATTTGGCCTTAGGGAACAGATGGGTTTTCAGCTTTTTTCTAAATGCCATTTAGTCCTTAGTGAGACAAAGATCTAGCAGTAGTTCATTCTATTAAGTTGCAGCCAGGAGGGAAAGTGTGTGGCCTCCTGCCCTTGCTTTCTTGATACGTTTTGTCTTGGCCAGCACCTCATAGCTCGGCCTCAGACACCTTTTAGGGGCATAGAATTGGACTTTGTTTTGAAGAATTCTGGGACCGCGTTGGTGTAGAGCCTTGTGTGCAAGGCTCAGAAGCTTGAATCTAGCTTTTTGACATGCGGGTAGCCAATGGAGCTGTCTCATGCATTCTGATGCTGAGCTATATCTACTTTTATTGCACACCAGTTTGGCAGCTGCATTCTGTATCACCTGCAGGCGTGTGAAGAGATAGTCATACCCACGAACAATGCGTTACCATAATCCAGCTTGCTAATGAGTGATGCTTGTGTGATTGCTCTTCTACATTCCATAGGAATCAAAGGAAAAAGCCTTTTTAGGAGCTTCAGAGTGGCAAACCTTCTTCCGCACAGGGCCCGGACATGGTCCTGCATGGTTAATGTGTTATCAATAAGGATGCCCAGGTTTTTTGCAACCTGTTTGAGTGCTGGGGCGGTCCCTAGCGATTGGGGCCACCAAGATGCATCCCAGATTAAATGGGCTCCTCCAAAGAGCAGGATCACTGATTTTTCGACGTTCAGTTTCAAACAGTGCTCTGTCATCCAGGTCGCCATCACTGAGAGGCAGTTGTTCAGTTTGATCCTGGTGTCCTCATGCTTTTCTTCAAGGGCTATCATCAGTTGTGTGTCATCTGCATAGGAGCAAATACTGAAAACCCATTTCTCACTAATTTTAGCCAAAGATGATACATAAACACCATAGCTGATGGATTTGGGCTTGAGGAGAACGCGCCCATTTGTACAGTTTGCGTTCTGTTGCTCAAAAAGGAGCTCAGCCACTGAAGGGCTTTGGCGTGTATACCTTTCTCGTATAAGGTTTTCAGCAGTAGTCCATGTGAGACCGTGTTGAACGCCACCGACAGGTCGAATAGGATCAAGGCTGCAGCTTTCCCCTGATCGAGATAAAGATTTTATATTGTCTAGGACAGCCAGGAGAGTTGCCTCCATACTATTGGTGGCTCTGAAGCCGGTTTGAGAAGGGTCTAGCAATTCGTTGGTTTTAATATAGTTGGATAATTGTGTATTAACCAGCTTCTCCATAACTTTAGATAGGTAAGGGAGTTGGGAGATTGGCCGATAATTGGCTGGGTTGTGAACGTTTGTGCCTGCCTTTTTCAGCAAAGGGGTTACAATAGCCTTCTTCCAAGTTCCTGGGAAACTGCAGTGTCCAGAGATTGGTTGAATAGTTGGGTTATATATGGGAATAATGCCGGTATAATCCTGGATAAAATAAAGTGCGTGCATGGGTCAAGTGGGGACCCCGATTTGACTTCCCCCAGTGCCTTTGCAACCTGTTCTCTGTAAAAGGGAAAAAACTTCCCAGTTGGGCTCCGGCATGAGGGCGAGGATCCAAGTGTTCCCAGTTGGTAATGTCTATCGAGGGTCTAATACTGAATGACGAATATATCTTGCTGATTTTATCAGAGAAGAATTTGCTAATCTTCTCACAGCATTCTTCTGAAGGAGGCAGGTTTTGGGACATACTTGCTGGTTTGCAGAGTTCTTTTACTATTTTATTGAGCTCTTTAGGCGAGTTGCGTTTCTCATTAATTCGCTTCACGAGGTTGGTTTTCTTGGACTTCTTGATAGCATTGTTGTAACTTCTAAACTCTGCCTTATATGCCAGCCTGTCTTTATCTTGTTTAGACAGTCTCCATTTGTGTTCCGTTGTTTTGCACATTCTTTTCAGTGCCCAAAGTTCACGCAAATACCATTTCTCAGATCGTGTTCCCTTTTTGGGTTTTTGGTTTTAAACTAGTTGCGCACTGATCCAGTATGTTTAAGATCTCAGTTTCAAAGCTTCCTACTCCCATGTTGACCGGGAGTGCACCTAGAGCTTTAGATCATTGAGGAAGGAATGGGATTGAAATAGGTCAGGAGTGACCAGACTCCAGGCTCTATTTGCCACTGATAGGGACATATGAGTGTTTGTTGGGGTTGCCAGCAGGTTGAATGAGAAAGAAATTAATGAGTGGTCTGTCCAGGAGAGAGGTCTGACCTCTTGGACAAGGGTAGATTCTATATTAGAGAACAGTAGGTCCAGTGTATGTCCTGTGATATGTGTGGGCCTCTTAACTCACTGCTTTAGTTGTAGAATCTGCATGTCATTTTCCAGATGTTTTGCCACAGGATTGTTTATTTTTTCAAAATGAACATTAAAGTGCCCTATTTCTACATAGTGTTTGTGATTTAAGCATGCAGGGAATAATTATGTGAGTAATTTAGCACTAAAATCTGATTGATATCCGGGTGGAATGTAAATTACTGCTCCACCAAGTATTATGTGGCCACCTCTGGATACCTGAAATGATAATATTTCATGTTCTCCCAGTTGTGCCACTGTGACAGGGAGACAGGTGAAGCAGTTCTTGAACAGAATGGCAAGACCCCCCTCCCTTCCGTCCCTGCCTATCTTGTTTTAGTAGCTAATATTCAATGGGTAAGGCATTGGCGATATCAGGGGAATTGTTATCGTCCAGCCAAATTTCAATGATTAAAAACTAAGTTGGGATTCATCTCGTTTATAGTGTCCCAGATCTCAAGGGAGTGCTTGGATAATGACCTAGCATTAAAATAAATGCAGTTCTGTTTGGACTGGTCATCAGTTTCTCTACGTGACCAATCTGACTGTGCTTGGCTGCACCATTTGCAGCTGAGACAGGAGAAAGACCCTCCATATACCCTGCATAGGCTTTCATACAGGGTGCTTCGTTGCCTAGTTCGTGTTCGAATAGTGCCAGGAGTGTGTGTTTCTGGAGTAGTGACAATAACTGCCATGGTGGAACATGGCGGCCGCAGCTTAACGGCCGTGGACTCGCTCCCTCGAGCTCTTTATGACGGCCAGAAACCAAAGCTTGGATAAGCGGCTATTTCCTGCTTAAAGACCCCAGATGATTGCATTTCTTTGACATTTCTTAATATTTCCTCATTGATTGTGTCCTCGTGGCTGTATTTTCCGGATATGTGAGTGAGCCTGCTCAAGTCGGTGCGAGACGTCGCGGTCGACGCTCTAGGCTTCCCAGGCTCCCCAGGCTGCGAAGGCGGAGCAGCCTGGGGAAGCCGTGTTGGAGGTGGGGAGTTGCTGGGTTCGAGCGGAGACGTGGCGAGCTTCTTTCCTTGCTGTTGCGTTGCACCAGGGGAAGAGGATGTAACCCGGTGGATGTTTTTCCAGGCTCTGAGCAGGTAGGGGGGACCCAGTCTTGGCAGGTTGCGTCGATTGAGGTTTTCAAGGACTCCAGATACCTAGTAAGTGATCAGCTGGCAGGCAAATCAGTGCCAGGAATCTTGAAAGATAGAGTGTGGACCCAATGTTTTAGTGACAATAAGGTTATTGGGAGGTCTTCTGATTGTAGGGAGAGGAGTGCCAGGATTCAAGAGGGTACGTCCCCCCCTAAACTGAGCAGATATACATTGCGGGCAAGAGCAGCACATTTAGAATACAATACAGCGATCACTCAGTCAGTTCTACCCCAGCGAGTCTCTCCCCCGTAGCAGAAGTTAGAACTACAGCGGGACAGCGTAAACAAGGGGGGGGGAGACGGTCGTTTTGTAACTCCGGTAAAAGCTAAAACTCAAAAGGGCAAGGCGAAATCTCGGGACAAAAAAACTTCTACCACAAAATCGAAAATCACCCCGTCCCTGAAAACTTTTTACCAGGTCATGTCACACTCTTCAACTACCCCACCGCCCCCGTCTTCAGCTGCGCTTGCAATTAAGAACAAGCTCAAGCCCATCTCTGGGACTACTCCTATATCTACACCGGTTTCAACGCTACCCCTGGCTCCTACTTCTACTACTGTTCACACAGGTCCATATGGGAAGATATTTGTAGGTGAGGGTAACAGGCCCCCCAGACAAAATCACACAGTCGAACCCCGCCGAATCATCCCAGCCTTTAGTATCTGCTGAAATTACCAGTATAGAACTGGAGGTACATCCGGCGATCAGTCTTACCAATAGATACTCAGCACTGGGACAACAGAAAGGTCAAGATCAAGACCAGGATCAAGGGCAGGGAAAGAGCTGTGCTGAGCACGAATTTGTGCAGAAGGTTGGGACAGAGCAGAAGGAGGAGCAGGCATTGGTGCAAATGGTGGACCCGGGTGGTTTGGCCAGACAGGTCAATAAAACTCTAACTCTTTCTCCTCCCAATAACCCGACTATATCGGCATCAAATACACACTCCTTAGCAGACCTACTCTTGGCCATGAAAGATGAGATGGCATTTAGATTCACTGTTTCTGAGACGAACCAAGCAGAATTGGCCAACAGGTTCTCCGTCTCAGAAGTGAACCAGGCTGCTATTCGGAGATCATGTGAGGTTGTTGCTCAGAAGCTTGAGGAAGTCACTGAGAGGACTGAGGCAATTGAAGAGGAAATCCCTAAACTGAAAGAATCAATCGAGACTACTACCTCCCACTTGGAAAAACTAACCACTCAAAATAAGGAGTTGAAGGACGACATTGAACGATTGGAGAATCATTCAAGGAAAAACAATTTGAAGATCCTAAATATTCTGGAAACTTTGGAGGGTGGGGATATAAGGGGGTTCTTGATTACCTTATTGAAGGGTACTGATCTTAAGAATCACCCTAACATCGATCTTAACTACGAGATTCAAAGAATTCATAGGGACCCTTTCAAAAGAAATCCGGGAAGGCAGAAACCCCAGAAGATATTGGTAAATTTTCTGTCATACTCAGTCAAAGAGCTGATTTTAACAGCTGCCTTAAAGGAAGGGGTCATCTCTTCTTCATTCTCAGAGTTGTCCCCCTTCTCTTTTTCCATCAGATCTGACATCCCGCATATAACGGCCACAAGACAGTGGGAGTTGGGGAAAAGATTAGAAGAGTTAAACAGTCTCGGGGCCAAAGCACAACTGAGGTTTCCAGCTACAATGCGTGTGATGTGGAATAACCACATGCGCATGATTTGTTCTATAGAAGAAGTGGACACTCTCACTGCAAAGATACTCTACGAAAAACAGGGAGGGAAGTAAAGGAAGAGTGAAGAGGATTTCCTGAGAGCTCGGTTTCTGGTCCCCAGTATTTAGTAGATTTAATGTAATTGACTACAACTATTGGAAGGGAGGGTTCCTCGGGGCATTGGGGGGTCTAGGGACCATGGGGGGCACGGAGGGGAGGGGGGAGGGTGTGGGGGAGCACAGGGTGGGGAGCAGAGAGGGAAAAAATAACAAAAAAATATTCCTCATCTCACCTGTTAAATAAGGAATCTCAACAAATCCCAGCAATAGATCCCCGAGCCAATGACAGGTAACATGAAAAAAGGGGGTCGTAAAATCCATTTAATTTCTTGGAATTTGAATGGTTTGAGATGCCCGCACAGGCAAAGGTTGATCCTAAAGTACTTAGAACTCTCACCAGCACAGGTTTGTCTGTTGCAGGAAACTCACTTAAATCCAACTAAGTCACAGATCATTTTTTCCAAAATCCTCTGGATACAGTGTTTTTGTTTTTCCCAGCAAATAATAAGTAGTCGCAGGGTAGTAATTGTGGTGAAGAAAGGGGTTCCTTGTAGGATTAAAACAGTCCAGACAGATCAAACTGGTAGATGGATTGTAGCATTGTTGGAACTTGAGGGGATGGAAATGACTTGTTCATCTTTCTATGGCCCTAATACCGACGATCCTATTTTTTCAGCTAAACTACAAGCAAGTCTGATTACGGCGAACCCTCCTTTGGTAATAGGAGGTGATTTTAACGTCCAGCTTGACCCTGCTAAAGATAGATCCAATTTGAGTCATGTTATAGGGACCCCGCGATCACGTACGGTTATGAAAAATCTATTACTTAATATAAATATGGTAGACCTCTGGAGGGCTAAGATGGGTGGTGCCCAAGGTTTCACTTTCCATTGCAAAAAAACCCACCATTCCTGCAGAATAGATTACATGTTGGTTAATAGAGAAACACTTGATCATTTTTTCAATATATCGGTTTTGCCGAGCCATTTATCTGATCATGCCCTCCTTTTGTTTTTATTGTCCATGAACGGAAACCGCCCGCAATCAAGATGGACGCTGAACAGATCAATGTTATCTGATTCAGGAACTGTTCAGTCCATCAGAGAGTCCTCTCTTGAATTTTTTACTGTCAACTTAGGCTCCACATCAATAGACTATGTATGGGATGGCTATAAGGCCAGTTTGAGAGGTACGTTACATGGCCTAATAAGCTCCAAGAATCGAACAAAGATCTTGGAACTACAGACCTTGGAGAGTAGGATATCCGCACTAGAACTGGAAAGGGGCAGTATTAATTCAGAGGACACACAAAAAATGATGCAGATAGGGAAAGAATCTGGAGGAGGCCAGGTAGGACCTTAGGTGTTTTCTGGATTTGAAATGTAAGGCCCAATGGCAAGCAAGAAATATGGAAAATTTGAGTATGGGGAAAGAGCAGGGGCCCTATTGGCTTGGAAGGCAAGGATAGATCGGGCAAAAAATAATATCAACAAACTCATTATTGACAGTAGTGGGAGTAAATCTAGTAAGCCTGAAGAGATGCAAGAATACCTCTTATCTCTTTTTTTCAGATCTGTATAGGGAGAACCTAGACCCAGGACCTGATATCCTCCTGGCTAAGGGATAAATCTCTATCTATTCTCACTGAATCTTCCAGAGATGTTCTCGATGCGCCCATAACCATTGAAGGGATTAGGGTTCAAATAAAGAGATCAAAAAATAAAAAGGCTGCCAGTCTTGACGCTCTCCCTAATGAAGTTTATAAACTGTTACTTGATGAACTTCTACCTGTACTCCATACTTTATTCAATTCAGTTTACTGCTCCGCTTGGATGATACCCAGATCTTGGAAGGAGGCCATGATCGTTTTAGTATTGAAGCCAGGAAAGGACCTCCTGATGGCTGATTTCTACCATCCGATCTCCATGCTGAATGCCGATTACAAGATATTTATGGGCATTCTGGCAGGGAGATTTGCGAAATTGGCACCAAGCCTCATCAATGTTGATCAGAAAGGTTTTATGGTGGGGAGAGTAATTCAGGAACAAACCCAATTATTGATAGGCAACATCGATTTGGCCGAAACAAGGGTGGACGCCCTGGCAGTAGTGGCCTTAGATGCTGCTAAGGCCTTCGACCGGGTGTGTTGGAGGTACATTTGGGGGGGTTTGGAGGCCATGGGTATGGGCTCTATCTTCGTGCAGACTCTAAAGAACTGTTATTTGGGTGCAACCGCGAAGATTCTTCTGAATGGTTCCCTAACTCCAAGCTTTGATATTCAGAGAGGGACAAGACAGGGGTGCCCCCTATCCCCCTCTTATTTAATATTTACATTGAGCCCTTAGCGCAAACTATTAGATTGGATAATACTATCAGTCCATTTAAATCACAAAATTATCAGTGTAAAATAGCATTGTATGCCGACGATGTTATAGTCTACACCAGTGATCCAGAGCTTTCCATTCCACGGCTCAAAAACAGGCTGAAGGAGTTCGGTTCAATCTCAGGGTACCTAGCCAATTCAGCCAAAACTGTCGTCATGTGTTGGAACACCGTGTATAGAGGCAGCCACACCAGTAAAGAATTCAGGTACTTAGGTGTTAAAATCGTTAAAGATCTGAATAAAATCCCCTTGATAAATCTGGGAAAAATTGAAAAGGAAATTGATTACCTTTTCGCTAGATGAAAAAACCTCCCTTTGACGATCTATGGGAGGGTCAATCTTGTGAAAATGTGTGTCTAACCTAAGTTGACTTACCTTTTTAATGCAGTTCCCTTAACTTTCCCCCATAAGAATATAAGTAAGATCCAGGTGAAAATTGGGAGTTTTATATGTGGACACAAAAGTTCAAGGATGTCATGGAAAAAATTAAGAAGGAAACTCTTAAAGGTGAGCTGGCTCTGCCGAACATTAATTGGTATTTGATGGCTTTCCAATTTAAGGGCAACAGGATGTTGTTGACTATCCCAGAGGAAACAACGTGGGGCAGACTATTGGGAGAAATGGCATTGGCTGAGGGAGGTAGTGGACAAGGAGGGTTCCTATATAAAGGTTTTTTAAATGGGTTCGTCTTAAGGTTCTCAAGGCTGCCTTGGTGACCTGGTACAAAGTGAGACGTATATGGGGCATAGGTTATTTTTCTGAATCTGCCCCTATTTGGGATTCCCCGGGGACCCCTGCTTGCTTGTGTGATAGCTTGGCAACCCCAATTAAAAGAGCTGGTTTGGTGAGGTGGTCGGATCTGGCGGATTCAGATGGGATTCTTCCATGGGAGTTCTTACAAGCTAAGATCGGTCCTACATTTTCCAGGTTTAAGTTCCTCCAATTAAGATCATGGTATGAGGCAGAAGCGGGTGAAATTATAGGGAGTTGGGAACTCGAGCGAACACTGCAAGACCCCCAGCCTAAAAAGAAAGAAATATCTTTGTGGTACACAAGGCTCCTTGAAGCAGAGGATCCTGAGATTCCCTCTCAAGCATCGGTTTGGAACTTAACTCCACTTGCCCATGGTATTGAAGACTTTTTTGAATCGTCTCTTAAGTTACTTTATAAATATATTAAGCCCGCCAGTTTTAAGAAAAAACACTTTTTTGTGCTCAATAGGCTCTACTATACTCCGGCCAAGATAGCCAAGTTTGCCCCGGTACCGGATCCAAATTGTCCCAGATGTAAACTTGATAATGCAGACGATATTCACATCTTTTTTGAATGCCCAGAGTTAAGCTCCTTCTGGAAATTTTTGGTAAAAATGACCTTATTAACGGGGTGCTTTCACAGATCCACTTGGGCTTGTTGTTATACCTTGTACTGTTGGCCAGGCGAGAGATCTGTATAAGGTGGAAAGATCCGATCCCCCGGGCAGAGAAGGTTGGCTTAAAGCTGCGTTAAGCATGGCACGTTTGGAGCAAGACAGCAGAGAAGAAAACCAACACAATATCTGGTTTCCACTACTAAGCTCGGGACGGCGCTTGCGACTGATAATTTGTTAAAATGGGTCCTATGATTACACCAGACCTCAACCACACGAGGAAGGCCATGCTGGCCAAGACAAACGCAGTTAGCCGAAGGGCGTCAAGTAATAAATAAGTCGGCTTGTTAAACCTGCCAACGTCTTTGGTGAGATGAGGACAAATAAATAAATAAATAAATAACTACCGTGGTCTGCTTTAGAAGGAGCAGGGGTCCTGGCCCCTGGTCCCGGTCGGGCGTGGACAGACGCAGACGGGCATGCCTTAGGCGCACGTCCGCTGCATGTCTGCTGGCACATCGGTCTGAAACAGGGGAGAGAGAAGCAAAACTACTCCGCCCCCTCCTCGCCCTGAAATGAGAGGTGATTGGCCTTGGGACTGCCTACCACGCCCTCCACAGAAACAGCAATCAGGCGGGGTGGACCGGGACAGGAAAGGCAGGTAAGAACGGCGAGAAATGCCCTTAAATGTGCTCAGAATCTAAAATATTTTAAAGCTGTTAAAACTCTTAAAATCCTATGCAATGTTAAAATTCTTTAAATGCTAAAACTCTTAAAATGCTAGCTTGCAGGATTAGCCAAGCGGCAGCAGCCTTACTGAGAACCGCTGCGTGTCCGCTGGCACATCGGTCTGAGGAGAGATCGGAAAAAGTACTCCGCCCTCCCTCCTCGCCTGGAAATGAGAGGTGATTGGCCCTGGGGCTGCCTACCGTGCCCTCCACACAAACGGCAATCATCCACTGTGGACCAGGACGGGGAAGGCAGGTAAGAACGGCAAGAAATTCATTTAAATGTGATCAGAATATAAAACAGTTAAAAGCTGTTAAAACTCTTAAAATGCTATACGATGTTAAAATTCTTAAAATGCTTTATTCAATTATGAAAGTTGGTGTTCCACAAATTGGCAATGCCATGTTTCAGGGGCTGCCTGCTACCAGAAGCACACCATAATCAAATATAGCTCAGTGAGTTATGTATGGGTTTCAGTTAAATTGCTTTTCCTATTGCGTTTTTACATTGATTGAGTCTTTCATGACATTGGGTTTAGAAAATGGTACTTTGCTACTCTAGGAAATCTAATGAATGTATCACTATTAGAGGCATAGTGACAGTGCACTAGAATAGTGGGCTTGATCCAGAATATTTAATGAGGCATTTGGCTAGACCCAGTTTCAGAGTATTAGAACCATTCTCTGGTACAGGGTGATGGAAAAAGTCTTTAACAAAGGCAGGTGTAAGAATGGGCAAAGGATATCTCAGACTCATGTGGAGGTGAACAATGCAGAGAGGAGAATGAATACATGAGGTGAATCATTTGACTCCTTTGGAATTTGCCAGGCTCCTCAAATGAAGACTGAGTCCATAAATCAGAAACTATTTTAAGAATGAAATTGGCTACCTGTTGACAAAGCAACTGGGCGCAGTAAATGGCTGGTGTGTAAAACCGATAGGTATTGCTGCTGTAAGTATACAACACAATTCTTGCTCTCTAAGGCTTTTTGTGTCAGAAATAAGTTTAGCCTTGGACATTGTTTCATACTGTGAAAGGCTTGGGTTTTAAAAGCTGGTCAGTCTGCCTCAAGTTGTTTCTTTTTCTGCCTTAACGCAGCGTTTCTTGATATGCTTTTTTGTGGATTTGATAATAGCATTGATCTAAGGGGCAGATTTTGTGTATTCTTACCAAACTTCAAAGGTAAAACCTTTGAAGAAAACTGTTTTATCAGTGAAGACAACATGTCAATGTGTTAGGCACAGCCCATCCTGGTAATCCTTGTCAGTACAACAGTTTACTACTGACTAGCTCCTATCGCAGGGTTGGTCACAATCAATGGCCCAAATCTTTTGTGTGAAGGATATGATGAAAACAAGCATAATATAGTGACCTGTTCAGATGAGACTTGTACTAACGCAACAACTTACTCAATTATTAGGTTCAAAGTATGGCCTTAGTTGCAGGGCAGTCATTTGATGTTAGATTTTTAGAGGTGCAAAAATGCTATTTATTACAATATTTACATGTTTAATGTTTTTTATTGTCATTTATAATGATAATGTTACGGCTTCTCCCTATTAAGTGGGTGAGGGGTAATTCCCTGTTTTAGAAGGGTGATCCTTAGGTTAATTTGGGACCTAATATGTTGTCTCTCATTAAGAGCTATTGGTAGTTGGAGAGTCAATGTAGTTCAGAAATTCTTTACTTGGGCAATTTCGTGCTTTGTTGCAAAATCTTAAACTCTCCTGCACTAGGTACTTTAGCATAGAATGTAAAGAAGAAGTCCTCTTCACTGAAAGCATTTTACTTTTCTGATCAATTGCTGCTCTGGCTACTATTGGTTTTAAGGAGCTGCTTTTGATACCTCTGTAATAATGAGTGAACTGTGGCTAGGCTGCTTTTTCCTTTGGTAAGCTTTATCTTTACAAATTGGTAATTTCCTGGATAGATCTTATCTACATTTGGACCTGAAAATCACTGAGTCCTGTTTCTATAATAAGCAAACAGCATGTCTCAGTTTACTTTAATACATGTTGAAGCTGTAATGCATACTCAATTTCTGATCTGTCATCTTCATGGTATTTGGTTGCATTGTATGTTTTTTATTGGATTTTCAACAAGAAAACCATACAAGTAACCTTACTGTAGTTGACCCGTATAGGTATTATCAAATCATTTTATATCAACTTAGTATTAGAGTGTACTCATCTCAACAGTAGTATACATTGGGCCCCACTCCGCTGAGTTAACTGACCTACTCACAGGGTTAAACTTCACTCTGCAGGTTTCCTCTGCCACACATATTAGAGGATACACACTTGATCAGGTATTGGCCAATCTTGTAGTGCCTGCACTGTTGGTTTCTCCCTGCACATGGTCTGACCTCTATCTAATAAAGTTCCCCATCAATAACGTTACTAAGCCCAAAAACCCTACAATGGAAGGACGATGGCAAGGAGTTGGAATGGCATTGATAAAAATCTTTTCTACAACACACTGGCCAACTCAGCCCCTACCAATCAATCATCCATTAATCTCAGTGAGTAAAATCTAACACCTTGGCTATTACCCCTCAGGAAAATAAATCTAGCCCGGCGCCATGATGCCCAGAGATGGTTCTCCACTGACCTAAAAGCTCAAAAACTAGCCCTTCGTCAATCCGAAAGGAAGTGGAGAGATAATTATTCGCCTGAGTGAAAACTGACTTATTTAGCTGCCCTGAAAAATTACAAAAAATCTATTTTGACCTCCAAAGCACATATTTTTCTTCAAAAATTCTGACTTCTACCAACAGATCAAAGGAAATCTTCTCTATCGTTAATGAATTGTCCAAACCTGATAGAGTCACCATAACACATATGCGCTCCCAAACACTATGTAATTCCTTCAATACCTTTTTTATTGACAAGATCACAACAATCAAAGCTAGAATTCTGACATGCCCCACCTCTGAGGCACTTCCTATAATGTCGGAAAACCCTTGTTATCTCGAACAATTCCCAGCAATAAGTAACCAGGCATTCCTGGACCTACTGACCAAGGTAAAATCTGCATCACCCAGGGACTGCTGTCTGCCCCATATTCTAAAGGAAGCTTTCAGTGCTCTTCCTGGACCGGGCCACTCCCTCTTGAATGAGTCACTATCTGAGGGTTGCGTCCTCTTTGCTCCCATAATTGGCCAAGGTATTGGAAGCTCATGTCGCTAAATGCCTCTGCACCTTCATCGAACAGTCTGAATATCTTGACCCCCACCAAGCAGGGTTCCGCCCAGCCCTCACAACAGAGACACTGATATTGACTGTGTTGGGCACTCTCTGGAAGGAGGCTGACAAGGGCTCCCTGCAAGTCCTGGTAGTGCTGGACCTCTCTGTGGCTTTTGACTCGGTAGACCATGGTATTTTGGTTGGCCATGTCAGGGATGCAGGTATCCAGGGATCGGCTCTTAGCTGGATTAGTTAATTCCTGGAAGACCACTCCCAGCCGGTCCGCGAATCACAGTTCACTGCACCAAAAATGTGGATCCCTCATTATCCCCGCATTTGTTTAACCTCTATCTCCTCCCATTGATCCGGTCCTTGAAAGAGAGAAAGGTGTGCACCTTCAACTGTGCAGAAGACCATCAACTGTTGTTCACCATTAGCAACACTTCTGAATCGGTCCTCGAATTTCAGTCTACATGCTGCACATCTGCAATTGGATGAATAGTAATCATTTAAAAGTAAACCCGGACAGGACAAAACTGGTCCTAACGGGGGGCACCCATAATCCTTGGTGTTCACACTTTTGGCCAACTGAACTGGGATCCCCCCACCCCATCCCCTTCCGCTAAAAGTCTTCGGGGACCAATTAATTGTGACCTCACAATAAAGATTTTAAACTCCAGTTAAGGAAGATAAGAAAGATCAGCAGAATTCTCATTCAGGAAGCACTGATACAGGTTATTCTAGCCATGGTCATGTCTCACATAGATTATGCCAATTCTCTATACTTTGGCATCCCACTATATTTAACTAAACTACTAGAACTGGTGTAGAACCAGGCGGCTAGACTGATCTTTCAGCAGCCTAGATGGCAACATGTCACCCCTCTCATGAAGAAGCTGCATTGGCTTCCCATCCCACAGCTATGTGCCTTTAAGGTAGGCTGCCTCATCTTCAAATCCTTGAATGGCAGTAGTCCCAAATTCATTGACAGCTTCATTCAAAGGCATACACCAACTCATAATTTGTGCCCAGCTCACATGCACCTCCTGACGACACCCTCCTTCAAATTGAAGCGACAGGGCGGCTGCAGGTTTGCAGTACTAGCCCCCAGATACAGGGACTCCCTTCCCTCTGAAATTAGATCCTGCATTGACCTCCTGAGCTTCAGGAATCTCCTTAAGACTTGGCTGTTCAGACAAGCATACGAGTAATTCAATAGGGCCCTGGCATTTCTTAGAGCAGTGCCATGAAACCAATCGGTTTTTTACCATAACATACCTCATCCAAACACAAACTCGTCTAGTAAAACAGTTCAGATATTGGATTACACCCCCATTGTTACTATGGTACAATATTACAGGGATCAACGTTTGTGTCCCATTACAAGCCCACTCATATATGCTGTGCACATTAATCCTTGAATTGCATGTATGTTTATGTTTATGTTTGTGTTTATGTTATGTTAAACTTTTGTTTTATTGT
Source organism: Triturus cristatus (assembly GCF_964204655.1). Classification (NCBI taxonomy): domain Eukaryota; kingdom Metazoa; phylum Chordata; class Amphibia; order Caudata; family Salamandridae; genus Triturus; species Triturus cristatus. Next base: position 450,831,826 of record NC_140584.1, read on the forward strand.
TTGCATTTAATATTGTTATTTTCACTATTATTGCCAGCATTTATGTTGAAAATGGCTGTTTAGAGATAATTTGTGGGGTGAGCTTTCTGGAGCTTTAGACCAAGGAATATAATGAGGACTGTTCATTTACCAGGATATGCAATTATGAGGGGTTGAGAGTGCTTGGTGAAGTGACATGCTGTGGATTGGAGGGCAACCTGCTTAGAGAGAAGAATGTATAGGGGAGCACAGAGATGAAAGTAAGTACTAAATGTTTTTAGGATGAGTTATGAAAAGGTGACCATAAAGGTCACATGGATCCACTCTAGTCTCAAGTTAAAACATCTGGTGCAAAGTAGATAAATGCTGGTCTTAGAAGGATGTCCAGGGCAAGTCAATGTTTGGTGCACTTGCTATGGAGCCTTCTGAACTATAGATATTCTCATAGTTAAAGGGAAGTTTGAGTAAGATAACCTAGCAGATTATGTAGCATACATTGAAGGCTATCCAAAAGGCCGGCTCTAGGGTGGAGCGATTGGTGCCACCGCACTGGGCGCTGACTTGGGGTGGGGAGCCCTGTTTGCAAGTTATTTACCTTCGGTAACAATATATCTGTAAGAGACACAGATTAGTTACGGATTCCTCACCTTAAAATTACCCCCAGGCGTCAGACTCGATCCGGAATTTTTTTTCTTCAGCAGTACCCCTGCGCATCAGTAGGTGGCGTCGGTAGACTACACGTTCGTTGTTGGCATTGTGGTCGCCGGAATGAAGTCGCGGTATCTACTTTGACGCCGCCCCTGCGCGCTAACGTCAGTTCTTTATAAAACATTCCACGCCGGAAGCGCAGAGCCATGCAAGACACTGGTGCACAAAACTAGGGCCCTTACCCTAGAAGTCAGTTCGCAGAACCGGGAGGATGGGTGGGGTGGTAAGGAACCCATCACTAATCTATGTCTGTTACAGATATATCGTTACTGAAGGTAAGTAACTTGTTCATCTGAAAGAGACAATTAGTTTTGGATTAGATTACGCACCTTAGAATAGCTACCCCAACAATACCAACCCTGGAGGTAGGTCTGTGAACCAAGTTCACACCAGAAAGTCCTGGAGAACTGAATGGCCAAAGAAGCCATCACTTTGGACTTAGCTGTCCAGGTAGTAGTGCTTGGTAAACGTGTGCAATGAAGCCCACGTAGCTGCCTGGCAGATGTCATGAAGGGGGGCTCCACGTAGTCAACAAAGAGCTGGTCATCCACCCGTAATTGTTTAGTGCTATCCAGATAGAAGGAGGGCGCATGTTTTGGATCCAGACTTTGGAGCCTCTCTTCCTCTTTAGAAGGATGAGGAGGCAGAAAGAAGGTGGGTAAAGTGATGGTCTGTCCTATGTGGAAAGAGGTAACCAATTTAGGAAGGAAGGCCTAGTAGGAAGGACATCCTTTGCTGCGCACCATGCCACAAACTTGTTCCATCTACAGGCGTATACCGTCTTGGTGGAGGGACGCCTGGCTGCCAAGATAACGTTACAGACTTCGGGAGGAAGGTCAAAAGCTGTCAACTGTTGCTGCTCAGTCTCCACGCAAGGAGTTGGAGGCTGGACAGGTTTGGGTGGAGGGCAGTCCCCTTCTGCTGCGACAGAAGATCCTCCTGAAGAGGCAGTCTGATTGGAGGATCGATGGCCATGTGCAAGAGCTCGGAATACCAGACTCTTTGTGCCCAGTCCGGGGCCACAAGAATGACTTGGGCCCGGTCGCGCATGATCTTCTTTAGCACTCTGGGTAGAAGTGGGATAGGTGGAAAGGAATATAGAAGACCGCAACTCCGCTCGCGGCAAAAAGTGTCGCTGAGCGAGTGCCACCTTGGAAATTCCAACGCGCAGAACTGCTGACATTGCGCATTCTCATCGGTGGCGAATAGATCTAAGAAGGGCTCTCCCCCACTGAAAGAGACCTTGCACCACCTCCGAGTGAAGACGCCATTCGTGATCCATCATGCACCGGTGGCTGAGTTAGTCTGCCCTGGCGTTCAGAGAACCTGCCAGGTGTTGAACCACCAGGGACAAGCCCTGATGTTCCAGCCACTTCCAGAGACAAAGTGCCTCCTGGCATAGGGTCCACAACCCCACCCCGCCCTGTTTGTTGCAGTACTACATGGCGGTGGTTTTGTCCATGAACACCTGCACTACTTTCCCTTTGACAGAAGGAAGGAATGCCTTCAGAGCAAGACGGATCACCCAAAGCTCCAGAAGGTTGATGTGGAGCCCAGACTCCGCCAGAGACCAGAGCCCTCTAATCTCTGCCTCTCTTATGTGGCCGCTCCACCCCAGAAGTGATGCATTTATCACCACTGTGAACTCTGGTTGGGGAAGGGAGAGGGATCTGTCGTTGACCCAATCCTGGTTCGTAAGCCACCACTGTAATTGGTGTGCAATGCCCCCCGAGATCTGGACACAATCAGAAAGATTCCCCTGATACTGTGCCCACTGGAACGTCAGGTCCCACTGCCGAGCCTGCATATGCCACCTGGCATAGTCCACCAGCAGGATGCAGGAGGCCATGAGGCCCAGTAGCCTCAGGGTCATTCTGACCGAAACCCGGAAAAGAGGCTGAAAGATCGGAATCATAGCCTAAATATCCCAAACCTGCGCTGTGTCCAGAACCGCACCAGTGAAAAGGAGCTTCTGAGAGGGAATCAGGTTCGACTTCGGCACATTGATGGTGAACTCCAGCGAATGCAGAAGGTCAGCCGTAGTCTGGAGGTGGGAGATGACAGCCTGGGGCGATCTCACCTTCAACAGCCAGTCGTCGAGATAGGAGAAGACTGGGACGCCTGATCTGCGCAGATGAGCTGCGACCACCGCCATCACTTTCGTGAACACTGGAGCGCTGCTGGTAAGGCCAAAGGGGAGCACGATAAACTAAAAGTGCTTGTGACTTACCGTGAACCAGCAGGTAACACAGATGGGCCGGCAGGACAGGGATGTGAAAATAGGCATGCTGCAAGTCCAACGCTACCATCTAGTCTCCAGGGTCAAGGGCAGACAGGACCTGAGCCAGTGTCAACATCTTGAACTTCTCATTCCAGAGGAAGCTGTTGATGTTCCTGAGATCCAAGATAGGACGCAGGCCTTTGTCTTTCTTGGATCTCAGGAAGTAGTGGGAATACCAACCACAAACTACTTCTGGGACAGGAACTTGCTCGATGGCTCCCTTGGCCAAGAAAGCCGTAACTTCCTGTTGGAGAAGGGCCAAGTGATCCTCTGACTTGCGATGGAATTGAGAAGGCATGGATGGAGGGGTAGGCTCACAGGGGAGGGAGTAGCCCATTCAGACTATCTGCAAACCCCCCCTGTTTGACGTGATGGTGAGCCAGTGGGGGAGGTGATGGCGAATCCTGCCACCCACTGGCGAATGGTGGCCCTGAAAGGTCGTACTAGGAGGGCTTGGACCAGCTGCAGAGGGGGCGCTGGTGGACTGGCCCCCAGACCCAAGACGGTGGGTCCCACGTTCCCAGCCGCACAGAGGTTGAACAGCTTGCGCCGGCCTGTGGCTCTGGACAGAACGTGGCAGGGCACCCCTTCCATAGCCACGGAAGGGGCGAAAAGCAGATTGCGTGGGGCGAAAGGTGGAAGTGAGGCCCAAGGACCTGGCCATAGCCCTGGAGTCCTTCAAATGCTCGAGCGAGTTGTCTGCTTTGTCGCCAAACAAGCGACGGCCATTCAAAGGGCATGTCCATAAGTGTAGCTTGGACATCACCCCAAAAGCCAGTGGACCTCAGCCAGGTGTAGCGTTGTAGGGCTACTGACGTTTAAATCGTCCTGCCTAGCGAGTCAGCAGTGTCCAACCCAGACTGTATGGCGAACTTCGCTGCGTCTCTCCCTTCAGCCACTGCATGGGAGAGCATGGCCTGGGCCTCCTCCAGGCATTGAGGCAGCACTTGCGCGACCGTGTCACACACAGAATGGGGGTAACGGCCCAAGAAAAATGCAGTGTTCTACGACCGCAGTCCTAAGCTGGAGGAAGAAATTATTTTCTTCCCAAGATGGCACAGCTTCTTGGATTCCCTATCAGTTGGAGCGGTAGGGAACGCGCCCTTGGAAGTGGAGGCTTGATCCACCAAGCTCTCAGGGGTGGGGTGTTGGGAGAGGAAAATGGAGTCGCCTTGGGCCGGGTGGTGGTGTTGGGCAAGCATCCTGTGCACAGGCGCCCCTCTGTTGGGCTTGGACCAAGTGGCCAAAAGAGCCCCCAGCCGAGTCCACGGGACCTGACGGTGCGCCGGCGGAGTCGGGCTGCCCAAAAATAGAATGGAGGGCTTCATAAAAGCCACGAAGTTGGGCATGGGTTCCTCTGGCTCCAGGAAAGGGAGGGAGGCTCGGAGTCGACCCGACAGGCTTCGCGGGCAGAGCCGGATGACTACCTGCCGCATACCGTGTCGGGTCGGCTGACGGACAGGGAGAACGTGAAGAGCGATGGTGCTTCTTCGCCTTTTTTGTGTGCTTCGACTGATGAAGACTTCAACAAGGAATGGTTGTGATGGCTCCGCAACCGGTCCCGCGACCTCCCTCTCGACCGAGACCTCGAGTGGGTGGAGCCGACTGCCGGGCCTCCAGAAGCTTTCGGGACCGCTGCCGCAAAGACTTAGGGGCCATGGCCCAGCAGTCAAAGCAGGACTTCAGGTCATGGTCACGCTCCAGGCTCCAGATGGGGGTCCATCACCAACATCAGCTTGTGGTAGGAGCCGCAAGGCTTGAAGCCAGTCCGCGAAGATGACATCCCTGTGCACCAGAAGTTGTAACGACTCAAAAAGGCATCAACAAAAAGTTGCAAAAATTGAGTCAAAAAGCGACTTGAGGTAACGCTCTCTCCGGATCTGTGCTGGCCGGCATGGAAAAAGAAAGAACTGATGTCAGCTCACATGGGCATACTGCTGAACAAAAATGCTCCAGATCCAGTCTGACGCCTGGGGGTAATTCTAAGGTGAGGAATCCATAACTAATTGTCCCTTTAGGATAACACATGCTAGCACGTTCCTTGCTTCCAACAATTTTCAGCCATCACTAAACACGTCAAGATCACTACGTATCGTAAGGTAGTGCAGTGGGTTAATATGCTTGTTGCAAAGAATGTGTACCATGCAGATCACAAAGTGCATATAATGTAAATAGGTCAGTGGGTTACTGCTTGTGTCCCATGAATCTTTTCGTTACTTGCAGTTTATAAGTTAAAACAATATTATAGCATAGTGCGCTATTAACTCTCATCAAAGAGCTGCATGCAAATGCCAAGATATATATATGAGCTATTTGTCTTTTTGCCCTGTCTTTCATTATCCTAAACTTTCAAAAACGGTTAATTTGGGTAGAGATTAATTCTTCTTATTAAAGAGAACCCCTAACAATGATGTTATGTTTTAAATTCTGAATTTGTGCTTTTCCAGACCAAGGACTCAAACTATACCGCCTACCAGTATAGATGACATATGACTCCTACACCTTGTAGTCCTCTGTTTCATATAAAATTTACTATACACTGATTTACACACGTATGATTGTCTCTGTGCCAATGTGTGTGTGATTTAAAGTGCTCTGACACCCTACACTGGTATGAGTGGTGCTATAAAACTAAATCAGTCTGAGAGAGAGTGGTTATAGAGACTTGAGGAGTATTGTTAAATGGTGGTAGTGAGGGAATATGTGGTAGATGGGGTCATAGGGGGGTGCCAACAAATAATATCACACAGGGTGCCACCAGTGCTAAAGCCAGCCCTGGCTATCCATGCTTCCTGTGTGCCCCAGCTTAAATCCATTTGTAGGAGGGTAATGTAATTATTATATGTTAACTGTGAGCTCTTAATTGTAATAAAAGTATATATATGTAATTGACATACAAGTTATTTTAGCTAGCCACTTGTTGTGTCATTTACATCTTCTTCTGCCCCCGACAGCCTACAGCATGGGACAGTGGGTCAGCCTACTTCAGCCATTGGCTAACTTCACTGTGAGTGACAGCATTCTGCTCTTTCACAAGGAGCACATCAGCAAATAAAGTAGTTCCCTTCATGCCAGGAACTACACTGGTAGTCTGGCATCTGACCAAGTAAAAAAAAATAAGACAAAGTAAAATGAGATTGACAAAGCCAGTGGGCTTGCAGCCAGCCGACATATTGGCTTCTCCAATATTTGTTTTTTTGTTGTGATCATGTAGGACAGAGCAGGGAAAATCACTGGTCTAAAAGTGCTAGCAATGATCTTGGAATGTTGCTAGCAAGGTGCTGTCTTCATCAAAATGTGAGAGGGCTTGTGAATGAACCAGTGAACTGAAGTCTCCAATGTGGATGAGTGAATTCATTTTCTAAAGAACAAGCCATGTTTCGAAAACTGTATGCATGGTCTTTAGATGTTGAGTTCAAGGAAAAATATAGGTGTTGAGGATGAAGGGCAAATGTTTTATGAAGGAGAGTTTTAGATGAGAGAGTTCATTTCAGTCCTGACACAGTGCATGTAATACTCATTTACAGAACTAGGGGCCTCATTACGTACTTGGCAGATGAGTTGCTCCATCACAACGGTGATGGATATCCCGTCCTCCGAAATAAAAAACCCATTATATCCTATGGGATTTATATTTTGGTGGACAGGATATCCGTCACCGTTGTGATGGAGTAACCTGTCCACCAAGATCATAATCAGGCCTTTAATCCAGTTTTGACTGGATTGAGTTTAAGTATGAAATAGCAATATTTTTATGTAGGACATTAAGTTTCAGTTTCAGTTTATGGATGTCATAAACAGAAAGAGCAGTCACTGTATAATTACCAGTGTGAAGATGAGTGTCCGCTGCATTTTATCAAATGGTGCTTTATTGGCCCCATATTAGCAACCCCAGTGGTCCAGATCAGATATTCATCCCCAAAGATTATAAATTCAACTGCTTCTCTGTAGTGGACGATCTGGAAAACACTCTCATCATGAACAGAAGGAAGAAAATCAAGCAAGCATTATTTCAATCAAACCAAATTTGTGGATAATGCGAGTGGAAATGCCCCTTGTCAATTGCTCCTGAAATATCTAGCAGATGAGTACCAGATAACAATCCCAACCAAGAACAAATAGAAGTTTATCCAACTGACAGTTAGGGTCTTAGACTAAGGCTGTGAGTTTAAATATAGCTGTTTTCTATCTTATTTTCTTAAAAGGAAAACTTGGGTGTCTGGTCTTCTGTTTCAAAAGTATGAGGGTAAAACAAGAGCTTGGACTTCTTCAGCAAGCTCTCTAATGTGTCAGATTTCAGTGATCATGGCAAGAGTTTTGGGTCAAGGAGGCATAGATGAATTTTAAAAGTGCAGAGGTGATCAATAACAAAAAGACGTTTGTTGTTTGAACATGAATGAGGAGGTTTAATATTTTGGAACTAGAAACATTTTAGATGTTGTTTTGAGGTATTGGGTGGTTTCCCTGTCTCATGAACCTCTGCAGGAAATTACCTGTGCTGTGCCTTTGAGAGTTGCAGGACCGGTGGGTGCCCATGGTTTGTCTTGCCTTGCTCTGCTGACGCTGACGCGGATCGACCCAGCAGCGAGCGGCGAGTGGAGCACACGGACTACCACCCCCACAATCCCTGGCTGTGGACCCCGCACCCAACCAATCGGACTTCCGAGCCGGCGGAGAGAAAAAACAACGAGCTCCCTCCGCGTCGCGCCGGGTAAAGGGCGGGCCGTCTACGGCTGTCCGAGGCCGACAGAGGCTGGGCTGGGCCACCCCCCTTGACCACCGGCCGCTGAGTACTTAGTAAGACTTCCGCGTTGCATAAGTTGTGTGTGGAGACATTACCTGTATTGCATTGTTTTGAAGTCTGATAGCATTCTGTCTATCACTGCTACACCATGACTTCGTGTTCCAGCAAAATCAGGAAATCCCTAGTGGGGGGTTCAGTCAGGGGGACATTAGATCATTTTATCACCAGGGCTGCCACCGTCCTCGAGCAGGAGATAGCCATAACAGAACGTTGCTTGTCTTTGAACCCATTGTACCAAAAACGTTCGTCCTTAGGCCATATTGAGAACGCTCTTTCACCAACGACTTCTAATACTGTTATGGTCCCTGCACCTGACGTGGATACCATTCTGCACCCCCATGATGTAATAGATATACCGCTTGCACCTAAGGTCAATACTATGCACACTTCAAATACTCAACTTATAACGGATTCCTCAATTGAGGACCTGATCCCAATAAAAATCACTAGAAAGAGTAAAAAAAAGGCTATTAGAAGAAAACCCACTGTCCTCAAACCCCTAGTTAAGTCTACACTGCAAAAAACAAAACGGAAGAAAAATTCTCATTCTGAGTCCCTTAAACTTGCTTCCCAAACCCAGCCGACTCCAATATCTGTAGAATCCTCGCAAGATCATACTCAGATACCTATGTCTCATTCCCCTAACCTACTACATGACATAGAGCATTTACTAAAATCATTACTTTCTCCTCTGGTGGAGAGGATTAAAAATATACAACTAACGTCCTTGGAAACATCTATTGCCTCTCTTACACCATCCAATAGAGACTTAAACACTTGTTTATCAAAAAACTCTATTCTTTTTCCCAATAATGGGCATTCTTTACCCGATCAAAGATCTAGCCACCCAATATCATCGCCCAGAAATGCGAATACACCTGCTCTTATACCCATACTGGAGAACAGTGTCCCCGGCGAAAAACATAGCAGACTCATGAAAACGCACAAACCTGTAGAACCTCATAGTGACAACGCCAACATGCAGCCACCTCAGATTTGTAGGGAGGGAATGACTTACCATATCGATCTGCCCCCAGAAGCAGCCCCATATGTGGTGATACTTGCCGGCGTCCCGGAACTGGCTATGGGCAAGTTAGAGAGATACCAAGAACTTAAAAATAAGTTAGTTCATTGGTTGAGTAAAAATCGGCCACTTCCTAACGATATCAATGGCGAAATACTTCATGTGAGAAGATTGGGATGGGTGGGCTATAGACCGAAGGATATTCATGGAGACGTGATTATTATAAATTTTAGAGACCGTAGGGTATTGCGTCATATCGCAGACTGGTATACCCCGACCAATGGTGTAGGCATTACCACTCATGCCCTAAGTTATTTTTACCCTCGTTCTCTCCTGTTAAATCCCCCAAAATTATATTAATTATCCGCGGCTAACACAGAACCCCCTCACCTTACCTTTCCAACTTCAAACAGATATGCTATTCTTTCTGGCTTGGATGACTTAGACTGACGCTCAAATGCTGAAAATGAGATTGGTAACACTGTCATCTTGAGCTCTTTTCAAACCATCTTAGATCTAGATCTTCTTAACCATAAGACCAACTTTATGAACCTCGATAAGCTCGAGAAGAAGTCAATAAAACCTATCGATTCTCGCTCTCTAAATTCCGAGCATAACTCATTAACCGACAGTTTAATATCCAATTCACTCTTGAACCAACATTTGATGAGCGATACTTTATGCTTATTAAATCCTTGCCAGATACAGGAAACTATTGAGAACCCAAAGGGTGCCATGAATGGCAATATTGGTATTAAAAATAATTCACTGGGTGAAGGCCTATTGTCTTGGAACGTGGCAGGTCTCCTCGACAAATTGACAAACCCTTTAAGGGTCCGAGGCATTATATGCCTCCAGGAAACTTGGAATATTAATGAACTCCATCTTTTGGGATACAAGACTCTACATACCCCAGCCCTTTCTAGCCTATACGACAGAAATAAGGGCGGCTTAGTGACTTATATATCCGAAGAATCTGGATTATTGCACACAAACTTTATTGGAACTGAAAACTACCAGATTATCTCCCTAATAGGCGGCTGTTTTAAAAACATCACCCTTGTTAATTTTTATAATAACATCACCAGTTCTCGCCATGACCTGGTCCTTAATGGCTTAAAGGCCGACTTAATTAATATTGAGTCTCATCTTAAAACCGATATGTTGCTTATCTGGGTGGGGGACTTCAATTGCTCATTGTGTCCACTGAGCAATGAAGGCACTTGTGGTCTGGATTCTACCAGTGGCGATTCCTCTCCCCATTTCTTGCATACCAAACTAGGAGATCTCTTAAACGGCTTAATATTTCACTTTAACCTATCTTATATGAACGAGCTGTGTTGTCCATCAAAGTGTTTTAAGCCAACCTTTAACAGGAGAGGTTGCCACTCCATAGTTGGCTATACCCTGATATCCTCCAGGTACAGAGAGATCATATCAAACTGGGATACACTTGATTGTGCCATTAGTGACCATTATCCAATAGCGGCGACTTTAAAATTAACCTCAACAGCTGATGATGATGTAAGGGTAAATTTGTCCCATACACCGCCACTTGCTTTGGGAACCACCATGGGGCTTTACTTAAAATGGGATAAAGTAGTTCCCCCAGTCTTCCTCAATTCTCTGATTAATAACACATATGAGCACATACAGACATGTCTGTCCACCACAGAAAGCCCTCAGGCAATTAGGTACTCTTTTTCCGTCATTTCGTCGGAGATCAAAAAATTACTTTCTAGAGCTCCAAGGAAAACCTCACAAGGCAGCTCAGGTTAGTTTAATAGGTCCTGTTCAAAAGCCTTGAAACATTTAAAAAACATTTTAAAAACTAATCCAAGAAACCAGTCAGAAATACGGCTGGCCAGACAAAAATATCGCGCTGCACGGCTGACGAGAAAAAATCAGTTGAAAGCAGAGGCCTGGTTAGCTTTACAGGAAGCCTCTAATAATAGGGACAATACCGCTTTCTGGAAAGCAGTTAACGCACCTTTTTTGCAGTGCACGCAGTCAACAAAAGTTGACATGGCCATAACCGCTGAAACTTAGGTTAGCCATTTTGGCACCTTATATGATCTATTAGACCACACAGCGCATGCAGGTATTTTGGATATTCATCATAACCATCATAAAGAGCTGAATGTCCCCAGCCCTTTTCCTATAGACCTTACTTTCGACTGTGCTGAGGTAGCATTGTCAGAAAGCCCTTCTGGGATCAGAAGTAGGGTTGATTTCAAAGCACTCTGCATGTGCCATCGGATCATCAACGGGAGGTCTCCTCTCCCTTTGAAAGGACTGCTGACACCTTATGAACCGTCCCGCTCCCTCAGATCTTCTGGCTCGGGACGCCTTGTTGTCCCCAAGGTGTCCAGAGCACGGATGGGCGGAAGATCCTTTAGGTACCTTGCAGCCGTCAGATGGAACACATTACCCTTAATATTGCGTCTCGAACCATCTGAACTAATCTTTAGAGCCAAGCTCAAAACTACACTATTCGAACAGTAAAGTATTCCACTTCTGTAGGTTCCAGTTAGCAGCCGCTCCTTAGCGCGGGGACACGCCGCTGTGCGTCACCAAGCGCTTTACAAAACTCCCTAAATAGAAATAGAAATAGAAATAGGAAGGCTCCTGGTCCCGACTGCGTACCTATCGATGTTTTTAAATCACAGCTGGACCTGTGGGCTCCTCTGCTTACTAATGTTTTAAACTCCTTGAATATTATAGGTTTCATTGATACATGGCCTGAGGCGGTTGTCGTACCGATCTTTAAGAAAGGCGATAGGAACAACCCCTCTAACTATCACCCTATTTCACTGCTCGACTCCCTAATGAAAGTCGCTGGACGAATTATCCTAAATCGGATCCATGACTGGCTGGGTGAACAAGATATAATTTCCAACTTACAATATGGTTTCAGACAGGGCAGAGGTACCACCGAGCAAGGCTTGAATTTGACCCTTATAATTGCCAAGTACATCCAGGCAAAAAAGGGGAACCTCTTCGTGACCTTTGTAGATCTTAGTTCTGCATTCGACTGCGACGATCATGAGCTCCTTTGGGAATCCCTTGCTGAGATTGGCATAGAGCCCCCTATCCTTGCATTCATTAAAGAGCTCTACAGGGGAGCATCAGCACGTGTCAGGTATGGTAGACAGGGAGAGTGTTCCGACAGGTTTTATATCAGAAGAGGTGTAAGGCAGGGATGCATTTTAGCCCCCCTGCTCTTCACCCTCTATATAAACTCTGTCGGCCATTATCTTAATAGAAACTATTATGATTATCCTACCATAAATGGGAAACCCATACCCATACTTCTTTATGCGGATGACGCTGCAATTATGTCACAGACACGCATGGGGCTTCAAAGGGCTGTAAAGGATTTTACTGAGTTTATGTCACAGAGAGGTTTAAAAATCAATGCATCTAAAACTTTCACAATGTCTTGTGGCCTAGGAATCGGAAAGAAACAATGCTCCGTTTTTATAAGCGGCAATAAGCTGGAAAGCGTTGATAGGTTTCCTTACCTGGGCATCACTTTCGACAAGAAGGGTACTTGGCGGGCCGCTGCCCAAGCTAGAGGAGCAGCATTCTCCAAAGCCTTGGGCGCATTGACCAATTTTTCGAAAAAATTGGGGGGACGCCCGATCACCCCCTTATTACAGATCTATGGCGCCAAGTGTGTTTCGACTGGCACATATGGATCTGGGATTTGGGGAATAGAGCAGGCTGATTACATCCAGCGCTCTGAAAATTTATTTTTGCGCTATCTCCTGGCCACCCCACGTGGCACCTCTATATATGTAATGCATAATGAACTTGGCCTGACATATATCACGGACATTATAAAATCTTCTCCCCTCATTTTATGGCACAAAGTCTGGACTACCCCCGAAACACACTTTAATAGGGAAATTATCACTGATTGTCTCAGTCTGAATGAGGTTGACAACATCAAATGGTTGAACTATGTAAGAAACTTGTCACGTGATATAGGGCATCCAGAATTCTTTACTGATCCCTCTACTTTAAAAAATATACCTATAGTTACATTAAAACGATTAGTCGTTACCCATCTGGCTAATCGTCGCTGGTCCCTTGAAAAATCTAAGTGTACGGTTGTGGAGTATCAACATTCCACTATTGTTGAAGGGATGCAGCAATATCTATCTTTAATTCCATCCCCCTTCATCCGCATGCTTGTGTCTCGTTTCCGTACTGATACCTTTTTCAGACTGCTAACATTCCCCAATCAGAATTGTTGGTCCAGAGATTTGGAGAAATGTCCATGCGATGGCCTGTCAGTACAATCCAATATCCACTGCATTTTATTTTGCAAGTTTTACCAATTGCCAAGGGTCACTTATCTGAAACCATTGCTTAAATCATGGGGATTACGTTCCTGTAGGACAGCGTATCACAAATTGAAAACATTGGATAACCCATTAGCCATTGCTGTGGTTTCTTTTTATCTGAAAGTGATTGTAAGAATAAGGGCATCTATGCAGTCTTAGATGATAAAAGCTTTCCCGTATGTTATGCATTTTGTATGTAATTATGCTCATTACTATCCTTTCTTTTAAATTTTTGTCATTTTATGATATTTTAATCATGATTTTCATTGTACTTTTTATGATAATGTTTTTACATTTCGAATAAAGAAACTTGAACTGAACTGAACTGGGTGGTTTCAAAACTTTTTTCATGTTAAAGCCCACATAAAATGATTGTCCTGAATGATATGAAGGTGGTACAGCTAATGGTTTGAGATTGCATATTCAAGAAAAGGGTTTTATGAGATTTGCGCCAGATACTTTTTTGCCAGACGTGGAAGACAGTAACTCCTTTGCTGGGGCAAATTCTTGAGTGTACCATGAGACTGTGTTAACGAATTACAGTTTGTTAAGAGGGTCATGATATTAGCAGTGGTTAGAGTCAACCCATTGTATTTCGTGAATTTCCTGTGAAATCCAGTTGAGCCTAGTGAGAGACAGGTTAGAGTTATTGAGAGGAAGTGAATCTGAATATTGCATGAAGGATGTGACTCATCCCTTGGAGTATGATTGTAAATTGGCTGACCTGGAGTCCATTTGCAGGGGTTTGTGTACCTTGATTGTGAGTTTTGTGGCTGATTACAACATCTTTGTGTATGGTGTGAGGATGAATAGACAGAGTGTGTCTTGTAGAAATAATACATTTAACAGTTCCAGAAGATATTCAAATGCCCATGGAAACCACTACACGAGAGAGACGTCATTAAGCCATTCGGTTAGTCTGTGAATTGTATGGCAAAACTAGGATTGTATATGTTGAAAAAGAAAATGTTTTTGGAAGGTGCAATAGTTTTTGTATATGAGGCCTACATCATAGTGACATGATGATCAATTGTGCCAATTTCAATTATTTAATGGTGCTATAATTCTCCTATGAGAAAATCTTAAAGGAAAGAGCAAAGGTTATATTACTAATGTACTTTCTAAAGCAATAATTTACAATCACTTTTCACTTCTATGAGAAAGTGCCCTCTTTCTTGCATGGTATGCCCTCACTTTTTGTTGAATTGCTGATGTTCTGTAACTGAGTGTGCCCTGCTAATCAGGTACCCAGGGCCTATGTTCCTTCCCTAAAACTGCATTGAAGCCTAAACCCAATTGGTATCTCTGGCCACATGTCAGCCCCTAGTAAATGGTACCACAGGTTCCCAGGTCACTGTGACCAGAGAAGGCCTCTAAGGGCTGCAGCACGTCTTGTGCTACCCTCAGAGGCCCTGTACCCTGACACTCACACACTGCCTTTGCAGACTGAGTGCCTTGGTGCAAAACAAATTGAAGAGTGGACATGGCACACATCCCTGTGTGCCATGCCCATAAACCACTGCCCTGGCATACATCAGTCCTAGCTGGTTGCCCTATGTCAGTGGTGAGGGTACAGGTGCACGAGCCCTGCACCCCTACAGTGCCCAAATCCATTCCTGGGCACTGTAAGTGCAGTGCTGCCACTAAAGAGTATATGGTGCTGGGAGTTTGTCATTACGAACTCCACAGCACCATATTGGCTACACTGAAGACTGGGAAGTTTGGTATCAAACTTCTCAGCACATTAAACCCACACTGATTCCAATGTGGGATTTAATGTAAATTGCACAACAGAGGGTATCTTAGTGATGCCCCCTGAAATTCGACCAACTTCTAGTGACCTGAATTAGTGGCTGCTTAGGCTGCCACCACCAGACATGTTTCTGGACCCCTGGGTCGAGAGCTTGCTGCTCTCGGGGGCCTGAAACAATGCACATCCTGGGATGAGGTGCCAAGCCTCCTCTCCCAGGATGGGCAGGGTTCACGAAGGAGAAGCTTCAAAGGCATGCCGCATTTGTGAGCCTCTGCAGACCATTTGCTGCTTTCAGCAACTGGTCCCCACTGGTTCTACCCCCTACTTTGGGCGGGAGAACCGGCGGGTAAAACAAGTGAGGAAGAGAGGTGTACCCACCTCTGCCAACTCCAGCCCTAAGGTGGGGGAGGCGAGGTGAATCACAACCTCGATTCCCCGCCATCTTGAGGATGGGGGGACCCAGCCAACCAGGGACCGGCTCCTGCCCCCCTCCCACGGGAGATTGGCAGAATAGGGGTGTACCCACCCCAGGGAAGGGACCCATTGGTCCCTGCCCTTTACCTACCTGTAACACCCCTACATTTAGTATTATAGGGGCACCCTGAACCTTCCTTCCTCAGATCTAGCAACAACAAGAAAAGAAGATAAGAAGAAGAACAAAGAGCCGTGCAGAGTTAACAAGAGGATGATGCCCACTGACTTGGCCCCAGCCCTACAGGCCTGTCTCCCCTCGAACCTGCTCCTGCGAAAGCCCGGCATGTCCAGCAGCCAGCAACCTCACAAACACCGGAGGACCTGCCTGCCTTCACTTTCCAGACTGTTCCTCCTGTGAACACCGGACGTGTTTAAACTGCAGCTCCTGGTGCCAGCCAGGAACCGTGAATCCATCCCACTCTGCACCTGCCGAACCCGGCCAGAACTCAAGTGAAAAAACACCACGAGGAGGTCCCCCCGGTGATCCTGACCCGAGATCCGGCAACCCCTGACCTGCCTCAAGCCTCCTGACGACGCCTGCAGCCTCAATCCAGAGGACCCCCCACCACGACCAGAGCGGGTAAGAAAATCCAACGTCCCAAGACACCGCTGCACCCGACGCCCCGTGCCCTTGTGTGCCCAAACCAACGGTGCCTAACCAACCCTCAACATCCCAACTTACCCCTCGAAGTGGTGGTCACTCCTGGAAGATCCTCGTCCCCGAGTCTGCAGTGTTTCTTTGTCCCGGAGAATCTCCGTTGAAATCAACAGGGCACCCGACCTCAAAACAGCCACCTCACCCGGCCGCCCTAGTGCCGCTGAGGGTGCACCTTTGGTGCTACTTTGGTCCCCAATTTGCCCTGAGCTAAACCCTAGGCGCTTTGCTCCCACAACCCCGTGGCCTGCTTGCCAGCAGCCACCAACCGGAGCCCTCCTATCCCCCATAGGATAACATTGGGCCTCAACACTCTGCACCCGGCCACCCTAGTGCCGCTGAGGGTACAAAAACAGTGCATCACTGACCCTGGGAGACCCTTGAGTCTAACCCCAGAACCCCAACTCCAAAGACCGAGTACTTACCTCGAAACCAATAACCTGCTTTTCCTCATAGGATAACATTGACACTTTTTCTCCCAAAGTTTTGAAAACTAAGAATATTCTTTAAAAATCTCACAAATAACCAAAACGCATTTTCTCAACTGTTTTCAGGAAATGTCCCAGTGCTGAATCTAGGTATCCAGCAGTAAGTAGGAAAAGTAACGTAAAAGTAACTTACTTGTGAATTGAATTTCCTTCCATAGGATAACATTGGTGGTTCTCTGTGAAAAAGTTTCTGTCAACTTTTGAAATACATGAATATTCTTTAAAAATCGTACATCTAACTAAAACGCATTTTCTCAACTGTTTTCAGGAAATGTCCCAGTGCTGAATCTAGGACCCAGCAATGAGTTAGAAAAAGTAATCTGAAAAGTAACTTAACTGCAATTTATTGAAAAAGCCTATTCATTCCAATGTACTGTATTCACTAAGTGTTGCATACTACTGCTCCCCTGTAAATCAAACAAAGTACCATTTCTATTGCATTTTCAAACAGTTCTATATTCAGTAACTTATTACTGAAAAGTATTTAATGCTTACCTGTTCCTTGCTTGTTACTAAACATAAACAACTGTATATTTTTTATACAAAACAATTGGCCTAGAGTTCAGTTTTTGAGTGTGTGAATTTATTTGCTGACTGAGTGTGTACATCAAATGCTTAACACTGTCCTCTGATACTGCCTTACTGCTCGACCAAGCTACCACTTTAGAGAGTAAGGTTCTATCTAACTTTAACCTCTGCCTACCTCTGGAGACTCTTGGACTCTATACACACTGTACCTCACTTTGGTGCAGTATATATAGAGCCAGTTTCTTACACCTTTAAGTATTTTTATGCAGGCTCTGTTTCTAGGGTGATATGTATGATACATAATTCCTTTCTAAAACAATGTACCCCTAAGCTGTGGCCCACAGTCAAATCATCTCCGGCCTTTACTATTGCAATGCAGCAGGTATGGTTCTCCCAATGGCTTCTCTTGTCCCCATCAACGTGGTCTTTCATACAACTGCCTGAACAGAGTCTTCTCCTAATGGAAATTTGAACACAACTCCAGTCCTGAGGGTATTCCACTAATTCCCTATTCAATCCAGAATTAGGTTCAATATTGGATGCTTTGCCCACAGGGCCATCCATATCAAATCCCCTCCTTACCTTACAGCTCTCCCCACCATCTATGGTGGAGAGTGATGACTTTGGATCAAGAAACTCCAGCTGCAAAGACTTATTCAGCTCTAAAACCATATTTTTCTGGAGCTGCGACTAGCTTCAGGGAACCACTTGCATTGTCAGCCAGAATCCAATCTGACACACCCATCTTCAGGAAAGTTTTAAAAACTCACCTATTCTACATTCACCTCAACTAACCCCTTCAATCACCACTGTTGGTCACCTCCTCTGCCCCTTCTATTATTAGTCTGCTCTCATCATTCTCTACTCCCTGTAATTGTTACTAGTTATTCTCTGTGTTAAGTGTACGTATGCCTTTTGGTAAAGCAGCACAATAAAATATGGCAAATAAATAGAAAAGTTAATTATTGCACACCTTCTTATTCACAATTTTAAAAAACGTATTGAGTATTCCTACACTCTTTGCTCCTTTTGTACGAGATCCATTTGGATGTAAGTTAGTTGCTCAGGTAAATTTAGGATATGCATTTTTGAATACTAAATATCTTATTTATTTATGGGTGTGCATTCATTTTGCACAGCATGTGCTTAGTCACTACACAACTTCCCAGTGAATGTCCATTTTTGCAGGTTCATTCAAATGAATGCATGCATTGCCTTAATTGCACACTCATAGAATTGACTTAAAATTGTAGATTTTGCCAGTGTATATTTGAATGACTCATGACAAGTATAAATGCATACAATATGACTTTTTTCTCGGGTAAATGTTTCTTAGAACTGGAAAACGGTATGAGAATTGGAAAAAATGAGTTGGCATAAACAATCGTCTAGAAATATAAAAGTTGGCTTTAGACAAGAACTGTTGGGCTAATATGTAAATCTCATTCTTGCCTGCTGTCTACTCCCTCCATGGCTGCTATTCACACTTGCTATAAGAATGTAATGTAAATAGTTACTCACAAGTTTTGCAGCAACCTTCTAGGAAGGATACAATATATCCGCCAACCTGTAAAAAGAATATGAGATGAAAATTAAAAGTGATCAATCAAAGTGTTCATACATTTTGGTGTAAAAATGTATTAGCAAGCAGAATCATGCCCTGAAGCACATGCAACACTGAAAATATTCTCCAAAATGTTGTTGCTGTTAACAAGACAATGATTCATAGACCAAAATAAGCACCTCAATTTGCCGTATAAAAGCATATGTTTTAAAAACAGTAGGATAAGTCTTTTTGTCAGAATATATTGCACACAAGGCATTTCCTCAGTATTCACACATTTATTTTGCAGTGTGATTCATACACATTCGCATGACCTAAGTTGAAAACGGCCTCTAACTTTTGTTCAATTCACTCAAATTAACACATTTGCGAAAATAGATTTTCCATCTACAATACACCCAACAAATATATCCAACGAAGTGCAACCATGACAGAAAACCACTATATTTCGATGCAAGAGTTAACAACACCTAGGTCATTGCATTAGCTCACCAGGAATCTGTTTTCAGTTTAGAAGCTACACAATTATGGTGCTCAGAGATGGAATGACTGAAAAATATATTTGGCTTTATACCAGATCAAGAAAGACAAATAATAGGAACCAATTTTTGAGAATCAAGATAATGGAAAACCGAATTTGTGTAAAACCATATTAATATAAGTACAGTTCTTGTGAAAATAGTAAGACCAATCCAAATAACAGTTGAAAATAAAAAAAATATTTACTAACAAATAATTGAGGACCCTATACCAAATCCTACTCAGAGGACATTGTTTTCAATTATGCTGAAAATGAGTAATTTATTACAAATTATGAATGATTAAATATTAAAGAATGAGTAGTAAGATGAGGTAGGGATGGAGAAGTATGGTGGGGGCAAAAGAAGGAAGTGGTAAGAAGACACATTGTGTGGGGGTGATTTTTTGGAGTAGCAATATGAAGAAAACATGACCGAATGTGGCAATAGAAAGGAGTCATGAGAAAAGTGACCTAGCTAAACTTTGCATAAAAGCCAATGAGGAGAATACATTTCCAAGATGTATGGCATTAACACCTCAAAACGTTTTAAAGTCAATTTTGAAAAACAAGACATTCTAGGAATTTGTTTTTGCCAGATGATGAATGTCATTCAACTTTAATATTTTTATTAAAATCTTTAGAAGAAACGGTTTCTTAGAACTGGTATTTTATGATTTGTTTTAAAGAAAATCACATACAAATATGTAAACATATACACCATCCCATAATGCACGACTTGTAGGACGTACCTGCACTGGGTTTAAGAAATTCCATTCTTTCCTGGTCAGTAATACAATTGGAACATATCACATACTGGGAATAAGAAATTCAAACAATGTGGCATGTCAAGGTAAAAAAGATGTTATCAGTTTCAGAGCTGCATGTCAATGTCATAATCATTGTGCCATTTACTAAAGAAGGTAGTATTATTTGGCAAGGCAGTTAAAAAATGTTTTTACATATCTTTGATTCTTTATTTAATTGATAATTTCTTGAATTATTTAAAAGAATTGTTAATTTCTTTCATTCTTTTTCTTTTTTTAACAAAAATGCTTTTTCAATTGTAGGACCTTAGACCACCTTAGACCAGCCTAAAAACTTAATTCAAGAAAAAAGCTTGAATTCTGAAATTCAATAAAGTTTAACAAAGTGTTATGAAATGTTGTTTTTATTCTTCTTTTGAAATTTACCTTATAAACAAGTCTTTTTTAATGATATCATGTTTTTTTTATGTGTCCATTTTAATTTTGTAGATTGGTGGTAGGGGTGACTAATAACTAAAACATTGTTACACATAAATACTGTGGCCTAAATATGGTTTGCAAAAATGTTGCTCCATTTAGGTGTAGATTCACTATTGTGAACTCCAATTGTGCAATATATTTGTGAACGATGTTTACAAGCAAAATGTTTTTGACGGATACCTAGGCCACAATATTCAGGTACCCTATGACATTACTGAAAGTCAATGCATCTCAAAAAGTGCATATTCAGTTATACTTTCACTATGAAGTTGCACGCATGTCTTCTAATTCATTCGATACCTTTATTACAGACTAATCCTATTAAGAAAGTATTTAACATTCAAACAAGTAGTATGTATAAGGATTTGAAAAGTCTCCCACAAGAACAGTATTGTAAGTTATGGATTCCCCAGTTGCCATATCTTAATTACTTCCTTCAATTGGTTGATTTGTCCACTTATAACTACCAGAAGAAAAAATATGTTTATGGTTAACTTGAACATCTTAAAGAAATAGCAGAAATTTAGCAAGGCAATATTTTCAACAGATGCAAATACTATGGGGGTAAAAGAAGGGCATAATAAAGACATTCTTTTGGTACACAAATGTAGGCAGCATCTTTGTCCAGTTATAAAATTGCTGAGCCTTTTATAATAAATTGTGTAATGCTAATGAAATATGAGATGTATTTAATTTATCAAAAATCCTAATGCCTCAGTATTTTAAAACTTTCTTACTGCTATGCAAATGCAAAGTAACTTTGGAATTTCAACTTAAATGTTTTCAGTAGACCTAATATGCATTTTGGACATATGTATTTGTTACTCGTTAAGGAGCAGAAGTTTATGAAGTGTTTATACTACGTAGAAAATAACTCCATGCCACATACAAATAATATGTTTCAACTGGGTATATATGATAATATCAATAACTAATAGCTAAATAAGAAACCTAAACAATAGGGTTGATCATGGATATCCTAGGAATTTGCTCCATTACATCGGAGCGTCAAAGGAATGCATTTAACTATTTGAAGTGCTTGAGAGAAGATGCTAACGTACAAGCTTGTTCCAATTGATAAGATGCACAATCAATTGTTTTTGTTGTATAATTAGCCATCGAGCATCTGAATATTCAAAGTCACTGTCTTTTTTTGCCCTCAAAAAATAGTAGTTTATCAAGATATTGTTGATAATTAGTCCAGCAAATAAACAGATATTTCAAGTGGTATATAACTAATTTAAATTAATATTGAGCTCTGTAGACTAACAGTCAGGTGAGTCCCCGTGACTATTTACAAATATTTTCAATAAAGTATGACTAATATTTTCTTTATTGAATGACTCTAGAAGACCCACATTGTATCAAAGTATTAAAAGATTTTAAAAAGAATGAAGTTGCATCCCTGGTAATGAACAATGATCTTCATCACCAGTTTATTTTAATCAATATCACTTATTTGCAACTTCTACAGATGAAACAGTTGCTTTTCCTAGATTAGAAAAAAGTAACTGAGAGTTTACAATATGATTTTATTTTGTTATGGAAAAAATCCTTGAGTGATCCTACTTCATTAAGCTATTTTAAGCTGCACTGAAATCAGCTGCATAAAAGTGATTTTTCAGGAGAAAACTGAGCAAAACCTACTAATGGCATGAAAACACTGCCAAGGAAAATTCCCCTGCCGAGAAAGATTTTGTGGGAACATTCTCATGAAATAAACTTTTTATGATGGGATAGATTTACCTCCGGATGATGTAGTGAGAAGCACCCAAATTCACACTATATGAAGTGAAAATGTGTACTTTGCACATTACCAGAGAAGTTATAAATTAGCAACTATATTGACCAAACTAAAATTATTAAGGCATAAAAGCTGACATTTTTCAACATGCTTAAATGCTAAAAAGTAATTGACTGATAACGTGACCTAAATTAAAACTTGAGGAACGTGTTAAATGAACAGATGACCCTGCTTTTGAATATCCTGACCCCTAGTCAGACCTAAATAAGACTTTGATCCAAACTCATCTTGCTCAATAAATTCTGTTTAACCAATCCTAATAGATTTAGTGAACTAACAGTCTCTATTATAATAAAGAATGAACAAAAAAATGACATGTTAGAGCCATAGCTTAATGATTGCTTTCCTTTTCAAAACTGTAAGAAAATCTGGAAATTATTTGTTGCCTTTTTATACTGTGGGCTGCATTCAGGCCTCTTGTTTCTAAGTCATGTTGTGTTATGAATTGCCTGTGAACATTTACATTAAGCAAATACAGCATTTTGTCTATTATTAGAAACATGTTTTTCTTGTGAGACACTGACCTTAATACATTCAGTTTCATTAAAAGGAGGGCAGCTGATGGAAGATGTAACTAAAACTGGTCCTACAGCTGTATTTGTACAGTCATACCTGACACAATTAGAAATCCAAGAGTCACCAGGCTATAAAAACAAGAAAAAGAAATAACGTTAGAAATTCAAAAAACTAAAAAGTATTCACCTTTTTTTCATTGAGTTGATCCTTCTTTCAGTTTTTGCTTACTCCCTTTGAAGGCGGCCTCTGGCTATATAAAAGCTGGTTATAGTTTATGGAACAAATTAGAATGGGCTATTGCTACACTTTTGGGATGCTTTAATTTCAGATGAGGTGCTATAAAATGAATGATGTCAAAACGAAAATCTACAAATGATTATCTAGCATAATTTCCATGGTGCAGGACAGCTTGAAAGTGTTGACTATGTCATTAATGTTTGCATTCGAAGTGATTTATGACTTATACAGAAATAAGAACAATCGGTATAATCTGTATCTCTGGTCAATATATAAGATCCATTAGGGTTTCATCTGTCTCTATATCCCTTTTCTCCTAATCCATGAAAACTAATCGTTGAAATGTTACTGAAAGCTGGTGTTCCCAATTCAACAGCAGAGATGTGAAATGTATCACTTCTTCATCCTTCATAGTTTATAACTTGGAATTGCTGTATAAAGGAGTGATTCTAAAGCTTGCTATACAGGCATCACCACAATATTATGACACCAACAAAGATCGGATCTAGGGCTCTGCAATGAAGACAGGAGTCTAGTCCACTATTAAACCTTATTGTGGAGACTGGTACTCTGAATTTTAACCACCATGAGATGAGATGTAGGACATTTCTTTTTACTACCAAGACATTACGGCCAAGAGGAGGAGGAGAACAAACAGCCCAGTAGACCAGAGACACACAACAGAAGATAGAAGCGTGGCAGAGAGATGGAAAGCTAAACTTGATAACCAATTAACCAATTGACCAGAAGAGGCAGAAAATAACACCTCATTTTATGATCAGCCAGAATTCTGGGTTAGATTTAAAAATGAATGTGAGTATCATATCAACTGTAAAACAAGGTTATGAAGCAGAGCGTTCAAATCTGGAGTGGGAATAGACAGAGGCGAAGCAACTAATAAGCTATCTAGACACCCAAGCATAGGAAGTACACAAGAGTGAAGAAATTACAACTATGACAAATACATCAGGCTCTCACTGCAGGTATTATCCAGGGAACATGCTCTCTTTTCTTATCAGCATGATATCTGCTAAGTCACGCACTAATTACCACAAATAAGAATCAGACAACATAAAACCTCCATAGGAATAATGGCTGAAGCAATTACTGGGTGAAGAAAGCGTACAGGGCAAGTAAAAGGGACAATGGACAGACACAGTGGAACAAAAAGTGAAAGGAACGAAAAGAAAAGAAACATACAAAAGGGGAATGCAGAAAGCTTATCTCTGTCACTGTGTAGAATAAGGTGATTGCAGAAAGTTGATCTCTGCCATAGAGTAGAAAAACAAGGCACTGGAGTCCAGATGAAAAACAGGGGAACAAATAAATACAATGCTATATTAAAGAGAAGCAGTGAAACCACTAGGAATTGAGGCACTAGTGGCATTGGAAACTGGATCGCTAGCTTAAGTGGGAATTGGCATAAGAGAGATACTAGACATTAGAGCACAACAGGAACCTTATAAATCAATGCATCAGAAACCAAAGGTTACACATCGCAACAGGAAAGCAAGGAGTGAAGCTGCAGGGAAATGCATGAAGAGCAGATTTTGGGCCCAATTCACAAAAAGCCTCCACACTCATGGGGGAGGCTCCGCAATCACTGCAGGATCTACGCACTACAGATCTCATGTGAGTGCAGAAATCTCAGCATGACTGCGGAGCCTACGCCATGAGTGCGGAGGCTATTTGTGAATCAGGCCCTTAGGTTCTAGTTAGAAGTTTCAGGAAATGCAAAGATTGGTGACTGGATGGAGCACATAAAGCATAGAGAAGCGGTAGGAGCACTGATTGCCTGGAATCAATATCAATATCACTAGAGCCAGGGAGAAGAAGCTTAATCATCAAGCGCAAATCCTAATAGAAAACATCAGGTAGCACAACTTTGCCAAGCATGAAATGGTTGAAATGGTTGAAAAGCAAGAGGTTTAAGAAATAGGGCAAATGGAAGAATAAGAAATGCCTGCATCCACTGGACTAAGATAAACTCTCAAAAGAGAAAACTGTAGGCAGGAACAGACTAAGGGTCTGCACCCGGAAAGCACCAACTGTAGTAATTTTACTTTCTCTCCTTTTGAATCTCGCAAAGTGATTGAGAAGAAGGCTTTTTAGATTTCTTGAGACTGACGTCCTTAGAATGCTGTAATGTTTTGGGTTTTCAACACCACAGTACATTGCCAATTGTATATACCTCGTGTAAGAGTTTTCATAAGCCTGTGGAAATTAGAGGATAGTTCAAGAATTACTGTTGTAAATGATAACATACTCTAACTGGCCCACAATTGGGACCTCATTTGTGTGAGTGCTCTGACTGTCAAGGATACTGGATAGTTGAGGACTGTCTGGCCATGAAACATGAGCAGCAAACACCTTGAGGCAGAGGAGACTACACAAAGGGGTTGATTATGATGCCATTTAGAAGGGCTCCGAATCGGATTCGGCAAACCCGAATCTAACTAGGAACCCTTGTATCCGACCGAATCATTCACAGTTCCCAATGACCAATTACGATGCCCGGAAACCATTAGGGCTCTTCAAATTGGTTCCGAAAGGCATTTGGACAGGTTGCGTTTTTCGTAGTGGAATCGTAACTAATGTATGGTTTCTGAGTGAGCGATTACAATGACCGAATCGGACAGCCTTTCCGAATCAGGTTCTCCGGAATGAATTGGCTGCCAAAATCTGTCTTTGGTGGCCCATAGCAGGCCCCCCTTTCACCTGGGGGTACCCAAGGGACCCTTCTCCCCAACCATGCACAATGTGGCAGGCACCATGGGATGACCGCCACAGGGTGCATGATTTTCCCCAACCACCCCTTTCTTCAATGGAAGCCTGTGTATTGTAAGTAAATAATTCTTTATTTCGGTTTACCAAACCAGAAAAGAAGCAACCATACAAATTGTGAGTGTGTCATTTTGGGTTGAGAGGGCATTTCAGAAAGCAAATGTACAAATGGGAATAAAAACGCTCAAGCTGACACGATAAAATTACATTGGCATCAAATGAGTAAAACAATTCATGACTTTGGTCTCTCTAACATGATTATGGAAATAAAGTGCAAGTGAAGTACAAGTGCATCATCGAGATTTGTGCAAATCAGTTTCCAGTTGATAGCCCGCACATTAAGCAGAAAAAGAAGGGGGGAATTGCCCCTAGTTTAAGAACAAAGCTCTGGCACTAGTCACAAAACAGAATAAAAAACATAAAATACAGCCATAAAAACAATTATTAAAAGTTATAAAAATAGCAGCGTTAACTAGTCGGTGCAATCTTGATTGATCAACACAATCTATTTTAGCTGTTCATACCGATCGGCCCTTGTAGCTGTGCCCTCCTTCTAATCGCCCAAAATTTGGCCCAGAATTTCGCAGTGGCACAAGTGAAAAGGGGTCTAGCATCTGATTTTAGTATCCGTAGGGCAACTTTAGAGCTTTGCGTCCCTAATTGTCTGCACACAGGAGCTATCTATTTGCTTCTTGGCTTAGAGTATGCTTACAGGCAAAAAGTACATGCCCGATAAATTCATGTGGACATGGGCAAGAAGGACAGCCCTTGGGTTGAAGTTTGTTGTTCTGCCAGGAATTGGATTAGGCATTAATAGGTAGCCTGCCATGCCTAAACTATGTATACAGCTTCCTATTGGCTGGCACCTTAATGATGTTGAAGTAGCTTTCTAGATGACAATTCGATTTCAGATCGGTGAAAGCATCTGCTAGGCTGCCAAGTTGACTTTTCCGAAGGTTGTTCTCTTCGATCCAAGCCCAATACAGATGCTTTACTTGACTTCTTGTATATGAAGGTGGATGACCGATAGGCTGGGTTGGAAAGCCAATACTAGACAGAAGGGCATTTACTTGTTTAATCCAGCCGATTTTATTAGCGGTGTTCAAATCCAGACGATTTTATTAGCGGTGGCCTGTGTATTCGTTCAAAACACAGGCTCCCTTTGAAGTCAATTGGAGTACGACCGAATCCAATCCGGAAGCATCCAGGTGCATTCAAAACGCTCGGTCGAACTCCCTCAATTGGAGTGGTTCTGAAAGCATTCCGGAACCGATTTGGTAGGAATGCTTTCCGGATGAGATCGTAATTGGCCCCAAAGACGAAAAGTGTGTAATCTAGCAATTTTAAAAAAAGGTCTCTAAGCCAGGAAACAGAACAGCAACAGATTGCAAAGAAGAAAGATGGCAGTTAGAATAAAACCACATAGTGAACATATTTGTTTACGCTCTCCACATGAAAAAATAGGTAATTTCAAGAATAGACAAGAACCTCTTCACTCAAATAATTGGAGACACCATAATACTTGATGTAACACATGTAAATGTTTTGTAGTTCCCTAACAATCAAAAGAAATTATTTGTTAGTTAAAGGGTAAATTATGGCCATGTAGTTCTTCAGATTGAGTATAATACACTAACATTAATACTGGAATGTCATTAAATGAGATGTCAAAAAGGATAAGTGAATGTTTAATATTTTGACAGCATCAGTCACATATGGCCCGTGACTAATGCTAGGTGAGTAGGATGACTCACAAATTTCTCTACAGTGGGAAACCATTACCACTCCTGTTAAGGCTCTTGCGGGCAAGCAAATGAAATTCAACCAATTTTTGGCATTCTACCACAGCCAAAGTCCTAAGTGCCAGCCACTACCTCTCACATTATCCCTGAATGACCTGCCATATCCCTTACTGTCACCACGCCACAGCTGTCCCTACCTTCTCACACCACCCTCCTTCTGGCGCCACCTGAGCTATAACTTACTGCATTATGGCACCCTGTGCCTGCATAGTCAAACTGTCTTTTTTTGCCCTGAAGCACCCCAGTGCCTTCCAGTCAACTAAAGTGTAATTTGCCCCATCACACCTCGTACATTTGACCATGCATAGTAGAGGTTGCTGGTTATCAGAAGGGTCTGATCTCCCGGACCAAACTCATCATGTGGGCACGCCCTACAGTGCATGTCCAAAGAGCATGAAAAATGAGGGCTGGCCATAGGGCCTACCTTGAAGCCAGGCCACGCATTCAACCTCCTATGCAGATACCTCTGCTATGCACATCTTTGGTTGAGTGCTCTGAGGATTTGCTGTAGGGCCAAGACCTGCACCCAAACTAACATGCAACCAACTTCCACTTTCCACAGCCTTTGAAAGGGTTTGCGTTCGGGTCTCTGCACCAAACATACCCTGCAGCTGCAGAGTATGGGCTGCATAGCTGCAGATTTAAATATTCTTTGTGTATCAGCAGAATTGAATAGGATTTGCAGATCCCAGAATGCACCAGATGGTCTGTGGCACTTAGATTGGTCCTGTGGTCTCTATATATGTTCCTCAGTCAGCAGACCCTGCAACTACATTATCTTTCAGTTTTTGGAGGCCTGTTGGTTTTTTAGGCCTCCCCACACTGCCCTAGGTTTTATTGAATAGCCTATCAGGTTCATTGGACCCCAACTGATTTCATGACCCATCGTTCAAGTACTACATCAGATCATTTTGGTCACAAACAAAATGTTTCTTTCAGGACTAGCTAATCACAGCACTGAGGTCCATGAGCCCTCTATCAGGGAATACAAAGGAGGCATCAGTTCAAGAACACAAACATTTGTGATAGACTTACCTGACATTTGGTAAAAGATTGGAAACTACAGGGGACCAGCTCATGGTCATTGGCCCCCACAAATCCACAGGAGGTCACAGACAAACAGTTCTAGGTCAGGGCTGATAGAGCAAGCAGAATGGATGCATGTTGCAATTAAAGGGGGTTGAACAAGAAATATACTGACTGTCAACTTCTTGTGTGCTGTATGGCTCCACCCTTGCTAAGTTGGCAACTATTTGTTTTTTTTTATTACCTACTTGGTTCATTGTCCCCCATTAACTTATTGTGGTTCTTGTTAATTCAATTTGTCTCCTGTTCACAGACTATATGGGACTAATGCATTACATCTCCTCAGATGGTCAACTGACATCTTATCCTCAGGGTTCTTCTGCATTCCACGGTGTTTGCCAGTTCCTATAGTACTCGGTACTGTCTTTCTATTCCAAGCACCCAGCGAGTCAGCTCAGACTTCTGTGTGCTATCCATTGTTAAAAATCTTCATCCAGACCCCAAAGTCACTCCCCAATGCTATCTTCTAAGTCTTGTAGGGCTCTCCTGTGATGTA
The DNA here is from genome assembly GCF_964204655.1 of Triturus cristatus. Classification (NCBI taxonomy): domain Eukaryota; kingdom Metazoa; phylum Chordata; class Amphibia; order Caudata; family Salamandridae; genus Triturus; species Triturus cristatus. The sequence goes on from NC_140584.1 coordinate 450,860,925, forward strand.
TTCCTGTAGTGATTTGTACTCCAGCTCACACAATTCACACCTAAACACTTCTTTCCTCATGCCGGACCTCACTCCTGAGGTAGTTTAGGTATACTGCCTCTTGAGTATCCGAATCACCCCCTACTGCCTTGCAGGAAAGGTGACATTCCTGACATCCTCCCCCTTAGACAACGAGAAAAAAGTCTCATTCACCCAATGAAATGATTTAGTCTTTTAATTTTTGGGGCAAGAGAGTGTCTGCAGATGGTCTGCAAATTACCAGTCAAGATATATACTTGATTAAGCTTCAAAGCCTGCCTGCCTGACATCTTTTTGTGATGCAAAATCTCATTTGGGAACTTGAGTGGTAAACCACACTTTTCTGACCCCACTTTTAACTTGTACCCCTCTTGATAATTTTGCAGAAAGGATGAAATACCATATATAATCACAAAGACTGCCCTGATGAGTGTAAAGTATGTAGTTTGTAGAGGCAAAGCATGTAGAGTCTGTATCAGTCTTATAAGGTCTCACTACAAGAACGGAAACTTACTGTGAAATAAACTCCTGTTATAGGTGAGCACATACTGAGACAACAGCAAAGACAGTACCTTTAGGTCCTAAGGTGAGTGAGAAGAGGCAATGCCATCGAAAAGGAGAAACTTTGGAGGGCATTGTATTCCGAATTGGTTCTAATGAGAGCTGATGAAAGCTGATTTGCACGCTCCCTGAAAAGATTTGTATGAGACTCATAATCGGGGCTAAAAAAGTGTGTACTGAACAGTTTGAAAAAATCAACTAGTTGTCTCCCATGATAACTTATGATTCCATGTTTCGTTTCATGGTTCATAATTGATTCTCAAGGTTACATTGAATTGAAATTGTATTTATATCATGCTTATTACCTTTGCTGAATGATCTAATTAGATTTTTTCTTTATGTTTGAACATAGTGGCCCCCGAAGAAGGGACTGTGGGTCCCAAAATGCATAGGGCCTCGATAATCATTTTTATGTGGACCAAACAGAAGAAGAAAATATCTTTGTTTTTGAATAATTCATTTATTATGTGATGAACAGCGTTAAATTGTATTTGTTTAATTACCTAATTGGACTTATTTGTTTTTATTCGTTGTTGAGAAATATATATGCATAAATGCATTAAAAGGAATGTTGCTTTGGAAACTGATTCTGATGTAAAATATTTTTCTGAATACAGAATATGTAATGTTGTTTTGAATTGTTTACATTTTAGGCTAAATACATTTAGCAGTGCACACAGGTTAATCCGACAAACTCAGTTCGGAATTTACTTTGCTTTATACTGGAGTAGGGATATAGGTAGTTTCCTTTACCAGTATTGCACGCACACACTGACTACATTAAATAATGCAGTCAGAAACAGAAAAAATCGGAGTGCTACCCAGATTATTTCATGTTGTTTATATTTTTCCCTACCTATTACCACTTTAATAAAGTCTGTGCTGGTAACAGCGGTGGGGTGGTGGGAACATGTAAGGGGGGATTTCGAAGGCCGATGCAGAGGGAAAATTAAATAAATAAATAATTCTTCCTCCTCATCGTCCGTCGAAATCCCCCCCAACCGGCCCCACCGATGTTACCTGCACGGACCTTGGCTGCTTACCTATATCTACGGCCCTAACCTAACCCACAATGTAGCCGAAGTGTGCTAAAAACAACATAGCTGCCTTTTATGTTTTGTAAAGACAGCCATTAGCCAATTATATACTGCCTTGTCATGGGCATGTACCACAGTATACCAGAAAGTTACTGCGATATAACTCTGCCCAAAATATAACTATTTTCAGATTGACAACTTTAGCACTACTTAAATTATTTACACCTACTACCAAAAATGAACATTTACACTCCATAATCTATATTCTGCCACAATACATCTACATCCATTCACCAACTTTCATGTAACGTCTGTTTAAAGCACCACAATCCACTCTGCGCTACTCTACTCTATGCCACTCCACTTTACACTATTCCATTCTATGCTATTTCACTGTACGACACTCCACTATATGCCACTCCACTCAACTCTAATCCACTCTAACCACTGCACTAATAGTGCCATGGTTGGAATGTTCATTATTTTCACCATGTTCATAATTCTGGTTACTTTCAATTGTTTTATAAGCCTAATATAGCACATTCTTTCTATGCAAGATTACGATAATTTCAATCAATGCATTGAAAAACTCTCATTGTATCTTTCTTGTGTTTTACCATAGGCATGTATAAGTAAACAATGAAAGGGGTAAGATCTGTTTCCACGATTCCCTAGGGCATCAGAGCGTTATGTTGGAGGTTGCCAAAATCATTTGTTACCCTGGTTGGTTTAAGGGTTTAGGTGAGGCACTCTGAGCTAGTCAGGAATTGGCCCGACATCGTCCGATGGGGTAGATGGACTCAGTCCCTACATTCAGAAGTTTGGCTTTCCTAATACAAAGTCCTACATTTTCTAGTGGGAACTGTATTACACTGCAAGGTAGTGGGCAGGGAAGAGATGGCTCTGTTGGCAATGGCCAGAGTGACTGAACTCGAAGACCTGTTTCAGGATCATAATTTAGTCCCATTTCAGACACTACCAGATGAGCTAGGTTTACCGCTTGGACAGTTTCTGACACACAGGCACCTGATGGCCGAAATAGAGTGCTGGGGTAGAGCAGCATGCAAACCTGGCATACTTCCATTGACGCACACACTCTTCACTTTAGGGCATGGGGTCAACTCGCTACATGGCTAGTGAAAGCTAACCCCAACAGGACCCTCTGGCCACCTAACGGCTTGCTAGGAGCAAGATCTGGAATATCTACTGACTCCAGAGGATTTCGAAAAGGGTGCATGTATACCCACAAAAGGTCTTGCACAATGCTCGTTTTTAATACATGCGATGTAATATATTGCATAAAGCCTATCTAACGCTGGCTAGAGTACAGAAAATATACCCCGCCTCATCCACGACTTACATATGGTTTGGGACTGACCAGTGGCAGGACACTTATAGGATGAGATCTGCACAGTTCATCAGGAGGTCACTGATAGTCAGGCCTGACAAAAACTTGAGATTCCTATTCTAGGACTCCATGGCTGCCACAGGGTGGGTGGAACCACATTTAGATTTATTGATCCGGCCCTAGAGTTGGCCAGAAGAATGATTACCATGAGTTGGAAGGCAACAGCACTCCCTTGAGTTCCGTACTGGCAGGACACATTGGTGTAATGTGCTACGACTGAGTCACAGGGAGGAGTTGCATGGACTGTGCAAGCACCGCATAACGGCTTCATGGGACGATCTTTTACTTGCACTCCAAAGAGACCAAGATGACGATATGTACCCACCGTAAATGCAAGTGCTCTTTATGGCCTATTTGGAGCTGACCCACTTCTTTGAATTTGTAATGTGTTGAGTACCACTTGGCAAGAAGTACTCTGAGATGAAAGTACTGCCTCAGCTATACAGTAAATATCCCACACAACATTACTCTCTCACCCGACACAAGTAACCAGGTTATGTTTGTGTTGTTCTGCTTACTGCGTTTCACTATTTTTTCTCTCGGATAGTATCCTCAAAAATGTAACATGTTGTAATGTATTTCTTACCGGAATTGCCAAGTGATTTCAGATAGCGGTGATCTTGTAACAGTTTCTGATTGGTATATCAATGTGTCACAATGCAATTTGAATACTTGGGGAGAGGATGTAACTGTACAGCTAGAGCGGTTGACCTCGAAGCTGGGGAACCGGGTTCGAGTCTCGGCAACGACGCTCAACAGTCTGTGATTCTGGGCTAATCTCTTAATCTCCCTGTGCCTAACAAAAGTGAATGTGTTATTCTGTAACAAAACTGGTGCTCATGTAAAGCGCTCTTACACCCGATGTTTCGGGTCTAGTTTGCGCTATATAAAACTAAAAAAAATAAAAAAAATACTGAGAACACTTTAGTAAACATATTTGGATTTTTTTTTTAAGAAAACAGGTATATTATCCAAGCGATAACATTGTGTCAGGAATATAAGTTTTGCATTTTGTTAGGGTCCTTGTGAAAAATACTAGTTAGTAACTCTTCATTTAGGTCAGGTCACTCTCATTCCTCATGGCCTGAAGGCAGAATAGGAATTAATTTACCACATTACTTTATTTAACTATGTTTATCAAACATTCCTCATAAGAGTCAAATACATGGATATACAAAACTGGCATGGTCCAGAGCCGTGCTTTCCAAACATTTTAGGGTCATGACCCAATTTATAGAACAACACCTAGCCTCAGCGGACATGGGGCGGGGAGATTTCTTTTTAATAAAATAATGAACTATCTTTCAAAATGACGTAAATTAATAAAATAACATACTCTTTACAATTTTTGAGTTCCTCTCTAAAAAATAATCTGCTCATAAAAGTAGCAGATGTGACCTCTTTTCAGCGTTAAGGCTTCTAAAAAAACTTGCTGTTGATACCAGTGATTTTCTAAAATTAAAAAAAAGTCTTCTGCAGCAGAGTGTGGGATTAGGTAGGCCTCATATCCATTTTGTAATAAAACGAGTCCCAGTGGTGCATTTTGGTCTCCATACATATTGCAATTTAATATAGAGAGAACACTGCCGATTCAAGTGCTCCACATGAGCACCAAATTAGATTACAGAAGGTCAGATTTATTTTATTTACAGCACAGATAATTTGTTGATTTTCCCAGAGCCAGCACCAGGACTTGAATCTAGTCCCCAGATCCGTTTTTCTCCAATTTTGTGTAAAAATCACACGCACGTGGGATGATTGAGTATGATTAGGAAGTTTCACCAAGAATCTTGTTTGGGAATACTTGCAAGAGTTTGTATGAAAACTGGGCTTAGGGACATAGCTCAGCACCTTTGTACGAGTGGTGCTGGAATAATTTTCAGAGTGGGGGCGCTGACATCAATCTTATATCATTGCAGTCATTGGGATTGTGAAACATCCTATCTTCACACAAAGTATAGCAAATATATTCATGAGGAGAGTGGTAAAGATGTAGTATGAAGCTGGTAGTGCATACTGTTGGATATTACTAAAGGATTGTGCCCTAGTGCACTGACATTTGCAGACATACGGTCTTACTGATAAAACTATATAGCACCCAAATGATAATGTGTAGAAATCGGGTTTTAGTGATTTTTTATAATTTGCACATTACCAAATAAAGGGTCTTGATTTGTTTTCATCACAATGAAATCTTTGTTTCCATCACACTTCAGAATTACAAAAAAGCCCTTCGATTTTGCTTTCCTACCTTCTTTCTTTTTAAAACTCTTTTTATTGAGTCAGCAGATATAGTAATTGCAGGCTTAACAAAATAGTGAAAATATACAATCGTCCATATATTGAATGCTGAGCAGGTGATTGTTATATAGCAGTTGTAAAACAAGAAAATAAACCATTCGGGTCCGTATAAGACAGCCCCAAACATTTTAAAACTCTGTGTCATATACTACAAAACAAAACCCCGATTATGCTCTTCAAGCCCATCTACATACATCATGTCTAACCGAACAGCCCTATTGCCCTGTGCTGCATCTCTATATGGTTTCGACTTAAGCAGGGTGTGACGGAGGTGGTTCCAATATAAGGCCCCTAAAATCTGCCCATCATTTCCATATTTTAAAGTGTTTCTGAGGACACCCTCACACTTTAAAAATGGGTTGTTCCTGACCAATATACCAGTCATGACCGGCCCTCCAAGCACTCAATTTGGGTGGAGCCGGATCCTTCCATGCCCTTGCAATATCCCTCTTAGCTAGGGTAAGACCCAAGAACAGTAGATGTCTTTTATAAATGTTGCCCCCAATTTCATCTGTGATATGTAGAAGAACGAGCCTAGGAGAAAGAGGTAAAAACCATCCCAACACTTCAGATAAACGCTTTCCTACCTTCTGATATTTGCTGGAACATGTGTACACTTCCTATACAGGTATTAAAATTTTGGTGTGTGTTATAAAACAATAATATCCTATAGCCTTTCTTTTCACACTCCATGTACCCCATTACAATTGTCCCATCATTCACTCAAAAACCTCCTCTCACTTGTAGTCAAAGAAAGGAAACACAATTCTCATGTTAAAAGAATAAGGAGCAATTTGTCAGAAGACATAGCCTGACATTTGGCCTCTGTCTTTTAAGCACAGCAAGGGTGACAAGATAAATTAAAAATGTAAAGACATCTTACCAACCCACCAGAAATCCACTGCCAACCCACCAGTGGGTGGCAGGCTACTGTTTGTGAAATGGTGATCTAGATTATTTCCTGTGAAAACACAGGTTTATATAAGATTTGGTGCAGCATTGGAACCACAATATTCTAATACTATTTAGTTGGTTCACAAACACAACATATCGCTAACTAGATAACTTAAATTTCCTCATTACAGGTGTGTCTTAAAATGTTAAATCAGGTGAAAAGAAGGTTCACAAAGGATTCTAAATTGAGGGGCCTATTCCCAAACTGCATTTTGCAATTTGTTTAGTAATACTACAAGGGTACTACTCACATACTGCAAAATGCTATTCACAAACGTATATGCGGAGGTCTCCACCTCCCCCTCTCCCATCTTTCCTGTGTGGAGATTTCCACCCTGACAGCAGAGATCTCAGCACTTGTACGCATATGTTTTAGTAACAAATGTGGGAGAAAAAAGGAAGAGTGGCAGGAAAATGGGAATTACTTGCTAGTAAATAGGAGTGGGTTTGGCAGGAGTAAAGAGGGGTTAAGGAAAGACTCTTGATGGGTTATATATAAATAACAAAATATTTTCTTTTCCACATGTTTTTTAATTTAAAACAATATATGCTTATTTTTTTAATTAATGCATTTAAATACATTCTATCCATAATTTATAGTACTATTTACTACATATTTAATAAATATGAATATTTTCCATTAATCTTAAAACATTTACTTTTAATCTAAATTATTATATTTAAATAATTAATGTTTATATCAATCAATCAATCAATTTATCTTTATTCGGTTTTCATATGATATAAAAAAAACATAAAAGCACAATTTTCCAACAATAAAAACAGTTCCATAGCTAATGTTTATATTGAAATTAAGTTAAATGTGTAGTAGCTTTTTTTATTTTGTTACACATTTAAAATACATATCTAAAAACCTTGTCATTGTGTCTCTTTGTGTTGCTCTGATGAAGGAATGTGAGAAATGTTGGAAGGTTTCAAAAGAAAACATATATAAATATAATTTACATTAATATTTACTAATTTGTTTTTTAACTGTTCCCTATACTTTTCCATAGGGAAGTCTCCACCCCTGTGGCTCAGATTTCCACCTAGTGTGAAGAGTTGCAATTTGTTACTAAACACTAATAATTATGGTCCAACCTCTGAGTTCAGCGGGTGGGGACATGCAAGTCTACACTTTGTAGTACATTTATATACATGTAGTACATTTAAACTTTGAAGTACATTTACACCTGTAAATTATGAAAGTACATGTACAAGTGCAGATTTACTAAGTTGACCTTTGGGAATAGGTCTGTAGTGTCTGTTATGGGTACTGTGCAAATTTTGCTTAGACTCAGTTTCTTTCATGGGATGCTTCCTCGAGGTCCGACCTGTTGAAAATAGCTTGTGGGAAACTGTAAAATGAACGGCAGTGTTGAGACCATAATGGCTCCAAAGACCATCTCACTGCGTTACTGCAGTTTGTATGTGAAAAATCCTATAATGTGGTGCAAAAAATGACCCAGTTCTCTGAGGTAACAGTATTTTTCGGGGCGTTTGTTTCCCGAATGATATTCACATTCCACCCAGAATGAGACTGAGGGCCTCATTATGCGGCCCTAGTGGCACTATTGTACCACCCAAACGTCACTCTTTTGACCTTCCGGTGGTGCGATGTGTCACTGGCATATTTATAAGGCTACTTACAGCCAGCGCTGAAAACCTACGCCTCCCAGGGGAGGCATAAGGGAGGCACAACGAGAAGAAATATCTTTATTTCTCCTCGTTTTTCCTCATTCTATGTGTGCTGTAAAGTTTTACAGCACACATAGAAAGAGGAAAAAGCCTTTTGAGATTATTTTTGGGCAGGAAGGTTTGCCTTTCTGCACAAAAATAATAATCTCGCAACGCAGGCACCCTTGCACCATGGTGCACTGTCTCTGGGGAAAAAAACAGGAATGCGCCGTATCTAATGGATACGGCGCATTCCTGCCCTTTTCTTTTGCTGTAAGGCAGCGCAGCAGCAAGATCTGCTGTGCTGCCCTACAGCAAAAAAACATAAAAGAGCCCCTTAAAATGTATCAATGATTGTCAACAACGGGGGAGTCCTTGATAGACATATACACAGCATAGTAGCATAAGCATGAATCTGTCATTTTTGAAAAAAGAAAACAAATGTTCTGATTAAGCTAGGAGAAGAAATATCTAAGCTTAATACTTCATGGCATAAGAATAATATAGCAAATAAAAATTAGAAAGTGGTCAGTTACTTTCTATTACACTTTTGGGCGTGCTGTGTTCTACCTATCAATATTGTCAATGATAATGAGAGAGTGAATTAAATGTAAATAAATGTAAATTTGATACTTGTATAGCGCACTACTCACCCGCAAGGGTCTCAAGACGCTTGTACAAATACCGCTGTGGAACCCATCCTGGCTTTCCCTGTGATGTGTCCACTCCTGGGCACCCCCAAGGTGGAGGCCAGGCATCCTTAGCGTTGTGGGGGCCATTGTGGAGATTAAGCAAGCTATTGCCCAGAGTTGCAGAGTGGGACTCCATGATTGGAATAGGCACCGAGGCGAGAATTATCAGGTCCGTGGAATTTTTGAGCCCAAGACCTGCCAAGGTGGGGAATTGAACCCTGGTCCCGGGCTAGACCTCTGCATCAGGGTCTGCCGCTCCAATCATTGAGCCACACTTCTCCTTCTCCTCCATTAAGAATTTCTCCCTTCTGCCCGTGGGGTTCACATAAGTTAATGACTTCGACTGAGGTTGTCTACGAGTGCTGATTACACATCTTGCAATTAGGGGCCCAAATAAGAATGCGTGAAGAGGGTAAAGGGCAAGTGACAAGTGTTAACGCCAATCACAATGTGGGCAGATTGGTGTTTATTTCTGTAATCTCACCCAATACAGGTATACACAAATGCCCTGGTCAGCTTCATGTTCTTATTTCATACACTAGAAACCTATTGCTTTTAGAAAATTGATGAGCACATCTAAGTATTGCACGAAGTCTGCTAGTATTTTTTCTATCTTTTAAACATAAGCAAGGTTGGATATAAAGTTTCTTTTAACTTTTCATTGGTAGACAACTAGATTACCACCAGATGCTGGTATCAGGCAGACAGCCGGAGTCAGCAATCTTTGTCCCTAGTTCCAGCTGTACCAACTATGTGACTTAAATTGAACTTGGGTATATGCACAATGGACGCTTTGTTTCCATCTACAACACTGTGGCCTAAATGGAGACTATTCTCAGAAGTAGAACTTTTTTTTAGGTCACAAGTCAAAAGGTCACATTGACAGACTGCCAAACCTAAATATTTTTTCTCACAGGACTATAGAGCAATAGATGTGAGCGTTGATATTCATAAGTCTATGTCACCTGTAGGAAAGTGGGTTATTAATTGTGGAGGATATGAGTCTGCCGCAAGGAGTAATTGACATGCACACTTGCACTAGGTTGTTATAGCTGTTTTCAATTGGATCCTATGCTAAATGCATTATTCACATTGGGTGCGTCCCTGCCTTCCTTTGAGAGTGCAGGCAAGTTTCTTCCTACACTGATGCGGCATGCCGCCCTCCCACCCCAGATCGTTCCACCCCTATGGCCCTACTGATCGGGGAGGGGAGACCCTCCTCATCACTAGCCAGAGAAGTGAAACCTCTCTAGCGCCAAGGGCCTATGGAGACAAGAGCAATATGCAATAATTATGGGCCAGAAATCCCCGAATCGAACCACCTTGCTATTATACCCACTGGATTTCGTCCCCATCACATGCCCCACTCTTGCTCGCCCTGTGTGGTATGGATATGAGGTATGAGTGTTGTGCTCACCTCGCTTGAAAATTGCCGGCGTTGCAAGGCATATCTGAGCTCACTCAATCCGTCTTGGGAGCCGCAATCTCGGGTTCCTTTGGTCCCTGCCAGGGGTGCCTCACTCCCTCATAGGACCCATCCCTCCGTTTCATGGGACCGTCGCTCCACCTTCAACAATCCACTATATTTTAAATAAGTGGTGTTCTTAATGCGCTCCCCTTTGTACCCCTCTTTTCCGTGCGAGCTAATAGTTGTTAGAGGCATGTCTGCCCCCTCCGTGCCCTGCCACAGCAACCTCCTTCCCCCTCCCATACAACAACAAAAACAAAAGGTTGCTGGGGCTTCAGCCGATGTCTTGGGGGGGTTTTTTATACCTCTTAAATGGACATCGGCTGCTTGCACTGCTCCAACAATTTACACCTTGCCTGACCACCGCTGTGAGGGGTCCTGGAGGGTCTCTGTAGACACGGCGCTCCCAGCTGCACTTATTCACCCCTCTTCGGAGCGGCAGTTTGTGGGCAGCAGTTTATGATTTCTTTCGGCAGCCCCTGTGCACCTCTGACTCAGATTTTATAGAGGAGCACAGAGGCGGCAGGAGCATCTGTTTTGTAAGTATTTTCCTATTTCTATATATAAATACAGATAAAAACCAAAAGGTTTTCCGTCTGTATTTAGTTGTAAATATCCGTTTAACGGAAAACCGGGAGCCTTACTCATAAGTAAACAATGCAGGAACCACTTGGAAAGAAAATACAGTGATTAGTTTCCCAGTCAGTGGCCTACCACTGTACATGTGTAATGTCTGGCTGTCTCATTTATAGTGACAATGAGATTATTCGGAAGATCTGGGTGGCAAATTTTTAACCTTTCTGTCTGACCTGAGTATATGTAGTAATACAAGTATTACAATAACAAAGAACTATGAGAGGCTCTCAAAAAGGGAGTTCAAGCACTCTCCGATTTAGCCATTTTATTGTTGAGTCTGAAGATCGTTTTCTCAAAAGCCACTAAGGCGGGCAACGATTCCGACCAATTCACATTTTTTCAGTGGCAACTGAGAACTCTCCTTTCACAATATACATATTTTAGCTAGTGCCAGTGAGGAGGGTAACCATCTTTTGCAGTGTGCATCAATTTTGTTTTAATCTCTAGTATCACGAAGCTTAGATAGCCCATAGAGGGTTATATGTAACAAGTTCCAGCACATTGCAGTTTCTCCCATATTCATTCACAAGACCTTGAGAGATCTCAGCAGTACTAGTTGTGGGTGTGTTAGATCTCCCCCGGGTTGAGTAAACCTCCAGCAATCTGTGTTTGGTTGTCAAACCAGCCTTATTTAGCAAGGATGGGGTCAAGCACCATTGTTGTACATTGCTAAAATAATGGAATTTTAACCTGGCTTCTCTCAATCCTATGTCATGAATGGCTGTGAGTAGCAAACAGTCTTTTTCTGTATACACTGTGGTAGTGTGGGTTGACCAAAATTTCCTCCAGAACTGCCGTGTAGGCTTTGAGTAGAGTTGTTCAGTGAAAAAGCAGTAAGGTCTAGAAATTAATTTTTATATGTTCACCCTTGAGTCAGTTATTCATGTATCAGGGAAGTTCCTAACTCTTGTGGCCTATTGCCTATTTTTTTAACTGATAAGCACAGAATTTGAGTAACTCACCACTATTGAGCATCTACAAGCCCAGAATCTGCTTCTAAAAACTGGAATGTTTTCCATTTGCTGTCAAAGATCATGTTGCATATAGTCTTGATCTATTTTAAGATCCAGTCCTTCCAGAGAAAGAGTAAATTATCATTTTATAATTCCACACTGTGTCATGGAGGGGCACCTATGTGCAAGAATTGCTTGTTGTTTTAGGGAGCAATGGAGCATCTTCCATATACAAATTGTACATTGCAGCATCGGCTTGTGCGGGTATCAGGTATCGGCGAGTTTCCTACAGAGAATGCTGGTACTCTTAGCATCACTTTGAAGATGACTTTCTATGGATACCCACACTGGTATTTCCAATTCATGATGAAAATAGTATTGGAGTTGTGACAACTGATGTGCCACATAATATGTTTCAATTTTGAGGAGTCGTAATCCTCCTGAGGATGTGTCTGGAATGAGTTTTGACATTTGAACCCGGTTTCGAGCTCCTCCGCAAATGTAACTTTTGATCTGGGCATCTACGTGCTTGAGCAGTGTGCATGGTATGAACAAAAGAAGCATCCTGAAGAGGCAATTAAATCTTTGGGCAATCACCATTTTCACAGTTTGCACTCTCCCTCAGTGAAAGTTGTAGTTGTTTCCATTTTACAAATTCTCATTGCATCTGATCAATTAATAAAGATGGATTGTTGTGTACCAGGACCTTAATTGTTAACGCTTACCAGTATTGAAAGATATTTTAGTTGCATGGGGCTCATTTAAAAGAATAGCCTTTCAGGGTACACGATGCCTTGATTCTAGACATTGACTTAGCTTCACACTTTGTCCAATTTATTTTATAACCTGCCTAGGAGGAAAAGGATGATATTATAGAATCAATTCCTGCACTGAAGAGTCCGGAGATGTCAGCATCAGTAGGATAACATCCGATTACAGCATAGGGTTAGCCTCTCTATCCACTCTTCGTATCCCTCTGATTTTAGGTGCAGTGCTAATAGCATTTGCAAGTGCCTCCAGCATGATTAGGAATAGAAGCAATGAGAGGGGACATCCTTGATGTGTCCCCCTTTCTTTCCAAGGGTAAGTTGCTGTTGTTGACCTGAGCCAAGGGCATCTTGTGTAGGATACAGACCCTGCTAAGCACTTGGATCTCCCATACCCATTCTGGAAATTACTCTGAAGAGGTATTCCCACTCCACTTGATCGTCTTTCTCCACATCGAGTAAGAGGGTAACCATCTCTCCTTGGTTGTGTCTGATTTTCCAAATCCAATTTAATAGCATTTTGAGATGGTTAAGTGGTGATCTACCTGGAATAAATCCCCCTTGGATTTTATGTATAATGCTCGGTATTATTTTCTTCAGGCTATTGGCCAGAATTTCTGCTAAAAGTTTGACATCGGTATTTAAGAGTAAGATCTGTCTGTAGTTTACGTACCTATGCTGGTCCTTTCCAGGTTTTGGAGTCAGTGAAATGTACAACCTATTTTACTCCTGTTACTATTCTCCACACTCTGCGCCTCTTTGAAAACACAGGTTAGCCAGGGTACAGTTGTATGAACCGTAATTCTACAAAAGTTGAGCAGGAAGCTGTCTTCTCCTGGGTCCTTTCCCACTGCCATACCTTTTATTGCCTTAACTATTTCTTCCTTTTTGTTATGTTGGTACAATTCTGATTTCATTGAGAGTTTGCTGTGATCTTCAGTAAGTGGATCTTTTGGAAGAATTCCTCTGCTTGGGTATTGTCAAAGTGAGCTTCTGAAGTGTAAAACTGTGTATAGTAAGAGACAATTGTTTCTGTTATATGTAGGGGGCTGTAAGAAGAGTGCCTCCAGAGCTCTGATTTGCTGGTATGATTGTGGCAGCCTCTCTTTGTTGTAACTGCATTGCCAGCAATCAACCTGCTTTTCCTAAACACTCAGTGTCTGATTCATAAAGGTTAACTTACACTTTCATGTAAGTTGGGGAGAGGATGTGGCTTAACGGCTAGGGAGTTTGACCTCAAATCTGCATACCCTGGTTCGAGGCTCGGCAATGATGCTCAACATCTTCTGATTCTGGGAAAATCACTTAATCTCCCCGTGCCTTACAAAAAAAAATCAATGTGTCCTTGTGTAATGCAACTGGTGCTCATGTAAAGCGCTCTAATACCTTTGGGTCAAGTTTGCGCTATATAAAACTCCAGGCAAAACAAGTTTACGTTGGTTTGCTATTCACAAAGGGATTTACAAGTAGTATCTTTGTGAGAGCGGAGTTCAGCACATAAAAATACCAATCTTTTTATGTGCAGAGATTCCGAATATGTAAAAATATGCACAATCTATACATTTCAGAATTATAATCAATCTATCCATTTCAGAATCCACAACACTGTATGATATCCCCTGGGCAGAAATATCCAACCCTTTGTTACGGTTGGTGACAATAACCACTGTAATTATCTCATATTTTTCGCTGTCCTCAATAAGTAACTTTAAGAATTAAATCACACTCTAGTGCAGTGGCAGCTGGTAGGTTTAGGAGGGAGGGGGCGGACATGACACACACACTCATAGCCATGCATTCAAACACGTGTACATGCACACAAACACATCCGTTCACAACACTCATTACCAAACATTCATACATAGACGCATACCAAATATTATTTTAAAAAACACACAGACTTACCTACAACTCTGCCTCGGAGGTCCCAGGAGGCTTGGGACTGCTGCCTTCCCTCATTGGCTGATGAGGGAAGACAGCAGTCCCAAAGTCATGACAGAGTGGGATGTGGTCAGTGAGACTGCTGACCCCACCCCACTCTGTGATGAAGCATCACTGATTGACACGCGATCCTGGGCACTTCAGGGCTTAAACCTGAAGCACCCTGGTGTGAGGCAATCAGTGACGCTACCCCTAGTCACTGAGGGCAGGTCCTCAGGGACATTTGGTGAGCTGAGAAGGTCACGTCCACAGAAGATTTAACTTCCTCAACTCAGCAAAGTTCACCTCAGGCAGCCAGGAGCCTTCGCATTTAGCTCATGTCTGGCTCCTGGCTGCCTGACCTGACAATGAACAGTGTCTGTTAGGCTGACCTTTGATCAGCCTGACTGATACTGTTCTTTAGGGGCAAAAGGTGGGGGGGGGTGGCCACTCATCCCCAATGGACCGGCCGCAGGTGCTCTAGTGTTTAGTGTTTGAGCTGAGTGATCATGAGTCCCCAATCCTGGCTGCACAAATGAGAATTACATGCAAATTGTGCTCCCGGCAAGTAGGGCATCCTATGCTAATGTTTATCATCAGGTACTCTATTTTTACCCAGATGTTGTTGGTCCATCATAATCAGGGCCTTAGAGAGAATAATGGTAGCCTCGGGGCAAACCCAACTGGCTTGCTGGTCTGACGGTCAGTGGCACTAGGCTAGAGAACAGATATTTCCCAGTATAATTATATTTTGATGTGTAGCACATTCATGGAGCTTTAAAAGGGTCTACAGAGATCACATACTATAAATACATGATTAGAAAAAGCTTTTTATCCTAACGCTAGATATTTGAGACAACTCTTGCATCATGGGACTTAGGTTCACTGTGAGACTGGAACACACTCTTGAATCTCAGGTAAGGTGTCTGTAAGGATTGAGGTTGACAATGATCAAAATTATTGCAAAAATAATTTGTTGCTCTAATTATTATTTTGAGAAAACAAATGCAACGGATATCAAGTACAAAAGGAATCCGATCTTGGACACAAATTCCATGAGAATGTTGTCAGTGAGGGACCTATGTGTGCCTTCAGAGCAGAACACAACCAAATTAATCTGCATCTGGAGTCTGTTTTGCATCATTCACCACCAATGAAAATTGCAAAATGCGCCGGAGGGAGTTAATCAATCATTTGCAACTCTTCTAGCAAACCAGGTCAGGGCATTTATAGTCCACACTGTTGCATCTCCCATAGCTCATAAAGTGAGAGGATATATTTGAGAGTCCTGGGAAGAGGGTTTTAGCAATGAGTGAATATCCTGATGCTTCCTATTATCACTCAAGGCCCGATTCACAGAGGGACTCACACTCGTTGTGGAGGCTCGCAGTCATGGCAGAGGTCCCACAGTAGTGGTGGGGATCCCGCAGTCATGGCGTGACCTCCATACAGCAGTTACCCATTGCGGAGGTCCGCTCATGAGTGCGGGTCCCCTGCCATGACTGTGGGGCCTCTTCCACGACTGCAGAGGATCTTTATGAATCGATTGCCATAGTATTTAAACTCAGGTAGCAGCTTTTGCTGATACTGAACAAATCAGTAAACAAACACTAGAGAGGAGATTTTTATGATTTTGGGGGAAACGTATGGTTAGTTTGTTATCATATCTACCACTCCATACCCACACATTTATCATTTTAACATGGTGCATCTAATATCAACTCAACTTGACGTCATTTGCTCACACCCTGAAAGGGGAGATTTTGCTCAACTTCTAAACACAAACTAAAAAGGGACCCTCAACCTTGGGAACTCTGAACAGAGGGGAAAGGCCAAGATGCCTTCTTGCTCTGACTCCAGTCCACTGACATCACTTTATACTTCATGGTTGCTTTTTTAAGTTGCTCCTCAGTGATGTAGTGTACATACGCTCTGAAATGAAACATGCCACTGATGTATTCTAGGAGGAGTCAGAGGATAATCCAGTATTAAATACTGCTTCTGCAATCTTTGAGGGGATCTGAGACCACTTTTCAATCAATGCCTTGCATTCAGCACCACATTTCATGGTGAAGGCTTATTCTAATGTGATGTGGAGAAATTAACAGCCCACCATCAATGTACCACCATACTCAGTTTTAACTCTTTAATGCTTCTAGCTTGTACCTGGCTGGGTATTATTACAGAGAACACTAAGTTGATGCCTTTATTAATTTTGTAACATGCTTTCATTTTTTTTCAGAGCATCATTTCTTTCCTGTATGTACTTTTTCTTTTGGAGAAATTAGAAAATGGAGTTTGGTTGCAATCAGTACCATTACTCATTTGCACAACTTCGTATTGTGGTTGCCTTTGGATGTAACACAAAAACTGAGGGCCATTGATTTACCTACAACAATTTTAAAAAAACACAATATTGACATGTACAGGACTTTAAAGTAAAACACTTGCTTCAGGCCAGTTAACTGACATTGAGTTTGGCATTTGTTTGCAATTGGTTTGAAAGAATATCAGGGATATGCTTACCCGATGGCTGGCAAGTGATCCATTCAATAAAGGATGAAGACAAGAAACGTTCCTACATCTACCACAGCAGGTTGATACATCTTTCGGTGGGTCATATACCTGGTTCTGAAAAATAAATGGACCAAATCCTCATTAGATATGTGTACGTTGTATAATCCCCCCCCAAAACGTTATATACTAAACAGCCTTCCTGAGCATATTTTGTGATTTACTTTATTTTAAAACATGCGCCTATGACTCATATTTGTTTTTTAATCTCCCTTGGTACACATACATCTTTTGCCAAGTTCTCACTGAGATGTTTTGTGTGTTATCACCTTAATTTGGAAACATAGGTTCTCAATTATAAGAGAGAGGTAATTTTTCATCTGCCAACATTGTGAGAAACCCATCCACAAACATCTGTGTTTCCCGAACCTCATTGAGGTTATGGGGGAATGCGTTGCTCCCAAAGGCATAGCAACTACAGGCTCTGCGACTGTGGATTCTGTCTTTACAGTCCTGACACTGTTGGCAATACTGTCATAGAAGAACCCAGTTATGGGTGCAAATGTGAGATAATTCCTGTCATTGGACCAGCCTCCAGGACTGCTACTTTAAAATAGTAGTTTCACACAGGAAAAACCTTAAAATCGACCATCGCACTGAGAGGCAATTTCCAGCACATAATGGACATTAGTTATCTGATTCCTGGAACTGGATCCCTCCTTTGGAAGTCCAAATATAGGAATCACTGAGATGATTTAACATCGTCAATGCAGAGATAGCATAGCATTTTGGACTTTCTACCATGAAGTTTATTTTCAATTAAGCAACTACTTCAGTGCATATGAGGGATGTTTGGGGGGGACGTTCCCATCTCAGTAGTGCACACATCTTGATTAGTCAGCCGGGCTGCTGCAAGTGCCTCTGCTACAACAGCAGTTTGACTGCTGGTCATCCAAATCTTAAATGAGTCCCATAGTTTTAACACTGAACTTTTCAAAGCAGTTATGTCTAAAATACAATGATAACTCTAATTGAATGAATAAATATATGCATTAATAAATAAAACAATTGCCCCCATTATACATTTCACTGATTAATCCATCTGTTCTCATGGCCTCTCAGTCCCAATAGCTTACATATGTTTATCTACGACTGGTAAAGACACTTTACAGAGATGATTTACATGACTCTCAAAACTAATAGCTGATCCTGAACTTTCATTATGTGAATACTTTTTCCAGAGAAATATTCTTAGTAATCATGAACACTTTGAACTTAATCCTCTAAAATGGCACCATAAATATATAGCTCCAGGTACAGGACACTGATGATGTACCAGGTGCACATATATTCATATGGTGTTATACTGCAATGTGTGATAGATTGATGACACTAAAATTGCATTTGGTGAGTCAGTATGTTTCTCTTCTTTGAAAGGTCATTTTGGACTTTTTACCATCCATCTCCCTTTCCCCCTAATATTTTCATCTCCCCACCCTATTCTATAATTAGTATTGTAACCTTTTACACCATCTTACTCAGAAGACTACAGACAAAAACATTTGATGGGTTCCTCCCTGCGTGCTGATCTTACAGACACACCCACTACTCCACCACGAACTTACCAGGCCAATTAGAAAAATATCAGAAAAAACATACTTAGCCTTGATTCGTGATTAAGAAGCTGACTGAATACCTCAAGTCAGACACAATCCATTAGAGCAGTAGGTGAAAAACATATTTGGGGTCCGCAGCGAAGACAGAAAATACAATTAGAGATTACCTACAAAGGCACCACATACTCTAGGCACTCAGTGGTCTTGGGCATTGATACTGCCCCTGAACACTCCAAGAAACTCTTAAAAACAATTGCTGATCTTGAGAAGCAGATAAAAGAATCAGATCTCATTACCAACCCCAGAGTAACATTAGAGAAAAGTGAAAGAAAATCGTAAATTGTAACCGAATAGAACAGGAAAAGAAAACCATCATATCAAGAGGGGCATGCAAAACTATAAAGCAGAGAAAACCTATCCATAGCTGACAGACGATTTCTCTACTAATAGACATCATTCAAATACCAGACAGAGCCGCCTGTTTGGTTGGTTAAAGATACAAAAACGTTGACATTTTCTGAAACTTCAGAGAATTCCAGTGACAGCACAGACTAGGGTGAAGGCATTAGCAGTTCGTCCATTCTTAAGGGAAAACACAATTTTTAGAATGAAGATAAAAAACACAGACTGAGACAAGGGAAAGGGAGAGACCAGAGTAGGTTCAGCAATACGCTAGGAGACCGACAGACACACCACAAATCTTACCATTGTGGTCCATCCCAAAACTACGAGTCACTTGATTCTCAGACAACACTGGTCCACGTCAAAATTCAGGAATGCAGGTCATCACACACATCCAGGACATACTACTGGGCATCCCTATTTTCAACTTTTCCAACTGCATGCTACCTTCCAGTGAGATTTCCTTACTTACCAAAAGTCTATCATTCATTCCAAATGAAAAGACAGACGTTTAAGAACTTCAGACAGAACTGCTGGACTTCCTTTTTTGACCATCCATCTAATCCCAACTCGGATGTAACTGGCCTCAAGCCCCCTCAACTTTCTCACCTCCAACAAATACAGTTCCACCAGAGATTCTTACATTTGAAAAGTTGTTTCTCAAAGACATTTTGAAGTGACAACACAGTCATGTTTAGACCATACAATGCCTACTTTCAGGAAATAATAGCTTTACATACTCATGTAGTAAACCCCTTTATGATTATAAAGTCAAAAGATAAAGGTGGGGGTGGTAGTGTTGCAAAACTTGAACTGCTAGAAGTCTGATATACATCGACAATTGGTAAACACAAACCACTTTCTAAAGTTAACCATGGTCCTTACTAAAGAGATCTAACTGGAGATGTTTATTCTCACCACAAAAGGTGCAAAGGAGGCATATGTAAGTCTGAAAAGATTTCTTTATCTCAATGTTAAAATTCCAAGGTCCCTTGTCATATACACATTGCCAAAAGTAAGTACGAATGGTAAATCCCAACTGGCAGGCAAATTGTGTCCGGATGTGGCTCCATTTGGGAACCAATGGGGCAATATGTTGACTTTTTTAAAAATCAAAAGCCTTGTCTGTCTGACCAGCTTCTATATTAGGAATAGCATGTACTTAATTACCATCATAAAACACCAAACCTTTGATCAATCTATCTCTCTCTTAAGCAACATTAAATATAGAGTCATTGTAAACAAACATCCCCCAAGTTGAAGGCATTAAGACTATACATAAAGCTTTTGATACTAGATTTAGGCACACCAGGTCCTCCTACACAATTCATTATTGCACTGTTGAGTCTGTTTCGCTTAGAATTTTCTTTTTTATTTGAATACAATTTCTTTCTAAAATTGAAGACACATCAATGGGAGAGTTTTTACCCCCGATTTATCATTTTGTTTATGGATGACATTGAATTATAGGTATTTTTATCACCCTCTAATTCATACTGCAGCGAGATTTTCTTATGGAAACAATATATTAAATCATCATTTAGATAGCGGATAGCTCACATTCGCTTCTCACAAATTTTCATGCCTAATCAAAACTGTAATAGACTAAAATTCATCATACATGGCCACATATCGAAATGTAATGTTCTTGATTTAACTGTTAAAGTCAAGAATGGTGAATTATACACCATACTCTTTTGTATGCCAACCAAAAGCAATGCCCTTCTCGCCTATTCTAGCCACCACCCCAGATCTTCAAGGGACACATTAAGACAGAGCAGTAAATAAAAACAAAATTCAAAGAATAACAGACATTGTCAGAAAAATGGATCATTAGAGTTTATCCCAAATGCCTTAAAGAGAGCCTGGTACTGTCCTAGAGAGACTTTCCTGTTACCCAATTTGAAAAACAAATCAAATAAATTAGTATGTGCTCTGACCTTCTCTCCTGTCTCTAACTTGGTTACAAAATGTATTAAGCATTGGAGCATGCTCACAGCCGCGGACCCTAAACTTCAAAGCCCTCTGTTTGCATTTAACAAAGGTAAACATCTTAAAGATCATTTGGTCCATGCTGCTATTCCATCATATACCTCCCCCATGCACTGTTACAAACATGTGGTGAATGCCACAATTGCTGGGACAGTACAAGTGCAGCTGGTGCTATGTTTGTCCTCTCACCATTGAATCAAACAAATTTGCCCATGGGAGTTTTAAAATCAGTCTCAAGAATCTTTCAAATTGCAACACCCCAATGTGGTATAAACTACTTTCTGTCCATGCAAACTGGTGTATATTGGCCAAGACAACACAAAAAATCAATATCATAAGCTATCAACAAAGAGCAGGCTCAGGTGTAAGGTCCTTACTGATTCCTTAGTAAAACATTTTGTTCAGCACAATCACTGTAAAGGTGTCTGCAGTGGCAAGTAATCTACATTATAAAGACTCCAAGTAGAGGAGGGAACATTACTCTCTTACTCAACAAAGAAGAATTTAAGTGGATTCTGCGATTGGATACCATGAATTCAAAGCTCAATCAAAAGGTAGATTAAACTATTTTACTGTAATAATGGCTGAGACATGTAGATTAATGTTGAATACACTAGTTCTCATCAGTATCTAGATACACTTGTATATAATGCAAACCTTTACATTGTTTTGACAAATAGTTGAGACACTGAGATGTACTACTCCTCTAAAAAGATGTGTGAGATCTTTGAATTTAGACCAAGATTCATACATCCCTTTCTTAAATTAATGTATTTACAATACTGTTTTTGCTTGAAAAGCCACTTCTTTCTCTGTGTGCTATACTGTGAAAATCCAGGCTCGATAGGGAACACTTTATTAATTATTGTTACCCCTTTCATTTGACCTATAGGGCAACCTCCTGTTCTGTCCTATTTCTAAAATCTCCATGGGCTAATCTGTGATGATTGAGGACCTTCTTTTACATGGTCACCCCTTTCATTAGATCAATGTGGCTGTTTGATGCCCTATTTCTGTTTTCATTTCTTCTAACATGACAGGCCACTCCTGGTTCTATTTCTATGTCTTTTGACTCCAACCCCGCAGCTCATTCATCCCTCTATTTAGCTTTCTTTCTCCAGATCTCTCTCACTAGAACATCTTCCTCGTGTGAGTATTATGTAAACTATTATGTAAACACTAAAGAGATTGCTGTAAATTGTCTTCCAATATGTGTCTTTTTGTATTATTATTAATATTATTATGATTTATTGTTTATGCTGCATTGTGTTTTTATTACACTATATATTTTTATTTATTTATGTATAGCCCACCTTTTTCTGTTTCCCCGATACCCTTTAGTAACTACTCGGGCTCATATTGATCATAGTCCAATTGTTGATCCCACATTAATAGTGGATCAAAATGCCATTGAGAAAGATGACAGACCTGTACAAAAGATTTTGCAATATTTGTTATACACACTTTTCTAGATACACTTACAAGTATTACAACTGTCTGGACACCAAGCATGTTTTCATATCTCACTGAAATTTGTTTTATAATTATTGTTTGCTCCAAGTTTATTTTGGACCATTGTTCTTTATACTAATTTACCTCAGGTCACAAGTGACTTTAGGGTTTTCGCTTGTGTTTGAATACAGCCAGTGTGGGGTCACCCTGGATGGTTCTCTAAATGTGCATGCTTCAATAAAAATATTTGCATAGCATGTCAATATAAAACTAAGCATCTCAAATCAAATGTGCTGCCTTTAGTCACCTACAGCTGACTTCAGTGGGAGGTACCATGTTTATCCATGGCACCATACTGACCACCTGCTAAATCCTTCTCATATGATCAATCATTGGCATTTCTGTAAAATGTGTTTCTTGGGGAATTAGGTTGGTGGCTTTCCAAATGACTACATTCATCACCCCATCCAACAGCTCATTAGAATCTATGACTCACAAGCGTCAAATCAGAAATGGCCTCCTTCATGGATGTGCTTGGAACTGAAAAACTGCATCAATATGGCAATGCCTGCTGATGTACTGTACGTAGGTGAAATTTCTAGCTGGCCGCAATGGAGTCAAGGCCATATACACAAGGAAGGCTCCTCAGTTAAAATGTTAACATTTGGAGATAGTCTCTGAAATGTAAATCAAAGTCATTCAGTGTGGCATGGCCCAAGGATTAGGCACGTAAGGGTTCCTTAAATTTGTATATGTTGTTGTCGAGCTCCCACTGAAACTGTTGGTTTTATCATCAAAAGCTCAAAGTGGGACAAGGATTGATTTTATACTAGCAGAGATCACATTTTACTTTTTACATTTGGGCTCAATCACATTTTATGCTCTTAAAATACTCCAGCTCAAGGTCAGGCTATTCCCATTTGCACAAAATGTTATGAGAGGGTCAAATCGTTGTTTTGCCTACTTAGGTTGCAACCTCCATAGGCACGCCTAAGTATCTTGCCCCAGTTCTCCAAAGGTTGAAAAATTCCACTCTTTTCTAACTCATGAAAAAGTTCCCTCTGATCACTCCTGAAGCCTTCAGGTTATCAGCGGTACAAAAGGGGGTGGTGATGGACGGAGCATCAGAACCAATCAAACACTCACACCCAGTCAACAGATCTGGGTTTGATCCATCACCGTTCTTTAGCCCACTCTGCCACCCGAGTTCAGACATGGCCATATGCAAATCAGTCTGACCCTGTGCCTCATGGGAACAGTCTAGCCCGAACTGCCAAGCCATGCCTTCCCTGGACCGGAAACAAGGTTCCTAGGTCCGGTTTCTGGCATTTCAGCCGTCTTCAGCCAGGCTTGCTTGAATCCAGTGGCAAAGTGAGCAAGGGACTCACGTCTGAGCATACCCTGCCAACTTATTGCGAACAAAGCGGTACAAAAGGGGGTGGTGATGGATGGAGCATCAGAACCAATTAAAACACTCACACCCAGTCAACAGATCTGGGTTTGATGCATCACCGTTCTTTAGCCCACTCTGCCACCCCAGTTCAGACATGGCCATATGCAAATCAGTCTGACCCTGTGCCTCATGGGAACAGTCCAGCCCTAACTGCCAAGCCATGCCTTTCCTGGACCGGAAACAAGCTTCCTAGGACCGGTTTCTGGCATTTCAGCCGTCTCTAGCCAGGCTTGCTTGAATCCAGTGGCAAAGTGAGCAAGGGACTCACGCCTGAGCATACCCTGCCAACCAAAACAAATCTCCTATTTAGATAAAGTAAACTTTTCTTTGGTAGGTTCCAAATTGGTTCTCCTACCAGCTGGCATTCATGCCAGTGGGTTCAGGAGGGCTCTTGGAATGAATAGAAACATCCTCATTTGGCAACTCAGAGGTAAAAGAGGTAGCGTCAAGGCTGTTCATAGCTTGCAAGTTATTCTTGTCTTATCCCAGCCGGCTAATCCCTCCAAAGTGTTCAGTCATTGATAAATCCCATGCAGTTTGGAGTCTACAGATCAGTCTACCTTTATCAGGCTAGGTTGATAATTCCAGATTGGAATGTGTTTTGACATTTGGAATTGTGATGAGTGTCAAAACTAATTTTAAGTCAGTTCTTCTGCAAGCCAAATACATTTTAGGAAGGTACTTTTCAACTAAAGGTATAACAAATCTGATTCACATCAAGACAGAGTTTGAAAACAATTGGGGAATATATTTGAATCATTTCTCTGGCATTTTCCCAAGCCGAGGTGTGAAATAAATATTTTAATCACATGTGGGCTTTTTTTAAAATAGAAAATCTACTCACAACCTCCACAGTGAAAATAACTTTTCGTCCTTGAGTCACTGTAAGGAGACTTGTTTCAAATACAGAGTCAGGCAATTTTTTATATATATACTAGGCACTCTACATGGGAGATTACTGGCACACTTTAAGAAAAGCATATTAATATGTAAAAATAAATGTTCTTCCATTGTGAAGAATCTTGTTCTTGTCATGTGTTACTTCAGTGCTCTGACCTGCAGCCCACCCAGAGCACAGTGGTGTCCAGCATATATTTATGTTGTATTAGGGTAGTGTAAATACACACTACAGGCCAAATGCGGCATTTAAATGTCATGCATTTCCTGCTCCATTTACTACAACATTACAGGAAACTTAGACAGATTAATTGAGTGAAACCAATTTTACCAGTGTCATTTTAGAGTGAGAGCACATGCACTATGTTATTGAACAGCAGTGTCACAGAGCATGGCCTCCATAAATCAGCAAAAATATGATCTAGAAAAAGCAAAAAGATCAGTGGTGACCATGCACAACAGGCTGACTTTGACCAAGTAATACAAGGGTGTCTGGGAGAATTGTATACCCTTTTCACAGAGTTAGCTGTAAAGGGCTGATTACAGATTGTTCTTTTGTTCTTTAAGACTTTACCAAACAGTTATCCTATTATGATACCATAAAATATCATTTGACCTAGGAAAAGTACAAGTGTACTTTTGTTATTAAATTGATGAAGTGTAACTTGATTTATTTGCCAAATAGAAAAGAATAAAATTGAATTTGTTGAATGTGATAGATCATTAGAAATGAAAAGAGGTCCTGAGATCTAACAAAGAAATACAATGCTATGCAAATTGCTTTATGTTTCTCTGCATTGTGAAGAAATACAGGATAATAATACTATCCTCTATGGTCTTGAGAACAAGCAAGAGGCATTGGAAGTTCAGTTGGACAATTGATCAGGTCATCAAACTGAGATTTGTTTTTCAAAGAAAAGGGTTCACCAACAATGAAAGCAATAGCCTGAAAGTCACAGCTCATGTCTTGATGAAGGAATATTCAACTTCTGTCCCAAAAGGCAAACTTTAGTGCCATTAAAATGTGTATCTAGCCACAATTCATACACATTTTATAAAAAGGACCAGTTACATGCTTCAATAGAATTTACATAGGATGTGAAAACCTACCCAGACATTTTTTTTTTTTTTTTTTTTTTTGAAACCGTTTATTACAAATCTCAAGAATATACAAATATGGGCCCACAACCTTCCGCCCGGCCGCTAGAAATGGCAGAAACATATGGCATACGTTCATAGAACACTTGGCGTTACAAAGGAGCATAAGCAGGAGTCATCAACATCATGGGCCACAGCCATAATACGTCACAGTGCGGTTTCATTTTATACAAACAACAAAAAAACAACACCCACAAGGCTACCCTACAGTCGAAAGTGGCAGCACGTGCTCCCCAATGGGGAACCCCAACTATCAGAGGAGTCCAAGGAGGGGAAGGGAAACAGAGCGAGGACTGGGGGAACCCTGTGCCCGGGGCTAGGGGAAGGGGTCAGCTAAGGGGACGGGGCTGGTGAGGCAGCAGGCAGCAACGGTGGCGCGCAAATACTCCCACGTACCCAGACATTTTTAATGAAGCCAAAACAAGAAACACAAACAATCACTATCTATGTTTCAAGAATATACGAGACACCATTGCATTTTCATTTCAAATAAGGGAAGCAGTGTGCTAGAATCAACATTTTATCATCAAAGTCTCCCAGAAGGTGACATTTGGAGAAATAATTGGTTAGTAATCAGAATATCAAAATTGTTGTTTTTATGAATTTAATAGACATTCAAGCATTAAAGGATATATAATTTCCCTCTTGAAAATAGTTAAATAAAACCAACTCATTATTATCAACCATATTGAAGCTAACATTTGGTAAAACCCAATCATTACTTTGCAAAACAAAGTATTGCACTTGAAACTCCTAACATGATATAAGCATCATCTTTCTGCAATTGGGTGGGTGTATGGGGGGGCCGACAGCAAAGAGAACTAGACATTTCTCCTGTGCTCTCCCTGCACCTCGGATAACCCCGCTATATTTCTAGGTCATGAAGAAAAATAAACCTGGAATTGTTTATTTTACTGCTTTAAAGATGCTCTGAGGCACAAGGAGACAACAAAGGAGCCATGAATGCAAGGCTGCCAGAGCTGGGCTGCAATGAGTGTACATACTGTTGCCATCGTGAATAGATAGAGAGATAAGCTGTCCTGAAAAGGGGCCTTCTCAGCCACACTGAGCCTACGGCGAATGAGGTTGGGAGTGACCGGTGAAGAACCTTGACGAGGGTGAACTATCCTGCAACATCCTGCAGAGCTCTGGGTCACTTATATGTCAACCCAGTAAGAAGCTATCAGCTTGCAAAGGTGAAGTGGTGCCTAGGTAGTTGCAGTAAGAAGCAGAGAACTGAATTGTGAGGGAAATAGCTGTGGGAGGGGGGCACATGGGATATAGGAAACAAACCCAGAGCCAGAAGTTGGAGTTTTGGGTTACATTGAGAGAACAGTGTGAGAAAAGCAAGGTACCAGTAATTGTATGGATGAAGGATACCACAGTGGCCTAATGCCAAGAAAATTGAAGGCACTGGTCCATGTATCGATTAAGTGGAAGTTGGACAAGAATAAAGGCTTATTATATCAAGGCACCATGCTTTGGAGCCTGCACTGTCTGGGGCACATTGTCTGCATATAACTGACTCTGTTACTATGCAAACAGCAAACATTCAGGAAGGATCTAAACAAGGAAAAGACTATAGGCCATGGGCAGATCCACATATTTAATGCAACTTGGCAGTGTGCGCACAGTGACAGGAATAGCTATGATTGTATATTCTGAGATTGTCTAATACTGACACATCAGCAAGATAGTTGTATGTCGGAACAACACATGGGTTTACCACGCATGCTGTTACTCCCCAGTCTTTACAACAAAAGCGTCTTTACCACGCATATTGTTCCAATGACATCTCTTAGGAAAAATACTGGACTTTAGAGTGTTATAATTTAATATTCCAACTCCGGTCTGTGCAACAGTAGAGAAAGCATTGGACTATAAAGTTCAATGCTGCTTTCCCTAAGGCAAGTCATTGTTATGACATTCGTGGTAAAGGAATACGCGGTAAAAATGCATTTATTTTGGGGGGCATGGCCAGGGAATATGGCTGCCTAGGCGTGTTCCCTCGGAGCTCCCGCCAACCAGCACAAATCTTACATAATCCTACACCAAAGTGGGCGAGGGAGGGGCTGGGCTGCCCTCACATCATCAAATCTGTGAGATATAGGCAGAGGAGGCGGCAGAGGCGCCATACAGATCGCCGAGTGCTGACGGCTTTGTGAGGTAGAGGCTGCATGTGTGTGGGCCTACCTGGGACGCAGAAGCTAGAGCGAGGAATAAGGCTCAGCGGACTGAGCAGAGCGGCTGCAGGAAGGCAGAAAGTACCTGGTAACCTCGAACTGTCACTGGGGCTGGAGGTAACGAACAGAGCCCGGAGGATCCAGATCCGAGGTCCAGATCCGTGGTGAGTCGGGCGCGGTCTTCATAGGCAGATCTTGCGGTGGGGTGACGTGTTGGTCCGCGCCCGGCTAGAGCTGTGAATCGCCCGGCAGCGCTGAGCAGCGGGGAAGGCTCTTACATGCCAGAGGGCTGTGAAGGGCCTGAAAGACTCTATAATTTAAACATAAAGTCTCGGGTTGCGGCCCTGCCAGCCGTGCCTGATTTAGGTGGGCTCCGGCCGGACCCCAGAGTGACAAGCACACCGGAGGCCAGACCAGAAAGGGTCCAAGGACGGGCCGCAGTGACTATTATTACAGGGCCAGGAAGGAAGCACAGACGTGGTAGACGGGCCACAGGCAGGTACCTAGTCCACTGCACTGACAGCAGAAAACTGCGAGGTGGGCACTTGGACATGAGCTTGTTGGTCCGGGCAGGCACCTAAAAAGATAGTAAGTGTGGATCTTTGTAGTCTACTTGTTTCACGGTTGAGGGGAAATCACGGTCTAGCCATAATAAATCACAGACCAAGAGAGGGAATCCACCAACATATGGTGGCTGATGCTGAGGAATGAAGATAGCTGCCTAAGGGTACGCCACTACACCCTTGGAGCATCGCGGTAGGTGGAGCACACAGTTCGAGCCAGTGGTGAATGAGGGGGGCGGCTGATACAGAACCCTTTAAGTGGCCCCTAGTGCACTAAATTGTCCCTGGATAAAGCTGCAGTGGACAAGCGGCACTCTTTGGGAGAAGCGGCCGGAGGAACCAATAATCCTACACCTAGAACTCGCACAGAAGGAGGAGGTGAGCCACGTATAAACTGTGGAAAGCACACCTGGAATGGCTAATGATAAGGGTGCAAAGACAGTGCACACAAATAAAATAGACAACTATGCGATGCCGCTGCATACGGATGGAGCGGCTGCGGAGGGAGGACAGAGTCCTCATACTACGGCCAAGATACCAGCCGAGATCAAGGGATCCAGAGAGCTCACCCTTCCTAAGATAGACATGGTAGCGTTGGAGGTGGGGCTGTTCCATACAGATGTATGTAAAATTTCCGATAGGGTGACAGACACTGAACAAGGTGTGTCGACCTTACAAGCAGAAGATGCCACCCTTCAAAAAACTGTGGCAGAGTTGCAGTCACACACCGAGAGATCATAATTAAGAGTCGAAGATGCCAAAGGGTGGTCTAGGAGGAATGATATACGTCTTATGGGCATAATATACAAAACAGCCTCATGTGTCTAGCAAATCTCAGGGTACAGTATAATGGGAAAGACCACTTCTTTATGGGCCCGTCGGAAGCAGATGACTGGTTAGACACTCTGGGGATTGAAATATCTCGTTGCCCCCGGGATCGGCCACAAAAAATCCCTGGGACGCAAAGTCAGAGATCACGAGTGCGCCGGCACTCGGCAGATTCAATGATAAACTCGAATGTTAGCCGCACTGGTAGGATCCTGGTCTGCCTGGATGGTACTCGCACAAACCTTTTCCACCCTGCCTAAACACTAAAGGCCGTGGGAGAGGGCAGGGATGTGGAATTCCTATAGCCTGACGCCCAGGACATATTGTTTGGGGTCAAGGGCAACAAGTTTTCATGTGTACTTTGCCCTTGGGACAAGTAGGCCCAACCCCCTGCAGCACAAAAACTTTGGCTTCCAGTTTGCAGTACCACATTATGGATCAGAAAAGGGCACTGTCTGCAGTAAAGTTAATATTTTTGCCCATATGGTAATGCTGTTCAAACCTGTATTTATAGTTCAGTAATTGAAAGCCTTTATTATTAGGGTTAGCGCTCTAAGTAAATGTTGTAAGCTCCGACTGCACTATTGACAATGGTTCCAGTATAAAAATGTGTACACACATTTTCAAAGTTTACAATATGAGGATATGTATAATGCTCCTACAATGCTCTCTGATTTGATGCAAATATTTACAGAAGTTAGAAAGCAAGATTGATGATTCTTTGCTTTCAAAATAAAATGTTTATTAAAAAAATGAAAGCAGGAAAAACATTTTGCTAAACTACTGTAAAATTTCAGGAACCATTTCTTTGCAGCATCATTTAGTAACATGTGTTGATGCATGCTAGTATTTCCCAAAAATATTCATAATGGAAAATCAGTCTAACCAGTTTCAATAAGATTATGGGAAACTAAAATAAACAAGCACTGGCAAAGCCAGTAGGTCTGAAATTGGTGGTCAGCTTTTTAGTTTTGTCAATGTGCAACTTGTTTTGGCATGGATTTTGTAAAACCATATTGGTGTGGGAGCCATCGGGCCCTCACCATTATAACAAGCATTGGCAAAAGCAAAAATAGTTTTTTTGGTCTCAAGAAGCACACACTGCCATAGTGGTTAGTGGCACTGAACAAAACTACTTTGTGTGCCGATTTGCTCTTTGTGAAAGAGCAGAATGCTGTCACACAGGGAAGCCAGCCGATACAGAGAGAGGGAGAGAGAGACAGAATTTTAATAAACAGAAAAGGTCACGGTCAAAGCAAGACCAAATTAGGGCCCCAATTATTAAAGAAAGTCTCAAAAGTGCACCCATGGTATATGTCCTTGCATTAAGTGCAGCTATAAGGCTTTCGGGAATTCCCAAGAATTTACAGAAGAGGAATAAAACTCCTAGAAAATATTTGTTAACTACATAGTAGCATGAATATGCACGTGTAGATTTGCTCATGCGAAAATCTGGGTGTTTGCAAGTTCACTTTCCCTCCAACCGCTTTTTTTCCCCAACTCCGGAAAAAGGTTTACGTCTGCCATTGTTAGGAGTAAATTCAAACATTTCTCAGTATCCGAAAAGATTAGAGAAGAGTTGTTGAAAACCCTTAAAACATGCAAGTTAGTAGGTTTGCACAGACTCAAAAGGGCATTCTAACTCTGAAACTATTGCTTACCACTATCTTCAGCCCCAGTACGTAGATCTGTGGAAACTTGGCAACATAAGGGGATTGCAAGTATTCAAACACTACTATGGTATGAGCCCTGGAATAATCAGAGAGGCTATATCAGAGCTTTTATATTATGAGATTGCTGCCATAATTTGTCGCTGCACTACATGGCACCAAGGGGGAAAGTGAATTTTGTTACAGGAGAAGTAGATTTATGAAGCAACCTGCCCCATGGACAAGTAGATATTTTATTAAATTACACACCCCTGAGAGGGGGTGAAGACAGAGATAGAGAGAAGATGGATCCTACATGGGGTGTAATTGCATAATTCACCCAAGCTAACGTATTTTGGCAGTTGGTGTCTATTTTCTATTCCATTGCTTCCTCTGCTACTGAAGGAATGTATGTTGTACTATAAATGTCATTTTATATAGTTCTTGGAGTGGGGGTAGACCGATCACCCACTACACTCAATTACTTATAGTCATGTCAGGGTGGTGTTTAGAGGTTCAGGTCAGTGGGGAGCTCACAATGGGCCACGTTCCTATGGAATAGGCTGAGTGCTCGGCCTTGCCGCCTGGGGGATGTCGGGATCACAGCTCTACGCAAAGGTTCAAGAGAAGGCTTCCTCGGGGGGGGTTGGGGCGAAGGGCATTAGGGGGAGGCCACGTTGGGGAAGGCCTTCTGGTTTGGTCCTGCTGCCTGAGGGTGGGGGGGGGGTTGCCCAAGGTTTGGGCCTGGTTTTTGTTTGAAAGGGACAGTTATGGCACGGGTCGACTGGATGGGTGATCATACTCCGCTGGAGAGACATAAGTGCTGAAAGATGAGACACAGGGCCGGGCTGGTCACTCTGTAGGTTGATTGATGTAGAACTAGGCCTAAGATGGCAGCTGATTGGAAATGCATGACCTGGAATGTTAGAGGTCTAGGCCGAGTTGTCAAACGACAGAGGGTACACTCATTTTTATGTCAATTTGGTGTATCAGTAGCCTTTTTTCAGAAAACCCACACATGAGGCCCCTATCTATAGTCTTGCGATGCAGATGGCGCAGACAGGTCTACGCGACCACCTATTCTGACTATGCCAGGGGGATCTTGATTTGGGTGGTGCCAAGAGTCCCCTTTGTCGCTAAAGAGGTAAAGATAGACCCTGAGTGGCAGTATATAATAGTCACGGGGCTATTGGATGCTAGAGAAGTATGCTTGATGAATGTTTATGCCCCCACAGGGGATGACCCATCTTTTTACGGCTCTGTCCTACATGTTTTGATGGAATATATGTGGGCGGCAGTGATAGTGGTCAGGGATCTAAATTGTGTACTTGATGGGACAATGGATTGATACCCCCCTAAAGTTAATACTAAACCAACAATGACAGGGGCACTGAGGGAAAAGATTAAGGATGCGGGGCTACACAATGTGTGGAGAGTGTGTCACCCACAGAGTAGGATATACTCCTGCCATATACCTGCTGCGGGAACATATAGCCGCATTGGTTATTGTCTGATGTCTGATGTGGCACTACAGTGGGTTAACAGTGCTTCCTACTGGGTGCGTTATATCTCCGACCACTCTCCCATGCTTTTGACACACCATACATAGGTACAGCCCCCCACGGTGCTACTATGGAGAATGAATGTGGAGGCACTATTAGATCAGGTGTTTGCCGACGAGGTCTCCCGGACACTAGATGGGTATTTCAGTGTCAGTTGGGGCAGTGCCTTATCCAGGGCTGTGGAGTGGGACCCCATGAAGGTGGTGCTGAGGGGTGAATGCCTTAAGATAACATATGGAGTTAGACAGCAACTCAATAGGCAGCTAGATAGACTGGAAGAATGAATGGCATGGTTGGAAAAAGAGCTAGTGGAAAAGCCCCTTAGTGTGCGGGCATGGCAGGATTGTAAGGAGGAGGCATTAGAACATGGAATAGGCTCGATAAATTTGCGCGCACCAATTACAGGAAAAGGCTGCGTAGAGAAGGGGATAAAGCAAGCTGTATGCTCGCTATGCTTATTAAAGGCAAAAACAAATTTCTCCTATAGCGGGACTTCGTGACTGCAATGTACAACTGGTCGCCTCACAATTGGACATTGGGGGAGTTTTTGCGAAACACTTACAGGGGGTATACACAGCCCCTTCACTCACAAACCCAGTGGAGATGAGGGCCTATACTGACATGGTAAACCTGCCAACTCCAAGGTGGCTATCCCCCGGGGGCTCGAATGTGGAAGACTGACTAAATGATATGGCTGAATGGATAACTGCTGAAGGCTGCCATATGACACTGACACATAGGGATAAGAAGCTAGAAGATGACGCTAGGGCGTGGGCAGCGATGCTCATCGAATTATTAACACCACCGGATGAATTACCTCCATAGATTAAAACTCTATCCATGCCTGCTAAGTCCGAAGAGTGACCCTAAGAGAAGATACTCAGGGCTGGAAGCGCCCATGGGGGGGTTGTGTGGGGTCCGTCCCGACTGGTACGTAAGCACTGATCTCAACATAAGATGGTATAGAATTTGTCACCTGCACCCAGTATGAGACCTGAGCGGGGGAGGGGTGGGAGGGAGGGGAAAGTTGATTGATTTCAGAAATGTCTTAATGTGATGTGATTGTATATTTGGCTCCAGATTATTGTTTGCTGTATTGTTCTTTGAACAGCAAATACAAATTCCTACAAAAAAAAAAAGATGCATTTGTTGTAAAGACCACATTGTAACTGCAGCGCATGGTTCGGCTATTATGGTAAAGGCTGTTTCCCAGGCAGGATCAACGGCTGACCAGGGTAGGGGCTTTGAGAGGACCTCAGCAATTGAAGTACTCACAGAACAGAATGAAAGATTGACAGGTGACGTGCAATTAAAGACCCAGAGGGAGCAATGGTAAAAACCAAGATCAGCAAACCTATCAAGGTTATTGAAATTAATACCTTTAGAAGAAAGCCCCTCAGTAGAAAGGAAGCAAGCAAAAGGACTATGGAAAAAAACCTCTGTCTCCTCCAGAGATACATGAGGTCTATTTAAATCTAACGTCAAAGATGTATTGGCTGCAATGTCAGACACGAGAACTTCCATGGAGTCCAGGATCGACAAAGTAGCGAAAGACCAGAAACTAGTATAGGTATATCTAAGAAAAGTGTCTAATAGAATCACAAAAGTGAAACACACATCAAAACAGGCCACTGGGGGTATTTTGGAGTTGAATTAGAATATGCTGGTTCTCGAACAAATTGTGAAAAAAGTGGAAGCAAGAGTGGAGGTTACAGAAGGACATTTCAGCAGGAACAAGATTTATCTCCAGGGTCTGCCTGAAGGAGCTAAGGGTCAGAAAGAACTAAAACTGAAGAGGGTGTCCAACCTGTTTTCAGTGGAGAGAGCACACAGGCGATGCTGTCATGCACTGATGATATGTGAAATTATTATCTAAATGCTGTGCAATTAACATATAACTACAAAAAATATAATGCCATTACCTAGAGCTATATAGTCTTTTCAATCTGCTACATAATGAAAACTGTAACAATCTTAATACAAGGACCATTCTTTTAGAATCGGTCTATCTTCAACCAACATTCCCCTGCCTTTGATAAAGCATCATTTTATGTCAACTAGAATAAAAATAAAGATTATCATTTCTACAATCTTTTGCTATCTAAAACTACAAATGGCAGTTATTACTTCCTTTCAGATCATGAAAAAGATGCCTGTAATCATTAGAGACAAGATTTCAGTCCACAAAAACTGAAAATTATAAACAATTGGTTATAGGTCTTCAGCTACATATTACTCAAAATATCTTCTGGAGAATTTATTGGTCACCCGTGAAGATCCATAGATAAATCTGGAAGAGAATGACTCCCCTTTGAAATGTAATCAACATTAAACCAGCTATATAAATATGTTTATGCTAAGTCCCTGTATTGAGATATGGTTGTAAGAAGTCAATGATTGGGTAGAAATAGTTGCAAACTATCATCTATTGTTTATACCTGCAACATTAACTCTAAATTACCACTCTTCTCAAGAAAAGATTTATCACAACAGAAAAAGAGGGATCACAAATGGCCTCAATTTTGAAAATTGAAAAAAAAATAGCTTTTGGGATTTGGCTAAATGCCATGAACAATTTTGTCTTATTGGAAAATGCCTCATGCATACTAATGGGAAATAAGAGATGTTTAATAATATATGGTATAGATACTTAAAAATGTCTACATTTGCCCCTTTGTATGAGTATGTATAGCAATGTTGTTTATTGCTTTTGTCTTACATTTGCAACCAATCTTCTTTAGTGTTGCACTCCACTATCTCTCATGCCTGCCTCTACTCCATTCTTTCTGGAGTTTAAGCATGCTTTGTCATTTTATCCACATTATTTGGTATCAAGACTTAATTTTCGGATGTTGTCTGTAGTTTTATTGCTGAATTTTCTCTTGATAATCATGTTTTAGCTTCACTTTGTTGTCTATTATAGCAACATTATCTAGAAAGTATTGGAAAAAATAAAAAATACTTTGAATATTGAAAGAGAAAACATAACACTATCCCAATTGCTATATTATTTTTCTGCCATTTAAAATTTTCTTCAGTGGTGGTAAAAAATCCTTTAAGAACTATCAGAGTACTGGCAACTGAATACTGAATACTGAAGTCCGTAAATTACACTGAAGAACTATGAGTTACCAGATTAATTACATTAAAAACAATGAACTAGGAACTGAAGGCTAGAAACAACAGCAAAATGGCTGGAAATATGTCAACCGTTTTCCTTCTGAGGACTTCAGACAAATGAAATACTACTGGCTGGAGTTCCTGATGAATTTCAAATTATTTTCTCGGAAGCCAACTTCACCACTTCTATACATTGGGTAATTAATCTGGTAGGTGGTGAGCTATACCAATTAAATAAACACAATCTTCTTAGGTCAAAATACAATTCTGGGACAGTCTATTGTTAATATGGAAACGGTTGATACTGTATTATAAACAATACATTCATTTGTATGAACGAAAACTCTTCCTTATCAATGAATTAGCCTGATATGAAATTCACATGAACCGGACTCGAAAATACATAGTCAGGCAAGCTCTGAAACCTGGGCCTGAGGTCACTGGTTGATCAGTCACAGGTGGAGTGGACCATAGCCGGCAGACAAATGCAATAACAGGAAATCCCAGATTACTCCCACAGATAGGCGCAGCAACACCACAATTAGATTGGCCCCAATAAAGTACACATGGGCGGAGGGATATGCATGCTCCTAAAACACCAAAAAGTCAGATGCCACATGAGGTAGGAACACATCGCCAAACAGGACACAGCACACACAGACGATGCAGTCATCATACACTGCATATGCTGGATATCTGGACACGTTACCCACTGGCCACATTGTGTCTACCCATGGTCGAGGCCCACCTGGATTATCTATTGAACACCTAATTTATGACTTTAAGGGCAGCAACTTGCATTTCTTACCATACAAGGATCACCAGAATCGTTTCTGGCATACAATTAACTCTTTCAAAGGACGTCTCAGATTCATTGTAAATTGAGACAGTCTTCAGACTTTATGCCTGTAACTGATCTCCCAGCCACAATGTTTAATTAAATGAACTGTTCCTGTTTTGCAAAACACCTCTTGTTTTATCAAGGTATTAAATGTTCAAGCAACACTATGCTCAACTCCTACTAGCTATGGCACAAGCAGCAGGCAACCCCCAGAGAGTGCTTTAAGACCAAGGAGTGGCAACATTTTTAAATGAAAGAATACAGAACAACAAAATTGGGAAACTAGTTTAAAGCAGAGAAAAATGTAATGATCAAAAAGACATCAACATCATTTCAAGTAGAATTAGTCGATTCTGATATTTGAATTTTTAAAGTTTTAAAGCAAAAGGCTCCCAGAAAAACTAAAGCTCCACTGAAAACGATTGTTTGAGGTTCACCATGAACTAGACGAGATTTCAAGCTGACCACAATAAAACAGAGGTCGGATACACAAAGTGCGTCATCCCAGTCAAAGTTTTTACTTTTGGACATAGGCCCAATTTATAGTATGTTGGTTTTACCCTTGTCCGTTAGGGTAGTGGAGTACATTACATTTTGCCTTCAATAGACTAAGGACCATTATATTAACGGATCACCGCCAGTGTAGCACTCATCTCTGTACATTTACAGGAGCCATATTCCGTGAGCTCCTGTGAAGTCACTAAGGTTTGGTGCATGAGCACTGTGTTTTGAGCAGTCATACACAATTTTTTTTATTTTTCACAAACTCCCAAAGAAGGACAAAAAAACTAATGGTCGCCACACCCTGAGAGTTTTCTATTTGTGACCGCCAGGGCCCACCTCATGGTGGTGGACAGATCATACGCTCTCTAGAGGGTGGCCCCTACTCCACCAGACCACCAGATTAAGTTTTTCGATGGAAGAGGGGGGGGGAGGGAAAGGGGGCAACACTATCAGAAATCTGATGGTCTACCCGGCTCATTGACCGCATGGACCAAGAGTTTGCTGGACAGGATACACTGTTACATTTGTGGCAGAGTACCCGGTTCACCAAACTTTAAATCGGGCCCTATGTCTAAAATGAAGCTTCGAATCTTGCAGCAAAGCAATGTCCAAGGCAGTGATTGGTGAGGGTCCCTCAAGTTTGGATATATCATCATCGAAATCCCAATTAAGCTGTTGGCCTTGGTGCAAAAAGCTCCAGATAGGACAAAGTTGGTTTTCAATGTTGCAGAGAAGACATTGTCAGTTGGATAGATTCACTGCTTTGCCAAGGTTCAAGGTTTTACCTTTGGACTTACTATTTTGTTTTGTTAGTTAAGATCCTCCAGTAGGGCACAGCTGGAGTGTATAGATAGTCAGGGCTCCATGAGGCTGCATGCGGTTACTGGGAGGTCCAACTGCACCTGTTTTCAGCATGGCAACAATCAACTAGTGGAACATTCCTGCATAGGTTCCAACACATTCTCTTAGCCTTCCAAAGGAGGGAAAATTGACCAGGTACCACTATTCTCCTCTGGTCAGCCCTGCAGCCCTTAGCTCCTCGGGGCAGACTTTGGGCACCTGGTCTCTCTCCAGCCAGGTCTTCTACAGGTTCCAGCCCCTGTTTCAATATGAAAGGACGATTTTGCCAGCAGGCAGGCCTTGTTCCCTCTCCTCCCCCCTGAGAGGATCA
This sequence comes from Triturus cristatus, assembly GCF_964204655.1. NCBI lineage: Eukaryota > Metazoa > Chordata > Amphibia > Caudata > Salamandridae > Triturus > Triturus cristatus. The sequence continues at coordinate 450,899,222 of NC_140584.1, forward strand.
AAACAAGTTTACTCCTCCACTTTGACACATTTTGACCGAACTCTGGCTGTCTTGGAGGATCTAAGGCATGAATAGGAGAAGCGCTCCCTGTGATCTCCAAGTCAAAAGAGCTAATACTAAAGATGCCCTTTGTTTTCTCAACTCTTCTTGTGCACTCCCAGATAGTGAATCACTGCTTAATGCTCAGCAGTTAACATCTTTCTTGTTCCATCTCGACGTTTACTACATTATGATTGTTCTATAGTTTTAAATTGTTTGTCCTGCTCGAATTGAGTGTGCACTGGTCTGGGGATTGCCTGCTTCTTGTACCATAACTACTACAGCAGGGATAGATTCTCTCTCAGAACTGTAGTTTGACCTAAAAGTGCAACTTTATAAAGTTGAAAGGGGTTATAATTTATTAACTCCAACCCTGGCAACCTGTTAACAAGGCTGGCTGATATACATTGCTCTAAATGTAGTGGTCTGGCACTAATTCATGTTTGTCTGCTTCGACAGACAGATTCTTGTCAAAGGATAAACTGATTTGGACTTCACTAAGGTTGAACATGCACCAGACCAATTTTATTTGGCAAATGTGGCATTTTTCACTCGCCCTCTTGTGGCATAAGAAATGGGATGTCAGTATTGCATTAGTTCTCTTGGTGATGTTCTCGTTCTTATGTAGTCATTTAAGGACTTCCTGCTAACGATGCAATCTATTAATATTGAAAATAAAATAATTATAAAACTCTGTACCTGGTATTGCCTCATCTCTAGGGCAGTAAGTAAGGGGCCTACGTATAAGAAATATTAAGTTAATCTTCATAGCATATCTTCTGTCATCTATGAGAGAACCTTGGTAAGTGATTTGAAGATTTAGTTAAGCTGGTTCATTTCTGCTGCTGTGGTGGTGTGTGATGTTCACGCTTGTTGACATGTAGAACAGAGAGACTTTCAATAACCTTGGCTTTTTCCCTATGCTTGATAAAGGCGATTCCTCTTGCTGCTTTGACCCAAAGTCAGTATGGTATGCTCAAGGAAACAGTATTATATTTTACCGTGGAACCCGTCTATTGCTCCTCTTCTGCTTGATATGCAGGTGTTGACCCATATTTCCTTGGCATTTTTATACTTGTTCTTTCTGTGCCTTTTGTTCAAAATGTGTTCACTAATTACACCGGTGCATTCCTTGATCCACATCCACCTCTTGCTTGAAGTGCTGTTATCTTTGTACTTCACTTGTAATTAATGTTCCCTGTGCTCTGCAGTCTGAGGATGTAACTTTACCTTGTAAATGTCTAATAATGTACAAGATGTGCTGGCCCTGGCATCCTGTTGATAATGCTGAGACTTGCATCACAGGTTGCTGAGGCATTACTGCCTGTTGAGTAACACATGAGATGAAATTGGAGCCCAAGGGGTGATAAGTGCACAGCCCATGATGACACAACGTTTTTTTCCCCCTTATCATTTTTATTGGCATTTCCAAATATACGGTAACAACATTGGCAGAGTAGACCGCAATACATCTTCAATTGCAAGCAGAACATATGAGAATCACCCTCTCCCCTCAGGATGCCACAGAGGTCCCTTCTCGTTCATTGTTTAGAGAAATGCTTCTCCTTGTTTCCCGCATCACGCCATGGCTGGCCTGAGCTGACAACTAGCACTAAAAATGTGCTTTACGCATGCCACAGCCAAGGACAGAAGCCTATTGGGCAACTTACTCTGCTGTTGCCTCATGGGTGAATCTATTCTTAACTTCTGAATCATCGAATATTTCTCTTTCATCTCTATTCTCGTCCCTGTGGAAATCTCTATAATGAAGGTCACATTTCCAGGGCTTGTTTTCCATCGATCAGAGAGAACGGGTTTACATTTGATTAATTATCAGTCTTTTTAGTGTTATCTCTTGTGAAATGTGAACATCCAGTTATACGGCAATTGTGCTGAGAATACTCAACTCATTTACATTATTGTGAACTGTTAAAGATGTTTCCCACCTCTGTTCTAGTTATTGGCGCAAGTTACCCCGATCACTGTGGCATCGCTGTGGGGATTATACTAAAGTTTGCGGACTCAATAAAGAGCTACTTTAATCTGACTCTCGAGATATCTGCCTCCAACCTCAGAGTAAACAACGTGGCACCGTCACTGGTCATGGCACTATATGCGCCGCAATGTGGGCGCGGGGCTTCCCAGGAGTGTGGGCAGCACGGGGAAACTGGAGAACACAGGGCTGCCAATCTCTTTCCTTTTTTACATTTTTTTTTATGAATAACCTCTTTTTATTTACAAGGATGCCATAACCACGGTTAACGCTTACCTTACTTGTTACAATAACTCTGAGGAATAAGTAACTTTGCAGCGGAGCCGTGTTTTTTGGCCCTTTACCATGCTTCCTGCTGTTTCAACCACATGTCTCCGAAGCCGAGCGCCGGCAGTAGGTCCCTGCATCCGGGTGAATCTCTAACCTAACAGGGAATACTTCTTTCATCCAACTTTGGTGAGACATTCCTTTCCACTGTCCACACAGACATTCAGATGCTGAAGATTTCCAGTAAAAACACTCTCCAGGATGCCCTGGAAAGCGAGATATTAAATGTTCTCTTTTCCAGCAGTAGTTGAGGGACTCCTGTTACCGTCATTGATTTCTTATGGCGATTCTGACGATATGAAATCTTGGCCTTCCTGTGTTATCTGCTTTATCCATATTTCTTTTAATCATTAGAGCAAAATATTTCGAAACTATATGACGAATATGGGCATGATAGCAGGACACCACGACACGCCCTCCTTTCACAAAAGGTATCTTGAAATTCCTTGGCCATTAAATTACTAGTGTTGAACGTTTTCCTTTAAACGTATATGTACCAATTTCTTAAAGTCCACGTAACATGTTGGAACGGTAGTCCTTAAGAGGAATTGGCAATGCAAAAAGGCCTGGCATTTTATTTTGGTAATGAACGGGAGACCTTGTGTGTGCTTCACTCAGCTGTTCTAGTAAGAAAATCGCAGGATAAGTAACATTTAGACTGCAACAATACAGAAGTTGGGAGCAGGCCCTTTTTCTGAACAAACTGCATTAGCAGAGATAAAGCGTGCCTTCAAAGAATAGAGTTGTGAAAAGTATTGTGTGAAATCATGAAAATTGTATGAAATTACGCGTTTGGATCAAAATTTGCATTCTGCCCATGCGTAATAAATACACGTGAAATAATTACACCTCTGACAAAAAAAATTCAAATTTAAATAAATACTGACTTGAGAAAGGCACATCATATAAAGAGCTGACCCTGTCAAAAGGCGAGGAAGGACCTTAGGGCACCTTCTAATTGTGGTACTAAACAACTGCAAAGTTCTCCCAAATGGCTTTTTCCTGTGTATCGAGAGCACCAGAGGCTAAGCAGCATTGCTGAAAATCATTGCACCATTCCTGGTCATGAATAAAGCGACTCTACGGAAAGAAAGAGAAGAAAGGGCAGGCTCTGAACTTCAGAGGCATAAGATTGCTTCAGTCAATGGCAGTGCCTCCCGGGCCTAGTCACTAACCTGCAAATCACTTTTCAGTTTACGAATGGGAGAAAACTGTGGAAGGGACCTGCTGCAGAATAGAACAAGCATTTGCAATGCAATAGGTCTCGCATTTACACGAGTTTGAGCTTTTGGGATTGTAAATGACAATGCCTATGATTTATGTTTTGGTCTTTAAAACATAAATAAAAGGCAATGTCATTTACAATGCCAACAGCTTGAACTCACGTAAATGCGAGACCTATTGCATTGTAAAGGCTTGTTCTAGCTTTGGAGGCCTGGAATTGCCACACGTTCAACGGAGTGATGATCAGTCGTGTATTGATGCCGTCATTGTCAGCTCTGGCAGAGGCAACCAGTGGTGCATTCTGCAGGGGTCTCCTGATGAGGGGCGTGTCACTTCTATTTTTATTTTTTTTACAAATTAAGCGCTGGTTGGGACTGCAATTAAATCCATCAAACCTCAAATGAATGGTTCCTGCCTCAGTCCTCTCTAGAATGGGCTACTACATATCCAAAATTCAAGTTGTCCCTTTAAACACAGCCCTCAACACTTACTCTCGTCTGATATCTCATGCTAGGAGATCAGACAACATCACTCCAATTTTGGTCTTTTGGCTTTCTGTCGAGTTGATTAAAAAAGGCTGCATTGCTCATAAGTCTGCATGCGAGAACCCTCCCATCTATCTGGCTGATAAAATGGACACCTTAGGTGGATCACACACACTCTGGTACAAGGAATGGATTGTAAATTGTAATACGATTACAGCACCAAGAAGCACTGCTGCAACACAAAGATGTGTCATCATGGCTGGAATTCATGCAACATGTAGAAGAAAGATCACAACACAAAGACAAAAGATCGTGACACCCACTGGGGAAATCAGGACACCTTCCTAGAAGAACGCTCCTGTCAGTGGCTTCCCTTCCGTCTCTCGTGTGGAAACACTTACTTTGAAAGAACACAGCATGAGAGCAGGCCATAATTTGCAGTTATAAAGCATCGTTTGGGTTCTACAGGTGTGGTGTTAAATGCCGCTGGAATCACTGTACAGCAAGCCTGCCGTGGATTTCTCTTGTGCAAGTGCCTAAGAGTCAGCGACTCGTCTCTGCTGCTGAAAAACAGTCTCGAGTCAACCCCTGTTCTGCTTTCCTCTTCTTTCTCTTGATTTGTTTTTACTAGCAATTTAATGCTTGATCATTCGAGGCAATGAGGTTGAGGGTAATTTACGTTATCTGGAAAGTATGAGGGGTGCTCGGAGCCCAAGCGCGAGGCACATTCCACTGCTAAAGCGCCATAGTAATGTAATGAGACTCCAGTCAAGTGCGACTACTAATGGAGAGGAACATTTTACATTCATCTACCTACCTGAGCCTGCATGGACTCCGGCAATAACTTTTAGAAGGGGTGGCGGAAGGGGGAGGAGCAGAGCGGAAACTAGAAGGATCCACAGCTTGGAACATGCTATGTCCCCACCCCCGACCTGCTGACACCACATTCTTCCGGCTGTGAGGGGCGAAAAAAATTAAACACAAGAATGCAAGGAAAACAAGTTATTCAAAGCACGTACCCCTTTGTAATGCCATGACAGCAGCGCGTCCTCCCTCGCTCTCTTTAACCACAGACAAACATGCACGCACGCGACCGGGATTTAATGAATTGAAGTCGAGGAAGCCCCCTTTCATCTGTCTCTGGCACCACTAGGAATGTCAACAAGCAAAAGAGAAAGCAGCTCCACATCCGGGCCGGGGAGAAGACCTGCGAGGGCTGCCCGCGCATGCGCGGTACATGTAATTTTTGCGTGTTCTGCAGCTCGTGCCCAGTAGCGGCGTGTGAGGACTTTAACACCGCCGGACTTTTAATGAGTGCTGCGCGGCTCGTGCGGCCCAGGGAGGGGGCCGCCAAACAATACAGGAAGTCCGGCGGGAGCCCACCCCGCCTTCGTGAATGGTGCATGGTGTGGACAAAGCAGGATTTCAGGCGGGGCTCCTGTGAGCAAAACGGAGCCCCGCGTGTTGCTGCAGTGACCGGCAGGAAAAGCAGAGGAGCAGCGCAGAGTCCCAACAAGAGCCGGTAAGTGCTTGGAGCGCGCGTGCGCATTTAAAAAAAAATATTAAATAGCATGAGGCTGCCTAGGACGTGCGTATTGACGAAAGTGAAACTGCATGCTGGCTTGCGAGGGAAGCGGGACAGGAGATGTGCATGCCGCGTGGCTGTAGGCGCGTACACCAACTCCAATCCGCCAAAAGCCTGCGCGTGCACATCTTCTGTCCCACTTCCGAGGCAAGTCAGCAACAATAGATCTCGCTTGCGAGCAGCGCTTCGCGCTGCGTTCGCAGGCGAGACCTAAAAATGAAGCACTGGCATCAGCTGGCAGAAAGAAACAAGCATTGGTTGCGTGAGTTAAAGAAAACGTACCTGAAAAGTACGGTAAAGAAGCAGCAGGGGTGGGATGAAGGGTATTTTCGTATGTAAAAATTAAAATAACAAGGGGCTTATTTACAAGAAACTGACGCATCTGAATAGATGCGTCTGTTGCCCTGCGCCTGCGTGAGAAACCTTTGGGCTACCATGGATGTGCCGTATTTATAATATGGAGCGATGCAAAGATTGACCAATGCGTCAGAAATTTTGACACACCTGTCTGCACAAAAGTCATGCATTGCTGGAGTCGTATCGCAAGCAAGTGGTATATAAAGCAATGCATTTGGAGGCCTATTCCTAATACACTGTGTCGCTCCTTACGGCTGCTCCAAGCAGGCGTAGGGTTTTCAGGCAGTGGGGTCCTAGAAGTGGAGCAGTGAAATCTTGTACATTTCACTGCTTCACTTCTACGAGGCTTTCCCACGTTGGAACGCCCACCCTGCATACATTATACCTGACTGAATATCTTTGAAGGGGCATTTTCAGAGTTGTTTCATTAGAGACACAATAGTCTGAAACATAAGGAGAAAAGATTTTATACAAACAACTGACGTTTTAGACATTGGAGTACATGTTTTACAGAATGTAAAGTCCTATGTAGTCTTCGAGACCACCTGTATCTCATTTTGCCTATCTGTGCTATAGCAAAGGAACGCAAACCCTATGTCAGCAGGATCAAATCCAAAATGAAACAAAAGGTGTGTCACGTGTATTAGGGATTGCTAACGAATCATGGCTTTTCGGACAAAGTAAGCAAGGAGCTTTGTCACAGGCAGAGACATGCTGGAATACCAAGTAACTTCCAAAAGTGGTCATACCATCCGCAGTGAAAAACAGAATAGGGGGGTAAAATGATGATATCTTTCTTTATATAAACAGCTCAGACTGGTGATGATATCTGTTCTTGTTTAAATTTTAGAAAGGCAATCTGACTGATTTGCACAAATCATAAAAGTACTAATTAAAGTCATGTAAAATGGTTTCATAGTCAGCTTAGAGGCTATACTATTTCCATATCTTTGATAGCTGTGATCTGTAATAGAACAACAACAAAACCACACTTTCTTTCCGACAGTGTATTCTTGGTAGTGTTTTCAGTGGCAAGCTAATTTTCTTGATTATATATTAGGAGGAAAGGGCTGGAATTTCTAAATAGTTCTGAGTGTCTAGATTACTTAGAGTCGCAGTTATAAAGAAACATGTCATGCCCTAAATTAGGGGCCTAGTACGATGTCCATTGGACAAGTGTCTGACTGACCCTGTAGCGGGATGGAATCCGCCGACTATTAAATTAGGATGTGAGTGCCCTATGGGCGATCAGAAACATCAATTTTTCCATTGCAGCTTGTACGGCAGCCGAAAAAAGGGCCGCAACACAAGCTGCAGTAGAAAAATGGATGCTTCCAAACATCCATGCACCTTGTGCCAGGCAGCATGAGGTGCCTGCCATATGGTTCGTATATATTTGGGAGGCACCACAGGTTCCACCGCAACCCTGACAGGCTCCTTACACCCATTGGAACAGAAGCGGTTAGTTCCTTCCCCAGATGCCTCTGACTGCCGGATTATAATCTGGCAGTTGGACCACTTCAATGTATGCTGGTAGGCCTGCCACCGACAGCCTGTCGGTGGCGGCCCCACCAACATCGTAATGAGGGCCTTACTTTGTATTTTGTCTCTTTCCATTTAATCTTTAAGCCATCTGACATCTTCATTTGCCTTGCCCTAAACAGTCCTGTCTGTTTGAAGTGATATGAGTTCAGGTGTGACCAGTTTGTCTACTTATATAGTTATCACAGTGTAATTTCCCAATACCTCACTTTTTTCCCCTTTACCACCAATGATGTCTATAATCCAACTCACAACATTTTTAGAGATACAAATCAAGTTAGAATAGAGTCAGGGGAGGTCATCAGATAACTTTTATAGAGATATTCCTACCCCTAGTCTAAGGGATTGTCACTAGTGAAAGCAAGTCAGCTTTTCTAACTACCAATCCAATTTCACAATTTCTTAAGTAAATAAGACCAACACTCTTTGGAGTTTGTGGGTCGACTATTTTAATGCTAAAGTTATGCACTGTACATACTGCAAATGAAGAGACTGTACCTCAGAATACCAGAAAGGTGTGTAAAAATAATGAACTATACAAATAAAACTGTTAGAGATTGTTAGGATGGGGATGTTGCCTTCTTGGCATACATTCATGTTCCCTGCCTTGTGTGCCCACACTGCGAGTATCTGGTATACCGGTTTTGGGGTTTTGGTCACAACCTCACGCTTATCTAGTCTTTGTTTGATGGCCTTGGCCCCTACTGTGATACAGAGTCCAGGCCTGGACCTGTCTTGACCTTGACATACACACCCAGCAAGTCTTTCAACATTGCAGAGGACTACAGTGCCTGCGACAGTTTTTTTTGTGTGTAGCATGGTGGTGACTCTATAGCATGGTTTTTAGAATTGTAGTGTTACCATACCTTTTTATCTGTGTACTGTGAGTGGAGATCACTGGTCCTCTCATATGAAGATCTGTGACTACTGAGAAATCCAGATTCTAATGTTAAGATCCTGAGTGCGTGGACAGCTGTATGCTGTGTGAGGTGAGCATGGTACACACTAAATGATTTTCTGAGGGAACGAGAGTGACACGGGCCTGCAGGTTCCATTCTGGAAGTCCATGACCTGTTCATGCACACAATATGGAGGGGATGTTACTTTCCCAGTCAGTGGAAGTGTATTGCTGACATTCTTGAGACTGGTGGGAGGGAACCTACAGAGTGAAGTGGGGAAAGATGACCTAGGCCCGGTTTAGAAATTAGATTACGTCCTTATGAAACAGAGGGCTGATGATAAGTCTTCCTGAAAACTACTATGTAGTGGATGTAAGGATTTAAGGTTGGAACTTAGTAGAAGGGAAACAGCCTTTGGTTTCTCATCCTGATGACTGTCAGGTGTAGCTGTTGATAGTCAGGTGGAGACTGCCCACATCTCTGTTTGCCTCTTTTTTAAGTGCTCCAGCATGGAGGAGACCCTGCTGTGAAGACGATCACTCTAGACAAAGCCTGAGACTATCACTCTAGACATAGGCTAAGTCTGGAAGACAGCCTGAGATAAACACATGAAAGGACAACCAAACCAAACCTGTTCAATAATGACAAACGGAGAATAAACTCTCCTGCCTGCCACCCCTACATGAAAATGGGAACTGTTGACCCAATTGTTGTTCCAGTCCAAACTTCTCTTAGACCAAGAAAGTGATGTGGCTATCCCCAGAATTTGTCAATTGTGTGCATTACACCACATGAAGAAAAAGCTACTACTGTGACTGGAGAATCCCCCTTGCTGGACCGCACCACTGGGACCTAGCTGCACCCAACTGAAGAGCTCAAACTGGGGCAAAACCGGTCTTAGGTTCTTGTCTTCTGGTGCAGAGAGGACCTGGCTTGGGAGTTCAGGCTTGAATATTACTATTGGTGCAAGGTCGAGACAGATTATATATAGCTGGGTCTAATCTGCAATTGCATTATCTGCAAAACAAGATTCAGCCCCAGGAATTACCAGTGGTTGATAAATTCAAACATCCCTCCCATTGCTTTTCTGTTTGTTTACTTCAGTGTGACACCTAAAGTGAGATGTGCATGCCCAGATGTGGGTCCCCTGCTCACTCAGCCAATGGAACCAAGCTGCACCCGACTAAAGAGCCCCAACTAGGGCAGAACTAGTGTTGAGTTGCTTGTGTTCTGATTCAGAGAGGACCTAACTTGGAAATTCAGGCTGGGCTTTTCCTGTTGGAACAGAGTCAGGGCTGATTTGCATACAGATAGGTCTAATCTGCACTGGCAGTGTTGGCAAAAATATATTGACTGGAATGTGGCCCTGAGTAATTTACAATGGCTGAGATTAATTCAGTCATCCTTTGTATCACTTTTTTGTTTCCTTAAGTGCACCGCCACTGGCACGCCTCCTCTCCTTTGAGTGAGGAACACAGGCTGAAGTGCGGCTGTTGGGAGTCCTACAGTGGCCCCAGAACAAGGGTGAGAGACTGAGTGCTATTACTGCCAAAGATTGGTAACCAGACTGGTAACCTGGGGGAAAAGCGTTGCACCTGAAGGAAGCGAAGTGAGAAGGGGCACACCTATATTTGGAAGTATTAGTCTCAAACCCAGAACCCCGATATTTGATCCTTTTTGTGTTAGTGTGTACTATCAAGTTTTGCTGTTTATTAAAGTTGCCACTATGTAGTTATAATTAAGGGCGGGTGGAGCTGATGCAGTGCTCCGCCATGGAGGGGAGTCTTGCCTAAACTACCCGTTCGCAACGGAGCGCGGAGTAGGCAAAAATCTGCAACCTCCGCTGGCAGAGAGGAGTTATCTACCCGGGGTTAGTTATAGTTAGGATAGAGTTTTCAGAGGTGTTTTTGTTAGTCAAAAGGTTAAGTACACTTTACCTTGATTGCCCATAAAAAGTCCTGAAAATCATAACTCGTTGCTACACTTTCACCATTGGATGTTTCTGTGTATTACCTTAGCTCCATCACAAACACACCATATAACAATATTATAGCCTTTCTGTTTCCTAAATGTAGCATTCAGGCGCAGAAAACACTGATGAATATGTTATTTGCATTAAATGTAAACGTTTTCTTTACATTTACTTGTTCATTGCCCCACTGACATGCCCAAATTAGTGTATGCTTTTTAATGAAATAATAAACGCCTTACAGATGCACACTGCGCCCCGCAGTTCACCCAGGTGACATTAAGCTGATGGTATTTGGTGGCTGGGTCGATCTTTGAGGTACAGTACGAAGAGTGGCAAATGCCATTCCTGGTGTGCTCCACGATGCTCTGTCCGGGTCTTAGGATCCCCTTTTCGTTACTTAGGCACACCTTGTCCCTCACTGCAGTAGAAACACAAAGAAAAAGAAATGCGATTAGCTGTTTATATCCACGGCCATGATTTTTTATTTATTTTGCTAAAACTAAATCCTTTCTTAAAACTAGAAAACTCCACAATACATACTTAATCCTCAGGCCCTGGAGAAGCTAACTTTTGTTCATTATTAGCAGTTTTTTTCTGCAGACCGATTTTTTCATTGTAGACTGAGGATATAATGAAGTTTATAAGTATTTGGAGCTATTGGGCAGAGTCCCTACTTGCCTCAAGCCCCAGCAGGGCCTCTTGCACCAACTTGCAGTGTTTAAATGATCTTCTGTTTCCTCCTTCTGCGGGTCCATTATTCCAGTAATAATACCGCTACCTGCAGACAGTGCTTAATTTGTAAAAGAATGAGAGCTGGCGCCCAAAGTTCTGCGCCGGCGGTCCTACGAATACTAAGGCTGTAGAGTATTGAATTCACCTCAGGCTTCCTATTCCACTCACTGCCAGTCCCTGCTTCACCTCTATCTCACTTCTGCCGGTCCCTGCTTTCTCTCTTTGCCCCCATTTTTATGTCTTTCTCTTCCTCTGTCTTTCCTATTTGTGTGTTTTTACCTATCTTGATGAGGAAAAATAAGTGCCAGTCTCCTAAAATGAGTGCCGGTCGGACCCACCGGTAACCACCAGCTCAAATTAAGCACTGCCGCAGATGCCACTCTCACAGTGGAAGCCACCATATGGCCACCCACACCACTCTCTGAGGGGACTGCAATGTGATTGTCACGTTTTCATACTGCAAGGAGCAGACTCCATGCTTTCTACATCAGACCCTCATTCGATGACCTTGAACAAAATAAAACTTTACAAAAAGGAACAAATGATTTGTTATATAGTTGTTCATATGGACTGCTCCGTTATATGACCTCTTAAAGAATGGTTCGGCTCAAAATAGGATATAGGATCTGTGAGCTGCTTGCAAAAATCCATAGTGTGGCAGTTGAAGCCACAGCTGCACAGCTTTCTTTATTGACACCCATATTAGGCTCTATGTACTCTTTACGTTAGTATGGACCAGAAAGTACCTCTATGTGGCATCCCTTACAAAAGACAAGTCACACAAACTGGTCCCAGCAGGGCTCTTCGCTTTTCTAGACCGTGCACAACATAACCTCTCTCTTATCTCACACAAAAGAGACAGGAAGGACTCGTGTCTTCCCTTTTGCATTAATAGCCAAAAATCTCTAGTCTACCAAACCTGCCTTCAAATGAAGGCTACTTATAAACCCATATCTGTTAACTGTTGTGAAAATCCTTCTATCAGGAAAAAGTTGAACGTGCACATTCAATTTAGAGTGTGGGACCGGTTTATAACCTGCAAATCATTTTCTTTACACTTTTTTACTTTTCAAATAGTTTTCTCTTGACGGACTTTTCTGTAAACTCATGACAACACGCATATAAAAATGGAAACAATGTTAAAATTTCTTTTTATAAAAGGAAACACAGAGCAGCAAAAGTGAGAAAGTAGTAAAAAAAAGATTAGAAGAGTTCGGGGTCACCAAAGGTCAGGAAATTGCTTCATGTATTATTTTCATTACCAACCGAATGGTGAATGACTGCCCTTTTTCCTTTCCCACTTGCCTGTAACCACAAAAGCTGGATTCCTACGTTTTCATGTCAATGGCTCATTTATAGAAAAGGTCTTTTTTAAAAGGTGTATTTTCAGACAACTTTTTAGTATGAAGGCAGTACTTCCTTCAAGCTAATCTTCGAAATATATTAAATATATATATATTTTTTCAAAAGTTGCCAAATCCAGAAGCACAAGAGGCAAAGGGCCTTATTTTGAGTTTGCCGGACAGGATACTCTGTCACAAACGTAATAGATCCGGTGGGCTGTATTACAAGTGCCACCGGGCATAATGGACTTGTAATACGCTGGGCTGCATATCTTTCTACCAAACTCTAAATGTGTGCACATATTTGTAAAATACTAATAACTGAGTAGCCTATTATTAAAATAATTTCATCAGTAAATGATAAAGCCTCTTTATTCCATGAACTCAAATAAAGAGTGGACCAGGACGTTATTTTAGTGGTGGACTTTAAGAGAAAGGTTTTTAGAATAATTATAATAAATATCCTTGAGAATCACATGACGGATTTAACTTGAAATCTTATTAACTGATATTTTGATGTTTTGTACTTACCGCATTTATACTTTGGGCAATTGCAGGCATTTTCTGAACTGTTTATAAACTGTTCATCCAATTTTAGTTTCTCCCCCTAAAAGTGAAGCAAAATGTAAAGTAAAATGAAACATAAAATGAACAATTTATTGCTTTAAGTGCAGAAAAGCAATAGATGCACATATTCTTTTGGTTTATTTGCACTCCAAGTGTTATATCACATTTTATTTCATTTGTGCAATAAATGTGGCAGTTCTGAGCTCCACCGCAGAAGAATTGACCTGAAATACCTGGGGCCTGTGAGAGCAGGGCAATCAGTGGTTACTAGGCTCTAATTGTAACAATTGTGACTGTTTACCTCTGAACCTACCTAGACAGGGAGGGTAGGCTAGAGACTCAGACGTCAGCACAGTACAATAACAGTTAATAAATCAATGCCCAGCCAGTGCTTTATCTTAAAAAGAAAAGGCATTTTATTAAACACAGAGCTAAATACAACATATAAAAACATAAATGTATATGGAGAAAAAAAGCAATGTGACACAATGTAAAAGGCATTTTAACAGATGGTCTTTCACAATTTATAATCCTCGGCCAATGGGTTTAGTTAGGTAAAGGCTTTGACCTCCATCAACAGCTCCTTGCAAAGCATCACTGGAGTGGTTATTATTTTAATCTGATGATACCCGAGTTCAGAAGCCTTTCACAGGCTTTGTGGACTTCACCAAAAGTCCCTGCCAACCCTTGACAAATGTTGCACAAATGCACCAGATTGGCTGAAGGCAGGTGAGCAGGCAATCATGGGTTTTTTGGAATGACACACTGGAAAATGGATTAGATCTTTTTTCACAGCCTCCACAGCTTCTTTCTAAGTTCCACAATGCTCGGTTTTGTGCCACTTCCTGCAAGACAGTGCTTCCGCCCCAACAAAATGCAGAAGCCATCCCTGCACAAGATATTACTACTCTAGAAGGCAGATGTTAGACCTGTCATCCTTAGGGTTGTCTTCCCCCAAACCTTTTACCATCATACCTCTTATTTTTCTGATCTCCATTGTTGATGGCCTTAAGACTGCTAACCAGTACTAAAGTGAATGTGCTCACTCCTTAAAACATTGGCTTATCCACAAGTGGAATATTTAATTTAATTGTAAGTTCCTAGTAAAGTGGTACTGCATGTGCCCAGGGCCTGTAAATTAAAGGCTACTAGTGGGCCTGGAACACTAATTGTTCCCACCACTTAAGTATCCCCTTAAACATGTCTGAGGTCTGCCATTGCAGCCTGTGTGTGCAGTTTTAAACTGATATTTCGACCAGGCAAAATAATTATTTTGTCAGGCCCAAACCTTCCATTATAAAACATATATGGCACCCCTAAGGTAGGACCTAAATAGCCTACAGCGTAGGGTGCAATGTATTTAAAAAGTAGGATATGTAATTTTACATTTTACATGTCCTTGTAATGAAAATGTCTCATTGAAAATTCCAGCCAGGGTGGTCCAGCTGCTTTTTGTCTCTTCACCGGCCAGCACCCAACACCAATTTCCTTGGCAAAACAGAGAATTCTGTCCCTTTAGAGATACGTCCCCATGCCCGCTTGGTACTTTACTCCTTTGGGGATTCTTTGCAATGTGGTATGTTCATGAACCTCAAAATCACTGTGGGATTGTTACTATTGTGTCATTCAGGTGACATTACTTACAACGCGCCTTGCATTTTGACTGTTCTCCTGCAGGAAAGAAAGTTTGGTATGTCATGTACACTTAACTGCTGAAGGTCTTCATAATGCTACCAAGAACCTGATTGGGTCAGATGTATGTCATGCTTAATACTTTTCATGATATGTTTCATCCAGATGTTCATGCATGTTTATTAACACAGTCTAATGTCAGATAACATACAGATGTTTATGTATGCCTCTCACCATGTTTTCATTCAGACATAATGCAGATGTTATGCATGTCTGTCACTTTTAAAGTTGAGTAATTATAGTGAGTTTATAACATAATACCTTGCAGCAGCTGGTCTTTCAATCTACTCACTTAAACACTTTTAATAGGTGTCTGTTCACTATTCGCTGTGCCACTGGTATCACGCTGCCTACCAGCAAGGGATGTTTGAGCAAACACTCATTGGGTCCTAGAAATGATCTCCAAAGGAGGATCCGTGACCCATCGTTTGCCTTCCCCACCAGCACAAGCCCGCACATTCCTTTTTTATTTTAACTTCTTATGTTAATTTCTTATGTTAATTTATTTTGTGTTCCCAAAACCTCCTTATCTTGGGATCATTGGATGGGTACTGATGACTCTGGTTTCAGTGCCCGTCACATGGATTACGGGGATCGTTGGGTTCCAACTGCCTCTGCGATCGCAGCAGAGAGAAGAACGCATTCCAACATTAATTGTCTTAGTTTCACTGGTACATACCCCCTATAGTTATTCTGAAGCCAGGGCTAGGGAAGGCAGGGAACCTGTTGACGTCAAAGGAAAACCTCTAGAAGCTTCTTTCACTTCAGAGGAAGACACAGGTATACATATTGGACCTCAGATACAACCCTTCAGTATACTTCTGTGAACTCTGACAGGAAGAAGGACTTCTGTGCTGCTTAAAGGACTGTCACTGTGCTAGACTGCTGGACTGCTGCTCCGAAGGACTGCTGCCCTGCTGTGCTAACCTGTTGCCTGCTGCCTTCTTGCCTGGGTGAGAAGGGCTGGTCCTTGATCTGTTGAAACCAGGACTCCAGAGTGGCTCCAAGGGCTAGTTGGCTGGCTTCCTGACTAAAGCCTCAGAGACTGAAGGCTCAAACAACCTTGAACCTAGCACCGGGACTCTGCCTTTTGTGAGATCTACTCTGCCCAGTGCAGCCACTCCAGTCCTGTACCCTGGATCCAGGAAGTGGGCCTGAAGGTGCTCTGTGAGCCCACCTGTGGGAAAAGCAGAACTGCTGCATATCCTTTGCTGCTCAACGCAGCCTGAGTAGAACAACGCATTGCCTCTGCTGAGAGATTTAGCAAGGACTCTCTATCGATCTCGCAGCCCACATTGGACTCACCGTTGTGCGAAGCTTCCCCGAAACAGGCCCTCACATCTCACATCTCTGGTCAATGGCAGCCTAGACTATGGTGCAGGTTCTCGCATCACAGCCTTGCAGCTCCTCAGAACCAGCGTATCGCCTCGACTGTGTGATGCATCCTTGACGCCGGACTTCACATTGTGAGCCCCTCATCGACGGGATTCTCGATGAGAACACAGGATCTCTCATCGCAGCTGGGCACCGTCTTGAACCAGGCGAATTGCCTCGTCTGCTCTACGCATCCTCAACGTGGAACCACACTATGCTCCGCAACCAGGACTTATGGTACTCTTGTTCAACTAGCCTAACTGGGTCCCTGTAGCCAGCCCACACACCATCGAGGTTGGCCAGAACTTCTGATTTTGTCCCAGTCCCACAGTTGGCGCTTTGTACTTTTAGGCACTATTTTCACTGAAATCTTTAAAATTGCACATCTCCAGTTATACTGATTGGATATTTACCATTTAGGTCTTGTTTTATTCATTAACGAATAATCTATATTTCTACATTTGGAGTGGGATCCTTTTGTGGTGTGTTTTCACTGTGTTACTGTTTGAAGTGTTGCACAAATACTTTACACATTGCCTCTAAGTTAAACCTGATTTCTCTGTTCCAAGCTACCAGGGGGTTGAGCATATGTTAATTTGGGGTTGCTTGTGACTTTACCCTGGCAAGGTTTGTGGTTCCTGCTTGAGTATAATTTCACTCCCCTCATCCACTAATCCAATTTCTTATAGCAAGTTAAGACTACAGCATGAGAGTCCTCTATGGGAGACTACATATGTTTTCTGCAACCTGTGCACCAGGATCCCAGCAGTAAAAGGGGCCAAACGTGAAATTATCAGAATATGTCTGATCACAGTGAACATAGTGGATGTAATAGGATGCCTGCAATTTAAAAGAATTATAACAACTAACTGTAAAATTGAAGTTCACTTTTCTGAAGCCAAGCACTTAGGGAGATCAAATCGCCGAATCCGCAGAATGTAGCCCAGTTTTCTTATGCCTGAGTCACCCACAGAGCCAAGATAGGCATAGCAGGCTCTTGGAGAATCTCAACAAAGCAAAGCTTTATGAAAGGAATATTTCCCTAGCCACTGCATAGGTCTGAATGCTAACTGTCCGGTCATGGATCTTGGGTTCTGGGGGCAATCCCAATAAACACTTACAGGTCAGGGAGGAGGACGGGGCTAACTCAAGGTCCTGTTGGGAGAAACATGGGCACACACTAAGATATTAGGAGATGGATAGGGCATACCACAGTTCTTTGTATGTCTAACTTTCCACTAGACCCTAGCAGGATTGACATAGAGTTGCTTCTTTGAACCCTTTGCCCTTCCTTAATCAACTTTCCTCTGTACTATAACCAACTGTTCTAGACAGGATTTCAGAATGTAGGGGTGCCTCCTTGCAGCTCAATCCACACTAGTTGGCTTCCTCCCTCAAGGACAGAAACACAATTTCAGACTTCACAAGTCTGTCACTGACTTGGCAATAGAGCTGTAAACCACTCTAGTCCTGAGCTGAAAACACAGGAACACAGTAGTGCAGTGACGGCTGGTGAATTATGGAAATGTTGTGGCCCAAAAGCACTATCCAGTATTCTGCCTCGGGTCTTGCCAAACCCCAAGGCCAGACTTAAGTAGACATGCATTCACACAGTTGCAGGCCCACACACAAGGACATTCACACATACATACACATGGACTCCCAACTCAGAGACTTTTAAATACAAAAATGTACTTGTGGAAGGGGCGCAATTTCTTACTCGCTGTCAGTCTCCAGCAGCCAGAGGCAGACCCATGAGCTTCCACCCAATCAGAAGCTGGAATAGGATTGAATGGACTGGGCTGAACATTTTCCCCTATTGCAGCTTCTGACAGGGCAAGAGGGCATGTGATTTACAAGACCTGAGGCTTCATTATCTGACATCCTTCACAGTGTGACTGTAGTGCAGCATTTCAGATATGCATTGTGTTTCTGTGAGGTTGGGCTGTAACAGTCCTGACCTGACACATGCACAATAGAGCTATTGGAGCCCTCTTCTGCTGGCAAAGTAATATCCCTGCTTTTACAGGCAAACAAATGATCGGTCAGATCATTTGTTTTCATATAAAAGCTATAATATTCCGAGCAGTAGTGGCAGAAGATGGCAGTGGTTCAATGCTTTGGCGTCCCTTAAGGGCAGGTAATACTGGAGCAGTGGGCCGCCTTTCTTAGTCAAGTGTATCCTGGCACTCTGACATAAGGTTTGTATCTAGTATTTACCTATGGGTCACAGACATAACTTTAAATTTCAAAGCCCCTTTCTGTTTTAGGTTAAGTATGTTTTTTAAGGTGTTGAGGTGTTTTACAAAGGCTGTCCTAGCTAAAGTCTTTTGATCTGTGGAAACAGCAGGAGGTGTTGGTAGAGTTGGGTGTCCCTTGGCAGAGCAAGTGAAAGGTAGCCACTACACACTGGAGAAGTGGAAGCAGGAATATGTCAGGGGATGCCTTTGTACTTCAAACAGAACCCACGCCCTTCAGCTACTACAGCTCTCCCTTTAGATCACTTCAAAGAGGAAGATGTTGAATGTTGCAACACCTTCCCTCAATAATCAAAGAATGTGATCAGGCTCAGCTCTAATCACCATCTTGCAAACAGGAATAATGGATTCCTAGCCCTAAATAGATAAGAACCACACAAGTCCTCCATGCTTACCCTTCCTCATACATACAGACTAAACAAGTATGCATCTATGTATATGGTGCTTATATAGCATGAACCTAGCCAAAAGGCAGTGGACCACCCTCAACCTCTACCCATGTCCCATATAATTGGAGCACATGTCCCAGTTAAAAGAGACTAGGCAAACATTTTAACAGGAGTGGCCAGTAACCCCCCCCCCGGCCGGAAAGTGACAGGTAAAAAGGGTCTGTCCCTTCAATTATATTAATGCTGCTACCACTGCCAGTTCTTCTCAACCTGGTGAGAGGACAGTAGTGACTCTTGGATACACTTTGGATGATCCTTCTAACATAAGAGCCTTGCCTTCACATCTCAATTCATTTCATGGGAGACGCTCAGTAGACACCAGTGATGTTGTGTTTATTGAGGTAAAAATAAAAACCTGACACAGACACATGAGACCTAAGTTCAATGTAGTCCTGGAAATTGCATTTCTATTAATGTAAAGCCACTTTTCTATTGACAAACATGATTTTATGCTTGCAAAATGATTTACCCACAGATATATTTTTGTGTGAGAAAATGTTTTTCCAGAGTTGGGGAGTGGGCATTCTGGGGTGGAAATATTATGAATTTTGATACACTCACATGTTACTTCCAAACTTTTTCTCAGCCCATTCCAAGATTATAGATGCTTATAGAGTATAGAGTATGGAGTAACACCTTCCAAGGGTATAAATAAATCTATTTTCAGGGTAGAAATGGTATAGGAACATCTCCAAAATTGTTGGGGGTTTAGGAAAAGGGGTGTCTGTATGGTAAAACTATTTGCCCGGTGGAAAGAAAAAGAGTAGGTGTACATCTAGGAATCTGCAACTGTCACAGGTTCACAGGAGCAGGTTTCTTTGTAACCCTTGCACTGTGAGATGACCTAAGTGAAGACATCTCAATGAGTTTCCAGGCAAAAATTTACAGAAATAAGAGCATTATCATCATTACAAAATTCCACCCAAAAAGCAAGAATGATAAAAAATGACAGTTATTGTTGCCTTACGGTGTTTGCCTAATTACCTTAGGGTGTTTGTCAAAAGGTGTGGCTACTTCCTCATTTGAAGCTGCTATGCTAACTTTTTAATTAGAATGAAGACATGGAAGAGGTTAAGTGAGGTTTAACTTAAACTTCAGAAAAATAAGTGTTATTTAATTTAATATACTTAAATTAATTAAAGATTCAATTCAAAATTATGCTAACTGTGCTGTAGCATTTTTTTAATTGGGCACTACATGTAAAATATTAACATATAGATATAAGATAAATGTACATTAACATTTAACATAAACATATTTGTATTTTTGTTTTGAATTAAATTAACTTTTTTTTTACTTTTCCCTATACTGTCCCATAGAGAGGCTCCACAGGTAGGATGGAGATCTCCCTACAGCAAAGTATAGGGGAAATGTATAATGTTTATTAAACTTTATAATAAATTAGTAAACATATTTCATGTTAAATATTAATGAACGATAAATGTATAGATGTGCTGTAAATGTAGAACTAAATTATAAATCACTAGTAGCGGAATTTTTAGCCAAATCTTTAATTAATTACTATATATTAAATTAAAGAAAAAAATAGTTTACTGAAGCTTAAATTAAAAAATAATTTCCCACCTAAAGTTACAAATGATGAATAGTATTAATTGAAAGTAATTTAATTATATTTTATTAAAATGTAATATTACTCACATTTTCTAATTAAAAATAGTTTTTAAAATACTTTATAATTAAATAATACATGATTTACTTTTAAAATATTTTTTAATAACACATAATATTATTTAAATTTTTAACTATTTTAAATATTGTAATTTAATTGAACATTATTTCCTATGAGGTTATATTTTAAATCCCTGTCTCCATGATCTTCTATGGGACGGTATTGTAGAATCAGTGGTTGGCTATGTATGGTGCTGTACTTACTGTGTGTCGTGATTGAGCTACTACTATTTCTTTTTGGCAGTAGTAACTTACACTTGTAAATTTTACGCCATCTCCATTTTCAGGTGTTATAGGCGTGTAAGTCTACACTTTTGAGTAACTTAACACTCAGATTTTGTTAATAGCCAAACATAGTATAGTTACTCAAGAATGAAGTCTACATGTAAATTACTCACAAGCGTAACTTGCCTTTTTGAAAAGCTCAACCAGTTTCCATTATTTTCAATGGGAGGGTGTTGCAGTATCAGTGGTTGGCAGAGTGGGGTGCTTGACTTACATCTGTTTGTTTTTGGCAGTAGTGACTTACACTTGTAAATGTGGCTCAATCCCCTTTTTCAAGTGGTAGAGACATGTAAGCCTACACTTTTGAGTAACCTTACACTCAGATTTTGGTAATAGTCAAAATAAGTACAGTTGCTCAAAAGTGTAAGACTACATTACATGTGTTAATTACTCACAAGTGTAAGTTACTTTTGTATATAGCTCTGTAAATGTCCCAATGCAAGAACCAGTTATTTTGAAACAAAATCTTAGTAAATATTAGACACATTAATAAGCACTAGTGTCTTGAAACGTCCATTTCAAACCTGTGATAATACTGATGGGTTAAGTCACTTCTCCTGCAATCCAAATTTACTATGTGTTCCTGATAAAAGAAAATCTGTATTTTTACCATGTGTGAGCCCTGTTGAAAGAATGACCATCATCACAACATTAGCATACTGCTATGGAATAATATTTAGTATGGTATATTTTGGCCTGTTTCGTTGTATTTTTTTACTAATAATGAAAGCGCCGTTGCCTTTTCCATAATATGTGCATGCACATCACTGTTTAGAAAGCAGTGCACACAGCTTGGCAATAAACCATGACCCTCCTGTATGACACACTATATACCTATGTGAACCATTAAATATACAGTACTATACAGGAGATAACTGTGTAGCCTCTATCAACCAGAGAAGGCAATATTCAGACCCTGAAAATAAATGTTAGGCAATTACATGTTTTCCCACATAAAACAGCAGGTAACATGGCCTTCTAACGGTGCCCTCTCGTAAAGTGGTTGTATACAGCATTATGGGCCTTCTTACGAGTTTGGCGGTCTGACTGTGGACGAACTGCGTCCGTGACTGCTAGGAGACTGCTGCTCCTGTGGCCTCCCGACCACTATATTATGAGTTTCCCGAGAGGCCAGCAGTGTGGCTCCGGCTGTCTTGTGGTGGTGGGCAAAGTATTTCCACGTGTGTACATTCTGACTGCATATGTGTAAAATGCGCACATATGCATGACATATGTGGAAAAATACATACTGGCCCATATGTGGGCAGTCCCGGAAATAGGTAAATGGTACTGTTAGAAATTGGGGTCTCTAGTTGGCAGAGGTAGGTACCTTTGTCCAAGTAGCGACCCATCTTCCTAGTCAGGGTAAGGGGGATACATTTCCAAAATAACCCCTGCGCACCCCCTTGGTAGCTTGGCACGAGCAGACAAGCTTATCTCAGAGGCAGTGTGTAAAGCATTTGCGAACACATACAGTAATACAGTGAAAACACTACAAATGGAAACCACACCAGTTTAGAAAAATAAGTAATCTTTATCTGAAACAAATTGCAGATGTGACACTTTTCACACAAAGTAAATTGGATGCGTCATCCATACAAACAAAAAGTGCCACAGGGAAGGTAATGCGTCGGTTTCTTACACACGGGAAAGCTGATGCATCAAATCCTTGCTCCGGGGGATGTGATGCGTTGGTTCCTTACTGCTGGGCAGGGGAGATGATGCGTATGTTCCTTACCGGAGAGGAGGTGATGCATCGGTTTCTTACTGCATTCCCCAACGATGCGACAGACCTCGTGCCTCGATGCAATGCGACGATCCGGGACGATGCGTGGATTCTTGCAGCTGCACAGCAGGACTTGCGTCGGAATTGGTGCAGTGATCTCGGACTTTGGAGACCGGTGCACTCGATGCGGCATGCAGTGATTTCTGAAGCCACGGGCAGGCAATGTGACAATTTGTTTGGCGATGCGTCAGAAACAGGTGCGTATGCGTTGCGCTTCTCGAAGTTGCGTTACTTTTCCAGCTCCCAGCAGAAAACAGCCTCCAGAGGTCCAAAACAACAGCAGGCACCACTTGGCAGGTCAGAACACCCAGCAAGGAATTTCAGGGTAGCTGGTGATGAAGTTTTTGTGTCCCTGAGACTTCAGAGCAGGAGACAAGCTCTTCTTCAAGCCCTTGGAGATCTTCCTCAAGCAGGGGACACAGAAAACAGCAAAGTCCTTTTCCCTTTCCTTGGCAGGCAGTAAGTAGCCACTGTAGGCCAACCCCAGACTGCAAACAGCACAGGGGCTGTACTCCTCCTCAGTTTCTCCAGCTCTGCTCATTGGCAAAGGTTCTTCTTGATTTCCCAGAAGTGATCTACAAGTCTGGGCCCCTCTTTTTATTCAGTAAATCTCTTTGTTATCTCCAGGCCCAGGGCTCTGAGACCAGTCCAAACCAGTTTAGGGGGGCACTTTGCAAGTGCACAACAACCTCCATTGTCAGTGTGAGCCCTGACTCCTGACATACCATAGGGGGGCGGAGCCATCATTGTGGAAGGCAGGCATAGGTGCTACTCCTCCCACCACTCCAAATGCAGACCAGGTCTATTCAGACTAGCGCTGACTCATCCAGACTCTCTGGAGCCACTGCACATCCCCAGCCCCTGCCACTCCAAAGCCAGACAGTCAATATACATCCTAGCAGAGGCACACTGGATGGCTAAGCAGGAAAATACCTACTTTCTAAAAGTGGTATTTTCAAACCCAGAGTGTAAAAGATCGCCCTCACTAAAAGATGCATTTTAACATTCTGAGTTCAGGCATACTAAACTTTATTTTCCCATCGGGTTCCCAGGGGCAGTTATGCTTAAAAGATGTTACAAGCAAACTCCCCATTCTATCCTATGGGAACAGATAGCTTTACAATAGTGAAAAACGAAATTAGCAGTATTTCACAATCAGGAGTCAGGACATGCCATACACATCAGGGCATGTCCTACCTTTCACATACACTGCACCCTGCCCACAGGGGTACCATGGGCCTACCTTAGGGGTGAATAACATGTAAGAAAAGGGAAGGTTAAGGCCTGGCAAGTGGGTGCACTTTCCAAGTCGACATAGCAGTACTAGACTGCACACAGGCTCTGCAATGGCAGGCCTGAGTTACATTTACGTGATGCTTATGTGGGTGGCACAATCAGTGCTGCAGGCCCACTAGCAGCATTTGATTTACAGGAGGCCCTGGGCACACACAGTGCACTGTACTAGGGACTGACTAGTAAATCAAATAAGCCAATTATGGAAACACCAATCCATAGATACATTTTACAGGGACAGCACATGCTCTTTAGCACTGATCAGCAGTGGTAGAGTGCCCGGAGTCATACAACCAATAAAAAACAGGTCAGAAACAGAAGGCCACAAAGCAAACAATCTGGGGATAAACCCGCTGTAAAAGCCAGATCTAACAGGTACCAAAGCACTTACCTGTATTTCGCCGATGACAGGGTCCTTGGGGAAAAGATGCCACTGTGTAGGGGGGACCTGGAGAAAAGGATCCATAGCGAAATCTGCTGGGAAGAACTGGGTAGGGGTGAGTATGCACCCCAAATCCTTCGTTTCCTCTGACCTTTATGTGGCAGTCCGACTGCTGCAGTCAGCTTGTTGGGAAGTCAACTCATAATATAGACGGTGGTGTTGTGCCTCTGTACCTCCCACTGGATGCTGAATTCCCCTGACCACGACCCCGACGGTCAGCGGTGTGCTGGCAGTTGAGCCGCGGTCTTCGCAAAGACAATCTGCCCAACTGGTAATACGGTGGATGGCTCACCACTGTCGGACCGCCACTACCAGGACGGTGGTTCACGGACTGCCACACTTGTAATAAGACCCTATGTATTTTCTTTATCCATCTGTCACATACAGAGAATGCTTTTGGCCATAACCATGGGGAAAGGATTTTTAGACAATATAGGTCAATGTACTCTGGCTCTGTGATTGGAGAATGCTCAATGAGCTGACAGAATGATGTGCTGTGGTATTCTAGCTTGCAAGAGGCTCCATTCCAACCAGCATGCTAGTTGTGTTTTGGCTAAAAGATGACACCTCAATGCTGAATAGGTCCCCAAAGCCTTGCATTCGGGGAAGTCTACCTACTTCTTATCTACAGTACTTGTGTAATACATATTTCAGTATCACAAAATACATTTTATCCTCAACTGGGAGACCAGCATCTACTCAGCAATGGTGCAGCACGTTTGGGTGTTCCTATCAGGTTGAAGTACTTGTTGCTCAAAATCAAGTTTGATCTCATTGTAATGAATATGCCAAAATCTTTGCACAGCACTGGCCTGACGGTGATGGCAGACATCTTATAATATAAAAGTCTATTGGGTTCAGCTCATACAGTCCTTCTTTCAATCAGATGATTGTTGTTTTCCTCAGTCCTGTTCTGCCAGAGCTGACTTACATAGTCTGGGGATGAGCACTTAGCAGACCTCCTTTTGTCAGGTGTTACAGATGCTGGGTGCCAGAACACTTTCTTGGTAAAGGTGATATTTTCTTCTCCTTAGAAAAAGACAAAAACCTCCTGCCCCCCTGGAAGAGGATATCGGGGGAGACAGATGCTGGGGAAACTAGAACAGAAAAGAGAATAACCACCTACCCAGCGAATTTACAAATGCATCGCTCAAAATTTCAATAATTTTCATTCGATATTTGTTGAGCCCAGTGTGCAATATAAAAATACAACATAATTTCATTTTCTTTTCTTTTTATTTTATCAAAACATATTATCTTTTTTTTCAAAATATTTTTTATTTTTGTACATATACATACTTAAACGAAACATTTGTTGAAAACATCATTGAAATTTTGCCCACAAGGCTACACAAACCCTTCTCACTATTCACCTGACGTGGTTCTACTAAAATAATAGAATCACACTTTATTCATACACATCCCAAAACATTCATTCACCATACCACATTCGTATCATTCATCACACCTTTCATTAAAAGCAGTAGGGGAGCACAGCGTAATAATGATCATTTCATCTTGTTGTATGTGTTTCCCTCTGAAGATCCCAGATTGTTGACGTCAACACTAGGGATCTCAAGAGGGAAACACATAAAATGAGATGAAATGATCATTATTACTTTGGTTGAATTAAAACTTATACTTATTGTATGTTATTAATAGATAAAGAATGAAACATCAAAGTATTGAATATATATAGGAGATACTATGTATTAAAGTGTATGTAAGCAGAACTATATGTATACATAGTTGAACACTTGAGTTATGATGTGTAGATCTCTCGCAGTGCTCCTCCCCTACTGCTTTTAATGAGAACTACGTCAAGTGAATGGTGAGAATGGTTTGAGTAACCCTGTTGGCAAAATTTCAATTATGTTTTCAAAAGATGTTTTAAGTATGTTTATGTGCAAAAAGAAAAAATATTTTGAATAAGATGATATGTTTTGATAAAATAAAAAAGAAAATGAAATATATTTAGTGTATTTATATTGCAGACTGAGATTATAGAATGAAAATTATTTAAGTTTTGACTGATGCTTTTTTAAATTCATGGGGTAGGTGGTTACTGTTCTCTTTAATGATATTTTATTTTACCCCACAGGCTGACCTGGTGAAATTAATCTGAAACAGTGAGCTACGCATAAAGGATATCTCCATGTTCTCTTGATATATTTGTGAAACAGAACCTGACACACAACAATATTACTAAAATACCCTGGGCAGGGAGGATCAAAGGGATGATAGCAGCAGTGGCATGTCTGAAAGACTGAGGATGCCGGCCTCTTGTGCCTACACATTAATTGGTTATTCCCGATAGCCAGCTCGGCATGGCCAACCCCATAGGCAAGTTCATCCATTCTGCTCACATCTCACAATTAGGGTTAAGTCAGGAACGTAACACAGGCCCCCGCAGCCCCCGTGGTGTGGGGGGGCCCCAAGCTCCAGGGGGCCGCCTCGGCACTGCACTCTGGCCAGAGAGCCCCTGATTGAGCCTGGAGGGGGCCCCTCTTCATACCGTGCAGGGAGGCCCCCTCAATTTTCTTTACGCCAGTGGGTTAAGTGTGGGTTCCAGTCATAACAGACTACAAAGATTTACCTGGAATGGCCAGTAAGAATCCTTCCCAAATAGACGTGCACGTGAAAAGGCATGTACGATGATAAGATCAAAAGTTTAGACCAATCATTATTTGTGTCATGGTCTAGAGTTGGTGACTCCATTCACCCACGGTTAAAGGAATACTACTATGGGTGGGGCCACTTCCTCCTGAGCTGAATATTCCACATGTCAACAACACACTACCAAAGCCATGAAGAACACAAGTCAAAAACAATAAAGACATCAGGAGTAGAGTGGCATGGTGAAATTGTGCCTGGGAGTTTCTACCTTATTGTTTTCCATGTGGTTATGTCACTAATCTTGTTTACTGGGATCCTGATTAGAAATTTTAGGGTGGGAAATTGGGCTTCACAATCTGATGTTATTGTTGATCTATTCACTGATAGATGGATAGCCAATTAGAACTGAAGGAGATAATTTGGAAACCATCCATGTGACCTTAGTGAGCAACTTTGGGGAAGGCAGTCAGGCAGTGGCTACTGGGACATAACCGTGTGGGTTACAGATTTTGCCTCTGATGTCCGGGGTGTCCAGTCTAGTTTGGAGCTGGAATCTCAGCGAAATACCCCCCTACTGCACCTGACTGTCACAGTAGTAATGGCAAGCAGTCCAAGGCATCTCAAGGAAGTTGTGAGGGGTAATACAGAATCAGAAAGCAAGCAGTCAAACAATAGACACACTAATGCAATGTGCAGCCTGTGCTTTTTTAGTAGGAAAATGAGAAGTACTTTAAACACACAACAACTCAATCCTATACATAAGCAATATGCTGCACTACAGGAAAGGTATTTTAAGCAAACTACAAGAGTTACCACACAAACAGCCATGTGCAGGCTCACTGTGGTGAAACGAGGCAGGTCTTTTATGTTCTGTGAACTGCTGGTTAGTCCTAATCCTTTGACAAGTCAGTTCTTCTAAGTAGGTTGCAATAATCTCAACAAAGTCCTTGCAAAATCCATTAGTCAAGTTCTCAATCAATTACCTTTTCAGGTGTTAGCATTACCTGAGGTAATGCACATATGATTCTCTCCAAGTTCAACAGCTGGGACTGTCCTCCTGGGGCAGACAGCTTGTTGGAAATTTGTCTTTGTGAAAGGTCACAACAATTCTTTTGGACTTTTTGGTGAACCCTATTTGTGCTTGCTATAGAACTCTGTGCACTTTCCCCTGCTAATAAATGGTAAAGTGTTTGAGCTCCTCCTTTCAACATAGTAGAATTGGTATACTCTGGATTAGCATATTTAGCTTACTTATAATTCCCTTATGTCCCTAGTAGATGGTACCTACAGTGTACCCAGGACCTGTAAGTTAAATGTCACCAGTGGGCTTCAGTGCTCATTGTGCCACCTGTAGCATGGAAATGAGAGTTTCAACTGAAAGTTTGACATGTCAAAATACCCCTTATGAAAGGCCTAAAATTATCTTTTTAAATATTAATCAATCACCCCAAAATAAGACTTACTGCCCATTAAGTCAGGCTGCATGATATTTAAAAGTTGGAAATGTAAAGCTGAATGTACAATGGATAGCACATTAAAGTTATTTTCACTGTAGCAGGGTTGGCTGTTTCACAGGAAAGCACTGGGGAACAAAATTAGGTTTAATAAATATTTTCTCTGCCAAGGAAAATACTGCAAATTTATTGCTTTGACTTGTTGAAATCTTTATTACGATTTGCTGGTAAAGTCAGATTTGTTGTAGTAAATATTTTAGTAAGATGACTTTTAAAAAGTGATCTTTGCTCTGCCTGAAGACCCTGGAAGCTAAATCAGCTAGTTGTTTTCTCTCTTCTGCCAGCCCGTAATTAACATTTCATTGGGCATGAATGAGGTGTGAATGTGCTCAAAGGACAAGACCAAAAGGCCTTAGATGTGGGGAGGTGTTGGTGCACCCATAATAGGTTGGCCTGTGAGCTGGGCTTAAGGATTTGATTAACTTCAAAGAGGCCTAGCCTGCCACAAGCAGAAGTACCTAACACCCAGGCCTGCACAATTCTTTTGTCCCTCCCACCAGGCCAGCCACCATCATGTTGGGTCTCTTGTTGACATCACACAGTGCCAGATCCTGCTGGAGTGTCAATACCTGCATGATAGGTTGCTGGGGCTTTTTCTTTTTAAATTGGCTTCAAAGAAGGGAGAATGCCAAAACAATAGGTGTACATCTACTGTCTAGTTGCTGAAAGCTCAGCTTTGTCCAACCAGATTTCTGCCTCTGAGTTTTAGGGGGTACAGAGACTGCCTAAAACTGGACTTTTGTATTAGATGGGGGCGTACATTAGGATTAGCATAATATACCCCCCCCACAAACGGGGCCGGACTGGCTACCGGGCGTTTTGGCATGCTGCCGAGCTGGGGGCTGATTTCCTGGATGGGGACCTGCGTGTGCTGAACAAAATTCGTTTTGCTTTGTTTATTTCGAAGCACACGCAGGTCTCCATCAACCAAATTAGCCCCCGCCGCAGTGAAATCAGCCCCCAGCTTGGAAGCATGCCAAAATGCCCGGTAGCGAGTCCGGCCCTGCCCACAACCACTCAGCCCAAAGAGCCCATGTTTAATGGGGTCAAAGACTTCAGCCATCATGAAAACGTACAAACTAGGTAGGGTTAGCCACAGAAACCTTACCCCATTTGTTATGGTGTTCCCAGGGTTCATTCCCACTCACTAGCTTGTGCGAGGCATAAATGTGGCATCTCCAGGCATATACTGCTCAACACGCCGGAACCTGTGGAAGATCAGAAGAGGACTACAACTGTTGTCTGAGACCTGAGAAGAACTTACATGACTGGACCTGCTCTCCGTCTTGTACCCAGGACAAGAATTGAACTCCAAGGGTCAATAGGCTGACCCCCTGGTAAAGCTAAAGGGACACAACAAGCTACAAGACGCATTTCTTGCAACTGCCTAGCTGACCAGTAGCAACTGCACCTGGACTATACCCTCTTGTTGCCTCTGTCTGCCACCCTGTGAGTCTCTAAGTGTCTCCCCTGAGGTAGAATCTTTGACCAGGGTGAACCTGGGAAGTGTATCCGACCCATGCTCCACTGCATTCAACATCAAATTGCACCCAGGTCCTGTTTTACTTTTGCCATTTACTATCATCGACACAGTCCTTCTTGGTGCTATCTCTACTTAAAACTTTAAAAATGCAAATTTTTTGTTCCTTTTGTTGGATTTTTGTCATTAGAGTGTCATTTTGTTATGTTAATTTGTACCTTATTTTTCGAATTCATTTTGTAATTTTATTGTTATCAGTTTGACTTTATAAATGTTTTAGTACTGCATAAAATACCATACACATTTCCCCTAAGTTAAGCCTGTTTGCTCTGTACCATGGCTAACAGAAGGCTGAGCTCAAGCTTATTTGGTGATTTTAGTGGTTCACTTTGACAAGGACTATGATTATTACTTGAGGTGGGTACTTACCCCCCTCAATTAGCACCTTGATTTTTTATACAGATCTTGCGGGACAAATTTCTTCTTTCCTCTCTGAGGAGGCAGACAGTGTTCCTGGTCTTAGGTAGACCCATAGCTCTCCAGGATGATGCGCCAACATGAGGTGATATCTCCTTAACTCCATGATATTGGCTATCATTGATACCAGGCCTGGCTCAGAACAGCTCTCCGAGTACTCTGTGAAGTACCCACATCTTTGGTGAGTGAAGACACATGGAACTGGAATGAAGTGGGAAAGTATTAGTCTCACTTTTATGCAAACCTTTCAGACAAGAGACGTGGATACACTCTCTAAAATCCAGGAAAAACTGTAGTGGGGTTCCTTTTAACATTTCGCTTGCTGGCTGCAGCGCTGGCACGGCTGTCATCAGTCTTCTTGCGTGAACCACTCAAAGGGAGAGTCAAAAGAATGAGATGCTTCCCAAAAAATTCTCTCCAGGGGGGCGTGGCCAAGATGGCGGTCGAGTAGGACGTATCTACTCGCGGCTCCGCTTTACCGCCGAGGCCCCGCAGCATTAGCAGCTTATAGCAGCTTATAGCATGCCGGGAGTGGCATAGACTCGTCACCCCCTCACCCAGGACGATACAGGAGGGCAAATTTAAGGGCAGAGGACTGGCGGAGGCGCGGTGCGGCAGGCACCCGGGAGCGACTACCTTTCCTGAAGGCGTCTGAGACTGGGGTCGCGGCGGTCTGAGGGGTGGATCCTGAAAGTCGGGGCCTGCCCTGGGCCAAATTGACCGGCTGAAGCCCGGACAGTGCCAGAGGGCCGTTAGAGGGCGATTCAAAGAAGAGGTGAGGAGACTCCAGCGGCCAGGTGAGTGGGCATTCCAAGAGCAGCGGAGCCTGCAGCGATCTGAGGTGCGAGTCCGGTGGTGTGGGGCCTGCGCCGAGCCGCCTCGATTGACTGGAGCCCTGCCTCCCGGGGGCGGCAGTGGAAGATTGCCTCGGTGCCTGGAAGAGGGAGGCATCCTGAGTCCGGAACCTGCTTTGAGGAAAGCCAAGACCGGTCAATTGCACGAGAGCGAGCCGCACCCTGCCTGGGGGGAGCGCTCCGGTAAAGAGGAGACAGGTATTGCCAGGAGCCTCGAGCAGTAGTGCCAGCCCAGACGGTCCAACCGACCGTGCACGCACCGGGTGAGCAGCAAGTTACAGATAGAGGTGAGTGGTGTCCTCTCCCCCCTCCCCTGTGCTGCCTAGTGAGGGCTATGTGGCAGTATCTCACACGGTGAGGCCTGTGCAGGCTGGAGAGCCCCACACCAAGGCAGCAGTCTTAGGGGAGAGAACACTACCGCCTAGGCCCCAGAGGAATAATGTCATCATCGGGGCAGGGAGAGGCTACCTGAGAAGCACGTACAAGGGGCAGTTCAGTGTGCAACTTCCCTCCCTTCAGGAGTGCTGCTGGAGGAGGAGGCAGGTGTATTGGGAGGAAAGGTTACAAGGTTCAGAGTGAGAACCTCCCTGAAGCAAGTCACACTAGCCCCTCTGTCACCCATAGAGCTTGCTCTGCTTTCCAGGGCTAGGCTCGGGCGGATTTGGTGGGAGAGACATTCAGCCCCCTCTTGACTGTGGGTATTGAACCCTTCCAGAGGGATATTTACCAGCCCCAAGGAATCAGCTTTTGAGCGGCGATGCAACGGCTCCAGAGGTAGAGAAAGACACTGTATTTCTGAGAGCTGGAGCTAGGAGGACAGAGATTGTTGTGTTGGTACCGGCTTGACCGGACCGGACGGAGGGTCCACGGACACCATGTCTATACTGTGCCGGCCTTTTGAGCGCACCACAGCAATGACATCCAATAAAACCAAGAAGGAGAACACAGTCAAGGACCTCCTCCTCAAGTCTGGTGCCCCGGAGCTCTGGAGCAGCTCCATCCCTGACTAGTGATCTCATCGATGCAGAGCAGGGAGACGTGGAGGGCCCAGTCACACGCACATTCCTGGAGACCTTATTCACCTCTCTGAAGGATGACCTCCATACCATGAAAAAGGAGATAACCCAGGAGCTGCGTAAGTGAGAAGGGACCTGGACTCAATGGGCGACAGGGTCGACATGTTGTAGACGCAGGATACAACACGGGATGAGGATATAGATCAGCTCCAACAGGAGATCATCCATCTGAAAGATCCGCAATTGGACCTCCAAGCTAACAGGGAGGATCTTGAAAACCGTTCCCGGTGAAACAACATTCGATTCAGGCGATTCCGCAGGGGGCCAAAGGGCAAGATATCGAAGCTTATGCGGAGGAACTCTTCCGCTTCATCCTGGGAGCCCCTCCGGGACAGAGGATCAAGCTAGATAGGGCCCATCGGGTTGACCCGAAGAGACTAGCAAAGGCCCCACCACCAGATATCTGCACATACGTCCATGATTTTCAACTTAAAGAGATGATCCTCCGAGTAACCAGAGACAAACATCTTGTAGAATTTCGTTCCGCCAGGCCCCTCCTGTACCAGGACTTTGCAGCCTCTACTTTGAAAAAGAGGAGGGAGTTCAGGACGATTACCGCCCTCCTGCGCTCAAAACAGATTTCATATTCATGGGGACACCCATTCAGACTAATCTTCAAATGGGATGGTAAACTACTTCAGGTTCGTTCCCTGCAGGAGACCAAAAGGTTGTTGAGCCTGACCGACAAAAAGCTGAGTATCCAGGCGCAAGAAGAAACCAGGAGAAGGTCCCCAGGGACATAAAACTGGAAGAGTGTTGGCCGATATCTGCGCCGCCTTCGACTGGACCCGAAACTATAGCAAAAGAGAGGCAAGCGGTCATTGCCTCCCTGGAGTTGGACACGGCTGACACGGATTGAGTCCTGTCTTGACAAGGCAACGGGGAAGGGGTGGCAGTTACAGATGCATATACTTGATACTCCTGGGCTGTCATTTGCTGGGGCTTGGGCGGGGCAGGGGTGCGGGCGAGTCCTGCTGACATCTCACGTCTTTCCATGGGTCTGATGACCAAGGACTATTATGATGTTCGTAATTTCCAGTTTACTTTTAAACGTTTTGTTCTGGGGTTCATTTGGTTCCCTCCTCCCTTACACTTAAACCCACCAATCTGAAGCTTCGTAACTGGGGTCAGGCTCAAAAAGCATGTAACCTACACATTTAAGAATGAGGCAGGCACTTGTAGATAATATGGCCTTACAGACACATATAACGCTTTACCGATTTTACCCTCATGGCGTCGGCCCTCAAGATAATAACACTTAATGTGAAGGATCTTAATATAACCCTGTTAAGAGACGAGCTGTCCTGTCATTATTGGAAAACTCCGATGCTCATATATGCCTCCTCCAAGAGACACACTTATTGCCTAGGGACACCCACAGACTGCGCGCTAGGGCTTTCCCACATCAACTATTTTCAGCCATTCCTCTAAAACTGCAGGAGTTGCCATTTTAGTCTCTGCCAAGTTCCAGGCCAAAGTAGGCCCCAAGCGTGCTGAAATGAAGGGACGAATACTGGCACACACATTCTTGCTGGGTCAGCATACACTCGCCATTGCCACAGTGTACGCCCCAAATGCTGGGCAGGAAGAGTTCCTCCAACAGGCCGTGAAAGGGTTATCCGAATCTCCTGACAAATCATTGCTCATAGGGGGGATCTCAATCTTGTCTTTGACAATGAGTTAGATAGATCCGGTCAAAGTTATGGACAGACTGGGGTCCTCACTAATAAGGGAAGGCAACTTTTAACAGAGACCGGGTTGGTGGATATATGGAGGTCGCAAAATTCGACGTCTACAGAGTGCACCTATTACTCACACTCCCACATGCTAGAATTGACTACATACTGTCTACCAAACGTTGTCCCAGCCGACACAGCAGCCCAAGATACTGCCCTTCCCCTTTGTCGGATCGCTCAGCAACGTGCATATCTCTGGCCCTCTCTTGCCCTCACCCAGCCCGCAGGCTCTGGGGGTTGAGGGAGATGATGTTACAAAACCCCACAGTGGTTCAGCGAGTCACAAAGGCTATAGTTGACTACCGCACCACCAATGATACTCCAGACACACCTATCGCCATACTTTGGGATGCCCTGAAGGCGGAAATTAGGGGAGAATTCCTAGCCATATCCACGTACAATAATAAAGTACGATGGGAAAAGAGAGATCAACTCTCCAGTGAAGTATCTGAGTTGGAACGCATACACCAAAACGCTGGAGCTCCCAGGGTATGGAAGCAACTAACAGCAGTGAGAGTTCAACTAGCGTTCCTAGATATTGATAGAGCTGAGCACGCGGACCTGCAGCTCAGGCACGCTTTTTACTCTAAGGGAGACAGAAGTGGAAGACTCCTGGCTAATAAACTGCGAACTCAGTGGCAGTCCTCTAACATCTCCATGGTAATTGATCAGAATGGGGAGAGGCAAATTACTGATCAGGGTATTGCCAACACTTTCAGGCAATAATATGCAACCCTGTATGCAGCGCAGAAACTCCCTGAAGATGCTCCTACCTTATACTTACAAGGGGTAAAGACCTCCAGGCTGGTTCCCAGCCAAGCAGGAGAGCTTGAGTTCCCGATTCGGCTGGAGGAAGTAATTTCAGCTATATCTAGGCAGAAGTTGCTTAAATCTCCGGGCCCGGATGGATTTTCTTCAATTTTTTATAAAACCTTCTGTGCAATGCTGGCCCACTGCTAATAAGGTTGTTTAATTCCATAGGTCTGTCCTCCCCCATACCACCCACGATGTTGTAGGCATTAGTTACCGTTATTCCCAAACCAGGGAAAGACAAGTAAGACTGTGCGTTGTACCGCCCATTTCTCTTCTTAACATGGACCTCAAAATATTCACAGGGATCCTGGTGCAGAGGCTCTACCCCTGTCTTCCTGGACTGATTAACCCAGACAAATCGGGGTTTGTTCCAGGCCACCAGTGCTCCGACAACACAAAGCGCCTTTTACACATAATAGATAAATCTGAACGCTTTGAAGACGAACGTATGATACTCTCAGTAGACGCCAAGAAGGCATTTGACAGGGTACATTGGCCCTATCTCAAGGCCACACTAAGTCACTTCGGTTTGCCAGAGCATTTTATAAACTGGGTACTTGGGAGTTACACCGAACCCACCGCCTCAATCAGGGTGAATGGCTTGGTCTCTCATCCGTTCTCTATTCAACAAGGGACAAGGCAGGGATGCCCACTCTCGCCACTCTTATTCGCCCTGTACATGGAGCCCATGGCCCAAAGAGTGCGCAACAATTCCTCGATAACCGGGGGTGAGGTTCGGGGCGAAGATCATAAAATTGGCCTTTACACCGTTGACGTTGTTGCAACCTTGGAGCGGCCTGAGGAATCTTTACCCGCCCTCCTGGCGGAATTAGATTGCTTTGCAAAAGCATCGGGATTTAGGGTTAATGTCAACAAATTGACAGCTTGACCCTCTGTCCAGCTACCTTAACAATGCTTCAGCGGACACAACACCTCCAATGGGCACAAGATGTGATACCATATCTAGGGCTACAACTCACTGCCAGCAGACACAGCACTACTTCACTAAATTACACGGCGCTGCTGCAACACATACACGAATGCCTCCGCAGATGGAGGCCATACTCATTGTCTTGGCTGGGCCGTATAACGGCAATAAAAATGACAGTACTACCAAAGTTAATATACCTTTTTCAAGCCCTCCCTGTAGCCCCTCCCTCAGAAGTGCTGCGCTCCTTACAGAGGGACCTGGAGCGCTTCGTTTGGAGAGACCAATGTGCCAGGATGCATAGGGAACTAGGCTATAGGGCACCAACTGAAGGAGGATTAGCAATCCCAAATCTGCAGGAATACTATTGGGCGGTGCAGCTGAGGGCCTTAGTCGAGTGGTCCAGACCCGAATCAGAGAAGCACTGGCTGCTCATGGATAGGGGTCTCGCTAGGCAAACAGACCCGCAACCTGTACCTCTCAAATGTGACACAAACTACTTTAGCATGGGACAGGATTGCCACCTCACGAGGGATCACGTCATTCCCATCCCTAATCACACCCATAGTCCACAATTCTGACTTTACACCAGGGCTTGAAGTGATAGCGTTTGCACAATAGTCAAAAGAAGGCTTCTGCTCAATAGGACACTTCTTTGATTCACTGACTTTCATGCGCAGCATACCATCCTGGAGAAAGAGTGCTACCGATACCAGCAGATCCGACACTGGGTAATGCAACCAGAGATACGAGGTGGGGCGGAGAGATCACTCACACCATTTGAAAAATTGTTACTCACAAGACACACTGAGGCACACTTGACAACAGACCTCTATAGGTTTAACCGGCGTAAACCGGGGGCAGAGAAAAACCCTGGACAGTTGCAGTAGGAAAGAGAGCTGGGTAGGGCACTTTCGTATAAAGAATGGACGGACATTTACCATAGGGCCCGACACACAGCATGTAGTGTTGGTAATATCGAAACAGCAACAAAAATAGCAACCTATTGGTATTTGATGCCCCAGCGTCTTCACAGAGGTAAACCGACACGAAGCCCACTATGCTGGAGAGACTGTGGCTCCCTAGGTACTTTGACCTACAGATTGTGGGAATGCCCTCAATTATCAAGCTATTGGGAGCAAGTGCTAGACGACATTGACACTCACTTTAACACCCAAATTCCTCGCTTCCCAGCTTACACGCTATTGGGTTTACCCAATTCTCTCACCTTCCCACTTAGATCACAGAGGGGCAGGCAGATGGCACTAGCGCTGCTGGCGACCGTATAAAGCATCCTAACTCACTGAGGGAAAGCAACACCACCCAATTACGTTAGGTGGCTCCATAAACTGTGGGGGATCCTAGGGATGGAAAAAATCTCCCTCTCATTTGCTTACCCCGGGGCAGCCTTCCAGGACCTGTGGAAGCCATTTATTTTGCTGCTTACTTCCGAATTTAAAGAACTAATTTGTCCGAAATACTTAAGACTACTATGATTGGCAGACCCACCGCATATTACATCGCCAGTGGATGGCAAAGCTAGGCCTACTCAGGGATAAAGGGCCTGGATTATGGGAGGCAGCCAGGAACATTAACTGTATACACATGTGTTTATTTGGAGGGAGGGGCTGGGTGGGGGGGTGTTTTCGTGTTTGTGGATTCTTGTTACCTTAACTGCCTTAACCGCCCTGCCGGTGGTATGCACACCAATCAGTATAGAATGTTTTTATTCTGTTGTTGGGAGTTTATTTTGAAACTAATAAAGAAATCTAAAAAAACTTCTCTCCCTCTAGCAACTGAATCTGCAAACTCAACCCCATCCTCCCACCCTCAACCAAATGGCAGCAGTCAGGAAGGATTAATCAGAAGTTCCCTATTTAAAGGTTACCATACAATTTCTAAATGCAGCCATGTCTCCATCCCTCCACACTTCAGTGTCACAGCTATATCCTCCAGCTCAGAAATGGAGGCAATGTACTTCCACTGTCTGGGAAGTCTGTACCACAACTTACATCTTGTGCCATGTCAAACAAAAGACAATCCAAAAAGTTATCCCACTGGCTTTAGCATTCACAAACAACATGAAGTCTTGATACCAATAGCTTTTTCATACGCACTCTACATACACGATGTCAGCGCAGTGTCTGGGCAAGACATGTCAACAGAACTTTCTATGAGTGGGCCTGTTGGCATTGCTCTCTCATTCTAGACAGGTAAAACGTCCTGTCCAATAATATGGATTCAAAAATGATATGATGATGCCATCATCACTCACAGTACATGTCCCCATTTGCACAGATGGTAGTCTTCTGTATGCTACAGATTACACTTTTTGCACCCATCCTGATCTCAGAGCCCAACAGAGGGTCCTGTGGTCAAGTTTGGAGATACTACTCTGGGCACATGCAGGTATTTCATGTGTGATTCGGCCAAAGGAAAATCGGGATACCAGTTTCACATGCAGTCAGATTACTCAGGACAAGTGTGCACATCAATTTACCATGCAGGGGACAATCCTGTACCCTACAATTCCTGAAAGAAATAAAATTACAGCTGGAAATGTTATGGTGCTCCAGAGCTAATACTAATTTAAAGCCACACAGCATTTCTCAAGTTTGCTTTGGAAACTTTAATAACAGAAGATTTAAAAATGTCTTACCAGCTTGCATTCTGGCTTTGGAATTTTATCACAGTCACATTCTAAAATAAATAAAAACATACATTATTTATTAAATGATGAATTAATTTCATGCATATCTTAAATAAAATAAACCATTTGTCTGGATTCCTCCCACAAGTGGTAATGCTATTTTTAAAATTTAAACCCGAGATTAGAAACTATAAAGATGCATCAATAATCACATGGCGTAGCATATCTGGTTAGGACAATGAGCCATGAGTAATGGCTTCTATGTCAACATAGGTTATTGTCTTTTTAGATCAATTAATGGAAATGGATTTAATAGGAAGCAAAATAAGGCAAATATAGCAAAATAAGGCAAATATAGAAGCAGTACCATATTCCAACATGATACAATTTTGCTTTAGAAGATTCCGTGAGTACCGATGAATAGGATAAGTACTCACAAGCTCTTGCTTTGGTATTATAGACAGTATGGTAGTGAGAAAATCTTGAAATTCATTTCTTGGACAAATCATTCCCAAAATATTTCTGTACATCTATTCATGATTCAAGAGCTCCCACCTCACAATTTATCACACTATGGATGAAATAATCAGATATGATCCGGACCACACTGTAAGGAGCCTGACGAGATATTCATGCAATTATAGCTTTATGGAAAAACAAACTAGTATACTACATTGAACTTTTTATTAAAAGAATAAATATTTAAAAGGGCTCAAATAAAATAAGACTAACTGATATCTGTTCTAAAACTGTAGGGGTAAAAAGGATCTGAAATTATCCAGTGGTACTCAAATGTAAATTCTATCATCTTATACTCCAACATCACCTTCTTTTTTAATAAAGAACAAACAAACACATGCAGCATACATACAGCCATTAAGTCTCACACCAATCAGCATTAATCTACACTTGTCCCATAACAAATTTTTACCTCTCACCCAAACAGACCAACATAAATGCAGACACCTATGGCGAAGGTTGAAAAACAAACAGGCACTAATAAACACCCCGGCTCATACAAACAGCACTCAGCGCTACCTATATAAATACAGACAATATACAAACTAACATCTATGCACATGTTCACACACAGATGCAATATCCAGGGACCCATATAGTAACAGTCAGCACACATACAGGAACACATATAAACATGTGGTGAATTAAGATGTGTTAAAAAGGTGGATATATGTGGGAATTGTTAAATTCATGAATGCAGATAGATGCACGGATGTGGTGCATGGAATGAATGGATGGATGTGTGAATGGATCGATGCGTGCATGCTTTGTTGTGTAACTGGATCAATGGATGGAGTGGTGAGTGTGTGAATGCCTAGGTAAATAAATGTATGGGCTCACAAGCAGATGAACAAATGCAGAAATATGAGTGGGGATGTGGGTGGATACATGGAGGGAAGTAAGCGAGTGGGTGGACGGAATGATAAATATACAAAATACAAGAAATTGGGTTGTTGGTTGACTGGGTGTTAGCTCTGATCAAGCAGCAACCACAATCCTTGTCAGGATGAGACATAAGCCAACCCAAAATTAACCTGTGCTGAACACTTTGGTAGCTTGGCACAGAGCAGTCAGGTTTGACTTATAGACAATGTGTAAAGTATTTGTGCAACACTTCAAGCAGTAATAAAGTGAAAACACCACACAAATAGGATTGCACACCAAGTTAGTTAAGTAGATCAATGTTTAATAAATAAAACAAGACCAAAACTACAAATATCCAATCAGTAGAAATAGAGATATGCAAGTTTAAAGATATTAGTAAATATTGTGCCAAAAATCACAAAGCACCAACTGTGATTTCTGGTCGTGCCAGACCGGGACAACGTCTCAAGTTCCAGCCAAAGCACAATGGGGCATGGACTGGCAATATGGACCCAGTTAGGCCCACTAAAAACAGTCCCTGCAATACTGTTTTACGGAGAGTTGCGAAGATGTGTGTTAAAGATGAGTCAGGCAGTCAAAGCACTGCGTTGCTTTCAAGATGCAGCGAGGCTGCGATTTTAGGTCTTGCGTGAGTGTCGAGGATCCCATCGATGAGGGCGATGTGGGTCTTTGCGACGGTAGAGACCTACGCAGTGGTAGCGATGTGTTGATTCTGCTCAAGGCTGCGCTGCGCAGCGCAGCAGAGGAGATGCTTTGGTTCTCTTGGATCCACAGAGGCTGGCAGAGCACCTGAAAGCACACTTCTAAGGGTACAGGACAGGGATGGCACTACTTGGCAGGGTAGATTCAGAGACAGCAGAATCCAGCTGCTAGGTTCAAGGTTGTTGGAGTCTTTTGTCCCTGAGGCTCTTGTTCAGGAGGCCGGCCAACTAGCCTTTGGTGTCACTTTGGGGTCCTGGGCTGAATAGAAGCAGGGCCAGTCTTTCTCGCCCAGGTAAGAGGGCGGTAGGCACCAGGTTAGCACAGCAGGGCCTCAGTTCCTTCAGAATAGCAGCTCAGCAGAGTGGCAGTCCTTTCAGCAGCACAGCAGACCTACAGGGGGTATGCAGCCCTTTGCGTGGAAGCAGAATATAGCCTATTCAAGTGTAATTGGAGCTGTATGCCGCTCCTCCCTCCCATCCTACTTGTGAAGGCCCATTCAGGTGTCACCTAAGCTCCCTATTGTGAGTTGTGAGACAGTCTGCAGGCACCAACTTGTTAAGGCAGAACATGGAAACTTTCTAAAAGTGATAATTCCAAAATTGTAATTTAAAATCTAACTTCACCAATTCCAAAGACACCAAACATGAATAGAATTTACAGCTTAAGAAAATGTAATAAGGTAACTCTAATGTTATCCTTCTAGGGATGTAGGCCTTGCGGTGGTCAAAAATGAACTAAGAGATTTTTTTACTACCAGGACATGTAAAACTTAAAACGTACATGTCAAACCTTTTAAATATACTGCACCCTACCTCTGTGCTGTCCAGGGCCTACCTTAGGGGTGTCTTATATGTATCGAAAAGGAGGGTTTGGGCCTGGTAAAAGGTTTATTTAACCAGGTTGAAATGGCAGTTTAAAACTACACACCCACAGACTGCAATGACAGGCCTGAGACATGTTTAAAGTGCTACTTGAGTGGGTGGCACAATCAGTGCTGTAGGTCCACCAGTAGTATTTCCTTTACAGGCCCTGGGCGCAGGTAGTGCCACTTTACTGGGGAATTACAAGTAAATAAAATATGCCAATTCGGTATAAGGGAATCTAATATGTTTTAAGGAGAGAGTTCTCTAGCACTTTATCACTGGTTATAAGTGGTACTGTGTGCAGAGTCCTGAGGCCAGCAAAAACGAAGTCAGCAAAAACAGGTCTTAAGGCAAAAAGGTTAGGTGGAAACCATGCCATGGATGGCAGGTTTAACACAATAGATATGTTTTTAATATGTTTTCTTCATTGGTATTTTCTACTGTTGGTTAACAAAGTTGTCAGTTCCCCTTCCCCTGGGGACCCCTTAACTTTTGTGAGTGGGTGGTAAGCTACAAATGTTGCGGTCGCAAAACAATCGTCCATACTAGTGCAACTAGCTATTGGGAAGGGATGCCCATGGCACGTCCCTTCCTAATAGCAACTTGCAAACCCTATAACCCAGTAATAGGTTACCGACTCGCAAAATAGGGTTTGTTTGTACCACGCACCTTTTTAGCGCTCTCAAATGGGCCAATTTCCCATTTGATACCACTAAGAGGGGTCTTACATCTGGCCCTAAGTTCTTTGCAACATTATAGGATTGCATGCTTTTTAAAATACTTTGCTAGATATTTCTTCTATCCCACTACATTTTAAAGAACAATTGTAGAAAGCGAATATTTGTTCAATGTATTTGTCTAACCTGCATGTTTTGATTTTAAAGTAGCATTTGCAAATAGCAGATTTGCAATTTTCATGATTTTTTTGGCCGACTGCTTTATATTTTGTTATTTCAATCTGTCTGGATAATGTAATTTCTGTACTAATAGTCACCTGTTACTTACTTCGATATTAATTTTAATATCTGCTGCAGTCTTACATACATGTGCATCAAAAATATTCTTCAAGATAAATAGATCATCTGAGTACTTTTCTGAGATTTAGATTGAAATATATGTAAAAGTAAAGAGCTGGAGTAATCTGAGACATAATCTAATTGTGTACATTATTTGTGGATGTGATTTTCATTCCAGTATCTGTATTTCCTCTTCCTCTGTGTATCTGCATAATGTGAGATGCATTAGACTTTGTATTTTTGGTGCCTGCAGCCTATCTCTGGGTCAAATGACTGGGTGTGGGTGACAGTTGGGCATTGTGTATTCCTCGAAGACAGTCGTGCACAATGGGGAGCTTAGTGTGACTGGATGGGCCATCCCTTGCAGGATGGGAGGGAAGAGCTGGAACCAGCCCATTCTTACACTTGAATAGGCTGTATCCTGTCTCCACAAAAAGGACTGCATACCCCCTTTAGTTAGTCTGGAGCCAAGGCTAGGATGGCAGGGCACATTTTCCCCTCAAAGGCATGCCTCTAGAAGCTTCTCCCCAATTCAAAGTTACAACTGGGTATAAATACTGGCCCTCAGACACCACCACATCAGTGCACTTCTGGACCCGTGGATGCTCTGCCATGAAAAAGGGCTGCTGTGCTGCTGAAAGGACTTCCACTTTGCTGTACTGCTGATCTGAAGGAACTGCTGCCCTTGTGTGCTGACCCCTTGCATTCTGCCCTCTTACCTGGGTGAGAAGGACTGGACCTGCATCTTTTGAACCCAGGATGTAGAATGACTGTAAGGGCTAGTTGGCTTGCTTCCTGATGTGAAGCCTCAGAGGCCTTCCAACAACCTTGCATCTGCACCTGTGCTCTGTGATGAGTGAACCCACCCTGCCAAATGGTGACACCCCATTCTTGGACCCTTGGATGTGTGCTGAAGGTGCTCTGTCGGCCTCTGTGGATCTAGCAGAAATTCGCATTTTCTCTGCTGTGCAACCCTAAGCAGAACCAATGCATCTCCACTGCTGCGTGAATTGGACCCATCACAATGACCTGCATTGCAGCCGTAGCCAGCATCGCCTTTGAAAGCGCCACTATGTGATGCCTCCTCGGCACAGCTCCTCACTTCTCTCATCGATAGCAGCCTCAACAACTATGTGGGACTCTGTTTCGCAGCCCTGCAGTTCCTTGTAATTGATGCATCACACCGACAGTGTAGGGCATCTTCGATCCCAGACTTTGCATCACAAGCCGCGCCGATTGGATCTTTGACAGCAATGCAGGCCCTCGCATCGCAGCCTTGCTGCATCTCAGAACCAACGCATCACCTAGGCTGTGCGATGCATCCTTGATATGGATCCTCATAATGCTCTACAAACCAGGATTTAAGGTAGTGTGTTCAGTGGGGCTAACTGAGACCCTGTAGCTGTCCCATGCTCCATCGTGGTCAGCCTGAACTTGTGACTTTGTCTCGGTCCTGCGCGACCACAAATCCACAGTTGGCACTTCGTGCTTTTTGGCACAATATTCACTAAAATCTTTCAAATTGCATATCTCCGATTCTACTGATTAGATTGTTGTTCTTGTGTTCTTGTTTTATTTATTGAAGAAAGCTCTATTGTTCTAACCTGGTATGGGATCTTTTTCATGTGGTGTTTTCACTTTATTACTGTTTGAAGTGTTTCACAAATACTTTACAAATTGTTAAGCCTGACTACTCTGTGCCAAATTACCAGAGGGTTAAGCACAAGTTAATTTGGGATTGGCTAATGCCTCGCCCTGGCAAAGACTGTGGTTGCTGCTTGACCAAGGCTCATACCCCAGTCAACCAACAACCCAATCTCTCACACATTGCCTGACAACTAGGCTTTAAAGAATAGTCACTGAATAAGCTGATTTGAATGGCAGAGAAAGTTTTAATGCTAGGATGATCTGAAATGTTGGTGATTAAGCAATTTAAATTAATTCATATATGTTTTGGCTTATGGGCTTTTGCACTAAATGGAAATTTAATGTGATTTAACAAGGAAACAGAATTACGTCATGCAGAAATAATTAAAACAGAAAAAAGTTGTAAAAATGAAAG
This sequence comes from Triturus cristatus, assembly GCF_964204655.1. Lineage (NCBI taxonomy): Eukaryota > Metazoa > Chordata > Amphibia > Caudata > Salamandridae > Triturus > Triturus cristatus. The sequence continues at coordinate 450,943,746 of NC_140584.1, forward strand.
GAAAACATAAGTATAGGCAGGGAATTGAAATCATGGGGAAGCAGCAATGAATCCAATTTGTCAGTGTTTGAAAGGGGGAATGACAGCAAGTTCCTAATTATAATTATTATTATCATCATTATTATCATTATTGTTAGTATTTTTTGTGTGTTCCAAAAAAAGGACTCATGTACAGAGCTATTTTACATTTGCAAAGCCTGCAATTTGAAAAATTGCACAATTTTCATCCACAAATGCCTTTTTAAAATCTACTAAACATTAGCACCTAGGTCGGTTTGAACATTTTTTCCATTTGCTAAAAGTCGGTGGGCAATCTGCAACCACTTGTTGCATTTGAATATTTTGTACATCAGTTTCTAATTAAAATTAAGTAATGATAATATAAGAATCACACACTGAATGTATATCTGTTTGAGCAGGCTTAAATGAATATCCTCTTATGCCTTAAAATAATATGTTCAAGCAAGGGAGGAAAGGCTATCAAAATCAGGAAGAAGGAAAACTGAAGCAAACCAGAGCTCTGAAAGGGTCATGGCAGGAAGTTCCCTATTAATCGTATAAGAATAATAATACTACTACTAACAATAATACCAATAATAATGTTAATAATAAAGTATTTGCAACAATAGCACACTTGAATTCTGTCTTTGGAGCAGGCTTGAATGAATATCCTGCCATCCCTTATTCCTTAAAGGAGAAATGTTCAAGGATGTTGCAAAAGGCCATTGATGTATAAGTAAAACTTTTAGGGATTTACAAATTACCATTCAATATTAAACCCATTATTTTAATATTATTCTTCAGTTATTAGGAATTTGCAGATATTGCTTCATTTACATGGAATGTAGAGTCGGGAAAGTGCATCAACTTGTGAAGTAAAATTGCGGAATTAGCCTAATTTGAAGTCACCCAAATATCAAATGCCTTCTTGCAGAAATTGACGCGTCTGATAGAGATCTTAGCGGAAGTACATCACAAATGTACTATATGTGAAAATACAGAGGTTAACTCTAGTCTCTCCTTGTCTCAATCTCTCACACAGTGTTAGTGGTCTTGCCTAATACTAACATTTGGGGAATCAATAAACAATCTTGAAGATATTTCACCTGCTATGTCCTTGGCAGAGACAGTGGTTAAAGAATCCATTGCCACCTGGGAACATGTTGTTTAATGGAAAAATCAGATTTTAGATTTTATGAGGTCGAGAAGTATAAACATGTTGTGTTAACCTTACCACATGTACGAGATGGGCAGCACTTTTCTGGATTCCATGTTTCAACCAAAGACATTCCTAAATTACAATGAAGTTCTGGACAGCGGTGTGTTTCACAAACTATGGATACAAATTAATGCCTTAATCAGTTAACAATTTGTATAATATTTAACTGGCATACATATCAATTCATTAAGCATGAGGTATTTTATATAAATTTTATTGATAAAATTTATAACAAAAACCATATTTACATTTAAAATGCTGTTTGCTATTACATAAATGCTATAGGCGTGTGTATCTCTTTCAGCAGTCGCACATTATTGATATAAATCTGGTCACGATGTTTGGAGAACGTGGCTTTTAGGTAATTATTACTCCAATTAACAGTGTATCTTTCATCCCTTTAGCACTGTTTCATATTACTTTACAGGGGGTGCCCAGCTCTGTGTTTCTCGCGTTACATTCTCATGACACTTTGAAACGTGATTACCTAATATCTACACTTCAGTACTCATCATTCAATATGTACACTTCTATTTTCATTTCAATTAGGATACATCAAATAACGTTTTTCTCAGTCTGATTTTAACCATCTTTTGTAATTTATTCATGTGAAGCAGCACCTATTAAAAGACAGATATACAACATGCATAAAGATTAGAAGTTAAAATACCATTTTCCTTACTTCTGCCCATGTTTTTTTATGATAATATTGTATTGATTTTTAATGGAGTTGGTACACCAGACAATTATGTAAGTGATCGTGCAAAACAACAGATGCTCGACTGACTGAGCCAGCAATATAACATTGCAAGTAACTGGAAATAAGTATAAGAACCAGCTCTCCTCAGTTTCAGCCAACATTTGACACTCTAAACCCCAATGTGTGGCTCCCTTTCTCCTGTGGCCCCAGCCCATATTTTGAAGTTTTTAAGTTAGCAGCCCATAGCTTTGTATAAGGAAATTTCCAAGCACATTCAGCCATCCAGCCCAATTTAAAACCATTCCAAGGATGGAGGGTCAATGTCTTTCAAGGTCCTGGCACTGTCCCTTTTTGCTATCACCAGTCTCAGCCACAACAGTGCGGTGCCTTATCTGTTGATGTCTCCTTTGTAGTCTGGAGGAGGACAAACTTGGGATCTCAGGGCAAAACCCAAACCAGCACTCTCTCCAGGTATGACAACACACCCTCTCAGAAAGGGGCCAGCCTCTCGCATGTCCAGATCGTATGGAGAAAGACATTCCATTCTGATGAGCAACGCAGCCAAGTCAGTGTGGTCACTGCCCCCATTTCCCATAGTCTCTCCAGAGTGTAGAAAGCCTTAGTAAGTATTTTCACTGTATTAGGTGGAAATGTGAGGTAAGTGCTGTCTCATCAGGGTGGTGCAAGCCTCTCTCTAGTCATCATCAGTAAGTTGCTCCAAGTCACCCACCCATGCTTCTCTCAGCTGGTCAAAATTATCAGGTGTATTGACCACTAGCAAGCAATATACCTGCGAGTATTTTGGCTCCCAATCTGCAAAGGTCCGGTATGTCCATGAACACTTTGTTGTATTGGGTGAGGGCATGGCGTAGCTGCAGGTAAAAGGAGAATTGCGAGTGGTTTAGGTCGTATTCCACCTGCAGTTCTAGGAAGGATTTCCTTGTGAAGCCCGACTGGGCATCTCCTAGTTTGGAGATGCCTGTGACATCCCAGGTTTTGAAGCCCTCTAAGGCTGTAACCTGTAACAGCCATAGTGGGGTTTGTTTTGTCAGACATGCCACCCCCCACCCAAGGGCTCTTCTTGGACCTTCCCAAAACATGACTAATAATGTCCCCTCCGACGGTGGACTTTAATGCTTCCCAATGTGTCTTGGGGACTCGACCATGCCATTGTTTGTGTCTAAATACCCTTTTATGGCTGTGTGAATGTGAGTCTTGGTTTCAGCATCCTGAAGCCACCACGTTTTCAGATGCCAGCACAACACTGAGTGCTGTGGGCCTAGTTGAAGCTGTAGTACCAAAGGGGAGTGGTCTGAGTGACCACAAGCATGTATGTGAGCACCCTTAACACTGTGGGGTTCTGAGGCATGTAGGAGAAAGTAGTCAAGCCGGGAAAAGACCTTGTGAGCCACGGAGTAGAAAGATAGCCCCGGTCCCCTGGATGCAAGACTTGCCATGCATCCACAAAGCCTACATCTTCAATCTAGCATGCTTTGGGGAGCAGACCTGGATTTCTATCCCTGCCCTGAAGGTCCTGTCTAGCCCCCAGATCACCACACCGTTAAAGTTCCCTCAAGAACCCCTCGCCTGTCAGAAATTATGTCACTAGCGCCCCCAGTGTGTGCAGAAACTGGTGTGTGAGTGGTTGAGGGGATTCGACACGATCCAACGCAATGAAGTGTCCATAGAGGAAACTGGATATCAAAGTGTAGCAGCTGAGATTGTCATGCCATACCTTGTCAGCTACTGGTGGACAGAGTTGATGTAACAGAATGGCCATCCCCCTCGAGCTTCCGTTAAAGCCTGCATGAAACACTTGCGTGGATCCCATATGTGCGGGAAATTAGCATCAAGTACCCACTAGTTAAATTTCTTGTTGAAAGAGCACATCAGCTGAGTATCTTTTAGCCCGTTTCAACACCTCGCCTCTCTTGACAGGATATACAATACAATTAACATTCCAAGACGCGGACGGTGCCGAGCATATCGGCACCAGTCTGGTTGGTCATGGGGAGTGTCAACACCATGCTGATGGCTAAATGGGAGAGGGTGTCTGGGCTGAGAGTCAGTCATGTCCATGTGTACTGAAGTCTGGTGTAAATGTAAAGAAAAAAAAATACAAAGCAGTAACAAATCCCACTCACCAATATTAAGTACTTGTCGTGGAATAAACTAGGAACTGTTGCCAACTGGGTGATCAAACCCCACCAACCCCCTAGCAACCCCAATATTACTTCCCACAAAAGACAAAGAGGAAAAGGGTCCACGTGATCAGCAGCAAGCCCATCCGCTTAGTGACAAAATAATAATTCCAGAGTAGTAGACTCAGATGCTTGAAAGTGTCAGGGTGCCAAGGCTCCTGCTGCAGCTGAAGTGAGAGATGCCCTCTCATGTGTTAGCTCTGGTCCAGGACCAAGGACCTTGAGTGGCAGAGCCCCAGGGAGTCTCCTATGTCAGTGATGGCGTGGCGCCTCAGCCACCTGGGCCAGAACCGACTCAGCAGTTGCCCCAGCCCCGGCTCGGCCTTGCAGTGTGGTGATGGGTGAACGCAACAAAGAGGAGGGCCTCTCCTCCAGCCATGCCCAATCCCCTTTAAGTGATTGAAAGAAAAACATTTTATTCTGAAATATCACTTTCAGCCATGCAGGGAAAAGCACCATGTATTGAATTTAAAGCGCTCAAAGCTTTAGTTTAGCTGTAAGAAAGTTTTGTCTCTCTGGCTGAACTTTAATTGTATAATATGGAAAGTACAGTCATGAAATGTTCCAGTTGGAGTCATAAATCATCACAAGAACTCATTCATTAAATTCCATCTCACGTAAATCTCAGACTTATCCACAACTCATGTATACAACCCCAAATACCAATTTAGTGCCACAATTGTTACTGATTATACAAAGTATTTAATAAAAAAGCATTATTGCATAAACCAGTATACATGTGATCTAATCTGATCCCTCATGTACATAATAACACATATCCGTGATCCGCACTCATTTGCTCCACTATGGATTTTTTCAAACAAAGAATACTCCCTGCAGAAATGCTGACGTCTAAAAATGTACATTTGGACCAACGATGAAAGCTGTGCTATGCTTGTACAGTTTGGGTTGGCAAGGGACCAACTAGCTACCAACTGACCAATTTCTGAACGAAAGAATGATCAGATAAAATTACTGAACAGATGACGTGAAAATACGATAATTCAAAATTTATATATTTCTTTTGCAATTGTGTTTCAATTTAGTTAGCTCACATCACTGCATTGAGAGCCCGTTCTTAAAAAAGAATTCTAAACATAAACGTAAAAGAATGTGGCTATGATTGACTAAGAGACAATTATATTTTAATAGTTATATGTGAAACAAATTGAACTCTTATGATCCACATAATAATATTGTAAATGTAGGTGTCTAGTTGCGACTGGCTTTTCACAATGGGAAATGAATTGATTGTTTTTTAGCTCCGTCGTCAGACTTGACGTGATAAACAGAAAAAGAGCTTTTAGAAGTACTACTGAGAGAGTGGCTTTGGCTTCACGTTGATGTTTTCACCTGCACAGACCATTTCATTAGGCAAAAGCTGTGTGCTTCCACTAAAAGAGTTCTTTTATGGAGCTCCTATTGGGTGGTGGAGGGTGTAGCGGTCTAGTGTTTGGCCACGCAGTTTGAACAGAGACCCCAACCCGTAACCCGATACCAACATTGTATCACCTTCTGGCCAGGCGTGGCCAGAAGGCTTTAAATAAAGGGGCCGGTGTCGCTCGGGACTTCCGGTCCATACCAGTGACCAATGTGTTCTGCGTCTGTCTCTATGACATATCTATACATGCCGTAATATTTACACATGTAACCCCCCCCTGGATTATGGACCCAACACTGGCGACGAGGGCGTGGGCGTTCGAGTCCCGCTCCAGCTGCCTGGTGATTCCTGCTGCGTGGGGTCCGCACTGCCGGCAGATCATCGTGCAAAAAGTCGAGAGCCGCTTCAGGTGAGCGCTGCCATCGCCCCGCACCACAGCATTGCTCCAGTCGGCGACGCTCCAGCTCGTGCTTCCCCAAGGCCGGCGCTGTGTCTGGAAGCGCGCTGAGGCCAGCGCTCCTCGCGTTTCAGCCGGCAACAGGGCTGGGAGAAGAGAGAATAAAAAAACAGACCCCCAGCGGTGAACGGATGCCGTGCAGAAGGCCCTCACACATTCATGTAAAGGAAGCACTGTCACGCCACTAAGCATTGGCAAAAGGAACACAGGGATATCAACCACAACACACAAGGGGAGAACCAAGTGTGCGGCAAGCAAGAGCAACACTCACCTTACCAAAAGAAGACCAGGGAGCTGTGGACAGATCACAACAACAACAAGAAGAGAAGAGGGGAAAAAAAGGGCAAAGGGAGCTAAGGAGGACAGAAAAGGACATACGTAAAAAACAAACCACAGGCACGAATAGGGACAGCCATGACAGACCACTGCAGGCGGCAGCTCCAGCAAAGCCGGTGCATTCTCAAGTGAGCGCACTACCCCGGTCAGCGAACGAATTGATCCCGCCACAGCATCCCCAAGATGGAACGTGTGGGTTGGCCGGCTAGACAATTACTTCACTGCCACCAGAGAAATGGATGGCGCCGTCAAGATGTCGTTGCTGCTACATTTTGCAGGGGATGAGATATACAAGCTCTTCAAACACCTACCGAACACGGGAGTCCCCGCAGATTACGACGCAGCAGTGAGGGCACTCAATGCCCATTTTGACCCACAACTAAACCCTGATTACGAACGTTTCAAATTGCGGCAGGCCCGTCAAAGAGAAGGAGAGTCAATGGATGCATTTCACGCATGCTTGAGAGTTAGCCAGCACATGCAAGGAGGATGATCCAGTCTAGGAAGTGCCGCGCAGCTCATCCAAGGGTGCCGAAACAAAACGATGAGGACGCTCACCCTCCGCCAATCCAGTGCTTGTCCTAGCACTGTCACATGACCTGTCCGAGGTCCGCTCCACAGTGATGGAAGCGGCGCTCATGCCCACAGCAAGTTCAGTAGGGGCCATCAAGACAGAACGGGTGGATGCAGCATGCACCCCAGGGCGTGGCAGCAGAGGGCGGTGGCCCACCAGGAAGCCGCGTCAGTCGCAGTGCGGATATTGCGGCAAAGAAGAGCATGCCCAAAATGAGTGCCCGGCTCGAGGGAAGACCTGCTCGAAGTGCGGGATTCCGAACCACTTCTCCAGTGTATGCCGAGGAGGCATGCGGGGCAGAGGGAGTGCTGAAGATGTCCCCGCAGCACAGAGGGTACCTCGAAGACCCGTCCACTGACGAAGAGGAGGAATGCCTCCTCATATCGTTCGCAAGTGACCTAAAACGGAGGCGACGTCCTCAACTGACGTGTGCAATTGAAATCGCAGGGTCCACCGTCACGGCCCTAATTGACACCGGAGCCTCGGTCAACGTGATGGGGAGCCAACATTATAAGAGACTAAACCCAAGACCACATCTCACACCGTCCAAGGTAAAAATTCTAACGTATGGAAGTCAGACGCCCCTGCCGCTAAAAGGGAAAATGACAGTACAAGTGAAGACAGAAAGTCATGAAGTAACAACTACATTCCACGTGGTTGACAGAGAAGCAGATATCCTCGTGGGGAGTCACACCGCGGAAGACCTAAGCCTGGTAACGTTCGCTAATGCGGTAAGAATACTTCAGACAGAAGACATCTTGGAACTGTTTCCACAGTTGTTCAAAGGGCTAGGGAGCATGAAACGACCTCCATTGCGACTGCACATCGACACGTCAGTGAAACCTGTGGCCCTACGGCACAGACGTATCCCATTCCACCTCCGGCCGTTGGTGGAGCAAGAGTTGATCAAACTTGAACAACAAGGGGTGATAGAGAAAGTTACCGGACCCACCCCCTGGGTGTCGCCGATGGTAATCGCTGAGAAGCCAAAACAGCCTGGACAAATCAGGCTTTGCATAGACATGCGCATGCCTAACCAGGCAATACGACGGGAGAGGCATTTGACACCAACCGTAGATGACATCCTTGCAGATCTCAATGGGTCCCGGTGGTTTTCTAAACTAGACCTCAACGCAGGATACCACCAGTCGAGGTTGGCTGAGGAAAGCAGGTACATAACTACTTTCTCGACACACCTGGGGCTCAGAAGATACAAAAGACTAAACTTCGGAATATCCTCGGCTGCCGAAATTTTCCAAAACGCAGTCTGGGAGGTCCTGTCAGGGCTTCAAGTGGTATTAAATGTCAGTGATGACATCCTAATTCATTCAGCGACTTTGTAGGACCATCACCGGCGGCTCAGAGCCACGATCCATCGCCTCGTGGAACACGGGGTGACTTTACACAAAGAAAAGTCCAGTTCTTCAAAAAGACCATCGAATTCTTTGAATATGTGTTCAGCCAAGAAGGTGGACCCCCGGAAGTCGCAGGCGATTCGACTGGCTCCAGCCCCCACAATGGCGTCAGAAGTTCAAAGCTTTCTAGGTATGGCAACATACTGTGGGAGATTCATACCCAACCTCGCAACGGTTGCTGAGCCATTACGAAACTTGACGAAGAAGGACAGTGTGTGGAAGTGGGGCCCGGAAGAACAAGAAGCCTTCAGCAAGGTAAAATCCTCGCTACTGGAAAAGATGACCATGGCATATTTCGACACCAAGCGACCAACTGAACTAATAGTGGACGCCAGCCCCATAGGCCTTGGAGCGCTGCTGTCCCAGGAAGTAAATCCAGGAACATGGGTCCCTCTAGCATTCGCCAGTAAATCTCTGACGGCAACGGAGACAAGATACTCCCAAACTGAACAGGAAGCACTAGCCATGAAGTGGGCCTGCAACTATTTTCACCTATATTTGAGTGGACATCTGTTCCGCGTGGTAACGGATCACCAGCCACTTGTCCCGCTCTTCAGAGGAACTGCACCACACCCACCGCCGCGGATCGAAAGGTGGGCGATCCAACTCCAGCATTACCAATTTGATCTGGTATACAGGCCTGGTGCCAAAAATCCAGCAGACTTCTTGTCCCGCCACCCAGCCGGTGCCCCTGAGGAAACCCACGACCAAGAGCAACTAACGGAGGAATTTGTCAGCATGGTCACCCAGTGGGCATGCCCGAAGGCCCTAACCTTGTCAGAGATTGAAACGCACACCCAGTCCGACAAGGTCCTGAAGAAGGTGCTGGAAGCTTTACAAAAAGGTTCATGGGCCGGGTTTCTCCAGGGCATCAGTGGATGGACCGAGACGGACCGAGCTCGCCTTGGGAAGGTGTGGCGAGTCCATGAAGAGCTGAGCTCCGCAGCTAGCAGGGTGGTGTTAAGAGGCTCACGCATTGTCATGCCCCTAACCCTCCAGGACCAAGTAACTGCCCTAGGGTCATCAAGGCACCAGACGGATGAAAGCCAGGTTGTGGGAGAAGGTCTGGTTCCCAAACCTAGAAGAAACAGTAGAAGACTTCGTGCGCAGGTGCCGAGCTTGTCAGCTGACTGGATGTTCGGAAGCTCCAGCTCCAGTGATCACTGAGGAACTGGCTCCATCACCCTGGTCGTGGATCAGTCTCGACTTTGGGAGCTTCCCTGATGGGCGAGTAACAGCTGTTCTGATAGATGGATACACGAAATATCCAGTGGTGAAAGTACTACCGTCAACCGCGTTCGACCACCTACTACCAATGATTGACGTTCGCACTCTTTGGACTACCGCATGTGGTCAAGACAGACAATGGACCCCCATTCTAAGGGCATGAGTTCAGGGATTTTCTGGCGCGATTAGGCGTCAAACACCACCTCATCACGCCGCAGTGGCCACAAGCAAATGGAGAGGCCGAAAGATTCATGCGAACACTGAACAAAGTGCTACGGATATCTGTGGCCGAACAGTCCGACCCTGAAGTCGCGCTTCAAAGATTCCTGCGGGAATACCGGAGCACTCCACACTGCACCACTCAAAGGTCTCCATGGTCACTGAGGCTAGCTGGGCAACGGAGGGACAACATTCCCGTAGCAGAGAACTGGGAGCCTGAACCTTACGATCCCGCAAGCACGCAGGCAAGGAGAATAGCCAATAATGAACGGGCGAGCAGGAGGAGACGATCACAAGGACGGCCGATGACACCAGGCTGCATAGTTCTAGTAAGGAATCGTCGTAGCGGAGGGAAATTCTGCACGCCTTATGAACCAGGACTGTGGTTAGTCACGGTTGTGAAGGGCATGGCAGTAACAGCCAAAAGAGATGGGGAAGTCATCACTCGAAACATCTCGTGGTTTAAGAGGGTGCCTGACTCAAGAGTAGAGGGATAGATGGTCGAGGAAGTCCCCTGCAGAGGCCATGGTCAGCTAGGTGGAAGCCCTAGCGTGACAAGTAGCCCGAGTGTGAACGGAGCGGGTCAGGAGAGTCCCAGGGATCTTAGACCAGTGGAAAGGCCACCGGTAGAAGAACCAGCAAACCTAAGAGATGACAACCAACAACATTGGTACAATCTAAGGACCCATCCGAAGCCCAATTAAATGCTCACTGACTATGTGTGTTAATTTTATTTTTGTTTATTCAGACTGATTTGGGATGGGATGTAGCGGTCTAGTGTTTGGCCACGCAGTTTGAGCAGAGACCCCAACCCGGAGCCCGATACCAACATTGTATCACCTTCTGGCCAGGCATGGCCAGAAGGCTTTAAATAAAGGGACCGGAGTCGCTCGGGACTTCCGGTCCATACCAGTGACCAATTTGTTCTGCGTCTGTCTCTACGACATATCTATACATGCCGTAATATTTACACATGTAACCCCCCCCCCTGGTTTATGGACCCAACAGAGGGTTTCCCCGCACCTAACATTGTTACAATGTAATGGTAAAAGAATGTACAAGAGGCACGCTCTTCTTTATGCTGCATTAGCATTGGCTGCACTACTGCCAATTTCCCCTCACTGAGGAGAGAGACTGCATGCCTGCTATTTACAAGCACATCATTTTCAATGTCAGCACTTCTGAATCGCCTGACAGCTGATCGCATGGCTGGACATATTATGGGGGTCGTTTGGGAGTGGGTGTGATTCATCATGTGTGAAATGAGCTAGGGCGGTACATTGTCAGAACACCCATTCCTAGCATGCGGCACGTAATTTAGAAATGCTAATTGGCTGTGCAGTCCGAACATGCCTTTGTGTATAAACAACAACCATGCTCTGTACCAAATGGACTTCAATTGTGGATAACTGAATTTGAGTCATGCATGGACCAGGCACTAAACTAGAGCTAGACTAGGCCAGCCAGTCTGAGCCTCAGCAGCCTCACTGTTTGTGCCACACACCTTCTGGATGTGAGGAGAGAGGGGTAGTGTTGCAGCAGTTTGGAGCAGGGCTGGCTTGGGTGGTGAAAGTGAATGAGGTCCGAACCCATCATGAGGTCCTCATGAGGAAAAAGGTTGGCCGTATAGGGCCCTGCAGCTGCTGCATACAGTGCTGCCAATGGTTCTGGGGCTCAGGCCAGTTGGTGTGCCTTACTGGGTGGCACATCATTGTAATGTATGTACAGGAGTGCTGTTTGTTAAGTAATACATCACTTGTGCTAGCCTACCTTTTGTGTTCCAATTGACTCAGGATGCTGCAGGGATGGGGCACTGCACCACAGGCTAGAACTAGTACTCGCTCAAGTGCGTGGACAGTAGTAGTGGCTCTAAAGGTTTCGATGCCCTACTGCACCCAGGACAGGCTCCAAGCTCCTGCAGAAATGACTCACCTTTTCTCTCCCAAATGTCACCCACAGGCTGCTTCCGATCGATTGGAGTGTGAGTGCAGGGTGAGTGGTAGATGAGTTTAGGGGGAACAGTAGTTGAGTAGAGGGTGGGGCTGAATGGTTTATGAGTGTGCAGAATGAGCAGTGTGTGAGTAGAGTGTGAGTGGTTAGTGAATAGAGGATGAGGAGTCTATCAGACACATGCATCAATGTTGGCTTTGCGATTTCTTAATTGCGATTTTTAAGGAATCGCATTAAGGAATCGCAAAAGCCTATGCATGTAGAAATCACTTCAAAAATAGCGATTTCTAAACATTCCTTAATTGCGAGTCGCAAATTGCGAGTCGCAATTAAGGAATACCTCCCCATTCATTCCTATGGGCCTAGAGGCCCATAGGAATGAATGGGAAGACATTCTCAATTTGCGATTCTCAATTAGAGAATCGCAAATTGAGAATGCAATTTTAAGGGTGCCAGGGTGTCAAAAGGACATCCTGTTGCACCCCTGAAATCTGCATAGGAGTACATATTGCACACACACATGCCCCATGGGCATGTGTGTGTGTAAAATGGAACTTTGAAAAATGCACTTTAGTGCATTTTTCAAAGTTTTTGCAAATTACCATGAAGTTCAACTTCATGATAATTTGCGCCCCCTATTAGCACAATCGCTAGTTTTTTTACTTTAATGCAGTGCATTTAAGGAATCTCAATTTGCGATTCCTTAAATGCAATCGCAATTTAAGTTATCGCAATTTAGAGATTACTTAAATTGCGATTTTTGCATTTGGGATGATGCATCCCAAATGCAAAAATACCGGTGGCAAAGGGGCAGATTCTGAGAATCTGCCCGTTTGCGACCGTTTTTTCTTTTGATGCATGTGCCTGTATGTGTACAAGGTGATAGGTGCGTGTGTGGGCAGGTTGAGCAGTGTGTATGTGTGTGTGTGAGATGGGTGAGCATTATGTGTGTGCAGGATGAATGGTGTGTGTGTGCAGAGTGAGCAGTGTGTTTGTGTTTCTTCAGGTGAGTATGTGAACTGTGTGAAGACTATAAGTGCACAGTAAGAGATGGGAGTGCAGAGTGAAGTAGTGTGAGTGCAGGGTGAGAGGTGTGTTAGTGGTGTATGAATACATGGGAAGTCGTTTTTTAGCACAAAGTAAGTGATATGTGAGTGGTAGGAGAGTTCAGTGTAAGCAGTAGGTGGGTGTTGGGTGAATGGTGAGTAAGTGGTAAGTGAGAGATGAATGAGTGATGTGTGAGTGCAGTATGACTGATGTTTTTAAAAAAAAAAACGTTATTTAAGTTTAATACAATACAAAAAAAAACAGAGACAATCCTTTGATAAGTCCAACAGTATAATATGCAGTAATACAGTCCATTAACTATTCTTGTTACACCTTTGTGCTACATGCACGTCTGCATTGATCATCGTGAGGTCTTGGCCCCCGTTAAATATTACAATAACATGTGATACAGGAAGACATTCCTTAATGCATATATCGTCTCACTCAACCTCTTCCGCTAATCAGGAGATCTTATAGAAATTAGTCTCTGAAGCATCTGCAGAGCCTTGCGCAACAATCCCAGCTACTCTATCCGCTTCACTCATGCCGACTCTTGTGCAGTGGTGTCCTCACACTCGACTTCGTTCTCTTTAGCAGCTAAATATGTATGGTATAATGCCCAAAAGTTTTTCGGGCGGCTGCGTGGGGGAAGGAGTGCACTATAGTTTTCAGTCTGCGTGCTACAATATATCATGTCTCTTGAACAGCAGGCCATAGTGGGGGGTCGGGCAACGGGACCAACATACGTCTAGCTATTAGCAGCCCCATATCAACCAATCTTCTAGTGGACTTTGGCAGATGTAGGGAATAACCCCGTAAGGCCAACATCGGATCCGGAGTCAATGTTACAGCAATGATGTCACCTAGGGCCTTAAAAATCAGCATCCAATAGCTAGCGATCCCCGGACATAACCATGCTAGGTGGAAAGAATCAGCCGGTCTACTACCACAGTGCTCGCAGTCCGAAGAATCCCGTAGTCCACACCTATGTAATATCTCAGGAGTGCAGTATACTCTGTTAAGGAATTTTAAATGGATGAGCGTGTGACGGCTGTTTAGGGAGATGCGTTTCGTGCTCTCGCAGCAATACTTCCACATTCCATCATTTATGTATTTGCCTATATCTGCCTGCCAAGCCAATCTAGCCTTCGTGTAACGGTTGGCCTGATAGCTCTGAGTCCATTTATACACCTTGGATACAATCTGTGTGATGATTCAGTTTTTATCATAAATGTAAGTGCAGCCACATTCGGCGGCTTGGTTAGGTCTCTCCCAAGAATCTCCTTTAAAGATTGTCTCATTCGGTGATATTGAAATCTATTGAGCATCGTGTCGTTCTGACCTTGTTTCTCCACTGCGTCCCACCCTTTTACCACACTCTCCACAAACATTTCGCCAATCGTTGTAATGTTTATAGCGTTCAACGCTCGGGTAACTACTCTGTCTGTACATGCAGGTAGCCAGCGGCACCATTCCAGGGGAACAAGCGGGGAGTACAAAATAGCTCCGGCTTGTAACTTTATTAGATGGTGCCAGGCGTGTACTGTTGGATTGATTGAATCTAGAACACCTGTTCTACGGTCCAGAGGATTAAATAGGAGTGCTGGCAGTGGCAGCGGTGCTGCTACTATTTTCTCGATCTGTATGTGTGGTGTGTCAGCGAGGCCGTGCATCCAGTAATGAGCGTGCATGCTCTGAGCCACCCTGTGGCATGGATCCCAGTCCGGTGCTCCTAGTCCCCCCATGTGGTAGGGTAGCGTGAGTATATCCCACCTGACCCAGGCATGTTTCCCAGCCCACGCTAATCTGATTAATGAGGATGTAAGTGTTCTGAAAAAGGAGGTAGGGAGGACCATCAGGATATTAGTGAACAGAAACAAGAACCTAGGCAACACGACCATCTTCATGATCGAGACCCTGCCCGGGAGTGACAGTGGCAACCGGATCCAGCGTTCTACATCTGCTTCCAGTTTACTGACTGCAACCCCGTAGGTTTCCCTTAGTAGCATCTCCGAGTCAGTGTGGATCTTAATCCCCAGATATCTCACCGGGTCTGCTGTCCATTGCAGGGAGAAATCAGGGGCAAATTGTGTTGTTTTAGGGGTAAGCGGGACTATGATGGATTTGGTCCAATTGACTTTGAGGCCAGACATTGCTCCAAACTTAACTACATCGCGTAGTACGGGGGACAAGTTGCGTTCAGGGTCTCTGATGTAAAGTACTCCTGGGACTGTGGTATTCCCGCAATGTGCAGGCCAACGGTTCTGCGACCAGCACATAGAGTAACGGGGAGAGCGGGCTTCCCTGCTGCGTGCCTCTAGTGATTTGTATCGTGTTGATGACCATGTTGCCTATTTTTATTCTGGCTACTGGGTTATTGTACAAGACTCCTATCATTTACAGGAAGATACCCCCTAGGCCTAGTCTCATCAGTACATGTTTCATGAAATTCCATTCGACCAAATCAAATGCATTTTCCATGTAAAGAAACATGGCGACAGCCTGCACGTCATGTCTTGTATGTTGAATGGCGGCAAATACTGTTTGCAAATTGTATGTCAAGTTTCTACTGGGGATAAATCCAGCCTGCACCGGCGCCACTAGCAGCGGGTCAAGAGGGGACAGACGATTTGCCAGTATTTTAGAATATAGTTTTGTGTCAACATTTAACAGCGACAGGGGGCGATATGACTCACATTGTGACGGCAGCTTATCTGGCTTCAATAAGGCAATGATTAGTGCCTCCCTCATAGATGGAGGCATCTGGCCACCTTCGCTAATCTCCTCAAACAGCGTACGCAAATGTGGTATAAGTATGTCTTTAAACTCCTTAGAAAAGGAGATCGTTAATAAATCGGCACCTGGTGCGCTGCCAGCTCTCATTCCCGTCAGTGCTGCAGTTATCTCCTCTGTTTCTAGCGGTCGCATGAGGTATTCCCGGTGTGTATTTGTCAACCAGGGAAGTTTTATGTGTGCCAGGTAGTCCAATATCTTTGTGTCTAGTTCCCCTGTTCTGGAGGTGTATAGTGTGGTGTAGTACTGCTTGAAACTGTTTGCTATTTCTGTAGAGTCCGTAATGGGCATTTCCTGTTTGTCATTGATTACCGCCACCCCTGTTGTCTCCCTGCGTTTGTTTAGCAGAGAAGCCATTACTGAGCCTGGCCTCTCACCTTCTCCATAAGTACGGGCCGTAGCATAGTTGCCAAGGTGTTTCAGTTCTGGGTCAGCCGTACCATGATACTCCGTCAGCAGTTCTTGGAATTCCTCTTGCGCTTGTTCATTAGCACTGGTGAGAAACCTTTGTTCTAGCGTCTTTAGGCTGCCTTCTAAGTCAGAAAGCCGTTTTCTTAGCGCCCGAAGAACGCCAGAGTGTTTGGACATAGCAATCCCCCTGATGTAGACTTTAAATGCTTACCATACTACCGAAAAAGTATCAACCACCCCTATATTACATTTGAAAAAGGTGTCTATTGCTTCTAAGATCTCCGACTTGAATACTGTGTCCAATAGGGAGTATGGGGGGAATCACCAATTGAAAAGCGGGATATGCTTGCGGGGTCTTTCCAAGACCAGTAGCACCGGAGAATGATCCGAAAAGGTGCGAGGCAGCACAACACATTCTTGGACCTGAGTGTATAAGTTCCTAGAGGCTATCCAGTGGTCAATTCTAGTGTGTAAATTGTAGTAAGCAGAATAGTGTGTGTATCCCCCTTTACTAGGAGATCGCGTTCTCCAGACATCATATAAGTCTAACTGTGATTTCTCGGGCCGCCGCTGTGAGTCGCCGTTCCGGGCCTCCCGACCTGTCTAGTTTTGTATCTAATACACAGTTGAAGTCTCCACCCCACAGTTGGAGGGCACCCCCATAGTTACGCATCTTCTCCAGGATCGCTGCATATAACTTAGGATTGTCAAAATTCAGACCATATACATTAACTATGATCAGGTCCAGTCCCCTCCCGGTGCATCTCGAGATAGCATATCTTCCCTCCGAGTCTGTTTCTAATGGCTCCAGTTCCAGCCCTGCTTTCTGCAGTTAAACATTCTACTATGTATTGGCAAGTGCGATTCGTGCAGTAGTGCTTTATCTATAGTATGTCTGGTGAGATACGCCAGAACTTTCCTCAGCTTTCTATAATCGTTCAGGCCTCAGACATTCCAGGTCAAGGTATTAATCTTACTGTTTTGTGTTAGCGCTATAGAAGCTGAAGTAACAACATCTTTCGATTAGTGCGTGTTCTCGGGTGTCTCCTCGTACCGCTATGTAGAAAAGCAATCTGCGCAAATGTTGGACTGGTATCACTGCAGTGTTAATAAAACTTATACTGTATCTCTGTGCCCCCTCCCCCCACCCACGCCATGCAAACCCCATCTCTGCATTGGCAGGAATCCCCTAGCAACTCCTTTACCTTTGTGAGGTAACCAAAAATTACTTTGTCAAACAATAAAAATAAACAACCAAGTTTCAGGTAGTGGCACACACGCTTGGGCCTGAGCCCACCAGGTGGTGCCCCTGATCTGTCCGCCATCAGACGTATAGTGTGCATTGTACTAGTAGTTCAACATCTACGTATTTATCTTAAGAGCTCATATACGTGCAAGTCTTTGCATTACTTGTCGCGCTAGTGTTTAGACATAACTAAACTTCGGCTTGTTGTCCTTGTAGCTGCCGTATACCATTTCTCGCTTCACTACATTATCACCAACTTCTATACCCCATACTTTCTCCAGTTACATTTCCCGCCTCCCCCGAGCAAAATTCTTATCTGCTTTGGAAAATGAGTCAGCATTCAGTCCTGTTACTCCAAACTTCTTCCGGTAGCTCCCTCCTGGTCAGACAGGGCGCTATGGTGAGCTCTGTCTTTAGCCCATTCCTTCAGGGCTTTCTGCAATGTTTTAGGGTCTGTGAAGATTCGGGAACCACCCAGTCAATCAACTCGTAGTCTCGCCGGATATAGCATGGCGTAGTCCAAATTTTGTTCTCGTAGTTGCTTCTTCAGCGGTGCAAATTGTCTGCAAGCCTCCTCCACCCGAAGCGTGAAATCTGGGTAAAGCAAAATAGCTGATCCTTCGTATTGCAATGATTGCTTCTCTTAAGCCGCTTTCAATGCTGCGTCTCTGTCTCTGTAATCTAACAATTTGGCGATGATAGGCCTCGGTGCAGCTCCAGGGGGAGGTCTCTGGCCAAGAGAGCGGTGTGCTCATTCTACTACAAACATCGAGGAAAATGTGTCACGGCCCAACAATGTCTCCAGTAGCTTCTCCACAAAGAGTTCCATATTGCCTACATGTGTGGTCTCCGGAAGACCCGTAATTCTAATATTGCTTCTGCGGGAGCGAGCTTCGAGGTCTTCTGCCTTATCTTGTAGGGTTAGCAGCAATTTACCCATCTGCTTTTGCTCAGAGTCCAATTCTGTCTGGACTTCTTCCACTACTGTGACCCTTCGTTTCGTCATATCTTGTCGCTCTGCTTGCTTATCCATGCGTTATGTCATTAGGTCCATGCATTGTGCCAAAGAGTCAAGTTTAATATCAATGGTGGTCAAGCTTTTTTGTAAGCTCTTTTGCATGGCTGCCAATATAGTGCGGATGTCATCATCAGAGGGTTGTGACTCTTCTGCCAGTTCGTTCGGGCCCTCTTCCGGGTTCTGCTCACGGAGTCTGGACTTCCGTTGCAAGCTTGGGTTGTGTTTTGTCCACCTTTCCCATGGTCTCTGCGTCAGTATTTCTATTCTCTCTCCAGCTGTGGTACCTAGGATTTCTATGGGCCGTGGCGTCTTGCCACTATGACACCTTACTAGTTGTTTCCAGTGTCTTTACAAATGGTAGGTACTGTGATCTCAAAACATCAATGAAGAGGGAAAGAGAAGCTGTGATCCATTCGGCTTCCAATGGTTAGTTCAAAAATCAAAATGGGGGGAGAATGGACCACTTGTCCTGTGTAACCAGGTCTTAGTTAATGTGGGTGACCATCGTTGTAAAAAACCCTCATATACGTACACAGACGATGGGCGGTATATGTTGATTCTCCGCCTCCGTGTACCATAACAGCATGATCATTGGGTCTTTTCCTTTGTCAGTATGCTGACCTCTGCACGGAGGAAGACCAACTGGTTTGACTGTAGTGACCAGGAATAAAAAGAGGGCGTGCTAGTGCTCAGATGTGGGAAATAAAATAAAATTGCCTACATCGAATCTCGTGTATTTTATTCTTGAGATTTGGGATGTGGGAAACTAAAAACAACTTTGTGCGTGTATAGACCCAGTTACTGGTCCATCGCACTGGTGGTGGTCAACATGTTTCAGCCTCATGGGACCTCTAGAGACTTTCGTCAGGACCAAAAAAAAGTCTTAGGAGCACATTCTATCTCTTAATGTAGAAGGGGGGGTGTACTCACCACCCTTGTTGTCTAAGGTCAGATCTGTGGTATCTGTACCTCCAATGATGTCGGATACTGCTCCCTCGGGGCACCAGCGAGCTAGGAAAACCTATTGCAGTTACTCCTTTGGCACCGCTTGTTCTGGCTCTGAACGTGGCTCCCTCTCTGGGGGGTAAGTCTACCCGGACCTCTGGTAACTGTGGTGACTTTATTGTCACCTCTCCTTTTGTTCACTTACATCTTCCCTGCTGCTCAACCAGGCTGAATGTTGGAATGTGTGATGAGGTCATGAAATGCTTGGTTGCTTGGTTATGTGTGGAGTACCAGTTGGTGGATGCAGACTGAGCAGCAGGGAGGCTGCTCCTGGTGGGGCTACAACATATTTTCTTCACATCTTATTTATCATCTAATATACTTGAATTGTAACTGGAACTTAATAAAGCACCATCTCGGAATCTACATCCTGACTACATCTGTACTTTGTGTACTACAACAGTAACCCATAACAGTGGGCTGAATCAAAGCGGTCACCAGGCACTACACCGGTCTCCCAGGAGGGAAAGTATGATTGCCCCTAATACACCCGACCTACCAGTCATAGATCTCCCACCAGCAAGCTGCCCTTACAATGTGGTCCTGGAAGGGGTACCAGTTCTAAATAGTGCTAAAGACGAGACCACAGATCAGCTGATTAATAAAGTAACACACTGGTTAAGCAAACATGCAAGGTTTAACACGGCTGAGCTCTGGCACATCTTGAAGGCCAGGAGGGTAGCTTGGATTGGCAGTACCAAGAAATAATTTTCATAACATAGTGTGATTGTCACGCTTAGGTATCCTGAATTGGCCCACAACATCCTGTCTCACTCCCTGCAATTACTTTTAGTAGATTCAGGGATTAAATCATTACCTTTGGGCTTTTTTACAAGCTACCATTCAGACCTAAACCATCCCAGAGATTTGTTGCCCATGAAGAGGGTCCTACTCGGGTCCGGGGACTCCCGACACTACGTAATGTATTTGCCCCCCTGAGGGATCTAAACAATATAGGCTGACTATACGAGGGGAAGGATGGAGATTCTGACATTTGGGGTGTACCCCCTGGTGAATTGTGTGTTATGAAGGAGGAGATCCCTTCCGGGGAAATAACAAGAATCTCCTCCATGATCAGGGACCAAAGTCAGTTGGGTCCATGTAGAGCAGATATGGCCACCACCGCCCCCTCCCTCATTCAGGACGGGTGCATTGTGGGTGACTTAAAAATGATTTTGTGGAATGTGGCAGCTTTAGTCACTAAGTTTCTGGATAAGCAATGGCTTCAATACATTAGAGAGTTTCATAAAATACGCATTCAGGAAACATGGGAACCTGTTAATGTTTTTTTTATAGAGGGCTACAAAGCTTTTTTTTGCCCCGCAATAAGGTTGAGTGCAGGGAGAGCAAAGGGGAGTTCAATTGTGTTTACAGATCCCAGGATTCAAGGAAGGTGGAAGACCCTGCCGTGGGACCCTGATGTAGCACAAGGACTCACATTTTTTAGTAATACATATCGTTTGGTTTTAATTAATTTTTATAATTCGAGATCACATTCACAGGGATCGGCTAGCCATGACAAATTAAGTAGCTGGATGAAGCAGACACAGGGGGAATGCCTGTTACAGTCTCAAATATTTCTAGCCGGAGACTTTAGTTGTCATTTGTGCCCTCATTTAAGGGTGACTCATCGAGACTGGTAAACCTGCAGAGTAAGTGAGGGTCTACACATGGAACATACCCAGGAAAGGTGGGATTTGAGTGTTTTCCTATACACTTACCGTCTAACATACACTCTGGACCTGATCCCCACCCACGATGATTCACCTGTGCCCCATCTTATGAAGGCAGTGGCTGCTGATCATTTATTGACTTCATATTTGTGTCTCTTACACTGAAAAAGATAATATCCTGTTTTAGTATTAATCATAGTATATTCAGTGACCAGAACCCTTTGACCATGTTAATTGTTGCCTCTTGGAACAAGCTTTCACCCCATAGGATAACTGAGGGAATTATTTATGCAATTGACCAAGGTAGATGGCTACGTTGGACACAGGTCGACTGTGTTGCTTTTAGTAACTCACTTTTTAGCATAGGTAACCAAGAGATTTTTAAATGTTTAGACCCACAAGTGCAGGGGGAAGAAATAGTCCAGGCATTTATTGTTCTTACACAATTAGTGGACGGTCTAGTAAGAGTGTCGGTAAAGTCCCCTAGCATGGATGCCCCTAAATGGTTCGATGGGCAGTGCTCCCGCGCCCTTAGAGACCTCAAGATGGGCCTTAGACAGACACCAAGAGATAGCAGTCGGTGGCAACCTGTCGTAAAATATATAAGCAAACTGTCAAGGGGCGAAAGCGCAAACTGCAAAAGAAAGCCTGGAGGACCTACCAGAGGCATCTGTACTAAAGGACTCCACTCGTTTCTGGAAGGTTATTAACAATCTATGTTTCAAAGAGTTGACTAAACCAGGGCAAAGCCACAACATCCTACCAGAACAATGACAGGTTCACTTTGAGGGACTGTATAATCATCCACACAGAGATGAGCACCTACAGGTACTAAACCTTGACCAGAGATCTGCCCCACTTTCTATATTTTGGATGAGGTGAAATTTGGCATTGAGGGACTCTCGCGGAAAAAGGCACCGGGACCATATGGGATCCCACCTGACCTTTTCCAATGCAATACAGAGATATGGGCCCCTCTCCAAGTGAGGGTTTCAAATGCGGCAGTAGTATCAGTAATGCCAGCTTCATGGTCTACCGGCACCATCGTACCGATTTTTAAGAAGGGAGATAGGGATAGCCCACATTGTTATTGCCCCATATCTCTTATTGATGTGACAGTGAAGATTTTGGACCGGGTGTTATTGAATGGGTTTTTCTGACTGGATAGAGGCCAACCATATAGTATCGGACGTACAATATGGGTTCCGAACCGGTAAATCTACCACAGACCAATGCCTTAACCTTTATCTCATAATTGCAAAATACACAATAACTAAATCGGGGGCGTTGTATCTAGCTTTTATGGACCTTACTGCGGCCTTTGATCGAGTTAACTGCTGCAAGCTCTGGAAACTCCTGGGAGAGCTCAGGGTGGATCCGGCAATAACTATCACCCTAATGGCCCTTCATTTTAACACTACTGCAGCAGTCAGATACACACAAGAGGGGAATACCACAGATTATTTTAACTGCTCTAGCGGGGTCAGACAGGGTTGTATTTAAGCGCCGTTCTTATTTACGCTATGCATTAATGGCCTTGACTCTGGCCTGATGGCCTTACATGCGGTCACCCCGAGGATAGGCACAAGCCCGGTATCCGTTTTGTTACATGCCGATGATGCGGTGCTCCTTGCACGTACCCTGAAGGGCCTGCAGCTTTCATTAGATGGGTTTGTGACTTTTATGGATACGATGGACTTGTCACCAAACTATCAAAATCCTAAATAATAGAAATTGGGAAGCAGAGCAGGAAGCCCAATACATACATGGTAGGCAAACATAGTCTAGGGAAAGTAGCAGCCTTTTCATATTTGGGTATTTTATTTGATGAGAGATTGAGTTTTAAACCCTGACTAGAGGAGAAGTGTCTTGGAATGACAAGGTCTACTGGAGCAATAGCAAGCTATGCTCATAGATTAGGCAACTGGTCACCTGGGACAATTTTAAAGTTATATAACTCCTTCTGTATTTCTAAAGTTGTATATGGTAGTGAAATATGAGGATATAAGTTGGATAAGAAATTACAAACAAAAGAAAACAGATATTTTAGGTGGATGTTGAAAGTCTCTTATAGCACACCTGCATACTCTGTACATGAGGAATTGGGGTCTAAGTATGTATCTGATATGATAGGTGTGAAACCCCTCCTGTGTTGGGTGAAGATTTGGTCCAACGAGGATACAGGTTTTAATAGGCTGGTAATCCAGGACTACCTTTCTCTTGATTTTTTTTTATTATTTTATTTCTCATTGAAATAAAGACATACATACCCATACATCAAAAATCATATTACATACAATGAAAATTATGAATCACAAAGAAGAATACCTTCAGCAATATTGTACATTTGCCATACAACAAAAATGAACAGAAAAAAATTAATTACAAACTAAACTCAACAAAAAATAGGCAAGAATTATGCATGATCACAGTAAGTGCGAGGCATCATTACATAATAGCGCGGACATGAGGACACAGTGAGCATTTCAGACAGGGACTGGTGAGAACCAACATGTCTATATTGTCCTGTTTACGTTATTAGCCAGTACGTTTGACCCTTAAGTCTGTGTTTCGACGTAGTTATTATACAGACTCCAAAAGTTTTTCAGATGATTTCTAGGGGGGAGCAACTCGCTATATGCTTCAGTTCGTGTATTACCAAATATCATGTCTCTTGACCATTGGGAAAGAAAGTGTGGAGAGCCACGGGACCAATGCATAGCTACTACTCTCTTTGCGACCAGGAGTCCCATGTCAACCAAGCGTCTGAGGTTTTTCCTCAATTTTTTAGAGTAGCTCAATATAGCCAAGAGCCGGTTCAGGGCTTAGCGCCTCTTTAGTGATATCTCTTAGCTTGGCGAACACTTGTGACCAGAGCTAGCGATAGGAGGACAAAGCCATGCCAAATGTAGGAAGTCCGCTCCACCCATTTCACATCTCTCACAATTGTTTGTGTCGCGCAGCCCAAAGCGATGCGATCTGACAGGTGTATGGTAGATTCGATTGAGGAATTTGAATTGTATGAGTCAATGCCTGCCATTCAGGGAAATGCGCTGGGTCGACTTGCAGCAGTAGCGCCACATGTCGTCATCTATAGTAAGTTCCAGATCAACTTGCCAGGCTAATCTAGCTTTGGCATAGTGGTTGCTGCGTCATTCCTGAGTTTTCCTATAGATGTTTGAGACTAGCCTGTTGGGAGAGGAGGAGCGAAGCATGTTGGAGAGAGGAAGCACCTCTGGAGGTTCTAGTAGTTCTTCCCCCAGCAGGGCTCGGAGTGTGCTTCTAGCCCTAAAATAGTGGAATATTACTAGAGGGGTAGGCGGTGGTTTGGTCGATATAAATTCCTCCCAATCTTCCCCCTTCCCATCACAAAAGAAAGCGCTGATGCTGTCCATTCCTAATGAATGCAGGGCTTCTATCATTTTGGGTGTAGTGAGGACTGGGAGCCATGCGCACCATGCAGTAGGAGTAAGGGGGGAGTACAGTATTGAAAGTGCCTGGCGTTTTAGGAGGTTCTGCCAAGCATGCGTAGTAGCATTCATCAAATCAAGGGTACCAGTGTTACAGCATGCAGCACTAAACAATGCAGTCGCTTAAGGCGCAGGTGCCAGCGCAATTCATTCTATGTGTAGGTGGGGAGGGGGTGACTGTTGATGTAGCTAATTAAAAGCATGCAAGGCTACTTTTCTCTTGATTATGCGTTAAAGATTCTGTGGCTAAAATATGTAAAGGACACCCTCATCTCACTAGGACGTGAAGATCTATTTACTAATTATGATATTGTGGGATCTCAGGAAAAAGCGATTATTGAAGATTTGTTTTTTAAACATGTAACTGCACACCGTGAGGACAGGGAGCTCAGGAAACTTACGGTTAGAGCACATATTTTAGTCAAGTCAGTGCAGGGCATGGAACCCTATTTATCCCATATAACAAGTGCACATGACAGACTTTTAATTACACTTTTTAGACTGAACTTATTTCATCACTCACTGGCCTTAGCCCTCGGCTTCACGGTACACGCAGAACATAGAGATCCCTGTGGTTGCAACAATAGGTCTCCACAGGATACCTTACATTTTGTCCTCCTCTGTACACACTCGAGACAAGTGTTCCTTGAGGGGCTTTTAAGGAAACGTAGACTTAGGCAGGCACGTGTCACCCTATGGTTTTTACAACTTTCATTGTTTGTTTCTAACTTTTTAAGATTGGCTTTAAAGTTAGGAACCACTTGGGGGTCTCTAGAGTATCTATTCATTTTGCACTGTGGAGGTTGCTATAAAAGTCTAGAAATGTGGGCTATTCTTTTAGGCTAATGTACAGTTTTTTTAAATGCTCAATTAATATCAAATTAGGATTTTATTTGATCATACTTTTAACTGAAAGTAGGGTCACTGGAAGTTATATGAATTAAATAGTCTAATGGGAACTAGAAGATATCACAGACCTCACGCTTTTGTTTTGGCACACTTGGTTGCTTCTTCTTGAAAATGTTTACATTGGATGTATGTGCATTTCACACTGCCTCTTTTATGGTCATATTTTTATATGCCAAATAAAGATTATTATTATTATGTGCAGGGTGTAGTGTGTGAGTGCAGTGAGAGGTGTGCAAGCAAGGTGAGAGGTGTGCCAGTGGTGTTAGTGTATCTTGAGTGGTGTAATTTGTTAGTGCAGGTTAAGGGATTTGTGAATGCAGGGTGAGTGGTATGAGAGGGCAGTGTAAACAATAAGAAAGTTTAACTGAAAGGTGAGTGAGTGCTTCTTGAGAGGTGAGTAAGTGGTGTGTAAGTGCATGGTGAGGTATATGTGCATTGTGAGTGCAGGGTAGCTTTGTGAGTACAGAATCAGATGTATATTTGTGAGCAGGGTAAGCATTTTGTGAGTGTGCAGGGTAAGTGGTTTGTGAACATGCAAGGTGAGTGGTTTGAGAGTGTGCAGGGTGAGTGATGTGAGAGTAGAGAGTGAGTGGAGTGTTAGAGTGTAAGGTGAGCAGTGCAGTGTAGTGTGTGTGTGTGCGTGCATTGGGTGAGTGATGTGTGTGTTTATGATGAGCAGAGTGTGAATGAAGGGTGGGAGGTGTGTGCATATTCAGATGTGGTTGAGTGAAAGGTGAGCAGTTAGCATGAATGGTGCTTTAGGGGTGTCTAAGTGCCTGGTGAGAGGTTAGTGGGTGGTGAACGGGTGCATGGTGAGTGATGTCGTGGTTCAGGGGGAGCAGGTAAGAGGTGTGTGAATGCACCGTTAATGGATTGTCTGTGTGGTTGCAGGGTGAGAGGTGTGTCTTTATAAGTACAGGGGAAGAGGTGTGCCCCTGTGAATGTAGAATGAGCAGCATGCCTTTCTTAGTGCAGGGAGCAGCACAATAAAGCCAGACCTACTGACATTTCCAATGCTTGTTGTGACTTGGTGTTAGTCACAGAAGTCTCATGCTGCTGACTCTCTAGTTACAGGTTCTCAGTGGGATAGATCTTTAAAGTTCAGCTTAAAGACAGTCCCTATCAGTATTTTCACATTTGTATTGTGACTTTTATTTAAACTGTATTTGATGAATATGCAGAAAAAAAACATTTTGGATTGGTGTATGCCCTTACTACATTACTTAAAAGAATCTCAATGTTTAGTCATTGAAAATCTATGCTAGGGAAGTGTGGAAGAGGACAGCACACTTAATGAACTATAATTTGTCCTGTCATTAAAAGGGGATCTTGAATTGATCTAGTAGTATGTGTGCAGAGAATTGTTTTTTGCCACTGTTCCGTGCTAAACTGTTCCGTGCTATTCCGTGCTAAACTGAAAACTTACCTATTTCCACCCGACTAATCTCCTTCCCCTCCTTCCCCTCTACGCTCTCGTGACTCTTCGCCTCCTTGACTTAGCAACATTCCAGCGCGGGGACACACTATCTTTAGTGCAGCCAGGCGCTTTAGAAATGGCTTATTATTATTATTATTATTTTCACTGCTGTACCAAGCTCCGAGGTCCTAGTGCACCCTTTTTACACTTGACTCTCACGGGTAGCGAGTGTATGACATCAAGTCATATCTGGTGAAGGATAAGGGAGTTTGGAACACAAATAGCGTATCATGCAAGTAACTTAACATAATTAACTCAACATCTATTAGTAGCTAAATCTTTGAAAACAAATAGGATTTTCATCTACAAATAAGCAAACTGTGCATGTAAAATAAGCAACAGAGATTCTTAGTGTCTTCTGGGTTCAAGACACAACCCTAAATGCAATATAATGCGTATGTGATAAGGTTCCTTAGTTCAAATAATAAGGGAAACTATGACCAGTGTTCACATATTATATAAAAATGTGCAAAAAATGAGAAAATATCAGGTCAATTAATAACTACAGCCTGTGTTTAAACAGCTCCAGTCAAGGGGGCAGAGATACAAAGCAGTAAACTACAAGGTATCAATATACCTATCCCGGGCCTGATTTATTTCAGGCAAGTTTGCATGATTATGTCTATTCATGTTTAGATCTGTTCTTACATCAAGGTGTAATTCTCTCTTTTTGGTATTCACTATTTCCGATAGGAGACTCAAACGCACATGTTGACTTAAGAGATTCACCCTCAAATGAGGGGTTAGAGTCCTTCGGCTGAATTTATGAGTGTAAGGCAGCACCCCACCTGTTTGTGGCGATCTCTGCCACCCGGGTAGATGTCTCCCTGTAGGAAAACATAAGGATGTTTACTAAAAATGTGTTCCTAATGTAATTGAACAATGTAAGTGAACAGTAGGCATGCATGGCTGGGAGGACAATGGTAAATAATCCTGCCTAAATCGGAAAACCCAGCCTAACACTAAACAGGTAAGTCACTGGAAGTGTGCCAGCAGCAGGTAAAGTGAAACTGAATGCTAGGCGTGGACGCCCGTGGAGCAGGGAGTCTTTGGTGCCTGCATGCTCAGGTCTGGTCTTGGCTTCAAACAGTGATCTAATACTGAAGACAATCTACGAACCCTGCCCCATCTTCCTAATGCATGCTAATCAGTTTCCAACAACTATGCGTCTATCATTATAAAGATATTTTTGCATCTATCATTCGTGTGTCATTCAATGTTTTTGTACTACTCTCCTTAAGATTTTCCCTTTTAAAGGAAAACAACCATAGATTTTAGTAGCAATAGTCCAGCAATACATTTCAAACATTCACATATCAATATGGTTTCCCCCATACAAGAACTTAAAAATCACTATAATAGTCGTAAACTATTACATTGCAATCTTGGTTTATTGCCACCTGAGGCTCCCCAAACAACTGGTGTAGGGCTGGTGTAGGGCTCGTCAGTGGAATTTAAGCAGCCACTGGAGTTATGTGATAAGGAGGCTATGGCATTTTCTGCACAATTATGGATTTGCCACACTTGCCATATAATCGGTCACCTGCTTCATAATCTGCAGATGTTAACAAAAGAAATAGTTTCGTGCTGAAACGGATCAAAAGCGAAAATCACAACAATCTGTGTATGCGCAAAGTGGAACACCCTTATGCCAAGGCTGACTGCTCATCTTTCGGTTTCTTATTACTCTATTTGGATGTTAAAAATGTACTAATGAGGAGAAACATTTGCCAGCACAGTGTTAACGTGAAACAATGTAAAATTATGAAGTAATATTATCACAAAATGTGCCGCTTTAGGTAGCATAATTTGCATATTCTTGTCCCATAATTTAGACAACTCTGCTGCATAATTTGATGTTACCCTGCTGTATAATTCTAGTGGACCTGGCTGTGAGGCTATATTATATGATTCCTATAGTGATCAGAGTTTTGACATATGATTGAATGAATGTTCACATCCACACAATTTTATGGTTTTCGAATCCATTGCATATGTTCTTCCAACAATAGATGCATTATTGATATGCATTTTTATTTGACTTTACATGTGCTCCATAGGAGAATCTAATCAGTTAAAATAAACCCATCCGTTGCGAAACTATTGTTTTTCAGAATTTCTCACTGATCACTTGCCTTTACAAATATTTTTCAAATAGTGCTGACGTTTCTTAGAGTGCATTTCATGGCGACTAGTGCGTCATATTGATTGCACATTATATACAGGTATTTTTTATATATATAATGTATCATTTATTGAGACAAGTGCCTCGACCATCAACGCTGGGGTGAAGCGTTCCACCAGTTATTATGGACCCAGATCAAGTCTTGTTTTCAGAAGCTTTGCCTAAAGAAGGGAAGACGTTGCTTACCGCACTGATAGGTGGGGCAGCATCTCTCAGTGGCATTGCCGTCCACAGTGAGTAGTTCTCCCTCCTGACATCTCGGTATGTGATCCGAACAAGCTCCACAAGCTGCAGAAAAAAGAAGAATGTCACCAGATGCATTAAACTCACTGGCTGCAAAGTGGACGCAGTGAGCGAGCAAAATCTCACGCAAGTTCAGTAATACATGAGTTTTTGTTTCAGTGAGGAGTTCATAATGCACAATTTGTAGAAACACATCAAAACGATCTGCTTTTCCAGTAAACCATGAGATGTTAGTAAATTCTTAATTGAAAGCTTTTACTGACGTTTAAGATTAGTATTTGACAGGTGACAATCATTTAAACACACGTCAGTTTTTATCTGGTGAGGTTTTTTCAATATATTTGTATTGGCATGTCTGTAAAGTACTAGGCTGGTCAAATTACAGATGCAATTACAATCAAAGATGCAGTCATATGACTGCAGGCAAAGGTTGCCGCAGAGAATTCCTATAGAAGCCCATGTTGACACCAGAACATGGGCTTCTATGGGAATTCTCAAGGGCATATTATCAAGCCCATTATCGCCACTTTAGCGGCAGTTTTCTGCCGCTAAAGCGGAGATCATTTTAACGCCGTTTCTTGATAATATGCCCCTAACTTCCCTCATCCGGCCGCCCCCCAATGCTCTGTCATCTGATCCAAACCAGTATGGCTCAGTGACACCCTACTTTGCCCCGTTGTACAATCTTAAGGTCTTGTTATGCATGGCCTGTCCCCCTGCTCACTCGCTGCAGATCAATTTACCTCAAGTACATCCGATGCCGTTCATGTCATGGGTCCCCCCTTAGTCTCCGGCTGGCCCATCGTGGGGGAACCGGCATCAGGAGGGTCAGTCAGGGTTTGTCTCATGGCTCCCCATGTGATCACATCATCAGCCAAGTTCTCATCACGCTTCACCTATCTCATATGCACCCCCTCTGCTCCCGCCCATTCTATCACATCGCCCTGCTATTCCGTTGTCAGGGAGGCACTGGGGTCAGCCATCCGATTGCAATGCACCTCGTGCTAGGGCTAAGCCGAGAATTGTAAATCTCCTACTCAATTTCTTATTTTTCCTCCCGGAGCAGATGCAGTATGTATTGCTTAATCATACAGGGAATCAACCAGCTCTTCGCCCTATTAAATCATTCTAGCACCTCTACCCCAAATTTTTTAATAATGGGCCAGGACCATACCACTGCAGGTACACTCTTACAGCATACACATGAGTTCCTAATGGGACAAATAGCATGTGAGTGCTTGGGGGAAAGATAAGCAATGCGTATGATATTGTACTGTATAAACTCAAAGCACACATTGGTTAACACCTCTTGCACTCCACCATGTATTGTGATCCATTTTTTTGCTGTAATAGGGCCATCACTAAACTGTTGCCAGACATCCTCAATCCTCGGGGTGCCACTGGCTTGTGAGCCTGTTGTGCTTGACATGAGGTGCGTGATTAGTCCCTGCCCCACTGGAAAAGATAATATGGTGACCATTGTTTGTGTAGGTTCAGGGGCTTCGGGAATGTAGGCCAGGTTTCTCTGGCCGTGGCAGCGAATTTTGTGCACTGGAGATATTGTCCAGGCCCAGACCAAATGTCTCAAATGCATCCTGCTTGGTGATAAACTGACTAAAGGGTAGAGATCAGACCCTATTACAACTACAGTCTCGCCACCAGTCAATAGCCACGGTATGAGCAATCTCGCAAAGGGTCTCATCATCCAGACCTCCAATTCTGGCCCGCATCTCACTACCTGAACTGCTCTCTCCCAGAGTTGGCATACATGTTTAATCACATGCTGTAATATTTCAGGTACTCTTTTCACTCTCATCAAAAGGGCCCCCAAAGTACTGTCACCATAGGTTTCTGCAATTAGAGACTTTTCCCAATTGTCCCTCTCATCTAGCCAATGGATTGCATACTGCAGCTGGGCAGCTACATAGTATAATTTGAGGTTCGGTACCTCCACCACCCCCTCTGCCCACTCCAATTTGAGTATGGATAAGCCCACCTTGCTTCTTTTCCCTGCCCATATGGGTTATATCAGAAGCTGGTCCATTTTGTGGAACACTCTGTGGGAAATCTCGTACTTAGTGCCCTGAAGCACATATACAAAAAGAACTGTTGATGTACAGAATGCAGAACAATGTCATACATTCACCCCAGTACAGAGATATGGGCCTAAATCTATTTTTTTTATTGCTCACCATGTCATTCCAGTTTGGACCCAGCCATATGCAAATCATTCTTGACCTTGTGCCCTATGGGAACAGTCCAGCCCGAACTGCCAGGCCAGGTTCTCCTTGGACTGCAAACATGCATCCTAGGACCGGTTTCAGGGTTTCACCCCTCTTCAGCCAGGATAGCTTGATTCCAGTGGCATGGAGAGCACGGGACTCACGTCTGAGCATGCCCATCCCACTCGGGGTGACAAATGCAAAAAGAACTGTTGATGAACAGAATGCAGAACAATGTCATACATTCACCCCAGTACAGAGATCATGCCCAAATCCATCATTTTTTTGCTCACCATGCCATTCCAGTTTGGACTCAGCCATATGCAAATCAGTCTTGACCCTGTGTCCTATGGGAACAGTCCAGCCCGAACTGCCAAGCCGTGTCTTCCCTAGACTGGAAACAAGCTTCTTGGGACCGGTCTGGACTGTTCACATAGGGCACAGGGTCAAGACTGATTTGCATATGGCCATGTCTGAACTGGGGTGGTGGAGTGAGCTAAAGAATGATGATGGAATAAACCCAGATCAGTTGACTGGGGGTGAGTGTTTGATTTGCTCAAGCGCTCCGTCCATCATCCCCTTTGGTATCGCTTTGTTCGCTCTAAGTTGGCAGGGTATGCCCAGACGTGCGTCCCTTGCTCACTTTGCCACTGGATTCAAGATAGCCGGGCTGATGAGGGCCATGAATCCGAAACCGTTCCCAGGATGCTTGTTTCCGGTCCAGGGAAGACATAGCTTGGCAGTTCGGGCTGGATTGTTCCCATGAGGCACAGGGTCAGGCTGATTTGCATATGGCCATGTCTGAACTGGGGTGGTGGAGTGAGCTAAAGAATGATGATGGATTAAACCCAGATCAGTTCACTGGGGGTGAGTGTTTGATTTGCTCAAGCGCTCCGTCCATCATCCCCTTTGGTATCGCTTTGTTCGCCCTAAGTTGGCAGGGTATGCCCAGACATGCGTCCCTTGCTCAGTTTGCCACTGGATTCAAGATAGCCTGGCTGATGAGGGTTATGAACCTGAAACCGGTCCCAGGATGCTTGTTTCCGGTCCAGGGAAG
Organism: Triturus cristatus; assembly: GCF_964204655.1. Taxonomy (NCBI): domain Eukaryota; kingdom Metazoa; phylum Chordata; class Amphibia; order Caudata; family Salamandridae; genus Triturus; species Triturus cristatus. Next base: position 450,976,181 of record NC_140584.1, read on the forward strand.
ACATGACTTGGCAGTTCGGGCTGGACTGTTCCCATGAGGCACAGGGTCAGACTGATTTGCATATGGCCATGTCTGAACTGGGGTGGTGGAGTGAGCTAAAGAATGATGATGGATTAAACCCAGATCAGTTGACTGGGGGTGAGTGTTTGATTTGCTCAAGCGTTCCGTCCATCATCCCCTTTGGTATCGCTTTGTTTGCCCTAAGTTGGCAGGGTATGCCCAGACGTTGGGTCCCTTGCTCACTTTGCCACTGGATTCAAGATAGCCTGGGTTATGAGGGTTTTGAACCTGAAACCGGTCCCAGGATGCTTGTTTCCGGTCCAGGGAAGACATGGCTTGGCAGTTCGGGCTGAACTGTTCCCATGAGGCACAGGGTCAGACTGATTTGCATATGGCCATGTCTGAACTGGGGTGGTGGAGTGAGCTAATGAATGATGATGGATTAAATCCAGATCAGTTGACTGGGGGTGAGTGTTTGATTTGCTCAAGCGCTCCGTCCATTATCCCCTTTGGTATCGCTCTGAAGCACATATAGGCACTGGTGCGACACCACCATTTTGATCAGTGCTATTTTTCCCATCAGTTTTATGGTGTTCCAAATCGTAATAGAAGGGCAAAAGTTACTAATGACCCTCCCTAGGTTCAGCACATGGCATTGCTGTGCTCCATATGCGATGTGGAGCCCAAGCTAACACACATGCTCCATTTTCCAGGGCACCCTGCCTCCAGGAGTACTTCTTGGGCTACCCCCTTCAATTGTCCAAGAGGAAACAGAACAGATTTCGAATGGTTAATATGTAGCCTCGATATTTCCCCAAATCTTTCATGATGTTCAGGAGAATCTGATGAAAGTGGCCGGCTGCTGCAATTGTATCATTGTGTCATCCACATAGAGAGACACAACATGAACTGCAGGGCCCACATGGATCCCCCAACCATGCGAAACCTGTTGAAGTTGACACACCATGGGCTCCATTGCTAGGGCAAACAATAGGGAGGACAATGGCCTGCCCTGTCATGTACCCCTGTGGAGTAAAATTGTGTCAGAGAAAAATTACCCAGCCCTCACTCGTGCAATCGGTTGCGTATAACAATTGGATCCAAGCAACATATTTGGGCCTGAGTCCCATTCTCACCAGAACTTTCCAGATATACTCCCAGCACACAGAACTGAAGGCCAGTTCTATATCCAGGAAGCCAGCGTCTATTCATCATTTCCCAGGCAAGGGGCATGCAGCAAGTGCTCTGAGCCCAGGAAGTTACAGAGTGTTTTGCTATGCGGAATGAACCCCGACTGGTCAGAGTGGAGCAGCTTCAGGAGATAATTAAGCAAACGTACCACCAGAATGTGACTGAGTATTTTTTTATCCATAATTGAGAGGGGACAGTAGGAGGCAGAAATCAACGGGTTCTTCCCCGTATTCGGCATCAAGACAATAAGGGACTCCCACGTGGAATTAGGAAGCACTCTTCCCTCCAAGGTCCCCAGATAAACCAACAACAACCTTTCGCCCAGTGTCCCAGGAAAAGCCCTGTACAGTTCGTCCGGTAGTCCATCACCGACTGGGGCCTTAGCAGTGTTTAAGAGAGCCTATCTCCTCCAGGATCTCCGGCATTGTCAACGGCGTCTCAACCTCCATAGGCTCCTCCTCACTAAGCTGTGTAAGTAGCAGCGTATTCATATAGTTAGTGACCAATGGCCCAAGGACCAGTCAAGTAGAAGTTTACACCCCTCAGAGGTGCTCCGCAAAAACTTTGTTAATGGACTGCTGTGTCTAGTCCACCCATCCCGTCCTATCTCCGATAGCACCTAGCATGTATCCTGCCCTATCTCCCTGCATGTGCAACCTTCACCTATAGGAGAGCCCCACATGTATCTCTTACTGATCCTGTGGGGCGTACACACGCTGTTTGTCCACACCCCATTCCTGGTGGATACCCTTATAAGTCTGCAGGGCTGCCTCCAATGCAGCCGATTTCACTTCATGGAGCATCAGGACTCTAATGTTTGTCGTATACCTGTAGAAATAGCCATACACACTCCTCTTAACACTACTTTCTTCACATACCACTCCACTGCTGTATGCAGCGTGCTATCCCAGTTGTGTGTAAAATAATCGGTCACCCCCTTAAACACAGGGTCTGACGGGGCATCCACTCTCATCCTCCACAGTGGCACACAAGTTGTGTGTCTAGCCAAAGAGTATGTGATCAGCAGGAGAAAGTGGTCTGCAAAGTATCTAGCTAAGTAAGCTGAGTCAGTCACTTTCGATACTGCATCTGCCTGTATAAGGATGTAGTCTAGTCTACTATGTGTGTCAGTGTAACAGGAATATGAGTGTGCCTGCATGTGCTGGATCCACCAGATATCTACCAACCTCATACTTGCAATCGCCTGTTTGAGGGCCTCAATCTGGTGTCCTGCTTAGGGGGGGACCTACCTAGAACTCAATCCATAACACAATTATGGTCACCAGCCAAAATAACCTCAGGGGACAGGTACCCTTGTGCTGCCATCATCACTGCCCCAAAATAATCAGCACTGTCCATATAGAGTGCATACACATTAATGAGGCAAGTTTTGTGGGCTTCCAGGGTACCAAACAGGATAACATACCTCCCCTCCAGATTTACACATACATAGGCCCTCTGAAACGGGAGCCGGGGAGCTATCCATATAAGGAACACCACGCAAATCCAGAGAAGAAAGTGGCATACATGTGACGCCCTCCATTTTTTCCTTAGGCTGCCAATGCAGGCTCCCTATAGATGTGTTTCTTGCAGTAATGTGACCGAAATGCTGTATCTTTTTAAGTAGTTATGGACACTATAGCTTTTTTCTGATCTATTTAGCCTCCGGAAGTTCCACTTGAGCAACTTGTACTTATTATGTATGTCAGGCATTTCTATGGTCATCAGGTATTGGGGCCCGTCCAACAGACCACGGCTTCCACCGTGTGATAACATATTGCCATCTGGTGTAAGCAGCAACCCATCATAACACGTCAACTGGATGTGACATTCCCTCAAACTACCTCTTCAATTTCCAACCCATAGGCAGAATATACAGGACTTCGTTTAGCACAACCGTATGCCAAAAGGGTAAACATCACAGCCCAATACCCCTCTCCCCTTCCCTCAACTGGTGCAACCTTAAATAACTCAAGGTGTAGGTACAGGTCGAGGTACCATGTCCTCTGCAGTACACAAGACCAGTTTAGGTACTCAGCAAACTATGAGAGGTGAGATCCTCAGTCACCCCTTACTCTGGAGCAAAGTATGCATTACAAATATGGATAATATAATGCTCCCTTGCATCGTCGGCATAAACAGTCGGTCATGGCCAACTGTGAAGGAAAGTCACTGGTTACAGTAGATCATTAAATTAATATTTGTGCACTCTGGGCCAGCCGTACATCCCCATGTGCCAGGGCCAACCGGCACTTGGGGTTCAATGTGAGTTTTGTGTTCAATTTTCAGAGCTACCTGAGCCTGCTCCCCAAGTACCCCCAAGTCTAGTCAGCAATCATCTCCAATCAGTCCCTATAATACAATCCAGATGCTCTTCGCGGGCCTGGACCATTGACCAGCACTGTCGCTCAAGGTATCAGGTACCATTTGGATTTATGAAAAGGAGCTTTGATATTGTGTCTCCAGTGGGGCAGAATTTAGAGTTCCATTCAGGCGTGCAAGGATCTGGCCCTCAGCCGCAGTCTCCGGATCCCTCCTCATCGCTGCCAGGGACCCCATGTTCCTGCTAGAATGTCACACAGAGGGGTTCAGGGTACTTTTCTACATGGGAGACCCCAGGGCACAGTTCTGTCCAAGAGAGTGCAGCTAGTCTATGGCCTCCTGTGGTGATTCATAGAAGTGGGCTCAGCCATTATATTGGATTCTAAGCTTGGTAGGAAAACATCAAACTGTGTTTAATATTCTGCTCCCTCAGTTTCTTCTTAATGGGCCTGAAGTTTTAGCGGAGGTCTTGCACCCTAATGGCATAATACAAGGAAATTAGTATTTGCTTACCTTCATACCTAGCGGGGCTATGCATGCACACATGTTGCAGTAGGACATCCCAGTTGCGTGAATTGAAAAGCTTTGCTATTATCGCCCTGGGCAGCACTCCATGTCGCGAGACCACTGCCAGAGCCCTGTGCACCCTTTTGATTGGGAAAAATATAGAGAACTGTCGGGGTTTAAGAGTGTTCACAATCCAGGCCTGCAGGAAGAGTTCCACCAAGGAGCCCCCGTACGCTCCAGGAAGCTCGGATTGCCCTTCAGCATTCTCAAGGCGCTCTTCCATATACATAGCACTGCATTTAAGGCCGGCCACCATCACCTTCAGTGACTTAATCTCCTTCTTGAGTATATCGTCCTGCAGGAATGTAGTGTGGTCGTTGACCTTTCACAGGACCATGTGCAGATTATTAATTTCAATGGACGTCGAGTCCATCTTGCCCTCCAGCCCAATTCAGGACCCTTGGATCCACCAGGAGTACATAGTAGCAGGGATTGACTCCTGAACATAAGATCACTGCTCAAGCTTTGGCACTGGAGCATCAGGCTCATTGACTGTGTATTTGTCTATTTTGTTGGATTATGCCTTTCTTGACCCTTCTCCTTACTCACTATGACAGCACTGTGACAAGCTGTATCTATCATTCCACAGTGGGTCTTTTTCAGCACAGATAATTCTCCTGTTGTCCTCAGGCACATATTATTTGGCGGTCGCCATATCTCAGGACCACCCTGTCTCAGCAGCATGTCGCTCAACATGACCACAGTATCAGTCTTGTGCCTAGTTCAGCTGCCTCCTTTGCCCAGCAGGTAGTCCCAGCAGCCAGAGGACCCTATCGTCCTCGGCACACCATCCACTGAGCCCACACTGCAGGCCCAGTCCTCGGGGTAGGTATCCTTCAAGATGGGCAGCCATGGGTCAGGTGTTACCATTTCACCTGTGTGGACCGTCTGGGACACACGAGCAATACAGTGCACTCGCCCGCTGCATGCTGGTGGTGCATTCAGCTCTCAGCAGTCAACCCTACTCCGCCACAGTACATTCACCTCCTCAGCTGCCCCAGGAGCCCAATCGTCTCTGTGGCCAGGTCTGCTGTCTGCTCCCTTTCTGCCTTCCGGGCCCAGACCTACCAGGGCCAGGTGTAGGGTTTCAGCTGTTCGCCATCTCTCCCTGGGGCCCCGGTATGGATGTGTTCATGCCCCTCTCTCAGTGGCATTTTTCCTTTGAAGACCAATTTGGCTAACGCTCACTACCTTTCTGCCATCTGCTCTGCACCTTGTACTTCTCTGCCCACAGGAAACCTACTGTGTTCTCTGACAGTACACCTCACACCTCATCAGGCAGCACTGGAACAGCCTGAGAGTAGGCTGGCTAATCACGAGAGAGCAGCTGGAAAGTTGCAATTTGGCTCACAGAAAAGAAAGTTTAAGAACTTATTTTCTGTAATAGTACAAATCCAACAGTGGCAAGTTGTTTGTTTTATCTCAACTATTAATTTGAGATATCTTGAAGTATAATTTTACATTGCTCCTGACAATATTTTAGTTAAATAAAATATTACAAAGTTAGTCAATGGAGTCATTCACTGCGATGGGGGAAAAACGAAATTGGAAGATTTTCCCTCACCAGGGCTTATTAAACATGTTTTATAATTGTCCCTGTGTATAGTTACAAGGCACTCTTCACCTGGGGCACATAGTGGAGACCTTATTTGTGACCTTTATGTATATCCAAGGTAGTTTGAGACTTTGGAAGTACCTTTGAATCCAAAGTAGAATTTGCATATAATTTAATTCTAAAGACAGTCCACAAAGCAGGGCTGCCTCTAAAATGACTGCAGGCAACACAACAGTGCACAAGCCAATGCAGGAAATGTACTGGCCCTCTAAACCTCCTTGCCCTGTTATATACTGGGGATTTATAGGTAGGTTGAATCCCCCTAGCCCCATTATCTTCTGGGGACTTACAGGATCCGTCAATGCAAATTGTAATTAGACCATATACCTTTACAGCAGAACACTGGCCCTGGGTCTGGTAAGCAGAGCCCAGGGCACAGTCAGGGTCAGATACCACCAGCACCAAGTGAAAAATGGGAGTGATCAGGGCAAAAAGGATCACTTTCTCACAACAAGTGACACTACCAGTGTCTGTCAAGAGAATTACATTTTTAGCAGACAATCTCTCAACCGCCAATGTTTGCTTAAATTTATTTCCGTCCAAAGAACACCTTTACATCCTTGTATAGAGGGGCCATGTGTTAGATGTATATTTATCACTCATTATAAAAAACACTACCATAAGCAACGTTACTTAGCGAGTGTGATAAATTGCACCCATTATGATTTTTCCTAAAATGGGGAACAATGCACAGATTTGTTTTCCTAAGCAGAGAACTCTTTCCAAATGCTCATGTATGTCCAAGTTGAATTTTAAATACTTAGGCAAACCAGACATAATTACCGAGAAGCAACAATAAATGATCTATATATGGGTCCTGAAAGAACCTTTTCATGTTGGGCACAATGTTCACAACAAGCACGAGGAAGCCTGCCTCAGTACAATGCATAGGATATATTCTAGAGAAACCCGGAAATCAACACTTGAAGGGTTTATTGCTAACTGTTAAGTCAAGAAAGAGAGACGTAAAATAACTCACAGCTTCCAAAATACTTAGGGGCATATTATCAAGAAACTGCGTTAAAATTATCGCCGCTTTAGCGGCAGAAAACTGCCGCTAAAGCGGCGATAATGGGCTTGATGATATGCCCTTGAGAATTCCCATAGAAGCCCATGTTCTGGTGTCAACATGGGCTTCTATGGGAATTCACAAGGGCATATTATCAAGCCCATTATCGCCGCCATTATCTCCGCTTTAGTGGCCGTTTTCTGTCGCTAAAGCGGCGATAATTTTAACGCCGGTTCTAGATAATATGCCCCTGAGATCACAGTAAAGAGGTATAGAGTGTGTTTACCACGTGCTGAGAGATGCAGGGCTTGTGAATATTAAGACAACGGGCCTGAATCGAGTTGTGTGGTAACAGAAAAGCCTCTAGTTTTTGAAGGAAGTGCTCATTTTTTGGGTGAATCCATCTGCAATATTCCCTCCGCAATATTACACCAGCAGATTTTCCTTCCGTTTGGACACTTTCTTCACAAACTCGGGGAGCCTTGGCTGCGACTCTTCTAAATCGTGCCCAGATACACGCAAAATTGATTTGTTTAATTGGGTCTATCGTTATCCCGATAGAGAGAGGGTTACTCACATGGCGACACTGCAAAGAGAGAAACCATCAAGGACACAGGTACTGCAGAAGGATTGATATTGACATAAAAAGGAAGCCGTACCGCAGATGTATGATATACAGCAGGTATCTTCAACGTGAGCCGCGATCAATGTCTGGTCCTCGCGACAGTTTTGGATTGGCTCCGTTACCTCACATTTCTTTGGGTCGCATTCTGTAATTAAGAATAAGGTGCAACAACAGGGAACACATGTTATATTAGTACGCGCCTCTGCAGGTGTTAAATTAACAGGACACACACATAGTTATCATTTTAACGTCACACCAAAATGTGGGAGTTTATAAAAGTACATGCTCATACAGTTGCTCAAAAACATGTCCATCATATGAAAGGTTTAACCTGCAGACAAGATTCTAAGGAATCACGAGTTGGCCTAGATTTGAAATTACTACCTCTACCGCAAAGTAGGGACATTAGAAGGCTCCCTCCCCGGAAATGGTGAATAACTGTTCGGACCTGGCTTTACCGGACGTTTTTGGCCATTTAGTAAGCAAAAAAAAATGCCGATATTCTCCTCTTGCTCTGAGCAGGCAGAAAGTGTCTATGGGGCAGCTCGTGTGGGGGTGGGGGCACTCATTCCTGTCCAGGGGGTGCATTATCTGCTCTCATGAACTGCTGCAGGAGTTGGCCATAGCCCCCTGCCCTGCAGCCAGTCTTACAGGTCCAGTGTTTTGGGTCGGAATTACTGGGTCGGATGTATGGACAAGACAATTGAAAGCCTGGACACACTTCTAATGAGGATTTAGGATATTTCTGAGGGAAATAACCCAACTCGTAATGAGGCCCTAAAGGTGTAGAGAGAACGGCCAACATTATTTTCCCATATTTATGTTTTCTTGCTGTTCTCTTGAAAATAAAGACATTCTCTAGTACAAAATAACCGTTACATATGAAACCATATTTTATGCTTTTCAGAACTGAAGTGGGATGTATGAACAACCCTTGGATAACATAAAGAAATACTTTGGAAGTCCAAATGGATAATTTGTTGGGATATGTACGTTTTATTTTTCACGAGCACTTTTTGGCCTCAAAGTCTGGTAGGTAAGTACTTATATGTAAATTGGGGTTGGGTGCCTTTTCTCACAATGCTCCCAGATTTGGACAGTTGTATAGTAGTACAATGATCCTGGTCAGGTGCATTCTCTTCGGCAGCTGAAACAAATTTGGATAGAGTAATGTAGGGAACTTGACTGGTATCACCCACCATCTCTGGAAAAGGGGCTCTGGTAGAATTGAACCGTGGCTTGGTCGCTCTGTGAAGGCATTCTTTCGCACATCCCCATGCCTCAACATTGCCACCTTGAATCACTAAGTTATACTTTGACTTCTTACCAGTAATCCCATTATTCCAATTCCACCTCATTCTAGACCTCATTTCCTGAGGAGTGTAGCGAACATGAAGACAGGCATTCTGCTGCCTACCTAATACAATTTTCTCCTCTCCTCTCCCCTCCAAGGATGTCAATAAAGGGCCACCCCTACTTAGAAACCAACCTACTGAGTGAACTACCAAAGTAGCCCAACAGTCTGGAATCAAAATCGGGCACACGTTAGGAAGGACAGGGGGAGGTGAGCCAGTAGGATTGGAGTAATGGGAATTAAAGATACACTGAAACTGATTAATTCCTTGCCACTTCCATTTCTGAGGCCTTTTGTCATGAAGATCAAGTAAAGCAGGCATCAGTTGCCAACCAAGGTAGTCAGCAAGAAAGGGCAAAGTACAGACACAAAAGAGGAAGGACCCTAACCATGAGATAAACACATGCCCAAGTGCCTCTCCGACGGCAAGCCTGTAAGCACTAGAAGTCCAAAAAGCAGAAGGCCCAACCATTGTGCCAAGTCGATCAGCGGACTGAAAGATGGAGCCCACAAGAGAATCTCACAAGAGGATACAGGAGAGTAAAGTAAGTCAAGAATAGAAGCACATGTCCATAGCCAACAATAAAGGACAGCCAAAGCAGAAGCACCAAGTCCCTTCAGCAAACAGGCATGCTCCTACGCAAGAAAAGATAAGAGCCCATGGGAAAGTACATGATAAAAGCCCACCACTGTAGAAGCTCTTAAAAGAAAGACCCAACTTCAAGCACCTCTGAAAGCTCAGGGATGACACAAAGATAAGCAATAGAGACCTGCAAAGCATCATATCAGTACCCACCACACCGAAGATGACACAGCCCAGAAGAATTGGCATGTTGGTGTAGAAAACCTACGAAAAGTCCGAGGGAAGCACAGATTACACAAAGGACAATACCTGGCGTGTCACTGAAAGAGAAAAACCCAGAAGGTGAAAGACATGCACACATACATCAAGCTATGCCTACCTACACCAGAGCACATGCAAGTCCAGGCTACCACAAGACCTCCAGAATACAAGCCAACGAGGCCAAGAAACACCACCGAACCTCTTTCAAGGAACCAAAAAATCATAGCCAAGACCTTAGGCAGCCCTACCCAGTGCCCAACTGGGAGCACTGGGCAAAGTGTGCAACTAGATTCCACTAAAAAACAGAGAGAGGGGGCCCAAGCCCCAACAAGAAGGCATGAAACAGTTAAAAGAGCTCACACAGGGAAGGTCAAGCTCGAATCCCAACAAGGAGCACGGAGGGAGAAACCACCAGAACATAGAACCAATAAGCTCATCTAGAAAGGGTGCATAAATCAGACAAAGCACTGCCAAGGCAGCTCATGTCCCAAGTTCAAAGTCCCAAAAGGCAGTCAACACCACAGAATTCTAGAGGGGGTATGACAGGCCTAAGATGGAGGATCCATCAGAAAGCTAGTATACTGGAGCAGCCGCGGCCCGTGGAGGGAGTTCCGTGGGGCAGAGAGGCGGGGCGGGGGAGGGGCAGGGTGGGGGGTACTAAAAACCGGAATATGGATAATTGGACGTAAGTAAACAATTAAATAAATAAAACGAATTTCGTAGCGTGCGCTGCATCGCAAAATGCAATGCCCCTCCCCCGCCCTGCCTTTCTGCCCCACGGAGCTCCCTCCACGGGCCGCGGCTGTACTGGAGTACACATAGCAAGTACATTACAATCAAATAATTAATATTAGAGAAATTAAAAAAGTTTATTGAACTTGATAATACATTATTAATATTTTTGTGTTAAATATTAATATCAATTAATTTTATATAATTATATTATTTTCAATGTAGAATAGGCTAAACAATTCTGCAGTTCTATAAACTTCATTTTGAATTAAAACTAGAATTAATTTAAATATATCAAATTAAATAAAAAATATTATTCTGTAGCTTAAATTAAAAAAATAAATTCCTACCTGAAGTAAAAAGAAAAATATACTATGCATTAATAATGATAAAAAGCGATGTTTAGAATTAATTTAAGGTAATTTAATTGTATTTTAATAAAAGTAAACATTACATGAATTTACAAACTAGAAAACGTTTTAAAAATATTTTAGAATTAAATAATAAAAATGTTTTACTTTTAGATAATTTTTTAACATTGTTATATTTATTTATATTGTTAACTATTTTAAATAATCCAATTACATTTAACATTATTTCCTATGGGTTTTATTTTAAGTCCCAACCTCCATTTTTTCCACTGTTATGTTATGTTATGTTTCGTTATGTCATCTATTTATGGAGTGCTCAATCACCTGGGGGGAATAATGGTGCTTATGAGGGAGCAACATATTTAGGCCTAAGGCTAAGTTTATGGAGCCTATTGAAAGAGCCCTTCTTCAACAAATTTCTTAGGAGCAATGTAGGAGAAGGTCTACCCCTGGCACTGATTCTGCGCATGTGTGGGGTGTGTGAGAGTAAGTGTCAAGCTGAGAGGTGGTGTCTGGTGGGT